>NW_028258324.1:5000000-7500000 GCF_053883595.1 Heterocephalus glaber | reverse complement strand
GATTCTTGGCATAAGTATGGAATTAAATCCAACATCTTCTAATGCAGAAGCTCACAAAAGAACAGAATAAAATCTTGTCCCAAACATCTCATCCAAACACCTACAGAAACTGATCTTGTGCCATCCTCACATTAGTCACTGATGTCTTTCTCATCATCCTTCTTTTCATTGACTTGCAAGATCACTGGCTAGCTGTTTTAGTTTGTTTCGGGTTTTTTTTTGAATCTTAGTATGTACCTTGCCACTCAAAGTTTGCTCATGGACTAGCATCATTCCAGACCTACAGAATTCGATTGTGCATCATGACAAGCTTCCCAGATTATGTATTTGTTTGCACTTTGAACTTTTAGAAGCATTGGTTTATTGGATGTTATTACATTTAACCCTTATATATACCCTAATATAGTAGATACTGTTTTAAAAAGGCAGCAGAACTATAGAAGGAGGTTAAGTAACTTGTGCACTGTCACACAGCCAGAGGCAGGATTTGAACCCAGATCTACTTCATCCCATGGCTTAAATCCATAATGACTGTGTTTCATAGGTTCCAAAAACTATTGGTAACTTTAGCAGTGATATCTACTAGGTTCACATCTATGCAGCCATGCATGTGTGTGTGTGTGTTTGCATGCATACATATGCATATTCACATATATATGTATATATACATAAACATATATATATACATAACATATACATATATATACAAGAGAGAGAAAGAAAGAACAGATCAGTATTATTTATTTTTCTTGATGGTAAATATTGACCTTTACCAACAAGAGAATTCTCTGTAAGAAGTGATTTACATAAATTACATTAAAGTGAATTTATTCTGCTGTTTCAGTTTCCACATAGAAGTGAAGGAATTCAGGTGTTTATTGAAGAAAAGTTTTTGAAGCAAAACCAATGTAAATATAAATACACACAAATATCAGGTGATTCCCCAGAGTGATTATAAAACAAGGCTAGTTAGTAATGAGCAGCAATTAATTGACCTTGTAAGAGATGAAAATAGAAAATACAGTGCTATCCTCCAGGTTTCACAGAAATTTTGTAGGATAGCATGATTTCTGTTTTTCTCATCTTTTAATTGGTGATAACCATCTTAAAACTTTGCTACCTCACACCCCATGGAAAATGACATGTCCTGGTGGCCAAAAGGTACAGAGAAACAGACATGACATGCCCAGTACTCTCCTCCCTGCTGGTGTCTCTGGAGTCAGCCTGGTCATCTCCAGTAAATCAAATGGGGCATGAGGGCAATTGGGGAATGAAAACCAAAGAGCACCGAAACTCAGGCTCTCATTGACATTTCTCCTCCTTTATGCACACAGGGCAATCAATAGTCATTTCTCATTACCTTGCTAAAGCAACATTTCTTATACTTAACCTTGAGACACAGACTGTGAAGATAACTTGAGTTTCAGCTCTGATTTCTTGAGGCCCCAACACAGGGAGGACTCCTAAAGAAATTTATGTTACATGGAACGTTTTACCGTGGAGAAAAAAGTCTGATAAATTGCACCTCCACTATTTTGGAAACTCCTTCAAACTTCCCCAAGACATAAAAATAGTAATTTTTCTCCTTCTGTTCCTTCTCATACAGACACATACGTGTTAGCAATCTAGTATAATAACGTGTACATATGTAAAGATAAGAAGAAGGGGAGAATGTTTTCAGGATTCCAAACTTTTAAATCTTGAAGTGCATATTTAAAGATAAAAGTTTTCTTAGCATAGTGGTGTATGCCTGTAGTCTTACCTATTCCGGAAGTTGAGGCAGGAGGATCACATGAATCTAGAAATTAGAGACCAGCCTGAACCTTATAGCAAGATCCCATCTCAAAAATAAATAAATAAATAAATAAATAAATAAATAAATAAATAATAGAGTAGGTCAATGCATTTGTCTCTAAATCTGCAGGGAAGAAAGCAGTCAATCATGAATTCCACAGAGAAGATAGGTGAATTGTCAAGAAATTAAGATGTGAGGCTAAGAGCTCTCATTTGTGGTTCTGCAGCAGATTTATAGAGTGATCTGGATACTTATGTATTATCAGGCAGCATTTATTGGATGCCCTCTGTTGAGAATCTCAATTTCCTAGGTGCCTCATCTGCAAAATGCAGATACTATAGTCAGAGTGACATGTATGTCTTATAAAACTTTTATCCCTGTAAAATTGGAACCAGACAAACTCTAGGGAGTATTTTGTATTCCTTCAAAAAGGAAGATTCAATATAAAAATAAGATAGAACATCTTAGCTTATACAAAGTATCACCATAAATGATGATTTTTAAAATTGAATTAGGGCAAGTCTGAAGTTATCATCCCCAACTGGCCAAGAAAATCAACTTTCTGCGCTCAGTGGAGCAATATACATATTTGTATAAAGACAGCAGCTCAGCGTTAAAATGGGCAAATGCTAAGGAAGAAAAGGATTGAAAAACCTTGATACTCTTTTAAAAGACTCCCTAGAAGAATGTGTAACACAAGCTGCTCATTTGAAAACTGACAAGGTTCTGTAGTTTTTCCTTTGTGTGGGTGGATAAACAATAGACAGGCAGAGTCAGGAAATTTCAAGTTGGGGCATTGGAATTAATTTATTCTAGAATCAAAGTCAGTGAGGTTGGTGCTTAAAAAGAAACACTTGAATAAAACTGACAGAAGGCATCATTTCCCATCAGGTTTTTAATCCCCATGAGCCTTAGAAATTCCTCCACGCCTCTGACAACCAAGGGTTTTCTTTCTGCCTTGTTCATTCATCGCTACTGGGTCATTATAAGGTGATCCATGAAGTAGAACAGCTTGAAAGGTACAAAAAGCTCTTCTTTGGGTGGCCTTGAAAGGAAGGTCTCTGTAAATAGCTGGTCCTCAAGCTCAGAAGACAATCCTGCTCGCCTGTGCTGTCCCTCAGCCTCTGAAAGAAAGCCTGCTGCTCATACTCTCTACCCACCTCCCCAAGATCCACTGATGCATATGTGTACAAACACATGCATGCAGGTGTGTATGTGCACAAACACACACATACACAAATGTGCACATATGCAAATAGGCATGCATGTGTGCAAACATAACTATACATGCAGGGACATGGCACACACACTTACAGGCCCACACAAGCTCATGCACCCCTGCCGGTTGTGGAACTTCCCCAGCTCCTGTAAGCATCCTAGTTCCTCACACCACTTAAAGCCCAAGTGACATTCTTTCTTTGAGGCCAGCAGGAATGTGAGTCTCTGACAACTCAAAATGGGTTACCTATGTACTATTAAGAGAGTACTGAAACTGAATACATTGCTTGGAAGTACAGATTCCCAGTTTATGGAAGTGACCAACTCAGAATGAGACAGGAATATCAGAAACTTAGGCAGGAGTCTTTCTTCACAGTGTAGTATGCTAGGAGACAAGGTTAAAACTGAAAACCCAATCTGAAACATGTTTTCAAATGTAAAGCATTGAGCTAGTAATCAGAAGATGAGATCACATCACAGTGCTACCTTCTCTACTCTGCCAGTGCCATTCAATTGTTCTTTGCTTTGGTTGCACACTGAAACCATTTGGAAAACCTTAAAATATATTAATGCCTACCCCCCCCCAGGGACTGTGATGTAATTGTCTCCTGTGTATCCTATAACCAGGATGTTTTTATTCTAACAGGTATCCAGGGTTGAAAGTCAGAGTTAAATTGGAAGAGATGAGTCAATTGGGATGGCTAAGACCCTTTGCAGTACCTACTAAGTGCCAGGCACCTCAAGTGATGTTGTAAAGACAGAAAAACTAGTAAAGCAGGTCCCCCCACAAGTGGTTCACAGTCTTATAGGAGAGAAAGACAATGGATAAATCACAGCCCAACGCCCTTGCCCTATGTAAGGATGGGAACTGCATAAAGGAGGGAAGAGGGGTAGCCAAGGAGACAGTCCTGAAGACAGCAGCTTCTAGGCTGTTCAGAATTCTTCCTGTTCTTCCCTTTTTCACTATTAGAACAGGGATGGACCAAAATAGCCTTCTGTGGAGGACAGAGTCAGCAGGGATGAATGAAAGACCACAGAGTCCTGATGACAAGTAACCATTAATCAAATCCCAGCTCTGCTACCTCTATTCTCAGGAAATTTATAGTCTCTGGGTCTTAGTGTCTTTGACTGAAAATGGAAGATGTAGTTAACTTCCCTGCATGCAGTTGTAAGGCCTGGATTTAAAGTGGCTAGCTAAAACAGGTTCTGCCTGTGGTAAGTAGTAAGTGGTGGAAGACATTATTTAATATTCTAAATTTATTTTTAGAAAATAAATTGAACACAAAGGAGAAGAAATTGCAATGTCAGATCTGGAAATTATCTTGAAACAATGATCTTTAAATAGTTTTTGTTCATTCACACCTAAAAAGAATTTTGCAAAAATGTGTGTGGCCCTCACACATTTTTGCATTGAAATCTAACATTCTCCAACTTAAATAGTGATGAAGAATGAAAATTCTAGAGTATTATAAATATGGACATTTAAAAATAAACTCTTATATGACCCTTGTGACTATCCAGTACAATCTAAATACCATAGCTATTTGATATCTACCATCATCCCTTTAAAAAAATAATTGAACAAGTTCTTCAGTTCAGTTGACAATTTTAATTGTTTCTTCTTTTTCACCAATTCATTTTCCATATTCCTTCCTCCATGGAATTTTATACTAATGTAACAATAAATTTGATTTTAAATCCTTTTATTGATCATTGTATCATATACTTCTATAATAAAATATGAATACTAAATTAGCTAGAGTTAATTTTTAATTCCAAAAAAATTTTATGATGAAAAGATTCAAAGTATTTAAAAATATCTTCTAGGTTGAATTTTTATTACAATTTATTATTAGTGTATAATTGATCAAAAAAGCATTAGGGCTTTTGGTACTTACTGTATTGTCTGTGAAAAGTAGAAGCTTACTAGAAACAAGCTTTTACTGAAATAGTGTGAAGTCTTCCCAGTTAATTTATATATCTATGGATGAGAGCTACTTATCACTAGGATGGGAGAGTCTAGCATCAACTTAATCCCAATTTTTTTGTTGTCAACAAGAAAAAATCCTAAGAAAACCTTTTCTTGTAAGCAAGAATATGGAAATAGAAAGAGTTAGGTTAGCGTTGTTACTCATTTCCTTCAATTCCAAGTTACATACAAAAAAAAATAATGATCAATAATCAAACTGCATTTTTAATGATCTACCAGCTAACATTAGCACTTCCTATAATTTTTTTGTTTCGTTTTGTTTGGCGGTACCGGGGATTGAACTCAGGACCTTGCACTTGCGAGGCAGCCGCAGCACCACTGAGATAAATCTCCGGCCCCAACTACCTAACTTGCAAAAGGATTTGTTTCCTACTGCCTCGTTCATGTTTAGAATACTTCTTTTGTTTGATGCTGCAAAGTTTTTATACACTGAAGCAATGTGCCATGGTGATTAAGATTCAGAACAGGTAAAGAGAAATGGCAATTGTGAAAGGAAAAGTGTAAATGGAGAACAGATCTCTCCCCCATAGGTACTCACAGAAGATCAACTTCAGTAGAGATTACATACAGGAATAGAGGAACTGAATACTGATGTTCCTTCAAATAAGAAAAAAAAAGTCATACCTTCATATCTCCAGAAGGGCTTTGCATTTCCATCTACCTCAATTTTAAGATGGCTACTTTAAAAAACAGTATTTATTAAATGTTTAGATGCTCTGAAATACTATTAAGTCCTTATGATAGAGTGATTTTTTCCTTTGCTTTTATTAACTTCTTGCTTTAACTCAATGTTTTTCTTAATAGTTGAAGCTAAAATGTTGGTTTAAAATGAATTTTCTGGGGCTGGGGATTTAGCTCAGTGGCACCACACCTGCCCTGCAAGTGCAAGGTCCTGGGATGGATCCCCGGTACCAAAAAAAAAAAAAAAAGAATTTTCTACGAGGAGATCATTTGACATGGTTATTTCCTAAGACAGTATACTCATTACCCTTGAAGATCATGGGCCCTTTTATTGTATTTTATATTATTTCATTCTAACAGTAACAAATGTTGCCTTTACTCATGTGATGATACAGCGTTTCAAAATTTGGCATCCTGATGCATTCTTTTGAGCTCAACTTGTCTTCTCTTACTTCTTGCACAAGATCTCTTCCTGCCTGATTTTATTTTGAAACAGTAAGAATAGATGTTTAAATCTATTGTGCTTACGCTTGAAATTTTTTCTTTAGTACATTTATTAGTTAGAGGCTTTGTGGTGGCTAACTTCAGAGAATTTATCCCTCCTAGCTCATTAATTATTCCCCTTGTAGGTGAGACATTTTCCCTACCTTCTTATTCTTGAAACTCAATTACATAACAATGTATCATGTCTACAAACTTGAAATCCCAAAGGGTGGCTTAGAGGGTATAAAAGGAATATCATTAAGACTGAGACACTGGTTTAGTGATTAGAAATGGATAAAATATTAGATCTCATCAAAAAAGAAAATAAAGTGTGTGGAGCCTCCCAGGTTTCTTTGTTTTGACTTCTGAGCCATCTTTGAGTTGGAAGAAACAGTGCATTCTTCTAAATCTACTGACAAGTTTCTCCCCCTCGCCCTTCAAACTTGCCGAAGAAAACTATTTCAATATTTCCAAGAAACAGAAGTATATTTTCTCAGAGCTGTAGCTAATCTTTTATAGACTCTTTTGAGTTTCTATTTATCAGCATGAATACTTTCTCTAATACATGCTAGATGCAATCCATAGCAGAGCCTGGATCAGCACAACAATGAAAAAAAAGGGAAGCTGGTGATTTTCTAGAGAGTTTAGACTTTGATTTCAAAGATTGCTGGCTTCCTTACATCTCTAACTGCAAGTGTTTCAAGTTGACAGTATTTTGGTAGTTTTGTCAAAGCCATCAATGTTTACTAATTACTAAATCAGGTAGTGGTGATGGGTGAGAATGTGGCTTCATTATGTTGATTGTGTCAAGTGGACCAGAGGAAGGAGTAATGCTCCCTTTTGCTTATAGAAGATATTCAGGAGTGAGCCCTGTTTGAGTTCTTTTCCCTCCTGACTATCAAGAACTGATAAATGTAGGTATTGCTTCAAGAAAAACTTACAGTTGTGTTTTTAATGGGAGAGGGAGTAAAAGATGTATGGCCTAAGAAGGACATGCCCCTCTGCCGAGATCAGTATTCCAGAGGCCCACTGCAGTACCTCCCTGACAGCACTTACCTACTTAAGGGAGGTGTTATCTGTTGTCTAGTCAGGAAGCCTACCTTCTAGAATTGCCAGTAGGAAATCATATTTAATACTACATACAGTCATTAAATTACAGTGGTGTCATAGGAAAGGCATGGGCTTTGGAATCACACAGTACTCCTTGGTAATCACTTTAGCCCATATAGCCTTTCTGAGATTCCAAGTATCTGTCTGTGAAGTGGAAATAATAAGTGAAACTTCCAGGTTCAGATGAGAATTAAATAAACGTGTGCATTACCTAGCGTGATCTTGGCACGGTGTATATGCCAATAAATGTTAATTACTCTTTTCTCCATCCACTTACCAATAGTATAATAAAGCTACAATACACATGAATGAATAAATTAGAAAAATTCCAATGTGCAGTAGAAAAACCAAGCAAAAAGACATTTATGTGACTTTCATGCATTCTCATAATTCTAACTTCTTTACATGGCCTTATTTGCAAGATCAAATTCATGGATTATCTAATCATTGACTATTTACTGGGCACACATTCTATGGCAGGTACAAGGATGAAGGTAGGAATAAGGGCAGTTAAGGGGAGAGAGGAGTGGAGATGTAAAGTTGTTAATACAAAAGACAGAGTCCCTTTGAGTTCAGGAAATAAGAAAAGACAAAAATAATTTTTAGATATTTATATGTGACAAGGTAGTGGACACAATGAATAAGTGAAGCTATACTTTTTCAAATAGCCAGCCTTATAATCTTTCTACTGCTTTTTAATATCTCCTTAAATTCAAGCTTTTTCATGTCTGATCCTTGGCTCTAATTAGCAGTATCATCATGGGCAAGTCACATTACTCCTCAAGGTGTTTATCCATGTGCCAAATGAGAATAATAATTTCTCATTTAAAAGAATTTTAAAGATTATCTATATGAAAGTTCCTAATACAGTCCATTGTAGCAGTTACCTAATTCAGGATCACTTTACAAAGGAAACTGAAAGTCGGAGTAAGGGTGAGGTGTATAAAATCTGGCGCCAGTTTAATATTTGGTATAAAATCTAGCAAAAAGTTAGTGGAAAAAGTTATAGACTAATGACTATAATGAATGTAGAGCATTACTTCTTAATTGTTAATTATGTCTGCTTTTGATATCCTCCATTACCACAAGTAATCTAGAAGCATAAACCAGCAGTGTAGCAACATGTCTAGTGAGATTATATGCAAGTTCATGTTTCTCTTCCTCATTAGAAAAACAAATAAAGCGATTTCTTCTTTTATTCATTTTCTTGTTTTAATTTCAGTGACAAAATGTTCCCAGCCTTTGGGTTTGGTGCCAGGATACCCCCAGAGTACACGGTGAGTGAAGATGGGATCTGTAGGGAACAGGGGAAGGGGACGTTACCAGAACCTCTGCAGTGAGTCCTGGTCTCCTGTGAGCCACGGCAGCACACGGCGAATTACAGGAAAGGTAGAAAAATGAGACTGAGAAGAAGCTGAGCTTTGGGTCTGATCAGTGCTGCTCAGGGCAGCAAAGACAAAAGCTCCCAGTTTACCGCACCTTTTATTCAGTACATGGGGAAAAACAAATGTAACAAATGACTTGCAGAGAGTTCAGTACATCCTGGGTGAATAAGATGTACCAGTCCAAGAACAATGAGGAACTGAGTAGATGTTTGTTCTCCCAGGATGTTTTCAGCTCCCAGGATGTTTCTTGTCCTGGAGAATCACAGCATCACTAGATCATTGAGGTCTCAGTTGTGACCGGGGGCCAAACTGGAATTATTCTGTAGCTGGGCTGTAGGCAAGAGAACTAGGCTAACCAAATGATTTTACCCTAAAATTATGTAGCATTGCTCCCGACAGGGATCTTTCACTTTGCTGTAGTCCATGGATAATTTGGATTTCTTTCACAGCAGTCTCACTTTTGACTTTTGACAAAATGATATCAGTAGGGTCCAAAGAGTCAGAAATGGTCTTCAGAACATGTGAAATTAGTTCCTCCAAACTTATCTCTGATGAGACTCAATTTCCAGGTATTTTGGATGAGTCTTCTACAGATCCAGATGAAGGGCCCCATTGTTACATGCCCTGCAGATATGGTCAGAAACTGAAAAAATACTCAAAATATTGATTTCCAAGAGTTAAAGCCATTCATATCTCCCTAGGGAAAAATCCCACTGGTAATGCCAACTGTGAAAGTCCACGGTAATAAAGTCGACAGACTCCCTCATCCCAAGTCTCTGTGTATCAGTCTTGGATGTGGGGCACAGAGGAAGTGCTAAATAAAGAAGCATTGCAGCTTTAGATGACTAAAAGGTGAAGAAGTCTTGTGAAGACATTGGAATTCTACTTGGATTTGATACTGATTTCTCAAGACCCAATGACAGCGTGTGGAGAGATATGCACTGCAGGGGAGTTGAGGCAAAGAGGGTTTGGAGAGAAATATGTACTGCAATGGAGTTGAGGCACACTGCTGTGTTCTACCAGATGCTCCTGGGGTCCACACCCCACAGAGAATTCCACCCCTTAGCCAGGCAGGACCTTCACAAGTCAGCAAGGCCCTTGCCACAGCCTTTATGTCACCAATACCTCTGAGGTCTAAGCAAAGTACAAGCAGCACTGCGCAATCACCAGTATCTTTTTTTTTTTTTTTTGGTCCCGGGGATCAAACTCGGGACCTTGCACTTGCGAAGCAGGTGGTGGAACCACTGAGCTAAATCCCCAGCCCCACCAATATCTTTTTTATAGACTATGTCTGAGCCACAGGTTAGGAGGCAAATGCCAACATCTGCTTCCTCATCAGAACTGTCAGACAAAGGCCTTCCCTTTTGTCTCCTTCTTTGAAAGAGTCCATCTCCCTGTGACTACTATGCTTAGCAGTGGATAAAGTGGCAGATCTCCTTGACTTGTTCCCACTCTGTTTGCTTCCATACTGGCCTCCCCACTAGGCATAGCTATAGAATTCTGGAAGCATTTATTGGAAATACAGCACGTGAAGAAGAATATAGAATAGGATTTATTCACTGGTGGCCTATAGACATCATTCACACAAAGCATATTTGACACTCTTGTTAATTACAGAACTAGGCAATTTTACATAAAATGTCTAATCTCTAGCTTTTTTTGAAAATCCAAAAGCCTAGCAACACTAAGCTTAAAAGATAACACATACAAAAATTGACCAGAGTAAAAGAGATAAAGTCCCCTTCAGATGGGGTATCAGTTTCACAATCTGGGTAGGTCTGTGCCCTCCTACTTCACAGAGCTACTGAGCATCAAAACTGGAATGTATCTCAACGGCCCAACTATTCAGAGATGCTTGGGAATCTTCCACCATGCCCAGTGGTCCTCCAGCATTAGCTTAGCCCAGCCTCACTGACAGAGCTATGCAGCACACCTGTTCTACACTTTCCTTTTCTCATCCATGACATCTTACTGATTTCTCTACTGGAATAAAAAATCTTCTTGTTATTTTCTGAAGTCCTCATGTTCACCTGACCTCTTGGCTCCATCCTGCCTGTCAGCTAACTTTTCTTTCTGCCATCCCAACAAGCATCTCTCATGTTTATCCACTTCTAGCCCCCCAAAGCCATTCAAATACCCCCTTTTAATTCCTAATTTCAGTAGGAGACTCTACTTCAGATAATCACTAATGATCCAAGTAGCCAAGGCATCCCTGGACAGTTTATAATACCACTATAGCTTACTTGTTTAGGACAAACTCTCAGAGTCTGCACTGAAACTGAAGCAAAGCCCCTCACTCTTTATTTGTACTCCCCCCAGGAATAGACCTGAAGACATGAGATTTAGATGTAAATAGTATGCTTGAAAGGTAGAAGAGACCTCAACAGAGTGAGGAAACAGAATGAAGTCAATGTAGGGTATGTCATTATCAACCCAGTTACCACAGGCAATTGGAGCCCAACCCTGCTAAACTGTGGTCAGAGACAACACAGAGCACACACAGATCCCAATAAATAAGGGGATTGGGCTGTTTATACATCATATTCTGTCAATCACTGATGATGTGCTCTTCCTAAGGGATATTTTCCTCAACATTTTTAATCTGTCTCTTGGGCAGGCAGAGCAAACTTCAGAGGCAGAGAAAAACCTAAAGTAAATAAAGCAAGCACAAAGGTCAGGGGAATATGAAATAGGCACCAACAGTCTCATCTATGATCCCCCAGTAAGAAAGGAGGTGCCTTGTAACACAGTAAGCTATTTTATAGCACCCAAGAGACTGGGTGTGCAGAAATAGCCTTTGAAATGGAATTCTCTATCATATGATTCAAGAAACATGTCCACATGCCAGACATCCCATTTCTCTTATTGGGTACTGTATTTGGAAAGAAAAAAATAAGTAATGTGTTATTTGACCATATACATAGTTCCTGTCAGGTAGAGGGATTTGTGTTGGAAGATGACAGGGTATATGTACTACTCTATTAGTTTTTCAAAAGTGGAATTCAATATGTTTTACCTGTATATATGTGAAAATCTTCCTGCCTATAGTTCTGCTTATCACATTAGAATGATTCTTAAATTTAAACAGCTTGGCTGGAAATTTTATAAGCATTACCATGTTAAGCAGACAGCTTGGGTAAATGAGTTATTTCTTTTAGTCACTGAGTCCAAATAGAGCTCACCTAAGCCTCCAGTCTGTAGCCAGTTCTACCTAGAAATTGTTTGGAATGCATTTTTCTGAAATTTCTTGGAATTTTATATCTTATTTTTCCTTACTGCCAGCATTTATCTAGATTCTAGAACATCTTGCTGTCACCTCAACTCCACAGGGAATTTAGAATTCACCCTCTATCTGAGATTGATTGTGTAATGGCTTAAAATGGTTCCTGCTGCTTAACGCTTAATGAATGTAACCACATTTGTTTGCAAACTCCACATCCCGGTGGATTCTTACTGGAGTAAAGTTGTAATTCTCTTTTCTTCCTTCTTTAAATTTTAATTGGTGTCTAGGTCTCTCATGACTTTGCAATCAACTTTAATGAAGACAACCCAGAGTGTGCAGGTAAATCACAGTGTGAAAGAAAGCCAGTGTCTCGTAGCCTAGTATATACCTTCCCAGTGTTAGTTTCTCTTCACTGATGTAGCATTGACTGTCCACAGCAGAGTAGGCTTTCTGGATCACAGTAAACTATGGTACTCCAAAGGCAGCTGAGAACCATGACAACAGAACAAGAAAATAAAAGCTGGAAAAGGCAATGCAGAAATGATCTTGCGCTTACAACAAGAATATTGGAGAATATTGATCTCAAACTTGTATTCCTCTGGCAAGAAAAAGAAAAAGAAGGAGAAGGGGAAGGGGAAGAGGAAGGAGAAGGAGAAGGAGAGGAAGAGGAAGAGGAAGAAGAGGAGGAGGAAGAGGAGGAAGAAGAGGAAGGCTTTTACTTACTCTGTAGTAGTGAGACGTCCTTCTTATATTTTCCAAGTTTTTGCCTAGGATTTATTTTTCACAATTTGCTCTCTGTCCAGGTATAAGGATGGGGGAAATGGAAATCACTTGACACTTTCAACCTGTTGGCAATGGAAATGGCCTTAGTGATTCTGAACATGAATCTTCATGATGTTGTGCCAGGAAAAGCTTTCTCAGAGGCTCTGCTTCTTCTACATTTCATTACTTCCAGTCAGACATTACTCTATATGATTACACAAAATAATGATACTGAAACCATGGTGATAAGTTTTATTCTAGAATTTTTTTGAATTTTCCAAATAACAAATAGAGTCAGATGCATTTGTTGGTATGAAGGTTTTAAGACATGTAGGTAGAACTGTTTGTATTTATCTCCTCCTTCTTGTCAAGGAGGAAGGAGGCTATACCAGGATTAATTCAGATCCAGCAGAGTATGTACAGCATCCAGCAGTTTCTTTCACAAACTTGACACTTGATGTCCTAGAATATGATATCTGTATCATTGAGTCTGAAGATAGGTAATTTGTAAGATGTGATCCCCAGTCTGCTGTCATTCCCTCCCCTTATTCCTCCCCACCTAGTTTCTTATGATTTACACTCCCCTGTCTCCCAGCCACCCCTACTCTTTAACAATAAAAGTAGTTTTCCACCAAAGCAGAATGAAATACATACCCAAGTTGCTTATGGTTTCACAAGCTTGGAACTCATCTGCCTGATGTTTTTGAAAGGGAAACAAACTTGCTTAACTCAGGCAAAAACTTGAGACCAAAAAATGATAAGGAGCTTTCACTGGGCCTCTCTTAACTTCAGAATCCAGCATCCTAGTAATTTGGCATCTGTCTTTAGAATGACAAGCATCTGTATTTGAGGCAGGACAAAGTGGGTGCAATCTTTCCAATAAAGTTGGAAGTATATGTATAAGGCAGAACAGAATAGAACTTTCTTATCCAGAACACCCAAGAGCTGATTGGCAATGTGTGGTGACAACGGAGCACAAAATCTCAGGAGTAGCTTGTGTGGATCCCTCTGGCTAAAATCAGGAACAGTGTGATGTTTTGGAATAGAAAGGGATAAGAGGGTCAGCTGAAACAGGGAAAAGCAAGAGGTCACAGGAGCGCAGACACCCCAAGGGGAGCATTTGAGTAAATGCCACTCTTACTGTGGGATTGCACTTATGGCATGAAATGTGGTCAAGATTCATCACATGCTAGAGAAGCTGCACTGCCAGGGGTTCCTCTCCCAGCAGCGCCCATGGCCTCAAGATGGGATTCCCCCCTTTAAAGGAGAGATTGATAATGATGGTGAATATCACATGCCTATGCCCCCATCCCCAGTAGAGGAGACACTAGCCATGTTGCTCATCCATGACACCCTTGGTGAGCATTTACCTATGTTCAACACTCCCTGAAACTCTTTGGAAGAACACAAAAATGAGTAAGTCATGATTCTTACCCAAAAGGAGAGATGGCCATATGTACACATAACTCTTCCAGGTGGCCCAGCTGGATATATTAGAGTCCATAAAGTGGTGTGAATAAAGAAGGATTAAAGCCAACTTGCCTAGTGGCTGAAAGCACAGCTCAGAGCTGGGTTTAGATCCTCTGTCTATAACTCACTTTCAGTCTGTCCTGGGGCAGATCATTTAACCTCTCCAAGCCTCTGCTTCTTCACCTATAAAATCTGCTTCATGATGCTACCAGAGTCTAATAAAATCTTGTGTGTCAAATAGGATATTAGCAAAAAGTTTGTGGAAATGTTTGCTTTTGATTTTAGCCTTTAAATAGGAGAATTATTTCAGTGGGGCAGGAGCAGCAACATGAATGATATAGTATTCCTTTTCTTGAGAATGTAAATGTGATGTTGATAAAGACTATTTAGACAAATGTAATGCTTTATTGTATGTGCATTTGTGTGTATATGCATGCACAAGCGCACATGTGTGTGGTTGTAAATGTATTTGAAGGGACTATAGAACTATTGATCTTTGCCAATTTCACCCTAGGGATTCAAGGAGTTGTGGAAGCCTATCAGAGCTGTCTTCCTAAGCTCCAGCTCTATGGTCCCACTAACATTGCCCCCATCATTCAGAAGGTTGCCAAGTCGGCCTCAGAGGAGACTAACACCAAGGAGGCATCGGTAAGGAAAAAGGCAGTTCACCTGCTAACGGAGTCTACCCTTTCTCACCTGGGTATTGGCTCTAACAACTATTTCAGTCTGACAATAAATTCCAGCTTTTCTACCTGTGTGAATTTGGACAAGTGACTTAGCCTTCCCCTATCTTCAGTCTCCTCATGAAAAATGGTGATAATCAAACCCAAGTCTGCTGGGTTGTGAGTCTTAAAGAAAACACATCAAATGTCAGAACACAGGAGACCCAACAGTGGAAGCTGCTATATTTACTGAGGTATGTCTTACCCACCTCCTGTCTCAAGAAAGATAAAAGCCTGCTTTCCAGTGTACTCATACTACAGATGGAAGGAAAGCACCAGAAAAATTAAACAGTAGATGATCCTACATTCTGGTGATAAAGTTCAGCAATACAAAATACCAGAGCAAATGTTGATTTCACATTTCTCTTCTTTTCCTTTTTCTTTCTTTCTTTTTTTTAAAGAAAAGGGCAAACCAAGGCTACAAGGCCAAAAAGAGTTTGATCCTTTTCCCTAATATTTTTATAAGTAACTATATTCCCACAATAACTTTTCCATGTGCTATCTTAAATGACATCAATATATTTCTTTTTAGCGTCATGACTTTTTTCAAGTTTAGTAAAATCTCACTGATGCTTGAAATTATCTGTGTAATTTGATCCTGGGTTCCAATATTTCCATAAAGAAAATAATATTCTATGTCCTCATCTTTCTAACCTATTTGCACTGTACCTGTGCTCCTACCCCTTCCTCATGTTACAATGGATTGAAGACCACAGTTCTACCTAATATCCACCTCTACTCTTATGGACTGGAGCATGTCCCCTCTCGATTATCCAAGGACACTGGCTCAGAAGTTATTTTCTTTCTCTTTCTCCCTGTTTTCCCTTTTCTAGTGGACAGTCATTCCCATTAGCAAGTAAATATTTTATAGTATCTCCTGTTTAAGCTAAAATCATCTCCCCTTTGACCCCATTTTACCCTTTAGCAACTGTCCACACTTTACACCCCTCTAGAAAAAATTCATCAAGGAGTTGCCTGTGCTCACTGTCTCCATCTCCCTTTCTCATTCCTCCACCCAAACCCATCAGTCTTTCCTCACCAATATGACACTGAAAACTACACTTGCCAAAGTCAAAAGTACCCTATGTTGCCAAACCCAGGGATCGAACATGACTTCATCTTGCTGCATCAATGGCTTTTGATCCAGGTGATGAAGCACATTCCTCTGAATACATCTTCACCTGGCTTCCTTAGAACCACTTCCTCTTGTCTCACTGGCCACTCTTTACCAGTCTCGTTCTACCACTCTCCCCTCTTCCTTCTCCTCTTGACTTCTAAATGTTAAATCTCCAGATCTAAGATCCCTTGTCAGGAGTTTAAACTTTTTAGGCAAACTGTGCCAGGCAGTCTGTTGCTGTAAGATATTCTCCTTGATTTTGTAGAAATCTTCTAGAAAAAAAGGCCCTCCTTATCCAAATAGGACCTTAAGTACACTCAAAGATTATAATATTTTCTCTATAAGCATTTTTCCAAACTTCCAAATTTTGTTGCTACTAGCTTTATGAGAACTTTCCATCAAGGACTGGAGCAAGCAGTCTGTAGCTTATTATCCCTAACTAGATTAAACCTGAAAGGGTCAGAATCGTGAATCCTGACAATCTCTTCAGACCAGGGGTTCTTAACATTTTTTGTTCCACTGACCCATTTAGCAACTGGTAAAGCCCATATACCCCTTTTCAGAAGTGTTTTTAAGTGTACAAAATAAAATATAAAGTAAAACAATTATATTAAAATGAATGCAAGTTAGCAAAATATCTCTTAAAAGCATTATGGAAACATTGTAAATATATTAATAACATGCTTCTTTTATTTACATATTCAATTATGAAAACCCGACCTAGTCTAATTTTATAATTTATTCATAGTGTTAAGTATAAATGTTCCACTGAAATGTCTGTAGCCATTGTAATATAACAGGAAATATCTGTAATTTCTATAGCTAGGTCACAGATACAACTAGCACTAATTTGATGATTACATTTATAACTGAAAAATGATAAATTTCAATCATAGATAAATGAAAATAAAAGGTAGAATTTACCCCCAAGTTCACAAGCTGCCTGAAATCTTTCAGCACTCCCTAGACCAGATTTAGCCCCATAGCCCCTGCTCTAGCTCAAGGGACAACAAACTATGTCCTACAGCTGGGTTTTCAATGGCTTACAATCAAGAAAAGTCTTTATAGTTGTAATGACTTTAAAAAGAACAAAAGAAAATATCTTGTGACACATGAAAATTTTGTGGCATTCAAGTTTCAGTGTCCATTAAGTTTTATTGAAGCGTAGCTACTCCCAGTCATTTTTATATTTGCAGTCTTTAAAGTATATGATTCTCAAAACAAGATATACTCAAACTATGGCTCTTCTGTTCAGCTTTTCTCCTTTGAAACATGGCAACTTAGATTTTTTAGTTTTCCAGTGCTGGAGATTGAACTCAGGGCCTCACACATGCTAAGCAAGGATCTTGCCACTGCACTAGATCCCCAGCACAGAGTATTTTAATCTTGGGTATCCATCTTTTTCAGTTAAATTTAAAGTCATTAAAATTCCTCTATTATTCTAACCAATATCACAGACTCAATAGCTTCTTAAGGCTGGTGGCTTTGTGTGGAAAAGCATAGCTTTCAAGTCTGGAAAATCTTCATGCTGAAAAGAATCATATAAATGATCTTGTCCTACCCCTCATTTGAGAAATGAAGAAGTTAAGACCCAGAGGTAATAGGGGATTTTCTCCTGACTCCTTTCTCCTACTCTCTCTACCACACTGTGCTTTGTAACTGCCTGTAAGGTGATTATTATAAATACTATGCCCCTCCTTTAAGCTCCATTCACCATAACCTTGATCCTTTAGGGCTGCCCAGTAAATGTACTCAAACAATGTTTGTCATCACTACTGCTATGGCCACCAGGAAATGAAACCACTAGTTGCCTAATGGTATTGTATCGTCCTTGTTTCCCCCACTCCCCACCCCCATCGTCGCCTGGCATCTGACAACAGCAATATTTCATCCTGCTGATCCTGACGGATGGTGTCATCACAGACATGGCTGACACCCGGGAGGCCATTGTCCATGCCTCCCACCTCCCCATGTCCGTCATCATTGTGGGCGTGGGGAACGCTGACTTCAGTGACATGCAGATGCTGGATGGTGACGACGGGATTCTGAGGTCGCCCAAGGGAGAGCCTGTCCTTCGAGACATCGTCCAGTTTGTGCCCTTCAGGAACTTCAAACACGTATGCACATATGTCGTGAGGGTTTTCCTGTGGGAGAAGAGAACCAAAGCATGCTCACCTCCCCAACGTGTCCACTGTGTTTGTAGTGTCCTGCCATTCTTGAAGGAACACTAGCTACCCAAAGATAGGATAGGTAGAACATGACTCTTTAGAGAAAAAAATGTAAACTGGATTATAGATAGAAGCTGTGCTAACTATGGTAGCCAAACGTTTGCTGATGCTTGCCCACATCCATATAATTTAGGATCTCTAGTGCCACCAGGGCTGCCATGTACAGTTGGGCAGCTTGTTGCCTGTCCAAAGTGCCTGGCCAAAGTGTCAAGGATAAGCTGAAATTCAACCTAGGTCCTACTTGTCACACCATGTGCCCATGTTGAAATCTGTGTTTTTTGGCTTTGGCTTTGGTTCGGATTTTGTTTTTGTCTTGGTAAAATACGTTTTCAAGATGATAGGACCCTAAATCTTCCATAGAGTGTGCAACATTAAAGATTTACTAACTCATTCAAGCTAGTTCAAAGGACTGCATAAAGCAGTCTACTATAGTCAGTGAAGGGACACTGGTATTAGTTTGCTAAAGTAGACAAGTTAATTACCAAATGACCAACACGGTTTTTTATTGGTATATTTTAAATATTCGTAATGATCACATTCATCATAGGGAATTTGTACCTGTACATGATATATCTTGCTTCTTTTTTCCCAGTTCCCTCCCCTCCCTTCGACCTCCTCTTGCCTCCTTATTTATAAGAGCTTTGTTCCATTTTTTTTCTTCTAGTCTCTCTTTTTTGTCACTTCTCCCCCTCTGTGTTCCCCCTTTCATTTGAACATTTCCTTCCCATTTTCCAACATCTATTATGCATTTTGGTCCTTACTGACACTTTTGGTTTCTCATACCAGAGAAACAATGCAGTATTTCAATATGTGTGTCTGATTTATTTCACTTAAGAGTATAGTCTCAAGGTGCAACCATTTAGCTAGGAATGTCTCAAGCAGACCCTTCTTTATGGCAGAGTAGTACTCTATCATGTAAGAAAACCACATCTTCTGTGCTGGGATAACAGGTATGCTTGGGCCAACCTGAGCTTCATAGAAGTTCAAACCCAGCCTGAACTACATGGTGAGACCCTGTCTCAAAAAACAAAACAAAGGTTCAAAAGATTATAAAACAGACCAGCGAGTCTTGAAACAAGCAAAATGTAATCTTTGAAGTACTTCTCTAATGAACAGAAACCATTTGCATGGTAGTAAGTCTTCTACAAATTAACATCTAACTTACAGTCCTGGACCCTTAGCAATAATAAGCATTAATGCAGTGTTACATTCCTCAGTGATCCTAGCAGGCCCATTAGACAATACTGAGGTATAATATTGAAAAGGTGCTCAGTAACCATTTTTTCACATTTCCAAATTTTACATGTTATTAAGTCCCTGGAGAAAGGAGTACGTCTGAAATGAACCCACACCTCTGTACCTATTGGAGCTAGGATCACCCAGAGAATAGCTTCCCAAGTTCATAAAAGGCTCCTTCCAAGCTTCTCCCAATTATGTCTGAGAGCCCATGGGGTATGACAGGTGGTCACAGACCATCCTCAGTACTCCTTTGTCTTGTGCCTCTCATGAAAGCTGCCCAAAAGCAGAGCATGCCTCCGACCCCTGCTCCCCATGACAGTTTTGCCATCTGCACTGCTGCTGGTGCCATCAGTATTGGTCACCATTCCTGGCAACTGGTGACTAAACCCAAACTGCTCTGCAGTCTCTGTGGGAAAAAAGAATCCCCTCCTTTACCAACATGATGTCTCCCCTTTGTCACCTGGATCATTCATGCAGAAAAGTCTGTGTCCTTTCATCTTATGAGTCCCTGCTGGAAGCATCTTTGTTAGCTTCCACTGTGGACCCTTGCTGAGGCTCAAGGCAGCTATTTTGATCAGGGTGGCAAAGGCACATGTACCCTGCCATCCACACCAAGCTTTCCCATCCCACACTTATTTGGCAAAGCCTTTCTCCTTCCATCAAAACTCTCCTTCAAATACATCCCTGACATTCCTCATAGCTAGTTTATCAGATATGGCCAGGTATATTGAATTAGTCTGGACTCACATTGGCCCCCTAGCTACACTGGTCCTGACTGTCTCTCTGTTAGAGTCTGTAGCAGGCACTCTTCAGAAATGGCTGTTTGTTCTGCTAACATCTGAGGACAGGCTTCCTAGTGAGCATTCAGATAAATCACCATCCCCACAGCCTCAGCAGAACCCTGATCTCATGACTTGCCCAGACCTCATAAGGAAGTAACTACAGCATGTTCCTTGAATAGTGAGATTTGTTCATAACTATACTACCACAAAATTACTAATCTCTTTTTAAGGAGGACTGCAGCATAATTAAAATCATTAAAGGAACAAAAACATCCCTGGCTGCCGAGTTGAGTACAGAGAGAGTTTTCAAGTAACAGCAGCAGTTGCCAGATCTGGGGGCAGTGCCTGTAGGTGAGGGGTGACTGTGCTGCCATATTTCATCTTCCACTTTCCCAAGGATCTTTCCACATAAAAGCATTCACTACATGAAAGAGGCTCACCAAGTTGTCTGCACATGAAGTAGAGTCAACAAGAAGTAGTATTCTGTCAAGGCAGGATGTGGTAGACCAGGCCAAATCTGATACAGGGATGTTCGGAGAAGCTATTTACTTCCCAAGGTGCCTAAGGTACAGGGAAGGGTGTTCTTCCAGATTTTCATGTCCTGCTGCATTTTGTCAACCAGACAAAAAATATAACTTCTCCACTGACCACCACCCATCATTTTGCCCCAGGGGGAGGATCCAAAGAGCTCATGCCCTAGGAGATTCGTGAACTTCCCCAGAATACCCTCTCTCTGCCCCCCACATGTGTTGTCGACACATCCATGTACAAGGACAATGCCATCAAGTCATGAAAGGCTCTCACCTCTGCCCCAAACTTCCTCCTCTCTCTCAAACACTCATGGACCGTGTGCTGTGCAAAGCACATACTAGGACCACAGTAAGATAATAAAATCATGGGTCCAGGCTTGAAGAATGTGCTGGTGAAGTAAGTCCATGATTAGGACAAAGATAGCAGTTAAGCTGGAAAACCACTGCGAAGCAACCTATGATGGTTGAGAAGAACCAAAATGTTTCTATAGGACTTAAAGGCAAGAGATGGAGCCATGCAGAAAGGCTCACCAGCTTGGGCTGGGTATTTGAGGAAGGACAGAGATTAGGTAAGCCAGAAGTTGAAGGGGCAACAAGGGCAGTGCAACAAGGAAAGTACCTCAAACTGGTTGGCAACAAGGGAAGTGTCTCAAACTAGTTAAGGAGGTAGTGTGCTGCTCACTGTCTCTGTGCTATGCAGATGCTCCGGTAGCTCTGGGGTTGACCAACGCAGAGAGCTAGGAGCATACTTACCCCCTTATCTTCATAGATTTCAAGTTAGATTTTGAAAACCATTTCATTATCCAAACTAATCTACTTGGAATTCAGTAAGCTATAAATAAAAAAGGTGAGGCACTCCTATCATTTCATATAAGCAGTAAAACATGAGCTGCCTGTCTTTCGGTTCTGTATAACTCAGAGCTTCAAAGTACAGAGACCCATGTTCTGAGATATATAGCTCTGGGCAAGTTATTTAATTTCTCTGCAGCACATATTTCATCTATAAAATAAGGTAAATTCATTGGAAGAGTAAAGGTAGAGTCTATTTAAAGCTTAGTGCAGTGCCTGTTCCATGTAGGGGGCTAATATAAACAGTTTTTATTACTGTTATCATCTACTGATTTCACATATTTTGGCCTTTCTCCCAACCAACCAATGTCCTTGCAGTTTTACATGCTTGCCACCAGCAGATATGCAAGGGGTAGGGATCATTTAGGACCTGTCTTTCCAGTAGGATAGGCACTCATCACATGTGGTTATTTAAACTTAATTTTTTTAAATTAAAATTTGCAACTCAGCTCTTCATTCATGCTAAGTGTGTGACTGCTATATTGGACTTTCAAACTGAATATTTCCATCATTGCAGACGTATGTGACAGCCCTTTTTTAGTAATCTTGTAGCTACAAGTGATAGCAAATCCTTTCTACAGTGGCTTAAGTGAATGGCTTTACCCAGCAGCAGCAGCAGTCCCTTGTAAGCTCCAGGGCAATGTAGGACAATGAGGGAAAATTGTGCCACCATATCCTGTCTTCTACTTTATCAAGAAAGAAGTTTCCACATAAGAACACTGACTAAATGAAAGAGGGTCAGCAAGCCTCACTACCCAGGAAACATTTGACAATATCCAGAGATATTTTGATGGTAACAAATGTGAAGTGCCACTTGCATCTACTGGATAGAAGCCAGAGATGCTGGTAAACATCCTCCAACTTATAAGATGATCCCCCACTCAAAGAATTATCCAGTCCAAAATGCCAATAATCCCTACATTGAGCAACACTCTGTTTTTATGTAGCTAGAATTTGCAGGCCAGTGGCTACTGGCAGTTTCTTCTTTTACAGTGATTCAGTAATGTGAGAGTCAGCAGTTTATGATTCCCTTTGCTGTTCCCTCATAATACTATAATGGCTGCTGTAGCTCTAGACATCACTTTCTAGTTTAAGGGGGGAAAAGGAAACAGGGCTGACCATGCACATCCCTGTGAACCAGGTAGAGAAGTTTCCAAAAAATATCCTCTAGGAAACTTCTACTTACATCTCAAAGTTGGGTTACATGCTCATCTGTAGATGCAAAGAAGGCTGGGAAATCAAGTATTTTGGCATGCTGACACTTATATAAGAGATGGCCAGGGGAACATTGGGAATGTCTTTTGTATCTGCCCCTATGGAAAAATGGACCATGTCTAACATAACCCTGAGCAGTCACTTATAAAGTAAAAGAGCATCTGAAGAGGTTGAATTCCCAACATGCTATGACATCTTTAAAATTAGACAGATCAATTTAAAAAAAATTTCATAGTGTTTTCAGATTTTTGAAGATATCTGTCTCTTATTTGGATACTGTCTTAGAATAAATTATTTCCTTCCTGTATGCCTCTGAGAACATGGAGGCTTAACAAAGCTGAAATACTTAACTGAGTGGCCAACCACAGAAAAAAACAAACTAGAAATGCATTCCATCTAACACTTAGATCAGCCCTGTTGTCTACTGGAATCTCAGACACTTGTTAACTGGTTATCTGCCCAAGCTCCCTACCTCTGCAATAACAGCTAATATTAATGCTCAGGCTATTGAAGTTGCTTGGCCAGGGGTAAGGGGAGAGAGGTGCAGTTAATTCTTAATGAAAGAGCTCCAAGTCAAATCCAGCTCCGTGTGACTCCAGAGTATATGTACACTGTTAATCTCAACCTTTCTCTGCTGCAGAATCACATGGTCCTGTTCCCTGCTCCAAATCATACAGCAGATGCATAATGCTGATAAAATTAGGATAAGTTAGAGTGGTATTCAAGACCTTGGTCTGAAGCTTATTTTCCAGTTGAATGCCTACCAATCCTGATTCTCCACCACACACAAACACTTCTTTCATCCCCATTGGATGACTCATTATCTCTAGAATGATCAAATGCCATTCCCCTACCCTTTCTGAGCATTTTAAAAATATGTCCAACTTAAATACAATCTTCTCTTGGAAGCCTGCTGTCATTTTCTCCACTGTAATTTAGTCCCTTTGTTTCCTATTCTCTGCTCAGCGTGTGATTTTCTATAGCAATGTTTCTCAAATTTCAACATCGTATGGAGTTACCAGTCACCAAGGCACTGAGTTAAAATGCAGATTCTGATTCAAGAGTTCCGAGTTGGGTCTAAGAGTCAACATTGCTGATAAGCTCTTATGTAATGTGATGCTGGACTGTAGCACATATCATGTTCTACCTCATAGTAGGGTTAATTTTAGCCACATGAGCCTTCCTCACATGATAACACCTTTCCTGTTGGAAAAAAAACATAGACTCATAAACCCTAGCATAGTGCCTAGACCATGAACAGGTGCCTAGACCTGAATGCAAATCAGAAGCAAAATTGCAGGACATTCATTCTGCCATCCAAATTTCCCACACTTTCAGATATGAACAGTTGTATATTTTGAATCAAGAATGAAGAAAAAAATAGAATGAGGAAATTAAGGGCCTATTTTCCAAATAATCTGACAACACTTGCTTGAAGTAGACTAAAATGAGTGAGTGAATGAATGAATGAATGAATGAGACTAGCTTCTCAGATCGTCTCAAACAAGTCACTCAAATCTTTCAGCCTGAGTGTGAAACAGCTTCTTTTGACCAAGAGCCAAATCATAGTAATTTCTTCTTCTCTACAGGCATCTCCAGCTGCTCTTGCAAAGAGTGTGTTGGCGGAAGTCCCAAACCAAGTTGTGGACTATTACAATGGCAAAGGGATTAAACCAAAATGTTCATCAGAAGTCTATGAGTCTTCCAGGACGCTAGCACCATGAATTCCACACACTTTTACAGAGTTCTGAAATATTATTCCTGCTACTATTTAATACTTCTACTCCTGTATTTAAAAAATAATACACATTTAAAAATAGCACGTTTTGGTGATTTTTAACTGACAATTTTTTTTGCATGTTTAGCCCCTCAAGGTCTGGATCTAATTAAGCCCTTGTTGTTGTCAAAGACTTTTTACAAAGAAATACAAATAATGACTTACTCTTTACAGCATGTAGCCTTGAAATAAAATGGTATATGTATCCATTTTTTATACAAGTTTGTTGAAATTTTGCTAAATTTCTTATTATCTTTACACTGTAAAGCATTTTGAAATATTTACTGAACGTTGATAGCCAAAACATACTTGGTTTTATCTGCTATAGGATGAGAGACTTTTCAAAATGGCAGATGCATGGACTGTATTTTGCATGTTTAAAATAATAAAAAAGAACCTTCACACTGTTTTTGCAGTTGTTATCTATAATTCCTCCCTGCTAAGAATGGTCTTTCTACTAAAGAATATTATCCACCCAAAGGCAGTCTTTTTGAAGTCTGAGGTATTTAACACAGTACTCACACTTTACTGTGCACATAAGTCACCTAAGATTTCCTGTTAAAATCAAGATTTTAGTGAAGTAAATCTGTGTGGGGCCTGAGATTCTGCACCTCTAACAAGATCTCAGGTGATGCTCATGCAGTCCTTGGACTGCACTGAGAGTTAATGGGGTTCTAGACTTTAGGATGTCGTAAGAGAGACCATCCAAAACAGGACAGCTCCTAGTCTGCTTGAGACCACTCTCTTCCTGCTAATAGCATACAGGTCCTGCCTGTCTCAGAGGTGAGAGTAGAAAGTAATGAAACTGATTCCAGATGCTGCACACCTCAAATCAGTCTCACTGATTTATAGTCACACCTCTTTCTTTAATAAGACCAGTTAAGTGCTCCTCCTGGCTTGCTGCTGCTCCTTAAAGGAAGCATCACACAAGGCTGCATAGATAGTTCCATCTCTACATCAATCCCTAGGAATGACCTCAAAGAGTCTTCAGTGGAACCACAGCAATAGAATCTGGTCCATGGCAAGTGCCCATGCAATATGACTCCTCAGATACCAGTTCCATTAACTTGATCTTGGAGCTTATTGTGGAGCTTCTTTTTACCTTTTAAAAATCATTCCTGAGACCAAAGTCTACTAGTCTGCTATACCTGAAAATCATTGTTTAGGGCAGAGGTGTTCTGTTTGAATATAGGTTGGCTAGTCTTGAGTGAAAGAATAAATGTTTCAGTTGTATAATCTTCTCTCAAAGAAATGGACAGGCATTTTGCAAAGATAAAAGACACAAAAAAGAACTTATTTTTGGTCAGAGAGATGGTGACGTAAATCACAAGGCAAAATAATCAGTTTGTTGTTTGTTTGACAAGGGGAGGTATTAAAAAGCAAATCAAATGCCTTGTATGATTTCCAGAGTTATAATTATAGATCCTAACCTTGCAAATACATGTCAACCAAATGCGCAACATTTTGGGAATGTTGGTAAAAATGTATGACTGAAAAATCATAAGTATTTAAGCTGTATTGTTTTGTTAATAAATTGGGTACTTACAGAACTTTTTTTCTAAGAGTTGTGGTGTTGTTTCTCTTTTCAAGGCAATTTCCTATCAGTGATATACTTCATTTGGGTGAAGTTGCTTCTGATTACAAATAGCTTCTTGGGCTGGGGATTTAGCTCAGTGGTGCCACCGCCTGCCTCTCAAGCGCAAGGTCCCGAATTTGATCCCCAGTACCAAAAAAAAAAAAATAGCTTCTTCACAATTCCATGGAAATGTGCATTATTGTTTCTAACAAGGAATTAAAATATTTACACATTATATTACAGAAATATCATATGGTTGTTTCTAACTTCAAACCAGAACATGAACTTCCATGTCTGTATACCTCCTACGTAGTAAGCACTCGATTGATGCTTACTGAATACAGAGATGACTAATAAAATGAATGAATAAATGAAAAGACTTTTAATATGCCCTGTAGTCAAGCTCTAATTCATTGTAGATTTAACAGGTAGTTTCAGTGTTTTTGGCTGTCCACAAGCACCATGATATGATACTCCATGTCACTGTAAAATATCTGCTGGGATTTCTGCCCTCATGCCAGAATTCCTGGAATCTATGAAATGAGGTGAGAAGAACAGACTTCATTTTGGTTAGCAAAATCATAAGGTAGTTTACTTCCCTTTTCACAGCCAGGCTCAAGTTCAGCTCAAAAGAATAATAAAAATAATATGACAATTATGAGGGTTATTGTAGCTCAAGTTGCTATTATAGAATATCATGAACTGAGTGGCTTAAGCAGCAGAAATTTATTTCTCACACCTCTGGAGTCAAGGATGTCCATGATCAAAGTTCCTGGTGAAAGCTCTATTTCTAGTTTATGGACAAGCATCTTCTTGCTATATCCTCACATGATGCATACAGAAAACAAGCTCTCTAGTCTGTTCTTATAAAGACACTAATCCCATCACAAAGTCGCTACCCTTATTACATAATTACTCCTTAATGTCCTCAGCTAGAAGTAATTAACATAAGAATTAGGAATAGAGTCATATTGGGGGTTAGGGTTTCAATGTATGGATTTGGAGGGACCCAAACATCTAGTCTAAACAAAGGATTACTGTGTACCAGGTACTGTCCTAAAAGCTTGTCACATACAAGCTCTTAATCTTCCCAACACAGAGACAGGGGCACAGAGAGTTCAGGTAACTTGTCAAGGTCACACGACTATCAAAGGGTAGGAACAGACTTCAAATGGACATATTCTGGCTCCTAAATCCAAGCTCATTGTATAATCCTCATTTCAGCTACCCTGTTGGCACTAATACGCATCCACTTGCCATAGTAAGCAACAGAGTATTAGGAAATTTGGAAAAATGAGCTTTAAAACAGACCTTTGATCAAATTCAGAAATATCTGTCTCATATTGTGAGCTCTTGCTATCTTGTGATGGGAACAGTAGAACTCTCCAGATACAACCAGCTCTTCTCACCTTCTTGCAAGCAAGGAAACTATATACATTAAACATTACCAATAAAGAGCTGAGGAAGCCATGAAAATTACACAGGAGGAAAAGATTTAAGCAAAGGGCACTACATAGTGGAGTGGTAATAATGGAAGAGAACTAGAAAGCATGCCCAGAAGAGGGCAGCTTCTACCCAACCCCATAGGCCATGTGGAATATAGACCCCAATGCCAGTCCATGCTGTTTTTCAAGGTAATTGAAACATCTTCTATTTCTCATAAAAGCTTTTAATCTGGAAATATTAAGAACATATTCAAGCTTCAACAATTTTTAAAAATACAAGAGCCAGGGCCAGGGATTTAGCTCAGTGGTTCCGCCACCTGCCTCGCAAGTGGAAGACCCGAGTTTGATCCCCGGTACCAAAAAAAAAAAAAAAAAAAAAAAAATACAAGAGCCAAACTTTATAAATTAAATGAAAAATAGCTCTGGGTTTAGTTTAGAAATTTTGTCATGAGACAACATAGAGGAACTTTGAGTACAACATATTAAGTGATAAAAGCTGCCTCTAGTGTACAAATTTGAAACTATCAAGTTTATCTATGTATGGTCTGCCTACCACTGGGCTGCAATAGGTAATATATACTCTTTAGAATTCTTAAGGACCCTAAGGAGATTCTTTTTCTGTAGTTTATCCCTATTATATTTGTTGTATTAAAAATTAAACTAAAAATGTGCTATACCTATTAATTCATTCAGGAACAATAATAAATACATCATATGTTAACACAAATGCAATTATTGTCATTAAAAACTGTATACTTTCAAAAGAACAATAGTGAGAACAGTACAGTATTGTCTTATAATTTTTGCAAATATTTAGTGTCTTGCTTAATAAAAGCTAGATTCTTATATCTGCTCTGCACTCAACCTGTTGTAAAATGATTTTTTTCTTCTTTGTTTTTGTTTTTTGGGAGGCAAGGTCTCATTA
This sequence comes from Heterocephalus glaber, assembly GCF_053883595.1. Taxonomy (NCBI): domain Eukaryota; kingdom Metazoa; phylum Chordata; class Mammalia; order Rodentia; family Bathyergidae; genus Heterocephalus; species Heterocephalus glaber. Next base: position 7,471,478 of record NW_028258324.1, on the reverse strand, counting down.
TGTAGTTTGGGCTGGCCATAAACTCACTATGTAGCCCAAGTTGGCCTCTAACTCATAGCAATCCTCTTGCCTCAGCCTCTTACATGCTGGCATAATAGGCATATTCCACCACATGTGGCTCTACAGTTTTATTTTATTTTTAATTGGAACATAATTATACATGTTGGGGGGCACACTGTGATGTTTCAATACATGCATTCATTATATAATGATCATTGAGGCAATTATCATATCCGTCACTTTCAACATTTATCATTTTTATAATGGAGTACTATGTGGCCACAAAAATGGAATTTTGTCATTTGAAACAACATAGAGGAACTGTGAGTACATTACATTAAGTGATATAAGCCAGGAATAGTGGAACAAATACTGCATGATCTCATTCATACATGAAATTGAAAATAGTTGATCTCATAGCAGTAGAGAGTAGAAAAGTGGTCACCAGATGACAAGAAGGGCAGGCAGATAATGAGAAGGGAGAGAGGAGTAGGGAAAGGTTGCTCAATGGATGACATGAAGTGTTGGTTGAAGTACAAGGTTGAAAATCTGATCTCACATGGATATGTACAGTTAGAAAAGAGAAGGCTGTTTTTAGTTTTTTCCGATCATTATGCTTAGACTCTTTTTAACCACATCCAATTTAAAAAGTGGTAGGTTTTTATATGTGAAATATGAAATATACCAATAAAACTTTCCTGGCATCTTCAATGGTTTGTTTACTAGTGCATGATTTTGTAATATGGTGCAGTGGTCATTTAGAAAATATTGATCTACTCAGATGTGTCAGATAGTCCAAATACACAGTTTATTTTACAGCATCAAAAAAATCACATGTTCTACTGCTGTTTAATAGCACCACTGACCTCATCAGTTTTCCAGTATTGAGAATCTGTCAAATTATGGTGGCAGATTCAGGTTTTCCAAAATTCTAATCTTTACTAGAAAGCTCACATGTTATCACTGACAAGAAATAAAATATCTCCCAAATACCCATCTGAGTATTTCCTCTCTCTCTCTCTCTCTCTCTCTCTCTCCCTCCCTCCCTCTCAAGAATGCTGTGGGGGAAAAGCAGCTACCTGAGTTCAAAACCCAATGATACATGTACTTTTCCCTGGAGCAACCAGGCTTCACCTCCCAACATCACATTTATCTATGAGGTTATCATACAATCACCTTCCCAAAGCCCCACCCATGACCTCATGAAGCTTTGAGACATTTATATATAAAACATATCACTCTTCACCATTCATTATTAAGTGAAACTGTACGTTCTATCCTACATGCATGTGACAATGGAAAATTCAGTGAACCCTGGTACAGTGTGATACCTTTTTACGGTGTGAACTAAGTTTCCAGCAGATTTACAAGGCGATGAATGTTTACTTTAAAAAAAAATTATACTACTGTAAAAGACATATTGCCATTCATGACCCTCAAAATATTCTTCCTCACTATGAACACATTTATCCCATTGTTTCTGCCACTTTCTGAAACAGTTCTAGAAATCCTCTTTTGTGATTGTTTTTAGTTGTGCTGTCATAGCTGCCTCAATATCCTGAATTCATTCAAAATGTTTAGCACTCATGGTGATTTTGACTTTGGGGATGAGCTAGAAGTTGCCTGGTGCCAGATCCAGTGAATTAAGTGAATTAGAGCACATTGTAATGTGTTTATGAGCCTCCCTTTCTGTTGGATGGCACTTGGTAGCCACATTCACCATATTTTTGTTATCACATCTCATAAAGCCATTCACAAAGAAGAATTTCCAGAACTGCTTCAGAAAATAGCAAGAATGATGTGTGTTTGAAGTGAGGGGGAGTTTTTTAAGGAGGATTCATGGCAATTTATCTTTTAGTGTAATAAAAATTTTAAACATTCATCATATATTTTGATCACATCCTATATATTGTCATAGATGCACATGTTAATACAGTGAATAGGTCATTGCCTGCTGCGCAAGCGCAAGGACCCGAGTTCGATCCCCAGTACCAAAAAGAAAAAGAAAAAAATACAGTGAATAGGTAGATTTCATCTTAATGCAGTGGTACCTTTTCTCTAAAGTTCTTGTAGAATTCAGCAGTAAATCTATCCGGACCTGGGGTTTTCTTTGTTAATAGTTTTTTTTCTTCTTCTCAGTACTTCTTCAATTTCATTGACTGACATAGGGTTATTTAGAATTTTTTTATCTCCTTGATTCAGCATTAGTAATTTATATGTATCTAGGAATCTGTCCCTTCTAAATTTTCCATCTTATGAGAGTATAGATTCTCAGTGTAGGTATTCATGATCTTCTGGGTTTCTGCAGTGTGTTAGTTACTTTTCTCTCATTGCTGAGACAAAATACCCACCACCCAAAGTTAAAGGGAAAAGGGTTTATTTAGCTCACATTTTGTAGAGGTTTCACTCCACAATCAGCTGGCTCCAAGGCAGAGTGGCACATGGCAGAGGGGCAACAGTTCATGAGAGTGGAAGACAGAAAAAGCAACAAGCGTCTTTCTGCCTCTTTTATTTTATTCAAACTACCAGGATTAGGGTGCTGCCAAACCAATCACTCCTGTGTAGCGGTTTAGTAATCACACACCCTTAATCCTAGTATCACACATTCCAAATTCAACTACCTTTGAAAAAGAAAGCCCCACCTCATCCGCCTGAGGCTTTAGTGGGACATCTAAACACAAACCATAATGATCTGTTATGATTTCACCCTTTTCAGTCTTAATTGCAAGGATTTGGGTCTTTTCTTTCCTTTTTTTTTGATAAGGTTGACTATGGGTTTTTCTATTTTATTTAATCTTTCAAAGAACCAACTCCTCGATTCATTGATTCTTTGTATGTTTTGAGTCTGGATTGCATTAATTTCTGCTTTGATCTTTATAATTTCCTCCTTTGTATGTGATTTAGGTTTAGCTTGCTCTTCTTTTTCTAGAATCTTTTGGTTCAACCTTAGGTTCTTTATTTGAGCTTGCTTTGTTTTTCTGATGTGGGGATTCACCTCTATAAATTTCTCTCGTAGGACTGCTTTCATTGGGTCTCATAAGTTCCACTATGTTGCATTGGCATTATCATTTAATTGTAGAAACTGTCTAATTTCTTCTTCAAATTCATCTGTGACCCATTCGTTGTTCCAGAGAGTGTTATTTAGTTTCCATGTGTTTATGTAGTTTTGTGGTTTCTTTTACCATTGCACTGTGATCTGATAATATGCATGGGATAATTTCAATTCCTTTGCATTTACTTAAGCATGTTCCATATGCTCTATTTTGAAGAAAGTCCCGTGTGCTGCTGAGAAGAATGTGTATCCTGTTGTTGTTGGGTGCAACACTCTATAGATCCATATTAAGTCCATTTATTCAAAGGTTTGGTTCATCTCTGATATTTCTTTGTTGATTTTCTGTCTTATTGAGCTGTCTCTTTGTGACAGTGGGGCATTGTGGTACCCCATTACAACTGTATCTGGTTTTTCATATCCATTAGTGTTTGTGTATGTAGTTGGGCATGCCAGTATTTGATGCATATATATTTATGATGGTTATCTCTCCCTCTTGGGTTGTTTCCCTAACAAATATGTAGTGACTTTCTTAGTCTCTTCTGATCAGTCTTGACTTAAAATCCAATTTGTCTGCAAGTAGGATAGATACCTCTGCTTTTTTCTGGGTTCCTGTCACATGGAGTATCGTTTTCCATCGTTTGACTTTCAGTCTATAACTTCTTTTGGGGTTAAATGTGTTTCTTGTATGCCACATATTGTTGGATCTTGTTTCTTGATCTATTCTGCTGACTTGTTTTTTTTGATTGATGAATTGAGACCATTCAAAATAATAGTTATAACTGATATGTTCTGATTTATTTTTTCATTATTTTTGTGTTCTTGGTTTCTTTTCTTTCCCTTCTGTTTAATTGCTTACTTGCCTGGTGGATTCATTCTATTGGGATTCATGGAATTGTTTTATTCATTGTCTTTTTCTAGAATATCTTTCAGAACTTGTTGGGAGTGTTGGTTTTGTGGTCATGAATTTCTTTGGGTGTTCTTTATCTTGGAAGTATCTTATTTCTCCATCAATTTTGAAAGATAATTTTGTGGGATACATCAATCTGGGTTGGAGGTTTTCTTTTAGGGTTTGAAATACTTCACTACATGCTTTCCTTGACTTGAGGGTTTGTGTTGAGACGTCTGTTGTGATTCCTTAATAGATGATTTGTTTCTTTTCTCTAACAGCTTTTTTGTGTGTGTGTGTGCCAGGGATTAAACTCGGAACCTTGTGCTTGCAAAGCAGGTGCTGGAACCACTGAGCTAAATCCCTGGTCCCTATAACAGCTTTTAATATTATGTTCTTGTGTTGACTTTCTGGATCTTGGCTATTATACACGTTGATGTAGTTTTCATGATTGTGGATAATTGGAGTTCTATATTCCTCACTTATCTGTATGTCAAATTCTTTTTTTATGCTTGAGAAGTTTTCTGATATTATTTCTGTAAACATTTTTTATGTCTTTTGTATTATCTTCTGATTTTTTCATTGATTCTGATTAACCTTATGTTATTCTTCTTTGCATCATCTAGCAGATGTTGGATTGATTTTTCATGCTTTCTTGATATATTTAAGAAGTCTTTCACTTGATCACAAACTGCAAACCTCTCTTCTATATCTAATATTATATCTTCACATTGATTGATTCTGCTGTGTATACTTTCAATAGAATTTTTAATCTCCTGGATATCTGTTTGAACCTGTCTTATAGAATCCCGTTCTTTCCTATGTTAGGAATTCATGATTTCCATTACTTTCCTAAGCTTTTGATTTCTCTTATCTGTATCTGCTCTAGATTCACTAACCCTGTGCTTCATTATGCTCATCTGTTGGGAGCAATGCTATATAATTTTAGGGAAAAATCATTTGGTTAGCCTAGTTCTCCTGCCTACAGCCCAGCTATGGAATTCCAAGACATAATTCCCTTTTGGCCTCCAGTCACAGCTGAGACTTCAATGATCCGGTGAAGCTGTGATTCTCCAGGACAAGAAACATCCTGGGAGCTGAAAACATCCTGGGAGGAACAAACATCTACTCAGTACCTCCTTGTTCTTGGATTGTTACATCTTATTTATGGCAGGATGTACTGAACTCTCTGCAAGTCATTTGTTACATTTGTTTTTCCCGATGTACTGAATAAAAGGTGCGGTAAACTGGGGGCTTTCATCTTTGCCGCCCAGAGCAGCACTGATCACAGTCTCGTTTTTCTACCTTTCCTATAATTCGCCTTGTGCTGCCATGGCTCTCAGGAGACTAGGACTCACTGCAGAGGTTCTAGTAACCTCCCCTTTCCCTGTTCCCTGCAGTGATCATCTCATTAGTTATCTGTGCAATTATTTCTGATTTTTTTTTCAGCGACTCATTCATCTACTTTGTTACTTCTGCTACTAGCATTTCAGAAAGTTCAGCTGTGTAACTTCTGATTTCTTCTACTTCAGTGGTCCCTAGATTTGCCTTGGGTGAGCTGGAGATTGGAAGTTGAATCTTGGCTTCCATGTTTTCTCATTTTCTATGTTCTTTCTAAATGTTTTCTGCATTGATGCTTGTAAATTGCTTATGGTAGGTAGCTTTATTACTAGTATCAAGACTTCTTTGGGAAATGACTACTTTTCAGAGATGTTTTGCGGGTATAGCTGGCTTTTGTCTTTGAGTCTATCCCTGGATCCTATCTCTTCGATTTATTAGGGATGAGAGGTTGCTGCCTGTTTGGCCTAGGACCCAGTTCTTTGGTATTAGACTATGGTATTGTTTATGACCCCAGACAATCTTGGTATTTGCATACAAGGAAGAACAACTGATCACAACAACTATGTCACCTTGGCTAAAGTAGTACAATCAGTAATAACAATACCATGAAGCACTGTCTAGAAAATGACAGACTGTGGTAAATGTTAATTTGCCACCTTTAACAATAGGTACACAATTTAACAAAATCTAAAACAATTTAGAAAAGTATATACAGTAAATATCTACTCAATAGATCAATTTTACCCTCAGGGCAGAAAATTTAAAATTGATAAGAGGAAAAACTAGAGAAAAGAAGAAAAGGAGATTAGAAGCAAGGCAAGGACAAAGGAAGATTACCCAAGCTTCTTTGGGAAACTGGTAAAGAAGACAGGAGGGAAAGAAGGAAAAAAACAAAAACGAGAACAAAACTAAACAATACTGAAAACAATGCTCACACTCATGAAAAAAAAACAAAAATAAAAAGGAAAATGGCAACAACAAAGAATCCAAAAACAAAGAAAAAAATAAGATTTCTCTGTGATTTCAAGTATACAGTTATCTTTTCGGCTCTACAGTTTTGTGGTACTGTCCAGTCAGGGTGTGACTCTGACATAACTGGCAGACAAAGGAGGCAGAGAGAGCCCAGATCCATGCTGGATGATCCCAGCAAACCTGCAGTAGGATTAGGGTGGGGGGCTGTATAGTCCCAGTAAGCCTGCAGTAGGATAAGAGCAGGACACCAATTCCATTGCTTTGGACTCCACAGAAGTTCAGGCTGATCCTGGCCTCTGGTCATAGGATTGGGGCCTGTGTTGCTCAGCCTACCACACTCTGGGTGTCTCTTGCCAGCCTGACCATGGCTCCCTGACCCTGGATGTCTCCCATGGTTGTCCCTCACGCAGTCATTGTGATATTTCAACAGTGGGAGTCCTAAGATGAAGCCAACTCATGGCTTCTCTGAGTCCTGGGTTCAGTTGACCCCTCCCTAAAATAGCATCGAGCCACACACCCTCTTCAGGGGACATGGCAGTCACTTGGACTGGATGCACCAGCTATTGTAGTCCTCAGCATCCACTTTCCATTCCACTGGTGTGCTTTTCCCTAGAGGCCTCTGGATTCATCTAACCTCACTGTATCTGTAGATTTGATCCTCTTCTCTCATGCCATGAGCCTAGGAACTAGGGAGAAATTTCAGATTCCCCTCTCCTTTTGCTGCATTGAGGTCTGTCTCTTCACTTTCTCTGTGGGCTCCTGTTTTCCCTTCAGATCCTTTCTAGATCCCGGGGATCCACCTCCCTCCTTCTTTTCTTCCCCATGTTATTTACCAGTGTCTGGATTCTGAATCATGGAGACATTGATTTGTTGTTGCTTGCTGCTCCATCATCTTCCCAGAAGTCCCTAACCATTGAATTTGATAGCTACTTGTCTAATTCAGTTTGTGACCAAAATTTCAGAAAGAATTAAATTCGTGAACTGAGGTAACATTGTGTTATTCCGAATAAAGGTCATACCTCAGAGATTCCCTACAAGAGTCTCAGGGACCTTCAGGGAACATGCTTTGAGGACTGCTTATTCTAGACTAGTACATTAAATCTCCCTTGACTTCATCCATTGCATTGTTCTGACTCCAGCCAAAGAAAATCCTTTGCCTTTAAGGGTCCTTATAATTAGATTTGACTGCTCAAATAATCCAAGATCCATTACCCTAAAATTCATAACCATAAGTGCATCTTCAAAGTCTCATGTGTCATGAAATAGAATATGTTCATAGGTTCCAGGGATTTGGGCTTAACATAATTGTGAAGCCATTCTGTTTGACCCCCCCCAAAAAAGTGCAAGATATTGCCAGATGATTTAAAAAATAAAAGTAGTGTTGGGCCTGGATTTAGCTCAGTGGTGCTGCTGCCTGCCTCAAAGGCTCAAGGCCCCAAGTTCCATCCCCGGTACGCCCCCCCCCAAAAAAAAACCAACAAAAAAAGTAGTGTTCAACAACTGTAAAAGGGCTTACCCTGAATACAGAGGAAAATGCAGATGGGGGCAAGGAGTGGTGCTTTAAAAAATGTTTGCTGGTTTTATAACTCTGCCAAGTTTCAGTCCAGTACTTGCTAAATACCAAACCTGCACTAGACTTCTGAGTGGGGTTGGGAGGGATTGGCCTTGCGGGGGGGGGGGGGGGGAGCAAGAGGAAGAAAGAAGAAGGAGGAGATGAAGAAAAAGAAGAAGAAGAGGGGGAGGGGGAGGAGGAGGAAGAGGAGGAGGAGGGCACAGTCTCTGCTCTAGAGAAGCTCATAGTGTAGGCTACACTCTGATTGTAGGACTTGGAATTTTGTTAAACATACCTGATGTGCCTGTTAGGGTTTATGTCTAGCTTCATGTGCTCATAGGCTATTTTTGAAGTGGCTGAATCTAGAGTGTGTGATTGATTCATGGTGCAATGCTAGGTCCAAGAGCACTAGAATTAAGGGTAAGAGTGCTACCCACTCTAAGTAGTCTGAATAAGATAAAAGAGGCAGGGAGATGCTGTTAAGCTCTCTTGTTGCTTGTCTTCCACTGCCACAAACTGTTGCCCTGTGAAACTTGCTGCTGTCATTATTGTTGTTGTTGCTTCATTTTTCTTTTTCTTTTCATAGTCATTGCCTCTGACTTAGTTTAACCATAATCTTGTCTGGAATAAGAGTGAATCTCCTAACTGGTTCCTATTATCTATTACCTTCATCCAACCTGCCCTCCATATTGCTCCCAGTGTGGTAACTATGAAGGAAAGCTGAGCATCTCCCTACTGTTCTTAAAATCCTTTGGTGGCTCCCCACCAATTTTACAATAAAATGCCAACTCTTGAATGTGACTTTAAAAACAACATAGAACTAATTCATCATCTGATCCTTACCCACTTTTTCTGCCCACCCATAGACATTTCACCCCACACTAACAACTTCTCAACATGGCATCTGTTGAAGTTTCCTTATATCTCTTCTCCTGTCTTGAAGTCTCAGATTAGCCATCTGTTCCTCCCAGAACCCTTCCTGAATCTCTTCTCCCCGCCCCAGAGTTGGCCAGGAATTCCTCCCTTGAGCTCCCCTTTCACCTGTGCATTCTTTGGCAGAACCTCTTTCCCAGCTGGAAAGTACATTCCCACCAGAGAGCAAAGACTTGTATCTTCGTATTTAGGTCTTACCATTGTTGCTCAATATATGAGCAACGCATTTAGGACCAAAACAATAAGGAGCTGTGATTCTGGTGGGAGGAGAGCCAGTTGTACCATATAACCTTACTGCAGTCTTCTAAAAAATCAAGTCTCTAAGCGCAAATTAAATGCTGGTGTGGCGAAGCCCATCCGACCTCCAAGGCTGCTTGACAAAGTTCCAGCTGGGGGAAAAGAAGGGTGGAACACATCGTACCCTCATGTTTTATTTTTTTCATGCCATAATGTTTAAAATTGTTACTCTGGTCACAGGAATCATTGTGTTTGTGACTAACAACAAACTCTCCATGAGGCAAATTGGCAGTGATGTATTGATGTATTGAAATTGGCAGTGATGTAGTGATGTATTGAAATCTGATCTGGCTCAAAAGTCCCAAATTCCAGTTTCTCTTAGTTCTATTGCCTCATCCACTTCTAAAGAAACCTCTCCTAAAATTTCCTCTGTTTTCCCACTACTATAACTCCCTCTCTTATTGCTGACGTTCCTTTTACTAAAGGGGTCTTATAAAGAAATTAGAAGGATAAACTTTAGATGTAAGTAATAGTGGGAAATTAGAAATAGAGAGAAAGTTAAGACAGGCAAATACATTAAGGGGGCAAGTTATTCAATATTTCTCACAGTGCTGAAAATATTTCCTGCTCATGAACTATGAACCCAAATGACACTTAGGTAAGATAAATAGAGGTATAGGAAAGTAGAGAGCTAATAGCAAACTATATTAACCATTGTGCAGTTTCTCAAGGGCCAGCTGGTGACCACAAGTTTGACATTTAATTAATTAAATCTTGCTTGTACCCCCGCTGCTATGGAGATTCTAATTAAGTTACCCTCTGGAGATTTTGATTAAGTTACATTTTGTTCTACCTAGGTATGGGAAAATAAGGGGACAATTGTGATTTTTAAGATATGTATTCATGATGTTCAATGAAATGAATCGGCTTAGAAAAAATATACTGTTTAGTAAGAAATAACTTTTACCTCACTAGATATTGCTAAGGCAACCTAAAATGTAAACATGTTCTGCCCAATGCCTCTTAGCTATTGCTTAAAGATATAAAAATAAATCAGACCCTGAGACTTCTCAGAGGGAACCTGAACATTGCTTGTGAAGGTTCTTTTCTCATCACCAGCCCAGGACCTCTCCTCTTCCTACCCTGCATCGACTGCAGCTGGTCTGTGGCACTGGTGCACTCATATATTTTATACCAAAAAGTATACATTTAGCACCAAGATTTCCACCCAAACACGTTTGAGTACAACAAAGTTATAATAGAGAATGTGACCATTCTGTAAGGTTTATATAATGGAAATTTCTTCAGTCCTTCATTACAAACACCAAAAAGATGATGAAAATGTTTTAGAACTAGATACCTGCACCACCAAATTCATCACTTTAAAATAGCTAATTTTATGTTGCGTATGTTAAGTTATGTGAATTTCACCTTAGTTAAAAATCCAAACACAATAAATTTCATCATATCTCAGTTTATTAGATTAGCAGGCAATCTAGTCACTCATCTAGTTCCCCTCCCAAACCCATCTTCACCTCTTTCATTAAATATGGCTACAGGTTCTGCTAATCATGTCCTGCCCTTGTATCTCATTAACACATTCTTGGGTGGCTGTATTTTTCTTCTTTAAATCATACCTCACCACTTACCATGTCTGCCATCACCAGGGACAGAGTCTCCCTGCTTAATTCTCCCAAAATACAACCAATATAAAAGAGTAGTATTTAGCAAAGCCTTCCTGATAACTTAAGAGTGAAATAAGGAAATTATGATGCAAAAGAGATAAAACTATCTTTGCTCTAAGAAGTCAGGGGCTATAAATACACCATTAATTTAATAAGTCCTAGGAGAACAAGAAATATTTCATTAAACATTTACAAAAATTTCATATTTGCCAATAACACACATCCCCACAATTCCATTCTTCTTTTTTCTCCAGTATCAAAATGCATCTTCATATTGTGAGTTTAAAAGTTCTTCTGCGGTTTGCAATTATGCACACTATTTTTTAAAAAGTTGGAATTTGTAACTGTGCTTGGGGCCTGACCTTTTTGGTTCTTTAGAATGGATAATATTATTCTGAAACTCAACCAAAAACACCTAGGTTCTGTGTGCATATTCTATTTGATGACACTTACAGTGTTTTTTAATCATAAAGCCTCAGTGTGAATTCACAGAGCAGTATTAGGCTGCCACTTGATTCTTATGTGTTTGACCTCTTAGAACAAAGTGGGATCCCAAAACTGTAGGCTTGTTGGTGGAACAAAAAGTAAATATGGTTTCAAGCTCTGAAATATTTCCTCAAGTCTTGCCCAGGAATTTATGAGCGGGAAAAAAATTATTTTAAAATGTGATGGTTTATTCTAGTATAGTATCATCTTCTTTTAAATATATATTTTTATATATGCACATACATTCATTGGCTCTGACGTTTACTAAATTGAAAGCAAAATTGAATTTGGCAGGGTTCATTCTAAAATGAGCAGAAAGCCTATCCCCCATTCTTGCTCCCATCCCGATCATCAGGATAAGATTTCTAAGAAAGGAATTTTTTTCACTGATGATTAAAAGGTTTGCTATATTTAAAGAGGGAGATCTTTTCTTTCCTTTTGCATATTGAATGATTTTTCCAAGTAACATTAAAAATACTCAAAAGGACTTCCTGCCTTCATTAGTAACACAAAGGTAAATCCTTGGCACCCCTAGATCCGCTGGAATTGCAATCCCTCCATCATGGAGAGCAATCAGAGCACCAAATGTCAAGCCCAGGTGGACTGGAGTGTGAAATATTAAAAATATGTCTACCCACAGGAACTGAATTAGGGTGAGAAAATAATTTCATAATCTAAAGTAATTCATTTAGAGTTAATATGAAGCAAATGTATTGAAAGCAACTAGAAATGTCATTAAATATAACCACAGCCCAGAAATTGCCATCACATCAGGTTCTGTCTGTGTCTTTGTTTAATATCTTTAGATAAAAAAAATGAGCTTAGCTAAGCTACCATTCCATAGAACTCAGTTCATCCTAGGAAGTGCATTTATTCACTCTAACAACAATGAATAATAAGATGGTCTGAACTTCCAAAAGAAGACAGAAATATTATGGTTACAAGCAAGAATTTTTGTGTCAGGCAGAAACATGTTCCCCAGACAATGTAAATTTAGTTAACTTCTCTGACCTTCATATTCCTCATCTGTAAAATTGAGAAATACCACCTACCTGTTAGAGTTCTTGTGAGGGTTTAATGAGATAATATCTTTACAGTGTTTCAGTGAATAAATTGCATACAGCAACAGGCATCTAAGTAATTATTTATGGCAAAATGGGCAAGTGGGCTTTTGCCTAGAAGACAGAAGCCTAGTGTGTTAGCTTTTCGTCACTGTGATAGAATAGCTGCCAATCACAACTTAAAGGTGGAAAGGTTTATTTTGACTCACAGTTTCAAAGGTTTCAGTCCACAGTTATCTGGCTCCAAGCTGTGGTGAGGCAGAATGTCATGGCAGAAGTGTGTAGCAGAGCAGAGCTGCTGACAAAAGGGCCAGATATAGTCCCCAAGGTCACACTCCCAGATATAGTTCCCTTCAAGTAGGCCCCACTTCGTGTTTCCATACTGCCCCAATAATGTCACTGAATTATTATCTCATCAGTGGATTAATCTACTGATAAAGTTACAGCTTTCATGATTCAGTCACTTCAAAAGCCCATTAGTTGAAGGGAGGCGGGGTGCAAACCTGTAATCCCAGAACTCTGGGAGGTTGAAGTAGGAGCACTGAAAGTTTAAGTCCAGCCTGGATAATTTAGTAACTTAGTGAGACCTTGTCTCAAAATAAAAAAATAAAATGACTAGGGATGTAGCTCAGTGAGAAGACTCTGGGCTCAGTCCCCAGTATTGGGAGGAAAGGGGAAAAAAAACAAACACTTGTCAGCTGCACCTGCAACAAAGCCTTATATATACAATTAGCTGTGGGAGAACATTTATATAATAACCATAACACCTGAAAAAAACTCATTAAATAAAGCAGAAGAGAGGAAATGTAAAACTGTTACAGTATTTGATGATCCTTGCCACAGTGACTGCTTCAGTACTAAGAGTGTGATCTGAGCCAGGTCAAATAATCCAAACCCAGGACTTTCTCTGGGGCTCCCAAGAGAAAATAACTCCTTTGGGAATACTACACTATGAGGACATGAATCTGCATGTGCGAGATGCCATTTTGCTGCCTCATGAGAATGACGCCAAAACAGGAAACCAGAGCTAAAAGATAAAAAGGAAAAAAGAGTAAGATAGCATATTGATGACCTCAGCTCTGGATCCAGCTTTGCCTAAAGCTATGTCTGCTACTGAAGTTATCCTTGTTGCATAATCTAGTTGAAAGTGGATCTCTGTTTCTTGCAATGAAAGATTTCTGGCTAATACAGCTTGGCCCTGGGCAGAGAGGAATTGTGGGAAGCTAGGGCAGAGGAGGGTGTTGCTGTTCCTCCTCTACCTCCACAGCCACAAAGCAAACCCATTGCCCTTGGTTTCCTTCCTGGTCCCTACACCCTTGTAGGAATGAGATGTATCTAAATTAGTACAACAGTATTACTTATTAATATTTTATTATAAATCTTCTGCCTTAGAAGCTTGGAGAACCAAAGGTTCATCTTTGACTTTTCCATAGGATTTAGCACACTTGCAGCAGATATCATATAGCAAATAGTGCATAGGATTTGGGGCATAGAATGTACTTGGATATTTATTTGGATGTAACCATTCAAGTTGCTACTGCAGGGAAAGGGAAAAGGGCAGGTCCTTATAGTGTCCTCTTGTCCTCCACTTTTAGGAAACCCAAGATGTTTCTCCCTAGTATTGTCTATTGACCACTCCATAATGTTTTGCTTGGTGTTCATTAAACTATGATTGCCCATTATATTTATTTGAGAATTTGAAAAAATTTATGTTTATATGTCTGAAAAAATGGAGACATTAAAATCAAATTTCTCTCATATTATTGTAAGTAGGAAAGACATAGTGATTAAGGTGTTCTTTAAATTTGCTGAGTGTTCGAAGAAGTGGGCACTGAGAGAAGTTTGAGAGAAAATGTCAAGTGACCAGTGGTAGGACATTCCCTTGTGCTCAAGGAGAAAATGCCTGATTAGGTGATAAAGCCTGTCACCCTAAGAGTCAATCCCGATACATTTATTTTCTTTTGTGGCTGCCTTCTGCAGAAGGACTTGCCAATTCATAATGATATTTTATATTTAGACATTTCATATCTAGTTATTGATATTTCACTTTAAAGATAAGTCCCCCCTCTTCCTTTGCTGTTATCTGAGAAATTATTTCTGATTTAATTTTTCCCAGATCCTCTTTTGTTGCCAGTTCAGGGAGTCTAGTTGGTTAAGTATGAGACTGTTCCATCTTGTTTCCCTTTGGGGTTGCTGCAGGTGATCTGGAAGTCTGTTTTTGAGGCTTGTTTACGTGTCTATTCATTTCCTTGGTGTGTGTGTGGGGGGGTGCTTCTCGTGCCTGCGAGGCTCACCTTCTCTGCCCTAGGAGCGTGGAATGGTGGCAGGGGAGCCTCCTCCCAGGTGCTGGGACTGGCTCACCTTCTCTGCCCTAGGAGCCCCCCCCCTTCCTGTTAGTCATAATTTAAGAAAGAAAACTTTTTTTAAATCCTGGGGACTGAACCCAAGGCCTTCATAATAAGCCAAATCCCAATTACTTTTTAATTTTTAAAATTTACTTTGAGACAGGGTCTCACTAAATTGCTAATTAGCCAAGGTGAATTTAAACTATGAAGTTCCTGCTTCAAGCTCCCAGAGTGCTAGGATTATAGGTGTGTACCACCACACCCAGCTAAGCAAGAAGATGTTTTTGTGACCAACAGAAAAATCAAGGGCTGAGCATCATGTGAAGTAGGGAAAAAAAGTGGGATGAAGAATTAGAGGATCTTGATTCTAACCCAGGTTGTACTGGGTATCTGGTTTTACTAGGAATGCTTACTAAGAGGTCTTAGACAATTTATTTAACTTTTCTAAGCATAGAACGTTTTCATAGATTGTTCTGGGTCCTAAGTAAAATAATATTTGCAAAACTACATAAATGGCTGAAAATTATGTGTATTTTTGTTACTCCTATTACTACCACTTTTACAATATAACATCAGTTTACCAAAGAGCATATTTTGCACTTGTTAAGTCTTAGTCAATTTTCTTATTGCTGAGACCCAATATCTGATACCCACAACTTAAAGGAGAGGTTTATTTGGGCTTGCAGTCAATTTAGTCCACAGTTGGAAGGCTCCAAAGTAGAATGGCATGACAGAGGGGCATTGCAAAGGAAAAGCTGCTTACTTCATGGGAGCCAGAAAGGGAAGGGGAAGAGAGAGAGAGAGGCAGCCAGGGATAAAGATATACCCTTCTAGGTCCCACCCCAGTGACCTGCCTCTTCTGATCAGACCCATTTAATATTAATTGCTTTCCACTACTCCCATCTCTGAATACATGAGACTCTGAGGGGACATTCTCAATTTAAACTATAACATCATATTTCAATCATATTAAGAGGAAGTCAGCAAAGGTGGAGTTAAAAAAAAAAGAAACACTAAAGGAAAAGGAATGAAAAAAGATCTCCCAGTATCTTGTTAGGAAACTTGCATGATTGCATCAATTAATGCAAAGGCCCTGGACTCAATCCCCTGTATCAAAAAAAAAAAAAGGCTCCACCCACTAAGACCACCAAGACCAGAAGGCACAGGGTGAGGACCCCGGCACAGCTAGGAGCCCCTGGTCCTTCCCTGAGCTCCCTACAATGCTACCAGTTTAGGTGTCCCTCCCCCCCGGCTCTGCTGCTACCTGGTTCCACACTACAGAGGCACAGGGGGTCATAAAGGCCTCTGTTCTGAGCTTCACAAGATAGAGCACAAGTAAGCAACAGAAAGAGGGCCTCTCTCAGGCTCCTCGATGAAAACTGAAGCCCAGTGGACAAGTGAAGAGAATCTTTGCAATAAAGGCACACCAGACCACCATACTTGTTAAATTGGAGGAATCATCACCTCCCATCAGAACCTGCACTCTCTTCAGGGGAAGGGCAACTGGAACCTGCAGTACAACCTTGCAGGGTTCAACACTGCAGGAGGACAGGGAGCTCAACTTGAGAGTAGCAGCCAGAAATCTGCCTGAATCTCACAGGTCTGCTAATGGCTTGCTGAGACTCATTGACTTATATCTGCACATGGCTGCCCACATTGTCTATTGTGACAGCAGAGATGTACCCTGAAGGAGGCCCTTCATTTTTATTTTTTGTTGTTTGCAAATAAAAATTTTTTTCTCTTATTTTTAATTCTTAATTTTTATTTTTTTCTACTCTTTGCAAATTTTTATTTTTCTCTTTTTCTTTCTTTCCTTTCTCTTTCCTTTCACTCTCTCACTTGTTCTCTCACTGTCCCACATTGTTCTTCATCTTCCTTTTTGTTCCTTTCTGGACCTAATTTGGATTCCTCCTTTATTTTTCTTTTCTTCTCTTTTTCCTTCTCTTGATTTTCATTAGTTTTAAAGGAAAGTAAATACAGTATCTAGCCTCCCTATTGGTGTTAGGTGGTTCTGTTCACATCTTTGCTCTTTCATTCTGCCTTTTCCTCTTTCCTTCAACAGTTTCTTAGAGTTTGTGTGATCTTCCTGTGTCTTCTGGCCTCACTGGTAAACTTTCCTGATTCATCTACCTATCTGTCACTCCCCAACCCCTTCTAACTCCCCATCCTGAAGGGTAAAATTGCTATATTGAAGAGTTTATTCTCTATAAATATATATTGGGTTGGTCCTCGATTTTGATTTAATTCACAAAGTTAAAAGTGATAGATTAATAACTTTCATAAACTGTCATTTTCTAAGCTGTGCTTAATGCTATGGTGCTGCTGATTGTATCATTTGGATTAAGATGTTGTGATTTCCTTCCTGGTATAATGAAAATGAGATAGCCTCAGAGTCATTAGAGACTCAAAACCTACAGATCAGCTATATCTGGAAGACACCTCTGAAAAGCAATCATTCCACAAGGGTTCTAAACACAAGCAACAAAGACACTTGCAATAAGCAATTTTGAAGTATTAACCCAGGAATTAAACCAAGGACAGTACCAAAAAACAAAAATGAGAAGACATTTAAGCAAGGCACAAAAGGCTTCCACCCCACAAAAGGCAAATCCTGGGGGAAATGAGGTGGAAAAATATGATAATCAACCACCTGGACACCCTGAACTGATAGCACAGGAAGTAACAAAACAGAGGAATGAGGCTCTAGAAAAATTCAAAACAGAAATAATCTCCCAGATAACTACAGAGATGGTGAGCAGAGTGAAAGACATGATTAGAGGCTCTAGAACAGAAACAGATAAAAAAATAGATGAGCTCAGAACCATGGTGGAAGGCATGAATGCCCAGCATAAGAAAGAAATAGAAACCATGAAACAGATTCAAACAGATATCCAGGAGGTCAAAAACTCCATTGAAAGCATTCAGAGTAGATTAAGGGAATGTGAAGATAGAGTATCAGATATAGTAGACAGGATTGTGGTGAAGGACCATGGAAACAGAGATTTCTTAAAAATAGTAAGGCACCACGAGAATCAATCGAGCAGCTGCTAGATGATGCAAAGAAGAATAACATAAGACTGATAGGAATCCACAAAAAAACAGGAGAAAGTACAATTGAAATTTTAAAAAAGCTGTTCACAGAACTAATAGAAAACTTCACAGACAGAAGTAGAGAATTGAACATACAGATAAGTGAGGGATACAGAACTCCAACTAGCATGATCAAAAAAAATCTACACCTAGACATATAATAGTCAAGATCCCAGAAACCCAACAGAAGAACAAAATCCTACAAGCAGTTAGAGAAAAGAAACAAATCACCTACAAAGGAAAGCCCATCAGAATCACAGCAGACTTCTCAACACAAACCCTCAAGTCACAGAGAGCCTGGAGTGAAGTATTTCAAACCTAAAAGAAAATAACTTCCAACCTAGACTGTGGTATACTTCAAAAGTATCTTTCAAAATCGATGGGGAAATTAGATACTTCCACAGCAAAGAGCACCTGAGATATTTCATGAACACTAAACCAGCACTCCAGACAATTCTAAACAATATCCTAGAAAAAGACAAGGAAGGTCACAACTCCATGAGGCCCAACAGAGGGAAGCCACCAGGCAAGGCAAGAAACTAAAGGGAAAGGGGGAAAAATAAAAAATAAAAGAGCCAACAACAGTAAAACATCATGACAAGGATGAGTCAATATCTATCAATTATAATGATCAATGTTAATGGCCTCAATTCACCAATCAAAAGAAATAGACTGGCAGAATGGATTAAGAAACAAAGTTCAGCAATATGCTGTATACAAGAAATGCACCTAGTTCAAAAAGAAACTCATACACTGAAAGTAAAAGGATGGAAAACAGTTCTCCATGCAATAGGAACCCAGAAAAGAGCAGGGGTAGCAATCTTATTTGGAGACAAAGTAGATTTCAAACCAAAACTAATTAAGAGAGACAAAGATGGTCACTATATCCTTGTGAAGGGAACAATCCAAGGGGAAGAGATGACAGTCATAAATATATATGCACCAAATAGGAATGCCCCCAACTATACAAAACTAATATTAATGGGCATGAAAAACAAAATAACCACTAATACAATTGTAGTGGGGGACCTCAGTACCCCACTATCACAAATAGACAGATCATCTAGACAAAAAGTCAACAATGAAATTCTAGAATTGAACCAAGCTATTGAATAAATGGACTTAATAGATGTTTACAGAGTGTTCCACCCTACAAAATCAGAATACACATTCTTTTCAGCTGCACACGGATCATTCTCAAAAATAGGCCACATGCTAGCTCATAGGACATGTTTAAGTAAAAGTAAAAGAATTGAAGTTACCCCCTGTATATTATCAGACCATAGTGCAATAAAATTGGAGATCAATAGCATAAGAAACCACAAAACCCCCACAAACACATGGAGATTGAATAACACTCTCCTAAAAAACCAATGGTCACAAAAGAAATTAAAGAAGAAATTAGACAGTTTCTACAAGTAAATGATAATGCCAGAACAACATACAGGAATTTATGGGACACAATGAAAGCAGTCTTATGAGGGAAATTCATAGCAGTAAATGCCCATATTAGGAAAACAGAGAGAGCTCAAATAAACAACCTAATGCTGAACCTCAAGTTCCTAGAAAAAGAAGAGCATGATAAACCCAAAGCTCGCACAAGAGAGGAAATTATAAAGATCAGAGCAGAAATCAATGCAATGGAGACTAAGAGAACGATACAACACATCAATGAATCAAAGACTTGGTTTTTCAAAAGAATAAATAAAATCAATAAACATTTAGCAAACTTATCAAAAAAAGGAAAGAAAAATCTCAAACCCATGCAATTAAGAATGAAAAAGGCCCTGGAAGGAAGCTCCCCACCTCCATCCCAGGCTCCTAGGTCAGAGAAGCTTGGCTAGTCCCAACCCCCAGAAGGAAGCTCCCCGCCTCCATCCCAGGCTCCTAGGGCAGAGAAGGTGAGCCGGTCCCAGCAAATGGAAGGAAGCTCCCTGCCTCCATCCCAGGATCCTAGGGCAGAGAAGCTTGGCCAGCCCCATCACCCAGAAGGAAGCTCCCCTGCTGCCATCACAGGCTCCTAGGGCAGAGAAGGTGAGCCCCGTGGGAGCCAGAAGCACCCCCCCCACCACCGTGGAAATGAGAAAACACATAAACAAGCCTCAAAAACAGACTTCCAGATCAGCAACCCCAAAAGCAACCCCAAAGGGAAACAAGATGGAACAATCTGATACTCAACCACCTGGACTCTCTGAACTGGAAACAAAAGAGGATCTGGGAAAAATGAAATCAGAAATAATTACTCAGATAACAGCAAAGATTTTGCTCATGGTGCAAGACATGATTAATAAATCTAGAGAGGACACAGATAGAAAAATAGAGGATCTGAGAAACATGATGGAATCCCAACATAGGAAACAAATGGAATCCATAAAACAGAAACAAACAGATTTCCAAGAGATTAAAAACTCCATTGAAAGTCTGCACAGCAGAATGAACCAATGTGAGGATTGAATTTCACATACAGAAGATAAGATTGTAATTAGTGACCAGGAAAAGAAAAATTGCTTTACAATTGTAAGGGAACACGAGAAATCAATCCAGCAGCTGCTAGATGATGCAAAGAAGAATAACATAAGACTGATTGGAGTCAATGAAGAAAGAGGAGAGAGTGCAGATAACATAAAAAAACTGTTCACAGAAGTGATGGCAGAAAACTTCCCAAGCAGGGGAAAAGAACTTGACATACAGATAAGTGAGGCATATAGGACTCCAGCTAGCCTTAATCAAAAAAAAGCTACACACAGGCATATAATAGTTAGGATTCCAGAAATCCAACAGAAGAACAAAATTCTACAAGCAGTGAGAGAAAAGAAACAAATCACATACAAAGGAAAGCCCATCAGAATCACAGTAGACTTCTCAATGCAAACCCTCAAGGCAAGAAGAGATTGGAGTGATGTATTTCAAGCCCTAGAGGAAAACAGCCTCCAACCAAGACTGATGTACCCTGCAAAACTATCTTTCAAAATGGATGGAGAAATAAGATACTTTCATGATAAAGAGCACCTCAAGAACTTCATGAATACCAAAGCGGCACTCCAAAAAATTTTAGACAATATCCTAGGAAAAGACAATGAGGATCACAACCCCAGGAAAACCAGCAGAATGAATCCATTGGGCATGACAAATTAAACGCAAAGGGGAGAATCCAACAAAAAGAAAAAGTCATGACAAGGCTTTTAAAACTTTTAACTTCACAGTGGTTCCAGTGCCTGCCTCTCAAGCATAAGGTCCCAAGTTCGATCCCTGGCACAAAAAAAAAAACAAAAAACAACTTTTAACTTCATCTCCCTAATGAGTGTATAATTCAATCTTATTATTGTACTGATTAGTATTTTTCTGATTCTAGAGTTGCACACCATTCTTTGTGCTATACTGGCTATTTATCATCTTCTTATGTCTGTCTACATTTTAATTGGGTTGTCTATTAATGAACTGTAAGAGTTCTTTATATATTCTGCTCATAGGTCATATGCATTGTAAATATGGTCTGTTTAAGGACTACTTTTCATTTTAATGATGTCATTTAAAGTTCTAAATTTTGATGGAATCTCATTTATCAATTTTTTTCTTTTATACATTATGTCTTTTCTATCCTAGGTAGTTCTTGCCTACCCTGAATTCATAAATATTTTCCCTTATAATTTCTTCTTAAAGTTTCATACTTTTAGGCTTTCTTATTTAGGTTCATAGATCCCTTCAAGTTATTTTCATGTATGGATAAAAAGGGTTGAGGTTAGTTTTTTATATACGGATACCAGGTGTTCTAGTGCTGTTTGCTGAAAACACTATCTCTTCCTCGGCTCTTAAATTGAGTTTATATTCTATAAAATGCTAATGTTAAATAATCTTTCAAATCTCAGTGGACCATATATGTGTAGTTCTATTTCTAGATTCTCTGTTTTATTCCAATGATCTATATGTCTTTCCTTACACCAACACTGCCTTGATTACTGTAGCTTTAGAAGAAGTCTTAAAATTAGGTGCTAAACGTCTTCCAACACTGTTTTTGTTTTTGGTTTTTTTTTTAACTTTTCTAGATCCTTTGTACTCCTACATAACTTTTAAATTTCAATATCTAATTCTTCATTTATAGCAAGTATACACAGACCTGAATTTTTATATATGCCTTGTGTTTTCTAATCCTGCTAATTTCAAGTATAAGTTCTAGGGGCTCCTAGAGATTCCTTAGTATTTTCTCTGTAGATGATCATTTCACCTACATAGAAAGATTTTGCTTCTGCCATGCCAATCCTATCCTAGTTGTGTCATTTTATTGCCAGACTATTTTGGTGGGGACTAGGTTTCAAAGTTCAATGGACAGATAAAGAATAAGCATATCTGCCCTTGTTTCCCACCTTAAGGAGAAAGCATTGTATCTTCTCCATTCATATAAGGTGTTCTCGCTGGAAGTATGGAGTACAAGTCTTTAATCTGTTGAGAAGTTTCTGTTCTACTTCTAGTCCCCTGATAGCTTTTACCATGAACAGGTGTAGAATTTAGTCCAATACTTTTTCTCCAACTAGTGACAGGATCATATGGCTTTTTCCTTTCCTCGGTTAAAATGATGACTTTTGGGGGTGGATCTTCCAATGCTGAACCAACACTGCCATCCCTATAACAAAACCACTTTCTACATACTGCCAGATCTGACTTCTAAGAGTTTGTTTTGTTAAACAAATTTCTGTCTATGTTCATACTTTTTTCTTCTATTATCTTTACCCAGCTTTAGGATTAGCACAATGTTGAGTTCCTAAAATGAGGGGAGAAGTGTTCCTTCTTTTTTCTGCTTTAATTGTTTGATATAATTTATCAGTTAAAATGTTTATGAGCCTGCTGTTATCACATAGGTAGGTTTTCAAGCTAGGAATATACTTTCTTTAATAGGTGCTATTCAAATTTTATATTTCCTCCAGAGTTAGTTTCATTAATTTGTCTTCTAAGTTACTTATTAGAAGTTGTCAAATTTATTTCAAAAAAGATTTTTGTAATATGCTTTCTATATCCTTTTAGAATCTGTAAAATCTGTAGTAATGTCTCCTAGATCTTAATATTGTAATTTAAAAAATGTATAACTGATATTGTGTAACAGGAAGAAAAGGTCTAAAAGAGCAGGGTAATTGGGAGGGGTAGGGGAAGGGAAAAATGGGAAAGGAAAAAATATAAGAAGAGGAAAAAAATGGAAACAAGGTCTTTGCAAAGGAAGGGTGGAGGGGGTTAAGGGAAGGCAAGGGAAAGGGAAAAAAATAAGAACCAAGAGACTCATGTAATGGTACAAGATCCCATTGATGAATGTAACTGTATTTTATAACAAAAATGTACCAATAAACTTAATGGGGGGAAAAAAAGAAGAATGAAAAAGGTGAAGTCACAACAAATCCAGCAGAAATCCAGAGAATCATTAACACCTACTTCGAGGACCTGTACTCTAATAAAATGGAAAACACACAAAAAAATGGACAGATTCCTAGACACATATGAATTGCCAAAGGTAAATGAAGAAGATACAGAAATTCTTAACACGCCAGTTACAATGAATGAAATTGAAAATGTAGTTAAAAATTTACCAACAAAGAAAAGCCCAGGTCCTGATGACTTCACAGCTAAATTCTACAGGACATTTAAAGAAGAACTATAGCCATCACTCTTTAAACTCATCAATGAAATTGAATGGGAAGCAATATTTCCAAATTCATTCCTGGAAGCAAGTGTCACTTTGATTCCAAAACCAGGGAAAGACCCAACCAAAGAAGAGAACTATAGGCCAATCTCCCTAATGAACATAGATGCAAAAATCCTTAATAAGATACTGGCAAACAGAATACAGAGGGTCATCAAGAAGATCATACATCCTGACAAAGTCGGATTTGTCCCAGAGATGTAGGGATGGTTCAACATATGTAAATCAATAAATGTAATACACTATATTAACAGAGCCAAGGACAAAAACATATGATCATCTCCATAGATGCAAAAAAGCATTCAACAAATTCTAACACCCATTCATGATAAAAAAAAAAAAATCCTACAGAAAATTGGAATAGATGGTCTTTATCTCAACCTGATTAATGCCAGTTATCAAAATCCAACAGACTAAATGGTCAAAAACTGAAAACTTTCATGCTAGAATCAGGAACAAGACAAGGATGCCCACTATCACCACTCCTGTTCAATATAGTTCTGGAAACATTAGCCACAGCAATTAGAAAAGAGAAAGAAATAAAAGGAATAAAGATAGGAAAAGAAGTTAAACCGTCATTATTTGCTGACGATATAATACTTTACATAGAAGACCCAAAAAACTCGCCAAAAGACTTCTAGACTTAATTGACAGATTCAGTAGAGTAGCTGGATACAAGGTCAACACTCAAAAAACCATAGCCTTCTTGTACACAAATAACAGACTCACTGAGAGAGAAATTAGAGAAACAATTCCTTTTACAATAAATTCTTTTAAAAATGAAATATCTAGGAATCAATTTAACAAAGGAAGCAAAAGACCTCTATAAAGAAAACTACAGCACTCTGAAAAAAGAGATTGAAGAGGACATAAGAAAATGGGAAGAAGGCCAGGGATTTAGCTCAGTGGTTTTGCCTTCTGCTGCACAAGATCAAGGACCTGAGTTTGATCTCAGAACCAAAAAAAGAAAATGGAAAGACATCCCTTGTTCCTGGGTAGGAAGAGCCAATATAGTGAAAATGGCCAAACTTCCAAAACTACTATACAGATTTAATGCAGTGCTGATTGAAATTCCAACAATATACTTCACTAGAGAAAACAATCCAAAAATTCATTTGGAACCAGAAGAGATCTAGAATAGCAAAAGCAATTCTAGGCAACAGAGACATGGCAGCGGGTATCACAATCCCTAACTTGAAACTATACTACAAAGTTACTGTGATAAAAACAGCATGGTACTGGCAAAGAAACAGATCCGAAGATCAGTGGAATAGATTAGAAGATGTAGAAATAACTCCTCTAGACATACTCAGCCACCTCACCTTCAGCAAAGGAGCCAACCACCTTCATTGAAAGAAAGATAGCCTATTTAATAAATGGTGTTGGAAAAACTGGATTTCAACCTGCCAAAGATTAAAACTAGACCCATACCTATCACCATGCACTAAACTAAGATCAAAGTGGATTAAAGATCTAAATATTAAGACAGAAACACTAAACTTCCTGGAAAATAAGTTGGGTAGAACTCTTGAAGACATTGGCATAGGAAAAGACTTTATGAAAAAAACCTCAATAGCACGGGAACTAGAACAAAGAATCAACAACTGGGATCTCATCTTATTAAAAAGCTTCTGCACAGCAAGAGAATCCACCAACAGAGCTAAAAGACAACCTACAATGTGGGAAAAAAAATTTTTAGCAGCTGTACCTTAGACAAAGGATTACTGTCTAGAATATATAAAAAACTGAAAAAAATCAGACCCCCCCCAAATTCAAAGACCCAATTCAAAAATGACCACCTGAAATGAACAGACATTTCTCAAAGAAGTAAAAGCAGCAAATAAATATATGAAAAAATTTTCAACATCATTAGTCATTTGAGAGATGCAGATGAAAACAACACTGAGATTCCACCTCACCCCAGACAGAATGGCTGCTATCAAGAAATCAACCAATAACATATGCTGGCATGGGTGTGGGGAGAAAGGAACCCTTCTCCATTGTTGGTGGGAGTGCAGACTGGTGCAACCACTGTAGAAATCAGTATATGGAGATACCTCAAAGAACTAGGACTACAGGTCCCATTTGACCCAGCTATTCCCCTACTGGGTATCTTCCCCAAAGAATTAAAAGAATCATACCACAGTGATATATGTGCACCTATGTTTATAGCGACACAGTTTGTAATAGCTGAAGCTTGGAAACAGCCCAAGTGCCCATTGACTGGAAACTGGATAAAGAAGATGTGGTTTTTTTATAAAATGGAGTACTACTCAGCCATAAAGAATGAGAAACTAGAGACATTTATAGCTAAATGGATGCATATTGAGGCCATACTCTTAAGAGAAATAAATAGGACACACATGTGTAAATACTGAATAGTTTCTCTAGTGTGAGAAACTGAAAGCGTAAATAAGGATTCAAAGGATTAATGAATGATTGATAATTTGAAATAGGAAGTGGTCCAAAGGGTTACAGGAAGAGGGAGGGGAAGGGGAAAGGAAAAATGAGGAGAAAAGAAACAAAAATGGAAATGAAGTCTGTGTAAATAGGGAAGGGTGGAGGGGGTGAAGGGTGCACAGGTAATGGGGAAAAAAATAAAAACCAAGATACATCATGTACAGGTACAAGCACTCAATCATAAACGTAAACTTATTGTATACCTAAAATGTACCAATAAAGGAATTTAAGGAAAGAAGTATATTTTTTAGATGAAGAAGCTAAGAACTAAGTGCTTACCACACAGAAGTAGTAGCAGTAACAAAATCTGGAACCAGAACTGCCCACTACTTAAAAAAAAATATTGCTCTTAGCTATTATGTGAACATATCAAAGGCTCTCCTCCTCATGTAGTGCATGAGGGGCATTTCAATGGGCAAAAGAGAAATTCCTCTTTATTAAGCATTTGGTAACTCAATTTCAAAGTATGATTCTGGGGCTGTCTCGATTCCTAATTTTGGCAACTAACTGAATATTTCACATCCAATTTCCATATAGTTCTAGTTTTTTGTTGTGGGTTTATAATTCATATATCATTAAAATTACCCTTTCAACATGTACATTTCAGTTTTTAGTATATTCTCAAAATTGTGCAGCCATCACCACTAAGATTTCTGAGTGTCTCTGGAGCTGTTATAAATCTGGGGTTTCTGGGAGAGCTGAGTCATAATACAACTATGTGAAATGCCCTTTAAAGATCTTCCAATTTCATTACAAAGACATGGTTTATAAATTTATCTTTTCACTATTATAATAAAAGATGATGCCATGCAAGAACTTACATACACACATGGTAAGAGCTAAGTGAGGAGAGGAATTAGCAGCCAGGGTTATTGACTATGAGGAAGTCCTCATGCAAGAAGCAAGCCTAAGGCAGGCCTTGCAGACGAGGGAAAATTGGAGAAGAGTTATGAACAGAGAGGACAATGCAAGGAACTGTCAGAATAAATGGCCCAAGTGTTAAACTCTTGTCAAGCACAACTATTTTTCCCTACTGAGAGACTGCTGGGACTTCAATTGGAAATAGAAAAGAGATTAGATGCGGCCCAGTGATTTCAGCCAGAGATCACCTGCTCTATTTGAAAGTAATTTATATAATAATAACCAGCAGCAACTTTCAGAAACTCAGGTATGATCCTCATTGGTGTCAGTAAGATGTGTGCTTTACAGAGTGAAGACAGCATTTAGCCCTTGGTTGGAAATTCCTGCTTCAAAAAGCCATTTTGTTCCATTTTGAAATAAAGTGAGAGTGAAATCTATGCCCCATGATGCTTCATGGGTAATAAAACTGCAAAGGCATTTCTGCCTGGGTGTAAAAGATTATTTTAAGAATCATCTCCTGGGTTCCTCAGTTACTAAGGGAATCCTGTCTCAGCTCAGCAGTGCAGATGGGCAAGTTGCCATGACAATCCTCCTAGGCCTGGTTGGACTCTAAATACCACAGATGGAGGAACCACTGTCACCACATGACCCCTGTGCAGCCTGACAGTCTTGCCCTGCTTTTTCAGTTTACCCACTCCTCCCCCTGGACACAATTCAGCTGCCCAGACCTTGCCACTGCTGTGCACGGGCATAATTAGAGGGGCTCTTAAGGTCAATAGGTCACCCTCTTTGATAATAAGTTCCTTCTTTTCCCCAGACTATGTTGTGCATGCAGGGTCATGGTCAAGTCCTCATATTCTTTGGCCACACACAATTCATCAAGCCTGGGTTTTGTCTCTATAAAGAAGATGCTAGGTATTTATCCTAACACTGTACAGGGGACCAAAAGAAAATATGGAATAAATCTTATTTTCTCACCTATAAACCAGCCAGACATAAGCTGAGGCTTTTTGGTGGGATAACTTTCTCCTGATAGTCACCAATTGTGAATCCCAGCAACTACCTAAACTCAGGTCTATTATTTCACCTAGATATACACATGTTCATGATTCTAAACATGGCAGCAACATGTCTTCCATCCCATATGCTTTCTTTACCATGTGCCTTTGCCATGTTCACATGGGAGTGTCTATGTTCCTTCCCCTTGAATCTGGACCAGTTTATGACTGCGGTGGAGTGATACCTTGTGACTTCCAAAAGTCATAAAAGGTAATGCAGCCTACACATGTTTTCTTGGGATGCTTGCTCTTGAAAGCCAATCACCACATTGTGAGGGAGCCACATGCAGAGACCACATACAGGTGTTTCAGCTGACAACCCAGTTGAAGTCTCAGTTGAAGGCCAGCATCTGCCACCAGACATGGAGTAAATAAGCCAATAGATGGTTTTGGCCCCCAGCCAACATCACCATCCATCTTTGAGATATCATGCAGAAACAAGCTGTGCTTTTCTGAATTCCCATCAAAGAGAATCCATATAAAATCCATACAAATTTTTAGCATAGTGGTTTTATGCCAAAAAGTTTGGGATGATGTATTAATTTTCTAGAACTGTGTTTATTTTCTTTGTGATGCTCTTTCTCTATTCCTGGGCAATCTTCCTCCCTCAAGGTATAATTTCAATGTTACCTCCTCTATGAGTATCCTATCTAGGTACTTTGTACATATCCTCTACTTTGGCACTTGCCATTTTGTCTTTTTACCTCTTTTATCTTCCCTGGTACACTGTGAATTCAAGTGCTGAGGTTGACTGCTTGGTTGAATGGATGGTTGTTGTTGTTGTTTGTCTTGATAATAGAAGCAAAACAACAGAATGATTGGATGTTTGAGAGCTGTATAGAGCTAGTTTTAAATTCTAGCTGGGCTACTTTATTAGGTAAGTGGAAAAGTTACTCTTTCAGTTATGTGCAATCACATATGTAAAATTGTGAACATATCTATCATTATTGTTAGGAAAAAGTTTGATAATGTCTATTCTGAGCCAAGTTCTTGACATGAAGTGCTCAACAAATGACATTTATCATTATTATTTTACCATTCTCTACATTTATTACAGTGTGATTCAAATTCCTTTGACTATTCAACCAATATTTAAGTACCTACTATTAAAACTGTATATTTTGTAGTTGACATTCATAAATATTTTAGTATATGAATGTATAAAATGACGCAATTGAGAATGTATTTGGACTCATTATTGTTACCAGTAATTTTTTTCTTAGAACTCAAAAACAAACTTGAATACAGAATATTTCTCATCTTGATGTCACATCTCTTAATATGACATGATATGACATCAAGAGATGTGATATCAGGATGTCACAGTAATCAAGATCTGTTTATTTTATGAGTGGCCAACATTTTAAACTTGGGATTGATGGTCTATACTAGTTTTTTATTGCTTCCAAAGCAAATGACCAAAAATAAAGTGGTTTGAACAACACAAACTTACTGTCTTAATACTGTAGAGGTCAGAAGTCTGGCCTGGATCTCCCTGAGCTACTATGAAAGGTAAGGTCTCACTCCTTTCTGGAGGCTGTTAAGAAGAATCTATTTCCTTGCTTTGGTTCACCACTGCATTCCTTGACTTGTGGACCTCTTTCTTCCCTTGCCCTTCTTCCATTTTCTTATCTCCTTCCCACCACAGAAAGAGAATTTCCAGTTTTTAGTTCCAGTTTTTAGGGATTCATGTGATTTTTAAAGGTTATTCATATTTATCACATCTGCAAAACCCCTCTGTTATATAAGAAAGTGTATTTACAGGTTCCAGGAAGTAGAATGTAAAGATCTAGAATAATGAGTCTACTAGTCTATTTTTTACAAGGTCTTTCACTTAAAATACTGGAAGGGGCCTCAGATGGACAAATCCTGCTTCTTGCCACCTCACAGATAAAGAGGCAGAAGGGCGTGATGACTCATTCAGGGTCACAGTGCTAATTTACAGTTGTAATTGAATCTCAAGTTTCCTAAGTCTGAGTTTACAACTCTTTCTAGAATCTTGCTACTAGTTTATACAGCATCTTGAGTGTGTTAGAAATAATAGGACTTGATTCAGACCTAAAGAATCACAGCTTTATACTTTTGCCTAATTCCTAGGTAAGACTTAAGGACATTTAGGTTTCAGACACACTGCCCTAGGACATAAGACAGCCTCTTGCTTCTTTTTTGAAAGGATGGCTATATAGGAATTTAATGGGTGATAGTCTCAAGCATTTTAGCCTTGTCATTTTCTCTTCAGACCAACTGATTCTGATCTAGATTGATCAGATCTCTGCAGATACACAGTTAGCATTGCTGTCCTAAATGCTTGCTGGTGTGGGGCAACCTCTGGATGCTGAGCTGGATGCTCCCCTCTTGTTCCAAGAAGCTTTCTTATCTTAAAAAACAAAAGGGGGGCAGAGCTTGTAGATGCTGAAATTCTGGGTTCAACTACTGATTCCACCACTTACCTAACAAATTTAAGATTTATGACTTTGGATTAGCTGCTCATTTTCTCTATGCTTCAATTTTCACATCTTTAAAATGAGGATGAGAACAATAGCACCCACTTTATAGGTAGCAAGACCACTGTAAATGTTACTTATCACTCATCTGGAACTCCTTAGGCCTCCCCAAAGTGAGATAAAAAAAATCCCAAATGGACTCATTATCTAGGAATTTCTCCAGATTCTGATAAACTGAGAGAGGGCATCCAAACTTTGGTTCCTGGTGGCTGGACTATTCACTAGTCTAGAGCTACTGTTTAGCAGTCAAAACTGCACTGGCATCAGGAAAATGACCAGACAAGGGAGAGGTCCTAGACTGAAAGAAAGCATTTGGTGCCCTGGGATATAATGCTTCATTTTCTGTTACTAAAATGTTTGTTTAGTAATTAAAGCACCTTAAATAAATGTACATTGGTGTAATTACATTGTTTCAGAACCATGCTGGATAGAAGGGTAGGACCAGAATGATGAGAAACTTTAAACCCACCTGGCCACTTGCTTTTCTTTCCTGCCTCCCTCACTTCCCTCTTTTCTTCCTCCCTTCCTTTCTCCTTTTTTTTCTTCATAGAAGGCAAATTGTAATTTGGTCTTGCTGGAGAACATTAAAATGCAATTTAAGTAACTTCAAACTGTGAGATTTCACTGATGGCTAGAATAGAAAGAATATAAAATCTATAAGTGCTCATTCAGTAAAAATTGAATGTCTTTTAATGTTCTCCAGCAAGACAAAATTACAATTTGAAATTTTAATATAATGCTTTTAAAAGTACAATTATTACTTGTACGTTCCTAGGTCAGGCTGAAAACTTTAAGTTTCCAAGATATAACCAAAATGGAAACATATTTGATTATATTTGTTCCAATGAGAAGCAAGTCCTAGAGCAGCCAAGTGGTTCCAGGGTCGATGACAGTTTCTGAAGGATAACATCAGGAATGATGGGAAGCTCAAGATTATACCTGAGTGTCCTAGGGAAGCCTAATCTGGATCCCTTAGGAACTGGGCCTGTTGCTTTTCAATTAGCAGAATACTGCAGTGACTAAATCAAATATTATGACACTTCCTAGCCCCAGGTGGCAATCAGGAGACATGTGCTTCATGTCAACAGACAAATCATATTTTGTTTTGATTTAGTTCAGCAGTGGTGCGTGCTGTACATTTCACTGACTGACAGTCTCCAATTTGGATCAGGAGAGCTTTGGCATTAGAGGCAAAAGTTACACTGAATGCCTACCTCATCAGTCTTCATGAACCAGATTGTATGATACATTTGCTCACCAATTTTCCTCTCTACTCTTAGACCCGTTCCAAGGTAAGGGTAGTAACATATTTCTTGTAAAGAAAAAAATAAACAAAATTTCTAAGAGCACAAGCTCCATGGTTACACTACCTAAAATTTAATCTTGGCTCTATCACTTACTAACTGGATGACATTATTTAAGTTTTATTATGCCTCTGTGCCTACTTTCTCTACAATGAAATGGAAGTTGTTATAAAAATTAAGTGATAAGATATTCTGAGAAGGTGAAAATAATTACCAGTTACCAATTAGAGTGCAGTATTTATACCAGACTATCAACAAATAATTTTAATAGACCATACTTTAGGCCACTTCAATGTTACAAAATGACTAACAATTCTTTCTTTGGAGCAATTATTGCTTTATTTTGTACATCATCCACAACTTCACTTTGGTCTTTCTTTTTCCAGAAAAGATAAAGATGCCTAATTACTGAACTGTCTTTGGTTCTTGATAGCATCCATTCCAAACCAAATCTTTGTTTCTCTGATGGTACTTTACAATCATCTCCTAATTCCAAGTTTTATAACAAGTCCCTCCCAACTCACTAGTATAGAGACATCCCCAAGCATATGCTCTTTCTTGTTGCATCAAACTAAACTTTGTCTGAGTTTGGGTGTTATGGTAGTCTTTGGCTGATGGGCTATCACAATATTGAGGATTTATAGGCACAAGAAATGGTAGCTATTGGCAGTAGCAGAGAAGTCTTTCTATTCTCAGGTCCTTGTGTGTACCCCACTTTAAGATACATTTATTCAATGAAGGGTGTTTCTTAAGTACCTGTGAGGTCAGACAGCACAGGTAGGATGAAGAAATACATATTTTTCCTACAAGGCCCAAAATGTTATTGAGAAATGCCCAAGTAACTGCAACAACAATGGATGGAATAGAAGGCCAAGCAAAGAGCAAACATTTTGAGTCTACTGAAGTCCAGGTAGTGCCCAGAAATTGACCTTTGCCTGGATCTTGTAAGCCAAGCTATCCAGATCTATGCTAAAAGGAGGATGGAAAAAGCTAAACTTTTATTTTTGTGTTCTTACAGTAATCTGACACATAAGGAAATGGAACGTTGAAGCAGTGAAAGAATATCCAAGACATACACATGGTAATTAAGCCAGATGTGGAACACAAGACACAGGTTTGTTTATACAGAAGGTATTTTAGCTCTCTACTGTTGCATCAAAAAATCATCAAAAAATTTTCATGGTAACAATAACAATCATTTATTTCCTCTAGCAATCGTGCCTGGTCAGGAATCCATGAGTCGCTTGGCTATATGATTTAGGCTCAAGGCAGTTATCTGAAGGGTCTCTTGGGACTGCAATCCAGTTCTTGTGGCTCACTCATGGCTGGCGATTTGCTTTCTCTTTACATTGCCTCACTTTTGGTCTCTATGAGTGTGTGTAGGACAAGACTTCAAGAGTTCTACAGGGGGAAAAATTCAAGAGACTAAGCTAGACATAGCAGTATTTTATGATTCAGCCCTTGAAAACACATGTCATTACCTTGGATATATTCTATTGTTAAAACTCACCAGCCCCGTTTCAATGTCAACTCTGCTTATCTGCCAGATGTGTTATTTTTGCCCTGCACCTAAATTCTAAGTCTATTTTCCCTCCTGTTATGGTTTGGCTCTGGATGGCCCTCCAAAGCCTCATTAGGTCGAGGTAGCTGAATCTGGAATGTGTGATGCTGGAATTAAGGGAGTGTGATTACTAAACTACTACACGTGAGAGAGTGGTTTAGCACCGCCCTAATTCTGGTAGCCTGGATGGGATAAAAGAGGCAGAAAGATGCGGTGAAGCTCTCCTCTGTTCTTTGCTACTTGTGTGAGCTCAACGTTGTTTCTCCTCTGCTATGCATGGTTTTTATCCCGATTATGGAGCCAACCAATTATGGACTGAAACCTCTACGAATTGTAGGTTAAATAAAACCCTTCCCCTCTAACTTTGTGTGTCAGGCATTTTTGTCTCAGCGACGAGAGAAAAGTAACTAACACACCTCCTTTGTAATATGAAAGTAACAACTTACTTTCTAAAGTGTTTTGAGTATTAACCAATATGACAATCACAACACAGCGAGCACTATTAGAAATTAGTCCTCTTTCATTAGCTTTCTCGGGAAGTTTTACCTTTTTCGTCTCATTGTTCTAAACTCTGAGCATTCTTCTTTCTCTCACCTTTGAAAAGATGAGTAACTCCTGCCAAGTTAACACCCCAACCCCAGACCCAAAGTAGGATTATTCTGCAGGCGGAACTCTAGTTCCACGGGTTGATGCTAATGGCCGGAACTTATTGGGAAATGGACAGGAAATGGTTCCGGCGGCTCTATTTCCGTCGCGGAGGAAATTGGCGGACGTGGAACAGCTTCTCAGAGGTTGAAGTGAACGCGTGGTGCTTGAGAGGGGACACTGAAAGCACTGAGGCGGGGCGCCCAAAGGTGTCGCGACCGCAACTCTCCCGGCGACTCCATGCCGGGTTGGAGGCTGCTGACGCAGGCGGGCGCCCAGTTACTGGGCTGCGGCGCCGGCTGCGGTGCTGCCCCGGGCTCGAGGTGTAGGTGGGTATGAATAAGACGAGGGGAGTAGGGCTGTGCAAACTGCACCACTGCAGCTTTGAGCAGTGGCCTGACTCGGCACGGAGTGACCTGCCCTGGCTGGAGGAGGAAGGGACTCTACAGTCGTGGGGCACAGAAAAATAAGAATTGTCAGGAAAGCAGTTTTGACAGAATTGAAGGGGTATTTTTTTTTTTTTTTAATGCTTAGAGGCCAGCGATTAGCTAAGGACATTAACAACAAGAATGATGTCTTCTAGTGAGTGAACATGTGGTACACAGTCTATTAAATATATTAGGCCCTTTATATTATGTATCTTCATGTGATCAAACTATTGTACGGCTTATGGTTAAAACTAAATCTTAAAGGGGGAAGTAACTTGTCCAGAGTCACTCAGCAGCATAGTGGAAAATCGGGACGAACCTGGATCTGCCTGACTACAGAAGATAGGCGGAGGGGAGGCTGCAAAAACGATTTCTGTTCTGACCCCCTCAGTACAAAGATTACACACCTTCCGAACCACCCTCACGCACTAGGGTCTTTCTTGGTGTGTTCAGCTGATCAGGGGTCATGTCTTTTGTGGATCTTTTAACTTTGCACACCCAATTTCTTCACCTGAACCTAAGGTGCCACATTTGGTTACCTCCACTGGATATAAAACTTTAAGACACATTCAGGTGGGTTAATGGCCTCTCATTTATCTAGGTAGGACTACTGTACTTTGTTCGAATCTGTTTATCCCAGGAGAGAAAATACTTCTTCCAGGGTAACTATTCATAGTTAAAATGTGAATCTCATTGTTATAAGTAGTATCAGGAAAAGAACTTAGGCACAATCCAAACCCTGTCCTAAGGCCTCGTCTACAGTGTCAATGTGTGTGACCGCCATCCCTTATATTAAACGGGGAAATTGTGACTCAGTTTTTCATTTTTACAGTACAAACATCTGGCTTTTTGTTAGAAGTCTCCATGGTAAGAGTCCAACTTGGTGGGATGAGCATCTTTCTGAAGAAAATGTCTCATTTGTTAAGCAGTTGGTCTCTGATGAAGATAAAGCCCAGTTAGCAAGTAAACTGTGTCCTCTGAAAGATGAACCATGGCCTATACATCCTTGGGAACCAGGTGATTTTTTTTTATTATTTTGTTTTTGATGAGTTTTTATCTCTTAATTACTTTGTGACAGTCAAAATCATAGTGACTGCTTCATAAAATTTTCCGCTCGAATTAATTTTCATGTCTTAAGTGTGTCTGTCTCATTGTAATTTGGTTTGCAAGTGTATTTCCAGCCTCCTAATCCACTTTTGGTGAAAGACCTCCTTGAAGCTGTTTTGTAGGAGAAAGGAAAATCATTTTGCATACATTCTCTTCTTTCCTTGAGAAAAAAGGAATATAAAATAAATTAGGAAAGAAAGGCTGGAAGAATATGATGTTAACTGTAATGTGTTTGGCAGAATTTTTTAGTTGGGTTGTTCTGGCACTCAGGCTTTGCTAAGCATAACCCCAGAATCAACTCTTTGTGTCTGGTGTGATAATAAACCCATAGGTGACCAGACCAATAAGAATAAGGCCTTTCCTACTGAGTGTTTGGTTTCTGCATGGAGTTTATTGTGACAGTTAATTTTATAGTGGGTAAAAGTTCTTAGTGAAGCAACCTTGCCAATTTATACAATACATCTTATTTTTTGTTTTGGTTTTTTGAGACAGGGTCTCACTATGTAGTTCAGGCTGGCCTTCAACTCTCTATGTAACCTAGGCTCGCCTCAAACTCGTGGCAATCCTCCTGCCTCAGCCTCCTGGTGTGAGATTACAGGTATATGCCACTATGCCTGACTTTTGCAACACATTTGAGTGTCATGATGGAGACTGACATTTTAGTAACATGACTACTTGTGACATCTCTATTGTCCAGCTAACTTCTTAGAATTTGAGTGATTGATGTTTTCTAATTAGTAATGCTGGACATGAATTGATACAAGGAAAGAGTGATGATGAATTTATATGCCCTGTATTGATACCTTTACTTAAAAACTGGAATATTTAAACCCATCTATTTTCTTTATTTTGTGTAGTTCTCTTACATTTGTTCATTTTACAGCTAATTCTTCAGCACCAGTATATTATGCCAAGCATACTTGAAGGCACTTAAATCTGTGAGGAAGAGCCTTGTTTCACCTGAATATTTTAGCATATCTCTTATATACCTGGTCCTTGTATTGAAACCTAATTTTAGGAAAGACTGTTTCATTATGTTGGTAAATGTTAAAAAAGCTTCCTTTTGTTAACATGACATGGTTTTAATTGGCAGGTTCATCCCGAGTTGGCCTTATTGCTCTGAAGCTGGGCATGATGCCTTTATGGACCAAGGATGGTGAAAAGCATGCAGTCACATTACTTCAGGTAAGAAAAAAACATGGGGGTCTGTATGTATACTTAGATCTTTTTGTTCAGACTTTACTGGGTGATACTAATATCGTGAAACACATATCTGTATGGGGAAAAGAAAGGCTAATGTCAAATACGGTATTAAAAAACTTTACTTCTGATGGACTCAGTAATGTTCTGAGTCTTATCTGAGCCATAACTTTCTGATATTGATATTAGAATAACTGGGATGATGCATTAAAAAAAAAAAGTATAACCTTACTTCTCACAGATCTACCAGTTTTATTATTGGAAAAAAATCTCAGTCTCAGCTTACTTCGATTTATAAAGTTCTTTCAACTCCAAAATATAATTTTGATCTTTTTACTGACTATAAGAATTCTTCTGTCTGGAGAAGCTGTATTTTGTTCTCTGACATGAGGTATACTCAAACAATTAAGAATGTGGGCCCTGGGACTGGAATATCCCAGTTTAAATCCTGGTTCTGCGACCTACTAGTTATATTCCTTGGGGCATTGTGCCTCATCTATAAAAGATGTAATTCTATTCTGTGAAAGAAAAATTATGACCTACTTCAGAAGTTATTGTGAGGACTGCACAAGATAATAAATGTCAAGCACTTGACACACAATGTTAAAGTCCAGAAAATGTTAGCTATCATTGTCTATTACTATAGAAAGAGCTTTAGTACAGTTAGGAGTTCATCACTCCCTAAGACCCTTTGAACAACTTAGTTATTCTTTGGGTCCTACTCTTAGAAAAGTGATTAGACAGGTGGTGGTGATTGAAATAAAAGTTCATGCACGTGTGTAGAGTGCTAGCAAGGCACAAGAGAGCCTACATGTTCTTCATAAATTTTCATGGGCTTTGATCAAGCATAAGGTAATAGTTTCAAGTGCTGTGGGGAACACTGGGAGCATTCAGGAAAGGCCTGTAGGATTATAGCTTGGTATAGCCATTTCAGCAAATGGTTTAACGTGGTAAAGTTTAGATAGATGAACCTCACAGTTCTTCTCCTGAGTATTGTTATAAAATGAACGGGTGTGTATTAGGATTCTTTTACAATACTGTTTAGAGCAGCATCATTCTTAATATACCAGAACTGGAATGATGCCAGATGTCCATCAGCAGTAGAATGGGTAAATAAATTGTGGTACAGTCATGTGATGAAATGCTGTATAGCAATGAAAACAGATGGACTAGAGCAATACAGATGGCCTTATAAATACAATGCTGAGTGAAAGAAGACATAGAAGAGTACATACAGTGTAAAGCAGGCAACACTACATTAAGCAAAACTTTCAAAGATAATAATTCTAGAGAAAAATAAGTGGTTACCATAGATGATGTTAGGGCTATTCCTAGGACAGTACTTTCTTAAACTTCACCAAGCCTCAGAATCACTCAGAGGGCTTATAAAGTACAGAGATTCTGATCTAGTAGGTCTGGATTGGGGCCTCACAGGCTGCATTGTTACCAGGTTCCCACGAGATGCTGTTGACTATCTAGGGACCACTGCTGGAGAACTGCCACTCTGGCATTAAAAGGCGAGGAGGTGATTGGGGAGGGAAACACAGGAGCTTTGGGGATCCTACTTTTTGACCTGTGTAGTGATCACGTATCATCTCTATAAGTACTCATTTTGTAGTATATTTATATTTTGTGTACTGGGCTGTATTTAACAGTTTTTTAAAGTTCATTTGTATATTTTAAGATTGTAGTTGGGATAAATTAAATAATAGTGTTAAAATATATCTTGGCTAAAAAATATATATATATATATCTTGGCATATATTTAGTTTTTTTGTTTGCTTTTTAGGTACAAGATTGTCATGTCTTAAAATATACCTCAAAGGAAAACCATAATGGAAAAATGGCAGCCCTAACTGTAGGAGGGAAAACTGTATCACGTTTCCGTGTAAGGATATATTTTCATTCTTAGAATGGTACATTTCTTTAGTTCATATCTGAATGCTTTCATGCTTTACGCTTTTAATTACTGTGGAGTTCCATGAAACCTGAGTTTATTAATCAGTTAACTGTCAAGAATTAGCAGAACAGGTTACCACAAAACTTTAATGAAAAGTAAATGGACTATGCTACTACATGTAAAAATAACTAACTTGCTCTAATTTGTCTCTGAGGTAAAACTGTATTTGGCAGGAGGAACATAACTTTACTTCTTTAAGCTATACTGCTTATACATCTGTAAAACAGAGAAAAATACTACTGAACTAATGTTTTTCACAGGGATTAACACATTCCAACTGGCTTGAACCATCAGTGGTACATGCATGACTGTCCCATCAGGCAGCTTGTGCCACTGGTAGTACAAGTGGATCTAATCGCTTTTATAGGTCTTTTTACTAATAAAATTAATAAAAAGCTGCCAGTGGGACAGTCATGCATCTACCACTGGTGGTTCAAGCCACCTGGCAGTGAGACACAAATTACAGCCCTGTTGTGAACATGTTAAATGAAGTTTTTCTAGTGTTTGTGTAATATAACAGACAGTAGGTGTGGTAATTGTTTTATTCCACTTTCTTTGTATGAAAAATTATCTCAGTATTTAATACCAACAGCATTTGAAGATTAATTTTGTATATTTTTTTGCAGGAGCTTTCAGTACTAGGGAGAAAGCTGTATATGAACACACATCAAATTTTTCTAAATAAAGCATTTTTTTCCAAGCATACTGTACCAACAAAATATTGAATTTATGGTTTAAACTAGAAAAAACTCTAAGTTACTATTGACTAGTGTGATTAAAACTAGAAACCTTTGTAGATATCGTGATGGTTTTCTCTAATGGGTAACAAAGCATCTTTAGGTTTACTTATCTCAAAGCAAACTTTTTTTATTGGAAATTATTTATGAAGTAAAAATAAACAAAAATTAGAATATAACCCATACTGTCCAACTGTCAAAACTACCAAATGTTTATTGTACATCTACCATTTCCTTAAAGTAACTTTTATTGAGCACTTACTACATGCTATGTACATAAGCATTAAGACTTCTACATTCATTACCTTAAGTCATTTTTTCAGCTTCTGAAATAAAGCAGTTATGTAGCTCACTCAGGACCACTCACTGGTAATAATAGACACAGCCTTCAGAGCCTTCATTTCTTAACTGTTTCTTAATCACCTTTTGGGCACTCTCAAGCTGATGAGAGATGAATAAATAAATTAGCCATCCCAATACAGTATAAATCCAATAGGCACAGAACTGGAGGCAGCCATTTCTGCTAGGGAAAATCTTAGGAAGTTTCACAGGGAAGAGACCAGAAAGGAAAACCTGTGTTAAAGCCATGCCAGCGGAAGTGGTCTATGCAGAGACAAGTGGAAGAGCATATGTGCTTGGCAAGAGAAATGTGATGGCGACGTGGCTGCATCTCAGTATGGGTGTGGGCCAGAAGGGAAAGCAGTGAAAGTGCAGCTCTCTAAGTGACTGTGAGGGCTTTAGAAAGTTCATCTTGTAGACCTCGGTGAGCTTTCTGAAGTCTTTAACCTGGGCAGTAACAAAATGTTATCTTGGTTAACAAAAATTAGAAGTATCTGGTTTCAGAGAGTACTTTTAGGAGGTTTTGAGCAGTTAGGAGAGAACTGATGAGAGCCTTTTGAACCAAGGCAGTTGCGTTTGAATTGAAAGGGCCAAATATTTGGAAAAGAAGAGGGAAGGTATGGAATGAGACTGGGGATATGGATATGCAGGCATAGTATGATTTTCAAACAAGCATCTCAATCAGTGCTGGTGCCATAAACTAAGTAAGATAGGGACAAGGGAAGGGAAGCTTTTGAGGACAAATGTGTTTGAGCTGTTCACAGACAGTCCATGTGGAGTTAGTTGTCCAATAAATAGTGAAAAATACTCATCAGTCAGTAGATAATGGCTAAAATCATATTAGTATAAATAATATAGTATTAATAACTAAAATGTTACAGAAATGATAGTAGTATAATTTCATACCCAAGATTGTGGTCCACATATTTTTTTCTCTTCAAGTAAATTCTTAAAATTTTATCCTCTTAAATGAATATACAGCACAGCAGAGTGATTTGGATGCTGTATTCTTAATACTGTGGTGGATTTTGACTCATTCAGT
The DNA here is from genome assembly GCF_053883595.1 of Heterocephalus glaber. Taxonomy (NCBI): domain Eukaryota; kingdom Metazoa; phylum Chordata; class Mammalia; order Rodentia; family Bathyergidae; genus Heterocephalus; species Heterocephalus glaber. The sequence goes on along the minus strand of NW_028258324.1, from coordinate 7,430,949 downwards.
TTACATAAACATTAAAAGGTCGGTTTTCCAACATAGTAAACACTACAGAGGCCTTTCTTCTGTAACTTCTTCAAGATATAATTGTTATATGTCCAGAGGACATTTACTACAATATTAAGGAAGAATTTTGTAAGTGACCTTCCTTTAGAATGGGATATGAATATGAAGTTTCAGAATTCTTTATAAATGAACCATTTTTATTTGAAAAGGAGATTTATTAAACTAAAAATATACATACTTCCTCTTGCATATTTTAGTCCTCAGGGAACTGCAAATAGATTGATTATAGAGTTTTTTTAAAAAATAAGAACTATGAATATAAAATACCAAATAGTTAAGTTCTTAAATCAGTTTTATTTACAGTAGGGTTAGAACTGCTTTGTTTCGTTTTTCATTTTTTGATATGTAAAGAATTTATGATTCCAAGGAATTAGACTAGTTTTCTTTTGCAAATTTTGTATGTTGTAAATAAAAACTGTTATGGTACATAATGTTTTTTGAATAAGGAAGTTAAGTGGCCCTTAAAGTTGATTAAATCAATTTATCTTAGGCACAGAGAAACATTCTCATTGTGGGAAGGATAATTGCAGAGAACTGTGAAGAGAGGGAAAAACACAACCTCATTGATGGAATTATCCAAGTGTGACAGTGCTGTCAGTCTCTTAAATTGCCTCTTAAAATCATTTGTTTGGAAGTTTCAATAAGAGAAAGAAAAAGAACTCTTGTACTGCTTCTTATATCAGCCTCAGCAGTTGGGTCTTTTCATATCATGATTGTCAATGAAAAAAATTAAAGTATTCGATTTTAGTGAAACTGAAAGATAATTAGAAAATGTTACCTTAGTTTTTATTTTCTGTTTTAGTGGTTAGGTTGAGGTGTTTATCTTCTTTTATAAAAAGAATAAAGAACTTTTCTGAGAGGCTTCCTGGTAAACTTAAAAAATTGATATTAATAGCATAATATTTTGCTTTTTAACCGTCAAGTGTAATATGTGAATATCAAGAATAAATTTGAAGTCTGCTCTGAAATTTAGTAAGTCTGAATATGATACATTAGGGGAATCATTTCAAGGAGCCACACACTTTTAAATGAAATTTTTTGTGTTTGCTCTATTGTGGAAGAAGTGATTGTGACTAATGATGTAAAACAGGGGCTGTGGTAATTTTGACATGTGGAAAGTGAGTGACTGGATTGAACTTATGTTAACACTCTTTTGGAGGCAAGGATAGCTTCTTGAGAGAACTATGTGAGGTACAGAATAATCTTGAGTGGACTCTGGGCAGTGCTTCTCAGCATTTATTGAGCAGCTCTCCTGGAGTGCCCCAGTGAGATTCCTAGTGGGGAGTGGACTAATCCAAAAATGAAAGTTCTGTGCTTAAAATTAGTGCCATCCAAGTTCAGGTCAAGTAAAGGCAACTTACCAAATAAATTTTAAGGGAATACTAACAAGTTTACCTTTTAAACTGAAATTAGCGAGTAACTTGATTTTGCTGAAGATGCACACAGTATTCTACAAATAAGTCTGGCTGTTCAGATGCTTCATTGGGATTTGGGGAAAGGTGTTTTATTATCATCCTCTTGATTTGGTGTGTTATTTAGCTTTCTGTCACTGTGGCAAAATACCTGAGATAAACAACTTAAAGGAGGAGAGATTTATTTTGGCTCATAGTTTCAGAGGTTTCATTCCACTGCTTTTAGACTCACGATGAGGCTTCCTGAACATGTTAGAGAGCATGTGGTGGAGCAAAGCAGCAAACAGGAGGGAATGAGAAAGAGCAAGGAGAGGGCTGAGAACAATATGTACCTTCCAGGGTTGTCCCCAGTGACCTATCTCCTCCAACTAAGGTCCCACCTCCTAGTTTCCAGCACCACCTGATAGTTCATTTAATTATGAACTCACAATGAATTAATTCACTGATGAGATTGGAGCCATGATCCAATCACACACACCAAGCAGAACTAGAAACATTTAAAGTTTTCATGAGCTGTGGAGGTATAGGGTGGCAAGGCCAATTGCAAGACAAGCAGTGGTGTGGACAGACACAGGTATGTATACATTGAGTAACATGGCCTGTCGGGCCTGCAGCTGCTTATTTATTGTTAGAAGGAAAGTTGAGGGAGAGGAAACAGCAGGAAGATAGATAATACCTGTGTTGATTCTATTCTGATGAAAGAAATACTTTTCACATCAAGAAACAAAATGGTATAACTTTTTGGCAACTCTATAGCAATCTGTATCAATTCTTTAAAAAATTAATGCGGGGGTTAACCAGGACATTATTATAAGGAAATTAGCTATCTACAGAGTTTTATTTTCAAGGACATTGGTTATAGTGGTATTTATAATAGAGGGAAAAAAGGTGGGGATGGGGAGAAGAGCAGACAGCAAGACCTACCAGAAGGGGGGATATTAGCAGAACATAAACAAGGCACTGCCTACAGTAAGATTACTTTCTGTTGCATTTGGGTGCGGAATCGGGAGGCTGTTGTATATGTATATCACAATGGATGGGGATAAATTTCTTGAAGAGTAATAAAAGGTTGAGGGGGTAGCAAGTGACAAAAGTGGTACTATTTTAGATAGGAAAGGTAAGTTCATATTTTGATGGAGACCTGAGAAAGTAAGGAAGCAGGTCATCCAAAAATCTGGCAGAAAAACCCAGCAAGCAGAGGAAATTTTGTACATGCAGAGGACCAGAGGGCAATATGTGCTTACACTAGTATGGAAGTACATTTTATGTGAGAGCAGATGAGGTCAGGTTGTCTGGAACCTTGTGAACCATAGAATTGGGACTTGATTCTGCTCGACATGGAAGGCACCACAGAAACATGGTATAGCTTGAGTGTTTGTATCCACAATTTCTGGCATGTTGTAAATACCCATGGTTTTCCTTTTCTCTTGTTCTCCATTTAAAAATTTTTTAATTGAGTTTATTGATAAATATAGGTATACCTTATGATCACATTCATCATTGAGAATTTGTACCTGTACCTGATATTTCTTGATTCTTATTTTTTTATCCCCCGCCCTCCCTTCAACCCCTCCACCCCACCCCCATATATATAAGCTTTGTTTTCAGTTTTTCCTTCTTACCTTCATTTTTTTCTTTCCCTTCTTTCTTTTCCCCTGCCCACCCACCTTCCTAGTTCCCCTTCCCCTTTGAATGTTTTCTTCCTATTTCACAATATCTATTATATATTTTGGTCCTCATTTACACCTTCAGTTTCTTATACCAGAGAAATGATTTGGTATTTATACATGTGTGTCCTATTTATTTCATTTAAGAGTAGGTTCTCATGGGGGAATCCATTTAGCTATAAATGTCTCAAGTTTATCTTTCTTTATGGCTGAGTAGTACTCCATTAAAAAAGAAATCTTCCTTATCCACTCACCAGTTGATGGGCTTTTGGGTTGTTTCCAAGATTTAGCTATTACAGACTGCACTGCTATAAACACGGGTGTGCATATGTCTCTGTGGTATGATGCTTTTAATTCTTTTGAGAACATACCCAGGAGGGAAATAAGCAGGGTCAAATGGGACCTCTAATCCTAGTTTTTTGAGGAAGCTCCACCCTGATTTCCAATCTACACTCCCACCAACACTGGAGAAGGGTTCCTTTCTCCCCACAGCCCCACGAACATTTGTTATTGGTTGATTTCTTGATAGCAACCATTCTTTATGGAGTGGGGTGGAATCTTAGTGTTGTTTTCATTTGCATCTCTTGAATGACCAGTGATGTTGAACATTTTTTCATATGTTTATTTGCTGCTTCTACTTCTTTGTCTGGGAAATGTCTATTCTTTTCAGATGCCCATTTTTAAATTGGGTCTTTAAATTTGGGAGGTCTGATTTTTTAAAGTTCTTTATATATTCTAGATAATAGACCTTTGTCTGAGGAGCAGTTGGTAAAAATTTTTTCCTACATCGTGGGTTGTCTCTTCACTCTGTTGGTGGTTTCTCTTGCTGTGTAGAAGCTTTTTAATAAAATGAGATCGCATTTATTGATTCTTTGTGCTAGTTCCCATGCAACTGAGGTTTTGTTCATAAAGTCTTTTCCTATGCCACTGTCTTCAAGAGTTCTACCTAACTTCTCTTCCAGCAGTGTTTCTTTTTTAATATTTAGATCTTTAATCCACTTTGATTTTAGTTTAGTGCATTGTGAAATAATATGGTCATGGCAGCCTGTAAATTGAAAATGGACTGGCAGTGTGGAGGCTTAGACCAGTTAGCAGACTATTAAAATAATCCTGGCAAAGATGATGGGGTGGGATGGGGTGGAGTGGTGAGAAAAGGTTGGAATGGGCTACATTATTTTGTAGGACTTGCTGATGGATGGTAAATGGGGTGTGAAAATTCGAGGATGACCACAGTATTTTGGGCCAAACAACAGAAGTTGCCATTTATTGAGATTTGGAAGAGCAGGGTTGGGAGGAAATTGAGTCAGTTTTAGACTATTAAGCTTGAGTTATTGTATGATGTTGATGTGGAGGTAATGAGTTGGCAGTTGGACATGTGAAAATATCCAGAGTAGAATTTGGCATTAAAATTAGGAAATGAAGTCATTCACAGTTCGTATGTGAAAACAGTAGTGACTAGACACCATGTGAAAGTCTTTCAAGGAGATAGTGGTCACCTGTGTCAAGCATTACCAATTGATCAAATAAAATATAATTGGCCAGTGTATTTAACCATGTGGAGATGTGAAGATCGTTGCTTACTTTGCACAGCACTTTCCGTTGAGTGTTAGGGGCTTGAAAGCACCTGATTAAAGTGGGTTCAGAGAATGGGTGGAGAGAAAGTAGATCCAGCAAGTTTTTCAAGAAGTACTACTGTAAAGAGAAACAAAAATTAGCTGAAGAATATATGCTGAAAAAAGCTTTGTTTTAATATTTGAGTTATTGGGACGCATTCATGTACTTATTAAAACTTCCAGTAGAAAACAGGAGATTGATTTAGAAGAAAGGACAGTTTCAGGAGGGAAGCCCATTGAATAGGTGAGGAGATAGGAATGAGCCCTTTTAGAGCAAGGACAGTTCATCTTTCAGAGTGGTTCACAGCCTCAGTTTAACATAGAATGATATAAGGGGCTTGGAAAGATACTGATGCCTGCCTGGCTCCCTCCCTAGAGAAGTGAAATTTGAGTCTCCAAGCAGAGGCCCTTGGCATTAGTATTTTCTAAAAACTCTCCATGTGCATCTTTGCATGAGGAGTTGGTTGGAAAGATGATTGTATGAGTGCTGGGACAGGCAGGTGCCTTGTTTGTTGATAACATGGGGAAGTTCTCTTGCCTCTGAAAGAGTGATAGAGGCTTCAGAAGAGGATGTGACATAACTGCCTTCAAGAGTATGAGAAAAATCTACCTAAGGAAATGTAGGTTGGTCAGGCCACATTTAGAACTCATGTTGAAGTTTGTGGTTGCGATACTTAAGTGTGATCCATCATGTTTTCTTCCCGCTGCTTTAAGATAGATGCAGAGTAGGTGTATTATTGAATTTCTAGGGCTGGGGATCTTGATAGAATGTTATGAGAACTCAGATCTGAGCAGAGCACAGCTCTTTTTCCTTCCTTTCAGAATGAAGGCCTTTCCCTAAACAATGTCCACATGATAGGATCCTAAGTACTAAGGTTATTTGTTCATGGAGATGTAATGGGTTATAGATATAAATCTTACCTCCCTTAAATAAGGAGGATTGGGTGCTCTTTGTACAGTAAAGAAATAGAGTGTGATTAATGTTTTTTTAGGGGTTAATAACTTGATTTGAATCTCTGTGCAATCAAGTCCACCTCTGGCATTTAATGTGTTACTTATATGTACTGCTTTTCCCCTAGAAATCTGAATCTACATTGGAATTTTACCGAGAACTTGGATTGCCACCAAAAGAGAAAGTTAAAACCTTTCACGTAACAGATAATGCTGTAATTAAGCCAGGTAATCTGAGGTCAGGGAACAGAGGGAGGTAAAAATATCCAAATATGTTATTTGTTTAATGCCAGCCCTTTCAAAGCTGAATCCAAAATACAAAGGCCCAAATACAGGTACTTATTTTTAAGTATAAAACTGTATCTGTTTTAATCACTAAGAACAAACAAATCTTTGTGTCTTTTAAGTGGAAAACACTGTAGGAAACTGTTTTCCATGAAAAAGGGAGGAGCTTTTGTTTTTAATGTTGAGAGAGTTTCACATTTGAAAAAGCCATTCTAAATAAATACACTAACTTTTAAAATTTGAGGTTGTTTGCAGGCCGAAATTCTGTTAAGTGAAGAAAACTAGAGTGTCCCTTAAATAGGAAATACAGCTTAAAATGAGAGAGTGAATAATATACATTTATATGTCATATATTTTACTTCAGCATACTTGCCAAAGTAACCAACAGTCATCAAGCTTGGGTGTTTACCAACAGGAATGTGTGTTGTCACAGGAATTGTTCATTTTGACCAGCACCACTTTGGCCCCTGGAAGGCCTTGACCCATTTGCCAGGCCTGGTCTGATCTCTCCAGCACCATGTGCCTTACACGGGGCTGCCTTGTTCTTTAGCCTACACAGTCAACTAAAAGACGTGTGTTGAATAATTTCATTGTTTAGGTGTTCTAATGTTTATTATAATGGAAGACAATCTCCTGATTTTTGAAATCTGATACCTAGAAGGGTTACTTGATATAGTTTATATTTAATAAAATTATTTCTGTGCTGACAAATTTCATACTGATTTTCCTTTTCTTCTCATAAAGGTACTCCTCTATATGCTGCTCACTTTCGTCCGGGACAATATGTGGATGTCACCGCCAAAACGTAGGTCTTCATAGCAATTCTCTTTTTTTGTTTGTTTCTTCAGTAACTTAAAAAAACAAAAAAGTGAATGTACCAAGTCCGTGAATAAAAGATAAATATTCTCACTCATAATTCTAATCAATGAAATGGCTAACAATGCTGGCTTTAAAATTTTACTAAATTAGCTTTATATGAAAAATTCAGGTTACAGCCTTTAGACTGAGATGTATGCTTCTTGATATGGAGCTAAAAGAAAAGTCACAATACTTAGATTCTTTGTGGGTTGGGCCCACTTCTGTTTTGAAGACCAAAGATGACAGACAGTTTGATGGTGAAATACACATGTGCAGTGCTGATAGAATTCTTTTGAGATTATTGTGTAACTTAGTTTTGGCTATTCTTTCCAGTTGTTGGAAATGGTTAAATTAGTAGCATTTTATTTTGAAAGTGGTGGTTGTGTTTGACTCCTAAACTAACCATGTTAAAAGCCTATCAAAAACTAGAAGAAGTGGGCCAGGGATTTAGCTCAGTGGGTCTGCTGCCTGCCTCGAAAGAGCAAGGTCCTGAGTTTGATCCCCCATGCCAAAAAAAAAGAAACAAAAAAACTGGAAGAAGTAACATTGCACTGTAGGTCTCTTCAGTAGCATTATACTACTCCTCAGTATTACATAAGTGGAACTTCTTCCATGAAAGCAGAATTCTTTTAATACTCTTTTAACAAGGTTTATTTTAGTAGAAATCGATATTTGTTACTGTAACTGAAATGCTGACTATGAGTAATATTTAGCCTGGACAGTGGTAGTTCTGGTACTGAAGCTTTTTTATTATGTTACCATTTTTGCCAAATGGCTTATTATTAGCTAGATAATTTCCAGGAAACATTTAGATCTTTGAGAAGAAGCTTTTAAAAACTTGATTGAGGTTACTTCACTACAGAATTTGAAATAAGTTGTTGTACATGTTCATATTGAAACTCTTCAGTATAGGTTAATGGAGTTCATATGATCTAGAGTAAACAAAACTCTACTATCAGCTGTTGTCCATTTCTGTTGTTCTTGCAACATTAATCATAATTTCATTTCTCTTTGTGCCTTAATTTTCTTCTTTTCGTTACATGAAAGTATCTACAGGGATATTCTCCATAGGAGCCTTTTGAAAAAAAATCAAGTGTCTGCAGGTGCTCTGGGATAGTCTTATGGTCATCAGTGGTTGTTGTTTTTTAGAGTAGTTTCTATCCAAAGAAACTGGATGAATGCCAACATTAGTTTCCTTAATGCACTTATATGCTGTACATTCATTTCCACATGGTTATCATTTAGTTTGAAATATAGGTCATTAAAAAAGCTGCTAGATACCTTTACTTTTTTCAGCTGTTTAGAAGTGACATGGGACAGATTGGTAGCACAGAAGGTCCTAATTTTAGAGAAATTATGAACCTGTAACTTTTTTCTGCCTCCCATTGTCATGAACTTGTGCCTAGTTTACTGCAGTGCCTAAAATAATTTGTTTCTTGCTAACTGTTTGTTCTGCTTTCATTTTCAAGAACTCAAAATATTAAAACTTTAAAGTTTTAGTTTGCTTAGCTGGGAAAGTGTGTTATGTGTTGTAAATCAGATTATTTTGCTGTTTAATTTCTGAATTATTACATGTAATAAAGTACTTCAGACTAATTCTGTTAATTTATGCACAGTTGGTGTTGTGTGAATTCCATTAAATATTTTACAGAATTTGGGATATTCTGAGAGGCAATGCAAAGTCAGAGGCTTTTGCTCACTGTTGTCTATGGTCAAGTTTGTGACTAGCTTGGTTTAGAGGCTAGCTTTTGAAATGCCTGTGCTCAGTAAATGCTTTCATCTCATATGCTGCTGTTGAGTTTCCTTGGTTTCTTTAAAGTTATTTTTAGAATTGCAGCCTTCCTGTGAGTATAAAGTAAAAGTTTTATTTTGTAAAGTTAAGTCATATTCCTAGAAAATATGATTGTGTAAAGCTGTATGTCAGCCTCAGACTTAACAGCTGCTAACAGCTGGGATTACAGCCTGAGGATTTGAAGTAGTGATAGTCACCTCTGGAAGAGAAGGGAAAGACATCCATTTGAGAAGATCCTCATTATTTCATGAGCTGCAGTACTGTATTTTGATTTCACTGTATAAAAGTAGGGGATCACTTGACACAGGGTGTGCTGTGTTCTGGTGTGCATACCTTCAAGTAGAGTTACCTGAGTCAGATTGAATTGGATTTTATGTAACTTTTGTTAAATGTTTCCAGTGACTATACCTCTTGGAGCTGGCATGTCATTATATCTGTAAGATTCTTTTAAGTGCTTTTAAATTTATTGGACTCTTCTCATATGGAGCTTGGTTTGAATTCTCTGAATGTAGCTGAGCTCCTTAGCTGCATCCAGTCCCAGGTGCTGTTGCCCCTTCTCTTTGCCCCTGATATCCCTGAGTTGTGCTGTGTGTGGACATGCCCCATGTATGTGTGTGCATATGCTTGCTTTCCTTTTTCCTTTTTAAACTCTTGCATATCTTTCCCTGATGGGGTCAATTGTCCTTCCCTAGAGTTTTAAAGTCTTTTGCAATCAATGAAAATGTTCTTTTCTCTATTAAACTGTAATGGAACCATCATCATTTGGGTATAGGCTCTGTGTCCTTTCATCCCTTACCACTGTAACTGATTTAGGGCAGAGATTTTTTACCTTGTCCTCTATTTCCAGCCCCTGTTTGGAGACTGCAGGGCTCCATCTCCTTGATTATTAATCCTGTTACAAGTACAAACATATTAGAGAAAAGAACTGTGTCATGCCATGGTTAGAGGACATGGATTTACAGGCTGTAGTAGAGACTTTCCCAGTTACCTGAGCTTAGACTCTCTAAAGGGCTACTGAACATGGACTGATACCCCCATGGAGTCCCTAAGAGTTCTAACCAGTTCTCGGGCTATGGGTGCTGTGGATCTGGGAACATACTGAGGGCCACAGGACTGGAAAAAGGTCCAGCTCATCAGTTAAACTGCTTTTTCTCCCCACTGCTCTACCAGCACAGAATTCAGAATGCCTTTCTTTAACTCTGATCAAGTTGTGACACATAAACATCTTTTTTTTTTTTAAAGCAACCAAGTTAAATTAATCTAGTTTTCAAATAACATTGCCAATAAAAAATGAGCCTGTTTATTACTTACATTTTAGCATAAAACTGAAAATTGGTCTGTTCAGTAATTGGGTTCATTTTCTTCTTTCCATTAACAAATTTTTACTTGTTAATCTGTATCATATTTTGAATGTTTCAAAGTTTTTCCTTTGACCTTTTAATTGCTGGGTTAAAAGTGGTTTATAAATAACCAGATTAATTTAAAAATGTTAAAAAGGGAAAACAGTGTCAACCTCAAAAATACTTTGTTACTGGGATCTGTTTACCTCAGAAATGTAATTGTCTGTAAGCATTTTTTAAAGAAATTGTTCAGTGACCAATAGCAGCTTCTTGATGATATCCTTAAAACTCTTAATAACTATCATTTTTCTAATAATTGTAGCAGAAAATCTGCTTGCATCAAAAGATACATTGTGAGGGCCGGGGATTTAGCTCAGTGGTTCTGCCGCCTGCCTTACAAACGCAAGGTCCTGAGTTCGATCCCCGGTACCAAAAAAAAAAAAAGGTACATTGTGTTTACCTATACTGAATTTCACTAAAATCCTTTATATAAACAGGTGAATTTACCAGTGTAACTTTGGGGTATGAGGTGAATATGTTTGCCAGAGTTCATTTTAATTTTTCTATTATACCAGAAATAGTCTTAACTAAAGGGTCTGAGAATACAAATTCAGTTTAGATTACACAGGAAATATTTTTACATCTAATAATAAAAACATCTAGTAAACTAGTTTTACAGTTTCATTGTGCTCTTTGTAGATAATAAAGCCCGGTCTTTGAGACATGGCAGTGTCATATAATTTGTGTCTAGTAGAAATTTAAACTAGCTTGTATAATGATGGCTGTCCTCACTTCCACCCAAGTACACCATTAAAGTTCTTTTTCTGAAATAGTGACCATATTTTATTGTAATTTCAAACAGATAACACTTTGGGGCCTAATATTTTCCCTTCTTTTGGCCTCAACTTTAAGGACTAAACAGCTTTAGATACTGTGTGAATATAAACAATGTGTGACTGTTAACTCTGTCCTCAACATAGGCTGTTTAATTTTTTTCTATTGAATCTTGCCACTGCTTATTATAATAAGTGGTTTTTAAAAGAAGAAATGAGAAAAGAATGAAACAAAGAACCAACAAAAAGAAAATTATAAAAATGCGTATTTCTGTATTCAGGAGGAAATGTTTAGACTCTGTTCAGACAGGAAATGTTCAGACTGTCAAGGACTGGAAGGACATCTCTGGGTGCAGAGAGGCGTATTTCTGCCAGATATCTTACTCAGCTTTGAGTTCATGACAGTGATATGATGGGAACTTTTTTCTGGTTGTCTGGAATTCTTTATTTCTTTATTATTTAAACTCGAAGCTCATATTGACATCAAAAGAGGTTATTCAGTTTTGTAAAAGATTTTCTTTCTGTAAGAAAGGTAATCTAAAAATCTTACCTATAAGCCTGGGCTAATTAGAACAACCCATATATTTTCAGTCATAATTTTCTTTCTGTAAGAAAGGTAATCTAAAAATCTTACCTATAAGCCCGGGCTAATTAGAACAACCCATATATTTTCAGTCATAATCTTACTACTTAAAAGTTGTCAGTTTTCCTTGTATTCTTATTGCCTTTTTGTATCAAAATAGAAAAATGTCACTTGTCTCAGTAGTGTTCTCCTTGGTGATAAAAATCTAGGGAGATAGAGTAAGAAAGACTAGGTAATCGATAGAGCACCTTTCTTATTTACTGAGATTGATTGGAGTTATTTTGAGTTTTTATTAAAATATCAAAATATATAAAGAAGTACTGTTCCCATTAAAGTCTTTTTTTTCTCATGGTATTGGGGTTGAGCCTAGGGCCTTCACACTGATCTACTTCCTCAGCCCTTTTTTTATAGCAAAAAAGAGTCTTGCACAGTTGCCTAGCTGGGCTTCAATTTGAGATCCTTGTGCCTCAGCCTCCTGGAGTGCTGAAATTACAGATGTGTCCCAGCTCCATCAAGTCTTAAAGGTGGTTTTAAAATCACGTGGGTTCTTCAAAGAGCAGAACTCTGGGCTTTGTACCTTGTCCCGCACACTATTGAGTGAGGGGTGCCTGCGCACCATCTGAAACCCTCCGCATGGGCTGGTTGCTCTTCTGACTGGTGGACTCTTGCTGTGAACTCTGTGAACTTCCTTCAGGATCCAATTCGTATGTAGTTCTGTACATTTTTGGTTTTATTTCATTTTTAGTAAGTAACTTATATTCACTAGCTATTCAAAGCAGTAAATTTGTAAACATTAGTGAAACAGTTTTGAAGATGATTAAATTGTAGAGGGGCATATTGTCTGTGAAAACTAATCCCTCTTAATTCAGTCAAAGTAACTTTCTAGCTAAAAGCTAGAGGTTGGAGGATAGTGTTTTAAGGTGATATTTTGTTGTTTTGTTGCTTTAAAATTTTATAGTAGGTGTCTATAATTGACTCCCTGTGTAACTATAAAGCAGAAATTTTTTAAACCCACAATCAGCAAAATTAAGGCCTGATAAGTAAAAGACAATCTAGGAGAGTAGCTAAAGGAATTGGTTTTTTAGTAGCTCTGTGATCTAGACAACTTCTATTATTTCATCATTCACATAAAACCACCTACTTCATAGTCATGTTATAGAAATTGATTGAGATAATACACAGAAAGCTGTTCACTCAGGGCCTAGCACAGTGGTGGGAAATCTATGGCACATGTGCTACAGCCAGCTGTTTGTTATCATTGGAAGCTCTAAAAGGGTTGCCATCACTGATCTAGGATATAATAAATGCTCAAGAGTATTGGCCACTGTCACTTGTATTCATCTCACTGCTTTTGTTTCCATTTTAAAAGGTAAGTTCTGTATTATTCTCAATAGAAAATACTTTTTAAATGAACAGAAAAATACTTTTTAAATGAATAGAAGTCATTAGGAATTCACTTCTGGTATTTTCTAACACATCAAGTTATGACCTTTTATATAATAAAGTAGTAGTTTTACAAAACACTCTTAAGTAATTTTAAAATCCCGTACTGGTACTACATCTAGAATTTATAGACTAATGAGGATGCCATTAAAATGGCCTCATGCCTCTGATTTGCTATTATATTTTTATATTTTCTAATCTGATTCTCAAGAGACAATGTGACCTGGGTTGAAATCCTGGCCAGATGCTTCCATATTCCAGGGATTTGACCCTGGGCAAATGGCTTAACATGTCTGGATTTAGATTTAATTTTCTTTCACATGAGGGAAAGCTGTTAAATATACCCCAAAAACTTTACAAAAAAATAACTGCCAGTTTTCCAAGTGGCATATCTCACTCTTATGTATACTAATGAAGAAATAATACATGGTGATAGTTTTGCAGTGTGGGACAGTATGGTTTTCATATCTACTGAAGAATGTTGTATGGCTGCAGACCTTCAGAAAGGTCTTTTGTCTTTTCGTGATAGTGCAGAATTGGTCATTCAAGTTTTCTTTTTTGAGAGGAACAGACTACGCTCAGGAGAACAGATAGATGTATTCCAGGGTCATTTAGGATAGCCAGAAAATTGAAGTAGTCAATGTCCATTTGGCTTTTTGTACTATTGCGTGCACTAGATTTAATGTCAGAAAAGCTATGGACAGTATACTCAAAGTCTCTGGTTAATAAAAATATTCCTAGATATTGATGGGAAGCATATGGTTTTTAGCTAGAAAACACCTGCATTTCAGGTCATGCTGTCACAAACTTGTCTGGGAAAGTTACAGCCATTTAGACATACCATCATCTACCTATATGTGAATGGAGCACAGAGCAACTGAAAAATTCCACCATGGTGATTTGTGGGCTCAGAAACTGTTCATCACTGATCAAATAGATTTACACAGCAACATTGAATTGGGTAGAAATTGACTCTCGGACTTTATTATAGGGATCTTCAGTAAAGGTGCTATGACTTTGAGATAAGTGGAGATGAGATTAAGTAGTTAACATCTGAGTGAGTTGTTGAAAGGAGAAACTGTAATTAAAGATTAAAATATTTGTTCCATATTAGTTTATTGTGAGTTAAAAGCTGATCCTGAGGGAGACAGTGGATAGCTAGTAAGCCTTTTATATACATGTAATTTATATTGGTAAAAACTGTCCTTTTTTGTTTATTGAAATTTTTTTGTTCTAAAACTTAGAGCATACAGTTGAATCTAAAATATAATAGTATGGTTAAGTTATATCCTATAAGAATAGTAATTGGAGAAGAAGATAGATTGCAGAGGGTGGATGATGGATGTGAAGAGACTCAGTTTTGTTTTTCCAAAGATGGAAATAATGGATATGAAAGAAGGCTGGAGAAACTAGTGCCAAGCAAGAGAGTTGGGCATGGGATTTTTTGAAGAGAATTTTCAAAGGACTAGGAACACATGGGACTCAGAGTAGGTGTACAGTTACTCCTCATCTTGTGGACCTTTTATTTTGTCTCCAAAATACAATTATATCCAGAAACATGCAGTGAAAGGGATTGTCCCACAAAGTGAGAAAATAGGATGGATTTGTATTAGAACTTGTTTGCTGTTGACATTTGGGCATTTGTCACCATGTGGCAAGGGAATGAAATTTGCATAGTTATCTCTATAGAGATTTTTAGACTTCATTGGGAAATACTAAATTGTGCATTTCCTACTACAAGGTTCTTATAGTTGTACCTGTAAGCCCATCCTCCTCTTTTCTTTATGCCATACTTGAGAACTAAAATGCATGCCTGTTACACAACGTTTGGAGACTACACCACAAAAGGAAACTAACCCTCTTTCTTGCAGTGACAGAGGGAAATGGGCTGAGAAACAGGTCAATAGTCTTCTAAATGACATGGTACATCTGAATTTTTTGAGGAATTTTTGGTTTAACAATTATAATTGCTCTAAATAAAGTTGTGATTTCTAACATTGTGTTCTTCCTGATTTGATTTTTAATTTATTTGATTTATCTTGCCATTAATTAAAAACTAGACTAGGTAAGGGTGAGTGACAAAGCCTGTGTGTTAATGTGTTGTGTATAATTTTCAGTAAGGTGAAGATTTTACTTTATATGATCTGTGAAAACATTATATTTGAAATGTGCCTAGGTATCTTAAGTATAGAGTTCATTTCTTGTTTTGTTTTATTTTTTTCTCCGATTGGGTGACAGTTGAGAGAAGTAATAGTGTAGATACCTGTACCACCCATGATCAACAGGTGCACTCCATTCTCCCTAAGCTGAACTAAACCAATAATTTGTCATGTCATTTGGGTTTTATCCTGTTGTTTAAAGGCTATTTATTGAAGAGGTTCCCCTTGCTCACAGTTTAACTACATGATGTGTTCTCGAACTAGATTGAAAAACAGTCTGTAATTAGCTGACAGTTAATTAGCACTTTCAGGATACCACTTTCATCTTATAATCATTTACTCTTAAAATGAGCTCAATTATCTTCTCTAATTTACCTGGCATGCATTTTATTGGTGCTTGCACTCAGGCTGTCTTTTTAAGTAAGAGATAATAAGTTTGAGAACTCAGAAAGGACTAGTAAACTTTCTATCAAGAATGACCAGTGGTTGAATGTGGTATTTTTAAAACATGTTCATTTTAGGCTAGTGTTGCTAGTCCTTCTTCCCATTCTTCTTTTTTTTCCCCCTATGTTATTTGCTAAACAATAGCATAGGGCTAAATGACTCTTTAGGTATTTCTTTTTTTATCTTTAAATTGCCAGGTTTTTTGCTTTGCAGGGATACTCTAAAATTCATTAAGTGGAAATATTTGTTAAATTTTTGAAATATAGTTTCAGTAAAGTGTTTGGTTATCATGCTTATCCTCATAGATGTTACAGAAATACAGAAACATGTTACTTTGTATAGCCTTTTGATGAAGACTTAAGTATTATTTTGAGTGAGGCAGAAAAAAGAATTATGTACTTGCTATCAGAGCGTGTTCAGTTGATTAATGAGAAGAAAGTGAAGTATGCTACATTTAAATTATTTACAAACAAATAACTTTTGGTGTTTGATTTGATAATATGTACCTGTTAGGTTCTGAACATAATTTATAATTATTTTTATATTGAATTTCTGATTTATCTAAAACATACTGCTTCAGTCATGTGGACTTTCTTCAATCCATTCCTCTGATAATTCTGTGTTAACAAATTCATAGCAATGTTCTTGTGAAAGTAGCATGGTTTTGTTTTCTTTTTGCCCCTTTTCATGTACATTAAAAATATGTTAACATATTGTGTAGTGAAAGGTGAAAAAAGTCTTCATTTTGAAAGTATATAAAAATATATCTTGAACAGTTTTACAGTTCCTCCTAGCCCTTGGATTGTATCATTTGTACTGATATATTTAACATTTAGAAATACACTTTAATGCTGCGTGAGCCTTAGTATTGTTTGCTATCTACTTGCATCATACAAAGCTTCTCTAGCTAACAAAATCTGAAAATAAAATAATTTCATTTAAAAATTAGATTTTAGATTGTTAAGAAATTGCTGTTTTCTGATTTTATTCTCTATTAGCTTCCATTCAATACTGAAACCAAGATACATCTAGTATCTTCTAAAATAAAACTTATTTGGTATTTAGAGCATTTTAATGTTTTAGTATCGTTATATTACATAGCTATTGCTGCCTCATACATCACCCAAGGCAGAATAACTTAAAATAATAAACATTTATTACTTCACAGTTTCTGTGATCAGTAGTCCTAGTGCAACTTACGTGAGTGTCTCTGCCTCAGGGTCCCTGCATTCAGGGCATTTGTTAACCAGGGCTCCCATCATTTCAAGGTTTGACGTGGGGAGAATTTGCCTCCAAGCTCACCAACACAGACATGGGGTCAGGTCCTGAAGGGGTTATTGCTGGAACCACCCTTGCCACATGCCTCTCCATAGCACAGCTTATGTGATGGCAGTTGGCTTCAATCAGAGCCTAGCAAGCAAAAGAGCACCCAGATGAAAACTATAGTCTCTTTGTAACCACATCTCAGAAGTGATGTTTCATCAGTTCAGCCATATTTTTTTCATTAGAGGCACATCACTAGGTCCACTGAGACTCAAGGGAAGAGGATTGAGCAAGGGCATCAGTAACAGGAGGTGGGGCTCTCTGGGGTCCATCTTAATGGCTGCCTGTTGTGTGTGTAAAAAATATTTTGAAACTTCTAGAACTGTACCTCTTTTACTTTGTCTTCTTCACTGGATTATGATGATGAAACTTCCTTCCTGTTCAGATAAAACTCCTTTTGTTTACCTTGCTGCTGTCTCACAATCTTGAATTAATCATTTTGTATAGCATTAGACTCCAGGAATGGCTACAAGCTGAGGCAGATAAAGGAATGTTTGTTTTAAGCTTTGCTTGTATAGCCATTTCTAGTTACTTAGATAAGAAGCTTTATTATGACTCCAAGGTGTTATCAAAAAAGTGTACATTTGGGAATGTTTTGCACTGTACGGTATTGTGTAAATTTTAACATTTGTTTTGTTCAGTATTGGTAAAGGTTTTCAGGGCGTCATGAAAAGATGGGGATTTAAAGGCCAACCTGCTTCCCATGGTCAGACGAAAACCCATAGGAGACCTGGAGCCATTGCAACTGGTGTAAGTATAACTAATGATGCTTTCTTTAATGCTAAATATTCAATGTCTTGGCCTTGAGGTCAAGTCACATAATTTCAGTTTGATCTTTGGTGGGTCCTAGTACTTGTCACTCTTTTTTTGGGTCCTCTTCTCACTTATTTTCTAAAACCAGACTTGAGTGGTTTAGTTTTGTCCCACATACTTATGACCAGTATTCTTAATACCTTCCTCCCTGCTTTCTTGTTCCCTTCCCCATTGTCCATCTGAAATACTGAGCCACTGTAGAAATAAAAGGTTAGGATGTCTTTCTCTCTGGTCCCACTGCTTCCTTCAAATACTTTATTTGTTTGCCTTTAAAGTAAAAGTGGGGTGAGATTGTCTTGGGCAGTACCAAGGTGCAGTGGGAAATGCTAGAGAATAAATGGAGAAATAAACAAAGAGCCTAAGAAATGGAGAAAAGACCCTTTGTCTTACTAATTCATTCTTATTCTCCCAAAGCTGTAACATAAAGCACCCAGGGGGATTTCATTCTTCTTTGTAGCCTCAGGAATACATGGTGATAATATATTCTGTCTCTCGTAATAAGGGAAATACAGATTATAGCTGATCCGAGGCATTAAATTCTCATTTAGCAGATTGTATTATCAAGCTGCTTGTTTTTTGTCATATTATCTAGTGAGGGGTGAAAAAAATCTTTTGGTAAGGAAAAAGGTGCTCTCATACTGATGGCTATACAAAATACTGCAGGCTTAATGAAGAGGAGTGTAACAGTACCTGATAAAACCACACATGCATTTACCTCTGACACAGCATTCCTACTTCTAGGCATTAATCCTAATTAATTAATCCTGAAGATATTCTTAGAAATGCTTTTGTATAAGATTAGTCATTGCTGCATTTCTTGTAATCAATAAGGATAAATGTCCATACCTGGGAATTGTGATTAATAAATGATAATGTATCTACTCACTAGAGTACTGTGCAGCTGTAAAAAACAAATGAGATCATTGTGAAGCAAGTGATCTGCAGGATATTCAGAAATATACATGTTTGCTGTGTATATTTTCAAAAAGAAGGACCAGGAAGTTAAACTAGAAATGAATGAGATTATTTACCCATAAGGGATGGGTAGAAACAGTATGAAAGGGAGAAGGACGTTAAGATGCGAAAAGGGGAAAATTAGAATGAACCCAAAGTGTTGAATTTGAACTGAAGGTATCAGTATGCATGTATTTAGTCTCTGTGTGTCCCTCTGTGTATATGTATGAAGAAACAGAAGTGTGTGTAAGTGTTTGTGTATTTGAATGTTCTGTCTGGTGGAATGACTTAAGAGCAAGGGTATTCCATTGCAGTGAGCACATATAGGGCTGAGATCTTGGTTTCTAAGCACCTTTTTTGAAAGGAGCTCTTAGAGTTATTGCCTTAATAATGCTTGGGACTTGAAGAATACAAGATGAACCCAAAATATCTTGTACAAAAAAGTGAAGTTATTAAACAATTGTAGACACATGAAAAGGACATAAAAGGGACCGGGGATTTAGCTTAGTGGTTTCACCGCCTGCTGCGCAAGCACAAGGACCCAAGTTCAATCCCCGGTACCAAAAAAAATAAATAAATAAATAAAGGACATAAAAAACAGCTTAAACAGTCTCCCAGTTGGCAAACTTGAAACACTTTGGGCTTAAACTAAAAAATGATAGATTAAATTAGAATCCATGAGTTCACACTGATAAGAATAAATTGAATCAACAGGTATATAAATAAAAGGAAAAAGAGAAAGGCTGTTCCTTAGTATAATGCCAGTTAATAGACTTGGAAGGGATGATAGTGTTAGAGTATTACTGTTTTCAGCCATTATAGGAATAACTAATTCAGTCAGGAATTGTCAGCAGATACTAAAAAAATGATAAAAGCTTAATGAGGACTAGATATATACATACTCTAAAAACAAATTACCTATTAATTGCAAAGGAAAAATAATCATAGAGGGAATTAACCTAGCTAATATCCTTAAATATGTAATCAATTATGCATCATCAATAATTGGATAAAACAGCGTAATATGCTTCCTGATATGGCTCCTAAAAATGAACACACCATCAAGTTTTTGTTGATTCTTGCCTTTTTAAAAATATTATATCACCTGAATCTAATCACTGGGAAAATATCAGATAAACCCAAAATAAATGATATTCTGCAAAGTAATTGGGTTATACCTTTCAAAAATATTCAAAGTCATGAAGACAATGAATGGTTGAGTTATTCCAGACTTAAGAAAGCTAAAGAGATGTGACAGCTAAGTACAATTTGTAATTCTGAAGTGGATCTTGAACTTGGGGGAAAAACTAGCTAAAGAGAATGTTATTGGAGCAAAGTTGAAGTATGAACTTTAGATTTGATACTGTGTATTTACTTTTCTGGGTTTTGTAATTGCACTGTTTGTATTGTTCTTAGGAAATACACACTGAAATGCTTAAAGGACCATCATATATGCTGTCTTCAGATGACGGGGACAGAATACATACATAGAGAGTGGATGGTGGCAAAGTAAATGGGGCAGTGTAAACAATTAGTAAATTGTGTCAGAGATCCCCCCCCCCCAAGAACACTCATATTTATTTCTATAGATTTGGATTTCTTGCTTTTTTTTTCCTCTCTTTTTTTTTTATTAGTACATGTTGGTAGAACATAATGTTTACATTCCTTCTTGGGAGTTGGCGCATGTACATAACATATCTCAATTCTTTTTCCACCCTACCCCACCCCCATCTCTTGAGCCTTTCCCATTTGAGAAAGCTCTATCTCCGTACTTCCTATTACCTACCTTTACTTTGCCCCTTATTTATGATTTCAGTTTCTCATATAAGAGAAATCAAATGATATTTAGGCTTATGTGCTGCTTCATTTCACTAACACTATGGTCTCAAGATGCATCCATTTTCCTACAAATGACTCAACTTGATGTATCTTTATGGCAAGGTAATACTGCATTGTTTGCACATACCACATTTTCTTTATCCATTCATCTCTTGATGGACATATAGGCCTCTTCTAAGATTTGGCTTTTATGTGCTGCTATAAACATTGGTATGCATACATCACTGTGGTATGATGGCTTTAAATCTTCTGGGAAGATACCTAGAAGGGGATTAGCTGGGTTGAATGGAATTTGTAGTTTGTCAGAGTTCTTTATATTGATTTTTCAACTTTTATAAATGTGAAATTAATTATAAGTTATGTAAAGAATGTTACAAAAATTACATAGATCAAAGTCATAAAGTTAAGAACTAAAACTGGGGCTTTTTGAAAAAGCATAGGAGTACATCTTCATGACCAGATAGGCAAAGCCTTAAATACAACACTATGTGTACAAGCAAAAGAGAAACTGTAGGTAGATGATTTTATAAAAGCTTCAAACATGGGTGCTCCAAACGGTGCCATTGAGAAAATGAAGACAACTCATAGAATGGAAACAAGTATTTGTAAATCAGAGCCATACCTGGAATATATCAGGAACTCTTACAACCAGTAGTATAAAGATAATCCGATTTACAAAATGAGCAAAGGACCTGAACAGATATTTTGCAAAGAACATATATATGTCATTGGCTAGTAAGCACATGAAAAAGATGCTCAGCATCTTGAGCCAGTAGAGAAATACAAATCACCATGAGATAATACTTTATACATACTGGTATAGCATAATTTTAAAAGGCCTGTGGTTTCAGATGCCTATTTTTGGATTGGGTCTTCAAATATGAGGAGTCTGATTTTTTTTTTTTTTTGAGTTCTTTATATAGTCTAGATAATAGTGCTTTAAGGAATTGCTGGAAAAAACTTTTTTCCCGCACTGTGGGTTGTCTCTTCACTCTGATGGTGGTTTCTTTTGCTGTACAAAAGCTTTTTAATAAGATGAGATCCCAGTTGTTGATTTTTTGTTATAGTTCCTGTGAGATCGGGGTTTTGTTCATAAAGTCTTTGTTTCTCAGTGTCTTCGAGAGTTCTGTCTATTCTATCTTCCAACAAATTAAGTGTTTCTATTTTAATATTTAGATATTTGATCCATTTCAGTTTTAGTTTACTGCATGGTAAAAGATATGGATCTAGTTTCAATCTTTGGCATGTGGAAAGCCAGTTTTTCCAACACAATTTATTGAAGAGGCTATCTGTCTTCTAATGAAGGTGTTTGGCTCCTTTGTCAAGATAAGGTGGCTGAGTATGTCTGGAGTTGTTTCTGAAATGAATAGATGAAATGGCAGATAAATAAGTGAAAAAATGTTCATTACTGATCATTCGAGAGATGTAAATTAAAACAATGCTAAGATTCCATCTCACACCAGAAAGAATGGCTGCTATCAAGAAATTAACCAATAACAAATGCTGGAGGGGCTGTAAGGTAAAAGGAATCCTTCTCTCTTCCTGTGTGAGAGTGTAGACTGGTGCAACTACTGTGGAAATAAGTGTGGCGATTCCTCACAAAACTAAAACTAGAGGTTACATTTGACCCAGCTATTCCCCTTCTTGATATCTTCCTGAAAGAAAAGCATCATACCACAGTGATATATGCACACCCATCTCTATAGAGGCATAATTTGTTAATAGCTAAATCTTGGAAACAGCCCAAATTCCCATCAACGACGAATGGATAAAGAATATATAGTTTTTAGTATATAATGGAGTACTACTCTGCCATAAAGAAGGATGAGCTTGACACATAGCTAAATGGATGCATCTTGAGACAGACTCTTAAGTGAAATAAATCAGACTCATGTTTAAATATTGCATTGTTTCTCTGGTTTGAGAAACCAAAAATGGAAATAAGGACTAAAATGTATAATAGATATTGGGAAATGGGAAGAAAATGTTCAGTGGGAAGGGGAACAAGGTAGGGGGTAGGGGCAAAGGAAGGAAGGGACAAGGAAAAAGGTGAAAATTGAAAAAAATGGAAACAAAGCTTTTGTTTATAGGTGTTAGAAGGGGGGAATGGGAAAAAAGACAATTTATCATGTACAAGTGCAAATTCCCTATGGTAAATTTTATCATTATGTATATCTAAAATGTACCAATAAATGTTTTGCTTCCAATAAATAAAAAAATAAAAATAAGGCCTGTGGTGACAAATATGGGCAAGGATATGGAGAGATTGCAGCTTTCAAACATTGGTGGCAGGAATGTAAAATGATGCAGCCACTTTGAAAAACAGTTTACCAGTTACTAAAAAAAGTTAAATGTAAAATTACTGTGTGACCCAGCAATTTTGCTTTTAAGATAAGCCCAGGAGAAGTGAAAACATGCACACCAAAATTTATACATGAATGTTCATAGCACCATTATTCATAAGAGCCAAAGAGTAGAAACAACCCAGATGTTTACCACTTTAAGGCATAGCTAAAATTCCTATATTGATACAACAGAATATCAATAAAATGGAATGAGGAATTAATACCTCTGCAACATGAACGAACCTCGAAAATATTATGTTAAGTGAAAGCAGCCAGAACACATTCCAGGATTCAATTTATATGAAATGTCTGTGCAAGGCAAATCTATGGAGACAATATTAAATTAGTGATTGCACAGGGCTGTGGAGATTGGGAGTGGCCACTAATGGGTATGGAATTTCTGTTTGGGGTTGATTTATTCTAAAATTGATTGTTATAATGCACAACTCTTAAATATACTCAGAAAAGGTAATTGTAAACTTTAATAGGGTGAAATGCACTGTGTGTGAATTGTATCTCAGTAAAGCTTTTTTTAAAATTAGGGTTATAAAGGAATCTATTCTTATGATTGAAGTTGGTTATCATTCTATATTCTGTTCTGTTTTTGTGTATATACTTTTATTAAGCATTGATTAGCTGGTAAATCCCTTTATCTTCTTAAGAATTGAATAAATAATTGAGTGTAAATTGGACTAGAGAAGTTAAATTAGTCTTTCTTTAGTAATGTTAAGTACAGTGCTTATCACAGCATATATACAGAGTGAATACGTAATGTGGAATACTCAGAATTGTCTTCTTTTTTTTATTAAATTTTTATTATTGGTACATGTTTGCAGTATATAATGATTACATTCCTCGTAGGGAGTTGGTACATGTATATAACACAACCTAATTCCTTTTTTCATCTTTCCCTCCCTCTCTTGGTCCCCTTCTCTTTTCCAAAAGAGAGCATGCATTCTTGTTCTCTCCCTCCCTCCCTCCCTCCCTCTCTCTCTCTCTCTCTCTGTCTCTTCTCTCATTAGCTCTCTTTTGCTCTTTATATTTTGGTTTTCTAGTATAAGAGAAACCATTGATATTTAAGCTTGAGTGATTTCTTTCACTTAGCATTATGGTCTCAAGTTCCATCAATCTTCCTACAGATGATAAAAGTTTATCCTTATTGCAGAATAGTTCTCCACTTTGTATAAATCTCACATTTTTTTAATCCATTCATCTGTTCATGGACATATAAGCTACTTTTAAGATTTAGCTGTTGTGAATTGTGCTGCTATAAACATGGGAATGTATATATCGCTATAATATGATATTTTTAACTCAGGAAAATATCAGAAAGGAGAATAGCTGAGTTGAATGGAATTTCTCCTTTTAGTTTTTTTGAGGAATTTCCATACTGATTTGAATAGTGGTTGTATTAGTTTACATTCCCAGCAACATTGTAGAAGGGTGAAGGGTTCCTTTTCTCCACGCCTTTGTCCATTTGTTACTATTTGATTTCTTGATGACAGCCATTCTTTCTAGAGTACAACTGTAATCTCAGTTTAATTTGCATTTCTCTAGAGATGTTGAACATCAGTTTTGGAAGTATGGCCATTTTGACAATATTTGTTTTATCTATCCAGGAATATCTTCATTTTGTGATGTCCTCCTCAGTCTCCTTTTTTAGGGTATTGTAATTTTCATTGTAGAGGTCTTTCACTTCTTTGGTTAAGTTAATTCCTGAGTATTTCATTTTGCTTGATGCTATTGTGTGTAGTATTGTTTTCCTAATTTCTTTCTCAGTGAGTTCATTATTGGTACTTTGTACAGGAACACTTGATTTTTTGTATGTCAATTTTGTGTCCTGCTACATTGCTGAATTTGGTTATTCTTAGTTTTTTGCTGAAGTTTTTTGGGTCTTCTATGTAAAGGATCATACCATCTGCAAATAATAATTTGACTTCTTTCCTGTACATATCCTTTTTATTTCTCTTGCCTGATTTCTCTAATGTTTTGAGAATTATATTAAACAAGAGTGGTGATAGTGGACATCTTGTCTTGTTCCGGATTTTAGAGGGAAAGCTTTCAGTTTTTCCCCATTTAGTATGATGTTGGCAATAAGTTTGTCATAAATGGTTTTTATCAGATTGAGGTAAGGTCCTTCTATTTTCTACCAGGGTTTGTTTTTTTTTTTAATTATGACTAGATGTTACATATTGTCAAATGCTTTTGTTATCTGTTGAGATGATCATGTGGTTTTTGTCCTTTTGTTTATGGGATGTATTTCATTTATTGATTTATATATGTTGAATTATCCTTGCATCCTGGGTTGAAGCCTATTTGATATGATTTTTTTGATGATTTGCTGCATTCTGTTTGCCCATACATATTATCAGATCATAACTTAATAAACTAGAAATCAGTGGCAAAAGAAACCACAAAAATTGTGCAAACACATGGAAATAATATACTTTTGAATTATCAATGGGTCATAGAAGAAATCAAGAAAGAAATTTGCCCATTCCTTGAATCAAATGATAATGCTAATACAATATATGAGAATTTACAGGACACAATGAAAGCAGACCAAAGAGGGAACTTTATAGCTGTGAATGCCCACATCGGTAAAACAGAGCAAGCCCAAATAAATAACCTATTGTTGCACCAGAAGCTCCTAGAAAAACAAGAACAATCCAAATACAAAGCTAGTACAAGGAAGGAAATTAAATAGATCAGACTAGAAGTTAAAGAAATTGAAACTAAAAAAACCAAAAAAACTCCAAAGAATCAGTAAATCAGAGAGTTGTGAAGAACAACAAACAAAATAGACAAAGCCTTAGCCAAACTTACACCCCAAAAAGGAAAGAAAAGATCCATATCACTGCATTAGAAATGAAGAAGGTAAAATCACAACAGACACTGTGCGATCCGGAAGATTATTGGTAACTACTTTGATAAATTGGAGAATCCAGAAGAAATGGATATATTCATGACACATATGAATTATCAAAACTGAACCAAGAGGATTTAAAAACCCCGAATAATTCAATAACAAGCAATAAAATTATAGCAGTTAAAAAAAACTACCAAAAGCCCAGGACCAATAAATTCACCACTGAATTCTACAGCAACTTAAGAGAAGATCTAATGCTAGTATTCCTCAGACTATTAATGAAATTGAAAAGGAAGAAGTACTGCCAAAATTCCAGAGACTAGCATTATCTTGATTACAAAACCAGATAAGGACTCAACCAAACAATTGTAGACCAATTTCTTTAATGAACATAGATACAAAGATCCTCAAAATTGTCTCTTTTTTTGGTACCAGGGATCGAACTTGGGACCTTATGCTTACAAAGCAGGTGGCAAAACCACTGAGCTAAATCCCCAGCCAGAATTGTCTTTTGAGCAGTGTTGGTTATGAATCACTGCCATTTGGAGTTTCACCTGTTGATGTGAGAGCAGGTGATGGGGCAGTGTATATTCTAAAATTTATGTGTCATGAGAAGATTTCCTGTTTTAAATATAAATTCAGATAATGCTTCTTTAGATATAGATTTATTGTCCATTATCTGAGCTAAAATCAGAGACTTTGTGAAATTGTTTGATTTATATAAATCAGACAAGCAGGGCTTGACAAACATATTATAATAATTAATTCTGTCCTTTAATTATTTTGGTTAAGGAGAGTAACATCAAAAGCAAAGAGCAGTAGAATTGTTCCAGCACCAGTCATGTGAGTGAAGTCTGTTAAGTCAGTTTAATACAGAAAATTAGCTGAAAATAGACTACACAATCTATTTTTTTCTTTGAATGATGGTGTGATATGCATATGTTTAATTCATAACCAGTATTAGGTCAGTTATTGTTCTCGTTGCTGAATTTGCCTCCTCAATCTGTTTCTTACTCTGTATTTATTTTGTCTAATTTATTTTGTCCAATTTAGAAAGAAAATCCTCTAAGAATAAATGTGTTCTTTACTGGACCTAGCAGGATGGGGGAAAATAGAACTTCTTAATAATTCCTGTTTTTAGTTTGTTTTGTGATTTGATCAGTAATGTTTGAAATCAAGAATACTTAACTGAAAAATGTTAACTTTGATTCTGTCCCTTAGGACATTGCCAGAGTCTGGCCAGGAACTAAAATGCCTGGAAAAATGGGCAACAGATATAGGACATCATTTGGACTGAAAGTAGGTTTGTAACATGTCTCTTTTAGGAACATGCAAGGCATCAGAGCATCTATTTAATTTTTGTGTGTGTGTGTTGTTCTGATAGGCTTTACAATTTAAGGGGTAAAAGATGTGTGAGTTGTTTGGGACAGTTGTAGTTATAATGGTAGTAATAATAATGTATATTCACTTAACACCCAAGCAGTGGGATATACAGTCATTAAAAAGAAAAAAATATTTTTTTTTGACCTGGAAGATTTCCATAAAATACTACATGAAGAAAAGATTCAGAGCATTAGGTATAATGCTCTCTTTTTATAATAGATGAACAGACGCTCCCTACACATATATGTTGCTATGCTGTTACATAATCACAAAGAAAAATGGAGTATTATATACCAAGTTGTCTTGTATTATATGTTAAAGTATGGGTGGATGGAAGTAGATGTCAATAAAGAGGAGAGAAACACGTCAAAATAGAGGGAAAATATAGCACTAAAAATATCAGGCCGGGGATGTAGCTCAGTTAGGGTCCTGAGTTCAATTCCCTGTACAAAAAAAAAAAAATAGTACTAACTTGAGAAGTATATATAAAAGTTGTATTATAATGAGTGCTTTATAATTAATTTTTATTTAAATAATTGATGTTTGTGTATGTTTGCATATATGTTTCAAAGCATAGAAAGTACAAAGAAAATAAAGCCACCTATAGGAATAACACCCAAAGATAATTATTAGTTACATTTTGGCGTATGTTCTTCCTATCTGCATATATTTTATATATAAATGTTGATTAGCAAAAATTCTCAAATTTTATGTAATGATATTAGAGTTCTCCAGAGAAGGGAGGGAGGGTATGTGGAAATAGATGATATATAGGAAGATATTTATTAGGGGAATTACTTCACATGATTATGGAGTTTGAAAAGACCCACAACAGGCAATCTGCAGATGGACCCCCGTTATGGGAAACTAGTATTAACTGAAAACAAAACTGAATTCTTAATGGTGCTAACAGAGTCTCATTGGGATATTCAAAGAGTCTTGATCAACAGTTACATTTCTGTTTAAAATGAGAATTTTCTACCAGTTCATTAAGACATGCATATCTGTAATAATCTTATATTACAAGTCATCCAATAGGATTTGAAAATTTTCCCTTATTTGACATTGCACAGTGCTAATATGATTGTTACTTTACAAACTATTTTCTCTTAGTAGTATTGGAATAGTAATACTATTCTTTTAGTAATACTATTTAGTAATACTATTCTTTTATATTTGTTTTAAGAGAAGTATATTCTCAAAGCTTTAAGTCTTTTTTTTTTTTTTTTTTTTTGGTACCAGGGATCAAACTCGGGTCCTTGCGCTTGCAAGGCAGGCGACAGAACCACTGAGCTAAATCCCCGGCCCTCAAAGCTTTAACTCTTAAAGGTTGGTCTCACTTTCTGTTTTAGGTCTGGAGAATAAACACAAAACACAATATAATCTATGTAAATGGCTCAGTGCCTGGACATAAGAATTGCTTAGTAAAGGTATGCATTTATTTTCTGTTATTGTATATATGGAATGTGTTTTTCCACATTTTCTCTGCTGAAATTTTCTGCTTTTTAGTAGCACCTGAATGAAAAAAATGCACTACAAAATAACCTGTCATATATCTCTAAAAATGAGAAACTGTGAAAGAGGTAAAGCCAGTAGGCAGAAAAATCTTCAGAACTATAAAGAGGATATTAAGATTAAACTTTTGACAAAATATCAATATATCTCTGAGCTTCCATAAAAAAAAAAGTTTTGTTTTTTCAAGAGTTACTTTAATAAAGGAACTGGAAATATGTGAAATAGGAATTAGAGTCTATTCAGAAAGATGGCTGGAGGCAGACATGTTAGGGAGTGACTCTATTAGCATTAGCCCTGCTCAGATTATACTTTCTTTGGTGTTTTCTTAAAATATGTACTTTTATTTTAGAAAAATTCAAAAAGAAAGAAAATAAACATACTGGTGTAAAGAAAAACTCTTAAGCTCTCAGAGACTTATTTCCATTAAGATACAAAGTTAAGTATTCTGCCTGGGATTTAGGCCAACATAATATAAATTGTCACTTCTGAATTTCAAGTCCTCCATTCTGAAAATAGATGTTTAGTACAGGTGATGCCAACTATTCCCAGAAGTATACTCTTCATTGATTTTTCCCCAACATATGCAATAAAAATATATTAAAATTTAATCCTTGGATTTTTAAAAATTTGGTGTCACGAGAGGGGAGTATTATGCTTCTTGTGGTACTAGAAATTGAACCCAGGGCCTTTGCACTGAACTATATCCCCAGCCCTTTTCTGTTTTGAATCAGGGTCTTGCTAAGCTCCCCAGGCTTGGCTTGAACTTTAATCCTCCTGCCTCAGCCAACCAGGGTTACAGGTGTGTGCCATCACACCCAACTTCTTATTTGTTCTGATCCATAGGCACATGATCCGTTGTACCACTGGCCCATCCAGTTTCTTATATCTTAAAAGTAGACTCCATTACTTGAATAAGGCATATTTTTTTTAATTTAACAAGGATTAAGAGTTAGCTTTTAAAATTCCCTTTCTGAAACACTTCTATACTAGATTATTTTTCATTAAGAAAAATGTATTTGATGTTTTACAGATTCTTTTTGTGGGTTTTTAAATTTCCAATCCTCAATGACTCAGTTATCCATAACATTTTAGACATCATAATTCAATGTATCCATAGTTCCACATTCCAGATTACCAGTTATGAATATCACAATATAATACAAAGGAAAAAAGGATTACCTTCCACAATAAAATTATACTGGATAGAAGATGAATTGTGAAATTTTGTCCAATCCTTTTCTGCTCATTTTTTACTGCATGGCAGCTTCTGGGCTTTCAGTCTGAACCTTACCATCGCTTTGACTTCTCAGCTACATCTTCTTTGTTACCGACAGGGATGAATAGTCAACTATCTTAAATGACTATATTATGTACAGTACTAGTCTGATTATAAAGTGCTAGTCTATTGTAAATGGTTTATAGCTAGCAGGTTCAGCATCCACTTCAATAAAACATTGCCTCCAAAAACTATCCACACTCTTAACTGATGATGGTTTGGTGTCACAGAAAATATTTAGAAGGTACGATAAAAGAAATTGTAAAAGAGAAGTCTAAATACTGAGAAATCATAGCATTAGAGAAATATCTAGTCTCCTTTGAACTATTAACTGGTAAATATATTACCAACAAACGTTCCTCAACAGAAAGAACTTAACTTAAAAAACAAAATCTTTGAAATATGGTGACTAAATAGATGTCTTTTATAACCTTAAATGTCTATCCCAAATATTAAGATGTGGGTTTAGGGAAGCGTTCTGTGGTTTTTGTTTTAAATATCAAAAGCTTGGTGTACCAGTTCACTCCATTGTTTCCATCTTTTCAGTGATGGATACAGGGAATAAGTTTTTTTGGCTAAGAAGGACTGAGCCCCTGCCTAGTGGACAGGCAGCTTCATTATGATCCCTTTGCCTCTCAGAATCTTTTGCTCCCTCAAAGTTTTAAGCTGGCAATAACTTTTTTTTAAGATTCTAAAGTTAGTAAAGATAGTCTTAGGGACAATCAGCCTGTTTAAACAGGTAACATGAATGCTTTTTTATGGTTGTTGCTGTTGTTTAGATTCACTAAATGTATTAAGAGAACCTAAAGAACTTATTTAGAGCATAACGTACTTTATTAAATACTGTTCATTTTTGATTGCCTCTATCCTAATACATAATTTAAGTTTTATTTTCAGAGTTGGCCTGGTTTTAAAGGATTTGAACTGAGTGGTCAATAGACATGAATATAAAAAGAACAAGTAGATAGTTGAGGGACTCTTAGTAATGGCAGGGAAATAATAAAGGTTAAGATTAAGTAACACAGAAAATACACACCATACAAGCTTCATACATTTTGGCTCCTCCTTTTTAGAGTAACAAAGATGAAAATATTTAGATGAGAAAATATTTAGATGAGATGTCATTTATGTTTCAAAGCAGTGGGTTATAGAACTATAATAGCATTTACACTTATATTATCAGTGAAATATTCATTAGGTATAATAGATCTATAAAAGTGCTATAAAAGCGCTGAGAATTAGCTGTTTGAATCATTTATAACAATTTCTATTTATCAAATTTATAGAAAGTTTTATGATTATTGGTTTTCATCCTAGTTAAAGTTCACCCAAAGATTAGTAAATTAGAAAAAACTAAACAAGTTATATTTTTCTGGGCAATGTACTGATAATTTCTTGGAATTTCGAGAGACATTAAGATAGACCTATTTTTTTGTACTTAGTTCCTAACAGCTGTGTAGTTATTTTGACTAAATTATTCATTTCTTATTGCCTAAATGAATACCTTATTTTACTTAGTGGATATAATTACAAGGGTTTTTTTTTCCCCTCTTACTCTCTCTAAATAAAGGCTATGAGTTAGAAACTTTGAAGAACCCAATAATGTTTTCTAAAAATAAAACTCAACATTTTAAATCATATCAATATCTTTGCTTAAATTCCCTTGGTTATGAATTCGCAGACAGAATTGTTTTGGGACATAAGAAGTTAATAGAACTGTTATAAAAACCTATGGGCTTATTATTGGTTTCATTAGATATTATCTTTAATTTCTGTTTACTAAATATAAGTAAAATTATGCTATAAAAATTGAAAATAAAATAAAAATAGACAATACAGGTAGATAATAAAATGGATAATTATTAGGTGTTAGGTTTATAGTTTGCATCAGATCTTTGTATTTGTATAGTGAATCTGGATATAATTGATATTTGAATAGTAATTTTAAAATAGGATTTATCCTATTAGACAATCAATAACATGTATAACTTATAAAATATAAAGTAATAATTGGTGATGTTATTCTTATGAGGTAGGTAATTTACTAAAGAAAGATTATATTTCATTTGATTTAATCATTTTTTGGAATTAAACATAATGCACTGGCTGAGTTCTTTTTTCCTCTGTATATGTAGTAGTTGCATTATTCATGTTAGAAAATGTAGGAACAGATAGTCATTCATTGTCACAATCTTTAATTGGTAATATGTATTAATAATATTTTTGCTTTTTCTCCCCAGATCAAAGATTCTAAGCTGCCTCCATACAGGGATTTCAGTAAAAATCTACCATTCCCTACGTATTTTCCTGATGGAGGTGAAGAGGAACTACCTGAAGATTTGTATGATGAAAATGTGTGTCAGCCCTGTGCACCTTCTATTACATTTACCTAACACCATTGGACATGGTTGAACCATACATAGTCTGTGAGCTCTGATGAGCCAGAACAATAATATAACCAAGAATTCTGTTCCCTCCTTAATCACAGCACCACACCTTTCATTTTTGTAAAGGACTTAAATATATCACTTTTCTCCCAACTGAATTTTGTTAGAAAAATTACCACATTTAATAAAGCAGTTAAGTAGATAGCATTTGCTAAAATTGGCAGTTTGAATGTTACCACAGTGGTTTTAATCTGTAGACTTCATTCTTTACACATTTCTTAAGCTGTTTTAAAGTGTTTATAAATTTAACTTTATTAAAGATTTGTAAGTATAAAGAGGTGGTTGTGAAACAAAATAAAATGGGTACTATGATACAATCTGTTGGAACAGAAGAAATCATTTCCTAAAATTCATTTTTTAATGTTTCTACATTTTATAGCCTTAAAAGGAGAAAGTGAGGTTTTTACTTATAATGCAAAAACATCTGTTGTAAGTCAAGATATATGTAGCCCCAGCACTGGCCTGCTTCCCTGGCCTCTTCCCTGGAGCCCAGACTGTAGAGACTAGCTTTTGAACAAGGTAGAGCAGTTCATTTCTCAGCAGTGGAGCCCTCTTGGGGGTTCTGATTTTGTCTTGAAATGAGCATTTTTTGTAACTAAACCTCATTCACGTTAGATAATTATTCCAGCGTACTTTGTACTAGCTATAAATAGGAAAATACTGAACCTTTAATGATTCTATGGATTTTGGGAAGGCCAACTGATTAGTGATGCCTGCCTTAAGAGTCAACATTAAAAACAGTGGACCCTCAAGTTATGACCAACCTCACATAGGAACAATTTGGGTTATGGCCAGAATTTTAGTTTTAATTTACAACCAAAGTCTTGAGTTACAACCCACGTGTACTATTGTAAACAAAGACTTGCAGTGCTAGAAAAGTATATGTAAGCATACATACGCATCAGTCTGAGCCCAGATGCATGTGTTTGTGGATGTGATTTTGGTCAGCGCTTTATACAGTCACTACGAATACAGCTATCAAAATGGCCCCCAAAAAGCTAGAAAAGAAGCTAAGAAAGGAAGAGAAGGTAAAGAAACTAATCACAATTAAAAAAGGAAATTGTGGAGAAAGATGAGAATGGCATTCGTGTGACCAATCTTGCTAATATGTACAGCTGTTGAAACCCACCATCTTGACAATCTTATGGAGAAGAGATTTGTAGAAGGAAGCTAGTATTGCTAAAGGTATTGCTCAAATTAGTCACAATCAACAG
The DNA here is from genome assembly GCF_053883595.1 of Heterocephalus glaber. Taxonomy (NCBI): domain Eukaryota; kingdom Metazoa; phylum Chordata; class Mammalia; order Rodentia; family Bathyergidae; genus Heterocephalus; species Heterocephalus glaber. Next base: position 7,397,531 of record NW_028258324.1, on the reverse strand, counting down.
TGTTAGATAAGATAGGCTATTATTAGTGTGAGTAAATGAAAGGCAGATGGCAGGTTATAGCCTGAGTCTAGTGAAAAAGGACTATAAATGCAGATCTCATAAAGCATAATCCATCAATGAGTGATAACGGTGAAACATTTTGTGCCATTAAGTAGTGGTTTCACAATTTTAAAGTGAGAACTGGTGCTCATAGTGTAACTAAGCATGGTGAATCAGCCAGGGCTGATAGAAGGGCTGCTGAAAATTACATGTACCACTGTAAAATGACACACACAAATGGCTTTTGCTCATCAAGTTTTCAACTGTGATGAAACTGGCCTTTTCTGAAAGAAAATGCCAAGGAGAGCATACATTACCTAGGAAGAGAAGAAAATGCTACCAGCCTATGGAGACTAGGCTAACCTTATTGCTATGTGCCAGTGTGAGTGGTGCCCTCAAGATAAAGCCTCTCTTGGTTTATCACTCTGAAGCCCCCTTAGAGTGTTCAGAAAACAAAGTCATGAAGAGTGGGCTAGGGGTCATGCAGAGACCTAACACAAAAGCCTTCGTAACAAGAGTACCTTTTCATGAGTGGATCAGAGAGGCTTTCTGTCTTACTGTTAAGAAATATCTAGAGAACAAAGGTTTACCACTCAAGACTTTTATCATGGACAACGCTCCTGCTCACCCATGAGATTTGGAAGAATTAGCTGAAGAATTCCCATAGCTCTCAGTCAAGTTCTTCCCACCTAATACAATTCCTCTACTATGGACCAGCAGATTATAGCTAACTTTAAGAAGCTATACACCAAGGAACTGTTTCCAAAGTGCTTCCACATGCTGTCAGATACAAATTTAACCCTTAATGAGTTCTGGAAGGAACATTACAACCTTTCCTGTGTGAGGTTGAGAAATCCTGGGCCAGTGTCTCTCTAAGGACACTGCAATCTGCCTGGAAGAAAGTGTGGCCTAAAATTATACAGGGGAGAGACTTTGAAGGCTGTGTAGAGGAGCCTGAGCCTTCGATTGACCCTGTAGTTGATACCACTCTAGCACCATGCATTAGGCTTGCAGGTAGACAGTGATGATGTTGAACTAATGGAAGAATACTCAGAGGAATTGTTTGCAGAGGAACTAGCAACTTATGTCTGAGCAACAGAGAATGGCAGCCGAGGAGCTTTCTGAAGAGGAGGAGGCGTATCAACAATCACTGCAGCAAAGATCTTCTAAAATAAAGGAGATCCTGAAAAAATGGACAGAGCTACGAACATTTGTAGAGAAAACCCACCCAGAGGAGAAGCCAATCATTGCATTCACTTGCTCAATGACAACATCATGTCATACTACAGAACAGACCAGTTTTTAGTTCTGAAAAAGTTGAGACTTAGCCAGAAGCAGGTCCTAGTGGGCTACAACTCCCAGAGACAGAAAGGACACCAGAGAGCCAGATTCCTGATGTTCTTATGGAAGGAGACTCTCCTTCCAAACAATAACCACCTTCCATTTCATCCTCCCTTCCTGCAAGCCAAAGATGTCAACTTGAATGGTGAGTACAGTATGAAATTATTGTTTCTGGTAAACTGAGCACAATTTATAACTTTTTAGTGAATACACTAGAAAAATTATTGATGTTTCCAGTAAATTACACATATTATACAGCGCTTTTTTACATGAAAAGGTTAGTTACAGGGTGCTTTGGGAAGTTTGGAATGCATTATGGGTATTTCCATTATTTAAGGAAAAAACAGTCAACTTCAATTTGAGTTACAACCAGGCCTTGCAAATGAATTGAGTTTGTAAGTCAAGGGTAAACTGTATTGGTCATCCTTTCTAGGGCCTACCTACTAGGGTAGCCAAAGCTGAAATGCTAATATTGATTAGTCTTGTCTCCACAAGCACCCTGACTTGGGTAAATTGGATGATGTCAGTTGTCACAAACACTGTATCAGGGAAAGCATATCTTACACTCCACAAACATAAAGGTATAATTTACAGGAGTAGTTAAGTATCTCAGAGTCAATAGTAGTGGTTTTTGCAAACTTAATGCTGAATTACAGACAAAGGGTAGAATATAAGGGTGACTTTTACAGCTTATCTCCACAGGTAAATTTTAAATTGGAACCTAAGCACTCTCAATCTGGATGATGGAAATGTGTACATACAGAACTATGGTCTTGTGTGTGTGTGTGTGTGTGTGTGTGTGTGTAGTATTTATGACACACAAGCCAGTTAAACCACTCCTAAGGCTTCCTGATATTATAGAATAAATTCCAGCAGTCTATAGGAGTGCTCACTTTGCATTCAGCAACTTATTTTAATTGTTTTAGTACTCAGAAGAACCCTTCTTTGAAAAAGAATGTGTCAGAATGAGAGGCTTTCTGGTTTCTACCAAAGCTGAACCTCCATCCTAAGTCATTGCCCACAGAAATACTGTTGGCCCCATCACAGTGAAAACCTACTGTGGGAAGAAAGCAGCATTTAGGTTACCAACTCTGAAGATTATTGTTCGGGCCTCAGGGGTGAACACTGAACACATTTTAATATGTGTGTTATTCCTCATCAGAGTAGAAACACAATGTCAGCTTCTTGTGTCATTGTGTCTTGAAAAATTGTCTCCTAGCCTACAGTGTGATGTCCTCCTATTATTTACCTTGTTTGCTTTCCATGGCCAACTCCATTCCCTTGGTAGGATGTGCATTACTCCAAAAATGTCCATGGCTACCAGTTTTACCTGAATGTCACCATTTTGCAAATTCTCCCCACTTTTGCAGGAGGTGTTGCAGAATAGACTTGTAGTGCTTACCGTGCTCTTATAAATTTATAGTTGAGCAGTTTAATGATGAGGTAGGACATGTTGCTGGTATCTGTTTGCTAAACTGTTGGGCCAAGAAAGTATGTGAAGACAGAAAGACAGAAGTAGGCCATTGTACTATGAGGCTGCTTTGGGCTGCAGTCTTGGGTAGATGTCTTTAGGAGCTTTACAGTCATTTCATAATTTCATAGCTATCTGTTTTCTATATAAGAAAAAGTTCTTCACATGAGAGCTTCCTTGACTAATGGAAGATAAGGTTTCTGTTACCTTCAGTAATTTTTCATAAAGTTGACTTTCAATTTCCAGTTGTATTGCTATAAAGGCTTCACCTAGTAGGTTGGCCCAGTAAGTAATGATCTCTCAAAGCATGCCTTACCAGACAAATGATGAGTGCTGTTCAGATTCTACCTCTAGCATTTGCCTAGGAATCCCTGAAATGAGGGAATTCAAAATGTCCTTGTTCCCTCAGAAAACAGCTGGAGTCCTGAATGCAGAGGATAGCCAGCCTTAATTTCATCATTTTCTTTTTTGCTTTTAAATGGTATTTGCAAAGAACTTAAAACAGTTCATATCACAGATTGTTTTTCATTCTTTTTAAATTAATGAAGTGGTCTGTCCAAGTTAGATGGGCCAAATTAATCTTAATGAATGCAGTCCATGACACCATAAAAGCAAGTAAATGATTTTTTAACTCAACTAGCTAAAGGATCTCAGCATGGGGGTGCATAATTGTTCCCACTTGGCATTTGACTGGGAAAGTAAAAATGACAATTGTGATCTTGATTTTTCCAAAAGCAGGCTTTATGAGCACTAAGTATGTTTTAGAGCATTTAGAAAGTTTGTTGTTATTTTAAAAGGATGAGATACCCATCAAATTCTGACATTGCATTGAATTTGTTTTATGTGGGAAGGAACTAACTATACACTCTACCACAAAATTCCTGACAAAGATGTATGGAAGATTATTAATGGGACTGTGTCAGAAATGAGCCTTTGTGAGCATCCAGCATAAATTTTCTTATCTAAAATAGTATGTTTAAGTGTTGAGGCAAAGATAGCATCAGAGCAGTTAGCTGACTGTCCATTTTATTCTGCCAACTGCAGAAGCATTGAATCTAATACCTTTCCTTTCTAGTATGCTTGTCTCCTTCCCCCCTCCTTAAACATATAAAATGTGACAGGTTGCTAATAAGAGCCAGCTTTCTGCTAAAATATCACTATCAATGACAGAACAGAGGTGATAATACCACAGAAGAAACAGATGTTTAGGGAAACATGAATCAAATCTGAAGGAATAGGCAAGAAGATACTGATAAAAAAGTAAATAAGAAAAGATGATTTATATAAAAACTTTAGATTTTTCCTGCCTATAAAATTGCAACAGGCAGCATCTTCTCCCACATTGCATGGTTCATTTCTCTGACTATAATCAACAAAGAAGCCTCTACCATGAGAAGACTTGATGATCTTGAGCCCTGTTTTAGACACCACTTACTACAGAAAGCCCTAAGATTCTTCTGTGTCCCAGGAGCCATTGAAATCACTTTATGTTAAGGTCAGGAGGACACGAGAATGGAGCATATCAGGTTTAGGTCATCACACAGTTGTTCTCCACTCTGGCTACAAGTTAGGAACTCACAGAGATCTTTTTAAACCCCATTCCAGTACCCAGGCTCCCAAGTGAGAATGAGGCAGAGAGGGGCCTTAAATAGGCTATTTACCACTGGACAGTGGAACTCTGGTTGAAGTAATTTCTACTTAGAGTTGAGTGGAATTAGTATTTTTATCTGGGCTATCTTTTCCATCCTCAAAGAGGGAAAAGATTGAATATGTGTTTGAGAGGTTGCGTCTCGTTGATGGTAAACTGAAAATAAGGATGAAAACTTCTGCCCTTTCACTCCAGGTCCCTCTCTCAGCCTAAATTATCTGAGCAATGTCTTGAACCAGACTAGTAGATTGATTACATGTGCGAAGAACTCCAGGCAGTAGAATGTGAGACTTTAAGGAAATCCAGAGGTCCCAGAGTATCAAAGAAGTCATGCCAGCTAAACTGCTGAGCCATCTTTCTTACAAATGAATGTTGGTTCATAATTTAGTTGAGTAGAGAGCTCCTTACAGCCTTTTAAAAACAATGCTTCATTTTTTTTCTCTATACTTGAGATGTTGCAAAGAATTCTGGATTCACACAGCCTGCTTGGTGGGAGATGTTATTCAGGCTGGCAGTGTTGGGACAATATTAACACTTCACAGCCACAGCTGTGTGTCTGTGAGGTCAGAAGGGCTGGTGTCACAAGCCCTGCTGCAGGGAACAGTGTCCACATTCCTTACAAAAAAGCCACATGTTGCAGTCCTCAGAGTATTAGAATATCTTATCCTTCCTGCCAAAAAAAGAGTATATTCCTTAAATCAAGTAGATATTGAATCATTTATGTGCTTCTGCTTTGACTCTGAATGCACAGTAAAAATGTATGTTCAAGTGAACCAACTATTCCATTTATCCAGAATGATCTGGACATAATAAATTTTCATTAAATTATTTACTTAAGACTTAAATTCAGGAGTTAGAAGGTACCATTTCCTAAATGCCTGTGGGTGAAAGAAGTGTAGAATTAGCACTCAAGAGCAGTTACACAGGCCATTTCTCCCCACCAGATGCCTGATGCTTACATCTGAAGGCTTAAGCCTAATATGACAGAAATGATCCATACCATAGCCTAGGGTCTATCATTCCTCTAGAACTTATAGTAACAAAAACTAAAGTTTCTAGACAGACTGGACAGACTTCTAAAGGTGCTGAAAAGCCAAGAAAAGCTAAAGAACAGAGCTGAGTGTGGCTGACCCTGTTCATTGTCCTGCCAGCAGTGTCTGATGACCATAATTGCCTATTCTAGAGCATAGAAAGCAAAGGTCTACATGATTTCAAGTGATGCCACTGGAGTCTCTGCCCTTTCCAGGTGTCCTATGGAATAGGGTTTGCAGAGTGAACCTCAGGAAAACTTTTTAAAAGTCGGTATACTCATCTACCTTTTTTCTGTCCCATATTCTCTTATTAAGCATAAATAAGAGTTTCCCCAGATTTTAAGTTAACACATTGTGAATTTATCAAATAGCATCACCAAACCATTTTCCAACAAGCACTTCGAGTACCAGCTGTGTTAAGAAAAGAACAAAGAAAAAATAAAGAAAATGCAAGAAAAAATAAAAATAAGGAGAAAGAGAAAAACCCCAAGTCCCAAAAAAACCAACAAAAGAAAATAAATGAGTCAAAAAAAAATTTCTTTGTCTTTTTGAATGAATGGCTTCTTTTCAGGATCTGCAATCTTGGAATCCAGCAAGTCACAATTTTCTCCACGTACTTTTATGGCTTGTGGGTCTGCAAGGTGCCCAAGCCCCTGCTCCAGAGGCCCCTCTGTCCATATACTCCAGACTATGGCAACTGTCCAAGCCAAGATACGTCCTTGCTCACTTGGTAGGTGGGGAAAGTAATCAGACAACTGGTCTTTGCTCAATATAGGGAGTGGCCCAGGGGTTCAAGCAGACTGTTAGACTTTATGCCAACACTTTCAGATGCAGCCACCTCAGAAAGCTATACTCACCAGGCCTGGTTTTTCACCACAGAGATAAGGTCCTGTGTCCTTCCTGGCCTGAGCTTAAACTTCTCAGGGATATCTATGTATAGCTTACACCATCTCTGCAGCTTTCTCTCAGTCACCCTGGGAGGAAAAACTAGAAAGCCTGGAGTGGAGTTCTGTAGCTCAGGCTTGAACAGTTAATCCCTTCCCAAAATGACATCTGATTAAACACTGGTGATATTGCCTGGACTGCAGTGGGTTTCTTCCCCAACTCTAGCCTGTCATAAAGGAATCACTTGGAGTAAAACTCCACACTATTTTTGTAGCTTATAGTATAGAAGGAATTATTTGCAGATGACATGATCTACATAAAAGACCCCAAAAAACTCCACCAAAAGAGTCAGAGTTAACCAAATTCAGTAATGTAATAGGATGCAAAATCAACACAAAAATTAACAGTGTTCCTGTACATCAATAATGAATGCAACAAGAAAGAAATTAGGAAAATAATACCTTTCATAATAGTATCAAAAAATTATTTTAAATACTTAAGAATTAACTTAACCAAGGAAATGAAAGACCTCTACAACAAAAATTATAGTACTGTGAAAAAGGAGATGGAAGATGACATCAGAAAATGGAAAGATATCCCCTATTCCTGGATAGGTAGAACCATTATTGTAAAAATGGCCATGCCTCCAAAACTGGTATACAGATTTAATGCAATCCTAATCAAAATACCAACAGCAGGTCTGGGGATTTAGCTCAGTGGCACTGTGCCTGCCTCACAAGCACAAGGTCCTAAGTTTGATCCCTGGTACCAAAAAAAAGAAAAAAAAATACCAACAGCATTCCTCACAGTACTAGAGAAAATAATCTAAAAAATCATATGGAACCAGAAGAGACTCGGAATAGCAAAGGTAGTCCTAGATAACAAGACAAAGCAGGAAGTCTCATAATCCTGGATTTGAAATTATACTACAAAGCTACTGTGATTAAAAAAACAGTATAGTACTGGCACAAAAACAGACATGAAGATCAAGGGAACAGAACAGAGGATGCAAAAACAACCCATGCACATTCAGCCATCTGATCTTTGACATAACTTGCTGGAGGAAAGATGGCCTCTTTAATAAATGATGCTGGGAAAACTGGCTATCCACGTGCAGGAGATTGAATCTAGACTCAAAATTCTCAGCATGCACAAATCACAATTATAATGAACCAAAGATCTAAATTTTAAAGCAGAAATAATCTGCTGAAAGATAAAATGGGCAAAATCACTGAAGACATAGGCATAGGCTTTCTGAAAGTAACCCCAATTACACAAGAAATAACATCATCAAAAATCAACAAATGGGATCATATCAAATTGAAAAGCTGCACAGCAAAGGAAACAACCAACAGAATGAAGAATGGGGAAAAAATGCTAGTTATTCCTCAGAGAACTAATATCTAGAATATAAAGAACCTAAAATTTAGGAACCCCCCCCCCAAAAAAATACCCAGTCCGAAAGTGGGCAAATGAAATGAATAGACACATCTCAGAAGAAAAAGTACAAATGCCCAAACACATGAAAAAAAGTTCAACATCATTGGCCATTACACAAATACAAATTAAAGCAGCACTGAAATTCCATCTTACTCCAGAAAGAATGGATATGACAAAATCAATGACAAATGCTGGTGATACTATGGGTCTACATTGTTGGTGGAAATGTAAACTAGTACGATCACTATCGAAATCAGTGTGGAGATTATTCTAAAAACTAAAACTAGAAATTCCATTTGACCCAGCTATTCCCTTTCTAGGTATCTTCCTTGAAAAAATTAAAGACATCATATTATAATTATACATGTTTATAGCTGTACAATTCACAATTTCTTTCTTGGAAGTGACCTAGTATCCATCAGCAGATGAATGAGTAAGTGAACTGTGGTATTTATACACAATGGAATACTACTCTGACATAAAGAAGGATAAACTTGAGACATTTGTAGGAAAATGGATGCACCTGGAGACCATAATGTTAAGTAAATCAGGCAACACAAGCTTAAATGTCCCATGATTTCTTTTATATAAGAAACCCAAAATACAAATAAAGAGCAAAATGAAAGATAGATAATAGAAAACAGGGAGACAGATCTTTTACAAATGAGAAGACCAGGAGATTGAGAAGGTGGAGAGGGGTAGAGGATAAAGAATCAAGATGTGTTATGTATATGTTCTATGAGGAATGTGATCATTATGAGCTGCAAACATACACTAGTAAAAAATAAAAATGGAAAAAAATTGTGTTAATGTTAAATTTACTTAAATTGATAACACTATTGTGGTTATGTAAAAGAAAATGTTATTTTAGAAAATGTACACAGAGGTATCTGGAAGTAAAGAGCCATGGGATATGCTGCTTATTCTCACATATTAAAGATTCAGGAAGTATACTTAGGACAGGAGATGATAGATCACATAGGTAGATAGATGGATAGATAATAATAAAGCAAATAGGCATAAAATGTTAGTAAATCTAGATAAAAGGTACATGGATGTTCTTTGTACAATAATTGCAAGTTGTTTGTAACTTTGAAATTATTGCCAAACAAGTTTAAGAATATCTATAGTTATATTTCCATTCAAGAATAAGCAAAATATATAATGCTTGAGATCAGAACTGAGATTGGCAGGTTACCCATGCAGGGGAAGGAAGAGAATCCTGACCTAGGGAACCTCACCAGAGACATCTTGTGTGGGAAATGGTTTATGTCTCAATCCGAGTAATGGTTACATTAGTGGATATGCTTATATGTAAATATTTATTGAATTGCTCACTTAAAATGTGTGCACTTAAGTATGCTATATCTCAAGAATTAAATTTTAAATTTTTTCCTAGTTGGGAGTTGAGATCAAGTCATATGTATACAAGAGTGGAAATGGAAAGTGATGGAAGCAATGAAGGAGCTGACTGGTAGGGTCAAAGAGGGTAATGGAATGCTGGCAAACAAAATCTTTTTTTCAAAAATTGTCTCTGATTTTTCACAGATAAAACAAACTATTCCAAAGTACCATGGAACCGTGCACAATATAGAGTGGCGGAGCTTTACCCACTATAGTATAAGGAATTTTAAGTCAGAGAAGGGTTGTCAGGGGAATTGGTTAAGAGAGATCTCCAGGAAACTTAAGCTCAGGCTTAAAAGGAAATATAGAGGGCTGGGGATTTAGCTCAGTGGTTCCACCACCTGCCTCGCAAGTGTAAGGACCTGAGTTCGATCCCCGGTACCAAAAAAAAAAAAAAAAAAAAAAGGAAATTTAGGAGCTAAAGAGGAAAATGGATATATAACATGTTTCTTCCTAGTTTCTCCTCTTGGACCATTTATGTAACATTTGGGGTTTGTGAAACTGCCATTTGAGACTAATTTCTTCTTTTTTAAAATGCACAAATACAGAACTGAAAGATCATAAATAGGATAAAGGAGTAATTGAGAATATATTCTCTCCAAAGAGAGGTTTTTTTCAAAGGCTATGGTGATAGTTTCTCAAAACATGAGGTTTTTGAAAGAAGGCTGGCACCCACTAAGTCAACATACTCCATTAAACCAACATTTGTAGAGGAACCTCTCATCTCCTGGACACTGTGCTAAGTCTGGGGAGACCAAGATGTCATAGCCACTACTCACAGCTTCTGCCCTTCAAGAGCTAATAAGCTTATAGGGTTACATAACAAAGAACAATATTAAAAATGGCAAGTTGAGATTTCTGGTCAACAAAGTGAAATACAATCATGGTTTTTTTTCACCTTCTTTGTCAAAATAGCAAAGATAGATAAAATATGGAAAGAGATATAGCCATGTTTCACAAGATAAGACAGGAAAAAAGGAGAACAAATAAAGGGCGAGGCTCTTAGGGTGTGGAAAAGGAATAAAGTGGTAGCAGTAGGGTGAAAAAGATTAAAATGCTTCCACAAAGAGCAAACACCAAAGCCAAATTCATTGCAGGAAGCCAGAGATCTGGAAAGTTTCACCACATGATATCTATCAAGGAATGACAAGAAAGAACAGCTGTGCTGTTACCTATGAATTTGCTGGATGAGGGATGTGGGAGACCAGAGTCAGTGTTACACCAAGAGATGAACTGGGTTCCCATTAGCTCAGGAGCTGGATTTACAAAATCTTCATCACCAGAGGTCAGGATCTTTTGAGAGCATCCTGGACTGAAGCCCAGGAGCCAGGTAGAAACAGCTACAAAAACAGATTGAGAGCCATTCTACATAAATTTTGGAGAAAAATCATTTCATAACTGAAGTATGACTATAGCTGTCCAAGGCTCAATATTGTCTTGCCTGTGAGCTGGCTATGGCATGTGGAAACATAACTCTGGTCATAGCCGAAGCCTTAATGGTCCATGAGGATGTGGTGCTCAAGGGCAGGATTACATCAGCTGAAGACATCCTAGTTCTTTGAGAGCTGAAAAGTAAAACAAAAAGAGAAAGATTTCATCTGGGGAGCGACAAATTCCTTATCAATTTAACTCATCGCACCTATGGTTATGGGAATGTTCTTCCTTCTGCCCTCATCAGCATGAGGTTTGCATTGACATAGGATCACTGCTGCCCCCTAAGTCACCCCATATCCCTCCAATTATTGTGTGTACCCAATAAATGATGGTTAGTGTGGAAAGTCTTGGTCTTTGCCCACTCTGAGGCCCTGACCTCCTGACCCCCTATATTTGCATTTGAAATTATGCAAGTCTCTATTGTCTTTTTTTCTTTAGCCCTTGCCATCCCCCTTTCTAGGCAGTCAGAGGATTGATTGATGGGCTTCCAATAATCAGAAGAGGCCTGAAATGGCTAATGGTGGTTGGCAACTTGGCTGGTTAAGAGATCTGAGTGTGTCTGTGGGGGTGTTTGTGGATTGCTGGTATGTGGACCAGCAAACAGGGAGGAAGCCCCTCTCTGATGTGGGTGACATCACCCCATAGGTTTGCAGCCTGGATGAAATGAAAAGAAAGAAGGAAAAAGCCTGAATTTGAAAAACTCCATTCTTCTTGAACAGGGATGTCTTTTGCTACTGCCATCACCTATGGACATCAGATTCCAGTTTCTTCAGCCTTCCAAGGTGGACACACAGCAGCAAGTTTCTAGGGAGTTTCAAGGCCTTCAGTCTCAGATTAGGGCTGCATTCTTGATTCCTCTCATTCTGCAGCTTCCGGTTTCTTGGACTAAGCAGCATTAGGATTATCTGACTCTCTAGTGTGCAGATGGCCATTGTGGACTCTCCTGCACACCCTCCCTCCATGTCTATTCTGCTAGAGAATCCTAACCAAACAAGGACAGATGAACACTGAGGTAAAAAAGGTTAAAAAAAAATGTGTGTGTATATATATATATATATATGGTCTTTTAAGAGAAAATAAAATATCTCCCATTCAAAATCTAAATTCCAAAATGCAAGAAGAAATAAAATCCTAAGAAAGAGCAATACAGTCAACAGAATAAATGAAATTAAAATTATACAATTCAAAGAAGATCATAAAATTACTGTGTTTAGGATGTTTCTATGGTCTCAATGGCCCACCCAAACTCACAGTTGGAAATTCCCCATGTGAGAGTACTAGGAAGTGAAATCTTTAGGAAGTGATTAAGTCATGAGGGCAGATCCCTTTTGTATGAGATCGGCACCCTTAGGAAAGAGGGATGAGATAGTTTTTGCCATGTCTTCCATGTGACAAATGCAGCAAGAAGCACCATTTGTAAACAGAAAGCAACCTCCCCAGAATCCAACTCTACCTTGATTTTTGGACTCCCCTGCCTTCAGAACCACATGCCTGTTCTTTGTAAGTTACCCAGTCTTGGATATTTTGTTACATCAATGCATCAGACTAAAATAAATGCTGAAAGAGGCACATAAAACTATAAATTCCATTCCACATGGCAAGAAATTAAAAAATAAAACCAAGTAGGTTACAAAATAAAACCAGGTAGAAAGAAAAAAAAAACTAGATTATTATGAAGAATTAGTTTTAAATCCTATTATAGAAATAAATTCAACATCTATTACAACTTTAGTGAACTAAAAAACTTAAAGTAGGAGATAGTACTAAGTTGTATAAAAATGTAAGTGAATTAAATATGCCTATAATAACAAATATTATGAGATTAGGTACACAAAGAAAATATGTCATTTAAGACAGATTTCTTAAAGCCACAAGAAGATTTAAAACTTTTTGGAAGGGAAATATATATATATATATACAACGATAAAATATTAACAAAAAGAAAGTATAATACTACCAATATCACACAAAATAGAATTCAAGACAAAAACTATTAGTAGGGATAAAAGATACTGAGTAATAATAAAGGGGGAAAAATCAGGAAAATATAAATATCACAAAATGATCTGCATCTAACAAGTTAATATCAAAATATATAAAATATCCACATAGAATTACAAAGGAAAATTACCAGTTCATTACTATAGTAGGAAAATGTTAACATTTCTATTGTTAAATTAAGACAGAAACAAAAATCAATAAGGACATACAAGAATTCAGCAACACAATTAACCAGTTTAATCTAATAGATATTTTCTGGAGCCATTTACTCCTGGCAGCACAAAACTCCCTCTGGACCTTTCCAGGAATTAATTACTATTTGGCTTTCTTCTAGAAGAGTCATTCTAGCACTACGCTGGGTAAGACTTTTTGTCATTTCTACTTTATTGTGTCAGTGACAAAAATAGTAGCTAAGATTAATTGAATCAGGCGAAGGAATAACTGCTTTAATTGTTGCCTAATTTAATCTTCAAACAATTTTCCATGGTTGTTTCCCAATATGGTAGCTATGTGACTCTTGAACACTTGAAATGTGTCTGGTCTGAATGGGAGATGTGTTATCAGCATAAGATACACACTGGTATGCTAAAGCTTAGTGTAAAAAGTAAGGTATTTCATCATTTTGTATTTATTACAAGTTGGTAATAATTTCTTATAACCAACAGTTGACAAGGCTAGTTTATGACCTTGGAACAAGATGAAAATGAGACCATTCAAGTTGTATATGAACACTGACTAAAGAGGAACGTAATTCAAGCCATGAAAATGACCAAATATCTCCATCTCCTAGACAACATGTACTACTTTTTCTTTATCAATTATAGCTTTTCTCTGGATTTATTTTCTCACTTCTTAGATAAAAATTATTGAGGTATAATAGACTTGTTCCCACTTGGATACAATACCAAATCCAGACCAAAACCACACTTCTTTGAATTCTCTCTCAAATCATCTAACACAAGTTCAAATCCTGTAACAACCCCCTTAAAATCTCTTCTGAAATTCTTCATGGCTCCTTGTGAAGGAGCCACTAAAAGAGGTGTGTTTAATTATAGTGTATTCCCAGTGGTCTTTGGCTAGAGGACATTACCATTTAACAGATAAGAAAATAGGCACACAGAGGTTAAGTACTCACTAAAGTCACACAAGATGCTATGATGCTATCATTGGTCCTCAGTCCTGGCTGCCTATCGGAGTCTGGGTGGGGCTCAAGTATTCATATATTTTAAAAGCTCCCCACAGTGATAGGCAGCCAAGATTGACCAACATATAGATGAAGTCTATAGTAGCACTTTTCAAATTTTAACATCCCTATTGATCACTTGGGAATCTTGTTAAAATGCAGATCCTGGCTATAACAATTTGGGTCTGGAATGTCTTCCATAGGCCATGTGTTGAAGGCATGGTCCCCAGCTGGTGGTGGTAGAAGGTAGGGCCCAGCTGGAGTAAGTGGGTCACTGGGGTCATGCCTACAAAGGGTGTATTGAGACCCTACCCTCTCCCTTCTTCACCTCCCTGCTTTTTTCCCTGTTTTTCTCTTTTTCCTTTCTTCTTGACTGCTTCGAGGTAACCAGTTCTGCTGCACTATGCCTTCTCCACCTTATCCTCTGCCTCATCACAGGCCTAGAAACAGCAAAGCCAAAAGACCATGGACTGAGACTCTCCTGCTGTAAGCTATTTTTCTTGACTTCTGTGATGGGAATGCAAAGCTGACTAACACACTGGCTCAGTAATTCTGTGTGTAGCTTGAGATTCTGCTTTTTTTTAAACAAGCTCCTAGATGATGCTGGCCCACAGGCTACATTTGAATAATAGGATCTAAAGTTCCTTACATCCAAACCACTGCTTTTCTACAAATGTGCTTTGTTTTCCTATTTATCAAAAAAAGTAATTCATTCCTTTATTGAGCACCTATAATTGATCAAACACTGCATTAGTTACTGGGACCCAGAACTAAACCAGACAGAAAATGTCTGCCCACTCTTTAGGGGTTGAGAAGGAGTAATAAATCAGTCTGTATGATTAAAGCAGGGAATCTGCAGACCTCAAGTTGGATTCTGTGCTTCTGACATAGCTTCATGATCTTGATGATGGTTGGGACCCAAGTTTCTTCATTCCAGCATCAACATTTCATTATTTCATTTTCTCTTGAATAATATGATGTTGGGAATCCTATAATTTTTTTCCAGAAGTGTTTGTTTGCTAAAACAGCAATAATATAAGTGGGAAAGAAAACCAATATATTCAAGGTCATGAAAATAGGAAGTGTGTTATTAAAAAACTGCAGCAACTTTAATGGAATTTAAAATTAAATTATTTAGTCTCAGAGATAATCCCCCCAAAGATTATCACAGTTTTAAAGTAGGTCAGATTCTAGGACTATGTGTATCTAGACTGTACCTATAATAAATGAAAACTCAAATGTTTCCATTGCTCTTGCATTTAAATGGCTTTGACATGAAATTTTAATTGCTCATCAAAAGGCATTGCATATCTACTGTTGGAAGCTTGGAGAACTTGTTAACTCTACTACCTTTGTTTCTCTGGAATGTCAGATAGGCAGAGCCAGTTTATTTAAAGCTGGAGTTTTCTTTCTCTTAATATTGGGTGATTATATGGAATGAAAAACAGAAAGTATCCTTTTCACTGGAAGCTGGCTTGGCCCTGTCAGCTGGCCTTGGTGTTATTCCTGTCAAAGCACAAGACTTCCACAGAACAGCAATATCAATAATGAGAAAAGACAGAAACAAGGCCACTTTATGATCATATCTAAAAGCAAAACAGGCTATGAACATTGTCCAAGCCACAAAAATGGCCAAACATCCCGTACCCTGGCCAATATGAGTGAGTGCCTTTTCCTTGCCACTTCCAACTTTAGCCTTGGCCAATCTTCCCTTTTTAGGTAGGACTGCTTAAGGCCCTCAGTCACAGGGTTCCCTTGGCACACAATGACCACTCATGACATAGCTGTTAAGTAGCCTCCAAATTCTTGATTTTATACACACATTTCTCTGTCCACTCGTTCCTATTCTTCTATCCTTGTGTGCATTGATCTTGCTGAGAGTAAAGTTTACTTTTCATCTTCTCCAGCCCTGCCCTCAGCAGTAGATCATGACATGAGAAAACTGCACCACTGAAGTTCACAGTGTGTTCACAATGTGGCACTTATGGAAAAGATTGTGGAGGGTGTTTTCCTGGTGATAATATGGAGCAGTGTCAAAATCTAAAGAAGGGAAGAGGAGTCTAAAATGGAACTGAGGAATCTGAGGGAGAAAACAAAAAGCAAAGAGGAAGTACGTAGGAGTGAGGGTGTCCCTTGAGGAAGTCTTGACTTCCAGGGCAAGAAAGGCACTTTTTGATGCCTCAGATGGAAAGGAACAGATCTCTTGTTATGGCATGATCCTTTGTTCCCCACTGCTCAAATCTGAGCCCCCCATTCGTAATCCCTTCTAAAATATTTTCTAAAGGTGTTTATTTAATATAAGAGCAATACAAGCTAGTTTTGAAGGGATGGAGAATCCCATAATCACCAAGTCCTGGGCTGTTCCTCCATCATTGTTACCCAAGACCACTAGTCAGGCATGGAACCTTTCTGCTCCCTGATCCACCACCTTCTGACTTATCGTTCATTCTATCCTCTGCTTCCATCCCTCCCATGACTTAAAACATCCACTGCTTCTCCCTCCTCCACCCATCACCTGCTTCTTTCCCAAATTCGCCTTCTGTGTTATTGAGGGAAGCCTCTGTGCTTAGGAAGCCAAAGATGATGCATGTCAGAGCTCCCACCAAACAGTGGGAAATATTCTGTCTTTGGGAGTTTGGTAAGCCAAGTCATGTACAGGAACCTGAATGTTACTTTTTACGGCAAAAAGAATTTTGCAGTTGTGATAATATTAAGTATCTTGAGGAGGGTAGGCAGAAGGAGCTGACAGACTGAGACAGGAGATAGGGCATGACAAAACTGGCTGGAAAATAAGCAGACTAGTCAATTACATGGCCCAAGGACAGTATCAAATAATTCCTAGGACCCCATATGTAGAACTTCTTATAGGCTCCCATGAGATGTGGACAGCATAAAACAGATGAGACACCATGAGGACCCCACTATTATGACTCTTCATGGTAGCACACTTTGTGTCTTCTAGACCAGGGTGAACTTTTATTTTTGCTCTTTTTCTCTCTTGTCTGGCCCAAGTTCACTCTGCAGAGCCGGTTTCTCCTTTACCCCTTCCTCCCTCACTTTTCAAATAAATTTTTGGCACCATTTTTGGCTTGTCTTGTTCAATTCTTTGTTCAAGGCAAGAAGGATTGGGAATATATTTAATTGGCAAGCCATTTCTAAAGGAACTACATGATAACATTTTTGGTGAGCCAGCCAGGAGGTTAAAGCTCAGGTACTGAGGAGGCCAAGGCACACTTTGCTTCTCTGTAAAATGCCACAAGGTTTATTTTCTCCTCTCCCTCACTCTATCCTCTATGCTAAGAATTGGAGACACCTTTTGTCATGGTGCTAGAGAGAGACTTCCTGGCCCCAACATGGGAAATGGGGAAAGAGAAGGTAGGCTTTTGTTTTTCTTTCTAGCCACTTACATTCACTCCACAGGTCCATGCATTTCTTTGTTGTGTATTTTGCTACCCTTTTGGAAATTAGCCTGGTCTCCACTTACTTTAGTTTGTAAATGACTTTTTCTTGGTTTGTGTTGTGGGCTGAAGTGCTACCAAATTACCTTGCCATGTGGCCAGCCACCATATTGCCTTGCCATGTGACCAGCTTCCATCTTGTCTTGTTGCATGACTATGCATAACTTTTAGGTGGGCATGTGTCACCTGCTGCCATCATCTTTTTTCTCTCTCTTTTTTTTAATAACTGGCTTTACAAGTTAAGCCTCTCATTTTAAAGAGCATATGGGAAAGAAAAGGAACTTTCTTTCTTTCTTTCCACATGAAAGAAAAACTATGTACTAATCCTTTAAGAACTCATTCAGCCTCTGCCATTCTGAAACCTTTGGGGGGCAGAGCTACAACCTAAGGATCACAGCTGAGGTCCAGGGGAAATGCAGGTGCACAAGGCGGTGCACAGTTGCCTATAGGCATGACTAAGAAGAGTTGTTCTGGTGGGGCATGACCACCTTACTGTGGCTGTGGATGGGGGAAATGCAGATGCAAGAAGTAAACTTGTCTATTTAAAAATACTCAAGTGTGAAAAACTAAAAGTGTAAATAAGGATCAAAATGTGTAATTGACATTGTGAAATAGGAAGAAAAGCTCTAAAGGAGTAAGGAAAGTGGGAGGGGTAGGAGAAAGAAAAGAGAGAAAAGAAAAAATACAAGAAAAGGAAAAAATGGAAACAAAGTCTTTGTAAATAGGGAAGGGTGGAGGAGGTGAAGGGAGGACAAGGGAATGGGGGAAAAATAAGAACCAAGATACATCATGTAAATGTACAAGATTCCAATGATAAATGTAACTGTACCGTATACCTAAAATGTACCAATAAAGTTAATGGGAAAAAAATACTCAAGGCTTTTGGCCAGAGCCAAGCACCAGGTAAGCAGAGTGGTTCTCAGGTGGGTGCTGAGCATGCTGACATCAGTGCCACCCACTCCAAGTGGGCATGCCTTGGCAATGGGAATTGGTCCCATGGGCACACAGAACTGCTGAACTGGAGAGTGCACTGGGCCTAAACCCTCCAGACCCATAGGAGCATGCTGTGTGGCCAAATGGCCTGCCCACTAGTGGCACCTCAGTCCCTTTGTGAACATACAGCTTATCAATACTGTTCTCTCCAGGTCCAAGAGCCTGCCTAAGGTCATCATCATTTGACTTTTGTGCTTCCCTGTTTAAATGCAGATAAGTTAAAGACCTATGCCTGATGCCTGATCAAAACAACATTTATCAACATTTAAAAGCTAATTAAAGTGACTATAAAGACAGAGCCATCCCTGTTCCTAGTCTTTTTTCCATCAGAGTAAATGTAGACTTTCAATGGAGTTTTTCAAGTCCTGGAAATCTATTTGCATCTGGTATATGGATTCCATTTGTTTCTTATGTTGGGATTCCATCATGTTCCCAAGCTCCTCTCTAGATTTATTAATCATGTCTTGCACTAGGGGCACAATTTCTCCTGTTATCTGAGAAATTATTTCTGATTTCATTTTTTCCAGATCCCCTTTTGTTGCCAGTTCAGTGGGTCCAGGTGGTTGAGTATCAGAGTGTTCCATCTGATTTCCCTTTGGGGTTGCTGTAGGTGATCTAGAAGTCTGGTTTTGAGACTTATTTATGTGTTTTCTCATTTCAACGGGGGCCGGGGGGGGGCTGCTGTTGGAGCCTGCACAGATTACCTCCTCTGAGCTGGGAGAGGTGAGACAGGGGCCGGGAGCAGCGGTAGGGATGGTGACCCAAAAGCCCTTTCCTGTGGGCTGGGAGCAGCGGGAGGGATGGTGGCTGGGAAGCCCCTTCCTCTGGTCCAGGAGCAGCGGGACTCAGTACCATGGTCTGGTGGTCCGGTGTCCTCTGCCTCTTTGTAGTGTGGAACGGTAGGGTGTCCGCAGACCTGCCTGTCTGCAGCGGGCTGATTCGGTGTGTTCCACACGACTCGGGACCTCGGTAGGGCTCCATCAGAGTAAATGTAAGAAATATTTTTCCCGTATTGTTTAAGAGTGGTTCAACTAGATAGTTAAAGGAATTTTGCTTGGAAGAGTTCCACCATTACCTCAAGGGACATAAAAACCTAGGCCAGACCAATAACTCCCTTGTCCCTGAGGAGTTAATGGGTACCAATACGGAGACAAAACCCCTCAGGGGGCTTTAATCTGTGCTGTGTTCTCAGTACAGGTATGCCCTAAGGTTCAGAGATGCCTGTCCAGTCTTGTGTAAAAGTCTCACAAGAGGCATCTTGTGGACTGGGATGCCAATTTAAGGAGTCCAGGCTAAACTGTCTCCATGTCTGGATAGGTCCCAAGACAAGCAGACGGGAAATCTATTGGATCTGGTTACCACACAGATTCCACTGATTTTGCCACCAGGCCACATTCTTGATGAATGGGACAGGTTTGATCCTGATAATTTAAAACAAGAACAGCTTATTTACTATTGCAGTATGGTCTGGGTTCAATATAAACTGGGAGGTGGCAAAAAGACGGGTATGGGATGGCATGCTGCTGATCTTCCTGGAGAAACTTTCCATGGCTGGTTTCCCTGATATGAACTCAGCTGTTCTCATCATCAGAGTTGGGTCCTTGCTGTCACTGGGGATGGCTACTCTTCTCTTTGAGGGACCTCTGGTCTTCATCTTGAGTGTCACTTCCTGGCTCCAGCACAGATCCCCTCAGCCTCCTGGCACAGATCCTTCACCCCATTGGTGCAGACTTTTTAACTTCCACCAATGGCCTTTGGGCCTTTCTGGTGCAGATCCTCCATACAGACTTGCATGAAACATTGCTGTGGGCTCTAGGCCTCTGGCTGGACTCCTGCGGGACATTGCTGTGGGATCCAGGCCCTCAGCTGAATTGTTTGGGCCTCTAACACACAAACAGATCTCTTGCACTCTTCAGCATTTGACTATTTGGGTGAATATTTTAAAATAATCCTATAAATTATGGATCCTATATTAAATCTATTCCCTTGCGAACCGTGACTAAAACAATGACCAGTTCACCTTGGCGACTGTACCTCAGATGAAAGACAAAGAATCCTGCCAGGCATGGTGGCACACACCTGTAATCCCATCACTCAGGAGGCTGAGGCAGGAGTATCACCAGGACTTTGAGATCCACTTGGACTACACAGTGAGACAGCATCTCAAAAAAACAAAAACAAAAATAAAACAAAAATATCTACCTAAAGAATCCTACAAGGGGCTAGGAGCTATGCTGATAAGCAATATGCTTTAAAAAGGAAAGAAAACCACTCTGGAGAGGCTCTTCTCCCACCAAAAAAACCAAACTGAGACTATAATACTAATTATGGACTAGAAATGATATCTAATATGCTAGCTTCTCTTATCATGGGGATAAAAATGTGCATTAAAAAGTCTGATAATTATGATAAATTGAGTAGGGTCATACAGAATGCAGAGGAAAATCCAGCTGTCTTTCATAACTGATTAGCAGAAGGTTTTCACAAATATACCGATATAGATCCATCTTCTAGAGTAGGAGAGGCACTAATGGGACAATGTTTCATCTGTCAGTCAGCCCCAGATATCTGCCATAAGGTACAAAAATTTAAGAATGGCCCACAGACACGTATTGCCCAATTGCTGGACATAGGCTTTTCTGTGTTCAACAATCAGAACCCAGAGGAGGGACAAAAGAAAAAAGCAAATATCATAGCTGTGCAATTGGTAATGCTTAAAACCCACCAAGGTCATCTAAGAAAATACCCAGGGAACACTGAGGAAAAGGTTCCTGTTTCAAGTGCAAAGGAACTAGACACTGAGCACAAAATTATACCGAGCATCCTCCTGGGCCCTGCTCTATATGCAAGGGAGCTAATGTGCCTGTCTCCAGTCCAAGAGAGGGGCTAGGCCAGCCAAAACCCTCATTTATCAAAAAGGCCCAGGGCACCTCATCTTTGACAAAGGAGCCAACCACTCTCATTGGAGGAAAGATAGCCTATTTAGTAAATGGTGTTGGAAAAACTGGATTTCAACCTGCCAAAGATTAAAACTAGACCCATACCTATCACCATGCACTAAACTAAGATCAAAGTGGATTAAAGATCTAAATATTAAGACAGAAACACTAAACTTGCTGGAAGATAAGTTGGGTAGAACTCTTGATGACCTTGGCATAGGAAAAGACTTTATGAACAAATCCTCAGTAGCACAGAAACTAGCACAAAGAATCAACAACTGGGATCTCATCTTATTAAAAAGCTTCTGCACTGCAAGAGAAACCACCAACAGAGCTAAGAGACAACCTACAATGTGGGAAGAAATTTTTAGCAGCTGTCCCTCAGACAAAGGACTACCATCTAGAATATATAAAGAATTGAAAAAAATCAGACCCTCCAAATTCAAAGACCCAATTCAAAAATGGGCATCTGAAATGAACAGACATTTCTCAGACAAAGAAGTAAAAACAGCAAATAAATATATGAAAAAATGTTCAACATCACTGGTCATTCGAGAGATGCAAATGAAAACAACACTGAGATTCCACCTCATCCCAGAAAGAATGGCTGCTATCAAGAAATAAATCAATAACAAATGCAGGTGGGGGTGTGGGGAGAAAGGAACCCTTCTCCATTGTTGGTGGGAGTCCAGACTGGTGCAACCACTGTGGAAATCAGTATGGAGATACCTCGAAGAACTAGGACTACAGGTCCCATTTGACCCAGCTATTCCCCTACTGGGTATCTTCCCCAAAGAATTAGAAGAATCATACCACAGCAATATATGTGCACCTATGTTTATAGCAGCAGTTTGTAATAGCTAAAGCTTGGAAACAGCCCAAGTGCCCATCAACTGGAAATTGGATAAAGAAGATGTGGTTTTTTTATAAAATGGAGTACTACTCAGCCATAAAGAATGAGAAACTAGAGACATTTATAGCTAAATGGATAAATATTGAGGCCATACTCTTAAGAGAAATAAATAGGACATACATGTGTAAATACTGAATAGTCTCTCTAGTGTGAGAAACTGAAAGTGTAAATAAGGTTGAAAATGATTAAAATGAATAATTGATAATTTGAAATAGGAAAAGGTCCAAAGGTGTAGGGGTTGGGGGAGGGGAAGGGGAAAGGAAAAATTATAAGAAAAGGAAAAAAATGGAAACAAAATCTATGTAAATAGGGAAGGGTGGAGGGGTTGAAGGGCGCACAGGTAATGGGAAAAAAAGTAAGCACTAACTAAGATACATCATGTCCAGGTACAAGCACCCAATGATGAATGTAAATGTATTGTACACCTAAAATGTACCAATAAAAGAATAAAAAAAAAAGGCCCAGGTCAACCTACAATGCCCCTGTCCACAGACATCACCATCTTCTCTAAAGGACCCTGGGCAACCTTGGATGTCATGGGTAAGCCAATTCAATTACTTCATTCTGTTTTGACTTCCTTCTCTAAAAACCCCTCCTCTGTATCTATAACCATAGTTGGGGTCAAAGAGGCCCCTAATCAGAAATTTATTTCTCTTCTGCTCAGAAATTATCTACTCTTGTAAACAAATAATCTCCCAGACCTATGGTAGCAGACAAGACATCAGTGACCTGCCCCTCCAAGATCCTGAGGAGGTGTGGTTCACTTGTCTCAGAAAGACATCAAAAGGCAGATTATACAATTGTCATCTCACAACAGGTCATGAGAGCTAAACCTCTTCCTCCAGGAACCTCTGCTCAAAGGGCAGAGATAATAGCATGTACTTGGGAATTGATATTAAGAAAAGGCAGAAGGTTAAATATCTATACAGACTTCAGATGTGGCTTTCTGGTGCTACACACCAACACAACAGTCTGGAAGAGAAGAGGCTTACTGACTAACAATCATCTATTAAGCACATGCAAGAAATTCTACAATTCTTAGAGGCAGTCTGTATTCCTAAGCAGGTCACAGTCATGCACTGTAAAGAACACCAAAGAGACATATTTAAAGTCTCCTTGGGAAGTCAAAAGGCCAGTAGGGAGGCAAAAAGAACAGCCTTAGAGCCTCTTAAGACTCTAGCCTTGTTCTCAATTCCTGAGGAACCATTCTGGCCCTTCCTCAGCATAGTGGCAAGCTATAAAATCCTACACAGGAAATGGACATTTGAGTTTTCACTGGACTACAGTGGTGGCAACAACTCAACAGGTCTACAAAGCTTGCCCCCTCTGTACCTACAGCAAATGAGGCAAGCCCAAACTTCTTCCTTTTATTACACAGAGGAAAGGGACACACTCTGGAGAGAACTGGCAATTAGACTTTACCCATATGCCAACTTGTAAAAAATTTAAACAGATATTGGTCCTAATCAACACCTTTAGGGGCTGGATTGAAGTTTTTCCTGCTCATTCAGAAAAGTCTACTGAGGTAGTCAAAGTGCTTCTTAAAGAAATCATCCCCAGATTTAGACTACCTGTCTCTCCAGAATGACAATGGATCTTATTTTACCTCACAAATAAGTCAGGTATTGGCAAAGAGTTTAGAAATAAAGTAAAGCCTCCATTCTACTTGGAGGCCTCAATCTTCTGGGAAGGTAGAGAAAGCCAACCAGACCCTAAAGTGAACTCTGGAAAAACTTTGCCAAGAAACATCTGAGTCTTGGTTCTGATTGCTATCAGTAACACTCACGAGGGTTTGTAACATGCCAAAAACTAGGCTAAGTTTGAGCCCAAATGAGATGTTATACAGAAGGCCATTTCTATCCTCTGATATAATAGTAGACCCAGGGACTATGAAACTCTTACAATATTCCATCAATCTTGGCCAAGTACAACAGGCTATCCAAACATATGGAAACAGTCCTGACAGTTCCTGGCCCAGACAGACCACCTAGTGTCTTTCATAACTGATTAGCAGAAGTTTTTCACAAATATACCAATATAGATCCATCTTCCAGGGAGGGAGAAGCACTAATGGGACAACATTTCATCTGTCAGCCCCAGATATCTGGCATAAGGTACAAATTACTTGGAGACCAAGTAATTGTAAAAACTTGGAAAGAGGAAACACCAGTGTCATAAAGAATCCACTTGTCAAAAATAGGATTTTGAAAGGAAAGTTTATTCCAGTAAATAGAGACTAAAATCAGGAGGTTCTAACAGCTAACTGGGAAAAGCTAAGTTTATCACATCTTTATGTGGATGGGCTGACATTGGGAGAGATAGTGGCAGCTAGCTGGGAGAGAGTTCATCCTTCAGTGGATGGGCTAACATCAGGAGAGAGAGAAATATTAGCAACTAACTAGGAAAAGAATTAGGCTTATATAGGTTTTGAAGGGGCCCAAGGAATCTGGGGTGAAATATCCATGACTTGGATGCCCAAGGACGGTCTACTCAGGTGTGTACACAATTACTGGACTTCTTGGCACCAGGGAGGTTATATACTTCCTTTTGAGTCCATTTGCCCTATTAATTGAGAAGCTGCTGTTGTTTGCTAAAAGCAGCCTGTTTGCTTTGTCCTGTTTGTTTGTGAAGGACTCACTTAAGTCAGACCTGACAACCATCAGGCCAGTTAAAGTCAAAATGAAAGGGCCACTTTTCAGTAATCTTTGCCACACCAACTGCAATAAAGGTGGCAGAAATAGATAATTGGATTCATCTTTCTAGATTAAAGCTAGTCCCGCCTGAACTGTCTAAAAACCAAGATCACCCAAAAGGAAAAAGCTACTCTTGTGAGCCTCTGGAAGACTTGAGATTTCTCTTCAGAAAACGAAGGTCCAGTGCTGCTACAGATAAGTAAGGAAGATCTTGCTAAAGTCATGGCTCTACATACTTCTTTAATATACATTCTTCCCTACAAAAAGCATGGAAACATGACCTGCTCCTGACATTTGGGCTAAAAGTAAAGTTTCTTTCTCCCATAAAACAGGCAGCTCAATGGTCACTAACAGTTTTCTTGTTATCTTCTGACAGGTTTTTCTTACTTCAACCCAGCAGAGAGCCACAGCACTCCATGGTAGAGAGTATATCATCCCTAGGCAGGATCTACACCTTCCTACATCTTGAAGAAGCTATAGAAGACAGAGAACTCCACTCCTTCTGCACCCTATAAAGAATTATGGGAATTTATGTCTCTCAGGGGGAAATGAGATAGGAGATAGGGTGTGGCAAATTTGGCTGGAAAATAAGCAGGACGAGTCAATTACAAGACCCCAGGATAATGTCAAATAATTCCCAGGACCCTGCACATAGAACTCCCATGAGGTGTGTACAGCATAAAAGAAATAAGACATCATGAGGAGCCCACTGTGATTCTTTACAGTAGTGCACTCTGTCTTCTAGACCAGGGTGTGTTTTTATTTTTGTTCTTTTTCTCTCTATTTTTGGCCCAAGTTTACTCTCCAGAGCCAGTTTCTCTCTTACTCCTTCACCCTTCATTTTTCAAATAAACTTGTTTTTGGGTACCAGGGGTCAAACTTGTGAGGCAGGCAGTGGCACCACTGAGCTAAATACCCAGTCCTTTTAAATAAACTTTTGTCACCATTTTTTGGCTTGTCTCTTTCAATTCTTTGTGCAAGGCAAGAAGGACCAAGAATACGTTTAGTTGATGAGCCACTTCTAAATGAACTGTCAAAAGAAGACAATGGAGGCAGAGATTGGCATGATGCAGCCACAAGCCAAGGATTGCTGTCCATTACCAGAAGGCAGGAGAGATAGAAATGTACACCCTCTTCTGCAGCTCCCAGAGGAAGTGAAACTCTGCAGATACCTTGATTGGAGCTTCTGTGCCCTAGAACCAAAAAAGAATAAGTTTCTGTTGTTTAAGTCACCATGCCTGTGTCTCCTTTGGTTGCAGCTTCCACAAGGCAGGAAAAATTTAGAAACAGCTGGCCAAATGGGTTAAAAGATAGAGGGAGCTAGTGAACAACCTGTCCTGGACATGGTCACAATAGTGTGGACTAGCAAGACAGGTTCCAGCCAAGTTCTCTACCACACTTCCTGCATCTCCACTCTTGCCAAACCCTTGGTAAAGGAGGTAAATTGGACAGAGAGGGGTGTCTCCACCCAAAAGGAAGCAGAAAGTTCACGGGTTCAGATGAACTCAGACCCTCTCAGCTACAAACTGGTATTTCTTTGGATGGGAGGGGGCACTTTTGGAGCAGCCAAAGCCTTGAGTGGGGTGACCTTTCCTGAAATGTGGCCTAGGCAAACTTCCAGAATCTGGTTAAACATTAGAGCCTACAGCTGACCCAGAGGAAGGCCAGGTAGTTGATACTGCTGAGGACTGTTTGTTTGGTGTGGATGGAAGCACCAAGGGCTGAAACCTTTCACAGAAAGCCATTTTCCTTTCAGAGGTGGTCACTGAGTTCACCCAACTCCAGTGGTTTTGTCCAACAGATGCCCAGAAATCAAAACCTTAAAGTGAATAAAAATTTTTCTGGCCTTTGAGATCTACTCCTTCCACAGGCTAGTGGGAATGGAAAACAAAACAGAACTCCAGAGTGTGAAGCCAAGCAGTGCCCAAGGGGAGACTTGGGTCTTTTAAACCAGCACTTCTTCATCCTTTTAATAATTATTCGTAATTCAAATATATAATGATACTATAGAAGATTTGTAAAATAGAGACTAGAAGGAGGGAAAAGATACATTTATTTATTTATTGCATCCACCCACTGTAAGGATTTCAGTCTTTCACATCATTTTTCCTTCTTAGAAAGCTACAATCAGAAAGGAATACAATTCTCAATCACCACTTCTTCAGACAACTGCTGCCTGACCAGTCAACATGAAAGGCCCCTTCCTTGCGCTGTTTTCATTGTATCCCTTCTCCAAGATCTTATCTTATGTTCCATTATTGCATCTTTGTATGCTGACTTTGTCTTGTGGCCCGCCCCAGCTTGTCAACAGTATCTAGAAGAGTTCTTGGCACCACAAAAACATGTGTATGCAATGAATTAATTGGATGGATGGATAAAGTTGTTATATTCCCCTTTGTCTTAAAACTGTATCTTGAGTAGTTTTCTTAGGCTTGTTTAGTTGTTTTACCTATAGAAAAATATGATTAACATGTAGTTTCTTCTGAAAAACAAAAATGAATGCCTGATTCCTTGGGTTTCTCTGTCCAAAATGGACCTGATCCATCTGAGAGCTGATCTCTGACTTTCCCTGGTCCTGGTTGGCCACTTCACACCTCCTGCCTGACCTGCAGTCAAGCCAAAGCCTTAACACAGGAAAAAATGAGGAAGAAAAGGTTACATGGTTACAAACTGTGGAAATGAAATCAAGCTCAATTTGAATAAAGTGTCAAGTAGTGACATCCTAAGTGGCAAAGGTGAAACCCAGATTTTATCATAGATTCTCATTATACAAAATTGATTTGGAAACTGTCTCATCATTTAACTTCTTTGTTAAGCCTAAAATCAACATTCATAGGTTTTGAGGTCACTCCCTGGCTTGTGCAAGGCTTGGGAAAAACTTGTCACCTGATGAGAACATTCCCAGTACAAGTCCCTGAGGTCAAGCGAGAGAGTGCTCAGAGTCTTTGTCTCAGCATTGATACTGTGAACACATGTGGTTTGCATGTCTACTCACTGCCACATTTCTCATATTCTCATACTTTTTGTTGTACATAAAAAAAATTGTCCATAAGCATAGCACTGATGCTGTTGAGCAATCCTAAGTAAAGGACAGCTGTGATTTGTTCATGGAAAGAAGGATATGTGTTAGATGAACATCATTTAGGCCTGAGTTGTAGTGCTGTTGGATGTGAGTTCAATGTTAATGAATCAACAATATATTAAACAGGTGTCCTTGAACAAAAATGCATAGAAAACAAAGCTACACATCAATTGGTTAAAAAAATGTGACCAGGGGCCGGGGATTTAGCTCAGTGGTTCCACTGCCTGCCATGCAAGCGCAAGGTCCCGAGA
Source organism: Heterocephalus glaber (assembly GCF_053883595.1). Lineage (NCBI taxonomy): Eukaryota > Metazoa > Chordata > Mammalia > Rodentia > Bathyergidae > Heterocephalus > Heterocephalus glaber. The sequence goes on along the minus strand of NW_028258324.1, from coordinate 7,369,325 downwards.
TCGATCCCTGGTTCCCCCCAAAAAATAGAAAAAGAAAAATGTGACCAGAAGAACAGGAACCTAACCATATATAATCAGCCATTTTTATCAGAGGGTTCCATGTCCATTGATTCCACTAAACACAGATTGAAAATATTTGAGAAAAAATTCTATCTGAATGGAACATGTACAGAGTTTGTCCTCCAGTCATTATTTCCTGAGCAACACAGTATAACAACTATTACAGAGCATTTACATTATGTCAGGTATTATTATGGACAGTTACATTAGGTAGAAATATTATAGGCAGTAAGACAGAGCTAGGCCCTCGAGAAAGTCAGTGCTAAAGAACATACTACAACTATAACTGAAGGTGCATTTGTTGAAGGCCAGCCCTCCAGGTAAGGATGGAAAGACCAGGCCTACATAACTCTCTAAGGGTTAAGTGGTATCACCTGGTCCAATAAAGCCTAGATGGATATCTGTCATCCAGGTGGGTGACCAAGACCTCCTAATCCATCCCTTCCTAAAAAGGTCTTTGTTCTTACACTTGCTGCAGGACCTGCTTCCCCATTGGATCAATATTACCTAACCAACTATACTTGTAATCTTATTGGTTGATCATAGTTTTGATCCACATTGTACCCACCTTGTGATTTTGTAACCATCTCATGATTTTGCTCTATAAAACTTGCATTGAAAAGTGGACTCATTGGCAACCCACTTTTGGTTCCCTCCTGTCTCTCAGGAGCCATCTCTCTAATTTTTCCTACTCTTAACTGCCATTGTTTTTTAGAATTCATTCTTTGATTTTGGGTAACACAAACTTGGTGTACCTGACATCTAACAGGTTAGGAGTTACATTTATTTCCCCTATATCAGTATTATAAATAATCTGAAAATTATTTAAAGTATACAGAGGATTTCACAAGTTATTTACAATTATGCCATTTTACAGAAAGAACTTAAACATCTATAAGTTTTGGTGAAGGATGGAGTCCTGAAACCAAGGGGTATCGAGGGACAACTGCATTTCCCATTAGGAGCAATGGCTCAATGTTCACTAATTCAGTGTTGAAGGCAGATTTTTAGAACAGAACTACTAGTAGCAAAAATAAGATGTGACAGTTAACTGTGATGTCAATGGAGTAAGAAATGCCTGATGGATTGGTTTAGCATAGTTCTGGGTCTGAATGATGGATTTACTGAAGAGGAAAGACCTACCCTAGGTCTGAGTGGCATGAGCCAATAAGCTTGTAGCCTGGATGTAATAAAAAGGGAAAAAGAAGAAAGTCTCACTTCTGCTTCCTCAGAGGAGCTCCAGTCTTCACCATCACCTTTGGATGTTGTTCTCCAGGTTCTTCAGCACAGACTCTTCAGCCTTCCAGTGCAGACCCTTCAGCTTCCTGATAAGGATTCACACGGGACTCTGAAGTGAGCTCCAGGGCTTCAACTTTTGACTGGATCCTTCAGCTCTGCAACAAATGGCCCTTTTGTACTCTCTCATACCTGACTTTGCAGGTGATCAGTGTAAGCCAAAATTGTAGATCTTTTCTATATCATATATATATTTATATCAAATCTGTTATTTTACTGAACTCTGATACAAAAGAATTGACTCTATGTCTTTTAAAAATATTTTCCTGCTCTTTGTATATCATTTTCTAAATGTGCAAAAGCATAAAGTCACTCATAACAATTGTCAGTTTGTGTGGAGGGGGAGAAAATATTGAGAGGGAGACTTTATTCACTTAGAAATTTATACTTTGTATTTATCTACAAGTAAAAAAAATAAAATCAAAGGCATCATCAAGGGCTTTGGAGGAGAGGCCGCACACAAAGATGCATTAAAGGTCCAAAAGGCAAGATAAAGCCTTGATTCATTCAGAAGTGGTATACTATCATAGACTGCTCATGGCTTTCACCATCAGACTGACCTGGTTTCAAATAATAATTCTGCTGCTTACCAGCTGTGAGTCTTGGCCAAGTAACTTACCTTCAGTGTGCTTCTGGGTCATCATTATCTTAAGGATGGGGGAGACTGATAACTTCTTTCATTTTTTTGTAAGAGTTAAATAAGATCATGTATGTAAAGTACCTTGTTTCATTCATTTTAGGTAATTAAGTATAGCAATATTGAGATTTTCATATTATCATAAAATAGCTATATGAATAATTATTAAATAATTATTAAATAATTTTCTAGGGCAATTATTAATTATAAAATTATTACTGGATCAATTACAAAACACATTTACTATCACACTGATATGACAATCCTTGCACAGAGGGACTACTTGCAGTTCAGGCTATTATAGAGATTATGACTGAGAATATAGAAGTTCTCATATAGAGGTTTTATGCCTAAATCTGTATATCCACCAGCAATGGGCATGTCACATGTGGAGAATAAATAATTGCTTTGTTCTTTGCTTTTTGCTGACAATTTCCAAATACAAAAATATGTGTCATCCAAATCCATATGCTATCATTCTCTTTCAAACAGTGCTATTTGTATCACAGTAGAGACAAAGAGAAAAAAAAAGTTTGTTTGATTTGTCACAAAACACACACAAATGACTTCTTATATATACTATTGAAAATGCTATTGTGCTACTATAAAGAGGAGGTACAAATATTTGAACAATAGAGACTGGCTGCTTTAAAGAAAGCTGCTTTATAGAAAAAGTTAAATACAAAGAGCTCTTTCCCTAATTAGTTTCCCCTCTGTACCATTTCCTGTGTGCAGACCATGTTGATATAGATTCCTCACGTAATCCTAAGAACACTCAATGAAGGAGGTCATGTTATTTCCCCAGTGTCCAGATGAAGGGCCTGCATCTCTGAGGTTAAGTAATTTACCCCAAATTACAAAGCTATTGGTAATAATGTTCAGATTCCAGAACCCACACTCTATAGAGTCAGAACTGTCCCACCTTTTAAAATATTAGGTAACCAAAATAAAATATAAACTATTTAATGACTTAATAAACCAATGTCATCAGCATATCCTTTAATAGTGCACATTATCATTTTAAGATAATGGATTAACATTTGAAAAACAGTTAAGTAATTTCACAAGTATGGAACTTTTCACATTTAAACTACAGATTTGGAAGATTTTGATGTGTATAATATAAACAAAGTGCTTGGGTGTGGCTGGGTACAGGCCAATGAGAGCAGCATAAGGTTGGGTTGAGGTTTTGTTCTCTGTGTCAGAGAATACTTGCCACTTCCCAACTTTTATTCCTTCTTTCTCACTAACAGCACCCTAACTGTGAGGTGAAAAGGATATAATCAAGAAGACCACATTTCCTAGCTTCTCTTGCAACTGGCAGTGGTCACTGAAGCATAAGCAGATGTCATTGGTGAGGTTACTGATAGACCCCTTTAAAAGGCACTGGTTCAGTGCGGGGGGACACCCTTTCTTACCCCTCCTTTTTCCTCTGTGTCCTTCCTAAAATATGAATGTAGTAGCTAGAACTTCAGCAGAAATTGAAAGGACTTCAAAGATGGAGACCAGGAGCTGTTAAAAAAAAAAACTATTTTAACACTAGTAATGGAGAGACAGCTGGTTTAACTCTAAATACAAGTCAAATGGGATTTATAGACAAGGAACATGATGAGGACCCCATGGATAAAATGTTATTAAGAGGAGGCATTAAGAGTAGGGGAATTATTGCTAAAGTGGTCCGCAATTCTTGCTAAAGACAGGTCAAAGACCTAGACACCTAAGGTGAGATGAAAAATTTAATCAGATATCAAAGGATTCTCTCTAAACTGACTCTCAGGATTCTTGCTAAGACTAGACCTGGCATAGCAAAGACAGGATGGAGGCCTAGATTGAGGCTACTCAAGAAGGGGCTTACAGAAGCCTGACTAAACTTTGGTCAAGGACAGAGTTGTCAGAGCTAAGAAGTATGAAAGATCCCCGAGGATACCATAGACTAGTGTAAAGAAATCCTATACTGATGACCTCCAGGATTTGGCTTAGTTTTGTTTTTCTGTGTAAGTCCAGTCCCTAAATTGTTTTGAGGGAAGAGGGGTCTCTGGTCCTGGGCTGAATAGTTCCATACTGATACTACATCCCTTAACATTAACCTACACCCTGTGGCAACATTGTTTTAGTTTTACTTTACCAAAAGCTATTTGTTTATTACCTCAAAACAAGTTTGACAAGCCATAGACACTCCAATATGCCCTATAGTTGGTCAAAGTCTTGTCAATATGTGTCATGAAGTACCATCCCTTGCCCTACCTCTTCTTCCTGTTTTCTATGGGTTTTATAGTCTTTGGATACAGATCTTCTGTGCCAGAACTCCAACTGAGCCTCTGATTTGGGAGAAGCCAACTAGTGATACTCTCTGATCTGTGAAGTTCTTCCTGGCTCTGCAGGCCTGTGTAAAAGGAAAGAAGGAGGACACAGAAAGAGAGCAAGGATACAGGCAAAGCTCCTTAGAGTCCTCCTGCTTCCCAAAGTGTGACCTGGACTCAGTGACTCAAGTCCTTACATCTTTATTCTCTTTTGGAGAATTCACATATGAATTAAAATGAGCAAACACAGGTAAAGTACCTAGAATATATAATGATATATGTTAATTTATTATAGATAGTCCCTTGGCACAAAGCAACTTTGTCTATTCAGCTTTATACAGTGGTCTGCATACAGGAGCTATACATATCAAGTTCTTATTAAGTAATAAATACTAGGGCGTATGTATATTTTCTTATTTAATCTTCATGGGAACCCTGTGAAGTGGTTGTCATTGATACTGCTATTTCACAGTTGAAAAATGGGTACTCAGAAATGTAACATAATTTGTCTAAGTGAAATTGTTAACTGTATAAACTCCAGCTGAGCTATTGTCTCACGAAGTCGAAGAATGAAATTATGGATAGAAAAGAAGTTAAAGGGGAAGTGTTTACTGGAAAAATAAGAAAAAAAAGGCTCTAGGTATCTAGGAAGGGCTCCTGGAAATAGGGTGTCATGTGGACCCTCAGTCTAGAATGTTCTGTGGATAAGCAGAGCATGGGAATTGCCAAGAAAAATAACCTCAACCCATGTCCTGGATCAAAATAGAAATATAACTGAAGAATGAAATTTATCTACATGTAAAGTTGGAAGAATTTTGAGCTTCTGTGGGAACCCCTACTCCTACCCCATGAAGAGGCTAGAACCAGAACAAGGCCAAGAGAGATGGAGGGAAGTAGGGTCCAGGAAGAGACAGTGTCAAGGTGCAGGTGGGAGATATGGCTGATGGACATCTAAGATCAGAGACCCCTGATAAGTGTATTAACTGACCTGCTGTGCTGGTGCACAGAGGCTCCAAACCCAGATCTGTGATTATCCTCAAAGATAAAGTTGCAAAGGCTTTGTGCAAATGTGAGTGGCATTTGGGGGAATTCAGAGAAAGGAGGATGAATTCAATTTTGCGTGGATGCAAGAAAGAAGCAAGCACAAGAGACATGTGGAATCCAGAAATTGGCAGAAGCAGAAAATCAGATAAGCAATAACTAGGAAAATCAATGAGCCGTTAAGAATCTCCACAAATATGGAGGAGGCCAGGATACTGAAAGACAGATTATCCTGTTGGTGCTGAGTCAGATTGATGGAGAAAGATGGGTGGCCTCTGCTTGATGTCTGCAGTCCCTTCACTGGCAGAACCAGAACCTCAGATCAGCAGAGCCCGAGCCTTCTCCCACATAGTCCTTTAATTTTATTAAAGGGAGAGACACTGACTCATCCCAGGTTACCTGAGAGAGAGAGAGAGAGAGAGAGGGAGGGAGGAAGGGAGGGAGGGAGAGAGAAAGAGAGAGAGAGAGAGCAAGAGAGAAGGAGAGACGGAGAGACTCCAGGACTGAGCTGGCACTTCCTTCCCCTTCTTATAGGCTTCTTATAGGCTCCCATCTCTCCTGGTTCCCAGGGCCTTTGCTAGAAAGGAGAAGGGAGAACTGCAGGGAGGTTTGCTGAGAGCTGGAGAGTCATGCATATGAATAGGCTCTGAAAGGACCTAACCTTTTCCTTCTTCCAACTACAGTAAAAATAAATACTGCTAACATCAATACTTAATGAGATTAAGCCCTGCATGCTAATGAAAACCTCTGCAGAGGAGCCACCTGGAGGGAGAGAAACAAGGAGGATGTTATTAACTCTCAACCAGTGAGGCCACAGCCCCAGAGGGCTTCCCTTGCCAGGCCAGAAGGCTCTCACATGGTCTGAAAGTGAACCTTCTCAAGGATTCTGTGGTGCCTGGACAGGGGTGTGGGGACAAGAGCCTGACCTTCTTGAACCATCAGAGCAGGGCCCCTTCCCCACCTGCCTCTCTCCTAACAGTGGTGACAGATATGAGGGAGAGGGAAGAGCAGCTGTAAAGGAGCCCCTCTGGTTATCTACCTCCCCGTTTCTCACAGTAAACACTAACCTAATTCACTTTTAATTTTGTCTTCCAAGGTTTAGGAGGCAGCAACCTATAACTGAAAGGTAAGACAACTTTGGTTTCAAAATCTGCCCCAGCATCTACCAAGTGAGAGCCCTTTAGCAGACAACAAGCTCTGGACCCCTTGGGTTCCAGCCAGGTCAGTGCTCCTGATAAAGGGGGAATAATATAACTCTCAACCCTCTAAATGTCAGATACACTGAGTTTTTGTCCCCAAAATTAAAGAATGAATTCTAAGAAACAATAGAGGTTAAGAAAACTTTATTGAGAGAGATATCACCTGAGAGACAGGAGGGAACCCAAAAGTGGGTTGCCAATGACCCCACTTCTCAGAGGAAGTTTTATAAAGTAAAAATCCATGAGGTGGGTACCAAATCATGAGGTAAGCACAATGTGGGTCAAAACTATGGTCAACAAACAAGAGTACAAATATAGTTGATTAGGTAATATTGATCCAGTGGGGAAGCAGGTCCCCCAGCAAGGGTACGTGGAAAGAACAAAGACCTTTTCAGGAAGGGATCAATTAGGATGTCTTGGTCGCCTTGGTGATGATGTCTATCTGAGCTTTATTGGACCAGGTGATACCAATTATCTTATCCCCTGGGGAGGTATGTAGTCCTGGTCATTCTGTCTTTATCTTGAGGCCTGGCCTCCAACAGATGCACCTCCAGCCACAGTTGTATTGTGTTCTCATCCTCTGCACTGACTCCCCCAAGGGTCTAGCCTATAATAGTTCTGCCTAACTTAGCTGTCTATAATACCCCCAGGAGAGGTGTAAAGAAGGAAGATCACAAATGAATGTTCCTGGAACAGAGAAGGTGCTTAGCAGATGTGAGATATGAAGATAGGACATGGCTTAGACTGGCTGGGAAGCAAGACATGACCAGATCCCAGGACAAACATGCCAAACAATTCTCAGGACCCCATATATGGACATCTCAAGAGAAACCTACATGTGTGGAATGAATAAAAATGCAAGATGCTGTGAAGTGCTCACCAGTGTGCCTTCCATGTTATCCCACCCTATAACTATTCTCTAGGGTGTACTTTTATTTTTCCTATTCTTTTAAGTTTTAATTTTAATTTTTACTTAGTCCAAGTTCACTCTGCAGAGCCAGTTTCTCTCTTACCCTTCATTTAAAATTTTTCCTACCTCAAATAAATGTTAAACTTTACCACTGTTTTTGCTTTTTCCATTCAATTTTCTTTTCTTTCTTTCTTTTTTTTTTTGAGATGGAAAGAGCCTAGAAACCACTTCCAGAAGGACATTCCAGCACCCCCAAACCCAGTAAGACATGGGTAGTTTACATTTATTCTGAAAGAACTCAAAGGCCTTCATAATTTCCTTTCCCCTAAGTCAGCTAGAAAAGGAGACTCATTATGAGATGTGAGGTATACAAGCATCTATCATGAGTTGGACAAGGCTGGGAGCTTTTACAAAATAAGATAACAAAGTTGTGGGAGATTTAAACAGTGCCCAGCCACCCATCCCCAACTTGTAAGTCCTGATTTTTCCAGAGTCTCAAAACAGAAAATGTCAAGGTATTTGTTCAGAATGATTGTATTAATCAGGGTCCTTCAAAGAAAGAGGACCAATAGGAGATGGATGATAGATATAGATGATAGAGAATAGATAGATAGATAGATAGGCAGGCAGACAGACAGATAGACAAAGGGTTTGTTATGGGAGTTGACTCGTGATGCGAGGCTGAGGAGTGTCATTCTGTGCCACCGAGTTGGAGTTGATGATGTTGTTTAGCCCAAGTCCAAAGTCCTAAGAACTGGAAAAGCCAGTGGTGTCAAGGTCATTTTAAGGCTGTAGGATGAGATCTTGGGGCACTGGTGAAAGTCCTGGTCTCTGAAAGGGCCATAAATCTAGAGTTCTGATATTCAAGGACAAGAATGATAGGTGTCCCAGCTGCAAGGAGAAGGAAATTCACGTTTCCTCTGTCTTTTTTCCTACCTGAGCCCTCACTGGATTGGACAATGCCCATTGGGTGAGGACAGATCTTCCTTACTCAGTCCACTGACTCAAATGCCAATCTCTCCTGGAAACACCCTCCCAGACATACACAAAAATAATCCTTTCCCTGGGTGTGCACTAGTCCAGTCAGGTTGACACCTGATGTGTGGGGCCCAGTCTCAGCCCTGAGTCTCCGGAGCCTTGGTGATTTCCCCAAGGATGAGCCTGGAGCAAAGTCAGAAGAGAAAAGGTGCAAATTTCTCTGAGCTGGTTTCATTGTCTCAGGGAGCAGGGGCAGGTACAGAGGCCTGCTCTCTTCCCTGGGCCATTCTCTCCTACTAAGCAAAAGTCACTGCTGGAGGAGGGGCAGTAAAGCCTGTTTCCTTCACAGCACAGGTGAAAACCAAATGCATCTGGGGAACAGTTACACGAAAAAAAAAAGCTCTACCCTTCATGTAGAGCAGAAAAAGTCTTGACAGAAAGCAGCTGTCATGCTGTGAAATACTCACACAACCCTGTGGAGAGGCATACAAGGTGTGATCCAACTATCTGGTGAATGTTTAAAAAATTATTGCAGTAAAAGTTACACTGCCATTAATCCCCCTCAAAATACTTCCCCTTGGTTGGAACACACTTATCCCATCATTCTTGTCTCTTTCGAAAGCGGTTTGGTAAGTAGTCTCAAAGAAGTGGTTTTGCAAGGTGTGATAAAAAATATGGCCAATGCAGCTGCTGAGTGCCATCAAATAGAAATGCAGGCTCATAAAAACATTACAGTGGTCCTCCTCTACCTTATTCACCAGATCTGGCACCATGAGACCTCTGACTAATCCCTAAAGTCAAAATGACCATAAAAGGTAAACGGTTTGAATAGATTCAGGACACCAAAACAGCTGTGACAATAAAATTAAAGACTCTCATGAAAGAGGACTTCCAGAACTGCTTCATAAAGTGGCAAGAATGAGATTAGTGTGCTTAAAAAGAAAGAGAGTATTGTAAAGTCAGGTAATGTCAAGATATCTTTTATTATAATATGTTTTAAAATTTAAATATTCTCTGTATTTTCTGTCATACCTGTATGTAAAGAAAATCTCAGCCAACAACCAACATCACCTTGCCAACTGTATAAGTGGAATCCTTGTGCCTTTCTGTACCACTCATACCTTCAGTTGACTATAGCTCCAGCTGACATCTGACTTCCACTTTGTAGGGACAGAGAAAATAACTTTTCCTTCACCATTCTGACTATAACAAAAGACAGATTAACAACAGGAAAATCAAGTAGACCTTTTTTAACATAAATTCTTCATATGTGTATGGGAGAAACTCAAAGAATGAGTAATTCTCCAAAAAGTGGCTCAAAAGTCCAGCTGTACCATCTAGAACAAAGAGAAGTGAAAAGACAGGAAAAGGGACTTAAAACTTTGGAGTGGTTAAATTATGGGAAGGCAAATATATGGAGACTAATGGTACATAAAGGATTCTCAGTATGAATCGGTGTACAGCTTCCTCTCCTGCCTTCTGCAGGCTGATAAGGGTCTCAGAGTAATCTCCAGTGATCAGCCTTGGTCCTTCTTGGTAAAAGGGTAGCAGGAGGACGCCTCTGTAAATTGACATACTCCTTTTAGGCAAATGAGGGAAGGCAGAGAGCTTTTCTTGTACCTGCTTCTTCTCAATCACTTTCAGCTCAAAATAACCCTTATACCAAAATGGCATATTTGGAGTGGCATATTCTTACCCAACTTTGTGGGAACCATTAAGCTAAAGTCAAGCAACAAAGTCACTTCCAAATGTCCAGGCCATGGAAACTGAGAGATAATAAATTATTATTGTTGCTTTCAGCCACTAAGTTCTGGGGTAATTTGTTAGACAGCAATAGAAATCCAACATACAACAGAATTTCATGTAAAATTTCATTTAAAGAACTCTGTTGCTTAAGACAAAACAAAAAAAGTTTATAACATAATAATCTAACCCTGCCTCCTTAATTCACTGATGGACAAATGAAAGCAACAAAGGTCAAGCCAGGCCAACAAAATCAAGCCACAGCAGAGTCAAGACCAGTACAAAATATTGTCCCTTATGTCACTCCAAAATGCACAGCCATATTCTCCCAACATTTTGTGATATCTACTGCCATCATGTCAATGGACGTGTCCCTAGTCATTTTTCAGATGGAAAGTGCCAAAAGGAGGGTCCTAAGGTTTACTTCCCTGAGGATTTCATTCAATGAGATCAGATATTTGGGAAGAAGGTACTGAAAGTTTAGTTTAAAGCGAAGGTGACTAATTTGTCCAATCCAGTTATTAAGGCAAATGCCAAGAGGTGTTTCGGTTGGTCTTTAGTGTTTATTAGACACTAAGAATTGAAATAAATGATAAAAGAGGTTACAATTTATCACTCACCTGAAAATAATGAATGATGAGTTGAAACTTTGAGGGTCTTATTTTTTTTTAAATATTTTACAACTGTAAAAGTCATCAATCCATTAACAAAAGGCTTTGCTGCCCCAAACATGGCAATTTCCCAAACACCATATCAGTGATTTGCAATACTAATAAAGCAATCAGAGTGACAAAAATAGAAGGGTTCCAGCAAAATACACTCCTGAAATCTACTGCCACAGGGAGAAGAAAGCATTTTCAAGCTAAAATCCTAACCGGAAATAAGATGAAAATTAGCACCTCTTTCCAAAATCTGTGGTTAATTATGCTGTTTCACAGAGAGGTGGTCACAGAGGCAGTTGGAATGAAAGAGACTTCAAGGTACAGTGGGAGAGAATTTGAGCCATGATTCCTCTGATACTGTATGATACACTGTTCTTCCCCTCAATAGGCCAGACTGCAATGTTATGCTGACTTCAGTAACGGTTGTGAAACTGTTAGAAGATGGTCACAGACCTTTGCTCCATCTCTTCAGATGACCAGTTCTCAGATCTCTTGTTTCAATGCTCCCTTTTCATTGCTTATTTATGTTCCCATCTCGAAGCACATACCAGAGTTGTGGGAGAAACACCAGAACTCATTGGTTGGGTCTTTGGATGGTCCTGTCTGTACAACGAAGAAGTTGAGTGTCTCATTGGGCCTATAAAGGAGTGTTGTTGCCCCTTGACTCAAAATACAATTCAGTTATTACTTAATTTTTATATAAATAAAGTCTGAGAGTCAAAAGCAGGTGTAATGGGACTGCTGAAACTGACCAGTTTTCTTTCACTGGGCTCTTGTCCTGAGGGCAGTGAAAGAATGAAGCTGACTAAACAGTGGGGAGGGGAAGCAGGTGTGGTTTATTAGAAAAAACAAAGAAAAGCCCTTGCTGGAGGAGGGAGGCAAAGGAGACACCAAGGAAATGCCTGAATCTAGAAGCTTATATGAAGCTTTTTTGGAGTGTGGAAGGGCAGAGAAAGGGACAGAGAAAGTGTGAAAATGCAGCTTTGTAGCTGCTTGCCAGACTTCATTGTTTCTTTGTCCTTTGCATTCCAGTTGTTTGAGGCTTGCATTAGTTTACTCCGGGACTTGTCCTTTGCGCTTTAGTTTCCCAAGGCATATCTTCAGCTCCTCCAGATCTTGGCTTCAGTTTATTCAGTTAGTTTACTCAGTTAGTTTATTCAGGCCCTTGCCCCTAATCTATCACTCCTCTATTGCCTTGTCTCAAAACCCTGAAGCAATCATGGTAATGCATGCAGTGAGATCATTCATTGAGGTATTAGTTTATGGGTTGCACGTCCCTCTCCTGTCTAGTTCTAAGTTAGTATACAGCTCCTTAAAATTGCCTGATCTCAGAGGTTTTCCTGGAGGAAAACACAGAAGATACTTAAAGCTGAAAGCACTTCTGGATTGTTTGAAACTATTGAACCCAACAATAAGTCCAGTCTAAGAGGGGCAGAGAAGGACAGAGTTCCTGGAGAAGTAGCAAGAGGGAGGGTGAGGCAGGGAGGATGAGGAGAGATCTGGGAAGTAGGGCCCCACATCTGGTTTATGACATTACCTTGGGGAGGGGAGCCTCAGAGGGTAGGGGTGTGGAATCCCCCACCAGCCCATGGAAGACTTTCTCTAAGAAAACATAAAGATAAGGCACAAATGTTAATATTTATTTAAGTGAAAAGATGGACCACAAAAAATAAAAAATATAAATATTCTGACTACCACAAATATTACCAAATATAAAAAAATGAAATAAGGGTTTTATTAATTAACTGCTTACCACACCTCTTGTAATCCTCTTTCCCTGCAGTTCTGATTGTAAGCTCTTCTCTTTTTCAAGATGGTAATTTTATAACTTCATTCTTCTATGGAAAAGCAGAAAATAGTTTACTTTTTATAATGGTTGATCAAAATTGCTATTACTACTACTAATAGTTTTGGCAAGTTTCTATTATCTCTACTGCTAATTAGTGAAGTTGTGTAAGTAGATTGTCAAAAAAGAAATTATTCTGTTTCTTTTATATATGCACTAGAAAATTTTTAGGTACATCAAAATATTTTGGTTTCTTCTTTTTGTGCACTGAGCAATCTTAAACATGGTTTGAATCATCATATCAGTGTACCCACAAGCCATTCTATACACAATCACATAAACCAAAGCCTCTATTAAGGGTGTGTCTCCACACCCTTTGTAAGCCAATGCCTACAAAGCTCTCCTAGAGAAACGAGTCTGCTACCTCACTACTAAGGTTCTGTCATCATAGATGATAAGAAGGTCACTTCCTGGCTGTCCTCAGTTCTTAGGAAATTGGACAGACCCCGAGAAGAGAAGTCATCAAATTTACAGATTTTTCTGGTTAAATCTGGTAAGAGAATGTACTGGGCTTGGTTCCCAAGTTTTAGGGTAAGAGAGAAAATAATAGAGACTTTTCCAAGTTCAGTTTGAGGCTTCTGTCACTATAGTTGACCAGTACTATATGACTATAGATTTGCCAAGGAAATCTGTGTGACTATTTACTACTCCCAATGCACCTCTTAAATTATCAAGGCAAACCTAATGAGAGCAGCTTTCTCTAGGACCATAAATTATCTTTGCATGTTGTTTGTGACCACAAAGGATGAGGCTGTCAAATTCAAAATAGGTGGAAGAGGTATTGGGTGCACTGTGGGTGAGCCTTTGATGATTATCTATTGACCAGACTATTTTACAACCCTTAGGTTCATTTAGAAAACTTGCAGCTATCAAGTGATTTCTGCTTTAAAGCAAAGCATGTCACACTTGACAAATGCAAATTTGGGCAAATTTGGAGGCAGTTAAATTCCATTTGTAGGGAAGATAACCCTTAAATTTGTAATTTATTGTCTCTAGGACAAGAACACACTGAGCTATATACATGGCCGTTGTTTTTAAGAAAGGATGAAAGCTATCCTTTTCACTGATTCAGATGTCCATGTTAAATATTTTCTTGTCATCCTTGTTTTAATTTCTTCCAGAAGTGGACCCTAAGTTAAGATTTCAAGAACAAGTAGTTTATTTGAGAGGTAATCAGAGAAAACACCAGCAAAGGAGTAAGACAATAACTCAGAAAAGGGAAGCAATGCAATAGAGGTTATATCAATTACTAAACTAGTTCCCAGTGTGGGCTCTGGTGCTCTGTCATATTGAGATGCTTTGAAGGCCAATACAAGTACCAACTAAGAGATGAGAGTGTTGGTGGGTATTTAATCTACCAATTACCCCATCTCCATTGGATGCGTGTTGTTTCCGGGGACATTATTTCCTGAAACTTCTGGCTCACTCCACACACAGAACAAGCATACCCCCTGGCAAAAACCTTCATGCAGAGAATCAATGGCATTCACATTAAGCAGCTGTCAGTATGCCTGGGCATGTGGACAAAACACCTTCAGCCCAATCTATATTAGCCTGAGAAACCTCCAGCTAAGTAACTCAATGTGTTTCCTCCAGATGAAGAGAAAAGACAAGCTGTACTCTCCCATGGCCTCTCTAGATACCTGAAACTGAATTTATTCCTTGTCATATTCTAACACAGAGAGTCCCATTATAGTCCTAGATTTAATACTATGGTTTTGGAATATATTAAAGAATCTCAGGAGTCTAGACTCATTAATGTTTGGCCATAAAGGAAACTAGATGTCTGCGATTTTTTTTACACTAAGATTGTCTAACGTCTCAATTAAAAACAGTATGAGATTGGCTGGGACTCCTGCTTGCCTTCATGACATTATTTCTCCATGCATTTAAAGTTCTCCCTCTGGGCTCTGTTTAGCCTGCAGCTTACTGGGCTGGAAAGCAGAGGAAGAGGGTAAAGGCCAAATGCACAAAATCTGAATCATTCTTGTTAAAATATATTTTACATGCAAATAAAAATGGGGCAGAAAGAGGTTCACCTCTGCATGAGGTTCTCAAATGGAGACCAGAATGGAACACAGCCTTGGGAATTCAGTGGATAATGAGAAATTTCAACTTGGGAGAAAATTTAACCACTGATGTTCTGCAATACAGGTAGAGAGAGGCTGATAACCCAGTTCTGATTGGATAGTTAGACTTGGAGAAATGCTGTAACCCATAACCTGCCAGGTATGTCTCCCATTGCCTCTCCTCCCTATTTCCAGTATGCTCCGTATGTCTCCAGGTTTCTAGTGTTCTTAGAGGCATGTTCAGTTTTGCACTTGTACTCAAAAGCAACGGTTCTTGAACTTTAGCCACAGAGAATCACTTGGAAAGCTTGCTGAAATACAAGTTGCTGGGCTCCGCTCTAGAGTTTCCAGTTCAAGTAGATCTGGTGTGGATTTGCATCTCTAAGATGTTTATAGGTGATGCTCATACTCCTGGTCCAAATATCAGACTTTGAGAATTACTGCAGTAGAAAGAGGAGGCCAGCAGCTGGAACTAGATTTCCAGATGTCCCAGGTCTTTACATAAATGGCAGAAATACATCTCATCCTCAAAATACTCATGCATATCTCCCTGCATTTTATTAGTTTGTTTGGTTCAAACTAACAAAAAAATTCTATCCCAGATTCTCTGAAGATACTCCAAATTCCACAACCACCAAGAGCTGCTTCCTGGCCACTCCACGGCCTAAGAGTACAGACATGTCAGCAAAGGGCCACCTACCCTCAGGACAACTTAGAGAAAATGCCATACAGGTCTAGAAACATTCTTGGGGATATTAGGTCAGGAGGTCCCGAGTATCTCCCTGTGTTCTAGAAGGTAGACCCCAGAAGAACAGAGCCACCACTTGTGCAAGGGGTTTTACCCTGTTCCCCTATCCTGCAGGAAGGATACGTCAAGAGGAGGACAGAGTGGGGCTATTGAAACCCTAAGACCCAGAATGGCTCTTGCCTGAGTTTAAAGAAGGTAATGACTGTGGGCCAGTTGCTTAATATCTCTGCACTTTCTATGTTCTCTTTTTACTATAAAATGAGAATAAAAATCACACTTATCTTCTAGGATCAGCATGACAATTAAATATGTTAATATTTTTGCAGCATTTAGTGTTGGTCCATAAGTGTTTTATAAGGGTTGGCATTTAAATTAAGCAAGGATCGAGACGCCAAATCACCCCGCTGCAGACAGGCAGCCACCTGACTCCACACTACAAAGATGCAGAGGACACCAGACCACCAGACCAAGGTACTGAGTCCTGCTGTTGCCACCCCAGAGGTAGGGGCTTCTGAGCCGTCGACCCACTGCTCCTGGTCCAGAGGAAGGGGCTTCCCAGTCACCATCTCTCCTGCTGCTCCCAGCCCACAGGAAAGGGCTTTTGGGTCACCGGGGGCTCATGGTTCCCGGCCCACCTCACCCAGCTCAGAGGAGGTAATCCATGCAGGTGCTAACAGCCCCCTGGCCCAGTTGAAATGAGAAAACACATAAATAAGTCTCAAAACCAGACTTCCAGATCACCTACAGCAACCCCAAAGGGAAATGAGATGGAACACTCTGATACTCAACCACCTGGACCCACTGAACTGGCAACAAAAGGGGATCTGGAAAAAATGAAATCAGAAATAATTTCTCAGATAATAGGAGAAATTGTGCCCCTAGTGCAAGACATGATTAATAAATCTAGAGAGGAGCTGAGGAACATGATGGAATCCCAACATAAGAAACAAATGGAATCCATAAAACAGATGCAAATAGATTTCCAGGACATGAAAAACTCCATTGAAAGGCTACACAGCAGAATGAGCCAAGGTGAGGACAGAATTTCAGATATAGAAGATAAGATTGCAATTAGTGACCAGGACAAGAAAAATTGCTTCAAAATTATAAGGGAACATGAGAAATCAATCCAGCAGCTGCTAGATGATGCAAAGAAGAATAACATAAGACTGATTGGAGTCAATGAAGAAACAGGAGAGAGTGGAGATGACATAAAAAAATCTCTTCACAGAAATAATGGCAGAAAACTTCCCAAGCAGGGGACAAGAGCTTGACATACAGATAAGTGAGGCATATAGGACTCCAAAGAGCCTTGATCAAAAAAAATCTACACATAGGAATATAATTGTTAAGATTCCAGAAACTCAACAGAAGAACAAAGTTCTCCAAGCAGTCAGAGAAAAGAAACAAATCACATACAAAGGAAAGCCCATCAGAATCACAGCAGACTTCTCAACACAAACCATCAAGGCAAGAAGAGCTTGGAGTGACATATTCCAAGCCCTAAAAGAAAACAACCTCCAACCCAGATTGATGTACCCTGCAAAACTATCTTTCAAAATGGATGGAGAAATAAGATACTTTCATGACAAAGAGCACCTTAGGAACTTTGTGAATACCAAACCAGCACTCCAAAGAATTTTATACAATATCCTAGGAACACACATTGAGGATCACAACTCCAGGAAGCAAAGTACAATGAACCCATCTGGCATCACAAGAAATTAAATGTAAAGGGGGAGAACCCAACAAAAAGAAAAAGTCATGGCAATGACAAGTCAATACGTTTCAGTTATAGCCATCAACGTTAATGGTCTCAATTCACCAAGCAAAAGAAATAGACTGGCGGAATGGGTCAAGAAGCAAAATCCAACAATATGCTGCATACAAGAAACACACTTAATTCAAAAGGAAACGAATAGACTGAAAGTTAAAGGGTGGAAAACAATACTGCATGTGACAGGAACCCGAAAAAAAGCAGGAGTAGCTATCCTCTTTGCAGATCAAGTAGATTTCAAACCAACACTGATTAAGAGAGACAAAGAAGGACACTACATCCTTGTAAAGGGAAGACTCCAAGAGGAAGAGATGACAATAATAAATATCAATGCACCAAACACTAGTGCAACCAACTATATAAAACAAATACTAATGGACATGAAAAGTCATATATGCACTAATACAATTGTAGTGGGGGAACTCAACACCCCACTGTCACACATAGATAGATCAACTAGACTAAAAATAAGTAATGAAATACTAGAACTCAATCGAACTCTTGAACAAATGAACTTCACAGATGTTTACAGAGTGTTCCACCCCACAAAATCAGAATACACATTCTTCTCAGCTGCATATGGGTCATTCTCCAAAATAGACCACATACTCACACATAGAACATGTTTAAGTAAGTATAAGGAATTGAAGTTATCCCCTGTATATTATCAGACTATAGTGCGATGAAATTGGAGATCCATAGCAAAAGAAACAAAAAATTTCATAAACACGTGGAAATTGAACAACACACTTCTGAGTAACCAATGGGTCACAGAGGACATTAAAGAAGGAATCAGACAGTTCCTTCAATTAAATGACAATGACAACATATCGGAATCTATGGGACACAATGAAAGCTGCCTTATGAGGGAAATTCATAGCAGTGAATATGCATATTAGGAAAACAGAACAAGCCCAATTAAACAACCTGATGCTGAACCTCAAGCTTCTAGAAAAAGAAGAGCAGGACAACCCCAAAGCTCATACAAGGGAGGAAATTATAAAGATCAGAGGAGAAATCAATGCAATGGAGACTAAGAGAATGATACAAAAAATCAATGAAGCCAAGAGTTGGTTCTTCGAAAGAATCAACAAAATTAACAAACCTTTAGCCAACCTTGTCAGAAAAAGGAAAGAAAAGGCCCAAATTCATGCAATTAGGAATGAAAAGGGTGAAATGAAAACAGCTCCACCAGAAATCCAGAGGATCATCAATACCTACTTCCAGAACCTATACGCCGATAAGGTGGCAAACACAGAAGAAATGGACAGATTCCTAGATACATATGAATTACCAAAGTTGAACAAAGAAGACCTAAAAATTCTGAACAACCCAATATCAACCAATGAAATTGAAAATGTAATTAAAAACTTATCAACTAAGAAAAGCCCAGGCCCTGATGGCTTCACTGCTGAATTCTACAAGACATTTAGAGAGGAACTGCTGCCATTACTGTTTAAACTCTTCAATGAAATTGAAAGGGAAACAATACTCCCAAATTCATTCCTGGAAGCAAGCATCACCTTGATCCCCAGAGCAGAGAAAGACCCAACTGAAAAAGAGAACTCTAGGCCAATCTCACTACTGAACATAGATGCAAAAATCTTTAATAAGATACTGGCAAACAGAATGCAGAAGATCATCAAGAAGATCATACACCCTGCTCAAGTGGGATTCATCCCAGGGATGCAGGGATGGTTCAATATATGAAAATCAATCAATGCAATACACTATATCAATAGAGCCAAGGACAAAAACCATATGATCATCTCCATAGATGTGGAAAAAGCATTTGACAAAATCCAACATGTATTTATGATAAAAACCCTACAAAAAATTAGAATAGATGGTCTCTACCTCAAACTGATAGAAGCCATCTATGAAAACTCAACAGTTTTCATTTATCATACTAAATGGACAAAAACTGATATCCTTCACTCTAAAATCAGGAACAACACAAGGATGTCCACTATCACCACTCTTGTTCAATATAGTTCTGGAAACATTAGCCACAGCAATTAGACAAGAGAAAGAAATAAAAGGAATAAAGATAGGAAATGAAGAAGTCAAATTGTCATTATTTGCAGATGACATGATACTCTATATAGAAGACCCCAAGAACTCCACCAAAAGTCTTCTAGACTTAATAACCAAATTCAGTCAAGTAGCTGGTTACAAGGTCAACACACAAAAATCAATAGCTTTCCTCTACACCAATGACAGACTCACTGAGAGAGAAATAGGGCAAATAATTCCTTTCACAATAGCACCCAAAAAACTGAAATACCTAGGAATCATCCTAATGAAAGAAATCAAAGACCTCTTCTCTGAAAACTATGGCACTCTGAAAAGAGAGATTGAAGATGATATCAGAAAATGGACAGACATCCCCTGCTCCTGGCTAGGAAGGATTAATAGAGTGAAAATGGCCATACTTCCAAAACTGCTATATAGATTTAATGCAATTCCAATTGAGATCCCAGCAGCATACTTCATAGACCTAGAGGAAAAAATCCAAAAATTCATTTGGAGCAAGAAGAGACCCAGAATAGCAAAAGCAATTCTAGGTAACAGAGACATGGCAGGGGCTATCACAATCCCCAACCTGTAACTATACTACAAAGCTACTGTGATAAAAACAGCATGGTACTGGCAAAGAAACAGGCTTGAGGACCAGTGGAACAGATTAGATGATGCAGAAACAATGCCAGACACACTCAGCCATCTCATCTTTGACAAAGGAGCCAAACACCCTCACTGGAGGAAAGATAGCCTCTTTAATAAATGGTGCTGGAAAAATTGGGCTTCAACTTGCCAAAGATTAAAACTAGACCTGTATCTCTCACCATGCACTAAACTAAAATCAAAATGGATTAAAGATCTAAATATTAAAATAGAAACTCTGAACCAGTTGGAACAGCGGTTAGGTAGAACACTTGAAGACACTGGTGTAGGAAAAGATTTTATGAACAAAACCTCAGTTGCCCATGAACTAGCACAGACAATCAACATATGGGATCTCTTCTTATTAAAAGGCTTCTGCACAGCAAGAGAAACCACCAGCAGTGTGAAGAGACAACCCAAAATGTGGGGAAAAATCTTCACCTGCTCTTCCTCAGACAAAGGTCTACTATCTAGAATCTATAAAGAACTTAAAAAGATCAGACTTCCCAAATTTAAAGACCCAATCTGAAAACGGGCATCTGAAATGAACAGGCATTTCTCAGACAAAGAAGTAGAAATAGCAAATAAATACATGAAAAAATGTTCAATATCACTAGTCATTCGAGAGATGCAAATGAAAACAATGCTGAGATTCCACTTCACTTCAGAAAGAATGGCTGCTATCATGAAATCAACCAATAACAAATGCTGGCAGGGCTATGAGGAAAGAGGAACCCTGCTCCACTTCTGGTGGGAGTGTAGACTGGTGCAAGCACTGTGGAAATCAGTATGGAGATACCTCAAAGAACTAGGACTGGAAGTCCCATTTGACCCCACTATTCCACTGCTGGGGATCTTCCCCAAAGAATTAAAAGAATCATACCACAGTGATATATGTGCACCCATGTTCATAGCAGCGCAGTTTGCAATAGCTAAACCTTGGAAACAGCCCAAATGCCCATCAACTGGAGACTGGATACAGAAAATGTGGGTTGTTTTTTTTTTTATAAAATGGAGTACTACTCAGCCATAAAAAATGAGAAATTAGAGACATTCATAGCTAAGTGGATGCACATTGAGGCAATACTCTTAAGTGAAATAAATAGGACACACGTGTAAATACTGAATAGTTTCTCTGGTGTGAGAAACTGAAAGTGTAAATAAGGACTAAATGTATAATTGGTCATGTGAAATAGGAAGAAAAGGGGCAAAGGGGAAGGAAGTGGGAGGGCTAGGGGAAAGGATAGAAGGGAATGGGATTAATATGAGAAAATGGAAAAATGGGAGCAAAATCTTTGTAAATAGGGAGGACTGGAGGAGTTGAAGGGAGCGCTAGGCAAGGGTGAAAAATAAGAACCAAGAGAGAATATGTAAAGCTGCAAATTTCCAATGATGAATGTCATTATATTGTATACCTAAAATGTACCAATGATTAGAATGAATAATCGATAATGTAAAATAGGAAGACAAGGTCCAAAGGGGTAGGGGTAGTGGGAGGGGCAGGGGAAAGGAAAGAAGGGAAAGGAAAAATGATGAGAAATGGAAAAAATGGAAATAAAGTCTTTGTAAATAGGGAAGGGTGGAGGGCTTGAAGGGAGGGCTAGGAATGGGGAAAAAATAAGAACCAAGATGCATTATGTAAAGGTACAATTCCCAATGAGAAATGTAATTGTTTTGTATACCTACAATGTACCAATAAAAGAATACAAAAAAAATTAAAAAAAAAAATAAGCAACGATCGCTCCCTTGAAAATGTGCTGGACTGTGGGTCTAATGTCCTAGACTCTAATACCTGCTCTGCCAACTATTAACTCAGGGACAGTCCCTCTTCTCTTAGACTCAGTTTCAAATCAGTACAAATGTGGGTTGGACCAAATAATCTTTAAGATTCCTATAAGACCCCCACCCAGGCAGAAGAGATAAAACTTCCCAGGCAAGGCTGTTATACATCCTGCAAGGCTCAAAAGATAACAGGAAGCCAAGGTCTGGGTTCAAGATAAACAGCCTGCCCCACACAGCAACACCTGAAGGTCCAGACACCACTAGAGACCTCCAGACTGCCTCTGCCCAAACAAAAGACTTTCTCCACTCCAAGACAAAAATTTTCCACTCCCCCCAGGACTACCCCTTCCCTACCCAAACTCCATTATCGTTTCCCCTCACCCAAGCCCCTGGAGTCAACAGTGTTGTAGCCCTTGACTTGCCTGCACCCAGGCTGAAAATAAAACCTCGCTTGTTGCTTCATTTTTCCCTGCTCTGGTGGGCTCGGTCATGCCTCAGTTTACCCTATCGATTCCTTATTTTACCTTGGCTACATTTTCTAACTAGTGAACATTTTCTAACCAGTGAAAATTTTACCTTGGTAACATTTTCTAACCAGTGAAAATTTTACCTTGGTTACATTTTCTAACTAGTGAAAATTCCAAAGGGGATTTTGTAGTCACAAGGGAAGGAGAGATGAGATGATTTCCATGAGGCAGGGGACTTATCTCTAAACATAGCATTCTGACTGAATTAGAATTTTAAGCACGTGTAATCAAATTTCTTTGAAATCTCACTTCCTAGCATGTGTAGGTAGTAGGGCTTCTTTGTACTACTTTTGGGGGTTTACTATTTTTATGACATTTACATTTGAATAATCCCAAAAGAATTCACTCTATGAGACCAGCATTAATCTTTTCCAAAGGCAATGTCCCTATTGACTTAATTACTATACTTCCTACTAGGTCCCCTTCTTAAAGTTCCCACACCTCTCACATCCCCACACTGAAGATCAAGCTTGAGCTTATGGATCTCTGGGAAAGAAACCAGATCCAGACTGCAGCACCATGGCTGTTCTGTATGCAAAGGGAGAGAAATTAAATTCTGTCTCTTTAAGAAAGGTGTGGCAAAGAACTTGCCGATATGCTTTAAAATCAATATAGATTTTTCTCCCCTCCCAGGATGAGGTGATGAATGCCATCCCTTCCAAGGGTGCTCATGAGTCTTTGGGAAGAAGAAGGCTAAACTTATGTGTGCAAGGACCAAGTTGGGTGCCTCACTTTTCTCAGAAGGTGTGAGAGACTTGGGCAAAGTGGGGCATTGTTGACCTGTCTCTCCAGGGCCCACAGGCTAAAGTGTCCAATAATGAGTCTCTGTAATGAGCACCATGGGGGCCTGCTTCTTCCAACTTCACACTGTGGCTTCTGCTCTTCCTTGAGGAAGACAATGATTGGCTCTGTCCAGTTCCATTATTCTGAGGAAGATGCCTGAAGTAAAGCAGTCCTTTTGAACTCCAGACCTACCATCTTTTTCCTACAACTGGATAGGGGGTGGCAGCTGGACAGTATATTTACTTAATACTCATGTATCATGACAGGAAGAATAATTACTATAACTCTCAGGGGGAAGGTGGAATATGGTTAAAAGAAATACCTTGATGTTTCTTTGATATTCTACTCTCAAAGTCATGCTTGAGAAATGCTTTAATTATCTATTGCCATGTAACAAATCACCCAAAACCTAGTTGTTCAAAACATTAACTTACTATTTATCATGATTGACTGGATAGTCCTTGGTTGGTCTTATCAGTGCTCACTGCTGCAGCTATAACAGCTGGACGTTTCATCAGGCTTCCAGGCTCAAAAGGCTCCCCTCACACTGAAATACTTTACTTCTCCACATGGTCACCCATGGTCTTGGGGGTTGGACTGGCTACTTTACATTGTAGGAACTGTAGGATCTCTTAGGGAGTAGCCTCAAAAGTTGATTTATGAGACTTCTACCACCTTATGTTGGTAAAGGGATGGGGAAATAGATGCCACCTGTTGGTGGAAGGAGTGGGAAAAGGGTACGTATATTGGGATCAGAGGAAGCTGTGACCATTGCTTCACTGTGCCTCAAGAAACAATAGATTGCTTCTGAGGAAGGTGATCTTAGAAACTCAGGACTTAGGGGCCAGAGCTGAACTCAGTGTCCCCCTTCTCTGATCTTACCTTTGCACCCATCCCTCAGCTGAATACATATGTGAAGGCTATTTGAAAAGGTACTAAATTATTAGCCTTACTGGCTACCAACATGCTTTAGTGTAGTCTTACCTGTCAATTCTTTCATGCCCTACCATTTATGGCAAATATTCTCTGGTACCCAGCAAAAGGAAAATGCCTGTCATGGCTTTTGTTTAGATGTCCCCCCAAAAACTTCATGGGGTCATAGATGGGGCTTTTTCAGAAGCAGCTGGGTTTAGAGAATGTAGTGCCAGGATTAAGAGTTTGTAATTATTAAATTAGTCCACTGATTGGTTTGGCATAGCTCTGGATAGGATTTAGCATTCACACCCAGTGAATGCTATAAGAAGGTAGCCTGGATAAGCTATAAGGGACAGAAAGAGGGTCGCTGCTTGTTGCTTGTAGCTTGCTGCCTTGCTGCCTTCTGCCTGCTGTGAACTGTTTCTCCTCTGCAATGTCCCTTTGCCATGCCACCCTGCCTTGGAGCCAGCCAACTACAACTTCTACAAAACCTCTACAATAAACCTTTCCTCCTCTAAGTTTGAGTGTTGGTATTTTATCTCAGCAATGAGAAAAGTAACTAAGACAATAACTAAGTAGTCAACAGAAGCTCCTATCGGCCTGAGAGATGGGCTATACAATCAGTGACCACACTTCACAAACATGGGACTCTGGTGCACAGCCCCATAGCAACCAGCTCTGGAAGTCAATCCATAAATTTTGCAGCAATTTGCCCAAAATGGTCACAACCTGGTCAGTGACTGTCAGCCTTCCCATATAGCTTCCCATACAGCTACTTCTACATGTCAGCCTTCTCATACAGCTACTTCTAATTGAGAACCAACCAGAGAAAGCCACATATGCTTCCCAGCCAACATGAAATGCTCTGCTCCTAGTTCACCAACGCATGCTCCTCAGGCCAATGGTTTGAAATCAAGCACAACTGTAGCCTTTCCCACTCCCCTGCCTGCCTTACTCCCTCATGTAGCAAACTCTATGGAATAAATAGCTTCTCTGTGTTTTCATTTTACCTCTAAATGAGACTATGGAAGTAAGTCTTGTTGAGAAAGGATGATGGTTTGAGTAAATGTGGTAGAAGCAGAGCAGGTAGAGTGGTAATTTCTGAAATTATTTGGAAAGGAAGCTGTGGAGTTACTGTGGCTCAAATGTGAAGTAAGAGACAAGGAGAAGGCTTAAGCAGGGACCACATTTGCTTCCTGGGTGGATGATGATACAACTTTCTGGGATAGTGAATACTGGATCAAGAGTTCAGTTGAGACATTTTGAGATTAGAGTTGAAAGTAAAAATTTGGGGGCCACTGACTGGCAAATGGGGCTTAAAGTCATGAAACCAGATGAGAACACACTGATGAAATGCCAATTCTTCCATTCATTAAATGTATATTGAGTAGCTACTATGTGCTGGGTATTATGTTAAGTTTTGTAGATTGTAATGGGAGAAAACACAGACATTGACCCGCCATTTAGCAGTGCACAGTCTGAGTTCACAATATCCTATTATACACTTAAAAATCTGTTGATAGGACAGTTTTTATATAATGCATTCTTACCACAATAAAATAATTTTTAAAACTAGAAGTGCATGATTTGCTGTGAAATTCAACTATTAATTATTCATGCAAGGAAGGAGGGGACAAATGCAATGAGAAGAAGTAATAGGGGCTCTAACCTAGTAGGGGACCCCTGAGCTGAGATCTCAGTGATGATATGTTGTTAGCTGACTGAAATGAAGTGAAAAATATCATTCTAGGTAGGGGAAGAGCATGTCCAGGAAGCAGGAGCTTGCTATGAGGGACAGGATAAGAGCTCATTTTGGTTTTGACCTGGTAGGTAGGGGAGGTAAACAGTCAAGGAGAGATCTCATGGGATATAAGCAGTCAAGGGCCAGACTAGGCAGGACCTTGTAAGCCAAGGAAATGTACAATTTGTTTTGTCCCTAAAAACAATGGGAATTTGGAGGTTTTCAGTGTAGAGGGTACAGGATCAAACTGCTTTAAAATACAGGTTCCCAGAACTTACCCTAGAGATTGTGACTTAGGTGGTTTGGTGAAAACTTAGGTTTATATGCAGTTCCAGCACACATCTCAGGGCATGCTGTCACCTGCAGGAAGTCCTTGAACTCTGTGACAATCATCAAAATCAAAATAGAGTCATGTTTGTCAACCTCTGACTAATAAACAAATAGGCAAAGGCAGAGGTCATGAGAGAGGATCTCATGTACCTATGCCTGATAACAAAAACTATCACAAAAGAGCCAGACCCACCTTGATCTAAAGCCATGCCAACTTTACCCAGAAGATACTTCTGCGAGGACATTTGTCCAACAGCTCTCTGTCCAACCTTGGACTGACCCAACCTTTGCTACTGTTTTTAGCAAAGTTATCTTTGATTCAAAACAACTTACATCCTCCTCTTCATTTTTGCCTTTAAAAACGTTCCCTTGCCTAATTTCTTTGAATGTGCTTGTAATTTACTACATAGGTGGACACCAGTTGCTGCACTCTGTGATTCCCCAGCACATGTTTTAACCTTTGATGAATCTCTCTCAATATGTTATTTAGATAGATAGTCCCCACCTGAAGAAGTATTGGGAGACATGTGTTCTGCAAAGGGTTGCTAAGCATCCGGAGATATTAAATAAGATTTGGGTATTGTCTCAGAAAGGGACACCCATGAAGTTTTATAAAGGCTAGATGGTGTCTGATTAAAGTAGGAAATGTGCAGAGGAATGTGCCACCTTGCAGGGACAGAAAGCAGGGGGCTCAGCCTGCCACCAATGTGTGCTCTGGAGACAGCCGGCTTTGCACAACTCTTTCCTGTTTATTATGATTTATCCCAACATTGATTTTCCAGAAGGCAGATTTTAAAATTGCAAGTTCATGATTTCCTACTCACCCTGGTTGTCCAACAGACAAAAACACTTTGAGAGTATCAGCTCCAAAGGTGCGGGGATCCCTGTCCCCAGTTCTCTCTCCTCTACTGATCCTGGTACAATCTCTTCTCTACCTGCAAATCTCTTCTCTACCATATTTGCAGCCACTTGATTATTTGCCCCACTTTCCCACCATGATGTATCTGTGTGTCCCCTGAATCTCTGTATTACCAGGTTTTGGGGTGCTGGAGCCTCCTTTTGGAAGTGGTTTCCAGGTTCTTTCTGTCCTGAGCAAAGAGTTGGTCATGATAAGCACAAGTGGTAGCAAAGTTTTACTAAAAGTAAGAAAAGAAACAGGCTCTGCAGAGTGAATTTGGGTCAAGTAAAAGTAGGAAAAGAAATACACCTTACCGTGTGAGAATGGGCCACCATGGAAGAGAGAAGAGAGCCAAAATCTCAATATGGACTGTCCTTTTTGTATCACCCACTTCTCAGGCTGATGTCAGTTCTAAGCTATCTTATCAAAAACCTGCTAGAGTTCTCCAGAGAAGTCCATGTGCAGGGCTTTGGAAACTGTTCTGCCCATGTGTTTCAGGATCTTGTCACAGCCTCCTTTGCCAGCCAGCTTTAGCCACACCCTACCTTCCTGTCTCACCTGAGCTGTAAAGTAACCAACAGAGAGAATAATCATCAACTGTGAATTCATTACCTCTCAGATTCCAGAGTTCATTTTAAAACAAGCATTATCTAGAGGAAATAAAGACAAAAAGGTATTTTATTGCTCTTTGCTAGTCTCATGAAAATCTGGACAGGTGATGATGGGCTTGGATCATGAAGATGTAGAGAAATTGATCGAATTGCAAAAAAAACTTTGGAAGGGAAGCAATTGTGTTAATATTTAGATCTGAAATATGCCCCAAAATTCTTATGTGTGAGGAAAGTGCTTGGGTCATGAGGGTGTTATAGTCATCAATGGATTAATCCACAGATGAATGTTTAGGGGAATGCACTGTTAGGAGGTTGGGTCTGGTTGAAAGAGGAGAGTCACTGGAAGTGTGACCTGGAAGGGTCTATCTCCCTCTCAGATGCTCTCTTTTCTCTCTGCTTCCTGGCTGTGACAAGTTGGGCACCTTTTCCTCTGCCATGCCACTCTGCCTTGAAGCCAGTCAACCATGGACTGATAACATGAACCAAAACAAACTTCTCCTCCTTCAAGCTGTGGCTGCTATGTATTGCATATTGCAATTTCACTGTTAGTCCTTTGCATAGATTGCCAAAAAGTTCTCGAATCATTACTGGAATTTCTTATGGTCAGAGAGTAACAGGGTTAGGAATCCCCTATCTCCTGTTGGAATGCAAGTCTCCCACAGAAGGATAGCACCACCTCAGTTGCTGTCACTGTTGTGACTGCCTTGACAAGAGCTGACCCTGAGGAGAAGCAAGTGTCTAGGCATTCCCAGGCCAGAGGCGTCAGTACATGAGGGAAGCAGGGTGCACTGTAGGCAGATCAATGGCTCTCAGCAGAGGCAAAGAGAACAATGGATCTTCAGGTCAAGGGGCCACTGGATGCAGCAACCTCTCTAGCCTAGTCTAACTGCTGCTTGCATGGTGACAAGGTGACTGGAGTATTGCTGAAGTTAATGGTGTTCTTTTTTCTTTTTAAAAAAATTTTGATAGAGGGTCCCACTAAGTTTCTCAGACTGGCCTCAAACTTGAGATCCTCCCACCTCAGCCTCCTGAGTAGCTAGAATTAGAGTCATGCATCACTGCATTCACCTTGAGTTAAGAGTTTTCCAAGAGAAGTCAGAAACATGGACATTTTTTAAAACTGAGCTTTCTTCGTTTTTAATCATTGGCAACTAATTCAAACTTTAAAACTCTGTGAGGGAAGATAAGAAAAATAGGATCCATTAGTCAAACACGAGCGTACCTTCAGAGCTTCTAGTCTGTATGTTTCAACATTAGTCCTTCCATAGATCCCATGAAGTTAAGTGTGATGTTCCTGTTCTGCAGATGGGAGGCTTGAGGGCAGAAAACTGGTCTGAGATCAAGAGCTGAGCTTCTATCCCTGCACAATGGGGAAGAGGTGGTTTGCGAGTGCCAGAGTCAAGTGCAGGGAACAGCACACATGAAAAACTGCATCTTCCTGGAAAGCAGCCTCAGCTTCGTCACACTTTCAACAGATCCCTGACCCAAGCAGGCTGGCATCACCCTCCTGGCAGGATCCAGGAGTTGCAGAGGGGGCAGTCAGGTGTGCAAGCCACAGGGACAGCGTCTGGACTCCTTGTAGTCAGGGAAATGCAAGTGGAAGATATGGGCCCATCTCAGAGATTATGCCATGTGTGTCTAAGTACCATAGCTGAGGCAGTGGAACCATAAAATGCTAAAAAACAAAACAAAACAAAACCTAGTCCTGGTACCTTTGGTCACTCACTCCTCTGTCACCTGGAGACTGTGGTGATTCTAGGGCTGCTATACACCATTTGTGCCTGCAACATCATGCTGCATATGTGCCCGACTTCAGGGAATCCTGATCCAGTGGCTTGAAAACATTTTTGTTCCTTTGTAATCATTTTATAACACCTTCCCTTCTTCTTTAATGCACAAGAACGTTCAGCAATTATCATGAAATGAAAATAATGATAGTAATGATCAGAAAAGAAATGCAGATAGTGTTACTACTATTGTATTGAATGAGTGTAATTATGTTAATAGACTAAAATTTGAAAATGAACAAATATTACATTATAAAAAAGAAAAATATTGATTAATATTTTAAAATTATTTTCATGTAAGTTTTGCAAGAAGAGAAAAAATTACCTCCTCCATCTCAGTAATGAAATAATATTATAATCCTTATTTTTTATTAGTGAATGTTTGCAGTACTTTGTGATTAATTTCATCATGTGTATTTGGTAGATAACACATCTTAATTCTTTTACTTCTCTTCCCCTCACTTCCCCATCTTGCTCCATCTCTGGGTCCCCTTCCCATTTGCAAAATATCTATCTCCCTGTTTCATATTATCTATTATATTTTTCTCTTTAATTTATTTGTACTTTGTGTCTCTCATCCAAGAGAAACCATGTGATATTTAAGCTTGTGTGTCTGGTTTATTTCACTTTACACTGTCTCAAAGTGCATCCATTTTCCTATAGATGATTCAAGGTTATCCTTCTTTATGGCAGAGTATTACTCTTTTGTGTATACATGCCACATTTTCTTTATTTATTCATCTGTTGATGGACATTTAGGCTGCTTCCAAGATTTAGCTATTATGAGTTGTGCTGCTATAAATATAGGTATGCATGTATCACTGTAGTATGATGTCTTTAACTCTTTCAGGAAGATATCTATAAGGGGAATAGTTGTATCAAATGGAATTTTTATTTTTAGTATGTAGAGAAATCTCCATACTGAGTTCCATAGTGGTTGTACTAGTTTACATTCTCACCAATAACATAGAAAGTTTCCTTTTCCCTTTCTGTCTTACTGGCAGTTGTTATTATTTGATTTCTTGATAGTAGCCATTCTTCATAGAGTAAGATGAAATCTCAGTGTTGTTTTAATTTGCATTTCTTTAATGGCCAGAGATGATACATATGTTTTCATGTATTTATTGCTCATTTGTACTCCTTCTTCTAAGTGCCTACTAATTTCATTTGCCCATTTTTTGTTTAAGTCTTTTATTTGGGGGGTTCTAAGTTTTTAGAGTTCTTCCAACAGCCTAATATTAGCCATCTGAGGAGTAGCTGGCAAAATGTTTTCCCATTCTATAGGTTGCCTTTTCACTCTGTTGGTTGTTTCTTTTGCTGTACAGAAAATTTTTGATTTGATATGATCCCATTTGTTGATTCTTGATGTAATTTCTTATGCAACCAGGGTTCTGTCCAGAAAGTTCTTGTCTATGCCTATGTCTTCAAAAGTTTTACCCATTTTATCTTCCAGCAGATTATTTCTGCTTTAATATTTAGGTCTTTGATCCATTTTAAAGTTTTACTGTAGAACATGGTGAGAGATATGAGTTACATTCCATATGAATAGCCAATTTCTCCAACACCATTTGTTAAAGAGGCCATCTTTCCTCCAGTGTATGTTTTTGGCCCCTTTGTCAAAGATCAGATGGCTGGATATGCATGGATGTTTCGCCTTCTCTCTTGTGTTCCTTGATCCCCTTGGCTTTGTGTATGTTTGTGCCAGTACCATGTTGTTTTTTGCATGTAGCCTTGTAATATGACTTGAAATCTGGGATTGTGCTGTTGCCTGCTTTGCTCTTGTTACCTAGGATTGCCTTTTCTCTTCTCAGTTTCTTCTGGTTCCATATGAATTTTAGGATTGTTTTCTCTAGTTCTGTGAGGAATGCTGTTGGTATTTTGATTGTGGTTGCATTAAATCTACATGTCAGTTTTGGAAGTATGGCCATTTTGACAGTGTTGGTTCTGCCTATCCATGAACAGGAGATGCCTTTCGATTTTCTGATATCCTATTTGATCTCTTTTCTCAGAGTAGTACATTTTTCATTGTAGAGCTCTTTTGCTGCCTCGGTTATATTAATTCCTAAATATTTAATTTTTGTTGATGCTATTGTGAATGACATTGTTTTCTTCATTTTTTCTTTGGTGGATTCATTATTGGCGTACTAGAATGCTATTGATTTTTGCAAGTTGGTTTTGTATCTTGCTGTATCACTAGCTTAATTAGTTCTAGGAGTCTTTGGGTGGAATTTTTTTTTTTTGGTACTGGGGATCAAACTCAGGGCCTTGTGCTTGTGAGACAGGGGCAGCAACACCGAGCTAAACCCCCAGCCCAAGGGTGGAATTTTTTGGGTCTTCGATGTAAAGGATCATGTTATCTGCAAATAAGAGTAATTTGACTGCCTCTTTCCCTATACACATCCCTTTTATGTTTTTTTTTTTCTCTTGCCTGATTGCTCTGGTTAAACTTGTGAGTACTATTTTGAACAAGGGTAGCGATAGTGAACATCCTTTCTTGTTCCTGATTTTAGAGAGAAAATTTTCACCTTTTCCCCATTTAATGTGATGTTGGCAGTAGGTTAGTCATAAATGACTTCTATCAGATTGAGATAAGTTCCTTCAGGGTTTTGTTTTTTCTTTTATCATGAACAGATATTGGATTTGTCTAAGATTCTTTTTGCATCTATTCAGAGGATCATGTGATTTTTGTCCTTGCTTCTGTTTATGTGATATATTACATTTATTAACATATATATTGAACCATCTTTGCATTCCTAAATGAATACTACTTGGTCATGATCTTTTTGATGATTTGTTGCATTCTATTTGCCAATATCATGCTGAGAATTTGAGACTTTTTACATCTATGTTTATGAAACAGATTGATCTGTAGTTTTCTTTTTAGTTGAGTTTGTGTCTGGTTTTGGAATCAAGGTAATACCAGAGGTGTGATAGAATCCAGTGCTGGCCATTGAATTTGCATTTGGGATGTCTAGAGCAGGGAGAAGGCAGAAATACTCATGCATTTCTGGAAAACATGGGGATCATTCAAGACTTTTGGAATAGAATCCAACAATTAAAAATAAACAGCCCTTTCACAAAGTGTTTTTTTTTTTTATTGGTACCGGAGATCGAACTCGGGTCCTTGCACTTGTCAAGCAGGCCCTAGAACCACTGAGCTACATCCCCATCCAGCCCTTTCAATCCAGCAATCCTACTCTTGGAAATCAATTCTGTGTAAATAAAAGTCCTAATTAATAGAACTCATGGTCAGCAATGTTGGTTGGGCATGTTTGTGGGCAAAACAATAAAGAAAAGAAGCACAGGGCTCCCCGCCTCCATCCCAGGCTCCTAGGGCAGAGAAGCTGAGCCAGTCCCAGCACCCGGAAGGAAGCTCCCCTGCTGCCATCCCAAGCTCCTAGGGCAGAGAAGGTGAGCCATGTGGGCACCAGAAGCACCCCCACCCCGTGGAAATGAGAAGACACATAAACAAGCCTCAAAAACAGACTTCCAGATCACCTACAGAAACCCCAAAGTGAAACAAGGTGGAACAATCTGATACTCAACCACTTGGACTCTCTGAACTGGCAACAAAAGAGGATCTGGGAAAAATCAAATCAGAAATAATTACTCAGATAACAGCAAAGATTTTGCTTATGGTGCAAGACATGATTAATAAATCTAGAGAGGACACAGATAAAAAAATAGAGGATCTGAGGAATATGATGGAATCCCAACATAGGAAACAAATGGAATCTATAAAACAGATACAAACAGATTTCCAAGAGATTAAAAACTCCATCGAAAGTCTGAGCAGCAGAATGAACCAATGTGAGGATAGAATTTCACATATAGAAGATAAGATTGCAATTAGTGAACAGGAAAAGAAAAATTGCTTTAAAATTGTAAGGGAACATGAGAAATCAATCCAGCAGCTGCTAGACGATGCAAACAAGAATAACATAAGACTGATTGGAGTCAATGAAGAAAGAGGAGAGAGTGCAGATGACATAAAAAAACTGTTTACAGAAGTGACGGCAGAAAACTTCCCAAGCAGGGGAGAAGAACTTGACATACAGATAAGTGAGGCATATAGGACTCCAGCTAGAGTTAATCAAAAAAAATCTACACATAGGCATATAACAGTTAGGATTCCAGAAATCCAACAGAAGAACAAAATTCTACAAGCAGTGAGAGAAAAGAAACCAATCACATACAAAGGAAAGCCCATCAGAATCACAGCAGACTTCTCAGTGCAAACCCTCAAGGCAAGAAGAGCTTGGAGTGATGTATTTCAAGCCCTAAAGGAAAACAGCCTCCAACCCAGATTGATGTACCTTGCAAAACTATCTTTCAAAATGGATGGAGAAATAAGATACTTTCACAATAAAGAGCACCTCAGAAACTTCATGAATACCAAACCGGCACTCCAAAAAATTTTAGACAATACCCTAGGAAAAGACAAGGAGGATCACAACCCCAGGAAACCCAGCAGAATGAATCCATTGGGCATGACAAATTAAACGCAAAGGGGAGAATCCAACAAAAAGAAAAAGTCATGACAAGGCTTTTAAAACTTTTAACTTCATCTCCCTAATGAGTGTATAATTCAATCTTATTATTGTACTGATTAGTATTTTTCTGATTCTAGAGTTCCACACCATTCCTTGTGCTATACTGGCTATTTATCATCTTCTTATGTCTGTCTACATTTTAATTGGGTTGTCTATTAATGAGCTCTAAGAATTCTTTATATATTCTGCTCATAGGTTATATGCATTGTAAATATGGTCTGTTTAAGAACTACTTTTCATTTTAATGATGTCATTTAAAGTTCTAAATTTTGATGGAATCTCATTTATCAATTTTTTTCTTTTATACATCATGGTTTTTGTATCCTAGGTAGGTCTTGCCTACCCTGAATTCATAAATATTTTCCCTTATAATTTCTTCTTAAAGTTTTATAATTTTAGGCTTTCTTATTTAGGTTCATAGATCCCTTCAAGTTATTTTCATGTATGGAAAAAAGAGTTGAGGTTAATTTTTTATATACAGATACCAGGTGTTCTAGTGCCATTTGCTGAAGACACTATCTCTTCCTTGGCTCTTGAATTGAGTTTATATTCTATAAAATGCTAATGTTAAATAATCTTTCAAAACTCAGTGGACCATATATGTGTGGTTCTATTTCTAGATTCTCTGTTTTATTCCAATGATCTATATGTCTTTCCTTACACCAACACTGCCTTGATTACTGTAGCTTTAGAAGAAGTCTTAAAATTAGGTGCTAAACGTCTTCCAACGCTTTTTGTTTTTGTTTTTAACTTTTCTAGGTCCTTTGTACTCCTATGTAACTTTTAAATTTCAATATCCAATTCTTCATTTATAGCAAGTATACACAGACCTGAATTTTTATATATGCCTTGTGTTTTCTAATCCTGCTAATTTCAAGTATAAGTTCTAGGGGCTCCTAGAGATTTCTTAGTATTTTCTATGTAGATGATCATTTCATCTACATAGAAAGATTTTGCTTCTGCCATGCCAATCCTATCCTAGTTGTGTCATTTTATTGCCAGACTATTTTGGTGGGTCCTAGGTTTCAAAGTTTAATGGACAGATTAAGAGTAAGCATATCTGCCCTTGTTCCCCACCTTAAGGAGAAAGCATTGTATCTTCTCCATTCATATAAGGCATTCTCACTGGAAGTATGGAGTGCATGTCTTTAATCTGTTGAGAAGTTTCTGTTCTACTTCTAGTCTCCTGATAGCTTTTACCATGATCAGCTGTAGAATTTAGTCCAATACTTTTTCTCCAACTAGTGACAGGATCATATGGCTTTTTCCTTTCCTCTGTTAAAATGATGACTTTTGGGGATGGATCTTCCAATGCCGAACCAACACTGCCATCCCTATAACAAAACCACTTTCTATATCCTGCCAGATCTGACTTCTAATAGTTTCTTTTGTTAAACAAATTTCTATCTATGTTCATACTTTTTTCTTCTATTATCTTTATCCAGTTTTAGGATTAGCACAATGTTGAGTTCCTAAAATGAGGGGAGAAGTGTTCCTTCTTTTTTCTGCTTTAATTGTTTGATATAATTTATCAGTTAAAATGTTTATGAGCCTGCTGTTGTCATATAGGTAGGTTTTCAAGCTAGGAATATACTTTCTTTAATAGGTGCTATTCAAATTTTATATTTCCTCCAGAGTTAGTTTCATGAATTTGTCTTCTAAGTTACTTCTTAGAAGTTGTCAAATTTATTTCAAAAAAGATTTTTGTAATATGCTTTCTATACCCTTTTAAATTCTGTAAAATCTGTGGTAATATCTCCTAGATCTTAATATTGTAATTTAAAAAATGTATAACTGATATTGTGTAACAGGAAGAAAAGGTTGAAAAGAGCAGGGGAATTGGGAGGGGCAGGGGAAGGGAAAAAAGGGAAAGGAAAAAATATGAGAAGAGGAAAAAAAATGGAAACAAGGTCTTTGCAAATAGGGAAGGGTGGAGGGGTGAAGGGAGGGCAAGGGAAGGGGAAAAAAAATAAGAACCAAGAGACTCATGTAATGGTACAAGATCCCAATGATGAATGTAACTGTATTTTATACCTAAAATGTACCAATAAAGTTAATGGGAAAAAAAGAAAGAAAAGAAGCACATTAATAATGGGATGTGAAAATATGTCATATGTCAGATGCATGTAATTCCATACAACCAACAATAAACTACATTTCTACTCATTGACTTAGAAAGATTTCCATATGTTTTATTAAGTTTAAAAAGGAAGTGGGCTAGAAATATTGATTAACAACCATAAGACTCTATACATGTGACTATGTAACTTTCTATGATTTTAAGAACCTTGAGAAAGACCATGAGCAGAGTCCAACACACCTGGTATTACAGAAAAGAGAAAGGAAGGACCAGCAGAAGAAAGAACAAGCTGTAGACAAGAAATGATAAATGGTTTCACAATAAAAAGCATGTAAAATAACATTCCATTTGTCTTAGTTAGTTTCTCATTGTTGGGACAAACTATATAAAACCCACAAATTAGAGGAAGAAAGGTTTACCTCACAGTTGTAGAGGTTTCAGTCCATAGACAGCTGGTTCCAAGGCTGGGTGGCATGGCAGCGGGGCATCACAGAGAAGAAATAGTTCATGGCAGAACAGGAGGAAGCAGCCAAACTTCCTTCTTTCCCTTTTTATTACATCCAACCTACAAACCTATTGGTTGGTGCCACCTACACTCAGACGTGGCAAGGGGCTTCCCTTTTCAGTAAATCTATCATCTACAACCTGAACCAGGCCAAACCAATCAGTGGACTAATCCAGTACCACATGCCCATAATTCAGTCACTCCCCAAAGCCCACCTATGAGCACTTGAGGCTTTGGGGTGGACATCTAGATATAAGCCATAGCATTATTAATATAAAAATAGCCACATGTGTTTGTGCACAGCACCAGAGTTACAACAAAAGACTTGCAAACTCTCCAGCACTTTTTGCTAGAACTTCCCAGGATGAAATGTTCATGTCTACACTGTCCAAAATATAGCCACAAGGTAGAGAGGCCACTGATCACTTGAAATATGGCTGATGTGAGCAAAGAAGTGAATCTTTAATTTTATTCCATTTTAATTAATTTAAAATTAAAGCCAGATGTACTGAGATTACAGGTGCTTACCACCACACCTGGAAAAATAGCTCTTTAATAAGACTTGAAACAAGAGCTCATACCATTTACAACTGCAAGATTCTGTCCTTATATAAACAGTTCTTCCCAAGATTTGGGAAGAAAACAGTGAGATAACATGAAGTCTCTTCTTTCTTTGCAAAATCAACCAAATCAATCAAAAAAATATACTCGAATCTGGCCTTCCAAACTCATTTGCCTGAGACTAGTCTTGGGCTCTCCCAGTCTAATGAAGGGCCAGTTAGCAGCAAACCTTTACATGCTGATGAGGAGAGAATCTTTTCGGTTAAAGACGTCTTAGGATTTTTGAGAAGCAAGTATGTGCTTGGTTACACTCAGTTAATATTGATGCTTCTTCAGGTTATCCAACATCCAGAAAATTGCTTTCTGAAATATTCCTTAGTGTCTGTGGCCCACCTTTACCTCATCAGAGTAAATTTATCAGAGTAAAGAAAAAAAAATTAAATTAAAACCAGGCATGGTGGCACATGGTGATCTGTAATCCAATCTGTCTGGAGGTTGATGCAGAGGGATAGAGCCCAACCTAGGCAATTGAGTGACTTAGTGAGACTATATGTCAAGCTTTTAAAAATTGCCTGAATTTGTATCTCAGTGCTAAGTTCTGGGTTAAATCCCTAGTACCACACACACACAAAACAAACAAACATAAATAAAAAACTAAGTAGCCAACACAGTTATAGACAATGTTATTTTTAGTAAAAAATAGGCTTGCACTTTGTTTTATTTTTTCTTCTACTTTTCTATAGTGTTTGAATGTTTCTATAGTTATTAATTATGTAATCAGGAAAAAATTAAGTATTTGTACTGGTTAAGAGTTCAGGCTTAGATCCAGACAGCTTAATTTAAATCCTATTCTTGTTACTTCCTGGCTTATAATTTTGAGCAAATTATTTAAATTATTTCCATCACTGTACCTCAGTTTTCTTACCTAAAATGGGCATGTCACTGTTTCTATTTCATGGGGTTATTGTAGGATTAAATGAGTTTATATATTTAGAATAATCCCTAGCATATGCAAGTGTTTGATGAGATTAACAAATATAAATACCACTAGTTGTACTTATCAACGATCTTAGTTGCAAATATAGAAGACTTTGGCTAAAAGGTTTACTGAGTAGATGCTGGAAGCTCACAAAAATGTGGCTGTGTCTAGAGGACTTGGGTGAAGTCTCAAAAGGCACACCACAAAGGATGCCTCATTACTGGTTCTGGTGCGACAGCCACTGACACAACACATGTGTGTGGACAATTGCCACTCTTCTGCTCTGAGTGAAAGTCCTGCCTTGGTGTATCAGATTGACAGAACTCAGATCACGTCTTGCTGTAATTGCAAGGGAGTCTGGGAAAGCAAGACTTTTACCTTGAAGTTTCAACCTCTGCTGGGGAAGTGGCATCAACAGGGAGCTCTCCAAAATAAAAAGAACTTTCTGGGCGGGTCAGCAAAAAAAGAAAACAAAGGATCTCTCTCTCTCTCTCTCTCTCTCTCTCTCTCTCTCTCTCTCTCTCTCTCTCTCTCTCTCTCTCTCACACACACACACACACACACACACACACACACACACACATATTATGAATACTATCCAAAATAAGGGAATGCCAGGGAGGGAGGGAAGGTAATATAAAATTGTCAAAAAGTCGGACTGGATTCTGGATTACTTGGATGCTATTTAGAGGTCACTCTAGCTCTCTGGACTCTGGTTCTCATATCTGTGAAACAGAACTGTGGAATCATACGAGCTCTCTTGATGTTGAAAGCTATGAAATGCCATGTTCTCTGATAATCTCTGTAGATGGCATGATTTGAAACAAAGAATCAAAAAGATCTCATAACTATCTGAGGTCACCCAAAAATTCTTCTTTAGAAGTAGGTGACACATACATTTCTGTGAGAGCTTCTATTCCTTCCTTTGAAGTGAATTTTTGTGTTACAGTTAGTTATTGGAAGAGTTGAGAGGCGACCCTCAATCTCCAGACCCAAGACTGTTTTTTAAAAGGGAGAGAAAGGTGACAAGAGGTTGAAAAAAAGACAGACCCCAAATGGTAAACTCTTTTTTTTTGTAAAAATCCTTTGGAACTTAATAGCGTTTTTCATTTTAGCCACGCTCTAGGCTTAAGGGAAAGAAAGCTTTTTGCTATCTGCCCTCATGGCCCATTAGAGTTACCAGAGTTTTCTTAGGCTGTTCTTAATTACTCTAACATATTTTTAGGATCATCTAAAAGATGTGCTTTAAATGTATAGCATCTGTGTATATTTAAGTTGTGGTGAACTCTCAAGTGTGATTCTATGATGTCTCAATTTCCTTTTCTGTAGGGGATGCATTTCTTATTTTGTAAACTTAAACCAGGGCTTCCCAAAGATTTTCATACCTTGGAAATCACAAAAATGAGATTTGTGCAGTACAAGGATACTTCAGATTTTGAGGCAACTGACAGATTACAGCCTTTAGTCACCGCAGGCCTGGACCAGCCAACTCTGAGGGGCAAGAAGGGCATTACCAGTGCTGTCAACAGTACCCTTTCTTGGCACACCAATCTGAGAAGTAAATCTGGAGAGCTCTGGCCTTAACCAGTAGAAAAATTAGGTTTATAAAGAAAGGGACCCTTTTCATACAGCTTTACAGAAATGGATCTGCTAAGACACACAATGAATCAGAAAGGGTACATTTGATAAAATTGAAGAGACTAGTGGAAGAGTCCATACCCATCGACAAGTGAATACCTAAAGAAACTAGAATCTTTATATAATTGAATTAATTTGTTAATAAAAAAGGAGAGCACTATTGATTTTATGCAGCCATGCAGGGAATTATCAAAAGCACACTGAGTGAAAGCCAGGCACAGAAAGAATATAATGTTTTTTCCCATTTATATGAATATTTAAAACATTCCAAACAAATTGTTAGCAGTGAGATAGGGTGGTGGAAATGGGGATTGACGGGGAGGGGCAATTCTCTTTATCTTGGGATTTGGGTTACACAAGTGTATACATTTGTCACTTAAGATTAGTACATTTCACAGTACATAAGATTCATCTTAACAAACAAATGAAATACTATAAACAATTGTTGCACTTTTAGTTGATGATAAAGTGTTTAGAAGTGAAATATATGTAATGTATCAAAAAGATGATAAAATGGGCTGGGGATTTAGCTCAGTGGTGCCGCTGCCTGCCTCACAAGCGCAAGGGCCTGAGTTCAATATCCCATACCAAAAAACAAACCAAAACAACAACAAAAGAAGATGATAAAATAATGGATGGATTAATTAATGGAGAAATGGATAAAAATCTGATAGAGCAAGAGCAGTAATATTTTGTAATATGATTTAGTCAGTAGATCAGTAAACTAATATTAATGTGGGCAACTCATAAAAATTATTTATTCAGGATAGCAATGCTGTTGTATACTTCTGGATGCTAAAGAATTCTAAAGCAGTAAAAAGTTTCAGAAGTGTATTTCAGTGAACTCATTAAACTGATGAGGATATTGAGGCATAGAGAGATCCCAGATCGTACAGTGAGTGGGAGGCCAGGCCCAGACTGCCAGGTTGAGAACCCTATCAGTTCTATCATTCAGGAAAGGTTTTAGCCTCACACCAAGGCACTGATATCTTGGAGATTCATTTTTACCTAATAATATATTTCTGCAAATTACAGTCCTTGAAATCTACTCAAGCAATTAGTTCAAACACTATTTTTAAAGTTTGTAGACACTGGGGTTTAAAAAGAATGAAACAGTACTTTATTTTAAGCAACTTAATTAAAGCCTTTAGTTACTCATCTATTTATTGCTTTATTCAAAGGTGCTTTTTCAATGCCCAACTGCTTTGTCAGGGTATAGAGAGACATAGTTATTAATTACTATTATCATAACCACTTAACAAAGCAATAAGTACTCAGACCTTCACCCGTACTTTCTGGGAGTAAAAGTTTCACACCAACACTCCTCAAAGACAAGGAATTTCAGAGTAGAATATTCACATGAATCATCAAGAACTATTATTAAACCCTTTTTAGGGTTTCTGAGTCATTACCTAAAAGAAGATTTAGTTTAAGCTTACTTTGAGGAGAAAATAGAAGGCTAATGTTCAACTTTTTTCTTTTTTTTTTAAAGACAGGCCCAAGCTGGCCTTGAATTTGGCAATCCTCCTGCCTCAGCCTTCTAAGTGCTAGGCATACAGGCACATACTACCCTCCTTTAGTGGTTTACACTGAGCCACGTTTCCTTGTGTTGTCCTCCCTGCCACTCCTTTTAAGAAAGATGTGAAAGTACACTGATCCTCTGCAAATGAGAAGAGCATCTGTAAAGCGTGTGTTGAGACTGTTTCTCATTTCTGTCGAGGTGGTACTTTAGTGTGAGCTGATGGATCCCTCGGGTAGATTACCCTAGATGGACCACAGAAGCAGATGCTAGCATGATCTGAGGAAATTATCTATGAGAACCCTTGGGGAGAGAGAAGGCTGTTTAGAGCAAGTATGGGTGGGTGGGTGAGGGAGTGAGAGGCTGCAGCCAGGGGCAGAACTATGAGGAGGTAAAGTGCTCAGATGGGTGGACGGACTGAGGAAGGTCTCTAAGCTCCACTCTGACCTCTCCACTGCCTGGATTTGAGTGGATGATTGCTTGACCTCTGCTACTGGAACTGGCAATATCAGTACAAGCTGCCACTGTTGTCAGGGTATCTGAAAGTGCTGCGGAGGTCTTGGTGGGGTGAGAGCTGATGAAAACAAAACTGAATAGCTGACATTTAGCACCTATTCATTCCCCTCTTCCCACTCAGACTCCAGGGATGGCAGATTTTAATCTAGGAGATTATTGCCCACAAGTGTTGCTCTGGGAGAGAGGGTCCAGAAATAGTAGTCTATTGAATTCTGTGGTATCTGGAGCATCCCACTCTGGGGTTTATCCCTTCTTTGTTCCTAGGCCCACCTAGAAGGAGTCAGCTCCTCTAAAAACACATTATCAGACAGGGTAGCTTGAGTCAGGAACAGGATTTTCTAGGGCAAAATAAGTGCCTACAAAAGACAACAAATGTAGTTTGGAACTTATGGAGCAAGAGTTTAAAATAAACATGACAAACATAATTGGAAGAGATAAAATATTAGCATTATGAAGCAGAAAAACAAAGGCATAATAAGAATCAAAAGGGAATATTAAGGATTTTAAATGAAATGATTGTAAAAGGCAGTAATCATATCATTATGAATAATGGGATAAATTTAACTGACAAATGGACTTCTGAGGTAGAAAGATCAGATTGAGAAATTCTCCCAGAAAGCTGCAGGAAGGAAAGAGTAGAAATAGAAAATATAAAAGGGAAAACATCTTATAGAACAGAGAAAGCTGAAAGCATTTCCTTTAAAATCAGAAATGAGACAAGGGTGCCTATTTTCTTTTTCAATATGGTACTTGAAACATTACCAGGGCAATCAGGCAAGAAAAATAAATAAAAGGGATACAAATAGGAAAGGAAGAAGTGAATTATCCCTATTTGGGAGTGATATGATCCTTTACATCAAGACCCTAGACATTCTACCAGAAGACAGATCTGATAAACAAATTCAGCAAAGTGGCAGAATAGAAAATCAACACACAAAAATTAATAGCTTTCCTATACATCAACAATAGACCCACCAAAAAGAAATAAGGAAAACAATTCCACTCACATAGCTTTAAAAGACCTCTATAATAAAAATTACAGAACAATGAACAAAGAAAATTGAAGAAAACATTAGAAAACGGCAAGATACCCCTTATTCATGGATCAGCAGAACTAATATTGTTTAAGTGGCTGTATTACCAAGTGTGATCTACAAACTCAGTGTGAGTCCTATTAAAATACCAACAACATTCTTCATAGAACTAGAAAAAACAATCTTGAAATTCATATGGAAGCATAAAAGACAGAATAGACAAATCCGTCCTGAGCAAAAAGAGCAATGCCAAGTTATCTCAATACCCGATTTTAAACTGTACTACCAAGTCATAGTAACAAAACAACATGGTACTGACACAAAAACAGATACATATACAAATACAACAGAAGTACAACAGAAATACAACAGAAGACCAAAGCACCCAAGCCATCTGATTTTTGACAAAGAGGCCAAAAACATACAGTGAAGAAAAGGCAGCTTCATTAGCAAATGGTGCTGGGAAAACTGGCTAATCAGTATGTAGAAGATTGAAAATAGATCTTTATCTCTTCCCCTGCACTCAAATCAAATCAAAATGATTGTATGTAAGATTAGAAACTTTGAAAGTTCTAGAAGAAACATAGAAGAAACACTTCAAGCCATAGGCACAGGCAAAGACTTCCTGAATAGGACCTTAATAGCACAGGAAATATTAGCTAGAATCAATAAATGTAACTATCAAATTAAAAAGCTTCTGCACAGCAAAGGAAACAGTGAAGAGAAAGCCTACAAAATAGGAGAAGAATTTTTTTAGTCATTCTTCTGATAGTTATTAATTAATATCTGTGACATATAAAGAAATTTCCAAAACTCAACACCAAAAAATAGCCAAGCAAAAAATGGGCAAATAAATTGAACAGAGAATTCTTAAAAGAAGTTCAAAGAGCCAATAAGTATATAAAAACTATTCAACTTCTTGAGTCATTAAGGAAATGCAAATCAAAACTCCACTGAGATTCTATCTCATCCCAGGCAGCATGGGTATTGGCAAGAATGTTGGTGAGGATGAAGAGGGAAAGGGAACCATCTTACACTGTTGGTGGGAATGTAAATTAGTACAACCACTGCTGAAATCAGTATGGAGAGCCCTCAAAACACTAAAAATAGATATACCATTTGATCCAGCTATACTACTCCTTGGTATGTTCCTGAAAGAATTAAAGACACCAAACTGTAGTGATACCCACATACTCACTTTTATAGCAGTGCAATTCACAATAGCTAAGCTCTGGAAACAGCCTAGAAGACAATTAGGCAATGAATGGATAGAGAAAATGTGATAGATAATGATAAATGATAGATAGGTAGGTAGATAGATAGGTAGATAGATAGATAGACAGACAGATAGGTAGAAATGCATGTGTGTATTTTTCAACCATAAAGAAGGATGAAATCATGTCATTTGCAGGCAAATGGATGGAACTGAAATCAATAAAAACTACAGACATAAGATTTGCTATGCTGTCTAGTTCCCACAGCAAATAAGCTACAAACTCCATTACCGACTTAAATCTCTTATGAAATGTGAGAAGTGGAGCTATTATTTTTTTTTTTTGGTACTGGGGATCGAACTCAGGTCCTTGTGCTTGCAAGGCAGGAGGCAGAATCACTGGGCTAAATCCCCAGCCCAAGTGGGGCTATTATTGCAAAGAGAACCAATGGGTTCACAAAGTTAAATAAGTGAAAGTGAATGGAATAAGCCACTCTCAGAAAGTTAAATATCATGTTTTATATTGTATATGTGATAAATAATA
This sequence comes from Heterocephalus glaber, assembly GCF_053883595.1. Classification (NCBI taxonomy): domain Eukaryota; kingdom Metazoa; phylum Chordata; class Mammalia; order Rodentia; family Bathyergidae; genus Heterocephalus; species Heterocephalus glaber. The sequence continues at coordinate 7,324,879 of NW_028258324.1, read as the reverse complement.
AATAATAAATAAATTTTTAAAAATGACAGAACTAGAAATAGTCTTTTAGGAGTGGGGAAAGGGATAAGGGTGAGGGAAAAAGAGGAAGTTAAGAGAGATAAAAAAAATAATCAAAATATGTTACGTGCATGTGCCAATAGACCAAAATGAATCTTATTATTCTGTATTATTAATATACACCAATAAAATGTGCATATAAAGGAAAAATGAAGTGGTATGGAGGATAGAAACAGAGACACTAATATTGACAGAAGAAAATACTTTAAGAAATAATGAAAATAAATTTTCTGGACTTAATGAAAGATGAAAGGGATTACGTTGGAAGTTCTTACATACTTCCAAACAGCAGAGATTAAGGAAAACTCCGTGCTTAAAAATATTATGGTAAAATTTAATAATTTTAAGGTAAAAGAGATCTAAATGCTTTTAGGAGTTAAAAACAAATCCACAAAGAAACAAGAGTCAATTAGAAATCAGACTTCTCCACAGTAATATTTCAAAAGAAAAACTTAAAAACATTTATAAGGGAAAAGAACTGCGAACCTAGATTTTTTGAATAAAATGTCTTTTAATAAAAATATTCTCAGGCATACAGGGGCCACCTGTATGTGGAATATTTGCCACCCAAAGATGAATTATTAAAATTAGAAGGGAAATAAATTGAACATATCTTAAGAAATAAAGGAAATAATGGTAAATCAGATGTAAAGTTTGTTCTCTAAAAAAGCCAGAGGCAATGAAATATTAAAACAATTAATGGAAACACATATGACTAAAATTTTAAAATATTAATGCAGGAGAGATAAAAAGAAAAAAATCATGCTTATTATGAGAAAGATGATAGATTGATATAGGTAGATAAATATGCATATATATATATATATATATACACACACACACATACATATGCTCACACACTTGTGCCATACTCATAAGGGCAAACAGATGTGAATATGGTCCTAAATTGAGTAACAATTGTAAAAATAAAATTACAATGTGTACCATATAAACCAACAGTAGTGTATTGATCTATTCAATGATGTAATGATAACAAGCAAGAAAAAAATAGAGAGACAAGAAGAAAATAGAATATATAGAAAAATACAAAATAAAATCATTTAGGTAAACTACCTTATACGCTATAGACACTTAGTTCTCTGCTAAGTGAGGATATATGGTACCTATACACACATGTGCCCATACTCAGGGGCCTCTACAGTAAGCATGTTCATAACTTGATTCCAGATCCCCTGGAGGAGGAAGTACAGTGCTCTGTTAGTTGTAAAAAGGTTGACAACAGATTGGCTTTAAGGATGACATCAGTTGATGCAGAAATGTTCTGGCCAAGTACAGCCTATGAAATACATAAATTCATAAGGCTGCACCAGCCCCTTAATTTGAGTTGTCACCATATCACTAATTTTATAGTCACTTAAGGAAATAAATGTTTCAAAACATCCTTTGGAGAATGGCTTCCTTTGTGATTTTTCTTTAATTGACCATTTGAGATATTGCTGCTGATGCTTGAAAATTCATCTTTGACTTACAGCAGAACAGTTATGCAACATAGAACAGAATCTATTTGATTTTTTATTTCTGCCCAAGCATTAGAAATAACAAAATCTACAGACACAAGACTTGCCACGCTATGTAGTTACCATGGTATATAAGCTACAAAATTCGTTACTGACTTAAGTTTCTTATGAAATACAGGGGGAAGTGGAGGACTGCCAAAGAGAACCAATGGTTTCACACAGATCCTTCAATTCTAGGGAACAATTTTAAATCAAGCAGAACAATACACTTTTACACTTTGAATGATAAAAAATAACCATGTACTTCTTTATGACTGAGTAGTACTCCATTTCACTAAAGAAAAAAACTACACATCTTCTTTATCCAGTTACCAGTTGATAAGCACTTGGGCTGTTTCCGATTTAGCTATTACAAACTGTGCCACTATAAACATGGGTACGCATATATTGCTGTGGTATGATGCTTTTAATTCTTTTGGGAAAATACACAGTAGGGAAATAGCTGGGTCAAATGAGACCTCTAATCCTAGGTTTTTGAGAAATCTCCACATTGATTTCCACAGTGGTTGCACCACAGTGGTCTGCACTCCCACCAACAGTAGAGAAGGGTTCCTTTTCCCCCACAATCCCACCAGCATTTGTTATTGGTTGATTTCATGATAGCAGCCATTCTTTCTGGAGTGAGGTGGAATCTCAGTGTCGTTTTCATTTGCATCTCTCAAATGACCAGTGATGTTGAACATTTTGGAATGCACATTGAAGCTGTACTCTTAAGTAAAATAAATAGGACACACACGTGTAAATACCCAATAGTTTCTCGGGTGTGAGAAACTGTGAGTGTAAATGAGGACCAAAATGTATAATAGATAATGTGAAATAGAAAGAAAAGGTTCAAAGGGGAAAGCAAAATGGGGAGAGGGGTATTGTAAAGGAAAGAGGTATGAGAAAGAAGGAAAAAAATGGAAACAAAGTTTTTCGTAAACAGGGAGGGGTGGAGGGGTGGAAGGGAGGGAAGGAGAATGAGGAAAAAACAATAATCAAGATACATCAGGTACAAATTCCCAATGATGAATGTGATCATAATGTATACCTAAAATGCACCAATAAACTTAATAAATAAATAAAAACATGTATTTAATTTAGAGACAATATTCTCAGGTAGATTTTTTGGGGGGGTGGGTACCAGAGATCGACCTTGGGTCCTTGCACTTGCGCAGCAGGTGGCGAAACCACTGAGCTAAATCCCCAGCCCCTATAGAGACAATATTTAATTCTTCGTGGCACCATTATTGCCTGTTGGAACATTGTAGCTTTCTTTCTCCTTCTTGAATAGCAGCCATGCAATTTAAACAGAATCGATCCCTATTTAATCCTGTTTCTGTTGGCCTAGTGACTAATTTAGGTCACCCAGGGCTAAGTCAATCAGCTCAGGGCCTTCCTCTGGCCATAGGGATTGGTTCAGGGATTTCCTAATTATCACAGAGCTACAGACTCTACCTTGGATACAAATAAGGTGAACCAGCCTCAAAATGCAGCCTTCCCTGTATATGAGCAAGCCTATGAGAGAAAAACTGAATTATCGAGTCCTTGGATCAAATAATTCTGAAACAGATACTCCTCTTCCGAAACAGAAATTTCCAAGTATATGAGTTCAAAAGGTTTAAATCAGATCTTCCATTACTTACAGCCAAAAACTTCACAAATAATCCTTGTCCATTAGCAATTCCAAATGTATTTGGTTTTCTAAACTTGTATTTGACTTCCTACATTTAATGACAGGAGGCTCGGCCCACAGTACCCTGTAGTGGCATGCACATTACGCGTGGACGGTCTCCCTGAAGCCAAATGCTTTTCCTTCACATTTGCAGTAGAGTTCCAGTCCTGTGTTGGAAACAAAGAGTGGTGCATATGAGCTGTGGAATCCCCATCATTCTGGCTCCCTCCATGAATGTTATTAAACAGTAAAAGCTCACAATTAGTAATGCACAATTAGATCTGACAGTGAGGCAATCAGTCAGACAAAACACTTTAACATCCATGAGCCAAAGAAGGGTCAGTAGAAATTAAAGTTGAGGGACAATACCCTCCACAGGCTAACCTGAAGAGGTTTTCTCGCTTGTCATCAAAAAAGACAGATAGGTTTGCTTAAGGAAGTTTGGATGAAGTATATCACAGAATTTGTCTGCCTTCCAGGTGTGGTGGCACATCCCTATAATCCCAGCACCCAGGAGGCTGAGGCAGGAGGATCATTGAGAGTTTGAGGCCAGTCTAGGCTACATAGTGAGTTCAAGGCCAACTTGAACTACACAGCGGGATTCTGTCTCAAAAAAAAGAAAAAAAGAATTTGCCCTTTTCTGCTTGTGCATCTTGATTGGTCTTAATTAGTAAGAAGCATTTACTTGCAAATGTCCCTGAAATAAAGCTATGGAATAGTTTTCCCTCTTTTGGAAAGAAATTCAGTCAGAACCACCTGGGTGCCCAAATCTCAAAAATAAGCAGGCAGGAACAAAAAATTCTAGTAATTTTTAATGATCTGTTCTTTGAAAGCCTAAAGTGTTCAAGCTGAAAAAAATGAGACTGTGGACCACAGACTGAGCTGGAAGATTTTCCATTATATTGAATGATACCTGAAAAATTCACACTTCTTTCAATGAATTTAGCTTAGTTTAACAATAAGAAGTAATACCTGTTATGAATAATTTACATTTCAGTGTTTGGAGTAAACTGCATAAATGGCCTTAATATTTCACCTATCTTTATCCATTCATACTTGTTGTGACTTTGCAGCTCCCTTACCAAGAAGCAGAGTGTACTTCCCAACCTTGGGCTTTGTTTCTGCCATGTGACTTTCTTTGGCCATTGAAATGTTACCAAGTGTGATGTGACCAAAGGCTGCAAAAGCACTTGGATTATTGTACCTTGCTCCTCCACTGTGGTGCAATCAAGAGGAGACACTTTGACCTTCTAGGTCCCAGAAGGAGGGTAAGAAACACATGGAGCAGTTAGTCCAAGCCAGCCCATTCCAGGCAGCTAACTCTGGGCCATCAGCAGGGTTTTGGATGCAAGCACCAAATAAATGTTTATGTTGCACACTGCTTAGACTGTGTGGTTGTTATAAAATATTATTGTGAATGGAATATTTAATGGAGCCTCCTTCTTTATCCCTTCTCCTGAATTTGGCAATTCTTTTTGTCTCTCTCTTTTACATTTTCTCTCTACTTAATGAGTACACTTGGAAATCTTTCTTCATGTATTGCTATAAATAAGTAATACTAATTTAATACCTTTATAGCCAATGCATGTCTCCCAGGGAAATGCGGCTTTCTGAGCTTTTCAGCATGGGCTTTTGTCGTATAATTAGCTATAATATATGAACTTGCAGGCTTAAGCTGTCCACCACAACCAATGTACAACAGACTACTGCCAGCTGTCAGGCTAGCAGACCTGGAGCAATGATTTTGATCCTTAACATGTACCTCAAGTGAGCTCATCCAAACTGTGGGTACATGTGAGGACTAGGAAGTGCAATGCTAAAAAGTTGCTATTATACCTCCAAGCAGCCTTAAAGGTTAATTTAACCTGTATCCTATGGATTAATAATTAATAAGTGTTTTGACTGGGTATGGTAAAGAGAAGCCTTTCTTTGCATTATTAGAAAGCCAAAGGGGAAACTTAGAGATAATCTATCTAATCCTTTCATTTATTTTATAGATTAATTTTTCAAATAAATGTGCATTGAGCACATCCTGTTTTCCAGGCTCTGCACTAAATAATGAACATGAGATGTTCACATAAGGTTGAGAGCGGTAGGCAAGACCTAGCAAGCTTAAGGATGTTGCCCATGGTTATATGACCTCTGGACTTATGAAAGAGATTCAGTCCTTACTCAGGGCTACTTGTCACAGTGTAAAAAAAAAAAACTCTGGAAAAAATTAATGTGAAAAGAACTAAAAGGAGACTTGTGTAACCTCTGTAAGAGCAAAGATCACTCAAGAAGCATGCATTCAATCAACATTTTATTGAGTGTTTACTGAGTCTACTTTATATTCAAAATAACAGATGCTAGGGACAGAAAGCCATGTTCCAGTCAGGCCAGAAAGCAATTTAAAGACAGAATTCCAGCCAGTGTGGTATGTACTACTTGCAGAGGCTTTTTCAGGTTGCCATGGCAGCCCAGATAAGGGGAATTGAAAGCATCCCTAGAGGATGATGAGGATGTGATGAGGATCTGAGGGTCTTGGGGCAGTGGGATTTTCTAGGAATGGACAGCATATGAGCTTCATTTATTGTAATTAATCTCGTACTAAGGAGAAGACTAACATTTTCTCAGTGGTGCCTGGAAGCAAGGTTCATGATACCTAGGGAGGCCATGTGTCCATTTTTTAACGTTCAGCTCCTTTGTCCCAAAAAGCTGGAGGCACCTTGACAGACCACAGATCCCATTTTGGAAAACAAGTTAATGAACACAGATCCTAATTTGGAGAATGAGGTAATGAAACCAAAGCTGAACAAATCTTAACATACAAGGTTTAAGACTCTCAATTGCAAACACAAAGGCAGTATTAACTCCACCTGTAAGCAACAGATCCAAAAAGGCTTCACTTCTGCCCATACCTGCCTCAGCCAAGCAGTTCTTCCTACACTATTACCCCACTATCTTTTGAAACAGTTTCATGTTCACCTGTTATATCCACCACCCCCTGCTGGGCTGGACCTTACAATTCCATCCATAAGATACTTGAAACTCATCCGTTATCAGTGGCAAGGACAAGCAGAAGGCATTCACTCTACTAAGCCCTGTACCTTAGAGAACCACCTTCCTGCTCCATGCTGAAGAGGCTTCTACCCACCATCAATCCCCAACATGCTCCAATGCAGCCTCATGCCACCTTATGGTTTGTTCTCCATGACCCATACCTCTTAGAATCTAGCTCAGTACTGCTCAGTCCTGGACTCCACCCTGAGTCTCAGGAAGGGGTGAATTACATCAGCCTTGGGAAAGATATGTCTGCATCTCTCAGGCATCTCTGCAAGCCATGGACCATTTCTTAGAAATAACTTACGACTTTAGATGCCTTTAGGGTGAAAATAGAGCCACATTCTGTCTTGCACTTCACCTACTCTAGGAGATCATTGAGCATGCATTAGTATTTTATGTCTCAGTAAGAGAGTGATTCATTTGTGATTGGGCAACAAATGTTGCCTTAACTTAGCAAATTACCCAGTATTCTTCCTGGCAGGGGTCCCACATCTGTGTCTGAATCCTTTTCTTAGTTCTTTAGATTTTTTTTGCACTGTTTTTATAAGTTCATAAGAAAAAAATAATTTTCTTTATTTTTAACTCATCATTTTACAACCATAGGATATATATGTATTCTAAAAGACGTAGACAATATGAAAAAGAGAAAAATAATATTATAGAGTCTTTCCCTCTAATTTGTTTCTGTTTTAATTACATGGCAGTCACAGAACATGGCATACACTCTATAATTTTAAGAGACAATAAACAATTGACGAGGATTTACTGAGATTTTATAAAGGCCAAATTTGACTAATTTAGAAAATGTTTCCTGGGTCATTAAATGTATATTCCCTCTTTGAAGTTACAGAGATCAATATTTATCTTTGGAGCAAAGTACATTAATTAAATTATTGACCTTGGGTGTTTTCATTTTCACTATGGAGATAGTAGTATCCCTACTTCATTAGGTTGTTGTAAAGACTCAGTCTGTTAACAGAGGAAAAGAACTTATAATAGTCCTTGCACACAGCACCCAGAAATGTTAATTTTAATAATCATCACTGGTTTTACAATTTGTAGATCCTAGCTATCCATACTGATATCTTGGCTTTGTGTCTGTCAAGTACTGAAACAAGTATGTTTAAACCCTCCCGATACTATGCAGTGAATTTTTTTCCTGAATTTCCAATAGATTTGTCATATGTAACCTAAAAATTCATAATTCTATAATCATTGTGGTGCTCTTGATCAATTAAAAAATTCTAATTCTTTTAACCCTGAACTATGATATTAATATTATGATGATTCTTTGCTTTTGACTGTAATCACCTAGCATTCTTTGCTTACCTTCTCATATTCAGCCAGAACAATGTTGCTTGGGCATGCTCCTTAAAATAATAGAATTTCATGGTTTCTCTAGACTCAGAGAATAGCAACTTCTGAGAGCAATTAGCACCTACTAGTTTCCCCAGTAAAATGAGCACTTTTTATGATTCTTTCCCCCTCTTCCTTATTATCTTTCAGGGGAATGACTTAGAATTTTGTGAGTGGCATATTAATCAAATTATTCATCACTTTATTTTTACAGTGTGCATATTTTCTTTCAATTGGTATCATTTATATTGTTTTATAGCCATCATCCACCAATCACTTAACATTCAACGGGTATATCATAGAAGCCAGCTCCCTAATAACTTACACAAGTTTCCCACTGATCAGTTCTTTACTATGATTCACCTTGCATGTTGCTAAGAAGCACGTGCACTTTCCAGGTAGCACAGTGATGAGAACCATTCTTTTGCTATGAGGTCAGTATACACAGATATGAAGTTTGTGCTACACTAAGAGTCTAATTTTCCCATCTCATGAATGTTCTTGAAGTAAAACATTCAAAAGTTGCTCTCCCCACAAAGAGTGAGTCCCTCCAATCTTTTATTTTATGGAGGATTTTCCTTGGTCACTTTAAAACATTGTTCCTTTGACATGTATCCCACCTCTTAATGTTTCTAGTCCATCAATTAACAATACTCTGAATTGTGAATACACTGTTTGAGTTCCATTTCCACCATATCTTCTGGTCAGATTCTTTATTTTGTACTTTTTCATAGGATGCTAGGATTTTCCTAGCTCTGCTCTCTCCATCAGAGGAACCTCTTCCTGATGTTGTTGATGCACTTTGCTTTTCTAGTATATTGTTAAGTTCCCTAATAGTTCTGCCTCTTTAAATCCTTCCCTTGGCTTGACCAGTGCTTTCCATGCCTTATCTTTTCTTGCTTCTCATTTCAGAGTCCATGCTTTCTTTGATCTCCCTGAGCATATATACTGCTTCCGTGCCCAGGATTAAATCTTCCAGAACAAGTTCTTCATCTTTTACAGCCAGAGGTCACCTCCCTTTGATTGCTGTAGAGTTTTTGGAATGTACCTAACATTGTTCCTTCTGTTGAGTGAAGTTAATTGAAGAAGGTAATTCTTCCATTCCTTTGCTCTCAAACACAAGATCATTCACCTGTTTGTCACCCCCTGTCTAGCAGGCCTTTGCCTCAGTCCATACCCTGAATTAGCCCTGTATACCAGGATGTTGGAAATCTGTCAGGTCCATCTTTCAGAGGCCTGAGAGGGTGGGGACTGGCATATGGGGACAGCAGTCCTGCCTGGGACTTCTTTTTCCAGAGATTCTTGACATGTGGAAAGCCCACCCAAGGCTTGTCATTTCGTCATCCTGAGTGGAAGGAGAGTCCCTTTGCCACCACGTCAGCAGGAAAGACCCATGGAGAGGGGCATGAATGGGGCTTGGGTTTGCCTGTGTGTATCAGAGTGAGCCAAGCACTTGGGAAGAAGCCTAGACCACAGACTCCCTCTAGCCCTACAGCTGATTGGGGAAGAGCTTCCTTGTGTGTTTTAAGCTGTTCTGTGTGATCTGGCACTACTGTCACTCTTCAGGTGTGAGAAGTGGGCCAGTGGAGAGGTTTCACCTCTACCTGAAGCTTGAGCCAGATGGTGGCCATCACTGGAGGGACTGTGAACTGCCACATCCAGCCAGTAACAAGGTTTTTGGTGCTGAGCAGCAGGAACAGCAGGATCCAGCAGCAGTGCTCACAGCCCAGGCTGGAACGCGGTATCTCCACAGCGGGGAGACTGTGCCTGCCCTACGGACTGTTTCTCCTGTGTGATGCCCCTCTGCCATGCCAGCCTGCCTTAGAGCCAGCTGACTACGAACTGAAACCTCTATGAACTATAAGCCAAATATACCTTTCTTCCTTTAACTTCAGGTGTCAGGTATTTTGTCTCAGCAACAAGAAAAGTAACTAAGACACAAGAGAAGTAGGGGAATCAGGAAGGAGGCTTCTGTTCTTGGCCTGAAGTTGAAGGGAACAGTTTCTTTTATCCCTCTGCCACCCAGGTCTCATTTGTGCCTGTGTTTTAAACAGCGTGTGCTAGCTCCTACTCTTCTGTCCCCATGAGGTAAGCCACTACCCAGCATCTTTTCATCTGACTCCAATTCTGATGCTAAGTATGAATCTCATCACAGATGAAATGCTGCTTCCCTAGTTTTTGCCTCTCTCCCCTGTCCACCTGTCTGTTTAAGGTACAGGATTTGAATACTTTCTGAGTAAGAAAGTAAAACTCATACAAAACCTCACTCCCACCTGCACTGTCTGCTTCACTTACCCCTCTCCATGCCTGGAACTCCAGACCCAGTCAAGTGGGGAAGGAGATAGTCACTCTGTCCTCAAATGTTCCAGCAGAGAAACAGCAGTTTTGTCAGAAACCTGATAACTCACAAGGACTTTGGCTTAGGATGAGATAAAGCCCAAAGGTGTTTATGCTATTTCGGCACCCTGCAGACTCCAGGAAAATGCAAGGTTGAGAAGTAGAAACACTCTGCCAGTTATGCTGAGAAAAGCAGAACTATGTGTTTGTGGGTACTCACCCCAGCCTCTCACCTTCCAAGACACAACCTGTGCTAAGAAGCAGGAAGGCACCAGGCCTCCTGGGCTGAGATAGCACTGGCTGCATCTCCCCAAAGCTCATCCCCAGTGCACCTCCATTAACCCTCACCCCAGGAATCACAACCAACGTTTCAGATAAGGAAAGGAGGTCAGTGCTGGCCTGAGAGTCCTCACAACAGTTAGTGGGGATCAGGGGGATGAAAAGCACCTGCTATCTTCTCTCCACCCCAGAGGAGAGCCAGGCCCAGCCTGAGTCACAGGCATCCCAGGCTCGTTCATGGCTTGGCAGGATGGGAATGGGGTAGAGGAAGAAGAGCGTAGAGGCTGTGTGTGCCTGTCCTCTCTCTGCCCATCCGAGAACTGCTGGGACCAGGCCAGCAAACTGAACACAAACCACAAAACCATCACCGCTGTCCTGAAGGCTGATGGAGGAGGAATGGATGCCTGGGAGGGTGAGTCTGCTGGATAAGCAGGTAAGGTGTGGACCCCTGACCCTCCCAGCTGCAGAGAAAAACAAAAGGAATGATACAAATTTAAAAAGTGGGCAAATAAACTTCCCAGAGGGTTGGAGAGCCTGAGTGATGGAAGAGTCCAGGGCAACAAGGGGGAGAACTGTGAAGGGACCAAACAACTGGTCCCTGAGGGTAGACCAGGTTAGAACTGAGGATGGGCTCTGGGTGCAGTATCGCCTGGACTGGATCCTGAGCTGAGGATCTGTGAGTGGCAGCATATCTCTCAGGCAGGGTCCTCACCTCCCTTGCAGAGGTGTCTGAGGGCCAAGTGGTGTCAAGCGCAGATGCAGCTGGTATGGCCTGCTGTGAGCTCTCAGGCCCCTTCCTCCAGCTGCTCTAGATACTCCCTCAGTCTACTCTAGATACTGTGGGACAAAGGATCAGAGGTAGGTTAGGTCACAGGCAGTCATGAGCCTTGAACCTACTGGGTCTCTACAGCTGCTGCCCCACTGCCCACCCCATACCTCAAAGGCCAGGAGCAGCCACGGGGCTGGCAATCTGGATGGCAATCAGAGTGCTACCCAGCCTCCATTCTTCAAGTCTGCTCTCTTAGGGAGATATGTCCTGATGTGCACACCTTTCCCTCCTGGTGCTGTCACTAGCATTGTGGTCCTTCCTCCACATCACCAAGGACGTGGCCTCCTGGTTCACGCCACATCCCCAACACCTGCCAGTCTCTGTCCCCGGCTCCCACTTGCATGCTCACCCCACCCTCTGGCCTCAGCAGCCCTGGAGTTCATCCCTTCCCAGCTCCTCCCCGGCTCTCAGCAGCCCTCCTGTCCTAGCCTGGGCCTTGACTCTCCCTCTTGCTCCACCTCTAATGTCCAAAACACCCTCTGTGGTTCAGATAGTCCTGCTCTCCCCATCTTGCCATGATGTTGGATCATCTACCTCAAGACCTCTAATTTGCTAATCACTTCAAACTCAACTGTCATCTTATTTCCTATCATAGAAAATTTAAACCTTAGATTCCACAGTTCATTCTTTTAATTTCTGCTGTTATCATCTCAACTAGGTCCCTCTCTGTCTGCCTTATACTCCATTGAAAAATCCACCTCTGCAGTGACTCCATCCAAGTCTTTAAATACCAGTGAAGGGAAAACATGTGTTTACAGCCTTCCCAAGTCAGAGGCACACAACTACATGCCTAGATTCCTACTCTCCACTGACCTGCTCAACCTTGCCATGCCATTCTGCAGTGTTTAATCAGCTTGCTTTTCCAAAGCAAGGTGAATGAGAACTCCATCCCTAGCAGCTGATAGTCTCATTCTGCCATGAAGAGACTGAAACACCTTCATCATCCTGCCATTCATTTCATCAGCCTAAGCCTCCACACTTGCCTCATTATCTCTTTCTCCTCTTGTGCCCTCCCCTCCTATCAGAGGCTCCAGTCCTTCTTTTCTCAGACTGTGTTCCCTTTAATAATTCTTCCCCACATCCCCATCCCTTTTCATTCTCCATTGTGACCACTGCATCTACATATACAAGTGTAATCTCCCACCTGACACACTGCTCTTGGCCCCAAAACTTTCTCCCATGATCACATTATGGTCCTTTAAGGACCAATTTCTTACACTATCTATTCCCCTCTATCCCATTTGCTCAACCAAGTCCAGCCTGCCATTCACGCCCACCTTTTGATGAGGTCATCAAAAACCTCATGCTAATAAAGCCAATGGATTGTTCTATCCTCGTTTACTGAAACTCTCACAAGCACGTAGCACTGTCCACATTTTTACATCAGCTTCTTCTCTATTCCTGGTCTCCTACCCCTCCACTCATTCTCAGGGTTGGCTTCCTCAAGGCCCTATTTGGCTTCCTTCTCTTTTCCCTCTATGGTGACTTCATGACAGTCTTTATGCACAAATTTATGTCACCACGTCCTGAATGTCTATCTTGACCTTGACCCCTTCAAATTTTGTTTCCTATTCATTAGGCTTTCCTTCATCCACAACATGACTATCTTAATGCCAGCTTATCTGAGAATCCTCCTCATCACATCCCTCCCTCCCACAATCAGCCCATCAGGAAGCCCATGACATCACCATGACCTCCTTCTCCCATGTCCCCTTCTGCCTGTCTCCACTGTTCCTATCCTGGGCCAGGTCACCACTTTCTCCCATAGGAATTACTGAGGCAGCTTCTTCTGTCTCTTTTCTCTTGTAGCCCCTTTCACTCCGTGTTCCACTCAATACCAGGAGTGACTCCTATGACACATACACCATGGCCTGAAGGCCCTGTACCATCAGTTCTCACCTAGTTCCTCTGCTTTAGCACCCACCATTTACTAATGTCTAATTACACTGGCCTTTTCCCATTTCTAGACCGGGTTCCAGTCTGTTACATTTGGCTACAAATTCTTTGCCAATTCTCTGCCCTATCATTCACTGTCCCATCAAGAAATGAGAGTCTAATTCTCCTATACTTGAGTCTTGGATGGCTTTAAGCGACTTTCTTAGCCAACAGAGTGTGGCAAAAGTTACACTACAATTTCTGAGGCCAGATCAGAAGCCTTTCAGTTTGCACCTTGGTCCCCCAGAACACTTCTCTGGAAGCCAGAATTATGTAGGAATTTCATCATCATGTTGGTGAAACCACAATATAAGAGTGTTTTCCAAGTTCAGCCCAGCCTTCCAGGTATCCTACCAAGGTGCCAGACCCGACACATTGGCTTCTCCAGAAAGGCTTTATCTTCCAGCTCAGTGCCATCTGGACTTTTCAAAGGATCTGCATCAATTACAAGGAACAACTACCCAGCTGGGCCCCATGATTAATTTCTGATCTACAAAATCATGTGTGAAGGCTCTGGGTGGGAAGAATATCGGCAAAAACATTGACCCTGGAAGCAACAACCATATATTCATACATGCTTCTCTCTTCTATACTCCCCACCAACTACTTCTTGTCCTTTAGCTTAACTGTTCTTAAAAGAACCCTTCCAGACTGGCCCAACTAAAAATTTAAAATATCAAATCAGTACTGTGTCTACTTCTTCATTTCCTTATAAGAACTTAACAAGTAAACAGGCATCCAATTAATATTAATTTTATTTTCCCTTCTATAACAGGCTTTAGTAAATTACGGTCCAGACACAAATCACCTATTGTTGGTATTTTAACTAGGGTTTCATTAGGACACAATGACACAAATTAATTTATATATTGCACAGATAATTGACACGACAAAGTTAAGGTGTTGCCACAAAAACCAGGTGCCACACAAGGCCTGTAATATTTATTGTCTGGCCCTTAAGAACTGTTTGTCCAGCCCTTGTTCCAGTATTGATAAGGGCTCTATCTCCCTCTCTATATCTCTTGGGACTTGGAACTTAGTAGGTGCATAACTAATACCTGCTGAAAACACTAGAGGGCATGGAGGTCCAGCCATCAGCCCTATTACCATCAGTCTTCCTGGTGAGTAGGGCATGCAGGGGCTGGGCTAGTTCCCTTCTGATTTCACAGAGACTAAGGCAACTTGAGGTCAAAGTCCTGGAGCAGAGGCACCAGAATTCACGGGTCTCAAGTCCAAGATCAGCCCAAGAAGATCTTGCCACCTGCTCATGCTCACTTTCAGGGGAAGAAAAGGGTAGGGTGATTGGTAACGACCTCCTCCCACTTCCAGGAACCCACGTTTGGGCCAACCCTCAAGTAAGAGGATCCTCTGCTGCTATTCTGCCTAACAAGCAAGAAGTGGGACAGACCCTGCAGAACAGCCATGAAGGACAGGGGAAAGAGATTCTCCTCTGCTTCAGAAGCTCCACCCCAGGAAGAAGGGATGGTGACAAGGCAGGCACCACAACTGCCACTTCCTTGTTAAACTAGACAAGCTGGGGCAGGGGGCGTGTCAAACTGTGTGTGGTCACAGACTGGACATGCTTGCGCATGGGGTTCCACACTGTACTCATGTACAGGGAAGAAGCTGATTGAGACTCTGCCAGGGCCCCTAGGATGAGCTATGGATATTTGCCTGATGCTATGAGTTGGGAGAGCCCACTGCTCAAAACATATATCACACACATCTCCCACTTTTAATACAGTATCATCTATCATCTCACAGGCCCAGAAGGAAGCCCCCACCCCCACTTCAAGATCTTGATCTTAGGTTCTAGGAGTCTACAGTGGGTTTCCTCTACTGATGAACTCGAGTCTTAAGGCCCAAGACAGAGCCAGATTCTAGGAGTTCCAAGTCCTGGAGGGCTTCCAGTAGTTGCTCCCGGGCAGCACCAATGAAGGAATTTTCCAGGAAGGCAGGGAGGCCTCCCACACCATCCCGCAGGGTGTACAGGGGCACCCGAACCAGGCCCAGCACCTGTGAAAGAAAGGAGACAGGAGGCATTGGGATTCCAAGTAGCTCCTCATGTTACTTCAATCCTCTCTGCAAAGGATCTCTCTAAAGGTCTTCCCTCAAAACCTAGCATAGTGTGGCCCAAGGCTCATACTCCAGTGAAGCTTAGTAGGTCCATCCCCATGCATCCAAATGACCCGAGACAAACTATCCAGCTCTGAAAATATTGGATCCATATCACTTCTTGAATCCTCTACTGGCTCCTGCCTCTAGGATGCAGGAAGGGGCCTAGACCTCTGGTTCTGAAATGTAGAGCTCACACTGGCTGTATCAGAACCACTTGGGAACTCATGAAAAACAGATTCTCAGGTTCCTCCCATCCCGTTCCACAACCAGCAAATATAGCAGTGATGCCCGTTACTCACTGTTTTACTATATGCGCTACTGAAGACAGCACAGTAATAGCTCTTTAATACACGCCCTGCCCATGATTCCGATACTTGCCAAAGTTTGAAAACCACCTCCATATACAATCTGTCTCCCTATTAACCTTGTCATAAGTATTTGGGTCATATTTTCTACCTAAGATAAACTGGGGCCTAAATTAACTCTAAGGGCACAGGTAGCCATGCCTGGCCACTATGACATTATCAGTAGGGATCAGCAGAGAGCCTAGGATGGGTGAATTCTAGAAAGGTCTCTGGGGCTGGTAAAGTAGGGAGGGAGAGCACTTCCCAGGGAGACCAGGTTGGCATTATTATCCTGATTGAAAATGATTAAGATCCCAATTACTTCTGGAAACTGGGGAAGACTGCAAGGTCTGGGCAGCCATGACCTCCTTCTAGGGAACCTGGCTAGGGAGGCTTTCCCTGGAAGGGGAACCCATGGGGTAAAGAGGGAGCCTGGATATGGGGCGGGTCCCGGCTAGCCCCACCTCCAGCCCGTGGTCCTTGGCTCTTGGTGCTCCAGCTTCCACAGCCTCCAACTGCTCTAGCGTCAGTCGTTTGGCATAGAAGTGAGCTACGACGCGTGGCCTGTCCCCTGCATGTGAGCTGCGGTAGTCTGTGCGCTCCACGCTGAAGACAGAGACCGCCTCGCCCAGCTCCTCGCGCAATTCACGGTTCAGTCCGTCCTCCAGGGTGCTGTCCTGTGAGTCCACGAAGCCACCTGGAAAACCCAGGCGCCCATCAAAGCGCATCTGCATCTGCAGGGAAGAGAAGGTTGGCTGGGTGTCTGGGCGGTGCGACCCGGGATGGCTCGGGGTGAGGGCGGGGAGTGGCCGGGCGCGACCTTTCCTCACCAGCACGGCGTACCGCAGTGGGATGCGGCCAAAGAGGATCCCCGGGTCGGGCGCGTAGAGCAGCGCGTGACAGGCATGCCGCCACCCAGGCCCCAGAGTTAAGGCCTCTGTCAGCTCCAACTTCCGGCCCCCGGCCATTGCTGAAACCTTTCCCTTCCTAGTCTGGACACCCACGTGTTCCAGCGGGGTGGGAGGGGGACGGGTCTTACACTGACCAATATGGGGCTGGGTGGGGCTGCCCGGACCAATCCTTGAAGCGATCAAGGGCGGAACTAAGGTTCGTAAGGGCGGAACTTTGTAGCTGGAGCCCGGCACCAATCAGTGTGGGGTTTTCTCCCTGGGAGCTGAGTGACCTTTGTGAAATTGAAAGCTTCCAGGCAGTTGGGCCTCACTCTGGCCAAGCTGAAGGTCCAGTCCTGTGGGTCCGGTTTGAGGCCTGTAGATAAAACCCCCCGTCACAGTCTAGGGTCAGCAGGAATTCAGGGTAATCTACAGATCTGGGAAGCATAGGGTTTGTAACCTGAGCAGGATTTAATTGGAACAACACAGAAACTGCATTTGGTTTGTTCTGGATTATGCACAAATCAAGGAGCCTGTGGTTTGGGTTAGGAGGGAAATAGGCAGGTTTGGCTTCGGAGACCATACCTGTCCTAGGGCAGTGGTGAAGGAGAGAAGAGATGCGATTTACTTTTAGGAATGGTCGAGTTGAGGGTCTGACTAACTAGGGGCAGTGATGGGTTTGGTGTTAGTGAAATCACAGGGTACAGTGAGGTTGTCTGTGGGAAAAGGGGAGAAATGAATTGTGGGTGAAACTGTGGCATAGAAGGGAGAGTGAGGAGGAATCAGAGATAGAAATCCCCAAGGTTTCCTTGGGTGTTTGGGGGTGAATTCAAATGCCCTCAGACCTTTACCTTCTGATGGGGTGGGGAAGAGATGGCCTACTCTGCCGCAGAGGGTGGGCTATATGGGCCTGATGCTGAGAAACAAGATTCAAGATCCCTCACCCCAGTTCCATCTCCTCCATCTGAAAAATGCCCCAAACCAACAGTGTTGATTCCACCAAGGGAAGGGGAGTTTGCCACTTGAGACATCTGGGCATAAAGTCACAGCCTGTAAGCCATTGTTCATGACAAGAAAGAGCTCAGCACTCACCAAGACACAGGCTTGGGATCTTAGAACTCACTCAGTTCCTGCAAGTCCCCAGTTGCTCATCTATTAAATGGAGATGATACCAACCTGCTAAGATGCTGAGAAATGCAAAGCAGAATGTGCCAGGCACACAATAAATGTAACCATTCTTGGGGTTCAGGGTGGGGACACAGTGCTGTGTCTTACATTAAAGGTACAGGTTTTAGAACTCAGCTGCACTCATCATGCCTCAGCATTCTAAGGGCACAGGAGATGCTCCTGGCATCATCTCTCCCAGCTTACTCTTTGGAGAAGTGGGGCAGAGATGCCATCACTAACATCAGGCAACTGGACCAAAGTGATGATGAGGCCAGAGGTGTGATACGTCTGCCATTACCATGCTTCATTTCTAGGAGGCTGGGATAGTAATGGCTAAACACTAGGGTCTCTTTGCAAAAAATAACCTTAAGCTGCCAATTCCAGAGTCCCATCCTGGACCACTTGAATCAGAGTCCTTGTGGGTGGTAAGGTATCATTGGTAGAGAACCAGTGCCATCACCCTGCGCCCAGCATTCCTGGGTGACAGTTTCTCTCCTACCTCTGCTGCCTTTAAGGATCTAGGGGCAGACATGCCTCTTTTCAGAATATGGTGTCTTGTATTTTTCTTTCCTGATTGCTGAGGGGACTTTTAAAGATGGGTTTGGGCATTTCTGAGGCAACATGAGTAACTATAAAACCAAAGATTAGATAGATAGATAAATAGAAAGATAGACAAATAGATAGATAGATAGATAGATAGGAATTAGTGACTTTGGAGACCAGCACTTTGTCCTAGATGAATGAATATGGAAGCCCTCAATATGTTTCTGCGACCTGGCCCTGTCTTTCTAATTGCTCTTTGCCTCTGCCTCTCGCCCCCACCCTCACCCCAAAACCCTTATTCCACCAAGCTGAGGTAAATTGCCTGGTAGTTAAGGCCAGAGGTAGAGGCTGAGCCACATGCTAAAGAGCTGCTCCAAGTTCATAAAGGTACTCAAAGACAAAAATAACTTTGGTGGTCAACCTTGGGGAATGCTAGGGAACCAATTCATTATTTTAAAAAACAATGAAGAAAATAATTAAGAATTTATCTTTTTTATATGGGCTGTACCTCCTATTATAAAAATATTCCTACTAATCAAAGAAGGACTAAGCTAATCAAGGATTTACCACTTTTAAACTTTAATGGATACTAGAGAATAATCATCAATGGTTGCCAAAGTTACAAAAAGACAATCAGTGTAATGTATATCATGTTGAAAAAACAAATCACCTTCTGTGAATGGTTTTGGGTCATAATCCTGAAAGACAGAATCCTCAGTGCCATAATGTCAAATGTTGAAATTATGACTGATCAAAATCCCTAAAGTCTAAAATCTTGAAAGGTCAAAGTATGTTGAAAAAATAATTAAAATGTTCTTTGAAAGAGATTTATTTTCATTTTGAAAGAGGATTTAGCCAAGAAACATAAAAATATAATAGAAAACCTCCAAGGCCACTTTGTACAATAAAATATGCAACGGTAACGTTTCTCCCTGGCAGTACTGGGGATTGAACCCAGAACCTCACATGCTAGGCAAATGCTTTACCACTGAGCTACATTTCCAACCCCATCTACCTATCATCTATCTATCTATCTCTGTTTGTTTATTTAGGGTTTTTTATATATATATATATATATACCAGGGATCAAACTTGGGATCTTGCACTTGTGAGGCAGGTGGTGGAACCACTGAGCTAAATCCCTGGCCTTTATTTAGGTTTTTTGATACAGGGTCTCATGATATAGTTAAGGGTAACCTGGAACTTGCTATGAAGTCCAAGTTGGCCTCTATCATCCTCCTGCCTCAGCCTCCAGAGTGCTGGAAATACAAGTGTTTGACACCATTCTTTAACAGTGAAACATACTTATGTTTCACAAACATAAAACACTCATATATTATATATATCTTGTTGGTATATGTATCATCAAGACCTTCATGAGTATAATATTTTTGGACACTAAGAAATAAGCCAAAATGTTAAATGTATAAATACAAATCACCGTTGTTGGTAATAGTCTGTACTCAGTTTTATAACCATGGGCATCTGAGTTATTTGGCAGTCTTTTGATGAGGTTGATCAAAAACTGCAGTGAGTTGCCACTGCATATGCAGTTACCCAAAGAGCTGAAATCTCAAATAATTTTGTATCACAAATGCAGATGTACACAAAGGACATCTCTTCATTTATTGAAGAAGTTTCAGCATTTTTACATACACAGACAATGCTTACTCTCAAAATCAACATTATAATGATGCACTTTCATGGGATTAGGTTTGCAAAAACATGCATAAGATGAATTAGAATGCTCTAAAAGTCTTTATACAATTTATACCTGTAGTACTGAAAATGATGCAAAGATGAAATACATAGCATATCAAATTATTTTAAAAATGCCTACAATTTAAAATTGTAGTGAAAATGTTAAAAAGAAAAAACCTGACACATGACAAAGTGTATTCCAGGGATAGATTATGGGCAAATGCACAGAGCAGGTCTATAATAGCTAATGGATATTCAGGATTGTTCTATTTCAAAATCTTACAACATGATGAATATCTGTATTCTTTCTTTTAAGGTATGGCTCTCTTCTGAAAATACAGTCACATCCATTTTCCACATGGTGCTATTCTTTTTGAAATTCTATTATGATCTGATATACACTGACATAATCATTCCCTAGTTTCCCATAATATATGCTATTCTTCCATGTTGTTTTGGGGAATTCATTCCACAGGTACCAATAAACCAGCCCCACATTTGGCCAAAGCAACAATGGTGATTGAACAGCAACATCATTGGATGTCATCTTATCCAACTGTGCACATGATTATTTTTGAAACAGTTAACTTCAGTTCTAAAATGCAGTTTTAGTTCAGTGAAAGTTCCTGGGATGTCATTGCCTAGAAGGAATTCCAATGCAAATAAATGAATTTTTAAATTAAGCTCTTGTTGCTGCCATATTGCATGGCCAATTCACTCAATCTGAATTTTCTGTCAAATATATTGGGCTGAAAGGGAAAAGAAACAAAGTTTATTAGTAACACTTTATCACTTGATCACACCTAATTCCAAGTCTATTATTATGGTTTGGATATTTAATTGAAATTCATTTTCTTCTTCCATGTCTATCAAATCTTCAAATAAGCATTTATAGAGTTTCACCTTGTCCAGGCATTGACTCAGAGATGAGCAGACAAGCTCCAGAATTTTCACACCCAACAGAAGCATGAATTGTACATATTTGACTAAAAACAGTGGGAAGAGTTGTGAAAGTGCCATTCATTAGCCAAAGTGAAACATGCACTGTTTGTTTTTTTAATGTTGGATTTACTTGTAAATATAAATCTGTCTTCCTCCCCAGTCAAGCTCACCATTTAATGTGTTTTGTGACACTGGAGGGACATATGTATTAGCCAGTGTGTTTGGTTCTTAAGGTTGCTGAATTCTTGTCGAATATTTTTCTTGGACAAAAGGCATTTTTAAAGTCAAGCATGGAGCTGTGTGTAAAGAGGCAGAAGTATTTCACAACTGATTAATTTAAAAACTACCCTATGTACAACTGAAAATGGACTAATCTCTTTCTCAGAATTTCGCTTTCTACTTCTCTTATAAATCCTCTCTATGCCTTTCCATGTGGAATTGTGGTTTCCAGGACTTCAACTTTCAGAACTATGGTATTCAGGATTGTGTCTTTTAGAGTTATTCTTGGCACCACTGTTAATGCTATTATTAATTATTTATTCTTGCCAAAAGTTGAACTTGAATCTAAATCTACCCACCTGTTAGGAGAAAAATTAATGAATATCTCTTTAAAATAAGAAGAAAACAACTATCCACATAGTACTGTAGGGGGTTAGAGTTTAACACAAGTATATGGATTCATGTTTAGCTTGATATACAGGTAGCTACATATAGAAATATTAATAGGTATGTGTATATACAAGGGCTAGTATGCATGCATTTATATTTTCTTGATCTGCAGTTGTGAGGGCACAGAAGCAATGATCCCCAGTAACAACAAGCTCACCTAGTGTCCAGATTTTGGTTTATGATACCTTTTTCAAATAAAAGGAACCAATGGGGCCAAGGATATAGCTCAGTGGCACCATGCCTGCCTTGCAAGCACAAGGTCCTGAGTTGGATCTCTGGTAGTGAAAAAAAAGGAACCAATGCTCTTTGGAGAAGTGGCTGATTCTGGCTATAGGGCAAGAAATACAATGAATATGTGATGCACCTGAAGAATCTTCTGATGGCAGAAAGTAAGGAAGTTCAAGATTTCCCCACCACCATCAAAAAAAAAAAACACTGAAAAATTTAAAAACAAACATGGATGAGGAGTATGTCAAAGGGACAGGGACACAAGAGCCTACTGAAAGAGTTCCCAATGGCCAAAGCGGAGATGGTGTGAGACCATGAACTCTGCACATCTGATATCAGTTATATTTTTCCTATAACAAAGAGGTTGGCAGAATTAGTATCTATTAAGTGCCTAGTTCCTAGTTCACAGGAAACCATCTTGTTGCTTAAATTTCACAGGCCAGAAGGGTCAAAGGGAGCTCTAAGGTCTCATTTAGAAAGTCACTAACCTGTTCATGAAGGCTTCGCCATTGTAATGAAGTTACCACCCAAGCACCCCAACTCCAAATACCAACAGAGGGGGTTAGGATTCCAACACATGAATTTAGGGAAAGGGCTACGATATTCAGACAACAGTCATGAAATAACTGAGAAATGGTTACAATGTAAAAGCCCAAGCAACAAAATGAAATGTGGCATCCTGGAGCAGAAAGGGAACATTAGACAATAACTAAGGAAATCTAAGTAAAGCATGGACTTTAGTTAATAATAATATATCAAAACTGGCTCATTTTTGTAAGACACATACCACATTATATAAGATGTTAATAGGAGAAATTGGTTGGAGTATATGGGAACTCTATACTATCCTCACAATTTTTTTGTAAGTGAACAGATAAAAAAGATATTTACTTTCAAAAAATAAGGAATATGTGAATCAGCAAGAACTAGACTGAAGGGAAGTTTATGGGACTAATGACATGGTTTCTTCAATTAATTAATTACAAGGAGGAAAACAGACATGGAGGCAGAATCTTCTAGTAAAAGAGATTCATGAAACTTATCAATTGAAGCTAAGAGAAAAACTCTGAGATGTCCTAAACTTAGTTATAAGACCTGAGGATTGAAGAGAGGAGAGATAAGAGAAGCTAGTCAGCTAACAGCTTCATGCCAAACACAAAAGTATGCTCAGTATGCCTAAGCTCAGGTTGAGACCCCTGACTCACACTCTGGGAGAAAGGCCATTAGCTCATGGCCCCAGCCAGTCAGAGATGAGAAAAGACTTCTCCTTTCAGACTGCCTTCCTGTCCCCAAACTTTCCAGCATCATGGAGTTCTGCCCCTCTTATTAGTAGACTGTGCAGGTTTAATGTAAATGTGCTTTTTTTCTTTTTGCTCAAAGTTGACAAAAATGCTGTTAATTCTTGGTCCAGTGGACATTTTTCAGCTGTTATCTGGTAGGCTTGCTAGTGATAGGAACTTGTCCAGGCCAGCTTTTGTCTTTTTTCTAGCTAGAATCTATAATGGCTCCATAGACCCTTTTATTTCAGAGGTCTCCTGGTCTCAAGTGTTTCAGGTTTAGATTCTAATTTGAACAAACAAAAACTCACACAGTGGGTGATTGTGAATATGACTGGATATTAGATTTATAGAAATTATTGATAATTACTTGAAGTATGATAATAGTATTGTGACTATAAATTTTAAAGATTCTCTACCTTTTAGAAATACACATGGAAGTATTTATAAATAGCATGCAAAAAATAATGCAGCAAGAGGATAGAGGCTGATGGCATAAATAAAATTGTTGAAGCTGGGTGATGGGTCCATCAAAGGCATATGCTATTCTTTTATGTAGTTCGGTGTTTTCCATAGTAAAAAGTTAAAATAAAAAGATCCTAACTTCTCATGAAGTTTACAGTTTACAATTGAAGAAAGCTTTGCGTATCATCAAAGCCCATTCACAGAAAGGTCCCTCTTGGATTAGAAGAAGGAAAGAGAGGTAAAGAACTACGACAAGATTTTAGACACTAAGAAGACTAGGACCAGTTAGGGATAGTGACACAACCTGTAATCCCAGCCCTCTGGGAGGCAGATCCAGGAGGACCACAAGTTGAAACACAGCTTCGGCAATTTAGCAACTTGGCAAGACCCTGTCTCAAAATAGAAAACAGACAAACAAAAGGCCAGGAAAGTAATTTCATGCAGGGGCTCTGGGTTTAATCCCAAGTACTGACAAAAAACAAACAAATGGAAGAGGAGCAGAACTAGTAGGAAGACAAAAGTGATCAATGACCAGGTAATTTTAAGCCATTCTGGAGAATCTTCCTAAGCTTTTCCATGTGCTTAAAATTCAGAGCCAAGGTTGAGAATCACTGATTAAGAGGATTAGCCAGTGGGAGTCATTTTCACAGGCAGGATATAACATAACTTGATAACTGACAACTTTGGCTCAGGATGGGATGAAGCCACAAAGCACTTATTCCACACTGGCACCCTGAAGACTCCAGGAAAATGCAAGGTTGAGAAGTAGAAACACTCTGCCAGTTATGCTGAGAAAAGCAGAACCATGT
Organism: Heterocephalus glaber; assembly: GCF_053883595.1. Taxonomy (NCBI): domain Eukaryota; kingdom Metazoa; phylum Chordata; class Mammalia; order Rodentia; family Bathyergidae; genus Heterocephalus; species Heterocephalus glaber. The sequence goes on along the minus strand of NW_028258324.1, from coordinate 7,300,696 downwards.
GTTTGTGCGTACTCACCCCAGCCTCTCACCTTCCAAGACACAACCTGTGCTAAGAAGCAGGAAGGCACCAGGCCTCCTGGGCTGAGATAGCACTGGCTGCATCTCCCCAAAGCTCATCCCCAGTGCACCTCCATTAACCCTCACCCCAGGAATCACAACCAACGTTTCAGATAAGGAAAGGAGGTCAGTGCTGGCCTGAGAGTCCTCACAACAGTTAGTGGGGATCAGGGGGATGAAAAGCACCTGCTATCTTCTCTCCACCCCAGAGGAGAGCCAGGCCCAGCCTGAGTCACAGGCATCCCAGGCTCGTTCATGGCTTGGCAGGATGGGAATGGGGTAGAGGAAGAAGAGCGTAGAGGCTGTGTGTGCCTGTCCTCTCTCTGCCCATCCGAGAACTGCTGGGACCAGGCCAGCAAACTGAACACAAACCACAAAACCATCACCGCTGTCCTGAAGGCTGATGGAGGAGGAATGGATGCCTGGGAGGGTGAGTCTGCTGGATAAGCAGGTAAGGTGTGGACCCCTGACCCTCCCAGCTGCAGAGAAAAACAAAAGGAATGATACAAATTTAAAAAGTGGGCAAATAAACTTCCCAGAGGGTTGGAGAGCCTGAGTGATGGAAGAGTCCAGGGCAACAAGGGGGAGAACTGTGAAGGGACCAAACAACTGGTCCCTGAGGGTAGACCAGGTTAGAACTGAGGATGGGCTCTGGGTGCAGTATCGCCTGGACTGGATCCTGAGCTGAGGATCTGTGAGTGGCAGCATATCTCTCAGGCAGGGTCCTCACCTCCTTTGCAGAGGTGTCTGAGGGCCAAGTGGTGTCAAGCGCAGATGCAGCTGGTATGGCCTGCTGTGAGCTCTCAGGCCCCTTCCTCCAGCTGCTCTAGATACTCCCTCAGTCTACTCTAGATACTGTGGGACAAAGGATCAGAGGTAGTTTAGGTCACAGGCAGTCATGAGCCTTGAACCTACTGGGTCTCTACAGCTGCTGCCCCACTGCCCACCCCATACCTCAAAGGCCAGGAGCAGCCACGGGGACCCATAGGGCTCTGGATGGCAATCAGAGTGCTACCCAGCCTCCATTCTTCAAGTCTTCTCTCTTAGGGAGGTATGTCCTGATGTGCACACCTTTCCCTCCTGGTGCTGTCACTAGCATTGTGGTCCTTCCTCCACATCACCAAGGACGTGGCCTCCTGGTTCACGCCACATCCCCAACACCTGCCAGTCTCTGTCCCCGGCTCCCACTTGCATGCTCCCCCACCCTCTGGCCTCAGCAGCCCTGGAGTTTATCCCTTCCCAGCTCCTCCCTGGCTCTCAGCAGCCCTCCTGTCCTAGCCTGGGCCTTGACTCTCCCTCTTGCTCCATCTCTAATGTCCAAAACACCCTCTGAGGCTCAGATAGTCCTGCTCTCCCCACCCTGCCATGATGTTGGATCATCTACCTCATCAAGACCTCTAATTTGCTAATCACACCTATTCCCCATTTTAGCAGATTAAATCTTAGATCCCAAGCCCAGCGTTATAATTTCTGCTGTCCATGTTATCTGAACTGTCTCCTCACTTCACCTATGTTATACTATCCCTTGAAACCTCACCTCTACAAATCTTCCTGTTAATTTCTGAACACCAGCAAAGTTAAAACAGATCTGTGCACAGCCTCTCATATCACACGCACATGCACACAGATACACAGGTACACACATACAGCTGAGTGCCTAGATTCCTACTCTCTCCTGACCACCTCATAGCCCAACCTTGCCATGCCATTCTAATGTGCTTAAAGAGCTTTCTTTTCCAAAGCAAGGCAAAGAATATTTCAGCCCTACCAGCTGATGGTCTCTTTTCACCATAAAGAGACTGAAACTCCTTCATCATTCCATAGTGAATTTAGCCATCCTGATCTTCCCTTCTCTGCTTTCCCCTATCTTCACCTTCTGTGTCCTATTATGCTGTGAGACCGTGTCTGTATGATTACGTGGAAGATTCCTCCTTTTTTAAATATATATATATAGACTGTACTCTTCAATAATCTACCCACCCCCATTCTGTGTATATTAATCCATTTTCTGCTGCTATCCCAAAATTCTTAATGCTGGGTACATTATTGAGAAAAGGAGTTTATTTAGCTTATAGCTTGGAACCAGAAAGTCCAAGATTGGGTAACCCCATCAGTTTGGCCTCTTTTGATGACCCCATGGCTGTGTAACAACATAGCAGCAGAGTAGAAAGGGTACCAGCTATCTGCAGAAGAGGCCAAGTGGGAAGATAGGCCTTGCTTTATAATAACCCAGTCTTGTGAGAACTCAGTCACTCTCCATGACCACCATTAATACCTCCACCATTATTAATTCCTCCCAAGGGCAACAGTTGTAGTGACCTAATTACTTCCCACTTGTCCTCACTTCCTAATTGTCCCAGTGTCTTAACACTAACACAGTGAGGACCACCCTTCAGCCTTGGGAGACAAGCCCCATGAAGACTACAGGGAATGCCCTCATCTAGTCTGACAAAATTTTATATCATTTTTATGCAGGCAACTCAGAAATTAGATCATGAAAATTACTGCACTAATAGATTAAAGCATTATAGAATTTTTAGCCAAATGGCTATGTTATAAAAGCAGTCTCCCTCTAGCATGCTTGTTCTGTCACACCATGTGATACCTTGTGCTACCTTGGGACTCTGTAGAGTCCCCACCAGTACAAATGTCCTCACCAGTTGTAAGGAAGATGACAGAAACATGTGCTGAGACTTCCAGAACTGAGCAAAATAAAGCTGTTCCTGGATAAATTACCCAGTCTGTGGTAGTAAGTTATAACAACAGAAAACATTCTGTTATAACCACCCACCAGTCTTTCCCTTCATCAGTGATTTGAATGCCTCCAGACTCAAATCTAGAAGTCATTCTTTCATGCTTCTCCTCCCTCACTGTCCTCTCACAACCATTCCATCAGCAGGTCCTGTCAATGACACCTCCATGACCTCTCTCTACTGTGTCCTCTGTCCATTTTCACTGTCCCCTCTCAGATCCATGCCACCCCTTACAAGGGAACTACTAAGGGAGCTTCGTCTGTCTCCTTTCTTGCTGAATTCCTTCAGATCCTGTTCCACATAATACCAGGAGTGACTTCCATAAAACACCAGGCCCCTCACTATGTCCACTAGGCCCTGAACCATTGGCTTCTGTCTAGATCTCCAGTTTTAGCTCCCTCTTTAATATCTAATCATACTGGCCTTTTCACATTTCTAGAGCATGCTCCAAAGTTGGCTACAAAATTTTTGCTTGTTCACTGCTCCATCTTCATTCCCCTGTCCCTGAAGAAATTGACTCCAATTCCCCTACCCTTGAGTCTTGGGTGGTCTTAAATGACTTTCATGACCAACAGAGTGTGGCAAAATTTAAATTGTGAAATTTCTGAAGCCAGATCAGAAGCCTTTCAGTTCCTAACTTGACCTCCCAGAATTCTTCTCTGGTAAACCAGGGCTGTTGTGTAGGAATTTTATCTCCTTAGACCACTATGTTGGCAAAGCCATGGACAGAAGCTTTTTCTCAGTTCACTCCAGCCTTCCAGCCATCCTACCACAGTGCCAGACCTGTGATCAAAGGTATATTGGCTTCTCTCACCAGGTTCTTCAACCTTAGTACCATCTGGACTTTTCAAAGGATCTGCCAGAACCTTTAGGAAGTTATCCAACTGAGCCCCATGAAAGCTTCTGATCCACAAAACTTTGAAATATGATAATATGGTTGTTGCTTCCAGTTTTAAGTTTTGGGATGGTTTGCTAAGATTCTTCCCACCAAAGAGCCTTCACACATGCTTCACTCTGGAAAACTCTTCTCATACACCTACCCAACTACCCCCTTCTTGTCCTTCAGTTTAACTGTTCTTGAAAGAGTCCTTCAGACTGGGCCAACTAAAAGTTGAAAATATAAATTGGTGATACATCAGTTTCTTGTTTATTTCCTTGTAAATGCTTCAAAAGTAAATAACCATCACAATTAAAATTATTTAATCTTATCTTCCCTATAATTTGGGGGTTGGCAAGCTACAATCTAGAGCCTGGTCCACTTCTACCGTGGAAGGGGCAGTGTTTTATCCTTACTGGAATAGACACTGATTCCAGCACTAATTTGCCTTCCCTGCCTGTAATGCTTCAGTCAAACTACCAATCATGGACTTACAGAATGGTTCATCCGCTGTATGTATACCATACAGCATTGCTTCTGACCAGGGCACACACTTCATGGCTAAAGAAGGGTGGCAATGGCCTCAATCTCATGGACCTCAATGGACTTACCAATTCTCCCACCATGCAGACACAGCTGGATTGGTAGAAAAGTGGAATGGCCTTTTGAATATGAAATAACAGCACCAAATTAGTGCCAATAACTTGCAGGGCTATGGCAGGTTTCTCAAGAAACTGTATATTATCTTCCAAAATCAGGAACAAAACAAGGATCCCCAACACTTCTATTCAACCAAATCCTGGGAGTCCTACCCTGAGCAAATAGGCAAGAGAAAAAGTTCTCTCAATTTGGATAGAAAGAAACCAAACTGTCCTTGTTTGCATATGACATAATATCATATAGAGAAAACCCTAAAGACTTTATCAAATAGAACTAATAAAAGATTTCAGTAAATTTGCAAATACAAAATCAGCATACAAAAATCAATAGCATTTCTGTGTATTGCCAACAAAATATCTGAAAGAGAAATGAAGAGAAAAATACCTTTTACAATAGCTATAAAAAGTTAAATTTTTGGAAATAAATTTAACCATGTAGATGAAAGATCTGTACCTTGAACACTGTGTAACATTGATGAATGTAATTGAAGAAGGCACACATAAATAGAATGAGGTCCTGGTTCACAGGTTGGAAGAATTAATATCATTAAATGTCCATACAAATGTAGATCAGAGTGATCTACAGATTCAAGGCAATGCTTATCAAAACTCCAAAGACTTTTCTTCATAGAAATAGAAAAATATCCAAAGGTTTGTATGAAACCACAAAAGATGCTGAATAGCCAAAGCAATCTTGAGCAAAACTGGAAGCATCACATCTGACTTCAAAATATACCACAAAGCTATAATAACCAAAACAACACAGAACTGACACAGCACGTGCGCACACACACACACACACACACACACACACACACACAGAAATTTACAGAATAGCCTAGAAGTAAACCCATGCATTTACATCTGATTGATTTTCAATAAAACCACCAAGAACACAAAATGTGAAGAGTTTGTCAATAAATAGTGTTGGGACAATTGCATATCCTCCCTTATGTTACACCAAACAAAAATAAACTCAAAATGCCTTAAAGGCTTAAATGTAACACATGAGACTGTAAAATTGCTAGAAGAAAATAAAGAGGGAATGTTCCATGATGTTGATCTGTGCAATTATTCTTTGGATATAGCCCCAACAACACACAACAAAAGCAAAAATAGTTATATGAAAGTAAGAAGCTCCTATACAACAAAAGAGACAACAAATAGTGCAGACAACCTATAGCAGTAAATGCAAAACTTTTAGAAACCGAGTGCCAAACTGTTATCCAAAACCCATTTATTTATCACAAAATGCCAACACTTCAATTAAACCCAAATTCTGAGGTTTTAGTTTAGAAAAAACTACTCCACATTAACATCTTTTGTCTTAAACTAAAAACACAGCAACACATGTGCCATAGGTTTGCCTCCACTGACCTTTAGAGGTAGAAAATAAATATAAACCTAATATCTGATAATGGATTATTACCCAAAATATATAATCAATTCAGTAGCAAGACAAAAAATAACCCAATTAAAAATTGGGCAAAGGACCTATATAAACTTTTCTCAAAAGAAGACATACAAATGGGCAATAAGTATGTCAAAAAATGATTGACATTATTAATGATCAGGGAAATACAAATCAAAACCATAATGTACTCTCTCTTCATACCCTATTGAAATGGTTATTATCAAAAAGTCAAGTGTTGGTGAGGATGTGGAGAAAAGGGGACCCTTGTTCTTCTAGTTGGAATATAAGTACAGACATTATGGAAAACAGTTATGATAGTTCCAAAAAACATTAAAAACAGAAGTACCACATGATCCAACAATCCAACTATTGCGGATTTAAGAGAAATAAAATCTGAATGTTGCTGAGACTTTAGCAATCCCAAGTTCATTTTAACATCATTTGCAGTAATCAGGATATGGAGTCAACCTAAGTGTCCAACAATAGATGAATGGATAATGATAATATGTTATATATGCATGATGGAATACTATGCAGCTTTATATATGAAAGAAATCTTGTCATTTACAACTAGATGGATGAGCTTGAGGGATATTATGCTAAGTGAAATAAAGCAAGTATAAATACTGCATGATCTTATTTATATAGAGAATCTTAAAACTCATACATGCAAAGACTAGAATGCTGGTTACCAGGGGCTGGGGTTGGAGAGTGAAGACTTCTTGGTCAGAGGTTACCAAATTTCATTTAGAAATAATAAGTTCAAAAGCTATATCGTATAGCATGATGCCCATAGTTAATAAATAATGCACTGTATTTTTCAAAACTACTGAGTAAATTTTAAGTGTCCTCACTATAAAAAAAATGATTCAATAGATGGGTTAATTTATGTTAATTAGCTTACTTTAGACATTCTACAATGTTTACATACTTTAAAACACCATACTGTAAGGGCCAGGGATTTAGCTCAGTGGTTCCTCAGCCCACCTTGCAAGCACAAGGTCCCGAGTTTGATCCCTGGTACAAAAAAAAAATTGCGTATTATCAAATCTTATGGAAACGAAGTCTTTGTAGATAGGGAGGGGTGGAGGGATTAAAGGGAGGGCAGGGGAATGGAGAAAATATAAGAACCAAGATGGAGTATGTAAAGATGCAAATTTCCAATGAAGAATGGCATTATGTTATATACCTTAAATGTACCAATAAAATTAATTAATAAAAAATACTATACTACATAAATAAATTATCAATTTAAAAATAAATTGCAAAAATGATACTTCTCACAAAACCTAAAATATTGATTATTTGGCACTTTAAGAAAATATTTGTTGAAACTGTTCTGGAGTCTTGAAGAGCAAGGGCTTTGGCTCTCTATACCTTTTATGGTACATGGCACTTAGTAGGTGCATAACAAATACCTGTTGAAAACACTGGAGAGCATCAAAGCCCAGCTTTCACCTTTTCCTCCCTTGGAGGCTACTTTTGGTAGTCAGGGTGAAGGGCTGGGTTCGTGCCCATCTGATCCCCCAGAAACTAAGGCAGCTCAAGGTCAAAGTTCTAGACCAGAGGCACTAGGAGTCACAGGTCTCAGGTCCAAGGTCAGCCCAAGAAGACTTTGGCACCTCCTGACCTTCATGCTCAGTTTTAGAGGAAGAAAAGGGTAGGGGCATTGGACAGGACCTCCTCCCACTTTCAGGAGCCCACTGCTTTGGTCAACACTCAGATAAGGGTGGGAGCACTCTCAAGGCACATAGGGTCCTTACCCTCTGTCCTCCCAAACAATCATGGGCTAGGCCTGACCCTAACCATGGAGGATAGGGGAAGGAGATACTCCTCTGCTTTAGAAGCTACTTCTCATGGAGGAAGGCAGGCATATTAGCTAGGGTTTTCTAGAGGACCAGATTCAATATAAAATATGTGTATGATTATATAGGGATTTGTGAGGTATGTTTGCATGATCAGAATGAGAACACTCCCAATGGCTGTCTACTGTGTCAGACATGGGGGAATACAAAATGGCTGCATGCATGCTGGATGGCAAAACTATTCAGTAGCAGTTGAAGATTGAAGGCCCAGAGGCTGCCAATTACATAGACTTTATAACCACTTCCATTTGATGCTAAGCTGTTGCTGTGCACATCCAATTTTATGAGTTGGGGGGGGTCAGATAGCACCTGGTAACCTAGTGTCCCATGATTAAGCATCAGTTTCCACTAAGCCCAGATAGTAGGTCAGGAGCTGTTTCTCAAAGGGAGAGTAGTTACCTGAAGATGATGGCAGAGCTTTGCTCCAAAATCCTAAGTGCTTTCACTGTGATTCACCTATGGGGGTCAGGCAGAGACTCCAAACAATATATTTGCCTCAACTACCATTGGATCTGCTGGACCATTTAGCCCAAGGTGAAGAGCAGAGGAGCCTGAACCTATTGCAGTCTTCTCTTGTTCTGGCCCCAGTCAAAACTAGCAGCTTTCTGAGTCACTTGATAAATGGACTGGAGAAACACACCATGTGAGGAATGTGCCTCCAAAATCCAAATTGGCCTGCAAGGCCCTGTGTCTCTCCTTTGATAGTAGGAGGGTCCAGATGCAACAATTTATCCTTCACCTTAGAAAAGGTACTGCATGCCCCACACCACTGGATTCCTAGAAATTTCACTGAAGTAGAGGAACTTTCAGTTTTATTTGGATTTATTTTCCATCATCTGACACACAAATCTTTTCTCAACAAGTCCACAGACTTTGCTACCTCTTATTCGCTTGGTCCAATCAGCATAATGTCATCAATATAATGGAGCAGTGTGATACCTTGTGGAAGAGAAAGATGATCAAGATTTGTGTGAACTAAGTTGTGCCACAGGACTAGATAATGAATATGCCCTTGAGGTAGGACAGTAAGGGTGTATTGCTGACCTTGCCAGCTGAAAGCAAGTTGCTTCTGGTGTACCTTATGGATAGATATGGAGAAAGAGACATTTACTAAATCAGTAGCTGCATCAGGACATGTGTTAACATGGTCAAGCAGAAAAGCCATATCTGGTACAGCAGTTACAATTGAAGTGTTGATAGGCTCACTGCATAGAACAAATAGAGGAGTTCAACAAGGATGCGGTGGGAACCACGACCCCTGCAACTTTCAAGTCCTTGATAATCTCAGCAATCTCTCCAGTGATGTAGCTGTTTTAGATTCATTATTTTCCCAGGTAGAGGCAACTCTAAGGACTTCCATTTGGCCTTTCCCACCATAGTGCCCCTCACACTCAGGGTTAGAGAACCTATATATGGTTTCTGCCAATTACTCAATATATCTCAATTTTGCATCTGGAACTGGAGAAATGACCACAGAATGGATCTGGAGACTTTCTGGACCCATTGTGAATTTAACCTTGGCCTAAATTCCACTGATCACTTGACTTCAATAAGCCCCTACTTTTATTGGAGTGCCATAATGTTTTGGATTTCCTACAGTCAGCTTTAGTTCAGAACCAGTGTCCAGTAGTCTCCAAAATGTCTGATCATTTTTATTTCCACAATGTACAGTTACATGGTAGAGGCCTTAGGTCCCTTTGGGCAAGGATGAGAGAAAAATTGACTGTATAACTTTTTGGTAGTGCACCAGGGTCCTTCCTCAAAGGAACACATCTTCCCTTTCATCCAAGGAGCTCTGGGTCTAATAAGCTAGTTCAAATCTTGAAATTTTCTGAGGGGCCATAATTCCCTGTTGGTACAATTTGAGGCAGGTTTTTCTTCATTTGCCCTAAAACTTTTCTGCCTATATAATTCCACTAAAAATTTAGTAGGCTCCCTATTTATTTCACACTTGGGAGCACCATGAGTAATTAGGCAAAACCATGGGCTTACAATTGTGAGACCATTCCAGACATTACTTTCCTTCTGTAGTTCATTATGGTAAATAGACACATCTTGCTTTTGGCATTTGAGTGCTGCTACTTGGCCTCTGATACTCTGGAATCCTTTTAAACCTATCACCTTTAAGCTTCCTAAATGAGAGATTGCAGTCCCTACTGTAAGGTCTGGTATACAGAGAAGAGCAGTGGCAGGGCTCTTAAAAAATACTGGTGTTCCCCTGAAAAATCTGTACCTTCAGGTGTGAGTGAAGGGTACATTTTCTGGACTCCCCTACACACACATACACACACACACACACACACACACACACACACACACACACACACAGTGGAGAGGTTTAGATTTTACCTGACAAATCCACTCTACCATTTCTATTCCCCTGGGCCTTTGAATATCCTAATCAACAGTAAATCAGGGAATAGCAGGCATCTCCAGCTCATTCACAGTGGGCTGTCTTTTGATCCATTCCTCATCCAATCATCCAAATAAATGATTAATACCTTTTTTTTTAACTGTACAAGGTATAGCATTAAATTCAGAATTTCTGCTTAATGGTCCCATATCAAGAAATTCAGCCTGGGCCAGGTTTATATTTCTTCCACCATTATCTGACACTCTTAAAATGAATCCCCATGCTTGTTCTTCAGACCTCTGTTTGTAAGAATTAGAAAACTCAAGAAGTTCTTTGAAGGCAGAGTGAAACTATTCATGAGTCATGCTGTGTACTTCACCTTCAGAAGCCTCCTGACATTTTAGCCTGGATATAGGTAAAAGTGGGTGGTGAGGGTGGGTCCTGAGGGGTATCAGCAATGTCTTACTTGGTAAATGCATCAGGGATGGTCATTACCATTTTCATAGGCAACACAGGATTGGTTTCCTCCTCGGATGGGAGGAGAGGTCCACACCACAGGGAGTCGGGTGGGCATGCCCCTACCACTGAGGGTGGGGAAGTCTCTCTCTCAGGCTAAATAATTTCATCAGAATTTAGTAGCTCAGTGTGTTCAGCCTCTTCAGATAACTCCCAAACATCACCCCAATTTATAGAGATCTGATTCTTTTCTGATCAACAACCTCAACTGAACTTTACATACCCTTTGTGAACGAGCAGTAAACTTGCTCTGTAATTCAACCAATCAAATTATGAGGGCCTGTGTTAAGGTTCAGCAACTTCAGCCCTGCAGCTAAAGGAGGGAAGATTCTCATTTACTCCTATACTTAGGAACCTTGGATTCTTTATGTGTGCCTGGAGCTGGGAATTTGAATCTCTGAGCTCCTTATTTCTTTTATTAATTTGTCTTCATACTTAGAACCCTTTAATTATTTATGTATGTCTGGAGCTCATGATTTCCTTTAATAGGTTGTTCAGAACTAAGAGCAATCACCCAGCATCATTATATTTCCTACTCTTCCAAAAATATTCAAAAGTATTAAATGTATAGTCACTACATTCCTTGCATCTCACAAATGATGAATTAAGATAAACAAATGAATCTATGTTACATATTCCTTTAATCAGGTCATGCCATGGACTATCAATACTCTGTACATTATTAGAATGAGGCCAAGACAACTTTAAGTCTCTTCAAATTAGACAGACAACTCCAGGAATCACTAAACCTATTAGAGAAATTCATCTTACAATTCTATTTCTTTAGGATCACTCCCAGTACCAAAATCTGTATTTGCTAGGGTTTTCTAGAGGAACAGATTAAATACAAAATATATAAATAATTATACAAGGGATTTCTGTATTAGGTTTACAGAATCAGAACACGAAAAATCACAGTGCCTTCTGCCAGTTAGAGACAGAATGCAGAATGTCTGCCTACATGCTGGTTAGCCAGAGGATGCATTAGTAGTCCAAGTCTGCAGCAGAAACACTTGTAAGAATCTCTGCAGAGGGGAAAAGAGTTTGACATACAGATAAGTGGGGCATATAGGACTCCAAATAGCCTTGATCAAAAAAAATCTATACAGAGGCATATAATGGTTAAGATTTCAGGAACTCCACAGAATAACAAAGTTCTACAAGCAGTTAGAGAAAAGAAACAAATCACATACAAAGGAAAGCCCATCAGAATCACAGCAGACTTCTCAACACAAACCATCAAGGCAAGAAGAGCTTGGAGTGACATATTCCAAGCCCCAAAAGAAAACAACCTCCAACCCAGATTGATGTACCCTGCAAAACTATCTTTCAAAATGGATGGAGAAATAAGATACTTTCATGACAAAGAGCACCTTAGGAACTTCGTGAATACCAAACCAGCACTCCAAAAAATTTTACACAATAGCCTAGGAACAGACACTGAGGATCACAACCCCAGGAAGCAAAGCAGAATGAACCCATCTGGCATGACAAGAAATTAAATGTAAAGGGGGAGAACCCAACAAAAAGAAAAAGTCATGGCAATGACAAGTCAATACATTTCAGTTATAACCATCAACGTTAATGGTCTCAATTCACCAATCAAAAGAAATAGACTGGCAGAATGGGTCAAGAAGCAAAATCCAACAATATGCTGCATACAAGAAACACACTTAATTCAAAAGGAAACTCATAGACTGAAAGTTAAAGGGTGGAAAACAATACTCCATGCAACAGGAACCCAAAAAAAAAGCAGGAGTAGCTATCCTCTTGGCAGATCAAGTAGATTTCAAACCAACACTGATTAAAAGAGATGAAGAAGGACACTACATCCTTGTAAAGGGTACAATTCAAGAGGAAGAAATGACAATCATAAATATCTATGCACCAAACACTAGTGCAACCAACTATATAAAACAAATACTAACAGACATGAAAAGTCATATATGCACCAATACAATTGTAGTGGGGGACCTCAACACCCCACTGTCACAAATAGATAGATCAACTAGACTAAAAATAGGTAAAGAAATACTAGAACTCAATCAAACTCTTCAACAAATGAACTTAACAGATGTTTACAGAGTGTTCCACCCCACAAAATCAGAATACACATTCTTCTCAGCTCCACATGGGTCATTCTCCAAAATAGGCCACATACTCACACATAGAACATGTTTAAGTAAGTGCAAAGGAATTGAAGTTATCCATGGTATATTATCAGACCATAGTGTGATGAAATTGGAGATCTATAGCAAAAGAAACTGGAAAAATTTCATAAACATGTGGAAATTGAACAACACACTTCTGAATAACCAATGGGTCACAGAGGAAATTAAAGAAGAAATCAGACAGTTCCTTCAATTAAATGACAATGACAATACAACATATCGGAATCTATGGGACACAATGAAAGCTCTCTTACGAGGGAAATTCATAGCAGTGAATATGCATATTAGGAAAACAGAACGAGCCCAATTAAACAACCTGATGCTGAACCTCAAGCTTCTAGAAAAAAAAGAGCAAGACAACCCCAGAGCTCATACAAGGGAGGAAATTATAAAGATCAGAGGAGAAATCAATGCAATGGAGACTAAGAGAACAATAAAAAAAATCAATGAAGCCAAGACTTGGTTCTTCAAAAGAATCAATAAAATTGAGAAACCTTTAGCCAACCTTGTCAGAAAAAGGAAAGAAAAGGCCCAAATCCATGCAATTAGGAATGAAAAGGGTGAAATTACAACTGACCCAGCAGAAATCCAGATGATCATCAATACCTACTTCCAGAAGCTATATGCCAATAAGATGGACAACACAGAAGAAATGGACAGATTCCTAGATACATATGAATTACCAAAGTTGAACAAAGAAGACCTAAAAATTCTGAACAACCCAATAGCAACCAATGAAATTGAAAACATAATAAAAAACTTATCAACTAAGAAAAGCCCGGGCCCTGATGGATTCACTGCTGAATTCTACAAGACATTTAGAGAGGAACTGCTGCCACTACTGATTAAACTCTTCAAAGAAATTAAAAGGGAAGCAATACTCCCAAATTCATTCCTGGAAGCAAGCATCACCTTGATCCCCAAAGCAGAGAAAGACCCAACTGAAAAGGAGAACTATAGGCCAATCTCACTAATAAACATAGATGCAAAAATCCTTAATAAGATAGTGGAATAGAATGCAGAAGATCATCAAGAAGATCATACTCTCTGATCAAGTGGGACTCATCCCAGAGATGCAGGGATGGTTCAGTATACTCAAATCAATCAATGTAATACACTATATCAATAGAGCCAAGGACAAAAACCACATGATTATCTCCATAGATGCAGCAAAAGCATTTGACAAAATCCAACATGCATTTATGATAAAAACCCTACAAAAAATTGGAATAGATGGTCTCTACCTCAAACTGATAGAAGTCATCTATGAAAACCCAACAGCCAATATCATACTAAATGGTCAAAAACTGAAATCCTTCACACTCAACTCAGGAACAAGACAAGGATGTCCACTGTCACCACTCTTGTTCAATATAGTTCTGGAAACATTAGCCATGACAATTAGACAAGAGAAAGAAATAAAAGGAATAAAGATAGGTAATGAAGAAGTCAAATTTTCATTATTTGCACATGACATGATACTCTATATAAAAGACCCCAAGAACTCCACCAAAAGTCTTCTAGACTTAATAACCAAATTCAGTCAAGTAGCTGGTTACAAGGTCAACACACAAAAATCAATAGCTTTCCTCTACACCAATGACAGACTCACTGAGAGAGAAATAGGGCAAATAATTCCTTTCACAATAGCATCCAAAACACTGAAATACCTAGGAATCAATCTAATGAAAGAAATCAAAGACCTCTTCTCTGAAAACTGTGGCACTCTGAAAAGAGAGATTGAAGATGATATCAGCAAATGGACAGACATCCCCTGCTCCTGGGTGGGAATGATCAATATAGTGAAAATGGCCATACTTCCAAAAGTGCTATATAGATTTAATGCAATTCCAATTGAGATCCCAGCAGCATACTTCATAGACCTTGAGAAAACAATCCAAAAATTCATTTGGAGCAAGAAGAGACCCAGAATAGCAAAAGCAATTCTAGGTAGCAGAGACATGGCAGGGGGTATCACAATCCCCAACTTGCAACTCTACTACAAAGCTACTGTGAGAAAAACAGCATGGTACTGGCAAAGAAACAGACCAGAGGACCAGTGGAGCAGATTAGAAGTTGCAGAAACAACGCCAGACACACTCAGCCATCTCATCTTTGACAAAGGAGCCAAACACCCTCACTGGAGGAAAGATAGCCTCTTTAATAAATGGTGCTGGAAAAATTGGGCTTCAACTTGCCAAAGATTAAAAGTAGACCTATATCTCTCACCATGCACTAAACTAAAATCAAAATGGATTAAAGATCTAAATATTAAAATAGAAACTCTGAACCAGTTGGAACAGAGGTTAGGTTGAACTCTTGAAGACATTGGTGCAGGAAAAGATTTTATGAACAAAACTTCAGTTGCCCGTGAACTAGCACAAACAATCAACAAGTGGGATCTCTTCTTATTAAACAGCTTCTGCACAGCAAGAGAAACCACCATCAGTGTGAAGAGACAACCCACAATGTGGGAAAAAATCTTCACCGGCTCTTTCTCAGACAAAGGTCTACTATCTAGAATCTATAAAGAACTTAAAAAGATCAGACTTCCCAAGTTTAAAGACCCAATCCAAAAATGGGCATCTGAAATGAACAGACATTTCTCAGACAAAGAAGTAGAAATAGCAAATAAACACATGAAAAAATGCTCACCATCACTGGTCATCCAAGAGATGGAAATGAAAACAATGCTGAGATTCCACCTCATTCCAGAAAGAATGGCTGCTATCATGAAATCAACCAATAACAAATGCTGGCAAGGCTGTGGGGAAAGAGGAACCCTGCTTCACTTCTGGTGGGAGTGTAGACTGGTGCAAGCACTGTAGAAATCAGTATGGAGATACCTCAAAGAACTAGGACTGGAAGTCCCATTTGACCCTGCTGTTCCACTGCTGGGGATCTTCCCCAAAGAATTAAAAGAATCATACCACAGTGATATATGTGCACCCATGTTCATAGCTGTACAGTTTGTGATAGCTAAAACTTGGAAACAGCCCAAATGCCCATCAACTGGAGACTGGATAAAGAAAATGGAGTTTTTAATAAAATGGAGTACGACTCAGCCATAAAAAATCAGAAATTAGAGACATTTATAGCTAAATGGATACACATTGAGGCAATACTCTTAAGTGAAATAAATAGGACACACATGTATAAATACCAAATAGTTTCTCTGGTGTGAGAAACTGAAAGTGCAAATAAGGGCTAAAATATATAATAGGTAATGTGAAATAGGAAGACAAGGGGCAAAGGGGAAGGAAGTGGGAGGGCTAGGGGAAAGGATAGAAGGGAATGGGAGTAATATGAGAAAATGGAAAAATAGGAACAAAATCTTTGTAAATAGGGAGGAATGTAGGGGTTGAAGGGAGGGCTGGGCAAAGGTGAAAAATAAGAACCAAGAGAGACTATGTAAAGTTGCAAATTTCCAATGATGAATGTCATTATATTGTATACTTATAATGTACCAATGATTAGAATGAATAATCAGTAATGTAAAATAGGAAGAATAGGTCCAAAGGGGTAGGGGTAGTGGGAGGGGCAGGAGAAAGGAAAGAAGAGAAAGGAAAAATGCTGAGAAATGGAAAAAATGGAAATGAAGTCTTTGTAAATAGGGAAGGGTGGAGGGAGTGAAGGGCGGGCTAGGAATGGGGAAAAAATAAGAACCAAGATGCATTATGTAAAGGTACAATTCCCAATGAGAAATGTAATTGTGTTGTATACCTACAATGTACCAATAAAAGAATTTAACAACAACAATGAAAAGAATCTCTGCCGAAATTTAAAGATTCTGTGTTGGAAATCTGAAGAGTCTCCACTGGAAGCCTGAAGGAACTGGAGACTGAACTGGATACCAACATTCAAAGGCAGTCGTAAAGATAAGAGCTCCTCCAAAGAAGGTGAAACACTTCCTCCTTCTTTCCCTTTTAATTCTGTCCAGGCTACAAGGTCAATGGTTATTGCCACCCATATCTGGAATGGGTCCCCCCTCAGTTTGCTGGCCTACATATCACTCATTCACACAGAAACGCAGAATTAATCTGCTAGGTGGTTCTTACTCAAGTTAACAAATCACAATTAACAATATCAGAGGGGATGGTGTCAAGCCAGGACCCATAAATGTCACTTCCTGGTTAAACTGGACATGATGAGTTCGGTTGTGTCAGGCTGTATGTGTCTATGTGTGCACATGTTCATGGAGGAGGCTTATGGAGAATCTCCTCGGGTTACTAGGATTTCTGAAGCCCTCAAAGTTTCAAAGGTTTGTGCCACTGGTACTAGGAATTAGTAGAGCCTTCTGTTCAAAATGTATTGCAGTGTGTAAGCTTTTTTTTTTTTTTTTTTTTTGGTACCAGAGATTGAACTCGGGTCCTTGTGCTTGCGCAGCAGGCAGCAAAACCACTGAGCTAAATCCCTGGCCCAAATGTGTAAGCTTTTCCATTGCTGGGACACAACACATAATATCCACAACTTAAATGATGAAAGGTTTGTTTGCGCTGAGAGTTTTGTGGGCTTCAGTCTGGGCTCAGCTGGCTCCAAGGCAGGGATATCAAGGATGGGCATGAAGAGCAAAGCTGCTTAGTTCATGACAGAGCAGGGGAAGAGTACCAGAGAAGAAGGGGCCAGGGACCATATGTAGTACCCAAAGTCATACTTCCATGACCCACCCAGACTACCCAAAAGTGTGCTTTGCAATTCTACTAGGCATTTCTTACACCAATCAAGTTGACATGTCAGGATTAACCATCACATGAATGAACACATTTCCATCTTTTAATCTGGTATTATCTGTCATTTCTCCAGCCCAGATAAGAAAGCCCTTCCTTTTCCCTTCCTCCCTCCCAGTATCAAACCTGAAATGAACTCATTTCAGGTTCCATGAGTTTGCAGAATGTTGCCTATAGCTATGAGTTTCAAAACTCAAGACAGAGCCAAGTTCGAAGAGTTCCAAGTCCTGGAGGGCTTTCAGTAGTTGTTCCCAGGCAGCACCAATGAAGGAATTTTCCAGAAAGGCAGGGAGGCCTCCCACACCATCCCGCAGGGTGTACAGGGGCACCCGAATCAGGCCCAGCACTTGTGAAAGGAAGGAGACAGGAGGCATTGGGATTCCAAGTAGCTCCTCATGTTACTTCAATCCTCTCTGCAAAGGAGCTCTCTAAAGGTCTTCCCTCAAAACCTAGCATAGTGTGGCCCAAGGCTCATACTCCAGTGAAGCTTAGTAGGTCCATCCCCATGCATCCAAATGACCCATGACAAACTATCCAGCTCTGAAAATACTGGATCTACATCTCTCCCTGAATCCTGTAGTGGCTCCTGCCTCCAGGATGCAGGAAAGGCCCTAGACCTCTGGTTCTGAAGTCAGCCATACCAGTGCCACTTGGGAATACATGAAAAATGGAAATTCTCAGTTTTTCCTCCCATCCTGCACCCCTACCACTAACTGTGAGAATCCCTATTTTAACACATGTGCTCCTAAAGAGAACACAGCAATAGTTGTTTTATAAGCCCCTTCCCCACCAAAGATTCTGATGTTTGCCAAAGTTTGGGAACCACCTCTATATCTAATCTGTCTAGTTCCTGTAGCCTTAAGTATCAGGGACATATTTTCTACTTAAGAATAATAAAGACCCAAAGTTAAAGGCATAGATAGTCATGCCTGGCCACTATGACGTTGTCAATAGGGATCCACAGGGAGCCTAGAATGGGTGAGTTCTAGAAAGGTCTCTGGGGCCAGTAAAGTAGGGAGGGGGAGCTGTTCCCAGGGAGACCAGGTTGACAATATTATCCTGATTGAAAATGATTAAGATCCCAATTACTTCTGGAAACTGGGGAAGACTGCAAGGCCTGGGAAGCCATGACTTCCTTCTAGGGAACCTGGCTAAGGAGGCTTTCCCTGGAAGGGGAACCCATGGGGTAAAGAGGGAGCCTGAATATGGGGAGGGTCCCGGCTAGCCCCACCTCCAGCCCGTGATCCTGGGCTCTTGGTGCTCCAGCTTTCACACCTTCCAGCTGCTCTAGCATCAGTCGTTTGGCATAGAAGTGAGCCACAATGTGTGGGTTGTCCCCTGCATGTGAGCTGCGGTAGTCTGTGCACTCCACGCTGAAGGCGGAGACCCCCTCGCCCAGCTTTGCCAGCAGCTCTCTGTTCAGTCCATTCTCCAGGGTGCTGTTTTGGGAGTCCACGAAGCTACCTGGGAAGCCCAGGCACCCATCGAACTGCATCTGCATCTGCGGGGAAGAGGGGGTTGGCTGGGTGCCCCAGCGGTGCCACCTAGGTTGTGTCCCGGATGAGCCAGGACAGGGGCTGGCAGGACACGCCCTTTCCTCACCAGCACAGCAAACCGCAGCAGGATGCAGCCGAAGAACATCCTGGGGTCAGGTGCATAGAGCATCACAAAACACAAGTGCCTCCAGCCAGGGCCTAAGGCCATGGCCTCTGCTAGATCTATCTTGCGGGACCCTGCCATGACCTAAAGTTTTTTTTGATTTTGTAGCCAGAGTACTTGGTTAGGTGGGTGAGTCCCACCCAAACCAATATGGGTGTGGGCAAGGCCGCCAGGGCCAATCCTTGTAGCCAGGAACTTTGGCCAGTAGCCAATCAGGGTGGGTAACTGAGGACAGGGACCAAGGGACCCTTGGAAAACTGAAAGTGTCCTTGGAATTGGAGCTTGAACCAGGATGCGGCTGAAGGTGTGGCAGCTGCTCGGAACTCAATGCTTAATGGGTAAATGCTTAAGTCATAATCTGGAGCTAGCTGGGATTCTTGGAAGGTTTGGAGAGCTGGAAGGCTCAGGTTTATAGTCTGACCAGAGTTTAATTATTAAGGAGTTCCGGGCTCCTAAGGCAGTGAAGCTCAGCCTGTCCCAGCACCAGGAAGGAAGCTCCCCCACTGCCATCCCAGGCTCCTAGGGCAGAGAAGCTGAGCCGGTCCCAGCACCTGGAAGGAAGCTCCCCTGCTGCCATCCCAAGCTTGTAGGGCACAGAAGGTGAGCCGTGTGGGTGCCAGAAGCACCTCCCCCCTCCATGGAAATGAGAAGACCCATAAACAAGCCTCAAAAACAGACTTCCAGATCACCTACATCAACCCCAAAGGGAAAGGAGATGGAACAATCTGATACTAAACCACCTGGACTCTCTGAACTGGAAACAAAAGAGGATCTGGGAAAAATGAAATCAGAAATAATTACTCAGCAGCGAAGATTTGCTCATGGTGCAAGACATGATTAATAAATCTACAGGGGACACAGATAAAAAAATAGAGGATCTGAGGAACATGATGGAATCCCAACATAGGAAACAAATGGGATCCATAAAACAGATACAAACAGATTTCCAAGAGATTAAAAACTCCATCGAAAGTCTGCACAGCAGAATGAACCAATGTGAGGATAGAATTTCACATATAGAAGATAAGATTGCAATTAGTGAAGAGGAAAAGAAAAATTGCTTTAAAATTGTAAGGGAACATGAGAAATCAATCCAGCAGCTGCTAGACGATGCAAACAAGAATAACATAAGACTGATTGGAGTCAATGAAGAAAGAGGAGAGAGTGCAGATGACATAAAAAAACTGTTCACAGAAGTGATGGCAGAAAACTTCCCAAGCAGGGGAGAAGAACTTGACATACAGATAAGTGAGGCATATAGGACTCCAGCTAGATTTAATCAAAAAAAATCTACACATAGGCATATAACAGTTAGGATTCCAGAAATCCAACAGAAGAACAAAATTCTACAAGCAGTGAGAGAAAAGAAACAAATCACCTACAAAGGAAAGCCCATCAGAATCACAGCAGACTTCTCGATGCAAACCCTCAAGGCAAGAAGAGCTTGGAGTGATGTATTTCAAGCCCTAAAGGAAAACAGCCTCCAACCCAGATTGATGTACCCTGAAAAACAATCTTTCAAAATTGATAGAGAAATAAGATGCTTTCATGATAAAGAGAACCTCAGGAACTTCATGAATACCAAAGCGGCACTCCAAAAAATTTTAGACAATACCCTAGAAAAAGACAAGGAGGATCACAACCCCAGGAAACCCAGCAGAATGAATCCATTGGGCGTGACAAATTAAACGCAAAGTGGGAGAATCCAACAAAAAGAAAAAGTCATGACAAGGCTTTTAAAACTTTTGACTTCATCTCCCTAATGAGTATATAATTCAATCTTATTATTGTACTGATTAGTATTTTTCTGATTCTAGAGTTGCACACCATTCCTTGTGCTATACTGGCTATTTATCATCTTCTTATGTCTGTCTACATTTTAATTGGGTTGTCTATTAATGAGCTCTAAGAATTCTTTTTTTTTTCTAAGAATTCTTTATATATTCTGCTCATAGGTTATATGCATTGTAAATACGGTCTGTTTAAGGACTACTTTTCATTTTAATGATGTCATTTAAAGTTCTAAATTTTGATGGAATCTCATCAATTTTTTTCTTTTATACATCATGGTTTTTATATCCTAGGTAGTTCTTGCCTACCCTGATTTCATAAATATTTCCCTTATAATTTCTTCTTAAAGTTTTATACTTTTAGACTTTCTTATTTAGGTTCATAGATCCCTTCAAGTTATTTTCATGTATGGAAAAAAGAGTTGGGGTTAATTTTTTATATACGGATACCAGGTGTTCTAGTGCCATTTGCTGAAGACACTATCTCTTCCTTGGCTCTTGAATTGAGTTTATATTCTATAAAATGCTAATGTTAAATAATCTTTCAAAACTCAGTGGACCATATATGTGTGGTTCTATTTCTAGATTCTCTGTTTTATTCCAATGATCTATATGTCTTTCCTTACACCAACACTGCCTTGATTACTGTAGCTTTAGAAGAAGTCTTAAAATTAGGTGCTAAACATCTTCCAACACTGTTTTTGTTTTTGTTTTTAACTTTTCTAGGTCCTTTGTACTCCTACATAACTTTTAAATTTCAATATCCAATTCTTCATTTATAGCAAGTATACACAGACCTGAATTTTTATATATGCCTTGTGTTTTCTAATCCTGCTAAATTCAAGTATAAGTTCTAGGGGCTCCTAGAGATTTCTTAGTATTTTCTCTGTAGATGATCATTTCATCTACATATAAAGATTTTGCTTCTGCCATGCCAATCCTATCCTAGTTGTGTCATTTTATTGCCAGACTATTTTGGTTTAGACCTATGTTTCAAAGTCTAATGGACAGATGAAGAGTAGGCACATATGCCCTTGTTCCCCACTTTAGGGAGAAAGCATTGTATCATCTCCATTCATAGAAAGAGTTTTTGTTGGAAGTATGGAGTACATGTCTTTGATCTGTTGAGAAGGTTCTGTTCTACTCCTAGTCTCCTGATTTCTTTTACCATGAACAGCTGTAGAATTTAGTCCAATACTCTTTCTCCAACTAGTGACAGGATCATATGGCTTTCTCCTTTCCTCTGTTAAAGTGATTGCTTTTGGGGGTGGATCTTCCAATGCTGAACCAACACTGCCATCCCTATAACAAAACCACTTTCTACATCCTGCCGGATCTGACTTCTAAGAGTTTGTTTTGTTAAACAAATTTCTATCTATGTTCATACTTTTTTCTTCTATTATCTTTATCCAGTTTTAGGATTAGCACAATGTTGATTTCCTAAAATGAGGGGAGAAGTGTTCCTTCTTTTTTCTGCTTTAATTGTTTGATATAATTTATTAGTTAAAATGTTTATGAGCCTGCTGTTGTCATATAGGTAGGTTTTCAAGCTAGGAATATACTTTCTTTAATAGGTGCTATTCAAATTTTATATTTCCTCCAGAGTTAGTTTCATGAATTTGTCTTCTAAGTTACTTCTTAGAAGTTGTCAAATTTATTTCAAAAAAGATTTTTGTAATATGCTTTCTATACCCTTTTAAATTCTGTAAAATCTGTGGTAATGTCTCCTAGATCTTAATATTGTAATTTAAAAAATGTATAACTGATATTGTGTAACAGGAAGAAAAGGTCTAAAAGAGCAGGGGAATTGGGAGGGGTAGGGGAAGGGAAAAAGGGAAAGGAAAACATATGAGAAGAGGAAAAAAATGGAAACAAGGTCTTTGCAAATAGGGAAGGGTGGAGGTGGTGAAGAGAGGGCAAGGGAAGGGGAAAAAAAATAAGAACCAAGATACTCATGTAATGGTACAAGATCCCTGTGATGAATGTAACTGTATTCTATACCTAAAATGAATAAAGTTAATGGGGAAAAAAATTATTAAGGAGTTCCAGGAGATAAAGGAACAACAGTTTTGACAGAACTACCTGGGTTTTGGTAAGGAGAGTTTTGGAGTTGGGTTAGGGAGGAATGAAGTAGGGCTGGATTCAGAGATAATGGCCCATCCTATAGTAGTGGGGATAGAGAGATGTGATGGGCTTAAGAATTCTCTTAAGTTGATTTGGTGAGTGAAATTTTGGGGTGTGTGTAAGTTACAGTTAATAAGATTGGCTGTAAATTGCATATTTGTGAAGGTGGGTAATAGGTCCATTAGGGTCTTATTGTTATTCTTTATATAGTTTGATACTTCCCTATAGTAAAAAGTGAAAAACAGAAAGGTCTTTGGGCTTTCCTGAACATCAAGATATAGGTTATGATTTACATTTGAATAAAGCATTGCATTTCACAAAACCATTTTACAGGCCGGATCCCTTTTGGTCTAGGAGAAGGAAAGAGGTACAGGACAAGTATCATTTTTTAGGCACTAAAAAGGCTATAACCAACATCTACCATCTGTCAGGTAATTTTAAAGCATTCCACTTAATCCTCATAAGATTTACTAGGTGATTCAAATGTACCTGTGGTTGAGAACCCCTGACTATGAAGAATGTATGAGGAACAAGAGAGGCACAGAAGCTACCAGTTAAGAGCCAGTGGGGTTTATTAAATAGGACTTCCTGAAAGGGTGGGATGATATTATTTATTATTACTTTATGCATTCACATACCTGAAGTCACCTCCAGTTGGTTTAAAATTGCATTCTTCAGAACCCAGCCCTGTTTTGGGTTGTTTGCAGGCCAAGCATCTAAAATATCCAATGCTGTCTTGTCTGGAGCCCATTAGGTAAATCATTTCACCACAAGAGCAGAATTTTTCAGACATTTCAAGGTTGGCCTTAGACCTCTGGCCTCAAATACACAACAAGCACTTCCAACCTAACATAGCCAGGAATGAATTCAGTATTCTCCTCATCCTCCAATCTGAATCTCTTCTGTATCACCCATCTTCTGTCCTGTCACCTTTTCTGGGAACCTAGGAGTCCTCCCAGAGGATAACTCCACCCTCCCTTCTCATCTAGCCAGTCTCAATTCTCTCAATTCCCTGAGACTGTCTCTACTCAGAATGCTCTGACTTTATCAGATGCAACTTAGACCTTCCTCTTTTCTTCCCCCCAAACACACCTTCTACCTGTCTCCCTGTTGTGCCTTCAGGTCACCTTCTTGAAATTCATCCTTCATGTGGTACCGTGAATATAGCTGAAAACTATGCCTATCAATACCTTTTCAGTGGCTAGCCCTGACTACAGAAGACAACAGAGCAAACTGAACAGCTCAGATCTGAGTTTTTCTTTCTGTATGGTGATCTATTGCTGATATGTATTGTAGTGATGACACTAAACATTTATTACTTCACAGTGTCTCTAGGTGAGAAATTAAGAAATGGTTTATCTCAGTGGTTCTGACTCAGAGTTTCTCAGGAAGTTGCAGTCTAGATGCCAGTCAGAGTTGTGGTCAAATGAAGGTTTGCATAGAGCTGGAGATTTGCTTTTTCTGGCAAGTTGGTGCTGGCTGAGGGGGGCAAAAGGCCTCAGTTTCACACAATATAGATCTCTCCATAGGTTTTTGGCATGTCCTAATATGGTGGCTGGCTTCCCACAGAGTGTAATCCAAGAGAGAACAAGTCAGAATCTGTGTCTTTTATGATATAGTCTCAGTCATACATTACCTCTACAGTATTCTACTGGTCCTGATCACACAAACTACCCATAGTACAATGTGAGGTGATCCATACAGTGCATGAACACCAGAAATAAGTGTCATAAAGAATCCACTTGTCAAAAATAGGCCTTTTTTTTTTTTGGTACTGGGGATCGAACTTGGGATCTTGAGCTTGTGAGGCAGACGGTGGAATCACTGAGCTAAATCCCCAGCCCAAAAGTAGGCTTTTGAAAGGAAAGTTTATTCCATAACCAGAGACTAAAATCAGGAAATTCTAGCAGTTAGCTGGGAAAAGCCGAGTTTATCACATCCATGTGTGGATGGACTGACATTGGGAGAGACAGTGGCAGCTAGCTGGGAGAGATTTCATCCTGCAGTGGATGGGCAAACACCAGGAGAGAGAGAGATATTAGCAACTAACTGGGAAAAGAATTAGGCTTATATAGGTTTTGAAGGGGCTAAGGAATCTGGGGTGAAATATTTATGACTTTGATGCCCAAGGACGGTTTGCTCAGGTGTGTACACAATCACTGGATTTCTTGGCACCAGGGGGGTTATATACTTCCTTCTGAGTCCGTTTGTCCTATTTACTGAGAAGCTACTGTTTGCTAAAAGCAGCCCATTTGCTTTGTCCTCTTTGTTTGTGAAGGACTCACTTAAGTCAGGACTAACAGACAGTAAGGACTATTGGGGGTCATGTTGGAGGCTGCCTACCACACCTTCTTCTCTAAGTCTGACATAATCATTGTCAGATTTTATGTGCCACCAGGAACAAAAGGTTCAAGTTTCTAGAACCCCACAGGGGTGACTACTTCATTTTTGTATTTTTTTACGCCTATAAGATCTTTTCTTCTCTTTTATTTGCCTAGTGAATTCTTATTCAAAATTGTGTGTTTATACTTAGTGCCTCAATACAAGTTTAGCTGAAATCCAAAGAATTATCTGAATAAGAAGTGGTCTTGGGTTACTTTGGGTGGCCCTTGCTCCAAGTCTCTCATCCCTCTAGAGCAGAAGAACATGTCCAACTGTACCAACACATTTCCAGCCCCTGAGTACATCAGTCAGCCAATACAAGTCCCACAGTAAATCTGAGTGAAAGAGTCAGGAAATATTGAGAACAACTACAAAGTTGCAAGGCAGGGTTACAGAGGCACAGGAAGGAGTGAATTGAGCCAGAATATTCAACCTATTAAAGCAGGAAAAAGTCACAATATTTTGGAAAGACAAAAATGTTTCTAGCTATTGATAGATTCCCTTAAAACTAAACTTCCACATCTCTCTTGAAAATATTCCTTTTGGAGTCATTTTCAATGTTGTCCCAGTCTTTTTTTCTGTTGCTATAAATGAATGTCACAGACTGGGTAATTTAGAAAGAATAAAGATTTATTCAGATAGTGGTTTTATAGCCTGGGAGGTTCAAGGTCAAAGGGTCAGATTTGAGGAGCACTCTACAGAATCCCAAGGTGGCACAGGCCATCACAAGGAGAGAGGAGCATCTACAAGAGACAGAGCCAAGCTGTCTTTTATAGCAGACCCTAAGTTGACCCATTAATCCATTAATTCATAAGTGGATCTTCCGTGATAGCATAGCCCTCCTTATCTAATTACCTCCTAAAGGTCCCAGCTGGTCCCACCTCTTACTACCTCACAATGAGGGTTAAATCTCACTGTGAGTGCTGGTGGTATCATTCAAACCATAACCCTATATAAATCGTAATGGCTATGGTGCTCTTTGTATTTCTGAATACACTATTCTATAATGTATGTTTGTTGAACCAAATTTATGAACCTCTTTCTGAAATTAGGGAAGAACAGAGAGTCCTGACAGTTCTGATGATAATGATTACTTTGCAGCTGTGCAGGCAGGTGAAGGAAGTATAGAATGGGTTAAGCACAGTCCCTGTGAGCTACTTACCTGCCTTTATAGAGCTGCTTGCTACATGGTGCTCTCAGCTCTTAGCTGGCACTCAGTTGATCTGTATTCAAGTATTAGGTGAAAATATGTAAATATCTAAAGCTGAAACATCTAAAATATTTAAAGGTGTTTATATGTTGGGGTGCATTTATATGGTAATAGTAGAACTTAGAGGCCTAAAGAAACATTCAGTGATGAAGTTCTAATTGTCACATCTGTCTCCATGGCAGCTGTGAAGGCCACAGCACAGCATGGAATGAGGCCCAGGCTCCATCAAGCCTCAGTAGCTTATGTGCAGGAAACCTAAAAGAAGAACAAAGTCAGGACAACATGTGCCAACTCCTCAGTTCTGGGAAGCTTAATAACATCTACACTGCCCATTCAGAGAAGCATGACCTCACTTTCTCTGCCTCCAAATTCCTCAAGGCAGCAACTCCTCCCTTTTCCTTTAAAGCCTTTGTTCTCTCTTCATGGGCTGCTGACACCCCTTTGGGACTCAGCCCACTTGCAGGAGTGAAATAAATAGCCTAGTTGTTCACACAAAGCCTGCCTGGGTGGTCTCCTCTCTGTGTCTCTGACACACTAATGATGGAAGATCGGAAAGCTTGACAATAAAGTGAATGATACCTCCTCCTATATTGAGACTTTTTCCTGTTGTGGCTAAGCAGAACAGCTCAGTGCTATAGCCAAGCATTACAGCTCAGTGTCACAGGCAAGTGACATGGCTCTGAGGCACAGCTGAGTGTTACATCTCAGTGTTACAGCTCTGGGTCTTGGTTATCACAATTTGAAGATTCAAGAATCTGATGGTCACTCGAAGAGGTACAGAAAAACCTTTATTACACTAGGGGGCTCAGTGGAGTTCAGACTCTGAAGTCTGAGCACCCAGCTAGAAACAGGAGCCTCCTTTTATAGGGGTCTACTGAGTAGGTCAGTATGCTCACTGAAACAGGGGGACAGAGTTACAGAACATTCCTGAAAGTGGGTGAGCATGCTCACAGAAACAAAGGGGTGGATTTAAGGATATTCCTGAAAGGGGTGGAGCTAACAGAACATACCTGAGAGAGGCGGAGCTAATAAAACATTCCTGAGAGGTCACAAAGTTCAAACAGTTACAAAACATTTTGATACATTGGGCAAGAGCATGGCCCAGCAGCACAAACTTACATTTCTGGAACAAAACATTCTGTGGAAAAATACATGGAGGCAAGGCAAGGGCCTGTCTTATTGTATAGAATTGCTTTATCATTACAGCATTTAAAGCAATTTCACATGATCAAGCAATTATATTATCTATATTCTTTACAGCAGTGGTCAGATGTAGGCAGCTGTTATGAATGAGTGAGTTAGAACAATAGAGATGCACCACTCTCTGTGCCAGATTTGAGCCCATTTATTATAGCCGGCAGCCGAGGAGGGGCTAGCACCCAGAAAGTGTCCTCCACAAAGGGAAGTGGTTTGATTTTCCTTTTAAATCATGCTTTCAGTTGGGGAGGGCTCAGGGGAGAGCAAGCAGAATCTTACAGAAGCAGAACCATGCCAGGTTAGTGGGGGGTACAAGGAAGTTTCACACACACTAGGCAAGCTACAAAACATCCTGCAACTGCAGCAAGTTTACTGCCAAGCAGGAGGTGGGGGTTTTGGGTGCTTTGTCCAAGCTCAAGTGCTTTGTTCAAGCACAGGTACAAAATAACATTGAAGCACAAGATAGAGTCGGGTTGGCTATCATACAGGAAACAGATTCAGAGAAAATGACTTGCTCTAGATCACACAGTAAACGGCAAGAGTAGGTCCTGAATCCAAGCCATCTAGTATAGCTCAAGTTTTTCCCCTTGTACAGGTTGTGCTAGAAAGATTTAAAAATATTTTTTACTTTGTGTCCACCCCAGCTTACTCCCTTCTTTTCCTCCTACCCCCTCTCCTATTCCTTTCTCTTTGCTTCATTTCTGCTCTTTTATTTTCCTGGTGGCCTGGCCCCACTTCCTTCTGAAGCACTAATTGGTAACCCCATCATTTTAAAAGAGGATTGTGGTGTTCCCCCACCCTTGAGATATAGCTTAATTTGGCAGCCTCCTTTATCCTGAGCCCACTGTGATGGCTCAACTCTTTCATAATAGACCTATAGCCTTTTCACCAGCCTCACCCTGAAGACACTTAAATAATTAACTTCCATTACTCTCCTTTGTGTATTTTATCTGTATATCACCCAAAATAGCTGGTGGCATTTCTTTTGCATAGAAAGCAGAAAGGTCAACTGGCATTATATATATATATATATGGAAGATAGCAGGGTCCCTGTAGTCACTCATAGCTGTTACTGTTTCATACCAAGCAACATCCTAGTTCTTTAGCATCTTGGGAAAATTTTCCTGCCATCTTGCATTTCGGTTAGTTATTAATTCCCATTCTGAAGTGACCCCAAATGAAAACTATGTGTAAGAGAAAAAAATTCCCATTAATAATGGTAATGATATAGAGATATTTCCTGTAAGTCCTGTTAAATCTTGCTTCCCACTCTCACCTCAGTGAACCAAAAGAAAGGTAAACTTGAGTAAGCTTCTCTTAAAAGGCATGAAGCTATGATCCAAAACAGTATCTTCCTAGTTCCTTTTTCTTATTAGCCTGATGTGATGTACAGCACAAATCCCTAGAGGGTAAGGTTTTTACATTTTATTTTATTTTTATTTTTTATTTTTTGTTTCTGAGGATCAAATTCAGGACATTGAGCTTTCGAGGCAGGCGGCAGCACCACTGAGCTAAATCCCCAGGCCAGGGTAAGGTATTTTTAATCTGCACCTGACTTCTTAGAAACATGTTCTAAAATGCAGGGCATTTTCCACTGGGCATGTTAACCTGTTTGTGAAAGATGGTAGAGACTCTGAAAATCTAGGAATTTCCTCTTCAGACCCAGAAATTCACACAAGCATTCTTCTGTCCTAATGTTATAAAACTCATCACCTGGAAGACTTAAAAACTTTTATTAACTTGGATTTTCTGAGAGTCTGTTCTCTTCCAGACTGATTTGCAATCTGGTTGGTCATAAAAGGACATGGGGGCTCCGGGGTACTTTTCCTGGGGTGAGTTCAATTCCCTGTTAACACCACCCCCCTTCTCTCTTCTCTTCCAAGTAACAATTATTATTAGATGGATGTATTAGTTACTTTTCTCTCACTGCTGGGACAAAATACCTGACACCCAAAGTCAAAGGGGGAAAAGTTTATTTGGCTTACAGTTCATAGAGGTTTCAGTCCATAGGCAGCTGGCACCAAGGCAGGGTCAGAGGGGCAATAGTTCATGGCACCAGAAGCAGCAAAAGCAACAAGAGGCCTTAACGGTGTCTTTCTGCTCCTTTTATTTTATTCAGACTACTGGGATTAGGGCGGTGCCAAACCAATCACTCACATGAAGTGGTTTTGTAATCACACACCCTTAATCCTAACATCACACATTCTAGATTCACCCACCTATGACTGCATGAGGCTTTGCGGGGACATCTAGACCTAAACCATAACAATGGATACGTTACATTTAACAGAATACTTTCACGTAACAGGAAGAAAAAACAAGTGATTTATTTTGTAGCAATGAAATACATATTTATTATGGATAAAAGTCTTCAATGCTTCATGAATGAGTTTTGAGAATAAATTACAGAAAGGAATCACTTTTGGGAATTTTAATCCAGGTTCTTATATTTATGTACTTCTTGCTTATTAGTCATAAAAGAGAAAAAATGCACCAAAAGTAGGCATACCTGACTCCTACCCAGCTCAGCTTGTCAGAGGCCAGTGTCCTACAGTCTTCACAAGCAAGCTGGCTACAGTTCCCATAGACTTCAAGTGGCTGGCACTGAACTCGGTCATCCAACTGGAAATAATAAAGGGTACCTGGCTCCTTTCTCTGAGGTCAGCAACAGGATGATTCAACCCAGCTGGAAGCCCTGAGGCCACCTATCATGGAAATCCTTTTCAGGACACCAAAACTGATCCATAAAGTTATTACATAGTATAGATCAAACAACACTTAATGATCAATGACTCCAAGTACAGGCAGCCACATTTATTGCTCTCCTAAAGAGTCATTAGTTCTGGCCCAGAACTGAAGATAGACAGTAGCTACAGTTACGTACCCCTTTTCCATCATAAAGACCAGCTTATATGTTTCATGGATTTCCACTGAAATTTGTCTATGTGAACTTCTGTTTGTTTTTGACATTCTTTAATGAGGGTTCTGGAGAGGGGGCTCCTTTCCTACTGCAATCAGTAACTGCTCCTCAAAATAGAGGAGCTGGTCAACTTCATAGCAGTCACTGGCTCGAGGGACCACTTTTTCAAGGCACTCCCGGATCTCTGTTTCACTGGCATTTTGATGCCTTGCTCTCTTGAGGTAATCATAGACTTCTTCAAATACTTTTTCTCCCAGCTTCTGCATGGCTGATCTGCCAAAAAAGGTCAGAAATTATCAAGAGTTACACACAGCGAATGCCTGCAAGAAAATGTGTTTTCAAATCAATGATTATACAAATAGTACCTCTGTCCTGAGATTTAGGAAAAAGGAAAAAATAAGGTGCAGTATATCATTCTAAACATTAAAAATTATTCAACAAATAATAGTAGAATTCCAATTATGTTTCAGGTACTCTTCCAGGAACTATGAATATGGCAGTAAACAAGTTAGGCAAATTCTTGCTGTTGTGTGTGTGTTAGTCCACTTCTCATCACTATAATGAAATACCTGAGACAGGCTACTTGTAATATAAAGATAAGTTTATTTAGC
This sequence comes from Heterocephalus glaber, assembly GCF_053883595.1. Lineage (NCBI taxonomy): Eukaryota > Metazoa > Chordata > Mammalia > Rodentia > Bathyergidae > Heterocephalus > Heterocephalus glaber. The sequence continues at coordinate 7,269,411 of NW_028258324.1, read as the reverse complement.
TTACAGTTTTGTAGGCTTTCAGTCCAAGCAGCATCACACAGGCTGTGATGTGGTGTAGTGAGGACTGCCCCTGGACCGCATGATCTCTTGGCTAGGACAATAATGGTGGGAATGTGTGTGAGAGCATACAATTACATCTCAAACCTAGCAGAAAGAGAATGGGTGGCCTGGCTTGTTGTATTAGTAACAAATCTTAAGAGACCTCAAAGGGTCATATATAAATTATCTTCTGCTCCCAGTTACCTCAGAATCTCTCCATAGGCACACTTTCCAGAAGTTCCACCACCTCCCAACAGTGCCATGCCTTCAATCACAGTGCACCTTTTGGGACACCCAGATCATATTTGCACCATCACACACACATATACAGATATGTGCATGTACATACATATATATGTAGACATACACACACACAGTAAAAGGTTAGGTGGTGTCTTAGTTACTTTTCTTTTGATGCTGAGAGAAAGTACTTGATACCCAAGGTTAAAAGGTAAGGTTTATTTAGCTTACAGTTCATAGAGGTTTCACTCCATAATCAGCAGGCTCCAAGGCAAAGTGGCAAAGGGGCAACTGTTCATGGTGGCGGAAGACAGCAAAAAGCAAGGGAAGGGAGAGGGGCCCTGAACAGCTTCTTTCTGCCCCTTTTATCTTATGCAGACTACTTAGGGTGGGTAGCACACATACTCTCAATCCTAGTGCCCTTGAGCCTAGCATTACACCATGAATCAATTCCAGAAAAAGCCCCACTTATGATTGCATGAGGCCTTGGGGGAAATTAAGACACAAGCCATAACAAGTGGTGCTGAATGAAATGAAAAAAAGAGGGTAGGAGGGAAGGGAAATCTGGAGGAAGAGGAGGAAAAGGAGGAGGAGGAGGAGGGAGGAGGAGGAGGAGGAGGAGGAGGTGTCATTTGAACAGAAACCCTCATAAAGTAAGAAAAATGGAAAATACAAGAGGTGAGAGAATTTGGGCCCGAAACAGGAAAGTATCAAGAAGACTAGTATGGCTAGTATTAGAAGAAAAAAGGGAAAGGGGATGGTAGACTAAAAAGTAATAGCTGATAAAATAATAAGGAAGAAGAGAAGGAAAATGAGGAGGAGAACGGCTTTATTGACCTGGCACTTTGCTACCTACTTTATTCTTATAATCTCATTTAACTTTTACAACTGCTTTATGAGTGGGGCATTTTTCTAAATCCCTATTTTGTAGAAGTAACTGAGGTTTAAAGGGACAAGGTAACTTGGCCATGTTCTCACCAAAGAAAACATTCATTCAGTTTTTCATATTTATCTCCATCCTTGTCCACACCTAGATGAAATCTTTGCGTTATTATCATCCTATTGCCATGCTTTTATTTCATATTTGACTGTTTCCCTCTATCTCCAGAAAGGGCCACAAACTAAAACCAGATAAGCAAAACTTGGCCCATGGTATGTCTTGTTTGGTCAATATGGTGCTCTCTTTTCTTTTACTACTTTTTAACATTTTAGTAATATTTAAACACTTACCTAATTGTGTCTTCATTAAATAATTTAGGTTTCTTTTTCCACCCCTTTTCATTGTGTGAACATCTTTGGGTATGTAGCTCTTTCATTTGGGGGGATATTTTCTGGCTTTAGATTTTTAGGAGTGGAGATAATTACATGAGTATTTTCACTCTGCAAAAATTAATATGTATACTTGTGATTTCTATGCTTTTCTGTTCATGTGTTGTGCTTGACTAACAATGAGCCAAATGTGGTGGCACATGTGGGAAGTCACAGTTACTCAGGAGACCATGGGAGGAGGAGGGTCACTTGAGGACTTGAGGCCATGGTTTTGAGTCCAGCCTGGACAACACAGTAAGATTTTCACATATATATATATATATATATATATATATATATATATATATGGATTAATATAGATATTTTATATTATAGATTATATAGATATTTATATATAGATATGAAAATATCTATAGAGAGAGAGGAAATGGGATTAATAGGTCAAAATATATAAAGATTTTTATAACTTTGACATTGAAAAAATATTTCTGTACTGTTCATTTCAATAGATCTGGTAAAAAGAAAAATCAGAGATTTTTTCCTCCACAATTTTAAAGCATTAATGCTAATCAGTAATGATGGGGATGTTGACAGTTACACTGAAGCTATGCATCAATCTTTCTTTCATTTTATAAGTTTTAATGGTTCAGTACTACTCAAGTGTGTAATATCTAAAACACAGTCTCTGGGTATCTCTGGTTAGGTATTGTGGCATATGAAAAGAATAAGTAATTCATTCCTGCTCTGCTCAGTGGTTAGTAATTACAATGCAAGATATACAAATTTTAAATGTTAACCAACATTTCTTTTGCAATTTAGAGCTTGCAAAGTGCTTTTACATTCATTATCTCAAATGATCCATGTGAACTAGGCAATTCGTTGAACGTCTGTCTTCATTTATCAGGTGAGAACAAGTAGGTTTTAGTGGATTTTCATAACCTCATGTGGGTGGTAAAATTTATACTCAAATGCAACCTCAGAACTCCAAGTGTTGGAGAGATGAGCTGCCTCAGAGCCCCCACCATCCAAAGTGGATGGGCTTCCCACCTTCTCTCATGAGATTATCAGACTGTTTCCAGCATTCCTGAGATCCCTAAATCACCTCAGTCCCTACAGAAATCTATGTCTTCTTTTTGTTGACATTTACCAAACCTGGCTTGCTCCCCTTATTCATTGTCAACTTTAGCGATTTTCCCATTCTCTTCCTTCCACCTTCTGTTTCTGTCACCATTTTTGACCTCAGAATTCTTGGTCTCTCTTGTTTTAGACAGCCTCATATCCAATGATCATTTTCTCTGCCTACTGCAATTGTATAGCCCTATCATCACACCCTTGACCTTGTCAGCTTGAATGACTATCCAACCTTTGACTTCAGTCTTTCTACTCTATAACCACCCCTTTCTACTCTTCTACCATACTTATTCCACCAAAATTATTCCAGCTATTTTCCACTGCATGGTGACCTTCAGTCCTTTGACCTTATCATGATGATAATAATCACTCATTCCCCTTATGTCCTCTGTTCTCACTTCCTACCTTCTCCCAAGTTACATTTTATGGTCCATTATCATGACAATTATGTTGCAAATACTCTTGGACTGTCTCATCTCCTCTCCTTTGTCAGACAAAGCCCTAATGGTTAGACCCAGTCATAACCTATACGATGCTTCTTCCTTGGAGAAAAGTAACCAATCATGCTAAGAGATCCAATGTAAATTGATGATCACAATTCAAAATGGTGCTTAGCAATTGCCCAGCGATCCTACTGCACTTCCCTAGTAGGTTTTTTTCCCCACACCTTTTGCTTTATTCTTAAGCTTGTTAAGCTCTCACTCTTGTTGCCAGTTGAGGAGTGTATCTGATACCTCACAGAAAGGATAGAAATGATCACATAAGTACTCCCTCATGCCCACCTGCCTGTATCAGTGACCACACACTTAACCTCTTCTCCAGTCTCTAATGAAGGGATTGTCCTTCTGCTTCCAAACCCCACCTGAGTTCTCTGGATCCATCTCAGTGACTTTCTCTCCTGTCATTATCCTCTTTCCTTTCCTCATAATCTCTTTCTACCATTATGGATCATTCCTGTCAGGAGGCTACATGGCCTACTATATCCTATCCCAAACAAGAAACTTCCCTGATGTTTACATCCTCCTCTGGTCATTCCTTTCTCAATCTCTATTCCTATCAAAATTCCTCAATCTTTGATCTCTATTCCTATCAAAATTTCTTGAAAGAGTTATATATAGTTGCTGTTTCTACTTTTGCACTACGCATTCTCAATCCACCCCTCTTGTGACTGTCCTCAGTACCACCTGCAATCATATCAATTATCTCCATATGGCCAATTCCCCTTTGTGTGTGGGTGGGGGGGGGTGTGTTCTTTTCTTTAGTTGAGGTAAAATTCACTTAATATGAAATTAACCATTTTAAAGTAGAGAACTCAGTGTCATATGTGCATTCACAGTATTGTACAACCATTTCCTTTACCTACTTCCAAAACATCACCTTAATCCCAATAGGAAAACCCATATCCATTAAGCAGTTACTCTTCATATCCCCTCTCCCCATCCCCTGGAAACCACTAATCTACATTATGTTTCTATGGATTTACCTATTCTGGAGGTTTCATATACTGTAAATGGAATCACACAATACATGACATTTTTGTGTCTGGCTTCCTTCACTTCGCACAGTGTTTTGGAGGTTCATCTGTGTATTAGCTTTCTGTTGCTGTGACATAAAGAACTTAAAAGAGGAAAGGGTTCAGCCCACAGTTGGCCAGCTCTATTGCTCTTAGGCCAGTGGCAAGGTACAAACATCATGGTGGAAGAACATAGGGGTGGAAAATTGCTCATCACATAGCAGCTGAGAGAAGCAGACAAGGTGAGAGTCATGAGAAAGGGACCAGGGAGCTAATATAGTCCCCAAGGTCACACACCCATGATCCACTCCTGTCAGCTAGGCTCTACCTCCTGTTTCCATCATCTGCTGATGATATATCAAATTATAATCTCATCAGTGGATTAACGCACTGACAAAGTTAGAGCCTTCATGGTCCAATCACTTCTCATAAGGTCTATAAGCAACTGAGCCCTAAACACAATAAGCCTTTTAGGAGGACATTTTGGATGCTAGCCATGACAATCTACATTGTAGCATCTGCCGACATTTCATTCCATTTATGGCTGAAGAATATTACATTGCAGAATACTACAGTTTATCCATTCACCTGTTGATGCTATCCATTCAACCCAGTTAACTGTTCCCTCCTTAAAACCCTTCCTCTGTTTCATTTGGTGATATCACCTTCTCCAGGTCTTTTTCCAATCACACAGGCTATTCTCCATAGCCTCTCTGTAACTCTTCTTTCTCCCTCCTTGGCTTCTACACCTATGAGTACCCTAAACCTTAGTCTCAGATCCTCCTTTTTTGCCCTCTTCACTCTGCCTCTGTGAAAAGTCACTGCTACCTAGTCCCAAGTCTTCAACACAGTCCACTGCTGAGGATTTCCTGAATTTCCAGGCTAAGCTGTGATATTTTGGTAGGGTAGGTGTATTAGCTGCATTTTTGACTTGGGATAGTTTCAACTTGATATCAGGATATCACCTCATCATAAGTCAAAAAGCATCTGTGGTAATATCACCATGGATGATAAGGGAGCCCAAGAAGTGCCTTTTGCATGTATCATAACCTACAGTTTCTGAATTTCTTTATGTGTCAGGCTTTATTTACACTGAGCCACACCCTCAAATTATCCCATTAAATTCTTATAACCCTATGGGTAGTTATTACTATTATTCTCATTTTTACAGAGGAGGAAACAGAAGTACACAGAAAGCAAATAACTTTCACATTGTACAGTTTGTAAGTGGTGGAGTGAGGATTTAAATCACAGCAGTTTCACCACAGGGCTAGTTCTTTCCATCTCTAAGATATGGACTTTGGGTTAAGAGAGACCGGGGCTGAATCTTAGCTCTGCCCTTTACTCACTGTGTGATCTTGGGTCATTTACTTAACTCTATAATCTCAATGTTTGTATTCCCCCAAAATTGATGTTGAAAATAAATCCCCAATGTGTTGATATTAAGTCTTAAGGGCTTTGGGGGAGTGATTAAATCATAAGGCTCTGCCCTCATGAATGGTATTGCTTCTTATATAGAATTCTTATATAGCAATTGCTTCTACCATGTGGGGATACACAGGAAGCACCATCTCTGAGGAACAGGTCCCACCACACAGTGAATCTGGTGGTGTCTTGATCTTGGTCTTGCAGCCTCCAGAACTGTGAGAAATAAATTTTTGTTGTTTATAAAATTTCCCCGTCTAAAGTATTTTGTTATAGTCATAGGAACATACTAAGACACTTAACCTTTCTGAACCTTAGGGTTTTTTTTTAAGTGGGAATTTTATACACACACACACACACACACACACACACACACACACATCCCTTAGCAAAGTATCTGTCGCCTACCAGGCATCTGATAGCTATTGCTTTACTATCGTGCACACTATTGTTGTTTGCCCTGTGGTGAGTTGTACAGCATCTTATTTCCATTAAACTGGAATCCACAAGAAATTTTATAGTTCCATCTTTAATTAAGACACTATTTAAAATAATTTTTATCTTCTTTTGATGAATTTGGGCAGGGGAGGTACAAGGAGGCCAGTAGCATAGTAATGGTAAAAACATGTAATTTCATAGAAATAATCATGAAAACCAAGTTTAGCAGAAAGCATAAAGAATACTCAAGGATTATTCTTTAGGCATAGTTTAAGAAAACCCTGAAAGTGATTTTATGCACTATAAGAAATCCCTGCACATCAAATATGTATGAGTCACTGCAGGGATAGAATGATGCACTGCATTGTCCCTTTGCACTGCTAGTTCAACAATCATCTGGGACTAATGATCATCAGGATCATTGCTAAGGATAAATTTATACCTTTCTTTTCCTGATCTAGTATGTATTTCAAATGACTGTCTAAGGATCGGATAAGTAAAGAGAGCAGCTCTCCCTGCAGAGGCAGGCTAGTGCTTTCAGCAGCAGGCCACGTGCTCAGTGGGACACGTGACGCTAGCATTCCTTTCCTATCTGGGCATTGAATCTAGAGCCTTCATACTAAGCTATATTCCCGGCCCTTTTTTGCTTTTTTATTTTGAGACTAGGTCTCACTAAGTCCCAGTTGCCAAGGCTGTGCTCAAATTTGTGATCCTCCTGCTTTAGCCTTCCAAAGTGCTGGGCTTACAGGTGTATGCCACCATGCCCAGCTCCTAAGCCCCCTTTCCTGTCATCCCTTCTTCTCGGTCCACTCTGGGAAGAATCTTGACTGTAACTTTTGGTTTGATATCCCGTTAAAGCTAACCATACCTGAAAGGATTATTTATTTATGATCTAAATTCCCTTCATTACTCATACTCTCACTAAATGTAGATGGATTAGACTCAGTGACAAGAAACAAAATCCAGCTAGGTGCAGTTTACAAGAGCCATACCTAAAATATAAGGTCATTAAAAAGTTGAAAGTAAAAGAATTTTCTTAAAAAAGATACCAGGTAAAAAATAAGCAAAAGAAGTCTAAGGTAGTCATACAAATATGAGGGATACAGATTTTAAAAGAAAAAGTATTATTAGAGATAATACATAGTGATAAAAGTTCAGTTCATAGGGAAGTAAAAATTTAATACTAGTATGTATTTCATAAAATACAATCAAAATAAATGAACTATAGAGAGAAATTATCACATATATTTTCATAATGTAGAATTTCCATATATCTTGCTCAGTTATCGACAGATAGGTGAAGCATTAAAACTATTAGTAATGATCTAGAAGACTGGAGTAACATACTTACTAAGTTGAATTTAATAGACACAACCAGAGCCCAATCTTCACAACAACCAGGGAATACTCATTCTTCTCTGGCTCTTATGGAACATTTGCAAAAACTGACTATACTGGACAATTCAAGTCTCAACACATATAAGAAAATTGTCATAAATCTATAATAAAAATACTAGAGTAACCATTTCCACAGATGAATAAATATAAAAACATTTTAAAATAAATTATGGGTCAAAGAAGAAATAAACTCATTTTAGGCTAACAGGAAGGTGATAGTTGCCACAGCTTTGCAATACTGTGGTGTAAATTTATTCTTACACTTAGAAAATACACTGTAATACTTCTGTAGTGATGCAGTTGAGTATTTTAGGATTTATAAAATTAAAACTTCTATTTAAGGGGCCTTTTTTATTGTTATTTATGATTTGAAAAGGGAGGGCAGGGTCCTCTGTATTGCTCAAATTAAAGGAGTTCTAAATTTCTTTTTTCAAAGAAAGAAGGGGAAAGGGAGTTGGGACAGAGCTATTCCTTTAGTTAGCTAAGTGTCTCAGATAAAAAGAACTTATAGGGCCGGGGATTTAGCTCAGTGTTTCCACCGCCTGCCTTGCAAGCGCAAGGACCCGAGTTCGATCCCCGGTACCAAATAAAAGAACTTATGTTTTCATTTTCTCCATCTGTTTCTATGTTCCACTTTCTTTGTCCATTTCATCACCATGTTCAAGAATCAAAAGTCTTTTAAGTTGTTTTGGTACTCTTAAATATCTGTCTGCTCAAAATGCTTCATTTACAGGTTAAGTAGCTTACCCAAATTTGGAAGGAAGTTGGAACAATTAGGGGACTAGATCCCAGGCTTTTAGACTCTCAAAACAGGGCTATTTGGGAAGGATAACAATACCTGAACACAGGACAGAGACTTGAAGTTTCCCCAAGTTTCTAAAGCTTAGATTGCTTGGGGTAAATCTCAATGTTTTGCTGACTCAAAGTTGAAAAATTCCATTGAATTCCAAAAGAGCTCTTTCTCCCTTGCCAATCGTCCATCTTCGAGTGTGTGTGTGTGTGTGTGTGTGTGTGTGTGTGTGTGTGTGTTTATGTATGTGATCCTGGGGATTGAACTCAGGACTTTTGTGCTGAGACAGATCCTCGCCCATTTTTTTATGTTTTATTTTGAGACACTTCACAGAGTGCTGGGATTACCTTTACTTACCTCTTCCTGTGCTTGCTTTTCATTTGTAAACAATGTAGTTTATCACATTTATTTATTTGCCCCAGAAATTACTACTATTCTGTGTACCTTTAATTATTTATCTCTATTTTTGCAGCTCTAAAGAAGAGAGCCAGGTGTGCTCAGTTAGTTTTATAAGGATATCTGTTATGGCTTGTATCTAAATGTCCCCTAAAGCGCTATGCGCTCATAGGTGGGACTTTATGGAGCTGGCTGGATCTACAGTGTGTGATACTGAGATTAAGAGTGTATGATATGAAATTAGTCTATTGATTGGTTTAGAATAATTCTGGGTATGGATAATGAGAAGCCCCACCCTGAGTGTGGGCGGTACCACCCAAAAGGCTTGTAATCTGCATGGGATAAAAGGAAAACGGAGGCTTGTTGTTTGGTCTGCCATGAACTGTTTCCTCTCTTCGATGCCTCTCTGCCATGCTACCCTGTCTTGAAGCCAGCTGACTGTCGAGTGAAACTACCACAAACTATGAACCAAAATAAAGCTCTCTCCCTTTAATTTGTGGGTGTCAGATATTTTGTCTGAGCAATGAGAAAAGTAACTAAGGGCTGGGGGATTTAGTTCAGTGGTGCCACACCTGCCTCACAAGCACAAGGTCCTGAATTTGAACCCTGGTACCAGAAAAAAAAAGTAACTAAGACAATATCATATAAAAATATACTCACATTTTGAATATCATTTTAATTTTGAAACAATTTCACACAGAAAAGTTATAGGGATAGTACAAAGAACACTTTTGTCATTAAATCTTTTGCTAAACAGATGCTTTCCACCAACACTTTGTCTGAAACTCATTACATAACTAAAAACAGGCATCAAAACCAGGAAGTTGACATTGATACTTTACTATAATCTAATACTCTTATCTTGCACATGGAAACATTCAACTTTCCCCAACTATTCAATAACACTGCCTTATAACAAAATACTTCGAAACAATCATGACTCACGTTTACTTGTCATGTCTCTTTAGTCTTCTTCGATGATCTTGACTATTTTGAAGTTTAGAAGCCAGTAATTTAATAGAATGTCCCTCAATTTGTATTGCCTGTGCCCATGGGAAAACCAACTGTTACTCTCTGGTTATCTCTCTTTGTATATATTAGCCTGAAAGACATTTTAGGAATTGTCCCTCCGATTATCTTGAGATATTCTTAGGGAGCTCCAACTATACCAATTCAAGAAGGTTCTCCCTACCTAGGTGTGGTGCCCCATGCGTGTAATCCCAGCATTCTGGAAGCCTCAGGTAGGAGGATCACGAATTTGAGGCCAGAATTGGCAATTTAGCAAGAACTCAAAATAAAATATTTTTTAAGAGGGAGATAGAGATGGAGCTCAGTGCAAAGGCCCTGGGTTCAATCCCCAATACCACCAGCAAAAAAGGAATATGAGAGAGAGAGAGAGAGAGAGAGAGAGAGAGAGAGAGCAGAGACAGGGTGATAGAGATAAATTCTTCTCTTGGGTCCTAAATAAATAAATAAATAAATAAATAAATAACAATGCCTTGGTAGTAATAGGAGGTGGCTCTTGTCACATCCAGGTACAAGACTAGTGATTTTTTCCATACACTCAGTTTCTGATGTAATAATATAAGGAATAAGGAAAGACTTCTCTTACGGAAAGAAAGCAGTTTGTGAAGTGAGATTCCATGTCCTCTCTGTTATGAAAAAAAAAAAGTATGAGCTCAATAGGACAGGTTTATTTAGAACAAACCTGAGAGGGAGCTCCCTGGCACTTGAACCAGACCAGCAACACTCACACAGGCTATGAGGTCTTTTATAGGGTCATGAGCATAACAGGAGTGAGGGGGTGGGGGTGGTAATAAGGGGAAAATTTCAAAATGGGCCTTTTGAGGGGAAGAGTTCAGTGAAAAGTTGTGGCTACCTGCTAGAGACAAGGCTTGAGAAAATAAAGGAAGTGGTGGTTGTCTGCCAAGAGCAGAGCTGAAGAATGTGATAGGAGTTATGGGGAATAGCTATGGTTACTGGGCCTTATTAACCCATGATTATGCATCTTTGGCAGGTATAAACGCGTGCTGGGATGGAAGAGGCTTAAAATGGCCTCTGGTCAGCCTAGGATGACAGCAGTCAGACTCCTTTACTGTTTAAACACTTTCCCATACCAATCTAGGCACTGAAGGGATTGCTTTTCAAAACAGATATTAGCTTATTGTCCAAGATTCAGGGGCTACAGACCTGGGCATGGTGAAAGCAAATCAGAGTCCATCAGAAACTAAGTGCTGGCTAAGATTCTAACAACAACTTTCTGTACGTTTTGGGGTGTGTGACTTTTATTTTCTGAACCTCACTTATACTGTCTGCAATTTAGTGTAAATGAGCTCTGAGACTTCCTCCAGCAAAACAGTTCCTATTCAATTAGGAGTTAGGACTCAGGAAGACATTCTTTGCCTACAGGTGATCAATAAATGTTTGTTCAAAGAAGAAACAAATAATCCAAAAGCTAGTAGCAAACTAGACAGAGTTTGTAAGCCACGAATTTCATACTTTCTTACATCTGAAGAAGAAAAGTCCTTCTAAGGCCTTTCAGATGAGTAGTTACTACTCTGGAAAAAAAGGAGGCAGGGAAGGACCCCTGCTTTTTGTTTGGCTTGGTTTTAAAGTTTTATTAAGTACCATGGACTCTCTGTTTTGTTTGCATGGAATTCTCTTTTTAATGTTATTTTTTTTAATGTGAGAAAAACTTACATTAGTAAAAGTTATCCTTCTGAATTTACAGCTCTGTGAGCTTTGACAAATCCTTATAGTCATAGTCAACAGCTCTAAGACACAGAATAGTTCATCCCCTAAAATTCCCTTGAAACTTTCCTTTCCTCATTCTCACTATTGATCTATTCTGTTTCTTTGGTCTGATCTTTTTCAGAATGTCATATGAATGGAATCATTCAGAATGCAGCTGTGTTGGTCAGTTTTCTATCAATGTAACGAAAATATCTGACACAGGCTACTTAAGGATTAAAGGCAGATTTATTTTGGCTCACAATTCCAGAGGATTAAACTCATGATCGGTGGTCCTATTGATCTGGGCCTCTGGTGAGGGTGGCACATCATATAGGGAGTCCATGTCAGAGCAAGTGGTCACATCTTGAGCTAGGAGAGACGGAGCAGATGAGACCATGGTCTCACAATTCCCTTCAGAGGCACAGCCCTAAAGAGCTAAGGACCTCCCAGAATGCCCCATCTCTTAAAGGCCCACAGAACCTTTAAATATCACCATTCTGGAAACCAAGCTTTTACACATGGACCCTTGAGGAGCACTCATTCAAACCACAGCAATAGCTTTTGAGAACAGGTTTCTTTCATTTGGTATAAAGCCTCAAAGATTTTTCCAAGGTGCTGCATAGTATTCCATTGAAATTGTGTAATTTTTTTATACATTCACATCTTACCAACCTTTGGGTTGTTTCCAGTTTTTAAAGATTATAAATAATGTTTCTATATCTAGTCACATATAAGTTTTTGTGTGGACATATATTTTCATTTTGCTTGTGTCTAAGGGCAGTCACATATTATTTCCTTTATAAAATGAAACCATTAATATATATGAATCCTTTACAATTTAGAGACATTGCCAATAATTTGATGCATACATAAGTGGTCTTTATCACCTAACACTCATGAACAAGTATTTTTAGGGCCCTAGAATATGAAAATATTTGCTAAAAAATTATTCCACCCTAAAACGTGCCTTTCTGCTGGACACTAGCTTCTACTTCTCTCCATCACACTACGATTTCTGTTTTTTTATGGGTTCTGTGAAGAGATGAACACAAAATGCAAATGTAATGTAAATGAACTTCATTTAAATTATAGTGCAAGATTGAAAATGATCCAAGATTTTATATAGTGCTTAAAACAATGTTGGAATCTTGTGCTATCATTGATAAGCAAGGATCTGAGCATTTCATGGTAAGGTCAGTTAACTATTAAAAACCAGAAAAATCAGAGATGACAATAAGTGCTTAAAAGAATGATATCAACTTTAGATGACTGGGAGAAGACTTTGAAGAAATCAAAGTCTTATGTTATGCTTATCTCCATCCCTCCCCAACACACACACGCTCCGTATTCCCAGTCCCTGAGTGGTGAATGTCCAGTGCTTAGTCCCTAGACCTCTCCTTTCCTCTATCCACATTTACTCCCCATGTGGTTCATCCAGTTTCAAGGCTTTAAATGCCTCCCATCAGCTAGTCATTCTCAGTTATGTCATTCTTTCACTCCTGAACGTGATTCATACATCCAACTACCCACTTGGTATCTCTACTTAGATGTCCAGAATGTATTTTATGCTTATCATGTCTGGTTGAATTTCTTTTCTTTTCTTTTCTTTTTTATTCTTAAGTTCTTTTATTGGTACATTTTAGGTATACAATATGTTTACATTTATCATTGGGTGTTTGTACCTGTACATGATGTATCTTGATTCTTATTTTTTCCCCATTACCTGTGCACCCTTCACCCCCTCTGCCCTTCCCTATTTACATAGATATCATTTCCATTTTTTTTCTTTTCTCATAATTTTTCCTTTCCCTTCTTTCCTTTCCCCTTCCCCTCCCTTCACCCTTACCTCTTTGGACCTTTTTTCCTATTTCAAATTATCAATTATTCGTTATTAATCCTTTGAATCCTTATTTACACTTTCAGTTTCTCACACTAGAGAAACTATTCAGTATTTACACATGTGTGTCCTATTTATTTCATTTAAGAGTATGGCCTCAGTATGCATCCATTTAGATATAAATGACTCTAGTTTCTAGTTCTTTATGGCTGAGTAGTTTTATAAAAAAAACCACATCTTCTTTATCCAGTTCCCAGTTGATGGGCACTTGGGCTGTTTCCAAGCTTTAGCTATTACAAACTGTGCCACTATAAACATGAGTGGACATATATCGCTGTGGTATGAATCTTTTAATTCTTTTGGGAAGATACCCAGCAGTGGAATAGCTGGGTCAAATGGGACCTGTAGTCCTAGTTCTTTGAGGTATTTCCATACTGATTTCCACAGTCGGGTTGAATTTCTGATCTTTCCTCCAAAATATCCTAATGCTACAGCTTACTCCCTTTCTGTTTATGTCAGCTCCTGCTCTTCAATTTCTCAGGCTAAAAACCTTTGGTTTATCCTTGATAGCTCTCTTTTCTCATGTTCTATTAGTCTCATAATTAGATAGGTTAGTAAGTCCCATCAGTTCCATCTGCAGAGTATACAGGATCCTAACACTTCTTACTGTTTCAACTACTACTCATGATCTCTTACCTGATTGATTGTTTTAGTAGCCTCTCAATTGGTCTCCTGTTTCTCCCCTCTATCCCCTGTAGTCTATTATCAACTCACCAACCAATGTGAGCCGGATTCCTCTATCCTTCTGCCCAAAACTCTGTTGGGTTTCCTGTCTCACTCAAAATGAAGTCATGTCTCAACTTTTCTTACATTATACACCTCCAAACACATTTGCTACCTTCCTCCCCTCACTCCATGCCCATTGCACTGGTTCCTTGCTCTTCCTTGAACACATCAGGCACATCTTAACCCAGAGCTCTTTAACCTGCTGTTCCTTCTACTAGAATGATCTTTCTTCAGATATCCTTATGTGTCTCCCCTCCTTCATGTGTTCCCCTCATGTCATCTTCTCAGAAAGATGTACTTTAACGGCCCTTTAACTTTTACCCCCATTCTGTATTACCTTTCTATGTTTCCTGCTTTTTAATTTTATTCTTAGTACTCGTTACTTTCTAGGATAGTCTACTTTGCCCTAATATTTTAGATCATCTGCTAGAATATAAGGTATATGAGAGGGGAAGATATTTTTGCCTTTTTTTGTTCACTGATCCTATATAACAGTGTTTGGCACATAGTAAGGTCACAACAAATGAATTGATAGATGTCCTAAAGTCAAACAGGAAGGGCATATGCTGATATCTTACAATTTTATTTAAAAATATGCATTCCTAGTATTTGTTCTAAGAATTAGTGAGCACAGAGGGAGCTGCCATAGACAGTGCCATCCAGAGGTCGCCATCTGTCCTTTGAGTTAACAAGGCCAGGAGCAGGCTAAGGAAGTTTTAGCTTCCTGTTCTAGGCAATATTTTAACTTAATAGTAAAAAATGCTTAACATCCTCTTTCCTCTTAGAAAATCATTGTGCCATTTTTCTTCAGGAAGACACTGAAAGACAATTTCCATCAGTTCTGTTGGGTCCTTGAGTTTAAGTGTTCCCTCATCCCTAACCATTTAGAAAAATGAACAGAAAGGATCTTTTCCTTACCTGAAGCTTATTTACCTAGCACACCTTTTCTCTGCCCAAACATCCACCAACGAAGTCAACACATATATTTTTGTTCCCAGGTTAATTAACAACTCCAGGAGTGTAAAACTAAAAGCTAAAGAGTTCTGTTTTTCTTTTTCCAAGATTGCTTCCTGACTACATGTGGGGCCCCTTGGAGACAGAGAACTTTTTTAGTCACCTTTGCACCCTACACAGCCCAGGCACAACGCAGCACCTCAATCATTCATTCACCAGGATTTCAATAAGGATTTAGTATTTGCCACAGTTGGGGGATGTAGCCACAAGCCTCTGACCTCACAGAATCGCAGGAGATAATTTCAGATTTCTTTCAATGTTACAAAGAAAATAATATAGGGAAATAAGAATAAGAGCAGGTGCTCTGAGTTAGAGTCTGAAGCCCCTCTGAAAAGGTGGGAGCAGAAAAGATATTTCTAGGAGATTTGGCAGAGACTCCTATAAACCACTAGGTCCTGGACTGTGAGCCAGGCCCTCATCATCCTGACTGACCCTGGTGCAGAGGAACAAGACAGCGAGAGCACAAACAGTGGCCCACATATGTCTAAAAAATTGCAAGTTGAGAATCATGCTAACCAACTATTAAGTAAAAGATGACCTACCCTCTTACCACAACAAATCAGCTTTTTAAAGACCTGGAAGGCCAGGTTTGCATTCCAGACTCTCAGACTGTGGAGCCCATCCCTAGCTTTTGGCCTGTCCCCTCCTCCCCACAGCCAGGCTCCGTTTCCCACTGAGAGGAGGTCCAAACCTCAGCAGACAGCCATGTGTGACCCCTCCTTGGGCTTAAGGGTCTGCAGGCTGACTGCACAGACAGACTTGGGGAGCAGGGCCCAAGGCAGAGGCTCATAGACTTGGGTCCATTTGGACAGAAAACTGCAGGGATCCAGGTAAGCAGAGAGTCTTAGTCCATTTGTGCTGCTATAGCAAACCAGTACAGACAGGGCAAGGCTCTGGCAGTCTGGTGTCGGATGAGTCTGCCCTCACTTCCTCTAAGATGGCACTTTGTCATCGTGTCCTCAGAGGGGAGAATGTTGTGCCCTTACCTGGCAGAAGGCATAGGGGCAAACTCTCTCTGAACCCTCTTTCATAAGAGCATTAATTCATTCATGAGGGTGGAGCCCTTAGGAACTAATCACTTCCCTAAAGGCCCTACCTCTTAATACCACCATAAGGGGGATAACATCTCTTTTCTTCAGTTTTTTAAATTTAAATTTATTTTTATTTATTTATTTACTTTTTTCTTTTTTGCAGTACTGAGGGTTGAACACAGCCTTTGTTCTGAGCTACATTCTCAGCTTTAAAATATGTTTTTTGAATTAGGGTCTTGATAAATCCCTAATTTGCCCAGCCTGGGCTTGAACTTGGACTCTTCCTGTGTTCAGCCTCCCAGAGTACTGGGACTACAAGCTTGTGCCACCAAGCTCATCAGGATTAAGTTTTAATGTGTATTTTCTAAGGGACAGTGTTAAACTGCAGCACAGAGTATAATCCAAAAGAGGACAGCCAGGCTCTGGATAGGCACATCCTCTTTGTGCCTGGCTCCAGAGGGGGAATAATGGCTGGAGGGGGCCTATACTGGAACCTCCTATAGAATGGGGCTCACAGCACCA
Source organism: Heterocephalus glaber (assembly GCF_053883595.1). Classification (NCBI taxonomy): domain Eukaryota; kingdom Metazoa; phylum Chordata; class Mammalia; order Rodentia; family Bathyergidae; genus Heterocephalus; species Heterocephalus glaber. The sequence goes on along the minus strand of NW_028258324.1, from coordinate 7,252,849 downwards.
TTCTTGGATGAGGCCTAGGGATGATCTTAGAGGAGGGGAGGCTTTTGCTAATGTGATTAAGGAAAGCTTCTCTGAGGGGTGAGACTAGGGATGGCATCTGAAGGGAGACGTGAATTATGAAGATGAATCTTCCCTACCAGGATCTGTGAGAATTGAGGATAGAGGAAAACCCAGATCCTATAGGCTAAGGAAAGGATAATGGGGTGGTTGGGGACTAAATAAGAGGAGAAAAATGACAAGAGGTAGGGTAAAATGGTCAAGAGGGGAGAGACCCTGAAGGATGAGGTAAGGGGTCCTGCCTTGGCCAGGGCAGAGTGGGCAGCTTGAGCAGTTTGGATACAATTACTCTGTATGCTGCTGTGTAGAATGGATTAATATCAAGGGCCTGCTGCCAAGAATAACTCTACAGTATACCACAAAATGCCTCTATGCCCTTTATACTTAGATCTTTGTGATTAGTTCTTTTCCCTAATTTTAGAGACAAGAAAAACCCATCTCTCCCTTGGAGGTGGTTCCTGTAACTCACAGGGTTTCTCCTCCCCTCTAGATTTCCTGAAAGCTTGGAGCTGAGCTTGTGAGGTTTTTTTTTCAGAGTAAACTGTTCATTTATCAATTTGGCATCTAATCTCAATTTTATAGCCAAGTACCGGTATGTTTTCATAAACCTTTCTCAAAGTAGAGTAAATTGTAATAACAATAGTAATTATACATATAAGTAGTTACAACTAAAGAGATTGATATTTGACCAGTAGTTTGTTGTGTTTTTTTTGGCTTATATGTACACTGGAAGATTTTTGTTTGCTTATTTTGTTTTGTGGTTAGGTGTATTGTAATTGCGGGGCAGTTAGGAAGATCTTAAATCCATAGTAGTTTTTTGTCTAAGTCACTCTCCTTGTTGCTGACATAAAATACTGGATACCTGCAATTTCAAGGAGGAGGGGTTTATTTTGGCTCACATTTTACAAGTATCAGTCCTCAAATGGTTGGTGGGCTTCAGGCAGAAGCAGCATGGTAGGAGGGCCTGGAGGAAGAAAGCTGCTCACCTCATGGCCGACAAGAAGGAAAAAACGAAAAGAGGAGCTGGGGAGGGAGACACGCATTTGCAGATCACACCTCCAGTGACCCACCTCTTCTGAGGACCTAAAGTCAGCTGTAATACTCACATAATGCAATCACTTTTCAATCACATGAGCCTTTGGAGGCCATCTTAGATCTAAACCATAAATTCCTTGCTACTGTAGAATCATGGTGACTCACTGAGCCTCTTTCTAATCTACAAACAAGTATATACAATGACTTTTCATAACCACAGTTTTATAATAAGAATGTCAGAAAATATTTTAAGACATGCAAAAAGATGTAAAGTACAATATAGCAAACACTTACATATCTAAGCCCCAGTTTAAGAAATCAAGCATTCTGAAATACAGATGAAGCGCAATGAGTTTCCTTTTCAAATTATATCCCCTTCCTGATTCTCAGAGGCAAACACTATCATATCTATTGTGTTTACCAACACCAAGCTTTTTTTTTAGTGCTGGGGATGGAACTCAGGGCCTTAGACATGCTAGGCGTATATTGTAATACAGAATTATACTCCCAGCCTCTACCATGCATTTAAATATATATTTATTTTAGAAAAATAGTATTGTTTTGTATATTTTTATACTTTAAGCAAGTCATATAACAATTTTTTATCTTTTCCTGCTAAAAATAATAACCTCTCCCCTTTGATTGTATAGCTCATTGATGTTCACTGTATACCATTCCATCACTATTCCTATGGTCATTGTTCTAATGAGGTGCATTTCAGTGGCTTCTATCCCTCTACAACACACACACACACACACACACACACACACAAAACCCCCATTACCATATATACACTTTTACTATTTAAACTACTGATGTGAACATTCTTGCATTCATCTCCTTAAACTAAAACATACACAAATAAAAATTGGGGCTTTTCAGGCACAAGCTCTACATTGAGTCACTATTTTCAGACTAATTTACCATCACTCATATTTGATCTTTATAATAACCTCAAGATGGATTTTATATAATTAGGAAGCACATCCTAGAGTAGAATAGTTTAAAAATTTGAATTATAGAATTTTTTTTAAAAATCCCTGTAAGGTACCAAGGCAGTCACCTAGTAGAACATCATTTTGTAGACAAGGAAAGCAACACTCAGAATAAGAAGGGGTGGCCCAGTGGTAAGCACTGGGCTACAGAGAGCACTAGGTTCTTCCCTGAGACTCCACTGTGTGGTACATATGTATAAAAACACAAGGTTTTCCCTCTTCCTTCTGAGCCCCATAAACAATGCACCATGAAATGAGGTTCACACCTTAAAGTTCTTCCTGTTTGAATTACAATCATGCTTACCTTGATCAGTTCAAACCATATTTTTCATTTTTCAAAGTCAATCTCACCCAGCTTTACTGAAGTAGAAGCCAAGATCCAGAAGATAAAATAAATTTCCTAATCAAACACATAAGAATAATTGGATTTACAAAGGAAAATGAAAAGAAATCAAAAAGGAAAAGAAATTAGAACATAATAAATGTTTGAAAGAACTTTTCAGGGCAAAGATGAGTTTTGTTTTGTTTTGTTTTGTTTTGTTTTTGGTACCAGGGATCAAACATGGGACCTTGAGCTTGTGAGGCAGGTGGCAGAACCACTGAGCTAAATCCCTGGCCCAAAGATGAGTTCTTAATGGTTGATGACTACAGGGTTTCCTTGGACAAGAGTGAATTAAAAATCTATCTTGCATTTGGTGAGATTTGGCAAGGCACCAGACTCTAATCAGCTTCCTCTGAGCACTTCTAGGCCCTATCCTTGTCCTACCAAGCACAGCTTGTCGAGAACCTCCTTACTCGATACCTAAGATACCTAATGAAACTCCTCTCAGGAATTTTCCATCTACTCATCCCCTAACCTTGCCCATTGGCTGTAAAACCCCAGCTGTCCCTGGTTCATCCAGAGTTGAGTTGAAACTCTCTCCCATTGCAGTATTCTTGAATAAAGATTCCCTTGCTGTTTTATTTTGTTTAGTTCATATTTTTTTCTTTGACAGATTCACTTCTCATTGCCAAACTGTCACTGAGTCCCACATCACAAACTGCCTGTAATTAGAATGGCCATGTGTCTCAGCCTGAGACAGTCCCAGCACATGGCAGATGCATGAGTCCAATCACCAGCTGCCCAACCCACTCCTAAAAGTGTCTTTGTTTGCAAAATAAATTGTGCTCAATCAACTGGGTAGAGACCTTCATTAAGAAGAGGACCTGTTGAAAATTAAAAATAGTGCTACAGCAATATTGCAAAGATCAAAAGAGCAGATTTATTAAATTGGAAGATTCCCTTTAAAGCCTAACTCCTGAGACAGTTACATTTGATTTGTAGCATTTTATATCCAAATTAGAATGTTTCACCATAAATAAAAAATGATTTTATAATTTTTCTCTCTCAAACACATTCACATGATGCCTTTATTATAAATCTCCTTTGATAACTACAGATGAGTTTATCACAGAAACTTGCTAGGAATGGGGGTGCAGAGAGAGGAGAGAGAGAGAGGAGAAAGGAGAGAAACTAGGAAGGCAAATGTGGTACAGGGCTCACAAACAGCAGAGATCTGGGATTCAATACCTCATTCTCTGATGAATTGCATTAAAGGACTCAAATAAATCTGCAAAACAATAATTGAAGCTGACATTTCCTCTTGACCGAAGGGGACAAATTTAGACTGAGCTGTGGTTTAGCATCTGCTGTGGAGAGAGGGCAGGATAGGAGGGCAACTGCTAAAGCCTTTCATCTAGAAATGCTGGCTTTTAACTGTCTTTTGAAGTCAAAGAAGAAAATCCCCCTTTAAGGTGGGGTTTGCTAAGTGGTTTTGACCAATAGATTCTTTGGCTATGTCTTAGTTACTTTTCTCACATTGCCGAGACAAAATTCCCAACACCCAAGTTAAAAGAGGAAAGGTTTATTCAGCTCACAGTTTGTAGAGCTTTCAGTCCATAATTGGCTGGCTCCAAGGCAAGGTGGCACATGGCAGAGGGGTAACAGTTCATGGCGCCTAACAGGAGGTATCAAAACAACAAGGAAACCTTAACAGCGTCTGTCTGCCTCTTTTGTCTCATCCAGACTACTGGTATTAGGGTGGTGCCAAAACAATCAGTGTACTGGTTTAATAATCAAATGCCCTTAATCCCAGCATCACACTCTAGATTCAGCCACCTCTAAAAAAAGCCACCTATGACTGACTGTATGAGGCTTTGGGGACACATCTAGACCCAAACCATAACAGGCTATTTCCACTTATTTAAAATATCTGCAAGAGCAGATATTTTATTATTCAGAACTTTCTCAGGTTCCATGAGATACAATGGGAGCGGCAAGTGTAAACTCAGAGTGTGTGTGTGTGTGTGCGTGCATGTGTGCACACATGCATTTGTGTTGTAGGGGGGCAGCTCAGGCATAGAACTCAATGTGAAGTGGAGGAGAACAGGTTAGATCAGGTAATCTCTAAAATTTCTTGTAATGAGAAAGCAATATTCTGCCCTTCAGTGGATTATCAACATGGGTTTATTAACTCCATTTCACAAGTGGAATGAGTAGAACTAGTTTGCTACAAGGAGACTGACAGCCTCTTGTCTCCCAGGTTAGAATGATGATTTATAAAAGAGGAAGCAAGATGTCAAACGATGTTCTAAAACCTCACCACTCCAAGTATAATTCAGCCATTAAATTCACATCACCTGTGGTTAGAAATTCAGACTCTCTGTCACCACCCACACCTACCAAACCAGAATCTCCATGTAAACAAGACCCATGTTAGAGTCTGAGAAAACACTGGCTTGAGCAGTGATTCCACTTTAAGTGTGAAGACCCTAGACAGCAGTTCAAGCAATGACAGACCTCTGACAGAGAATTCTGATGCTTTTATAGGATCAAGCCAGATTTCTAAGATGGGAGGTATTGTTTCACATGCCAGTACTTGCTGTTAATGTACCAAGTTTACCTTTTTATCATATGAGTTTATATAAGGGTAGTGAAAAAGAGGCCAGTCTTTAGTAGAAATTTCCTTAGTAAAACTGTCACACTGTTCCCAATAAATATGTATGGTTACCACGTGTCAATTAAAAGTAAAAAAATTTAAAATTAATAATATTTGATTCATAACTGTCAGGTTTAATCAGGCTACAATTCTATGTCTTTAGAGAATGAGATGAGGAGTATGAATCACAGCTTGGTAGTTCCAAGAATCTTCTGCCCAGCTCTGCTCCCACCTCCTAGCTCTGCACTGGCTGAAACTTTCTTTGCTTAAAAAGGGACCCTTTTCCCTTTCTACTTGAGAAATACTCTATTCTAATTTTGTTTCACAGATAATCTGACTAAGAAGTGTCAAACAAGCATAATCCTGTGTTAATAACTTTTCTCTTCTTTGTTTCTGGGGTGGATAATGCAGAAATTATTTGGTGTGAAACAAGTTTTGATTAGGTGTAACAGATGGGTAGTCTTGGGAAAAAAGAGGAAGAATTAATTGACAGGTTTTATGTTGAACCTTACGGAACTGTCATTTTTATAGTTTAAATGTTAAATATTGGTAATTTTATATAGTTTAACATAATTAACATGATCCGCTTAAAATTTCTTAAGAAATATTGAGAGTGGAGAGTTATTTGTGAAGGCTTGGTTGTCTCTTTCCCTTGCAGCCTTGTTTTTGGAAGTTGGAATAAATATTTTCAGAGTCTAGACAACCATTTTTCTGTTTTAAGCAGCCAGTAAATGAAGGGGTGTTAGAAAACCAAGTCTGGAATTAGATTCAAGATGAATGTGTGTATCTGTGAAGAAGGCTTACTTTTGATTCTGTGCCAGAAATGGTGCCAGACTTTGACACCACAAACTCAGGTAAGTTTCTTTTTCTATTTCTTTGTTGCTATCAGTTATTAGTTCACACTTGAACTCTGACAGGAGTAAGGAAAGATGTTTCCCTACAGACCCATGACCCAGTTAACATCATTCTTTAGTTGAAAGATGGGAGAGAAAGATTCAAAGAAAAAATAATAATCCAGTCACTTTTTGGTAAATTACCACAATCATTCTATAAATACTCTGAGTTCCTATGGTGCTCTGGTCATAACTCTGACAGCCCAAATCACATCACAGTGCAGTTATGTATTGAAGTGTTTATTGCTCCCATGTCAACCCAAGACCACAATTTGAGTAAAAGGTAGGAACTGTGAATTCCCTGTAATGATGTGCCTAGGGCCTGTAAGAAAGCTATGCATTAGTAACTTCTTTTTAAAGCCTAAAAGTTTGCTGAATAAATGATGACTCTTAATAGCCTATTGCATTAGCAAAAACTGCAGCATTGACACAGAGGAGGTGAGATGCTCCCAGAACACAAGAGGAGGCTTCCGGGCTGCTGTATCCCCCGCAGAAGCACAGAGGAGGTGAGCCACATGGGCGCCAATAGCACCCCCCCCCATTGAAATGAGAAGACACATAAACAAGTCTCAAAACCAGACTTCCAGATCACCTAAAACAATCCCAAAGGGAAACGAGATGGAACTCTCTGATACTCAACCACCTGGACTCCCTGAAGGGTCAACAAAAGAGGATCTGGAAAAAATGAAATCAGAAATAATTTCTCAGATAACAGCAGAGATTGTGCCCATAGTGCAAGACATGATTACTAAATCTAGAGATAAAAAAAATAGAGGATCTGAGGAACATAGTGGAATCCCAATATAGGAAACAAATGGAATCCATAAAACAGATGCAAACAGATTTCCAGGAGATTAAAAACTCCATTGAAAGTCTATGCAGCAGAATGAGCCAATGTGAGGACAGAATTTCAGATATAGAAGATGAGATTGCAATTAGTGACCAGGAAAAGACAAATTGCTTTAAAATTGTAAGGGACCGTGAGAAAGCAATCCAGCAGCTGGTAGATGATGCAAAGAAGAATAACATAAGACTGATTGGAGTCAATGAAGAAACAGGAGAGAGTGTAGATGACATAAAAAAACTGTTCACAGAAGTGATGGCAGAAAACTTCCCAAGGAGGGGAAAAGAACTTGACATACAGGTAAGTGAGGCATACAGGACTCCAAGTAGCTGTGATCAAAAAAAAAATCTACACATAGGCATATAATTGTTAAGATTCCAGAAAGCCAACAGAAGAACAAAATTATGCATGCAGTTAGAGAAAAGAAACAAATCACATACAAAGGAAAGCCCATCAGAATCACAGCAGACTTCTCAATGCAAACCCTCAAGGCAAGAAGAGCTTGGAGTGATGTATTTCAAGCCCTAAAGGAAAACAGCCGCCAACCCAGATTGATGTACCCTGCAAAATTATCTTTCAAATTTGATGGAGAAATAAGATACTTTCATGACAAAGAGCACCTTAGGAACTTCATGAATACCAAACCAGCACTCCAAAAAACTTTAGACAATATCCTAGGAAAAGACAATGAGGATCACAACCCCAGGAAGCACAGCAGAATGAATCCATCGGGCACAACAAGAAATTAAAAACAAAGTGGGAGAATCCAACAAACAGAAAAAGTCATGACAATGATAAATCAATATGTATGAGTTATAACCATCAATGTTAATGGGCTTAACTCACCAATCAAAAGAAATAGACTGGAAGAATGGGTCAAGAAGCAAGATCTAACAATATGCTGCATACAAGAAACACATTTAATTCAAAAAGAAACTCAGTCTGAAAGTTAAAAGGTGGAAAACAATATTCCATGTGACAGGAACCCCCCCAGCTCCCCAAAAAGCAAGAGTAGCTATCCTCTTTGCAGATCAAGTGGATTTCAAACCAAAATTTGAGCCACTCTGGTCCCAAGAATTTCAGACAAGGGATAGTCAACTTGTATGTACAAATCTATTGTGAACATGTGTTTTCATTCTTCTCAAGTAAAAACTTAAGAACAGGACTGTTGGTCCTTAACAGTAATACAAGAAATTTCTATATTTTTTTCCAAAATGGTTTTATCGTTTTACATTCACATTAGCAGTATTAGAAAGTTCTAACTGGTTCACACCTAAGCTGACATTTGTTCTTTTAAAACTTTTAACTTCATCTCCCCAAAGGGTGTATAATTCAATCTTGTTATTGTACTGATTAGTATTTTTCTGATTCTAATGTTGCACACCTTTCCTTGTGCTGTACTGGCTATTTATCATCTTCTTGTGCCTACTTTTTAATTGGGTTGCCTATTAATGAGCTGTAAGAGTTCTTTATATATTCTGATCATAGGTTATATGCATTATAAATATGGTCTGTTTAAGGACTACTTTTCATTTTCTTCACGATGTCATTCAAAGTTCCAAATTTTGATGGAATCTCACATCAATTTTTTTCTTTTATACATCATGTTTCTTATATCCTAGGAAATTCTTGCCTACCCTAAATTCATAAACATTTTCCCTTATAATTTCTTCTTGAAGTTTTATAGTTTTAGTCTTTCACATTTAAGTTCATAGATCCTTTCAGGTTATTTTCATGTATGGAAATAAAGGGTTGATATTAATTTTTTATATATGGATAACAGGTGTTCTAGTGTCATTTGCTGAAAACACTATCTTTTCCTCTGCTCTTGAATTGAGTTTATGTTCTATAAAATGTTACTGTTAAATAATCTTTCAAAATTCAGTGGACCATATATGTGTGGTTCTATTTCTAGATTCTCTGTTTTATTCCAATGATCTATATATATATGTCTTTCCTTACAACAACACTGCCTTGATTATTGTAGCTTTACAGGAAGTCTTAAAATTAGGTACTAAATGTCTTCCAACACTGTTTTGTTTTTCTTTTCTACTTTTCTAGGTCCTTTGTATTCCTACATAACTTTTAAATTTCAATATCCAGTTCTTCATTTATAGCAAGTATACATAGACCTGAATTTTTATATATGCCTTGTGTTTTCTCATCCCGCTAAATTCAAATACAAGTTCTAGGGACTCCTAGAGATTTCTTAGTATTTTCTCTGTAGATGATCATTTCATCTACATACAAAGAGTTTACTTCTACCTTGCCAATCCTATCCTAATTATGTCATTTTATTGCCAGACTATTTTGGTTTGGGCCTAGGTTTCAAAGTTTAATGGACATATGAAGAGTACGCATATTTGACCTTGTTCCCCACCTTAAGGAGAAAGCATTCTATCTTCTCCACTCATATAAGGCATTTTTTCTGGAAGTATGGAGTGCATGTCTTTGATCGGTTGAAAAGGTTCTGTTCTACTTCTAGTCTCCTGATAGCTTTTACCATGAACAGCTGTAGAATTTAGTCCAATACTTTTTCTGCAACTAGTGACAGGATCATATGGCTTTCTCCTTTCCTCTGTTAAAATGATTGCTTTTGGGGGTGGATCTTCCAATGCTGAACCAACACTGTCATCCCTATAATAAAACCACTTTCTACATACTGCAAGATCTGACTTCTAATAGTTTGTTTTGTTGAACAAATTTCTATTTATGTTCATATTTTTTTCTTGTATTATCTTTGTCCAATTTTAGTATTAGCACAATGTTGATTCCCTAAAATGAGGGGAGAAGTGTTCCTTCTTTTTTCTGCTTTAAATGTTTGATATAATTTATCAGTTGAAATGTATATGGGCCTGCTGTTGTCATATAGGTAGGTTTTCAAGGTAGGAATATACTTTCTTTAATAGGTGCTATTCAAATTTTATATTTCCTCCAGAGTTAGTTTCATTAATTTGTCTTCCAAGGTACTTCTTAGAAACTGTCAAATTTATTTAAAAAGAAGATTTTTGTAATACGCTTTCTATATCCTTTTAAATTCTGTAAAATCTGTGGTAATGTTTTCTAGATCTTGATATTGTAATTTAAAATTGTATAATTGATACTGTGTATTAGGAAGAAAAGGTCTAAAGGAGTAGGGAAAGTGGCAGGGGTAGGGGAAAGGAAAGAAGGGAAAAGAAAAATATGAGAAAAGAAAAAAATGGAAACAAAGTCTTTGCAAATAGGGAATGGTGCAGAGGGTGAAGGGAGGGCACGGGAAGGGGAAAAAATAAGAACCAAATACATTACGTAAAGGTACAAGATCCCTGTGATGAATGTAACTGTATTTTATACCTAAAATGTACCAATAAACTTAATGGGAAAAAAAGCCCTGCAGTATTATATTATAAATCTTTGTGGATTATGAAGACCAATTTTGTAATAAATATCAAGGGTCACATCCTATGAATCAGTAATTACAATAAAAGATCACATCCTATGAACTAGTAGTTATAAGGCATTTATCTTAGGAAAGAGCTTGAAATTTGAAACTGATATCAGGTTAAAAAATGTTTATGTCAACATTATATATGAGTTGGATAAACAGAAAACAATCTAGAAGGATATTACAGAAAAAAATAATTATATTTAAAGAATATCTAATAACATTGGAAAATGTTTAAGAAAGGTGGACAAAAAGAACATTATGTTCTGCTTTTATTTTATAAGTAGCATTAGATTACAAGAATATACTATTATTCAAAGTTCTGCCAAAATAATATTTGCAATGGCTATAGAATGTTAGATATTGTTGCAGAAATCTCGGAAAGAAATACACGGAGAAACAGAATTCAGATAAAATTATAAAATTTCTTCTCGCGAGCAGGCAGGAACGCCAGAAACAGGTCTGGTCAGTATCTGTGGCCCCCTTTGTTCAGCATTTCCCTTTTTATATCGTTTTTAGCCATTATCTCATCTCTAGTGGTCTTTGATGTGTAAATACAATTCCAGTTCCTATTTACAAGTCACAGACACAAGATAGGCACATATACACTGTGAACACACCCTGGCATTGTAACTTTGTTAGGTTAATGAAATTATTGGCTAAAGAGTCAGATAACCATCACCTTAAACAAGGAGTTATGGGAAAAGCAAATCTTAAAAGAACACATTACTTATTTTGCTTCTACAACTACCTTAATATTCAATCTATTAAGTTATCTAAAACTTTTCCCTATCAATATAAATAAAAGTAAATTATTAATTCTTTTATAAATACACACATACACACATGTGTATACACTAAGAATAATATATAGATGGGATCATTTCCTTGCCTATTGTTTTGTTCTTTTCTTTTCTCAGTCAACAGTGTAATCCGCAAAGCTCATCACAGAAGTGCACACATAATCTTTGTAACTTCTTTTTAATGTCAGGATACTATTTCTTTGTAGAGATATATATTGATTTTGCAAAACAATTTTTAATGATATCATTAAGCTACTTATAGATTTTTGTTATTGGAATAATCCTGTAAGCCAGGTACAGTGGCAGATCCCTATAGTCTCAACTACTCAGGAGGTTGAGGCAGGAGGATCACTTGAGTCCAGCAGTTAAAGACCTTGGCAACAGTTTAAGGAACCAGACTGAGAAGCCCATGCAAAACCAGTCCCACAATAGATACCTTTGCCATGCATTTTTGTGCAGAAGTATTTCCATGGGATACATTCTGAAAGTGCTAAGGAGAATTTTCTTTTAAAAAACCTAAATAGGCATTTCCAAACTGCCTATTCCAAAATGGAGCTGGTGAATGGGATTATATTTGTGTGGGTTTGAAACAGAGGTCAAGAACTCAACTACAATGGTTCCTCAATAAACTAAAAAATAGAAGAAATACCAGTTGATCTGGCTATACCATTCCTTGGTATACATGTGAAGGAATCAAAATGAGCACACTATAGGGTTACCTGCATGCAATGTTTATTACAGCACTATTCATGATAATCAAGTTATAAAATCAGTCTAAGTGGCTGTCAAAGGGTGAATGGATAAAGAAAATGTGATATATATATATACATATATATACATATATACATATATACATATATATACATATATATATACACACACACAATGGAGTATTATTCAGCCAAATAAAGAATGAAATTATAGCATTTGCAGGAAAATGCTGAAACTGAAGATTATCATGTTAAATAAAATAAGCCAGACTCAGAATACCAAGCAATATGTTTTCTCTCGTATGTAGAATCTAGAAAAAATATGATATGAAAGCAGAAGGGAAACTATTAGAGAAGAAGGTGGGATGGGGGGAGAGGAGAAGGTAGGAGAGGGCATTGAGATGGATATGAGGAAAGAATGTTGTATGCATATATGAAAAATGTACCCCAATATTCAGTATAATTAATATGTACTAATGAAAAGAACTGCAATACTCTGACATGATTGTAAATCAGGACTCCCACCTTCCTTACCTCCTTTCCCACACATAATCCCTTTCTATCTTCATTCTTTTCTTCTTACTTCCTTCTGTTCTTCCTACTTCCCTACTTTCTTCCTACTTCCTTCCATTCTACTTTACTATTTTATCTAATGGGAGAAGAGAACAAGGCAGAATTAGAGCGAGGGTTATTGGAGAATGTACATGGCACTGAGAGAATTAGAAGAGTAGGAAGTGGACTGAAGCCCTAATTATCACTAATCAGGATGAGGGCTGTGAGCATCACTCTTTAGAGCCAAGAATGCCTCCTGCACATGTTAACTGGTGGCCAAAGTCATGATCCAGAGGGGCCCATCACCACTGCATCACCATCAGCACTAGGGCCACAATACAACTGTTCCAATTCAAATCCATGCTTATTTTTCACTCTTGGAGCATCCTTATTGTACAATCACACATTTTATTGGCTTCATCTCCATGACAAGCTCTGTCACAGAGTCCTTGGCCCACATACCTGGTGTAGCTGACAATGTCCTAGGTCTAATTGGCAAGTGCTTACCTTAGCTTCAGTCTTAAGGATTCTCACAAACTGCAGCTGTAAGATTGAGGCCTCACATCATTATTTTCTACATTTGATGAGGACAACAAAAATAGAATTGCTTATGAAGGCTTGACATTAAATAGTTTGAATACAGGCTCACAAGTTCCTCAACTTCCTTTCTGAAGTAAACATTTGAAAGCTCCTCTCCAACTTCCCCATGTTCCACTGAATTCTTTCTGAAGTGTCACATTCCAACCAAGCTGAAATTGTTCATATACATTTAGAAACCAGAAGTTTTGTATTGAATTCCTTCTATGTTGACTTCTTTGGCCTCAGCTCTTGAAAATCAAGGGAAGCGCAAATACTAGCTTTAAAAGTTCATAAACTGAAGTTGAGAGGAACATTTTTGACCTCTTTAATCCAAGTCAGACAGTATTAATGTGGGCACATATAGATTTTTCCTCTTTCTATTTCTGCCTAAAGATAGGAAATACAGTTTAAAAAACAAAAAAATAAGGGAGAGTAAAAATGATAGAGTAAAGGCCGAAGCAAAATACAGCCTCTCAGGGATCTGGAATCAAGACACCTGGAAAAAAGAAAAAAAAAAGAAACCAGCAAAGAGAAAAACAAAGCAGAGCTCCAGGAATCAAGAAAGAACCAATAGGAAACTAGGAACCACAGAGAAACTGCTGAGAATAAAGACAATGCAGAACAAGAATGAAGCAGTATGGAATGGTAACCTCAGCTCCTTGGGCAAAGATCCTGTTTCTGCAAACACAAGGTAAGCCTGGAGAGGGTTGGAAATCCCACTGAGAAACAAAAAACAGCAGCACTACCCCCCAAGAAAAGTCCACAGTTCTTGTAAGCTGCAGATATAGCATGGAGTTTTATTCTGACAGTGACTCCTTCCACACTGCAGGTTAGAGTTGGAGAAGAAATTCACTGCAGTGTCTGCTCTACTTCAGAGTTATATAATCAGAAAACATTTTGAGAAGGGTTTATTGTTTAAGTCTGAGATATTCCAGGAATCAGAAGTCCCAGAACAGCTATACGTTGAAAGGTCTCTGGAGGCAACCTGCCATAGTGACTAGATGCGAGATGGTCACAAGAAACAGTCATGGAAAAGGAATGGGCTAGTCACAGATCCCCTGAGATGTTTAAGCAATGATGAGCTCAGACTGTGAAGGACACAGTGATGCCACACTTTGTGGTGAGATGTCAGGCCCACACTTGGTTTTCTGAGACCACTGGGTCTGAAAATACTGGCATTAAGTCTAGTGGACTGCTTGGCCCTCCCTTGCTGCCTACTTCCAGCATAGAGTTAAGTGGATTGCTTGCTTTTTTCATCTACCAATATGATCAGGGGTATACCTTGGCTTGGACAACTGCCTCAGCCTGGGGTATACAGACAGAGGGGCCTCTAGATCAAAGTGGCATCTCAACAGCTCACAGGCCATAAAACTAGGCAGAGACAGCAGATACTTGGAGAATACAGAAGGCCACAGACACTAAAAGCCTCTGGAGTGAATTGACTGAAGGCAGATACCATACCTTTTACTGACTGTGCCCAGTGGGAATGGTGGGGCGGGATTCAGTATTCACATGGGAAAAAGTGGCCATCAAACAAGAAAGGCCCCTAGCTGTTGACTCACTGTCCTCCACCTATATTCAGCAGATTCCAATACCACAGACCCTAGAAAGAAACTCCTAACCTGAACACACAGAGGAATTTTGGGACTCATTTCTTTTTCTTTTTTTTTTTTAAATAGTTGTTTTTGTTTCTTTTTTCCCATTCACTCTTTATTTTTGCTTTTTGTTTTTCTTGTTTGTCTTTATCTGTTACTTTTACCTACTTCTATTAACTTTTGCTCTTTAATTGAATTTTACCTCACTTTTCTTTTTCATCTTCCTTTTCTCTTTCAAATTTTATTATTTATTTGTCTGTTTGTTTGTTTATTTATTTGCAGGGTATCACTGTGTGGTTTAGGCTGACCTTGAACTCACTATGTAGGCCAGGCTAGCCTTGAACTCACTGCAATCCTTCTGCCTCAGCTTCTGACTTCTAGGATCACAGGCATGTGCCACCACATCCCACTTCTTTTTAAAATTTTAATTACTTTCTCCTCCTCCCCTCCTTCATGGTATTATTATTACTACTAAGCTTTATTAATTTTTAGCTATTTAATGGACTCTATGGTATTTTTGCTGCTTTTCTATTTGTTAATGGTGGTATAGTTGTTGCTTTCAGTAGATATGTATTCTATGTCAATATCTGGTTTGTCTTTATGTCTATATAATTATTGCAGATCTCTTCTATATTGCTAAGGATGTTATAGTTATTGCTATTATTGATTCCTAAGGTAGGTCAATAACCAGTTTGTCTTTGACTCTATTATTATTGTTCTTGTTGACTTCTATTAGTGGTGGCATAGTTGTTGCTTTTGTTTTTTACTATATGCCAAATTCTAGTTTGTCTTGGTGTTCTAAACATACTGTGATTCATTCCCTTCTCTGAGTGGTGCTGAGAATCAACACCCCAGAAGAAGGTTGGACACTAAGAAGATCCTCAGATATTATGCTGAATAGCAAACCCCAAGATATAACCATACAAAGGCCACATCACAAGGAGACAGAATCTAACTAGAGATCTCCACAGTAGTGAGAGAGCTTCTCTACCCTAACTGATCTTGAACCCATAGTGCAAAAACACTAGAAAAGTTAGAAAGCAAGGCAACAAGATGGCCCACAAAAATTCTACTTCCATAAGAGTTGATCTTATGGACACTGAAGTAGAGGAAGCTATAGACAAAGAACTAAAAAAATGAAATGATCAAAATGTTTCAAGAAGTAAAGGAAGAAATATATAGGCAAATGCATAAGATGTTTAACAAGCTCAAAGAGGATTTACTTAAACAGACAAAGGATTTTACTAATAAAATTTTGATGAGCTTAAAGAAGAAACAAATAATAAACCAATTGAGTTAAGTAAGACAATACAAGACATGAATGACCACTTTGGGAAAGAATTAGAAAGTATAAAAAGAAATCAAGCAGAGATAAATGATACAGAAAATTCAATGGAAAGCATGGTAGCAGACTTGACCAACATGTGGACAGAGTGTCAGAAATAGAAGATAAGGTGGCTGTATGGACAATAAACTCAGTGATACACTGAAAATGGCAAGACACCATGTAATCTGAATCCAACAGCTGCTAGATGATGAAAAAAACCAACCTCAGAATTATAAGAACAAAAAAAAATTTAGATGACTAAAAGGATAAAAATATATTTACTGACATTATTCCAGAAAAATTTCCCAATCTGGAGAAAGAATTCAATATTCAAACATAAGGGGCATATAGAACTCCAAATAGCCACATCCAGAAAAGAAAATATTCATGACACATCATAACCAAAATTCCAGAAACTAAGCAATAAGAATGCTAAAAGATGTTAGAGAAAAACAGCAAGTAACCTATAAAGGAAAGCCCATCAGAATAACTGGATTTCTAAGCACAAACTCTAAAGGTCAGGAGAGCTTGGAGCAAAGTTTCTCAAGTCCTCCCCATAACCCCGCAAAAAATCATCAACCTAGATTTTTTTTTGAGACAAGGTTTTACTACGCAGTGAAGGTTGGCCTTAAACTTACTATATAGCCAGGCTGGCCTCAAACTCATGATGATCCTCCTCTGCCTGAACTTCCTGAGTGCTGGGATTGCAGGCACTGCCACCACACCCAGCTAAACCCAGACTTTTATATCCTGCAAAATTAGCCTTCAAAATTGACAGAGAAGTAAAGGCTTCCCACTACAAAGAAATACTAATCACTAAACCAGCAAGACAGAACACAGTTAAGGGAAACCTAGACACCTAGACAGAGACAGAGGGGCCACCAGAACCAAAGAGCCAAAAGGAAAGTATGTATCTAACTGGAAGACTAGTTAAACAAAATGAAAAATTAAAAGAATCAGCACTGAAAAAATCAGGCATGACATAGTAATTCAATAAACACTTTACAATAATAACTCTCAATGTCAATGGTCTCAATCCTCTAATCAAAAAACACAGATTGGTAGATTGGACAAAAAAAATGCAACCATATATTGTCTGTAGAAGACACACCTCATCCCAACGGAAGTACATAGACTGAAAATGAAAGCATAAAAATGACACTCAATTCATCTGGTGCTCCAAAACAAGCAAAAGTAACTATCTTATTTTCAGACAGAGTAGACTTCAAGCCAAAACTGATCAGAAGAGACAAAGATGGCCACTACAGACTGGTAACGGGAATAATTTAACAGGAAAACATAACAATTATAATTATCTATGCCCCAAATGTTGGCACACCCAAATTCACAAGACAAAATCTACTATATTTGAAAGGATAGAGAGACACTAGTACAATCATAGTGGAGGACTTCAATAATCCACTCTCATAATTAGGGTCAACCAGATAAAAACCAACAAAAAAGTATCAGAGTTAAAGCATACCATTAAACAAATGGATTTAACTGATATCTACAAGTGTGTTTCATTCAACAACAGGATACACATTTTTTTCCTCAATAGCACATGGAATTTTTTCCAAAATGGACCACATCTTATGCTAAAAAGCACAGTTAGATAATTACAAAAGAATTGAAATAATTCCCTGCATACTATTGTACTATAATGGAATGAAGCTAGAAATTAACAGCAAAAGGAGCCACAGAAACTACATAAACACCAGAATATTACATAATACATCACTGAATAATCAATAGATCATAGAAGAAATCAGAAATTTAAAAATTCTTAGAATCAAATAACAATGGAAGTACAACATATCAAAACTTATGGGACATAATGCAAGCAGTTCTAAGGGGAGTTTACAACTGTAGATGCACATAGGGAAAAACCAGTGATTCCAAATAAGTAACCTAATGATGTATCTCATGGTCCTCAAAGGACAAGAACAATCCATTCTGAAACTAAAAGAAGGAAAGAAATTATAAGAAATTATAAAGATCAGAGTGGAAATCAATAAAATTAAAACTGAAAAAACAATACAAAGGATCAATGAATCAAAGTTAGTTATTTGAAAGGATGGACAGGGAATATGGAGATGGGGGAGATATTTTCTTGATCCTTTTAACTGTCTTCTGTCTCTCTCTCTCTCTCTCTCTCTCTCTCTCTCTCTCTATATATATATATATATACACACACATATGATGAATGTATTTACTATTCATGATGAATGTGTTTACTGTGTATCACATATCCTAGTAAAAATTTGAAGAAAAAAAACCCAAGCAAACAAAGCCAACCAAAATACAGACAAGAATTCAGGTTTGGGGCCTTGAGAAAACTAGTTAATTCATGTTTTCTTTTTTGAAATATAATTAAAAAGACAGGACTCAGAAGGGTGCATTTTAAAAAACTTTGGCCTAAATGCACTTTCTATGTCTAGCTATTAAATGTACTTTCTATTTCTATACTTAGGAATGTTATTTGAATTTGAGACATAGGTTCAATGTGAGTAAAATGGTATGTTTCTCTAAACCTAGGGAGGAGATGCAAGCTGAATTTTATGAGTGATAGATACAAATTAAAGATACATGAAAAATTTTCTGTTTATATCTCACTTAAATTTTTATGTAATTACAGATGATTTAAAAATATGGTGATTAGCAATTAGATTGTTTTTATGCTTATTCATGCTTTCTTTGACGTTAAAAATTTCTATTTGAGTAAAAAAATTAGAGAGGGATAATGTTTCTTTCCTTTTTCAGAAAATTAGGTTGTTTTGATCATATGTTTATAATAACCTAGAACAATTGTTTGCCTGGTGTTTGAAAGAAAACAAATAGATTTTTGAGAATTGTCTTTGAATGATTAATTTGATGATATAATACTAATTGGACCAAGTGAATATGAGGTAGCAAAGACTCTGGACCTGCTGAGAAAACCTTTGTGTGCCAGATGATGGAAAATAAATTGAACTAAAATTGAAAGTCCCTCCACTTCAGTGAAATCTCTAGGAATCCAGTGGTGTGGTGCATGTAGAGATATCTTTTCTAAGGTGGAGGATAAATTTTTGCATCTGGGCCCTCCAACAACCAAAAGAGAGACATGGTACCATATGGGTCTATTTCAATTTTAAATGCAACACATTCCTCACTTGGTTCATTACTCCAGCTCATTTACCAAGTGACTCACAAAGCTGCTAGTTTTGTGTAGGGAGCACAGTAAGAGGAGTATCTGTAACAGGTCCAGGCTGCTGTGCAGTCTGATCTGCCCCTTGGGCCATATGGTCTAGCAGATCCAATGGCACTTGAGGTATCAGTGGCAAATAAGAATGCTGAATGGAGCCTTTGGCTAGCCCATAAAGGTAAATCAAAGTGAAGGCTGTTAGAATTTTGGAGCAAGGCTCTGCCATAATCTGCAGACAACTAATCTCCCTGTGAGAAATAGATCCTGGCCTGCTACTGGGCCTTAGTGGAAAACAAATGCTTGATCATGGGATACCAGGATACCATGCATCAAGAGCTGGCTGATGTTTGACCCAAGTCCTAATGTTAGACATGCACAGAAATACTACATCATGAGAAGGGAATGGTATATCCATGAGTAGGCCTGATCAGCCAAAAGCCCATGGTTCCTACTCCTGTTATACTGCCTTCTGTCCCTGGGCATGAAGCTATGGCCTCATGGGTGTACTTTATGATCAGCTGACAGAGGAATGGAAGACTAAGACACGGTTTACAGATGGTTCTCATGCATGTCCTGAAAGTGGACAGCCACAGCACTATAGCCCCTTTCCAGGACATCTCTGAAGGACAGTGGTGAGGGGAAATCTTCAGAGTAGGCAGAACTTTAGGCATCACTGACTGCATTTCGTTTGGAAGAAAAAAATGGCCAGATGTATGATTATATTCTTATTTGTTGGCTACAGTCAAAGGTCTGGATGGTCAGGGACTGGCAGGGAACATGATTGGAAAGTCAGTGACAAAGACATTTGGGGAAGTATGTGGATAGATCTCTCCATATAGGCAGAGGATGTGAAGGCATTTGTGTCCCATGTAAGTGCCCACCCAAATATAACTTCAGCAAAAGAGGACTTTAATAATCAAGTGAATAGGATGACCTGTTCTTGGTGGGTGGATGACCTATGAATAGCAGTCAATCTTTTTCTTCACCCCTCAAACTCCATCAATGCCCAGTGTGCTCATATACAAAATGGTCATGGTAGCAGAGATGGAGGTTATGCATGCGCTCATTAACATGGACTTCCACTCACTAAGGCTTACCTGGATATAGCCCCTGTTGAATGTCTGGTCTGATAGCATAGAGACCATTAATGAGTCTCAAATAAGGCACAATTTCCTGGGGTGATCAGCCTGTGGTAGGTTGATTATATTGGACCACTTCCATCATGGAAAGGACAATGCTTTGTCCTTACTGGAACAGATATTTATTCTAAGTATGGATTTACCTTCCCTGTATGTAATGCTTTGCCCAAACTACCATCTGTAGACTTAATAGAATGCCTTATCTACCATCATGGAATTCCACACAGCATTGCTTCTCACCAAGGAACACACTTCATGGCTAAAGAAGTGTGGCAATGGGCTCATGCTCATGGATTTCACTGGTCTTATCAATTTCTCCACCATCCAGAAGCAACTGGATTGACAGAAAGGTGGAATGGCCTTTTGAAGATGTAATTACAGCATCAGGTAGGTACCAATACCTTGTAGGGGCAGGGCATGTTTCTCCAAAAGGCTGGATATGCTTGGAATCAACATTTGATATATGATACTGTGTCTCCTATAGCAGGATTCATGGATCCATGAACTGTAGCAGACACTTCTGCCAAGTATTAGCAGGCTATAGTACCACAAGCTTCTTGCCCCTCCATAATTTGGCTGTGTTACATTGGCAATAGTCCAATCGGTTGAGTTCATTTCCAGCCAAGGTCAACTCAGCTCCAACTAAATTCCTCCCTTCTGAATTAACTTTTGTTCCCTTCAGCAAAGATGTTTGTGCTCTCATTCTAGAGTCCTGCCTGCTTGATACTTGCTATCAGCAGGTGTCCCAAGGCCTGCTCAGTTTCCCCCTTCCCACACTTGTATGAATAAACACTGAATGCCCTTTGTGTCTTTGTCTTTGCTGCCCAGAGCAGCCTAGATCAGCCCAAGACTCAGTTTCTCTCAAATCTCTGTCTCTGTCTTTATTTCCTTCTTTCCTATCTCTCAGACATTGTATTGGCTCACAGGAGACCAGAACCCACTGCAAGAGTCTCTGGTAATGTCCCCTTTCCTGTTCCCTATAATGAACCAAGGGGTAGAAGTGGGAATTGTATCACTCACCATTACTCCTAATGATCCACTAGCAAAATTTTTGTTCCCTGTTCTTGAAACCTTATGCTCTGTTGGCCTAGAAGACTTAATTCCAGTCAGAGGAAGGCTTGCACCAGGAAGCACAACAATGATTCCATTGAACTGGAAGCTAAAATTTCCCCCTGGTAATTTTGAATGCCTTATGCCTCTGAGTAAAAAAGGTAAAAAAGGAATTACGATGTTAACATGGATGATTGATCCACACTAGTAAGGGGAAACTGGATCATTACTCCATGTGGAGGTCAGGAAAAGTATATTTGGAGTATAGGAGATTCCTTAGGGTGTCTCCTAGTATTAGGCTCTGTTATTAAGGTCAATGGGAAACTACAAAAACCCAATCTAGGCAGAATTACAATGGCCCAGAACCCTCAGGAATGAAAGTATGGGTCATGTGAATAGGTAAAGAATTAAGACCTGCTGAGATGTTTGCTGAAGGCCAAGCTAATACAGAATAAGATGAAGAAAGTAGGTATAATACTTAGGACTGTGTGACTAATTACAGAAATGAGGATTTTTGTCATGAGTATTTCCTTCCTATTTTGTTAATGTGCTTGTCCGTATGTAAACATATATTAAATAGCTATCTTTTCTTTATGACATAACTGATTGACTTAATATTGGTTTCTAAGTATTGTTAAATCTATATTATTATGTTTAAGTTATGGAATGTTAGGAGAAGAATGAATATCACTCAACAAAACCTTTGCCTTGTATTCTTGTATTGTGGTTTGTACGCAGCACAGTTGTATTATGTTAGGCATAATTATAAATTTGCTGTTGTTTTGGAGATTAAATATGGTTTAAGGAGATGTCTGGTTGTCAAGTTTATAAGGGGTGGATTATGTTTGTTAATTGTGATATATCAACCTGATGAGTAAGAATTGAGCAGATAGTAAATTATGGGGATGTCTATGGATGATTGACATGTAGGCCAGCAAACTAAGGAGGGAAGACTCACCCCAGATATAGGTGACACCAACCAATAGGCTTGTAGCTTGGACAGAATAAAAAGGGAAATAAGAAGGAAGTGACTCCCTTTTTTCAGGGGAGCTTTGGTCTTTTTTTTTTCTTTTTAATTCTTTTATTGGTACATTTTAGGTATACAATATGTTTACATTTATCATTGGGTGCTTGTACCTGTAAGGAGCTTTGGTCTTTACCATTGCCTTTAGACATTGGTCTCCAGTTCCTTCAGCCTTCCAGGGCAGAATCTTCAACCTTCCAGTGCAGACTCCATCTTTTCAACACAGACTCATACCAGTAACTCCAGACCTTCTACCTTCAACTGCCACTAGATCCTCCAGCTCTCCAGTGCACAGATGTCCATTTTAGATTCTTCCCTCTATGATTTGGTAGATGGCCACTTGCAGTCTTTTCATTCTGATCCTATAAACCTACTTTATAAATGCCTTGAATAATTATACATATATTTAATATTGAATCTGTTCCTCTAGAAAGCCCTAACTAATATTAAGAGCAAAGGGAGTGATTCTGGAGATTTTTGGCTAGAATCGCAGTTATAGTTACACAAAGAGAATTGTATGCTATTACAAAAATAGTTGCTGGAATTAATGGGTTAGCTGCTGACACTTCTTTCCCAATGTAGTGGCTGAAAATTAATGTTTCTACTGTAAATACAAAGTAAATATACCTTTACTGAGAAACTTTTAGATATGTGAAAAATATTGTTAATCCTTTTATTTTTAGGAGAAACATAATACTCAAAAAGTTAATCCAGTTAACAAAATTATTAGCCCCACTTTGCACTAAAATGCTCTGCTGTTGAGATTCTTTTATTTGTATGGAATTAAAACATTCAAATTGTACACATGAAAACACAGTAACATGAAAATTTTCAGATGTGTTACTTTGCCTATTATACAGTGAGGAATGTAAAAGACTTCCTGTGTTCTGTCCACTTCCCTTGCTTCTAACTTTTAGTCTTCCTATTGAATTATTCTGAAACAAGCCCTGGTGAATGTCTTAAGGGTCCTAAGACTACAGGTTGAATTATCCTTGCCTTATTCCAGATTAAAAGGGATCAGCTTAACTTTGTGCTGCTTTTTACAGATATAGAAGCTACATTTATAAATTACAATGGCTGAACATTCACTCAATCAATTAATTAAGTGTCTTTTAAATAAACAGCATCAAGCTATCAAAAGATTCCGCACAGGAAGAATCCAAAGTGCTTATACCTACCTAGGGACCCACATTACACAGACATTACTTGGGAAACTTGGATTTGAAGTCTGTTCTATGCAAAGATTTAAGCTTAAAGGATACTCATTTCATCTGCAAAATGGGTACACATCTATGCTGCTTATACCCAGGTTTCCCATCACCCCTGTGTCAGTGTTAGATTCTACAGCATTTCTGAAGCAGAAGAACTATTATAATTTCCAATGTGAGCAACGTACATTGACAGTCAGGCTTTTGTTTAGAATCTAGGACAAAAACATCCCTTGGACACAGTAATCAGTGTGGTAGGCAATATTAATGATATATGAGAAGAAGTAACCCTTGGGGACTACATAATAAAACTGACCACAATTTACTGATTTTTCTCATGTTTCAGGCACTGGGATAATCGTTTAGCATGTGTGATCTAATTATTTTAACCCTGGGAAACAGGCATTGCTAGCCATAATTTATCAGTAATAATGTTTAAAAAATTAATGGTAAAAAAAATTAGAATTTAAACTCAGGTTTCTTGACTTCAAAAACCATCCTAACATCCTAACATCTCCTAACATCTCAGCACAAGTACACATCCTCATCCAATTCCACTCTTCCCCATTTTGGCTTTAGGAGCCTTCTCTTGAAGGATTATAATTTTATGGGTAAAATCCATGGCTTCTTGAGAGACTGTAGCCTGGTTATCTTCTGAGATTTCTTGCACCTACCCAGTAACTATGACAGGCTCTCATATTTTCCTAAGATATGTTAAACCAACCAGTTCCTTACAATAAAAAAATAAGTTCAGGGGCTGAGGATGTAGCTCAGTGGTAGACTGCATGCTTAGCAGGTACAAGACTCAGTTCAATCCCAAGAACCACCATAAAAAGACACATTCAAATATCTCTGTAGCTTTTATGGCTTTCATTAAATCATACATCAATTGTCTAAAGCAAGACCCAGAGATTTACAATTTTGCTTAATCTTCATATTCTCCAGGATGTTTGTCACTAAATCTTACTTAGTCACATACACCAAATCTCTGCAAGAACTAAACTCTTCAAAGATAACCCTTTTAGGGCCAGTCTAGGGTCTCACCTTGAAGGGGTGAACGTCAGCCATTTTAACATGTCCTATAATACTTGTGCTTTTCCATAACACCCAATATTGCTCAGCCATCAAATATTGAGCCAACATCATGGAATACAATGATATGTTTGTTTGCTTTATTGCATTTAATTCAATGTTCACAATAAACAAATGTGAGTAAATAACATCATCTTTCTAATTTTTATGGAGCAGGAAAGGGAAGTTCAGCAAGCTTAACTTATCCAAAGCTGCAGATCTGGTAAGATACAAAAATGATTTAGGGCTTCCAAATATGCCAGAGCTGACACACAGGTCTGGACACACTTAAGTAATGAATGAGAGATCCCAGGAACCCCATTCTACTGATTCACGGTAAAGTTTATGGAAGGGGCAAATAGCTAACCGGCAGTAGATATTTCCTTCTGTCTTACTCATGGCTTAGGAAAGACTGTGATGCTTATGGTGCAGACTTGTAAGCAATAAATAGGGTACCTATTTACAGATATTCTATTGTGGGTATTGACAATTGCCACTTAAAAAATGAAGTGTCTTCATTTCAGAGCACAGTTGGGATGATACAAACTGCTTGAGATGTCACATTGTGTTGTTATACAACTCCTGTTTTCCCCTATATTTGTCATGCTTCTGCATAGATACATAATGTACTTTTTCCTACGGATGTTCAGAAGCAGCCAAGAAACACATCTCACTGCTGCTGATGCTTCAAAGGTGTGAATACTAGCACCTCTGACATTTTTCACTTTTAAGTTTGAAAGTATATGTGTCATGTCCAAAGTAAAAGCAAAAGACAAAAAAAAAGATACAGAAGATTAAATGAAATCTTTATGAGATAATAGCAATGTTGTTATTCAGTATTGTTTTCTACAAAATATCTCCCCAGCTAGTCATAAGAGTTAGTTTTTAAAAGCTATAAGGTATCTTGTGAAAAATCTCATATCAACACTTACATGAAAACCCAGTTCCTCATTATAACCCTCCATCCTTCCAGATGAAAAACGCTATATAGGTGTCTAAAACTTGCCCTTAGAGCCCATTTTCCTTAAGCATACTCACAATCCATTGAGGACAAAGATCTGCTGAATAGCCATGGATTAGTGAACAACCTTTCAGAGACTCAAAGAGTACAATAAAGAAAATCTATTTTTATACAACCCCACATTTCAATCATTCATCCATCAGCTATTTATTGAGCATCTAATCTTTTATAGTTTTGTTTTTTTTTAATACTGGGGATAGAACTTGAGACCTTGTGCTTTAGAGGCAGGAGCAGAATCACTGAGCTAGATCCCCGGCCATAGTTTTATTTATTTATTTATTTATTCATTTATTCATTTATTTATTTATTGGTACTGGGGATCCAACTCAGGTCCTTGCGCTTGTGCAGCAGGTGGCAAAACCACTGAGCTAAATCCCCGGCCCCCCTAGTTTTATTTTTATAGTACACATTTCCAGTACACAATCATCCTATTCCTTGTGAGGAGTTGGTACATGTACACAACACTCCTCACTTCTTCCTTTATCCCCTTTCCTTTTCCCTTTCCTCCCTCCTCCTCCTTCCATCCCTTGATGCCCTTCCCATTTGAAAAAGATCTATCTCCCTACTTCCTATTTTCTATCTTTTATTTTGCTATTTATTCATATTTTGGATTTCTCATATAGGAGAAATCATGCAATATTTAAGCTTATATGTTTGATTTATTTCACTTAACATTATAGTCCCAAAGTGCATCCATTTTCCCACAAACTATGCATGTTTATTATTCTTTATGGCAGAGAAGTATTCCATTTTATGTATTGAGCACCTAATCTTTGTACTAATTTATCAGTAGAGAACAAAATGACAAAAGGAAAAAAAACATCTAAACTACCTGTTCATCTCCCCCAGCCCCCTGTGGAAATATGCAACAAGGAAATCATGTAATGATATTGGCTTTTCAAAATAGGTCTCACAAATACATTGCTAAGCAAGAGGGGAGGTTTTATATATATATATATTCTTCAGGCTCTCTGGCAAATGAACCACCTTCTAACTTAATTTACTCACTAGCGATTCTTCCATTTAGGTAGATAATATTATTAGGAAAACAAAATTAGAAACCTTTGTACTTACGTGTCCCACTATATTAAGAATCTTGGTGTGATTTTGGGTGGCAAAGAAACCTCATTGTCTAAGAGTTTGATGTGAACACCTTCCTAAGCTACTGCAGGCGCGGGGAGGGGAGGAGTTTTTTAATGGGACCCATGCTTCTGACAGTGGATAATCCATTTTAGCCCAGATACAGGAAATTATCTTTTTATGCCAATATTTTTTTAACAATCCAAATAATAACTCAAGAGCCCAATTTGCACTGCTTTAATTTTTCAAAAATGATTCAAGGCCAGTCGCGTGGAACATGCTGAATCAGCCCAGTTGCGCGGAACGCACCCAATCAGCCAGCGCGCCCCTGCAGCAATCCACTGGACCCCCCACCCCCACCCCGTTCCTCTGTACAGCCACCTGATTCCACAGTACAAAGACGCAGAGGACACCGGACCACCAGACCACTGTACTGGGTAAGTTGGAGTCATCTTCACCTCCCATCAGGACCAGGACTATCTTCAGGGGAAGGGCAGCTGGAACCTGCAATACAACTCTGCAGAGTTCAACCCTATGGGAGGACAGGGAGCTCAACTTGGGACTTGCAGCCAGAAATCTGCCTGAATCTCATGGGTCTGTGACTAGCTTGCTGAGACTCATTAACTTATATCTGCACACTGCAACCCACATTGTCTATTGTGACAGCAGAGACATACCCTGAAAGAGGCCCTTCATCTTTATGGTTATTTTTTATTCCCAAAATTAGTTTATTAGTTTCATACTGTGATAAAAACAGCATGGTACTGGCAAAGGAACAGACCTGAGGATCAGTGGAATAGATTAGAAGATGCAGAAACAACTCCAGACGTGCTCAGCCACCTCATCTTTGACACAGGAGGCAACCACCTTCATTGGAGGAAAGATAGCCTATTTAATAAATGGTGTTGGAAAAACTGGATTTCAACCTGCCAAAGATTGAAACTAGATCCATACCTATCACCATGCATTAAACTAAAATCGAAGTGGATTAAAGATATAAATATTAAGGCAGAAACTCTAAACTTGCTGGAAGATAAGTTAGGTAGAACTCTTGACATTGGCGTAGGAAAAGACTTCATGAACAAAACCGCAGCCGCACGGGAACTAGCAGAAAGAATAACTGGGATATCATCTTATTAAAAAGCTTCTGCACTGCAAAAGAAACCACCAACAGAGCTAACAGACAACCTACAATATGGGAAAAAAATTTTAGCAGCTGTACCTCAGACAAAGGACTACTATCTAGAATATATAAAGAACTGAAAAAAATCAGACCCCCCAAATTCAAAGACCCAATTCAAAAATGGGCATCTGAAATGAACAGACATTTCTCAGACAAGGAAGTAAAAGCAGCAAACAAATATATGAAAAAATGTTCAACATCACTGGTCATTCGAGAGATGCAGATGTAAACAACACTGAGATTCCACCTCACTCCACAAAGAATGGCTGCTATCAAGAAATCAACCAATAACAAATGCTGGTGGGGTTGTGGGGAGAAAGGAACCCTTCTCCATTGCTGGTGGGAGTGCAGACTGGTGCAACCGCTGTGGAAATCAGTGTGGAGATACCTCAAAGAACTAGGACTAGAGGTCCCATTTGACCCAGCTATTCCCCTGCTGGGTATCTTCCCAAAAGAATTAAAAGAATCTTACCATAGTGATATATGTGCACCCATGTTCAAAGCGGCACAATTTGCAATAGCTAAAGTTTGGAAGCAGCCTAAGTGGCCATCAACTGGAAATTGGATAAAGAAAATGTGTTTTTTTATAAGATGGAATACTACTCAGCCTTAAAGAATGAAAAACTAGAGTCATTTATAGCTAAATGGATGCATATTGAGGCTATACTCTTAAGTGAAATAAACAGGACTGACATGTGTAAATATCAAAGTTTCACTAGTGTGAGAAACTGATAGTGTAAACAAGGGTTAAAATGATTAAAATAAATAATTGATAATTTGAAATAGGAAAAACAGTCCAAAGACGAAGGACTGAAGGGAGGGGAAAGGGAAAGAAAAAGAGGGAAAGGAAAAACTATGAGAAAAGAAAAAAAAATGGAAATGAAATCTATGTAAATAGGGAAGGGTGGAGGGGGTGAAGGGTGCATAGGTAATGGGGGAAAAAAAATAAGAACCAAGATATATCATGTACAGGTACAAACACCCAATGATAAATGTAAACAAATTGTATACCTAAAATGTACCAATAAAAGAACTAAAAAAAAATGATTCAAATGGAAACGTGTATATATTAATGGGCAATAAAATGCTTTTCTTTTTTTTGTTAAATTCTTTTATTGGTACATTTTCAGTATACAACACAATTACATTTCTCATTGGGAACTTGTACCTTTACATGATGCATCTTGGTTCTTATTTTTTCCCCATTCCTAGCCCTCCCTTCACCCCCTCCACCCTTCCCTATTTACAAAGACTTTGTTTCCATTTTTTCCATTTCTCATCATTTATCTTCACCTCTCTTAATCAATGTTGGTTTGAAATCTACTTGATCTGCCAAGAGGATAGCTACTCCTGCTTTTTTTCGGGTTCCCGTCGGATGGAGTATTGTTTCCCCCCCCCTTTAACTTTCAGTCTATGAGTTTCCTTTTGAATCAAGTGTGTTTCTTGTATGCAGCATATTGTTGGATTTTGCTTCTTGACCCATTCTGCCAGTCTCTTTCTTTTGCTTGGTGAATTGAGACCATTAACGTTGATGGTTATAACTGAAACGTATTGACTTGTCATTGCCATCACTTTTTCTTTTTGTTGGGTTCTCCCCCTTTACATTTAATTTCTTGTCATGCCAGATGGGTTCATTCTGCTTTGCTTCCTGGGGTTGTGATCCTCAATGTCTGTTCCTAGGATGTTGTGTAAAATTTTTTGGAGTGCTGGTTTGGTATTCACGAAGTTCCTAAGGTGCCCTTTGTCATGAAAGTATCTTATTTCTCTAACCATTTTGAAAGATAGTTTTGCAGGGTACATCAATCTGGGTTGGAGGCTGTTTTCTTTTAAGTCTTGGAATATGTCACTCCAAGCTCTTCTTGCCTTGATGGTTTGCATTGAGAAGTCTGCTGTGATTCTGATGGGCTTTCCTTTGTATGTGATTTGTTTCTTTTCTCTAACTGCTTGTAGAACTTTGTTCTTCTGTTGAGTTTCTGGAATCTTAACAATTATATGCCTATGTGTAGATTTTTTTTGATCAAGGCTAGTTGGAGTCCTATATGCCTCACTTCTCTGTGTGTCAAGTTCTTTTCCCCTGCTTGGGAAGTTTTCTGCCATTACTTCTGTGAAGAGTTTTTTTAATGTCATCTGCACTCTCTCCTGTTTCTTCATTGAGCCCAATCAGTCTTATGTTATTCTTCTTTGCATCATCTAGCAGCTGCTGGATTGATTCCTCATGTCCCCTTATAATTTTGAAGCAATTTTTCTTTTCCTGGTCATTCATTGCAATCTTATCTTCTATGTCTGAAATTCTGTCCTCACATTGGCTCATTCTGCTGTGTAGACTTTCAGTGAAGTTTTTCATCTCCTGGAAATCTATTTGCATCTGTTTTATGGATTCCATTTGTTTCCTATGTTGGGATTCCATCATGTTCCTCAGCTCCTCTCTATATTTATTAAATGTGTCTTTCACTAGGAGCACAATTTTTCCTGTTATCTGAGAAATTATTTCTGATTTCATTTTTGCAAGATCCCCTTCTGTTGCCAGTTCAGTGGGTCCAGGTGGTTGAGTATCAGAGTGTTCCATCTCATTTCCCTTTGGGGTTTGCTGTAGGTGATCTGGAAGTCTGGTTTTGAGACTTATTTACATGTTTTCTCATTTCGACTGGGGGTGCGGGGCGGGGGGTGCTGTTGGCAACCGCACGGCTCACCTCCTCTGAGCTGGGAGAGGTGAGACAGGGGCCGGGAGCAGTGGTAGGGATGGTGGCCCAAAAGCCCCTTCCTCTGGGCCGGGAGCGGCAGGACAGAGGGTGACCCCAAAGCCCTATCCTGTGGGCTGGGAGCAGTGGGATGAATGGTGGGCAGGAAGCCCCTTCCTCTGGACCAGGAGCAGTGGGACGGGAGCTCAGAAGCCCCTACCTCTGGGCCAGGAGCGGCAGGAGGGATGACGGCTGGGAAGCCCCTTCCTCTGGACCAGGAGCAGTGGGATGGTGGCTCAGAAGCCCCTACCTCTGGGCTGGAGTGGTGGGACGGATGGCACCCTGGAAGCCCCTTCCTTTGGGCCAGGAGTGGAAGAACAGATGGTGGCTGGGAAGCCCCTTCCTCTGGACCAGGAGCAATGGGACCCCAGCTCAGAAGCCCCTACCTCTGGGCCAGAAGCGGTAGGATGGACGGCGGCCCCAAAGCCCTTTCTTCTGGGCTGGGAGCGGCAGGAGGGATGGTGGCTGGGATACCCCTTCCTCTGGACCAATAAAATGCTTTTCTTAGCACCATGATGGGCAGATACTCACACACAAAACAAGAGTCCCATTAGGGCCTCTATCCCATTAGGAAAAGCTACAGGTCAAGCAAAAAACAGAAAACATTCTGGGGAAATTAAGTAGCACCCAGCATTTTACAGAGCATATTAGAGGGCATACACATTACAAAAAAACAAAGAAACAAACAAACAAAAAAAACCTCCAGATAACAGTAATTGCCCTTAAATTGAATCTTGAGAATCTCTAGGTGCATATCTAAATGGTTTCTGCAAATTACAAAAGGCCCCTGACACAGAGAATAGCTTATTCCAGTCGACAATAGAATGAGGGATACTGACGACCACAAGCAAAATGCATACCATAAAAGGAAAAGAAATGTCTGACCTGATTGGAGAAGTCATACTGTAAAAGGTCAATCTCCAACTCCTAAGAAGAGGTGAAAATGTATTGTGCCCACTTTCTCATGTCCTTTGTCCATTCATTTAGCCATCATAATTTTTTACACATTTCTTCATTTGTAAATTATTTTCACACCAGAGTGAAAATATGTATAAAAGTATATATGTTTGTATATGTTGTATATAGTAAAATTGCTATATACAACAAATCCTTGAGATATTTTTGACAGTTCTAAGAAACTCTTCCATGTTTTATTACATTTATACTTTCCTGAACATTATGAATAAGATTCTACTGCCAGAAGAAAGGGCAAAGTAATCTGGCAGAACACCATACTGAAGACTGACAAGGCTCTACACTGATTTACCAATGGATATTATTTTGTATCCTGCCTTTCCTAGAACATCAATAGTAGTGATCATACTTTAATACTCCTTGATTAGGAGTTGACCACAAAAACAAAAGTCAAAACACTTTAGTAAATTAATGCATGAAAGCAGAGAATCATCCTCTTCAAATCAGCCAAGGATATCATCCCTGTCATGGATTCTCCTGGGAATTTAAATCAAAATCTGCCTTTAGTTTTGTTCTTATCCTTTCTTCAAGGTCACATATTTTTAAATAAAAAAGTAAAAAGTAAACATGTAATTCTAATTAAGACCATTAGATTATAAATTTTCTAGGTATTCTAAGATTTACCATTAAATAGAGATAGGACCTGAAATACGACAGCTTTTTTTTAATCATCAAGGAAGACACTTCTATGAAATTCACAACTACATTTCTAGCAGAACTATTGCTATTATTTCAGTTTAGATACTCTATATAAAACTCTTCCCTGAAGAACTGGTAACATATTCACACTTGTGATGGTGAAAACTAGGAATTGTTTTGTTTCCCTTCTTTGACCTGGCTTTGTGAAAGCTCAGGGAAAAACTATACACTCACCATAGCAACTATGCTAAGCATATTGACTTCCTAACTTTATATCTGATCTCCATTTTCTATGTATTATCTTATCAACTATACTGTGTTTCATTTGATATAAAAATGGATTAATTTAAGTAAATTTCTGTCAAGTGTTAGTGGTAAGCTCTGACCAGCAAAATAAGCTACTCGGCATGTGTCAATTGGTAACTCGATTTTCAAATCCTTTTGATGAAGAGTTAGAGAATAAAATGTTTTTAAATAGAGAAGACTTTCAGCCTCTCAAAGGCAAATACTGTATCTTCTAATTCTCTCTCCACTAGAAACAGTAATCTCTGAGAACACTAGGGAGTAGTAAATGGTATTGAAGGCAACAACAGCTACCACTGGTTGTGTTAATGTTTCTGTTACTATAATGAAATATCTGAGTCTGAGGATTTTATAAAGAAAACAGATTTATTTAGCTCACAGTTCCCTTAATAAGCATGGCACTAGCTCCTGTTTGGCTCTGATAAAGTCCTCAGGGTAGAGACCATGTGCACAAGAAAGAATACATGACAATGCATGAACAGAACAAGAGTGAGAGCAAGACATATAGGTATCTCCCTTCTACTTTCCTATTTCATCTAAGCCCTCATTGACCCAATCACCTTGCACTAGGCTCTCGCACCTGTCAACATCACCACACTGGGACACACTCATCCAGCCACAGCACTTGCTTACTGAGGGTTTGGTCCATATTTCTGGGAATACGATATAATCTGAGAGAATATTCTTAATCCCAAATTAGGTCCAGCATAAGAAGAGGTAGATGACTTCTCATTTACTATGTAAAGAGCTTGGAGGTCACCACTCATTCTATCAAGTAAAAAGCAAAACAGACAGAAAAATCAATAACTCTTCTAGGTTTTACATGGAAAACCAGCATAGAGGGCAAACCACTGACTGCAGGATGGGAGAGTCAGTAAACACATGGAGTTATAGCATGCTGAGTGGGAATCACCATGGAAATCATTGTTGGGTTAAGGAAACATGAACTGTGACAAATACGAACTGTGATGAACTGCCAGAGGCTCAGAGTGTACAACTCTGAGAGTTAAAAACTCCAGAGGTCCCCACTGTATTGTGGGATCCAACAAAAGCAATGTGTAGGGGGAACTTTATAGCATTGAATGCATATATTATAAAACAAAAAAATATATAAAATCAACATTCTAAGTTTCTACCTTAGGAAGCCAGAAAAAGCACAGCTAATTAAATCCAAAGTAAGAAGCAAAAAATAAATAATAAGAATTACAGCAGAAGTCAATGTAATTGAATACAGGAAATTAGTGAAGAAATATTTTTAAACTCAAAAGTTGGTTTTCTGTAAAGATTAGTACAATCAAAATATAAAAGCCTCTCAGCAGGCTAATTAAGAAAAAAGGGAGAAGACATAATTATATTGAAAATGAAAGAGTAGACATTACCAAAGATGCAATGGACATTATAAGGATAAAGAGAGCAAAACTGTGAACAGTTTTATGTGCCCAGATTTCATAACCTACATGAAATGAGCTACTATTAAACAAGCTGAACCAATAATTCATTATCTTCAATAATAGACAACACCAAGCCCAGAAAATACCTTGGTCAATTCTACCCAACATTGAAAGAAGAAATTATGCCAATTCGCTCCAATCGCCCTCAGAGAACAGAAACAGAAGGAATACTTCCTAATGTGTTCTTTGAGGCCAGCATCACCCTCATGGAAAAAAATCACATGAAGACATTATAAAAAAAATTCAACTATAGATGAGTATCTCTCATAAACATACGTAAAAAAACCTCAACAAAATATTAGCAAATAATCTCTGATAATCTATAAAATAAATTCCACCCCACAACCAAATGAATCTATTTCAGCTAGGCAATGATGGCTCAACATTTGAAAATTAATTTATGGAATCCATCACATCAACAGTTTATAAATGAAAAAAAAATCAACTGATCATTTTCTTTTTTTCTCCTTAAATTATTTTATTGGTACATTTTAGGTATACAATACATTTAAATTTATCATTGGGAACTTATATCTTTACATGATGCATCTTGGTTCTTATTTTTTCCCCATTCCCTCCCCTCCCTTCACCCCCTCCACCCTTTCCTATTTATAAAGACTTTGTTTCCACTTTTTCCATTTCTCATAATTTTTCCTTTCTCTTCTTTCCTTTCCCCTACCTCTCCCACTTCCCCTACCCCTTTGGGCCTTTTCTTCCTATTTCACATTATCAATTATTCATTTTAATCATTGGAACATTTTAGCTATACAATATAATGACACTCATCATTGGAAATTTGTACCCTTACATAATCTCTCTTGGTTCTTATTTTTCCCTTCTCCCCTGCCATCCCTTCAACCCCTCCATCCCTCCCTATTTACAAAGACTTTGCATCCATTTTTTCATTTTCTCATATTAATTCCATTCCCGTCTTTCCTTTCCCCTACCCCTTCCACTTCCCCTTCCCCTTTGCCCTTTTTCTTCCTATTTGAAATTATCTATTATACCTTTTAGTCCTTATTTACACTTCCAGTTTCTCACACTAGAGAAATTCTTCATTATTTACACATGTGTGTCCTATTTATTTGACTTAAGAGTATTGCCTCAATGTGCATCCATTTAGCTACAAATGTTTCTAATTTCTCATTTTTTATGGCCAAGTAGTACTCCATTTAATAAAAAAAAAACCCACATTTTGTTTATCTAGTCTCCAGTTGATGGAGAATTGGGCTGCTTTCAAGTTTTAGCTATTACAAATTGTGCAGCTATGAACATAGGTGCACATATATCACTGTGGTATGATTCTTTTAATTCTTTGGGGAAGATCCCCAGCAGTGGAATAGCAGGGTCAAATGGGACTTCCAGTCCTGGTTCTTTGAGGTATCTCCATACTGATTTCCATAGTAGTTGCACCAGTCTATACTCCCACCAGCAGCAGAGTAAGTTTACTCTTTCCCCACAGCCCTGCCAGAATTTGTTATTGGTTGATTTCTTGATAGCAGCCATTCTTTCTGGAGTGAGGTGGAATCTCAGCGTTGTTTTCATTTGCATCTCTCGAATGACCAGTGATGTTGAACATTTTTTCATGTATTTATTGGCTATTTCTACTTCTTTGTCTGAGAAATGTCTGTTCATTTCAGATGCCCATTTTTGGATTGGGTCTTTAAATTTGGGAGGTCTGATCTTTTTAAGTTCCTTGTAAATTCGAGATAGTAGGCCTTTGCCTGAGGAAGAGCAGGTGAAGATTTTTTTCTGCATTGTGGGTTGTCTCTTCACACTGCTGGTGGTTTCTCTTGCTGTGCAGAAGCTTTTCAATAAGAAGAGATGTCACTTATTGATTGTGCTAGTTCATGGGCAACTGAAGTTCTGTTCCTAAAATCTTTTCCTACACCATTGTCTTCAAGAATTCTACCTAACCTCTGTTCCAGCCAATTCAGCATTTCTATTTTAATATTTAGATCTTTAATACATTTTGATTTTAGTTTAGTGAATCATGAGAAATATAGGCCTAGTTTTAATCTTTGACATGTTGAAACCCAATGTTTCCAGCACCATTAATTAAAGAGGCTACCTTTGGTCCACTGAGGGTGTTCAGCTCCTTTATTGAATATGAGATGGCTGAATGTATCTGGAGTTGTTTCAGCATCTTCTAATTGTTGCACTGGTCCTCAGGTCTGTTTCTTTGCCAGTACCATGCCGTTTTTATCACAGTGGCTTTGTAGTCTAGTTTCAAGTTGGGGATTGTGATGTCCACTGCCATGTCTCTGTTACCTAGAATTGCTTTTGTTATTCTGGGTCTCTTCTTGCTCCAAATGAATTTTGGATTGTTTTCTCAAGGTCCTTGAAGTATGCTGCTGGGATTTCAATTGGGATTGCATTGAACCTATATAGCAGTTTTGGAAGTATGGCCATTTTCACTATCTTGATCCTTCCTATCCAGGAGCAGGGAATGTCTTCCCATTTTCTGATATCATCTTCAGTCTCTCCTTTCAGAGTGCTATAGTTTTCAGAGAAGAGGTCTTTGATTTCTTTCATTAGGTTGATTCCTAGGTATTTCAGTTTTTGGACGCTATTATGAAGGGAATTGTTTGCCCTATTTCTGTCTCAGTAAGCCTGTTGTTTGTGTAGAGGAAAGCTATTGATTTTTGTATGTTGGCCTTGTATCCAGCTATTCTACTGAATTTGGTTATTAAGTCTAGAAGAGTTTTGGTGGAGTTCTTGGGTCTTCTATATAGAGTATCATGTTATCTGCAAATAATGATAATTTGACTTCTTCATTTCCTATTTTTATTCCTTTTATTTCTTTCTCTTGTCTAATTGCTGTGGCTAATGTTTCCAAAACTATATTGAACAGGAGTGGTGATAGTGGATATCCTTGTCTTGTTCCTTATTTTAATGTGAAGGATTTCAGTTTTTGACTGTTTAGTATGATATTCACTGTTGGTTCTTCATAGATGACTTTTATCAGATTGAGGTAGAGACTGTCTATTCCATTTTTCTGTAGGGTTTTTTTTTATCATAAATGCATGTTGGATTTTGTCAAATGCTTTTTCTGCATCTATTGAGATGATCATATGGTTTTTGTCCTTGGCTCTCTTAATATAGTGTACACAGTGACTGATTTGCGTATGTTGAACCATCCCTGCATCCCTGGGATGAATACCACTTGGTCAGGGTGTATGATCTTCTTCATTCTATTTGCCAGGATATTATTAAGAATTTTTGCATCTATGTTCAGTAGTGAGATTGGCCTAGAGTTCTCTTTTTCAGTTGGGTCTTTCTCTGCTTTGGGGATCAAAGTGATGCTTGCTTCCAGGAATGAATCTGGGAGTATTGCTTCCCTTTCAATTTCACTGAAGAGTTTAAACAGTAGTGGCAGTAGTTCCTCTCTAAATGTCTCATTGAAATTGACAGTGAATCCATCAGGACCCAGGCTTTTCTTAGTTGGTAAGTTTTTAATTATGTTTTCAATTTCATTGATTGATATTGGGTTGCTTAGAATTTTTAGGTCTTCTTCATTCAACTTTGGTAATTCATATGTATCTAGGAACCTGTCCATTTCTTTTGTGTTTTCCATCTTATTGGCATATAGGTTCTTGAAGGAGGTATTGATGATCCTCTAGATTTCTGCTGGGTGTGTTGTAATTTCATCCTTTTCATTCCTAATTGCATGGATTTGGGCCTTTTCTTTCCTTTTCCTGATAAGGGTGGCTAAGGGTGTGTCAATTTTGTTGATTCTTTCAAAGAACCAACTCTTGGCTTCATTATTTTTTTGTATTGTTCTCTTTGTCTCCATTGCATTGATTTCTGCTCTGAAATTTGTAATTTCCTCCTTTCTATGGGCTTTGGGTTTGTCCTGCTCTTCCTTTTCTAGAAGCTTGAGGTTCAGCATCAGGTTGTTTAATTGGGCTTGCTCTGTTTTCCTAATATGAGTATGCACTGCTATGAATTTCCCTTGTTAGACAGCTTTCATTGTGTCCCATAGATTCCGATATGTTGTATTGTCATTGTCATTTAATTGAAGGAACTATCTGATTTCTTCTTTAATTTCCTCTGTGACCCACTGATTATTCAGAAGTGTGCTGTTCAATTTCCATGTGTTTATGAAATTTTTGTGATTTCTTTTGCTATGGATCTCCAATTTCATTGCACTATTGTCTGATAATACACAGGGGATAACTTCGATTCCTTTGCACTTACTGAAAAATGTTCTATGAGTGAGTATGTGGTCTATTTTGGAGAATGACCCGTGTGCAGCTCAAAAGGATGTGTATTCTGATTTTTTTTTGTATT
Organism: Heterocephalus glaber; assembly: GCF_053883595.1. NCBI lineage: Eukaryota > Metazoa > Chordata > Mammalia > Rodentia > Bathyergidae > Heterocephalus > Heterocephalus glaber. Next base: position 7,214,698 of record NW_028258324.1, on the reverse strand, counting down.
AAATTCTTTTATTGGTACATTGTAGGTATACAACACAATTACATTTCTCATTGGGAATTGTACCTTTACATAATGCATCTTGGTTCTTATTTTTTCCACATTCCTAGCCTTCCCTTCATGCCCTCCACCCTTCCCTATTGACAAAAACTTTATTTCCATTTTTTCCATTTCTCATCATTTTTCCTTTCCCTTCTTTCCTTTCCCCTGCCCCTCCCACTACCTCTACCCCTTTGGACCTTTTCTTCCTATTTTACATTATCGATTATTCATTCTAATCATTGGTACATTTTAGGTATACAATATAATGACATTCATCATTGGAAATTTGCAGCTTTACATATTCTCTCTTGGTTCTTATTTTTCACCCTTGCCCAGCCCTCCTTTCAACCCCTCCAGTCCTCCCTATTTACAAAGATTTTGTTCCTATTTTTCCATTTTCTCATATTAATCCCATTCCCTTCTATCCTTTCCCCTAGCCCTCCCACTTCCTTCCCCTTTGCCCCTTTTCTTCCTATTTCATATTACCTATTAGTGTATTGTGATTTTGTAGGGTGGAACACTTTGTAAACATCTGTTAAGTTCATTTGTTCAAGAGTTTGATTGAGTTCTAGTATTTCATTACTTATTTTTTGTCTAGTTGATCTATTTGTGACAATGGGGTGTTGAGGTCCCCCACTACAATTGTATTAGTGCATATATGACTTTTCATGCCTGTTTGTATTTTTTTATACAGTTGGCTGCACTAGTGTTTGGTGCATAGATATTTATGATTGTCATCTCTTCCTGTTGGATTGTTCCCTTTACAAGGATGTAGTGTCCTTCTTTGTCTCTCTTAATCAGTGTTGGTTTGAAATCCACTTGATCTGCAAAGAAGAGAGCTACTCCTGCTTTTTTTCAGGTTCCTGTCGTACAGAGTATTGTTTTCTACCCTTTCACTTTCAATCTATGAGTTTCTTTTTGAATTAAGTTTGGTTCTTCTGTGCAGCATATTGTTGGATCTTACTTCCTGACCCATTCTGCCAGTCTATTTCTTTTGATTGGTGAATTGAGACCATTAACATTGACGGTTATAACTGATACGTATTGACTTATCATTAACATGAGTTTTTCTTTTTGTTGGATTCTCCCCCTTTACATTTAATTTCTTGTCGTGCCTGATGGATTCATTCTGCTTTGCTTCCTGGGGTTGTGATCCTCAATGTCTGTTCCTAGGATATTATCTAAAATTTTTTGGAGTGCTGGATCAGTATTCATGAAGTTCCTAAGGTGCTCTTTGTCATGAAAGTATCTTATTCCTCCATCAATTTTGAAAGATAGTTTTGTAGGGTACATCAATCTAGGTTGGAGGTTGTTTTCCTTTAGGGCTTAGAATACATCACTTCAATCTCTTCTTGCCTTGATGGTTTGCATTGAGAAGTCTTCTGTGTTTCTGATAGGCTTTCCTTTGCATATGTTTTGTTTCTTTTCTCTAACTGCTCGTAGAACTTTGTTCTTTTGTTGGGTTTCTGGAATCTTAACAATTATATGCCTATGTGTAGGTACTTTTTTTAATCCAGGCTATTTGGAGTTCTCTATGCCTCACTTATCTGTATGTCAAGTTCTTTTCTCCTGCTTGGGAAGTTTTCTGCCATTACTTCTGTGAACAGTTTTTTATGTCATCTGCACTCTCTCCTGTTTCTTCGTTGACTCTAATCAGTCTTACATTATTCTTCTTTGCATTGTCTAACAGCTGCTGGATTGATTTCTCATGTTTCCTTACAATTTTGAAGCAATTTTTCTTTTCCTCATCACTAATTGTAATCTTATCTTCCATGTCTGAAATTCTGTCCTCACATTGACTCATTCTGCTGTGTAGACTTTCAATGGAGTTTTTGATCTCCTGGAAATCTGTTTGCATCTGTTTTATGGATTCCATCTGTTTCATATGTTGGAATTCCATCATCTTTCTCAGCTCCTCTCTAGATTTATTAATCATGTCTTGCACTAATGGCACAATTTCTCCTGTTATCTGAGAAATTATTTCTGATTTCATTTTTCCCAGATCCTCTTTTGTTGCCAGTTCAGGAAGTCCAGATGGTTGAGTATCAGATTGTTCCATCTCATTTCCCTTTGGGGTTGCTATAGGTGGTCTGAAAGTTTCATTTTGAGACTTGTTTATGTGTCTCCTCATTTCCATGGGGGGCGGTGCTGTTTGTGCACACAGCTCACCTCCTCTGAGCTGGGAGCAGTGGAACAGTGGCCCAGAAGCCCCTACCTCTGGGCTGGGAGTGGTGGAACAGTGGCTCGGATGCTCCTACCTCTGAGCTGGGAGTAGTGGAACGCCAGCCGGCCCAGAAGCCCCTTCCTCTGGGCTAAGTGATCATTTTCATGCAGAAAAACCATTTGAAAAAATTCACCACCTATTGATTATAAAAACTTAGCAAACAAGGAATAGAGGAGACTTCCTCCACTCAATAAAAATAGCTAAAAACTTAAAGCTAATATTACACATAAACTTATAAGTTCTGGCTAATGGAATAAGACAGTAAAAGGAAATAAATGTATACAAATTGGGAGAGAGGAAATAAAACTATTTGTTCAGACAGTCATAATGACATGATCATGTAAAAATACAAAAAACTTGACAAAGAGACTAGTCGAACTAATAAGCAATTATGGCTATGTTGGAGAATATAAGGTTAACATACAGAAGTTAATCATTTTCCTATATATCAGCAATGAACAAATGGAATGTGATATGAAAAACACAATACTATTTCCTTTGGCAGCCCCCCAAAATGAAATATTTAGATATAAGTCTAAAACATGTATAATATCTATACAAGAAAAAAACTAGAAACTCTGCTAAAATAAATCAAAGAAGAACTTTTAAAATGGAGAGAATGTTCCAGAATAGGAAGACAATATTATTAAGACTTGAGTTCTTCTCAACTTGCACAATAGATAGAATGTAATCTCAACCCAAATTCCAGCAAGTCATTTTGGGAATATTGACAGGTTTTAAATTTTATATGGAGAGGCAAAAGATTCACAACAGCCAACATAATATTGAAGAATAAGTTTAGAGGACAGATGTTACCTACCCTCAGGTCTTACTATAAAGCAACATTAATTAAGACAGTGGTGTTGGAAAAAGAATAGGTAAAAGAAACAATGGAACAGAAAAGATAGCTCCAAAATAGACCCACATAAATACAGTCAACTGATCTTTGATAATGGAGCTAATGCAATATAACACAGCAAAGGCAATCTTTTCAGCAAATGTTGATGCAACCAGTTAACATTCATATACAAACAATTAAATTTAGACCCAGCCCTTCAACCTTCCACAAAAATTATGTCAAAGCAGATCATCAAACTAAACGTAAAATGAAAAACTATAAAACTCCTAGAAGATAACAAGGAGAACACCTAGATGACATTGGGTATGACTTTTTATATATAACACCAGTGGCACTTCCATGAAAGAGTGAATTGATAGGCTGGTGTTTACTAAAACTCAAAAATCTTTGGGCCTGGAGAAAAATAATGTCAAGAGAAGAAGAAGATAAGTCCTAGACTGGGAGAAAATATTTGCAAAAGACAAATCTGAGGAAGGGCTATTAATTGAAATGTATAAAGAACTCTTAAAACTCAACAATAAGAAAACAAACAACCTGGTTAGAAAATAGGTCAAAGTCTTTCACAGATACCTCACCAAAGATATATAAATGGTAAATAAGCACCGAAGAAGCTACCCAACTTCATGTTGCCTGAGGGGCATGCAAATTAAAACAACAATGAGATAACATTACATACTTATTAGAGTGGCCAAAATACAGAACACTGACAATGTAGAGTGCTCGTGAGGATGTGCTGGTTGGACTGAAAAATGTTTTAGTCATTTTGGAAGACAGTTTCTTACAAAACTAAGCATATTTTTATGATATGATGCAGAAACCATGCTTTTGATATTTCCCCAAAGGAGTTAAAAACATGTCCATGCTAAAACCTGAATATGGATATTCATAGCAGTTTTACTCACAATTGCCAAAACTTGGAAGCATCCAAGATGTCCATTAGTAGGTTAATGGATAAATCAGTTGTGGTACATCCAAACAATTGAGTAGTATCTAGTGCCAAAAAGAAATGAGCTATCAAGCCATGAAAAGACAAGGAGGAACTTTAAGTACATCTTAACTAATTGAAACATGCCAACATGAAAAAGCTGCACTTTGTATCATTACAACCATATGACCTTCTGGGAAAGTCAAAAGATTAGTGGTTGCCAGGATTGGAGACAGGGGAGTGATAAAGACAGCACAGTGTATTTTGAGAGCAGTGAAACTACTCTGTATGATACTATAATGATGGATAGCTATCATTATACATTTGTCCAAACCCACAGAATATACAACACCAAATGTGAACCCTAGGATACACTATGGATTTGAGGTGACTGTGATGTATCAATGTAGGTTTATCATTTGTAACTAAAGTACCACTTTAATAGGGGATGCAGATAATAAAGCAGGCTGTGCATTTGTAGAGGTTGGGGATATATGGGAAATATCTGTATTTTTCTTTCAATTTTGTTCTGAACCTAAAATTGCTCTATAAAAAGAGGAAGAGGAGGGGAGGAGGAAGAAAACGGTAGAAATCTTGATTTCCTTAGTTAGCAGTTACCTGATCTTAGAGAGTTTGGAAGACTAGTGGAACTCTAGATATATAATTAGAAGCTGCCTCAAGTGCTAGGTGGGGGTCACAGAACACCTGGCAGCATTGTAGCATTAGGGAACACCCCAGGACCCAGAATGCTAATAGAGAGCTGTCCAGGAAACAGTGATTGGAGCAAAGAGATAGAACCCTCATCCTGGACAGCATGTTGCACTTAGGTAAACTGCATCCTCTCAGCTGGTTTGCTTCTTTCAGTCTTGGCCAGTTCTCTGATGTTTGCCATGAAAGACATCATAATATATTGGGATCAGGAAACTGCTGCTGACAAAATACAGTGCTGACAAAATACTCTTTCTTCTTGTGATATGATGCAAAACAGAAGTGCCCTGTTTTTTATTTTTTTTAAGGTATGGAATCCTGTGTTAATTCTCTCGAGGAAAAGTTGTTGCCAACATCTGAGCCCGAATTATTCTCTGGGTTCCGGTCTGGTCATGTGACTTTGTTCCCATATGCTTGTGGCCATCTCATTTCTGATCTGATGTTGGAACAGGTACACATTTTGATGGCAGACTGGACTGCACATGAGCTCAGCCTTCTGCCCATGCAGCAGGCTCCACAGTAGGGTAAGTCTGTGACCAACAACTGGAGCAAGGCTCCATCACAGTGCAAACACAGGTTGAACTCTCTCAGACTTGCTTGGGAAAATGCATTCTTGTGTTTGATGTTATCTGTCTACTGAGAAACCTGGGTAAAACATTGGCTTTCTCAAGCCTCCCTGAAAAGCTCACTTGGTTGTCTGCTTCAATCAAAGGACTTTTCTTTAACTGCTGGAGTCAAGAGTGTGGACAGTGCAACCTTCAGAACCAGTGTTTAGACACCTGAGTTCTCACCTCACCTTTGGATGACAGGTGGGACAAATGAGGACAGGCTCCTTCGCTATCCTCAATGCCATGCTGCACCTTGACAGTGTGGTCTGTAGCACTGGGTTTGCTTTATCACAAGACTCTGGGCAATAACAAAACCATGCTGAGACTGATCTGAATGGAATATATAGTGTGCCCAGCACCAGCATTGGCCAAAATGTGCACTGAGATTCTACTGGCAGTTCAGGCACTGTGCACTATAGAACCTGAGATGCAGGAACAAAAGTGGATAGATATTCCCAGCAGGAATTGATCAGGCTTGTCCTCTTTGTCATAGGTGACGCTAAGCAAAAAAGATTACAAACCAAACACTCAGACATCTTTGTCCATAGGTGGAGGCCCTTTGGGAGGCATTTTGTGGTACCATCATGATCTGTACAAATACTTTCTACAGGTTTATACCTATTCCTCTGGACCAGGAGAGTAAGAGTCTCATGAGTAAATCCTAACACGACAGATACTAAAAATACCTGATAGTTATTATGAGTGGAATCCATGTCCTCTGAAAATTTCGTGTTGAAGATCTAAGCCCCTTGAACCTCAGAATGTGACTGTATTTGGAGACAGGGACTTGAATCAGGTGATTAAGTTAAAACATGGCCCAAGGGTAAACCCTAGTCTAAACTGACTAGTGTCCTTATAAGATGTAATTTGGGCTGGGTATGGTGGCATACACACACATTTGTAATCCCAGCACTCAGGAAGCTGAGGCAGGAGAATCACCATGAGTTTGAGGTGGCCAGTCTGAACTACATAATGAGACCCTGTCTCAACACTCACACAAAAAAGAGGAAAAATAAGAAGAAGGAAGAAGAAAGAAGAGGAAGAGGAAGAAGAAGAGGAAGAAGAAGAAGGAGGAGGAGGAGGAGGAGGAGGAGGAGGAGGAGGAGGAGGAGGAGGAGGAGGAGGAGGAGGAGGAGAAGAAGAAGAAGAAGAAGAAGAAGAAGAAGAAGAAGAAGAAGAGGAAGAAGAAGAAGAGGAAGAAGAAGAAGGGGAGGAGGAGGAGGAGAAATAATTTGGACACAAAGAGACAACAGAGATGCATGTGCATATACAGGAAAGGACATATCTACAAGAAGGAGACCATCTACTGCAGGAAGATGACCATCTACAAGCTGAGGAGAGAGCCCTCAGGAGAAACCAAACCTGACAACCCTTCACCTCAGACTTTGAGCCCCCAAACAAAGAGGAAATAAACTTTTATTGTTTAAGTCACCAGATGTGTGGTATTTTGTTATGGCAGCATGGCAGCCTAATATACCCAATTTTTGCGATGAGTTCTGATGAGTTGCTTTGGGTGGGGGGGGGCAGTGAGCATTCCCAATCCTCATTTGATAATTCTGCTATTTATTTACTTGATATTTTATTTGCTTATACCATCCCACATCCCGAAGCATTTGAAGTATCCTAAAAGAATAGGCATTATAAATAATTAGTTGAAACCAGGGTAAAGAGAACATAAAGTCAACAAAATAATACTCTAAGACAGAGAAACACATACAACATAGTCTTAAGGGGGAGAAGTAAACTTGAATCTATGATTCCTAGTGGCCAAAGTAAAAACGAAAACATAGTCAGTATGCTCACCAAGCTAAGCCCTAGGATTAACAGCAAATTTATTTCTCAGGAAAACAGCTTCCCAGATCCTAAGACCAGAGAGAAAGAACATGGCAATGTGGAGGATGAGGTCCTCACAAAATGACAGTGGCTACCTCTTGTTATGTACTAAAGGCAAATCAATAGTAGGAGATCAGAGTACATTCAGGACAACAACTGGGAGTGAAAACAAGCAGGCAGAGGATATCTCACCCCTCAAAAATATTCATAGTCAGGTAATTGGTAAATTTAGTTGTGACATTTAGATGAGGAGAAATGAGTAGTGTCTATTTTTTTTACAGCAAACCTTCATGGATATGGTAGCTTATCACTAGGTTTTTAATGAAGATTGAACAGCAAAGAGTTTCAGATGTTTTCTACAGCAGGAACTCAGAAACCATGAAACTCTGCAACATGTACAGAGGGAGGGACACCCCTGGGAGAAGGGAGAGAACACCAAGGTGAAGCAAGACTTCTCCCTTCCTTACAAGAGTGTTGGTGGCATTGCATGATTCCCCAGAGCTGAGATACCAAGGGCAAGTTGAGAGGAAGCACAAATCACAATTCTCTGGGGGTTAGACCAAGGTGGGCCAGCTCTCTTTGGTGTCGGGGGAACTGGAAGACTTGTGACAAGTAAGTCAAATCTACAACCTTCTCCAGCTTGGCAGGGAAAGGATTGTAATTTTTAGACACTAATACTTCAGATATTATTTGGCACTTTAGTTAAGGAATAACACTACAGTCTAAAACTCTCAGATGAAGCTGGGCTCAAAAGCAGACATTCCTGGATAGCAGGATCAGATGGCCACATTTGAGTCCTGGTACCATGACACAGTCTTTACCCTTTTGTCCCAGTGATCGGGACTTCTACACTTATTGAATAGTCCTTGGATACACCAAAGGATATGCTTGCTCCTTCAAGTTTACCCCCTGCACACAGGCCAGCTTTCATGGAAACAGTTGGAGAGAAAACACCTGCCCTTTCATATGGAGTTGAAAATACTATGGTTCTATTGTATTGCAGTTTTCCCAAGGTTTTGCTCATTATTCTGTACCTGATTCTATCAAGAGTGCTTCTGGATGTTCCATTTATAAACCCAGCCTGTACAGGGGTGACTTCCTCAAAGAGGGAAACAGGAGACACTAGAGAGACATAAGAATCCTTGGCATTATGATTATAAATATTCCTCCAAGAAGGCCTTGTTCTTTTCTCCCATAAGCATCTCACTCCCCTTCTCTGGACATCTGTTTTCAGGTTGACAATCGCTAGAGGACCCTCTTTAGGACTGTTTGCTTAGACAAGGATTTCAAATTTGTGTAGTGAAAAATAAATTCAACAAGCATTTCTGTAGTCAATTAGAAACCAATCAAAAAGTCAGGAGCTCCAGAATGGCAATTGAAAGGGTCATGGAAAAGGTGTGAGAAGGGAAGCATTTAGCACTTCCTGGGTACCCACTTAGTATTACATGGAGAGCTACTTAATACATATACTGATAATTCCTGTTTGACAGGTGAAGAAACTGAGGCTCAGAGACCCAAAGGAATTTGTTTAAAACCAGAAGAGCCAAGGTGCAAACTCAGACATTTCAGATCCTAAAATCTATATTTTTCTCATTACAGCAATTTACCTCTCTGTTGCTTCCCTATATTTAAATGGAGCAAATGGAATTGGGAACAGATGTGTTAAACTTCAGCTGGCACAAACAGTTTTATTTGGAAAAAAATAGCTAGAGAAGGCTTTTGAGGAGAAAATGAGAGCCTGAGGACCCAGGTGTCAGCAAAAGCCCAAGAAGCGGAGGAATGGCTAACGTGTCTGCATGAGAAGTCTGTTTTGCTTCTGAGAAAGAGCCAAAACCACGAGATGTTTGAAAACTGCATAGAAGCTGGGAATGAATCCCATTCTTCAGAATGGAGAAATCTCATCTCCAGCTACTTGGCGTGAGAGTGGCAGACAGCCCTTAGTCATCAGGTCTCCTGAGAAACTGCCTTCAGCTTAGCTTGAGATCTCCCTCACCAGGGCTCACACCCTTCTGCATTCTGCAGCCAGTGAAGTAGACACAGGGCTCTCAAGCTCAGCCACCTTCCACAACTCCACAAGGCTGTCCCAGCTTCAGGGCATTCATTTCATGCTGGTAACCAGGTCTTGCTGAGATCATACTACAGCCCATTTCTCCCTCTGCCCAATCCTGCTTCTTTCCCTGTCCCTAGGAGTATAAATTTAGAGAGCCAGCCTTCACCTGGAAACATTTCACCTGAAAACCATCTCAGAGCCTGCATTTTAGGGAACCTTCTATGATGGACAGCTAAAGGGATTTTTTTTTTAATTTAATTTTTTTTTTTGAGAATGGATGCTTAATAATTAGTTTGAAGTTGTTCATGTTTTTGTGACATGAACCCTTTGTCAGTACCTTTAAAATCTTCAGAAAAGTCAAGTGCCCTCACAGAAGAGTTGGTTGAGTCAGGTTATTAGGGAAAACACATAAAAAGTTTGAGTTTTACTCTGGATCAGTATGATACAGAATGGGAACAAAATAGCAACAGAAGCCCAGGGGATGAGATCATCACAGCACCCACAAATTTGCCAAAGTCACAGAAAGGTCTTCAAACTAGTATAGGACATGAAGTGAAGTCTGATCAAAGTTGTCTAGACTCGAAGGGGCAGGGACAAGCTGACTGACACATGAGTTACAATTGTGTAGCTAAATGTTGCCTTTCTAGAAAGGGCTTAAGTCATTCCTGGTATTGCAGATAGGTAAATTAATTAGATTATCTTGTAGGCAGTTAGACAGGGCCAGCCCATGAGGAGCCAACATAGAAGACAGTCAAGAAGCCAACATGGAGGACAGTGAAGACACATTCACTGAAGGCCAAAACTGTAAAAGGAAAGAAACTACCACACCCATGTAGGATGAATAGCAGTGATTGATATTCCAAATAGGTATCAATCAACTGGGTGGGAGGCCCAAGGTTTTAACTCAGCCTTTCCAGGAAATATCCCTGACCCTCACCCTTACTGAAAATCCTTGTACCTTGCTATATGACTTGCTCCCCCATTTGACCCCCATTTAATCAATATTACCTGGGTGACTGTACTTGTAATCTTATTGGTTGGTCATGGTTTTGTCCCACTTCATGCCCACCTTGTAAATTTCCACTGGGTCTTATAGTTTTGTTCCACTTTGTACCCACCTCACCACATGGCTTTGCTGTATAAAACATCTTTGAAAAGTCGGGTGGGCGGACAACTCACTTTCCAGTCCCCCTTCTGTCTCTCTTAGGCAGAAGCTTTCTTTCTCCCAATAAATTTTTCCTACTCTTAACCTCCATTGTTCCTAGAATTCATTCTTCTGTTTTAGAGAACACGAACTCACATTTCAGATATCTAGTAGGTTTGGGAGTTGCATCCCTTCCCCCTATATCACTGGGACCAGAAGACAGACACAGCAGGGAGAAGGTGTCATCTGAGCAGTGCATGGATCTGTCCACCCCTTTGGAAGAGACGGGACCCTTCTGTAAATTTCTGAGGTGCTGGTTCCACTCGGGTGGCACTTGGCATATACCCCCAATCTTGTGAGTGGCAAATTCAGTTGTCTAGTCTTTCTAGCTAGATTGTCAGATGTCCCTTTGCTGTGAGCCCTGCAGCACAATGCCTCACACCTAGCAAATTCTCAAGAAAAGTACAAGTAACTACTTGCAGACCTTGAGACAGCTGAATAAGAGGTCTGCCTGACAATTTAAAAGATCTCAATCCTTTCCCATAAATTTAAAACTGCTAGTCTTTGAACAAGGAGTCCCCATTTGCTGGTTGACAAGCCTTCCTTATACATAAGCTTTGGGTGTTTAGTTACTGAAGTGCTGGTTTCAACCAGCTGTCCTTCACAAATATTCTCAGATTCTGGCCTTTTGTTAAAGAAAGGAGATGCTTGAGGTATTAACTAACATCTCTTCAATGAGATTTGGAAAGTGGACAAAAAAAGAACCTTACTTCATCTGTTTCTCCACTGAAGGGATCATTTCAATCAGGGAGACAGAATGAGCTTTATTCAAAAGCACTTGGAAATCCTGAAATAGAAAGTTCTTAGTGCCAAATGTATATGTTTAAAGTGTGGGCTGAACAAATGAGACACTGTCAAAATATAGGTATTCAGTATCTACCAATACACAAAAGCAGGTGAGAGGGCATAAAAGTTGAGAGCAGATAGACTGGTCCTGGATGCCTGCTTTGGACTTAGGTGTTTCACTTACCCTTTTGATATCACAGATTCTTCATTTCTAAAGAGATTTTGCCATGTACTTATAACCTCAAATGAGAGCAAGTAGGTTCAGGGTATGATATTGGTGCCTAAAAGGCCTGTGGTATGACACAGCTCCCTGCATTCCCATCTTCTCTTGGCAGTGCTTACCAGTGCTAGTTTTTCACCAGAATCAACTAGACTTCTATTTAAAAGACAGCCTTGCTGCTTACTGTCCAACACTGGGAAAGATTTGTAACCTCCTGAAATACAGTCTCTTTACTTACAAAATAGGGAGTCTTGTGCTTCTCCCAAGTATCAAGTGGGAGCTATATGCAATAGAAGGCATGGGGCTTAGCATACACCCCAACCCAAAGGAGTCCTACACTGAAAGTAAGCTTCCCTCCATGTAAACAGTGCCATGGCTTTGGTCTGGCTCAGAACCTGAGCTGATACTATCACAGACTCATGCTACCCCTCTTGAAAACCTTATTAGCAAGTGTTATGCTCCACTGTTACTTTTACAAGTGATTCTACTGTGCCATAAGCTGTATATCAGGTTAATGAGATTGACAATAAAGGTCATGAGTTTTTCATCTTCCATCTAACCTTCCCAATCAAGGTCTTCTTGTGATTGTGAGTAAAAGAAACATTTAAAGAACTTGTCAGCTATCTACCTGAGACTGGACCATTACTACAGATAACCTCAAGTTACTTGTGGAACTTCCTTGTGCCATCTGCAGCTTCTAAATCATTGACTCAGTCTTCATCACAGCACCCGGCCAGGATTGTGTTGACCATGATAAGACCTCTTGCACAGCTGGCACGCAAGAGCAACAATGAAACTGACAGGAACTTTCCAGTCTTACAGCACTCAAGGAAGGCCCCATGGCCACATGAAAGAAGGCTCTGCCAACACAACATCTTGTGCCATCTGACTATAACACAGAAAAAAATGTACAGAAATCACTTTTGATCATGAGAAGTGTCATGAACTATGCTAACCTTGCTTGGACAGGTAAGTTGATTGGTGTATTTCACTAAACATACCAGGGCACTACACAACTTCTCATCTTCCTCAACAAAGACTACATATGAAATACCTACTTGGAGAAGAAGCATTGTCCATTTGAGTATGATGCACATGTTACCACAGTAATATTTGGTCTCTAAAAGTTAATTATTCAAGACTGATGACAACCCAAACAGCAACACCAGAAAGGTGATTCCTCTTAATTCTTACACTATTACTCCTTTCACCTCAGGAAGATAATTCATGCTAAAATCTCTGCCTCAATGAAAAAAGGTATCAGTTTTATTAATTGTCGCAGGCAATACAATTTGATTTCTAATAAGCAAGGTTTCTGGTAAACTGTGTTGTATATCTTAGCTGAATTCTGGCATCAAAAATAGATTCTTCTCTTCCACTCCAAATCTAGATTTGGGAACATTTTGTGTACTTTATCTCCAAGAGTATTTTCCTTAAGAGATGAAAATACAGCTTCCTTACTGGCACAAAAACAGATATGTGGATCAATGGAACACAAGAGCGGATGCAGAAATAGCCTCAGGTACATTCAGCTATCTGACTTCTGACAAACAGGCCAAAAACATATGCCAGAGGGAAGGTACCCTCTTTAACAAATGGTTTTAGAAAAACTGGCTGTACACATGCAGGAAATTTGTATCTGGACCTATGTCTCTCACCATGTCCTAAATGAAAACCAAATGCAACAGAGACCTAAATATTAAAACAGAATCAATATGCTGAAAAACAAAACAGGTAAAACTCTTGAAGATACAGACATAGGCAAGGACTTTCTGAACAGAATCCCAAATGCCATTTCCCCCCAAATAATATCAAGAATCAACAAATGGGATTGTACCAAATTAAAAAGCTTCTGCGCGGCAAAGGAAACAACTACTAAAGAGACATAATCTACAGAATGGAAAAATTTTGTCAACTATTTCTCAGAGAGAAGACTAATTATCTAGAATATATAAAGACCTCAAAAAAATCAAATCTCCCCAAAATAAAAGGCTCAACTAAAAATGGCAACTGAAATGGATAGACAATTCTCAGAAGTAAAAATGTCAATACATGGAAAAAATGTTTAACATCTCTGGTTATTAGAGAAGTGCATATTGAAACAACATTGACATTTCATCTTACTCCAAAAAGAATGGCTATCATCAATAAATCAAATAAAAACAAATTCTGACAAGGCTATGGGGAAAAGGGACCCTTCAACATTGTTGGTAGGAATGTAAACTAGTACAACCACTACCGAAATCAGTCTGGAGATTCTTCAAAGCACTAAAAATATAAATTCCACTTGACCTAGTTATTCCTCCTCTAGGTATCTTCCTGAAAGGATAATAAAGATATCATATTACAGTAATATATGAATATCCATGTTTATAGCATTTCATAATATCTAAATCTTGGAAACGGCCTATAGGTCCATGAACAGATGAATAGATGAAGAAAATATGGTATTTATGCATAATGGAGTACTACTCTGTCATAGAGAAGGCTTAACTTGAATCATTTGTAGGAAGTTTAAGTGAAAATTAGACATACAAGCTTAAATATTGCATATTTTCTCTTATATGAGAAACTCAATGTATAAATAAATTAAAGGAGAAAATAAAAGGTAGATAATAGGAAACAGGAAGATAGAACTTTTCCAGAAGGGATGGGGTCTAAGAGATGTAAGGAGGGGGAAGGGAGGGGGGAAAGGGAGAGGCAGGAAGGGTATGAACATGTACCAGCTCCCCATTATGAGTGTAATCACTATGTACTGCAAACTTTTACTAGTTTAAAAATTTGAAAAAGAAAATACAGCTCCCTAAATCCAAAAAATAAACCAAAAGCAAGTAAAATAGGCCACACAGTGTAAGGTCACATTTATAAAACAGAAAAATAGATGTAGACTAGAAAAACAGAGAGATGAAGGAACAAAGCATAAAATCCAAAAGTTCAATAACACACACTGGGGGGAAATAACATTCTCATACATTACTGGTGGGAATACCAAATGGCATTTGGGAATGTCTGCCAAAATTATACGTGAATTTATTCTCTGACCCAGCAATCTCACTTCTAGAAATCTATCTCAAAGATGAACTGGTAATTAAACAAAACAAGCTGAGTGTACAAGGCTATTCTTTATAGCACTGTTTTAATAGCTGGAGATTGGAAATACCCCACTGTCTATCATTTGGGCATGGGGTCAATAAACAATGGTATGCCCACACAGGGGAACCTGGCAGCTGTGAAAAGGAATGAAGCATACTGTACTATATCACTATGAAGTAATCTCCAGCATATATTGCAACAAAGGAGAAAAAAGTGTGTCTTATATACTACCAATTTCTTAAGCAGTAGGAGAGGGTGTATTTATTTGAATATATTTTAAAGGGAAAGACTGAACCATGATTTTTTTTTTAAATGGAAGGAATTCAGAGGGTAAGAAATCAAGAATGGAAGATAGTCTTCTTTAAATGTTTTTCCTATAGATTTGACTTTGAATTCATGAAAACATGTTACATAATAAATGGAGCAATTAAACAAAAGCAGTTTCAAAAATTTTGAAACAATAAGAAGCCAATAAACCTCTGAATACACATACAGTAGTGATTCAGCCAGGTATAGACCAGTGCATGCAATGTGAAGGGATTACAGAGGTAGGGGAAAAAGCCACCTGAAAGAATCATATTTGGGGGTCACATTAGACCAACACTAGCACTTCTTGGTACCTTCACACCAGCTGCTATGGTTTATATCTAGCTGTCCCCCGCAAAGCCTCGTGCACTTATAGGAGGGGCTTTGGGGAGGTGATTGAATCTTGAGGGCCTGATATTCATCAGTGGATTAGTCCACAGATGAGTTTATGCTGATGAGTTTATGTGATGTTAAGAAGTGAAGCCTGGTCAGAAGAGGTGGGTCACTGGGGGTATGGCCTGGAAGAGAATATCTTCTTCCCTGGCTCCTCCCTTCTCTCTCTGCTTCCCAGCTGCCATGATGTGAACAGGTTTTGCCGCCTAGGCCCTTCCACCATGCTTTCCTGCCTTGGAGTCAGCTGATTATGAACTAAACTGGCTCTAATAAACATTTCGAGCCAAAATAGATCTCTTCTTTCATTTGTGGGTTTTGGGTATTTGTGCCCATGAAGAGAAAGTGACTAAGACACCAGCCAATAAGGGTCTTGATTCAGTAGGAAGAAGTTATTATCCATAACCTAAATTCTACCCTAGTCCCACATAACAAAATTCAAAAGATTCCAAATTGTCAAACTGTTTCTAAGTAATGCATCCTAAAAAAAAAGATCCAGACTACTTATTAGAGTACAAAAATACCCTACACTCAACAAGGTAAAATTCACAAGTCAAGGACATTAAAATATAACTATGTTATACTTGTTAAAATAGCCAGAAAAAAATATTGATCAAATTAAGCAGAGACCAGGGGGGAAAAAAAGACCCAAATAAAAGTTCTAAAGATGAAAACTAGATGAAAAGCACATTGAGTGCCCCTTCCTCTCAATTTTCCTTTGAACTAAAACTGTTCTAGAAAATAAAGTATATTTGAAAATCAATATGTGTTTCTCTCTCTTTCTCTTTCTCTCTCTCTCTCTCTCTCTCTCTCTCTCTCTGAATGAGATTATTACCAGATAAGAAATGGCTAAAGAAAAAATTTGTGGATTTGAAGACATGGCAGTAGAAACTACCCAAAATGAAACAAAGAGGAGGGGGGATAGGAGAGAAAGAGAGAGAGAGAGAGAGAGAGAGAGAGAGAGAGAGAGAGAGAGAGAGAGAGGGAGGGAGGGAGAGAGAGAAACAGAGACAGAGAAAGAGGAGGAGAAAGAAAAAGAAATGGAAGCATCAGTGGGTTGTAAGACAACTTCTAGTAGTCCATATATGTGTAAAGTGTAGTTCCCAAAGGTGAGGACATTTATTCTTCCAAATATTTTTTTCTGGGCTCTTCATATACATTGGTAATGCATAAATGATTCAGAGTCTCATGGAGACCTCATCTCTATCATCAAGAAAATTTCCTAGAACCTGAATGTGTTTCATGTCATTGATTTTCAACTGGAAAAGTAGATCCAGAAGCTTCCCCAGATCTTCAGGCCTTCTCCATAGCTCCCCACTCAGCCTGAGTCCAGGTGGAGTGGACCCCATCCCTAGAAATCTCAACTGAGCAAGAAAATGGAGCCTACTCATACTCCTATTGTTCCCCAAAACTTAGGTTTCTCAGCCTCTGCAAAAATCTGCCAAGTTCTGGCAGGAAAAACTAGCAGTTTAGCCTCAAATTTTTCTGGGTACAAGAACTTGAAAGAGTAGACTCTGAGTGGGGCCTGGCACTTTACAGACAGTTGCCAATGAGGTGTTTAAGATTTTAACTAAAAATCTAAATCCCCCTGTGACAATTTGTGTGAAATAAATGAACTCCAAACTATTCAGGTCTAACATGTGACTCTTCATAGATCTAGATTCATACCTACAACTATTCAGTTGCAAATGAGGATGATGGTGCCATGACAATTCCACTTATTTGATATTCTGGAAAAGGAAAAACTATAGGGACAAAAATAGACTGCCATTGCCAGGGGCAGGGAATGATAAGCGTTGACTACAAGGGGCCAGCACAAGTGAATTGGGAGAGGAGAGAGCTATTCTATAATCTTGATTATCCTGGTGGTTATACAATATTAGCCCCTTTCAAAATCCATAGAAATGTGTACTAAAAGAGTGAATTGATTTTTAAATTTTATATAAATAAAAGTGGTGTTTTTGCCAGTACTCATAAGCTATCAACTAAAAAGGTAAGTTGAGCTGGGCCTGCTGGTGTATACCTCTAATCCCAGCATTTAGGGAGGCTAAGGTAGGATGGCTATACATTTGAGTCCTGCCTGGGCAACTTCATGAGTCTCTGTTTAAAGAACAAACAAGTAAAGAAAGAAATGGGCTATGAATGTCACTCAGTGGTTAAGAACTTCTGGGTTTAATGTCAAGTACCACACATACCAAAAAAAAAAGGTGAATTTTACTGTATATAAATTGTACCTTCCTTATCAAAATAAATAGAAAGCTGATCCCAACTCACACTCTAGGGTGAAAGTCCTCTTGGGTCTATGCTTCTCCAATCTTAATGTGCATGTGAATCTCCAGAGGTTATTGAAGTGCAGATTGTGATTCAGGAGGGGCAAGATCAGAAAGTTTGCATTCCTCATATACTTCCAGGCTATATCCATACTGCTGGCCATGGACCACACTTCAAGAAGTAAGGCTGGGACTCTAATGAGATCACATGATGGATGTAAAGCTGAGGCTGGGAGAACTGTCCATTCAGATTGAACATGCCTTTCGTGGCATGATACATTACTTTGGCCCGTGTGAGTTATAGGGCAGTCTCATGGTGACAGTGCAACACTTACTCTGGCCAAAGCTGAAAGCTGCCCAGCTGTCATTCCACAGGGTATTTTTTTGGCCTCCAGTGGGAACCTGGAGCCAGGCCTGGAAATTGAAACCAGTGGTTAAAGGCAAAACACTCTTCTCAGTAGAAAATCAGAAAACCTGCCCTGAGAGTAGAGGCTTTAGGAGGCTCATGAACCACAAAAGTCCATCCATCCATCCATCCATCCATCCATCCATCCATCCAGCAATCTCTCTTTGAATGTACATGGAAATTACCCAGCTAGAAAGAAGCCTAAACTAGTTTCTTGTCATTCTGCCAACATTTCAATCACTTGAGTGGTGCCACCTAACAACTGTGGAGAGTTAAGTGCTGTCTGTGTCCCAGCAGGGACATTCATTTGTGGTGTGGTCTCCCCACAGGAAGAAGTGACAGTGGCAGAAAGCCAGGTGCTGAAAGATGGCAAATGGTTGGCTTTTATATTTAACTTCCTGCTATTCTCCCAGAGAACTGGCACTGTACTTTTTTGTTCATGCTAAAAAAATACTATATAAATGTCTTCACAAACAGGATTTTACTCATAGATGCATGCTCTCAGGTATAAAATTTCTCTCAGCAAACTAACACATCCCAACACCTTCAGATACTTGGCTTGGAGCTTTGAAAAAGGGAGCAACTGTGCATATATTAAAACTTTATTACAAGTTGTTGATATTTATTGAACATTTATGATGTGCCATAAACTATACTTAGCACATTTTATATATTATTTCCACTCACCATAAAAACACTCCTATTGAATAGGAACCGGTCCACTTCACAAATCTGACAAAGAAGTGGGATAACTTTTCTAAGGACACATGCTCATCAGTGATAAACAGTATACAAGTCCCACAATTATCCCCCTGCAGCTTCCCTCTGACCACCATGCTAGGATCTACTCAAAGCTGGACACAACATATACGAATACTAGGCCCAAGGTCCCCAGCTGAGAGAACTTAAAGAAGGATGTCAATATTGTCCCCACATATGTTACTCCCCAAGTTCCCCACACAGCCTTGCTTTCTCACAACAGGAAATGATGAAGTTACAAAGTATCAGTCACAAGTTATTTGCCTGAGACCCTTAAATCTCTAATATCAGTAGGCTTTTAGTGGTACTGATTACTGACCTAGAGGGTATATTCTTATCTAAACCTTCCCTTTGCTTGGGTAAAGATGAGGGAACGCTGTGTGGGGGAAGTTGCAGTAGGGAAATTCACTTCAGTTTTGGATATTTGGAATTTGAGATGTTTAAGGGATGTCTGAGGGAAATGTCAAAGCCCAGGTTAAAATTCACACACCTACTGAAATATTAATGGATAAAAGATCTGAGAAACAGGAATTTCTTAAAAGTAACATGGAAGAATAGGTGAAGTATAGAAAAACAAGATAGCCATGGGCTGACAACTATTGAGCTGCTTGGGCTGGTGAGTCCATGAGAGTTAATTATACTATTCTGAATACTTTTGTCTATGCCTGCAACCTCCTAGAATTAAATATTTAAAATTTCAGAAGGGCACACAGCATTGGTTATGTAGGACACCATCAAAAATGTATAACCTGGACCTAATGATGAGGGAACACAAGGCAAACCCCAAATGAGAGACATATTACAAAACAGTACCCTGTACTCTTCAGAAATGTCACTATCATGAAAGGCAAAGAATGACTAAAGAACTGTTCCAGAACAAATGACTCCAAAGAGACATAAAAATGAAGTGTTATGTATTATCCTGGCTTGTAATCCAGATCAGAAAAAACAATTGCTATTATAAGTATTATTGAGGCAATCAATAAAATTCAAACATGGATGGGTATTAAATAATAGTATATACTGATGTGAATTCTACTAAATTTAATCATGGTACTATGATTCTACAAGTGTAAGAGAATGTCCTTGTTCTTAAGAGCTACAAACTTAAACATTTAGGTATGAAGAATCATAATTCATAATATCTCTTTTCAAATGACTCAGTAATAATAATAACCTATGAGTATACATGTGTATATATACATTACATGCATAGATATAGACTAAAAGGTTGTATAGATGTGGCCAATCTAGGTGAAGGATATGTGTGTTCATCAAGCTATTCTTTTAACTTTTCTATGGCTTTAAAAAAAATTTGTATTTCTTTTTTTTTTTTTGTATCAGGGATAGAACTCAGGACCTTGCACTTGCCAGGGAGGTGGTGGCACCGCTGAGCTAAATCCCCAGCCCTGAAAATAATTTTTAAATTAATGTGATCACCCCAATATAAGCATTATCCATTATCCCCCAAACACATTCCTTTCCTTCCCTTGAACAGAGAGAGAGAGAGAGACAGAGAGAGAGAGAGAGAGAGACAGAGACAGAGACAGAGACAGAGACAGAGACAGAGACAGAGAAAGAGAGAGAGGATTGCTATCTTAACAATTAAGCTACCTGAACTTAGCAATGAGTACTGAACCTATTTGATTTTTCTAAAAAATTTCTCCTGTCTGTATTACTTTTACACATGTTATATCACCACTCATCACAGTGGACCTTGCAGGTATTACCTGGATGTTGGGGGTGCTGCTGGTGGGCTACCAGCCCCTTTGTGTATTGCTATGGCAGAAGAGAACATCTTGTTCAGTTATAGCCCCTTTCTGGGGTGGTCCACACTGAGTGTCTGATTGGCTTTGGGTTTCAAAAACCTCGTCCTCTTGTTCAAGTTCAGGACAGCTCTGCAAGACTATCCAGCTTCAGAGTCCTCTGTAGAGACAGCAGAGACCTCCCCCGAGACCATACCACATCTTGACTTCTCAATGGTCAATCTGCTTTCTTCCCTCTCCTTTTTACAGGTTTTAGACTCATGAATGCTCCCTCACCAGCCTTCTCCTACATATTAACCTCCATCTCTGAGACTGCTTCTCAGGGTCCAGCTGTAGCAATAATACTACAATATTGCAGAGAAAGAAATTAAGTCTTAGAAATCACTCACCAATGGTCAGAAAGCCATTTATTAGTGAAGCCAAGAAAATGATTCCAAATCTGTTGACCTCCTGCTTCTTCTCCCTTCTTCCTACCACTCCAAATCATACCCCTCTGTGAAGGCCAAGGCAAGTTTCTAATTCTCCCAGAGGCCTCCTGTCTTTCCCTCTTTGACCTTATAGCTCTCACCATCTGTTCTGTTTGACACATGATCATGTCCCACTTGGGTACTTCTCTTATGATCACCTCATATTGCACTGTCATTTAACTTTTCACATTAAAATTTGGTGCTTTCCTAACATTTGATCTTTCTGGGGACCAATGTCATCCACTAGTCTTCTGTGCAACCTAGCAGTTGCCACCAACATGCCAAGCATGTAGAACATAACTGCAGTGAAAGAGCAGCAAGATTCCCTCTCCCAGGCTATGTCTTAAGTCTTACAAATGGAGGAAACACAACATACTCAAAGGATACACAACTAAGAAGCTTCAATTTCTTTTATGTCTTTCCTGAATAGTATAGGTCTTCTTCATGACATAAGAGAGATAACATGTTATTCTTTTAAAGAAGCAACTTCATCCACATGGGAGAAGCCCAAACTGCACAGGTCCACAGTCAAAAGTAAGTCAGAAAACATTTGCTCAGATTCAGCCAAGCAATAAAAAAGAAAACAACATACCAGGAATAAAATCACAATTATCTTGGTCAACAATTTTGACAAAACTACTTTCATTTTAATTATTTAAAGTATTTATAATATGCTAGAAATGGGATATCAAGTACTTTGCAAAAGTAATGAAGTCTTAGATCAAAAGTCTGATATCATATTATTAACTTTTAAGAATGAAATGACTGAAATCTGATCCCAAAATGGCAGGGCAGAGAGTGCCAGCAAATCAGTTTCACCAGGACAAAGTGTCTAGAGTCTGGAAAATAATAGCTTGAAGAGGAACCAAGGGAGTGGTGGTTACGTGGGAACCATCAGGGAACTGACAGAGGAGAAGAAAATAGGACTAAGTTATACAAAAGAAATAGGTAACACCATGGAGGAGAGATCACGCAGTGCTGCCCATGATGACTGGCTAGCCACCAGCTGAGAAGCAAAGTGAAACTAACAACATTTTGCTCACAGAGAACTGGAAAACTGCACTAGGACTGAAAGAGTCACCTGCAGCAGGAATCGCCAAGGAAAACATGGGACACTGATTCCAGAGCAGCCTTTCACAATCAACAGTTGGTGAGTGACTTCAGTAAGGCATCCTCAGCTACAACTGTGGAGCAAGAGCTATCAGGGATGCCATTGTAGGGAAAGCCTAGATGTTTGAACCGGGGTTCCAGAGCAACCACTTGGCTCCTTCACACTGCCAAGTTTCCAGGATGGATGAGGGAAAGACAGTCACAAGGGACTGCTGGCAGTTGGAGAGCAGAGGGGGACAAGTTCCACTGAAAGGAAGGGGCTGATGAACACAGACCTGGCTCCTGTAGTCAGAGGCCAGGTTCAGCTTGAGTTACACAGGATTGGAAGCTCACATTGGCACTGTGTTCACACTATGAGCAGATTTCTACACCCAGCACCATTCTGGGGGCAGACTGCCACCTTCAACTTCCAGTGTGAACAGAGACAAGTACTGCCTTGATTGTATTATATTTTAATTTTTATTTTACTTTTTGATTTTTTAAAATTTATTTTTATCCTTTGCTGTTTTTCTCCTTCTAAACATTTCCCCCCATGCTTTTATTTCATTATTTTACCCCTTTTTCTTTTATGAGCATGTCTATGCATGTGTGCTTCTCTTCCTCTTGCCTTTTTTCTCCCAGTATAGTTTATAGAGGATAAGGGAATTCTCCTTGTTCCTTTACATTCCTCCTACTTTTATCCATATATGTTGTCTGACTTCTTGTGTGTCTTATTCATTCTCATTTTATCTTTTCTTTCCCTCCCCCTTTTCATTTGTCTCCCTTTAACTTTTTCTCTAATGTTCATATCAGTCACAGAATCTTCCCATTCCCATTTCTCATTACCAATTTTGTGCCCAGTTGTCCCTGTTATTCCCTTCTAAGTCTATAACATACCGTTACCATCATTAAGACTCTTTATTCCCCTGCTATTTCTTCTTTTCCAAAACACAGAGCAGAGGACTTAAAAAAATAAGACTTTCTTTCCTTTCTTCTCTTCTCTTTCCCCCTCTGACATTACCCAGTCCCCAACTCCCTGGGCTTTATTTAGATAACTGATTCTATAAAATTACTGTTGAATGTTATTTTCCATCATTGGAGGAGACACAGCTATCATATTTAATGGACATTAACTGTGGGTCAAGACTTGGTTGTTACACTATAACCATGGAATGCTTCTCTAGGCTAAAGAGAGACTCAACACAGGGTCTCATGGCATGTTGTCAACTAGCCCCGATAGATACCACTGTAATGGACTAACCTATTACTGTTTGTTATGACTTGTGTGGAGATGTCCTCCCAAAGCCTCATGAAGTCATAGGTGGGGTTTTCTCAGTGGTGGCTGGATCTAGAATGTGTAATGCTGAGGTTAAGTGTGTGTGATTACTAAATTAGTCCACTGATTGGTTTGGCAACAGTCCTAAACTGGGAGCCTAAATAGAATATAAAAGAAGCAGAAAAAAGCTGTTATTGTTGCTTGTTGCTGGTTGCTCATTTGCTATCTTCTGCCTGCCATGAGCTGTCTCTCTTCTGTGATGCCCCTCTGACATGCCACCCTGAGTTGGAGCCAGCTGATTACAGATTGAAACCTCCACAAACTGTGAGCTGAAATAAACCTTTCCTCCTTTAACTCTGGGTGTCAGGTATTTTGTCTCAGAAACAAGAAAAGTAACTAAGACACTGCTGTAGCTGATTGGATTGCAAAGAATAATCCTGACTCAGTGGACAATCTTGTGCCAGTGAATCTGTCTCCTGAATCCACCATCATACTCAGGGCAAGAGTTTCTAACCAAGAACTTGGACTGGATCAGATTCTGCAAGAATGCCTGCAACCTGGCAGAAAGAAGTACTGAGTCTGAGTTAGCTTCAGTATTGTGGTGGAGGTATCAGAGGAGTTATTAGGGTGTGAGGATTCAAACTCTCTGCCAAAGAAGCTACTTGGCGATTACATATACAATGTATCATTGGCATACATGTTCCCATAGAACATTTCATAAGTTTAAGTTTTTATATGTTTTTTGATTTAGTAATGGGGAGTTATGTTCTTTTATGGTTTCCTGTATTTTTAGGTTGTTACTTTTGTGTATTTATTCTTTCATTGGCTCTTATTTAATAAGTGTCTAGGTTCTCTCCATCTTAGTTCTTTAACCACTGTAGTTTCTTTACCTCAAACCCCCAAGACAATATTATTAATATACTTCTTTATTCTTTTTCCAACACCTAAACTCTTCCTCCTAAGTTTTAAATTCCCATATGTAGCTCCCTCCCAGCCACCCCTATTTTCTCTAGTATTATTCTTTGATCCTCCCCATCCTAAGCCTTTGGCTCTTCCATATTTTACCTAGCTTATTGTTCTCCCTATCAACAAAGTCTGACAACCACATAGTTTTTCTCAATCACAAAGTAAATCCCTTTCCTCCCATATCTTACCCTGGCCCCCACAAGCCTCTGAAAACTCTCAATACTAATCCTTCAACTCAACTAAAACTACTCCAATTAAATCAGATCCCACATCAATCTTTTCTTCTCATCCACCACTATTCTCCCCTTCAAACTTCCCCCTTAGTGTCTAACACTCCTCATCCAACCAGTTCCTATTCTCCCCACTCCACCTCATTTATCTTATTGCAGAACAACCACAAATAATGAATTGTCATAGTGTGCATAGAGAATAGGCAAAGTGTGAGGGGCAGTATAACTCCAGGAACTATCACAGAAGTGTTGTAAGATTGAATCTGTGGATGCTGTTATAACCAAAAGTCTTTCAGCAAAACATAAGGACAGAGTTGAAATCCTTTAAAGTAAATAACAGAAGGAGTAAATACTAACACTAGACATACAAAGCTGAAAATTACTCACAAGAAGCCAACATCCTATTAAAGATTTCCATATAAACCACAAACTCTCCCCACTTCTCAGTCCCCAACCAGCAGTAGCCCCCAAAAAAGGAGAGGAAAAAGAGGGGCCACATATAATTTTAAATATATATATGTGTGTGTGTGTGTGTGTGTGTGTGTGTATGAACAAATAAACAGATACACATAAGAGAATGGGGAAGCAAGGCAATAGAAAATCTCCAACCCTATCAACTCTCTGAAGGAAGAGGAAGGAGTCACAAAGAGAAGAAAATAAATTCCAGGTAGAAGAAGTCTATGAAAAGTTCATATAAGGGATGAAGAAAATAGAGTTCAAAGAAGAAATGAACCACAAGTTCACAGCAATCACTCATTATACCCATTGTGAATTTTGGAGAAATAGGTAAAAAACTGGATGAGCTAACCAAAACAGTTCAAAATTTGAGTAACAGATTCAACAAGGATATGAAATTCTCTAAAAGATGTCAGACAGAAATACCTGAAATGAAAAACTGTATAGAATTCATACAATGTAGAAATGACCAAAGTGAAGACAGAGTGTCTGATATCGAGGACAAAATAGTGAATTATGATAAAGAGCTCAAAGAAGGCAAAATAGAAAATAAGAGAACAAGAGGAGACTATCTAGCAGCTACTAGATGAATACAAGAAGACCAATCTAAGACTAATTGGATTTAGAAGAAAAAACTAGAGGATAGCACAAATGGATTCACTAACATGCTTATAGAAATCATGGAAGAAAATTTCCCAAATATATGAAAATAGTTTAAAATATAAGTAAGTAATGCTTATAGAACACCAGTTATGATGAAAAAAGAAGCTCTCTGAGGTACATTCTTTAAAAATTACCAGATATCCAGCAAAAAAATCCCAGAATTTAAAAAGTAGCCAAAAAACCCCAAAAAGATCATATATAAAGGTAAACCAATTAGAATCACAGCAGACATCTCAACATAAACCCTAAAGGTGAGAAGAGCTTGGAGCGAGGTATTTCAAATCTTAAGAACAAATAACTTCCAATCCAAATTAATTTACTCAGCAAAGCTATTTTTCAAAATAGATGGACAAGTAAGGTACTATTTCTATGAAAGAGACCAGCTCAGTAGACATATGAGTGCTAATCTACCTCTAGAGAAAATACTTAAGAATATTCTCAACAGAAACAATGAGTTGAACCCAGCTAAAAACACAGAGGATACTAGTGAGGTCAATGACAGACAGCAACAACAACAACATCAAATCAGAAAAAGAGAAACAAAGGATACATTAACAGATAAAGAAGGCAGTCATAGTAAACAACCAACACATCTCAGTAATATCTCTTAAAGTTAACAGCCTCAGCCCTCCAATTAAAAGATACAGACTGGCAGACTGGATCAAAAAACAGAATGTAATAATATGTTGCATTCAAGAAACTTATCTAATCCAAAAAGATATTCACAGACCAAAAATTAAAGCATGGAAAATAACATTTCATGCACTTGGACCCTCCCAAACAAGTAGGGGTAGCAATTCTAATATCAGACATGGTAAACTTCAAGCTAAAACTGATTAGAAGAGACAGAGAAGGTTACTATAAACTAGTTAATGGAACAATCCAACAAGAAGAATTACATTGATCAACATATATGCACTGAATACTGGAGCACCTATCTTCATAAAACAAAAACTGCTGAAATTAAAAGATCAAACAAATACTAACACAATTATAGTAGACAATTTTAACACCCCACTTTCACAAAGAGATAGATCAACTAAACAAAAAATCAATAAAGAAATTTCAGAGCTGAATCACATTGCTCAATATATGGACTTAATGGATATATAGAGTATTTTACCCCTCTACAACAGAGTATATATTCTTTCCAGCAGCGCATGGTACTTTTTCCAAAATAGATCACATACTAGTCCACAAAGTCTGCTTAAGTAAATATAAAAATTACCCCATGCATACTATCAGACCACTGTGCAATGAAAATAGAAATCAGCAACAGAAGAAATTTTGGATTGACTGTGTAGCTTGTCAAAAGCTCTGGGACACTATGAAAGTAGTTTTAAGGGAAAATCCATTGCAAACAATGGTCACATTAGGAAAACAGAGCAAGCTCAAATAGACAATCTTATGAGAAATCTTAAAATACTTGAGAAACAACAATAAACCAGCCCCAAACTGAAATTAAGGAGAGAAATTGTAAGGATGAGAGCACAGAAATCAATGAAACTGACACTAAGAAAAAAAGTAAGGGGCTGGGGATTTAGCTCAGTGGTTTTGCCGCCTGCTGCGTAAGCGCAGGGACCTGAGTTCAATCCCCGTTACCAAAAAAAAAAAAAAAGTAAAGAAAATCAATGATTTGAAGACCTGGTTCTTTTAAAGAATAAATCAAAATAGATAAGCTCCTAACCAGACTTACCAAGAGATAAAGTGAGAAAAGACTCAGATCAATGCAATTGGAAATGAAAAAGAAAAAGGCAAAATCACAACAGACACTGGAAATCCAGAAGATAGTAACTACTTTGAAAAAATTATATTCCAACAAATTAGAAAATTTTAGAGAGAGACATGTTCCAAGACACATACAAGCTATCAAAACTAACCCAAGAAGACATAAAGATGCTTATGAAACTGACATAGTAATAAAGAATCTTTCAACTAAAAAAAAGCCCAGGACCTGGTGGATTCACTAATGAATTCTATAAAACCTGTAAGGATGTTATATCACCAATACTCCTCAAGCACTTCAAGGAAACTGAAAGGGATAGAGTGCTCCCAAACCCATTTATTGGAGCCAGTATCATTTTGATCCCCAAACCAGATAAAGAGCCAACTAAAAAAGAAAACTATAGGCCAGTCTTCTCTTTTTTTTTTTTTTTTTTTTTTTTTTTTTGGTACTGGGGATCAAACTCAGGACCTTTTGCTTGGGAGGCAGGTGGCGGAACCTCAAGGCCAATCTTCATAAGGAACATAGATGCAAAAATTCTCAACAACATATAAGCAAATAGAATGCAGCACATTTTCAGAAAGATCATGCATCATGATCAAGTAGGTTTTATCCCAGAGATGAAAGGATGATTCAACACACTTAAGTCAATAAATGTAACATATTACACTAACAGAAGGAAGGTCAAAAACCATATGATCATATTGATAGATGCAGGAGAGGTTTTTGACAAAATCCAACACTCATTCATGATAAAACCCCTAAGAAAAACAGGTGTAGAAAGACCATACCTGAATATGATAGAAGCTATATATGACAACCAATAGCCAGCATCATGCTAAATGAGGAAAAACTAAAAGCATTCTCCCTAAAATCAAGAACAGGACAAGGATGTCTACTTTCACTTCTTCTATTCAACATAATACATGAAACATTACCAAAAGCAAATTTGACAAGGGAAAGAAATAAAAGGGATACATTTAGGAAAGAAGAACTCAGATTTGCAGATGACATGATACTCTAACATAGAAGACCAAATCAACTCCACCAAAAAATCCTCTTAGAATTAATAACAACCTTCAACAATGTAGCAGGATACAAGATCAACATACAAAAATCACTGCCATTTGTGTACACCAACAATGAATGGGATGAGAAGAAAATTATGAAAATGATACCATTTACAATAGCTTCAAGAAAAATGAAATATCTAAGAATTAACCTAACCAAAGAAATGAAGGACCCCTACAAAGAAAACTACAGTACTCTGAAATAGGAAATTGAAAAGGTCATCAGAAAATGGAAAGATGTCCCATGCTCCAGGATAGGCACAATCAATATTGTCAAAATGGTTGTACTCTCAAAACTGTTACAAAGACTCAATGCAATACCAATCAAAATACCAACAGCATACTTTACAAATCTAGAAATGACAATCCTAAAATTCATATGGAACCAGAAGAGACCCAGAATAGCAAAACAATTTTAGGCAACAAGAGCAAAGTAGGAGGCATAGCAATACCTGACTTCAAACTCTACTACAAAGCAATAGTGATAAAAACCTAATGGTCCTAAAACAAAAACAGATACATGGATCAATGGAACAAAATTGAGGATACAGAAACTTCCCCATACACATTCAGCTACTTGATCTTCAACAAAGGGGTCAAAAATGTAGGTTGGAGGAAAGATAGCCTATTCAACAACTAGTGCTGGGAAAACTGGTTATCTGTGTACAGAAGATTGAAACTGAACCCTTATCTCTCACCATATACTAAATTAAAATCAAAATAGATCAAAGGTCTAAACATTAAAATAGAAACATTAAACCTACTGGAAGATAAAATAGGTCAAACACTAGAAGACAGGTGCTGGTGACCAGCTTGAAACCATGCTGAGCAGGCTATAAACATTATTGAATTGGTTTATGAATTGGCTATTGATTAAATTGTGTCCTAGGTCTATGTGACTTGCTAGATGAGCCTTCAGCTGGCATGCAGAAACAGAACTCCCTATGCCGTTGGTCACAGTT
Organism: Heterocephalus glaber; assembly: GCF_053883595.1. Classification (NCBI taxonomy): domain Eukaryota; kingdom Metazoa; phylum Chordata; class Mammalia; order Rodentia; family Bathyergidae; genus Heterocephalus; species Heterocephalus glaber. The sequence goes on along the minus strand of NW_028258324.1, from coordinate 7,185,350 downwards.
GAGGCCCCAATGGGTGGTGACACTGGATGGAGCCTATGATAGCAAAATAACATCATAGCAGGGGACTCTGTGACTCTTTTTTTTTTTTTTTTTGGTGTTGAGGATCGAACTCAGGTCCTTGCGCTTGTGCAGCAAGCAGCGAAACCACTGAGCTAAATCCCCAGTCTCTGTGACTCTTGTGTGACAATTCCTGCAGAACAAACATTAGCTATAGGAAACATATAGGTTATTGCTTAACCACAACCTGCTTTTTTCAGGAATGCTTTGTCTGTCTTTTTACAGCCTAGCTCATGTCAGCGCCTTAGCCCTGCTGTTCTCTATACTTGCTTTTACACCTCCTGCAATGTTATGTAATCAATAAATAGTGGCAAGTCCGGAGCCTCAGGGTCTTAGTCTTGTAAGAGCTTTGACTGTCCTTGGCCCCCTTTATGCAGTAAACTTTGTCTTGTCTTATTCTTTTCCTTACCGAACCCTCAGTCAGATAATTGGGGGGGTCACATAGCCTCCAGTAGACATAGGTGTAGGAAAAGATTTTCTAAATAGAACCTCAACTGCACAAGAAATAACAGCAAGAATAATCAAATGGGATTGTATCAGACAAAAAAGATTTTGTACAGCAAAAGAATCACTCAGTAGAGTGAAGAGACAATATATTGAATGGAAAAAAATTTTTGCCAGCTACTCCTCAGAAAGAGGACTAATATGTAGAATAACAAAGAACTCAAAAAAATTAAAGATCCAGTCAAGAAATTGACAAGGGAAATGAACAGACACTTAACAGAGGAAGAAGTATAAATGGTTAACAAATATGTGAAAAATGCTCAACATCTCTGACCACTAGAGAAATGCAAATTAAAACAACATTAAGATTGCATTTTACTCCCAAAAGAATGGCAATCATTAAAAAATCAAACAATAACAAATGCTGGTGAGGCTGTGGTGAAAAAGAAACTCTCCTTTATTGTTGGTGGGAGTGTAGACTAGTACAATCATTATGGAAATCAGTTTGGAGATTTCTCAAAGAACTGAAATTAGAAATTCCATCAATTGATGACCCTGCTATCCCTCTTCTAGGTATTTTCCCCAAAGAGCTTAAGACATCATATTACAGCAATACATGGATATCCTTGTTTATAGCAGCATAATTCAGAATAGCTTAATCCTGGAAGCAATCTGTAAACCCATCAACAGATGACTGGACAAAAAAAATGTGATGGCTATATAGAAGGATAAATTCAAGACATTTGTAGAAAAATAGATGTACCTGGAAAATATAATGTTGAGGGAAATAAATCAGACACACACTGAAATACCATATGGTATCTCTCATTTGATTGAGGCAAAGTACAAACAAAGAGAATAATAAGGATGGATAGAAAGGAAGAAGGAAATGGATCTCTTGCAATAGGTAAGTGGTCTAAGGAAAAAAATGCAAGGGGTGCAGAGGAGGAGAAGGGGAAATAAGTAGAATAAAGATATCCCATGTATAGAAATCTAGTAGCCTCAATTAATATAACATTATATGCCATAACATGAGCTGAGATTATTAATATTAATAAGAATGAAAAATGGGATAGGGGAACTGGAGGAAGAGGGAGGGTGAGGGAGGGAAGGAGAAGGGAATTAAAAAAGAAACAAACTGTGGTATGCACATGTAACTACTCCTCAGAATGACTATAAACTGCATGAACTGCAAACATGTACTAATAAAATTTTAAAAACTTTTAAAGAATGAAATAAGTGAGCCATTTTTCTTCTTTTTAAAGATTATCAACTGACAGATGACTAAATTCATCTGCATTATCTCCTCTTAGCAAGGAGAAGTGTAAGTAGGTAGAGATGGGGTAGATTAGTTCAAACTCCCTCACTTCCAATTCCTGAGAATCACTTGTTGCTATGGTAACTATATTGCTGTATGACCACTCACACTCTGGTATAGGCAGGGCTTGGAAAAAATAAGCATCGGAACATACTATAACACCTTTAGGTTTAGAAATAATTTTCAGCAATTTTTTTCTTTTTTGACTTAAAATAATAGCCTGAATGATGATATGCTACATTGCAAGAATAATATAAATGCAAATCAACTGAAAAACAATTCTTGCGAACCTTCCCTCATTATTCAGTCAGTATCAATATAGACAGTAGATTTCAGAGAGAATGTCTTAGTTGGAATATCTATTGTTGGGGCTGTAAAGTATGTGGCACATAGGCTTAATGTGGCCTACTACCTGTTTTTGTACATTCTGAAACTAAGAATTTTTACATTTTTAAATGATTGGGGGTGAGAGGACAGGGTGGGGGTGTACCTCTGTGGCAGAGCACTTGCCTGGCATGGATGAGGCCCTATGCCCAGAATCACCAAAAGAAAACAATTGTGAGAATTACATATTGGGATGCCTGAATGTTATACGAAATTCACATTTTAACCTCAAAATAATGCTTTTTTAAAGCATTGCAATGTATTTTAAAGCATGTAATACATGTAATGTATTTTAAAGCATGTACATGTATTTACATATCACTCTTGGATGCTTTTGTGTCACAACAGAGCTGAGTAATTATAACAGAAACTGTAGGCCTGCAGAGCCTAACATATTTATTATTTTCTCCTTTACACAGAAAGCTTGCCACCCTCTGATCAAGAGACGTGGATTGTAAAGGAAATGTTAGACTAGGAGGCCCAGTATCTCTTTCTTTCCAAGAAATCTGTAGCAACTTTTTTGATGGAGACTCAGGCTTTTTCCATTGAGCTTTTGACTGTTCTACCTACTGTTGCATTTAGGAAAGCAGCCGTAGTTTTGTGGAGACCAAGTGGCCTGAATGTTTGTGTCCCCTGGAAAATGCATGCTACAACTTAACCCCCAAAGCAGTAGGGCATAGGAGCTGATTAGGCCATGAGGTTCCACCCCAGTCAATGGGTTTACTGACTTTTCTAAAGGGTAGGAGAGAACTAGCTAAACCTGTTTGACCCTTCTGTCCCTTCTGTCACATGAGGACACAGTATTTAAGGTGCCATCATAGAAACTGACCCCTCACCAGGCACCAACTGTGCTAGTGCCTTGACCTTTCACCTCCCAGCATCTATCACTGTTTAAAATACATTTACACTGTTTGAGAATTATTCAGTCTTGAGTATTTTGTTATAGCAGGACAAAAGGACTAAGAAAGAATTTGATACCAAGAAGTAAGGTATTAGTATAATAGATAGCTAGGAATGATGATACAGCTTTGGAACAGGATAGTAGATAGAGGCCGGACTGCAAAACATTATTCCAGTAAGGGTTCAAAAGAAAAGTGTTATGACTTGTGTTTAGTTGTCCCCCCAAAGCCTTATGCTGTTACAGGTGGGGCTTTTTCAGAAGTGGCTAGATCTAGAGTGTGTGACTGATTTGTGGTGCAGTGCCAGGATTAAGGGTGTGAATACTATCTGCCCTAAGGGAGGGTAGTCTGGATACAATATAAGGGACAGAAAGAGCTCACTTGTAGTTGGTTAGTTGCTCACTTTTGCTTTCTTCTGCCTGCCATGAAAGGTTTCTCTTCTGTGATGCCCCTCTGCCATGCAACCCTGCCTTGGAGCCAGCCAATTATGGACTGAGACCTATACAAATGGTGAGCCAAATAAACCTTCCCTCCTTTACGTGTCACGTATTTTGTCTCAGCAATGAGAAAAGTAACTAAGACAGAAAGGAAAGCTAGGCACTATTGTTACGGAAATCTCAGAAAGAAATACACAGAGACACAGAATTCGGATAAAATAATAAAATTTCTTCTCCTAAGCAGACGGGAATGCCAGAAACCAGTCTGGTCAATATCCGTGCCCTTTGTTCAGCATTCCCCTTTTTATATCCTTTTTAGCCATTATCTCATCCCTAGTGGTCTTTGATGTGTAAATACAATTCCAGTTCCTATTTACAAGTCACAGACACAAGATAGGCCATATACATTGTAAATTCACCCTGGCATGGTAACTTTGTTAGGTTAATGAAGTTACTGGTTAGAGTCAGATAATCTTCACCTTAAACAAGGAGTTACAGGAAAAGCAAATCTTAAAAGAACACATTACTTATTTTGCTTCTACAACTACCTTAATATTCAATCTATTAAGTTATCTAAAACTTTTCCGTATCACTATCTAAGTGGCCATTAACAGAATATTGGTAGAAATGCAAACAGTAAAGACTATTCTGATGCAGTCTTAAGGGGAAATGAAGAAAGTATTATTTGAAATTTTACCCTTCTTATTTATTAAAGTGGAAAAGAACCTGGCTGAATTGTGTCCATGTCCTAGTACATTTTGGAAGGCAGAACATGCTAACAATGGACGAGGATATTTGGCAGAATAAATTTCTAAGCAAAGTGTTGAAATGGCGTCTCTTCACTGTTTATAGTAAAGTGTGATAAGAGAGAAAAGAATTAAAGATGGAATTTATAATAAAAAGGGAAGCAGACCTTAAAGATTTGGAAAATTCTCAGCCTGGCTATATAAAGAATAAAAATGTGTGTTTAGGGAGTGGATAAACAAATGTTGGGTAAGATTTGTACAGGAGAAAGAAGCCAGATGCTATTCAACAAGAGAAGAGAAAAATGACTCTGAAGGCTTTTTAGAGATCTTCGAGGCTGCTACTCCAACATAGCCCCAGAGTGCCAGGTCCTTGAATAGAAAGATTTTAAGACGGGACAGGCGCCATAGGATCTTGGAATTTTCTGCTCAGCACTGGGTCAAATTTCTGCTCCATGCATTTGGGATAGTACTTCTTGGCCACTGAAGCTGTGACTTAAGGATTCAGGTAGAGCTTAGGCCATTGCCCTGGAAGGCACAAGTGGTAAAATTTGGTGGTGTTTGAGTGGTGCCAACTGTGCAGGTACACAGAATATAAGAGCTTGGAGAGCCTTGGGGCACAGCCATAGAACTGCCAGAGGCAGGACTGCCACAGAGATCCCCCTCTAAGGCAATGCCTACTGGAACTGTGGGAGTAGGGCCACCTCTGAGCATCTCCAGCCTGGGAGAGCTGCAGGTATGACACTCTAACCCAAGAGAGCGGTAGCCTGGGTGCACCAAGAAAAGCTGCGGGGCTTGGGCTTCCCTGAGACTTGAGGGTCCAACTCCCACCCCACCATGCCTGAAAGATAGGATACACAGTGCAAGAAGATTATTCTCAAGTCTCAGGATTTAATTTTACTTGCCTTATTGAAGTTTGAATTTATTTGGAACCAGTTACCCCCTTTTCTTTCCCATTTCCTCCTTTTGGAATGGGAATATCTATCCTGTACCTGTGCTACCACCATATTTTGGAAGCACATTACTTTAATTTCATAGTCACAAAGCTGTAGGGGGAGTTTGCCTTAGGATAAATCATAAACTTGACTTTTACCCAAATCTTATTTAGATGATATTCAGATGAAATTTTGGAATTTAGACTTTTGAATAAATGCCGAAATTAGTTAAAACTTTGGGAGCTATTGAGATGGAATTAATGTACGTATTTTGTATGTGAAAAGGATATGAATTTGGGGGGTAGGGGAAAATGTTATGACTTGAATGTATGTGTCCCTCCAAAACTCTTATGCTGAAACAATCTAGTGGAATGTTTTCTTTTCTCTTCTTTGTTTTTTGTTTTTGTTTCTTGAGAGAGGGTCTTGCTATGTAGTTCAAGCTGGCCTTGAACTCACTATGTAGCCCAAGCTGGTCTCGAATTCATGGCAATCCTCCTGCTTCAGCCTCCTGGATGGTGGGATTACAGGTATGTGCCATCACTCCCAGCCAAATTCAATGATTTTAAGAGGTAAGGCCTTTAGGTGATTGGGTGGTGTAGGCTCCTACTTCATGAATGGGATTAAAGTCCTTATAAAAGGGGCCGGGGATTTAGTTCAGTGGTTCCACCACCTGCCTCACAAACAGAAGGACCCAAGTTCGATCCCTGGTACCAGAAAAAAAAAAAGTCCTTATAAAAGAGGCTTCATGCTGGATGCAGGTGGTGCATGCCTGTAATCCCAGCTATTTGGGAAGCTGACAGGAGGACTGCAAATATGAGGTCAGCCTGGGCATCTTACCGAGATTTTATCTCAAAACACACAAAGGAGTAGGGATATAGCTCAGTGCTCCCGGGGTTCAATTCCTAGTACCGGAAAAAGAAAAAGGTTTCATATAGTGTTTAACCCCTTTTGCCCACCTGTCTTCCACCATGTGAGGACACAGCAACAAAGTACCATCTTGACAGCAGAGCCAGTGATCCCAGACTTGGAAACTGCTTGCACTATAATTTTAGACTTCCCAGCCTCCAGAGCTATGAGAAATAAATTTATGCTTTTTATAAATTACCTGGTCTCAGGAATTTTTTTGTAACAGCTCAAAGGGACTAATTTGATCACACAATTTGATCATACACTTGGTCAATATGTTCTAATACTGGAGCCTGCTAGGGTCAGGAACATGGTACTCACTCTCTCATGTGCTTCATCTTGGTTCTGGCCATCACACTGTTGAAAATGGTTGGTCCTGGGGACATGTCTGCAGCCACACTGCTCATAGTCCTTGTGTCTGTAAATTAATACACAGCCCTTATTGACTTCATCAACTGCCCTGCAAACTCAAGGTGACATCAAAAGCAATCAGAAACCAAATTCTAATCCACCTTTGCTACAGGCCAAGCTACATTAATTGAATTAATTACATGAATTCTGTTATAATATGCACAGTAAGGAGATTTATTCCAAATGATAAGATTATTTACAGTTTCAATATGCACAAAAAATTCTAGGACCAAGCCGCTCTCAAAAAGGATTATTTAAAAAGAACATTATTGTTTAAGAAATGAGCTTTTGTACTAGAAAACTCAGAAGGAAATGAATCTATAGATAAACAAACATTCCTGGGGAGCCTTTGGCCACTCTCTTTTAGCAGATGTAGATATTCGTTTAAGTGACTAGGAACTCTTTCTAATAAGCTTGATTTTCTTTCTAATCTTAAACTATTTCTTGATCATTAGATTTTTGGCAATAGAAAGTAAGGTGCAGATTGGGGGTCATCTGCAATGTTCAACTCCAGCAGAATGGAGTAGAAGGCCAAAGTCCAGTTCAGGAGGTAAAGAGTTGTTAATGCAAGCTGAGGTATTATGAAATCTGTTGAAAGAGCTACAGTTTTTCCAGAGACACCCTGGAGGCCCTTAAAAACATGCTGCAAATGAATGAAAATAGTCCACAAATTGCAAAACATCACTTCCCATTGAGGAGCTAAGCCTGAATCATTAGTGAGGGTCAAGGGTCGTGTCACCCACAGAGCTGGGCTGGCAATTCAGCACTTGTGCTGCCTCTTCTTCCCTTCCAAATACCTCACACCTTGTCAGTATGAACTTTGCACATATAATATTCATTGCTAAATTATACCTATGAAGTTTGATGGCAAAGGAGGGACCCAGGCTATGAAGTTCCTGGTTCATGTTTCAGTGGATCTCATATAACACAACTGTCTTACACCAAATAAGGAAGTGAGGCCAAGTCCCTAGGTTCCATATCAGGAAAGCTTTTCCTCTCTCATATTTTTAAATGTGAAAAATATACATAAAAGCAAATTCTAATACTTTCCACATATACCTTCCTTTTGTATAACCTCTTAGGTCAGCTAACTTTGAATTTCTTGCTCTTACAGATATTGACATTGTCCTGCTTAACTTTGGAAAAATCTGTGGTGTCTCCTTAGGCTGTATCCCTAGATCAAAAATTACTGGATTGATGGGTATGAACTTGGAATACGGTACATTACAATTAGTTAAATCAATAACCTGTCCTTCCTAGTACATGGCCAGCTCTGCCTCCAAAGGTAAAGACACTGGTGCCAGTCACTGACTGCTCTCCTTTCTCTAACTCCTAGAGTTTATCCCTCCACTCCCAAGGAGAAAACCTGTCTCTACCTTCACAAAAGCTTAAAGTCTGCTCTGCCTTTCCCACCAGCTCTGACCAGACAGCTACTTTTTCCCAAGGAAGTCTTGGGGTGAGGAGGAGGAAGGGTTAGGTGTTCATTTCATATTCACATTTCTATAATCAACTTGCCCAAAACCTGAAAACAACAAATACACTATGTCAAGAAACCCACCTGTGAGCTCAAAAAACAGTTCTATCAAGAACAAAAGGTAAGTGCTGCTTTTCCATCTCTTCCAGAGAGAGCTGGCAGGTCCTAAAGGCTTATGCAAATAAAGGTCAAAGCAATTTCCAGGAGATCTGCAGGTTATTTTAAGCTGGCCACTGTTCCCATCAATAAGGCTCTCAGTATTGCTAGGAAAAATGCTAAACCTTGAGAGTACAGAGCGGGGCAAATATAATTTTGAGTAACAGTGTTAGTAAATCTTAGTGTTCAGAGCAACTCATTTTTCAGTGTTTCTTATTGTCCAGCTTTTTTGTCCTCTCCATTCCACCTAACATGAACAGTGATTGTTTTGTGTCAAAGAGAAGGAAACCACACTTAATAATTATGATAAAAACAACTGTGTGTAGAATCATAGATGCCATCTAATTGGTCATTGAATATCATAGTTTGTTCTAGATCATTGCTTCTCTAACTTTAATGCAGTAGGAATCATGCTGGGATATTGTTTAAAACCACATTCTGATTTAATAGGTGTAGATGGGGCCTAGAATTCTGTACTTTTCTGGTAATGCCTATGCTACAGTTGTTGGGACCAGTGTAATGCAAGGCTCTTAGGCCAACTACATAATTTGTGGGCTCCAGTGCTAACTGACAATGCAACTTACCTTGTTTAGAAAGCAAGAGAAAGCTGTTTTCTGACTTCTGAATCTCTCTCTGGACCTGTCATGGTGTTGGGGTTTTTTTCCCCCCTGAGTATATAATGTTGCTATTCCTCAGGAATTAGTAAAGATACTCTCAAGGGCAATGAGGACTTTCCCAAGGCCTGGGCATCCCACCTAATCTGCAGTCATCCTCACCCATATCCTAAACCCCTCTGAAGATGGAGATGGCAGTGGTTACAGGCTGGGAACATTCTGAAAAAGTGCTAGTGATAGAAAACATGTCACATGCAACAATTACATGTTTGTTTCCTCTTCCCCATCCCCATTACCCCTTTCGCCAGAACAAATGGAAACATTTTTTGCAAAAAACAAAATGCAAAAAGATGTCAAAACTTGATGGTTCCATTGAGTTTCCTATAAACTAAGTCTACTCTTCCCACTTGTATCATTCTGTGTGGGCTCCAACTTCCCCAAATCCTACTCCCATCCTCTCTAGTTTTCCCCCTGCTCTCTTCCCTTTCCTTGGTCCCATCCTTCCATCCTTCAATGGTTCAACCACCCCCACCCCCTGCCTTTCCACCCTATGTTCCCGCATCTCCCAGACTCAGAAGGTGAGTTGCAGCTCAGTCCTTTGATCCATTGTCTTTCTCAAACTTGATTCCTATATAAATGTGTTCTGATTCATCATTAACAACAACACAAGTGACAACCACCATGTCAACAATAATAAGGGCTAAACCAGGCCCTGTGCTACATCAGGGCCTGTGCTAAATAAACATCTTATCTGCATCATCCTGTGTAAAGTTCCTGTGAAGTAGGCACATTTTAAATGAGAAAAGGATGTTACTGAGATATTAAGTAACTTGGCCAAGGTCATAGAGCTGACAGATTGCATAGCCGGAACTTGAAACTAGGCATTGTTTTATTCCATAGTTCTAGATGTGGCCATCTGTCTACACTTCCCAGCTTAGAGCATTTGGGGGATGCCCACTCTGTGCTGACCTGCAAGCTGGGTGTTAACTGAGGGGCTGCTGCCACATTTTGCTTTCTAACACTTTTGGCTATCAGTGTCAATCTCTCCCTCCACTCCCTTAACTTTTCAACTAGTTAATAAGCTCTTTGAGTATAGGGACAGTGAGTGTCCTATTCAAATTTTAAATCAATTTTAAAGTGGTATTATTTACATCTGTGATGTTGTAAAACCACCATTACCATTTCCCAAGTCTCTTCATCATTTCAAACTCAAAAACTGTGACTATTAAACAATAATTCCTCATCTCTCCTCCCTCCAACCCCTGGTAGCCTCTAAGCTACTTTCTACCCCTGAAATTGGCTGTTCCAACTACCTCATATAAGCAGAACTATACCATATGCGTCCTTTTGTGTCTGCTAATCTAACATATATTGAACTTCCTTTGTAAAGAAGGAATATTCCACAGTGTGTTTATATATATGGTTTACTTCCACCTTTTGGCTGTTACAAATAATGCTGCAATAAACATTAGCATACAGCTATTTCTTTGAGTTTTTGTTTTCTACGTTTTGTGTATATACCTAAAAGTGGAATTGGGGATATGTAACACTACTGTATTTAGCTTAATGAGGAACAACCAATCATTTTCTGCAGCTGCTGGAGCATTTGATATTCCCACCATCAGTGCACAAGGATTCTCTATATCCATGCCAACACTGTTCTGTCTGTTTTGTTTATTTTCAATAGCTGTCCTAGTGGGGAGGGCATCAAATCTTATCATGGTTTTGATTTTCATTTCCCTGATGACTAATGTTCAGCATCTTTTAATTGGTCATTTTTTATATTTTCTTCTATTCAAGGCTTTTTAAAATTGAGCTTTTGGTTTTTATGTTGTTGAGTTGTAGGAGTCCTTTTTATATTCTGGGTATTAAATTCTTATCATATATGTGATTCACACATATTTTGTCCCATGTTCATCTTTATATCTCCAAAGTTTAGCTCAGCAAAAAGCATATATTTGATTAAATTTATGCCTTAGTATCTATTCATTTGGATGCTACCGCAAATGGAATTGTTCAATAGATTTTGGTGATTTTCTCAGGATATTTTATATAAAAGACCATGTCATCTCCAAATATAGATAGTTTTACATCTTACTTTACAATCTAGATTCATTTTATTTCTTTTTCTTGTCTAACATCCCTGGCTAGACCCTCTAGAATAATGTTAAATAGAAGACACAAGGGAAGACATTCTTTTCTCTATGGGGAAAATATATTCACAGACCATTAAGTATGAATTAGCTGTGGGATTTTTTTTTTTATAGATGCTCTTTATCAGGTTTAGGAAGTTTCTTTCTATTTTTATTTTGTTGAATGTTTTTACCAAGAAAAGATGTTGGGTTTTTTCTCAAATGTTTTTTTCTGCATCTATTGAGATGATGATATAGTTTTTGTCTTTTATCCTATTAGCATAGTATATTACATTAATTGATTTTTCTTTTTTTTTTTTTTTTGAAATTGATTTTTCTTATGTTAAACCACCCTCACATTCCTGGAACAAATCTCACTTGGTCAATATGATCCTTTTTATCTTCCCAGGTTGACTTTGCCAGTATTTTATGGTATATTTTTACATATTTATTTTCATAATGGATATTGGTCTATTTATTTTTCTTTGGGATATCTTTGGTTTTAGTTTTGGCTCACAGAATGAGCTGGAAAATGATTCCTCCTTTTCTGATATTTTTCAGAAGAGTTTGTGAAGGATTAAAATTAATTCTTCTTTGAATCTTTGGTAGAATTCACCAGTGAGGCCATCTGGGCCTGGGCCTTTTCTTTGTCAGAATCTTTTAAATTACTAATTTGACCACTACTCAAGATATAACTGGTCAAATTTTCTATTTTTTCTGAAGCTAGTTTCAGTAATTTGTGTCATTCTAGAGAAGTGCCCATTTCATTTAAGGTACCTGATTCTTTAGTATGTTGTTCACAATAAATCTTTATTCTCTTTATTTCTTTAAGGTTGGTAGCAATGCCCTCCCCCCCCATTTCATTTCTGATTTATTGAGTTTTCTCTCTTATTTTCTTGGTCAATATAGCTAAAATTTGTTAATTTTGTTGATCTATCAAATAACCAATTTTTGTGCCCTTGATAGCTTCTAGTTTTTTTTTCATTTATTTCCTGTCTAGTCTTTATTATGTCCTTCCTTCTGCTTGCTTCAGATTTCAGATTTACTTTGATCACTTTTTTTAAATTTCTTGAGCATATATTGTATCAGTTCAATGGCTGGGGCTTAAAAATCAAATCTAATGTAAATAGTGTCAGGTAAAAGGGCCGAAGACCAACACCAGACCAAGCCACAACAAGCCTTTATTAGGGGAATAGATCTGCCAGGCTGTCTCTGAACAAAGGAGAGACAAAAGCAATATGGCTGGGGCAGGGAGAGTCTTTTATAGAGACTGGGGTGGGGCTTGTAGGGGCTGAGGCGGGGTTGAGTGAGGTAGTGACTAGGGAATGGAGGAGCCGGTGATGTCACTAGGTGGTAGGAGGTGAGCGAGCATTAGGTTACTCTCTAGGTGGGAACAGGGGCATGCTGGGAAGAAGGGTTTGTTCTTTGGTGGGAGCAACCATCTTGGCATGATGTTACACAGGGGAGGGGGCAAGGCACCATAGGAAGAGGGCAGCTACTATACATAATAGCTGCTGAGGTGGTGGGAGACCTATCAAATAGTAGGAATAATATTTTACCCATTTAAAAAAGCTGTGATCAACTGAGGAACACAAGATATCTAAACTAATAATGTTAGAAGTAAGAGGACCATTACTGTTCTAGTTCTACTCTGACCAGAAACATGGCCCTTCAGCTGCATCCCTGAGCCTTGGTTTTCTCATTTTATATTTAAGTAGTTTCATTAAACTAAGAGCCTTTCCTCAATTCTAACATTCTATGCATTGCCATGATATAGGTATAGGTATATTATCTTCTAGAAAAGATAATATTGACACTAACAAAGACAAAGAGTAATCAAAGGGATCAAATGCTAAGAGACAAATGACTGGGACCAAAAATGTCACAAGCATTACATAATGGCAGGAAGAATCACCCTAAAGCAGTGATGGCAAACCTTTTAGAGATTTCAATGATACAAACAGCCCACTGCTGCACACATACCATATGTCCCCACCACTGCCCTAAAGTCTCTTTTCCCACCTGTGAAACAGAGTGCTAAGACTTATAACACTTAACACTACCCCAGGGAAATGTTTTGACAAATATATGAAAATAAAATGACGTGAAGAGGGTAAGGGATTTAGTTCAGTGGTGCAGCACCTGCCTCAAAAGCACAAGGTCCTGAGTTCAATCCCAGTACTGGGGAAAAAAAAGAAGAGGCCTGACAAAATGACATGAAGAGGCAGTAAGCAACCAGGAGCTGTATTTCTTAATAATGCAAAGCACAGCTAATAATAATAATAATAATAATAGTAATAATAATAATGTCAGGATTCCTCTTATTTCTGTAGTTTCTCACCAGGAAAGCAATTTTTCCCTGTAGGAGGGACTGCTTGCTGAGTCTGACATTTTATCAGCAAAGAGAGATTCTTCGCTCATTTCTTCCAAAATGCCCTCCTGAAAGTTCCTTTTACTCATTTTAGTTGCTGGACAAATGACCTTGGTGATAAAACAAAGCCTGCATTTGCCTTCCTTGCTAAACATCCTGCCATGTGGGTAACAAAGAGCTGATGCACAGCCTGCAGAGTGGATATTTTGGCAATGAGATCACACTTAGGCACACTGCTTACTCAGAAAACCTTCGATCCTGCCCTTGGGGCACTGGTCATCGAGAATGCTTCCTACCTAATTTTTAACCCTCTCCTCTTTCTCTCAGTTTCCTACTACACAATTTAAGAAGTAACAGCTGCTTTACAAACAGCATTGTTTGCCAAATGACTGAAAGGAGCGTGCTCATGGTCCATGTTTCTCCTCCTACTTCTTGGACTAGGACACAGTGTACAATTCACCTACACCAGATGTCTGCAACTTTTTTGGTAAAAGGACAGGTAGTAAATATTTCAAACTTTGTAGGCCATACATTCTATTGCAACTATTCAACTCTGCTGTTACAACCTAAAAACAGTCATGACGGACAATAGGTAAAGGAATGAACATGGCTATGTTCTGGTAATATTTTATCTATAAAACCAGGCAGTGATTTGGCCAGTAGGCCACAGTTTGTTGGTCCTTGGCCTGAATGATGGAGAATCATCATGATTCTGAGCTGGAGCTGACCGAAGAACTCATCAAGTCAAATTCTTAATTTAGCAGACAGGGAGGCTGAGGCCAAGACAAACTATATAGTTTGCCCAAGGTTGAAGAACTAGAAAGGGTAAGGGAAGAAGCAGGACTAGAACCATGGTTTACTGACTTCCAAATGAATGGTTTTTTACCCCCACTGAAGTACCACATGCAGACAAGGATTTTTATGTGCTGAATTTGAAAAATTAGATCATCAAACAAAATCTTCCTCCAAAAGGTTGAACTTTACATCTGCCATCTCAATTCCACACCTCTCCAGAAGACAGCACCAGGGCTTATGCTGAGCAGATCTGTGAGTCCGCAGGCCATTGTGAAAGCTGTTCTACTCTGCCAATAGGATTACCTGCCTCAACCTTTGTGAAAATTTTTCTTTGAACTTCTCCTGTGATGACAGTGAATCTCAGCATGATAATCATATTGTCTAAAAATCTGCAAAACACGATGGTCCCTATCTTTACTACATTTCCCTGACATTGCAAGGACAAAGATGTGCTGTCCAAATTCCCCTCAGGGAAAGACTTTACCACTCCCACTACTGAGACTCCTAGAGACAGAGAGTTTCCAGCTGTGGCTCCTTCTGTCTTAGCTGCAGAAACCTTCCTTACCTAAGACCATACCCACATTTATTTTTAGATAGTCTTCATTTAATGGCTGATCATGGTAGAAGTAGAAAGCCCTGACCATTTTGGTCTATGCAGGCAACTCTGATGGGTCCAGAGTTTCTCATCCTCATTGGCTAAGTTTTGTTAGGCCTGCATTACTGCTCAGCTTCTTCCTCTGCCTCATCTTGTGTCCTTTTCCTTCTGACCTCAGGAGTCAATCCCTCAGGTACTCCTGCATAAATATCCTGCCCTTTCAATTGTGTAGAAGGCTGCTTCCTGAAGAACACAGCCCACAAAGCATGGCTACTAAGGTTGAAGAGAATAGGACTGGGGCATGGAGATGGTTGCTTTGGTTCCTTTGACAGGCTGAGTATTTGATAAGGGCAACAATAAAAATGATGATGTGACCATTCCCAGCTTTTTCAGATAATTTTTACTGGTGGGGAGGAAAACACCACCACATAAGGAAGATGTTGTCAACCCTATAGCAACAGCTTGTTAAAGCCAAGCCAATAGGAATCTTGAGAAGGAAAACCATAAGGAGGAAAGGGAAGAAGATGATTCAAGAAAGAACCTCAAGAGCTTTCTAGTAGGAAGGGAGTTGAGATATATTAGGATGTGTATGTAATCTGGTTTAGAGACTTGGGTTTGAGTCCTGATTTTCTGATGTCTGACAGGTAACAAAATTTTGACTCAATTTCCTCACCTATACCAAAAAATCTACCTTCTAGGGCTCTGGTAAAACCTAAATGCAATGATATATAGTCTATAAAAGTATTGTACATTATTGATGGTAAAGGCTCAAAGCAAATTTGTAGTTCCTCCTTCATCCCTAGGGTACCCACAGCAGTGCTTTGCATAGGAGATCTTCTCAATAAATAAATAGCACCCCCTGTAAATAGTTGGAAATAGTGGGTCAGAATAGAAAAGTAAATTCTCCTATTATTTCATAGGGGAGATGATAAATACTAGAAGATAGGAAATAAACTGTTAGTTTTCCATTATTATGACAAAATACCTGACAAAATAATTTTAAAGGAGGAAAGGTTTATTTTGGCTCAATATTTCAGAGGTTTCAGTCTGTGGTTGGCCAATTCCATTGCTTTGAGCCTGAGGTGAGGTAGAAAACCATGATGGAAGAAAGCTGTTCACCTCATGGCAATCAGGAAACAGAGAGGAAGAACCAGGGATCCAGAGAGTAAAGGATCAGATATGGTTCCCAAGGCCATGGTTCATGATTCAATCCTTGCAACTAGTCCCCCATCCTAGCCTCTTATTTCTATCATCTCTCAATAACATCATCAAACTAAGACTCCATCATTTGACCAATACACTAATGAAATTAGAACTCTCATGATCAAACATCACTTCCCCAAAACCTACTAGCTAGTAAGCAAGCCTTCAATACAAGGAGCCTTTTGGGGGACATTTTGAATTTCAACTATAGTATCATTTATTTTTACTAAATAACTAATGGCTATTTCCCATTATACATATCCAACTCAACTTTATAGATCAAAAACAACAGTAGTTCAGGGGCTTGAAATTTTCATTTCCTTTTCAATACACTAGAAGAGGCTTCTAATAATAGCATCTATCAATAAAAAGAAAAGAGGGAATGTCTGGTTTTGGATTAACA
Source organism: Heterocephalus glaber (assembly GCF_053883595.1). Classification (NCBI taxonomy): domain Eukaryota; kingdom Metazoa; phylum Chordata; class Mammalia; order Rodentia; family Bathyergidae; genus Heterocephalus; species Heterocephalus glaber. The sequence continues at coordinate 7,169,073 of NW_028258324.1, read as the reverse complement.
TACAGCAATTATATGTGAATACAGATCAAGAAAAGTTATGTAGAAGTCATATTCTACCTTTTCCTTTGTTCTTTTCCTGTGGAGACAATAACCCCTGCTTTGGGTGTTTAGGTATTCTAGTTTGCCAACATGGAGAATCTCAGCTTTAAAACAAAATCTGCTTTTCTACAGCAGAAGTTTGAGCTGGCTTTAAGACTGACTAGAGCACTTATATATATCAGTACTTCCTTCTCCTTTAGTTGAAAAGAATCACATAAGTCAACCATGTTCACTGTAGACAAATTTTAAAAACACAGAAAATGTAAGCCATTCAGAGAAAATCATTATTAATCATTATTAATCATTTATTAACACTTTGGTATGTCCATTTATGCGTGTTGGGGGGGAGAATCAACTATAGTTTTGAAAACTTCATTAGTTGGTAACAATTTTCATAACTATGAAGCTGCGCCATCATTTAAAAATAAACCTTAAAGAACTTCTGTTCTAGAAGGTGCACTAGTCCTCACTGCTAAGAATGTATGGTGATTCCAGTTTTTCACTATTATAAGCAGCAGTGTCACAGTACCCTTACATGTTTATCTTTACACATAACCCTGACTGCTTTTTAAAGATTAATTCCTAGACATAGATTTGGTGGATTGAAATATTTTATTCTTTCAGGTTAGTTAACCAAAGTGTTAAGAGAAAACCTCTTTTCTAGGTAGTAAATAACACTCTCCTCAGTGGGGTCATAAATATCTAAAATTGAGTGTGAGGTGCTTTCATTAAAATCTTGGTTCAATTTACTAAAATCTATCAAAAATAAGCAAGCTTTAAAGTCTTAGCTGGTGGTGAGCTAAGGTTAGCTGAGCTTCCTTCTCTGATTTCCTACTCCAGAGAAATGTGGACCCTGCACTAGGGGCACCAGCATCAACTGGACTAGTTAAGAACACAGATTCTCAAGCTATACCCCAAACCTGTTGAATCAGAACCTCTGAGGCAGGGGCCCAGTGGTCTAGAGGTTCTGATTCTCAATGACTCTACATACAGTTTGAGAACCACTGGCCCAACCCATTCACTCTGACGTACTCACCTACTCATCTGGGTGTTGCAGGAATCCTGGAGTTCTAGGCATTTGGCCTAGAGGTGTGAGAACTCCTACTAATCTAGAAGTTCCTTGATGTACCCTGCAATGGCTTTGTGTCAGGAAATGGTCAATACATAATTTATAATTTGCAGGGTAATGTAGCCTTATTCACATTTCTAAGTTTTTATATAAAAATAGTAATTTTAAATGTAGATAAAATTTCCTTTACTGACCTGACCAGAGGAGCCTATAAGAAGCAACTGGCCTGGTATCGGTTACTGCCAGGAAGAACAGGTCAATACTCAGCCTTCAGAGCAGGCAGTCTCCAAAGTTCAAATGGCCAGGTTAATTTGCTTATGTTGATGCCTCTGTGCTGCCTGCAGTTGAAGGTGCCCAGCGGATGATAAGGTATCTGTGTTCCTCCCATCTCTCCTAAGCTGAATAGCATGGAATTCCAGTCTCAGATAAGCACTGAGCTAGGGAGATCCAGAGCCAAGGTTTTTGATCCTGCAAGAGGCACTCTAGATAGTCCACTACCAGCTGTCACTGATGTGGTCCCTTATGCAAGTGTGAGTGTGGGACCAGCTCACCTTTTTATTAATCCTGACAATCACTATGTGAAGCACATGTTTCTTCTACAGTCAGCAGCACAGTGAATAAAAATAATTAAAGTGGACCCTATACTTACAAACTGAATTTGTTCATGAGGGCTGGTTGTAACTCAAGTTGGTCAACTGAAGGCTCAGGCTCCTCTACACAGCCTTCAAAGACCCTCTCCTGTACACAGGCAGATCTCAGTGTCCTTAGAGAGACACTGGCCCAGAATTTCTCAATTAACCCCACACAGGGAAGAATGTTGTAATGCTCCTTCCAGAACTTTTTAAGGGTTAAATCTCTATCTGAGACCATCCAGAAGCACAAGTGGCCATCATTTGGGTCATAACTCAAGACTTTATTCATAAGTTAAAACTAAAATTCCAGTCATAACCCAAGTTGTTCATATGTCAGGCCAGTCGTAACTCAAGGGTCCACTGTAACTCTCATCATCACTCCTGAGCTTTTGTGGAAGCCAAAAGAGATGTTGTCATAAGACCGTGCAAGGACCATCTCTTCTGCCCTACCTTATCTAGATGTTATCAAGTTCTAGCCTTACAATAAGAAAGTTCATTACTATAATAGATATTCATTATTTTTGGCCTCACATTCTTCCCTACCCATGGTCTAGGAAAATGCCTTTTTTATTTGGGGAAAAAAGAAAAATTTACTACCTAGATAAAGTTAACATATTTTTCACAATAGTTATTTACTCCCCTTTTGGAATAAGAATTTCTTCCTGTATTTACTTGCTGTTCTACCTATCTCCATTGCATCTCAGGATATAAAATAATGTTTAAAATTTTTATTGAATATGCTTGAATTCTTATAAGAGGTAGTTTTCATTTTAATCTATGCATCTTTGGAAGTTTTAGAGAAATAATTTTATTCCTTGATGTATAAAGGAACTTCTGTAAGAGCTAGAAACTCTGTACCTGTATACCTGTGTGCGTATGAATAGAGCTATCTCAGTTTCACAGAGGTTCCAATTTTAAGTGGTAAGGCTTAGACTCTGTCATATTTAAATTTAAATTGTCCCTTGAATCCTGTTAACATTAATATATATGACATACATTAATGCCCACAGTGATTAGTAAGCTCTACTATTATTGCTGATGAGCTTCCCAAAATTACAGTTAAAGTAAAACAGACATCAATTATCTGAGCAATCCTAGACTCATCCCCTATAGGACTGCAAGAGCAGGTTATCTTCATGGTTTCTCTGTAATGATGAGAAGTGCTTGGCATCCTGAAAATAGTATCATTCTGTGAATTCCCTCCCCAGACAGGTATATCAAAAGGATCAGCTGCCATCATCTTGGTGCCTGCAGCCATAGAGTTCATTGCAATCATGAGCAGGAGCAGAAGGGCTGAGGGGTTTTATGTTTGTGCAGTTTTTAGACAACAAGCACTTTAGCAGTTTACATGGAGTCAACACTGAAAAGTCCCATATATTATCCTACCTAAGGCCAGGGCACATGAAGAGCAGGGACTTCCCAATGCATTTAGCTTTGAATTTATTTAGAATCTTGCAATCTGACAATCTGGAAAGAAGCTATTTTAACTTCAGGTACATGTAATTTTTTGTTTTACAATTTAGCTTTTTTATTTAAAAATTTAGGTTTATTATAATCTTGGTAATCAAGTTATCCAAAAGTCTTAATCTAGCCTTGACAGTAAGCTCACTAAAATGATGGAAAACAGAAGTAGATCGATTGTCAGTGCTGGATGATGATGATGATTTTAATTGCACATGTTTATGCTGGGAATGTAAATTATTATAGCTCTTACAGGGAACACTATGGAAGTTCCTCAAAAAACTAAAACTAGAACCACCATATGATCCAGCTCTTCTGTTATTGTTTGGATCTAAAATCTCCCAAAGGTTGTGTCCTGTCTGTTAAATCTCTGTATCTGTCTCTCTCATCTTTCTTCCTCCCATCCTTCAAATATAATAATATAATTATGTCACAATTTTTAAACAACTCAACATTTAAATTACCACTATTAAATATTATACACAGAAAAGCCCTTATTATTCAGAATATACTTTCTAACTTAACTATTTTTTCAGAACTTCAAATTTTTACATTGCTTAGTTTTAAGATTACTTTTAATTCATCCCTAAATTCTCCAAAGGTACTGAAAATTCCTTTTATTATGGTCAAACCTTGTGGGTCATCCATTATTTCCATTCCTTTTTAGGAGATTCAGCCTTGGAGCTTTCTGACCCATTCCAGTCTAAATGCTTTGTTGCCCAGTAATCCTAACCTCCCTTTATTATCATTCTGGATATCCCCTTCAGGTCTGTTCTATGCTGGATCCATCATCACTGGGAGTTCATGTCTTCTGTGTTTTTCTTGATTTACTCCTAACTTTTGGTGGAGTAAATCTCTAGAAACTTCTAAGAAAAGCCATGGGAGGCAGATAATTTTGAAAGCTCCCTGGAATTTCTATCAATTAGATGCTGGACCACATAGATTGATCATTTTGTTTTCTTATTATTTTTAATAGAAAATCTCCTAAACTTTATTTCTCAAACTTTCTATTAATTTTTTACTTTTGCTATTAAAATTATAATTTAAAGTGTTCTTTTTTATTTACTATATATAGCTTTTTGTTTTATAGAGGTAATGTTTTCTTAGATATCTTTTAAGATTTTAATAAATTTTGAAAATTTCCTTACATTGTTTCCTGAATCCTTTGTATGTTTTGGTTTGATACCTCTCTGACTCTGTCTCTCTCTCCCTATCTCTCTCTTTCTCTGATAGATATCCTCAGATACTGGCAGCCATCCAGTTATATATTCATATCTAAGTGTGCCATATTAAAAGCCAATTCAAGCTCTTTCTGTTCATCCAGAGATTGTCACCCAGTAGAGCTCACCCCTGCTGTTTTGTTAGGAGAATGTCAATTATCTGTAGGATTCTTGGGCTGATAAGTGATCTTAGAAAGATATCTTCTAAAGGGATCCATGTTGCTCTATCAGTATGGACCACATTTCAGAAGCCAAGTACGGGTGGTGTCTGAGGATTTCCTCCTTCAACATGCAAACTTTCACTTTATTTATCTTTGTTTTTTGTTTTTTTGTTTTGTTTTTGTTTTTGGTACAGGGGATCGAACTCGGGTCCTTGTGCTTGCGTGGCATCCCTCTGTTTTCACATATCACAGCCCCCTGCCTTGATTCAGGAAAGAATCCCCCAGTGGTGCCAGTGGAGGCAAAAGGACCTGGGGTCCACTGCTCCTTAATCATACTGTCAACTAATACTCCTATTTTTCATCTTCATTCACACCCTGCCTTCAGAAGTATCTGGGGCTTCTAAACCCTGAACCTTTCTGACACGTTTACCTACCCTGCCTCTTTTCAAAATGCATTTTAGGCACTCAGCTTTCAGATTTGTTATCTACCACTCGTCTGTCTGCTTTCTATTTTTTTTTTAATATAACTACAATGCTTTGGGGTATGCCCAACAGAAATTAAAAACACTGGGAAGAGTGGCCCCTAGGAGAGGCCTGGGGAGAGAGATTACCTGAGAGGAGGGATACACAAAAGGAATCTGATGCAGACTCGGGGCAAAGGGAAGGCCATCTGGACTGGGAAGTGTGAGGAGAAAGGGAGGAAATACAGCAGGTGGGACTGGCTACCTGCACACAGGCTGAAGGTAACAAGGTTGGACACTAAGCTGCTGAGCAATTTGGGCTACTTCTTCTCATTCACCTTTTTCTGCTTCTGTTGCATAATCTCTGAGTCCCTCTGCTTTCAGATATCAGCAGAAAGCTTTCAAAAATCATCTCCTGTTTTGCCTTAACCTAGTCACTCTGCTTTTTTATATTCTTCTGGCTGATGAGCACTGCAGGTCATGGCTCCAGTCTGCCTACATTGCGTTCCCTATTTCTGTCTGACGTTGTGGATCTGCTTTCTATCTTCTGAAATTCACTGACAGCTTTCTTCTATTCCTTTCTCCATAGGTTTATGTCAGCTTTATTTCTTTGCCTTCACTTTAGTGTGACTCTAGGCAGAGATAAATGTGTATTTTCATTCCATGTTTCTAATGTGCATTTCTAAGGAATCATATAGTCTAGAAGGAAGTTTATATATCACCTACCCAAGCTAATGTTATCTAATTTTTTGTAGTGGAATCATCTTTCCAAGACATAATTTTATATAGAAATCCAATTTATAAAACAAGTAAATGTGGGGACAATTTTGGTTTTGACTGGAGAAGGAAAAAGGTCTGCATCTAATTTCTTCTGAAAACATTTTAAAATATGTGTTAAGGGCCTCTTCTGTGTCAGACACAGTTTTAGACAAAAAAAACAAGCATGAGCAGTAAAGATATAGCTTCTCACCCATGCTGTTCAGTACACTTCCTCTTGCCCAGTGCTAGAGGTCTCCAGGGAGCCTACTTAGAAAAGGACTGACTTAATCTGAGATTCAGAGGGAGAAAGTAACTTGGTCAAAAGAAAGCCTCCAGAGTCTTCCAGGCTATCCAGGAGTTAAGTGTATTGTACTTAATGAACATTACAGGGTGATGGTCAATAGAAAAATCAGAGTTATATTATGACTGTTTTTCCACATGGAGATTTGGCATGAGCTAGAAAAAGACTACACATCATGCATAAAGCTTCTAATAAAACAGCAGTGACTGACCATAAAATACTTGTTCATCTTTATTCCTGTTGTTTCCTTTGAAGAGATTGTTTTTGGTTATACAATTAGAATTCCTGAAATAAAAAACTCAAAATCAAATTTAAAAGAGGAAAATCTCAGTCCTTTTCATCCAGAATCTTTAAGAACTTTTGTGTGAAAATGTACTGTCTAGCACTAGAAGTTATCACAGGCTTTTTGGATTTAAGAAAAAGAAGAAGAAGCTGAGAAATAGGATTTCATCCTTGAAGCACAGTAATTCCATTTACAGAGCCTGACAATGCTAAAAAAAAATCAGCTTTGTTTTTTGGACCAAATCTCTTCCAATAACTGACTGACCTTCAGAGTGATGGTCCTTTCAGCTTGACTGAACACAATCTGCATCTACAGGACAAGTTAGGTAGAAGAGATCCCTCTTCCAGGGACTGTAAATCTATTACTATGCACTGCCAGGCCACCAATGGATCACAAGGAGCTGCCAAATTTCAATTATTTCAGTCTTGGAGACTGAAGGTCACTAATAATAACAATAATCATAACAACAACAATAAAAATAAGAACAATAAATAAAATTTTTCTTTGACTTTCCTGGCCCATGAGCCAGACACTCAAGCTCTATTCACCTATTTCCTCATTTGTAAAATGAAGAAGTTAGGAAAAATATCTATAAGATTCCTCCCAAGCTTATACTTCTTGGCTAGTGCAGTAAAATCAGTACGTATTACTGCAGTTTGGAACCTGAAGAAACTTACCGAGAGAGGTGCAACCCAGGACACTCTCCAAACACCTGGCCAGTGCTTCAATATCACTGTCCTATCAAAACAAGAGAGAAATATTTACTTTCTCTGCATGGTAGAAGAATATTTAATGACACAGAAACATCTTCTTGCTACACTTAGATAAAACAAAAACTCCCACAAATATATGATTTTCAAAATTATTTTACAAGTTTAAAAAAAATAACAGCCCACTTCCCTCTCTCTCTCTCCATATAAATGTCTAGATTTATCACTCTGTCTTTTTGTTAAGAACATGTTAAAAATCAAGGTGCTGAGCTTAGCCACTATGCACATTGTAATTATTCATTGTGGTTGTCCAGTTCTATGATGCATTCTGGCATTTTGTAAGCTGCTCTGACTAGCAATATATAGATTCATTTAATGTGTTAACATTGGTTAATAAATGTAATTTTAATAAAAAGAACATGTTAAAAGTTAAAACTTTTAATAGTAGTTCTGACCAAAACATGAAATCATGAGTGACCTGTATTTTCTCTTTTGTGTGTAGTCTTTTCCAAAATTTTCACAGTAAACAAATTCACTGTGGAAAATTTGTAAAAATAGTAAATGCTACTAGAATGAGAAAGAGGTTTTATTCAATCAAGTATTTACCCCATACATCAGGAATTAGGTGAAGATTTTTTGGCCACTTCTTCTTTGGAAATTTATATATGGCCTTTAAGGAATCATAAATCTAAGAATTGTACCTCTCTCATCTCTCTTAACCCTCTATAAGAATCCGACATCCTCTATGAGAACTGAAGGAATCCCAGAACTGTATTTGATAACACATGTTGTCTTTAATGCAAAGTAAATATCCATCCTCCAACTAGGAGGCTGGAAATAATCCAAAATATATCCTAATGATCTAGGAAAATGAACCTCTTATTTTCAGGTTTATAATTACCCTGGGGGAAATTAATAATTCATAGTTTACCTGCTCCATTTCAAATCTAGCAACACATTTCACAGTGATGTCTGTTGACTTTAGAAAAATGTACAGTAGTGTAATCAACTATATAAATGTACATAAATGTGTTGGATTTCATTTTATAACATGAGGTGAGGTCTGGGTAGTTACTTTTTTTTTGTACCAGGGATTAAACTTAGGACCTTGTGCTTGCAAGGCAGGTGCAGTGACACTGAGCTAAATCCCCAGCTGGGCAGTTACTTTTTATGTGTGTGGTAAAACCTAGCATCATTTCATGCTGAGAATGTGTAGCAAAGGCAATGGTTGAGGGAAGCATGCCTGTTAATGCTGGTCAGTGAGGCCAAACCACTAAAACTTGGTGCCTAGCCCAGGGATAGAGAGGCAGATAGGTACCAGGCATAGAAACAGAAGGTGGCAAAACAGATTCTTTCCTTCATCTGCACACTTGTGTTCTGAAGACTTATAAGGATAGTCTTGGATCAGAGAGGAACTCAGCAGAAAGGTGTCCTCTGCCAGAAGCAACATGTACATAAGCAGATGAAGACACATTATGGAAACTAGGGGATTGTCTTAGTCCATCTGCATTTTTCTAACAAAATATTATAGACTGGGTGGCTTATACAAAACAGGAACATATTTCTTATAGTTTTAGAGGCTGAGAGGTCCAAGGTCAAGGCACTAGCAGATTTGGTTGATGGTTAGGGCCAGTTTCCTTGTTTATGGATGATACTTTCTTGTGTCTTCACATGGTAGAAGAGAGTTTTGCCTGGGCCTATTTTATAAGGGCAACAATCTACTCATGAAGGCAGACCCCTTGCAGAAGGTTCCAGAACCCTATATCACCACAATGTGATTATATTAGAACTCAGGAAAAACAAGCAGAACATAGAAGGAGCTGACTCAGACGATAGTTAAGGAAGTCTCTAGTTCTAAAATTCTGCTGTTCTGGTTAAGGAGGTAAATGGACAATGAGGGTGATAGATTGCTTTAAAGTGTGGCTACAACAATCTCTCCCATCCCTGTGTTCCTATGCCATTCCTCACATAAGGAGGTGTCTCCAGAACTGGCTGGGAAACTTGATTTGGCCCATAGAATGCAGTAGAAGTGATTCTGTGTGACTTCTACGAGTAAGCCTTGAGAAGAGAAGCCATACAGCTTCCATTTTTACTCCCTTGGTAGCCAACCACCATAGAAAGAAGTCCAGACTATCCCACTGGAGAGACCACATGGTGAGAATCCCTGAAGCATGAGAAGTCTGGGAGGAAAACGAGTCTGGAGAGCCAACAGCTGCACCAACTGTAAGATGTGCAGGCCAGACTCCTTATTACCTAATTACCTCCCATTATGATTGCCATGTGATGGTGAAGCCATCTTGGGCTCCCACACTAAGCTCCCAGCTGAAAGCAACCAAAGGAGTGACTTTAAACAATATCACATGGAGTAGAAGACATCCCACAGACTTGTAAAAACAACAAATCATTGTTTTAACCCACTGAGTTTTGGGGAGCTTTTTTCTTTTTTTACACGGGAAAAGATAACTGACACTAAACAAACCGTGGCTACTTATCAAGCACTTTCTATTTTTTAATATCACTGGAACCTAGCATAGGTTCATGAAAAATGCTAAATGCACAACTATGCACATCTCTTTCTGCTTCTGCGATGTGTAATGAAGTGAAACAGAAGACTGCCATCCAGTTCTTGGGCAGCAGTCTACCTCCAGCTAGATAGTGGTGCTCTGCCCTCTCAACATGTATAATTCCTGGGAAAGTAAAGGGAAAAACATACTACTCATAATTCTGTGGTCTCAGCCATGTCAATTCATCTCTAAACCTGAGTTTTCTCCACTGCAAAGCAAGGAAAATCATAGTCTCTACCTCATACAGGGTTCTTAGGAGAAATGAAAGAAAATAATAATTTATAAAACCTTTAATCTCACACATGGCTCATTGGAAATACCAAATGAATGGAAGAAGACAGTTGAGTAGGATGGGATAAGATGGGAGAGGGACAGACACAGAACATTAAAAATTCTTTGTTCCTGTGCCTGCCACAGAACATGAAGATTCTCATTAAGTGTTTAAGTTGAATCAATATAACAGAAACAGTAAGATTCAAGGACAGGGCTGTAGGAAGCATGTGGATGACTGGGACACATTATTTGTATCTTCCTAATGCAAAGGTTAGGGAACACTGTACAGGGTATGGACAGAGCAGAAATAATCCTAATATTACTGAATAAATGGATGATTGAATGAATATTAATTTATTAAGGTCTCAATATGTGTTACTGTTGTACCAATACATGTATTAAGTCATTTAAAGTCTATGAGGTGGTGTTGTTTTTCTCTCCATTTAACAGTTTAGAAAATTAAGGCTTGAAGAGCTTCCATAATATGACCAAGGTCCCATAACTAGTAAGAGGTGAAAGAGACATTTATGTCTCCAGAGCCTGATCTCTTCTTAGTCACTAAGTAACACATACATATAGGAAAAGGCCAAGCTCTTGACCCAGAGGAGCTAACAGTATTGTTGAGGAACCAAAATATAAACTCATAATGTAGCCAGGGGACAAAAGCAGCTAAGGAGGGCCTGTGTGAAGAGGAGTGGGTTCTTTGACAGGGACTTTTAACCCCGGGTTCTGATGAGTGGCTTAGCGGAACATCAGTTCTCTGGCTAAACATGGCTTTGTCAGGAGTCACTTACACACTGGAGCAAGCAGATGGTGTTACAGGAGTGTGGGCACTTGGACATCTGCCAAGTTCCCTTCCTGTCCCTGTGGACCATGAATCCAAAAATCATGGACAATGACTAAGCTGAACTGATATTCCCAGAAAGGGGCAAGTCATTTTCTATCTCTAAGCTGCAAATAGTGGTATAAAGACTAAAACTGCCAATTGTACATATTTAAAACTTTTTGACATTTTGAAACAATTTTAGACTTGTAGAAAAGTTTCAAAGATAGTACAAAAATTTCCATATACCCTTCACTCTGATGGCAATTTTTAAGTGTTTATCATTTTTCCACCTGTACACAACAGGGTTTCTCAACTTAGCACTACTGACATTTGAGACTAGATAATTCTGTCTAATATACTGTAGTTTAGCAGCATCAGTGACCCCAAAACACTAGATATGAGAAAGTCTTTTCTATCATACCAATCCAGCCCTTGGTTTCGTTTGTGAAAACCAAAAATATCCAGAGACACTGCCAAACCTCTCATGGTGGGCAAAATGTTTCCTGGTTGAGACTGAACTATCTGTCTGTCTGTCTGTCTATCTCTTTACATATGTTTCTACTGGTCAACTCTGGAACAATTTGAGATCAACAGAAATGATATTAATGGTTATAAGCTATAGAATAGAATACAATGCCAACTGTATCTTTTAATATTTAACTGAAACTTTCTCTATTTTGAAAAAGAGACAATTCATAATGAAGATCAGAATCTACATTTTTTAAATTAAATAAAAATCATGGAAAGGCAACCAATTCACTCTCAGTGTTTCTGAAATTATTATTTATTTGAATATGAATGATCTCAACAACAGAAGACACCCACTATATGAAAAGGTAGAACAATGGACGTGAATAGCAAGTCTTTCTAAGGATATTCCCTGATACTCTGCCCCACATATGCACTTTAGCAGAGATCTGGTCAAGGACAACATCTATGATGAGTATATTATAGCTGGTGCAATGGTGAGATTACACTTTTGGTTGGAACTTTTACATTTCTTTATTGTTTCACAATTTAAATTGAATTTTTCTGGAGCCAAGCAGCCTGAGAGAGCAACTGCATGTCAGTTGATGCCAAATTACAGTGCCACCAGCTTTCAGTCATCTAAGCCTAAAGCTGGGATGCCAGAATTTCATATTCTCTGAAGATAACAAAATGGCCCCTTTGTTAACGAATTCAGATTTCTTTCTGCCTCCTTCTCCTATGATCATTAGGGAAGCATCTTGGAAGTATAAGGAACATCTTGTAAAATTCAACTCTGACAAGTTGTCCCCCTGATTCAAGTTCAGCCAAAGGTCCAGATTTTTTTCAGAAATGAAAGTGGCCACTTGGCTAATGAATTAGAAATTGCTTCTAAGGAGGAAAGGATAGCTGTTTTCAATAGGTCCAGTTAGACTTATGACAGATATGCTAACTATCAATGTCGGTCTAGCAGCCACAGAAAGAGCTATGATATCTGAAGTCATCTCCCCTTTGAAACAATATTTATATAGAGAAATTAAAATAACATTTGCTCTAAATATTCATTTATTTTTGAAAATGGAAGATACAGAGAATCATCAAAGAAAACAAATATTACTTGGAATACCACATAGTCTTTTTTGTATAGATCTGTTCCTTACATGTTTTAGATTTTATTATATGTTCTATTGTTCCTTTTTTTTTGGGTAGTGGGGATCAAACTTGGGTCCTTGTGTTTGTGAGGCAAGTGGTGGAACCACTGAGCTAAATCCCTGGGCCCCAGACCCCAGATTTTATTATATATGTATGTATGATGTACCTATATCTATCTTTTGGATATCTGAGATATACTACATATGTATGATATATATATATATATATATATATTGTTTGTTTGGATTTGTGAAAATTCCAAAGAAATATGATTTTAATAGCTGACAATATTGCACAGTAAAATTATATTGCATATGTTTGTCTATAGCTCTATGATTAGACAGCTAAGTTGCTTTCATTTTATTGTGTTATAAATATTATTACAATGCCTATGTTTACAGATTTTTACTTCATGCCACTTGGAAATAGAATTACTGAGGCAATGAGTTTGAACATTTAGAAACTTTCCTCTTTCTCTGTCACTCCCTTTGCTCCACACTCTCACCCACCCCAAGAACTATATTCTCTCCACAATGAGTTACAAAGCCTTTCTATGTTTTTTTTTATCCTCTTCTCTACTAAAATCTGTTTTATTTCAAGGAAAGATACAATAGATCCATTAAATCCAAAATGAATGTAAGGCTCATGCATTAACTCTCAGAGTGTTTGTATTTCATAAGGAATATAACTCCTATTGGGAATTAATTTCTAACAGCAGAAGTTTAGGCAGCAACAACCAGGCATACGAAAGGAGGAAACTGGATGAGATATTCACAGGGTTGTAAAAATTACACTGCATGGATCTTCACTTAGTTATCAAGTAGTTCTATTTTACTAAACTATCTAGGTTACCTTCTCACTTTACAGCAAATCATGTTTGAAGATTTAATTCCCACCCTGAATTCTTGCCAAAGTTTTTTTTTGCAAAGCTTCCTTCCAAGGTAGCTGACTGTGCAGCCTGCACATTTCTCTGCCTTTCTTTCCTGGCTTTCTTTCTTGGCTTACAGATAATCTATTATGAAGTTATTTTCTGCTTCCTCTGAGATGACCCCCAAAATTGATATAGCATAACATAGCTACCCCAAAATGGAGCTTTCTTTTTTATTAAACCCAACATCTGTGCACTGAGGTATATCCTCAGCCCTTTAAAACATTTTTCATTTTGAGACAGGGTCTCACTAAATCACTAAGTTGCCAAGGGCGAGCTCATGCTTACAACTCTTCTGTCTTAGCCTCCCAGAATTACAGGCAGCACCACGATGGGGGCTTTCTTCAATGGGATCTTCATCATAAACCCGCAGGGAAACTTTCTGTTGCTGCCTCCAGAGAAAATTCTCCTTTTAAAAGATGGGCATGCTGTGGGTTGAAACCTAAGATAAAACTCTCCTGCCCATGACCACAACAGTGGCCATACAAATCAGTCACTGCAGAGAATACAATTGTTAGGAGGAAGGGGGGCTGTTACATCTTCTGTGGAACAGGTGAGTATCAGGCTTAATTTCTCATCCCAAATATAGTTTTGTGCTTATTAGTCTCTCTCAGGCTTTCCTTGCTTCACAGTAGGATGTTTTTCCTGGGGGATAATTCACTGTTCTTCTCAATTCTTATTCTAGTAGTCCCCAAAGTTATGTATATTATAGATCTTGTGACGCTTGAGAAACTGGATCCTTTATTGTGTAGGTTACAGATTAATTTGAATAAATTGAGGTTTCTTGTTTGTCACTTTGATATTGTTCTTTTTTTTCCCTTAAATTCTTTTATTGGTACATTTTAGGTATACAACACAATTACATTTCTCATTGGGAATTGTACCTTTACATGATGCGTCTTGGTTCTTATTTTTTCCCCATTCCTAGCCCTCCCTTCACCCCCTCCAGCCTTCCCTACTTACAAAGACTTCATTTCCATTTTTTCCATTTCTCATCATTTTTCCTTTCCCTTCTTTCCTTTCCCCTGCCCCTCCCACTACCCCTAACCCTTTGAACATTTTCTTCCTATTTTGTATTATCTATTATTCATTCTAATCATTGGTACATTTTAAGTATACGATATAATGACATTCATCATTGGAAATTTGCACCTTTACATAATCTCTCTTGGTTCTTATTTTTCACCCTTGCCCAGGCCTCCCTTCAACACCTCCAGTCCTTCCTATTTACAAAGATTTTGCTCCTATTTTTCCATTTTCTCATATTAATTCCATTCCCTTCTTTCCTTTCCCCTACCCCTCCCACTTCATTCCCTTTTGTCCCTTTTCTTCCTATTTCACATACATATTATACATTTAGTCCTTATTTACACTTTCAGTTTCTCACACCAGAGAAACTATTCAGTATTTATACATGTGTGTCCTATTTATTTCACTTAAGAGTATTGCCTCAATGTGGATCCACTTAGCTATAAATGTCTCTAATTTCTCATTTTATATGGCTGAGTAGTACTCCATTTTATAAAAAAAAAAAAAACCCACATTTTCTTTATCCAGTCTCCAGTAGATGGGCATTTGGGCTGTTTCCAAGTTTTAGCTATCACAAACTGTGCAGCTATGAACATGGGTGCACATATATCACTGTGGTATGATTCTTTTAATTCTTTGGGGAAGATCCCCAGCAGTGGAATAGCCGGGTCAAATGGGATTTCCAGTCCAAGTTCTTTGAGGTATCTCCATACTGATTTCCATGCTGGTTGCACTAGTCTACACTCCCACCAGCAGTGGAGCAGGGTTCCTTTTTCCCCACAGCCCCACCAGCATTTGTTATTGGTTGATTTCATGATAGCAGCCATTCTTTCTGGAGTGAGGTGAAATCTCAGTGTTGTTTTCATTTGCATCTCTCGAATGACCAGTGATGTTGAACATTTTTTCATGTATTTATCTGCTATTTCTACTTCTTTGTCTGAGAAATGTCTGTTCATTTCAGATGCCCATTTTTGGATTGAGTCTTTAAATTTGGGAGGTCTGATCTTTTTAAATTTTTTATAGATTCGAGATAGTGGATCTTTGTCTGAGGAAATGCAGGTGAAGATTTTTTCCCACATTATGCGTTGTCTCTTCACACTGCTGGTGGTTTCTCTTGCTGTGCAGAAGCTGTTTAATAAGAAGAGATCCCACTTGTTGACTGTTTGTGCTAGTTCACGGGCAACTGAGGTTTTGTTCATAAAATCTTTTCCTACACCGATGCCTTCAAGAGTTCTACCTAATCTCTGTTTCAAATGGTTCAGCGTTTCTATTTTAATATTTAGATCTTTAATCCATTTTGATTTTAGTTTAGTACATGGTGAGAGATATAGGTCTAGTTTCAATCTCTGGGAAGTTGAAACCCAATTTTCCAGCACCATTTATTAAAGAGGCTATCTTTCCTCCAGTGAGGGTGTTTGGCTCCTTTATCGAAGATGAGATGGCTGAGTGTGTCTGGCATTGTTTCTGCATCTTCTAATCCATTCCTCTGGTCCTCAGGTCTGTTTCTTTGCCAGTTCCATCCTGTTTTTATCACAGTTGCTTTGTAGTAGAGTTGCAGGTTGGGGATTGTGATACCCCTTGCCATGTCTCTGCTACCTAGAATTGCTTTTGCTATTCTGGGTCTCTTCTTGTTCCAAATGAATTTTGGGTTGTTTTCTCAATGTCTGTGAAGTATGCTGCTGGGATCTCAATTGGGATTGCATTGAAGCTATATAGCAGTTTTGGAAGTATGGCCATTTTCAATATATTAATCCATCCTAGCCAGGAGCAGGGGATGTCTGTCCATTTTCTGATATCATCTACAATCTCTCTTTTCAGAGTGCTATAATTTTCAGAGAAGAGGTCTTTGATTTCTTTCATTAGGTTGATTCTTAGGTATTTCAGTTTTTTGGATGCTATTGTGAAAGGAATTATTTGCCCTATTTCTCTCTCAGTGAGTCTGTCATTCGTGTGGAGGAAAGCTATTGATTTTTGTGTATTGACCTTGTAACCAGCTACTTGACTGAATTTGGTTATTAAGTCTAGAAGACTTTTGGTGGAGTTCTTGGGGTCCTCTATATACAGTATCATGTCATCTGCAAATAATGACAGTTTGACTTCTTCATTACCTATCTTTATTCCTTTTATTTCTTTCCCTTGTCTAATTGCTGTGGCTGTTTCCAGAACTATATTGAACAAGAGTGGTGATAGTGGACATCCTTGTCTTGTTCCTGATTTGAGTGTGAAGGATTTCAGTTTTTGACCATTTAGTATGATATTGGCTGTTGGTTTCTCATAGATGGCGTCTATCAGTTTGAGGTAAAGACCATCTATTCCAATTTTTTGTAGGGTTTTTATCATAAATGCATGTTGGATTTTGTCAAATGCTTTTTCTGCATCTATGGAGATAATCATATGGTTTTTGTCCTTGGCTCTGTTGATATAGTGTATTACATTGACTGATTTTCGTATATCAAACCATCCCTGCATCCTTTGGATGAATCTCACTTGATCAGGGTGTATGATCTTCCTGATGATCTTCTGCATTCTGTTTGCCAGTATCTTATTAAGGATTTTTGCATCTATGTTCAGTAGTGAGATTGACCTATAGTTCTCTTTTTCAGTTGGGTCTTTCTCTGCTTTGGGGATCAAGGTGATGCTTGTTTCCAGGAATGAATTTGGGAATATTGCTTCCCTTTCAATTTCATTGAAGAGTTTAAACAGTAGTGGCAGAAGTTCCCCTCTAAAATGTCTTGTAGAGTTCAGCAGTAAAGCCATCAGGGCCCAGGCTTTTCTTAGGTGATAAGTTTTTAATTATATTTTCAATTTCATTGGTTGATATTGGGTTGTTCAGAATTTTTAGGTCTTCTTTGTTCAACTTTGGTAATTCATACGTATCTAGGAATCTGTCCATTTCTTCTGTGTTGTCCATCTTATTGGTGTATAGGTTCTGGAAGTAGGTATTGATGATCATCTGGATTTCTGGTGGGCCCATTGTAATTTCACCCTTTTCATTCCTAATTGCATGGATTTGGGCCTTTTCTTTCCTTTTTCTGACAAGGTTGGCTAAAGGTTTGTCAATTTTGTTGATTCTTTCGAAGAACCAACTCTTGGCTTCACTGATTTTTTGTATCGTTCTCTTAGTCTCTATTGCATTGATTTCTGCTCTGATCTTTATAATTTCCTCCCTTGCATGAGCTTTGGGTTTGTCCCACTGTTCTTTTTCTAGAAGCTTGAGGTTCAGCATCAGGTTGTTTAATTGGGCTCATTCTGTTTTCCTAATATGCATATTCACTGCTATGAATTTCCCTCGTAAGAGAGCTTTCATTCTGTCCCATAGATTCCGATATGTTGTATTGTCATCGTCATTTAATTGAAGGAACTGTCTGATTTCTTCTTTAATTTCCTCTGTGACCCATTCAGAAGTGTGTTGTTCAATTTCCACAGGTTTATGAAATTTTTTGAGTTTCTTTTGCTATGGATCTCCAATTTCATTGCACTATGGTCTGATAATATACAGGGGATAACTTCAATTCCTTTGCACTTACTCAACATGTTCTATGTGTGAGTATGTGGTCTATTTTTGAGAATGACCCATGTGGAGCTGAGAAGAATGTGTATTCTGATTTTGTGGAGTGGAAGACTCTATAAACATCTGTTAAGTTCATTTGTTCAAGAGTTCGCTTCAGTTCTAGTATTTCATTACTTATTTTTAGTCTAGTTGATCTATCTATTTGTGACAGTGGAGTGTTGAGGTCCCCCACTACAATTGTATTAGTGCATATATGACTTTTCATGTCCATTCGTATTTGTTTTATATAGTTGAGTGCACTAGTGTTTGGTGCATAGATATTTATGATTGTCATCTCTTCCTCTTGGATTGTTCCCTTTCCAAAGATGTAGTGTCCTTCTTCGTCTCTCTTAATCAGTGTTGGTTTGAAATCTACTTGATCTGCCAAGAGGATAGCTACTCCTGCTTTTTTGGGGGGTTCCTGTCACATGCAGTATTGTTTTCCACCCTTTAACTTTCAGTCTATGAGTTTCCTTTTGAATTAAGTGTGTTTCTTGTATGCAGCATATTGTTGGATTTTGCTTCTTGACCCATTCTGCCAGTCTCTCTCTTTTGACTGGTGAATTGAGACCATTAATGTTGATGGTTAGAACTGAAACGTATTGACTTGTCATTGCCATGACTTTTTGTTTTTGTTGGGTTCTCTCCCTTTACATTTAATTCTTGTCATTCCAGATAGGTTCATTCTGCTTTGCTTCCTGGGGTTGTGATCCTCAATGTCTGTTCCTAGGCTATTGTGTAAAATTTTTTGGAGTGATGGGTTGGTATTCACAAAGTTCCTAAGGTGCTCTTTGTCATGAAAGTATCTTATTTCTCCATCAATTTTGAAAGATAGTTTTGCACGGTACATCAATCTGGGTTGGAGGCTGTTTTCTTTTAGGGCTTGGAATATGTCACTCTAAGCTCTTCTTGCCTTGATGGTTTGTGTTGAGAAGTCTGCTGTGATTCTGATGGGCTTTCCTTTGTATGTGATTTGTTTCTTTTCTCTGACTGCTTGGAGAACTTTGTTCTTCTGTTGTGTTCCTGGAATCTTAACAATTATATGCCTATGTGTAGATTTTTTTTGATCAAGACTATTTGGAGTCCTATATGCCTCACTTATCTGTATGTCAAGCTCTTTTCCCCTGCTTGGGAAGTTTTCTGCCATTATTTCTGTGAAGAGATTTTTTTTATGTCATCTGCACTCTCTCTTGTTTCTTCATTGAGCCCAATCAGTCTTATGTTATTCTTCTTTGCATCATCTAGCAGCTGCTGGATTGATTTCTCATGTTCCCTTATAATTTTGAAGCAATTTTTCTTTTCCTGGTCACTAATTGCAATCTTATCTTCTATATCTGAAATTCTGTCCTCACATTAGCTCATTCTGTTGTGTAGACTTTCATTGGAGTTTTTCATGTCCTGGAAATCTATTTGCATCTGTTTTATGGATTCCATTTGTTTCTTATGTTGGGACTCCATCATGTTCCTCAGCTCCTCTCTAGATTTATTAATCATGTCTTGGACTAGGGGCACAATTTCTCCTGTTACCTGAGAAATTATTTCTGATTTCATTTTTTCCAGATCCCCTTTTGTTGCCAGTTCAGTGGTTCCAGGTGGTTGAGTATCAGAGTGTTCCATCTCATTTCCCTTTGGGGTTGCTGTAGGTGATCTGGAAGTCTGGTTTTGAGACTTATTTACATGTTTTCTCATTTCGACTGGGGCAGGGGGCTGTTAGCGCCTGCACGGATTACCTCCTCTGAGCTGGGTGAGGTGGGACGGGGGCCAAGAGCAGCGGTAGGGATGGTGACCCAAAAGCCCTTTCCTGTGGGCTGGGAGCAGCCGGAGGGATGCTGGCCAGGAAACACCTGCCTCTGAACCAGGAGCAGTGGGATGGTGGCTCTGAAGCCCCACCCTCTGGGCTGGGAGCAGTGGGAGGGATGGTGGCCCAGAAGCCCCTTCCTCTGGGCCAGGAGCAGTGGGATGAGGGCTCAGAAGCCCCTACCTCTCGGCTGGGAACAGTGGAACTCAGTACCTTGGTCTGGTGGTCTGGTGTCCTGTGCGTCTTTGTAGTGTGGAATCAGGTGGCTGCCGGTCTGCTGCGGGGTGATTCGGTGTCTTCCGCGTGACTCATGACCTCGGTAGGGCGTGCACAGACCTTCCTGTGTGCAGCGGGTTGATTCGGCATGTTCTGTGCGACTCAGGACCTAGATAGGGCATGGGCAGACCTGCCTGTCTGCAGCGGGGTGATTCAGCATCTTCTGCGCGACTCTACATTTAATTTCTTGTTGTGCCAGATGGATTCATTCTGCTTTGTTTCCTGGGGTTGTGATCCTCAATGTCTGTTCCTAGGCTATTGTGTAAAATTTTTTGGAGTGCTGGTTTGGTATTCACAAAGTTCCTAAGGTGCTCTTTGTCATGAAAGTATCTTATTTCTCCATCAATTTTGAAAGATAGTTTTGCAGGGTACATCAATCTGGGTTGGAGGCTGTTTTCTTTTAGGGCTTGGAATATGTCACTCCAATGTCTTCTTGCCTGGATGGTTTGTGTTGAGAAGTCTGCTGTGATTCTGATGGGCTTTCCTTTGTATGTGATTTGTTTCTTTTGTCTAATTGCTTGGAGAACTTTGTTCTTCTGTGGAGTTTCTGGAATCTTAACAATTATATTCCTATGTGTAGATTTTTTTTGATCAAGGCTATTTGGAGTCCTATATGCCCCAGTTATCTTTATGTCATGTTCTTTTCCCTTGCTTGGGAAGTTTGTCACTTTGATATTGTGAATCCTGTATATACTGGAAATCAAAACTTCAATTGAAATTCTAGGTTTGAATTAACTTTTTTTAATGTTCCGGAATCATCAATTAGGGAATCAAAAAAATCTGCGATTCCCAAGCACTTCTATTGTTGTTTCAAATTCTCAAAAATACTCACATATGGATGCTCAATAACAGAACATGGTAGTAAAAACATAGTCACCAAGCCAATGTAGTTATACTTACAGCTACAGAGTGTCTTATACTTCATCTTTTGTTCTTAGAGGCAAGTCCTAAATACAGTCATTTGTAGATACCTAAAAGCATTATTTCATTGCTTTAGTCTGTGAAAATCCAAACTTTTATTGGAAAGCTGACAAAATAAAGTTGTATTATATTTTCAAAAGGCAAAAGTGTAAGAATATACTTTTCTTAGAAAAGGGAGCACTGGAGCTGTGTAAAAAGTAATATAGTAAAATTTTTTGTTTTAACTATTTATGTACATTGTTAGTGACTTGTTGCTGAAATTGTTCTAGGTGATATAGATGGTAAATAGGATTATTTTTTGCAAGAATGTTGATATATCAATATACCCTCTTGCTGAAAGAGTTAACAGAAAAAAGAATTATAAGTTGGGCGAGGGAATCATTTGGTGATGAAAATTGTTCAGTAAGCCTGAAACTTAGAATTGGAAATGATAAACCCATGGGTGAGGTTAAAAAGTTAGGTATATGAAAACCATTTATACAGTTCTTGTTGAAGCTGAATATATAGATAAATTAGGGAAAGACCTAGCAATCTGTAAAATTATAACTGTATTCAATATTGTGTCTGGTGACAAATAATGTGAATATATGAATAACTGAGTGAATGAATGAAGGGTACCCATTTTCCATAAACTTGTTTAGGATAAGAGCTCAATCTGGGCACCAACTATCCTTTAGAGATCACATATCTATCTTTAGATGGTCCCAAGAGCTTCCAGGAGAATTATTCTGCTCATTGGTCCTTTACCTTAAAGCAGTGAAAATGCAACTATCTGCCTCCATCTGGTTTCCTCAGCCCTCTCCTGGCTGGTGGGCTAGTGCTGACTTCCAAAAGCATATCCAGAGAAGGCAAGTAGCTACCAACATACATATAGACAGCTTCATAGTTATACAAGGATATCTTATGTTTCCAGTGGCTGGAACCTGCTCTGAGTGAGTGGGAAGGGCTACATAGGTGCCTTTATGGTATGCTACAGGGCCCAACACCATGTTCTCTGCTGAATTGAGCAGTTGCAGATCTGTAGATACATGCACGAAGTGGGCATAATCTTCCATAATGGCTCCAGCCTCAGAGAAGAGCTCAGTTGAGCTTCATTTTCCTGAGACCCTAGGCATATTGTCACACTCATCTGTCCCTTAGGTCAGTGGATATGCTGGTATGAAGAAGCTGATTTCTTTCACCTCTTGGTCACCTCTCCTTTCAAAACTATTCTTCTTTCCTCCTCACTCATGGTCATTCTGGATCCAAGTTTTCTTCCTAAGAGACCTCACTTGAATATACTCAGAACTTCCATGAAGCTGCAAAGGCAGGCACTGGCCACAAGCAGCAAGCAGGTGGCCTCAATGCAAGCTAAGAACTTACATGGCTCATATATGTATAAGAATATTGCAACTCAGTTGTAGTTAAAAAATAATTTTCCTTTCTTGATGGCAATGTTGATGATGTACTGTTTTTATTGAGATAAAATTAGCATATACACTGAGGTGCACAGATCATAGGTGTACAACTCTGTGAGTTTTCAAAAGTGCATATGCCTAGATAGCCAACATCCAAACAACATAAAGAAGTCTCTGTCACCCTCAGCAACAACACTGATTCCAGCAGTAGTCAGGCCCTTTGCATCAAGACTACCGAGATCTCTGAGTGTCTGGATGACTGATTGTGGTAAACTGAATCTTGGGGAATCAGTTCCCTAGTTTCTCCATCAGAAGGCCCCCCCTCAAAGCATAGTCTTTCATTTTTGAGGTTGAAAGGTGGGATCTTGCAGTTTCCCCTGATTCCCTCAAAGCATCCTTCTTATTGTCCTGACTCAAAGCACTTGACTTCTTTTTTAATGGTTTGGTTTTTTTTGTACTGGGGATTGAACTCAGGTCCTTGTGCTGGCGAGGCAGGCAGCAGAACCACTGAGCTAAATCCCTGGCCCAGTGTTATTTTTTTTTCAGCAACCAAGCTCTCCTCTGCTCTAAATTTGGAGGGCCCAACTTTCCAGGAATTGTCTTTCTGGTGAAACTCAAAACTTAGGGGCCAGGGATTTAGCTCAGTGGCACCGTGCCTGCCTTGCCTGTGCAAGGTACTGAGTTCGATGCCCAGTAACAACAACAAAAAAAGCTAAAAAAAAAAAACCTTAAAATCACTGTTATGCTGTTGGCTCTTGATTTTCAATGTATATCTGGCCAAAAACCCCCACAGTACCCATGTTGGAGACTGAATGTTGGGCTGGGCTGCTTTGAAACTGCCTCTACCAGGTTAGTCTACCACCCTTAATTCCAGGCTCCTACAAAGTCTCAGGGCAAGAGCAAAATGTAGATAAATTTCCTGGCAGGTGCCACCCACATAGCCTGGAGTCCAACTGCTAGTGGAGTTCTTATTCCTAACCGAAACTTCCTGAGTCTGTTCTTTCCCTTCTGCCCTTCTGCTTTACCAGCATTCTCATCTTTTGTGCTTCAGCCAAAATCTCTCATCAAGCTTGGCTTAGAATTCTAGGGCTTCTCCAGCCAGTACCTCCGAACCTTTAAACTCTTCCTATGAACCACTTCCAAAGGCTTTTATGCCACATGATCAGGCAACAATCACAGCAATGATCTCATTTCTCTGGTATCGAATTCTGTCTTACTCACTTTCTTCATGGCTGGGACAAAATACTTGACACTTGCAACTTAAAGGAGGAGAGGTTTATTTTGGCTCACATTTCATTCTATATTCAGCTGGCTCCAAGGCAGGATGGCATGGTAGAGAAGCATGGCAGAGGAGAAGCTGCTTATCTCATGGTGAACAGGAAGCAGAGAGTCAAGGCAGAAGCTAAGGAGAGAGATATATTCTTGCAGATCATGCTCCCAGTAGCTCACCTCTTCTGACCAGACCCCACCTCCTAACACCAAGACAACTATATCACCTCTGTAATCCAATCATCTTATGCAAGCTCTGCCTCTGAATATGAGGCTTTAGGGGAGACATGAAAATTTAAACCAGAACAGTAGGTCTTTCTACACCCTCCAAATGCCCATTTCCTCTAACACTTCACTTCTTTATTCCATGGTTGCTCTTATTTGTCTGTGTTTGGCTATCTGTACCACTAGATTATATACTGCATCCATCCATTCATTTCTTCATTCATTCATTCACATATTCCACAACATGGATTGAGTATTTGCTCTGCACCAAATACTCTTCAAAGAGCTGTGAATACTACAATAAAAATAGAATCTCTGTCCTACTGTTGAGAGGGAGAGAGAGAGAGAGATCATAAATGAATGAGCAAGTAAACAAAGGCAAATCAGCAGAGAATGAAGAACAATGAATTCTCAGGCCAGTAGGTGCTATTTTATAGAAGGTGGGCAGATTGCTCCCCAATAAGATGACAGAGCAGCACAGACTTGAAGTCAGGAGGCAGAAAATTACTTATGCATTCTCACAGGGAGGGCATTCCAGGCTTATCAAGGCAGGGAAATAGCTGGTGCATCCCAGAAACAGGAAGATTAGTGTGACTGGAGTGGAGTGAGGGTGAGTCTCATAATGATGAGAGAGAAGGGTTCAGCAAGGTAATGGTGATGAGGATGTGCTGAAAGGCCATTTCACAGAGTTGGCTGTTTACTCTGAATGAGATGGGGGATTTTT
Organism: Heterocephalus glaber; assembly: GCF_053883595.1. Lineage (NCBI taxonomy): Eukaryota > Metazoa > Chordata > Mammalia > Rodentia > Bathyergidae > Heterocephalus > Heterocephalus glaber. The sequence goes on along the minus strand of NW_028258324.1, from coordinate 7,144,580 downwards.
CACTGGCAGTTCAGTTAAAAACTATTGTTAAAATCCACTGGGGAGGTGAAGAAGGCTTTGGCAGTAAAAGTAGAGGTACTAAGTTATGGTCTTTCTATACATACCTCAAAGGTCAAGCTAATAGGTTTTTCTTACAAATTGGATGTGAATATGAGTGAAAGGAGGTGAGCCAAAGTTAACTCAAGTGGAGCTAATTTGCATGGGACTGGTGTGTACAAAGTTCACATTACTTAAGAATGTCTATTAGAGGTCCACATGACCTCTAACTCTACTCTGGGGCAGACTGGATACATGAGTCTAGAATTCTCCAGAGATAGAAATGATTCATGAAAACACATTGAGGGATTGTCATCCAATATATACTATCCAAATATGTGAGGCTGGGATGTCCACAAAGGTGAAACTATGTTTGTTTATTACTATACATACCCACTGTCTAAAACACTCAAATAAGTGACATATAAGTGAATGGCCCAGTAACAACACATCTACTTTTGTTTCTGCCATTTGCATTACTCAGCAATTACCAAATCTACTTTTCTGCAAACTGTATCCACAACAGCCCTGGAAAATGTCATTAAGTTATAGAAACCAGAGTACCAAGGTGACCTTACCCATTTTCTGTACATTCATATATACCTTTCACAACTCAGTTAGAAGATGATCTCATTAGAAGTCAAGCCCTTGCTTATATGCATTCATAATTCATGGGGAGGCAGAGGATGCTGCTTAGCACAAAGCCAGAGGACAGAGATGATGGTACCTTTGTAGGGGCTGCTCTGGAATCAGGAAGCTAAGATCATAACTCCTATTTCACTACTCATGGTTGCCTTTTTCCCTAAAATGTGTGTAGTGATGAGAACACAGTGACGTCTTCAAAATTCAAACTGCACACAAGCCTCTCCCTCTGCTCCCATAACACTAAATGCCTCTGTTGCTGAATTCAGAATTTCTGAAATGTGACTGCCAATATGTCTACATCTCACTGCTAATGGCTTGTTTACTCTGCATTATTAAAACCTTGTAACTGCTGCCGCCTCTTATTAATACCCAGATTCCCATCAAGTCAGAGCCTGGAGGGTTGCTTCAGGGTTTCAAAGACAATCGTAGGCATCTAATGACAGAATTCGTAGGATGTTTTAGATTACAGTTTGAAAAGAGAAGAAAAAAGAAAGTGGAGCAGTTGGACTGGTGACATGGCACCTACCCAAGAATGCAAGGTAATGGATTTCCAGGTGTGGGAGGCCCAGCACTCCCTCTGCTTCACCCCATGCCCAGAATTCCAGCAGCATGGACAACAGGAAGCTGTTCCAATCAATCCCCTCCATTTGTTCTTGATTGACTACTTAATCTCTTTATATACTACTTGTCCACTAGTTTGGGGGGAAAAGTTCTGCTAATTTAAGAGAAGCTTAATGCATTGGACAAAAGAGAAAGAATTTTCAAATTCCAAAAGGAACCCTTGGTGATATACACCTATTTACTGAAGATTACTATTTATGTCCCACAGAGTAAGTAGAAATTTTGGCCCTGTGTTTTAAACATGATTTTAAATCCTCAGATTATAGTCCACTGTCACACATCTTGCAGCAGTCCTTGAGGTCCTAAGCATCTCCTTTTCTTTTCATTTACTAATTTCTACATTAAGTCATATACTCATCCCAAATATCTAACAGTTGTATCAGTGCATATTTGCTTGTTTGAATACCAGGTCTGCCATTGGATAAGTGTTCTCTCTGTTCCATAGTTTCTTAAATTTGTGAAATAAAATGGAAAATATAGACCCCATGTGTTCCAGATTAGCAGGTTACATAGAAAGGACAGCACCTCCAATAATGTCTCAATGGGCCACACTCCTTCCTTCTAGGCTGAGAAAGAGTCTCATCTTTCAAGGGACCTAAGTTTTAAAGTTAGCACTTGTGATAAAATCAATTACACACAATGAAATGGTACTCATATCTCCTTTTCAGCTACATTAAATTAATTTTCTCTGTGAAATTAAATAATAAAATAGTTATAGAGATATTATAGAGTAAAAGCAATAAACCCTTACATTTTTGTTTGCAAGAGATATTTAGAACAATTTCCATATTTTTTGCAGGATTTTTTTTATACTGTATGGTCAAAGCACCTCAGTTCTGATGACAGCTAGGGAGACAGAACTGGTCTGGAAGGGGGCTGGTAAAGAGGGAGCAGGTTGTGGGAAAAACCATCCCAACTGGTTTTATTGGCTTGGCAAAAATCACCTCCCCACACACACCCTCACCCCCCCAACTCTAGGAGCAGCACAGCAGAATTCAGGGCATCTCACACTGTACATCATTGTCCTCTTGCTCCCATACTAGTAGGGCCTCTGCTTATCCATCAACAGGGAGGCCATTGGCTGTGACCTTACCACTCACACTGAAAGGAACACAGAGACTCTTGAATTCTTGCTCAGTTTGACTTTGTCTTTATCCATCCTATTATTTCCTTCTTTTCCCTCCATGTTTTGGTATTGGAGTAAGAGGTGTTGGAATGATCCTAAACAAAACAGTGAATCTAAATTTAAAAGATGTAGGCAGAGGAGCAAAGCTGCCCCCAGTGCAGAGGAGGCAAACCTTCTGGGCCACTGTACCATAGCCCCAAGCGCTGAGGAGCTGAGCCCTGTGGGCATCAGCAGCAAACATTCCCCCTGCCCCCTTGAAATGAGAAGACACATAAACAAGTTTCAAAACCAGACTTCCAGATCACCTAAAGCAACCCCAAAGGAAAACGAGATGGAACACTCTGATACTCAACCACCTGGACTCCCTGAACTGGCAAGGAAAGAGGATTTGGGAAAACATTAAATCAGAAATAATTTCTCAGATATCAGCAGAGACTGGGCCCGTAGTGGAAGACATGATTAATAAATCTAGAGAGGACACAGATAAAAAAATAGAGCTGAGGAACATGATGGAATCCCAACATAGGAAACAAACGGAATCCATAAAACAAATGCAAAACAGATTTCCAGGAGATTAAAAACTCCATTGAAAGTTTATGCAGCAGAATGAGCCAATGTGAGGACAGAATTTCAGATATAGAAGATAAGATTCCAATTAGTGACCAGGAAAAGAAAAATTTCTTTAAAATAGTAAGGGACCACGAGAAATAAATCCAGCAGCTGCTAGATGATGCAAAGAAGAATAACATAAGACTGATTGGAGTCAATGAAGAAACAGGAGAGAGTGCAGATGACATAAAAAAACTGTTCACAGAAGTGATGGCAGAAAATTTCCCAAGCAGGGGAAAAGAATTTAACATATAGATAAGTGAGGCATATAGGACTCCAACTAGCCTTGATCTAAATTTAAAAGATGTAGGGATAAAGGACTTTCATAAAGTTCACTGTGCTATATTCCACAGGAAAGTCTCGCTGGTCACTAAATGACCAGTAATTAACTGTGCTTCATCATGGATAATAGACAGCAGAGAAGGAGGGGGGAAGAACTATGATAATAATGAGGGGGATGGGGGCAAGTGTTGTAATTGGTCCATCAAAGTCTCTCCTTTGAGCAACACACATTGAGTCTACACAAGGCTAATTACCTGGGAGGAAAGGCACACCAAAAAGGTAGTGTCCATGAACACTTTAGCCAGGCCAGTTGCTTTGTAGTCTGGGACACAGCTCAGGGGGACACTGATGGAGAAGTGACTATACCTTGCAATAGTGAGGCATCTGCTCCTAAGAGCTCATGACCTCTGAGGTTAATTCATGACAAAAAGTGTTTCCTCTCATGATTGAAGTTAAACGAGTTAGGTCAGATTGTGCAAAAAAGCAGGTAACTCAGTGTCACTATTGGGATTCAAGAGTTTTAGCATCTTCTACAAAAAGGCAGAGTAGATGGAGAAATCTGCATTGCTTAACAGATTAATTTTCATAATTCAGCATTTTTCCTAGAACTGGTAAAAATTTTGCCTTTTACATAGCTCAGTAATTCTGTTAAGTAAAAGAGGTCTTGGTACAGTGTCAGCTAATCCAATGATCAAAACTACTCCTCATACCTAATAAATTTCCTGTATCATCAGTGGTGTGGGAAGGACTATCATTGTGCAGAGGAAAGACTGTGAGAGTGGCTAAAAGAGAGTTCAGCTCTGCCACTTATGAGCTCTGTGAGTTTGGAAAAGTCACCTTCTTGAATCTTAGTTTCTTCCTATGCAAAGCTGGAATATCACAGGAGTCTCATCTTTCAAGGGGCCTGAGTTTTAAAGTCAGCACTTGTGATAAAATCAATTATACACAAAATATCCTCTGCTGCTATTTCTTTTTCAAACACCAAATGAGATAATTGACTTGCACTGAGGGATTATGCTGTACAAAGAACTCATGTCTTTAAATCTGTCAGTCTAGAGCAACAACTCAAAAAACAAGAGATTCATAATCTGAGGCACAAGGATGAAGATGCAGTCAGGTGCTGGGTATTTACGTCCTGCAGCTCATTCTCACTCTGGGGCATTCACATTTTGATTGAAATGTGAGATGGAGTTCCTACAATCCCTAACTCAGGCCCTTTCTTTTCTTCCCCCCTACTTTATCCCTCACTTTACCCTCTCCCTTGTTAGAATTCATCTAGTTAAATTTTAGTTTGATGCAGTTCATCTAAAATACATGTATTAAAGAGTCACTGTAAGACTGCTAAATTAAAATATTTCATCAGTGGCAGCTATGAGGTGTGTCACATCTCTTTTCAGGAGACAGCCTGCTAGAAGGAGCATAGGGAGCTGACAGCCCTTCCCCTACCCAGGCAGCTTCCAGGACCTACCATAGGGTTTGTAGGAGGGGAGGATCCACCCAGACAGCTCTCTTAACTGCACCTGTGCCAGCTCAGGGGACACTAGGGCCAGGTGACTGCTGCCTACAGTAGGACTCTGCAACCTTGAAGCCAGAAGACTTTGCCCTGGGGTACCCTATCAGCCTGGCAGAGTCTTTTTCAGTCCACTTCAGTCCAAGGTTCTCATCCAATCTTTCCCTCCCCCTTCTTCCTTCCCTTCCCTTCCCTTTCCTTTTCTTTCCCTTTCCTTTCTATTTCCTTTCCTTTTCCTCCCCTTCCCTTTTCTTCTTTGCTTCCTTTTTTTCTTTTTTCCTCCCACCCTTCCTCCTCCTTCATTTCCTCTTTTTCTTCCCCTCAAAGGTGCCACAAAATGATTTGTGGCTCTACCCACCTATTTCACAAGTATTTCCTTTTCATTTCTAAGTGTATCTTGTCATCTGCCTCCCAGAGGTTTAGAACTGAGATAAAAGGAACATTCTGGGAATGTTAGCAATGAATGTAATAATGATTATTATCTGATTAAAAGAATGACTCCACTAACAGCAAAACTGTGAGGCATCTTCCCTCATGATGGTCTGATCCAAGGCTTCTCAAGAGAACCTCAGGCCTTACCTACCCTGCATCCAGTTCTCTGTCCCTGTGACAATGTTCCAAGAAGAAGAACACCTTTGCTTTTCCTAATGCTTCACTGCACTGAGCGAATTTCAAATCAACAAAAGATTTGAGAACTTCTGAATTAGCTAGGGAAAAAATGGACCTCTGTGGTCCTTTTTACCAAGAAAAAACACCAGGGTTCTGAAGAGCCTTCTTAGCAAAAGCTTCAGTGAAAGCCACATTCATTAAACAGAGTCTTTGCTGAGAGAGTTCTTGTCATGTCATTATTGTTGACCTTGAATGTGTAGTACAGGGGTACATAGGCCAATTATTAGACTTGGAGAGGAAAATGATGGTCAAGGTAGTAAGAAAAAGACAGCAAAATTAATGAAAGATCAAACTTGAAGCCCTAAGAACCGTCCTTTAGTGCATAAGAAACACTTCTCAGAGACAAGTCATGCTGTGGAGAACCTAGTTGTGATGACAGCTATCAATGCCATTCTCCTCATATCTGAGAGGCTTGTTCCAATTTGGTGAGCACAAACTTCACAGAGAAGGTATCAACAATATCATAATGGCTTGTGATCAAAGTATTATTGATGTTTCACTTATCACAGCAGAGAAATGACTGGCAAGCAACAGCAATTAGGAACTTAATAAAATTGTGTTTGGAGATGCCACTGCTGAAAAGATTGTCATGGTTGGTAAAAGAACTCAATAATTAATCACAATAAAGCTGATCCTGTTTTTCTTTCTGAAAGTACTTCCTCCATCAAAATATGATTCCTATCTGAAGAAAAAGGAATCAACTTTGGTCTGAGTGCTCACATAAGAGCCATGGTATGATGACCTCTTAGGCACACCCTAGCATGTTCAGGGTCAAGAGCTAGGCTAGGGGAAGAGAAGAAGAGAATATCCTAGAGATGGCTGTAATCCACAAGGTCAACAGTGACTAGGGTCTCAGCACTGAGTTTGCAAGAATAATTAATTACTATGTTGCTAAGAAAAGAATTCCAAAAAGAAGAATCAACACCAATCACAATCCCACACCAACCACTTTTGGGGAGGGAAAAACTATATTGAATTAGTACTAACAACAACAACAAATGGACTTGTAATTACCTGTCCCCAATACAAATTACTTTCTTGTGATTTATACTCCTGTTTCTATTACACCAAGTCCATGCTAGGTCAATATGCCTTATGTAATAGAGGAAATGATGGCTCAGGAATGTGACTGTCTTGGCCCTGAGCATGGTTCAGACCTTTCCCTAGCTGTTGTAACCACAGGCAAGTTACTTCTCTCTCAGAGACCATTATAGCTTGTATTTAGATATTTCACCAAAGCCTCATGGTGGGGCTTTTTGGAGATGATTGGACCTAGGGTGTGTGAATGTGGATTAAGGGTGTGTGATAACTAAATTGGTATTGCATAGATATGGGTCTGGAAAATAGGAAGGCCCATCCTAGGAATCAGTGGCAACACCCAAAAGGGTTATAGTCTGGATAAGATAAAAGAGAAAGGGGGGCTTGCTGCTACTGCTGCTGCTGCTACTTTGCTTGCTGCCTCCTGCCTGCTCTGCCATGGACTGTTTCTCCTCTACCATGTCCCTTTTGCCATGGCATCCTGACTTGGAGCCAGCCAAGTATGGACTGAAACCTCAAACTGTGAGCCAAAATAAACCTTTCCTCCTTTAACTTGTGGTTCTCATGTATTTTGTCTCAGCAATGAGAGAAGTAACTAAGAGAGTGTCTTCATCTGGAAAACATGAAAACAGGAATAACCACCGAATAGGAGTCTGTGAGACAAAATGCATCATGGATATACAAAGCTTTAACATCTTGCCTCAACAAATAATTTAAAATCAATCAAACTTTGTCCTACAACATGTGACAGATACATAGCTCAGAGAACAAAATCACTACCTGGCATTTATCATGTGCCTTACAACATAAGAAGAGCTTTTTTCATGCTAAAACTGCAAAAATCTCATTTTAACATTAAAGACTTTTGGAAGTATCATAAAAGGGACATATGATGGCTGGGTAACTTTGTAATAATAATAGCTAAATTATTAGAAAGTATTTATTAAGTAAAAATAAGTTCTGGCACTATTCTAAATGCTGTATACTAATTAATCTTGAAACCATTTTTTGAGGTAGGAACCACTATTCTCCCATTTCACAGGTTAGAAAATTGAGGCACAGTGAAGTTTAGTAATTTGTTGAAGGTTATACAACTTGCAAATGACAAAGAAACCAGCCATCTGATTTCCAACCTTGTGTTCTAACAACCATACCAAAATTGGTGCTCCTAGGGCTGACAAAGTTCTACTTCTTGACCTAAATGTTATTTGCAATATATTTTATTCATGTGGCTGAGCTGGCTGCAATTTATTTTTAAAAATCTTAAATTATGTTAGAAAATCAAATTTTACCACTTGATGCTGTGAGCAAAACTTGAGCATGTATTTTGTATATCATGTGTTTTCACTACAATAGGCACAGAATGAAATTTCTGTAATACTGCAATAATAATTGTTTTAGTTACAGTGGACCCTTGACTTATGAACTCAATTTATTCATGAGGGTTGGTTGTAACTCAAGTTGTTTGTAAAATACCCATAATTTGTTCTGAACCTCCCAAAGCAACCCTTAACTAACCTTTTCATAATAAAAAGGGTTGTATAATGTGTGTAATTCACCAGAAACATGAATAATTTTCTTAGTGTATTCACCAAAAAGTTATAAAATGTGCCTAACTTACCAGAAACAACAATTTCATACTGTACTCACCATTCAAGTTGACATCTTTGGCTTGGAGGAAGGGAGGATGAAATGGAAGGTGGCTATTGTTTAGCAGAAGAGTACCTTTCCATAAGAACAACAGGAATTTGGCTCTGTAGTGTCTTTTCTGTTTTTGGAAGAGTCTGTAGCCCACTAGGACCTGCTTCTGGCTCACTAGGTCTCAACCTTTTCAGAAATAAAAACTGGTCTAAGGCTGTCTGTTTCTGTCTTTTCTTTAACACTGTTCTGTAATATGACATGACATTGTCATTAAGCAAGTGAATGCAATAATTGGGTTTTTCTCTGGGTGGGTGTTCTCTACAAATATTTGTAGTCTGTCCATTTTTTCAGGATTTCCTTTATTTCAGAAGAACTTTGCTGCACTGATTGTTGATACTTCCACTCCTCTTCAGAAAACTCCTCAGCTGCCATTCTCTGTTGCTCAGCCAGAAGTTGTTGAAGTTCCTCTGTAGACAATTCCTCTGAGTGTTCCTCTACCAGTTCCTCAACATCACCACTGTTTACCTACAAGCCTATGGACTCTGCTATAGTGATACTGTCATCAATCACAGGGTCAATTGAAGGCTCAGGCTCCTCTACACAGCCTTCAAATCTCTCTCCTGTATAATTTTAGGGCAGATTTTCTTCCAGGCAGATCTCAGTGTCCTTAAAGAGACATTGGCCCAGAATTTCTCAGTTAACCCCACACAGGAAAGCTTGTTGTAATGTTCCTTCCAGAATTCTTTAAGGGTTAAATCTGTATCTGAAATCATCTGGAAGCACTTCAGAAACAGTTCCTTGGTAAATAGCTTCTTAAAGTTAGCTATAACCTGCTGATCAATAGGCTGCAGTAGAGGAGTTGTATTAGGTGGGAGGAACTCAACTGAGAGTCATGGGAATTCTTCAGCCAATTCTTCTTCCAAATCTCGTGGGTGAGTGGTGAATTGTCTATGATGAGAAGAGCCTTGAGTGGTAAACCTCTGTCCTCTAGATATTTCTTAACAGTAAGACAGAAAGTCTCCCTGATCCACACACACACACACGCACACACAAAGTACTCTTGTTACCCAGGCTTTTGGATTAGATATCCACATGACCCCAGGCCTATTCTTCATGACTTTATGTTTTCTAAACACTCCAGGGGTCTCAGAGAGATAATCCAAGACAGGCTTTATCTTGAGGTCACCTCTTACATTGGCACATAGCAATAAGTTTAGCCTATCTTTCATAGGCTTGTGGCTTGGCATTTTCTTCTTTTCCTGGGTAACGTATGTTCTCATGAGCATTTTCTTCCAGAAAAGGCCAAATTCATCACAGTTGAAAACTTGAAGAGCAAAAGCCATTTCTCTGTGTCATCTGAAAGTGGTGTATGTAATCTTCAGCAGCCCTTTTATCAGCACAGGCTTCTTCACTATGCCTAGTTACACTATGAACCCTAGTTTTTGCTTTAAAATTGTGAAACCACCCCTTACTGGCACAAAATGTTTTGCCAGTACCACTTGTTGATGGATTATCCCTTATAAGATCTGCATTTATAGCCCTAGCTTTTTCACAAATTATAGACTCAGGCTATAACCTGCCATCTGCTTTTCATTTTTTCACACTAATAATAGCCTTTCTACCTTGTCTAACACTGCTGATCATGACTTACTAATTTGAGTAACACCTTTAGCAACACTAGCTTCCTTATACAAATCTTTTCTCTGTAAGATTGCGAGATTCTGGTTTTGACATGCTGTACATATTACTGAGATTTGTCACACAAACACCACTCTCACATTTCTTCACAATTTCCTTCTTCTTTTTTATTGTGATTGCTCTCTTTATCTTCCTTTCCATCCTCAGCTTCTTTTCTAGCATTTTGGGGCCATTTTGATACCAGTAATTGTATCAACTATATAAAGCACTGACCAAAATTATGTCCACAAATATGTGCACTTGGGCTCAGAATGACACTTACATATTTTTATATATGTAAAATGGTATCGTGAGGTTTTGTTTACGACCATGAAGTTCAGGTCATAACTAAATTCTTTGGTTGTAAGTTAAAATTAAAATTCCAGTCATAACCTAAGTTGTTCACATGTGAGGCCAGTCGTAACTCGAGAGTCCATTGTATTTGCATTACATTTATAATTAAGACTCAAAAATCTGATTACAAGGAAAACAAGTATATTGAAAAATTCCATTCTCCCTATACAAGACTCTTGCAGCTCTGCTACTTCCAGCAGGCAACAGCAGGTACCTGTTGATTTGTTCTATAAGTAGGCTCAGATTCCTCAACCAGGACCTCTCCCTCTGGTCCTAAGGACACTGTTTCTTCTTCCTGCTCCTCACTCTCTTCAGAACAGGAATCAAACACATCAGCATAATACTCTTCAGCCACAAGTGGGTCTTCTGGGATCTCTGAAATAAAGTATAAGCAACAATCTCAGTCATTACAATATGAAGCTAGGATCCTCTGTGTTTTCCCGGAGGTGTATATTTGCTTGCTCTAACAAAGCTTTAATGAAGTGTAGGGTGGAGTCAGCAAAATGAAACCAATTGTGGAAAGGAAGAATACTTTCATTAGCAGCTACTTTTTGAAGGTAGGAGAATAAAGTCATGAAACAAGAAAAAAATGATATGCTTTAAAGTCTTTGCATTTGGAACCATGAATCCTTACTAAAAATGAGGATATTTAGGAGCAAAACAAGGTCAAGATACCTTGGGAAGCAGGCTCTACTACACAAAATGTTTTTAGCAGAGTCAGTTCTAATGAAACTATGTTAGCATTATTCTCAGAGTCTCTTTTTTTAAAAAAAAAAGTTAGTAGTGAGACAAAAAAAGATGGGTAGGATATATACCAAAGGCACTTTGGTAAGGTGGGGAAAATATCACAATTCTTTTATAAAAGGCTATGACAGCTTTTGAAATGGACTTCATTCTGGCTGGTCCTACAACCCAAGTTACTTGATGCAACATCATTAGTGACTAAAACAGAAGTGGTTCTTATAACAATCTTCAACAGAGAATGGACAAGAATGGATCAAATAAAGCATAGCATTATAAATTCTATAATTTTTTAATGGGGACCTAGAAACAAAGAAACATCTTTAGGTTGGGAGAGGAGTAAATTACATAGTGATACCCTAACAACATAAAGTACTGGCCATTTTATTTACTTATTTATTTATTTAGGCTTTCACCCATTTGCTTTTTTTTCTTTTATCTAGTTTTTATTTTTAATTAGTACAGGTTTGCATTACATAATGATTTAATTCCTTGAACATATACACCTTGATTTTTTTTATCCCCTTTCACTCCTCTCCCTCCCTATTTCCCCCTTCTCTTGATCCCCTTCCCATTTGAAAAAGACTTAACTCCCCACTTTCTATGATCTATCTCTTATTATTACAATTTTGGTTTCTCATATAAGATAAACCATAATATAAGTTTATGTGTCTGACTTGTTTCACTTAACATTATGGTCTCAATGTGCATCCATTTTCCTAAAGATGACTCGTTTATCCTTCTTTATGGCAAAGTATACTCCATTATATATAAATAAATGTTCTTTATTCATCTGTTGATGGACATATAGGTCTTTTCAAAGATTTAGCTATTATGAATTGTTCTGCTATTAACATGGGTATGCACATATCTGTAATATAATGTATTTAATTCTTTTAGGAAGATACCTAGAAGGGTAATACTAGGTCAAATAGAATTTCTACTTTTAGCTTTATGAGGAATCTACACATTGATCTCCAGTGGCTGTACTAGTTTATATTCCCACCAACAATGTAGAAGGGTTGCTTTTTCCCCATAGCCTCTCCAGCATTTTAGACTTTGCAATACTCTCTGAACTCATAAACAAAATTATTCTTCTAAATTATAACACAAAATGCTGTTTTTCAATCTATTGATGCTGTTTTCTCTCTAGAGGATAAGAAAATCAAATTTTGAAATCTGCCTCTATCATCTTCTATATAAAAGTCTGGATGAGATTCTTAAACTTACTGAGCTCGTCTTTGTCCAGTAAAATTTACATAAGGGCAGTGTATCCAAGTAGCTATGAAGATTCAATAGTAAGATGCTTATGAAACCATTTGTGTATAGGGAAACTTCATACAAACGTTCACTCGATTTCTACATCTGCACAAATTGCCTTTGTATTTACTAACTCCAGAACTCTTTGAAAATAAAGTACTTAGTGGATGTAGAATTCCTTGTCAAGGGAAGACTTTGAAATCTATGTTTTCCACCTAAAACAGATGAGGTTATACAGTAGAATAAGAGATAAAATTACATATATTCAAATCCACTTTGCCAAATCTGAGGAAGGGGCATATTAAGGATCCTGCACATTTAGCAATTTCATCACAGCCTGTTTCCCCTTCAGATCACTGACTCTCAGTGCCAGATGAGAAAAAGGATTTGTATGTAGGAGCAATGTCTTGTAAAAATCTTTATTTAACCTACATTCAGAAGGTCAAGATTATTACAGCATGAGAAGTATATGGAAATCAAAATCATCCACTGGGAGTTTTCCAGTTTTGCCATCAAAGAGGGGCATGTGTTGAATACAACAGTAGATGGAACCAAAATTTTCATATTTTCTCCTATGTCTCAGCCTTCCCTTCATCCCTTCCTTAATCTCAATCTCTGCATCTCTTTTAGGGTTGCCTATGATCTCTCCTTCTCCTTGCTTCTCTCTCTCTCTCTCTCTTTCTCTCTCTCTCTCTTTCTCTCTCTCTCTCTCTGTGCCTTTTTATCCCATCTGCCTAGCTTGTAGAACAGGCTGGAATGAGTGCTTTGATACTTCTTAAGGAAGTGCCACTGCCTTGGTCCAGCTCATTTTCAAAGGGAAAAGTCAAAAGAAATGTAAGTCTGTTTAAACTCCGTTTATCAAGCTTCATGTGTCTGAGCGCGCTGCAGACAGGCAGGTCTGTGCACACCCTACCGAGGTCCTGAGTCATGTGGAAGACACCGAATCACCCCACTGCAGACAGGCAGCCACCTGATGCCACATTACAAAGACGCAGAGGACACCAGACCACCAGACCAAGGTACTGAGTCCCACTGTTCCCGGCCCAGAGGTAGGGGCTTCTGAGCCATCGTCCCACTGCTCCTGGTCCAGAGGAAGGGGCTTCCCGGTCACCATCCCCCCCGCTGCTCCCAGCCCAGAGGAAAGGGCTTTTGGGCCACCTTTTGTCCCGCTGCTCCTGGCCCAGAGGAAGGGGCTTCTGGGCCACCATCCCTCCCACCAATCCCAGCCCAGAGGGAGGGACTTCTGAGCAACCATCCCATTGCTCCTGGTCCAGAGGAAGGGGTTTCCCAGCCACCATCCCTCTGGCTGCTCCCAGCCCACAGGAAAGGGCTTTTGGGTCACCATCCCTACCGCTGCTCCCGTCCCCTGTCCCACCTCACCCACCTCAGAGGAGGTAATCCGTGCAGGCGCTAACACCCCCCCGCCCCACTTGAAATGAGAAAACACGTCAATAAGTCTCAAAACCAGACTTCCAGATCACCTACAGCAACCCCAAAGGGAAATGAGATGGAACACTCTGATACTCAACCACCTGGACCCACACAACTGGCAACAAAAGGGGATATGGAAAAAATGAAATCAGAAATAATTTCTCAGATAACAGGAGAAATTGTGTCCCTAGTGCAAGACATGATTAATAAATCTAAAGAGGAGCTGAGGAACATGATAGAATCCCAACATAAGAAACAAATGAAATCCACAAAACAGATGCAAATAGATTACCAGGACATGAAAAACTCCATTGAAAGTCTACACAGCAGAATGAGCCAGTGTGAGGACAGAATTTCAGATATAGAAGATAAGATTGCAATTAGTGACCAGGAAAAGAAAAATTGCTTCAAAATTATAAGGGAACACAAGAAATCAATCCAACAGCTGCTAGATGATGAAAAAAAGAATAACATAAGACTGATTGGGCTCAATGAAGAAACAGGAGAGAGTGCAGATGACATAAAAAATCTCTTCACAGAAATAATTGCAGAAAACTTCCCAAGCAGGGGACAAGAGCTTGACATACAGATAACTGAGGCATATAGGACTCCAAATAGCCTTGATCAGAAAAAACTACACATAGGCATATAATTGTTAAGATTCCAGAAACTCCACAGAAGAACAAAGTTCTCCAAGCAGTCAGAGAAAAGAAACAAAATCACATACAAAGGAAAACCCATCAGAATCACGGCAGACTTCTCAACACAAACCATCAAGGCAAGAAGAGATTGGAGTGACATATTCCAAGCCCTAAAAGAAAACAACCTCCAACCCAGATTGATGTACCCTGCAAAACTATCTTTCAAAACAGGTGGAGAAATAAGATACTTTCATGACAAAGAGCACCTTAGGAACTTTGTGAATACCAAACCAGCACTCCAAAGAATTTTACACAATAGCCTAGGAACACACATTGAGGATCACAACCCCAGGAAGCAAAGCAGAATGAACCCATCTGGCATGACAAGAAATTAAATGTAAAGGGGGAGAACCCAACAAAAAGAAAAAGTGATGGCAATGACAAGTCAATACGTTTCAGTTATAACCATCAATGTTAATGGTCTCAATTCACCAAGCAAAAGAAAGAGACTGGCAGAATGGGTCAAGAAGCAAAATCCAACAATATGCTGCATACAAGAAACACACTTGATTCAAAAGGAAACTCATAGACTGAAAGTTAAAGGGTGGAAAACAATACTGCATGTGACAGGAACCCAAAAAAAAAGCAGGAGTAGCTATCCTCTTGGCAGATCAAGTAGATTTCAAACCAACACTGATTAAGAGAGACGAAGAAGGACACTACATCTTTGGAAAGGGAACAATCCAAGAGGAAGAGATGACAATCATAAATATCTATACACCAAACACTAGTGCACTCAACTATATAAAACAAATACTAATGGACATGAAAAGTCATATATGCACTAATACAATTGTAGTGGGGGACCTCAACACCCCACTGTCACAAATAGATAGATCAACTAGACTAAAAATAAGTAATGAAATACTAGAACTCAATCGAACTCTTGAACAAATGAACTTAACAGATGTTTACAGAGTCTTCCACCCCACAAAATCAGAATACACATTCTTCTCAGCTGCACATGGGTTATTCTCAAAAATAGACCACATACTCACACATAGAACATGTTTAAGTAAGTGCAAAGGAATTGAAGTTATCCCCTGTATATTATCAGACCATAGTGCGATGAAATTGGAGATCAATAGCAAAAGAAACTCAAAAAATTTCATAAACACATGGAAATTGAACAACACACTTGTGAATAACCAATGGGTCACAGAGGAAATTAAAGAAGAAATCAGACAGTTCCTTAAATTAAATGACAATGACAATACAACATATCGGAATCTGTGGGACACAATGAAAGCAGTCTAACGAGGGAAATTCATAGCAGAGAATATGCATATTAGGAAAACAGAACGAGCCCAATTAAACAACCTGATGCTAAACCTCAAGCTTCTAGAAAAAGAAGAGCAGGATAACCCCAAAGCTCACACAAGGGAGGAAATTATAAAGATCAGAGGAGAAATCAATGCAATGGAGACTAAGAGAATGATACAAAAAATCAATGAAGCCAAGAGTTGGTTCTTCGAAAAAATCAACAAAATTGACAAACCTTTAGTCAACCTTGTCAGAAAAAGGAAAGAAAAGGCCCAAATCCATGCAATTAGGAATGAAAAGGGTGAAATGACAGCAGACCCAGCAGAAATCCAGATGATCATCAATACCTACTTCCAGAACCTATACACCAATAAGATGAACAACACAGAAGAAATGGACAGATTCCTAGATACATATGAATTACCAAAGTTGAACAAAGAAGACCTAAAAATTCTGAACAACCCAATAGCAACCCATGAAATTGAAAATGTAATTAAAAATTTATCAACTAAGAAAAGCCCGGGCCCTGATGGCTTCACTGTTGAATTCTACAAGACATTTAGAGAGGAACTGCTGCCACTACTGTTTAAACTCTTCAATGAAATTGAAAGGGAAGCAATACTCCCAAATTCATTCCTGGAAGCAAGCATCACCTTGATCCCCAAAGCAGAGAAAGACCCAACGAAAAAGAGAACTATAGGCCAATCTCACTAATGAACATAGATGCAAAAATCCTTAATAAGATACTGGCAAACAGAATGCAGAAGATCATCAGGAAGATCATACACCCTGATCAAGTGGGATTCATCCCAGGGATGCAGGGATGTTTCAATATACAAAAATCAATTAATGTAATACACTATATCAATAGAGCCAAGGACAAAAACCATATGACTATCTCCATAGACGCAGAAAAAGCATTTAACAAAATCCAACATGCATTTATGATAAAAACCCTACAAAAAATTGGAATAGATGGTCTCTACCTCAAACTGATAGAAGCCACCTATGAAAAACCAACAGCCAATATCATACTAAATGGTCAAAAACTGAAGTCCTTTACACTCAAATCAGGAACAAGACAAGGATGTCCACTATCACCACTCTTGTTCAATATAGTTCTGGAAACATTAGCCACGGCAATTAGACAACAGAAAGAAATAAAAGGAATAAAGATAGGCAATGAAGAAGTCAAATTGTCATTATTGGCAGATGACATGATACTCTATATAAAAGACCCCAAGAACTCCACCAAAAGTCTTCTAGACTTAATAACCAAATTCAGTCAAGTAGCTGGTTACATGGTCAACACACAAAAATCAATAGCTTTCCTCTACACGAATGACAGACTCACTGAGAGAGAAATAGGGCAAATAATTCCTTTCACAATAGCATCCAAAAAACTGAAATACCTAGGAATCATCCTAACGAAAGAAATCAAAGACCTCTTCTCTGAAAACTATGGCACTCTGAAAAGAGAGATTGAAGATGATATCAGAAAATGGACAGACATCCCCTGCTCTTGGGTAGGAAGGATTAATATAGTGAAAATGGCCATATTTCCAAAACTGCTATATAGATTTAATGCAATTCCAATTGAGATCCCACCAGCATACTTCATCGACCTCAAGAAAACAATCCAAAAATTCATTTGGAACAAGAAGAGACCCAGAATAGCAAAAGCAATTCTAGGTAACAGAGACATGGCAGGGGGTATCACAATCCCCAACCTGTAACTATACTACAAAGCTATTGTGATAAAAACAGCATGGTACTGGCAAAGAAACAGACTTGAGGACCAGTGGAACAGATTAGAACATGCAGAAAGAAACAACGCCAGACACACTCAGCCATCTCATCTTTGATAAAGGAGCCAAACACCCTCACTGGAGGAAAGATAGCCTCTTTAATAAATGGTGCTGGAAAAATTGGAATTCAACTTGCCAAAGATTAAAACTAGACCCATATCTCTTACCATGCACTAAACTAAAATCAAAATGGATTAAATATCTAAATATTAAAATAGAAACTCTGAACCAGTTGGAACAGAGGTTAGGTAGAACCCTTGAAGACATCGGTGTTGGAAAAGATTTTATGAACAAAACCTCAGTTGCCCATGAACTAGCACAATCAACAAATGGGATCTCTTCTTATTAAAAAGCTTCTGCACAACAAGAGAAACCACCAGCAGTGTGAAGAGACAACCCACAATGTGGGAAAAATATCTTCATCTGCTCTTCCTCAGACAAAGGTCTACTGTCTCGAATCTATAAAGAACTTAAAAAGATCAGACCTCCCAAATTTAAAGACCCAATCCAAAAATGGGCATCTGAAATGAACAGACATTTCTCAGACAAAGAATTGGAAATAGCAAATAAATACATGAAAAAATGTTCAACATCACTGATCATTCGAGAGATGCAAATGAAAACAATGCTGAGATTCCACTTCACTCCAGAAAGAATGGCTGCTATCATGAAATCAACCAATAACAAATGCTGGCCTGGCTGTGGGGAAAGAGGAACCCTGCTCCACTGCTGGTGGGAGTGTAGACTGGTGCAAGCACTGTGGAAATCAGTATGGAGATACCTCAAAGAACTAGGACTAGAAGTCCCATTTGACCCTGCTGTTCCACTGCTGGGGATCTTCCCCAAAGAATTAAAAGAATCATACCACAGTGATATATGCACATCCATGTTCATAGCAGCGCAGTTTGTAATAGCTAAAACTTGGAAACAGCCCAAATGCCCATCAACTGGTGACTGGATAAAGAAAATGTGGTATTTTTATAAAATGGAGTACTACTCAGCCATAAAAAATGAGAAGTTAGAGACATTTATAGCTAAGTGGATGCACATTGAAGCAATACTCTTAAGTGAAATAAATAGGACACAGATGTGTAAATACTGAATAGTTTCTCTGGTGTGAGAAACTGAAAGTGTAAATAAGGACTAAATGTATAATAGGTAATGTGAAATAGGAAGAAAAGGGGCAAAGGGGAAGGAAGTGGGAGGGCTAGGGGAAAGGATAGAAGGGAATGGGATTAATATGAGAAAATGGAAAAATAGGAACAAAATCTTTGTAAATACGGAGGACTGGAGGGGTTGAAGGGAGGACTGGGCAAGGGTGAAAAATAAGAACCAAGAGAGACTATGTAAAGGTGCAAATTTCCAATGATGAATGTCATTATATCGTATACCTAAAATGTACCAATGATTAGAATGAATAATCGATAATGTAAAATAGGAAGAAAAGGTCCAAAGAGGTAGGGGTAGTGGGAGGCACAGGGGAAAGGAAAGAAGGGAAAGGAAAAAATGATGAGAAATGGAAAAAATGGAAATAAAGTCTTTGTAAATGGGGAAGGCTGGAGGGCATGAAGGGAGGGCTAGGAATGGGGAAAAAATAAGTACCAAGATGCATTATGTAAAGGCACAATTCCCAGTGAGAAATGTAATTGTGTTGTATACCTACAATGTACCAATAAAAGAATTTAATACCAAAAAAAAAGAAAAGCTTCATGTTTCTGTAAGTGGGTGCAGTTTAAAGCCTTGTTATGCTAAGGATCATTTCTCCTGTCACTGAAGGGAAAATGGTCTGTGATAAACAGCTTTAATTTTCTCATACCCTGAAGTCAACCTCATAACAAATGCACCAAAGTAGCATTCCAGATCTTCTCTGTGCTGGGTGTGTTATGGAAGGAATCCAATAGTGGTCATCCAAGCTTGGTGTGAGGAGAAAGAGAAGTGATCATCCTTTTCCAAGTGATATTTGTCAGACTCTTCAATGAAGGTCCAAATAAATAAATCCATTTCTCTAGGATTAAAGTGAGCAGCAGGATGCAGGCAGGGCTTGTTAAAACACATGGCCTGGGACAACCCCAAAGTTGTTAACTGGGGAGGTCTGGGGGTGGGGGCTTGAAAATTTTTATTTCTAATAAGTTGTAGGGATTGCTGGTGCTGTAGGTCCAGGCACTGCCCTCTGAGAACCACTGCTATAAGATGCAATCAGTTTAAATAAAAGTAGTATCACATAATACTATGTAGAAGATAAGACACACAATATTTTATACTATCTCTACACCTTCAAATCTTTCTATGTTAAGGCTAAAACATGAACAGAAATAAACTATTTTAGAAGAACCTGAATTGTGTAATTAATTGTCTTAACTACTTACAATCTTACTTAACTACTTACTTAACTACTTACAATCTCTATGTAGCAATAAGTAATGAGATGATCCCCATTTTATTAATAGGGAAGCACAAAACTAAAGATGAATAACCATAAGCTGCATCTGTTACATGTGCATAGTACTGCACAATTTTAAACCACATTTATATCCACTATTCCATCTGATTACTGCAAAGACTCTTCAAGTTAGACTAGGAGGACATTTTTTTCTGACCACTTTTTGGATAAGGAAAGTGAGGCTTGGACAGGGTAATAACCAACTAGAGGTTACACAGCTACACACATGTAGGACATGAGATTAGAATGCAAATCATCTAAATCATATCTTTCTTTCACCAAATCAGTGCTATTTTATGTTTAGTTAGGAATTTTCATCTTTACTAGTCAAACTATTTTAAAGTATGAGTATCTTTCCCATATTGGACAAGGGAAAGAACTTTGACTTATGTAACAGAAAAAAATGAAGCTTACTCATCCTTACAAATTATCTTATGCGAGCTGAGGATGTTAAAAGCTCAAGACCTCACCCAGACTCAGCCCAATTCTCACTACTTTGTCAGATATGCTCAAATCTGAGTGTACATCAAAATCACATTGAGGACTTGTGAAAACAGATTCCTGGCCCCCACACCCAGCATGTTATTCAGCAGGAGAGGGACAGGGTATAGACTCTACATTTATAATAACACTGCTAGTCTGGCAACACACTTTGAGAACTACTGCTCAGTGTACTAGGACCTTCAAGGAGAAAATGACACCCAGGTGCAATTGTTGAATAAAAACCTTTGTTTTACTTCATCTATTATTGCATCAGGATTTTAAATTTCTAAAATGACCAGATGTACATTAAAGACTTTTCTTAAAGACCTAGGTTTTATATAACAAAAACTTTGCCTAAAGGCAAAACTGTTTTCTCTTTAAAAAACTGTTCAGAGGGAGGATCTCAGCCTGTGTACCTGTCACTATCCCAAATGATTCAAACCACTGGCACACCTTGAACAAATGTATGTGAAAGACTTGCCAGAATGGTTTTCAGAGAGGCCCCAGTACAGTAGCCACAGCATTACCTACAATCATCATAGAAACATAAACCTCAGCCCTTCCCCATCCCTGACCTAGTGAATCAGAAACTAGAGTGATGGGAATCCACAATGTGTATTTTACACATGATCTTAGCCAAAAGGCCGAGAAGTGATCACAATGTGTATTTTAACAAGCCCTTCAGGGAATCCTAATGCACACTTAAGTTTGAGAAATACCAATTCAGCACGACTGACATTTAATGTCAGTGCAAATAAAAAATATTTTCTACAACTATTCCAGATAGTTACTAAGCTCTAGGAGGGCATGAGCCAAACCTGTCCTGTTCACCATGGTATCTCCAGTGCATGGTTCAATGCAGACACCAGACACTAAAAACTTCTTGCTGAATAAATGAATGCATAAATCTGTAAGAAATAAGAACCTTTAAGCTGCCACAAGTATCACACACAAATAATTGCCTAATATTTTTTCCCTGGGGGGAATCAGAATAGGGGAGGATAAGGACAAGAAAGAAATAGAATTTTTTCCCCTAAGAATTCCAGCCCATCTTTCTCACATACTTTGAACTTATATCTCAAATGTAGTCATGCCTTAAAAAAAAATTCGTTATAGTTTGAATCTTGAAAGTTCTGCAAAAGCCCATGTGTTGGAGAATTGGTCCCAGTCCATGATACTATTGAGAGGTGCTGGAACATTTAAGAGGCAGACCCTGAGATGTCTCACATCACCAGGGGTGTGGCTTCAAATGGGACAGAAAAGCCCAGTCTCCTCTTTCCCTTCCTGCCCAAGGGGTGTCCAGCTCTTCGCCATCATGTGCTCCCAACCATGATGTGCTGCTCCCAACCATGATGTGCTACTCCCCACAGGAGCAAAGGCAATAGGGACAACTAACTATGGACTGAACCCTCCAAAACTATGAGCCTAAACAAAACTTTTCTCTTTATAGGTTGCTGGTCTCAGGTATTTGATACAGTAACTGAAAGCTGACCAGCACAGTTTTATACTAAACTTTCCAATCCACAAACTTAGCAAGTTTGAGGATTCCGTCAGTGTGAGATGGTCCAGGCTGTTAGGCTGTGGCTTTTTCCAGATGCCCCAGATTCCTCTCCTTGACTCTCTTTGCATATTTAATAATAGTGTTAGAATTAATGTTTGCTGGGCAGGGTGACCTAATGAGTTGTGATCTTGAGAACTCAACAGATTCACTTGTACCCTTCAACCAGGAAGTACTGCAAGTGTTTTTCACTATATCCGCCGTATGGAGGAAAGGATCTCTTTATAAAGAGAGGATGCTGCTTACTTTGGCTTTGGTGGGATAGACTGAGTGTGGGTGCAACTAACAGTAGCAGACAGTTGCCCAGAGATGTTCTTTATTTTTCCTTTCCTCATTTTCTGAAGGGGAGAATGGTAATATTACATTAAGCCAGGAAATACTGAACAAAAGCTATTAAAGGCTGTAATAAGAACAAGCTAGTTTATTATAATATGTCCACATGGCCTCTCTAAAGACCATTTTCTCTCATTACAAACTGGGAGCAAAGGTACTCAGAATGATAATAGTTTTTACTTACAAGTCAGGTTTCAAAGAATTTCTTGTTTTCCTAAAAATGACATTTATGGGTATGAATAAGATTCCTAAAATTCATTTTTAACAGAAATGTCTTAAACAAAAACATAATTTTTTCAGATATAGGGGAAAATCTATGATTAATATGCTACAACATTCTCAAAACAGTAAGGTAGGGCTGGGGATTTAGCTCAGTGGTTTCGCTGCCTGCTGCGCAAGCACAAGGACCTGAGTTCAATCCCTGGTACCAAAAAAAAGTATGCAACAATAAGGTAAAAGACAAAGCCTTGAGAAGGAACATAGACATAGGCATTATCTATGCACAGCTGCATCTATTTTCCCTGAGAGCTCCATCTTATTTAAGGTAAACATAAAGTAAAAAAAAAAAAAAGACTTTGAAGCCCATTTTAACTGATTCTATCAGTTGCTATGAGAAAGAATGCCTTCCATTAGCAGAGGTGACATGAAGTCATGACTAAGAGGACAAACTATGGGATCAGGCTGAGGTTCAAATCTTGCCTCTGATGCTTAGTAGCTGTGTGACTTTGGGCATACTACTTCACTTCTCTGGGCCATAGTTTCTCACTTGTAAGTGGATGTAATATAGACTATTAATGTTCCACCCAAATCTGCTTACCAGACATAGTCCAAATTATGACACATTCATCCTCCAGGTGCTGTGAGTGTTGGTTGCTATATTAACCAGATAGTTTCCATAACAAGATTCCACAGCCTGGGTACTTTCTTAAAAGTCTCAGATCACAGTGGTGGCAGGAGTGGAATCTTCTGAGACCCTTCTTCTTGGCCACTCTTTTGCAGCCTCTTCACAAGACTTCCTCTGTGCACACAAGCCCCTGTGGCTGTATTTCTTCCTAATCACTTCTAATAGGACAGCAGTGAGACAGGAATACAACAGCCTCATTTAACTTAATCACCTCTTCAAAGGATTTATCTCCAAAAATAGTCACATTCTGAAGGGCTGGGGATTATGACTTCAATATAATAGTTGCTAATAGCACACAGATGTCCCCAGTTCCACAGAAGCTCTCCAAAATCAAAGAAGTTGCATTATCAAAGGAAGGTGTCTCACCATTTTGCAAAGGCAGTCTTGGCTAATGACTGACTGGCCTGAGGTAGAACCCTCTCAGTATTGTTATTCTTGCCCCAGAGCCCTTGTGTGATTAGGCTGGGGTTGGTGTCCAGCTAAGACCTCATCTTTACTCAGCTCCTTCACCTGCCCCATCCAGATATAGCCTGCTACACCCACCTAACTGCCCCCCAACACTTAGATATCTCCCAAAACAATAAACATGCACCAGAATATCCATTTTGGGCACTACTTCTAAGAAGTTCAACCAAAGACTTGGAAATTGTATTACAATATTTTAATTTATAAGTGTAACATAAAATATTATAGAAAAATAAGTGATCCTATGTGGTAAGATACACAACCCTTATAGGAAAAATGTCAGATGCCAGCAAGGTCACATTCTTTTACACTATTACTTTAATCCTCAGACCTTCTAGAAAACAATTGAGCAATACCCATGGACACTGCTGAAGTGAGCCATTTGTTAGGGATCAGTTGTATCTCAGACAGCTAAGTTCTTTATCTCTGGAGATCTAGAATGCTACTCAAAATCTTCCTAAAATGCTCTTTTTAGGATAATGTCCAGAGCATGGTAGATGTTCAATGAATGTCAGTTATCATTACTTAGCAGGAAGCAAGTATCATTATTTCGCAGGTACCATTACTTAGTAGGTTTGTTTTATAAATAGTTAGAGAATGCTTAAAAATTGTATTTGGAAACATAGCTCACAAAAGTACAGGGCAAGAAAATAATATGATCCTTTCTATGACCATTAATAGTAATATGTCAACTTGGTTAGATGAAGAAATGCTTAGCAGATTAGAAAAGTGTACTTTCGGGTGTGTTTGGATGAGTTATCATTCCTGCCTCTATCCTCTCTGGCACTATTCTCCTGATCTGTGTCTCCGCTGCCATGAACTGAACATCTTTGCTCCACTACACCCTTCCATCATGATGTTTCTGCCTTGGAGCCAGATGACCATAGACCATATCTACTGAAAATGAGAGCCAAAGTAAACATCTCCTCTTTAGGTTGTAGGTATCATCTGGTACCCAGCAGCAGGAGAGCTGACTAATATACCTTCTGTTAGAGATAAGAGGATAGGATTGGTCCTACTACAGAAAGAGGAAGGTAAGGAGAGTGGGAGAGAACATGGTCAAGGAGATGGTAGAAAGCCATCTGGTTTGTGAGGTGCCAAGCTCAACAAACACTTGGTATAGGAGAAAAACTTGTTTGTAATGTCTAGATAGATGAGTGGAGTCTTCAGCCTGGAAACACCAGCAGAGGCTGAGGGAAGATTGCAGTGGCCAAAAAATTCTCTTTTTATGTAAACAGATATATTAGACGTTTAAGCCAAGCTTCCCCTCATCTCCAAGGGGTAGAGATGTCCAAGTGGACATGTAGGCTACATCATTATTGGTACATAAAGGAAGCATTTGCACATAAATGGTGAACAGCAGAGCTAAAATAAAATCCTTCCTCAGGCAGAAGTAACATGTTCTCCAGGAAGACAGGTGAATTCCCCCAATTAGACAAAAGCCAGTCCTAAAACTCCAGCTTTCCATTCTCCCTAGACCCCTCTGTAGGGCACTCATCCCCTGCATTCCAAGAGGAAAAGGATTGACTCTGAAATTTTACTGACTTGGAAAAGGTATTTTGTCAATTTCTGAAGTTTGATTCAAACATACATTAGATTTTATTTTTCCTTTTCAATTTTTAAACGTCATCTCTCCCCCACTGTGAACCATAAAATGGCTTATATCAAGGTTGTTCAGTGAATAGTTAGCTATGCCTAGGATTCCATTCTTATGGTGTCCTAGTTCCCAGTGGAAGGCACTAAGATTGCTCACTGGGCCTCAGGAGTCATAGAGAATGAAAGGCATACTCTGAGACCAGTGATCATTCCTTTCCATGATGAGTCATCCCCTTTTATGGCTACCATGGGCCCCTGCTGGAGTTCCTAGAGAGGCTATTACTCCACATTCCAAATGGCTACATCATCTCTGTTTCATTACAAAGGGCCGTGTTCTGGGCCCATGGGAAGCAACTGTAATTTTCAATCACCATAACATTTAGTGGGGCTGGAGGCTTACAGCAGCATATTTGCTAAGGAACATTTTGAACCAGTGTTCAGTCCAGGGAGAATATGGACAGCCCCCAGTGAAATGAACACACTCATTATGTGAGGGAGAAGTGAACACTCCAGATAAGTTTGTTTTTATTTATACATGTTTGCAGTACATGCAGCTTATAATCATCTTGGGGAGTGGGTACATGTATATAATACAGCTTGGTTCTTTCTTTTTTTAATCCCTTTCCCCTTCCCCCCAGCCTCTAATCATCTGTTGATGGGTATACAGGTTGCTTCCAAATAAGTTTTAACACCCAGCTCTGCAATCACCTCCATCACCCACCTCCATCATCTTACACGTTGCTGCCTATAAGCAGCAAATATTGCCTAAAGCACTATGTTACTCTCCCCCTTTAATGGCTCCCCAACTGCCAATACAATTCAGTAAAAAATTTTCATTTTGGTAAGAAAGGCCTTCTACTCATGTAGTTGCGACCCACTTTCCTAGACCTACCTTTTCCTACCAATGAATTTGGTAGCTCTTATTTAAAGGCCTAAACCAAAAGGGAGTTTGATTGGATGCCCTAGGCTGGGTCCTAACAACTTTAATTTTCTAATGCTTTCCAGAATAGCTCTCATATGTACCTTTGAGTCACAACTTTGGCTTTTGTAACCTGGACACTTTACATTTTTCTTTGAACTCAATCTTGCTTTCCAACTTCATTCCTTGAAAGTGCTGCTCCTTCCAGAATTTCCATCTCCAGAATGGTAGCTATTAGTCACATGTGGCTATTATCGAGATTACAGCGTATTTCTAAGATTGTGGGAAACTCTTTTGGACAGCATCGTCCCAGGGTGCCCTCTCTCTATACCTGCTAGTACACAGCCTTCAGTTCCAATTTGGTTAAGAACAGTGATGGCAAATCTAGAGAATAAGTGCCCAAACTACAACCCAAAACTCACTTATTGCAAAGTGCCAACACTGAAATTTAAACCTGAATATCTGATGCTTGGCTGCTGGGGCAATGCTGGGACAACTGGGCATGTGTGCTGACAGAAAGGGCTCTGCGTGCCCGCTGCGGCACATGTGGCATGGGTTCACCAGCACTGCGCTAGAATGTGGGTCTCTTCTCTCTGACCTTCAGTTCCCCTCCTGGCCAGCACACCACCCACCATAGACCATGCCCACCCTGGAAAGAGAAACGAACCTCAGACCATTGCAGGACTCCAGCTGTCTTAGTTCTGGACTTGGTGGAGTACAGGAAGTAACATCTCATACCCGCTGTGAGCCAGTGTCACACCAAAAAGAGTTCTCACACCAAGCCTTGTAATTGTGTGATTCCTTTCTTTACTTCCTTTTATACAATATCTACACATAGGGCTTCCACAAATGCCCAATCCCACCCCATGCCTCAGAGAAAGGATCCTCACAAACCTTCCAGATCTCACAGCACACCAGGTCTTTCATAGCATAGCAGGGATCAAATCTGCCTTGTCAATAATGTCACTGGCTGCAAATGAAACTGAATCTCAAATACAAACAAGACATTATGATCTTGAGGGGAGCTGCACAGCAGTTGCTTGGTTTTACATCTCCGCAATGTTTCTCTCACATAACAAGCTATAGGTTGGTACCTTGACCTTTTCTAAAATAAATCCTCAAAACTAGGGCTAAAATTAACTACCTTGATTAGCTTAGCCTACAGCATCACATGAGGCTGTGAAAAGAAATAATTTTCTCGCCAAAATGCATATTCATGACCCTTTCTGTACGAAGGGCTAAATTAAGTACCGTACAGTACCTTTTTATATATAGGACAGCAGGTCCTGCTGTTTTCCTCTGAGTGACATCTCTATATTTGATCAAGTGCACTAAGGGCTCTCCACTCCCCCTACACACACACACACACACACACACACACACACACACACACAGAACAGAAAATAATCCTTTTGGAAACAGGTCTCTCTGGAGCTCTAGAGTCTGTGATTTTATCCTATGTGTCAAGATGATTCTCCCTCAGGCAAAGCTATAATATTTCTCTGAATTTTTTTTCTTTTTTCTTTGAAGAGCAAAAGCCAAAATGACAGGGGAAAAATTTGTCTTTTCTCCACCTGATTCAGAGAAATGAATCCAGGTCAGGAAATTCAGTCTTTCAAAGGGAATAGAAGGAGACTGCACAGAGACTGAAGGAGTTTATCCAGTAGCTGGATGCTGTGTTGGCTGGTAGAAGACACCTACTTCTGTGACATTAGGCAACTGCTTTAAGTTTCTTGAGCTTTGGAATCTCATCTGTAAAAAGGAAAAAACAATAGCTCACCAGCTGAAAACAGAGTCTGACCTTAATGGTTTTGCATTACATTCTGCTCTAAGGCTTATACGTTATGGCCTGGAGTCATGGATTAGACCAGTGTTGTAGTCATTTTGGGCTGCTGTAACAATGCCATAGACTGAATGGCTTAAACAACAGAAACTAATTTCTCACAGTTCTAGAGCCTGGAAGGTTCACAATTAAAGTGTCTGGTGAGGGCACTCCCCTTAGTTTGCAGTTTTTCTCTTCCTTCATCCTCACTTGCCAGAGAACAGAGAGACAGCAAGCAATCCGGAGTCTCTACTTACAAGGGTACCAATCCCATCATTAGACTCCATTCTCATGGCCTAATAATATTTTAAAGATCCCATCTCCAAACACCTCCCCACTGTGAAGTCAAGGGAGGTCCGCAAACATGCAGTCCATCACAACCAGTGTGCACAGAAGTCACCTAGGGAACTTGATGAAATTTGTATTCCTGCATGTCTGACATGCTTAGGGATGAAAGAGAGGGTATTAGCCTTTGAATCAACCTCTGAGTAGCAAAAGAACAAACCACTGTTTTCAGCCTCTGACTTCCTGGTATCTGTCAAGAAGTGAGATGATAACTAAGACTTACAAAGCAGAACCATTTAAATTGCGACCAAAACAAAGCTCTGCTTCCTCTTTCTTACTCTATTTTGGCTGTGTTTCCTCATTAGCAGTTTCCTTCATGTAGATAGGAGTGCATTTGGCAACTTGTTTATTGGCAGAGAGAACATCTTGCAAGCCAAATAGGACTTCCTGTTTGGTGAAATCCTGGAGCCATGATTTCTCTTTTCCACCTCCAGCCTCCTGAAAAACATTTGTCTCCCAGTGGCAGCCCTCTCTCTGTTAACTAGCCAGCTGGAGGCAATCAGCAAACTGCCAGAAGATCCTTGTTGACATAAGACTGTCTTAGCTCACTGATATGAAGAGTTTCCTCTTAATACAACAAGATGGTCCAAGAACCACAAAGGAAAACACAAGGGTTACTTGCTGCACAGATACTGTGGGCATGGTGCTCATTTAATATTTTTGTTAAAGGAAGTATGTATCATTTATATTAGGTAAGGCAAATTTCTCTGATCATACTTGAAAAAGTTTCTACTGCAAGGTTGGTATTTTCCTGGGTAACGTGTTCATTCTTGAACTCCACAGTGCCTGCTGAAATATAGTTATTGTCAGAGAGATCAAAATAAATTCAAGTTTAAAAGGAAGACTTTCATTGCTGTAAAATCTGGAAAAGCTTCCATTTCTATGTTCCCAGGATAGAAATACAAAATATATAAATATAATATATATATATACACACACACGTATACACACACACACACACACACACACACACACACACACACACATATATATATAAGGGAGGGGAGAGAGAGAGATATTGTTTTTTAAAAGAACTGGCTCACATTTGTACAATTATGGCAGCTGGCAATTCCAAATCTGCAGTGTAGGCTGTCAGGGCATGACAGCAGGCTAGAGATTCAGGAAAGAGTTAATATTCCAATCTTAAGTCTAAAGGATGTCTGGAACAGAATTCCTTCTTCTCTGTAGAACGTCAGTTCTTTTTGTCTTTGGGCTTTCAGTTGATTGAATGAGTTATGGAGGATAATCTGCTTTATTCAATAGCTACTGATTTAAATGTTAGTTACATCTTAAAAACTCCTTCACAGCAGGAGCTGGATTGGTGTTTGATAAAACAACTCAGTCCCCCACAGCCTAGTCATACTAACACATAAAATGAACAATCCCAGGTTCTAACAGGAGTATTCTTCTGCAAACTTGTTTTTGGACAATTTTTTGATGAAGTTGTCAGGGAACTCAGATTTTCCACTCAAGATTACAAAAGTCTCAAGCATAGAATCTCAGGTTATTTCCAAAGCTCAAGAACATCTTGACATTTAAATGTTGGCTTTTAGGCAAGGGAGATCACAAATTTGTTAATGAATAGAAACCCCAAACTATAATCATAATGTGTACCCTATCTCACTAAGCTCTTTGTTGGGAACCACAGGAAACAATCCTAACAGAGTTCTCCTGAGCATCCTTCTCAAAATATTCTTGTCTTCTTTTCTTTGGCGCTTTCAAATCTCTCTAGCAAGCCTGGAGGTTTGGGTCAAGATGCTGATGCCCATTGTGGACAGAACCAGGTAAGCGCGTCACCTTATGGAGTGGTGCCTGAACAAGCAGGTGTGCTCTAGCATGATGGTAGGAAAAGTTCCAGCACTCAGGGCTCAGACATTCATGAGAATAATTTTCCTTATGGATTACTAATGCAGTGATTCAAATGGTTATTCTGCGACATAGATGGTATGCCAATAAAACAAAAAAAAATTAAATTGAAAGCCTAATTCAGAGAAAACTAATGAGGAAATAAAAGAACTCCATTGTCCTCTTATAATAGCCAGAAATCACTTCCAACTTTTTAAAAAGGTAGGTGTTTTAGATTAGGTTCCCTAGAATAAGGCTCTAGATGAAGAATTCTGTGGAAGGTATTTATTGGCAAGGCAGTACCCAAGTAGACTTCCACAAGACATGACTTGGGCACAATCTTGTGGAGCTCTAGGGACAATTCACAGGGAGACACTGGGAAGAGGGCTGCCTCTAGGGGCTGGCAGTGTGGGAGTCAGGTGTGTATTCCCAGGCACTCCTGGCTCTCCTTGAGTTTAGACAAAGCAGGCTCTGGCAGCCTAAGAGAAATCTTTCCAAAAGAGGCAAAAGGGGAAGACTGAGCACAAGAAAATGGTAAAGTATCTAGCAGGGTATGGACAGAATATTGATAACAGCTGCTATACTGGGGGAGAACTTTTTTTCTTGACACTAGATTCCTATTCAGTTTTCTCCAGGGCTTCCTATTTTTGGCTCCCCTACTAAGAAACCCCCTTGCCATACACCTGCACCAAAAATAAGAAACAGAAGCCCAGATGCACACTCTTCTCCATTCATAAGTACCTAGAGTGCTTAACCTGACCCACATTTCTTACCACTTCTCAGGTCTTGACCCTTGGACCAACTGTTTCACTTATTCATCATTCATATTTTAATTTGTCTAGCTCCATCAAATGGTGACTTTGCCTTTACTCAACCAGAATTTCAAACCCAAATGAGTCTTCACTTCACACCAAGCACAGCCAACCCCAGCATTTTGGTTAGTTCCTCAAGTACAGTTAACTTTCCCCTCCCTTCCCTTCAATTCCCTTGGCCTCCAGATCTGGCCCTGGCCCTTTATGTACTGTCCTGACTTGCTTAACCATGGTGTTTAAGTTCATGTTTAGCTGATAACTTTCTTAAGAAATCAGCATCTTCATGGAGAAAATCTTGAAGTCACAAGGTTCACTTTCCTCTCTGTTAGTATTCCACTCATCATTCCTTCAGAACATATGTTTGTGCACGGCCCCTGACCTCCTGCTGCAAACAATGAGAAAGCACAAGGCATGCTTATTGATTTGCATCAAGTTCCTGTCATAAACAGCAATGCTAAGTCATCCTCTTAGAAAATTAATTTGACTCTATTTAATAACTAGTGAGAAACAGATACATTGTATATTTGCAAGGTAATAGTATTAAAAGTCTTTGTTCCAGTGAAGCCTAAGTCAAGTTTCAATAGAGGAAAGGAGAACACCTAGCAAGAATATTTCTCTTCAAATTTACATTTTCCAATGCTTTTGCTGTATCTACCAGTATGTCTAAAACTCAGAGGAAAACGGCAGAAAAATGACTTAAACTAAGGATCAGCAAACCAGAGACTGCAAGCTGAGTCTGGGCTGCCTGTTTTTTGTTTGTTTGTTTGTTTTTTTGGTACTGGGCATTGAACTTGGGTCCTTGCACTTGCGCAGCAGGCAGCAAAACCACTGAGCTAAATCCTTGGCCCTGGGCTGCCTGTTTTTGCAAATAGGGTTTTGATGAAACACAGTCATAGTCTGTATTGTCTATAGCTGTTTTCACTCTTCAGTGCCAAAGTTCAACATCAGAAATGTATAGCTGTGACAGAGGTGGTATGTCACAAAGCCTAAAATACTTATTACTGAAAGTTTAACAACCCATTATTTTGACAACAAATAGCCATTCCTGACTCTAAATAAATATTGTACACAAATCATGGCTCTAGCAGCAGCCTTTTCTTCAAATCCCTGGTTGCTTCCAAAGCATCCATCCATAGTAAACATGGAAATTCTGTAACAGTTCACGGTCGGTGCAGCCTAGAATCTCCACTGTGGACCATAGGACTTGTCACCTGAGAAAACTCTTGCTGAGCTTGTTCTGGATGTTAAAAGCCAATTTAACAACTGAGAAAACCATTTTTAGTATCTGATTTCAGTGTGCCAAGTTTTATTCAAACACTAACCCTGTGGACAAGCCTTTGCCTGAAAACCATGCAGCTACAAGGGACAAAGTTGCGTGTGAGGCTATATCCTTCTAAAGGCTGTGCCCCCTATGATCAAATGACTAAACAATCTCTACCCTTGACTCAGGGAGAGATGCAAGAAAGCCTTGTTTTCACTCAGGACTTTGAATTAAAAAAAAAAGACAATGAGAAATTAGAACCCCAAATGTGAACTGTTTAAAATCTGAATTTATGATCCTCATGTGTTAAAGGATCTCATGAGAAATTAACGTTAAACTAGTCTAAAGCAGTTATACAGGACATCTGGTAGAAAAAAATTACATTTCTATTACCTGCCATATAGCATTTTCTCAGAGAAAAAATCTCTACTAACGATAAACTCTCCATAGAAAATTGTTCCAAAGAGTACTGCAATGAGCATCTGACTTTGCATACTTTGTGGAGTAACAGTCATGTGGGCCTTAGTGACAGGGATACATTCTTAGTGTCACTGGGCAATTTTACTATGCACATAAATGAGTGTACCTAAACTAAGATGAACATAACATAACTAGGCAGCATCATATATGGGGCCACCATTATACAGCTGGCTCATAGTTGACAGAAATGTTGTTATGTGGCACATGACTGTATTTCTGGAGAATGCACTACTAGAAGTGGAATACTGGGTCAAAGGGTGTGAGCACTTCAATTGGAGAAACTCTTCTCCTGAGTAAGTATATACTTTGGTCTCTCTCTACAAAAGTGCTATGTCCTAAGTAAAACCACATATGTACAATATAATGAATAAATATAGAGCAAATACTTATAAAAGTACCATGTAGGTCAAGAAATTCAGAATTAATCACATCCCAAATCCCATATATCTTCTTGGCTATAATCCTGCTTTCACCATTGTATTTTATAAGATACTATATTTTATTTCTATTTGTGGTTTTCATTTGCTAACTTCTCCAGAATGTTACATTTCATGATATTAGAAACTTTTTGATCTCTATATCCTCAACAACCAGAACAGCACTTTACACATTCTCTAAAAAATACTGAATAAAAATATTAATTATCTTCAAATATTATAAAATATTTATTCAAAACTATGTTATTTTACCAATAATGCATAAACAATCATTTTCCCCATACTTGTTAACATTGTAGATTCTCATTTATGTCAATCTTTGCCTACTGGTTTTAAAAAATTGAAACATATCACAATTTTAAATTTTTACTTTCTGAATATGTAATAAGGTTGATCACTTATTGTTTATGATGTTTATGGTAGTTATTTATGAAATTGGTAATTTTGTTTGCTCCTTTTCTGTTGGGTTGTTTTCTTTATTGATTTAAGAGAACTGGTAGGTAATCACACATATTTTAAATATAACAATGTATACATTTTAAGAATGATATTTTCTTAACTTATTTCTCATTTTTTAACTTTAGCATGCATTTTGCTATACAGAAGTTTTCTATTTTATATAGGAACTACTGTATTTTTATGCTTTCTGGGTTTATTTTACAATTATAAAGAAATTTACTATTCTAAGATTATGAAATTACTCTCCAATATTTTATTTTATTGTTTGTTTAATGTTTTACACACTTAAAATTTTAACTCACTGGAATTTTGTGTGTAATACACAGTAGGACTCTATTTTTTTAAATAGGAATTTTTCTAAGACCATTTATTAAAATATACTTTCTTTTGTCATTAAATAAAATAGTACCTTTTCATATTTCAAATTCACATAAATTCAAAAGCAAATTTCTGGGTTCTTTATTTTGCTCTACTGATCTGTTTATCATTGAATTTCTCCAGAAAGTTTTGAAGACTACTGATGGGGTATCTGAGAAAACATTTAGGAGTTTTGTGTCAGAGTAGATGCTAGACATTTGCTAATCATCACTTTTCATATTCTATCATTTATCATAATGAAATAATTGTTACATTTCAACTTGCAAAGGCCTTTCAGTAAATTGACTACATAGAATTACCACCAAATCAATTGTAAATATCCATTTCCAGTCATTGAGTATTTATTAGGCACATTGCACAAATCAGTATAAAAATGTCCAGATGAAGTTTACAGACCACTGGAGTGAGACAGATAGATAGATATAGATATTCTTATATATTATATACATATCTATATATATTTTTAGATGTGTATGTTCTGTATATATTTTAAAATTATATATCTATAGATTAGCTCTCAACAAATTAGACAAGTTATCATTCCACCTGGTCCCAACTTTCAAACATAATCTTGCTATGTATCCTTCTTTCCTGATTTCTTCCTCTTTTCTTCATCTCCAACTGCTCTCCCCAGCTTCGGATCCTACACTGTGTGGGTCAAATCCTCTGGCATCCAACGTGGCCTGTACAAGAGACTTCAGAACACACAAGCCTGACTACCAAGTGACGACAGTAGAACAACATGGTGCTGTGGTGATGTAAAGAAAAGCATGTCTCTGTGAGACTGGATGTGAACATCTTGGCTGGAGATTGACTCCTTTCTGCTGTGACATCTTAACTAAGTCACTTCACTCCCTGGATTTCAGGCTGTCATGAACTGAGCAACTTTGCTCCATCATACACTTCCACAATGATGTTTCTGCCTTTAATCCAGATGAATATGGACTGAATCCCTTTAAAATTTACTGTTGGTCTCTAAAATGACTTAGAGAAGTGGAGCTGTCTCCAGTGCCAAGGAGGTGAGGAGCAGGGTCGCCAACAGCACCCATTGAAATGAGAAGACACATAAACAAATCTCAAAACCAGACTTCTAGATCACATAAAGCAACCTCAAAGGGAAACGAGATGGGACACTCTGATACTCAACCACCTGGACTCCCTGAACTGGCAACAAAAGAGGGTCTAGAAAAAAGGAAATCAGAAATAATTACTCAGATAACAGCAGAGATTGTACTGATAGTGAAAGACATGATTAATAAATCTAGAGAGGACACAGATAAAAAAATAAAGGATCTGAGGAACATGATGGAATCCCAACATAGGAAACAAATGGAATCCATAAAACAGATGCAAACAGATTGCCAGGAGATTAAAAACTCCATTGAAAGTTTGCACAGCAGAATGAGCCAATATGAGGACAGAATTCCAGATATAAAAGATAAGATAGCAATTAGTAACTAGGAAAAGAAAAATTTCTTTAAAATTGTAAGGGACCACGAGAAAGCAATCCAGCAGCTGCTAGACAATGCAAAGAAGAGTAACATAAGACTGATCGGAGTCAATGAAGAAACAGAAGAGAGTGCAAACAACATAAAAAAAGTGATCACAGAAGTAATGGCAAAAAACTTCCCAAGCAGGAGAAAAGAACCTGACATACAGATAAGTGAAGCATATAGGACTCCAACTAGCCTTGATCAAAAAAAAGTCACATAGTTATATAATGGTTAAGATTCCAGAAACCCAACAGAAGAACAAAATTCTGCAACCAGTTAGAGAAAAGAAACAAATCACAGACGAAGGAAAGCCTAACATAATCACACCAGACTTCTCAATGCAAACCCTCAAGGCAAGAAGAACTTGGGAGTAATGTATTTCAAGGCCTAAAGGAAAACAGCCTCCAACCCAGATTGATGTACCCTGCAAAACTATCTTTCAAAATTGATGGAGAAATAGGACACTTTCATGACAAAGAGCACCTGACAAACTTTATGAATACCAAACCAGTACTCCAAAAACTTTTAGACAATATCCTAGGAAAAGACAACGAGGATCCCAAGCCCAGGAAGCCCAGAAGGATGACTACACTAGGCATGACAAGAAATTAAACACAAAGGTGGAGACTCCAACAAAAAGGAAAAGTCATGACAAGGATAAGTCAATATGTATCAGCTATAATCATTAATATGAATGGTCTCAATTCACCAATCAAAAGAAATAGACCAGAAGAATGGGTCAATAAGCAAGATCCAAAAATATGCTGCATATAAGAAATTCAAAATTAACTCAAAAAGAAATTCAGAGACTGAAATTTACACTTGATCTTAGCCAAAAGGCCGAGAAGTGATAGAGACTGAAATTTAAAGGGTGGAAAACAATACTCCATGTGACAGGAACCCCCAAAAAAGCAGGAGTAGGTATCCTCTTTGCAGATCAAGTGGATTTCAAACCAACACCAATTAAGAGAGACAAAGAAGGACACTACATCCTTGGAAAGGGAACAGTCCAAGAGGAAAAGATGAAGAGATGACAATCATAAATATATATGCACCAAACACTAGTGTGCCCAACTATATAAAACAAATACTAAAGGACAGGCAACGTCAAATAAGCACTAATACAATAGTAGTGGGGGACCTTAATATCCCACTGTCACAAATAGAGAGATCAACTAGACAAAAAATAAGCAACGACACACTAGAACTCAATCTCTTGAATAAATGAACTTAACAGATGTTTACAGAGTCTTCCACCCCACAAAATCAGAATACACATTCTTCTCAGCTGCACAAGGATCATTCTCCAAAATAGACCACATACTCGCATATAGAACATGTTTAAGTAAGTGCAAAGGAACTGAAGTTATTCCCTGTATATTATCAGACCATAGTGTGATGAAATTGGAGATCCATAGCAAAAGAAACTCAAAAAATTTCATAAACACGTGGAAATTGAACACCACACTTCTGAATAAACAATGGGTCACAGAGGAAATTAAAGAAGAAATCAGACAGTTCCTTCAATTAAATGACAACAACAAAAAAAATATCAGAATATATGGGACACAATGAAAGCAGTCTTACAAGGGAAGTTGATAGCACTGAATACTCATATTAGGAAAACAGACTGAACCCAATTAAACAACCTGATGCTGAACCTCAAGCTTCTAGAAAAAGAAGAGCAGGACAAACCCCAAGCTCATACCAGGGAGGAAATTATAAAGATCAGAGAAGAAATCAATGCAAAGGAGACTAAGAGAACAATACAAAAAAATCAATGAAGCCAAGAGTTGGTTCTTCGAAAGAAAAAACAAAATTGACAAACCCTGAGCCAACCTTATCAGAAAAAGGAAAGAAAAGGCCCAAATCCACGCAATTAAGAATGAAAAGTATGAAATTGCAAAGGGCCCAGCAGAAATCCAGAGGATCATCAATACCTACTTTGGGAACCTATATTCAAATAAGATGGAAAACACAGAAGAAATGGACAGATTCCTAGATACATATGAATTACCAAAGTTGAATGAAAAAGACCTAAAAATTCTAAACAACCCAATATCAATCAATGAAATTGAAAATGTAATTAAAAACTTCCCAACTAAGACAACCTTGGGTCCTGATGGCTTCACTGCTGAATTCTACAAGACATTTAGAGAGGAACTACTGCTGTTACTCTTTAAACTCTTTAATGAAATTGAAAGGGAAGCAATACTCCCAAATTCATTCCTGGAAGCAAGCATCACCTTGATCCCCAAAGCAGAGAAAGACCCAACTGAAAAAGAGAACTATAGGCCAATCTCACTAATGAATACAGATGCAAAAATCCTTAATAAGATACTGGCAAATAGAATGCAGAAGATCATACACGCTGATCAAGTGGGATTCATCCCAGGCATGCAGGGATGGTTCAACATATGCAAATCAATCAATGTAATACTGTGTATCAGTAGAGCCAAGGACAAAAACCATATGATCATCTCAATAGATGCAGAAAAAGCATTTGACAAAATCGAACACAAATTTATGATAAAAACCCTACAAAAATTGGAATAGACAGTCTCTACCTCAATCTGATAAAAGCTATCTATGAAAAACCAACAGCCAATATACTAAAGAGTCAAAAACTGAAATCCTTCACACTAAAATCAGGAGCAAGACAAGGATGTCCACTGTCACCACTCCTGTTCAATATAGTTTTGGAAACATTAGCCATAGCAATTAGACAAGAGAACAAAATAAAAGGAATAAAGATAGGTAATGAAGAACTCAAATTGTCATTATTTGCAGATGACATGATACTCTATATAGAAGATCCCAAGAACTCCACCAAAAGTCTTCTACACTTAATAAACAAATTCAGTCAAGTATCTGAATACAAGGTCAACACACAAAAATCAATATCTTTCCTCTACATGAACAACAGACTCACTGAGACAGAAATAGGGCAAACAATTCCTTTCACAAGAGCATCTAAAAAACTAAAATACCTAGGAATCAACCTAACAAATCAAAGACCCCTTCTCTGAAAACTATAGCACACTCAAAAGAGAGATTGAAGATGATATCAGAAAATGGAAAGACATCCCTTGCTCCTGGGTAGGAAGGATCAACATAGTGAAAACGCCCATACTTCCAAAACTGCTATATAGATTCAGTGCAATCCCATTGAAATCCCAGCAGCATACGTCCCAGACCCTGAGAAAACAAACCAAAAATGCATTTGTAACAAGAAGAGACCTAGAATAACAATAGCAATTCTAGGTAACAGAGACATGGCAGGGGGTATCACAACCCCCAACTTGAAGCTATACTACAAAGCTACGGTGATAAAAACAGCATGGAACTGGCAAAGAAACAGACATGAGGACCAGTGGAACAGATTAGAAGATGCAGAAACAACTCTAGACACACTCAGCCTCCTCATCTTTGACAAAGGAGCCAAACACCCTCGCTGGAGGAAAGATAACCTCTTTAATAAATGGTGCTGGAAAAATTGGGTTTCAACTTGTCAAAGATTCAAGCTAGACCTATATCTCTCACCATGCATTATACTAAAATAGAAATGAATTAAAGATCTAAATACTAAAACAGAAATGCTGAACCATCTGGAAGAGAGATTAGGTAGAACTCTTGAAGACATTGGCATAGGAAAAGATTTTATGCAGAAAACCTCAGTTGCCCGTGAACTAGCACAAACAATCAACAAGTGGGATATCTTCTTTCTAAAAAGCTTCTGCAGAGCAAGAGAAACCACCAACAGTGTGAACTGACAACCCACAATGTGGGAAAATATTTTCA
Source organism: Heterocephalus glaber (assembly GCF_053883595.1). Lineage (NCBI taxonomy): Eukaryota > Metazoa > Chordata > Mammalia > Rodentia > Bathyergidae > Heterocephalus > Heterocephalus glaber. The sequence continues at coordinate 7,105,337 of NW_028258324.1, read as the reverse complement.
CCAGCTGTTCCTCAGACAAAGGTCTACTATCTCGAATCTATAAAGAACTTAAAAACATCAGACCTCCCAAATTTAAAGACCCAATCCGAAAATGGGCATCTGAAATGAACAGACGTTTCTTAGACAAAGAAGTAGAAATAGCAAATAAACATATGAAAAAATGTTCAATATCACTGGTCATTCAAGAGATGCAAATGAAAATAATGCTGAGATTCCACCTCACCACAGAAAGAATGGCTGCTAACACGAAATCAACCAGTAAGAAAAGCTGGTGGGGCTGTGGGGAAAGAGGAACACTGCTCCACTGCTGGTGGGAGTGTAGACTGGTTCAACCACTGTGGAAATCAGTATGGAGATACCTCAAAGAACTAGGACTGGAAGTCCTATTTGACCCAGTTATTCCCCTGCTGGGTATCTTCCCCAAAGAATTAAAAGAATCATACCACAGTGATATATGTGCACCCATGTTCATAGCAGGACAGCTTGTAATAGCTAAAACTTGGAAGCAGCCCAAGTGCCCATCAACTGGAGACTAGATAAAGAAAATGTGGTTTTTTAAATAAAATAGCCGGGGATTTAGCTCAGTGGTTTCACCACCTGCTGCCCAAGTGCAAGGACCCAAGTTCGATCCCCAGTACCAAAAACAAAAACAAACAAAAAAAACCACCAATAAATAAAATGGAATAGTACTCAGCTATAAAAAATGAGAAATTTGAGACATTTATAGCTAAATGGATGCACACTGAGGCTATACTACTAAGTGAAATAAACAGGATACACATGTAAATACCAAATAGTTTCTCTACTGTGAGAAACTGGAAGTGTAAATAAGGAGTAAAAGGTATAATAGATAATGTGAAATAGGAAGAAAGGGGCAAAGGGGAAGGGGAAGTGGGAGGGGTAGGGGAAAGGAAAGAAGGGAATGGAATTAATATGAGAAAATGAAAAAATGGAAACAAAGTCTTTGTAAATAGGAACGGATGGAGGGATTCATGGGAGGGCAGGGGAATGGGGAAAAAATAAGAACAAAGAGATTATGTAAAGGTACAGATTTCCAAAGATGAATGTCATTATATCGTATACCTAAAATGTACAAATAAAATTCATCCAAAAATATATATCTGTAGACATTATCTGTGTACATGCAACTGTTAAAGGTGAAAGGAAAAAAATGGCTCCAGCTTCAATGACCTGCACAACTCCAAGGAGTGCCATTTCTATCTAGGTGCACAGCAGGTGTGACTATATGCAGTGGCTCTGGGGTGTTAATACAAGTCAGAGTAATACCTGGGATCTAACTTGTATATTTAGCTGAGAGAAGCGCCTACTGACATTTAAACTGAGGCTTGAAGGATGAATAGGCATGAGCTGCATACATGGTCTAGTATAATATGGCTTCCAGGAGAAAAAGTCTTTTCAGTGGTGGGAAAGTTATGGCCTATCCAAGGAAGAGCAAGCAAGCCAATGTGGCTGGACCATAAGGAACTGGGAGACAAACAATTCCAGTATTCAATGCTAAAATCTAGAAAGTCTCAGGCAAACTGGGATGACTGGTTACCCTCACAAGAATAAGGAGTGTAGCATGGGGTGAGGTGATAGGTCTGGGGGAGAAGCAAGTCAGTGATGCCCTTGTAAGTTTTGTGAAAGTTTTCCCTTATACACAACAGAAAGCCACTGAAGGCTTTGAGAAAGCAGTGGCAAACTTTGTTGTTGTTGTTTTTTTTCTGGTACCAGGGATTGAACTCAGGACCTTGGACTTGCCAGGCAGGCGCAGCATCACTGAGAAAAAATTATCAAGATGTGGTATATACCAATTACTCAGCACTAATGTATTTATTATGCATCAAGACATACTAATGAAATATTTTTCAAAGCAAGACTATTTTGGCAGTGACAAAGAAGAGGAGGGCAGGAGACTAAGGCAAATGCAAAAGCTCAGGTGAGATGATAATAGTTGCTTAGACTTGGGCAACTGAAGGGTTCCATGAGCAGCCTGGGAAGGGGACCTCAGAATCCATTATATAGCTGAGTGCTGAAACTGGAGTTAGGGAACTTGTCTGAAGCCACAGAGAAAATGTGGGACGTCTGGATCCATCCTCTGATCTTTTCACTCTACAGTTTTTGATTTCTCATTGTATTATACAGTCCTCTTGATTTATATTCATCATACTTTAAAATATGCAAAATTCACAGTTTAAAATGGTGTGATAATTACTATTAAAATATACATCAAGAAAACATAAATTTATGAAAACAACAATGTAAATGGTATAAGCATTGTGTTGGTTCAATCAAAAAATGAAAATTACTATATTGAATAATGGGAAAGAGAAAAAATATCAGTGCTAAAGTAAGAAAAGGTGAAGCATTCCTGACTCTAAGATCTGAATTAACAGGCTCCTATTTAAGAAGCCCTAGAAAATGCTATAGAATCTACTGTAATAAATCTAGACAATGGAAGATATGTATATAAAAAATATAAATTTTAGCTCATTGGTGCTTTTGGTGTGCACTCAACTAGAATTGTGTTTATGCCACCAGTACCACAAGTGTCTTTGTCAAATGCACCTAATATTTTATAAGCTATTCAACTAAAAATAATTTTATATTTTCCCAAAGGAACGTTAAACAAACAGCAATACATTCATTTAAGACTATAGCTGCACATAAAGATATATAACATACATATAGAGATAGCTATATGTATAATTTATTGACAGTGACATAGAAGAATCCATTAGAAATATTCTCTGAAATCCAGGCTACCAGGGACAGAACATATTTCACTATCACCATACCTTCCAGTGCCTGAAGGTTTCATTTCCATGATGATAAAAGCTGAAAATAAATGTGCTATAAGGTGTTGATTGAATTTGCTGATGGTACATCTCTCTGAGGACTATTTTTATTAGAATTTGAAGAGTAACAAAATAACTTATCAGATAACTTGTAACATGTTTGAACTTCTGCAATGATGCAAAACTTCTATGCTCCACAAATGCTGGAGCCAGGCATTTGTGTGATTTACAAACTACCAAATCTTTGGGAGAAATATATAAGTAAATGAATATATTTCACTACAAAATTATCCCCATAGGAGGCCCCACAAACAATTTCAAGATCTTGCAACTACCTATTTAGCACTTAAAATGATGCCTATTAAAGAATAAAAGTGCATGATCTCAGAAAGACTGCAGATTTTTATGACCATTACAGTAACACCAGGCAACATTAATTCTGCTTATTAATGATTTCACACCCATAAAATTTAAATAGCATAGAACTCTTTCCTTAGAGCACCCTATTTATGAAATTGGCTCCTACTGCTTCATTATCCTTTTTCCAGTTTATAAAAATTGTTTAACAGTGCAGTACAAATGGAGAAATTATTCATGATACCCTGGAATATTTAATGCTTACTCTTTTAGTGTTTCACTTCATGCTTTTAGAACTCCAGTTCTCAAAGAATGGCCCAGGGACCCCCAGGAGGTCTTGAAGTGCTTTCAAGGAGTCCAAACTCTAAGCTATTTTATAACAATCCTAAAATGTTACTTGCCTTTTTCATCCTTGCTCTCTCATTAGTACAGTGAAGTTTTCCAAACACTACATGGCATGTAATATTATAATAGTCTAAAGGCAAAGTAGCTGCAATTCTATTGAGCCAGTCATTTTTTTTTTCAGAAATCATAAATATATTAGCTGGACATGGTGGCAAACACCTGTAATTCCAGCATTCTTGGAAGCTGAGGTAAGTTCAACCCTAGCCTGGGCAACTTAATGACTTAGCAAGACTCTGTCTCAGAATAAAAAGGGGCTAGGATGTAGTTCAGTGTAAAGGTTCCAGGTTCCATCATGAGTACTGTAAAATAAATAAATAAATAGTAAAATAATTTCATTCTTCTCAATATATTTTTATATTTTGGAAAATATATTTAATTTTTCTAATAAATATGCTATTTCTGTTCACATGTAAGATGTATTACTGCTTCTTTAACATGGCTTTTATAAATTCTTAGTGTTGGTGCCTAATACATCATATGGTTATAGAGATAATCATATAAACAAAAGTGCTATAACAAAAGTTTTAATCATATAAACAAAACTGCTGAACAGTTTTTAAAAATGTAAAAGTGTCCTGGGACTGAGAAGTTTGAAAACTGCTAACCCTCACCAGAGATACCACCATGCGCAGCCATTCCAAACCTTCCACCACCATGAGAAGACAATTGGCATCACAGGTATAACCCACCCTACAGGCAGGCCCAAGGTAGAAGAAAAACCATATTTCTATCCATAACTCCTCTTTTCTCCCTCCCTTCAGTAAAGGAGTGAGAATTACACCATCAGGATAATCTAGAGCAGTGGTGGCAAACCTGTGGCCAACCTATAGCACACGTGCCAAAGCGGGCCATTTGGAATTTGGAGTCTCCATCTTAAGAAAACCTCTTACAAACCAGAAAAATTCTGAAGATATTTAACAACTGTTCTCAACATACAATAGTTAAAAAATGTACTGTTTCAAACATGCAACAAATATCACTTATAGGACACATCCTTCTTTAATATAAATCTGATCTACCTATCTCAATTTTTGATGAAAACCAAATGATAAAACTATGCACATTAAATCACATTTATATTATTTCAATGCCACCTGCAGCCTTAGGGGAGATAAAAACATATACTCATTTGAGCTTTGCCCTATCTTAGAAATCTATGCTAGAGAAAATCTGCCCACTTCTGTAATTTTTTTTCTAACTAAAGGAGAAAATAATAGAAATAATTCAGAGCAACTTGTCTAAAACCAGTAGGTGATTTACACATACAGCCTCTGACGCAGAGTAGAAAAAAATACCTATATATCAGACAAATCACCTGATATCATTATAAACCCCAAACTGAGTTCCATTAAAATAATTGCATCCATTACCAACATATTTTCATTGCAAAAGTCCTAGTTTATGCTTACCAAACTGTATTTTAATCTACTGCATCTGGCCTAAATACCTAATGAGACTATAGTGAAAAGACTAACATATATTCTTGTTCTTACTCTGCTCCTTAGCACAAAATATATTAACATTTATAATGTATTTAGAGAAAATAGCTGGAAATTTTAGCTGCCAGTTTATAGATCCTGGACAGCTGGCAAACGAGTCTCTTTTAAAGAAAAAACTTTGCCCTAGGTTCCACTTCTGGTGTAACAGTGGCATCTCTGACCCAGTAACAAGAGGATAATGCTTTCTTCAGCATGGATAGCTGTCCTCACCCAACTCTCTCTCTGTACACATAGGAACTTGGCATTAATTCTTGGAGCTGTCCACAATTCTGACAAAGAAGAAAATTTTTCTTGGTGCTAAACTAATTAGCCCAGATGGACATCATTAAGATCATGATTTGGCAAATAGAACCAAATAGAGCTTGAATGATTTTATATTTTCCATAAATGCAAAAATGATAGCAAATTTAAAAACTGCATCCAAGATACACTTGACTGATAGAATGAAGATGCTCATAATCTAATTAATCAGTAGATTTCTGGGTGGTTAAAAAGTGAAATATTATTCATCACTGTTTCAAAGGTTTTATGTGGAGCTTGAGAAAATAATCCAACTTGCTTTGACATTGGTTGTACCTTTTGGTAAAAGGTTATTGTGTACTTTGTATGTCTCATTTACTCTGTGCTAAGCTATTTGTGTACCATTTATTTTATTCCTCACAAACCACTACAAATTGGGCATTATTATTCCCACTATAGAGGTGAAAACTTAGGCTTGAAAATATTATTTTTTTCCCTAGTCCATATAGCAAAAATGAGAAAAGGGTAATTCTGTGTCCAAACCTCTTTAAAATGTACCCATAGCTTTCAGGCTATTGTATTTTTGTGAAATCTCTGGATACTCTAGAAATTTCAGTCATTCTCATTTTGAACATACTGGAGCTAAGGTTATTTTAATTTAGAAAAAAGTACTGAATTCTAGACTTTATTCTAATACCATCTTATTCATCTTAAGCCTCTGCAATGATTTAAATGGACTACTGTAGCATCCATGGGTGTCCTCTCAGATTTTCTTTAGAGAGTTTGTTCATTCACTGCAAGACTTACAGTGAGCCAAGAGCTTCCACCTGCAGCACATTAGGGATCAGCTGAGCATTTGAGCATGTAGGAGAGTGCAGGTTACAGCATTTCTACCCAAAGCAGCATTCCCTTATGGAAAACCTTTGAATCAGTGGTGCTCATTGTGCTGCCTGAGGCATAATCAGAATTCCCATGCAGTCCAACTGTCTTCCTACTCTCATCTTCTTCCTTTCCATTCATCTTTCACAAGTGTCAGACTTCATCATGGTCTGAAGGCTCTCTGCCTACTTTTGATCCTGTGCCATTTTTCTTTCAATCGACACTACTCTTAGTACATCTCTTGTGCTTCTAACTCTATCTTGGTATCTTCTAATACACCTACTAAAGCTAGTCACTGCATAAGTGGGTGAGGGTACAATGGTGATCAAGACAGGGATGGTCCACACTACTATTGGGCTCAGAATTTAAGTAAGTCCTTTTCAAATTCACTGTGTTTGCAAACCACTGCAAGTAGGTTAAAAAGTACATCCCCTTATCCATAAGTCTAGAATGAGATCTGAAATTCTATTTTTCTAACAAGTTTTTAAGATGCTAGTGATGCTGGTCCATGGACCACACTTTGAGTAACAAAAGACTAGCTTACTGACTCAGCTGCTATGCTACAACCCACTCCCATGCTGTGAACACTTCTCAGGAGCACCACCCCTGAAAATTTGAGTCAATGAACAGCACCAACACAATGGAAAATATGAGATTTTACTATGATGCTTCCTGCATGGAATCTTGAACTGAGAAGGTGACCTTAGGAATATGATGTTCTGAGAGTAAAAAGTAAGAGACAGGGCATGGATTGCATCATGAAGGCTCTAAAGAATACTGAAAATTGGGCATGGTGGTGCACATCTGTAATCCCAGTAGTCTGAGACCCTGAACCAGAGGAACTGGAAGTTTGAGCCCAATATTAGCTAAATAGCAAAAAGGAAGATTAGGTCTCATAGACAGACAGACAAACGGACAGACAGGCAGACAGCTGGGAATATAGATCAGTGTGAAGGCCCCAGGTTCAATCCCCAGCACTGCCAAAAACAAACAAAACCAACAAACAAAAAACATGATGAGTTCCTTGGGAAGGGGTAAGATCATAGCTGGTGAACATGCTAGAGGATCAGGGCACAGGTCCACTCTTCTCGTCAATGACAGACCTAACAGGGCAAAGGGAAATATTTTTTTAAATGTCTCAAAATGTGCTTTTTCTTAATCAGCAGTCAACAGCCCTCTCAAGCATACTACTAAAACTTCTCTTTCAGGGTGCTATGAACACACAGAGGTTGGTCTTATAAGGACTAAAAGGTATAATAGATAATGTGAAATAGGAAGAAAAGGTGCAAAGGGAAAGGGGAAGTGGGAGGGGTAGAGATAAAGAAAGAAGGGAATGTAATTAATGTGAGAAAAAGAAAAAATGGAAACAAAGTCTTTGTAGATAGGAAGGGGTGGAGGGGTTGAAGGGAGGGCAGGGGAACGGGAAGAAATAAGAACCAAGAGAGATTATGCAAAGGTGTAACTTTCCAATGATGAATGTCATTATATTGTATACCTTAAATGTACCAATAAAATTATTTTAAAAAATGTAATCTCACAAATAAAGGAAGCTAAATATATGGTTTGACACCACATGTTTTTAAGCAACTGCTTATGCAAACTGTCAAATTATTTTATCTGAAAATGGAGCTGTGGGGAGTTGGAGGGTAGAGGGAAGGAATGGGGTTAGTTTTATAAAATTCAAAGCGAGGGAAAAAAGATCACATAGGAGTAAGATTGGAGTGGGGGTTAATTTTATTCATTTTTCCTAGACTCATAAGAGAAAATCAATTTGAGATATAAAAAGGACAAGTTACTTTGATCTCTACAACCCCAAACACCCAAGTGCAAAGTGCAATGAAAAACACAAGCATCTTAAACTCATCTACAGATACTTTGCCAGCTAATCTTTAATAGTAAAATCTCCCATTAATAAATTAGGGCCACAAAAAGCAATCTGGATGAGTGAAGGGGTTAACAGGAATGATGATGAGGCTTCGCTGGGAGGCTGGGTGTGTGTATTTATGCTATGTATTCATACCAACATATTCCCATAAGTGGACACCAATGCACACAGCAATAAGGTGAATCTACGAAGAACCCATCCTGCAAGCTCGGAAACAAGTTCACCTGGTAAGCAGTGAGCACTGTCAAATGCACAGGCACACTGTCCTGCACTCAGAGGAGGAAAAATTGGCTGGGTTTAGGCTAAGTCAAATTTATTATACTGATCACACTACTACGAAATGTGACAATCATTATTGACCCTTTTGTAGGCTTACAGTTTCTCTATTTTGAAGAGCTTTTAAATAATATTTTTAAATGATAAATCAGTGAGAGTCTATTAGTCATAGTGACAAAGTGTGTCAGATAGTGCTGCCATTGTTCTTTGCCAGAAAGTCCTTTTTCTTTTTCGGGAAATGTGCTATTTCACGTCAAAAAATATGAGACTTTGACAGGAAATGCTAGGAAGCTCTTACACCTACAGTTAGGGTCTGTTATTGATATGGCCCTTACTGTTACAAAATGAAGAAGAAAAAAACCATTTTACAAATGTTAGAGAAGACAAATTTAAATTCCCTTCACAAGGGCCTAAATTAAAGTCTTACCTAAGCACCAAGCAAAATATTTCAATCACTTCCACAAAAAGCTAGCATACAAATCAACGTGGTGGTGATTTGACTGGAAAGATATATACAGATCACTCCATTTCCTGTGGTTATTGTGACAAATTACCACAAATTGAGAAAATCAGAATAACACAAATCCTCATCTTTTGCTTGGTAAATCAGAAATCTGACATGGATCTCACTCAACTGATATCCCACTGCAGGTAAGAGCACCTTCCTTTCATGGAGGGGAGGTGCAGGGAGAGTCCATTTCCTTGTCTTTTTTCAGCTTCTAGGTATCACCTTCTTTCCTGGCTCCTGGCCTCTTTCTGTGTCTTCAGAGCCAGCAAGCTGGGGCCAAGTCCTTTTCACATGGCCCTCTTTGGTTTTTTCCCTCTTTCTCTTCCATTTTTAAAGACACTTCTGATTATACTGAGCGGCCCAAAGAATCAGGATAATCTTCCTATTTTAAAATCAGCTGATTAGAGGGTCCAGTATTTAGCTCAGTGGTGCTGCCATCTGCCTCACAAGCGCAAGGTCCCGAGTTTGATCCCCGGTACCCCCCTCAAAAAAAATCAGCTGATTAGAAAACCTAGTTCCAGCCACAACCTTAATTCATTTCTCTTTGGATGTAACCCAACATATTACAAGTGCCAAGGATTAGGATGTAATCATCTTTGAAACCCACTTTTCTGCCTACCATAATAGATTTCTTTAACTGGTAGAAATGGAGAGTTAAAATAGATTATATACAATCTCCTTCCAAATATAGCCTTCTTAACTAGCCATTTTGACAAGGCTCCAAGTGGCACCAGAACAGAATATTACATATTAATAACTAAATTAAACAATTTAAGAACCCTCTTAAATGCTTCATGTATACTGAAAGTTTTGCTTTTCAAGCTTAATCATAAAACTTAAAGATTGAAGAAGAAATTGTTTTTGTCATTAGCTTTGTGAACTCTAGTTAGATGTATTTAATTTATATTTGATTCTAGTGGATTTTTTTAAAAATGGTAAAGAAATTAGCCTGTATAATTGAAACACAGGCCTCACCCCATTCATATATTCAGGTTTTGTTAATTATCCTAATGTCCGAGTCAGAGAACTAAGGTAGATTGCTGTAACAGAGGTCATTAGTGCTCACCTATATCTGATCTCTCCCTCTCGGACACAGGAAAGATTGTACTTCCCATGCCCTTTCTAGGAGGTTAAACCACATAACTAGTTTTAGTCAAATAAACTGAGAGGAAATGTTTTCCAAGCTGAAAAATTTACACATGAGTATTTACCTCCATTCTACTCCTGCTGCTGTGGGGACATTGAAAAACCACATGTTGAGATGGTAATAGTAAAAAACAGGAGTAAACTGGGTCCTTAGTCACTATATTGGGTAAAGTCACCCTGAAGAGATTTCTCTCCAACATAAGACTTAATGGGAATGAGATGTAAACCCTTATTATCTACAGTAATAGGGGTTTTTTTTGTCACAATTGCAAGACTAGCCTGGTTTGAACAATATAAGTGGGAAATACCATATTTTATCTTACTGAATCAGAGACACTACCAGTTTTAAGGTGCACCATCACATTATGTACAGCCAAAAAATCCACTGCACATGAAATTTAAGATGACATCTATTTTGATGCACCTCAATGTCGTTAACATTAATGTGTGCACAAAAATGTATATTTTAGGCTGGATAAAGTACAGTATATGTCTAGTTGTAAGGAAACAGAAAACCTAAAATATTGCCCTATTTTCTAACTACATCAAACCTGAATGTCAAAGTAATGAGGATATAACTTAAAAAGATAAATGTTTATGTACAATATTTTGTTAGTTTATTAGCAAATTTAGAGTAACATATTTAGAGACACTGTTTTTCCCCCACTCTGAAATATCAGGAGCATAATTGTTCAAACTCCTCATATGCATGCAGACATGAGTCCTTGTCACAACTGTCTCTGAGTTGTGCAATCCAACTTAGAGCACTTTCACCTAAGATGTGTGAGATATAACGCTCCATAAATCTGCATAAGAAACTGTCATTACAGGTTTTATTTTTTCTTAGTCCATTTGTGCTGCTATAACAAGACATCATAGACTTGGTAGTTGACAAAGGATAGATATTAATTTCTCAACAGTTATAGAGGTTTGCAAGTCTAACATCAAAGATCTGGTAAGTTTCTCTGTGCTTCCTAGATTGCACCTCATTGGTACACTTTCCAGAGGTGAAAGGCAAGCGTGACAAACTAGTTCATCTAGCTCTTTTATAAGGGCTCGTACTTGCATTCATGAGGAAGGAAGGAGTCCCCATCAACTAATCACCAACTAGTGTTCTCACCTTCAAACATTGACAACACCTGATTTTGGAGGAAAACATTCAAATAATATCAGTCTTAAAGTACAAGTACTCACTTCAGTAAGATTTGGACAGATTTTTCTTTTAAGTTTTATTTACTTATCCTGTATCTATAATTTTTACAAATAACTACTTGTTATAATGATTTTCAAAAGGTTTGTTAACAAAGATATCTCAATTTTAGAACCCAGGTTAGGGCACGAGTCAGGTACAAATCATGGTATGTTAAGGCCACAAGAGGTGGGGGTTCTTATAAAGGAAAAAGACAATTATTGAAGATAATCAAGGAATACTGGTGAGGGACCTCAGGAAATGGTCAAACCAGAAAAGAAGACTTAGATCCAGGTCTTAAAAGATGAGTTAGGTTCCAACAGGTAGACAAGAGACAGTAAATTCCATCTAAATATTTTGCTTCTGGCTTGGTAATAACAGGTCCTATTGTTAATTGATCCAGGTACAGTCACAACCATCTAGTGTGTATTATCTCATTCAATACACTAAAATTCTGAGGTTGGTATTATGAACTCCATTTTGTGGCTAAAAAATTTTAAAACTGCAGAGAAATTAATGTCTTGCTTGGTGTCTCCACATTAGCACATAGGAAAGTCAAGACTCAAACACAGATCTAAATCATTCTCCTTCCTGAGTCTTATGGCTATTTAGCTGCCTTTGGGTATCATGATGATGCTCTCCATGTAGCAAGCACATTACCCCTGATCACAACTGTGAGACTTGGATGTGTGGAAAACCATACCACAGGACATCCAAAACACATTCTGAAACACACATGATATGAAATTTTACTTTATTATATGTATGTTTTACTCTATCTTAAAGCCTGATTAATGGTTATTTAGTTTTCTGCTTAACTGATTCACTCCAAACTTGAACCATAATGGGTAAGGCAAGGCTGTTTAATGATGTTTTGTGCCTTACCAGTATGGCCCTTAGTTTAATAACTACATGTAATTTATATTTAGCTAAGGATAGATCACAGGGTCACACATTAGATGTCCATGGATACTGATTTTCCCTATGGATATCTGACATTCTGGGGATTGAATATTCTCCTGTTCCTATTGGGCTTGCTAAGGCTACCTCAGGACAGTGGCTAGATGGGCAAGTGTTAACTGCATCCACTTTAACTTTTCAAACTGGATATAATCTTCTAAATTTCAATTAAAGACTTGTCATGCCAAAGGAATGCTCTAAATTTTTAAATGTGGAGAATTATCACATTTTTACTCAATATTAAATTCATTGTAGTTATCCTCTAGAACTCAGAAAATTAGTGTAAATATCAGAGTCAGGTAGAAACACTATCACAAAGCACAAATGAGCTATGTGTAAAATATGGAATAAAACCACCATCAATCTGTGTTTATAAATCAAGTTTCAAAGACATTGGAAGTTCTAAAAATGATGGGAAATCTGGAATGTGGGCTAACAAATGGCATTTGATCTTTTCTGAGGGCTAACGAGCCAGACAGCTCCACCAGCTTTTCCATAAAAAGTTGGGTTTTGGCATCTGGGTTTTGTTTAGTTGGCCTTAGGTCCTTTTATATTTATTGGCAGAGTTTCCTGCTATTCAAATGTGAGCCTTCCAACTCTAAAGAGTGAGGAGAGAGGAGTCAAAGATCCTGTTCCCTCATCTCCAGTCAGTTTTCCTCCTGAGAGAAGTCCTCAAAACTGCACTAACACACCTTGCAGATGACAATGCTGTAGATGGCAATGTTGGTTGCCATTAGAAGAAAACCGCAAACCCCAGCATCATTTTCTGGACTAAGAACTTGGAATCCCAACTAGCAATCATCCCAGTTATTTTCTATTTTTGTGACTTCATCCAAATCTCTTTCGATTCATTATCAAAAATAAAGACATAAGTAGGCATTACTTGTGATAATTTTCTTTCTTCCTTTTTCTTATATGTCTTAACAATGTTCTATTTATCAACTTTATTTATAGAAAATAAAATGCACTGATTTAAAGTGCAGAGTTCAATGAGTTTTGACAAATACATAAATCTGGGTAACCATCACCACAATCAAGATATTAAGCTTTTCCAATACCACCAAAAATTCCCTATGCCCTTCTAGAGTCAATTCCCACTGCTAACACTATCATCCTCAGCAACCAAAAGCCTCATTTCTATCACTGTAAAGAAATACTTCTGGTTTAGACCTTTATATAGAAAATTGAGTATAAAAATGAACGCATTCTTGTCATACCATCTAAAATAGAACTGAGAAGCCACAGGGAGAAAATGCTCAAGTGGCAAACAATTGTTGCAGACAGTGCCCCACACGGCCAATTCTACCACATGGTCTACTTTATCTTTAAGACTATTTTCTTAGAAACTGATGATGAAACTGTCAACTGTGGCCTTAAGACTAAATTCACAAGGTAACTACTGCCACTTGCCAATCAAAGCTTGCCAGTTTCCTTAAGCCCTGAAAGTATCAATAAACCTTTTCCCCTAATAACTTGTATAGATTTCTTTGTCCTAATAGAAACAACTTTTCCTTTATTCTTTAAACATTAGAAAGGCCATCTTGGTGTCCATGTGCATCCCAGATTGCAATTCTGATTTCTATATTAATCTCAGATAAAACCTTTTTGTTTGGAGATTTGTTTCTTCTTTTGGTTAGCTTTGACAAGAGAAATGGGGCCATTCAGTCTAAACTTTCATGTGAGGCTTCTTTCACTTAGCATAATTTTAAAAATATTTATTCACATTGTTGTGTGTTTTGGTAGCTTTGGTTCATGAATTTTGTTCTGCAATTTTGGAAAAGATGGCCATGTTTGTGTTTGTGTGGGAAAGATGGCCACGGTCATGTTTATCACCCAATGCAGAGTTTGCAAACAAAAACAAAATTTTACCAAATGCTCCTTCCCTATTTCTTTCCATGAAGGTAGTTTCCCTGAAAATAATCATGTATTTTAGTGTTGTCTTGGCATCCACTTCTCCCAGGTCTGGACAAACATGTCATTCATTCCTTTCTTCATCCACTCATTCATTCAGTCATGAAATATTTACTGTGTGCTTATAATATTCCTGGAACCTTATTCTAGGCACTGGGGATACAGGAGAACAAGAATGAAAAGTCCCCACATGCGTAAACTTCTTCCAAAGTGCTTCTTTTTCTTCAGTTCTCCCATTGTGCTGGGCACTGAGCTAAGATCATTCTGAAATGCCTCATCCCACTGGCTCTTTATAATGACCTTTAGAGGAGTTATTATTATTCTTGTTTCATGGATCAAGAAACTAGGACCTAGAGAGACTAAGTTGCCAGAGGTTTCCCTATGGGGACAGTTTATTTACCCCCAAAATTAATGCATTTAACCATTAGATGATGATGTACACCTCCAGTTGGGTGACAGCTCTGAGGAATTTAATTTTCTGACAATGATTGCAAGTCTGAATAGTTCAGAATGGCTTCATTTCTTCAGTTTAAATTTATGAGGGCTACAGAAACTATTTACAGGGGAGGGCAACAGTCCTTCACAGCATGCACAGTCAGTCCTACACTGTTTCAGAGTTATGTTAATGACACTCTGATTTAACCCACTGGGAAGAACCCCTCACAAAGTGAGCTTCCAACTTATCCCTATTACTACAAAGATACAGAATGCCTGGAATCCCAGCATTCTGGGAAGCTAAGCCAGGGAGATGCAAGTTCTAGCCCAGCCTGCACAACTTTACCAGACTCTGTCTCAAAAGATAAATAAAGGGCTGAGGGAATAGCTCAGCGTGAAAGCCCTAGATTCAATCCCCAGTACTGCAAAAATATAGAAGGAAGATGAGAAGAAGGAAGAGGAAGATGAAGCAAAGAAAAAAGACAAAGAGGAAGAAGTAGAAGAGAGGAGATGATGATAGAGGACAGAAAAACCCTTAATTTCTCTGCTTTTCATAATGATTACAGCCCAACTCTGGCAAGCTGATGGCAGGTGGTCACACACATTCAGAGGTCAGACAGGACCACTACAGAGGCAGACAAGACAGCTGACAGCTGATGCAAACACATACCATAATATCCAAGGTCAACTATGTTGTCCTCTATGCTTGACTCAAGTTCATTGAGATCCAGGGAAGGAATAGGCTGAGTCTCTGGCAGGTTCTCTGAAGCTGGTTCATCTAATTCCTTGTGGAAGAGAATTAATAATTCATGAGAAGCTGAGAGAAGGAAATAGCACCACCACAATGCAACAATATTCTTGCTTAGAAGATTATTTAGAAAAAAAGCCTACCTAATCCTCTCCCTTAAATCCAATAACATTTTCAAATGTCAGGGCAGTAACTTGGGATAAGAGAAACATCACTGAATTGATGAGATAGATGACCTTGGTCCAACCATTTAACTCCATGGGTCCAAGGTTCAGGGCCATGACTAGAGTCAACCAGAAGGTCTAAGGTCTAAGATACCAAGTATCCAGCCTAGGGCAAGTAGAGGGTCCATCTGCAATGAGAAGCAAGTTCTTCCTTCCATTCTACACCATGTAATCCATTTACTTCACCCTATCCCAGCTCTGCTCAGTTTTCTCATCTCAAAATCAAATGTTGACCTGAATGACTTCCAAGTTCTCTCCTAGCTTTAAAAGTTTTTGCAATCCTCTGAATTCCAATTTCCTAAAGGATAAAGCTCTAAAAAGCCATATGAGAGAAAAATAAACACTTCAAAAAATAAAAGGTAAACCTTCCAAGCATATCAATAGATATTTTCAACAAATTACTTTGCCTTTTCTTCTCCAAGGTGGTGATGTGTGTGTGTGTGTGTGTGTGTGTGTGTGTGTGTGTGTGTGTGTGTGTAGGGGGTGTTTGCAACCTAGATCTGATGCAGAATTCATATTTCCCTTGACAAATGGCTTTCATGAGGAATTATCCCAAGAGTGTCTTCTGGTTAGGAAGGAAATTAAAAAGAAAGTCCAAACTAGTCTTAAATGAATAGGTTAAAAATTAGCCTGCCATACTGTGGTTTGATATTGTGAGAGGATGGTCATAAGTATAAGATGCTTTAAGAAGTTCATTTTCTGTACTGTATAACAAGTGTTTCAGGAGGCACAATTGGTTTCCAAATTTCAAAGGATCACTGACAGCACACAGAGAACTTTAAGAACAAAGAGCACAGAGTACATGAAGTGTGTCTTTACATGTACTTAAAAAGTTATTTGAAAATAAGTGCTTGGGCTCTTGATTGGCTTTGATTTACTGAGATTCTCTTTGAATAGAACAGACAGAATTCTTATAATTCCTTCTCTTAGGAAGAGAATGACTTGATCTGGTCTTTGATCATCATTACCTCTCCATGTATGGAGATCCAGTCTGTTATGCACTTTTTACAGAAACCCAATTTTAGTACCAGCACAACTGTATATGCCATAGGATAACACACAAACAGGTTTGTTTTGTATATTATGATATCTAGTTATTTTTAAGCCACCATCCTTTAAAGAAACAATGCCTAAGAAGATTCCACACTCAACTGTGCTTTAAGATTTCAAAGCCCAAATTCAGCCAAGCAGAAAATGCCTGTAAAATAAAAGATGCCAGTTAGGGTCTAGAAAACATAGCAAACCACTCTTCTACATGCCTCAAAGAGTTTTTGTGATGTAAGAAGCCCATTTGGCCATAACACCAATCCCAGTAAAGAGGAGGAGGCTTCAGGACCACCATAGCACCACTCCTAGTGCAGAGGAGGAGGCTTCCAGACCACCTTAGCACCACTCCCAGCACAGAGGAGGACACTTCCTGGCTGCCATAGCATTGCTCCCAGCGAAGAGGAGTTGAGCCACACAGGTGCCAGCAGCACCCCCCACCCCGTGTTGAAATGAGAAGACATGAAAACAAGCATCAAAACCAGACTTCCAGATCACCTACAGCAACCCCAAAGGGAAATAAGATGGAACACTCTGATACTCAACCACCTGGACTCCCTGAACTGGCAACAAAAGAGGATCTGGAAAAAAATTAAATCAGAAATGATTTCTCAGATAATAGTAGAGATTGTGCCTGTAGTGCAAGACATGATTAATAAATCTAGAGAGGACACAGATAAAAAACACGGAGAAGCTGAGGAACACGATGGAATCCCAACATAGGAAACAAATGGAATCCATAAAACAGATGCAAATAGATTTCCAGGAGATTGAAAATTCCATTGAAAGTCTATGCAGAAGAATGAGCCAATGTGTGGACAGAATTTCAGATATAGAAGATAAAATTGCAATTAGTGACCAGGAAAAGAAAAATGTCTTTAAAAATGTAGGGGAGGCCGGGGATTTAGCTCAGTGGTTTCGCCGCCTGCCACGTAAGTGCAAAGACCCAAGTTCGATCCCCGGTACCAGAAAAAAAAAAAGAAGAAGAAAAGTCTTAGCTTTACTCCAGCCTTTGCAGCCTCAAAATTGTAAAAGTGAAAGACTTTACTTTGAGAAGAGAGCCCCAGAGCACCATGTTCCAGAATGGTGGCATCCTAGGGAAGTTGTTCCTTGGAATTTGGTTCATTGGCACTGGACCCCTATAGCCAAGAGAGAAGGAAGCCTGGCTACTGCTCCAGCTGACAGCAGACCTTGGCATCATCCATGTGGTGCTGGCTTTAGGCACATGCAGAATGCAAGAACTGTGGGGTCAGGAAGGCTTCCACCCAGATTTCAGAAGATCTGGGAGGCTAGGCAGTGTGCCCCTGAGAGGGCAGTGTATGAAGCTGGGAGTGTGAAGCCAAAGGTGCAGTAGAGATCCCAGAAGTTTGGAAAAGATAAGAACATGGATCATCTGAGGAAAGCTGCAAAGAGGGAGCAGAGCCAGCCAAAGAAAGAAGCCTGGGAGCTACAACCACTGACAGTGCTACTGGGGAAGAGCCATCCAAGCCCTTTGGAGTTCACAACTTGCTACAGATTGCCGAGAATCCTGGAAGTGTAACTTTAATGTTTGCCTTGCTGGATTTTGGTCTTGTTTTGGTCCCATTCCTTTGTATTCCTCCGTATGTAACTTTTGGAATGGAAATGTCTATCTTGTGCCACTGAAAAAAAAAATGTAGGGGAGCATGAGAAAGCAATCCAGCAGCTGCTAGGCAATGCAAAGAAGAATAACATAAGACTGATGGAAGTCAGTGAAGAAACAGGAGTGCAGATGACGTAAAAAAAAAACTATGCACAGAAGTGATGACAGAAAACTTGCCAAGCAAGGGAAAAGAACTTGACATACAGATAACTGAGAGATATAGGACTCCAACTAGCCTTAATAAAAAAAAATCTACACATAGACATGTAATAGTTAAGATTCCAGAAGCCCAACAGAAAAACAAAATTCTATGAGTAGTTAGAGAAAAAAAAATCACATACAAAGGAAAACCCATCAGAATCACAGCAGACTTCTCAACACAAACCCTCAAGGCAAGAAGAGCTTGGAGTGACATATTTCAAGCCCTAAAGGAAAACAGCCTCCAACGGAGATTGATGTACCCTGCAAAATTATCATTCAAAATTGATGGAGAAATAAGATACTTTCAAGACAAAGAACACTTGAGGAACTTCACGAATACCAAACCAGCACTCTAAGAAATTTTAGACAATATCCTAGGAAAAGACAAGGAAGATCACAACCTCAGGAAGCACAGCAGAATGAATCCATTGGGCACAACAAGAAATTAAACACAAAGGAGGAGAATCCAACAAGAAGAAAAAGTCATGACAATGATAAATCAATATGTATGATTTACAATCATTAATATTAATGGTCTCAATTCACTAATCAAAAGAAATAGACTGGCCGAATGGGTGAAGAAGCAAGATCCAACAATATGCTGCATACAAGAAACATATTTAATTCAAAAGAAACTCATAGACTGAAAGTTAAAGGGTGGAAAATAACACTCCATGTGACAGGAAACGAAAAAAAGCAGCAGTAGCTCTCCTCTTTGTAGATCAAGTAGATTTCAAAACAACACTGATGAAGAGAGACAAAGGACACTACATCCTTGAAAAGGGAACAATCCAACAGGAAGAGATGACAATCATAAATATCTATCCACCAAACACTAGTGCACCCAACTATATAAAAGAAATACTAACAGACATGAAAAGTCATATATGCACTAATACAATTGTAGTGGGGGACCTCAACACCTCACTGTCCCAAATAGATAGATCAACTAGACCAAAAATAAGTAATGAAATACTAGAACTCAATAAAACTTTTGAACAAATGAACTTCACAGATGTTTACAGAGTCTTCCACCCCACAAAATCAGAATACACATTCTTCTCAGCTGCACAAGGGTCATTCTCCAAAATAGACCACATACTTACACATAGAACATGTTTAAGTAAGTGTAAAGGAATTGAAGTTATCCCCTATATATTATCAGACCATAGTGCGATGAAATTGGAGATCCATAGCAAAAGAAATTCAAAAAATTTCATAAACACATGGAAATTGAACAACACACTTCTGAATAACCAGTGGGTCACAGAGGAAATTAAAGAAGAAATCAGACAGTTCCTTCAATTAAATGACAATGACAATACAACATATCAGAATCTATGGGACAAAATGAAAGCAGTCTTAGGAGGGAAATTCATAACAGTGAATACACATGTTAGGAAAACAGAATGAGCCCAATTAAACAACCTGATGCTGAATCTCAAGCTTCTAGACAAAGAAGAGCAGGACAACCCCAAAGCTCATACAAGGGAGGAAATTTTAAAGATCAGAGGAGAAATCAATGCAATGGAGACTAAGAGAACGATACAAAAAATCAATCAAGCCAAGAGTTGGTTCTTTGATAGAATCAAAAAAATTGACAAACCCTTAGCCAACCTTGTCAGAAAAAGGAAAGAAAAGACCCATATCCATGCAATTAGGAATGAAAAGGGTGAAATTACAACAGGCCTACCAGAAATCCAGAGGATCATCAATACCTACTTCCAGAACCTATACGCCAATAAGATGGAAAACACAGAAGAAATGCACAGATTCCTAGATACATATGAATTACCAAAGTTGAACGAAGAAGACCTAAAAATTCTAAGCAACCCAATATCAACCAATGAAATTGAAAATATACTTAAAAACTTATCAACTAAGAAAGGCCCGGGCCCTGATGGCTTCACTGCTGAATTCTACAAGACATTTAGAGAGGAACTACTGCCGCTACTGTTTAAACTCTTCAATGAAATCGAAAGGGAAGCAATATTCCCAAATTCATTCCTGGAAGCAAGCATCACCTTGATCCCCAAAGCAGAGAAAGACCCAACTGAAAAAGAGAACTATAGGCCAATCTCACTAATGAACATAGATGCAAAAATCCTTAATAAGATACTGGTAAATAGAATGCAGGAGATCATCAAGAAGATCATACACCCTGATCAAGTGGGATTCATTCCAAGGATGCAGGGATGGTTCAACATATGCAAATCAATCAATGTAATACTCTGCATCAATAGAGCCAAGGACAAAAACCATATGATCATCTCAATAGATGCAGAAAAAGCATTTGACAAAATCCAACAGAAATTTATGATAAAAACCCTACAAAAAATTGGAATAGATGGTCTCTACCTCAATCTGATAGAAGTCATCTATGAAGAACCAACAGTGAATATCACACTAAACAGTCAAAAACTGAAATCCTACACATTAAAATCAGGAACAAGAAAAGGATGTCCAGTATCACCACTCCTGTTCAATATAGTTTTGGAAACATTAGCCACAGCAATTGGACAAGAGAAAGAAATAAAAGGAAAAAAGATAGGAAATGAAGAACTCAAACTGTCATTATTTGCAGATAACATGATACTGTATATACAAAACCCCAAGAACTCCACCAAAAGTCTTCTAGACTTAATAACCAAATTCAGTAAAGTAGCTGGATACAAAGTCAACACTCAAAAATCAATAGCTTTCCTCTACATGAACAACAGACTCACTGAGACAAAAATAAGGCAAATAACTCCTTTCACAAGAGCATCCAAAAAACTAAAATACCTAGGAATCAACCTAACAAAACAAAGACCTCTTCTCTGAAAACTATAGCACTCTGAAAAGAGAGATTGAAGATGATATCAGAAAATGGAAAGACATCCCTTGCTCCTGGGTAGGAAGGATCAACATAGTAAAAATGCCCATATTTCCAAAACTGCTATATAGATTTAATGCAATCCCAATTGAGATCCCAGCAGCATACTTCATGGACCTTGAGAAGACAAGTCAAAAATTCATTTGGAACAAGAAGAGACCCAAAATAGCAAAAGCAATTCTAGACAATAAAGACAAGGTAGGGGTTATCACAACCCCGAACTTGAAACTATACTACAAAGCTACTGTGATAAAAACAGCATGGTACTGGCAAAGAAACAGACCTGAGGACCAGTGGAACAGATTAGAAGATGCAGAAACAATGCCAGACAACCTCAGCCATCTCATCTTCGATAAAGGAGCCAAACACCCTCACTGGTGGAGAGATAGCCTCTTTAATAAATGGTGCTGGAGAAATTGGGTTACAACGTGCCAAAGATTAAAACTAGACCTATATCTCTCACCGTGCACTAAAATAAAATCAAAATGGATTAAAAATCTAAATATTAAAACAGAACCACTAAACTGGCTGGAAGAGAGGTTAGGTAGAACTCTTGAAGACATTGGTGTAGGAAAAGATTTTATGAACAAAACCTCAGTTGCCCATGAACTAGCACAAACGCTCAACAAGTGGGATCTCTTCTTACTAAAAAGCTTCTGCAGAGAAAGAGGAACCACCAGCAGTGTGAAGAGACAACCCACAATGTGGGAAAAAATTTTCACCAGCTGTTCCCCAGACAAAGGTCTGCTATCTCAAATCTATAAAGCACTTAAAAAAATCAGATCTCCCAAATTTAAAGACCCAATCCAAATATGGGCATCTGAAATGAACAGATATTTCTCAGACAGAGAAATAGCAATAGCAAATAAACATATGAAAAAATGTTCAACATCACTGGTCATTTGAGAGATGCAAATGCAAACAATGCTGAGATTCCACCTCACCCCAGAAAGAATGGCTGCTATTACAAAATCAACCAATAACAAATGCTGGCAGGGCTGTGGGAAAAGAGGAACCCTGCTCCACTGCTGTTGTGAGTGTCAACTAGTGCAACCACTTTGGAAATCAATATGGAAATACCTCAAAGAACTAGGACTTGAAGTCCCATTTGAGCCAGCTATTCCCCTGCTAGGTATCTTCCCCAAAGAATTAAAAAATTATCCCACAGTGATATATGTGCACCCATGTTCATAGCAGCACAGTTTGTAATAGCTAAAACTTGGAAACAGCCCAAATGCCCATCATCTGGAGACTGGGTAAAGAAAATGTAGTTTTTTAATAAAATGGAGTACTACTCAACCATAAAAAAGAGAAATTAGAGATATTTATAGCTAAATGGATGCACATTGAGGTGATAGTCTTATTTGAAATAAACTGGACACATGTGTGAATACTGAATAGTTTCTCTAGTGTGAGAAACTGAAAGTGTAAATAAGAAGTAAAAGGTATAGTAGATAATGTGAAATAGGTAGAAACTGGGCAAAGAGGAAGGGGAAGTGGGAGGAGTAGGGGAAGGGAAAGATGGAAATGGAATTAATATGAGAAATGAAAAAATGGAAAAAAAGTCTTTGTAAATAGGGAGGGATGGAGGGGTTGAAGGGAGGGCAGGGGAAGGGGGAAAAATAAAAACCAAGAGAGATTACATAGAGATGCAAATTTCCAATGATGAATGTCATTATATTGTATACCTAAAATGTGCCAATAAAATCAAATTCAAAAAATAGAAGCCCATTCTCTGATTCTCTCCAACTGCTTCTTAAACACAGTATAATGGGGCTTGCTTCAGCAAGGCAAAAGAGAAAGAAGAAGGAACTGAGAAGGACCCCTAATGAGACTAGGAACAAATCAGATCATAAATACATTTAGAGGCAAGGGAAAGTATTCAAGAATGGAGAATTTTGTCTCCCTGATCTCCTTTATCACATTTTCTTTAGCCTCTTGCATCTGATTAATGCAGTTTCTTTCTTACATTTTATTTCAACTTTTTTAGCTCAACAATGCCTTTTCCTATGTTTTTTAAAACCTTTCAGGTCCTTCTGTAAAGTATCTGGTTTTGCTTTTTCTTTCTCCTCTGTTCTGTGAATATCATTAAATCTGCCTCACTCTTGTGCCTGTGAATATGATTAAACTTGCCTCTTCCCCTCCTGGCTGCCTCTCTTCATCCTCCTCCTGGTGTGAACAAGAAAGTCTTCCCTGAGGTCGCTCCGTCTTTTCTTCTGTTCCCATTAAATATTTTTTTTCCTGAAGAGATTATAAGAAGGACAGTTTATCTGTGGTTTTCCCAGGTCTTCCTTCATCTGGAGATGAGCTGTGCTTTCTAGAGCCCTACTCTATCCGTAATTAATCCAGCATGGCCGTGTGCCAGCACCATCAGAACCCCAGGAGTTTGTTAGAAATGTAGCATCCCAGGCCTCACCTCAGACCAAAGAAATCCAAATCTGCATTTTAACAAGATCCATGGGTGACTTGGGTCCGTTTTTTAGTTTGGGAAGGGTTTGGAGGAAAGCCATTTGATTGGGAACCTGAGAGGTCAGAAGGCTTTCCTGAAGCGAAGTGGAAATTTGAAAGAGAGAAGGTGCAATGCTAACAATAGGCCAGAGGGAAACAGCTGATGCATAGTGTGAAAGGGAGCAGGGAATCTGGAGGTGCTGAGCAATTGTGTAGGCCTGAACCAGATGGGAAGAGGACACAGCCCTCAAGAAGAACAGACCCAAGAGCCTCACTTCTGCCAGGAGCATTTCCTGCTCCCAACAGTATATAAACTTGGGAAATGTGCTGCTGGAAAGCTCAGGGCCAGAGATGTTGGTGGCACTAAATCTTGTAAGATCAAAGAATAAACTAAGGTCTCTGGCCAGGACAGCACTGAGCACTTCCCCACCTGCTCTCTTCGCTCCTTGCTGATAGAAAGGGGATGGAATTGGGAAGGAGGTGAGTCAAGAACTCATAGGATTTTTGTGAAATCTTTTTCATCAAGTTGGGCCAAGATCAGGATGCTTTGGCTGGCTCCCATGTTATGTGGTATAACATATGGATAACAAAATCTCTTGAGATTCTGTCTGCCATATGGTCTCAGGGTTATCTTTAGTACTTCAGGACCTCCAAAAGGCCCAATTCATAGGAGGGGAAGGACAGGAAATCATAGAGTATAATTATAACACTGATGACAACTATATCAGAAACAAAAAGAACCAAAAATTATTATCTTGAATGGTCAAATAGGAAAAGCATAAACACTAAGTAAGTTATCAGAGACTAATATTTAAAATCATACTTGAAACTACATTTTTAGTTGCCATATGGTTACTCTAAAAATAAAGTCATTTAGGTTAAATAATACAAAATATTAGCATGTCTATAGTTCTTAATTTACAATCTTAGGGAGAAAAATCTTTAGGATCAGGGGTCCTTGAATGTTCCCGAAAAAAAGCAGCCCTGTTTCCATCATTGATTGAATAGGTAGTCTACACTCAATAAACACAGAATCCTTATAATCCTACTAGCTTCCTTGCCCACATTTGTGGTGATGTATAGCTCTCAGTCTTATGGGGACAAAGCAGACAGAATCAGGAACAAAAATTCATCTCTGAAGGTTATCCTTGCAGGGATCCAACCCTACTGCTGACACCAGTGCCCTTTTAACAGCCATGCCTCCACTTAGCAGCTTCTCTATCTGGAACAACCTCATCTCCCAAGCCTCTGGGGCCTGCAACAGATCCACAGCTGGCTTTACTTAACAGGGTGTCAGATGGGTACCAAGGGGGTTGGACTGGAATACCTATCATCAGCATCCCCACACTGGCCGAACTTGTCAATAAACAAAGTGAGACTCCTTAAAGTCAGAGGAGGTTAAGCTCTCTGTCTGATCCAATATTGCATTTTAGAAGTCTAAAGCACATAAATCCCCTATGCAATTGAGAAAAGTAGTCACTAGCAGTTCTTCCCCTTAGAGAGGGACAGAAAACAAGTGTCCAGCAGCAAGTAAGCCCTACTGAGGGTTTCTACATGTCCTAGGATTTGGAGCCCTCTGCTGATCAATATACAGCAGATTAGCATCCTCGGGGTTCAGGGGATTGTCCTACAACATCTAGGAGGCTGATTCTTCATGCCAAAGGAAAAAATCTTTTTCAGATCTGGGACTCTCCACTGAATGAACAACTAGAAATGTCTCCACACCGAGGTGCTTTTACCAGAGAGCTATGAAGTCAGTGTTAATGTCAGTTGGCCAAATATGACCACAAAAAGACTACCTTAAAAGTATAAGAACATACACCAAGGCCTACAGAGGCATTCCAAACCATTAGTGAAAATGGTGTGTACTAGTCAGAGTTAGGAACACAAGAGGCATGAATTTGGGGTCCATTTCATGTGAACCTGTAACCCTATTCATTATCAGATATCTAAGTAGTTCTTCAAAGTTTGAATGAGGCTATGAGCATAGTGTACAATCAATGATATGGATAGGAGACAAAATAAAAAAGAAAAGAATAGAAATAAGACAGGAAGAAATCAGTGAACTAAAGATATAAACATCAATAGCATTGGTAGAATTAAAAATTAGATATACACATATTTGTTCTGCTAATTAATCATTTTAACCCACCAATTATGCATTCAGTGCCAACTGTTATCTCAAACACATCAGCCACTCAATATCTGACAGAAGAATCAAGTGACCAACAGCTGCCTTGAGTTAGTGTTGTCACCCATTGTTGGCCTACATTACAGAACCTTCTTTGTAATTGGGCAAAGTTGGCCTGGGTGCTTTTGTTTTCTACTCTGTCCTTTTTCCTACACAACTGGCCCCATGAATCTCAAGAATCTGTGACAAGAAAAGGTTTTATGCAAGCTTTACATTAAGTGGGTACTTACATGGAGTACATCAATACTCAGCTGCTGAAAGTTCCGTGATCTCAATTCTTGCATCCGCTTATTATTTTCTTCATACTTTTCTTCCACAATCTTTCTGCAAGTTTAAAATGAATGTAGAAAAATAAATTCAAATTGTTAGAAATCATAGCTATATTATACAGCTAAGTGTGATTCTTATTTCAGCAGGCAGAGAGGAGGGTCAGGAAGCCAGACCATCAGGACGCTCTCGCATGCCACTGCACACCATGCCGCACCCAGCAATTCCCTTTTAAAGCACACACGAGAATGCTCTGGCTTTTTATTCCTCTTTAGATATCCTCAAAACTGGCAGAAAGAAAAGAACAGCCATACCTGTGGATCTTGAGTGTGATGCTGGGGTATCCCAAATGCCCAGCACAGTGCTTAATACATGCTAATAATTAGAAAAATGCTTTCAGCAAAAACAAACTCATAAACAAGGAAAACAGAGCTGCATATCAAGTTTATGGAAAAATACATGGGAATCACTGAAGGAGAATTTTCTACAGACATATTGTCTTTGTTTGCTCTACTACAGGAGAGTTGAGTTTAATAGATGTGCTACTAAGTTGGAAGAAAGCTTTAAGTTCTTATGATTATTTGTATGCTAATTTATACTTAGACTTTTTTTGACAATTCACTGAACATTCTTTTAGCAAAATTCTCTTGTCAGTAAAATAAATGCATTTTAACTCTTCTGACAAGTCATTTTCTAGATAAAATACACAATCCTTCTTGAATCCTAGAACAATGATCAAAACCCACATCCAAATCATTCATAAAATCAAGATTATATTTTATGTAAAATTCATTGCCTTTAAATAATATTATAGTAATATAAAAATATTACTGTGTCGTGTGGAAAATTTATGACTTTCTTTCATCCATAAAAGTAGTTTTAATACAAATAATTTGCAATATACATGTAAATTATTAAATTTGCCTTTTAAATCTATTTCTATCAGATTTAATTTTCCTTTTACCCTCAGCCAATTATGTGAATCATGGTGCTCTGGAGATATTAATGTTTTTTAAGTGTTGGAAATAGAATTGGGGCTATGAGTTGATATAACGACTCAAGCAATTTGTGTGACTATATTTTCTCAGTAAAAACCATACTCAATGTCATACTGGTTTGCAGAAGCCAATTCATATTGGGTCCTGAGAGCAGTTTGTGTATGTAGCTTCCCAAATGAACGTTCAGTAATATCACATTGGTTGCCCATGAAGAAATCCGTACACCACAAGAATCGACCTAATCACCTACCTCCAAACCCTGAGCTAGTTGCTCAACATTTACCAGCACACTACTGCCCAGGATATACTTTGGTAGAAATCTGTTTCTATACTTGTCAAAGAAAGCATGTGTTAAGGGGAAATAGTCTTTAGATTCTTTGGTTAAACATTATATTTGCTCGAAGCACAAGGATGCCTCTAAATCATGTTTCAGAGATCTTAACATAGTCACAAAATGAACAGATCTGCATTAGGTCTTTTCTTTCTTTCTAGGTCTTGATTGGGACTCCTAAGCTATCAAAAAGTAGGCAGAGGATGGAAGAAGAAAAATTAGAAAATTGTAAAATCGAATAACTGAAAAAGAAGTTTGAGAAATTCAGAGTTCAGCACTCTTTGAAATTCCAACTCTTTATACATGTATATTTTTTCAGCTTTATTAGGTCTGACAAAAATTGTTTACATTTGTAGTGCACAAGCTTATATTTATAGTTTTGATACATGTATACATTGTGGAATGGTTAGAACAAGTTATTTAGCATAGCCATCATCTCACAAACATCATTTTGTGTGGTGAGAACATTTATAACCTACCATCCTAGCAATTTTCATATATAGAATAACTTACTGTCATCACTATGATGTGCAGTAGATCTCTAGAACTTATTTCTCCAGTCTAACGTCTCCTAATCTATGCCCCTCACTCACTCCTGGACTCATCATTCTACTCTCCACTTCCCTGAGTCCAATTATTTTTAGATTCCATATATACATGCAATCATATAATATTTCTATTTCTATACATGGTTTACTTCACTTAGCCTAATGTCCTCCAGGTTCATCCATGTTGTTGAAACTCATGAGATTTCCTTTTTTCAAGGCTAAATCAAATTCCATTGTGTATATATACAGCATATTTCTTTCACAGACACTTAGGTTGATTCCATATTTTGGCTACTGTGAATAACGCTGCAATGAACACATGAGTGTAGATATCTCTTCAACACACTGATTTAATTTCCTTTAGATATAAACTCAGAAGTAGGATTGCCAGATCATATTGAAGTTCTCTTTTCAATTTTTTGAGGAAATTCCATACTGTTTTCCACAATGGCTATGCCAATTTACATTTCCATCAGCAGTGTACAAGAGTTCCTTTCCTCCACACCCTGGCCATTGCTTAAAATTAAACATTTTCATAAAAATACTTGAATTACTAGTGATACCTCCCACCAGCAGTATTCCCCTGAGCACAGACTTTTCTAAAGGCTTTGCCTGAAAGAACAGAGATATTTCCAATTTATTTCCCTCCATAAGGTAACAATTTCTTGCCAGCAAGCTCCTCTCTCCCTGTAGATCAGCTGGGTTTCCTGGCAGAAGCACCTAGGGAATAAGATTGGCATCTCCAAACCTTCTTTTCAGCCTCTTGCTGGGTATATGAAGAAGGTGTCAGCAACACTGAGGGTTCATTTAGAAATTGACTCTATTTTCATCACTAATAACCTACCAAATTTTCAACCTTTTTTTTCACATAGGACTGAAAGCCTGATATAAATAATGCCTGACATCCAATCTATGGCTCAATAATCATCTTTGGATTGAATGAGTGAATAAACAAATTAATATATAATTATATGCATTCCAGTTTCTTTTCTTGTTCTGTTTTTTTTTTATTCTTTTCAGTAAATCCCTTGAGAGCCTATAAAGTAGTACAAGGCATAGGGTACCCAAGGAAAGGCAGCTTACTTCAGCTTCCTGGCTTTCTCATCTGCTACCTGGAGCTTCCTCAGACGCATCCTTTCTCTCGGCGTCATTTTCTGCACTTCAGACAGTGCCCGCAGAGTCTGCAGGTGGATCTTTTTCTGCCTATAAATAATAAAGATTCTCCACATGCAACCCATACCAAACATACTAAGAAAAATTAAATAAATATTTTATTTATTTAATAAAATTTAGTACATTATTGAGAAACCAAAAGCATCTTGAGACAGGCCAGACAAAAACTAATAAGCAGTGCATAGGTAATGAGCCAACTAGGACTTGAAGTTAACCAGCAATATTTTTCAAATTAGATTTTTGTTTAAAAGCAAATTATGTGCTTTCCAAATTTCTGCTCATTTCATTGCCTAGGACTGGTTTTCATAATGTAAGACAAATTAGGATCTTAGCCATTAGAGAGTAAATAGACTGGCAGAGTAATTCAACCACGTGGATAAAGATATAATTATTGGAGTTAGGCAGCGTTTGAATTCCACCTCCATCACTCTAGCTCTGAGGCTATAGGCCAGAAACTGAACCCCAGTTTTGTCATCTAAAGAATGGGCTACAGTATTATATAAGAATTTTTATGTAAGGGTGCATAAAAAGTATCCCCAAATAATAGTATTATAACAGCCAATTTTTACTGAATTTGACATATTCTAGGCTTAATTCAAAAGGTATTTTATGGCAGGATGGGATAGTGGCTTATCACACAGGTTAACAACACTGTCTGAGTTCAAAACTGAGCTCACAGGTTACATTCCACATGCTGTAGAGCAAGTTATTTAACTTCTCTGATTATTCAAAAAAATACATGGTATCTATTTCATAGGGATGCTCCACATTTAAATGAGTAAATCTATGTAAAGTAAATTTAAGAGTTAACTGTATAGTAATTGCCACTCCCTAAATGTTAGCCAATATTATTTAAGAACCTGTCCATTTTGTTAAAGAAACATGCTTACATCGATCTGGCATAGAAAGACTTATAATCAAATTCTCGGTAACATGAACTTCTATTTCTAACTTGATTAGGGCCCTGTATTGAGAAATGCTTTTTGCACTCAATTCCTTCCTCAAGAAAATTGTAATGACTGCTATAGGCAGTTCTTATCCCTCTGAATATCATCCAGACCAGAGCCTCCAAGGGATGTGCAATTTTTCAGGAATACATATCCATTATTCTGTAAGACCAAACAGATCTACTTAAAACAGAGCCATAGATCTTGGAAATAAGAGGGACTAATTGAAATCAATATTTCATAATGTGAAGTACCCTACTAACTATTGGATTCTAGCACACTGTTGATTATAAACAGTGTCAGGCAAACGGTTTCATAATTCCAATGCAAAATCATAGCTAAAATTAGCTCAATATTTTAAAGATATCGCCTACTTTCATATCCTAGTTAAAAAAATAAAATTAGAAGCTCCAACTCTTCTGGAAAGAATAAATGGTAACCCAAGAAAACAAGGCTGTTATGAGCATGCCTAAAAATTTACCCCCCAAGATGCAATGGACTTTAACTGGAAATTGTGCATTAGGCAGATGTCTTTGATGGTCCAGTTTCCTTAGTCTGAATCTAAGAATGGAAAACAAACATGCTGCAGTCAGGAAACCATCCAGCTGAGTGCCAGAAGAGTGCATTTGGCTATTTCACCTTGAAGGTCAGTCTGTTGAGGGCCCTTATTGCCTTGCACACCTTTAGGAAGAGACTGCTATACTCTTTGGGTCCTTATGAGATTAAGTAGAGTTCTTCCAACAAAATTATAGATTTAGTCTTTAAAAGAAATATCCCCTAGAGTTGTGCAGTGGACATCATGCACAATTGTATAAAGATGTTCCTATATAGCCCCGTAGTTTGGGCTACTGCAAGTTGCAGCACAAAAATTCTGAATGAGGAGAAAGAAAAGTTAGGCCAAGAATTCATTATAGTTCTTAGGGAAGCATGCTTTCTGTAGTTCTTATGTATATGTATATTTCAAGAAATTAATTTTAGTTTATTTTCAATTGTCCCAGGATGAAACAATATTCTCCTTAAGCAGATATTCTTCCAGTTCACACTAAACAAACAACATATGAAAGCCATTTATGCTTATTACCATGGAGAGATCATTAACATAAATATTAGTATATTATATTGTTTGCAATATTAATTTCTCTATGCACTTAGGAGGCAACTGTAGAGCTATCCTGCAGCTCTGCAAGCATGTAGTGGTTTAAACTTTTATGACTGGAATTTGCTACCACCTGGGGCAACAGCTTTGGAACTTGTTCCTGAAGCACCTTAATTTCTTGGCAACACTTAAGTGAATTCTAGGAAGTGCCATGTAGTCAGCTTAGCCCTAATAGATTTTTAAAGATAAACACACTTAACATTTATGCTGGGTGGGCTTTTTAAAAATAAAGCAATTACTTACATGGCATTAATTATATAAGCAGCTTCCTTCTGACAATCCAACTTCTTGTCTTTCATAGTCATTTCCGAATATTTATGTATCAAGTGCTGGGGGAAAAAAAAAACCTTAAAGGCTCTTCTTTAGCAATGAAAGGGCATAAAACTACCATGTGCCTTCTCTCTGATTTGGAGGATTACTGACCATGGGAGGGAGCTTGAAAACAAAGCTCATGGTAACTACTGTTCCCTTTGAATGGTTCACATAAAATTTCATGGAAGCTTATGGAAGAAGATCTTGCAGGGTCAGGCTGCTGTCTACCTCTTCAACGTCACCTTACCCTGTCACTCCTGGCCTCCCCCACACACAGGCCTCCTCCAGCTCCAAGCACACACAAGCCTTTCCCATGGCAGCCTTTGATGGACAAGATACAAGCTCCTCTGGCCACGACTAGGCTGAGGCAAAGGGAATATCCACCTTGGGTACAGGAGGCCACCAAAAACTCAGCCTCTGAGATGAGTAATATTTTAATATACTATTTTGTTAAAAATCAAAATTAAAGGGCAACCCACTTTCCGGTCCCCCTCTGTCTCTATTAGACAGAAGCAATCTTTCTCTCGATAAATTTTTCTTACTCTTAAAAATCAAAATTAATGCAAAAAGCTATAAAGAATACAATATCAAAGGTTTAAATAAATATCCAAACACGAACTTGCACAACTCTATTTACTCTACTCTAATGCCAGGCCCTGTTGGATTATTTTCTTAAAGTTTAAGTGTTTTGCTTGTTGCCAGGGATTATTAGGATTAATTTGGATTATTTTTTTAAAGAAAAAGAGTCAACTTTTAATTATAACTGACCAAACTTCATCCAGGAATGTCTTTGAACAATGGAGGCAAAAAACACGACAAAATTCTCCTACTGAAGACACCAAGAGTTCTCGTTGGCCCCGGTGCTCCTGAGGCCCAGACCAAGGGCAGAAGTTCCCCGAGGCCAGCTCTGCTCCCCTCACATCTCTCATCATTGCAAGGATGGCTGGGGACAGCGAGGAGCCTATCCCCTCCTCCTGTCTCGCCGCAGCTCTGAGGAAGTCACTGCTCGGCGAACCTCTCCTGCCTCACTTCCTGTCCTAAGGTGACCGGAGACCATCTGGCCACAGTCTGGAAACCCAGCAATGGGGCACAGTACCCCTGTGCCCCCTGGCCTTCAGCCACGGCACCGCTTCAGTCTGCTCGGCCAGTTGCTTTTGGTGCCCTGGCAGGGATTAAATAAAAGGTGGTGAAGAACTGAAATGCCCTAAGGTCTCCACAATGCAAGTCACATAGCAGAAGTAAAAGAACGGCACTAAGGATGGGAGGCCCGGCGGTCAGAAGACGCGCTCGAACTCTGTCATTAATTTGAATTTTTAAGCTATTGCCTTAAAACGTTATTTATCTTGATTATGAGCTTTTGGTGTTAAGTTTTCCCCAGGGCAAGTGCCTCTCACTTGTCTCATCCGACTCTTGGCGGATCCCCTAGGACTTCCTGCCCCTCTTTGTTTTTTGCTTTCTGTACATTCATGGCTGCTTCAGAGTATTTTTTGATCCCAACAGCTAGCACCAATATCTCTCTCAGAGGACTATCCATGTGATGCAGAAGCACAGAGGGCAAGCTGGAAAGAACTCAGGACTTCAGCTGGCCTCTCTGTATTGTCCTGCTTCCCAGGACTTCTCAGCTTCCCCTGGCAGCAGGTCTTTGCATAAGAACCTTCCCTTCTCTGTCTGCTTCCAGGGAACACCAGTTAACCCAGGCCCTTCATACCTGGTGCCATGTTCTGTTACTTAAACACTCTTTCTGTTGCTTCTTGTAGGCTCACTGATGTTGAACTGGCACCTATTTCTTCTCTAACTAACCCCCCACCCCCTTTTTTATAGTGTCCTACTTACTTTCTCCCTACTGTTTGAGATTATTTGTTTGCCTATTGGTCATTAGGTTTTTTCACTAGCTGTCAAACTTCAGAACAGGAACCATGCCTGTACCTTTCATTCTGGTCTTCCAAGTGTCAGCACAGAGCTCAGCACTCAATAGTGACCACACATCTCCATCATCTGCTTTCTTTGCATTTACACCTCGGCTCCCTGACGAAAGACATTCGAGTTTTGGAAGGTGGATGACTGCTCTGTGGTTTCTATTAAAGTTACTATAAAAGATATTCAAGCTTCCTCTGTTTTTATCACAGTAGCTCTGTAGTATAATTTCAGATCAGGGATTGTGATGCCCCTGCCTTGCCTTTGTTGCCCAGAATTGTTTTGGTTATTCTAGGTCTCTTCTGGTTCCTAATGAATTTTAGCAATGTTTTCTTCAGTTCTGTGAGGTATGCTACTGGTATTTTGATTGGGATTACATTAAATCTGTGTAATAATTTTGGGAATATGGCCATTTTTACTCTGCTAGTTCCTCCAACTCACAAGCAATCTTTCCATGGATAAAGATATCTTTCCATGGATAAAGATATCTTCTTTTTTTTAAGATATCTTCTGATATCCTCTTTAATCTCCTTTTTTAGAGTACTGTAGTTTTCAATGTAAAGATCTTTTACTTCCTTTGTTAGATTGATTCCTAAGTATTTCATTTTTTTTCAATACTATTGTGAAAGTCATGGTTTCCCTAATTTCTCTCTCAGTAAGTTTGTTATTTGTGTCCAGGAATGCTATTGATTTTTGAGTGTAGACCAGAGGATCAATGGAACAGAACAGAAGATGCAGAAACAGCTCCAAACACACTCAGCCACCTTATCTTTGACAAAGGGGCCAAGTACTTTCACTGGAAGAAAGATAGCCTCTTTCATAAATGGTGATGGGAAAATTGGCTTTCCACATGCAGAAGGCTAAAACTAGATCCATGTCTCTCACCATGCACTAAACTAAAATAAAAATGAATTAAAGATCTAAATATTAAAACAGAAACACTAAATATACTTGAAGAGAGAATAGGTGGAACTCTTGAAGACTTAGGTGTAGGCAAAGACTTTATGAACAAAACCTCAGTTGCACAGGAAATATTGCAAAGAATCAACAACTGGGATTTCATCTTATTAAAAAGCTTCTGCACAGACCCAATCCAAAAATGGGCATCTGAGATGAATACACACTTCTCAGATGAACAACTACCAACAGTAAATATTTGAAAAGATATTCAACATCACTGGTCATTTGAGAGATGTAAATTAAAACAATGATGAGATTCCATCTCACTCCAGAAAGAACGGCTATTATCAAGAAATCAACCAGTAAAAAATGCTGACAGGGATGTGAGAAATAAAGGAACCCATCTCCATTGTTGGTGGGAGCAGACATAGATTGGTGTAACCACTGTAGAAATCAGTGTGGAGAGTTCTCAAAAAACTAGGACTAGAGGTTCCATTTGACTCAGCTATTCCCTTCTTGGTATCTTCCCAAAAGAATTAAAAGCATCATACCACAGTGATATATGCACACCCATGTTTATAGCAGCACAGTTTTTAACAGCTAAATCTGGAAACAACACAAATGCCCATCAACCAATGAATGGATAAAGAAAATGTGGGGGGTTTTATACAATGAAGTACTAGTCCATCATAAAGAAGCATAAACTTGAAACATTTATAGCTAAATGGATGCAACTAGAGACCATACTCTTAAGTGAAATAAATTGGACACACACATGTAAATATCACATTGTTTCTCTGGTGTGAGAAACTGAAAGTGTAAATAAGGACCAAAATGTATAATAGATACTGTGAAACAGGAAGAAAATGTTCAAATGGGAAAGGGAACAAGGGAGGAGGGAGAGGGAAAAAGAGAGAAAAGAAAAAAAAGAGAAAAGAAAGATAAAATGGAAACAAAGATCTTGTAAATAAGAAGGGGAAGAGGAGTAGAAAGGAGGGGAGGGGAATGGAAAAAAATAAGAATCAAGATATATCATGTACAGGTACAAATTCCATACGATGAATGTGATCATTAAGTATATTGAAACTGTACCATTAAACTTAATTAATTATTTTTAAAAACTTACTCTGCAGTTCCTATTAAATCAGAGGAAAGTGAGCTAGGTGTTGTGGGGCACAGCTTCAATCTCAATAATCTGGGAGACTGAGGCAGGATGATTGCAAATTCAAGCCTAATCTGGACAACTGAGTAAGACTCTGTCTCAAAATAAAAGGACTGGGGATTAGCTCAGTGTTAAGGCTCTGCTTTTAATCCCCAGAGCCAAAAAATAAAAAATAAAAATAATCAGAGGAAACTTGCTTGAGGGATTAGTATTGCAAAAGCTTGGGAAGTTAAAAAAGAAAAGAAGAGAAAAGAAAAGAAAAGAAAGGAAAAGAGACCCTCACAGAGGCTTTTTTCTTACCTCCTGAGGCAGATCCTCCATATTAAATTTTCAACTCCACAGAAAAACAAAATAAACTCAATGAATAAAACATTAAATATTGAATTATATAATAAAGAAGTGGAATAATAAATGCTCAATGAAAATTCAAGATTTTAGTGTTACTATTAGTACACTGCCATACTAGCAGTGATGTATTTCCAACGTACTGAGGTATGCCCACCAACAAGCCATAAGGCTGGATATGGAGTTTAGGGAGGAAATCAGAGCCCTAAGGTCCCATTTCTGGTGGCACTAGGGAAGCAGAATTTCTATACCGTCTTCTGCAAAGAGACTGTCATGACTTAATGTTTCTCTTAGCTTCTTGTTAATCTTGTTCCTCTTTTCTTTTTGACTGATTCTTAATATTTCAGCAGCATATCCTCAAGTCATAAAATAAATGCTAATACCCTTTCCCTAGTAGTCTTTTAATTTTAAATACCTGTAGTTGTTCATCAATGTAAGGAATTTTTAAAATTTCTATGGCAGATGGTCTCAACGAAGGACTCTTGTGCAACATGCTGTAATGTTCAAAAAGAAAATTATTTTTCAAATGAACTAAAACATAATCGCATTTAAAAGTAATAACATAATTTAAAATTATTTCTGGGACAACAGATTTGTTTCCAAACCTTTCCATGATGGTGTTTAGTTCTCTTGGATATCTCTCAGGGAGTGAAGGTGTATTGCCTTCAACAATTTTTAAAACAATGGACAAGAAACTGGAGCCAGTGAATGCATGATTCATACAACACATCTCATACAAAATGCATGCCAATGACCTGAAGACAAAAATCAAAGAATATAAATAAGGAACAAATGTATGATTTTAAATTTGCTCATCATATGAAACCTCAGAGGTATGGGGGCATTGGCTGTGAGGCACTAATGTACATACATTTCAGTTGTTTGTTTGAAAGTTGCAGTTTCATAGCGGTGTTTTTCCCCATTTAAATGCATATTTATCAAAACAAACACCCATTTTATAAAGTGAAGGACTAAAGCACAAAGGTAAAACTGAATGGTTGCTTTTTTCTGAAGAGGAAAAAGTAAACCAACAGAGGCCAGGGATTTAGCACAGTGGTTCTGCCACCTTCCTTGCAAGCACAAGGTCCCAAGCTCGATCCCTGGAAGCAAAAAATAATAATAATAATAAAATAAAAATTAAAAAATTAAAAACCTAACAGTTAACAAGATGCCAGCACATAGTAAGAATTCTAAAAATCTGATCAATGTGGTAAGAAATGTTTAAATTATCTTCTATGCAAGAAAAATAAAATGTAGCTAAATATTGTCTTCCTAAGGCAATTTTTAATACTATGTATGCAAAGTACAACTTTAATTTATCACCCTAACCTTCACTGTGTTTTGCATCTATGCATTTTGAAAAGGAAACTGGAATTCTTTACTAGTTTTCTGAATATAATCCATTTGCAAGTAGTATGGGAGAGCAGCTACTTTCAGCCCATATTAAAATGTATAATTCTCCCTTGGGGAGTATGAAACAGAATATTAAAGTCCAGATCAAGCCAATGCTGATTTGGATTAACCACGCAAATCAGTAACCTCTATCCCAGCAGAGCAGCCTCTTCAATTGCTCTATCTTATAAAGAAAACTAACAAGTAAATTCCTCCCTGAATCTAGTATTAAGACTATGTTTTTTCTAAATGATAGATTCTTTTTAACCTTATGGGTATTATGAATTATGTAGCTGGACAGGTTTTGCTTTAACGTATTAGTTGCTTAAAAGACTAGAAATAAATTTATGTAACTTTTAACACTAAATCATGGAAGGACATAAGTAAAAAAAACTATTTATAAGAATATTACAATTTATTTTGCAGTTGTTCATGAAAATGTGCATGTATTAAACAATTCTGGATATATATATCAAGAATTTTCCATCCCAGTAAATAATAACACTAAAAAAATTTTTAAAATTCTTTTCTTGGTACATTTTAGGTATACAATACATTTACATTTCTCATTGGGAACTTGTACCTTTACATTATGCACCTTGGTTCTTATTTTTTCCCCATTCCCAGCCCTCCCTTCACCCCCTCCACCTTTCCCTATTTACAAAGACTTTGTTTCCATTTTTTCCACTTCTCATAATTTTTCTTTTCCCTTCTTTCCTTTTCCCTGGCCCTCCCACTTCCCCTACCCCTTTGGACCTTTTCTTCCTACTTCGCATTATCAATTATTTATTCTAATTGTTGGTACATTTTAGGTATACAATATATTGACATTCATCTTCGGAAATTTGCACCTTTACATAATCTCTCTTGGTTCTTATTTTTCACCCTTGCCCAGCCCTCCCTTCAACCCCTCCAGTCCTCCCTATTGACAAAGATTTTGTTCCTCTTTTTTCATTGTCTCATATTAATCCCATTCCCTTCTATCCTTTCCCCTACCCCTCCCACTTCCCCTTCCCCTTTGCCCCTTTTCTTCCTATTTCACATTATCTATTATACATTTTAACACTAAAAATTTTTAAGTGATTGGTACTTTACATTTTTTAAAATTTTCATATATATCTCAACAGAAACTCATAACTTCCCAGTGAACAAAAGTCAATATCATATTTTCCCCATTTCATAGATAAGGAAATTGGCTCAGACTAATTAAACAACTTGGCCAAGGTCACACAGGGAGTGAATGATAGAAGTGACTCTTGGGTTGAGACATTTTCCTTTCCAAGTCCCATATTATTTTAATTAGAAAGAAGCAGAATGTTAGGAGAAATCACATGGCACCAACTAGAACACCAAGATCATTGTAAAGAGTATTAATTATGAAAATTATTTGAAGCTCAATACATTTTGCATCTGTCTGTAAGACTATTGTATCTGATGCAGCAACATGTACTTAGATTTTATTCCCAGAAAAAAATTTCCTTTGAATAAAGATGAAATAATAACATTTTTAGACAACACAGTTCATTGTGAAAACACTACAAAATCACCATAGGGAGTTCTAATAAAGAAAAATGATTCCAGGCAGAAACAAAGGATACAAGAAATAAAGAGTGCCAAAAAGAATAATTTTGTGAATGTGAATGTATAAAAATTGATATTAACTTTATAAAATAATATTAAAAATATCTTTTGTGGTTAAAAAATTGTGTAGAATAAAATTTATGGCAAAAATAATGCAAAAGACATAAGTGAGTTAAAGTATTTTAAAGTCCTTGCATTACTGAAAAAGTGGTTAAAATAATAATTTTTACTAGACAGTAATAAATCAAGGGTTCATGTTATAGTTTTTATGGTTTTTATCAAATGAATGGTACAACAATATACAACTGACTATAACAAGCTGGTAGAGAAAAAAATCAAATTACAAAGATTTAAATCAAGAAAAGGAAGATAAAGAGAAAAATGAACAGAATAAGTGAGACATATAGAAAGCAAATAAAATAATGAATAAAAGTACAAATATAATCACATTAAATATAAAGGAGCAATGCTCTAAAAGACTAAGATTATCAGGCTAAAAAAATATAAACTGCTCACAAAATAAACCTTAAATATAAGAGCACAAGAAAGCTGAGAAAAAGATGTATCATACAAACACTTCCGGAAAAACTGCTAGTGTAGCTACACTAGTATCAGACAAAGTAGATTTTAAGGCAAGAATCCCTACTGAGATTAAGATGATGGACTTGATAGAGAAATAAGCATCAGAAACACATAACAATTCTAAATCTGAATACACCAAATAAAACTGTGTGTATGAAGCAAAAGCTGACAGAATGAAAAGGAAAAATAAGTTCTCAATCACAGTGATTCACAGTCACACATATTTCAATAGGTTACAGAACAAGTAGACAAAAAAAGTAATTAGGATAGAGAAAATCTATACAACACAAATACTGAAATTGACAAATTGGCATAAATGCACCAAATAATGGAAAAATTAAAATTATTTTCAAGGACACACGGAACATTTATCAAAACTGACCATACTAGGAGTCAAACAAGCCTCAATAGGTTTCCCAGATCAAAATCTTGAGAGCATATTCTCTGACCACTCTGAACCTAAACTAGACATAGGACAAAGAGCTACTCAGAGAGAAAAAGTACATAATGGAAAAAAACTACAAAACCTCAATCATTTGGAAATTAGGGGTATACATCTAAGTAATCCTTAGCTTAAACAAAAATCATTAAAATTTGAGTGGTGGAGGGTGAGGTACTAGGGAATGAACCGAGAGCCTTTGCCCTGAGTTATATCCCCAGTCTTTTTATTTTTTATTTGGAGACAGGGTCTTATGATGATGCATACCTGTAATAACAGTTGTTTGGAAGGCTGAGGCAGGAGGGTTGTAGGTTTGAGGGCAGCGTAGAAAATATTTTTAACTGAAAGCTATTTAAGGTGTAAAATATCAACACTTATTGAGTGTAGGTAATGCAAATTCAAATAAAAATGAAAGTATTAAGTGCATATATTAAAAGAGAAAAAAGGTTAAAATCTGTGATGAAAGTAAACTTAGAAAAAAATAACAAATCACATTAAAGAAAGTGTAAAGAAATTTTTTAAAAGAGCAGAAATTAATGAAGCAAAAATTTAATAAAAATAGAATTAGCAAAGACTAAGCAAATTTAATAGACCTCTAGTAAGACTTATCAAAAGAATGAGAAGAAAAAACACAATAAATAATGGAACTGGAAAAAGGCATGACACTATAGACTTCACAGATATTAGAAGACATTAGGCCAGCACTATAAACATTTTTTCCTTCAGTAAATTTGACAATTTAGGTGCAATGAATAGTCTTTAAAAGATGGAACTTACCAAATTGACACAGGAAAATATAGAAAGTCTAAATAGTCCCTTATTTATTAAACAGACTAGCCATTATTTAACATTATAAAATTGAAATGTTTTCCACAAAAAAACTCTAGATGCAGATGGATTTACTAGC
The DNA here is from genome assembly GCF_053883595.1 of Heterocephalus glaber. Lineage (NCBI taxonomy): Eukaryota > Metazoa > Chordata > Mammalia > Rodentia > Bathyergidae > Heterocephalus > Heterocephalus glaber. Next base: position 7,064,543 of record NW_028258324.1, on the reverse strand, counting down.
AAATTCTTCCAAACATTTAAAAAATAAATTACACCAGTCTTATAAAATCTCTGCATTTTGTAAACCAGAAAAACATTAATAATAAAATATAATAAATATCTTAAAGGAAAGAAAAATTAGGTGAATTTCTTCATGAATGTAAATTCAAAATCTCAAAACACACATATGCACATATATATTAGCAAGTAGAATATGGTGACATGCTAAAACTACTACATTATGACCAAGTAAATTTTATTTCAGCAACACAAGGTTAACTTAACATTTCAAAATCGATTAATAAAATATACTTCATTAGAGGAAAAAAGAGAGAAATATACTATTATTTTGATAAATATGGAGAAAAGCATTTCATAATATTATAGACCCAAGGCAATAACAATCAAAATCCTAGTGGACTTTTTTAAAGGAACTGTCAGGCTGATTATAAATTTACATGGAAATGCTACCAAATGTCAAGTTCTATTATGAAATTATATAACTTATGTAAATGTGATATTGCAGAAAGTAAAAAAGACCAATGGAACAAAATATAACTGTTCTTGAAAATAGAATTACACAAATTTAAATCACTTGATTAATGCAAAGATAAGCTCTACTGCATAGTAGTGGAAACATGGTCTTTTTATCAAATTATGCTGGGTCAACTGAATATCAATATGAAAGCAATGTATTTGGATTTCTGTTTCATATCATACACTCAAAAAAACCAAAACACCAGTTATACATTAATCTAACTGGGAGAAATAAATCATAAAACCTTTAAATAAAAACAGGAGAATATCTTCATGTAGGCAAAGATTCCTTGAGGCACAAAAGGCATTAACAATAAAATTATGAACTTCTTTTTTTATTATTATTTTATTTTTGGTACTGGGGATCAATCTCAGGTCCTTGCGCTTGGGCAGCAAGCGGCGAAACCACTGAGCTAAATCCCCAGCCCCTAAAATTATGAACTTCTATTCACGAAAAGATGTTATTAGGAAAATCAAAAGGAAAACCCAAAGATGAAAATATTTGTGATTTAAATATCTATCAAAGATTGGCTATCAGTATATGTAAAAATTTAATCAACTAATTAATTAAATTCCAATAATCATTCAGAACAGAAGCTATTCCAATGGAAAAAATGAACAAGAAATTTGAACAGATACTAAATAGTAAAAAAAAAAAATCACTCAGTATTATTAGCCAGCAGAGAAATAAAATTTAAAACCACAGTATAGTAATTACACATACTCCTCAAAATGGTTAAAATAAAAACAGACATAAAATAAAGTTACTATGTGTTATATTATGAAAATTTTTTCTTAGAAATAAGAGAAGTTGTATATTACTGGTAAAAGATAATCATCAGACTGAACTTAATATTTTTGCCTATGTTCAGAATGAATAAAATATTTGTGTTAATGAACTACCCATTATACTAACTTATTTCCTCAGAAGAGAGTCTACAATTCAAACCTCAAAATTTTCTTCTTATACTAATAGCATAGTAGAGGTGCAGAAGAGTATAAAGATTTGCTAGTTACAAACTCTCATTTTATTAATGAGAAAAACCAAAGATCACAGAGAAGAGGTAACTTGCACAGAAAAACTTCGTGTTACATCACTTCATATTTGGCATTAGTTCTCATTCAATATTTCTCTTTTAAAATAACTTTAAAGTTACACTGACCACACTTTGTTATATAATCCAATGTACTTGTAATCTGAACACTAAAAGAAAATAATAATCAAACTCACAGGTCCAAGTGATAGAGGCTAATAAGCACTTTGCACCCACACTCTTCTGAAGATTCATTCTCAGCCCTCATAGGTTTAGAGTCACCCTAAGGACTTGAATTTGAAGCAAAAAAAAAAAAAAAAGCCATACAACCTCTCCTGGCTCTGACAGGTCTGAAAGATTGGGTGGGAGTAACAATCCCTGAACCAGGACATTTTGAGCTATCTTGGAAGCAGACTATTAGATTGCCTCCACCAATAACACAAATGTTAACAACAACAATAATGAAGACAATAGCTGAAATTTTAATAGTATTTACTGTGAGGTAGACCCTGTTGCATATATACCTTATACTGTATAGTTTAACTCATTGAATCATCTTCACAATCTTAATGACATAGGAACTATTATTATCATTTCCCTTTCTCAGATAAGGAAATGGTAAAATTAAGTAAAATTAGACACATCGTTCAGGGTTGGATATTGAGTAGGGGGTGGAGCTAAGACTGTAACTCAGGCTAGCTAGAGGTAGAGACATAGACTATATATCATCTTGCTTTGAATGCTGTGCTAATCAAAGCACTACAGGTCACTCAGGCTCTTGAGTTGAAAATCATGGCAGAGTCATTCAAGCTGGGCTTGACTTCCCAAACTTACTTCAGTTCCTGTATGGAACCATAATTCACCTTTAATGACCACTGGGGCCTTAGACAATAAGCAATCAGGGCAACAGATCATGGCAAATACAGGGTGAACAATGAGATGCTCTGTAGGAGAACAAAAAGACAAGTTTGGCTCTGTTTTTTCTATCGTTTGGAAGAAAAAGGGGTTGGGGTCTATTAATGGTGAATTGATCACAAAATCAAACCCTACTTTGAAGGAATTATACATCTACCTGAGCCACATTTGATAAATTTATTAAGGTTATAAAAAGATGTGTAATTACTTGGTTAAATAGGCTATGGCAAAATTAGATCTTGAGGTTGATTTAACCAAAGAACCTTGATAAGACTATTTTCTTTAAAATTCTCTCAACTATACTGCAAGAATGCTGCTTTTCATTCACCAGTTTTACTTTCATCTACTGATATTTGATTGTATCTGAGCACATGGAGGGGACTTCATCAGCCAGTCACTGTAGATAGAGATTTGCTATGGTCCCAATGCACTTGCTAGGTGCTAGTAAATGAAATATGAGACAGTTTGATTACAGAAATTCCCCCTGACACTCAGCATGACAGATTTTTTATTATCCAGGTAAACATTTTAAAGGCTATCTGATAGATGTATTTTTTATTCTGGTAACTATATTCATATGTACTTCTGCTTTTATGTTCTCCTATTTCCAACCACACATTTCTATGTAGGAATCACTATATCCCCTCAAACTCCTAACTTCCATCCTTTTGAAGAATTTTTTCTTATTTGACTGCCAGTTTTTAAATCAGACTGAACAAAAGCATTGAGGGTTAGTGGTAGGTTAGGGAAAGCTGAAAGAAAAAAAGTGAAAAGTGCAGTTTACATAGAAGTCTGTGGTTTGCATTCCTTTCTTTTCCAGGAAAGCAGCCACTGTAAAGAAGTAAGCAAATAAATTTCTGAGGGAATGACTGTAAGCAGTGAAAGGGAAAGCTGAGGTCAGGCGTGGTGTAGCAAATTATACTTGGATTCCATAAACTTGCCATCTGTCCCAGTTGACCAGAACTACTGAGAGGATTTCTGAAGCACAGGTTGATAATGAATTACAAATGTGTCTCAGACTTCATCTTGTCTCAGTGTAGCTAAACATACCCTTTAAAATATGCCCAGACCCTTAAAACAGAAGCCTACCCTATAGCAATGCATGACTCTGGCTTGCTAGGATGTTTCATTGATCTTCTAGATAATATTTTTATGTAATTGAGAAGCACTTTGATATATTCATTAAGAAAAGAATATGCATAATTTAAACAGTTGAATATATAAATATAAGTTGAATACAAGAGTATTACATTTTGCTTTAGTATGTATTAGTCTAAATAAAAGTCTGTATTTAGCTGCTTATCTAACACTTAAGACTCAATATTATAAAGAAAGTGTTTCAACAAAGCTAAGTAGTAAGGCATCTCCCTGAACCTCGAAATACAAGTGGGTGAGAACAAACTGCATGCTACATGACCTGCCCAATATCAGTATCAGTGTTAAGATGAGGCAGAGGGAAACAATGACATGGTTGAAGGACCAGAGAACAGGAGAACCTCAAAATAGCCAAAACAGGAACTCACCAAAATCACAGCAGACCAGCTTAAGAATAGCAACTAAAACCAATAGGGGCTCTGCTCATCCCAAAGCAAGGTGAATGGAAGAGTAAAGATAAGCCCTAAAGCGGCAGCAATGGAATAGCTCGAAGCTATCCAATAGAAAGGTCTATTGGAAAATGTTCTCTAAGTCTGCAAATATTATCCACCTGCCACATGGGACTATTGAGCACTCAAAATGTGGCAAATGTGACTAAGGAACTGAATTTTTAAAGGAATATTTAAAAGGAAAAGTGGATTCATTCATTTCACCATACCATCCCAATAGACTATCATGTTTTAGGGAAGACCTATAACATTATAGATAAAACAAGGTTTGGACAAATTTTATCCTGCTCATATCAATTCTTTCTACCCATTTTTATCTATAATTGAGCCTTATAATGTTTGGGAGAAGATAATATCCTTTCCCACCTCTCACTGTAGTCCCAAAAGGGAAGGGGAAGTGGGAGGTGTAGGGGAAAAGAAAGAAGGGAATGGAATTAATATGAGAAAATGAAAAAAAGGAAACAAAGTCTTTGTAAATAGGTAGGGATGGAGAGGTTGAAGGGAGGGCAGGGGAAGGGGGAAAAATAAGAACCAAGACAGTATGCAAAGGTGCATATTTCTAGTGATGAATGTCATTATATTGTACACCTAAAATGTACCAATAAAAGGATATACAAAAAAAAAAGAAGAATTTAGCCAATGAAGAACAAGACTAATACCACAGAGAGAGAGAGAGATGAGGACAGAAGTAAGTACCATAGGATGCAGTGGAGAAAGAGGCTAAATGGGAAAGACTGGGGTGTTAATTTATCTATTCTTAAGGTAACAATAAGAATTCTATACAAACCATAAAGTTTGGGAAAGGACCATGGACTGTGCTCGGAATTGGGGAGGGGTGGTAATTGGCAATGGAAACAATAATCAAGGCATCCTTCCTTCCCAACTCTATTCACTCAGATGCTCCATTAAAGATGGATATGGCAAGAGTCTCCACTCCTCATGTGGTATAAACTGCTTCACACTTGGAGCAAATGGCTATGTTTAAACCACTCTAATCATTTCATAGAACTTCTAGAGGCTCTTTTAAAATGGAAAAAGCATCAGAAATAGAATTGCAGGTAACAGAAGGTCTGCCTGTCTTTCTTCTTTAGCTTGCTCCACCCTTCCCTCTCCTATCTGTTTTCTGTATCTCAGTCTGTCATCATTGTGAGACTGACTCCCCTGGTAGATTGATTACTCTTTGCGCTTACTCCCTTCCTGTCCTTACTGATATTGGAATTGGCCTGTGTCTTGCTTCAGCCAGGGTAATACGGGCAACCTGTGAAGAATTTTACATCTGAGTGGAAGCTTTAAACACAGTGCACAGTTTGGCAGAGACTCACTTTTTTTTCTCTAACATTAGATTGGCCCCTTTTCTTCTGTGAGCACAAGCTGTGTTCTGCAAAAACTCTAGAGCAGAGCAGAACTGCAACTTTGAACAGAGATTCATTTAACCTGCAGTCCTCAGGGAAGGTGAAAAAAATAAATGTTTTACACAGCTGAGCTCTTTGTTATTGCAGCAAAGCTGACTAATACACCACTCCCTTACACACCAGACTGTAGCAGTTTCTCATCCCCAAAGATAAACTCATACTCCTTAGCATGGTTTACATGGGTCACTTACCATTTGAACCCAACTAACCCTCAGTCAAATCTATCACCACTTTCCTTCTTGCCACATATTTTTACCTCCAGTTAAGCAGAAGACATTGAGCTTTCTCATGAGTATACATCCTTACATACAGCATACCAAGGGCCTTCAAGAGTCAGAGGAGGCCCAGGTCATTTGCAACTGTTTTTAAATTCCCAGTATATTTTTAGAAAATGCTCAAAATCATCTTATGTTGAGATTTTCTTTACACTAAGAAGTAATTCTTGCTTGTGTTCAAATGTAAAGGTGGGCCATAGAAAAATGACAGACACCTCACCCTTAAGGCATTCAGTACCTCTAAGCCTGAGGCTACTCTTCACCCTTTAGAATCTGAGAAAAAAATTTCCAAGACAACTTTTAAGCCTTGACCACCAGGTACTGAGGGTGGAGTTTTTAGGCGAGCCATAATTAAAACCTCCAGGAGGCTATATCCATCCTTAGGTAAGTTCAGGTTCCTCAAAGACAACATCCCTTGCAGGAAGTAAATGACAAATATGGGACTACCTGTGTTCATGTGTCTTTTTCTTTCAGTGATAAGACAGATTAAATGAGACCTATGAAAGTTCAGATGACCCTGATATGTACATTGAGGTCTTTAGAGGACTTTCTCAGATCTATGGACTAGTTTAAATGAAGAATTACAAAAATAAGTTTCAAAATGTGTGATATAATTGAAAATTTTAAATAAATTAAATTTAATAAATAATATTAAATAACGCCTTTAACATATACCTCCTCATTTGGGAATAACTTCAAACATGTAAATTTGAGGGCCTCTATGGTGAGAAGGTCTGAGGCAAATGGTTCCTCTGGCCAGCCACAGGTGCTCCCTCTTCCCCCAGTGACACCTTCCACCTTTGATAATTGACACTGGATCCTTCTACCTGAACTGCATTTTGTTAAATTCTTCTCCAATCTTTATCATTTTGACCAGCATCACCCACTCTGAGAATGTAACTGGTGCTCTGCATTCCCACCCCGGTAGTCAATCATTCCCTCCTTTATACTCCAGAGCCTTCTATTGCACAATGACAACACAGAAAAAATTTTTATATACCTGACAATTCTTTGAGAATAGAGACTAGAATTTACATGTCTTAATATCCTTCTTTCCAGAGAAAGACATCATAAATGCCACCCCGGGGCTGGGCGGGGATAAAGCTAAAGGTGTTAGATATCCTAGTAAACTGGCTTCTAGAGGAGCAGAGGCAATGTGCTGTCATTGAAGATTGAGTTAAAAAGAGATGGGGATAATGGTCTTGTGAGCTAGTATAAACTGACTCCCATATATTGAAATTTATGAATAATGGAGAGATGAGACTGGACTTAGCTACCTGTCCAGGGTTGGGCTAAGTTGGGTTGGGTGGAGATTGGGTTGCTATGGGGAGAAAGTAAAAGTTGGGGTTGCAGGAGGAACAAAGGGCATTCTCCAAGGAACATGGAAAATTGGACTCAGCTGAGGTCCAGGTTTGGCTGCTTCTCAACTCCTGCTTGCTTACCTAAGGAGAGCCCTGCTCCCATTACCACTGCCACATAACAAAATACCCCAAAGCTTAGTACCTTAAAATAACAACAAGTAATTTTGATCATGAATCTATTTGTTCAGACATTAATGGGGAAGCTTTGAATTCCCTCTTTACAGAATCTGCTGGAGAGGCTCATGGGATGACTCCCTCCTATGGCTGACCAGTTAGTGCTGGTTCTAGTCGGAAGCTCAGCTGGGCTGAAGATCAAAGGTCCTAGTCTCTCTCAATGAATACCACTTCACATTGGCCTCTGAGTGTGCTACTCTGGCTTCCTCACAACATGATAGCTGGGTCCCAAGGACAATAATCTCAGGGAAACCAAGCAAGAGCTGTGTCACCTCTTATGATCTAGATTCACAAGTCCTATAGCATCAATTTTGTTATTATCACAGGCTATACCCAAATTAAGGACGAAAGAACACATCTCACCTTTCAAAAAGAGAAGCATCAACATCATATTCAACAAGAACATGTGAAAAGTGATACATTGTGATGTCCATCTTTGGAAAACACAATCTGCCACATGCTTCTGATGAACATGGGAGGATTTTACCTTCTGCTCCCTTCCAAAGAAGCCTCTCTTCTCAGAAAACCAGGCCTTGTCCAGGCTCTAATAGCCATATGCTTTCCTTGCCTGAGATGTTCCTTCTATAAAATGCCTAAGAGTTTTACTGGGAAGATGCATCCCAATTTGACCTCCTGTGGAATGACTGGTCTCAATTAAGGGTGGTAAGCCTTAAATTTAATTTTTACAATGAAGCAACTTACAATGAAGTGTGTTAACTGGAACTGGGTGTGATTTTAACAGAGACAGACAGCTTAACAGAGAGAATAAGAAAAGAGACAAATGAAAGGAAACCCTGCTGAAACCATGCAGGACGTGACCAGCACTGCACTCTGAGAAACAATATCAGAGGCTTCATAATACAGGAGAAACAGATTTTAATAAAATAGCCCAGGCAAGCCACTAAATTAATAAATAAGAAAATAAGCTTCAGGGAAGGGGGATACAGTAGAGGATGAGGAGAGCAGAAGTGTCTACAGTTGCTACCACATATTATCTAAAATGTCCAGATCTCAACATTTGTGAGACGTGAAAAGTAACAGGAAAGTTTGACTCATAAACTGGAAAAAAGCAGACAAGAGATATTATCTGAGTGGCTCCAGATATTAGATTTAGCAAAGATTTGAAAGCAACCATTATAAATATGTTCAAAGAACCAAAGAAACAAAACACTTTTTAAAGTATGATAAAAGTATCACATCAAATAGAGAATAAATAAAAGGAGAAACTACATTAAAAGAATCAAATGGAAAGTTTGGAGATAAAAATACAGTCATGGAAAATTTAAAAATTGTATGTTCTAAATCTTCATAGTTTAAATCAATTAAAGATCTGGAATGATAACCCGACTCATATTTATATTTCTCCTGTGAATTGAAGCAGATTTAGCAATTGCTTATATAAATCAGCTGTGTCCAAAGCATTGCCCTTTGGTGAACCTATTTATCCTAACTTTCCAAATAACTGTTTATAAACTTTTGTAACCTAACCCATTTTTAAGAGACTTCTTGTACTTGAATCCTGTAAGTAACTGAAGCCAGAAAGGTTTAAGGGATTGCAGAATGAAGATAAGGTTACATATGAGCAAACTTTAGCAGATGAAAATATAATTAGTATTATACCAGTTCTTCTTTAAGCATTATAAATATCTTCAGCCATTACAATTAAAGCAAAACACCTGTCAATTATTCATAAATGTTTCCAATCCTAAGAAAATATTCCTGAATAAACAGGAAAATACAGAGACAAGTTATCATCCTCACTCAATTTAATTTTTCCAGGACTGTCTCCCTAAGATTACTTATAGCACTTATGTATCTGTCATTATAAATAATAGCTCTCTGTTGTTAGGTGGTAGAAATTTCATTAACAGATAAGCCCATTTTGATTTAGATACATGCAAGGTAATTATCAAAATCATAATAAGGTGGTTGTTTGGGATCAGGATGATGATGAATCCTCGGCTTGTATTGGATGAATGGTTAATAATCATGGCAATGAGAATTGGTCTAAAGCTTGCATTTTTATATTTGAGAAGCTTTAGCTGCTTTAAGTTTTGCCTGAGTCAGAAATTTTCCTAACTGTAAAATATTATAGCAATATTGCCTGATGTCCCCTTAATGCTTCATGCAATAGTGGGACCAATTTTAAAAAAGAAGTATGTAGCACTGGCACAATAGATGCAAAGATTATGCTCTACTCTTTCTCTGTGGGTTCTGTTGCCTCCTAGGAGACATTCCTTTGATCCTGCCAGCTGATGCAGATGCTTTATCAAATGGAACCAGGTATGCTGGTATGTGTAACTCCAAAAATTTAAATGAGGACACAATATAACATCTTGCAGTTACCATCTTAAACCATGAAGACATTACATATTTGGATCTATTTTAAATATCCCTAATAACTTTTTAAATTGTGAAGAGAGATGTAGGTATGTAACAGAAATTCAATCCAAAGCCCAACACTGATGTCCTCAAACTGGAGAAAGGAGCCACATATGAGCAAGATTTTTCATAAAGGCAAAGAATCCTATCATTTTTGTATTTATACTCCAAGGGCTACTGTACCACATTGGGATAACACTAAATGCCAAATGAAGCCAAATATAAAGAGCCTCATTCCTTTGAATATTCCTTTGTGGTTTTGAATTTTTAGTTTATGTTCAGTTTGGCTTTCTTTTTTACTTTTTTGCGGGGAGGGATAAGGAAAATAATAGGTGAATTAGAAAAGACCTACAGGGCAGAAATGAGCTAACAAGGAAAAAATCCATTGAAGAAGCTAGAAACAAATACCACAAAACTGAACTGAAGGGACAAGATTCATGGGGTACTGCTACAACCCAACCTAATCCCGACAGTGTTCTCTCCCACTTGGGAGCCACTCAAATAAGAACAGAAGCAATGGCCCTTATAAAAATCCCAAGCCATATCCTCTGTTGTGGTTCACTCATCCCTAATCAGAAAAAAGATAATTTTCTACTTTATCTTCTGTAGAAAATTGAAGTGGGCATGTCTTTCACACTGCTCATCTTTGAAAGCTTAGAACTACTTATGTTGATTTGCATACAATAATTATTTACTTAATTAACAAGCTCTCAGCTAGGCTGTCCTTTCAACCCTTAACAAGCTGAAAATTGTTCTTCAAAGAAAAGAAATATTCCCCAAATAGAGTCCATTGCTCACAAAAGGACTAATTGAGCGCCATTTTCTACATGGCTTTTGCAGTAAGATTTAAATTGGTTCCATGACAGGATGGAAAAATTCATTTGATACAAGAGATGGAGAAACTGAGGAATCTCAAATGTATTTATCACTGAAAACCCAGAAATTTTAAATTTAAGTTATACCTAAAGTCAACCTCTTTAGTAAAATTCTTAAAAATAACAAGAAAAAATTGCAGAAAAGCTATATATTCCCCCACACCTGGGCATTAGCCTTAAAATAAAGCACAGTATTTAGAGTTACAAATGCTTTATTTCATAAGTTAACAGAAACATATCAAAATTTAATGCTCCTGGCACATTAGTAACTTTTCCCTGTGGCTCAGGAACTCAAAATCCAAACCAACCAATTAATCTATAAATACAGAGAATTTTTGAAATGATTTAATGGAATACAGCAAGTTCCAAATCCAAAAGGCCTTCTTTTACTCTGATCCAAAAGGACTCAAATATCAAGAGGATAAAGAGAATGGATGTAGTAGGTAAACGAGTTGAAGAAGAAAATAAATAGTTCTTTCAAGGCAGAAGAGGAAGAAGCTCCCAAGTGGTCCCACCCACTGCCCACTCACCAAATATCTGATTTTGTGTTGTAGCCTTGGTGTTTAAGAGCCTCAGGACTCATATAATGGGGAGTTCCAGTTAAAGTTGTGGCCAGGTCACAGGATCCCAATAGCAGTCGAGAAACTCCAAAATCCCCTTGAAATAATAATTAATCTTTGTGAATACTTTTAAATAAAAAATTCAGCACTGGAAATTAACAAGTGAAAAAGTGTCTAATTTGATTATTTCATTATATGTCATAATGCAATGCAACATATCATTTTAAAGGTCAGGAAAAGGGATTCTTTAAATTACACGATGCTTTTAAAGACATAAGCTTTATTTTAAAAAAAAGACTGAACCAGGGTAGGGAATTTTATATACAATTTAAAATTCTTTACTTCTACAGTGATAGTGAACTATATAACTTGATATAAAAAGCTATTTCAAGTCTGAATAACAGCAAAATAGAGTGATTCTGAAAGGGCTGAATTTTATCTGATGGGGAAGATTTTTTCTTAATTTGAGATAAAATAAAGGTTTAAAGAAAAGACCTGAAACTATTCAAGAGCATAACTAAAACAAGGTGAATCCATTGAGTTCTCTATTCCTGCCTAATTAGTTGTATGTTTTAATTCCTTCACAGCCTAAGAACATCTACATGATGCTTAGACAATCCAGTAACTACATGAGTGGAAGTACAGTTCCGAAGAACCAAAAGCTAATAAAGCCATTATACCAACATTTTAATTATCTACAAGAAATGCTTATTGCTTGTAATTTTAAAAAGTGAGAAACTTACAGTAATTAATCAAACCAGTAAAAACAAAAACAAAAATAACCTAACCATTTGCAAAGTGCCTAGTATGGAACAGCAACTCAAAGCATATTTGTTAATCAAGCAAGTATATTATAAATGTTTTATACCTCAATTTATATCAGATAATCAGAAAGAAGACAACTGGGTTTTGTTGGGCCCATCCAGATAAGAACAAAAATTTGAAAATTTAAAAAAATTATTACTCCAACATATCCATGTATCATGTACTTCAACTTGATATACATCTATCCTGTGTTTTTGGAGTATACATTTTTTAAAAATCTTACCAATTTTAAGTAGATTATTTTTCAGAAATATATTTTTTGATTTCAAGTCTCGATGAAGTATCCTCCTATAAAAGGCAAAAAATGGATATATAGTTTCATGCAAGTCATAAAATTTTTAAATCCAAATTTAAATAATATACCATATAAGGTTATATGTGAAGTGGTTCCTATGGACATAGCTTTCAATATTTAAAAACTACAGTCATAAATATTTTTTAGTTTCCCTGAGAAAATAAGACCTTTTTTTAAATAAAGGTTTTAAAAAGAAGAGAATATATAGTTGGGAGGAAGGGGATATGCTTTAACTGTTCTAATAGGGTAGATTATATTGTGTTTTTGTAACTTGACTTTTATAGTACTATATCTAATAACCATGCCCTCATTTGATAGAAAAATTATCATAAAGTTTTCTGTTATTACACAAATGTTTAGGATTTGTATATTTGTGAAAATAATATAATGGTGATGTGTAATAGGTAACATTTATTGAGTCTTGCTAAACCTGTAATATAAATTATGTCAGTTAAGACTTTCATTTCAGGAATTATGGAAAACTAGATTATATAAAAATCTCTGGCTAAAATTTTAAAAAACTAAAAATGTTGAATAAAGTATATTAAGATCTTTACATACACATAGCTAGCTCATAATAAAATAAAATAAATCCCTTGGGTATTATATAAAAAGAAACTGAAAATCAGTACAGCCCTAGTAACTAATCTGTACTCTGTAGTCTATGGGGCTGGCTTTAATGGCCACACAAAAACAAAAGTTCAAACCTTGAGCTCAGGTAGGACTCAGGTAGAGGCAGAACTAATATATGTACATAAAATTATGAACCTACATGTGGTCCATACTTTAAGTGAAAGGATAACTTAGGAAATATTCTCTCACAAATAAAGAAAATGACAAGGAAGTTTATCTGTGTAAGTCAGAACTCTGAGTGGGAAAAAAAGTCTCCTTTCATGTTTTATAACCATGTCTCTCTACTCACAGTTGAGATTAAAATATGCAGTAGCTGTATGGTTTCAGAAATCAAATAAATTAACATAAAAATTGGTACTCAGTTGCTAATAGTTTCTTGGGGCACTGGACAGGAGAAAATGTAAACTAAGAATCAGCAGATAATAGACAATAAGATTAGACCCTTGAGTATTTCATACAATCAAATAAGATGAATAAAATAAAAATATTTTAAATAATTAAAATCATAAAGAACATAATAGAAAACATGAGAAAGAAATACCAGAAAAAGTGATGCTGATTTAAGAAAGTATCAAATAGAACTTCTAGGGAGAAAAATGAGATTATTGAAATTAGAAAGTCAAGATTAGGTTGTGCTCCTTGCTATTTACCCAATGGAGTTAAATACTTTTGTCCACACAAAAGGCTGTACAACAAAGTTCCTAGCTGCTTTATTCATAATTGCCAAAAGTTGGAAGTAGCCAAGATGATCTTCAGTAGGTGAATGGTTAAATAAATCTGTGGTACATTGCACAATGGAATATATCATTAAATGGTACAAAGAAATGAGTTATCAAACTATGAAAAGGCATGGAGGAAATTGAAATGCATACTATTAATGAAAAGAAGCCAGCTCAGTCTTAAAAGTCTACATGCTGTATAATTCCAACAATATGACAGTCAGAAAAAGGTAAAACTATGGAGACAGTAAAAAAAGATTGGTAGTTTACAGAGGTTGGAGGAAATATGGATTGGTGTAGTACAGAGGAGTTTTAGGGTCAAGAAACCACTCTGTATACTACTATAATGATGGATATAATTATACATTTTTTTCAAACCCAAGAATGTACCTCACCTCAGTGGACCCTAATGAAAACCACGGACTTTGGTTGACAGCAATGTGTAAATGTAGACTCACCACTTATAATAAATGTAGTGCTCTGCTAGAGAATGTGGGGACGTGATGCATGCAGGGGTGGGGTGCATATCAGAAAGATCTACTCAGTTTTTCCATGAGACAAAAAGTGCTCTTAAAATTAAAATCTATTTTTAAAATTTAAACAGAGTTTTTGGTATATTCACAAATCTTGGAAGACAAAAGTTGGATTTTAAGGTCTATGAAGGTGGAAGTCTTGATAAAAAACAAAACAAAACAACACAAAACACCTAAAGTCTTCAGCAAAAAGCCCTTAAGGGCTACTCAAAAATCACGGCAAATTAGAAATAGAACAACCTTCAAAAATCCTAAAATATAGCTTTAAAGTTCCTCAGTCTCCAACTGGATCACATTGATCTGCCTCTACCATAACAACCAGTCATAGAAAAGACAGTATTATCCACTATGTCTGAAAATTTCACATATATTATTCAGTATTAGTATAATGTTTAGAAAAAAACAGCTGACACAGTGGAGAATTACACCAGAGAACTAGATTTTATATACAATTTTTAAAGAAATAAATAGAAATTTTAAAACTGAAACAAATATAATTTTATTAAAATGAGCTCAGTAGATATGTTTAAAAGTAGATTAAAGAAGAGAGAATTTAGAAGCTATAATGGTTAATGAAGAATTTTGACTAAAGTACAAAAAGAAAAGGTTAAAAATATAGAAAAGAGTATGAGAGATATCTGAAATACCATTTTAAATTCCCAATGTATGTATAAATGTCAACATCTGGTCTGTATTATCTTTTCCTCTTTTATACAGATTTTTGCTCACAGTGGCTGCTCAATAAATGTATGTTGGTTTTAAAACACTAACCTTGGCACAAAAAAAAGAATCAACCAATGAGTCACAGAAGAAATCAAGTTAGAAATTTAAAAATTTCTGGAAGTTAATTACAATGCCTGTAAAACTCACTGAAACTTCTGGGACACTACAAAAGCAGTCCTAAGAGGGAAGTTCACTGCAAACAATGCTCAATTTAGGGAGAAAGCTCAAATAAATAACTTTATGAGGAATATAAGATACTTGAGAAACAACAAAAATCCAGGTTCAAATCAAAATTAAGTGGGGAATTATAAAAATTAGAGCAATAATCAATTAAATTGATACAAAAAAATACAAAGAATCAAAGAATCAATGAATCAAAGAGCTGGTCCTTTGAAAGAATAAACACAACAGATAAGCCCTTAGCCAAATTTACCAAGAGAGATAAAAGATTCACATCAATGCAATTAGAATGAAAAAGGTGAAATAACAACTCTGTTGAAATCCAGGATATAGTTGAAAAATTGTATTCCAATACATTGGCAAATTTTGAAAATATGGACAGATTCCAGACTAATAAAAATTATGAAAGCTCACCCAACAAGATACAAAAATACTGAAAACCCCAATAATAAGCAATGAAATTCAGACAGTAATAAAGAATCTATCAACTAAAAAAAAAATCCCAAGACCTGGTGGATTCACTGCTGAATTCTCCAAAATCTTTTAGGATACTATATCACCAATATTCCTCAAGATTTTCAAACAAATTGAATAGGATGTAGTGATTCCAAATTAATTTATGGAAGTCAGCATCACTCTGATTCCAAAATCAGATGAACACCCAACTAGAAAAGAAAACTACAGTCCAATCTTTCTTGCCATCTGCCTCACTCACAGAGTAGGGTCCCGAGTTTGATCCCTGGCAACAAAAGAAAAAAATGAATTGAAGATCTAAACATTAAAACAGAAACATTAAACCTACTGGAAGATACAATAGGTAAAATACTTGAAGTCATAGGTATAGGAAATAATTTTCTAAACAGAACCACAATTGCACAAGAAATGACAGCAAGAATCAACAAATGTGATTACATCCAATTAAAAAGCTTCTATACAATGAAGGAATCAATTACTGAAGTGAAGAAATAACCTACAGAATAGGAAAACATCCTTGCAAACTATTCCTCAGACAGAGGACTAATATTGAGAATATATAAAGAACTCAAAAAACTTAGACCAACTAATATAAAGACCCAGCCAAGAAATGGGCAAATGAAATGAATAGGCACTTCACAAAGGAAGAAGTACAAATGGCCAACAAATATATGAAAAAATGTTCAACATCTCTGGCCATTAAAGAAGTACAAATTAAAATAATGATAAGATTTCATCTTACACCAGAAAGAATGGCAATCAATCATCAAAAAATGAAAGAATAACAAATGCTGGTGAGGCTGCAGTGAAAAAGGAACCACTTACATTGTTGGTTGGAATGTAAACTAATGCAACAGTTATGGAAATCAGTATAGGGATTTCTCTGAGAACTAAAATTCCATATGATCCAGCTATTCCTCTTCTAGGTATCTTCCCCCAAAGAGATTAAGACATCATACTACAGTGATACATGCATATCCATGTTGATATCAGCATAATTCAGAATAGCTAAATCCTGAAAGCAGCCAGTATACCCATCAACAGATGATTGACAAAGAAAATGTGGTATCTATACAAAATGGAATACTATTAGCTATAAAGAAGGACAAATTCAAAACATTTGTAGGAAAACGGATATACTTGGAAAATATAATGGTGACTGAAAGAAATTAGGCACATAAGCTTACTATGTAATATCTCTCATTTGAGTAAGACAAAGTACCAACAAAATGTATAATAAAAGATGGGTAGAAGGAGACAGGGAGATGGATCTCTTACAAATGAGAAGGGGTCCAGGAGACTGAGTGTGAGGGGAAAGGGGGAAAAGAGGAGGAAATAAGTAGAATAAAGATATGTCATGTATAGGAACCTAATAATCTCAACAATTGTACAAATTATATGTCATAAACATACGCTAAGATTAATAATATCAATAAGAATGAAAATGGTGAAAAGGGAATTAGAAGATGAGAGAGGGATGTGGGGGAGGGGAAGCAGATTTTAAAAGCAATAAGCTGTGTTATGTACATGTACCCACTCCCCAAGATGACTGTAAACTGTACGTGCTACAAGCATGTACTGATAAATTTTTTTTAATTACCCTGTATCCTTATCCCCCTTATTCACTATCTGGCACTGTGTGACTTCTGGCTCTTCCCCAAAGTCAGAATGGCCATGAAAATTGACATTTTAAATCAATTCAGGACATCAAGGCAGCCACAATAGTACAACTAAAGACATGAAAGAGGACTTCCAGAACTGTTTCAGAAAGTGGCAAGAACAAGGGAACGAGTGTGTTTGAAGCAGAGAAGAGTATTTTGAGAAAGATTAATGGCAATGTGTCTTTTACTGCAATTTAAAAAATTTATGTACCCAATCCTACCTTGTACACATATTTTACCTGTCAATTAAAACAACAGAAAAGATGATTCTAGGGAAACAAAAAAAAAAGCAATCTGTACTCTCTTTATGACTTCCTCTAATCAGAGATGAATAAGTATGCTTCCAAGAGTGGAAGGAAGGGAAAGAATAATAGTGGACCACATAAATCTGGCCCACTTTGTTTGGGGGTAATGAGCCCAGGTTCTATAATTCTAAACACTAACCCATATTTGGTATTTTCATGCTCAGTTTGGATATAAGGAAATCAAGCTAATAACTTGCCTGAAGATTATATGGCTTAGGAATACAAACTTAGGTTTCTTTAACTCTACATACCACTATTTCAACCTAGGTCTGTTTGATTACAGACACTGCATTGAGCTACAATTCTCTACTGTGTTCTTACATTTCCATAGTACCTGGGATTAGAATATACATGAGCATGCCACTGATTGCAAAGGAGAAGAATTATATTTAACAGTAGAGGGTTAAATAAAATTTGGCCTCCTCTATGCTCACTCTTGGGGTTCTCTTGTTATGGCAGGGAATGTTAGAAATCAATAACCATTCTCCTCTGAGAAGATTCGGCTCTCCTCTGCCCTTGGGGGTAAAAGTATCAGAGGAGAGGTTCTGGGTGGATGGGCGGGGGGGGGTGCTGGGGGGAGTTAGGGGGTACAGTGTGGAATTCTTTTTCCCTTGAAGGTCAGCTGGTTTATGTATTCTGTGAAAAAGTTCTGACCAACATTAAAGAATAATTTTTACTTTTCTTTTTTATAGCACACATTAATTATATAAAATAGTGGTTTCATTGTGACATTTAATACATGCATATAACACACTTTCATTATATCCTTCCCCTGTTACACTCCCAAGCCCTCCCCTCTACCTCCCCCATCGCCTTTCTCTTCTTCAATAGTCCCCTAAGTGATAATTTTCAAAAAGGTAAAATCATAAGTGTCATAAAAATATAAAATGAACATATGTCAAAAATTTAATTTAGCTTACTAGTTAAGGAGAGATCTAGTTAAGGTGCAAAACTGAGTTAGAGTTGTTGAGAAGGGGATCAAAAGATGGCATGGAGGCAGGGGAGGGACAAGGGATAAAAACAGAATTAAGATGTGTTATGTACATGTGCTAACTCCACAAAAGGAATGTAAGCATTATGTATTGCAAACAGGTACTAGTAAAAAAATAATAATACATCATTAGCCCTCAGCACTATGTATTTAAGAATAAGGCATGCATTCTGTTAGAAAGTAGTTATAAGAACTGGCTGCCACTACAGTGATAGAATAATAAGGTCTAGGCAATGGATCAGATAACAAACTATTTTAGTAAATATTTTTCTAAATTTAAATTTACTGACTTTGTAGTATAGTAAACAAAAATGGCTCCAGCAAAGTCTTTCATATACTTGGTTAATATTCATTTCTTTAAGGTACATACAAATCAAATCCAAGAAATAACAAAGTCACAAGCAACAGAGGTAGTTTGTATAAAATCTTTCTTCTAAAAATCTCAAAGTAGGTCTCCATCACTTATCACTTATGGTGCCCCACCCCATATCTGTACAAGTAACAAATCCCTCTCATTTCTCTGTTTTATGACACCTATGTGACCTGGTTAAGACTGGACAACAGTTTGTGGTCAGCTCTATCTTGGAGTTCCTATCTCCATCTTCTCCATTAGGCCATCCTCTCCCAGCCTCCACAGCATTTGCTAGGGTAAAGAACAGATATGGAGGCAAGCCTAGCCCAAGGCAGGGCCCTGGAGACAGCAAGAGCAATTCAACCTTCATCTCCACTAAACCCCTAATCTTACTTTCTGAAACCCTGACTCCTTTCCCTGCAGCAGTCTCTGGGTAGATCACTAGCTCTTCTCACCCAAAGTGCCGGTATAATCAGTGACTCCTCAGTGATGCACAGTCTAGTTAACTCTGCTCCTGGTCTCTGCCATGTAGCCCCATCCTGGCTTCTGAAGCACCTGCCTGATTTTCCCCACCTATGATATGATTATGAGCCCTCTGGGTAAGAGAGGAGCTGGTCAGGTCCTTACCCAGCTATTGGCAATTTCCAGCACATCAGGAGTGTGCAGTGGAGTGGGAGTACCATGAGAAAGGTGACCTCAGGGCATCCTCAAGATGTGGAAACCAGGAGAAAGTAAGCATCAACAGTAACACCATAGAGTTAACTCTATGCTAACCACAATTCTCTGATTTCCCATCTCCAAACCTGGGGTAGGATGCATCCTTCACAGTAAGATGCACTGACATGGATTCCCAAATAGGTTCTCTTGGAGCCTTACTACCTTAAAAATGAATTTTTTATGCCAACAAACTATTGGATTCACTCTAACACAACACCACACCAAGCTGGCTAGGAGATGTGTAGATGGTGAAGTGATGAGGGAGCCATCTCAGGGAAAGGCCCAAGCCTGTTGTCTCGCCCAGTGTGAAAGCACTGAAATTGGCAAGACTTCAAGACTACCACCTGATGAGCTCACTACAGAAAGGCTGCTCCATCTTTCATCTTAAGAAACCAAGGCTAATGAACTCCCTACCTCTTCAACAAGAGTTTTTGTGTAATATTCTCAAGATGGTTTTTAGTGAACTGTGAATATTCTCAACTTTTAGCAGCATTATTTATGTGTTTGTGCCATATGCTGGAGATTTAGATTATTTCTAATGTATAAATAAACCAAATTAAAATAAGTGCAGTAAGACTGCAAATGAGTTAGCAAAATCTTCATTTCTTCTGTAACCCCATTCCTCTTAGTTTTTCCAGGGCTGTTTTTATCTCCTCTGCCACTATACTTCACTAGTCAGGGTTCTCCAAGCAAGCAAAACCAATATATGATTTATTACTAAGAATCGGCTCGGGCAATTACACAGCCTGAGAAGCTCCACAACCTGCCATGTGCAAGCTAGAGTCCCAGGAAAGCCAATGGTGTGATTCAGTCTGAGTCTGAAGGTCTGAGAAGCAGGAGGGCCAATATGTCAATCCCTGTCCAAGGTCAAGAGAAAATGGGATAAGACATCCCTGCTCAAGCAGCATGGCAGGAAAAAGGGGCAAATTTTTTCTTTCTCCACCTTTTGTGCCATTCGGGCCATCAGTGAATTGGGTGACCCCACTCACATCAAGGAGGGTGATCTCCTTTAATGAGCCATTGATGCCAATGCTAAGCTCACCCAGAAATATCCTCACAGACTCACCCAGAAGCCCACTCATGGTGCCACATGAAATGAACTATTACATGAATTAAAATAGTTTGCAAGGCATTTGCAACAGAGGAGCCAAATCTAACCTCTTCATGTGTATGCATTGTTCCATGGTACTATTACCTTTAATTCATGCATATTTTCAAAAGAAACTTTAATATCTATTATTTAGACCATACATGAAAAGAGCTAGAATGATGCTTTGTATTGAATATAGGCCTATTTTTTGCTGGTTGTATTTTGAGTTCAAAGCTGAGAGAAACATTGCAAGAGGCTGTACTCTTGTTCCCAAGTATTCCTATCTCACTTGCCTTACCACCCATTTGCCACCCCTCTGCCACTGAGCCTGATCATGTGACTTCCTCTGCTCAGGGCACATGAGCAGACAGGATGATTGTCAAGTCTGAGTAGAAGCTTAACAGCTGTGGAATGTTTTGGTAATTCACTCTTGCTTTTGCCCCTTGGCATGAGAGAAGCAAATTCCAGATAGGAACTACTCTTTCTTTTTGGGTACTAGAATGAGAAGATATGTGGAAGAGACTTGCAGCTGACCCCCATGGATAATGTGCAACACAGGCAAGAAGCAGCATTGGAGTTTTGCTAATAGAGCATGACTCCCTTCGGTAGGAATGCGCTGTAGTGCTACATGCTCAAGGAAGCTATCAGTGGACTGAATATTCTTGGCTTCTAATATCACTATATTAAAGTATTCATCCTGTATGTTTTTAAAAAATCATTCTTGTAAATTTAAACTGATTTTTAAAAAGATAAGTTTATTTTCTGAAGGAAACCTGTCTTAGACCTATACTAAATTAAATATTGAAAACTAAGAGAAAGAAAAAGTAGATTACATACTTAGGGCCAGAAAAAATTGTACAACCTGACTCTATTTAAAAATAATTCTGAAGATTGGGTTAAGATGGCGAAACTTGCCTTTACCACCCCACTCAAAACTCCCCAAAATATTTTTTTAAAAAATTCAAAAGGAAATTCATAACAGTGCTAGAAAACAATAGTTATATATGGTCAAGAATTTTTTTAAAATCTCTGAAAGAATGCAAAAAGAAGAATCTAAACCCTAAAATATGTGTAGAAGAATCCCCCGTCTACATCCCTCCACCCACAGCAGCCACCAGCTTAGCAAGGCACCCTACACAGCTCTTCTTCCCTCTCCATCTCACTCTTCCCACACACTGGCTTCTGCTTTTTGAGATCATCTCTGAAGTAATCTACTTATACTTCAGTCTTTGTTTACAGGTGCTGACATTGGCGGAACCAAACAGAGACAAGCCCTAATGTCTCCCCAAGATCTAGAGCCTTGCTGCTACCTTCCTCATCACATTCTTCTGACTTTGTCCCCCTCATTCTCTCTCCGTATTCCACCTATCATAGTCACAATTAAACTCAGCACCATTGTCTTAAACCTGTCTTTCTAACTTCTCACTCACCCAGGCACAAAACTTCAGGTTCATCTTTGCCCTTCTTCTACCATGTCTCACATATCCACTTCATTTCAAGTCGTCATTTGAACTTTTCAAGTTAGTTCTGGTTCTTCCCACATCCTGCCTATTCTGCCACCTTATTTAAGGTCTCATCACCTCCTACACAGATACTATAAAAGGTTGCTGATGAATAGCCAAAGTTCCCTTCTCTCCTCTCTATAATTTATCATCTAATCTTCTAGAAGCAAGCTCCAATCATACAGCTACACTAAAAAGGCCCCTGTGACATCAAATGTCTATACCACAAAATAAAGCTCTCTTGATTTCAACTGCCTTTACCCATAACTCAAAAGTCTTCCCAACTGAACCATTCACCATTCACTCTAAAAGTACTCTTTTTCCCTACCCTATGCCTTTTCTCACTCCATTCTCTAAACCTGGAAAACTCTTGAACAATTTTTCATCATATTTAAATTCTACCTTGGGCCAAATGCCATTTCTTCCATGAAGCCTTCCTTGATTATCCCAAATGAAACTACCTCTTATCTGATCTTCTGTAAAGCTTAAACCATTGAGACTCTTATCACTTTATTTTTAGAGTAAAACTTACATTAAAGTGGATAAATATTTAATGATGAAGTTGCACACATCTATCACCCTTGTAATCCTCCACCCAGGTCTAAATATTACCAGCCATCTCAGAAGGTTTCTTTCATGTCCATTTTGGTCAAAATTCCTCTCTAGGAGAAATCTCTTTTCTGACTCACCATTGATTAGTTTTGAACTTCACATAAACACAGTCATACAACAGTATGCACTCCCTTGTACGTGGCTTCTTCCATCCAACACTGTTTCTTGGGGATTCAACTAAATTGTGCATACCTGTTCTGTGTTCTTGTCTCATTACAGGCTAACACTTTACTCCACTGTATAACTAGCTCACATGTAACCATTCTGCAGTAGATGAAGACTTTCTAGTGTATTGGCTAGTCCAAGCAAGGATTCTATAGACATTTTTGTGTATCTGTTGTTGGATATCAGCATCCATTTCTACTCCTAGTAATAGAATTGCTGGGTCATTATATATTTAGCTTATGGAGTACTGTCAAATATTTCTCCAAAGTGATTATAAAAATATGCATACATCCTACAAATAATGTAATAAAATTCTAATTGCTTTCCATCCTTGCCAACCCTTATTTTCAGAGGTTTTTTAGCCTGTCTGACAGCTGTGCCCTCATTTCTATATTAAATTATAATCATATGCATCACAGAGTTTAACAGTTTATAAACTTTCTAGATCTATGATATCTTGATGCATATTCCAAATAGTAAGCAGGGAAAGTCCTATTTTACAGTTAAGGAAAGAAAGACTCAGAGAGGTTGAACAGCATGTCCAAGGAGGGGGAGATACTAAATTTTGTACATCCATGGGGCTTATAGCTATGTGAGTATGAGTTATCTCTGCTAGTTTATTAATAGTTCTCTTAGGTTAGTACTTTTTTATCTATCAATATTTAGTGAATAAATGAATGCACCTGAATATAAAATTGATATTTCCCTATCTATACATAAAAATTTTATAATTGGTTATAACAACATAATGAATAAGAGGAACCATCATTTGTTATCTGAATCATGAAGGACAGTATTTCAGATGCACAAATATACAAACATTTAGTACCATTCAATGATTTTTCTTTGAATGTTAAAGGATTTTTTTAAAAATCAAAATCTTCCTTTTGAAGGTCATTTTAAATTCATTTATTTTGGCCAGGCATGGTAGCTCACACCTGCAATCCCAGCACGTGGTAGGCTGAGGAAGGAGGATCACCGTGAGTTCGAGGCCAGCCTGAGCTACATAGTAAATTCAAGGCCAGTCTGAACTGCATAGCAAGACCCTGTCTTAAAAACCAGAAAAACAAAATTCATTTATTTTAACAATCATTAAGTATTCTAAAGAACATCAAAAGTATTTGAGTTCTTAATCAGATTTCAGTTTTATATTTTGTGCACAGAATACCATAGTTGACAACTTTATGCATTTTTGAGTTGTTTTCGTTATATAATAAGCTAGCAGTATTCCAAGAAGTAGTAAATAAAATAAAAGAAATGCCAACATAGCTATATTTACGGGGAAGCTTTACAATCAGCAGCTTTGGGTAATTTATTTAAAAACTACTTGATATTCCTTTATCACTATCTCTTATGATAGGTTGGCATCATTCTAAAGATTGATAGGAGATGGCAATGAACCAGTAGCTATATATATCATCAAGCATGTGTTTCAGAACATACAGGGCAAATTATAGGATAATACAATTACTTTTTATACTATCAGAAACCACAAATGACACATTTAAGTGAAGTAACATCCAGAGAAAGTCAAACCTTGCTGTACAAATTACCATTTTTGTTCCAGAATATTACTACATGTTATACCATTCACAAGGTAAGAGCTACCTCCTTTATCTGTGAATATTCACCTTTTAAAATGTATGCATATAACTTTATAGATCTATAAAACATTTAACATCTAAAACATCTTATTTTTGACCATAGAAAAATAATAAAAAGTTTTAAAATACATTGTTGAGGCATAGATTACAGACAATAATTATATAAAACTAAAACTCATAAAACATACTTTGGCTTCTTTTAACAGCTAATTCACATCAAAATTGACTTTTTGTTTGAAAAATTTATCTTTGTGATGTCAAAGAATATCTTCCACCTCAATAACTCAGCTAATATTGAGATGTAAACCTAGATAATTGTGCACTGACACATTCCAAGGTGACCACTTAACTTATTTTTGCTGTATCAAGGTATTTATAATTAAGCCTGCTATAAGATACAATAAATTCATGGCCTGCTAAAGCTATCAGAGAATCACTTGTAATTCACAGGAGATGATCAGATATAAGAGAATACAAATTTCAGTATTATATTCAGAGGCAACTTGATTTCTAGAACAAAAGAGAAATTATTCAAGTAAATCCCCAGACATAATACTGTAAGTTTCCTCAAGAAAAAAACCACATTGATATATAACTATAGCTACTGAACTTTTAAATTTGTTTGCTTTCAAAATGACAAAAAATAATCATTTTTCAAGTTTAGATATGACTGTTAAAAATATGCCCTGCCCCAAATAGCAAAATGAACATACCTTTCATGCATATAGTCAACTCCTAGCAACAACTGTATAAACCATTCTATTATTTGATTTTCTGTAAAAATTTTCCCAGCTTCTTTATATTGCTGAATCTTACAGTCCAGATCACGGCCCTGAAATGAGATAGCATAATCTTTCATATTTTATTCAATTAAAGTTTTAAAAGCAAGCTCTCTTAACAATAGTTAATACATAGCAGTCACTGTGTATGATAAGAAAGCAAGGGTTATTACCACTCTGTAACTATCACTGACAAAAGATTCTTTCCTCAGCCAAACTCTAGCCAGGCTTCTCTGAGCCTTCTTCTCAACTAGGCCTCAACCATGACCTCAGAAGACTTGAACAAACACTAACATAGTTGCCAGCAGTTCCAGGCCCCATTCCTAAAATGATGGAAGTCCCCATCCTTAGAATGCCTGCCCAAGAAAATACAAAGCTGCCATAAGAATTTAATTTTAGGTGGACATGGTAGCTAACGTCTATAATTTCAACAGTTAAAGAGGCTGAGGCAGAGTGATTGTAAGTTCAGCCCAGCCTGGAAACTTAGCAATTCAGTAAGATCTTGTCTCAAAATTTAAGAAAATAAATAAATAAAAGGGCTGGAGATGTAGCTCATCATCAAGCCCCTGGGTTCAATCCACAGTACTACAGGAAAGAAGAAGGAGGAAGAGGAGGAGGAAGAAGAAGAAGAATTTATTATTCCAGCCAATACCAAAAGATAAGGCCCTTGTCTCCTTGCCTTCAAAGAAAGGCAGAAGTTTAATTTTGATAAACACATCACAAATCCAATGGGTTTCACATGAACCAACTTCCATTTCCCAATTTCTGTAATTTTTTACTTCCCTGACCATGCTGCCCCGACCCACCCTAGGCCCATCCTTCCAAAACTCCCAGTCAGCTCTGCACAAAGTGGAATGGAACTCAACTCTTAACCCTGTTGTTATTTTTTACTGAATAAAATCTGCTTTAACTGCTTTAAATGTCTGGCTGTATTTGTCTTTCACATCACTCAAGAGCAACTCCTTCTAAAGAAAATAAATTAACCTGCACACTTCCAACCAAAATTACTTTGATTGTTACCTAAAAATGTGCACATATAAACTTTAAAAGTCTAAATGGAATACTAACATGTATACATGTTAAAATATAAGCCAATAAAATTAAAACCAGTGATATTAATTTAATGAAGTCATATTTTAGTGAAACTAAATTCATGCTTCCACAGTGCATTCAGCATTGATGGCAATTGTATATATTCTTTAGCATTTTATATGCCCAGACTACCATGTACCTTGGGAGGACTAAATTCTCCTTTTCTCTAATGACAGCAAAACTTGCAGGAATACAACAACTGTTGATCTATGCTAGGTCCCAAACACATCCTTTAATTATTTAGTCAGTCTTTGTCCTATAACTCACTGGTGAGAGGTAAAATAATAATATTTATTTTTAATGCCCAAAACTAACCATGGTCCAAATGACAAATATCTGAAATTGCACAGTGGTCTCTGATATAATACCTTTCTGACTGTGGTTGTATTAATGTTCTTTAACTACCATAGAAATGAAAACAATGCTAAATTCTCACAGAGAACTTTTATATACATTGTATTAATATATAATCCTCTGTATCTTAAATGTCTGAAAAACTAGAGATAATTTGAGAAGTGTTCTCTGAAGAAAAGGGTAGGTTAAACGCAACTTAGTTTGGTTTTTACAAGATGGAAAGCATGGGTCTTTAGAGGGCGGGATACTTGCCATGACCACCAGTACTGGAGCCCCCTGCAGTGGGCTCTGATCTCCTACTCAGTGCTACATTGCAAGGTGAGAAGAAAGACACAGAAAAAGAGTTAAAGGACAGATAAGGAAAGCCAGGATGTTCAGTGCTTGGGCAGTAAGAGGCATGAGCAAACAAAGGCCCTGAAAACCCAGAGCTGTCAATATTTATTGGTGACATCACAGTTAGTTTGAGGTAAAGGGGCTATGTGGAGGGACTATGTGGAGTTGCTATGGATATGCTGCTGATGCAAGGAAGGCATGTAAAGGAAGAGACAAGGTATTCTTGAATTAGGAACAGAGCAGACAAAATATAGGTTGTGGCTAATAATGTCATTTTTAAATTGTGTTATTTGAAGAAATATGAAATTCTGTACTTTTCCCATCAGCTATTGTATTATCTTCTTTGAGAGTAAGAAGAATTGTTTCCTGTGTATAGTCTTGCCACAGTGACAGTATACTCTCTGGGTGACATTTATTGTTGCTTTGTCAATCACCGCTTTTTTTTCCCATTAAGTTTATTGGTACATTTTAGTTATAAAATACAGTTACATTCATCATTGGAATCTGGTACCTTTACATGAGTATCTTGGTTCTTATTTTTTCCCCTTTCCCCTGCCCTCCGTTCACCCCCTCCACTCTTCCCTATTTGCAAAGATTTGTTTCCATTTTTTTCCTTTTCTCATATTTTTTCTTTTCCCTTTTTTTCTTTCCCCTACCCCTCCCACTTCCCCTGCACCTTTAGACCTTTTCTTCCTGTTACACAATATCAATTATATATTTTTAAATTACAATATCAAGATCTAGGAGACATTACCACAGATTTTACAGAATGTAAAAGGATATAGAAAGCATATTTCAAAAATAAGTTTTGAAATAAATTTGACAACTTCTAAGAAGTACCTTGGAAGACAAATTAATGAAACTAACTCTGGAGGAAATATAAAATTTGAATAGCACCTATTAAAGAAAGTATGTTCCTAGCTTGAAAACTTACCTATATGACAACAGCAGGCTCATATACATTTTAACTGATAAACTATATCAAACAATTAAAGCAGAAAAAAGAAGGAACACTTCTCCCCTCATTTTAGGAAATCAACATTGTACTAATCCTAAAACTGGATAAAGATAATAGAAGAGAAAAGTATGAACATAGATAGAAATTTGTTTAACAAAACAAACTATTAGAAGTCAGATCCGGCAGGATGTAGAAAGTGGTTTTGTTATAGGGATGGCAGTGTTGGTTCAGCATTGGAAGATCCACCCCCAAAAGTCATCCTTTTAACAGAGGAAAGGAAAAAGCCATATGATCCTGTCACTAGTTGGAGAAAAAGTATTGGACTAAATTCTACACCTGTTCATGGAAAAAGCTACCAGGAGACTAGAAGTAGAACAGAAACTTCTCAACAGATTAAAGACATGTACTCCATACTTCCAGCAAGAATGCCTTATATGAATGGAGAAGATAAAATGCTTTCTCCCTAAGGTGGGGAACAACGCCAGATATGCTTACTCTTTATCTGTCATTTAAACTTTGAAACCTAGGCCCCACCAAAATAGTCTGGCAATAAAATGACACAATTAGGATAGGATTGGCAAGGTAGAAGCAAAATCTTTATATGTAGATGAAATGATCATCTACAGAGAAAATACTAAGAAATCTCTAGGAGCCCCTAGAACTTGTATT
The DNA here is from genome assembly GCF_053883595.1 of Heterocephalus glaber. Lineage (NCBI taxonomy): Eukaryota > Metazoa > Chordata > Mammalia > Rodentia > Bathyergidae > Heterocephalus > Heterocephalus glaber. The sequence goes on along the minus strand of NW_028258324.1, from coordinate 7,035,870 downwards.
TGAATTTGGCAGGATTAGAAAACACAAGGTATATATAAAAATTCAGGTCTGTGTATACTTGCTATAAATGAAGAATTGGATATTGAAATTTAAAAGTTATGTAGGAGTACAAAGGACCTAGAAAAGTTAAAACAGTGTTAGAAGACTTTTAGTACCTAATTTTAAGACTTCTTCTAAAGCTACAGTAATCAAGGCAGTGTTGGTGTAAGGAAAGACATATAGATCATTTGAATAAAACAGAGAATCTAGAAATAGAACCACACATATATGGTCCACTGAGATTTGAAAGATTATTTAACATTAGCATTTTATAGAATATAAACTCAATTCAAGAGCTGAGGAAGAGATAGTGTTTGCAGCAAATGGCACTAGAACACCTGGTATCTGTATATAAAAAATTAACCTCAACCCTTTATTTCCATACATGAAAATAACTTGAAGGGATCTATGAACCTAAATAAGAAAGTCTAAAAGTATAAAACTTTAAGAAGAAATTATAAGGGAAAATGTTTATGAATTCAGGGTAGGCAAGAACTACCTAGTATACAAAAGACATGATGTATAAAAGAAAAAAATTGATAAATGAGATTCCATCAAAATTTAGAACTTTAAATGACATCATTAAAATGAAAAGTAGTCCTTAAACAGATCATATTTACAATGCATATAACCTATGAGCAGAATATATAAAGAACTCTTACAGCTCATTAATAGACAACCCAATTAAAATGTAGATGTAAGAAGATGATAAATATCCAGTACAGCACAAGGAAATGTGTGCAACTCTAGAATCAGAAAAATACTAATCAGTACAATAACAAGATTGAATTATACACTCATTAGGGAGATGAAGTTAAAAGTTTTCAAAGCCTTGTCATGACTTTTTCTTTTTGTTGGATTCTCCCCCTTTGCATTTAATTTGTCATGCCAAATGGATTCATTCTGCTGGGGTTCCTGGGGTTGTGATCCTCATTGTTTTTTCCTAGCATATTGTCTAAAATTTTTTGGAGTGCCAGTTTAATATTCATGAAGTTCCTGAGGTGCTCTTTATCATGAAAGTATCTTATTTCTCCATCAATTTTGAAAGATAGTTTTGTAGGGTACATCAATCTGGGTTGGAGGCTCTTTTCCTTTAGGGCTTGAAATACATCACTCCAAGCTCTTCTTGCCTTGAGGGTTTGCATTGAGAAGTCTGCTGTGATTCTGATGGACTTTCCTTTGTATGTGATTTGTTTCTTTTCTCTAACTGCTTGTAGAATTTTGTTCTTCTGTTGGATTTCTGGAATCCTAACTATTATATGCCTATGTGTAGATTTTTTTTGATCAAGGCTATTTGGAGACCTATATGCCTCACTTATCTGTATGTCAAGTTCTTTTCCCCTGCTTGGGAAGTTTTCTGCCATTACTTCTGTGAACAGTTTTTTTATGTCATCTGCACTCTCTCCTCTTTCTTCATTGACTCCAATCAGTCTTATGTTATTCTTCTTTCCATTGTCTAGTAGCTGCTGGATTGATTTCTCATGTTCCTTTACAATTTTAAAGTATGTTTTCTTTTTTTGGTCACTAATTGCAATCTTTTCTTCTATATCTGAAATTCTACCCTCACATTGGTTCATTCTGCTGCACAGACTTTCGATGGAGTTTTTAATCTCTTGGAAATCTGTTTGTATCTGTTTTATGGATTCCATTTGTTTCCTATGTTGGGATTCCATCATGTTCTGCAGATCCTCTATTTTTTTATCTGTGTCTTCTCTAGATTTATTAATCATGTCTTGCACCATGATCAAAATCTTTGCTGTTATCTGAGTCATTATTTCTGATTTCATTTTTCCCAGATCCTTTTTTGTTGCTGGTTCAGAGTCCAGGTAGTTGAGTATCAGATTGTTCCATCCCGTTTCCCTTTGGGGTTGCTGTAGGTAATCCAGAAGTCTGTTTTTGAGGCTTGTTTACATGTCTTCTCATTTCCATGGGGTGAGGGTTGCTTCTGTCACCCACCTGGCTCACCTTCTCTGCCCTAGGAGCTTGGGATGGTGGCGGGGGAGCTTCCTTCTGGGTGCTGGGACCAGCTCAGCTTCTCTGCCTGAGGAGCCTGGGATGGTGGAGGGGGAGCTTCCTTCTCAGTGCTGGGACCGGCTCAGCTTCTCTCTCAATCACCTCTTTATACTCTTGCACTCTTTGCACTCATTCAAGTAGTGAGTGCAAGCTGTGTGCCTGTTTCCTGCATTCATATTAGGCATATAGTTCCTTATAACTACATAAATATATGTTTAGACTGTTGAGGAAAAAAGAACAGGGCCTTCAATAATTAACCAATAGAATGGAATAACAGATCTAATAGAATCATTGACCTCAAAGTGAAATGTCAAAAGAAGACACACAAACTCCCTCTTGCCCACTGGGTCAGAACTGTAAGGAGACATATAGTAGTTCTTAGCATTAAGCAGAGGACTGTTCAGTCCAGAGGAAGATGAAACACTGAAAGAATAAATTAATCAGAGTGCTATGTCCCTGTGATTTTCATTTTGTATGTTTATCTCCAAGAAAAAGTATTTGTTTTGCATTTACTATGTTCTTTAATAAACACTCTGTGGATTAGTTTCTGAGAATTTAATTAAGGTTGATAAGTCATTCAAAGATTAAGACAAATTATTATCTGCTATAACAAAGAAATACATTTTTTGTGAAGTAGTCTGATTTCAACTCAACAATATGAAAAACATTTATTATTTTCTTTCACTACTATCTTTTCAGTAGAAATCAAAAGTCTTTTTTTATGAAATATCAGATCTCAGTTTAAGAAGTTCTTATTACAGTATATGTAAGTTCATTTTGTTTTCTTAACTTTGTCCTTGAAAATTATTTAATGGTGTGTTTCATTGCTAAAAGTCCTTCAATGAAGAGTATTGACTTGAACTTGAACCAATATTAATGTTGCCTTCACTCTACAATGCTGACAGAAAATGATTTCCTTCACTAATACCACCCTTCAAATAAAGGCCTTGATGTTAACTTCTAAGGTTTTGGAAATCTGTAGCCCAAAGTATCATTTGGTAGATTAATGGTACTTCCTCTCTCCCACATCCCAGTTAGCCACATGAGATGGACTTTGAAATACTGAGAACTTGAAAAACTAAAGAACGACTCAACTATATAACATTTTAAACCTTGTCTTTGATTGGCATTAAAAAGTTTTGAATCCTAAAGAATTTTTAGATTAATTCTTTTTTAAAGTTGTTAATAGAAGTATTTAGGATCAATTTAAAAGACAAAAGAAGAGCATTCTCAGAAGAAGCCTAAATACAACAAAACTGAACTGATAGAAGAAAATATAAAGGACAAAATAATCTCTGAATTTTAGGGCTAGAAGAAGCTTGAAAATCAATTGACGCTACTTCATTTTAAAATCAAAAAGCTGCTCCTTATTAATTCTCTGGGTTCACATCTCAGAATGCTCCTCCTTCACACTCTACAACATCTCCTTTAAACAAATATCCTTCCAATGGACCTCAAACTGTAACATATATCAGAATTATCTAAGTTGCTTGTTTAAAATGCATATTCCCAGACTAAATCAATAGACTCTAATTAAGTAAATCTAGATAGAGCCAAGGAATATGTTCTTTATTGTTGTTGTTGCTGTTGTTGTTGTTGTTGTTACTTGTGTTTTTTTAAGTAATACATATTTTTAACAAGCATCCTAAGCAACTCTGGAGGTGGTCCATGACCATACTTTAAGAAATAATTCTAGACAATGAATGGGCCATGTACTTAATATTCAACTCATCACTGAAAACATTTGGTCCAATAGTTTAAACAATTCCAAATCCAAAAGATTCACTCAGGATAAGTAGAGCTAAATAAGAAACACCTAATAATGGCAAGTTTTTAAAGGCCTATGATAGTATTTAAAAATTAATTGAAAGGGAAAGGAGGGGAGGAAATCCTTTATCATTATAGTGCAGATGTTGGAGATATTTCTCTAGGATTTTGAAAATTCACTGTAATGAATTACATAAAAATCAGTAAAATGACAAGCCACATTATGTTCTTTAAAGTAAAATAAGGAAATCCTCTTTTTAAATAGTTAAAAAATGTCACATAACATCATGGCATGTATGTTTGATAATACAGATGGGCATCCTTGAGTTTAGTTACTAATTCATTTTCAAATTCTTTCAGAGTTAGTGTTCTTTGACTGAGATAAATGTACAGGCATAAAAATAAAATGATAGAACTTATTTTTATCTTACAAGTGACATGAAATAATGTTTTTATCAATAAAACACTGGGTTATTTTTTTCAGATAAACTTTGCAAAAAAACTATTTGAAGTTAGACTTATTTTAAGCTAGAATTATTCTGATTCTATTTTTAACATTTACATTTATATAAATTTATATGCCAACTACAGCCATATTCCAAATGTCATAAATTGTATTGAGTTATGGATTGCTTTATATTAGTGTGTTTCATTTTGTATGTGTGTGATAGTGGGGATGGAATCCAAGGAACACAGAGCTACATTCTCAGCCATTTTTATTTTTTTATTCTGAGACAGGGTCTTGCTAAGATGTCCAGGAGTGCTGTGATTATAGGTATTCACTACCACATGCAGCAGTGTATTTTTTTCACATGAAATTAGTTTTGCTTTTCAAGTACTATAATAACAATTTTAAGCAAAACTAAGTGGTAGTACTTTTAAATTTTTTGTTGTTTAAAGGTCAAAATATTTCATAGTTTAAATAAAGAAAGAAAATGGAAAAAACAAATGACTAATTTCAATACTGTAAAGATCATGAATGGATCGCTTTAGGTGTATAAAAATATGAAACACTCATATTATTGAGAATCTTCCCAGACTTAATAAAGTCTAGACCCATAGAATTACCATAAGAAAAATTTAGGGAGGCCTACTTACTTATGAGTGGAAATGTTCTGGAAAACTCAATAGCCCAGATGATATCCAGCTCTCTGAACATGCATGGATGCTTCAATCAGCAACAATTTGAGCAATGCAGAACACTGAAAGCAGCTCCAATGTGTGGTCAGCCCAGGGTATGGATACCTGATGGGAGCTCACACCAGCAAGGGGGGTCATCAAACAATGTCAAAGTGATCAACATCTTAGGCATGTCCCTCACTCATCAACAACCAACTATGGGTAGTGGTGGTTCCCCAAAGAGCTTCAGAATGATGAATAGTAGTTTTAAAGGGCAGAAAATGTTCTTCGCTAGGACCAGACCTGATGTACTGAACATGAAGTTCTATAAGAATGCTGGGAACCAGTAAGTCCGACAGCTACATGTTACTGCCAAAACCACCTCAATAATTTGCTGACACTCATTAGAGTTTCAAAATTGTAAACTTAACACACTTATTGAGGTTATTTAAACACATTTGCAAAAATAAGAAACAAGAGAAATTTTTCAAATTTTCTCTTAATACTGTAAATAGAAACTACTTCCTTAGAAAGTACTTCCTCAAATTTTACTATCAAATCCATTAGTGTTTAAGAATTTCTCAGATAACAGGAAAAATTGTGCCCCTAGTGCAAGACATGATTAATAAATCTAGAGAGGAGCTCAGGAACATGATGGAATCACAAAATAGGAAACAAATGGAATCCATAAAATAGATGCAAATAGATTTCCAGGACATGAAAATCTCCATTGAAAGGCTACACAGCAGAATGCGCCAATGCGAGGACAGAATTTCAGATATAGAAGACAAGATTGCAAATAGTGACCAGGAAAAGAAAAATTGCTTCAAAATTATAAGGGAACATGAGAAATCAATCCAGCAGGTGCTAGATGATGCAAAGAAGAATAACATAAGACTGATTGGGCTCAATGAAGAAACAGCAGAGAGTGGAGATGACATAAAAAATCTCTTCACAGAAATAAGGGTAGAAAACTTCCCAAGCAGGGGAAAAGAACTTGACACAGATAAGTGAGGCATATAGGACTCCAAATAGCCTTGATCAAAAAAAATCTACACATAGGCATATAATTGTTAAGATTCCAGAAACTCAACTGAATAACAAAGTTCTACAAGCAGTTAGAGAAAAGAAACAAATCACATACAAAGGAAAGCCCATCAGAATCACAATAGACATCTCAAAACAAACAATCAAGGCAAGAAGAGCTTGGAGTGACATATTCCAAGCCCTAAACAAAAACAGCCTCCAACCTAGATTGATGTACCCTGCAAAACTATCTTTCAAAATGGATGGAGAAATAAGATACTTTCATGACAAAGAGCAACTTAGGAACTTTGTGAATACCAAACCAGCACTCCAAAAAATTTGACATGACAGACTAGGAACAGACATTAAGGAACACAACCCCAGGAAGCAAGGTAGAATGAACACATCTGGCATGACAATAAATTAAATGTAAAGAGGGAGAACCCAACAAAAAGAAAAAGTCATGGCAATAACAAGTCAATACGTTTCAGTTATAACCATCAATGTTAATGGTCTCGGTTCACAAAGCAAATGAAATAGACTCGCAGAATGGGTCAAGAAGCAAAATGCAACAATATTCTGTATACAAGAAACACACTTAATTCAAAAGGAAACTCATAGACTGAAAGTTAAAGGGGGAAAACTATTACTCCATGTGACGGGAACTCCAAAAAAGGCAGGAGTAGCTACCTCTTTGTAGATCAAGTAGATTTCAAACCAACACTGATTCAGAGAGATGAAGAAGGACACTACATCCTTGTAAAGGGAACAATCCAACAGGAAGAGATGACAATCATAAATATCTATGCACCAAGTACTAGTACACCCAACTATGTAAAACAAATACTAATGGACATGAAAAGTCATATATGCACTAAAACAAGTGTAGTGGGGGACATAAATACCCCACTGTCACAAATAGATAGATCAAGTACACTAAAAATAAGTAATGAAATACTAGAACTATATCAAACTCTAGAAGGAATGAACTTAACAAAAGTTCACAGAGTCTTCCAACACACAAAATCAGAACACACATTCGTCTAAGCTTCATATGGGTCATTCTCCAAAATAGACCACATACTCACACACAGAACATGTTTAAGTAAGTGCAAAGGAACTGAAGTTATTCTCCGTATAAGACCATAGGGCGATAAAATTGGAGAATCATAACAAAAGAAACTTGAAAAATTTCATACACAAGTGGAAATTGAACAACACACTTCTGAATAACCAGTGGGTCACAGGGGACATTAAAAAAAACAGATAATTACTATAATTAAATGACAATGACAACACAACATATAGGAATCTATGGGACACAATGAAAGCAGTCTCACGAGGGAAATTAACAGCAGTGAATACGTATATTAGGAAAACAGAATGAGCCCAATTAAACAATATGTTGCTGAACCTCAAGCCTCTACACAAAGAAGAGTAGGACAAACAAAAAGCTCATACAAAGGAGGAAAATATAAAGATCAGAGGGGAAATCAATGCAATGGAGACTAAGAGAATGATACCAAAAAAATCAATGAAGTCAAGAGTTGGTTCTTCAACACAAAAAACAAAATTGTCAAACTTTTAGCCAATCTTGTCAAAAAAGGAAAGAAAAGGCAAAATCCATGCAATTAGGAATGAAAAGGATGAAATGAAAACAGACCCAGCAAAAATCCAGAGGACCATAAATACCTACTTCCAGAACATATATGCCAATAAGATGGACAACACAGAAGAAACGGACAGATTCCTAGATATACATGAATTACCAAAGTTGAACGAACAAGACCTAAAAATTGTGAAAAACCGAATATCAACCAATGAAATTGGAAATGTAATTAAAAACTTAGCAACTAAGAAAAGCCTGGGTCCTGATGGCTTCACTGCTAAATTCTACAAGACATTTAGAGAGGAACTGCTGCCACTACTGTTCAAACTCTTCAATGAAATTGAACGGGAAGCAATACTCCCAAATTCACTCCTGGAAGCAAGCATCACTTTGATCCCCAAAGCAGAGAAAGTCCCAACCAAAAAGGAGAACTACAGGCCAATCTCACGAATGAACACAGATGCAAAAATCCTTCATAAGATACTGGCAAACAAAATCCAGAAGATCATCAAGAAGATCATACACACTGATTCAAGTGGGATTCATTCCACGGATGCAGGGATGGTTCAATATATGCAAACCAATCAATGTAATATGCTATATCAATAGAGCTGAGGACAAAAACCGTATGATTATCTCCATAGACGCAGAAAAAGCATTTGACAAAATCCAGCAGGCCTTTATGATAAAAACCCTACAAAAAGTTGGAATAGATGGTCTCTACCTCAAACTGATAGATGCCATCTATGAAAAACCAACAGCCAATATCACACTAAATGGTCAAAAAACTGAAATCCTTCACGCTCAAATCAGGAACAAGACAAGGATGTCCATTTTCACCACTCTTGTTCAATATAGTTCTGGAAACATTAGCCACAGCAATTAGACAACAGAAAGAAATAAAAGGAATGAAGACAGGTCATGAAGAAGTCAAATTGTCATGTTTTGCAGATGACATGATACTCTGTATAGAAGACTCCAAGAACTCCACCAAAAGTCTTCTACACTTAATAGCCAAATTCAGTCAAGTAGCTGGTTCCAAGGTCAACACACAAACATCAATAGCTTTCCTCTACACACATGACAGACTCACTGAGAGAGAAATAGGGCAAATAATTCCTTTCACAAAAGCATCCAAAAAATTCAAATACCTAGGAATCAACCTAACGAAAGACATCAAAGACCTCTTCTCTGAAAACTATGGCACCCCGAAAAGATAGATTGAAGATGATATCAGCAAATGGACAGTCATCCCCAGCTCCTGGCTAGGAAGGATAAATATAGTGCAAACGGCCATACTTCCCAAACTGCTGTATAGATTCAATGCAATTCCAATTGAGATCCCAGCGGCATACTTCGTGGACCTTGAGAAAACAATCCAAAATTCATTTGGAACAAGAAGAGACCCACAAGAGCAAAAGCAATTCTAGGTAACAGAAACATGGCAGGGGGTATCACAATCCCCAGCCTGCAACTCTACTACAAAGCTACTGTGATCAAAACAGCATGGTACTGGAAAAGAAACAGACCTGAGGACCAGAGGAACGGATTAGAACATGCAGAAACAATGCCAGACACACTCAGCCATCTCATCTTCGATAAAGGAGCCAAACACCCTCACTAGAGGAAAGATGGCCTCTTCAGTAAATGGCGCTGGAAAAATTGGACTTCAACTTGCCAAAGATTAAAACTAGACCTATGCCTCTCATCATGCACTAAACTAAAATAAAAATGGATTAACGATCCAAATATTAAAACAGAAAATCTGAATCAGTTGGGACAGAGGTTAGGTAGAACCCTTGAAGACATCGGTGTAGGAAAAGATTTTATGAACAAAACCTCAGTTGCCCATGAACTAGCACAAACAATCAACAAGTGGGACCTCTTCTTATTAAAAGGCTTCTACACAGCAAGAGAAACCACCAGCAGTGTGAAGAGGCAAACCACAATGTGGGAAAAGTTCTTCACCTGCTCTTCCTCAGACATAGGTCTACTATCTCCAATCTAATAAGAACTTAAAAAGATCAGACCTCCCAAATTGAAAGACCCAATCCGAAAATGGGCATCTGAAATGAACAGACATTTCTCAGTCAAAGAAGTAGAAATAGCAAATAAACACATGAAAAAATGTTCACCATCACCGGTCATTCGAGAGATGCAAATGATAACAACGCTGAGATTCCACTTCACTCCAGAAAGAATGGCTGCTATCATGAAATCAACCAATAACAAATGCTGGCCTGGCTGTGGGGAAAGAGGAACCCTGCTCCACTGCTGCTGGCAATGTGGCCCGGTGCAAGCACTGTGGAAATCGTTATGGAGATACCTCAAATAACTAGGACTGGAAGTCCCATTTGACCCCACTATTCCACTGCTGGGAATCTTCCCCAAAGAATTAAAAGAATCATACCACAGTGATATATGTGCACCCATGTTCATTGCAGCACAGTTTGTAATAGCTAAAACTTGGAAACAGCCCAAATGCCCATCAACAAAGAAAATGTGTTTTTTTATAAATTGGACTACTCAGCCATAAAAAATGAGAAATTAGAGACATTTATAGCTAAGTGGATGCACACTGAGGCAATACTCTTAAGTGAAAGAAATAGGACATACACATGTATAAATACCGAATAGTTTCTCTTGTGTGAGAAACCCAGATAAAATATAATAAAGAGTAAATAAAGACTAAATAAAGACTAAAATGTATAAAATGTAATGTGAAATAGGAAGAAAAGTGGCAAAGGGCAAGGAAGTCGGAGGGTTAGGCGAAAGGAAAGAAGGGAATGGAATTAATATGAGAAAATGGAAAAATAGGAACAAAATCTTTGTAAATCAGGAGGAATGGAGGGGTTGAAGGGAGGGCTGGGCAAGGGTTAAAAATAAGAACCAAGAGAGACTATGTAAAGGTGCAAATTTCCAATGATGTATGTCATTATATTGTATACTTAAAAAATACCAATGATTGGAATGAATAATCGATAATACAAAATAGGAAGAAAAGGTCCAAAGGGGTAGGGGTAGTGGGAGGGGCAGGGGAAAGGAAAGAAGGGAAATAAAAAATGATGAGAAATGGAAAAAATGGAAATGAAGTCTTCGTAAATAGGGAAGGGTGGAGGGGGTAAAGGGAGGCCTAGGAATGGGGAAAAAGTAAGAACCAAGATGCATCATGTAAAGGTACAAGTTCCTAATGAGAAATGTAATTGTGTTGTATACCTAAAATGTAACAATAAAAGAGTTTAAGAAAAAAAAAAAGAAAATCCCAAACTGAGAAATATTCTACTCTAAATAACTCACTAGTCCTCATCAAAAGCCTCATTGAGGTCACCAAGCAGAAAGGAAAACTCTTATAGATTACAAGAGAGTAAGGAACGTAATACAGAATCCAATGTAGAGTCCTACATTGGATCCTGGAATAGATAAAAAGGATTAAAGAGAAACTGACAAAAATATTGATTTCCTGGTTTGATAAGAATACTATGGTTATATAAGTTGCTAAATTAGGGGATGTGTTTAACTGTTAGCACATTATAATTAAAGGTGAAGTATCCTGAGCTACATCTCATGCTTTTCTAGTTCTGAGCCTTTTATCATATCATTCTCTTTAACAGCAGTGTCCTTGCTCCACTCCACCTGACCAAATCCTTCTCACACTTCAAGTTCAAATATAACATGCCAGCCCCTCCATAGTTCCTGTAATCGGAAGTCATCTCTTTCTGTTATTAGCTCCAGTAGCACTTTAACTCCCTTCTTCCCATAATACCACATGTCCCTTTATACTTTAGCCATTAACCTACCAGATGAGTTCATTAAAGAAATATTATATTATCTCTATTACCCCATACTCTGGCTGGGAATTGTGTCTGACATAGAATTGGGACTTAGTAATGGCTTTTGGGAACACCCTTGATTACTATAGCCTTTGTGAACTTCAAGATCAGAAGGAACCAATAAATAATCCAGAATATCAATTTATTCATATACACAGGAGAGAACAGGAATTTCCAAGGCAACAGGGAGTTCATGTTGAGTTAGCATATTTTTTCTTGTCAGAAGAGGTGTACAGGGAATGCTGAATTGGAACCAGAAGTTGCTCGGGCATCAAGGAGAATGTCTTGGGTGATTTTCATGAGTGATAGCAACAAGCTAGGTGCCTGGTCATAAAACTATGTCCACAATCTTGCCAGACTTTTCCGCTCTCGGGTTTGGGCCTCATCTTTGCTTTACCTTTATGACTCTATGTCTGTTTCCACACTATCCATTCTCTCTGTTTTGTAGTTCTCTGGCTGCATGTTAGTCACTAGGAGAGGTTCAAAAGTCCTGTTGTCTAAGCCATACCTTAGAGCAATTAAATCAGATTTTCTGGAGGTGGGCCCTAGACCTAAAGACTTTTGAAAGCTCTGCAGATGATTTTACTGTGCAGTCAAGGCTCAGATCTACTATTCTATTGATATGGTTTTTGTTTAGTTATGTTAATATCTCCAAGCAGGACACAAACAAGTCCAATCTTTACTCCTTTTTGCCCTGATTTCTTATGCTATCTCCACTATTACTCCATCTCTGCTGAAGATGTGATCTCACCTAATCTTCTGTGTCTTCCACCATAGTGCCCAGGATTCTGGGGATGCCTCATCCTCACCAAGACAGAAGGCCCTCATATAGTATTTCACGGGCCTCTAGCACAGTACATTGTTAGATGTATAGCAAAATACAGTAACACAGAAGACTTTTGACACATGCTAGAAGGATCCAATATTTTATCTTTTATTATTAATGTTTGACACAAATGAGGTGGAGGCAACAGAAACAAATGGTAAAAAATGAAAAGAAAGAAATGTCATGAGTGCTAACTTCTTTGTGGTTTACTGTGTGGGCCCATGATGTGACAGGCAAATGAATCAGGAAAAGATCAATCCCATATGTTGAGAGTGTGAGATGGTTTATATGATACATGCTGTGTTGAGTACCATGCAAGATAAAAATGCTATGAAAGTTGAGGTTGTGGGGTGAGGAGTGATTTTACCCAGGAGATTATGAGAGCTTTGATTAATGCATTTGAACTGGACCTAGGAAGCTGGATGGGATTTGAAGATGTAGAGCCAAGAGGAAGGGCAATGGGAAAGAAAATGGCTAAGCAATGATGAAGAGTGGACAAGTATGAAGAAGGGACAAGAGACAGTATTTCCATTTCTTCCCAGCATGGAAGAGAAGAAAAGACATCAGTATTTGAAATATTCTGCCACTTCTGTAGTTTTGGAACCATAACCCGATGATTTGATTAAATTTTGATGAGTTGTGAGAGTTCAGTTGTTTGCTTTCTTATACAAATGATCTGAGGTGATGTGTCCAGAGAGTTGGGTAGTAGATATCAAGGACTCATGACTGCATTTGTATATATCTGTTTTTTTTCTTTTGAGGGAGGGCCTCACTGTGTTTTCCAAGCTGGCATTGAACTCACTATGTAGTCCAGGCTAGCCTCAAACTTATGAAGATCCTCTTGCCTCAGTCTCTTGGGTGCTGGGATTTCAGGTGTGCGCCACCACACTGCCTATATTGCAGTCTTGAAAGGTCCAATTAAAAAGAGGGATCTTGGTGATAAAGAGATCAGCCACTTCAACTGCCATTTCCTGTATTACTATTTTACCTCAGTAAAAAGAAGATAATAATGTGAGCTTTGTGTGAGTTAAGAGTAAATTTGTGTTGAAGAAAAGAAATATCTCTGTTAATAAGAACAGAGCAACCTGCACACCTCCTTCCTCAGGAACTGGGAAGTAGCCACAGTATAACAGACTGGTGGTGGTCCAAAGGGCACTGGCAGTCCCTCAGCTGCCCTCCCATGCAGCCTCACAGTCATCACCATGGCAATGTCCCCTCCCAGGAGAGAAATTCAGTCCACGGAAACTGGCACCATTTAAAAATTAATGCAACTGACCCTGGACTGGGTCCTGTGCAATAAAAAACATTTTCATAGAAATGTCCCTTCTAAGGATGTAATGAGACCCAGAGGCTGAATTTGAATATAGATTGTGAATTAGATGAATGATTCTCTAACTCCATCTTGTTTCTGACTCACCAAATAGGCTTAACAAAATGCATATAGCTGAACATCACCCCCAGAATTTCTGATTTGGTATGGCTGGGCTGGAAGCCAAGAATTTTGTATTTCTTGCAAGTTCCGAAGTGATGTTGATGATACTAGACTGGGGCCTCACTTTCAAAACCACCAGATCACATACTTACATTATGTAAGTGTTAATCTCCTGAGTTTTTATCATTATACTGTGGTTGTATTAAGAGAAAGTCCTTGGCCTTAGAAAAAGCAGTGGTATTTTGAGACAAAGGGGCAGCATGTCTACAACTTTGTGATAGTCAGCTTTCCACTGCAGTGCCAAAATGCCTGGGAAAATCAACTTGGAAGGATAAAACCTTATTTTGTCTTGAAGTTTCAGAGATTTCAGTCCATGATTAACTGCCTCCATTGCTTTTGAGACTACAGCAAGGTAGATTGTCATGGCTAGGAGCACATGGTAAAGCTGAAAAGCAAAGAAAAAGGGGAGGAGACCTGCATCCAAATGGCCTAACTTCCTCACACTAGGTCTTGCCTCCCAAGGGTTCTACCTCTTCCCTGTAGCTTCACAGGCTGGCAACCTGTGGGTGGATATTCAAGATCTAAACTATTACAAAATGATTCTTGAATGACTCAGGTAAAAATTAGGTAGGTAGGTAGGTAGGTATGTAGGAGAAGCAGTAAGATGAGATAAGATAAATAGAATAATAAAGTGAATATGGAAAAATATAACAATTGGACCAGGGACTCTGGATGAAGGATACCTGGGAGTTCATTGCTATTCTTATAACCTGTCTGGTAGTTTTAAATTATATTAAAATAAAAGATGTAAAAATTAATATAGGGAAATAAAAAGTTATAGTATATCATCTAGACTTGTCCAATATGGTAGCCACTAGCTATACAAGGTTATCCAAATTTACATTAATTAATATTAAACAAAATTTAACATCCAGCTCTGCAGTTGTACTAACTAAACTTCCAGGGCTAAAAAACCATGTGTAACTAGCCATTACTGAATCAGAAAACACAGGTATACACCATTTCCATCATCACAGAAAAGTCTATTGAACAAAACTAACTATAGTTTAATATTTTAAGATCAGGATAAAATCTGAAAATGTTGATATGCCAAAGCAACAGTAGAGGTAGCAGTAGTCATAAGCAGTAGGGGCCCATTATTTCTGAGTTTATTAACTGAAGGAACTAAAGAAGAAAAAATGATTAAATTATAGCAAGGGCATCATATTATAACTATATATGCAAATATCTGTAGTTTTGCATGGACTAGCGAAATAATTGCCAGAGAAATTGTTCAATATCACCACTCTCCACACCTCATCATTTTATTAATTTTCTCAACAATCCACTGGATAAAGGAAAGGTGGATATTCAAGTGACCTGGATCCCCCTCCCCCCTCCTGCTTTCCTCCAAGCAGAGGCAAGATCTGGATAAAGAAACACACAGCAAGACTGAGCTGAGTAGGCTGATCTAAAGGGGAATTGTCAAGATTTGAAATATTTCAAACTCATTCAGATAAATTTAGCTATTGGTTTCATGTTGGATGATACACAGCTAATGTATAAGGCAAGCAAAATCAGATTTGGTGCTATCTGTACTCCTTCTGAGTTTCTTTTTTCTCCTCTTGCCTCTTCTGCCTCTTCTTTCCTGCCTCTCAAACATACAGGATCCTTGAGTTGTATCTAGATTTCAAAGTTTCTAACCCAAACAAGCCTCATTCTATCTTAAAGAATGACTTCTTTCTAATGTTATTTCTTTAGAGTCCTAGAAAGACCCAAGTGATAAAATGACTTCACTTATTCTAAATAGTTCCAAATTCTCCCATGAAGCATTTGGGTAACCAGCTTCCCAGAATGTTCTAGGAGACATTTTCTGAGCAAGCCATCTTCAGGTATTCTTTGCCTGACCTCACCCCTTTTTTCTCCCTCTACCTACTCTCTCAAGAGTAAATACACAGAGCTATTCTACAACTCTGCATTGTCAGTTTTCCTCTCTTGCACCTTTCCAAGCAGCTTCATGGTCAAGTGGAGTTCAGTAAAATACAAAGCTCTTACTTGAAGAGAACAGAGAGTAGGAGAGAAAACTGCAAATACTTGGAGCCATAAATAACAAATCAGTAAATATAAAGAGTTTCAGTAAAGAAAACAAGCAACATTTTTATTTTCAAATTTCCGTTGAGAAAATAAGTCATAGAATCCAAAACTCAGGCAATATACCTCTGCTCTGTGTACCCTCCATTAGGGTATTTAAATGTCCATTAATCATTGAACATTTGCAGGGGGGTTGGGCATTCTTATGTAGAAATTCCTCCTTAAAATATATTCAGTCTGACTGACTTTGCCAAAGGGAGAAACTTATTAGGAATGAGTTTTGTCAGTTACATAGAGATGACCATTCCTAGCTGCAAGATATGCAGCCTCAGGTCTTTATAGTTCAACTTGTGGTTTGGTATTTAAACTTTTCAGATGTTTTCTTATATAAACCTTTTTACTATGCAACAGATTTTTTATTTTTGTTTGTTTTTGTTGTGTTGGGGATTGAACCCTGAGCCTGGCACATGCTAGGCAGCTGCTGTACCACTGAGCTAAATCCTCAGACCTTTTTATTTTATTTTGAGACAGAGTCACACTAAGTTGCCCATGCTGGGACTTGAACTTTTTTTTCATTCATTAATTTAATTGGATGCAGACTGGATAAAGAAAATGTGGTTTTTTTAATAAAATGGAGTACTACTCAGCCATAAAGAATGAGAAACTAGAGATATTTATAGCTAAATGGATGCACATTGAGGCCATACTCTTAAGTGAAATAAATAGGACACACATGTGTAAATACCAAATAGTTTCTCAAGTGTGAGAAACTGAGTGTAAATAAGGATCAAAAGGTATAATAATGGGAAATAGGAAGAAAAGGTACAAGGGGGAAGGGGAAGTGGGAGGGGTAGGGGAAAGGAAAGGAATAATTATGAGAAATGGACTTGAACTTTTAATCTTCTTTGCCTCAGACTTCAGAGTAGCTGAGATTACAAATGTGCATCACCCCACAACAGACCTTTACTAAGATTTCCAAGAGAAAAAAGGAGTCTTACCTCACAGTACTCTGTGATAATGCAGAAATTATCTTGCTCCACAAAGCTTGCATAGAACTTGACAATGGCTGGATGGTCCAGCTTGGATAGGAGCTGGGCTTCTAAGTTGGCCTGTACAGTTTCATTTGGATTTAGTCCTCCAACAGAGATTTCCTTCAGTACCTTTCTGTAGCCAAAAGATTTTAAATATATTCAGAGTTGAAAACCACATTTAATACACATGAAGCAAGTGGTGCAGAGCCACCAGATTAATAACCAGGATGAGATCTACTCATACTGTCTTGTGCCTGCTCTTTGGCCCTGGGCTGCTTCCTTGTCCTGTTCAGTGATGTGGGCTCTTCAAGGCCTTTTGGTCCCACACATGTACATTCTACAGCTTTGTAGAGGGCAGATATGAAGCTAACTGAGCAATATTGCTCGGGTGGCTCAACTTCTTTCTCACTAAATGTTCTCTCTCTCATGATGTCTGGTTGTTTTTTTCTGTATATTCCATTTCTGAAGTGCTTTCCTCTTTTTATCTCTTATTTTCTATTTCTTTGTCCTCTCTCTCTCTCCTCTCTCTCTGTGTAAACACACACATGCATAAAATCTCTCTATATACATATATGTATATAAAATCTGAAACTGTCGCTGTATGTCTTATTTTTTTTGCCTATCATCTCTCTCTTTGTCTCTCTCTCTTTGCCTCTTTATGTGTCTGACTTCATGTGTAAACACACACACAGAGACACACACACACACACACACACACACTCTTCTCCCACTCTCTTGGGTCTAAAATTTTCCAAATCTATTGATTTAATATTAGTAGGAAGAATACCTGTTTATTTTCTTCTTTAAACTGTCATTGCAATATCATGCTTTATTACTAGCAATGTTTAAGAAAAAGAATTTTTTTTTTTTTGGTACCGGGGATAGAACTCAGGACCTTGTGCTTGTGAGGTAGGCACCGGAACCACTGAGCTAAATCCCTGGCCCAAGAAAAAGAAATTTTAACTGAAAACATTGATAGAGGTATTTAGGATCTCTGTCATCTATAAACAGAAGAGTTCATTAAATCTCCAAATCGTTAATTTAAAAATTGTGAGAGCTCAGTGAGGAGTGGAGCAAAACATTATCATTTTCCATCTAAGAAAAAAAGAACAGTCTGATAAACAAACCAATTACAGTACCACAGTGTAAACTAGATTGCTGGAGGAAAGCACTTTAGAACACCAATTATGTGTGCAGACAGATTCTGCTGATTATAAGTGAGCCTTGGTTGTTCATTAAGGCAAGTTCTGCAAGTCCTGAGCTAGAAAACACTTGGCAAAAAAAATGTTCTTTAAGAGTTACTATCTATGCATATTAATTAAGATGTATTTATAGTAAGAACTTTCTTAATTAAAGGTCTGTTAACCTACTCTCAGACTAGCCATTGTTCTCCAGGCTTGTCTAACAGATGCTTACAACTGCCCTTCCCATAGGAAGTGCCCATGGCAAGTAGGATCTCAGCATGCCCAACAACTTTTGCCCTTCCAACTGAGATTTGTGCTCACCAAAATCACTGGGTTTATACTCAGGTCTGTGTGTGCTAGTTGTGCTCATGATTATAAATTTATGAATTACATATGATATAAACTCATGAAGGACAAGTATCAGTTATCTTTGTTTGGAAAATAAAGTCAAGTGCTTACCAAAAAGCAAACATGACAACTTGCAAAAATAATTGTCAAGTAATTTATCAAACAGTCCTAAAACGTTGGCTAAACATATAAAATTCTAGTGTTCTGAATTCATATTGCTAAATTCTCATTCCACACTATCAAAGATAAATCTGGAAATGTAATCAATATATTATAGGTGTGGTTTATTTTAAAAGATGAAGGGAACTTTAACCAGAGGATAGTACATGATGCTATATATTTAAAATATTGGAGAAAATGTACAATGATGTTTTAAGTCATTTCATTTTAAAATTGTTTCCTCTTTTCCAAATCAAATATCAGCAATATCGCATTGGAGGAGAGTTCCTACCATTCTTAAAAACATGATTATATTGTAAATTTTTCATTAATTCAAACAAGCCTTTCCTTCTAGCTGTTCGACTGTGGAAGAACAGTAATTTCCTCAGATAAGACCATAGGTAGAATATGCTTCTTGTGTCAGATTCTTAGCTTAGAAGCCTTGAGATTGTGGTTAGTATACACTGTGTAGTTTCTCCCCCATCCCATTTCTGAGTGAGAATACATGATGAAAAGGAGAGAGGAAGAAAAGAAGAAAAGTTAAAAAGAAAGGAAGGAAGGAAAAGGAATTCATTAAAATTCTAAGTTAGAAAATCTGTCCTAGAAATCAAGATTATAAGTACGAAAACTGATCTATTATTGGGTGAGTAATGGCTTTTTGCCCTGACCAATAAAACCTGTGTTATGTTTCCATGCTCAAAAATTTTAAAAACTTTCTATTTCAATGTAACCATTATTGAGAAGTAGTTTTCCTAAAATTTGAGTTCTTTAATATCTTATTCATTTTAAATGTCCTATCTTGTCTTTCCATTCTGAATTCATCGCATCCCTAAAAGCCAACCACTAGCTGCTTCCACAGACAGCAAGTCACTTGTGGTAGAAAAAGTGGCTCTGCATCGGAGACTCACAATCTGTGGGATCCATGCTGCCACTTACAGGAGTCTTTATCTAGGGCTACAATTTAGGAAGTTGAAACATTTGGTTCCCTTCCCCTAAACAGGTGCATTCATATTGGTTTTGTGAGGTGTTGAAAATCCCTGCTAGCTCCTTATTTGATAATGAAGTAGAGAGATACATGACTGATAAATATTCCATAGAAAGACTAAAGAATTTGGTTAAAATGACCTGTTATTAAGAATGACACCTCAGATTGTTAATACACCCAAAAGAATCTGAAGTGACATATGAAGCTATGTCTTTCTGTAACTTCTGAAGATTACAAAGCAGCAGGCAACACTTAATGATATCTTCACAGTGTTTTCTCAGTATTTTCTGGGCTCCAGCTAGCATGCAGTTGTAAAAGTCACAGTGGTTAAGCATGACAATATAAAGCTTTACACAAACTTGCAATATTCTCTTGCTGTGAAGGAACAAATGCTATAAAAAGCTTTAGGATACATATTTCCCTTGCAAACACCAACTATTGTGCAATAGAGCATGAGATTTTACATACACTGTGGTTACCTGAGCCCTGTCTGGCAGCCTGATGATAAAGCATAAAATGTCATTTGCCACAGCTTAGCAGATGAAGTGAGGGCTATTAAGACAGGTGATATCTGTTATAATCATCTCTAGCTGATGCAGACATTTTACCTTCCTTGCCTAAAATCGTGTCACTGAATGACAGAAGAAACTCTCACTGCCCATCACTTAATATGAGATCCGTATCACCCACAGACAACATGGGAGCTTGTTACTCAGTGACTCAGCCTGCCATCCCTCCTAAATAACATGACATATATTTACTCTATCAGAGCCTCAATTGCTTGGGAGAAACTTTACAACAGCAGCAGGACAGGCATCCTTGGAGACACTCATTTTGCAGACCTCCTGTTCTCCCTCGCAAGTGGCATGCTTCTTTCTTTCTAGAATCAGATGTAAAATGACAAACTTGGTGAATGACTTTGAAAATTTGGACAACCACAGCTAATGTCATTCTCTTGAAACTGGATCACCTTTTGCCAGTTGTATTTTTGAGAGATTAACTATGGGTTATTTTCTCCAAAACTTATGTATATCCTTTCACATTTCCCCCCATTCAAATATCAGCAGATACTGCCTTGGGAAAAAGAGAGTAACTATGGAAAATGTAAGTCAAATCTCTGGCTTTTGAGTTTTCAAAGGAAAAGGAAAATCTAAAAAAAAAAAATAATAATAATCTGGGGGAACACTTAACCAGGAGATGAGTGTCTATCTTGCCCCAAGTAAGAGATTCTGCAGACCAGGGGAAGGCACAGAAGTCAGAAGGCAAGTACAAAATTTAGGCCTTGAAAGTAGTTGATGTTCAACAGCCCAATTCCCGCAAGAGTCTAGAAAGAGAACTCCAAAATGGGCAGGAAGGCATATGAGCAGAAGACCTATGCTCTTTCTCCAAAACAGGGCAGAGAAAGTGCAGGGCCCCCACAGTTTCTGGTGTCCAGCAAGGGGCAGAAGCTACAGAAAGGTCTTCAAGAGGCACGTAAGCAGATGGGCCTCAGAGAGCTCTAGACATCCAGTATCTCATGGGAGCCTTGCTGGAATCCTTAAGAGGCGTACAATATCACGTGCAGCCACAGCCATCTTAGCAAGGGCCAGGCAGATGGTAGAACGAGAAGGCTTTCTCATTAGAAATAACTATCTGTTATCCCTTACCTTGTGATTTTAGCCATTGACATTCATTCATTGCACACATACATGAATAAAAACCAGCTGTATTTACAATGTAGTGGACACTGGGCATCCAAGGTCTTTGTTTTGTGAATATTGGGGAAGACAGGTGTTAAACAGATAAATGAGTATTAATGTGTGTGTGTGTGTGTGTGTATGTTTATATTTTAAAACTTAAAACTGAGGTTAATGCTATGAAGTTAGGACAAGGGATGTCTGAGGCCCTTCTGATTTCAGAACTATGCCTCTGGTATGGTCAGCAGCTACTGTGCCCACATAGGACAACATTATAGGAAGTATATTGTAACCTCAGTTTAGACAAGAGAGTAAGTTTGAGAACTCTGATTGCTTTCATTCATTTTTTTATTCATCACTTACCTGTTTAACAAAGAGATCATTAGGTACAGTGCTACCTCCATTCATGAACTTAATTCATTCCATGATTCTGGTCATAAACCTAAATGATCATAAACCAAATCAAACTTCCCCATAAGGTTCAATGTAAATAAAGTTAATCCATTCTGACCCCTATGAATGCAGTCACAAACTGATTTTCATCTGGAACCAAATCAAATTTTCCTATAAGATTCAATATAAATAAGGTTAATCTGTTTTGAACCACATGTATTTTTTTAACCATAAAAATATAAAACAACCCTTACTTGAGGTGACTTCTGGTGTGGAGGACAGGAAGATGGGTAGGGAGAAAGTTATTGTTCGGTGGGAGAGTCCCTCTCCATAAGGACATTGAGATCTCCTTCAGGGGTTTCCTCTGTCTCTTAGCTGCAGGGTCAATTTTGACAAAAAAAATCTGTCTAATGTCACTTGTTTTTTCCTGCACTGCATAATCCTCCAGAAATGAGAGACCACATTATCATTCATCAGATTCAACACTTTATTCATACAGTTATGTTAGGGTGGTCCTTCTCCAAGAAATTCTGGCAATCATTCCACTTTTCCATAATGGATTCTATCACATCACTGCTAACCTCCTCCCTGTCTTCCTCTTCCTCAGTGGAATGCTCCTCAACAGGTGCCTTCTGCTGCTCACTCTGGAGTTCAGCAGTTCATCCATCATCAGCTCCTTCTTGTGGTCATCAACAAGCTCCTTTATGTCTGCACAATTGATGTCCAGACCCTACTCTTGCCCTTGGACACAATCTCCTCCAACACCTGTGCATCAGACCCTTCAAAGTCATGTGCAGTGACACATTCTAGCCACAGTTTCCTCCTGTCTGAGTTTAAGGTGTGGTACATGACATCTTCCCAGGCTTTGTCAGTGAGGCTAATTCAGTGGGGGACACTGAAATGTTTCTTCCAGAACTCTTTCTAAGTCAAGGAGATCTCTTCAGTGACATTAAAATACCTGGTGAAGAGTGCTTTTGCATACATCTTCTTATATTGCAGATCATTGCTGGTCCATGGGCAGCAGAAGAGATGTCATGTTGTGGGGAGGAACTTGACCTTTATGAAGTCATACTCAGTGTCCATATCATCCACCAAAGCTGGAGGGTGTGCCACGGCACTGTCCATCAGAAGAAGGCAACTTTCAGGCAGTAGGCTGTCAGTAAGATAATTTTCTAATGGTGGGTGCGAACACATTCAGGCAGCCATACCATGAACAAGTGCCTTGTGATCTAGGCTTTTGCGTTGGCCCTCCGCATGTCAGGAAATCTGGCCTTGTTCACATTCTGTTCTTTGAATGCATGGGGGGTCTAGGAATGGTACACCAGCAATGGCTAAATCTTCAGACCAGTGGTTGCATTCACACACAACAAAAGGGTCATCTGTCTTTCATGGGTTTGTGCCCTGGCAGTGCCTTTTCTTAATTGCATGATATAGACTATTTGATATCTTCTTCCAGAAGAGCCCTGCTTCATCACAGTTGAACCCTTGTTGAGTAACATATCCTTTTTGCCTTCATGAATTCTTTCTTGCAGGCTTCTACAGTGGACTTGTCAGAACTGCAAGTCTCATTGTGTCTTATCATACTGTGGATACCACTACTTTTACAGAATTTATCAAACCACCCTCTACTGGCTTTAAACTCATCACCTGTTGCACTTGAAGAGAGGTTTTCTTGAAGTAAATTACTGTGCAATTTCCTGGATTTTTCACAGGTCACAGATTCACTATTGAAAAAAGTTTATCCACCTCTTTCAGCACTGGTGTCTTCCACTTGGTTAACATCATTACTCCGTTTGCCACATCAGCTTCTTTCATGGCATCTTTATTCTTCAAAATAGTCAAGAGTGTTGACTTTGCAAACTGGTACTCCAAAAACAGATCAGTAGGCACATGAATATCACGCTCATGCCTTTCTCCAATTTCCTTCTTCAACTCAAGTTATTTTCTTCGAAACCTACATCTTACCATTCTTGCTCTACATTTTGTTACCTTCATTACTGCTCTGCACATTCTTCTCATCTTCATTACTGCTCTGCATTTTCTTTTAACCACCATGCTCCCTCTGCACTTTCTTTGGAGCCATGTTGTATTGAATAATATTGTACAGTACTGTATGTTCTAAAAAGCACAGAAAAAGCCTCACAGCAAGTGTGCACAGGTCTGTCTGTGACTGAAATCTCAACTATAGGAAGCCACAACCACATATCAGAATAGGGAAGATAGCTGCAGTTGTATTGGTCACCTAATGCAGAGTTCAGAAACAGAAGCAAATTTTTGTCAAGTGCTTCTGTTCAAGAGCGAAAATGTTCATGAACACAAGGATTCATGAACCAAGGAATTATTACTATACGTGTAGAGTACTAAGATAAATTTTATTACTTCCATCTAGAAAGGAACCAAATGCTTTTATCTGCCTTTATTTTTAAAAATTAATTTTACTGGTACATTTTAGGTATACAATATAATGACATTCATCTTTGGAAATTTGCATCTCTACGTAATCTATCTTGGTTCTTATTTCTTCCCCCTTCCCCTGCCCTCCCTTCAACCACTCCACCCTTCCCCATCTACAAAGATTTTGCTTCCATTTTTCCATTTTCTCATACAAATTCTAATCCCTTCTTTCCTTTCCCCTACCCCTCCCTATTCCCCTTTGCTCCCTTTCTACCTATGTCACATTATCTATTATACCTTTTAGTCCTTATTTACGCTTTTAGTTTCTCACACCAGAAAAACTATTTGGTATTTCTACATGTGTGTCCTATTTATTTCACTTAACTGTATGGCCTCAATGTGCATCAATTTAGCTATGTCTCTAATTTGTCATTTTTTATGAGTAGTACTTTTATTTTAAAAAAACACATTTCCTTTATCCAGTCTCCAGTTGATGGGCAATTGTGTGGCTTCCAAGTTTTAGCTATCACAAACTGTGCTGCTATGAACATGGGTGCACAAATGTTGCTGTGGTATGATTCTTTTAATTCTTTGGGGAAGATACACAGCAGGGGAATAGCTGGGTCAAATGGGGCTTCCAATCCTAGTTCTTTGAGGTATCTCCATACTGATTTCCACAGTGGTTGAACCAGTCTATACTCCTACCAGCAGTGGAACAGGGTTCCTTTTTTCCCACAGCCCCACCAGCATTTGTTATTGGTTGATTTCATGATAGCAGCCATTCTTTCTGGAGTGAGGTGGAATCTCAGTGTTATTTCCATTTGCATCTCTCGAATGACAAGTGGTGTTGCACATGTTTTATATGTTTATTTGCTATTTCTACTTCTTTGAGAAATGTCTCTTCATTTCAGATGCCCATATTTGGATTGGGTCTTTAAATTTGGGAGGTTTGATTTTTTTAAGTTCTTTATATATTTTAGATAGTAGACCTTTGTCTGAGGAACAGCAGGTGAAAATTGTTTCCCACATTGTGGGTTGTCTCTTCACACTTTTGGTGGTTTCTCTTGCTGTGTAGAAGCGTTTTAATAAGATAAGATCCCAACTGTTGATTGTTTGTGCTAGTTCATGGGCAACTGAGGTTTTGTTCATAAAATCTTCTCCTACACCAATGTCTTCCAGAGTTCTACCTAACCTCTCTTCCAGCTGGTTTAGTGGTTCTGTTTTAATATTTAGATTTTTAATCCACTTAGATTTTAGTTTAGTGCATGGTGAGAGAAATAGGTCTAGTTTTAATCTTTGGTAAGTTGAAACCCAATTTTTCCAGCACCACTTATTAAAGAGGCTATCTTTCCTCCAGTAAGGGTATTTGGCTTCCTTGTCAAAGATGAGTTGGCTTAATGTTGCTGGAGTTGTTTCTGCAACTTCTAATCTGTTGCACTGGACCTCAGGTCTGTTTCTGTGCCAGTACCATGCTGTTTTTATCACACTAGCTTTGTAGTATAGTTTCAAGTTGGGGATTGTGAGACCACCTAACTAGCCTTTATTGCCTAGAATTGCTTTTGCTATGCTAGGTCTCTTCTTGGTCCAAATGAATTTTTGGATTATTTTCTGAAAGACTGTGAAGTATACTGCTGGGATTTCAATTGGGATTGCATTGTATTTATACAGCAGTTTTGGAAGTATGGCTATTTTCACCATGTTGATTCTTCCTACCCAGGAGCAAGGGATGTCTTTCCATTTTCTGATATCATCTTCAATCTCTTTTCAGAGTGCTATAGTTTTTAGAGTAGAGGTCTTTGAGTTTGTTTCATTAGGGTGATTCCTAGGTATTTCAGTTTTTGAATGCTATTGTGAAGGGAGTTGTTTCTCCAGTTCCTTTTTCAGTGAGTCTGCTCTTCCTGTAGAGAAAAGCTGTTGATTTTTGTGTTGACCTTGCATCCAGCTACTCTATTAAATTTGGTTATTAAGTCTAGAAGACTTTGGTGGAGTTCTGAGGGTCTTCTACATAGAGTATTAGGTCATCTACAAATAATGACAATTTATTTTCATTGTTTTATATCTTTATTCCTTTTCTTTCTTTGTCTCTCTTTTTAAATTCTTTTATTGATACACTTTAGGTATACAATACATTTACAATTCTCATTGGGAACTTGTACCTTTACATGATGTATCTTGGTTCTTATTTTTTCCCCATTCCCAGCCCTCCCTTCACCCCTCCACCCTTCCCTATTTACAAAGACTTTGTTTCAATTTTTTTCCATTTCTCATCATTTTTCCTTTCCCTTCTTTCCTTTCCCCTAACTCTCCCACTTCCCCTACCTCTTAGGACCTTTTCTTCTTATTTCACATTATCAATTATTCATTTTAATCATTGGTACATTTCAGGTATACAATATAATGATGTTCATCATTGGAAATATGCATCTTTACATACTCTCTTTTGGTTCTTATTTTTGCCCCTTCCCCTGCCCTCCTTTCCACTCCTCAATCCTTCCCTATTTAAAAAGACTTTGTTTCCATTTTTCCATTTTATCATATTAATTGATTCCCTTTTTTCTTTCCCCTACCCCTCCTACTTCCCCTTCCCCTTTGCCCCTTTTTTTCCTCTTTCACATTATGTATAATACCTTTTAGTCCTTATTTACACTTTTAGTTTCTCACACCAGAGAAACTATTCAGTATTTACACGTGTCCTATTTATTTCACTTAAGACTATCACCTCAATGTGCAACCATTTAGCTATAAATGTCTCTAATTTCTCATTTTTTATGGCTGAGAAGCACTCAATTTTATTATAAAATCACATTTTCTTTATCCAATCTCTAGTTGATGGGCATTTGGGCTGTTTCCAAGTTTTAGCTATTACAAATTGTGCTGCTATGAACATGGGTGCACATATATCACTGTGGTATGATTCTCTTAATTCTTTAGGGAAGATACCCAGCAGGTGAATAGCTGGGTCAAATGGGACTTCCAATCCTAATTCTTTGAGGTCCCTCCATACTGATTTCCATAGGGCTTGCACCAGTCTACACTCCCACCAGCAGCGGAGCAGGGTTCCACTTTCCCCACCAGCATTTGTTATTGGTTGATTTCATGATAGCAGCCATTCTTTCTGGAGTGAGGTGGACTCAGCCCATTGTTTCAATTTGCATCTCTCGAATAAGCGGTGACACTGAACATTTTTTCATATATTTATTTGCTAGTTCTACTTCTTTGACTGAGAAATGTCTGTTCATTTCAGATGCCCATTTTTGGATTGGGTCTTTAAATTTGGGAGGTCTGATCTCTAAGTTCTTTATAGATTCAAGATAGTAGGCCTTTGAGGAAGAGCAGGTGAAGAATTTTTCCCACATTGTGGGTTGTCTCTTCACATGCTGGTGGTTTCTCTTGCTGTGCAGAAGGCTTTTAATAAGAAGAGATCCCACTTGTTGATTGTTTGTACTAGTTCACAGGCAACAGAGGTTTTGTTCCCAAAATTTTTCCTACACCAATGTCTTCAAGAGTTCTACCTAACCTTTGTTCCAGGAGGTTCAGCATTTTGGTTTTAATATTTAGATATTTAATACATTTAAATTTTATTTTAGTGCATGGAGAGAGATATAGGTCTAGATTTAATCTTTGGCAAGTTGAAACCCAATTTTTCCAGCACTATTTATTAAAGAGGCTATCTTTCCTCCAGTGAGGGTGTTTGGCTCCTTTATCAAAGATGAGATGGCTGAGTATGTCTTGGGTTGTTTCTGTATCTTCTAATCTGTTCCACTGGCCCTCAGGTCTGTTTCTGTGCCAGTCCATTGCTGTTTTTATCACAATAGCTTTGCAGATTAGTTTCAAGTTGGGGATTGTGATACCCCCTACCATGTCACTGTTACCTAGAATTGCTTTTGCTATCCTGGGTCTCTTCTTGTTCCAAATGAATTTTTGGATTGTTTTCACAAGGTCCATGAAGTATGCTGCTGGAATCTCAACTGGAATTGCATTGAATCTATATAGGAGTTTTGGAAGTATGGCCATTTTCACTATATTAATCCTTCCTAGCAAGGAGCCGGGGATGTCTGTCCATTTGCTGATATCATCTTCAATCTATCTTTTCGGGGTGCCACAGTTTTCAGAGAAGAGGTCTTTGATTTCTTTCATTAGGTTGATTCCTGGGTATTTCAGTTTTTTGGATGCTAATGTGAAAGGAATTATTTGCCTTATTTCTGTCTCAGTGAGTCTGTTGTTTGTGTAGAGGAAAGATATTGATTTTTATGTGTTGACTTTGTATCCAGCTACTTGACTGAATTTGGTTATTAAGTCTAGAAGACTTTTGGTGGAGTTCTTGGGGTCTTCTATATAGAGTATCAGGTCATCTGCAAAGAATGACAATTTGACTTCTTTATTTCCTATCTTTATTCCTTTTATTTCTTTCCATTGTCTAGTTGCCATGGATACTGTTTCCAAAACTATATTGAACAGGAGTAGTTATAGTGGACATCCATGTCTTGCTCCTGATTTTAGTGTGAAGGATTTCAGTTTTTGACCATTGAGTATGATATTGGCTGTTGGTTTTTCATAGATGGCTTTTATCTGTTTCAGGTAGAGACCTTCCACTCCAATTTTTTGTAGGGTTTTTATCATAAATGCATGTTGGACTTTGTCAGATGCTTTTTCTGCGTCTATGGAGATAGTCATATGGTTTTTGTCCTTGGCTCTATTGATATAGTGTATTACATTAATTGATTTTTGTATATTGAAACATCCCTGCATCCCTGGGATGAATCCCTCTTGATCAGGGTGTATGATCTTCTTGATGATCTTCTGCATTCTATTTGCCAGTATCTTATTAAGGATTTTTGCATCTATGTTCATTAGTGAGATTGGCCTATAGTTCTCTTTTTCAGTTGGGTCTTTCTCTGCTTTGGGGATCAAGGTGATGCTTGCTTCCAGGAATGAATTTGGGAGTATTGCTTCCCTTTCAATTTCACTGAAGAGTTAACAGTAGCAGCAGCAGTTCCTCCCTAAATGTCTTGTAGAATTCAGCAGTGAAGCCATCAGGACCTGGGCTTTTCTTAGTTGATAAGTTTTTAATTAAATTTTCAATTTCATTGGTTGATATTGGGTTGTTCAGAATTTTTAGGTCTTCTTCGTTTAACTTTGGTAATTCATATGTATCTAGGTCTGTCCGTTTCTTCTGTGTTGTCCATCTTATTGGCATATAGCTTCTGGAAGTAGGTATTGATGATCCTCTGGATTTCTGCTGGGTCTGTTGTAATTTCACCCTTTTCATTCCTAATTGCATGGATTTGGGCCTTTTCTTTCCTTTTTCTGGTAAGGTTGGCTAAACGTTCATCAATTTTGTTGATTCTTTCGAAGAACCAACTCTTGGCTTCATTGATTTTTTGTATCATTCTCTTAGTCTCCATTGCATTGATTTCTCCTGTGATCTTTATAATTTCCTCCCTTGTATGAGCTTTGGGGTTGTGCTGCTCTTCTTTGTCTAGAAGCTTGAGGTTCAGCATCAGGTTGTTTAATTGGGCTCATTCTGTTTTCCTAATATGCATATTCACTGCTATGAATTTCCCTCGTAAGAGAGCTTTCATTGTGTCCCATAGATTCCAATATGTTGTATTGTCATTGTCATTTAATTGAAGGAACTGTCTGATTTCTTCTTTAATGTCCTCTGTGACCCATTGGTTACTCAGAAGTGTGTTGTTCAATTTCCACGTGTTTATGAAATTTTTCCACTTTCTTTTGCTATGGATCTCCAATTTCATCGCACTATGGTCTGATAATGTACAGAGGATAACTTCAATTCCTTTGCACTTACTTAAACATGTTCTACGTGTGAGTATGTGGTCTATTTTTGAGAATGACCCATGTGCAGCTGAGAAGAATGTATTTTCTGATTTTGTGGGGTGGAACATTCTGTAAACATCTGTTAAGTTCATTTGTTCAAGAGTTCGATTGAGTTCTAGTATTTCATTACTTATTTTTAGTCTACTTGATCTACCTATTTGTGACAGTGGGGTGTTGAGGTCCCCCACTACAATTGTATTATTGCATATATGACTCTTCATGTCTGTTAGTATTTGTTTTATACAGTTGTGTGCACTAGTGTTTGGTGCATAGATATTTATGATTGTCATCTCTTCTTCTTGGATTCTTCCCTTTACAAGGATGTAGTGTCCTTCTTCCTCTCTCTTAATCAGTGTTGGTTTCAAATCTATTTGATCTGCCAAGAGGATAGCTACTCCTGCTTTTTTTCAGGTTCCTGTCTCATGCAGGATTGTTTTCCACCCTTTAACTTTCAGTCTGTGAGTTTCCTTTTGAATTGTGTTTCTTGTATGCAGCATATTGTTGCATTTTGCTTCTTGACCCATTCTGCCAGTCTATTTCTTTTGATTGGTGAATTGAGACCATTAACGTTGATGGTTATAACTGAAATGTATTGACGTCATTGCCATGACTTTTTCTTTTTGTTGAGTTCTCCCCTTTTACATTTAATTTCTTGTGATGCCAGATGGGTTCATTCTGCTTTGCTTCCTGGGGTTGTGATCCTCAATGTCTGTTCCTAGGCTATTGTGTAAAATTCTTTGGAGTGCTGGTTTGGTATTCACGAAGTTCCTAAGGTGCTCTTTGTCATGAAAGTATCTTATTTCTCCATCCATTTTGAAAGATAGTTTTGCAGAGTACATCAATCTGTGTTGGAGGCTGTTTTCTTTTAGGGCTTGGAATATGTCACTCCAAGCTCTTCTTGCCTTGATGATTTGTGTTGAGAAGTCCGCTGTCATTCTGATGGGCTTTCCTTTGTATGTGATTTGTTTCTTTTCTCTGACTGCTTGGAGAACTTTGTTCTTCTGTTGTGTTTCTGAAATCTTAACAATTATATGCCTATGTGTAGATTTTTTTGATCAAGCCTATTTGGAGTCCTATATGCCTCACCTATCTGTATGTCAAGCTCTTTTCCCATGCTTGGGAAGTTTTCTGCCATTATTTCTGTGAAGAGATTTTTTATGTCATCTGCACTCTCTCCTGTTTCTTCATTGAGCCCAATCAGTCTTATGTTATTCTTTTTTGCATCATCTAGCAGCTGCTGGATTGATTTCTCGTGTTCCCTTATAATTTTGAAGCAATTTTTCTTTTCCTGGTCACTAATTGCAATCTTATCTTCTATATCTGAAATTCTGTCCTCACATTGGCTCATTCTGCTGTGTAGACTTTCAATGGAGTTTTTCATGTCCTGGAAATCTATTTGCATCTGTTTTATGGATTCCATTTGTTTCTTATGTTGGGATTCCATCATGTTCCTCAGCTCCTCTCTAGATTAATCATGTCTTGCACTAGGGGCACAATTTCTCCTGTTATCTGAGAAATTATTTCTGATTTCATTTTTTCCAGATCCCGTTTTGTTCCCAGTTCAGTGAGTCCAGGTGGTTGAGTATCAGAGGGTTCCATCTCATTTCCCTTTGTGGTTGCTGCAGGTGATCTGGAAGTCTGGTTTGGAGACTTATTTATGTGTTTTCTCATTTGACTGGGCCAGGGAGCTGTTAGCGCCTGCACGGATTACCTCCTCTGAGCTGGGTGAGGTGGCCTAGGGGCCACGAGCAGTGGTAGGGATGGTGACCCAAAAGCCCTTTCGTGTGGGCTGGGAGCAGCTGGAGGGATGGTGGCCTGGAAGGCCCTTCCTCTGGACCAGGAGCAGAGGGACAATGGCTCAGAAGCCCCTACCTCTGGGCCGGGAACAGTGGGACTCAGTACCTTGGTCTGGTGGTCTGCTGTCCTCTGTATCTTTGTAGTGTGGAACCAGGTGGCTGCCTTTCTGCAGAGGGATGATTTGGTGTCTTCCGCATGACTCAGGACCTCGGTAGGGTGTGCACAGACCTTCCTGTGTGCAGTGGGCTGATTTGGCATGTTCTGTGTGACTCAGGACCTCGGTAGGGCATGCACAGACCTGCCTGTCTGCAGCGGGCTGATTCAGAGTGTTCTGTGCGACTCAGGACCTCTGTAGGGCATGGGCAGACCTGCCTGTCTGCAGCAGGGTGATTTCTGTCTGATTTCTTCTTTAAGTTCCTCTGTGACCCATTGGTTATTCAGAAGTGTGTTGTTCAATTTCCATGTGTTTATGAAATTTTTGTGATTTCTTTTGCTATGGATCTTTAATTTCATCACACTATGGTCTGATTATATACAGGGGATAACTTTAATGCCATTGCATTTACTTAAACATGTTCTATGAGCAAGTATGTGGTCTATTTTGGAGAATGACATATGTGCAGCTGAGAAGAATGTGTATTCTGATTTTGTGGGGTGGAACACTCTGTAAACATCTGTTAAGTTCATTTGTTCAAGAGTTTGAGTTCTAGTGTTTCACTGCTTATTTTTTGTCTAGTTGATCTATCTATTTGTGACAGTGGAGTATTGAGTTCCCCCACTACTATTGTATTAGTGCTTATTTGATTTTTCATGTCCATTAGTATTTGTTTTACATAGTTGGGCACACTAGTGTTTGGTGCATAGATATTTATGATTGTCATCTCTTCCTCTCGCATTGTTCCCTTTACAAGGATATAGTGTCCTTCTTTGTCTCTCTTCATCAGTGTTGGTTTGAAATCCACTTGATCTGCAAAGAGGAGAGCTACTCCTGCTCTTTTTGGGGTTCTTGTCACATGGAGTGCTGTCTTCCACCCTTTAACTTTCAGTCTATGAGTTTCTTTTTGATTTAAGTGTGTGTCTTGTATGCAGCATATTGTTGGATCTTGGTTCTTGACCCATTCTCCTAGTCTATTTCTTTTGATTGGTGAATTGAGACCATTAACATTGATGGTTAACTGATATGTATTGACTCATCCTTGTCATGACTTTTTCTTTTTGTTGGATTCTCCCCCTTGCATTTAATTTTTTGTTGTGCCTGATGAATTCACTCTCCTGGGCTTCCTGGAGGTGTGATCCTCATTGTCTTTTCCTAGGATACTCTTTAAAAATTTTTGGAGTGCTGGTTTGGTATTCATGAAGTTCTTCAGGTGCTCTTTGTCATGAAAGTGTCTTATTTCTTCATCAGTTTTGAAAGATAGTTTTGCAGAGTACATCAATCTGGGTTGGAGGCTGTTTTCCTTTAGGGCTTGAACTATGTCACTCCAAGCTCTTCTTGCCTTGAGGGTTTGCAATGAGAAGTCTGCTGTGATTCTGATGGAATTTCCTTTGTATGTGATTTGTTTCTTTTCTCTGCTTGGAGAATTTTGTTCTTCTGTTGGGTTTGTGGAATCTTAACTATTATATGCCTATGTGTAAATTTTTGTTGATCAAGGCTAGTTGGAGTCCTATATGCCTCACTTATCCCTAGGTCAAGTTCTTTTCCCCTGCTTGGGAAGTTTTCTGCCATTACTTCTGTGAACAGTATTTTTATGTTGTCTGCACTCTCTCCTGTTTCCTCACGGACTCCTATCATTCTTAAGGTATTCTTCTTTGCATCATCTAGCAGTTGCTGGATTGATTTCTTGTGGTCCCTTACTATTTTTAATAAATTTTTCTTACCTGGTTATTAATAGCAATCCTATCTTCTATATCTGAAATTCTGTCCTCACATTGGCTCATTCTTCTGCATAGAATTTCAATGGAGATTTTAATCTCCTTGAAATCTGTTTGCATCTATTTTATGGATTCCATTTGTTTCCTGTGTTGGAATTCCATCATATTCCTCAGCTTCTCTATTTTTTATTAATCTGTGTCTGCTCTAGATTTATTAATCATGTCTTGCACTATGTCCACAATCTCTGTTGGTATTTGAGAAATTATTTCTGATTTCATTTTTTCCAGATCCTCTTTTGTTGCCAGTTTAGGGAGTCCAGGTGGTTCCCAGCATCAGATTGTTCCATCTATTTTCTCTTTGGGGTTGCCTTAGGTGATCTGGAAATCTTTTTGAGACTCATTTATGTGTCTTCTCATTTGCACAGATACAGCCTGCTGTGCCTTTGTTGAGGCAACTTTTTGCTCACCCAGTGGTCTTCAACTCTCAGCAAGCCACCAAGCGGCCTTTTCTCTGCTCTTCACCAGTGCACCAATTCCTCAGTTCAGAATGGTTACCTTCTGGATCCTTGCACTGGCCTGTTGTCTGGGAAGGCTTCTGAATGGGGCCTGTGTACACTTGAGATGGTATCTAGCCATACCTCTGGATAGGGCCTACCTCCCTATTTAGCTGTTGTCTGGGAGGACCTTTGACTGGGGTAAGTACACCCCAGTCCCTGGTGTCTGAGCAGGCCTCTGTGTAGGGTCTCTGTGTACTTACCAATGTTATCAGTGTGAGCCACTGGCTGTTGCCTGTGCACCTGTGCAGCTCTTTTCCAGGTGGGCCCTTGGCTTCAGCCTATGTTCCCAAGTGGCAGGGATTGGAGTAATGCCCTGGCTGGACCTGTCTGAAGCTGCACCACTCTGGTATACACTGTTGCTTACTGGGATCTGTATAAACTTACTGATGGTATGTGGGCCTTATCTGCCTTTCTTAAATGGGAAGTCTCACTTTGCATGTTGCTGTTTCCATAAGACACCCTTGTAGCAGACACCAGCCATTTGTGACTATACCACATCTTTAAACAGCTTCTCCCCATTATAAGAGACCCCTTGGCTGTGAATCCTGACTTCCTCAGCTGACAGAAAAACCAGCCTACATCTCCCAGCCTCCCTTGAGTTTGGTTGCTGGTATGTGGCCTCATTCTACTATTAAGTTTCAGCCACCTGAGATTTCGACATAGGTGTGAGCTGTGTGGAGAATCAGGATGACACCTGGCCTTCATTTTGCTGATACAGGTGTCATCATAAACAGCATGATGAGGGGGTCAGTGCCAGCAGCCCATGTTCCCACCACTGCTGTGAGCTATCTGTGTTCCAGAAGTGTATTTGTACTTAACCCAAGCAAGAGTGCCTGTTCTGATGTAAATCTGGGAGCCCTGACCAGTACAATTATGTGTCACAAAAGCACTTGCACCAATGCCCTGAATCAGCACAAACACTTTGGGGCAATGAAAACTAAGCCACTAGAGATTGGACTCATTTGCCTTAATTTTTTTTCTTAAACTTAACATTATTTAAAAGATTTAAGGCTTCATTATTTCTTATCCCATCTATGAGTAGAAACATCATGACAGTGGAAATGCTCCTGTTTTAAAGTTATTTCATCTCCTTTAATGTGAGATATAGCTTTAAAAAGTAAAGGGTCATGAAAAACATAATGGTGGTTATATTTTTTATAGTGGCACACTGATTTTAACAAAACTAGGAACTAAAGGTACTGAAAGAACTATCCAGGATAAAAAGGCCAGAGTAGAGGTTGTTGAAGAGTATATTACAAATGTGATTTATTTCTGTTGTTTTTCCTTTCCCTGGCAAATCAAAAATACATTTTAAATACCTGTAGCCTGAAAAAATTCAAATGATTTAATGGGTCATCATCACATGACATAAATACAAGCTGCTTTTTTTTTTTTACCAATTAAACTCTTGATCCCAGCTCACTGGGAACTAGAATTCTCCCATTCATCTTGTCTATTCCTCTGCTCCTCTGATGACAACATAGAACAATGTCTTTGGGCACTGGGGGAGTTCCAATGACAGCATGGTGTAGTGCAAGGATGGCAAATTGCAGGTGCCCATGACAGACACAGCAACCTAGGACCAAATTCTGCTGAGATCAGATCGGATTTTATGTAAGTTTCCAAGCAGCCACTATCAAAGATCTTAAGATGGGAAATTCACCCATCTGTTATTTCATCATCTTCTGGCCACCTTCTATGTGCCAAACACCATGCTAGATGGAAAAGATAAAGTTTTCCAAAAGAGCTGTCTCATGATGGGGGCAGGTGATAAATATAAAAATGTTGGACATCTTCATCATAAATGTTATATTAGACCTGGGAGGGGGGATTCCCAATTCTTCTTTGAGGAGAAAAGAAAAGGCAAAATCCATTTATTAGAGTTCCAAGACCTTCACTTTTGGACATGTAAACTACTTTATACCTGCTGAGTCACCTTTTCCCCAGGTGGATCCCAAATATCAAAATAAATGAGCTTATTATTTTTTACTATGCCCTGTATAGATTGATACCAGTAAAGGAACATCTGTATTTGTGTTATTTGAAAAGGCTATGAAATTTAATAAGTCTATGACTTTTTAAAAATAAAACTACTCAATATATTATATGTGTGTATACATATGTGTGTATATATATATGTGTGTATATATATATAAATGCACAAATATATTCCTTAGACCACACACACACACACAACCACAGTATATATACATTGTAGAATGTGGAATAAAAAATGTTATGGGGAGGTTAAGTAAAATTATCAGGTTCACAATTACTCCATGCTTCCCACCCATCTATCTGTCCCTCATTTTTAATGAAACAATATCTAAGCTTCATTCAACAAGACTTTAAAAATAAATATGAGGAACCCTCCCATTAATCCATGATATGCTCTTGAGGACTGTGTTCAAATGCATCCTCCTGAAAGCAAAACTGAGACAAAGACCTGAGAGCAAGAAGTCAATTTGGGAAATAACAGAGGAGGGGGAAGTGAGATGTGGAAGGAGATGAAGTCTTTAAAGAGTGTATCATCAAGATATTTACTGTTGTGGGCAACTGGAGCTCATCTCTGTAGAGGAATTCTGGGAGCTGGTATAAAATATGAAGCTCAGAGTTCCCCTGCACTAGGGATGAGAAGTGAAGAGCCTGGGCTATTAATCCACTAACTTCCATCATTCCCTGGTTGGGTCTACTTGCCAGGAGTATTAATTTCCCCACTCTTCTGTCCTGCTGGGGCACAGGAGCCCTAATGGCTGATGAGAGCCCACAGGCAGAATCGCAGGTGCTGACAGTGGAAAGCTGGGTCTGTGCACAAGTAAATGCTAAGTGCCCAGGGCCCCAATACCAGCTTTCACAGGGATAAAAATAAAGGGAAATTACCCTATTTTAAATTCTAGCCTATTTTGCTTTTACTTCTGAAGATATGTAAGATATACTCATTCCTGAATAATTAGCTGCAAATCAATTAAACCTACAGATAAATTCTATTTCCCATGCTTTTCAAAATCAATTTAACCTATAAAAACTTTACTAGCATATAGAAATACTATATACATGTGCAAAAAATAACAATACAGATAAAGAGCAAATAAGAGTAGAATTATTTCAGACATCATGTTTGGCAATATGCTATTTTTGGCTCCTGTCTACATTACATTTTTATTTGTGGTGACAACTTCCATGCAGTGTTTCAATGTTGATACTATAATAAATTGTGCAAGTTGCCTTTTATTTTTTAAGAAATAGTAAACAGAAATTTCAGGAGTAGGAGTTTGAATACACAGATATTGCCTAAGTAAAAAGTACCTTCTAATTTTTATGTGAATACAATGACATTTCCCATCCATACAAATAAGAAAAGCAAAAAGACTTGAGCCCATGTCTCAAGCCTAGACATAGTGCTGGGCTCAATGGATTCCTTGGCAGAAAATCTGTCATACCAATGTGAGAACAGAGCTGGCTCCAGGATGGACCACAATATTTACAGTCACTTGGAGAAAAAAAATGTCAAGCTACTCTGTTGTGTAAAGTCTTTCCCCCGGGATCTGACCAAATTGTCTATGACCATGAGTGGGTATTAATAACTGGGGAGCTTCAAAGCCAGCATTTGCCCTCACCATGTTGGAATAGCCTGTGTGTTTGTACACTCATCACAAGGGAGATATCCCCTGCCCCCTTTTCTAAAGTACAGTAAATGTTGCTGGAACTGTTTCAGAAAAAGCTTATCAAGAGCAATGCCCTTCCATCACCTTTTAACCAAAGTATGAATGGATCCCCTCATGAAGAATAGCTTTCTGGAACTCCTTTCTGCTTCCTATTTTAAAAGTCTTTACAACCAAGAATTTAGTAGGGTCATTTCTAATTTCCCCTGAAAACCTGTTTTAGCTCCTCCTCTCCCCACATTTTCTTCCCTCATATCTTGAGGAAAAAGGTCAGAGAATTTTATTTTTCTTATTTATACAAATGGTCCAAGTCATTTAATGTTGAAGAGACACTGATGACTGTCTCTCCCATATGGTCATCGCCCCCACACCCCATCATTGTATGCACTGGGAGGGAGGACCCTCTCCTCAGCCCTTAAGCCAACCATGCAGTCCTGTTCTCCCTGCCAGGGATTAGTTTTGGCATATAATACAATTCTGGCTTGTGAAATGTGAAGAGGTCTCCTAATGGTTTTACTAACTATGCATCTTTCTATATTTCTCTGACAAAGAGGAAAGAGAAGATTACTAATGAAAGGAATAACTTTGTTTTACATAGTCTGAAGCATTGAACTTAAGAAATTAAGAATAAAATCATTAGGTGCTAGAGGGACAAAGTTGGTCATAATAATTTTAGAAGAAGGGCAAATAAACATATGAAAAAAATGTTCAGCATCACTGGTCATTTCAGAGATGAAAATGAAAACAACACTGAAATTCCACCTCACTCCGGAAAGAATGGCTGCTATCATGAAATCAACCAATAACAAATGCTGGCAGGGCTGTGGGGAAAGAGGAACCCTGCTCCACTGCTGGTGGGAGTATAGTCTGTTGCAACCACTGTGGAAATCAGTATGGAGATATCTCAAAGAACTATGATTGGAAGTCCCATTTGACCCCGCTATTCCCCTGCTGGGTATCTTCCCTAAAGAATTAAAAGAATGATACCACAGTGATATATGTGCACCCATGTTCATAGCAGCACAGTTTGTAATAGCTAAAACTTGGAAGCAGCCCAATTGCCCATCAACTGGAGGCTGGAAAAAGAAAATGTGTTTTTTTAATAAAATGGAGTACTACTCAGCCATAAAGAATGACAAATTAGAGACATTTATAGCTAAATGTATCCACATTGAGGCCATACTCAAGTGAAATAAATAGGACACACATGTGTAAATACTGAATAGTTTCTCTAGTGTGAGAAACTGGAAGTGTAACTAAAGACTAAAAGGTACAATAGATAATGTGAAATAGGAAGAAAGGGGGCAAAGAGGAAGGGGAAGTGGGAGGAGTAGGGGAAAGGAAAGAAGCGAATGGAGTTAATATGAGAAAATGAAAAATATGGAAACAAAGTCTTTGTAAATAGGGACAGGTGGGGGGCTTAAAGGGAGGGCAGGGGAATGGGAAAAAAAAATAAGAACCAAGACAGATGATGTAAAGGTACAAATTTCCAAAGATGAATGTCATTATATTGTATACCTAAAATGTACCGATAAAATTAATTTAAAAATTTTTAGAAGGTGAAACACAGTTCCCAGAATTGTAAGATTTATTCATATTAATTAATTATGAAAATATTTCATTTCAAAGACTTTCATGATTCCTCCAGCCCTACCTAGGGGCCTCTCTTCTATGATCCCACTGCCTTCATAGTTGACCACATCTGATTATATTTCTGGTTAATACAATGACTTCCCTTGAGGATGGTAGCACCTCAAAGGCCAGAATCAAACTTTATTCACATAAATTTCCAACCCCTGGTAGTGTTTAAATGTGTTTGAACGGAACTAATCTTATTCTTCACCCTTCAAAATCCACCTCACTCCACCCTAAAACTCTCGCATTATGTATTTCATGTGTATTTATTTATTTCCTCCCTGACTGAGCATGATTATATTTTGTTCATTTATGTATTTCTGGGATCTAGCACAATTTTTGGCACACTATGATGCTGCAGAAATGTTTGCTTACAATTTAATGATCAAAATTAAGACTATCCAAAACAGTAATAGTAGTGGGAATCCTGCACAGTTCCTGTGCATGATTTTTTCCCTTGTAGACATATATCAGCTGGGTATCAATCAGAAAGTGAAAGTTTATAATACTTTGCTTTCTAACATACATGCCAGCAGAGCTCTGATCTGAAAGTCAACTTCCCTGTGGGAGCTGACAGCAACATTAACATAGACAAAAGAAAATGTTGGCTATTACAACTTGACAATGGTTCAGCTCAATTGTTTCACAATATTTCAGAGAAATGGTATCACCCACTTCAACGCCTGGCCCAGAGAAGCACAAAGCTACCCAGTTTTCTTAATCTGTCCTCTTATCCAATTTGTTTTTTTCAATTTTTGGATGGAATTTATATATTTGTAGAATTTTAAAACTAGACATGATGTTCAGGGGGCAAATAACAAAAGCATCTCTACCTGTGAAAATCCTGAGAAGTTATTTATCCAAGGTTATAAAGCAAGTTACACAAGAGCCATAATTTACCTCTTAAAGGAGAAAATGGACCACTATCTATTTTTGTTTTATTTTGTTTTTAAGACAGGGTCTCGCTATGTAGTTTAGGCTGGCCTTGAACTCACTATGTAGCTCAGACTAGCACTGAATTCACTGTGTTGTTCAGCCTGGCCTTGAACTCACGGAGGTCCTCCTGCCTCAGCCTCCTGAATGTTGGGAATACAGGTGTGCACCATCATGCCTCACTCAGGCCACTAACTCTAAAGAACACATTTTTGTCTCCAAATTTGTTTCCTCCTTTCCTGTTTCAGTATAGAGATCTTCAGTGCTTTAGCAGCTAAAACAATCTAAAACTTTTCATTTTACAAAGAATAAACACTAGCCACCTACTCTCTTTCCCTCCTTAACATTAGAGCAAAAAGGAAAACAAAAACAAAAACCTCATCCTAGTGATTGGAATAATGGTCTTGCTCTTGATGAAGCACTAAAGAGACTATGACTGTTTTTCACTAATTATCATTAGAGGGCTACAGAAAATCTTACCAGTACTCAAGGGTATTACCAAATGTAAAGCCTTAGATTTGCAGGGGTGGAAGAGATACCTTGCAGAGGAGGGAGAAACATTTCTTAGGACTTACCTTTACTACCAAGATGGTTAAATCTATACTTTTGAGGTTGTCCTGGATACCACAACCCTGCAGGTGTAATTTTGTACATTTGAGGATTATTTTTTTTAAAGTTCAATTGCACAAATCTCATTTGATTTAAAATTTTTGAAGAATGGAGTAGTAATATACCTTTAAAGTAAAAATAAGTAGTAAAAGTATGTCTTTAGACAACAAATCACTCATTCTCTTCATAGCACTTTGAGAGGTGCTGAACTTTGAGCAAAGAGCCTATTTATGTCAGCAAGGAAATTAAGGAGCCTGACAATGTCAGTAAGGATGTGAAAAAATAATTTACCATAAATAATCAGGTTAGCTTCTGTTACAATTGTTATATGCTCAAAATTTGCAATTAATGTTAGGTGAATATTCAAAATGCAATATTCTGATGAATAATTCATATCAGATTTTTATTTCGAATATTATGGGAAAATACTAGAACTGTGGAATTCAGTGAGATAATCAGATGTTATGCAAAGCCTACTGTGAAATCAGGATACAGTAAAAAAAATGAGTTTTAAGCAACAAAACTTGATTGGCTCCATTTCTTTGACTAGGTAAAACTAATGGAAGATCAACACTGTTTAAAGTAAAATTAAATTATGATTTAGGCAAAAAGTTTGGTGCTCCAAAAATAAAATGAAAAAATAATTTAGGGTTTTAATGAAATAGTGTCCTCTAATATTATTTGTAGCAGGTGATCATTGGCTTCAAGTTAATATCAAGGCAATCAAAATAGAAAATGCTTGTAATTCTAAATTTCAGTCTCTAGGTCATCATCACTGTAAATGTTAATAAATGGACTTAAGCTAAGTCCATTGTAGCATAAAACGGGTTGTCACTATACTTAATTTTGAGATGTCAGGGAAGAAAAATGAATCTGTGATAATACTTTCATTGGATGGTTTAAGCAATTGACTTTGGGTCTCATAACTTTTCCTGGGTTGTACTTATACTGAAATAAGTCTGTTTTTATGCACCTAAAAAGCCAAGCCTTCACCTACTGACAGAAGTTAAATTAGAATCTATTACCATGCAGGAATGATCTAGTATCCCTAAATGACAGCTTATGGATTTAGTCATTGATTTGTAACATAAAAAATTCACTGTGGACTGCATAAGAGGTGGAGGAGACAGGCAGAGATGTGGCTACCCCTGAGGCTATCCTTGTTTGATTACACAAGCCTCCAGAGGCAGGAGGGTGCAGGGGAGGTTGGATAAAAGTGTATTGACAGTTCTCACTACATCTAGGGAGGCTGTGCAGAGTTCATCCTAAGTGCCCTACAGTCCACAGGAAGTCTGCATGGAAGACTTCCTCCTCTGGTCACAACACTGAGCAAAGGATACTAAAATAAAGAGATCTGGGTGTGGTTTCCAGCCACTTTCATTTCTGGGCTTTATTTGAGGATAAATCAAAGTGTTCTTATATATAGGTGCTA
Source organism: Heterocephalus glaber (assembly GCF_053883595.1). Lineage (NCBI taxonomy): Eukaryota > Metazoa > Chordata > Mammalia > Rodentia > Bathyergidae > Heterocephalus > Heterocephalus glaber. The sequence continues at coordinate 6,993,613 of NW_028258324.1, read as the reverse complement.
AAAGGAAAATAAGTTAGAATCATAGGATGTGTTACTCAAATAAGGCTCAAAAAAGGGACACAGGATCTTAAATCATGCTTCCCAAATTCTACTGTGGGAACTAGTCACCAAGGGATCTGCTGACATCTGCTTCTAAGAGTGTAAGAGTTGTTACCACAGACTGGGAAGGCTGGGGAGAGGGGAGGGATGAAGAGAGGATAGGTTAGTGGGTTTAGGAGTGCAAGACTGCAAGGCTTTCCCAAGAATATTCCATTGAATCAACACTGATATGCGCCACAACTTTAAATTCTAAAACACTATTAGGAAAATCTTCCTTACATTTTTGGCCCAAATTCTTCAAACTACAATTTCTTCTTGATCTGTTCCTAGCAGTAATGAATTATAGCTGCCCACTGACCCTTCAAATATTTCTTGTTACAAATCTTATTACTTTAATGTGTTTATTTGACATAACTCCACAGGTGATTTGACATAACTTATATAATAAGGCAGAAAATTAAGATCAGCAAAAATAAGTGGAAAAAGAGGGGAAAAGGAGAGCACAGATATACTGACCAAAAATTGTTGCTATTGGTGAGTAATTCCAAACTGCATAAAATGTATTATTATTACTACTAAGACTACGATTGTCATTGATGGTAATGTCATAGATGTAATTCTTATCTATTACAAGAGGGTACTTCAATCTCTAGATCCTGAGTGATATAGCCAGTTTTAATTTTAGTCACACAGCAGCAGAGATATTCCTCAGAGAGGACATCAGTGGCTCTTTTAAAATACATTTGGACAGAATTCCAACTTGCATATGGAATGTGTTCAATGTTAAATTTCAGAAAATCTTCTCAACTCTTCCCTTAATTCCAGTTTCCAGATTCAGTGAACATGTATGGGGAATCAGAGCTGTATAAGAGACCCTACTTGTCCTAAGTGCAGCCTCTACCATCCAGGGCTTGGTAATCCAGTGGGAGGGCAGTGACAAAAAATTAGAAGCTATAAGAAAATATCATGCAATTTAAAGGGATGAAATGAGCATTGTGCAGAGAGTCACAAGGTAAGATGTGAGACAGTCAAACTAAAATAGTGATACTGGTGAAAATTATGGCAAATAATAAGTGCCACATATGGAGCAGTTATTTGGCACCACGCACTGTGCTGAGGAACTATCACAACCTTCACATTTGAAATGAATAAACTGATACACAGAGAGGTTAAGACCTTCAGCCAAAGACACGGAGTTAGTTATGTGCCAAACTACATCTATAATAACAAAACTGCGACCCTATTCCTGGATTCTGAGCTTCTTACCACTATAGGATGCGTCCCTCTGAGGTTATGAAGTCAGATACCAATGACCCACATACTAAGAACCCAAAGTGAAAACACATTGTCTATATATGGTTGATAATCTGAAAAATCAGGAAAGAAGGAAGGGATAGGTACCCTCCTCCCAGAACACATGTTCCAATTTTCATATAAATCATCTTTCAAAAACTGCACAACAATAATCCAGGCACAAATCCCTGGTGAAATTGAAGTACTGATAATTAAACAGATGGCCTGTGAGCATTTCAAACATGAAGCACAGCCAGCAGGGGCTCACATGGGTTTATGGAGAACAAGCCAAATTAACCTAATTTCTTTCTGTGGAGGGCTATTTGATTAGTAGACCAGAGAGAAGCAATTAGTTGTGCTATATCATGATTTTAGTCCATCTGATGACACCATGTTAACAGATGTCAAAGAGGAAAGTCCTGTATTATCCTTTTAGTAGAATGGGAGGCAATCTTGTATTCATGGCTGGTTCAACAAGCAGAATAAATGTGCTGGACTCTTGTATTTCAGGCCATTTTTACATGGTACCTCTTATAATGCCATTGAGATCAACCCCTACCAATACCTTCTCCAACATTTTATTATTGGATGAAGATCTAAAAAGACATATTTACCAAGTTTGTATATGATATAAAATCAGGCAGCATAATCAATAGACATAAAGTAGCATCAATTTTTCAAGATGATTAAAGAAGCTGAAATATGAACTGGAAATCACTAAGACTAAATTTTGCAAGGCTAAACCTGAAGTTCTACAGTTAAAAATCAGGAAAATCAAATTCTCAAAGCTTAGATGTGTGGCACCTGGTTTAAGAGCAAAATGTCTCATCAATAAAAACTCTCCAGAGAACATGTAAGCAAAGGGATTTGCCTCCATCCTGCAAAGTCAATAAGGCAATGATATGAAGTGACTGCTAAAATTGCTCCTAAGATGCCAAGCTGATTTGGAAATGCATGAGAGGTTTTAGTATAATATGCTTGCTTCCGTCAGGCCTCTTATGATCAGTTCTAGGAACCTCATTTGAAGGGGAATATTATTACCCAAAGGTAGCTAAAGAATGATAACTAAGGTGTTGAAGGGTCTTACAATCAGATAATCCAAAAAACAGAGAGACCAAGCTAACTTATTTCAAGCAGTCACTTATAAAAATGTGCTGGGAATGCTTTCCATGTCATTCATTCAAGACTTAAAACTTTACATTTCTCATTTTACAGAGATGAAAATTGAGACTGATAATTTAGGTAATTGTCCAGAGTTAATGGGGAGATTAGGATATAAAGGCAGCATAGTCTAACTTGAAGACCAACACCTTTCTACTTTATTATAAATGTAATCTTTATCCAGCAGTTTAAATTTTAATATTAATATTTAAATTTAAATATTAACCAAGACAAGATTAGGCTAAGAATGGACATGATAACTATGTCATGTGGTTCATCATACACACCAGGGTATTCAGCCTTTGTTCCTTCACTTATGCTCTTTCCCTGCCTTGCTGCATCCTCCCTCTATTCTTTATCTGCCAGACTCATATCCATCCTCTAAGCTTGGCTCATATGTTCTCACCTTTAGAGTATCTCCTCTACTGTACTCAAAAGCAAGATCGGTGTGCTTCAATCTAGCATGCCCTGTAAGTAGTTGAAAGTTACAGTTTACAAACTGGTTTGGTGTGTAAGCTCTTAAATGCAAGGTTCATGTCCAATTTTGTTTTCATTTTCTATTCATAGTAGTTTTATCAAGATATTCAAATTCATTAAATTCACCCTTTTCAAGTGTAGAAGTCAATCAGTATTAGTATATTCCTACAGGGTTTCAACTATCACAACTATCTAATTTCAATACATTTTCATCCTCTGTGTTATAAATTGAATTATGTCTCCCAATATTCATATGTTGGAGTCCTAATTCCCAGAATATAACCTCACAATATATCTGGCATTTGAAGATGAGGTCTTTATGATGTGATTAAGTTAAAATGAGGCCACTAGTGTGATCCTACTCCTGTGAGTAGCATCCTTATAAGCAGAGAGACAGACACAGGGCGTACTTGCTCACACATGGAGGAAAGGTCCTGTGAAGATAAATCATGAAGGTGGCCATCTGCAAGTTATAGACAGAAACCTCAGCAGAAACCAACCCTTTCCACATCTTATCTTCACTTTCATCCTCCAAACTATGAGAAAATAAATTTCTGTTGTTCAAAACACACAGCCTATGGTATTTTCTTATGGAAGCCCTAGAAAACTAATACAATATCCAAAGAAACTCCTCAGTCACCATCTCCACTCCCCAAACCCTCTGACAACCACTAATCTATAAACTCTAAAGATGCTTTATGTCTCTGAAGAGCTATGATGTATTCCAAGTCAGACTTTCTCTAGAGCCCAGAAGTGGGACTAGTGGGCAAGAATCACAGGCAGGAGAATGTTACCTCATTAAGTGGTATGAAATTGAGTTTGCTAGCCCATCTGCCATGAAAGTCACAGACGGGAATCCCACACTGGGTGGAATCTAGGACAGGAAGTGGTCCTTGTGGGAATTGTATGCTATTTTAGTACCTGGTAAATCCCCTCTCATTTTTTTCTGCTTTTTGAGCAAATATTTATCTCAATATTGGCTATATTTACAATGGACTGAATCTCAATTCAAGGACAATGTAAATGTTTTTCCTATGTCTGTTTGTTTTACTTATGTATTAGTCACTTTTTCATTGCTAGACAAAATACTTGACACTAACAACATGGAGGAGATTATTAGGTTTCAGAGGGTTCAGTTCATGGTAAGCTGGCTCCAAAGCAGAAATATCATGGCAGGTGAGCATCACAAAGCAAAGCTGCTCAGTTCATGGCAGCAAGGAAGCAGAAGAGGTAAAGAGCAATAAAGAGGAAGAGGCCCCGGATCAGAATAATACCCAAGGTTATATATCCCTGATGCACCCAGATATAACCAGGACAGCATTTTATTAATACCCTAGGCAGTTCTCAAGCTAATCAAGTTGACAATCCAGCTTAACTGTCAAAGCCTATTTCTTGCTTTTCTCTGAAAAAGGGAAAAGCAAGTAACTACACCAAGCTATCCTACTTTAAAGTCTGCCAATATATGCATAATCTCCTTTCTGTTGTCTATTAGGTTTCCTGATTCCACACAACAAAATAAGATGTATCTGAAAGAAATTTATTATAAGTTTAATGGTGGGTCATAAATTCACCAGGAATTTCTGGGACACAGGATAGCCCTCCACAATCATCACAAGTGCTGGTCTCTTGCATGGTCACTCAGGAACCCCATCTTGTTGCCACAGATGTCATGAAAGTAGCCTTGTTAAGGTCCCTGATTCCCGATGCTAACAGTGTCTAGTTCCAAGTCCAGGATATCAGATTGGAGAGTGCACAGTATTTAATCAAGATAACTGAATGCACAATCAAGGAATTCAGTGGATACCATGTATCATATAGCATGTAAAAAACAACCAAACAAAACCCCTAAACACTCAATTTATGCCTTCTAGGACCTCAGATTCTTAGAAAAGAATGAGATGTACAAAAATCATTGGGCAACAATGGCAAGGTTCCTCATTACTAAGGAGCACAGTTTATGATGACAGAACATGTGCATAGTGATGTAACTGCTGTGTTGTGGGGTAATTTGTATATCATATAATTAAAGAATATATGTGTTTGACAGTTTTCATCATCCCTGGGGCTCTGATCACCAAAAAAAGATATTTTCAAACTTTGTAATCTGAACCAGAGAAACTTTTAAATTAAAGGCCAAACTTCCTTTGCACTAATCTCTTCTGCTCTGTTCTCATTACTATGACCTGACTATTAAATTAACTTTGTTGAGATATAACTTTGTAAAATAGAAGATATGCATTTTAAGTGTATAGGTCTAACAGCTTTGGCACATTTAAACATTCTAGTAATACCCCCATAAGTAAAATATATAGCAGTTTTGCACCCCCAAAACTTCCCTCATGCTTCTTCAAATGCTCTCCTGCCTGTAGACCCTGTCATTATAGGTAAATCTGTTCTAGAAAGTTCAAATAGATAGAATCATAGTATATACCGTTGTGAATCTAGCTTCTTGCAGCATAGCATTTTAATGATTTAGCACCACAGCCTGGTTAAATAAGCCACAATGACATAGAGCTGTGACTCTCTACAGGTCTGCCCGTCAAGGAAGGAGAATGGATGACATCCTTTTCTCCATTCTTCCTAGCTCCACCCTCAACCCACCCACACTCATGCTCTGATAGAAAACTTAGATATTCATTGTAACCAAATACCATGAGAAGTGGAGGTAACAGGATTGGTGGAGCAGGGTTCTCCAATGAATGAGAATAATATCCCAGTAGGTGCAGAGAATCTTAGATATGAATGGAACTTGTACATTATCTAATCCAAGACCCTCACTCTGTAGTTAAGATGCTTTAAAGGTTAGCATTCTGGGATCATCTCCTTTATGACTTGAATTCCAGGTCTTAAATACATAAAGATAGTCAGGTGTGGTGGCACACATCTGTAATTCCAGTACTTGGGAGGGTGATGCAGGTGGATCACCATGAGTTTGAGGCCAGCCCGGACTACATAGCAAGACACTATCTCCCACCAAAAAAAAAAAAAAAAATATATATATATATATATATATATATGTATATATATATACACATACACATACGTATATATACATACATACTATATTATATATATATATACACACATACATATATGCATGCATACACACACAAAATATACTGGTCAGGTAGCCACTGGTCTTCACATCCTTTTCTCAGAGTGCAACAAAGAGAAAGGAGACAAAGTAGAGAACAGGAACAAGAAGTTCTAGAAAAGATGAGTCAGGTTGGAGATAATGATTAATCATCCCAGATAAAGTCTAGATGATACAATGCCTTAAATGTAAGCCTTAATTTAAATTTTATCTGACAGGAGGATTCAAGAGCTGTGAGATCTTTACTATGAGATTGGCATTATAAAAGAAGTTTTTAAAAAATCATTAACCTTGAGCTTGAGAAATAAAAAGAGCAATTTACCAGCCAAGAAGCTACTACATATACAAAACAATAAAGAGCTAAATTAGGGTTATAGTGGAGAATTAAGGTAAACTTGAGAGACTCCTAAGAATTGGTGGGTGACTGTATATGAGGTGGACAAAGAGCATCTCATGTAACATAATCACCAGGCTGCAGAGTCAGGAGGGGTATGGTCCTTAAAAAAGGATACTTTCTATTTGATTTGCTAAATTTTGGGTACTGCCTACATATTCAACTGGAGATTCCTTTTAGATCTCAACAATATTAGACTGTAAAATGGGTGACAGGTCAAATCTACAGATGTACTTTAGGGCCACTTGATCCCAGACACAAGGAAAGTTAGGGAAGTTAATGGAGTAAATACGAAACAATACCTACACTTAACCCGTCATCCTTCATCTGAGAGAATATTTTACCTTATGAACTTGGATTCAGTTAATCATCAGAAGGCTTGATTCTCTCAATGAGAAAAGAAAGCCAGTCAATAAGGGTAAGACCAAGAATATTTTCTCCCATTAAATATAGTCTCCAGTACCTCTGTGTTAATGATTTCATGTGAGGTTATAAAGATCTGCTCTAAAAAGAAAACTTCACCAGTAGGGCCAAAATAATTCAACTATATTGTCTACTTCTGAACTATACTGACAGGTCTATCATTAGAAGGGAGATTTTACCTGTTTTGCCTTTCCCACTCATGGTGCCTGTACTGTATTAGCTTTCACTTAATAAGCATGAGACTGTGCAGCCAGCATTTAGAAGGGATTGCAATTTGTTTAATGTTCTGCTGTCACTGGCTCAAAATTCTTAATTATTGCTAACAAGGGACCCTACATTTTCATTTTCTACTGTGCCACACAAACTATAGAATCAGACCTATCTGTGTTAATTAAGCATTCTTAGCCCCTAGATCAATTTTAGTTTTACACATTCAATAAAGTAAGGCAGGGCTCAGATATGTCAGTCTCCTATGTGTCTCTCAAGGCCATAACCACCCTTAACCTGGAAACAGCAGAAGACTGCAATACAGGTTGAGAAGTCAAAAAGGCTATAGGAAAAAAACCAAATCTTCTTTATCCAGTCTCCAGTTGATGGGCAAAATGGAGTACTACTCAGCCATAAAGAACGAGAAACTAGAAACATTTACAGCTAAGTGGATGCAAATTGAGGCCATACTCAAGTGAAATAAATAGGACACATGTGTAAATATCAAATAGTTTTTCTGGTGTGAAAAACTAAAAGTGTAAATAAGGATCAAAATGTATAATTGATACTGTGAAATAGGAAGAAAAGGTCTAGAGGAGTAGGAGAAGTGGGAGGGGTAGGGGAAAGGAAAGAAGAGAAAAGAAAAAATACGAGAAAAGGAAAAAAATGGAAACAAAGTCTTTGTAAATAGGGAAGGGTGGAGGAGTGAAGGGAGGGCAGGGGAATGGGGAAAAAATAAGAACCAAGATGAATGTAACTGTATTGTATACCTAAAATGTACCAAGAAACTTAATGGAATAAAAAGTAAAACTGAAGGAAAACAAAACATCTTTATCTGTCTATCCAAATCAGGTGCTTAAAGCAATATTAGCACCAGTGAAATAATTTAAAACAAATTTAGAGTCAGCTCAAAAGTCTAATCAAATGGGAATCAACAGCATGCATACTTTGACTCCAGGGCTAATAAATGCATGTACCTTACACCATGTTGATGGACTTAGTCCACTCCTTGAATGGACTATATGGAAGAATTAAATGTACAAATGTTCAAACTGACAGAGCTCCAGTGAATGATAAGACTCTCTGATAGATTTTCATTACACTCTCAAGACCAGATTTTATTTCTTATGGCTTACATTTCTAAAGTTCTAACAAGTCAGGAAAATTATTAAGTCACATTTTTATATTAGCTTTTTAAGAATATGTATAAAACATAAAATTAATGTAGATATATTTATTTTAATTTTGTTGAGATATAATGGATATACAAAAAGCTGTGCATTTAATGTATACAATTTAATAAATTTAAACATATATACATACCCATAATATACTTAGCACATAAAATTTATTTTTGTATTTGAATCTCCAGCCCCAGAAAAAGGTATCATAAGTAATTTTGACAAGCTAAAATGTATTTTCATAGTAACTAAGAAAATACTGCTACTCTTTAAAATAATCTGAAAATGAAATTGTTAATTACGTGTTCTGAGCTAGAGATCAGTAGTGCCTTTATCTGGAATTTTTAAAAAATGCTTTTAAGGCTACACATAAATGAAATAATGCTGAAGTACTTTGTTTATTCAAAAGGAAAAGTTATATTATTGTTAATAGGGAAAAATATAAAAAATAAACTTCAAAATAAAATTATTAGTGTTATGAGATTTTATTTTATGTACCCCATAATTTCAGAGAATGAAACAACTTCTCTCAATTTACATTCAAAGAAAATTAAGACAAATTAAATAGTCATTCTTAAATACAGATTTCATTTTCAACATTTGGTAGTTAAATGCCAATTAAGACACAGAAAATCTTCTATTTGTTCTAAACTCTCTAGCACACCTTCAGGATGGTCAGTCACCTCTTCTTAATTCCCTCACTTGTGGCCAGGGATAACTGTTACCCAGGCAGCCCTCTCTGTGAAGATGAGTGGGACAACAGAGGTTCTTATATTTTAAAGTTAGGAGTGGGCTGGTTCCTGATAGGTCTCCCACTATCTCAGCATCTATTATGTATAGTAGCTGCCCTCTTCCTATCATGCCTTGCCCCCTCCCCTGTGTGACATCATGCTAAGATGGCTGCTCCCACCAAAGAACAAACCCTTCTTCCCAGCATGCCCCTGTTCCTGCCTAGAGAGTAACCTAATACTCGCTTACCTCCTACCACCTAGTGACATCACCGGCTCCTCCATTCCCTAGTCACTACCTCATTCAACCCCACCTCAGCCCCTACAAACCCCACCCCAGTCTCTATAAAAGACTCTCCCTGCCCCAGCCATATTGCTTTTGTCTCTCCTTTGTTCAGAGATAGCCTAGCAGATCTATTCCCCTAATAAAGGCTTGTTGTGGCCTGGTCTGGTCTTGGTTTTCAGCCCTTTTACATGACATTTCTGGTGCCATGACTTGGATGGTAGATGGTCCATTAATGGATGATCCCCTGCAGGATGGGCTTGATCGGCCTTTTGGACCTCTCCATTGGACCATATCTGCCATGCCAGGACCCTCCAGGGCTTTCTACCTTTGCCATTGCTGATGCTACACATCCACACTGGTCACCAATGTCTGGGTGAGTAGGGAGTTCAGCCTCCCTCTCGTTGGGTTCTCTGTCTTATTCTCTCTCCCTCTGGGGACTTCTCAGAAATCCAAGAGCTTGGTCAGAGAAACCTCCATGGCAGCTGGGGCCAGGACCACACCCCTGGGAGACGTCCCATCAGCCTGGCTCCTCTGTTCTCTCCCTCTGGGAGACTCACTTGGAGATTTTCAAAGGAGATAAAGACACTTCTCCCCTTTGTCCTTCTCCCAGGGAGCTGCCTCCTCCTCACCTGCTCCAACAAGGGGGCCCAACAATCCAAACCCCACCCGTCAATGCCTCTGGGCTGCCTCCTGTCACAACTAAAACCCCTCAGATTGTTGGGACCAGACTTTAAGCCAAAAAGATTTATTTTCTATTGTAATCAGGTTTGGCCTCAGTATAAATTAGATAATGGGTTTCCATGGCCCAAAAATGGCACTTTCAATTTTAACACTCTGTGTGATTTACACAACTTCTGTCAGCACAATGGCAAATGGTCAGAAATCCCCTACATACAAGCCTTTTTCTACCTATGCTCTCAACCCTCCCTCTGTCAAACCTGTTCTCCTCAAGTACTCCTAGCCTGAGCCGATCACTCGTGGCTCATACCTCCCCCACTTTATAACCTTGTTGATAGGAAAAAGTTTTAAAGTTTAGTAGATTAGCTATTAAAGTAGTTGTGGAAACAAAATAGGTAGTGTACCCCTTTAAAAGCTTGCCTTAGCTCATTGTTTCTGCTGTTTAAAGTGAAGGTTATATAGCTCCTTTGATTTGTAGCTCCACTATAGATAACATCCTAGCTCTGAAGAACAAAGTGGGAATCCTTGAACAAACTTGTGAAATATGTGCCTTAACTGTCATGTGTTTAGGGCTGTAATCAGTGACAGAAACCACCTGTGTCTAACCATTAAACAGGAATTGGAACTTTATTTACTTAACAAAGACCACTAGGGATGAGATAATGGCTCACAAAAGTATAAAAGGTTTACAGTGAGTCAGAGACAAAATATTTAAAAAGCTATAAGTAAAAGATATATTTTTGATATAAAAGGATTTTGTATGTTTGTCTTGTTAGCAGGACAAGACCAAAAGGCCTAGGTATTTCAAGAAGGTGTGTGGAAGTGGTTTATAAAGGAAATATGTATGTTTACTTGTTGGTTTCATTTGTTATAAAAGGTTTACAGGAATAGACTTTTCATTCCTTCTGATTCTAATTCTACAAGAGATCTCTGTGCATTGACTTACAAAAAGTTTTGAATAGTCTTATTTATAATTATAAACCTAAAATTATAAAGAGATTATAATTCCATTGGGCTAAATATATTTGAAAACACTCTAGCTTTATAAATTGTCTTATATCTTTGTTTTTTGTCCAATCATACAACTGTTTTGTTTATAGATAAAAGTTATTAAGTTCAAGGCATGCTCCCCTTGGTGAACAAAGGAGCTGCCACATGGAAATATTTTCCAGTCTTTGTTCACTAGGGGGGACCTCAACAGTTTTCCTTTTACAACAGACTGACCTGATAGTTTTCATAGCCTTATAAAAGACTTACATCAATAAATATTACTTAAATATATTATTATACTATGTTTACATCATTTGTCATCAAAGGGATAAATTCTAAATATGTTATTATGGTATGCTTACACTGGTCATTTTCAAAGGACTAAATATCCTGTAAAAAACAATAACAAGGTGTTATTTTTTCTGGTGTACTAAATGTATTTATACTTTCTGACTGCACATGTTTTCTAATATTTGTTTATGATAATAACCTCTTTTTGATTCAGGTATTTGCCTTTTTCATACACTCCAGATATTTATGACAACAGATACATTTATGGGCTGAGATATTTTCTTTAGATGGTATCCTATCAAAAGATAATTATTCATTTATTTTTTAAAGATAATTTAAGTAAAAACTTTCGGTGTTTTAAAAAAATGAGTATGTTTAACAATGGCTATTTTAGATCAAGATGAACATTTAACTGTGTTACAAAGGTAAAGTCATAATTGCCATGTTAAAATATTATTAAATGTGGCTCTTTTTCTGTTAATATTCTACAGGAATTAAACTACTAAAACAACCATGACTGATAACAATAACAGTTCTCTGTATTTTAAATTCCAAAATGCTTGTTATTCAGGTAAAATTATAATAGTTAAATTCGTTACTCTTATTACAATGCTAATGCTATTGACCTTCTCTTCTGGGTGTTCAACAACTAAAGTTTAGAGACCAAAACTAAAAAGGTAACTGGGCTATGAGGACAGCCAATATTTTGGCCCTGGCCCCTCAAGGTCAACAAAGATCCAGGACATGAGGGAACCTTCTCTACAGGGTCCTACATCTTTGGTAAGTCACTCAACCTCCTAAACAGGGAGATTGTTGGACACCAGAGAACAATGTACTCTGTGCCAAAGGAGGGTCACCAAGAAAAATCTCCCATGATTTCACTGAAAGCAACTTGGTCCAGTAAGGCCATGACCCATCCTGATGGCTGACACTGACAGAGGAGCAGAGAGGCACTATGCATGGTTCTAAAGTAATGGCCTAGGGAGACTTAACTGACCTTGATAGATAACAAGAGGTTCATACTGATTGACACAGATCTCACTTTAACTTGGTCTTAAACACCCGGCAGAAAAAAATAACCAAAAGAGGTATAAAACAATGACATAATAATAAAGCTAGACTTCAGAAAAATTAAGACATAGCCCACCCATTAAAATCTTTTGGTTCACTCATGACACAGCCATTTCAAAAAGAAAAAAAACTTTGGGGACTAAATGGAAGGGAAAATCATTAATTACCTACAAGTATGTATAGATTCTTTTCAGAAAAATTAAAATAAGTTCTTTATAGGTGTCCAATCCTAGAAACCACTGGTCTCCAGCTCTCTCCTTTTAGATAAGTGTTTTGCTGATTCTGTGATAGCTAATTAACTATCGTGTAGTGATCAAAAAAAAAACCATAAAGTAAGAGTATTGGGAAAAAAATCACCTGCTTGTCAGCCACAGTTAGGATAAGTTCTATACCAAGCAGTTACAAGATTTATTCCTTTTAAAATAATGTACATCCTTGTTCTCTGTTTATGATACCTCTTCTCTCATTGTGCTTATATTTCCTGGATACCTACCTGTATCTAAAAAGATCAAGCCTTTCATGTTACATTTGATCTCCTTAAGTTGGCTAGTGTCCTTGTTGAGGTTATCAGTTCTCTTTATTTTTAAGTATATCTAGGAGGCCTCCAAAAACTAAGAGATACAGGAATAAAACTGTCCTTTACACAATTATTCCATGGCTTTGCTGGAACTATCAACCTACAATGTGTTTTCATGGCCTTGAATTTAAAGGACAAGTTGGGTTCATAGTAACACTGCACTCATCGGTATGTTGGCCTCTAAAAGACATTTGCTTAGTTACATACACCTTTTATATTCCAAAAAAAATTATAAAGATTATATAAATTGTGTTTATCACTTTTCCACTCATTCTCTAACAGCAAGGACATGACACATGGGCCCTTAGATCAGGAGCTATGATCTCTTACTTCTATAACAGTCTCTTACTTCTATAACAAATGAGCCCCTAAACATCCAGCTGTCTCTGTAAAACCTATGTAAATAATAAAAAAAATTACACGTCAAATGAAAAAGACTTAAGACTCAATGGGCCAGATAGATATGCCTCCCAAGGTACTAATCAATGGTGGGGTAGGTTTGGTTCCTGGAGCTCATCGCTCCCCTGGCTATTACTACTCTTGGGACCCCTCAGTATTACCTGTTTAATTCTCTGTTTTGGACCATGCCTGGTTTGCTGTTTTCAAATTTTCTTGCAGGAACAAATGAGGGCATTCACCAGCCAGACAGTCATGGAGTTCATCATGGCAGGGTGCGAGCCAGTATGACAAAAGAAAGAGGTCCCCACTTGCCACAGCCTTCATCAGATCCAGGTCTAGCCCCAGTCTTCACCCCCTGTCAACAGGAAGCAGCTCCAGAAGAAGAGACTTTCACCCAACTATCATAAAAAAAAGCCTGGAATGATAGGTCTCCCACTATCTCAGCAGCTATTATGTATAGTAGCTGCCCTCTTCCTATCATGCCTTACCCTGTCCCTTGTGTGACATCATGCCAAGATGGTTGCTCTCACCAAAGAACAAACCCTTCTTCCCAGCATGCCCCTGTTCCTGCCTAGAGAGTAACCTAACACTTGCTCATCTCTACCACTTAGTGATATCACCGGCTCCTCCATTCCCTAGTCACTACCTCATTCAACCCCACCTCAGCCCCTACAAACCCCACCCCAGTCTCTATAAAAGACTCTCCCTGCCCCAGCCATATTGCTTTTGTCTCTCCTTTGTTCAGAGATAGCCTGGCAGATCTATTCCCCTAATAAAGGCTTGTTGTGGCCTGGTCTGGTCTTGGTTTTTGACCTTTTTACCTGACAGTTCCCTCTCATCTATTCTGTTGTATGAGTCTGTTAAGGGAACTCTGATGAAGGCTTTGAGAAATTAGATAAAAATGAGTCAGTGGGTTTTATTTACACAAAATATAATAAGAAGCAATCTTCACATCACACACACAGAACCTCTAGTCCTCGGCAAGAAAAAGAGATGCCTCAGTGTCCCAACAGCTCTGATCCAGGGCTGGTGTTGCTGCCCCTGACAGGAGAGGGTCTGCAACCCTGAAGATGCAGAGGGCTCTACTCTGGCCCCCTCTGTGATCTTCCTTCAAGTCAGAGACTTCAGCCCCTTGATGACACAGCTCTATATCAGTTTGCACAGCACAACCTTCTGTTTATTCTCAGAGAACCAGCAAAGGGCCATGACTGGTTAACAGCAAAGTGCCATGACTTCAGACCCAAAGAATTTGATTCTTGCGGAGTTTCAAAAATTGTGTTTTCCCCTGCTGTGACACACAGCCTATCTTCTGGGAGGACACACACAAAGTCTGGGGTAATGTGATAATGAACAATACTCACTCCACACTAGACCCATCTGTTCCCCAAGAGAAACCATATATGAGGGTGCCTGGAAGCTTTCATGCCTTACATAGAAGATTGTTCCAAGGACCTCCACATCACTGATGCTGCTAAGGGAAAATCCTGCTGAGTGAGCTGACTACTACTACAGGAGCAAGCTCTCTTCAGGCATTTGATAAACCCAAATTTTGCTCAGAAAACACCTCACTCCTAGCATAACCTGGGAAACTTTACCTGCAGCCACCTCCTTCAAAATATCCTTTATGCCAGAACCACAGCCCCTTTTGGTCCCAGGACCCAGAGTGAAATCCCAGCAGAGCAAAGAGACACACAATGGGGCAGAGATACAAAGAACCAGTCCAGAAATTTCTTAAAAGTCTACCAACCTCAAGGCAATGGAACCAAGTTAAAGGTCTTCAGAGAAACACCCAAGCACCATTTCTTCCCACTTCCATTCTTCCATTATTTCCTCTATAAAATAACTCCAACTTTCCAGAGAAAAGAATGAATAATACAATTTCCCAGATAGAAATGTAAACATATAGGAAAATATTACATCTTTCTGCTGCTGGAAAAACAAGTTGTGTATATTGCCTACAACAATGCTTGACACTGTTAGCAATCTATCCACTGCTCAAAGACCCTATGAAGACATTCACATTGTAAATTACTTATGCTATGCACTGCTTCCTTATTTTTTATTGACTGACTGACTCTACAGAATTAGGCATTTGGCTGATGTACATTGCCTTTCTTTATTTTTTACTGTGAGACCTGGAGAGATCAGGTCAAAAGAGTGATCCTGTCTCATGTGGGTAACAGTGAGACATCAAAGCTCCCCTACATCCAGGAATGACAGTCTATTCAGTTTATTAAAACATCAGCCCTGCCTGAGGCTACACTTTTTCCTAGATCTGGAAAGAGAGGTAAAGCAAGCTTAGCCTTGGATCAAGAAGGAAGGGAGCAGGAAAAGATGCCCAGCTGTGCCTTTGAAGGGTAATTCCTAACTGTGGTCTCACATATCAAGGTACACCAAGATAAGTTATACAACCCTTTCTGGACCATCTCTAGCAAGTCCACACCCATCAGGAGGCCCACTTGCCCTGTGTGGAAAGAACCTTCACTCTCTGCATCTCCTCTAAATTTATCACTTGCATCAGGACTTATCACAGAAGTTGCTAAAAGAGCCTTTTGCTCAGGGTTACAGATTTATAAAGGGTTTCAATGCCCACAGGAGCCCCTCCATCCCACAATAAATACTGTTAGAGACACAGTGAGAGCTTGCAATGATGTTCACTATAGAAGGTTAAATGTCTGACCCATTGCTGTGCCACCTCATTTTGATACACTTGGAAGTAAAATTTGTAATAATCCTGTAATTATCACATGAGCAATATAGTCATATTGTACTGCATTTTGTGTTAAATCTTTCTGTTAAATGTAAATATTTAAAACACATCCCACTTTTTGTTGATCTATGTAATATAGTCTTGCAGTATAATAAACCTCAAAGAATAAAAGTGAGACATCTCTTTCAGCTTCTGAGACCCTGATCTCTTGCACCCCATTGGAACTTCTAATAGACCTGATGATGTTCACATCCTGTTTTCAGCCCAAATGTCAGTTCATGGTGGTCAGTGGATGTGACTGCTATTATCTCTAGGGCTGCAGTTTTTGGAAGCACCACCTAGTTGCTTGCTGAATGATTAAAACTGCTCTTTGCCATTCTCATGGACAGCAAAAGGTTAAGTTTGGTTAAATTTATAATTTTTTCTTGTAAGGAAGAAAATCAGATGCATTGGCACACACCTTTAATCCCAGCTACTCCGAAGGCTGAGGCAGGAGAATGATGAGTTTAAGGCCAATGTGGGCAACATAGTACGACCCTGTAAAAAAAAATTAAAAATAAAAAGAAAGAGAGCACACATCTTTGTGTACATGAAAGGTAAGAATATTCATCTAATACATAGATGGCAAGAAAAACTAAACCTATCTCAATCCAGTTAAAATGGTCTGTGAAGAAAAATATTTCTCCAAATTTGTTTCTCAGCTGATTTGTGCTTTTTTAGAAAGAAATTAAAAGTATGTTAATTACCTATGTTTAGCCTTTTTATTAATTTAACCAGTGAATTGAAATATCAGTAAGGTATAATTAAATGAAGACACTTTGGACCTTGAATTAATACTGCTATTAGATATATTGCCATGTCTTTATATTTAGTCTGCATGTTACATTACCACCATCTGCTGTTCATGGTGGCCAATTTTAAACTAGTGACTTTCATTCTTATTTCTTTTACTCAATATTTTGTAAATTTTAATACCACATACATTTGTGACTACTATTTTCAACATGGTGTCCAATATGGCTAGTATTTCCCAATCTAGGCTCCTCAGTACATGAAGGCTAATAAAAATGGCCTGAGTAAGGAAAATAGTTCACAAGTTTAGGAAATGCTGCAGGCTACAACCAGCTGCTTTAAGGACTGGACAGTCTCTGTAAAGAAACTGGCTTAACTTTGTGGAACCTAGTGTTTTCCAAATGTTCTTTAGTCAAAAAAAAAAAAACCCTTTCAATGTAGAATGCCTAGTAATAATTTCCTGGGCACCAGAATTTGGTGCAGTAGGGCTTAAAGTTAGAGGGCACTGATCCTGTTCTGAAATCTCATATTACCATATCAAAGGCCAGTTGGAAAACTAGATAATTATACAACATGATTTCTGCTTATAAATAATTTGCCACCTGATTTACACATTTCCTTATATCATCTTCAGGAAAACACAGGATGGTAAAGGAACATTGTTGTCACTATCACTTCACAGCAAAGTTATTTCAGAAAGTGAAACAGTATTGCACCAGTAGATCTCAGGAACAAGTTTTCAGAAGTACTTCTCAAACTTCTCAGCAAATCACCCTCATAGCCCTGGGATGGACTATCAAAAGCAGACATGCCTCTGAATCTCATGTTTCATCTTAAAAAGTCAGGCAAGAAATAGTCACATGGGCCAGGGATGTAGCTCAGTGACACCACACCTGCCTGGCAAGCACAAGGTTGTGAATTTGGTCCCCAGTACCAAACAAACAAACAAAAGAAATAGTCACAAATTTATGAAATGACAAGTGATCAGAATTATTCAGTACAGCAGCATTTTTAATGATAAAGGATTTAAAACAACCCAAATGTATATCAACAGGAAAATAATTAATAAATTATACTATAGCTGTATCATGGAACATAACATAAAGCTGTTTAAACAAAAAGAATTGGGAAAGGTAGAGAAGAGATAGAAAAGAGTTGAATGAGGATCATCAAGACACAGAGTGCAAGAATTATGTCTGGCTTATCTTTAGCACAGTATAGTGACTTGGTTAAAACAATCAATGATAATTTCAAAGTGACTACAAGACTAGGAAATTCCCACCATATTAAAATGATCTATGCTTGAAGAGATAGAAACATTTGTTACCCTGATTAACACTATATATATATATATATATTAAATTATCACTATATACTACATAAAGATGTACAAACATATCTCAATACAAAAGGTTTAAAGGAATGAAAAAGTTCTATATATAACAATATGAAGATTTCCATGCTCTTTTGGCATATGAAAAAAGCAAGAAACAGAAATGTGTAATATGCTGGCTTTTATCAGAAAAAGGAAAAATAAGAAACTATATGTTAAAGATTTTATGTATGAATAAAGCGGCTCTAGAAGAATCCACAGGAAAGTTAATATTGGTCACCTTTAGAAAAAGAGGATGAGAACTCTGAAGGGGACAGGAATGAGTAGAGACTTAACAGTACATTTGTTATATTTTTTGAGCCATGTTAATTGGGTAACCTATTAAAAATTATAGCAAATTTTACCCTATTCCATGACATATTCACATTTATCTAAAAAATTTACTCACATTTTCTCAATAGTAAAATCGATTCATATTTAAATTCATAAATAGTGAGTTGCCTGTGACAGTCTAGTTGGTCCAATTAATCTAGGCCATTTTATTGTGTCAGTGTGTGTGTGTGTGTGTGTGTGTGTGTGTGTGTGTGTGTGGTGCGGGGATTAAACTCAGCATGCTTCATGCATCCATGGTTGTACCACTGAGCAACATTTCCTGATTTAGGCCATTGAAAATCTGCTTAAACATTTAGCTTTCAATCCATTTGAAGAACCAACTTCAATATTTTAAAAATCTGGAATCTCTACTGAAAAATATTTGTTCAACAGTTTGGGATTTTTATCTACAAGATGGGGATTTTTAGAAAAGTAGTGTCAACAGGTGTCTTGGGACTCATGCTCAGAATTAGTACTAACTTACCTTTGAAGTAAGCACTGAGAAATGCTACCACAGTGAAATGGCAACAGAGAAGGCAAAGTGGAATAAAGTCATTCCTGCTCCTCAGTGCCATAGTGTCCAGGGGAAAGCCAATTGTTTGGGAGGCAAGTATCCTAAAGAAAATCTTCTGCTTTATATCCCAACAGAAGTGAAATTTAAAACTCTCCAACTGGTAGGTATGGTGGAACACAATTATAATCCAAGCACTCTGGAAGGCTGAGGCAGGAGGATCTCAAATTCAAGCCCAGCCTAGGCAACTCAGACCCTGTCTCAAAATTTAAAAAAAGGACTGGGGATATAGCTGAGTGTGCAGACCCTGGGTTTAATTGTCAGTATTGCAAAAACAAACAAGAAGCCCTCTCCAACTATTGCTGACATATTTTTAAAAACATGATGATTTTTAAAAATTGGGCTTGGGGATGTAGCTCAGTGGCACTGCAACTGCCTGGCAAGCACAAGGGCCTGAGTTTGATCCCCAGTACTGGAAAAAAAAAAAAACATTAATCAGTCTCTCATAAGCCAATTTTCTGGACTGAGAAATATGTCTATTTTAACTGCACTCTCATATTATTTTTAATAAAATGCTTTCTATCGCAATATATTAAAAACAGGATATTTCTTTATATGAAACATATGGCTAATAAATAAATAAAATGTGACTAATTCTAATGGAATAATATCATTAGTGTCAATAAACTGTTCTAAAGATATCTGCAGTTTATCCCAGAAAAGATATTCTAAAGGTGAGTTTTATATCCTTGTAGATATCCTAAAAATAGTCTAATAAACCAACAGTGCTATAAATGTCTTATACATTCTCTCAAACTGAAATTTTATTTCTAAGTGTAAATGAGGCCAGAATGAAAGAGACAAACAGCATGAAGAGATGCACCAATGCAGCACAACCAGCAGGGAGGCATTTGTTCCTGCTTTCCTCAGTCTGATTCTGCTCTAAGGCTGTTCTCTTTGGAATCCCTTCAGAGGAACAAACATGCAGTGGGCCTGGCAAGGAGTTCAGACCCCACTCCTGCTTGAAATGATCTCTTAGATATGCATAAGTAGCAGGATGATTCCACCTTTGGGTTTTACTTCAGTTGTAATAATGAGTTATGAATAATTGATCACTGGGTAATAAATTATTCAGGAAGGCACACAGTTTCCAAGGAATCCTGGAGGGAGCCTGGTTAATAGCATAATAGGAGCCAGAGACAGCTGCCAAAGGGACACCCTATGATAACCCATGCTCAGAGGTCCTCTCAGGGTGGGCTTTTCAGTAAGAGGCCATGTTAATGCCTTGAGTTTTTATAATGTAGAAATTCCCATATTAATAGCTTCTAAGTTTTTATAAAATAGAATCCAGTATTTCTAGTGTCTGTCCACATGTAGTATTGTTCTGGAATCACAGAAAGAAATGTATGGAGCCACAGAAGTTGGGTAAAAAAACAAAGCCTTTACTCACTAGTGAGGGGGACAGCCAGAAACTCATCTGATCAATGTCCACCCCGTCCTTTGTTTTAACATTTCCTTTTATATCTTCTTTTAGCCATTACCTCATTTCTGGTGGTCTTAGTCAGTAAAATTTCTATTTCTCTTTTACAACTAGTTCCTGTTAATGGTTATAGTCACAGACATACAACAAACAGATGGCACCTAAAACACATACACTGTAAACTACCCAAACATTTCTACTTTGCTTTTCTCCAGGTTAAATGTTACCTACAGTTAGGTTACAGGTCAAAGGTTCAGTTAGCCATCACCTTAAACAATAAGAGTTACAGGAAAGGTAAATCTTTGGGGTTGTTTTTTTTTTTTTTTCATTTTTTTTTTGGTACCAGGGATCGAACTAAGATCCTTCCACTTGAGAGGCAGGTGCCGGAACCACTGAGCTAAATCCCTGGCCTGGAAAGGTAAATCTTAAAGAAACGGATTACTTATTCTACTTCACCTACCTTAATAACTAACTTATAGTTCAAATTTTCTCTATCATTCCTCCCCTTGTCTGCTTCAGGATGATTCTTCTATCCATAATATGTCTTATCTAATTTATCTAATTTTTTATTAGCATCATTTGATAATGTTGAGCAGCAGCAATATGCTGATGGATAAATTTTGAAATCCACTGGACAATGCAAGGGCCAAACATCAGTACTAATATGATAAGGAGAGTGCCCAAAAGGGGTCCTATCCATGTTTTCCATCCTTTCTAAGTGAAATCAATTCCATAAGATGGCTCTCCTGTACCAAGTTTATTATCAAGAATCTTAATTCGATCTCTTAATTTATCCAGTGATTCTTGCACTATACCAGACTTGTTAGCATAATAACAACATTCTTCAATGAGGAATAAACAGGTTCCCCCTTTTTGAGCTGTGAGCAAATCAAGAGCTCGTCTGTTCTGCAGCACCACATGGGCTAGAGAATCTAGCTGAGTTTCTAGGGCTTGGAGTGCATCTCGAATTTCCTCGATGTCTTTTCTAATCTCTTGTCCTAATGAAATATACTGTTCTTGCCCTAGGCCAATGGCTGTCCCCCCTAAAATAAGACTGCCGGCAATTGCAAGTCTGGTTAGGATAGGTAGCACCACTGGGTCTCTCTTTGTTCGAATTGTTTGCACTGGGGAAGCGATTTGTAAAAACACTTCTTTATGGCTGCTGGAGTGTAAACAGACAAATTTGGGATTAGAATCCCCAAAGTATACTTTGTGGTGATTTTTCCCAAGTTCACCTTGTACATTCCATCTCCACAGATGAAAAGGTCCCATTAGGTGCCACATAGTTATTTTCCTCATTCAGCAAGACTAAGTTAGTGCAGGTTTCATTATTTTCCTCATTACTCCTCTTCTGTTCTAGGAAACAAGTCCCATTTCCAACTGTCCTAGTTGGGTATCTCAAAAGTGAGTCCATGGCTGTTCTGGTGACATTAAGGGTTAGGTTGGTGTATATTCCTATTGCTTCATAATTCATCAAATTTAAGGGGGCACATAACCAGCAATCTGATGCCAGCTCATTTGCTTGCATCAGCAATTAGATTCATCATATCTATTCCAGTATAGTTCTGAGAGTGCCCTTTCAGCATAGCTTGGATTTCTTGAATGGCAACGGTCTTTCCTATCTCAGGGGGAGAAGTTTTCCACACCTTTTTGATTTGTAATGTCCATTGCTTTATAAACCTGAAATATTTTTCCTTGCAACCATGTGGAATTCCATGGGCCTGGCACATACATGCATATAGGATTACATTGACCTCGTTCACACTTGTCACAATTGCTGGTGACACGTCCAGCAATCAAGTTGTTGAGCCAAACCCTTATTTTTCCTTTACAGTATGACTTTTCAACCGAGTATTCCCCACAATCAGAAGCTACCCCAGGCTCCCCATAATGTTCTCTTGGGCAAGCATCAAAGAATACAGTGAATGGATAGGCCTCTGGATCCCATTTTACCATTTTGAAAGTTACAAAATGTTTGTCACTAGGCTTAAACATCTGCAGTTTGAAAACAAAGAAACTCAGAGCAGTAGTGATCTGGCATAGCACAAGAGTCCATGCTGCCTTTCCTGGCGCTCCCATTCCTCAGCTGTGCATTGACTCACCAGCCTCCAGAGTAGTGACAGCAGGGCTTTGAGTGTGTTGTCTCTTGGCTTTCAGCATCAGCATTATTGTTACCTTGTGTAATGAAGTCTTTGCCTTTCTGATGTCCTGAACAATGTATTACTGTGACTTTGCTAGGTTCCCACACTGTCTCTAGCAACAGTACAATTTTCTGTCTATTTTTGATTTGCTTCCCTTCTGCTGTGAGAAGACCTCACTCTCAATGAATCATTCCATGGAGCAAATGCATAGTGAGAGTCTGTATATATTATTTACCTTTTTACCCTTTGCCTATCAGAGTGCCTGTATGAGTGCCCAGAACCTAGCCCATTGTGCTGACTAGCCAAAAGGAAGGGGCCTCAGCTAGGGTCACCCCATCCTTTGTTGTTACTGTACATCCAACATGATGAACCCCATCTTCCACGAAGCTGCTCCCATCCATGAACAGAACGAGGTCAGCATTGGACAAGGGTGCCATTTGCAAGTCAGGGTGGCTGGAAAAGAGCTCATCAGTAACACTCAAGCAGTCATGATTGGGAGGACCTGTCTCCATGGGCAAAAAGGTAGCAGGATTTAAAGTTTTTATAGGAATAAACTGCAAGCAGAGGTTCTCACACAGAAGGGTTTGATACTGAGTAGCCCGATTACTTGAGAGCCAATGATGCTCCCTTGTGTTCAGCAGTTCTAGGACCATGTGTGGAACCTGCACAGTCAGTTCCTGACCTAAAGTCAGCTTGTCTGCTTCTTGGATCAACAGAATTGAAGCTACTAAGGTCCAAAGACAAGGAGGCCATCCTTTTGCTACTGGATCTAAATTACTAGACAAATATGCCACCAGTTGATTCCATGAGCTTACTTCTTGGGTCAACACTCCAAGGGCCATATGGTTTTTCTCAGTCACATATAGAGTAAAAGGCTGCTTTACATTTGGTATGCCTAGGGCTGGGGCAACTGTCAAAGTCAATTTTAATTTTTTTAAAAGCTTCCTTTTGTTCTACAGTCCAATGCAGATGATTCTCCTCCTGTCCCTTTAGGGCTTCATAAAGGAGTTTAGAGATTTCTGCAAAACCCAGAATCCAAATTCTACAGAAGCCTGCTGCCCGAAGAAACTTTTTCAGCTGTTTGTTTGGGGTTCAGGGATGGCACTAATAACCTTTCATTTCCTAGGCAATGCATGCCCTGTGTTATTTGAAATCCTAAATATTTAACATGCTGTACACAAATCTGGGCTTTCTTCCATGATACCTTATATCCAGTTTTCTTGTAAGTGCAGCCATAACTTTTGTTTGGTGCCTTCCCGGCATTGCTCTTGGGTTGGGCTACATAATAGAAAGTCATCTACATATTGCAATAGGATGTAGCTATATTGTTCCAAAGGGGAAGGTAAGCAAGTCCTTGGCTAAGGCTTCCCCAAAAAGTGTAGGTGAGTTTTTAAATCCCTATAGTAATCTAGTCCAAGTAAACTGAGTCTTTTTCCCATCACTCAGGTCTTCCCACTCAAATGCAAAGATGGGTTGGCTGAGGGGAGCGATGCAAAGGCAAAAGAAGGCATCTTTTAAATCCAAACAAGTAAACCATGCTGCTTCTGGGGATAATAGACCCAACAAAGTATAGGGGTTAGGGACCACCAGGTGCAGCATTACTGTTTCATCATTTACAGCCTGTAGATCTTGCACTGGCCTATAGTCCCCATCAGGTTTCTGAACAGGCAGCAAAGGGGTGCTCCAAGGTGACTTACATTCTTTAATAAGTCCAAATTCCTTTTATCTCATGATATGGGGTTTAATTCCAATTCGGGTTTGCCTGGGCATCGGGTATTGTTTTACAGCAATGGGGGTCAAATTGTTTTTTAATTCTATAACTATGGGTGGATGATTCTTAGCCAATCCTGGGGGCGATTCCTCTGCCCATACTCCAGGAAATATAGTTTTTAATTCTTGTGGAGCCTGGTAAACATCATCCACATTGTAACACTGTCATTCATCCTCCCTTTTAGTTATTACCATCATGATGAGATGTTTTCCAGGGTCTAGATGCAGGGATGCATGTTCCTGTTGGGTGAAAGTTATTGTAGCTCCCAGTTTAGATAACAAATCTCTTCCTAGTAAGGGAATAGGGCACTCTGGCATATATAAAAATTCATGCTTTACTTTATATCCTCCAATTTCACTTGTCCTTTCATAGCAAAACTGGTGCTTTTCTGAAATTCCAGTGGCACCAATCACTTGGATGCACTCTCTGCTCAGAGGGGCAACTGGAGCTGTTACTACTGAATGTTCTGTGTCACTATCCACCATTAAGGACATATTTTGGCCCCCTATCTTTATATCGACCATGGGCTCATGGGGGCCTAGCTGCATTGACCCTGGTCTGTGTCAGTCATTGTCATCCATCACAGGCAACAATGTGCCAGAATCCTTCCTTTCCTTCAAATCCTGCTTTTTCTTTTTCTTGAGCCTTGGGCACTTTACTCTTATAATGTCCTTTTTCTGCAGTATGCACACTGGTCAAACTCTAAGTCCTCATGCTGAAAACCTTTCTTCTGTCTTCCTTCTACTTTTGCTCCTTGTCTTTCTTTTTCCTTCTCTTCCTTGGCTCCCATAGCTACTGCTATATAAGGAGCTCTCCTCTGGTCCCACTCATCTTCCTTACTGGCTCTCTCTTTCTCTTTCACTGTCTCTCTATTCGCATACACTTTCCTAGCTAATTGCAACAATTGCATTATATTCATGCCTTCCCAAGTCTCCTGCCTTTGGATTTTCCTTCTAATATCTGGTGCTGACTGGGTTACAAAAGTTGTATTAATTAGCTGATGGTTTTCTGGAACTGCTGGGTCAAATGGTGTGTACATTCTGTAGACCTCACAAAGCCGCTCATAAAATTTCTCAGGGCTCTCATTCAGCTCCTGCTGGGTCTCTGTCACTTTAATCATATTAGTAGGTCTTTTTCTTGCAGCCTAAATTCCTGCTAAAAGGGCTGTCCAATAATTTCTCAAGTTTTCCTGTCCTGCTTGGATATTGGGATCTCAATTGGGCCACACATTTACTGGGAATTGCTGCTCATGCCAAGCATCTGGATTCTGCATATCACCTGGCATTCTAGTGGCATTAATCTTTTTTAATTTCCCCTAAAAGTCTCTGTATTTCCTTAGGGGTTAACAAAGTTCTACAAAGTTTTTTACAGTCCTCCAAATTAGGACAATGGGTAGCAAAGATGGAATCAAATAATTGAAGCATTTGGAGGGGTCCTGGCAGAGAATAAATGACTTTTTTCCTCTGGACCTAGCCTCCTTTTGTCCTTTTTCAAGTCAAATCTCAAATACCACATCTTGGTCTGACATATTTGTGCCTTTTCCCAACAGTTTTTTTTTCTAACTCACTATGAAGGAGGTCATATTGTAACCTGTTGGCTCTTAAACTCTTTGAAGATGACCAATGTACACATATTAGTAACATACTTAGAATTTAACCCTGTGATGACAACCAATGTAAACACATTTAAACTTTTCATAACAAACTTGAAACCAACAAACAAACATACATATTTTCTTGATAAATAATTTTTGCACATCTTTTGACATACCTAAACCTTCTGGTCTTGTATATTTTTTTATCTTTGTAACAAGACAAACATATAAAATTTCTTATATCAAAATAGCATCTCTTTTACTTATAGCTTTTTAATATTTTTTAATCTCACTTACTATAGACCTTTTGTCACAAACTTGTCTTTAGCTGTTAAAATTTTAAAGTGGCCCTTTTTTTTCTCAGATTGTTACACTTTAAATTTGGTTGGCTGACAATAGAACCATAGTGACCTTGAGGGGTTTTTTTAATCAACAAAGTACAGAAAAGAGCAAGTAAACCCTATAATTACAATTGAAGAATTTTCAATGTACAAGAAATATTTTAACCACATCAATTAAACATCAATTCAAACTGAAACAGATACATTTATCAATTAGCTAAAATTTGTAACTTGATTTCTCTTGTAAAATTTCTTACTTTCTCTGGCTTTGTTTTATGCCCTTCAGAGCTTTCTTAGCTGTTTTCAATCCATTACTTATTTTCTCTTTTCAATTCTTTTTTCCAACTTGAGTGCAAGCCCTATTCGATCCTCTCTGAGTCTGACCACAGCATGCACCCTCAGGTGCACTAAAGTCAGAGCAGTTCTCATGCTTTTGTCCCCACCTCTTCCACACCTGTTAATTTAGCAACACAAAAGGAGGGGGAAAGTCTAAATTCTCTCGATCTGGATCTGAAAGGACTGGTTTCTTTCCAGTATCATCCTTTCTGATGGAGGACCAGGGTATTGTTTTTTTCCTTCCAGGGTGCACATATGAAGCCAAAGAGGCATTCTGTGGCACAATTTGAGACATAAATTAATATAGGGAAATTGATCTGGATATTCCCATCCAGGGGTGGTGACTGTTAGCCAGACAGACCAGACAAGACCCTCATCTAGGGATCTCTCAGTTGGCCAAGCTGGGCAAAGCATGGGCCATTCTAACTCATAAAAGGCTCTAAGTTTTGGGGGTTTCATCTTAATACCATAATTTCCAGTAAAACTTTTTTTAAAATTCTTAAGCATGCATTTCAAAACAGTAGGACAAGATATTTCTGTCCCCACGATTGGCCGATCAGAGTGTTGGTGTGTGTATGGGTACCCTTGCACGGAGACGCAAGACAAACAAAGGTGGGGGATCACTCTCTCACCTGCCTGGCTGCGGGCCTCTCGGTCACTTTAAGGTCCATTCAGGCTAAGGTGGGCTGTCACTTAAGCTCACCACTGTGCCTTTGTTAAACGCAACCACACAAGTTCTGCGACAGACCGCACATAAATTCTGCGACTCAGGGAGGACTCCCTAAGCAGTGCAAGTGCTTCCTCCCTTTGTCTTGTCAGAAGCTAGTTCCACTCACTCTCCAATCCAGAACCCTTTCACTCACACATTTATTCAGAAGTTATCACATTCCCACCCGGTAACCCCCTAACTGTAACCAAAACAAATGAAAGAAGCTACCTCCCCAAATGGCAAAGCACATGAGGTAATCAGGGCCTTGCACTATTTTTGCCCAAAATTCACAAAGTGAACCAAAACAAATGAGAGGAGGTATCTTCCTAAATGGCAAAGCACAAGGGGTGATCAGGCCCTTGCACTGTATTTGCCCAAAGTTACAAAATACAAATTCACAAAGTGAAACCAAAGCAAAACCAAAAGTTAACAACTAGGGGGTTTCCTGGGGTTTCTCACCCAGCAAAGGAAAGAGACAGACAAGACACCAAGGGCAGCAGCTCACCTTCTGTCATCTTCCGTCTCAAGTTTGGGCTATCTGCTACTGGTGAGTGGAACTCTGTGTCCTGTTGGGGAGCCTAGGAAATTAGTCCCAGGGCGTGACTTTCCTTTCGAGGAGACAGAGAGCCACTCCCTCCGGTGGAGTTCAGGCCGATGCCCAAAAGGGCCACTTCTTTCCCAATTCCTGGTCAGGGAACCAAGTGTTCCAGAATCACGGAAAGAAATGTACGGAGACACAGAAATTGGGTAAAAAAACAAAGCCTTTATCGCTAGGGAGGGGGGACTGCCAGAAACTCGTCTGATCAATGTCCACCCGGTCCTTTGCTTTAACATTTCCTTTTATATCTTCTTTTAGCCATTACCTCATTTCTGGTGGTCTTAGTAAAATTTCTGTTTCTCTTTTACAACTAGCTCCTGTTAATGGTTATAGTCACAGACATACCTAAAACACATACATTGTAAACTACCCAAACATTTCTACTTTGCTTTTCTCCAGGTTAAATGTTATCTACAGTTAGGTTACAGGTCAAGGGTTCAGCTAGCCATCACCTTAAACAGTAACAGTTACGGGAAAGGTAAATCTTAAAGGAACGGATTACTTATTCTACTTCAGCTACCTTAATAACTAACTTATAGTTCAAATTTTCTCTATCAGTATTGAAATGTTAGTCTTTATCCATCAGACTAGGGTATCTGTCATCAGCTGAGCATAACTTTTGCTGCTGAAAATCAATGTTAAAGTGAAAAATGATGAAATCAATAATACACACACTTACATAAACATAAACATATACATATATAACTAATGCATGTGTATGTACACATACGCATTCTCATGATCATATGGGGCTAGAAAATAATGCTCAAAGTAACTTTAACTAGGGGAAATTATCTACTGCTCCCAATTTTCAAAATGTTTTTAACATATGCTTGTCCCTTACAATAAGCTTAATATTCAACTCCTTTAAAAATCTAACCTCAGATATGTCAACTCTAATCCTACTGAACATTCAAATGTTTTGTTTTCTGAGTAATGTTAAACAGTCTTGCAAGACACATCTGTAATTGATCTATCTTACAATTTTCACTTCTAAAACAATTCTAAAATAATAGTGATGCTCACTAGAGCTCAGCCATTCACTGAACAAGTATTGAATCATTATTGAATTATTACATAATTACTGATTATTGCATTAAATATTATTGAAAAAGCAACATGAATTAAAAATGGTTGATCACCAAGTAGTAAATCTAATATTATAAATATGGACTTGATGGTCTTGTCCTGAAATCCACAATATCTGCATTTGTATGAGGCCCATGAGATGGAAAACACAGTGAGGAGAAAGAGAACGAAGGGCAGGTGGTCCACAAATCTGGGGAGGCAGATACAACCAAGCAAATAGGGTTAAAAGGGTTTCTCCAAATTCAAATTAATGGGAAAATGGAAAGAGCAACCAAACTTTAGTTAAAATGTTTAGTGACTACTGCATGTGGGAGCGGTTGAGAAAATTGATACCCAAATATATTCTAATCAGACTCATCATTCCCAATTTTCCACTCTTAGAAATTTGGAAATCTAGTATATATGACAAGAGTGTCAACCACATTTTGAACTTCCTTTTTCACTTGCCAAAAAAAGGCCATGAAAAATAAAGCCTATAATTTTTTCTGAACTAAAAACAGTAAGATGACTGATATGAACTCATAGATTAAAAAGCAACACCAAGCTTAAACTATCAAACTTCCTAATGATTATCACTAGTGACTGCAAATTTGAAAGGTTTAAGATTCTTAAAGGTTTTCAGGTTTCATGGTCCAGGGCTGACATTTTCTAAGTGCAATTATTAAAGTATAACTAACATACAATATTTGATATAATGACATATTTGCACATATTTTAAGTATAAGATTATTAAAAATTTTGACCTATAAACATACCCATGACACCATCACCATAATCATAATGAGCACATCCATCATTCCCAAAAGTTTCCTCATGCCCAGGGTTTGCCTTCTTAATAACTAAAACTTTGGGTGCATTTTTCACATAACTACCTAAATAGAACACTGCCGTACTAATAATTATGATCTAAAGCATGCAAATGATGAGTATCAGGTAATAGGAGAGCAACTGAGAAATAAAACATATGCTCTTGTTAAACTATGAACAAAGATTCAATTCCACAGTATTTTAAAGCAAGGAAGATCACATAATGTTAATTGCTTATTTTTAATACTACATGAAATTACTTATGCAATGCATAATCAATAGAGTATACTTTTAGAATCATTGGCATAAGGGACGGGAAAGGGAAAGCTCCTGCCTTGTGTTGGGCTGCTAGGCACACCAAAACTGTTAGAGGGAAAATTCTCCCCAAAAGGCCATTCCAATAGAGCCAATAGTAAACAAGGGAGGCTAGTTACAGATTGTACTTGAGGGTATGATGCTTGCTTTGCAGTGGGGAAATTAAAGTCAATTGATATTCTGATTGAATAGTCTGATATTCATCAACCATTAAAGACCCTAGCTTTGGTTACTGAGGTTCTTCTGGACCCCACTAAAAGTTAGACCAGTTTTTGTACATCAATTGTACATACGTTTCCTTGAAAAAGTCATTTTTCAGTGAAGAGGAAAAGATAAAATTTGAACTAGGCTACATCAAGTTTTGCTCTTGCAATACCTTACATTCAGCTAAAATATTTTGTTTTATTTACTGAAAACTTGAGACACAATCACATTTAAAGAAGCTTTATACACAAATCTTGCATTTTCAAACTTTGGGGTAATCAACAATGATATGCATATCCAAGAACTTTTTTATTATTCATTAAAATAGTTTAGATGTTGCTCATGAATTTATATAAAGAATAGTATCCCCAACTTCCTGGTGGGAGATATTATTCAGTTTTAGCAAACCTATTACTTCTATATTCAGAAATCAACAAAATCCATTAGAGAGAGGGAATGACATAAATAAAGAATTTAGCCAGTGATATGATTTAGATCTAGAATATCCCCCTAAATTCTCATGTACTCAGAAATGGGCCTTTTGGAAGGTCACTGGATCATGGAGGCACTGTATTCATCAGTGTATTCATCCACCAGTGAGTTCTGTAGCTGAAGTGTGCTGTTAGAAGGTGCCTGGTCAGAAGAGGTGGGTCACTGGGGGTGTGACCTGGAAGTGTGTATATCCCTCCCAGAATCCTCCCTTCTCTCTGCTTCCTGGCCACCATGATATGAGAGTGTGTCTATGCTCAGCCCCTTCCACCATGCCCTTCTTGCCTTTGAGCCTGCTATGGACTGAAACCTCTTAAAATCCAGGTGTCCAAATAAACCTCTCCTCCTTTAAGTTGTAGGTATTGGATATTTTGTCCCAACAATGAGAAAGTGACTAAGACAGCAAGTCTGAAAAGCTAAACACAGTAAAACCTTGGTTTGTGAGCATAATTTGTTCTAGAAACATGCTTATAATCCAAAGCACTTGTATATCAAAGCTAATTTCCCCATAAAAATAATGGAAACTCAGATGATTTGTTCCACAATTCAAAGATATTCACGTAAAAATGACTATAATATTATAATATAATACAAAATAGTAAAAAAACAAAATATAAAGAAAAATAAACAAATTAACCTGCACTTACCTCTAAAAACCTTCATGGCTGATATGAGGGAGACAAGAGAGGATGATTATTATGTAGGATGATTTTTACTGTCACTAATGGAATTACTGCTATCTATTGGCTCAATGGACTCTTTGCTTTCATACAACTTTAACAAGGAACCTACCCAATGACACTTGCTTTTGCCTCCTTTTGAAAGTTCTGCAGAAATGTAACATCACAGTGTTGTTAAACAGATTCACTGCAAACACTTCTACAGCCTTATTTGGGTGGTGTTTTTCTACAAAATTTTGCCTGTTTCCCACATTTTACACATCTCCCTAATCTCATTTAAAATGAGGAATTCCTCTGCCTTTTTCTCCTCCTCTGCAGATGAGATCTCCTGCATAAACTCTTGCTGTTGGGAGATGATCACTCACAATCCCACAGTAAAAGAGAGGAAAGAACCACTGGCTCAGTTGTGATGTGATGTTCAGCATCATGTACTACTCATATTGCAAGACATCACTCTTTTATCCAGTTAAAATTTATTAGAAATGTTTGCTTGTCTTGCAAAACACATGCAGAACAAGTTATAATCTAAGGGTTTACACTATAATAATTTCAATATACTCTTTGAAGGGCAACATTAATATATCTGTAGTACATAAAACAAATCACTTTTGTCTCACAACAGTAGTGTGGGAAAAAATTATTTGTTTAGGAAAGGATTTTTGAATATTGCTGTATTCTTCCTAAATTCTCCCTGGTCATTAAGTCCTTACAGCAGATTGTTTTGGCCTCCTGCCCAAGCCAAAAAGGAACTGAGAGTTTCCCTGCATCCTATTCTTATGAAAATATTTTGTTTGTCATCTCCTCTGTAAATATTAAAAACCAAGAGGAAAAAGTGCATTGTTTCTTTTATGCTAACACATGAATCAATGTGGACTTAAGAAAATCATTTACCTTGGAATGTTGGCTTCATTACCATGACTGAAATAAGTCAGAGTAACTGTGTGCCTTTACATTTTCATCTCTCTTTCCATCTCTCTGACCTTAAACATAAGATGGCCAAAACCTCAGAAGCTTTACCTTACTGCAGGAAGACAAGTAGCAAAGCTCAAGTGAAGTCCAAGTTCAAGTTTACCTTTTCTAGATTTACCTATGGGGGTCTATGCACAAGATCCGAAACTATTTTTAAAAATTTTAATATGATTTCTATTTTATTATAATTTCTCCTGAAAGGTAAGATAGAATTTTTTTAAATGATCAGTACATTGTAAAACTGAAGAAAAGTTTTAAAATCTGGCAAGAGAAAATGGAAAGAGATCATTTAGTTTCCTACAAATTGCTTTCATTAACTCCCTACTGCATAAACCACTGAATCCTATTAAATTAACTCAGCCCACTCAATAACCTAGTCTCCCTTCACAAATACCCACTGGAGAGAAATCCTGGACATAATATAGAAATAATAGCTTTAATAAGAATACACTGAATAACTCAAAGTCGGACTCATTAAATCTACCAATTTTTGTTTGGAATGACTCAAAACTAGTAAAGATATGTTAAAATGATTAAGCAAATCAAACAGAAAAACCTAGAAAGAGGTATTAATAGGTGTAATATATAAACACTGGCTTTGCTAAAGGCTATCAGCTATTAAATGGCAGAAACTGTCAAAATTGAGTTACTAAAATTTACTTCTAATATTATAAAATCCATGCATTCTAGTAAGAACTATTACTAATTTTTAATTATTTTGAAGCTACTAGGCTCAACTGATTAATCTTCTAAGAAGAAACAATATTCTTTTATAAAGTAGTCAAAATTTATTCATATAAAGACAGGATGAGAAAAATGATTTTTCAATGTGTTAGAAATAAACTCAAAAATGGATGAAGTCCTTTTTTTCTAATTACAAATGAGCCTCTCAGCAGTGGCCATAATTTATAACTGACACCAAAATACCTCATTTGGATGACACAGAATGCCTGTGACTATTTGGTGATTGAAGCACAGTTCTTCATTAGTTTTTCAGAGTTATGGTGTTGACACAAAGAATGAGCTGAAACAACCATTATGTCAAATCTCTGAGGACACTAAAAGGCACAATTAATAGTATTTTACGTCTACTTAAAGAAGGTATCAGAACCTCGATATTCAACAAGAGAGAGCCAACTGATGTTAAAGTCATATAGCGGACTATTATGTAGACATTTAAAATGATGCTTTTAAACAATATTTAATAACATGGAAAGATATCCACATTTTAGTGCTTTAAAACAAGATGCAAAATTATATGGACACTGAATGCCTATACCATTTGAGGGCCTTTCACACTGAAGGGAACTGTTCTCCCACACCAGTCCTTGAGCAGCAAGGAACAGCTGTTAGAAATGCAAATTCTCAGCCCTTCCCACAAGACTGTCAAACCAAAATCTTTAGAGGGATGAGAAGGGGAAGATCCCAGCAATTAGTATTTTCACAAGTCCTCCAGGCTATATCTGATACCCAATAAAGTGTGAAAGGCACAGCTCTGTCTTAATCACAGTTAGGTCTCAGCTGAAGCAGCACTTCTCAGGGAAGCTTTGTCTCCCTTAACCTTATCCTGCCAGCTCAGCTGGGTCTGCTGTATGTCACAGCAGCCAAGACTTTCCCTCACAGTAGTGGTTATTACAACTTACAATGATGATTATAAAATTTGTGTTTTTATCTTCCACCAGACCAGATACTCTCAAGCCTAGCTGTGCATTCAAATCATCAGGAAGCTCTCAAAACTCCAGATGCCTGAGCCACACTCAAGTCAAACAGACTCGCCTGGCAAATGACCACAGAATCTGTAATTTTTTTGGGGGGGTACCAGGGATCAAACTCGGGACCTTGTGCTTGCAAGGCAGGCAGTGGCACCACTGAGCTAAATCCCCAGCTGTAATTTTTTAAATGCTGTACTGTGATTCTGCCATTCAGCTACTACACCAGACTCAAACTCCTTGAAGAGCAGGTGACATTAATGGTGGGCAATATTTGTTAAATATACAGGGTGGGGGGTTTTTCTTTGCTGTTTTTTAGTTTGTGGGTTGGTGGGTAGCTTTGTTTTTTTCCAATCTTGAACATGGTATAAAATTCCAATTATACTTTTCATTGGAAATTATGTCCCTTTTCCTCCCTATTCCTCATCTCTGAGGCAGCCACTGTGACTGATGAAAGCCATAGCCTCCCTTATAAGAGTAACTATCTGTCAGTGCACAGAGAAAAGAGATTCCTTTCCTGCTTCTTTATGCATACCTATACTTTTTATAAGATGTATGCATATTCCTTTCAATATTGGGAAAGGAAGTATGCTAAGGATAACTAGGTGAGTGCATCCAGAACTATTCAGTAACCAGAGACCCAGGGTCTGAGGATTCCTAGAAAAATAGTCCCTTGGGATTTATCTTATAAGATGAGGATGAGAACCTCTATCTGGTTTGAGGGAATAATCATCCAGTTATTCCACTGGCTTCATTTTGGGAATATTTTAACTTCTGATTATATATTCACTTCTCCAGAATTTCCACCAGAAAAATCAAGGAATGAGATACTCTCCATTCTAGGCCTTGAACTAAGAAATAGCAGTATGATGCCCATTCCTATAATCCCAGCACTCTGGGAGGCTGAGGCAGGAAGATCACAAGTTCAGTCTGAGGAATTTAGCCACTTAGCAGATCCTGTCTCAAAATTAAAATTTTGAAAAGGCTTGAGATATAACTCATTGTGAAGGCTCTGAGTTCATACATAGTACTACAAAAAAGATAAACATAAATTTTATGATTTAAAGATCTATTTTGTCTTGACCTAGTTACTATAAGCACCTCACTAAGACTGACCACTTCTGGGTATATTAAGATGAAAAGCTGAGGTGTGGATTCCAGTGTGGTGACTCAAAGACGCTGGCTCCCTTAAACTCCATGCCACATGGTGATTCTGTCTCAATACCACCCTTTGGATCTGGGGTACCCTCAGATGTGTGATACCCTCAGGAAAGTGTGAGGTACCCTCAGGAAAGATTGTGATATGGAGAGCTATTTCACTTTACAATAACAGACTCTCAGCCCAAACTTGCAAGGCTTTTTGGTTTTTGGTTTTTAATTGCTTTTTCATGACTCCCAATTCCCTTATTCTTAAGGTCTAAGACCACTTTACTCTGCTGTCAGTGTGGCCAATTTTAGCAGCAGGTCTTGGCCAGTCTCCTCCATTTTGTTTCCAAGATGAGTGGGAAATCAGCCTGTTAGGACTTTTAAAAGTCCACCTAATAAAGACCCAAGAGGCAGGCCATGGAATGACTGAGCTAAATCCCTGCCCCACTTAAGTCAACAACTTTACTTTCACACTAGAATCCTGATATTTTCCATATTCTTTTGGTACCGGGGATCGAACTCAGGTCCTTGCGCTTCCACAGCAGGCGGCAAAACCATTGAGCTAAATCCTAACTACTATATAGATTCAATGCAATGCCAATTGAAATTCCAACAATATACTTCATGGAACTACAGAAAACAATCCAAAAATTCATTTGGAACCAGAAGAGACCTAGAATAGCTAAAGCAATTCTAAGCAACAGAGACATGGCTGGGGGTATCACAATCCCCAACTTGAAACTATACTACAAAGCTACTATGATAAAATCAGCATGGTACTGGCAAAGGTACAGACCTGAGGATCAGTGGAATAGAAGATGCAGAAACAACTCCAGACATGCTCAGCCAACTCATCTTTGACCAAGGAGACAACCACCATCATTGGTGGAAAGATAGCCTATTTAATAAATGGTGTTGGAAAAACTGGATTTCAACCTGCCAAAGATTAAAACTAGACCCATACCTATCACCATGCACTAAACTAAGATCTAAGTGGATTAAAGATATACATATTAAGACAGAAACACTAAACTTGCTGGAAGATAAGTTAGGTAGAACTCTTGAAGACATTGGCATGGGAAAAGACTTCATGAACAAAACCTCAGCCTCATGGGAACTAGCAGAAAGAATCAACAACTGGGATCTCATCATATTAAAAAGCTTCTGCACTGCAAAAGAAACCACCAACAGAGCTAACAGACAACCTACAATATGCGAAAAAAATTTTAGCAGCTGTACCTCAGACAAAGGACTACTATCTAGAATATATAAAGAATTGAAAAATATCAGACCCCCCAAATTCAAAGACCCAATTCAAAAATGGGCATCTGAAATGAACAGACATTTCTCAGACAAAGAAGTAAAAGCAGCAAACAAATATATGAAAAAATGTTCAACATCACCCGTCATTTGAGAGATGCAGATGAAAACAACACTGAGATTCCACCTCATCCCACAAAGAATGGCTGCTTTCAAGAAATCAACAAATAACAAATGCTGATGTGGTTGTGGGGAGAAAGGAACCCTTCTCCATTTTTGGTGGGAGTGCAGACTGGTGCAACCACTGTGGAAATCAGTATGGAGTTACCTCGAAGAACTATGACTAGAGGTCCCACTTGACCCAGCTATTTGCCTGCTGGGTATCTTCCCAAAAGGACTAAAAGAATCATACCACAGTGGCATATGTTCACCCATGTTCATAACGGCACAGTTTGTAATAGCTAAAGCTTGGAAGCAGCCCAAGTGCCCATCAACTGAAAGCTAGATAAAGAAAATGTGGGGGTTTTTAATAAAATGGACTACTACTCAGCCATAAAGAATGAAAAACTAGAGTCATTTATAGCTAAATGGATGCATATAGAGGCCATACTCTTAAGTGAAATAAATAGGACACACATGTGTAAATACTGAATAGTTTCTCTAGTGTGAGAAACTGATAGTGTAAACAAGGGTTAAAATGATTAAAATGAATAATGGATAATTTGAAATAGGAAAAAAGGTCCAAAGACGAAGGAGTGAAGGGAGGGGAAGGGGAAAGGAAAAGAGGAAAAAGAAAAACTATGAGAAAAGAAAAAAAAATGGAAATGAGATCTATGTAAATAGGAAAGGGCGGAGGGGGTGAAGGGTGCACAGGTAATGGGGAAAAAAATAAAAACCAAGATATATTATGTACAGGTACAAACACCCAATGATAAATGTAAACAAATTGTATACCTAAAATGTACCAATAAAAGAACTAAAAAAAAAAAAAAAAAAGACCCAAGAATTCTTCAAGGAGGTAAGGGCCTGGGGGTTGATGCGTGAACTTGGAAATATTTCCTTAAGGATTGGAGATCTTTCCTGTTTAACTCCTGATCCTCATTGGTTGTGCTGTAGACATCTAAGACTGGGCAGAAATGCCCTCAAGTAAAATAAAGCATTTCCGTATTTACCATGTTCACAGTATCAAGGCAAAGGCCAAGATGTAGCAAGACAGTTAACAGGACAGTATCTGGGTATTAACTTCATAAGATGGGGGAAATATTAAAGCTCTTAGATAATACACAGAAATTTGTTAGATAATTATCATATTTAGCCAGAAAGGGAGCTAGACAGTGGCCATCCCAACATTTCAAAGACCAAGCCACCATCAGATATTTAAGCATTATTTTGTACCATTTGCTAGTTGTTTTATGTAGTTAATTCTGTCTCTTGTATAGACTGGTGGCTCCCAGAAGCCAGGCCCTATCTCCTACTTGGTGTAGAGTCCAGAGCAAAGGTTTAAAACTTAAATTGTACTAAATACTTAAGTGTTGACAGATTATAGCAGAAAATCAACACCACGTAATAAGATCACTGTATCTTAAGTATGATGAAGTTTTTAAAAAGGTATCATTATAACCTGCAACTTATTCAATGCTGTTAAGATGAATATTTTAGGTTAAGATCCCTTTTCTATTAAATTACATGCAAAATAAATAGCCAAGGTAACTTGTTACTCATCAAAATCTTTGGGAATGACAGGTGTGGTAACACACACCTGTCATCCCAGCACTCAGGAGACTGAGGCAGGAGGATCACTGTGTTTAAAGCCAGCCTGGGCTACCCAGTGAGCTCTAGGCTAGTCTAAACTACGTAGTAAGACCCTGTCTCAAAACAACAACAACAAAAAAAATCTTTTGGGTTTATCTATACTTCTGATAAGGGGTTAACATTTAGAATATATAAGAAATTTAAACAACTTACTAGAAAAAATAGTAAAGCACATAATCTGGCTTTAAAATGGGCCATAAATCTACAAAGATATTTCTCAGAAGAAGACATACAAATAGCCAACAGGCATATGAAAAATATTCAACATTAGTCATCAGAGAAATGCAAATCAAAACGACAATGAGGTATCAATGTACTCAAGTTGGAATGGCTATTATCAAGATGATAAAGATAACAAGTGCTAGTGCAAATGTGGAGGAAAAGGAGTGCTTACATATTGTTGGTGGGAAGGGAATTCAAATTAGTACAAATATTTATGGGAAACAGTATAGAGGTTTCTCAGAAAATTAGAAATAGAACTACCATGATTCAGCAATCCCATTACTTAGCATATATCCAAAGGAAATGAAACCATTATGTCAATAAGGCATCCGTACTCCCATGTTTTCAGCACTATTCACAATATTCAATAAGTGTAATCAACCTAAGTCTTCACAACTGATGAATAAGAAAATGTGTGTATACTGAATGGAATGCTGCTCAGCCATTGTGGTGGACTAATTAATGGTCAACTTGAGTGGGAACACACAGCTGAAGTGTGTCAGCGCAGTTCTGGGCATGGAAGATCCAAGTGAGGATTGTTGCTGGAATGGCATAAAAAGAGACCCAGAGGGGAAGATTGCATGCTGCTGATTTCCCTGAAGAAGCTACTTTTTGGCAGTTTTTCTTCAAAGGAGTTTTGGCTGCTGTCTTCCTTCAAGAGAGCTTTGATCCTCGTCTTCATCTTGGACGTGTCTTCTGGCTTCCAGCACAGATCTCTCAGCCTCCTGGCACAGACCCTTCACACTGCCAGCACAGACTTTCTAGCTTCCACCACTGGCCCTTGGGCCTTTCTAATGCAGATCCTTGATACGGACTTGCAGGGACAATGCCGTGGGCTCCAAGCCCTTGACTGGATTCTTGGGGTCTCCAGTATGCAGATAGACATCTGCACTCTTCTACATCTGACTCTAGTAAGCACTGACTAATACAGCTGTGAAAAGTACGCAATCCTGTCATTACAACAATATAGATGGAAGTGGCAGACTTTATATTAAGTGAAATAAGCCAGGCACAGAAAGACAAATACCATATGACCTCACTCATTAGTGAAATCTAAACAAGTTGATCTCACAGAAGTGAAGAAATGAGAGTAGGATAGTGGTTACCAGAGGCTGGAGACAATGTGGAAATGGTAGGTTAGTTGGTACTAAGTTACAGTTAAATAGAAGAAATAAATTCTGGTGTTCTATTTTACAGTAAGGTGACTATAGATAATAATAATGTAGTGTGTATTTCCAAAAAGCTAAAAGAAATGATTTTAATCTTTTTCCCACAAAAATAATACTATTTGAGGAATTAGATATGCTTACTCTTTTAGAACATTATACAACATACACATATATCAAAACATCACTTAGTATCCCATGAATATGTACAACTTTTATGTGTCAGCTGGAAAATCTTTTGGGTTTGCTAAAAAGAAAATACTTTGACAGCTTAACAAAATAAAACATGAAATTATGAACTAGAACTAAAACAATCTTTTTAGGAATATGACAACATAATTACACCCACGAGACCAAAGTATAATTATGAAAGAAAAATATTCTTCAAAACTGTTTTATAAATTTTATGATGTATAATCTAATGAAGGAAATGCCTCTATTTCATTCACTTCTCAATTTAAGTTTAGTTTTATCTTACTGAGATAACTAAAAAAGGAATAGCAGACATTTACACCAAAAGAAAATGCTCTTCAAACATGTACTGTACTAATCAAGTGTAATGTCTGTAGCTTTTATTTTTATCCCGTAGCTAATCCAGAAGTCAATAAAAATTTAAAGGAATGTAGTATTTACATTGTAATTAAAGTTCACAGTATACACAAAATGTCAACGATAGAGTGGTGCCCCCAAGTGGTATAATGAGAAACTACAATATTCTGATAAACGAGCAGCACCTTGTACGCATATACAGCTCTTCTCATTTTGTCGAGTTCGTTGATTAAGCTAGAATCATCTGTTGTATGAACCTATATTTCATAGGAGCTGGCAGTAAGTGCCCTACAGCTCAGCTCTGGCTGTCTACTCCAATCAACCTCTTTAACAGTGACAGCAAAGGATAGTCTGACATGTAAAGGGATCACATACCTTCCTTACTAACTCAAAATGTAGTATGTCTCCAAAACAATGAAGAGTGTCAGGACTACTCTGGCCTACTAAAGAAACACCATTATAGAACTCTTTTAGCTATCATCTTTTGCCCACCTTTAATTCCATTTTGTGATATGTAAAGCAGAATTTAAAACTTTTCCTAACCAAATTGCTTGGACAATGAGTGTTGCTAATAATGTGCAATGCACCCAGACTGCAAGTTGAGTCATCAATACTCGGGGCAGGAGGCTAAAAAGTAATGAGTTCAGTTTCCTGCCTCTGCACAAATATTAAACATGACAATTGCTAATGAGTTGGTATTTTACACACCTAAAAGGTTTACATTCTGAATTCTTCTTCACATTCTGAAATTTCTTTTGGTCAGCCTCAGAGATTTAAAAGAGCAGACAAAATAAGTGTATAAACTCAAGAAATATCCTTGGAAAAGTTTTTAAGCCATATGCCTAATAATCAGATTACTTTGCGAGATATTTTCTCTTCTAAAAGCAAAATGCAAGTCAGGCATGGTAAGTCATTCCTGTAATCCCAGCACTTGGGAGGCTGAGATGAAAGGTTTAAGAATTCGAGGCCAAGCTGGCCTGGACTACACAGTTGAGACCCTATCTCAAGAGAAACAAACATACAAAGCAGAAATGCAAAAGAAAACTTCATTCTGCAGACAGTTCCAATTGCAGTCACTGGAGAGTGACTAGCTAAATTTTTATTAGGCATCCTTTTAATTACTGAAGTGATTTGGATTTGTTAGTAATTAAGATAAATCTTGGCTGTTATTGAGTGACAATTATGTGTAAGGAAATGTGATATCTCTATTTTATATAAACAGGTAGATATTTTATTTAAACCTTATTACAATCCTCTGAGGTATTATACTTATTTTACAGATGAGAAAACTAAAGCTCAGATTAGGAAGCTAGATAACCAGACAGTTCAGAATAGGTCTGGTACTGCAATATGTACCAGTAAAATTTTTTTGAAGTATTTGTTGAATTCTACAGGGAAAAGCAAAGAATAGGTCTGCCTTTGCTTCTTGACTTGTTTACCTCCAAAACCAGGGGCTTAATGGTGACACTGTCCTTCCCTCCTTCTAGCATTCCAGGATTTAGTGAGCAGTTATATCCATTCTTTTCCTGATTTCAGCAAAGGGATCCAAGAGATTCAATGATCAGCAGATAGTGGAAAGGTATGATGCAATTGGGTATAAGGGGCATGGAGAGAGGCAGAAATGTGACTAACTGAAGAATACAGAATTTGTCTACAGGGAGTAGCCATTACCCCGCTCTAGCTCCCTGTGGCTACACAGGCACCAATGCTGGCAAATGTTACCCGCCTTTCTTTTCTAGCAGAGATGAAATATTGAATTTTGAGAGCTGCCCATTTAAAAATTTTGGCAACTAATTTAAGTGAGATTTAAAGAGAAATACCGTGCAGGACAGATAAAATACATCAGAAGGCTGAATGTGGCCTGTTTGTAATATGTTTTAGAGATTCTAATAATAAATGATTCCTTTCCCAGATATTCTGGACTAGATCTTCTGATGCCAAATAATTTAACCATTATTCTCACTATTGTATCACACAAAACTAGGATTTGTCCACCACCTTCAGCTCAAGTCATGTGTTTTAAGATTAGTTCAGGGACTAGAAAGTTCACTTACAAATTACTTACCAACCAACCAGCCCCCACCCTCTTTTATCCCTCCTTTGATCCTTCCCCTCACTTCTCCCCTGCCCCATCTCCAGACAGATGCACCCTAACCTACACACTGTGTATTCACCTATCTCAGACCTGAAGCTTTCAAGTTTAATTCATATATATATATATATATATATATATATATTATTTTGCAGCCTTTTAATCAACTTTTTAGCCCTCTTATGAACTCTCCTAAAACTTTTCATGTTCCTCATTAGTTGAAGAAGCCCAAATTGGAGATGATCATACAGTGGAATTTTTACAAGCGCTATCAGAGTTAGTTCTTATTCTCAATGTTTCCATGAAGATTCCCTAATAATTGTCAGAAGTTTATCATCTTGCTCTATCTACATGGTAAGAAGAGCACCTCAACTATTTCGGGGGGCGGGCAGAATCCTTTTCAGTAGGAATCATAATGTTTGTTTTAAGAACATCAGAAAAATGCTAGGTCTTTCATCATTCATCAGGAAGGAATTGATTAAAAATTATCAATTCCAGATGATTACCACTTAAAAATTCTGGACACAGAGATTCTTAAAAGGTTGATTTTTTAAACAGTAGCATCAGTAACACT
The DNA here is from genome assembly GCF_053883595.1 of Heterocephalus glaber. Taxonomy (NCBI): domain Eukaryota; kingdom Metazoa; phylum Chordata; class Mammalia; order Rodentia; family Bathyergidae; genus Heterocephalus; species Heterocephalus glaber. Next base: position 6,950,553 of record NW_028258324.1, on the reverse strand, counting down.
TACCTTTTAATTACTATGATATATGAAGTAGAAAGTATCACACTGATTTAAATCCATACTTAAATACAGGATACAATGAGAAAAAGGTGAAAAAATTTAGAAGAACTAAAAGCTGCTCAATAAAAAAACAATATGGGATGGAAATTTGGCCTTCCAGGGGCTCAGAGCTGATTTCTTGGATCATTCTTCCTTCTACATTCTATTCCTCCTGTTTCCGATGTACAAGTTTTTTTATCCTAACTTCAGTTCCAGCTAACATTTTATTACAATAAATCTTAAAAACTTTAAGCTAAAAGTGAAAGTTTATCCCTATCTGTAAGAGAGGTACTATCCAACAGTATTAAGAGGTATTTTTATCTACAATGAGAACTTATAGGGTTCAATCAAAATTAAAGAAAAGGAGGTGATTGGGAATCAACATTAGCTAATTTTAAGTGAAAATCTCCATTTGATCCAAATATCTAGTTTGAAGGATTTCTAACCACAGATTTTTGGAAAACAATTTCCATAAAAGCCAAGGAAAATTAACATTATATTTCTTTTGGTATACCCTATTCACCTCAAATGTCAGTTACTGTTTATTTGCATTTCATAACATTTCTAAAAATGTTATGTTATTATGAACAATTCATTTCTCATTCAAGAATTTCCACTCAAGGCAAGTGACAGCAGCGTTGTAATTTAAACTGTGGTATGCATAAAATTTCTATTTTCATACACTCTACCCCAGTTCCTGTCTCTAGGTGATTTAGGTCGTTAAAGTCATTTCACAGCTGAAATGTCTTTAAAAACCTTACCTGAGGCTGGGCATGTTGCCCAATGATAGAGCATGAGGCCCAGGGTTTAATCCCCAAGGGAGGGGGGGCTTATATGAAGAGATCAAGGAAAGAACTTTTTTATCTTTACTAACTTCTCACTTTAATGCAAAGACAAGGAGTATATCACTCTGCGCTCTTACTCCACTAAGAGCTGTATATACAGGGCAGCCAACTTGATATTTGTATGAAGTATTTTTACTTACAAGTCCTCTCCTTGTCTGGCTTTCTTATCTGAAACCAGATAGACAGTTCCAAAACTTCCACTGCCAAGTTTCTGCTGAAGCACATATCTTCTTGCAATCAAGGCCTGTGGAGAAGTGGAAATGGCTATTGATCCACTTCCACACTTAGCAGCCTCTTGGAATTTCAACATTGCTCCAAACAGGATTGAACCAATTTATTCACTTATGGAAACCTAACATTCAAGTCTCCATGGTCAAATTCATCCAAGAAGTACTGGTCAATGCCTAAAACATGAAAAGTCCACAGGTCAGATCTAATTGATGTTCAAAGGCTCCTAACAAAATGTCTAAGTCTTTGACAGTAAGACCTGCACCTTGATTAGAAGACTAAATGACATCATACTGGTTAGCTTTAATGACTTGAGAAGGGGGGAAATGGTAGAAATACTTCAAATTCCAGAAGTAGACTTTCACAGGAAGACAACATTCCATCATTCCATCCAAATTCATCAAAACTGATTTACAGCCAAATTTCCACAAACTTTTGGGATGTGTATCTGTTTCATAATCAATAATCTGTTTAAAACTTATACACCCCACCAATTTTTTAAAAAATCTAAATACGAGAGCATTATCATATCCTTGGATCTGTACACTTGCATCAACCCTTTAGGAGAATTACATGTTCATTTGATTTGCTTTGGTTCACAAACACTGGGTTAGAATTAAACCAGAAATTAGCATGATCCAGGTCTCCTCTGAACTTTTTTGGACCTGTGTGGAGGCAACATGTCATGGTGAGGAACATATGGCAGGGTGAGAACGCATGATCTTGAATGAGGAAAAGATGTGATAATCCCCTTCAAGGGCATATCTCATGACCTAAGGACCTCCTGTAGACTTTAAATCACAATTTCTACATTTATTAAAATAGATGTAAAGAGGGATAAGGATTCAGAGCAAATTTTTTCCATCCTAATCAAATTCTGATCTACTTCTGAAATTTTTATTATACCCCCTGGATACAGAGTAATGCTCCTGGGTTTGAAGTAACACAAATGCAGTTCAAACCTAAAATTGTATTTTAATGTCAGCTAAATGTGTATGAATATGTATGATAGGTAAAACTGCACTTCCTCATGAAGCTATGAAATGTAAGCGTTATGAAAAATATGATTATTTCATATGAGGTACACAGTAAAATCTTTTATTTTACCAAAATGTTAGCTGTTTTGCAAATAATCATAAAGTGTTTTAAATCTATATGAAAATATGAATTTAAACTGAAGACTATGCTTTGGAGTTAAGTTTTAATATTTAGCAATTCCAAAGCAGACAGACTAAAACTATTGTTTATGATGGTCAAATGGCTTTATATGGTAAAATCTTTTAACCACCAAAACCACCAGGTCAATCAGCCACAAAATCACCACAAATTTTCTCAAAATACAACAACACAAAGACAACAAAAACAAAAAACTAGAGGACAGGCTTCTTAAAGTACCTTTTGTTTGCTTCTTTCATTGACATAAAAATGATGCTTTCTGGCCAAATTAAGCTGTTTGGAAAAATGGACTCAAAGCCTCTTCAAATGAAAAGGGCCCTTCAGGTCATTCAGTAATTCTCTATTTTGGAGAGGGAATTACGTTCCTTGTTCAGCGAAGGTCAGAATTAGAGAAGCACGGAACAGTTATGTGAAGTCCAAATGCAGCCGCTCCTATTTATAACGGCGTATTTAAATCCGTCAGTGTCTACCAGCCTGCAGAATACTCTAGGACCGGGTTCTTGCCACCCCCTTCCCCCCACCCCTGCTCTATCCATGCCATTAGTGTCTTCTGTGCAGACTGTACCGGCTGCCAAGATTCTAGGGTCACGTTTTCACTTGTCAACATTCTTCACCTATCAGAGCTGGTGAATGAACCAGAGTGTGGGCAATGCTCCCTTCCTTACCTTTGTATCCCCAGTGCCTGGCACAAGGTCTGGCAGATACTAGGTGTTCAGTAAACACTGTGAGGGCAAATAGTATCCAACAGATATGACTGCCTCCCAAGGAGAAAAAAAGGGGAAGAAAGCTGAACGGGAATTTAGATAAGGGTAGGGGGATTCCCACTGTCCATGGGAAATAAAACTAATCTCGCTGAGGGAAAAGACAAGAGAAAGTTCACCCAAGTTAAACACCAAGGTTCTCTTTGTCAGTAATAAACGAGATGAATCCGATGTCACCGAAGGTTCTGCTAAAATAGGACTCTAACCTTAAAGGTAAACCTTGACCTCAAGATAAAGCGAGCAATTTCCTTTTCTATTCAACTTTCAAAAAATTCACATTTTCTCAAAACGGGTTAACATAACGGGCACCGGACACATTTGTCGGAGGAGTCCAGGGAAGCGAAAAGACAGGAGGCCCAGAGGTGCGGACACCGGCCGAGGCGACTGGAAACCACTACCTTTCCCACGCGAGGGAGCCCGGCACACCCTGAGGAAAGCCATGCCCATTACCTTTCCCCACAGCAGGCGGAGGACAGTTAGCGCCGGCCAGGCCCAACTCACGCCCGTAATACCCCAGTGGGTTTCAATTTAGGGGCTGCGGGACCCGCCCAGCTCCAGACAACCTCGGGCAAGGTTGTTTCGCATTGTCGCCAAGGAAACGGCGCGGGGCATTCTGGGAAGTCGAGGCAAGGCAGTCATTAGGGCGGAAGTGTCTCCTGACCCAAGTAGGCGGGGGAAAAAAGGAGGGCTGGGCTCTGGGCTAGACCGAAACCGTTCCGGAATTTAAATCCCAACTTTCTTTAGCAGTCTCGCGCTTGCAAGCCTGAGAGCACTTTCCAGCGGGACAACAGTCCGCCCGTAGTGTCACAGAACCCGGCTTCCCGGTGTCGTCAGAGACCCGACGAATTCCGGTTCCTGCTCTAGGGTAAATGCTCACGTGCTAGGGTGTTGGTTCTCTTTGGGCTTCCGTGGGCTCCGGATGGAGGGGTTGTGCCTCTGGAAAGACCGAGCAGGTAGGCTGTGTTGCTGGTCGAGGTGACGACTATGAGGGCCAGTGAGGCGGGGTATATGAGCACCTGAATTTGAGGAATTAAGATCAGAACTTTTGCACATGTGCGACCTGGCCAACTCGCGTTTGTTGCTACTCTGTGTACGATCCTGTGGTTGGCTTAGGATAAATCAATGAGGTGTGTGTCCCCAGAAGTCTTACATGACAGACTTATAAATAAATCAGCAATGTACAGGCCGAGGTGCCGAGAGATACGGACAGGGCCGGAACTTTGGAGAGGTGAGTCCCTAAAAATTAAAACGCAAAAAGCTATTGTTGACAAAATGTCACGGTTTTAAATAAAGACAGGACTTAGTAACAGTGCAACATTAAAGACTTGAGACTAAAGAAAAACGAGTAATGCTAATCCTATGAATTGATATCCAGATGGAGGAGCATAATTGGGCCAGATATGCAGAAATATGAAGAGGCCCCCTGGGGTGAAACTGGGTAGTTGGGTTCCTAAAGGGAGGAAGCAGTTTTCCTCAGCATAGACTATACCAGTTAAAAAGCAGGCGCGGAGCCCAGGACCTGAAACAAGTTCCCAAACTCCATCAATAAAAAAGAAAGCTTTAGTCTGTATCAGGTTCTCCATACTTTAACTGAAGCCCAATAAAGGTGTTCTGATTTTTGAAAGATTGATAGGGATAAACTGTACTTTTATAGCTTAGGACTTTTTACTTTGCCCCCACAAAGTGATGTAAAGTGGTGACTACAGATTTACCTCAGTATCAAAATTCACAGAACTTCTATTCTGGTGTTCCTTACCTCATTTTAACTAAATTTTCTTTAGAATCAGCAGCAGCCTCATCTCTATCCAAAGATCAAAACCCATGAAACCACTGTTTACTCTGTATATTACTGGGAAAACAAAAGAGAATTTAAAAAACCACTCAGCTACTGTTGCCTGAGAATGTAGGTAAGAATCAGAGCTCTTGACACCCAACATGTTCTACCTAAAGAGCACTTCATAACATTTGCTATTGATTTAATGGTGCTAGAAGCAATGAACAGGTGCTTCTGTATTTAGCAGTAACTGAAATGTGTTCTACTCTTTTAAACAGTTCTTCAGTCTGTCATCATGGGTATCCGAGGACTAATGAGTTTTGTGGAAGATCATAGTAATGAGTTCTTCACTGATTTGAAGTTGCGGGACACAAAAATTGTCATAGATGGCTACGCTCTTTTCCACCGACTTTGCTTCAATTCAAACTTGGAGCTCCGTTATGGAGGAGATTATGATTCTTTTGCAGATGTTGTACAAAAATTTTTTGAGTCACTGTTTGCTTGTAATATATGTCCATATGTTGTACTAGATGGAGGATGTGACATTTCTGACAAAAAGCTTACAACTTTAAAGGATCGAGCTAGAGAGAAGATCCAGATGGCCCATTCTCTTTCTGTTGGTGGAGGTGGGTATGTGTGTCCCTTACTCATCCGGGAAGTGTTCATACAGATTTTGATCAAACTGCAGGTATGTTTTGTCCAGTGCTTTTCAGAAGCAGATCAGGACATTATGACACTTGCCAATCACTGGAATTGCCCTGTTTTATCATCAGATAGTGACTTCTGCATTTTTGATTTGAAAACTGGGTTTTGCCCATTGAATAGCTTTCAGTGGAGAAATATGAACGCTATTAAAGGGACAAAAAACTACTATATTCCCGCCAAATGCTTTTCTCTTGATGCCTTCTGCCATCACTTCAGCAATATGAACAAAGCTCTGGTACCTCTCTTTGCAGTGCTATGTGGAAATGATCATATTAATCTGCCTATAGTGGAGACATTCTTAAGTAAAGTATGCCCTCCTCTTAGAGCTACTAGCTCTAAAGGGAGGAGACATCACCGAGTTCTGAGACTTCTGAACTGGTTGTCTCATTTTCCTGACCCTACTGAAGCACTAGATAATATTCTGAAACATCTGCCAAAAAAGGATCGAGAAAATGTTAAGGAACTTCTCTGCTGCTCCATGGCGGAATACCAGCAGTCCCAGGTGAAGCTACAAAACTTCTTCCAGGATGGTACTTTTATCTGTCAAGTTGCCATGAATCTGGGTTTACCAGAATGGGTGTTGGTAGCTTTGGCCAAAGGTCAGCTATCTCCATTCATAAGCGATGCTTTGGTACTAAGACGGACCATTCTTCACACTCAAGTAGAGAACATGCAGCGACCAAATGCCCACAGAGTCGCTCAACCTATCCGGCAGATCATTTATGGGCTTCTTTTGAATGCTTCGTCACATCCAGAAAACATGTCTCCAAATGCATTGCCTTCTCAGCCTCTAGCTTTCTGTGAAGTGGAAAGAATTAATAAAAATATCAAAACATCCATTGTTGATGCAGTAGAACTGCCCAAGGATTATACTGACTTGACCAAACTGACCAAGGTGAGGATTTGTAATAATGAAATTTTTATAAATCACTTTATAGGTTATAAGGTCCTTTCATATTCTCATAATCTAACAAATCCAGCTTGGTTGCTATCTTGTCTTCATTTCATAGATAAGAAAACTGGAACTCAGGTGAACTAGGTCTTTTTTTTTTTTTTTTTTTTTTGCCAGTGTCAGTGCTAAGGCCCAAACCTAGCACTTTTAGCTCTAAATCTGCCATTTCCACTGTACTTTGTCTTGTAATTACTACTTTTTATACCTGCAGTCAATAGAATAGGGTTAGGATTATGTGGCTAAACAAAAGAAAAAGGAAAAACTTCTGAACTGCAAAAATAAAATCTACATATAGGCACTTTGTACAGGCATATCTAACATTGCAGACTACATCAGCTTTCAGTTAAGATTAGAATTGATGTTTATGTCTAATGTTTTCATTAATGAATTTTTTGAGCTTTAAGTTTGTGCCATCATGGTAATGTGTTTAGTTTGATACTAAAAAGTGTGACTCTTAGACTAAGTCAGTGTTTCACAAACCTGAATAATACTCAGACCAATCCCCATTTCATGGGAAAAAGTCCTCATGGATCCCAGTATTTCTTTTCCTTTCCTTTTTATATTACATACATATATTAAAATAACAAGTATGAAATTGCTCATCCTGATAATACAATTAAACTTAGTTTAAATGCAGATAAATTTAAAAAACCAAGTGCAATGCCCATTGAGTTTTCATAGATCCAATTAAATATCTAGACTCACAGACTCAAAGATCACTCTTGGTGCCAGTCTCCTTGAGAGTGTGGAACAGCAGCCACAGCTTCCCAATGGGTGTGAGTCAGACCTTCCATTTCTGTGGGAGTCTTTCCTGTCTTCTGCATCTTTGTCCCCCAGGGGACATTTGTCAGTGCTTGGAGATATTTTTGATTTTCACTTCTGGGGAGTGTTAAGATGCTGGCTGCTGCTGCCATCTATTAGGGGGAGGCCAAAGATGCTGCAAAACATCTTACAAGGCACAGAACTGCCCCCCATACCAAAGAACTACCTGGCCTAAAATGTCCATTGTGTCAGTCTCTGGCTCGTGCAGATAACCAGGGACTATGCTATTTATTGAGCCTTCCCATTAGTGATACCTCAAGCAAGAGAAAACGAGATTCATAGTAAGTGGGTCCAAGAGCCTCCATGGCATTGGGGAATGACTGCTAATAGGAACAGGACTTTCTTTTGTGAGTGATGAAATGGTTCTGGAATTAATGATGATTGTACATTCTTAAAAATATACTAACATCACTGAATTACACACTTTCAATGAGGAAATACAACGATATGTGAATTATATCTAAGTTAAAGAATAGAAGAAAGAAAATCTCACTGGCTTAAGATCCTCCTTTCTTCATTGGATCTACTATCTCTTATAACAATTCCATAGACAGCATCTGAGGTCCATGCCCCAAGACACAGTGCCCACATTAGGTATCTAGAATTAGTTTATGGTTCAAGTACAGATAACAGTTTCACAGGAGTCATTTTTATCTTGCTTAACACAGCTGCAACCTACTTTTCTCACATTTTCAGGGGTTGAACATTGATCAGATTCTCAAACAAGTGATTAAAACTTAACCCACACCAATAAATTCAAATTATATTTCAGAATTCAAATTTTATTTCTACTCAAACATAAGTGATACTGTTGGAGGGCTGGGGATTTAGCTCAGTGGTTCCGCCGCCTGCCGCACAAGCACAAGGTCCCAAGTTCGATCCCTGGTACCAAAAAAAAAAAAAATGAAGTGATACTGTTGGAAGTTTTAAAAGAAAACTTATGGCTTTACTGAGAAATAATGTACAAGGAAGTGCACAGTGTACTGTGATGGGTTTTCACGTTTGTATACATGAATCCATCACATCTAAGAGTTTCCTTGGCAGTTCATCCCCCCCTGATTATATATATATAAGCAAAGTGCTCAGGTAATTGTCCAACTTGAATTCTCACAAACTCATTACATCCATGCAGAGCTGCCAGATGAGTCACTACCACCCCAGAAGCTTTCCCTAGTGTCTGGCTCCAGTCACCCCTTTTTTCCACCTCCTGTAATTTACTCTCCTGACCTTGTAACAATACAGACTTACAGTATTTTATAAAGGAATTCTTTTATCTGGCTTTTATTCAACCTATGTGTGAGATTCCTTCATACTGCTGTGAGTAGCTGTAGATCCTTCATTTCTCATTGCTGTAAACATGCTGTATCACAACTGACATAAATGTGCCATGAACATTCTAGTCCTCGTCATGTAGTGGACATAGGGACACATTCCTTTTGTGTCCACATATAATGGTACATATATAAATACTAGTAGAATTGCTGAGTCAGTTGCTGGGTCATAGCTTATAAGACACTGCCAGTGGCCTTGAAAAGTGGGTCCACCAATTAATATTTACACCAGCAGCACATGAGTACCTCTCCCCTTATACCCATCCCAGTACTTGGTATTTTCTAGCCTTTTAAAAAATATTAGCTATTCTGGTGGATGCCTAGTATCATTTTACCACACAATTTGTATTTCTCTGAGCACCTTTTTATATGTTCATTAGCTATTTGTGTCATTTGTATTCAAAAGTTTTTGCTCATTTTCCTAGTTTTCCAATCTGATCCTGTTAAATAACATTATCGTGGGTAGACCCTCCCATTCTTTCACTCTACTAGTTTGATTAACAGTTCTTAAAAAAATTTAAATTTTTATTATTTATGGTTACTTTTGTGACGTACTAAAGAAATTATTGCCTACTCCAAGATCATGAAAATGGTTTCTTGCCTTTCACATTTAAATCTATATCCAGAATTGATTCTTTGTGTGTATGGTATGAAAAAGGGATTGTGACACTTTTCCTCCATATGGAAATCCAAGTGAATCACTGAAGTGTAGGATGCTGATTATATTCTTTACTAAGCGAAGATGACTCAAGTGTTCTCATCATTTACCTGTATTCAAAGTAGAGTGAAATTTTAGTTCTCTCTGTGCTGTTATCATTTGGCTTTCCCTTGGGATGAACTAATCCAGTGGGGGTGAACCTATAGCACACATTACTGTTTTAAGACAAAAAATGTTAATGTAGAGTTGTTTTTCTAAACTAAAACCTCAGTATTCAGGCTTAATTATAGTGTTGGCACTTTGTATTAAGTGGGTTTTGGGTTACAGTTTGGCACGGTCTCTAATAAAAGGTTCACCATCACTGAATCAATTCTGCATTCAGTTCAGTGCTTATGGCCCTACTTAGCCCAAAATCATTCTAAACAGGATGTAAGTTCAAATGTGATTCCAACTACAAATGCAAGTACAGTACAAGAAATGTATAGAAACTTGTAATCATAGCTATTTGTTTTATTGTTTTTTAAATAATACTTCATCTGCTTTTGTGCCAGCTCTTGAGACAGAATTTCACATCCCACAGAAATCTCATCCTATAGTGTCATTTTGGTTATTAGTGGCAGGGGAGAGAATATTACTCAGGTTAACAACCAAGCACAAGGTTAATCACAAGGAGACATGGAATCGGATCATTCCTGGTGTGTGAGGCAGTACTCAGGACCAGCCTCTTCTGGGTGTTTTTGCCTGTGTGCCAGTTTCTTCTGCAGGACTTTTATTCCCCCTGAGGGAAAAGAGTTGTCACATAAAAAACCGAACAAACCTTAAGGGCTATAGGCAGACTAGTTCCTCTGTGGGAAGGCAGTGAGGACTGGTGAGTTAAGTGAATCTTCTACTGCTCATTTTACAGACCATCAGACAGGTGTAGATAAGCTCAGAAACTTGCCCACAGCTCAGAGTTCGGAGAGAGCAGAACATCTCTGAAGTGAAAGTTTAGACTTTGCTTTGTTCATAAAGTTGTGACTTGACTTGAGAAGTCAATAATTTAAGTGTTATATGACAGAAAAGAATGTATTTTGGACTTTTAAAAATAGTTTAGGAGATTCATTTTTAAGTAGTTAATGCTACTTGCACTACTTGTTATTCTGTAAAGCACTTTGCGTATTTCTAATTTTAACAATTTTTTCAGTATTAAATTACCAAAAACACTATTTTAAATCATTGTGCTAATCAGAGGCCGTGTGCATTGATGATGAAACTTGTCAAATATGTTTTATTTCAGTTAACATTTCTATTCTCAGCTGTCAACCACTCTTTCCACTCACTGTTAGGTGCTAAGAAATGGACCAGATTCTGGCAGACACTAGGAATATTAATATTTTTTCGAAGTTTGATTATAAAGTTGCCCTGTAGGTACCCTTTCAGTAGTCTTAATGTCCTTTCCTGTGAGAGTGACTTATGAGATCCATAAGGTTCTCAAAGTCTTGAGGTTCATTAAAGTAAAATGACTTCATAAAGAAGCTTACAGCTCTTTTTGGCCATTTCCTTCTGAGCTTGAAGTGCACTCCAAAGAATGAAGAAAAACTAAGTATGCATGAGTTACTGCAAGCACAGTGCAGGTAGTCCTTAAATATTCCCATCTCCCTTGACTATGCCCCTAACCTATTAGTAATCACCCTATCACAGTCCCTGTGAGGAGAAAGTAAAGCCATTAAAACATTCAGCAGGAAAAGTACAGGACCCAACATATATGATACAGCTATATGACATGCCACAAAGGAACACATTAAGGTGGTTTGTCTTCGGAGGGTGATTACTGATGGCATCATAGAAAAGGTGGGTCCCTAAATACTCACTAGCAAGTAAGAGCAGCCTTGAGTAGAATGCTTGGGCTGCTACTGAAAAATGTAGATTCTTGGGCTCCTCAGATTACTGAAGCAAAGCTTAGCAGTAAGACCTGAGGACTCAATTTCTGACAGGCTCCCATGTGATAAGTATACTAAATATCCTTAGCAGCCTAGACCAACAGGATTCAGTGACAGAAGGCTGTTTAGCAGGAGTAGATCATGCTCACTTTCACCAACCATATTTATTGTGCACCATTATTAATGTTCTAAACACTGGGTGCTAACGTTTTTTCCATAGAAAGGTAAGTTTCACAACTATTATCTTCATGCTATTAAAAAAAAAGATATTCCTAAAGTAATTTTCAGGATGTCTGGTATTTTCAGCTCTCCTTGGTTAGGCGGCAGATGCTTCTGTTAGAAACTCTGAAGGTGAAACAGACTATTCTGGAGCCAATCCCACCTTCTTTGAAGTTGCCCATTGCTGTCAGTTGCTACTGGTTGCAGCACACAGAAACCAAGGCAAAGCTCTATCATCTGCAAGCTCTACTGCTGGGGATGCTGATGGGGCCTTTGCATGCCATGATCAACAGCTCTGGTAGGTATTTCAGAAATTCAACAACTATGTTTTTGTATATTGTTTACAAACTATGTATCTTTAAGAGTTGACACAAATAAACAAAAATACCTCAATTACTTACCCCCATCAGTTACATGAGAAATTATAAGTAGAGGTGCCAAAATGTCTTTCACTCATTGGAAAATATTTTTTTAACACTTAGTCCCAGAGTGCTTGACTCCAAGTAAACAGCTGAGATGTACTGATACTGCCCAATCCCATTTGCTCTGTGGCACCTGTTACTTTAATATGTGTGGCGTGACAGGGTGTCTTTGCCAGTTGCATTTTGTATCCCATGCTCCCTACCCTGTCATTCATAAGGAAAATTATTTAAAATTGCTCAGAAGTAAAACTTTTGGTTATCTGCAACCACAACAAACTTACTCATGCTTGTGCTTTTAAAAAAAACCATACTATTTTTGGACTGTAAGTTTTAATTAGTATATAAGGATAGAAAAACTTCTACTGGAGGAATATATTAAGGGAATTTTATAGGCATTTAAATATCAGGTGAAATAAATGTTGAAGCATTGGAACACTTTAGCTCTTTAATGCCTCATGACCTTTAAGATTATGAATGGTGTAATACAATCTATACCAGTATGAAATCGTCATGCTTTACAACAGTGTTATATAGTAGCTGGTAGCCACATGTAGCTACTTCAAGTTACAATCAAGTTAAACTCCAGCTTCTCAGTCACACTAATCATGTTTCAAGTGCTTTGCAGCCACATGTGGATACAGCATACTGGGTTGAACAATACAGATATAGAATATTTACCTTTTTTGTGGTGCTGGAGTATAGTTTACTTTTAAAAATAATAAAAGAACAAAATAGCATGGACCCAAAAACACTCCAAGTATTAAGGCTTACATGTGACAGCAGCCTTCAGAGGGATTGTGGGTGAATGACAGACAAGAAACAATTAAGGCCCACTCCTGCCTTAGAAACACAGGCTGAGGGCATTTCCTCTCTGAATAAGTAGAGGGAAACTCTCAGAGCATGAGCTGTTAACGTTTTACCTCAGTCCTACAGAAGGGACATGTCAAGGGTCTGTTTCTTTTCTTTTAGGAAATACAGAGTCCACACCCAAGCAGGCTCAGTGCCTTGCTGCTTGCTAGTTGGTGAAAGGTGGGCCTCCTTTTTATTACTTTCAAGTTGGTCCAGATGTTATTTTGTGTGCCTCTGCTTAAACCTGCAGAAATTCACATCTAAACATACATAACATTCACTATTTCCTAAGGTGGTTGTTTCTAGCCCTTTATCTTCTAGGTGAAGAAGCTGATTATTTGTCAGATTCTGAGATTGTGAGTCAGACTTTAGTCTTCCTCACATAAAATAGATTAAAATTGCACTATAAACACACAAGCTGTTTCTTTAAAGCAAGTGCACTATATTACGGAGCTTTTTATGAAAGAAACCAGTAAAGAGAAGAATGTTTAATAGTCATCTGTATTTTTCAGACACATTTTAGAGAGTTCACATGCACACTTTTATGGCCAGGTAGTGCAGCAGTGGAAGAGATCTTATTTCAAGGAAAAAATTAAAAGTAGGGAGTTGAATAAAACCAGGTTACCATTAAGAAGGTACTTCAATATAAATATTTCAACTTACAAAGCAAGGTATGTATGAAACCAGAAGAGAAAAACAATTAGTTTCTTAGACTAATTTTCTTCTTTGTGGAATCTCAAGTCTTATGTTTGGAAAAAATGGTAAGATGATGCTGTGTTTTGGGAAATGCTGCCCTTGGGTTCTTTGTCTAGATAAGGAAGATCTGCGGGAAGGTGGTGCTAAGATGTTGTATGAAGACTTCCAGAGGGAGAAGGAGCCACCACGCCAGGGCCTGAGTTTGGATTTAGACACGGCTCACATCTTCTGTCAGTGGCAGTGCTGTCTCCAGATGGGGATGTATCTCAATCAGCTGCTGTCCACTCCTCTCCCAGAGCCAGACCTAACTCGGTAAGCATTATGGAAAACTTTAGTTCAGATGATAACACACAGTGAATAGTCTTATTCATATTTAAAACAAATCGTTACTTTAAAACATCTATGTAAATTGATCTTAAATCACTGCTACATCTGAAGAGCTGAAAACAGGAAAAATATTGTTTCTATATTCCTGAGGTATGTTTCCACAATAAATTCCAGTTTTTTAAAAATCAGGAGAAAGGGGGCAGTTGTTGCTAGGCTATAACTCATTTCTTTACTTCCTTCAAGTGGGTTTTTAAAGTATTACTTTATAGAGGCCTTTTCTGATCTGCCTACTGAAATATTACTCTCTACCCCCAGTACTCTATAATCTTGTTACTCTGTTGCATTATTTTTATTCCATTTCTTACCACTTACTCATTTGAATATTAAATGCTCAAATACTAATTCATTCAAATATTTATTAAATGCCTACTTTGTGCTAGAGTATAGTAAACGACAGTAACAAAGTCCTCTCATGGAGCTTTTATTCTAGTGAAATAACTATTAGACTTTATCTGGCATTTTTATCTTGCCACACAAATATGAAGAAGTTGAACCTCTACACCAGGGAGTGATTATTATGCTTGACCCTGGAGTTTAAGCGGAGTAAGACAGAAATGAGAGCAGCATGGGTCCTTGAACAAGGGATAGGATCAGTGGATTGGACATTTTGCTAATTGTTCATCCAAGAGATGCCAGGACAGATGATGAAAAGGTGATGGATAGAAAATGGAGTATTTTAGGTTATATGTATACTTTATCTCTTTCTATCCAAATATAAGCTGTAAGAGGGCAGACTTGAATATTACTGTACCTAGCATACTGGGAATGAATCATAATATAGGAAAGGATCACAAAATATCATGGCGTGACTGAGTATGTTTCAAGGTAAAAAAGCTTCTCAATTAACTCCAAACCCTTCTGCCAAATAAAAGGGGGTGGGGGATTAATTGGCCTTTGACCTATGAATTCTTTATTCCTTTCCTTTAATAATTTAGCTTACTCTTGACTAGATCCTCCACAGCTACTACAAATCCTTTCCCAACAACTGGAAAAGCAAGTCCAGACATTCCTCTTAATGTTTTTGGCAGGAAGGATTGTTCTTGCATCTCAGCAAAGTCAAGCCTTTTTAAACACTGATTTTACATTGATTAAACGATGTGTTGGCACTGATTGCTAAGGCATGAGATGAACAGCTCTGCTATAAGTCATATGTACTAAATTTAGGTATTCTAGTGAATCCATCTTCTTTTGTTTTTAGTTGAAGTGAATGATCTTGCAAATAATGCCAGTACAGTTTTCTAGTACTTTAACAAAACTGCCTGTTTGGTTTATCGACATCATCTTAAATTCCTTTTCTTTGAAGAATTAAAGAGGCCTACTCAACTTGAGCCTACTCAACTTGAGGCTAGTTGTAAAACCAGTAAATATCATTTAATTTGATAACTTAATTATCAGGTAAGAAGTAATCATATTAATTGCTCAGATTCTTCCAACAAGGAACAGATTATTAATTTTAATAATTTTATAGGAATGAGTGCTCAGTGTTCAGATAAATTTTTTGAAGCCATATTAAGTATAGTTGTCCTGCTGCACTGAACACTTTCTCCCTAAAACCACATTTTTTTCTCCCACTGAATAGACTATATAATGGAAGCCTTGTGCATGGACTATGCCGACAACTGCTAGCATCAACTTCTGTAGAAGGCCTCCTGAACACATGTCCTGAGGCTAAGCAACTTTATGAAAATCTGTTTAATGCCACGAGGTCATATGCTCCAGCTGAATTATTCCTACCAAAGGGTAAATCAAATACAAGGAAAAAAAGACAGAAGAAAAAGGGTACCAGTTGGTCAAATAACTGTGGGGAAATCACCTCAGACACTGGGTGCTGGTATGACGGAAGCAATCGCTTTGGCCTGTTAATGGTGGAAAACTTGGGAGGAACACATTGAGGCCTCCAAGCCTGAATAAACTGTCTGCATCAAACTAGATATATAATTCTAATAAATTCTAATAAATTTTTTTCGAATAACCTTCCTTACAATAATTTTTTCTTAATTTGGATTCCAAGGTATTTTATATACTATTTTTAATAAAAACAATATGCTTTAAGAAATGTGTCCATGAAAGCATATTTGTACTTCTCATGTTCCATTTCAGTAAATTATTTTATAAACATTAAATTTTCAACAACTTAGCCAGTTGTGTTGGCAAAGAGAGTAGAAATTCCACTTCAGTTATTTCCCATAAGTAGAAACTAGTAATGATTTCAAAAAATTTTTTCAATAGTTCATTATTTTAGGATGAAAACTGGGCTCTCAAGGAGAAATGGGAGGGGAAAAAAAAAGAAATTGAGGGCACCAGATAGAAGAAATAACTTAGTAAATGAGGCCACACAAGGCTGATAAGCCTTTAGATACACTCCAAGTTTTAAAGTGAAATTGCCACTGTAATGGCCTCAGCAACATAAAAGCATTCCGCTCTGCTGCATCTGGAGAGGGAGGTAGCAAAGAGAAGAAATGAAAATATCAAAGATACAGGAGGCAAAAGTAGATTCCAGGGCCTCTTAAATATTACAGGTTTTGAAAAATATTTAATGATTCATACCCAACTTTTTTTTAAGAATTGTGTATACAACCCACAAGCTCATACATGCTAGGCAAGTGCTCTATCCTTGAGCTATAATAGCTCCCTGACCCTAGTCAGCATTTTTTCAATGAAAAAAACTAGAATGAAAAATATCAGATACACATATTAAATGGTTGTAAAAAATGTCTTACTGTAGTCAAAACCTTTGAAAGGCGCTATTCTAGAAAATACTAGAAGGTGCTAAAATTACAAATGCCAGCAGTTGTAAAGTGCTGGCCAATTCCAAATAACATAAAAACAAGCAAGTGGAATGAATACATTTGGGCAAGATCTAAAAAGTATATTCTAACCTTCATTTATTCACATAACTATATTCTTCCTCCTTCTTTACTTTCCCATTGGTATATTCCATCAGTAGTAATCCAAAGGTGCTTGAAGCTGCCATTTTGAACAGGCCTATGTCCAGTTCTTACCATCTGATAAACAATTCTATACTTTTGTAGAAATACCCTACTCTTAAGAGGAGTAAGCCCAGCACCACCGTTACACACATACCTTGCAAGTGTTGGCTGGCTTTAGTCATCTACAAAGTGCAAAAATACAAGTCATTAGCTCCTTAAGTGTTCAGCCCTAAAAACTAACTTCTGTTTCAAATAGTTCTTGAAGTAAGATTTTTGTATTATTTTAGTGAGAATGCATAGGGCTCCTTAAAGGTTGTGTTTGTTTTCAAAAAGATGATTATTCCTATCTCTTTATGCCAGGTCTGGAAGTCCTCCTGTAGTTTAACTTCCCTTCCCTTGTGATTGCTGTCTCCTTATTGTAGCAGTCAGTCTGCACCCAACAGACCACTTTATAAAATACTGCTATTGTGTTGTCTCCCAAAGAGTTTAAAGAAAAATCACCTTTGTCGGCCAGGTACTATGCCCTTATTCTTTGGTAAACCCCCTTAAGAAATTTCTGTGGAGGGAGTGTGACCTCTCACCTAGTACATATAGAAGTTATACATGTAGATAAATGGAATGTGTTTTCCTTCTGTGTGTGTAAAAGCAAATGAATTACTAAGTTTCAGTTACCCTTCCCGTAAAATGAGAATTACAATAGTTCATTATTACCTAAATACAAAATAACTTGTTATTTGTAAGTGCCTGTGTACTTCACAGTGACTGGTACTAAAATGTGATAAAACATGCCTGGCACTAAAACATCCCACCAATGGCCATTATTTTGATAGCCATACATGAAAACCAAGACCAAAGCAAAATCTGGGAAGAAATGAGTGCTGAGCAGTAGAAAGACTAAGACTAGTAATACCAGGGTTTTCAAAGCTAAGGGTAAAATTTTGCAAATGCAAAGGACAGTAAGACTATACAATATGGCTGAGAGAAGAAGGGTAAGAATGTGAGAGTGTATTACAGCAAATTAAGCAGAGTTGTCACTGAAGCCACAGTGGGAAGAATGGAGACTAGCCAAGAGAATGTGAATTGGTGAGCACGCTCAAAATGAGAAAATAATGAAAGAAAAAACAGAAGGAATTATCCCCAAGTGAATAATGTTCCTCCAGCTTTTCTTCCTGTTTTGAAGGAATTTTCTATAGTGATTTTTAAACTCAATTTGAAAGAGCCTTGGATATGTTTAAAAACAGAGCAAATATTACTGCCACTTCTTGGGAATTTCCTCTTCCTACAACTAGGGTTATATCCTGGCCTACTCCTTGTCCTGAGGTGGCCAAACAATTTTCTCCCTTAGTGCAGTGGCCAGCTATCACTGGAGGCTGCCCTGACCACATGCTGTTTGGCTGCTGGCCTACCATGAACCTAGAGTAGCATCTGCAAGGCAGTCACCATCAAGACCAGGAGAAAGAACTGCCCTTCCCTTAAGGGATAAACACTTACTGTTTCTGGACCCCAACATGGTATTCTTATATTTTCAATGAAATGAATGTGGGGTGCTTTGTAATTAGCTCTTAATGTTTCTGATGCATTTCAATTATGACACCTAAAAGTGCTTTTGCATTTTGTGCCAATTTAGAATTATTTCTGTTGGAGCAATGAAAAACATGCCTTCCCACTTTTGGCAACAGGTTTTTGAACCATACAAGATAAACTGCTTTTGATTTCTTTTCCAGACGTCTGAATAGTGCTAAAATTCAAGTCCATCCAATTGCAAACATTCTGAGGTGAGAACCTCCCACTGAGGAAAGAAGTGTGAAATTCAAAGGCATGACCGAACCAGGCCATATACCTGGTGTGCTAAAGTGGGAGAAAGAGATGAATGAGACAATAGCTGGAAAAGTGTTTTCCAGCTACTTTTACTGGATTTTCAGGGAGAGAAATCAAATTTCAAAGGAACACATGCAATGCACATACAATCTCCTATTTTTACTAGTCTTGACACTATCTTACGTATTTAGTTAAAATAAGTCTTTCTCTTGATATATATGTATATTTGCAAATATATTAAAGAAACAATTTTTCTATTACCATTTTGGAGATACATGGAGATTTCTGTGTACAATATAACCTGTTATCATCAGGATGAGGGAACACCTAGCAATGTTTCTGGAGAAAAAGTAGCTGATTATAAATTATAACCTAAAGACACTTACCAACTCTGAATTTTCATTTGAAAGATTAAAACGTACCAATATTGGATTTGTGATAATTTATAGAACTGAATCATTTGAGTCTGACAAAACTATGCCATCACATAAGCTAGCATACAAGATTAGCAAAACTTTGCAGGTAGTTTGTGCATATTAGTACTTTTTAGAGAATTAACTGAAGTGCCAGTACTTCCATCTGGAAAAATATAGGCACTGGGTGCACTCCTCCTATTTTCCTGTCTGGTTCATATGGTACACATTATAGGGGATTATGACATGAAAAAGAGGAAGTAGGTTTTGTTATGTCTCAATGTTTTGCTATCACAGATATAGAATAACCATAATATGATGGAGAAAGGGTAATGAAATTGTGGATTAATCTACATGTTAGATGAACTTAATCTGAAAGATGTGGAAATCAGTAAATATGTACTAATACTGCTTAAACATGAGGCACTGTAAATATATCAATGAGGTGATAAATTACTGCTAAAATTGCTATAGTACATAATTTTATATATATAGCATATATATACTAGCACCCTTTTTTCAATTCCTATTCCATTGTTATTCATTTGTGTAGAACAGGACATAAGGAAGTGGAGAACTGGAGATTCTGCTGTAGGTATGTTAGGTTAAAAAAACTTTTTAGGCACTGAAGTGGAGACATCTGTTTATCTGTTTAGGTACTTCAATAATGTCTGGAGCATACGGAAAACATCTGGATCTTTGGGTACTGAGATTATGAAATGTTTTCCTCCTCTACTCCTCTATTTACAAATGTCTTCAATGAGTATGTTTTACTATTTTAATCAAAGAAATGTACATTAAAAGCTGAAGTTTTGGGGAAGGACAGGATCAAGAGACCATACTTCCGGTATTTCTTTGCCTTGCCTTAAGAAAGATAAAAATCAAAGGTAAGATGAGACTGTGGCATTGAAATCTGGGAATAGTGACCTTCACAAACCTTTGTTTCCAATTATAAAGTACTACAGGCTTTCTAGCACCCAAACTTATGCAAATTGTTTTATAAAACACAAGCTAAAGAAATTAACCCTGTTACAACCATAATCTGTTTTGTAAATCAGGAAGTCATGGAAAACTAGCAGTGGACTATAACAAGAATTCACTGAGAGATACTGTCATAAATTTACCTTAGAAATATGATTATTATGAAAATACACTTTGGTTTAAAATGTTCTGTGAAAATGAGCTGGAGTATATTTTTCCCCTAAAATTGTGTTGATATTTTAGCTTCTATTATTATTAAATTTTGTCTTCTCTAAGCAGTATACTTTAGCTCACTGAAATTAAGCCTTTTCTGTGAGAAGCCTCCACTTCTCTTGTACAACTTAGTAGGAGGAAGTAGATAGACCAGACAGTAGCAGATGCATGAAAACTTGGATGGGCACCAGGAAGGAAGAGGACATGAAGGAAGAAGAGATGGAGGGAAGATTAGGAATAAATTCAGATAGAACAGCATATCACAACACTCCACCCACTAACAACAAGCTCCAGCCTTGGTGATGACTGGGACTGATCACAGCTGGCATGTCCTCCCTGTTGATGTTCTGAGACACTCTCCACACAGGAACCCTGATACAGCAGACAAATGACATCAAATCTGCTACCAAGTGTATCTGTTCCAAAGGGAACATCCTGTTGGTAGACTACAGGGTAGGGAAAAATGATGTCACTTCCTTTCCAATCCAGTGAATGCACTGTACAGATTTGTTTTCATTTTCCTGAACACTGAAATGAGTAGGCAAATTTTTCCATAAAGACCTAGATAGTAAATAGGCTTTGGGGGCCAAATGTTCTCTATTCCAACTACTCACTTTTACTGTTGTGGATAATAGCAACAGAAACAATTACGTAAATCAACGTGTGTAGCTCAGTTCCAGTAAAACTTTATTTACAAAAACAGCATACAGATCTGTCCTACATGGCATCATTTGTCAACACTTAAACTAAACAGCAGTTCTATGTGGGTGTGCTAAGGGTGATTCAAATAAAACTGTTTCCCTAACTTTTAACACCTCTTCCTAATTCAATGGCTATCCAGAACTGTTCCATTTAGAAAGATACTTGTAAAACCTAATGTGATCCTATTATGCAATCATATAATTGAATATAAGTACATGAATGAAAATATACTAATTTATAACATCCTAAAATTGCTCTAACAATACCTAAGTGTAAAGTCTGTCATGTCTTTCCTATCAGGCATACATTTTCTATACACACAGTCACCTATTTAGTTGGAGCTTGCTATATGTTGCTCCAAAGATAATTTTTTTTTTTTTGCTTGTTTTTGTGAGACAGGGTCTCACTATGTAGAATCCAGGCTGTCCTGAACTCACTACGTAGCTCAGACTGGCCTCAAACTAATAGCACTCCTCTTGCGTCAGCCTTTCTGAATGCTAGGATTTCAGGGTTGTGCCACCACACTTGGCCTAACATAGTTTTGTCAGACTTGGCACACCAACTTGTTTCATGTCATACTTGTAAGATGATGACTTGATAGAAGAGAACAAATGGTCAAGACACAGTATTTTCTTTATGACCAAATTGCCACTTCTTAACTAAAGTGCACTTCAACAAAGTTATCACAGGAAGAATAAATAAGTATCTTTAATATGGCTGAATAGATTAGTATTTTTCAAAACTGTGTTAAATAGCACATTTTTAATTCAAAAGCTAAAAATATAAGAGCCTAAAAATGGATCCCTATTTACCCCATTTCTGGCACTGAATGCTCATAATACTGTGAGATATAGTTTCTACCCAAAGTGTTAGAAACAATGCTGATGGGTCAACCTTGGGTTAGACAGGAAAGGAAATTCTGCCAGGTCTACTTTCCAGGGAGCCAGCACAGAAACATGGGCCAGAAAGGGTCTATGTCTGTTTGATTGGAATTGAGCAAAAAGGGATAAGAACAGGAAAGCTACTCTCCAAAGCAAGTGTTCAAAAAAAGGCCATTGATATTATATCATATACATTCATTGTGTACTTAGTAACACTGACAGGTTCATATTAAAAAAGAATTTCTAGGAATCAAAACTACTGACTCAAGTAATTGTTTTCACTTTTCTCCCCAAACTTCAAAACTTAAATTTATTTTATATAAAAAGAGAAAATTACATCAAATTTGTCTAGATTTATCAACAAAGTGGCTTAGACTTAAATGTTCTCTAAAAAAGGCTGTAATTTTTATGTTCAAACTTATAGATGTGTCTGCTCTTAATAGTATTCACAAGGCACTGTACTACTACTACTACTACTACTACTACTACTACTACTACACACACACACACGTCCCTACATGTTTTGAGCAATCAGGAAAGGCCATCTTATTTGACATTTAGCTGGGCTTTGAAATACAGATAAAAATTACGATTGCCAAAATTAAGGCAAAAGGGAAAGAATTTCACACTTAATAAATACTGTTCCAAAAAGACTTAGAAGTGGATTGTGCTAAAACATTTACATGGGATATGAGGCTGGAAAGGTCTAAAGAATTATGAGTAAAATGGAAAACAAACAACAAAAACCATTATTTTCTACTCTCCTGCCACAATGACTGTTCAGATCAAATAGCTATTTTCTAATAATACTGTTCACTCATTGCACAACAGATAGGCAGTTCACACATGTATTGTAGTTACCTCACAGGTGTCTCACTGCAAATAGCAAAAAAATGTGCTACCAATGATGTGTTTTCTTGTTGATAACCTTAGAAACAGACTTATTCTGAAAGGTCTGTAACAAAGGAGTTTACAATGTTCTTATCTTTAACCCCTGCATTTTAAATTTAAACAATTGTTTGCTGATTAATAGAAACTTAAAAAAAATAATTGTCAAAGCTAAATTTACTCTTTTAGTCAAAAACAAAACAACAAAAAAAGCAGCTTGTAAAGGGAAATAGTTTTCATATTAGTTAACTGGTCAGCCAGCCATGCTTTAATTGATTCTGTGCTATAAAAATCTCATGTATCACGTCCAGGGGGAAATGTCAAGGACACCACGAACTTCACATTACAGATGAGCTTGTGTGCCACTACAGCCTGCTCAGCTTAGGTTATTTTCCTATTAACAGTTCTACTATTTAAGTCAAAGGCCAGAAACCTGTATCTTCTGCATTCTCCCGTACTGCTGTCATGGCAATGATATCTCTTAAAAGATAAATGTCATACCTTCTTCTTCCATGCCAAGCACCATTACTCAATGATCCCTCTACCATTCAAGCTTTCACAGTTTTCTAATTTCCCCACCCCTGCCTATTATACCTCTAGCTTTAAAGGACCAAACTCCTCTCTAGTTTTCACATGCTCCTTTTTAGTTCTGATACACTGTGGAAACTATGCTACTGAGTTGGAATGTCTTGCTGTTCAATAGCTGAAGTTTCTAATTTAAGGCTTGATTCAGATGTCACTAGTTCTAGGAAATTTCTTTGACAATCTCCTCTAAGTTATTATTCCCCTTCAGCTACTGTAGCATTTTGGACAGTTTTACTGCTGTACTGAATGTATTTCACACTGGTCTCCAGAGTTAAGACAGAACTTCCTAAAGGGAAGGTACTACTAAATGTTATCCCTTATCAACAATAAGCAAGTTTGATAACCAAAAGTTAAAATGTAAGATGGTCAAACAAAAGTCAACATCATACCAAGTGCTAACTGAGCTCAAGGAAGGTTAATTATCAGGATAATCTGTTTGTCCAGTCACCAGATATGTCAGTTATGATTAATATTTGTCCATATATTTTAGTAGGCAAATTAGCTATTTGGATTTCAAGAGCATCGTCTTCAAGAGAAAATTCTAGTGAAATGTATTTTGTGTTCACTTTAATGTATAAGCATTTTTAAAATAAATGTGTAAAGATCACTAGTAACTTTCTTGAAATAGCTTAAGTCTTGCCACCTGGTATCCCTATTCATGAGTTCCTAAAGGACAAAGATGCCTTGAGTTTTCTATTCATAAAACACTCTGGTATTAAATAAATGTTTAATGAAAAGACAATTCATCCATCTAACTTCTTAGGTGAGTCATATATGGAAGTAATCTGCATGTGAATTGCCAAGTGACAGAAGCAGAAAGCAGGGTGAAATGAAAGTTCTGAAGTATGATGTTTATTGTCTGCTACCAATTTATTTCAGTGAGAGACTACTGTAAGTATGGCTAATACTTTACTTAAGTAGTACAGGAAAAAGATCAAAATCTAAAGCAGTTTCAGAAAGATTACAATTGTAAGATGCACCGTGGATAGGTATGAAAAGAAAACCCACCTCTTATTCTTGTAAGAGAAGTTAATGCCATTAAAGAAAGCCTGGATCTTGAAGGAGGAGATGTTTTGGGTTCTATGGTTTCCTTTTCATTTCATCTCTGGGTTATGTGATGCCCATCAATATGTTTGGCCTTGTTTCTATGGTCCAGTTTTTATCATTTGAGAATAGTACCTAATTGGTGAATTATTTCAAGTTCCTTTATTTTCTCTGATGTTTAGCTACTATGGATTCAGCATCATGAAACAGTCCATAAGGATAAAAACCCAACTGTATTATTAGGGACTCTAGCAAGCTATAAAATGGGGGTAAAGATTTAAAATTTAAACACTACTACATTTAAATCATCTGAAGCATTACAATTTGTATTAATATACTATGGAAAATTAAAACCTAGATCTTACTGTGCATTTTACTTGTTTTTAAATCAAGGAATTTCTGTATATTTAGCATCCATACAGATAATTTTAATGCTAACAGTACTAACTGGAAGGTCATTATCTTGTGAAAAGAAACTTTTATTTTTATAGTTCAAAAACCGAATGAAAACGATAGGCACATTTGTCCCATATGATTCATACGCTGAACCTAAAATGCAAAACAAAAACTATTGCTGTACATGTAATACATATTTCAAGTTCTTGGAACAGGGAATAAAAAAAATCATTACAAAATTTCAGTATGAGATATCAAATCATTACAGAAAAAGTTGGTAAGACGATGGTGTCCATGTTCTGTAATGAGATAGAACAATGTACATTTCACTATTCAACCTGAAAAGAGTGAAGAATAAAGTGAGGATGTCTCAGCTCCTTTCACTCATGTCTATAGTAAGGATTCGAATAATGGGTATTCTCCTTATCAACAACAGAATTTAAGTTCTAACACTTGCAATTTCATATTGGATGAAAACTTAAGAATCCTTTATTCTGACAGTTTATAAAATAAAGTAACTTCAAGAAGAATTAAATCTGTAGAAATCTGAGACCCATTTCTGTTCTGAGAGGGAGGGAGGGAGAGAAAATGAGAGAAATACGTAACAGGAGAATAGATTTCTAATTTTGAATTTCTGGCCCAAATTTGCCACATAGTCAAAACAAATTACCTCATAAAGCTTTATAAAAAACAATGGCATTTCACAAAGAAATTCTGTCTATTTCTTTAGCATGCCCACTAAAACCAAAGGAAGGTAAGAAACGAAAGTGGAAGCAGAAGGGACAGACTTAGAGTGGCTCCATTGTAGAACTAAGCAGCTGCCTAGGAGACACAAGGAGAACAAGGCCAGATTTGACAGGGTCCCCCAAGTGTTCCCTGGCTCCTACACCATCTGTCTATGTTTGGAGCTTTTTCATTCTTTTAGTAATTTACCCTTCCTAAGAAATATGCTTAAAAATTAAAAAACAAAAGAGTAAAAATAATAAAGTTTAGTTACTGAGTTGAAGTACTTAGATCTACAAAGAGTAAGATATTTGACAAAGTATATATTTGTATTTAATTCAAAAAGGAGACATGACATTATAAATTTCATCTCAATCTTAAATGTCTTTGACTCTATGACTATTCAAGTACACACTGTTGCTCTAAAATGTACTTGATATACCTGCATTAATTATGCTAGACCAAAGACTCACACCTAAAAAAAAAAAAAAAAAAAGCAACCATTTACACTTACTAAGAAAAGCAAATGTTTACTTCAAATTATAGTATATGCTTTTCAATCACAAAAAGAAAGAAAAGAACAGTGCTCCGACAGTGGTCACATCCTGTGCAAAAAAAACATGAAATACAAAAATGGTAGCACAAGGGATTCAAGCTGCTTACATTGCAAGAGAAAGGAAATACAGTAGCTGAAATACAGCACTTCTGGGAATCAACTTCTAAACCAAACAGAATGTCTTTGAAATGATTAGATTTATTTGTGTATTAGTAAGAAAGCCCCACCACCATAAATAGTACAATATTTAAAAATAAAAAAAATTATTTATATCTATCTAAGATAGACAGTGTATTTGTATGTTAGACCTCTTTAAGTGCAGAAGGTGGTTTAGGTTTTGCCTTTTTTTTAATTAAATAACTGCCCATATGCTTTATAAAGTTCCACTCAATCCCAAAAGCCAATTTAAATCAGGGAATATGTTATCAAAGTTGCATAATTTCATTTGGGACTGCCAGCAAGTTAAAGTCTCAAATCAAGTCTTAAACATAAATGTTCATTTTTAATCAATGAAAAGTTAAAAAGTTCTCAAATCTTCATTATCCTCTTGAACTTGCCCTTCTAAATGATCCTCAGACTGCAATTCCTAGTTTGCAAATAAAAGAATGCAATATGCATCATACTTCAAGAAAAGACGGTGATGTCGAACTAACAGGCTTCTGGATCTTTTCCCTGCTCCTTTCAACCTTCTTTATAATTTCTGCCACTATGCATACTGAAGAGGTGAGACCCAAAAGAAACAACAGATCTGCAAAAGAAAATAAGCTGAGTTTTACAATTCTTTGAAATTTATCGTCGCAAAGTGTAACTGTTTACATTCTTCTAGCAATTTACCATGGTTTTTAAAAACATTGTTTTATAACTATTTCATGAGATATCATTACCTTCAGTTAAAAATACAAAAATAGAAGGTCAAAGGTATTAAACAGTTTATCCAAAGTCACAATGCTAGGAAAATCAACAGCCAGAATTAGAACCCACATCCTAGGACCACTTTCTTTGGAACATAAACTTATGTGGCTAGCTTTTACCAATAATAACAAAAAGAAAAGTTTTCTATTTAATAGATCACACATCCCTTTTTAAAAGTACTAGTCACAAAGTAGTATCAAACTTGATTGAAAATGTTATCTGGAGACTAAAAATGTTGTATCAATATGTCCTACTTCAAAGCCTAGAAGACTAAATCATTACCAAGTATATAGTATCTCAATTCTTATTAGTTAGAAAATTTCAACTGTCTCCTTAAAACTATTATTTTTAAAAAGAAAGTGATTAAATATATAATTAAAATTTTGAAATTAAACTAGTTCAATTTTAAAGTAAATACAGAGCAAAAAAAAATTAGTGAGGCTATTATCTAAATACACAGATTAATTTAAAAATCTAAAAAGTGCTGGGCATGGTATTGCACATCTGTAATTCCAGCACTCTGAGGCTGAGGAAGGAGGACTGCTGCAAGTTCAAGGCCAACCTGAACTACATACAAGCAGACCTTGTCTCAACAACAACAACAAATCTAAGAATTATGAACAGGATTCCCATCAACTACATTGTTCTTCACACCACAAATAGGAAAGTAATTTTTAAGTGTACAATATTATACATTTAATGCAATGTTTGAAAAAATATGTAATTTACACAGAAAGTTGATAAAACTATGCTTTCAGGGTCCAACTGATATTTTATGAAATGAGTCTTGAGAATAACAGGAATAGTGAAATATTAGCTACCTAAATAGTATAAGAGCAATCTGGATTTCAGTGAAGTTAAATCTAGCCCTCAATCATTCAAGATCTTGTAACTTTTTAATAAAAGTATCAAAAAGTTATAAAACACAATTACTCTCCAACAAATTGTTTGCTATTATTTCAAAATCAAATATGATTTTGTAATAATTGACAAAAAAAGAAAAAAAGTTAAAACTGTAGAATTAGGGAGAATGATTCCCCTCAACTTCCCTCAATGAAAAAAATAAAGTATATTCTTTTTTCAGGTCACATGGGTTACTTAGTTACCCTAAGTTTATATTAGCACAAACACATTAGAAACTAAACCCTCTAAAATATATAAAGACAGCATTCTCTTTACCCAGTATACTCAAGCTCTCGGTCTGAAAAACCTTCTGAAGTGGAGGAAAATAAATAACTAGTAATTGTCCCATGATGGATCCAAGAACTGCATAGCAAAACATTTTATTACTGCAGAGTCCAATCTCAAACACAGACTTGGTCTGTTGGCAAAGCAAAGAGTACAATTATTCTTTAAGTACAGAAATAACTTCTTACATTATTATTCTTGCTTTCAATTTTTCAATAATCAGTATCACTTATGTACCACTGAATTCTACAGTGTTAAAACCATGAAATCTCTTACTTTTAACTATTATTTTGGAATAATTCAGATGGAATAAGAGTAAATTTTAAAGCAACTTTTACCAAGAAAAGGCCTGCTAAATGCACTAGATTCCACAGAAAGGCCCTAAGATACTTTATATTTTGTTCATTTTTCTGTCCATACATTAAAGTAGGTAATTTAATACCCTTTCTTGAAGAATAGACCTAACTATGTGTTTACCAAAAAGAGTAAAACTGTCTTTAATGAAACAGAAACATTACAGCTCCTTAATGATAACTGACTATAAGTGAAAACTTCTAGTATGGCAAATGGTAATAAATATAATTAAGGAGTCATAAAGTGCTTTAAAACTGAAAGCCATGCCTCCAATCTAAGTAGTTTTCAAAAATAATATGCTCTAAAAAAACTACTAAATTCTAGGTTATGATTCTCTATCAAAACATTTTTAGACCAAGAAGCACTAACACTTTAAATTATAACATGGGAAGAAAATACCTTAAACTTGGATACACTGACAGGAGTGATGGGTAACAAATGTGCTCTTGTCAGAACAACACTTTTTTCCAAAAGCAGTCTAATTCCATCCAAAGCCCATAAGGCTTGTCCCTATGTCCAGATAATGTTAGCCTGAATCTATCCTATAGGCTACACATGATAAGAGAATGGAATAAAGATCAGACAATATCACCTGTGATTTACTTTAATCTCTGAGCCAAAGGTAAAGCTGATCTACCCAAATAAGGTCACCCTTACTGTTGACCAATGACACATGTTTGCAAGAAGGCTATGTCTGGAACTGTCATCTGTAGCTACAAACCCCAAGCAAAACTAACAACCTGTAATGCTTGCCTATGGACTATTAGAAAGTGCTCTACATATTTGGGTTAATTAAATGAGATCAGCAAAGCGAACCTGAGATCTGGAACTCAATGCATTAAACATATCAAAAAATACAAAGCACGTGAAGGTCATCGTAGTGTCTCTAGGTGTTATCACATTGTCTCGCAGCTGTCAAAAGGAAAAAAAAAACCTTTCAGCGGCTGAATTAAATGCTGTTAAAATGTTAATATTTTTCTTCCATTACAATGAAATAGCTTTAGTCTAAGAGGTAAAATATACAAGCTACCTAAATTTCCTATAAGTCACCTAGTGAACAACTGTAGTCTACATAATGAAATGTAAAAATTCTTATGAACCTTATACTGAATACTAAAACACTATTACCAATAACAATAAAGTAGCCACTTAAGGACTGAGATTTTTTTCTAACTATTAACATTTTTATGTATTAAATTTTATTATATGTGATAATACTCTGCAGATTTAATAACTTTAAGTCACAAATCAACAATTCTATCAGCCCAAGAAGACTGAAATCAAACCTTAAAATGACTGTATCATATTTTCACTCAGAGCTTTCTTAACTTTCCACTCTCCTGTGTAACACATAAAAATAACTAAAATTCCTATCATATAAATGCATCATAATATAGCTGCTTATCCAGTGAATATACCTCACGCCAGAAGACAAACAAAGTCCCACAAACAATGATTATTGATGAAACAAGTATTTTAAGTATCAAATTTTTAGTCAAAATGCTGTCCTTCCAGTTGCGAGGAGGTTTACGAATGACGTCTTTATCCACTGGTTCTACTCCAAGGCTTTAAAGCAAACAGAAATATGAATTTAGTGTTAAAGTTTGTATTTGTTACTTTCACAACCTAACTTCAATTATCGAAGCAAAGTAAATCCTTTCTTATGAAAAAAAAATGTTTAATCATGAAACTTTGGCTATGATTACTCAGAATAAACTACTGTTTGGCATGACAGATGTGGCTATTTTCTCCAGGGGAGCGGGGGAGATATTGATTGAGAAAAGCCACTGATTTTGTCACTGTTTCTCTCCTCTTTTAGACTTATTAGCACAGTTTGACAGGCAATTAATGGTCAACTTTAAGAGAAAACTTCAATTTAATTTGCATATAAATTTACTTCAACTATCCCATTACTACAAAATATAATAGACACTCAGGTCCTTCAAAACTTTATAAACATTTGAACACTTCTAAACTCGGTAATATAACCTATGTAATAATGCTAAGCTCAAGAATTTTCTCCATTACATACAAATTTTAGAAATAAAAAACTTACATCCTAAGGACAAGGAGGGACTGCACCTACTCCCTGATCTGTTCTCAACCAAAAGCTAGGCATGTAACACAATGTAATGGCTCAGATCCGCACTTCGTGAATGAACAGTCAAGAAAATAAATGATATACACATATTACACAATTTATAACAAACATGCTGCTGCAATATTTTCCAACACTGTCCATAATAAAGCTTTAAAACTTAATTATCAGGGTTTCATATCTTCCTTGTCTTACCAGTTCATGCATGAAAAAACTTACCTCTGAGCTGGGGGTCCATCCATAATAATATTGATCCACAAAATCTGCATTGCATTGAGAGGATTAGGAAAGTTCATTAATGTAGCCAATGATATTAAAGTTAATGCTGCTATACTCCTGTTGAAAAAGAAAGTCATTTAAAAATCTGCTAGCATAATAAATTTCCTATTGATCCTATGGTAACATTTTTGGAGCACTTAAAAGTCTCATGTTACTACTATGCTTTTAAAAGGAAACCTACCATCCAAGTAACTAATGTTTCAATCACGTGAACATTTTAAAGCGCAGAGTATTTTAACAAAAGATTTTCAAGATTACCAATAGCAAAGAGGAAAATTTTTAAAATCTATATAACAACATTTAATTGTTTTTTGATGATAGAAAATCCCTTCTATTTTTTGGAAAGGGATACCAGAAGAATACTGAGATGTGGCCCATCCTCCTCTAAAGATTTCAGAAGCTATTAAATAAATCCCAAGAGTTATATAGTCCCTCAGTATCCACAGGGTTTAGTTCTAGGACTCCCCCTAGAATACCAAATTTCCAGTTGCTTACATAAAACGCCACAGTATTTGTATATAACCTATACATATGCTCTTTTACACTTTAAGTCATCTCTAGGTTATTTATCATACCTAACATAACGTAAATGCTACATAAATAGTTGGTACACTGCATTGTTTCAGGAATAAAGACAGGTAAGAAAGTCTATACTTGTTCAGTACACATGCAAATTTTTTCCCAATATTTTTAATCAACAATTGAACCCACAGATGTGGAACCCTCAGATAGAGGGCTGACTATATATTTTGATAATGATATAGACAATTTACTTATCACATTTAGAATCTGCTTTCATGCCACTTTTTAACCCCACAATGCCATTTTCTTTTTAGAAAACTTACTAATAACTCTTCAGTTTCTGCATTCTGCTAAAGCTACTTTACAAAACTTATCTACGAGACCCATAGTGACAAACTTCTTGCAAACTTACGTGCTCAGCTGAAATCTAACAAAATTTTTAATGTTGTTATAAATCCCTTTACCCTCTTCAATTGCTGACCTGAAATTTTAAAAATAAAGATGGAATGAGAAAACCACATACATATAATTAAAAAGAATTTTAATTCTTATTCTTAAAAAGATATCTGAACATTAATATCACATACTGTCTCTCTATACAAAAGACAACACTTGGGGGCGAGGGGGCAGTGGCGCAGTCCTGGTGATTGAATCCAGAGTCTTGTGAACGCTAAGCCAATGTTCTACCACATAAACCACTACCACCACACCTGCTTTTCAAATTTTATTTTTTGAGACAGGATCTCACTAAATTGCCAATGTTGGGCCCTAACTTGCAATCCTCTTACCTAATCCTCTTGAGTAGCTGGGATTACAGGCATGTCTCACTATAAGCACCTTCTTTAACCCTCAAAGTTCATTTTTCTTAGTTTAATTATTATATCTCACAAAAAAATTAAACAGCAATGAGATATATAAGAATTATGGAATTTAAACTACCTATTGCTCCCATATACAAGTAGATAATATGATATAGAGTAATTAAATGATATGGTTTATAAATATTTATATCAATTCTCTCAACCACTTGACTGAATACAGGAAAATATTTATTTTTCAAAAAACTTCTTCCTCCCTTCCAAGATTTTTATACAGCTCTAATAATGGAGAGGGATAAAGGTATGAATGTGAACCAGATGATTTTTCTTACTGTAAAGTCATGCACATTCTGATAACCTGAACTTAACTAACATAAAGGCCCCCAATGAAGGGTCACTGTTAACTATCATACTAATGACCAAAAAAATGTGACGTCAGCTGGCACTTAGTAAACATTTCTTAAATGAACAGCCCTGCTATGTATTATATTGATTGCATCCATATAAATTATTTTCTGCAGAACTACACATAGGCTATAAAACAAGATTAATTAATCTAGAAACATGGCTTTATTTGCCCAGTGTTTAAATACAACTGACTCTTTTTCAGTTGAATTATCTGGGGGTAACATCTAGCAAAGGACATGAGAAGAATCTCTAATATGCATTCACTGCAACAAAACTTACATTATGGTTTGGAAGTCATCATCTACCAGGATCATGTCTGCTGCCTCCTTGCAAACATCTGTGCCAGTCTGGCCCATTGCAACTCCAATGTCTGCAGCCTTCAGAGCAACTGCGTCATTTACTCCATCTCCTGTCATGGCTACAACTGCCCCGTTCTTCTGTAGAGACTGAAGTAAGACAAGAGAAGAGGGTGGAGAGAGAAATTGTGATAAAAATCTTGCTTCCACATCAATAATGGGATAAAAAAAATTTCCTTATTTTTTCACATAATTAAGATTAAAATAATATAGACCACCCATTTTTTAATAAACTTCCATATAAGGAGCTCTCTCTAGGGGACTGAATCCAGGTAGGTAAGCAGACAACACTGAGCTAGATCCTCAGCCTTTTTACTTTTTATTTTGAGACAGGGTCTCACTAAACTGCCCAAGCTGAACTCAAATATGGGACACTCCTACCTCAGCCTCCCAAGTAGCTGGGATTAGGTGTTTACCACTACACCTGGCATACAGAGATTATAGCAAGATAAACCTTACAAAAAGTTGCTACTAATATTCTCATCCATGCAAAGTGTATGTCTGAAGTCTGATATATAGCTGAATATACAATGATTCTCAACCAGCGGCAATTTTGTCTCCCAGGGGACTTTTAACAGTATTGGGAGACATTTTTTATTATCTTGACTTGGGAGATGCCATTGGTATCTAATGAGTAGGGACCAAGAATGCGGCTACCTGCCTAGAATAATACATAGGACCACCCCTCACACAAAGGAACTGTCTAGTCCAAAACGCCAACAGTGCCAAGACTGAGAAACTCTGAACTGTACAATGGCTGGCTTTTGTAATTAATAACCTAAGCCCATTCACTATTGGATACTACATCAGTTGCTCTAATACACAGTCATTGCTATGTAACGATGACCACTTTACTCACATGTCTATGGTAATGCTGATGTGAACAAACCTACTGTGCTGCTGACTATGTAAAAATACAGCCCATACCATTATGTTCAATTTGATGACAAGAAATGATTACAACTGGTTTAGGTCTTTGCTGCAGTTTTACCATTATTTTAGTATACTCCTACCAAGAAAGTTTACCATAAAACAGTACTACTGTGTCACAGCAGCAGCAACATCACACATCTTATGTTTAGACACCTCTTGATTTCATCAAGAGACTCCATGGAGTGACTGACAGATACCACCTAGGTTAAGTACAGGCATGATGTTCACACAATGAAAAAACAAACACCTAATGAGCTGGGTGTGGTGGCACAGGCCTGTAATCTGAGCACTCAGGAGGCTGAGGGAGGAAATTTGAGGCCAGCCTTAGCTACATAGTGAATTCGAGGCCACCCTTAATTACATAGCAAGACCTTGTCTCAAACAAAAGAACAAAATAAAACATCACCTAACAAACATACTCCTGCTATTAAACAACAAATGGCTATATTTGACTAATCTTAGTAATTATAGCCTTTAAATATTGCTCACACTCTCATTAGTACTTTTTTTTGTTGTTGTATTTGTTTCTAATTTATTATCATTATTCACATTGGGATGACTTAGCAGTGGAACCCTATCAGAACATACTTCTACACTAACTTTAAAAAGTTATTTCATATTCAACTTTTTTTTTTTTGGTACCAGGGATCGAACTCGGGACCTTGCGCTTTCGAAGCAGGCGATGAAACCACTGCGCTAAATCCCCAGCCCCTCATATTCAACTTATTTCACAAACTTTCCTTCTATTTCTTCCAATGCCAGTTAAATTTCTATTAGTTTTTCCATGGCAATACCTTTCTTAAAAAATGTCTGTTTTGGGCCAGGGATTTAGCTCAGTGGCACCGTGCCTACCTCTAAAGCATAAGGTCCTGAGTTCAAGCCCCAGTACCAAAAAAAAAAAAAAAAAAAATGCCTGTTTTGTATCATAATACTTCTGACTTTGATGCTTTATCAATACTCCTTGTAATGCAACATAACAGAAGCCAAAGTAGCAGCATTTTTGTATAGAGAAATATAACAATCTGATTTTGAGACACTTACCTTAATAATTTTCATCTTGTGTCTTGGGCTAGCTCTGTAAAATACCGCAACCTGTTAAAATACAGGATATATTAAAGACCTTCAGTGTTAGGAAATGTCATAATAATTCATGCATTTATAACAATTTTACTTTTCAACTTGAGCTGTATTTAATTTGTCATAAAGATCAAACTTAATCAATATAACATGTTTGTCATACTAAAATGACAGTCACTTCAATCCTTACCAAAAGTATCCTAGGCAAGACACAATCTAAACAAATTGTTCAATGTACATCACTAGGTTTAAACTGTGAAGATAAAATAGCTATTGTTTCAGAGTATTCCAGGGATGAAAAAGGAAAACTTCTCCTGTACTTATTTCCCTGTGACTCAGGTATACTAGGGCAAATAAAGAGCATCTGCTTGTCAATGTCTATGGAGCCACTTTTTACAGTGTGCAGCGTCTACTCACCCTTTTTTACGTAGGATAATGCAGTCAACCTGTCTTCCACTGTATGTTTAAAACTGCCTAAATAATCTTTCTCCAAACCATATATTTAATCCCTTTTCCTGACCCCATCTCTTGGTTTCTTGAAACCTTTTCACTGTGCCCCACAGTCAGCTACCAACAAAATCTCCCATATGCTCAACTCTTTTTTTATTTAATCGGTACGTGTTTGTGATACATAGTAATTACATTCATTTTAGGAAAGTGTTACCTACACATATCATGCTGATCATTATCAATATCCTATCCCCCTTCATACTTTCTCCCTGTCTCTCTTTTCCCACTCTCCTTCCCCATCTCCAAGATCAATATCCCTGCTTCCTATCATCTCTCCCGTTTTAATCCTTGTATTTTGGGTTTCTTTTATAAGAAAAGACATATGATAATTAACTATCTGTGTCTAACTTATTTCACATTAGGGTGTCAAGTCCATCCATTTTCCTACAAATGACTCAAATTTATTCTTCTTTATGGCTGAATAATAATCTACTGTATAAATATACCACATTCTCTTTGTCCATCTGTTTGGTACTGTACATCTTAGCTGCTTCCACAGTCTGACTATTGTGAACTGTGCTACTATAAACATAAGTATGCATGTATCCTTAACCTAGGTTTTCCACACATCCCCACCATACTTTATAGTCCTCCCTCTCAAACAGTACCACCAAGAGAGCGAGGGCGGGGGGGGGGGAGTGGTATATGTTCTCCATTCTCCCTTCATAAGACCTGTTTTAAGTGTCACAGGAGTTTATACTTCCCACTGGCTTCATGCATTCAATGCTCCAGAGAGCTCCAAAACCCTCAGTTCACAAAGGTTGCAATTTCTGCCTGTTACTCTCTTCCACAATACTCAGGTCATAGTAATTTTCACACCCATATAATACACCATTCTCTCTCCTAAGCTCCCAGAAGATTCATTCCAATTAGTTTTTCATACCGCCAACTATCTCCTTTCTCTAGTCTCACTATGAGCTAACAAACTTATCTCCCTCCTATCTCAGAGAAAAGAGAATCAACATGTCTATAATTCTAGCACACAGGAGGCTAAAACAGGAGGATCACAAGTTCCAGGCAAGCCCATATAACTTAGAGAGTCCTTGTCTCAAAAATAAAAAAATGGCTGGGAATGTAGCTCAATGTGAAGGCCCTGAGGTCAATTTCTAGTGTATGTGGGGAGGGGGGGGGTGCCACAATCCCCACCACCAATATCTGTATCCAGTCACTATCCTTCTCTTATTTTGCTATGCAAAGGAGCTGAATATACTTCTAGTACAGGTCAAATAGTCCCCTTCCTTACCTATTTAAGATCAGGGGTCTTGAAATTCTTCTCTCTCCTATATTTCACCACTGAATCTTCACCATAAGTACACAGGCATATTATTGGTCCTTCCATTTAAAAAGGGTAGTATCAACAATAAAGATGCAGCAGCGTGGAAAAAATTTTGCTAAGAGGAAGGAGGATTTCTGGAGTAAAACTCAGGAAGTTGCCTTTCCTTGCTGTCTCCCATTCTCTTCAAAATCCATTCCAATTAGGCTGCTATCACCACTGCTGCACTGAAACTACTATTCCACACTATCAAGACTTCTGCCCACCATCACATTGCTGACGCCACTGGTCATCTCTTATCTGACTTAATGTCCTGAAATACTTGCTCTTTCTCTTGCCTTCCTGGCTGTTCCTTTTGTGCAGGATTCTCCTGACCTATCTGAAGTCTAAAGTTCTTAGACTTTGCCTTGTCAGAGGTCTAAGAACTCCCTACATGCTTTAGGTGAGCTTATCCAGCCTTACTGCTTTCCACTTTATCCACATATATTTTACCTTCTCCCCAGACATCTCTTCTGAAATTCAACTGATAAAACTAATATACCTACCTATTTCATCTTGTCTCCTCTCAAACTTAAACATATCCCAAACTGAACACTTGTTATTTTCCACCAAATCTTGCTCTTTCCTATCCTATGTTAATGGCAAATACATCCTTGCTCAGCTCCAAATTTTGGGAGCCATCCGTAACTTCCTTTTCTCTTGATGTCACGAAAGCAAATCTTGTTGATTTCAACCACCTTACTCCAAAATCATTGCCAGCAACCTCAGTCCTCACCCTCCAAATTGATTTTCATTATGTCTGCTCTTACCTCTTACTATCTGTTCTCAACCCACTGGCCAGAGTGAAACTTAAAACGGGTGTCCAATCACATATATCTTCTGCTCAAAGCCCTCCAATGATGTATCTTTCTCCGGACAAATGCCTAAAACTCTTTATCTATTAAATTTGACATGAAATGGAGGCCTCAACCCACCCACTTCCACCATGAATCTTCTCCCACCTGAACTACACTGGCTTCCTCACTGTTCTTCAAACATGCCGGGTACACTCACTTCAAGGCCTCTGCTCATGTTTCTGTCTGTAGTGTTCCTCCCTCAGATCTTACACAGCCTGCCCTTTCGAGGGAGGGTTTCCCTGGTCATGCTATCTTAAAGTTTCAATCTCCTCCTTTCCTGCTTGTTTAGATGCTCTTTAGCACTTACCTCTCTGTATGCTATAGCTTAGATCTGAAATGTCCCCCAAAAGGCTCACATGTTGCAAGCTTAGTCCCCAATGCAGCAATGTTAGAGGTGGGGTTTTTGCAAGGTCACTGGATTCTGAGGGCTCTAATGAGGGATGGACTCATAATTTGAGATGATAAAATTTGTAGAAGGGGAGCTAGGTAAAGGAAGTAGGTCACTGAAGTGTTTCCTTTAGTATCTTGTCTGTGGCCTCTTCCTCTCTGGTTCTTCCCCTCTCTCGGCTGCCACAAGGTGAGCAGCTTTCCTTTACACCCTTCCACCATGTTTCTGCCTCACCACAGGATTAAAAAGCACTGACTGGGGCCAGGTGACCAGGCAGTGAAACCTCTAAAACAGTACAACAAAATAAATGTCTTCCTTTTAAGGTGCTTTCCTCAGGAACTTTATCACAGCAACAGAAAGCTGTCTACCACAATATATATGTACAAAATTACATGTTATGTGAATGAATAAACAACTGAACAAATCTCTGTACCATCAGAAAGACTATTCCCAGTTTCTCTCTTTTTAATAAAGGTCTAAATTGGGATTATTATATTCTCAGAAAAAAAAGACTCAAATGAACTATATAATATGTTGCTGATCATCCTTGGGTCCTCTAGATCCCATGAGTCACATAACTCACTTGCTCAAAACTCCATTCAGAAACTCTTAGTGCATCTTTGGTTTTTTTTTTTTTTGGTACCAGGGATCGAACTTGGGACCTTGCACTTATGAGGCAGGCATCGGAACCACTGAGCTAAATCCCCAGCTGCATCTTTGAAAATTAGTAAGCTTCAAAGTATACTGGGCTACTCAAAGTCTACTGGTAATCTTTTAAGTGAAAATTCTAATTCCTATAGAAATTAATCATGTAGCACATAGCACTGCAACACAGGAGTTTAGTAAAAGCTTCATGAAGGTTGCAGAGAATATTTAAATAAGCTGATTACAAATGCTCAGCTTATACAGACTAACATTCTGCCTTTGTTCCACATAATTTTTGAACCTTGCAAATTCCCCTTTGTAGCCACTCTGTGTTATCAAGAATGGCAAGCCACCAACTGTTGGACTAAAGCCGTATTTCTTTTACACAGTAGCAAATTATGTGGCATGCATCCAGTACACCAATTACTTAATTAAGTCTTTGGCATTTCAAAGCTTTGATGGTATCTCAAAAACAGGAGTTTTGAGTAAGCAGATCTCAATATAATCACTTGGCCTTTTGTGGTACATAACACCACATGGAGTAAATTCAATTCTTTAAAGCACCGGAATCTTGTTGAGTTAAAGTACTGAAGTTTAATAGGTACAAAATTATGGCCTAAAGAAACTACATCCAAAACAAACATACACCAGAAATTACTAGAATTTTAACTATATCACTATCTCATAGAACTTCAGCTTGGAGATAACTGAATTTCCCTTAATAATAAACCTCCCACTTTTATGTCCGTTTCTTAGCTTGGCAAAAGGGAGAAACAATGACTAAATACAATACAATCACTGTAGTTTGGGAGTAGAAAGGAAGAAAATAGGAAGACAGGCCAACAGAAAGGCAGTGGCCAAGAAGCAGAATTATGTCAGAAAAGGAGAAACCACAGGGAATAAAGAGGGTGGGCCAAAAGATGACCATCAAAGGGAGGGGAGCAAGGCTACGTTATCTTCAGAAGGAATCTCCCAGCGTATTTTTCCTTTCTTGTCCTTTTCAGTGTCTTATTTATGGACAGCACTCACAGTTCTTTTAATATTAACTGATAAGGTATACTAGGGAAAGAAAATTTAAAAAGGAGGAAAATATTACAGAAGTAAAGGAAACAGGTGTTTGTGGAATTAGAATAACTTACCAAAGGTCCTCAAATATACCAAGGCAGATAAAAAGGAAATTGATGCAATATAGGAAAAATAGGTGACTGAAATAAGATTTACAACCTCCTGAAAATTAAATATATAAATTGGGATTATGGCGACTTCATTAACAGATTCAGTGGCAATACAAATGTAATGATGTAAAAATCAGAAAACAAAAGAATGAAAGAGGATAACCATTCCTATCACTGAAAATTGTAGGAAATGGAAAGAAATTTTAAGAAAACGCTGAGAATTGCCAGATGTATTTAATAAATAATTATACAACCTCACTTTCCATACTACCATTTAAGTGACTCTAGGTCAAAAGAACATAGCAAACGTTGAAAGATTTGAAAGATATTCCACAGAATTATGAAATGAAAGGTGCATAATATTTAAATAAGGAATAGAATTAATATGACTTTAGGATATGGGACAACCTCAGTGAATTGATGACTTAGAACAAAAGTTCTGCTTTATTTGTAAACACTAATTAAAGCTATTCAAACTAATCTGAACCAAAAGCAGAAGGCCAAAAATACATGTTGTTCTAAGAGAGTTATATGAATGCAAGAAGTGGGAAAAAGATACAGGAAGGGAGGAAACAGTCCTGCTAATAAAAATATTCTGTAATATTTGGAAAAGACCTAGTCAAAACACATGAAATACTTTTAAGGCAGTCTTGGTATTTAAGGAATTCCTCTATAGAGCAGAATGAATTTAACCAATAAGTTTCAGACAAGGCTTATGTTTTGTTTTATTCTCTGAAATAACATCAGTATCTGCCATAAGCAATGTACAACCACTCTTAGTCCTCTGGGAAAGAAAGATGATGTAATTTGTTGAGGCTAATGACATGATTTGTAATTTGCTTCTTCCTTCTCTAACTTTTAGGCTGTTTTCCAGCGTTCATTAGCATTTTTGTCAGAGAACTAGAGGGTGGACTGAAAAAAGTAAATAAAATGAAATATTAAATCTGTTTCACTACCTGTTAGCATCTGGGAAAAGGTTGAACAAAAGTCTAATGGGATAATCAACTGTAGATTTCACATCCACTTAGTAATAGATACTCTGTCCCAAAACCCCTGGAGAGCCAATATTGGATTTACTCTTTCAGAAATGAATGATAATGAGGGCCAGGGATTTAGCTCACTGGTGCTGCTGCCTGCCTTGCAAGCGCAAGGTCCTGAGTTTGATCCCTGGAACCAAAAAAAAAAAAAGAAAGAAAAGAAATGAACAAT
Organism: Heterocephalus glaber; assembly: GCF_053883595.1. Classification (NCBI taxonomy): domain Eukaryota; kingdom Metazoa; phylum Chordata; class Mammalia; order Rodentia; family Bathyergidae; genus Heterocephalus; species Heterocephalus glaber. The sequence continues at coordinate 6,909,602 of NW_028258324.1, read as the reverse complement.
AATGATAAAGTCACACACACACATGCACACACACAGAATTCCATTCAAATATGGAAATACCTTCCCCCTTACTCCAAAACTAAGAAAATACTCACACTGCCCTTGATGCTCTGAAAGCAGCATTTGTGATTAGAGCCCAAGAAAGAGAAAACATGGATGAGCAAAACAGTGTGTTTCTACCTCCAAAATCTAACTACTTACTAGAGGATGGAGGAAGTGCATTAAAGGTCTAGGGGCTTAAAACCACCATACTAAGCATAGTTGTAAAAATATAAACTGAAACCTTTTCAGAGGACAATTCAGCAATACCTGTTTAGGACCCTATGAATGTGCTGATCTCTGGTCCGGTCATTTCACATGTAGGAACTTATCTACAGAAATAATCAAGTACGGGCACAAAGTCTTACATTATAATGATGTTCAAAGAAACTGCAAACAATAGATAATGAATTTTTGGAATCATATAAACACGAGTTCCAATCTGAATGCCAATACCACTTCTCACCAGTTCTGACGTATCAACCAAATCCCCGAAGTTCTATGGTCTTCAATTTCCTCATCTATAAAAACTGGGTCACAAGTTTCTTATGACGCTAAACATAATCTTAACATATGATCCAATTCTGCCATTGTGCTCCTTGTTATTTACCCAACTGAGTAGAAAATTTAATGCCTACACAAAAACCTGCCTATGTTTACAGCATTTATTTCTAACTGCCAAACTTGGATACAATGAAGATGTCCTTAAAAAGGTGAAGTGACAAACTGGCACGCTCATGGAATAGGAAAAGGCATGCTGGAATCTTATATGTACACTGCTTAGGCAAAAAGCCAGTCTGAAAAGTGACATATGGTATTACTCCAACTATGTTACATTCTATAAAAGGCAAAACTAGAGAGAGAGAGAGAGAGAGAGAGAGAGAGAGAGTAAAAAGGTCAATGGCTGCAGGGATTCAAACAAAGGTAAAGAATAAGTGAAACATGAGATTTCTAACGGCAGTAAAACTACTCTGTATAAACTCATAACGATGAACATGTATTATTATGCATTTGTCAAAACCACTAGAAATATACAACACAAAAAGTAAACCTAGGTAAAATATAAACATGGGCTATAGTAGGAACATATCAAAGTTTGTTGATCAACTGTAACTAATTATACTAATGGAATGAGAAATTGTGAAGAGTGGAGATGAGGCTGGTATTATTCTTTGTTCAATTATTCTGTACACTTAACACCACACTAACAAAATAATCTATTAAAAACTTTAAAATGAAGGTGCTTAGGGCCGGGGATTTAGCTCAGTGGTTTCGCTGCCTGCCACGTAAGCGCAAAGACCCAAATTCGATCCCCGGTACCAAAAAAACAAAACAAAACAAAAAAAATGAGGCTGCCTATTTTTTATAAAGTGGCTACATGGAGTAAATTAAGATGTGTGAAATACTATGCACTGCCTGGACATAATAAATGGTTGCTACCTAAAGTATTATTTACAGAACTAGAAATACATGAAAACTCAAATTTCAACAAAAAATGTCTATATAACCAATATATGTGTATGCTGTGTTTATGTGTATATATACACGTGGTATACACAAGCAAAATACTGTACAGCTATAAAAGTATTTTCTAATAATAACTAATGATTTCAGAAATGTCAAAGTTCCATAAAATGAATGTTGTCTTATAACACTAGAAAGTATAGACTAAGTTTTGTTAAACACATTTTTCAGAAGTCACAATGGGCTAACTTATTTTAGAATCTTGGATGCTCTATGGCTGTCTAACCCTGAGTGTCTGGGTTTATTACAAGCAGCTTGCATTGCAGCTCTTACTCTTGTATTTTTCAATTTTTCTATAATGAACATATACTACTGATGAATAAATTTTCTAATCAGAAAAAAGTATTATATAAAGATGATCCTTAAAATATAATAATTTAAGAAAATTCCATAATCTTAATACATGAGTATAAAATAATTGAAGGAGATATAGTATTAAATATATTACAAAGCTCACAATACAATTCTGAAACACTAGCAGAGCAGACACTAAAGATAATACTGTAATGTAAATAAGCACATGAAAAAACATTCAACATCATTAGTTGTGAGGGGAAATACAAATGAAAACCACAATAAGATACCACTGTACAACTATTAGGTATAAATTGGCGAAAGAAATGACAATCTTACATGCTGATAAAGATACAGAACAATTAAAACTTTCAAACACTATAGATGAGAGTACAAAATAACAAAGCTACTTTGTAAAACAACTTGCCATTTCTTATTAAAAAACCATATGACCAAACAATTATAGGTATTTAACCAAGAGAAAAGAAAAGAAAACTGGTACACAAATGTTTCCATGAAAAAACTGGTACACAAATGTTTACAGTAGCCTTATTCATAATCAGCAAAAACTGGAAAAATCCACATGTCCTTAGAGCAATGAACAAGTAAAGTACATATACTCATATGGTAAGTAAAGTATAGCCATACTCAGCAATTTAAAAAAGAATACTAATAAACACAATCAATATATAGCTAAATCTCAAATGCATATGCTAAGTCAAAAAAGCAGGTTTTAAAGCCTCATACTGTCTGAATCTATTTCTAAAGCATTTTGGAAAAGAAAATGAATTAGTCAGTGGCTGCCAAATGCTGGAAGAAAGGGGAGCAGTTGGCTCCATAAAAGTGTAAGAGAAATTGAGAGAGGAGATAATGAAATTGTTCTGTATCTTTACTGCAATGATGGTTACAAGATTGCATACATCTGTCAAAACTCCAAAGAGTAAACTACAAAAGGCAAAATTTATTGTAAATACCACCTCAATTTTTTAAAAACCTATATACTCATACTAAAAGATGTAACAAAATGATAAGGAGTAGAAATTAATAGTATCCTCTTCATCTAACTTGTAAATACAAGCACTGTAAATTTCTATAGTCATAGTCCCTTCTTTAGAGGTCAGTTCTTACTGAAGTTAACCATTTTGCATATTCATAATGACCATGCCATAAATAATAAGATTCATTTCAATGAGACTTCAGAATCTGGACCAACTAAAGTGGTGGTTATGTCTCACTTGTTCATATATAAACAGTCTTATGAAGAGAGCAGGAATAGTTAACACTTAGAATAAAGGCCTCTGTCTGAAAGGGTCTGGTCTGAGCCCACCTTTGGTACTATCTGTGAAAGCTGCTGGACATCCATGGCATCTATTTCTTCTCCTGAGACCGACTGGGAGGTTTTAGAATATAATCCCAGACGACTGGCTAAAGTGAAGACAGAGAAAATGTTATTAACCAAATAGCTTCATGGATTGACTAACAATATCTTCATTTAATGACTTGTTATTCACCTTCTTTTCAACTATAAACTATCTGTTAAATCAAGAGATCACAAGACAAACTACTGGTAAGACACACCTATCTGCATCTGTAATCAGTCTGGGGTTTTCTGTCTTTTGTTTTTTCTTAGATAAAATGAAGCCTGGAACTCCTAGTATAGCCCCTGTCAAAATTAATAAAATCAGAATTTGCGGAGTTCAGCAAACTGCTAAACTTATCAGTATGAATTATAATTTACAGGCTCTGACAAATTAGCTTTCATGGGTTTTTTTCCCTTATACTTCTTAAGGTACTCTTACACAGCATTCAAATATCACAGGTACATATGAGAAAACATATACAATAAGCTACCTTTTTCCTATTTATGTACAAATCTGCTTTGAAAGGTATGTATGCTTAGGCTGAAATGAAAATCTAAATTTCATGTATTCTTTCACATTCATGAGTTGATGCTTTTACCTATCAGTATAGTGGATTATGAAGTTAAAAATAATTAATTTTTAAATAAAATACATTTATGATTTCATAATGGCAGTTACATATTTTCAATACAGTATTACTTTTTAAACTATAATCAGTATTTATCTACAATTTTATATAGAGTCTGAACAAAAAGTATCAATTGTACAATTTCAACACTATATAAACATACTTCGTATCTAATGGCTTGTAAAACTATGTACTGCAATATTTTAAGAAAAACTATCAAAAACAGAACAAAGCACCCTAGTTATACCAATAGCGACTGCAGTCTCCTGTGAATCTCCAGTGATCATTTTTATAGATACTCCTGAGGCAATGAGTGTTGTAACTGCTTCTTTCACACCAGTTCTGGGAGGATCAATGATTCCCACCAAGCCAAGAAATGTCAGCTGTCCCAGTTCAGGACCAGAAGCCACAGCAAGAACTTGGGAAATAATAATGAAATCCAAAAAAGAAAATGTGAGTCACAAAAACATTAGAATTTAGTTGATCATAAACCACTTAAGATTATATTGTCATCCATAAATATTATATAACCTTTAAAAATCAAAATTTTTACATGCCAAGACATTATATTTAATCATTCCAAATAAGGGCTAGTTGAAAAGCTATTAAATGTTAAAAGTAGTAAAACTTAAGAACCGTTAAGCAGAGAGGGCAAGTGAGAGAGAATGAAGACCATTTCTGCAGAGCAACCACACGTAGCTACTTCTCACAGATACTACTGAAATTCTAGGAAACATAAATTATTTACATAAACATGGGTTTGTCAAGCTTTAAAGTCAATTTTAAACAGACACCTCTGAAGGTGGCTTCTAATGCATCTTCATCTTTCCATTTCATTTCATAGGTCTCCAGAAAAATTTAATAGCTTAAAGATAAGGCTGCATTAATTAATTAATTAATTATAGCCTGTAACAACTATATACATGAAAAAACCTGAAAGGTAAAGTTATTCTATAAAACTGTTGTAAGACCATTAACACCAGTTTGGATTCTTGAACTCTTTCCATAACATTAACTAGAAATTCTTACGTGTGGCTTTTTTCTTTAAAAATATAGTAATAACACCACAAAATTATTATTTTTAGTTTCTTGTCATCTCCGGGCAATTACAATATAGTACAAAGTAGTGTTCATTTTCCAAGTATCAGCTTACCCTCAGAATTCTGGAACCAATGCTAACTACCCTTTTTTTGAAACAAAGGAACACACATGCATCTGGAATATTCTTAGACTGAATATCTTAAATTACCCAAAAAATACACAGATATACACAAAGTGAGCATAAATACCTCATGGAGAGACTAAATGTCCCAGGGAGCCCAAAAATATCTATTCTTATTCAAGCAGAAGGTATGGAGAATTGGAAAAACAAAGTTAAAGGGAAGGTACTACTATTTTTCCGATATGCAGATGTGGGCCCCAAAGGCTTTCTCTCTGAATAGAATGAGTCCCTGGATAGTTCCTGGCCTAGGATAGAGGCAGATGGTAACAGAAGCAGTGAATATCAATTTGTATGTCAGCAAATGCTAACAAGAGATCCGCTCTGGATACTCTCAATGGAGGGGTGGAACTGGCCTACAGGTCAGTATCCCTCATGTATTTGCCCACATCTTTAGCCCAACTTAAGAGCTACTAATACTTTGTAGCTTAAGAGCAGGTAAACATTTTTCATGTGCAAGCCTGTTGACAAAAAACAATACATACATTCCACTTTTAAAACTAAGGACCCAAAGCGTTTAAGAAATAATTTTTTGTTGTCATTGTTGTTTTGTTCGTTTGTTTGTTTTGAGAAAGGATCTCGCTTTGTAGTGCAGGGTCACCTTAAACTCACTATGTATCTCAGGCTGGCCTCAAAGTCACAGCGATGCTCCTGCCTCAACCTCCCAAGTGCTGGGATCACAGGCGTGCACAATGATGCCCAGCTATAAACAAGTTTTGTTTGTAAGACACAACTGAAGTACATATCAACTGAGATTTAAAATCTGTCGGTTCTTCCATTGTGGGACTCTCAGGGGAACGAGGGAAGTAGGGCACAAAAGGAACATAAAGAAAAGACATTAGGCAAGAACAAAGGACCAGAATGTTTCTCAAAACCCTGTGAAACAAAAATGTTCTCTTGTACCAGCTCACAACACAAAACCACACATATACCAATTCACACTCCTTCAGATGAAAAGAGTCAAAATTTAAACGTATGAAAACTTTCATTCCCAAAATTAAGGAGACTAGGAATATATACTAGAACTTTTAAGCCCTCTTTAAGTTTCCAAATCCATACCAAACCTAAAACTCTTGCTGTGGGCTACTAAGAGTAACCAAACTATCTCCACCTCATTATTTAACTGCATCAGTGCTTCACTAACCACTGGAAACAAATTGCAAATGATGACTTGTCAGAAGGCCAAGAAGTGTGGCAAACAGGTTCACATTTTGTTCCCCTCACCTGTTCTAGTTAAGTGTATCTTAGCAAAAGTAGATTTAAAATGAAAGAGCCAAAGCTGTATATATCCGAAGCCAGCTGAATCAGGTAACCCAGGGAAGCAACAGGCCCCCTTTACCAGTCTTCCCAGGAAGAGCTCAGAGAAGCTGCCAGTGCCCTTCATACACAAGCTTTTGCAACAAAAACCCTCTTTCTGGCTATAAGGACTCCCTCCAATGACCCCAGAGCCTCCTAAACTACCCCTTGCTCTAGCAACTATTAATACTGGGCCGACCCCCAACCAACAGTACCATTCTTTCAGTCTAGCCAGAGAGGGCAACTGAAATGAGCCAGGGAGGGTAGATGTGGCCCTTAAGCCAGAGATCAAGCTTCCTATGGTTAGGATCACCACATACCTGAGTCTGCCCACAGTTCACAAGATAGCACATTCAGAACATGTGGGGGAACTCCTTTATCCAATTCTCCAGAATATCGAGGTAGCACTGCACATCTGTTCTGTCTTGATAAATGTATGTATTTTAAAAAAAAAGCTCTGATCTCACAGTTCCAATTCTTAGAACTGACCCAACTAAACTAGAGAAGAGGTTTCCCCTATCCCAGAAATGATGCTTGGATAATCCACTCTGGTCTGAAGGATCCAGAAAGCCTGAAGGCTAAGGGAGATGTCTGGCACCATGTTCAGGATTCAGACTTGTAGGAGGAAAACTAGAAACCCTGGAACCTACCATCAAAGTCTCTTATGAGGAGAAAAGAAGAAGAAAAAGCTATTTCCTTAAAAAAAAAATTTCAGGTCAGGGATTTAGCTCAGTGGTTCTGCTGCCTGCCTCACAAGCACAAGGACCTGAGTTCGATCCCCGGTGGCCCCCTCCCCAAAAAAAATTCATACAAAAATAGATCCATTCACAAAACAAATTTTCAGCCGGGAGGCTCCTCTTTTCCTTGGAGACAGAGTGTGAGGTTTTAGGATGATCACAGCATACTCCACAACCCCAGGTAGGATGCCCCAAGCTCTAGGAAGACGTGGGAGTGGCCCTGGCTTGGTGTCCTGGGGGCTGGTGCAGAGCACTAAGAGAGAGAAGGATATAAAGCATGGCAGCAGGCTGGGGGCAGCATTCTCTGTCCACAATTTAGCCTTACTGCAAAAGTAGAAGTCCTATGACTCTAACCAGATGTTTTAAATCTAAAGAATGCTCTTAATTAAGTGAACCACAAACAAGAACATTTTCACATAACTTTTTCTTTTCCCCTAGGAAATATAGTATTTGACTTCCATTTCATTAAAATTATAAGAGGAAACCAACTCTTAAAAATTTTTTTTGACAGATTACGTAACTACCTGTACTTTGCATAAGCCAGAAGGTAAGAAGCAGGTATAACATGGCCCTGTCCTCAAACCTACAACGCATCCCTAGGAGAAGTGGTCTGATGTGTGGTATCCAGCAGAGGCTCCTTCCCTCTCTCTTCTCAGTCATTGCCTGTGGATACTGCAATACTGATTATGCCCAAAAGCAGGCTGTAAACAATGCAGGCTGCAAAGAGTCTATCCCACAATTGGCTTATTTTGAGAAGCGAGTCCAAAGCCTACATGCCGAGGTCAGAGTAACTTGCACCCAAATTCCATTCCCACAACTAAAACCTTCTTACTAGAAGGACAATGTTTTAATTACAACCATGTATTTTGTCTATTCTGTTCCTAATTTGAGAATGCTTTGTTTTGTCCTTTACGAGCCTTGCTTACATTAATTTCCATAGAAACTGCATGACTGTGAATCTTCTCACATAGTCCTGCCCTTGCATGTAGTTCACCTTTACCTCAACTGATTATTAATAAAAATTAGTGGCTTGGACAGACCACTACCCATTGGCCGTCCTGGCTCCCTGGTATTCTGTCTCTCTTAGTTCTGTCTTTTTAGTTTTTTTCTCAGGCTTGCGTCACATACTGAGCAAGAGACTGGAGCCTACTGCAGAGGTTTCCAGTAACATTTCAGGGGTTTACAATAACTGCCCAGGCAGCAACATACACACAAGCCAGTGATAGCAAACATTTTAGGGATAAGTGGCCAAACTGCAACACAAAATGCACTTATGTACTGTAAAGTGCCAACACTGCAATTAAACATGAATACTGAGCTTTTAGTTTAGAAAAAAATAACTCATAAACTTCAACATCTTTTGTCTTAAAAGAAAAACAACACACATGCCATAAGTTTGCCACCACTGAAAGCAGTTTCTAGGCACTTCTTTACCCTCCTGGTGAACAGCAAAAGAAAGAAGGACAGCAGATGAGGATCAAGGTGGCAATCACCTTGCCTTAAAGGACAAATTAGAAGCTGAAGACTTCCATTTTTAGGAAATTAATTCTATTAACTACTAAGACAAAGTGACAAAATTAGGAATGGATAACACAATTTTACTTTGATCCATTTTCTTTCTCATGAAATAAACTTGTTTAAAATAAAATTTCTACCACCTACTCAGAGATCCAGAGACAAACAGAGTCTGTAAGAACCAGAGTTTTTATTTTGTGTCATTCTTGGCTTTTCGGTTTTTGAGCATCAGTTAGCCAACTAAAGCACCGACACTTCAGAAATCGCAAGATTTCTACAAAGCCTAGACTTGGAGGCAGACAGTTTAGATGTGAAACATGAATTCATCTGTAATTAAAAGGCTACTGCTTTCGACCCCAGGGACTATGCTGACATGACCTTACCTCTGAGTCCTGCTGAGCCCATGCGTGCCTTCTCTTGCTGGTACAGATCTCTCTGCTGCTGTGTAATGGTCAAGGTCTGTCCTTTGCTATGGTATGTAGTACAGTACTTAATCACCTGTTCATAGGCACCCTTCATAAAACAAATCTCTGGTCTGTCCTAAGAAGAAAAATACACCAAATGTAAGTTTAACTTCACTTTGTATATATCTGCTATTGGAGTCCAAAAACAAGTGATATGTATTTCTTATGATCCCCAGCGAAGTTTCTCAGTGGCACTTGAACTCTGATGATCAAAAATTCCTATGGGGAGCATTCTGGGCCTTCTACAGAAAATAGAAATGCCCCACATGCCCACACACTGAAGGCAGTGCTACACTCAACCATGAATTAGGTACTCTGAGATTTGGGAAGAGGCTCATCTCAATGTAACAAGGAAAGGAAAGATCTAACTTCAGCCCATAAGCAATGTTTCATGTTTCTTATTCACTACTATCTATATATCTGTATGTACCTCTACTTCTCTACGGTCTTATTTAATTCTCACAACCACTGAGTAACTGGGCAATGCCCTGGGTTCAATCCCCAGTGCACATACACACAAAATACAACCAAACAAAAGGTAATATTCAAAAGCTTACTATGAAAAATTCTACCCAATTCTTCTCATCTCTAGTCCTATAGTTCATAGAGACAAATCAATTTTAACTGTATTACCTGTTGCCATGTTACTCCCATGTTTTTAACATATTTATACTGCTAATCCTTCAACTGACGATTTTAAACACTGCTTATTGTGACCTACTCCCCCTCTCATAATCTTTATGATATAGTTAAAGCAAAGCTTGTCAGTATTCTGGATTCCAGCTGTGTCAGCTCTGTGGCTTTCATTGTCCTGGGCTCTATGCAGCCCTGTCCAGACCAAGGGCAATGGCATGGCACAGGGTCACCCCTCCCCTTCTTGTGCCATATGACTCAGGTAGGAAATGGGGGCTGGAGTTGGATCCTCCCCTCCATGTGCCTAGAACCCATCTGCAGTGTTGCCCTGATCATGAGGGGGTTGCCTTGGCTCCACATTTCCAGAATTGCTGCATTATCTCTCCTGAGCTCTGGGTGGGAGTCCCAGGAAAGGCCAAATCCGTAAGTTGGAGTCCAAGAGATTGCAGGTTCCATGCGGACAGGAAGGCCCCATGCATGGCCACTACAGAAATCTGAGTAAAGTCACTGGCAGCTTCTGTTTAAAATCAAGACTCACACCCTGGTGTTTGGCTTTGAACTTCCTGACACATGATATACTTCCAAATTAATTGGGTCAATTGAATCCTTTTGTGGGAAATAAGTCCTGTCAAATCTCCTAACAGATTCAGGTATCCTGGACTTTCTCCTTCAATACATTAGTACTTTTTATACCGACTTCTGACACGGAAATCATGCCCCCATCCGCACAACTTGGTACAGGCTACAAGGGATGGAACTTAAAGATGACTAAATCCAGGAAACTGACTGAGTACTCCCACACCAAGAGAGGCTGAGAAATACGTTCTGGAGTGAGATGGAAGGGTTATGAACTCTTCCCCAGCAAAGTGAGGAAGAGAGAAGAACCACATGGACTGGCAAGCCACTTGCCATGCACTGCTGCCACCATGCCCAAGAGAAAGGCAAAAGGAGATAAAAATGAAAGATTACATTGGAAAGAGGGCATTGGCATAGTTGTCTGCTAAGCCTGCCCCTCCAAAACCATAGTCCAGGCCTAAAAAGGCTGAAAAGAAAGGAGAGAAGCTGCTCAAAGGAAAAAGGGGCAAGGAGATGCTGGCAAGAATGGGAACAATCCTGAAAAAACCAGATGCTTCTCAGTCCAGTCACAGAAAATGGAAGGCACTTGGGATGCCAAATGCAGGGTATATTTTTGATAGTTCTAGTTGAAATCCTGTTATTTTAAATTAAGTTTTTTTTAAATCAAGTTTTATAAAAATGTAGAGTTTTGGTATCTTTAAAGTTATGTTTGCTCATATAAGACACTTTGCTGTCTTTTATGGAAAGGAAAAATACCACTAATAGATTGTATCTTCCAAGCTGAATTGAAAGGGGAAACCAGAATTTCCCATTCTGGTATTTGGTTCTTGGCTCTAAGGAAAGATTCTCTGACAGACACATGTATTAGCCACTTTGGCACAGAAGCCTTACAGGGTGCAAGAACAAAACTTCATATTTTCTTCTTCCCTGATACCATCAGCATAGACTTGACCATGTTAAACCAAGTATCTTGATGTGGCCTTGGCATCCCTACATCAACTGCATCAATCACACTCAGGCTTTCTAGTCTTGACATCTACACAGTTTCACTCAAAAGAGACAAGACTCCTGTCCTCAGAGTGCGGACCATCCTGCTGAGAATCCTGCAGGTTTTAGTTCATTTTCTCCAGGTTATGAGTTAGCCTTTGATGAGCTCTTATGTGCCTCCTGTGACAGGTCCAACATCTCTTAAAACTTTTCCCATTCAAAACTGCAACAAAAGGTTTTGTTAACTTTTACATGACTTTTAGGGGAAGGAGTTTGTGAGTTGTAAAATGTTATAGGTTGTTTCCCACAACTTACTAGAAGTAATTGTTTTTGATAAGGATCTTATAAAGCTGTATAAAGTTGGCTTGAAGGAAAGATCACTTCCTACTCCAAATCAAACGATATTCTTTACTGCCTTACAAAAGTTTTATAGTTTTGCTTTTTACATTTCTCTTTAGTTTTCCCTGCACTGTTTTCATGAAAAGTAAGAGATAGAAATTCAACTTGATGCTTTATTTACGGATAAGTAGTAGTTCTCTTGGCATTTACTGAAAGGTTCATCTTCTCCCCAATGATCTGTAACACTTGCTTTTTGCTAAGTCCAGTTTCTGTGTAATTGTAGTTCTGTTGATGACATCTACCTGACTCTGGTCAATTTGTCTAACCTTGTGACAGTACTATACAATCCTAATTATTTCAACTTTAGAAAAAAAATAGGTCTTGATTAAAACCAAGATGCCACCATATCTGATCATGACACTGATCAGTCCCACTTCCAACATTACCATCAAATTTTTCTTCTTTAGGAGTATCTTGGCTATTATACTCATTTGCTCTTCCAAACAATTTCTAAAATTAGATTGATGACTCTAATTCAAATAAAACATGTTGAAATTTTTTACTGTATTTGTATTGAATTTACTGATTAATTTGATGAGCCTATCACTGTCAGAATGTTCAGTCTTCTGGGAAATTAATATGGTAGCTCTTCACTTATTTAGGCCTTTTAATGTCTTTGAATAAAGTTCTATAATTTTCTCCCTCTCCCCAAGATCTGTCACTATCCTTTTTAACTATGATTCCTCCTTGTTGAGCCAAGTGGTGTTAATGACCACAGTAGTGTACAAACATCTTACTTTTCCTTGCAGTAGAAATGTATTTCCCTACCGTACCACAGTTCTCCCAAGTAAGAAATATTTGTGTCACTTCCCAAAGGAAATGTAAGGGCCAGTGCTTAAGTTGCTACTTTTGTATCACTGCTACAACTGCGTAGGTATACACTGAGGTTCATATGGCAGGGTTCCCAGGTAACTACAGTGAGCAGCTATTCTGGGGGCAGGAAAGCAGCAGGACATGCTATTATTTCCATGGTCCATCCTCAATGACCTCCTGCTCAGGTTTTGCCTTGTGTAATAATAAACTACCTTTATTTTGTAGCAAGTAAAACTGCCTTTTCTACTGGATTAGTTTTATTTATACCTCTCATTCTTCCCCAACTCCAGTGTGATATAAAATCCTTCTTGTGATAATTTTCATATGATCAAATGACCAGGTATGCTATCACACCCACATTTTTTTTTTTTTTTTGGAAACCTCTCCTTCAGTCTTTTCTTTTCCTTCTCTAATACGAGTTGGCTGGTTTTTACACCTGCTATACCTATATATCAGGAACTTCCCCTCATTGTTATCCTCACTGGATTCTAAGCCTTTCTTTTGCTTTATTATCTACTAGTATCTTTCTTTAACAAACAAAAGAGTGTGTAGTATGGGATACAGTTTTATTTTATCTCCACATTTTTATTTAAGTTTAGCTAGGAATAAACTTGCTGTCATTTTGAAGGTTTTGCTCACTTATCTTCCAATGTCACTATTAAAGTAGAAAAATATAAAGAAGCTGCTTTAATTCTTAAACCTTTTCTCCTCATCCCTCCTCCAACCCAGGTTCTAAGGATTAAACATGGGACCTTCACACTAAGCCACATCCCCAACCCACTCCTCTTTTTAAAATTTTGAGACAGTCTTATTACTTGTGATCCATCTGCCTCAGTCTCTCAGAGTGCTAGAGTTACAGGCATGTGAGACCATGCCCAGCGCGTACCCTATCTCTTATACTGTCTACCTCTTTCTGACAGATTCCTTATTTGGTAAATATTCTATGGAAAGTATTTTGTTGTCATGTTTTTATAGTCCCTGAAAACTTTCTTTAGTATCTGGCATTAACTTTGTTTCTCTGAGATCCCCATCTGTTAGTTTGTTCCTTTTTTCTCCCCCCATACTGAAGACTTTCTTCAAGTTTCTAACGATCCCTGGCTTTCCATTTACATTCAAGAGTAAAATAATTAGAAAACTAAAAACTCCATGGGTATTGGCAGAGCTAACTGACTGGTAGATTTGCTATTAAGTGATAAAATGAAGCCCAGCAATAGCTAAAATCTTCCAACAAACATAAGGCTTGATTGAGATGTCCTTACTGTTGAGAACTCCCAGTAAGCTTTTCTAAAATTCTTAAATATTTTGATGCAGACAATGAAGGTATAGAAATGCTTGTAAACACATGTTCTAAGAGACATCTGGAGTTAAGGCTTAGAATCTTATTCTTGAGGAAAATGACTTATCCTTAATCATTCTGCTTTCAGTCTTAAGCTTGAATCCTGCCTTCTTACTCTTATTCTCAGATCAGATTTCTGACATTCCACAAAGGTAAGGAAAAGTGAATGGTCTGGCCTAAAAAAAAAACAAAAGGTACTGCGGGGAGTTCTATTGGTTCCTCATTTAGAATTCTTGTGTATTGCTTTCTGCCTTCAAAAGTACTTATGAGTTATCTCTTATTCCTTGTGATTTGGGCTGGATCCAGAGAGAGAGAGGAGGTAAAAGTGTAGTGTTATATTCAAATAAAAGTCCTCTAAGAACAAACTATTTGAGCTATGGAGTTATTTTTAAATTGGCAAGTTTGCCTTATCTGTGTCAGGCTGACCTCTTTCATATCCTGAGTCACATCCATGCTTTGTATTTTATCTGTTTGTTTCATTGGTTGGTTTCATATGTAGAAAGAACTCTTTGGGTTGGGAAATGGGAAGAAGAATCACATAACTATTTCCAAACGTGTATCCTGCCACTCCCTGTCCACCACTCCTGCAACTGAGATCTTCCGTGCACAACTTTTATGAAATTGCATTAAAGACTGCTAAAAATTCAAATTGTTTATTATTACACGAGACACGGAATCTTGTGGTATTGTGTAGTGGTTTATAAAGGGTGAGATAGACCCATCAAAAAACTGTTATTTCTTGTGTTCAAAAATACAGTGAATATTTAAGTTTTTAAAAGTTATTATAGTGGAGAACACATTTCCAAGAACTGCCAATGGGATAGGAGTGTTTGAAGCAAAGAGTATAAAGAGAGGGATTAGGAAATTTAAGTATTAACCAGGTAACAGTAACTAGGAATGATATAACTATATACTGTGGATAATTCAGAACTCATTAAACAAACAGTAAAAATTTCTAAAGTCCCCAGGAACAAGATGGTAGCTTGAAATGTCAGTGCATGTCACTTTGTGTTTGTAAACTGGATCAATCAACACGGACTACATATACAGTATTTGGGAAACATTTTTAAACAAAACAATGTGGTTTCATTTGTTCTGAAATTAAGACATTCTTTCAGTTAAAGAACACAGACTGACAATACAATCAACAGAGGGGTAACCAACTGTCCGCAAGAATAAAAAACACACTGAGAGAACCTAATGTCACAAGCTATGCTACAAACTTAAGTTGTCTTGTTCACAGCAAAACTAAATATATCTACGCATGGATTCTGTAAGAAAAAGCATCAAAGAGAACATGCAAATAACATGACATGAGTGCACTATTAATGGACATACTTTAAAGCATACTTTATTATGTACAGTGATTATTTAATGTTGGAGAGTAAGTGGAAAAACTAGGCACCTAAGGTGAACAGGATATAAGTACAATATTTTTTGAAAAAAAAGATACCTGCTGTGTTCGGTGTACACATTTAACAGCCATCCACTTTTGCTCTGAGCTAAAAGGGTATTCAGCTTTTCTGATATAGTCTTGCTGAAGTCCATCAAGACCCATCTATAAGGCAGAAAACTAAGTTAATATGAACCATCACACGATGATTTTTTTTCCCTTTAACAGATTAAAAAAGGTCACAGCTTATAGCTTAGTGGAATATAAATGCCTGAATTATTTTTCAATTAATGGTGAAAGAATAGCCAATACTCCATCTATATACAGCAGCTTATGTTTTCAATAAAAAAGCCTGGGTGTGTAGACATAGTCTAAGTTATATTACCTGAACTGTGTATAAACAAAGCCTTTAATACTGACTATATTAACCTACCAGCTCAAATCCTGGAAAGAAACAGGATACAAATAAAGAAAGGTACTGAACCAATACTGAGCATGAACTTTTACAATCAGCACAAGTTTCAGATTCAATTCCACACTTATAAACTTGAATCTACTCCTATTCACTTTATATCCTGACTACACCTAGTCACATAGCTGTCCTCCCTCACAATGCCCTTTGAATCTTCTTACAAGTGCCAGAAAATATTTTTACAAAATATTTTTTACAGAATATTTACAAAAAATATTTTTCAAAAATCTACAGCTTCTTGGTTTTTGTTTGCAGTAGGTTCGGACTCTCCTTGGCATTCAAAGGTCCTATTGAAACCCACCAAATACAGCCTACAGTATTTAACAATCCTCGTTATCCAGATTAACCACAATCCATCCTATGCTTATTCCTCTGTGCTTCCCTACTTTACCTGATCCAAACCCTTCCTATTCTTTAAAGCTCAGCTCCATCTCTGAATCTGCATTGTCCTTAAGTGTGGCTCAACATTTGAGATATAATATCCTGCCCTGCCTTTCACCTGTTACAAGAATGTTAGTATTAACTCTCTACCTAAAATGCAAGTCTCTGCCCATAAAGAAGTGGATTCACACTTTATCTAAGAAGCTAGAGTGTTACCTCAGTTCATGAACTCAATTCTCTCCACAACTCTGGTCACAAACCCAACTGGACGAGAACCAAATCAAATTTCCCCATAAGGTCTACATTGACCCTAACCATTGAATTTGATTTGTTCTGGTTAGATTGAGACCAGAATCATGGAAAGAATCAAATTAGGTACTACTATATCTGAAGCGTAACAGAGAAAGTATTTGATATCTCATTCACTGTTTGAGTATATTTTTAAAAGCTACGCAAAGTCCCAAGTCTGATCCCCGGTACCAAAAACAATAATAATAATTATAATAAAAGCTACACTGTTTTTTTAGCTACAAGCACATCAAGTGATAAAGAAAAGAAAATAAACATTTATATTTTTAAACTATAAATTTTATCAAATTATTTTAATAACCTATAATTTTATATTGATTTTATTTCCAGTAATCTCATTTAGATGTATCTTACTTCACACAAGTCTTAGTTTTCTCAAACTGTTCCCAAAAGTAGGCACAGTTATTTTCTTCTGAACAGAGCAGAGTGGACATCCATGTTTCTCACTAACACAAATGTTAAATGAAGTAAACCAGACACCCAAGCTTAAATATCACATGGTTTCTCTTATATGAAAAACCTAAAATATAAATAAAGAGTAAAATAAAAGACAGATAATATAAAATAGGGAGCTAGATCTTTTGCAAATATGAAGGGGTCCAAAAGATATGGGGGGCTGAAAAAAGAATAAAGGTGTGTTATGTACATGTACAAACTCCCCAAGAGGAATGTAATCATTATGTTCTGAAAACATGTACTAATGAAAAATAAAAACTGAAAAACAAAAACAAATATAGGACTTAAGCTATAAGATCAACTGAGACAGATGAAAAGGTCACTGAAAACACTTCCTTCTCCCAACACAAATTTTAATGTGACACTCATTTTGAGATAAAGGAGGCAAAAGGTAGATGAGAAAAAGGTGATTCTCATAACTGCATTAGTATCTTTACATGGAAATAGTGAACAGTGCCTTTTACTCATTTAGTACACGTGCTGCCAAAACAAGCACATAACCATTTAAAATTTAGTATTTATCAGCAACAGAACACATTTATAAGACTTTTCACATGCAGATCTCAATATTATGGAAGACAAGAACATTTCTTCCTAAGAAAAAAATCCATCAATGATCATTAATTTGTACCTTGCATGGAAGGAATAAGGTTATATTGAAATAGCTCTGATTTCTAAGAATAAAACTGTTTTCCAAAAGTAAAAACAATGAAATATTTTGAGTTTTTTTCCCTTAATACCTAAAATCTAGTAATGCTGGAATTAATGGCTGCACATAGTCTGTTGTAAGATAATGCCAAGGAAAGCAACCAGGCACATACCTTCATGGCAAGAGCAATTAAAGCTCCTTCTGTAGGCTTCCCCATTAGAGTGTTGTTCCGAATCACAGCATCATTGCATACACAGCCCGCCTAAGTAAAACACACACAATCTATGAACCCATCACGGTGTCTTCGGTCACTGTGAAGAAAGTTACCGTCTTGGAGAATAAAGTACTTACTTCCACAATTCTGCTAACGTCTGGGTTGTAGAATCCATGAACAACATCACCATCAACAATCACTTCCCCAAACTGATTATAGCCAACTCCAGTAACCTAGGGAACAGAAAGTGGGATCAATACTATAAAGAGTAGACAAAACTTGTAAAAATGAAAAACTATTCTGAGTTATACTCCTTTCATTTTCTACATTATGGCATTTAAGTGTATTCCTAGAGGGTCAGGGATTTTGCTCAGTGACACCAGCACCTGCCTCACAAGCACAAGGTCCTGAGTTCAATCCCCGGTACCAAAAAAAAAAGTATATTCCTACAAAAGCAGCAATATTTGTCTAAAAGAAAAACATTTAATAGAAAATAAGCAATAGTCAATACTTGACATATAAAATGATGGACTACAAAAGAGAAATTAATATACTACCTTCCATACCTGGACCACATAAGCACATGTAACCTTAACACACCTTCTGAAAGGACACATTCATAAACATAGCTTTGGGTATCCTTTACCAAACTAACACCCTAAATATCAACAATATCATTTTAAGGCTTATGTAAAATGGATCAAAATAAACATAAATGCAACTTCTGTCAATTTGTCTAATATTGATTCTGCTCAGTTAATTAGATGTAAATATATTTAAAGATACTATACTCAATCATAAGATTAAGAACATTCCAGTCAAAATCTTGCAAAGACGAGAAGGACTGGAACTCGTCCCTAAACAACTTCAGGAAGAACCACTGAACAGATTTATTGTTCTGAACAGATATACTGAGATTGTCAATATATAATTTTAAAAATAAAGTGGATTATTCATTCAAATGTTTACTACTATGATGTTGTCTCTTTGTTCATCAACACAGTTCCTCTTCTTACAAAGCACCATAACAGGAAAGAGGGACAGAAAATTTCATCTAGGATAAGAGCTATGGAATGCTATGACAACATATAGCATATACCACCAGTTCTGAGTAGTCAACAAAGCTTCTCTGAAGATGGGCTGAAATTGATGAGCAAAAGATAAAGAGATCATCAGACTATCTTAAGCAGTGACAAGAGTGCTAGGAGGAATTTTGTCATGAAGACAGAACTGTAAAGCCAGTATATTTTCTCTAGAGTAAGCAAAAACGGGGGGGGCGGGGGGGTTGAAGCATTTTAACTGAAGGACTGGCATGCTCAAATTTTCACTGTTAAAAAAAAAAAATTCCACAAACTGCATAAAGTGAGAACAGATAAGAGTGACTAGTCAAGAGGCCATATCAGGAGGCCAAGTGAGAGATTACAGTAACATGGACTAGGGAAGCTGGCTAAGAAAGAGATGGCTAGGAAAGTTATTTAGAAGGTCAAAACTAGGGGGTTTGGTGGTGAATGGATGTAGGGGTGACTGAAACAGAGGTATCAAAAAGGAATCAAACGTTCTGAAATGAGCAAGTACACAAGCAGAGTGAGACAAAGACTCAATAGAGTCACGTGGGATGGAAATAACTCTGCTGCAAATTTACAATCCTTTTGAAACCAAAACACTGGATTGCTTCTCAGTTTTTTGGCTAAGATCAAGTGTGAAACTAAAGATTGGAATGGTTAGAAATGTTAAACACTATTTTAACAAAAATGCTATAGAATACCTCAGCATGCAGACCATCTGAAGTAAATATGTGAGTAACAGTCATTTCATTCTTCGTCAGTGTTCCAGTTTTATCTGAACAAATCACATTACAGCATCCTAAAGGATAAATCATTATCACCAAAAACAATCAGGGAGAAATAATAGGTTGACATAAAAATAAAGACTGGAATCCTGTCCTATTCTCCAAATTTTATAGAGACCAATAATTGATAATTTTAGATTAATTTCTCATATTATGCTTTCATCATATTAAATTTCTGAAATTAAAAATTAAAATTAGATGTTCACATTTTCTTTAGTTTCAACGGAGCTATTCCATTTTAGCCTGATTCTGTAGAATATATTTTCTATAAAGTTTGAAGGATTCCTATATATAAACCCACATAAGTCCTTCAGTCAGGATTTTCCAAGGTATTTTATCTTTTCAATATTAAAATGCAAACTAGAATTTAAATTTAATATATTTATGGATAGTGTAAGTTTTTTTAAAAAAAGTTTCACAGGATATCATGGATAAGGTTATGTTACAGCAAGACAACTACTATACATTTACTGTTCTTATAAGCAAATTCAACTTGAGTATGACGTTTTGGGATCTATAATTATCAACTAATGTCAAAAGAAAAACATTCTATTAATTTTATTCCAATATTTCATGTAGTGTATGGATTTTTTAAGATTTAACCATCAGAACATTCTATAATGGATAAATACTTCTTCTCAGAGACATGAGCTTTTAATTGCCTTTTTTGGTTGTTTGTAAAACCATGCCCAACACCAAAAACCACTGTATAAACCTCTTTAGGACAAAAACTGTACAATCTGAAGATGACTCACTGCTGATAGGAACTGAAGTGTCATTGCATAAGTACGTTCTCAACAACACACCTACCCAGAGTTTCAACAATAGGTAGTTTTTTCACAATAGCCCTTTTCTTCACCATTCTCATAACACCAAGGGCTAATGTCACTGTGACCACAATGGGAAGACCTTCAGGAATTGCTGCTACAGCCAAACTATAATGAACACATACACAGTATTAAAATGTAAGTTAAACAGTAACCATAGCAATAATTTGAATTGTATATTATTTAAAGACTAATAAAATGCAAAATACTCAACTCCCAAAACTGATTTCTAAAGGTAAAGCTGATTTATTGAACACCTAGTAGGTGCTAGGTTAAGCAAAATGTTTAAATATGATGTTTTGACATCATATTGCCTTGTTTCATATCATACCTAACTTCGTCGCCTTTTACTCATGTGACTTTGGCTATTAGATACTTATTAATCTACCTGTATAGTTTAGTTTCTTCACTTATAATTATGGGTAAGAACAGATGTTAAAATAAAAACCTGTAGAGCTGGGGATACAGCTGAGTAATAGAGCATTTTCATAGCCATGTGTGAGGCCCTGAGTTCAATCCAACACTGTAGGAAAAAAAGGGAGGGAGGATGGAAAGAACAGAAGGAGGGAGAGAGGAAGAGAGGAAGGAAGAGAAGGAAGGTGAGGAGGGAAGAAAGGAAAAAGGGAGGGAGGAAGAGAGAGGAAAGAGGAAGGAAAAGAAGAAGGGAGGGATAAAGAGTAACAGGGAGGAAGGGAGTTGTCCATGAATGTTTGTAGTAGCACTATTCACAATGGCCAAAGGAGAGAAGTGTGCAAAATATCCATCAACTGCTAAATGGAAAGCTGTGATATCTATACAATGGAATATTAGCCATAAAAAGAAATCAGGTACTAATACATGCTCCAACACAGGTGATCCTTGAAATCATTAAGTAAAGGAAACCAGACACAAGAACACATAGTACTGTGTATGATTCCATTCATGTGAAACATTTAGAACAACCAAATCCCAAGGGACAAAAAGCAGATTAGTGGTTTCCAGGCACTGGGGAAAGGGAGGAAGAGACAGTGACCACCTTATGTGCACAGGGTTTCCTTTGGAGATAATAAATGTAAAACATTGTGAATTAAGGTCTTAATTCCACTGAACTATGCACTTTAGTGAATTTTGCAGCATATGTATTCTACCACATTTGTAAAATTCACTATTTCCTTTTGTAATTTAACAACCAAAAATTTACATATTACTTTGTGCCATTCTAAGTATCACATCTTGACTCCACTACAGATAAGGATGTAAGCACCCCTCCCCTTCACACCATCATTTCTTCTGGCGCTTCTACTCCTTAATTTCCATTACCTACTTTTTCTTTTGACTGCTCTAATTTAATATCATTTAACACCTTGTTCTGTAGTCAAAATTAACCTTTTCGTGCTTTGTTTACAAGTTGATTCGAAAAGCAGAAAGTAAACATTTATAAAATCACTGACTAAACAGTACACACCGAGAAGTTAAGACAAATGTAATACTTCCATTTAATACTTCCTTCTCTTCTTTGGACAACTCTAAGAGAACAGTCTACTTCTTCTCTTGTGCTTCTCCTAACCCTTATTGTAACAAGGAAAGCAGACACCATGACATATACTCTACAACCAACAAAACTTGAATCTTTTACATCATTTTTACAAATTATTTACAGACAAATGAACAAACTGTGAAAAACTTTGTTAGAAATTTTAATTTTAATCCAAAACTATTCCTGGATTTGAAGATTCTTATATACGAAATGGACAATATTCTTTGAATGTAACTAACTTCTCATCAACAATCATTAATGAACCTGAAACATACTGATCTTCTAAATACTGATTCTAAATTTCAAAAAAACATTTCTAACAAGTTCTAATTTATCTACTCTGGTTCCACTTTTTGCATTTGTTGTCAAAAAGCAACATACTGAAATTACTGATGGCTCATAACTTTTAAAGAGGATAGTTCCCTTGCCTCTTAATTAAAAAATTTCCTATTTTAGATTTATAAACACCAATTACAATGGTAAATCCCACAAATTTTTCCACTTCTGCATTATCTAGTTCCTTTTTTGGGGGAGTACCGGGGATCGAACTCGGGTCCTTGCGCTTATGCCACAGGCGGCGAAACCACTGAGCTAAATTCCCAGCTCCTATTTCCTTTTAATCACCCTCATATTCCTATCACTTTCAGCATTTCTCCTCTTACATATAAATAGCACAAGACAAATTTTGGTTAAATAAACACCATAAAAGATGAAAGAATCTCATTACAAATTGTTAGCAAAAAGGGATGGTCTAAATTCTTGTTGGAAAACACTGTGTTACGGTTTATATCTAGATGTCCCCTCAAAGCCTCATATGCTCATAGGTGTGGCTTTTGGGAGGTGGCTGGGTCATAAGTGTGTGATACTGGAATGGTTTGGCATACAATGGACCCTCCAGTTACCAGAATGTTTTGGCATACAATGGACTCTCGAGTTACGACTGGCCTGACATACAAACAACTTGGGTTATGACTGGAATTTTAGTTTTAACTTGTGACCTAAGTCTTGAGTTATGACCCAAATGCCAGACGATTTTGCTTCCAGATGGTCTCAGATACAGTTTAACCCTTAAAGAGTTCTGGAAGGAATACTACAACATCGTTTCCTGTGTGTGGTTAATTTAGAAATCCTGGGCCAATGTCTCTCTAAGGACACTGAGATCTGCTGTATACAGGAGAGAGACTTTGAAGGCAGTGTAGAAGAGCCTGAGCCTTCACTGACCAACCTGAGTTACAACCAGCCTTCTCGAAAGAACTGAGTTCATAAGTCAAGGGTTCACTGTAGTTCTGGGTGTGGCTGAATGGATTTACTGAAGACAGAAGATCCACCCTAGGTGTGAGTGCCACTAGCCTAGGTGATTTACCTGAGTGCCTGGATGGAATAAAAAGAGAATTAAATAAGGAAGGCTCCTGCTTTGCTGTTACTTGCCTCCTGCCTACCCATGGACTGTTTCTCTACTGCCATGCCCTGCCTTGAAGCCAGCTGACTATGGATGGAGCCCTCTACAAATAGTGAGCTAAAATAAACCTTTCCTCCTTTAACTCGTGGGTGTTAGGTATTGTATCTTGGCGGGAGACAAGAAAAGTAACTAAGACACACTATATGAAAAAGTCTTGCTGAAGAATGCCTGTTTCTTTTCTTTTGCCCTTAAATATACATTGTTCACTCATCAATTCAGGAGTTCTGAGAAAATTTACAGTATCATTACTCAAGGACTCAGGCTTGAGCTTTCAATTATATGATTACTTTTACCCATATCATTGTAGCTTACTGTGCTTCTATCTAGCTCTCTGCATTCATCTTCTAATTTGTCTAATAACTGTAAAGTTTTCTCTGTCAATTATTCTCTCTGCCATTATGGTAGAAAATAAAAAGTTCAGAATTTTTACCTTTGCTCAATGAATGTTACAACCACCACAAAAAAGATCTACACAGACTGTCTCCAGACTTTCCACACTTCTTAAATGATGTGATATTTTGAGTAATACAATAAAAAAACTAAAGAATAACAGGATGGTGATGACCTAATTTTATTAGTACATCAATATTCCAGGCAATCCCATCGTCTTCTGCTTTTCTTATTTTTTAATCATTTTAGTACATTTGGAAATAATTGTTAAAATAAGTCTTCGAGTGATGAGGTAGCAAAATGTTTCAAGAAACAGGAAAAATTAGATCACTGAAGAACCATAATATATCTGAGATTTATGAGTCCAATGAACTCATATTGTAATTGCAAAATAGAATGATTTTATTCTATTTTATTTAAAATTTCTTGTTCATTGAAAGATCTTGAAGAAAGTATAAAAGTCATGATACATCAATTTCGACAGATAGGTGGAACAGATATAGTATAGAAATCCTCATATTAAAATTGGGTACAATCATATCCCAATGGTTACTATTTAAAACTCAAACCCCATTTTAAATTTATTTCATATCTAAACTCATATCATCTATAAATGGCTACTTATACAGGTTTAAACCAAAAGTTAGTTGCATATGCATTTTTGCTCCTTTGAAGGAAAACAATTTATTCCTTCACTATACCATAAGTATACTTTTACTTCTTATTCAGTCTACCTATTCCTCATAGTCTATTCAATTTTTCCTTTTGAAATATATTGGCTTTTGTTCTCATATTTGCACTTTTACTTCCTACACCTACTACCAAGATGCCACTGAGGACTTAAGATGCTTACATGAATTTTACCCTTTCATACCACCCATACATCATCATCTCTGCCTTCACCCTTACTTTGCTGGATTTCATGCAAGGATAAGTAAAAAAACAAATATTCAGAGAATTTGCTTCCCTATTTGTAATTAATTGGACTGATACTTTGGCCAGGTATAATCTAGACATTTACAATCATGTTTCCCATTTCTTGGTATCTCTACACTACTGTCATCTATTGTAATCTCATGTTGCTATAGATAAAGATTTAATAAAATATTTTTTCCTTTCTACATGTGGTTAATTCTTTAGTTCTGTTCCCCTACTGACTAGACAAGGTAGTATGTCAGTTATGTTGCTAGGCAACACCATTTATGATAAAGGGATTCCGCACTGTCTCTGGACTGAATCACAATCACTTTATAGGAAGTTGTGGCTTTGCATTTTCTGAATATAATGGCTCTTCTAGTGTGCCTTGGAGACACCCTGAAAAGTTTACAACAGAGATGTTGGTTCCTGTGGAACATGAGGTTAATTTTAATGCAGGGTTATTCCTGTTCTCAAAAGGTTGACCTCATCTCCTGCACTTGAGTGACTGCTATACATGCTAGTAAAAGAACTCTCACAAGATGGACACTTGTGCCCAGCACCAGGAAGGAAGCTCCCTGCCTCCATCCCAGGCTTCTAGGGCAGAGAAGCTCAGCCGGTCCCAGCACCTGGAAGGAAGCTTCCCGCCTCCATCCCAGGCTCCTAGGGCAGAGAAGCTCAGCTGGTCCCAGCACCCGGAAGGAAGCTCCCCGCCTCCATCCCAGGCTCCTAGGGCAGAGAAGCTCAGGTGGTCCCAGCACCCGGAAGGAAGCTCCCCGCCTCCATCCCAGGCTCCTAGAACAGTGAAGCTCAGATGGTCCCAGCACCCAGAAGGAAGCTCCCCGCCTCCATCCCAGGCTCCTAGGGCAGAGAAGGTGAGCCAGTCCCAGAACCCAGAAGGAAGCTCCTGCACTGCCATCCCAGGCTCCCAGGGCAGAAAAGGTGAGCCAGTCCCAGCACCCAGAAGGAAGCTCCCCCACCACTATCCCAAGCTCCTAGGGCAGAGAAGCTGAGCCAGTCCCAGAACCTGGAAAGAAGCTCCTCTACGGCCATACCTAGCTCCTAAGGCAGAGAAGGTGAGCCGCATGGGTGCCAGAAGCACGACCCCACCCCGTGGAAATGAGAAGACCCATAAACAAGCCTCAAAAACAGACTTCCAGATCACCTACAGCAACCCCAAAGGGAAACGAGATGGAACACTCTAATACTCAACCACCTGAACTCTCTGAACTGGCAACAAAAGAGGATCTGGGAAAAATGAAATCAGAAATAATTACTCAGATAACAGCAAAGATTTTGCTCACGGTGCAAGACATCATTAATAAATCTAGAGAGGACACAGATAAAAAATTAGAGGATCTGAGGAACATAATGGAATCCCAACATAGGAAACAAATGGAATCCATAAAACAGATACAAACAGATTTCCAAGAGATTAAAAACTCCATCGAAAGTCTGCAGAGCAGAATGAGCTAATGTGAGGACAGAATTTCACATACAGAAGATAAGACTGCAATTAGTGAGGAGGAAAAGAAAAATTGCTTTAAAATTGTAAGGGAACATGAGAAATCAATCCAGCAGCTGCTAGATGAGGCAAAGAAGAATAACATAAGGCTGATTGGAGTCAATGAAGAAAGAGGAGAGAGTGCAGATGACATAAAAAAACTTTTCACAGAAGTGATGGCAGAAAACTTCCCAAGAAGGGGAAAAGAACTTGACATACAGATAAGTGAGGCATATAGGACTCCAGCTAGCCTTAATCAAAAACAATCTACACATAGGCATATAATAGTTAGGATTCCAGAAATCCAACAGAATAAAATTCTACAAGCAGTGAGAGAAAAGAAACAAATCACATACAAAGGAAAGCCCATCAGAATCACAGCAGACTTCTCAATGCAAACCCTCAAGGCAAGAAGAGCTTGGAGTGATGTATTTCAAGCCCTAAAGGAAAACAGCCTCCAACCCAGACTGATGTACCCTGCAAAACTATCTTTCAAAATGGATGGAGAAATAAGATACTTTCATGATAAAGAGCACCTCAGGAACTTCATGAATACCAAACCAGCACTCCAAAAAATTTTAGACAATACCCTAGGAAAAGACAATGAGGATCACAACCCCAGGAAACCCAGCAGAATGAATCCATTGGGCATGACAAATTAAACACAAAGGGGGAGAATCCATCAAAAAAAAAAAAAGTCATGACAAGGCTTTTAAAACTTTTGACTTCATCTCCCTAATGAGTGTGTAATTCAATCTTATTATTGTACTGATTAGTATTTTTCTGATTCTAGAGTTGCACACTATTCCTTGTGCTATACTGTCTATTTATCATCTTATGTCTGTCTACATTTTAATTGGGTTGTCTATTAATGAGCTCTAAGAATTCTTTATATATTCTGCTCATACGTTATATGCATTGTAAATATGGACTGTTTAAGGCTTTTCATTTTAATGATGTCATTTAAAGTTCTAAATTTTGATGGAATCTCATTTATCAATTTTTTTCTTTTATACATCATGGTTTTTGTATCCTAGGTAGTTCTTGCCTACCCTGAATTCATAAATATTTTCCCTTATAATTTCTTCTTAAAGTTTTATACTTTTAGACTTTCTTATTTAGGTTCATAGATCCCTTCAAGTTATTTTCATGCATGGAAAAAAAGGGTTGAGGTTAATTTTTTATATACGGATACCAGGTGTGCTAGTGCCATTTGCTGAAAACACTATCTCTTCCTTGGCTCTTGAATTGAGTTTATATTCTATAAAATGCTAATGTTAAATAATCTTTCAAAACTCAGTGGACTATATATGTGTAGTTCTATTTCTAGATTCTCTGTTTTATTCAAATGATATATATGTCTTTCCTTATACCAACACTGCCTTGATTACTGTAGCTTTAGAAAAAGTCTTAAAATTAGGTACTAAACGTCTTCCAACACTATTTTTGTTTTTGTTTTTAACTTTTCTAGGTCCTTTGTACTCCTACATAACTTTTAAATTTCAATACCCAGTTCTTCATTTATAGCAAGTATACACAGACCTGAATTTTTATATATACCTTGTGTTTTCTAATCCTGCTAAATTCAAATACAAGTTCTAGGGGCTCCTAGAGATTTCTTAGTATTTTCTCTGTAGATGATCATTTCATCTACATATAAAGATTTTGCTTCTGCCGTGCCAATCCTATCCTAGTTGTGTCATTTTATTGCCAGACTATTTTGGTGGGGACTAGGTTTCAAAGTTTAATGGACAGATGAAGAGTAAGCATGTCTGCCCTTGTTCAACAACTTAAGGAGAAAGCACTGTGTCTTCTCCATTCATATAAGGCGTTCTCGCTGGAAGTATGGAGTATATGTCTTTAATCTGTTGAGGAGGTTCTGTTCTACTTCTAGTCTCCTGATAGCTTTTACCATGAACAGCTGTAGAATCTAGTCCAATACTCTTTCTCCAACTAGTGACAGGATCATATGGCTTTCTCCTTTCTTCTGTTAAATGATGACTTTTGGGGGTGGATCTTCCAATGCTGAACCAACACTGCCATCCCTATAATAAAACCACTTTCTATATACTGCCAGATCTGACTTCCAAAAGTTTGTTTTGTTAAACAAATTTGTCTATGTTCATACTTTTTTCTTCTATTATCTTTATCCAATTTTAGGATTAGCACAATGTTGAGTTCCTAAAATGAGGGGAGAAGTGTTCCTTCTTTTTTCTGCTTTAATTGTTTGACATAATTTATCAGTTAAAATGTTTATGAGCCTGCTGTTGTCATATAGGCAGGTTTTCAAGCTAGGAATATACTTTCTTTAATAGGTGCTATTCAAATTTTATATTTCCTCCACAGTTAGTTTCATTAATTTGTCTTCCAAGGTACTTCTTAGAAATTGTCAAATTTATTTCAAAAAAGATTTTTGTAATATGCTTTCTATATCCTTTTAAATTCTGTAAAATCTGTGGTAATATCTCCTAGATCTTAATATTGTAATTTAAAAAATGTATAACTGATATTGTGTAACAGGAAGAAAAGGTCGAAAAGAGCAGGGGAATTGGGAGGGGTAGGGAAAGGGAAAAAAGGGAAAGGAAAAAATATGAGAAGAGGAA
This sequence comes from Heterocephalus glaber, assembly GCF_053883595.1. Classification (NCBI taxonomy): domain Eukaryota; kingdom Metazoa; phylum Chordata; class Mammalia; order Rodentia; family Bathyergidae; genus Heterocephalus; species Heterocephalus glaber. The sequence continues at coordinate 6,880,844 of NW_028258324.1, read as the reverse complement.
AAAAATGGAAACAAAGTCTTTGCAAATAGGGAAGGGTGGAGGGGGTGAAGGGAGGGCAGGGGAAGGGGAAAAAAAATAAGAACCAAGAGACTCATGTAAAGGTACACGATCTCAATGATGAATGTAACTGTATTTTATACCTAAAATGTACCAATAAAGTTAATGGGGGGAAAAAAAAAAAAAAAGATGGACACTTGAATTTGCTCAGCTATGTTCAGGGCACAGGTATCAGATGTGGCCTATGAAAGCTGTTGAGTCAGAATGTTTAGAAAGGCCCCATTCTGGGAATTGTTGCTAATGAGAAGTCTGATGACAGCCTAATTTTCCTTTCTTTGTAGATGACCTGACTTCTTTCATACATACAATGATACATGTAGGTTAACAGTTCCTTTCACCCTGTTTGGTGAATCTTTTCAATCTACTATATAAAAAGATTCGCTTTTTGATTTGGCTTAAGAAAACTATTTGTGTGTATTATTTCTTATATAATTTCCTCTTGCCTGTTTTTGAAACTCACACTAGTGAGAAATACTATTTCCTGGGCCAGGGATTTAGCTCAGTGGTGCTGCCGCCTGCCTCACAAGAGCAAGGTCCCGAGTTTGATCCTCAGTACCAAAAAAAAGAAATACTATTTCCTGAAATTATTCTTCTTTTGTTAGTTTTATTTCATTCTACTTCATACATTTACTGTTAGGAGACCTCTTCAATTTTATATTCTAGTCCTATAATTAAATTTTTAATTTCAGCAATAATATTAATTTCTAGAAACTGTTCTCTGATCACTTTCTGGAACAATCTGTCCAACTATCATAGACATAAGAAAGTTCTAAAAATAGACTTTTTAAAAAATTCATCTTCTACTTCTTGAATTCTTTTTCCTGAGACTGATTATTCACTTTCCTCATTGTAGTCTTTCTCCTTCATGCTGCTAGTTTCCCATTTGACAATCCTTGTTTATTTATATATGAAATGCAATAGTAGGCTAATAATTCCAGACATCTAATAGGGGCTTTCTCTGCTGCCACACACACAGGGTTTCATTTTCCTAGAACTACTTCAATTTATAGCTTTACAACTACCTAAGTAGAGATATTATAGTCTTGTGGGCTCCATATACTATTGACTTCCCATAATGATTTCACAGTATCTCAACCAGAGAGATAAGAGGCACAAGACTTCATTTATAAACAAAGTACTAGAACTTACCTTACACTGATAGTAAACATTTCCAGGATATCTTTTCCTAGTAACCAGCCAACCAACATGATGATACCTAGAACAAAATCAAATATTTTTCTCTTTTCTATAAATCACCCAGAAGGGATAGAGTAATAACTAAAGGCATCCAAAAGGTCCCTTGATAGGAAAGGGAAAATACACCAGATCACAATTACAAGGTTTTACAAAAATCCACTAGGGAGATTAAATCTAACACTGTTTAAAAGACAGTGCTGTGCATGTGCATACACACGACACAGCTTTACCTTTTGTTGTCACTGCTCCCACTCACCCCTCAAAGCAGTAACTCATAGTTCAAGAAAATATTACCAACATTTTCACGCACTCCAAAAACTGAGACAGACCTATAAAACATATAGATCTTCTATTTACTATAGATTTTGCAAAAATAAATTACTACAGTTTTACTTTTCATGACTCAGTATCTAGACATCACCTGACTTTGTACTGCATATGAAGGAAGACTTAGAACCTATCCCAAAGAGTGATGTATCTTACTTAGATGATACCTAAAAATGAATTAACATTTACACATTACTACTTTTATGGTACTTACTTAAAAAACTTTAAACCAGGTGTGCTGGCATATGCCTGTCACCCTAACTACTCAGGAGGCTGAGATATACAGATTACAAGTTTAAACCCAGGCCGGGCATGGTGGCACATGCCTGCAATCCCAGCACTCGGGAGGCTGAGGCAGGACTGCCATGAGTTTGAGGCCAGCCTGGGCTATACAATGAGTTCAAGGCCAGCCTCAACTATAAAGCGAGACCATGTCTCAAAAAACCAAAAGAACAAAATAAACACAAGTTCAAAACCAAACTGGGCAAACTAATGAGACCCTGACTCAAAAAAAGATAAAAAGTGCTGAGGTAGCATGCTTGACCAGTATGTCTAAGGCTGAGAGCTCAATTCCCAGTACCACCAGGTAGGCACACAGGCAGGCAGGCAGATAGCAATTAACATAAACCGTACTCCCTGCTTTTACATTTTATCTTATAGAAGAAAAGGGACAAAGGGTACACCTCCAGGTTTGCAAGAAAAAAGAAAACATAGACTCATTAAAGGTTTCATAAAGCAACCTCAAGATTGTATTCTAGATCAACATGGACATTTAAAGCATTTTTTTCTACCTTTGTGTAACTATAATAACCCACATACTGAGCCTCTCAAATCCTACCACAAATATGATAAAAAGAAATTCTGACCATGAATTATATTAGGGGTCAGCATGCAATAATCCATGGGCCTCCTGTCTGTTTTTATAAAGTTTATTGGAAGAGAGCCACATCAATTTGTCTCACTACTTTCATGCTGATGGCAAATTAAGCATTTCCAACAGACTGTATAAACTACATGCCTAAAATATTTACTATCAAGTTCTTCACAAAAACGTTTGCTTACTCCTGATCTACATCTTGACCCTCCTCCTATTCCACAAGACTACTCTGACATGAAAAATTATATCCAATGTATTATACTAAAATAAAAACATAATTATAAACTTGGAGTATATTTATCATTAAATATGATGGTTTTATAGTACTGTTAATATAAAATAGATTTAATTGGCTAGGACATCCTTCAATTTATCAAATTCATTATAAAATTTCTATAAATAGCAATAATCAAAGGAGCTATATGAGAATATACATGAGGCTCTTACCCAAAAGCAACATTAAACCTCCTACATTATGTTCATAATGCCAACAGATAACCAAAAATAAGGAAGTGATATCTAAGGAATAATTTCACTAAAATTACCTAAGAGAAATATTGTATTGCTGACTATCAAACACTAAGCTAGCCAGATTAATTAAAATAACATGGGTGGGAGAATTAAGAAAATAAAGATTCTAAAATTAACACATTTGTCACAAATAAAGATGTCATTACAATTCAGTTAATAAAGAATGGATTATAGAACTAATAGTAGTGGGATAATTAACTTTTGAGTAAAAAAGTTATAGCTTTACCTTAAACTGTATAGTTTTAAAAACTCAAAGTAAAATTAACCATCAAAATTAATACTATAAGATAGGCTGGAGGTATAGCCCAGTGGCATAGCATATGCAAGCCTCTAGGTTCAAGCCCCAAGGCTACCACAAGAAAAGAGAATGAATGAATGAAAAGAAATGAGAAAAGAAAAAAGGAAAAAAAAAGAACTGACTCTAGTAGAACAATGTTTAATGTTCTTATTGACAGAGTTGGGAGAGTCCTTAAGAATAGAATAACAGAAATCTTAACCACAGAAATGATCAGCAAAAATGTGCTAAAGGAACCTCAGAATTCAGGAAACAGGGAGGCAGACTTTGTGGAGATGGAAAGGGGATGTGGGATGGAGTCAGAGGGGAATATGAGAACATGGAGAGGGGGAGGGAAAGTAAAAATGATTAAGATACAATATGTATATGTACCAATTCTGAAGATGATTATAATTATATACCCCAAAAACATACCAGTTTTTTTTTAAATCTCAGGAAAAGAGAATTTTCAATTACATGCATCTCCCTCCTACCAAGTTTATTATCTGTCCCTCAAAGATAATATTAAAATTGGGAGAAAAATAGTTACAATGTAAGCAGCTAAAGAATTAAATCCTATTTATATGAAGAGCTGCTACAATCTGACTTAAGTGACAAAAAAAGAAGAAATGAGATAGTGGGCAATTCAAAACTGAAAAAGGTCAACACATATACAACAAAGTATTCAGTATTTTAATATTTTTCAGTATCTTTAATAATGCACTGTGAAACAGTGTGAGAAGTTGATTTTCATCTGTGATGTTAATGTCAACACTCAAAGTTGGCAAAAAATTTAAAACTTACATAGACACCCTTGGACTCAATATTAGTTTTAAAAATCTATCCTAAAGAAAAAAGCAATGTTTAAGATATCTGCACTTCAGATTATTTCTATACATAAAAAAACTTCAAAAAATTTACAGAAATGTCTAAAAAGGTATCTGTGATTAGGTTTACAAAATGAAATATTATACAACCTTTTAATTTATTTTAGGTGAGCATCTGTTTAATGTTTATGATGAAGACTGTGAAACAAAAATAAAAGCAGTCCATAAAACAGTACCACATTTTGGGTAAGACTGGGAAGACAAATACTCAAATGTTCACAGAAATGCTCTTTCAGTATAGGATTTACACAGTTCCATTTTGTTTCTTTGTAGAAGAAAACAATAATTGGCTTTATAATTTTTTTAAAAAACTATTAAGCTTAAAGAAAAGCAAACAGACAGAACTAGAATACCACCCTTCAGATTCAAAAAAGAAAACCCAAGTAAAAATGTAATATATACATACTCACTCTTCTCTTACCTATTATACCAAAGGAGTAAAAGGAAAGTTGTTTTCCTAAGAGGTCCATGCTCTTCTGCAGAGGGGTTTTTGGTGCCTGGACAAATTGAGAAGAATATCACCACAATTACCTAATTGATTACGCTTTACCAAGTGCTAGGCCCTCTGGTAAACCGCTTGACATACGTATTCTTAAGTCACCCACACAACTCTTCCATAACATAAATGTGCCAAGCTTCCCTGAAGAAACTGAAGCTTAGATTTTAAATAATACCTAAGTCAAATGGTAAGGAATGACAGAACTTTCAATTTTAAAAACCACAAACATTTGGAAAAATCCAGTCTATGCATCCCACTGCGAAAAAAAAAAAATGTTATGTCTCTAAGATTTCAATATTATCACCTGCTTTCTCACTTTTCTAACTTTTCCCTTCTGTGTCTGCAAACATGCTAGTAACCCAAGTTTGATCCCATAGGCTCCCTCCTCTGCCAACTTTCTTCCTCAGCTATCCCTTCACTGCCAAGCTTCTTGGAGTGGCTTTCCACATTACATCAAAAACAAATCTGGGCAAGTTACCTGAGAAATTCAGATAATTTTGGAAGAACATGACATTTGCAGAATGCAACATCCACAGAAAAAGTATTTAATGAAAGAACCCACCTTTAGTACTCTTAACCAAAATCATATTCTACATTATTTCATTTGCCAAACTCCCACTTGGAATTATGCAGTGAAAAATTTCAATAGACTTGTTCTGAGGCAAAAACATACTAAATAGTAACCTTGGGGGGCTAAGGGTATAAGCTCAGTGGCAGAGCACATGCTTAGCACATGGGAACCCTCAACACCAAAAAAAGTAAACTTTAAAATTAATATGAAGCCGATTTCTAAAATGAATAAGCTCTATAAAAAAATTGGCCATAAATCTCATCCCACTATAATAAGTAAAAGTCAAAATCTTTTGGAATATTAACAATGTCAATTCAGGCCCTTCTAATTATAGGTTTTCCGGCATGTATCTAAGCAGGGACAACTTAAGAGATATTCTGAGTAAGATATTGCTCTCAATAGTATAAACAAGAATTCAAAAATATTCTCTTGTACTCACAATGAATTTCAGACGTGAAATAAATACAACATTAACATATTAAGTACTCACTTCTTCTGCTTGCATCATTTTAAAAACCTCCCCAAATTCAGAATTTTCTCCTGTTCCAATGACAATACCCTAAGGGGATAAATAAGAAAATTCTTTTACACATGGATTCACTTTCCTCAACCAGAAAAATAAACAAAACCCCATTAATTCTCTTTCTTCAAAATCTTCTCACCTACAGATCTGACATACATATTCAAGGTTCCCTTAGTAAGTTTACTTTTTATGTTACTATAATTAGTATTTACAGTTTATAAATCTTGGAAATAAAAATCTTTTCAAACTTACTACTAACTCAATTCTGAGGTCTATTTTTTTCCCTAAATTATTATTTCTGAAATTCAGGTCTGTCTTACACTAAAAAACATTTAACGTAGCTTCTTGTTCCCACTTCTATACGACTGAATGGTGCCTCCAAAAAGAAATAGTTGAAATCAAATATTAGGTAAACAGTTTGCAGTCAGTACATCATAGCTGGTACCATATTAATTAAAATTTTATTTAACTAGTAATGAACTTTGTTTCTATCTTTAAAAAGGACTACCCATTATCCAGTAAATGGTAGAATTGTGTATTTCACGGACACAGCTTCTCCCCAATTTCCCAGATGCCCAGCTTTAGGTTCAACTGTCTTTTGTCATATTCAGTATTTTGGGGTAAAAAAAACTAAAAACACATAAAAGTCAAAAATTTGAGAAACCAGTTATAAACAAATGAACTGCTTTTTTCAAAAGAAGAAAGTTACCTTTGCTTTGCCACATCTGACCAGTGTCCCCATGAAGGCAATGTTACTCCTTGATGCAAGATCACCATTAGTTGCAGCTGGCTGAGGAGCTGTCACCTTAGAACAAGGTGTTGTCTCTCCTGTCAAGCTAGACTCATCAATGGAAAGATCCACAGCCTTGGGAAACATAAAGCAGTCCATAAATTCAAGTCGGTGCTAGTTAACATACCTCTCACTTCTTCCTCAAATATCTTCTCTCCATTGATTTGTTACATCTTATATTACTCAAAGACAAAAGAAAATACAACCCTATCTTTAAAATGGGGTCAACAAAATCTGAGACATACATAGAATGCTGTACCATAAGACTAGGTTAGCCTTAAATTCAAAATATAATGGTGAAATGGAGACATTAGCTGAAACTATCTAAAGAAAACCCAGAAAAGTTCAGGAAGTATGCTTGGTAGTTTAAAACCAACCATGACAAAGAGAAATACATCAATAAAGGATAAAAAGGTAATAAGAAAGACAATCATTCATCATTTAGGCTCAATTTCATAAAATTTTTGCTCTATATCTCAACATTTATTCCAAATTAAAGTTTGTAAGAATAAAAAATGTTTCCTTGTAGATCATGAGTATCATTGTCTATCTTCTGACTGGGACAAGGTGCATTCTTTTTTTTTTTTTTTAAGTACTAGAGATTGCCAGTGCCTTTGCATTGAGCTATGTCCCCAGCGCATTCATTCATTTTTTCACAGATGGTCTCGCTAAGCCACTAAGTTGTCCAGGATGGGCTCAAACTTGGGATCCTCCTGCTTCAGCCTCCCTGAATGCTGAGATAACAAGTATGTACCACCACACCCATATGTGTGGAAAATATGGCCCACAGAAGAACATTTCCTGAAGATATTCACAGGCACTGTGTACAATGCAGTAGATGATTAACATACATATAAGAGAAGGAATGAGCCAGGTAAGTCTTAGAAATAAGTTAAGAGTTAAACACTTAACTCCTACTGCAATGCTTCTCAAAACCTGCAAAGCAACAGTGTGAATGATCTAAAGAGGAATGCAGATAGAGCAAGGGTCTCAGCATTAGGTCCCAGCAAGAGCAGCAGAATAAGTATCACCCCTACCACCTGAGAACTTGTTAATGCAATTATATCCTCTGCAACTACCATGCAATCCAAGGATGGGGAAAGTAAACCTAGCAATTTACAAGCCCCTTATGTATTACTGATGCATGCTCAAGTTGGAGAATCAAGGCAATACAGTGTTTATAAAACTTTTTAGATCCATTTTATATTCTAGAAGCTCTTATTCAAAGATGGTCTTAACACTTGCAGAAAGTAGGTGGCAATTCATGATTTAAATCCTTTGCAGGCTAACTGACTCACCCAACAAACTACCTTTACTATGTGCTAGGTGCTGAGCTAAATCCTGTTAAAGGAATAAGGAATCTGAAGCAGTTAAATTACTGGGCAGTCTCATTGCTATTGTAAGACAAGCTTGTGTTCTTATTAGGGCAGCTTTATACTCTAAATGCTACATCCTTTTTTTCCTTTCCTTTTTCAGAAGGAAGGCAGCTGCTGGCTCAGCCCTGATACTCCAAAAACAAAAAGCTAATAAATCACATCTTTTCATTTTTTATTTTTTGAGGTACTGGGGATCAAAGGTAGGGCCTTACGCATGCTAGGCCAGCACAATACCACTCAGGTACATCCCCAGCCCAATCACATCTTAAAGAGTTCATTTTTTTATGAGCACAAATACCTTAAGTCTTATACAAATTATTATTTAAAAAATTGGTTCACAGATCCTGCTTCCTCCCCATCTCAGTAACAAAACTTTTAATTTAGTCAATGTCATTCATCCTTTCACTTAACAAGTATTTATTAATGCATACAAAGGGCCTTGTGCTGTATCACACACAGTGGGAGAATCAGTGGTGAACAAACCTTCCACCCTCAGCTATTATTCTACTGGAAAGCCATTCTAAACACAGACAAGCACGTGTGATATATACTAGGTAGAGGAGAAACAACTACATTCAGACAAGAGTACATCTTAGGAGAAAGACAACATTCTTCAAAAGCATATGATCCCTTCTGCCAAGCCTAGAGCTCTAAGGCTGGGCCATGATCAGAGAGCAAGGAAATGTTAAACAAAGACCTGCCTAGTGTTTCTATGCTTAGGTAAATATATTTCTATTCTAGTGTTCTAGTTCTAGTGTTCTAGTTCTAGTGTTTCTATACTTAGGTAAATATATAACTCTGCAAAGGTGATCAAGAGTTTATTTACAACAACAGATCATTAAATTTAAAATTATTCAGCATGAAAATCCAAAGACAAACTATTGGCATAAAAGCTTAGGTAAGATAGCAATCTGACGCAATTTAGCAGCAAACTGGGCTTAAAATGTTATTCCTTAAGACACAGATCAATAGTCCTTTTAGGCTTTAAAAATTCATGCAAATACAAGCCAAATTATTTTGCGTTCAATACCTCAAATCAACTACAAGATAGTAAAATACCTACCATGGTCCAAGGCAATATACATTTTCTTTATTAAAGGAATACGTTTATTTGGCTTTTCTTTCCAAATTAACCTTAGAACTGTGTAATTTTTCCTACCAACAAATTTATTACCAAGAAAAAAAAACTTGTAGGATAGACTTTTCTTCAAAAATGAGCTGACATTTCACTGGTTACTATCAACCACTCGCTCTGCTACATACCTATGCTAAATTCTATTAACAACTGCTGGAGGCAAGTACTATTATTTTCACACTTTACAGACAAAAAGATTAACTCACACAAATACATATAGACAGAAAGCTATGAAGATGAAATCTCAATGCTGACAAATGCTAACTCCAGATTCATTTTAATTAATTATTCAAAGGATCAACTAGCAAATTATTTCTCCTCCCCAGTTTTAAAGCTACTTATATAGGTATAACACATTAACTAAGTCTATGTAAAAAAAAAATGATGTTTTTCCTAATAGCAAAAGTCAACATAAGATTCACTTTATTTAGCAAACTCCTCTTTAATACTTTTTATAACAGCAAGAACTGCATGTAATTTTCTAGGCTCTTAATTAGAAAAGACAACTTCTAGCACTTAAAAGCAAACAAAAAATTGTGCATATCTAAGAGATATATACAATATATTTTTCTCTTAGAAAAGTAAAATTCATATTTCTCCTCTTAGGATTTTTTTAGCTTAGATATTATAAACCTTAGGCATGGATAAATACTAACATAGCATGATTGTCTAAACTAATTTGACTTTCTTAAAAAAGAGGAAAAGTTTGCCCTTTTGGCCCTATCATGTAAGTCATAAGTGGCCTCCCACTTCAGTTTCACCATTACTAGTCATTTAAGAGAATAAGCATTTTCAGTTAAATTGGGTGTTCCTACAGAAAAGAGGCAGGTCATTTTAGTACAACAGCAATCAGCCATGACTAAGTGTTTAGAGGACAAGCTGATATGACAGAAAAGGGATTTGGAACTTCATATACATATACACACCCACACACACACACACATATATATACATATATATATACATATATGTATATATAAATTCACAACTAAAACTCAAATTTTGAAGAACATATAAATGATGAAATTTGGCTAAATCATACAATGGCTCAAACTGCAAAGATCTCAACTATCTAATGAAAAAGAACATTTTCTAAATTATATTTTCTCTTAAAGTGAAAGCAGTTTTAGGGAGAGTAGGAAGAAGGTGGTCATTTCTAATAAGAGTGCTATTTAACACATTAGGCAAAACCTATTACAATTAACATCACAACTTAATTCATCTGAGAAAAGATACTAGAATCATTTATCCATTGCATTCACAAGAGCAAAAAGAGGGTAAAATAAATCAAAGAAGCAACCAGCCCCATGCCTATCTATAAGTTCAAACAATAAACCTTCAAAAGAACTATTTATGAATAGGAGAACTGATTGTCACTTTCAATCTTCTCTGGGTACTGTGGTGGACATGTGAATGAGACAAAAACAGTCCAAAACTCAAAACATAAGAATCAAAATGTATATATATCCATAACCCAAATATTTAACACCCATGTGATATAAATGATTAGAAAAATTCACAATAGCCAAGCAGGGTGGCGCATGCATGTAATCCCAGCACTCAAAAGTCAGAAGAAGGAGGATTAATCACGAGTTTGAGGCCTGGCTGGACTACACAGTGAGTTCAAGGCCAGCCTTGAGACCCTGCTGAGAAGAGGAGAGGGAGAGGGAGAGAAGAAGAGGGAGAGAAGAAGAGGGAGAGAAGAAGAGGAAGAGAAGAAGAGGAAGAGGAGAGAAGAGAGAAGAGAGAAGAGAGAAGAGAGAAGAGAGAAGAAAAGGTTCACATTATTATTCCAATAAAACACTAAGCAAAAAGAAAACAAATGCCATTCATTAAGGTTTCCCGAAAGGCAAAAAGTGACTACTTAACAAATTTAAAGTTGATGTGGAACAAGTGACAACTACAAATAAATCCTTAAGTTAAGGAATAGCTCTATAATATGCCCCTAAAGCAATAACCTTTCTGGAATTAAAAGCAAATCAGAACTGGCTTTCTTTCCCTATATTTATTTGCAGCTGCCTGATCATAAAATCTCTTATTCTGCTTTCAAAAAGTAAGATTCTGCTGTTTTTCCAGGTGAAGAAAATGTAATCAAAAATTCTTCATGAGCTCTAACTTATTAACACTCAAAGCCAAGTCAACTAAGTATTAGAAAATTATTGACAAGGATACATAAAATTGTTTTTATACCCTGGTAAATGCCTGCATCCTTGCTAACTTTCTGACTGAAGCACACAGATTCAACTTGATCTAATTATCAAAAATTTAAAGGCCAGTATTCAGTTAAAAAGGATTTCTAGGATATTTCACTATTACTATTACACCAAATTTTAAAACAGGGTTGATTTTTCCAAGTCTTTCCTGTCAAGACAGGAGAGAAAGTCTAAGAGGAGGGGAAAAAAAGCATGTATTACTTCAGTCTCACTGTCCCTCAGGACATACTGTCTTTGAGTTCTACTAGTTCAATGAGAAAAACAAGTTCTTTCTCAACATATTCAACATGACAGCATTCCTCAGCTCACACTCTGAAGCAGCTGAACTATGGCGATCCAACAACAAAACATAAGTAGCTAAAGCTCATACAGTCTAAAAGAAAAAGCACTCCTAATGTGGAAGGTATCTCTGGAGTGGTTTTCCAAGATACATAATGATACCTACTTCAGAAAAAGACATTCTCAAGGCAAATACACCAAACAATTTTGTTGAGTAGGAATGTTTCTAAATTATACAAATATACCATAAGACCTTCTACACTGTACTCAATTTCTTTCAAGTAATTTAAAATCTCTACTTCCTAAGATGTTTGTATACTATTCTTTTTTGCAAATGTGTAAGCTGAATAATTCAAAAACTTCTAAAAGCCAAATTTTTACAATAAATCACAAAAAGGTAGAAAAATACTACTAATCAATTTATCAAATTTACCTACCAAAACTATACTGAAATCAGTATAAAAATTTGCAACTCAGGAGTAACTCAACAGAGACTAATGGAATAGGGCATTCAAAAAATTGGTCCCTATAACTAAAATAATAACTGGCCCAAAACTGATAATAAAATCAACTTCGGAATCAAAAACTTAGAGTACCAGGAAAGCAGAGTGGCACTTCTGTTTACCTGTCTACTATCTGCGATTCCCCAGACGGAAGCAGCTATGGTTGTGCCACAGCAGCTTGGGATCCTGACACAGCTTACTAGTGTCAGAGGGTTACTGTAGACCTCATTCCTAAAATACTCTGCTTGTGTGTTTTGACCTGTCAGGCAGTTCTCTAAACGAGTGGTGTAGATTTATATCCCCACAATGAGCCAGACAGCAAGGCTTTCTGGGCATTTCTCAAGATACTGGAGACAAACTAGGGCTCAAGGTACAGAAAACAGGGCAATAGAGTACATTCAAAAAGCTGGTTAAGGAGAAGGTGACGAGGAAGCTTCTTGGGGGAATAACTGTTTAAAGGACCACTGCACCCATACAGTACCTGGAATACAGGGTACAATATATGTGCCTAAGACCAGATACAGGCTCGGAAAAGACTTGAGAAATCTCTAGGATTGCACTTCTAGCAGATATGTGCATTGTGCAGAAACAAGAGGTAAAGGCAGAGTTGGAGTCACCCTGGTACAGCATGGAAGAAGTATCCCAGCTCAGAGGCAGCTGCAAAAAATAGGAGAATGATGAGTAAATGAGAGTGTGTGTATTTGTTTTGGAGGGAGTTCTGAAAATTAAGGCCTACTGCTGAGACCATGGAACAGAAATTTCAGTGGCCATTCATGATAAGCAATACAGTCTTTACAAAAATAATCTGTACAATTCACTAAATAAAGTGGACTTCAGCCTTCAGGAATCAAAAACAACAAAACCAAGGGAAGAGGGTGTCTCTGGTGGCCTGCATTAAAACACTATAATATCCAGTTTTCAACAAAAACACAAAAAATTGACAAAGATGACCTATTCATAGAAGAAAATTGACAGAAACCATCCCTGAGGAAGTTCAGACCCTGGACTTAAGGGAAAAAGACTAAGTCAACTGTCTTAACTATCCTCAAAGAACTAAAGAAAACTAAGAAAGTAATTTATGAACAAAGAGAATATTAACAGAGAGAAATTACGAAAAGGAAACAATTAGAAATATTGGTGCAGAAAAGTACAAGAACTTAAATGAAAAGTTCAGGCAAGTGTGATGGCACATACCTATAATCCTAGCACTCGGAAGGAAGATCATGTTCATTGCCAAGCCAGGGCAATGTGGCAACTTAGCAAGACCCTGTTTCACAATAATAATCTTTTTTTTTTTTTTTTTGGTACCGGGGATTGAACTTGGGTCCTTGCACTTGTGCAGCAGGCAGCGAAACCACTGAGCTAAATCCTCAGCCCTCACAATAACAACCTTAAAAGGGGGTGGATACAGCTCACTGTGAAAGCTCTTGGTTCAATCCCTAGTACTGAGGAAAGTTCACTAGAGGGGTTTGAAGAAAAAAATCAGCAACATAAGAAAAGCTAAAAGGGATTCTTCTTGGACAATATAAAAGGAGAACAGTTCAAAGCCAAATGAAGAAATAAAGAATTCCAATAGAAGTTTATGTAGACAAACATAAAACTAGGAATTTTATATTTCGAGTTTTTGTTTCCTCTTTTTTGCTTCCTGTATGATCAAAAAACTACATGCATAAAAAATACTTATAAATCTATACAAACAGGCACAAAATGTATAAAAATGTCATTTGTGACAGTAATACAGTTGTACTTCAGTTCATGAACTTAATTCTTTCCACGTTTCTGGTCACAAACCAAATTGGATGAGAACTGAATCAAACTTCCTCATAAGGCCAACAATGAACATAATCACTGAAAATGATTCAGTTCTCATCCAATTTGGTTTGTGACTAGAATCATGGAAAGAATTAAGTTTGTGAACGAAGATACCACTATATAAAGGCAGGGAAGGACTAGACAATACAGAAACAAGTGTTTATATGTTACTAAAGTTGGTAGAAATTCAAACTAGATTATGTAAATTTAGAATGTTAATTGTAATATTCATGATAATAACTACGAAAGTAACAAAAATATACAGGAAAAGGAACTGAGGGAATAAAAAAAAATACATTTAAAATGGAAATCAGCCTAACTCAAAAGAGGGCAGACTGAAGGAACTGAGAAACATAAAAAAAATATATACAGTAATTCCATCCTCACCCAGACTTGCTTCCTAGCATTTCAGTTACCTATGGTCAACAATGATCCAAAAATACTAAATGGATAATTTCAGAAACTAAGTTTTAAATTATATAACATTCTAAGTAGTTCAATGAAAGCCTGCTCCATCTACTCCACCTCACCTGGGTGAAAAATCACTCCTTTACCTGGTGTATTCACACTGTATATATTACCCTCCCTTAAGTTACTTAGAAGCTGCCTCAGTTATCAGATCAACTGTCTGTCTCAGTATTACATTGCTTATAGTTGAAGTATCTCTTACTTTACTCTTTACTGAAGTATAGAGTAGTGATGCTGGCAATTAAAATATGCTAAAGTGAAACCAAAAGTACTTCCTTTAATTAAATACAGAAATTCATAATTAAAGGAAAGAAAAACAATAGTATGGTATGGTTGCTAAGATCTATTATAAGAACCAGTATCCTAACCATAAAATTAAGGGGGAAAAAATAAATTCTTGATGGTTTGCCTCAATAGCCAAAGTTTTATCTAAGATATGTGAAAAATGCTTAGTTAAAATAAAAAAGCATTAAATTTATGTAGACGTTTATGGAAAAAAACAGTACCTATTAGGACTCAGTACTATCTACAGCTTGAAATATCTAGTGAAGGTGTTGGAACACATACCCTATGGTAAGAAAGAACTATTATAACACAAATAGAAAGCAAACAACAAACACTCTCTCCAGAAGTAATCATATTAGACATAAATGAACTAAACTTACCAAATACGTGTGTATTCATACAACAGAATATTGTTTGGCAATGAAACACTTGAATGATGGACTTTAACACAGTATATTAAGTGAAAGAAATCAGACACAAAAGACTACATATTGTATAATTCCATTTATATGAAATATCTAAAATAGGCAAATGAATTTTAGGGGCAAGCAGGTAAGTGGCTGTCAAAGGTGGGGAGAATATACACACAGGGAATGTTAAAAGTAAGAGTTTTCTTTGGAGACTGAGGACAATATTCTACAATTAGTTGTGGTAAAAGCTGCTCATCTCTGAATATACTGAAAACCACCAATGGTATACTTCAAATGTGTGTGTTATATGATATGTGAATTATATCCCAATAAAGCTGTAATTAAAATTTGATTTTTTTTTAAATGTGGTGGGTGGATAAGCACTTCTGGCATGAACTCGTTAGATGTGCAGAATCTGAGGCCCCACCCTACACCTGCCATACTAGAACCCAGATGATTCCTATACACTTTCAGAGTTGAGGTCTGAATTTACCAGTCTACTAGGAAAACACTGTCACAAAGAGAAAGCAAATGATGCATACTCAGTAGAAACCTACTTTGACTTCTGAATTTTGATGTTTCCCCTGGCTAGCAATATGCAGTGTGACATTCTCTTGTGATGTTGGGTGGCAGCATTAAGCCATGACTCCCAGTTAGTCACACAATCACAAGTAAATAACTGATACTCTCCAGTGTACTGTGCCACATAAGCGATGATGGTAGATTAGGTACGTTAAATGCATTCTTGACTTACAACATTTTCAACTTATGATGGGTTTGAGATACACCCCATCATAAGTCAAGAAGTATCTGCACTGGAAAGCTCACACAGATTTGAATACTGCTGCTTCACTGTCTTTTCCATTTCTTCCCAGTACTTTTATTAGCACTGCCAAAGCCATGCTGTCTTGAGGCATTCTTTGATCTCAACTAAACTGAGCCTCTCCCTTCTATAAATTTCCATACTCTAGTGCTTGCTTTGGCAGCACATATACTAAATTTCCATAGTCTATTTTTTTTAACTTTTCTTACTCCATTACTGAATATACAAATATAGTATGCTCCCAAATCACAAGAACTCTATCAAATCTCTAGTTTCTCATACTGCTTAACACACGTTTCATAAAGCTCTGCTGATTCACTAAATAGATACCTAAAAAGACTTTATAAGACAAATAATTATATTTTAAGGAAAAAAAAATACTTCTGTTAATATTTAAAACAGAATATGAAATGTTTTGACTCAATCGTGTGTTAATCCTTAAAACTGGTTAATGTTTATCTTTTAGCTGCTTTAATTTTTTTAAATTTTTATTAGTTCATGTTTGTTAGGGTTTATCTTTTAATCAACACCCAAACATTTTCACTCCTCACAAACAGATCTTTCAACTTACTTCAAATAAGCGCAAGTCAGCAGGAACTCTGTCCCCAACAGATAGGCAAACAGTATCTCCTGGAACCAAGTCTCGGGCCAGTGTGTGCTCCAGCTTTCCCTCACGCACGCTGTAACAAACAGAAACCACCACAGTGAGAAAAAAACCACAGCACTTATCTAAATCAATTATTTCCAGTGGTCCTGACTTTCAAAAGGAGATAGGGGCCAGGAATTTAGCTCAGTGGTTCCGCTGCCGCCTCACAAGCGCAAGGTCCCAAGTTTGATCTCCAGTACCAAAAAAAAAGGAGATAGGTCAAATACAAGAACCAAGAAAAAGGGCTAAAGATGTAACTCCATGAGAGCTCTTGCCTAGCATCCATGAGGCCCTGGGTTCAATCTCCAATATGGCCAAAAATGTGAGCAGGTGGCAAGAAAAAGATTATCTGTGTGATCTTATTAAGATGTTCAGATGACATAAAATGATTAGAAAAACTGGTATTATTATTCAAACATAGTGTGAAAACCTGAATCCAGTTGTTTCATTGTAGTCTTCATTATGCTAAGTACAGTGTTCAACACATGCACAAATATATAAACATTTGCTGAATACAGCTGTATCTGAAGAATATCAAAATTAGCCAGGCATGGTGACACATGAACCCTAGCACTTGGGAGACAGAGGTAAGCAGATTGTGAGTTCCAGGCCAGCCTGGACTACATAATGAGATCCTGCTCAAAAAACCCAGGGCAGGATATATACTAAATTGATCAGAGCAGGAATTTTTCATGTCAGATTAATAGTATCTTCCTTATGCAAAGCTGGGGAAACAATATATACTGTACTAGTCACATTCAGCTTCTATTTTTAAAGCAATAGGAATCATCAGAAAAAACAATCATACCAATGGCATTCTGGTGGCACAAGTTTACTCAGTTCCTCAAGAGATTTTTCTGAACGATATTCCTATTAAAAAAGAAAGCAGAACTTAATGTTAACAAAATATGTATAAAGAAATATAAATATATATGTTCCTATGAACATATTCCATTTAGACTTAAATAGTACTCTCAATCACAGTTTTAAAATTTCTCCATATTCTTATCTTTTTCTTCATTTATGCTTATATTCCTACCTATAAAAACTAGTTCCATACCTAAAAGGGTTAAATTGTAGTGATCAAACAATGAAAATGCAATATTGCATAAGAATTCTGACAATACTGTCAACTTTATATTTTAATATTTGGTGTGCAAACCTAGTATTAGAAGAAAATAAAAGCAGTACATAATTTTGAGTCATTAAAAGTTAAGATCATAAGGCCTTATAAGGCCTTATAATTAAGATTAATTTTACATATGGTGTTTAACAGCCGAAGAACTCAAGGACAATTATGTGTATGTAACATTTGCTTTGAGGATTTAAACCCACGCTAACTGCAATGGTTTATGGAACAAGTTTGCATAAGAACACAGAATAAACAAGAGTGAAATGACCCTACAATGACAGTCTTTCCATCTACCTGAATTATATGAAAGAGAGAACTCTCAAGAGCCCTAGCCCTATGATATTCCAGACTTCTCCATCCACAGCACCAACAGCACAGTGTCAGAGACATCCTTCGCCCCCACTATATTATTTTATCATGTTCCTATGAGGAATTTTGCTTTGGGCAACATCACTGTTGTTTTTGCCCCGATGTGTACTCTAAGCACATCAATCTTGTGGTCTAAGATTAAAGGAAAATAGACAACAGCATGAATGAAAGGTGAGGAGTGTTTTGAAATTACTGCAGTCCTAGTACTAGTTAAAATTTCACACCCACCACAAACTACATCAAGTGAAAATGCAACAGTGCATAAAAATAACATAAAACTACATCAACCTCTAATTGGACAAGAGACAAGTATAAGAAAATCTATAAATATAAAAATTACAAGAAAGCCCCCTAAATACACTATAGATAGTAACAAATTCAGATCTATCCAAAAATTCCAGAGGGCCAGAAAATACCAGTCCTAGTCAGCAATCTTAGATAATACCAATCCTAGTCAGAAGCTGCCAATCTTAAACTTTCCAAAATATTGTAAGATGGTATCATTATGATTATGCAAAACAGTTATTAGCTGTTTGTATGGCTGGGAAGGACTTGTATGGGGATTAGAAAAATACGTGGGCAGACATAAATATAAAAGCAATATAAAAAGTATTCTATTCTTCCGCCGCCTGTGTCGCAAGTACAAGGTCCCGAGTTTGATCCCCGGTTCCAAAAAGTATTCTATTCTAAACCAAAGGTAAAAATACTGAATGGTAAAAATATTAAGATTTTTGATATATTTGTGATAAGGGATTTTCTTCAAAGCATTATGATAAGTTCAACTGACAGTAAATAAAATCTTTTTAGAGAAGGATTTTAATTTGTATTTATAGACTATTTTGTTGGCTTCCCAGGCCTATTTAGGTCACAAGTGGGTAAGAAAACAAATCTAGCAATTAGAAATTGAGCGTTTCATAATGTTTTGATCCTTCTGTTCGGATTCTATCAAATGAACCTATCATAAAGATATTTAACAGTCAGTCTTGGTCACTGCATTTAAAATATATAACTCACCATCCTTGTGTAAAAGTCTCTATCAACTTATACTAAAATTGCAATTTTGTGGGGTATTTTGAGAGTTAAGGGCTCTTTATTTACCAAAGAGAACAAATTATTTACCAAAGTTCTCCAAATATAGTGATATCATTTATAGGAATTCTTCAGAAGGACATTTTTAAAATGCAAGAGAGGTCTACTTCTGGTCCAAGGGGTCATACTACTCACTTAGCTGAATAAATAGCTGTCCTGAATGATATCCAGACTGCAAGGACCTATGCTAGACTAACCAGCTTTGCCATCTCAATAGCAACATTCATCTGTTCTAAACAAGGTGATTCTTCCTCAACAGGGTGGTCTCAGGGAGCACACAAACTTACAAATAAACTGATTCCAACTGGCTTTCTACAATTATTGTAAAACTATGTTAGAGATTAAGAGAACAGGACAATGACAAAAAATACACAGAAAATATAAACAGTAGATATGAGGATAATCACAATAGCTTGAAATATAGTCTTAAGAATCAAAATATCATGAATTTCAGGATTATACAAGAGCATTAATTTCTTCATAATTCTATTAACCATGTTTTAGAAATGCTAAAAACATGCCCTGCCAAGATTCTGAAACGTTATTCTAAAAACTACCGAAGTTTCAGACATTTAAATAAACATAAAACTAAGCATACATCATTTTTATTTATAACTACACTTGTTAACAGAAATCCTGCTATCATCTGTACATTATTCACAACAATTTATAAAAGAGGTTCTTTATTTGTTTCTTTTGCTGTTTCAATGGCTATGTTGAATACAAGTTTGGTCCACGTGAGAACACCTCTTGAAGAGTAAGAAATTTTAAAAGGTGTGTGGAAACACCGACACTGATTAGAAACATATTAATTTTCACAAAAAACTCAAAGGAAACAAGGCTAGAAAAAAATTCAGTAAGTAAGTTTATCCATTCGGTGAGTACAATGACTCATAGAAAGAAACCAAGAGAATTTTCTTCAGAAGGTATTTGACAAGTTGACCATTTCATTCTAGACTGTTTCATCTAGACTTTGTTCTATAAGTATTAAAATTGTGTTATAAAATCATAACACCTGGCCCAATTTTTTAACTGGAAAAATTAAAAAATTATTGCTAAATTGCCCATTATTTGGGCTTTTGTTTCCATCTGCTCCAGTTATCTATAAAACTAGATTTTCTTCATCTCATTACCTAAATCAAAGCAGTCCCTTAGTCTCACAAACTTCTTCAAAGTTGTCTATTCCTGAAATTATTCCATAAACGAAGAATTGTGGGAATAGATGTTACCACCTCCCAATAACTATATCCTTTACCTAAGCCACTTTAATTTTTTTAAGTAATTAACTAACATTTTTATGTTGGCCAAGTAGGTTACTTACTTACCTGAACAAAGGCAACTGTAACCACTATAAGTATTGCCTAAACAAAACAAAGACATAGCCTTTTAAACCAGATATTAACAAGAAATAACTGTTAACTATATTTTATTTTTCTATATGCAGTCCCAGGGTAACAGACTTTAAACACTGAGATCAGCTAAAAAACAAATTACAACTTTGTGTTGAGCCCTGTGGGAAGCAATCTGACAGCTCATAACTGATGGTTAACTTCTTCATCTCAGTACCCCTTTATGCTCTCACAAATTGAGGTCCAGCTTTTGTTTATGTGGGTTATGGGTATCTGCTGATATTTCCTATTTTAACTACTTTTACAATAACTTAGGTTTAATTTCTACTTATCAATTTGTCTTAAAAAATTAAAAATCCACTACATGTTAACAGAAGTAATGTTTTTCTGAAAAATACATTTTCAATAAAAGAAAAAACTTTGGACTGGGAATGCAACTCAGTGATACAGCACTTGTCTAGCCATGCCGGAGGTCCTGGATTCAATCCTTAGTACTGCAAAAGAAAAAAAAATTATGAGAAGCTCAGGTGTTTGTTCTTTTGTTTGTTTTTATGCAGTGCTGGGTATAGAACACAGGATCTTGTGAATGTAAATAAGGCACTACTACTGACCTATACCCCCTACCCAAATTTTTCTATTTTTAATGTCTGACTTAATGGAAATCTGGTATTCAATCCACTGCTTTACACTGTTCAGGCAAAAGGAGAATAAGCGTTTTTTTAAAAATGAAATACGAACAAAACCAAACCTTAGACAGAAAGCAGCTAGAAGAAGCAGGACTATCTTACTAGCTTTTCCAGATAGTTTTGGATACTCTTCTTAGGTACTACATTAAAACTTAATATGTACTAGTTACTCAGAATCTAAAACTATATCAAAGAACTCTTCACAGAGTCTGTTATATTAAAATTCATGGGTCAATCTTGCATTGTGAATCAATCTTGTACCACTGAACATTTGGA
The DNA here is from genome assembly GCF_053883595.1 of Heterocephalus glaber. Lineage (NCBI taxonomy): Eukaryota > Metazoa > Chordata > Mammalia > Rodentia > Bathyergidae > Heterocephalus > Heterocephalus glaber. Next base: position 6,859,460 of record NW_028258324.1, on the reverse strand, counting down.
AAGTCACACACTGGTCATCAGGAAAATATGGGTTCTCTTGGCTATTCAAATCTTCTAAATGTCGACACAATTCATAACAGTTAAAAAAAGTCTCTGTTCAAATTACTACCAAGCTGGCCGGGGATTTAGCTCAGTGGTTCCAGCGCCTGCCTTGCAAGCGCAAGGTCTCGAGTTCAATCCCCGGTACCAAAAACAAAAAAAACAAAACAAAACAAATTACTACCGAGCTCATTAGAATAAATTCTTAAACACTGGGAAGCTATCCAGAGTTCATGGTAATGCATAAAAATTTACCAGACCTCTAATTACTGCTTGAGAGCCTCAATTTTATCATTAAGAACATTATCCTTTTAGGTAAAGAGCTAGTTCACCTCACAATAACCACTTTCCTTGAAAGTAGCATTTTACTTCAATATACAAAACTCAGTGGTACAGGACTTGCCTAGCATGCCCATTACACCTTCTTCCCATTTCATTACACCGGTTATAAAAAAAGGTATGTACTCAAGCATCAAGATTTTTAAAAATGAATTTTTACAGCTCTATCAAGAACATTCTTAAGAGAAACAATGAAAGAAAACAATGACTACCAATACAGTTTGGAGCCATTATTTTGATTTATATTAATAAGGTTCTAACAATTGTATATACCATGATTTTAGTGCCACTGACTCAAAATCTACAGTAAAAAGAAAGATAGTGTTTTAATATTATTAGAATAGTTTTGACTTCATATACGCCCACAGAAGGGTACCTACAAGCAACAGTTCAAGAACACTAAAGCTCTACATTAATATCTACTACTGTGTTCTTAATCATAAAAAACTTGCTTTTTAATAATTTTTGTACTTGCTATAAATTTTTATAATACAATGAAAAATGGGATGTAAATAAAAATAATTCAAAGGTAGAATAACTTCACAAGAAAAAAATTGTACACAGTATATATAGTGTGCAATGTTAAAGAATATTTTCAACCTCATAGGTCAGGCTTTAGTTTATAGTCAAAACACTTTGAGTTGAAAAAAGAAATTTTAAATTTAACTGGAAAATTACTGTATTTCATATCTGTAAAATTATCAGATTGTGAAATAATTTTCATGGGTGCCAATCACAGACCTCTGAACATCACACAAGACTACTACAAGTGCTGGGCACAGTGGTATAGGAATGTAGTCCCAGCTACTCCGGGACTGAGGAAGAAAGATCATTTGAAACCAGAAGTTCAAGGCCAACCTGAGCAACAGTGAGACCCTATCTTGAATACAATAAAAAAAAAAACATAATAACAACTAAGAGTAGATTTGGACACTAACAACAAAAACAACAAAAAACTGAAAGCTTTTTAAAATTCATTTTCCAAAATAAAAAATAACATAAAATTAAATAGATTAAAAATACATTTTCCTTACCACAGTGATACTGACAGCATCATCAAACTGATGCATTAAAACACTGATAACTGCAGAAGCCAGAAGCAGCATAATAAGAGGATTTTTAAACTGAAAGGAAAAACAAACAGCCATTCAACAATCTTTAGTATGAAAGACAGTTCTGTTCTATCTGAGCAACAGCTTAAAAAAAATAAGGATATAATTAGAAAATTATGAGAATTTACATTTGGTTTATTAGCTCCTCAATTAACCAAAGTCAAAAAGGAGAGGGCAATCATATTTAAGCAGTTATAAAACTTCCTAAAAGCTCCATTTCAGAAAGAGACAAAATCAAGTATCAATATTTTAAACAAAGAATTTCCCAAATCTTTATGGTAGGCATGTATTTTATTTATTTTTTTTCTTAAATTCTTTTATTGGTACATTTTAGGTATACAATACATTTACATTTATCTTTGGGTGCTTGTACCTGTACATGATGTATCTGGGTTCTTATTTTTCCCCCATTATCTACGCACCCTTCACCCCTAAACCCTTCCCTATTTACATACTTTGTTTCCATTTTTCTTTCTTTTCTCGTAATTTTTCCTTTCCGTTCTTTCCTTTCCCCTTTCCCTCCCACGACCCCTACCCCTTTGGACCTTTTCCAATTTCAAAGTATCATTTATTAGTTATTAATCCTTTTAGTCCTTATTTACACTCTCAGTTTCTCACACTAGAGAAACTATTCGGTATTTACACATGTGTCTTATTTATTTCACTTAGAGAGTATGGCCTCAATATGCATCCATTTAGCTATAAATGACTCTAGTTTCTCATTCTTTACGGCTGAGTAGTACTCCATTTTATAAAAAAACCACATCTTCTTCATCCAGTTTCCAATTGATGGGCACTTGGGCTGTTTCCAAGCTTTAGCTATTAAACTGTGGTAGGCATGTATTTTAGTGGTATATTAATTTAATAAATATAGCTTTTCTGAATTTCTAATAAAGGTAAAAATGATCTTTAAGTTAAAGATTTAACTTAAACATGAGTTAGAATACCTAAACTATGGGATTCAAACAGTCCTCAAGTAAGTAAATTAGTACTGATTACAACTCTGTGGTGGCCCATACATCAAAGGAATAACCCTTAAAGACAGCTAGGAACAGATAAGACAAGGTACTCTCCACAGAAAAAACTGAAGATTTTCCTCACTGGTTTTCCTGTTATCTGTCTGACAGAGGAAATCATATCTAAAAAAACTAGACCATACCCCCAGCCCAATCAGGCAGAGTTAAATCAACAACCAACAAAGCCACCCCCAATTCTTCCAGTTGGAAATCCCACACCTTAAAGCTCTGATATCAGAATCTCTTCCTATGCTGAAGTGGTCCATGACTATCAAAGCTGCAAAGTAAAAGGGCTATAAACAACCTTTCCCAGCAGGCCCTATATACAACATTTCCAAGTTTATATGCCACCACCACTACCTCTCTTTATAGTCCTATTCCGTGGCACAGTGATTCACATCAGAATCACACAGGGTACTTTACCATTACCCAGGTTCACACCAGAACAATTAATTCAGAATTCTTGGGTACTGGGTCTAGTCTTTAGTGCTTTTGAAGCACTCCCAAGTGATCCTTGTAAGTAAAGGGAAAAAAAACTACTGCTCTATCAAAATAAAACTACAACTGCAATATAGTTCAGGGCTAACAGACCACAATCTGACTCAGAGTTAGATTACAGGTCCATCACCTGCGTGGTAACCTAATCTTTTTAAGCTCCAGATTCTTCACCTGGTAAAATGAAACCTTAGATCAAGGAATTTGTGGTAAGGATTAACTCAGAATGAATATTAAAGCATGCTCTTCAAATGTTAATTAACCACCACACTTTGAAGGCAAAGCCCACTCCCCTCCCCCCAAAAAAGCTGTGCCAGGGTAATAATTAAGTACACCACTTGACAGGTGGCAGGCACCAAACAGATGTTCAGAGCAATTCAGTGTTTTCTGAAAGGAGTGAAGTATCACCCTGTGCTCTGTGATTAACTGACATTTACTGTCAATTGTTGCCTGTGCTTAACTATCGTGGGCACTGTTTAATGCTCATGGAAACTGCAAGAGGCAGGCACTCGAACTTTGATAACAAGGAGGGGGGCATCAAATTACCTTTCCTTATACTTTCTATTAGGTAAGATGGAAATAAGGTATATGTGAGGATACAATTCTACACAGTACACACTATTCCATTAAACAATACATACTCACAGGGCTCTTTTAATCCCTCAAATTTTGGTTTTGCTAATTTAGATAACTGCATTTGCAAAGTTAAGATTATTCAATGCAAGCTCACTAGCAGGCAAGGCTCTTCTGCAGTTAGACACAGATCTTTCTAAAAAAAGAACTCGCAGGTTAAAAGTCAGAAATTTTCTTTTAAAAACCAACCCTACAACCCATAGGGTCTTACAACTTCTGACACTAACATAATTGTTATTAAAATAAGAAAAAAATTGTGCAATAAGCCTTTACTAAAATAGTAAAATAATGATAATCACATAGAGCTCTCATCTGTTGTGTGCTATCTCCTTAGGTTATCACCATTTTATAATAGGAAAGGATAAGACCATATACCTGATAAGAAATGAAGTGTAATTTACACCTGGGCAAAGTCAAGAGTCTAAATTATCAAATTTACTAATTTTCTAACCTGGTCATGCTTACTAAAAAAACTTAGCATTCTTATAATCTAAAAAGTATAAATTCAATATCTGCAAAGGAAATCACTGGTAATAGTTTCACCCTTATGTGATCTATTAACATAGAAAAACAAACTAAAAATTACAGGAATTCTAACCTAACAGTAGTAAATCCTAACAAATGGAAATTTTTAGATAAAAAATTTTTTTAAATTATTTTTCTCCATAAATAACTTCACAAAAGTAAACAACTATGTAACAAAAGTCCATGTACATTATACCACAGAGAAGGAAGTAAAAGTATGTTACCTGGGAAATATACTTCTTCCACAGTGGCTCATCCTCACTGATATCAAATTCATTCCAGCCATGGAAGGCTCGCCTATGACTAACTTCACATTTGTTTAGACCATTCTGAAGATCAGCCTATTAGATTTTATGCATAAGTTATTGAAAAACGTTAGTACAGAACAAAAGAAGAAAAACACAAAGGAGTACACAGTGTATGATCACATTTATAGAAAGTCAGTTTTATAAAACTGTTGAAAATTAGTCTAAGGTGAAAGAGCTTCTCAGTGACAAAAGAATGACAATGAACTGCAAGGGAACATGTGGGAGCCCTTTGGAGTGATAAAAATCTGTGATGTTTGTGTCTTAACTGTGGTGTCTGTTGCACTTGTAAAAATGTAACTTTATCTGTTCACTAAAAATCAGTGCAATATATTGTGTAAATTATAAAAATAAAATTGATTTCTTATAACAACTGATTCCTTATAAGCAACAAAATAGGGTTAAACTTACCTTTTCCTATGGGAAAAAAGGAATACAAGCTACCTACAATACTCAGAGAAAGTAAAATATCACTATAACTTAATTAGCTTTTTTGTTTTTATTGTTGTTGCTTCTAAAATTAGTTTCTCCAAAAGAATATTCACTGGGCCATAAATGTCGTCCTTGTTCTCCAAGTTTATCAAAACCCTGAGGTTGGTATTACTGTTTGCTCAGAGGTTGCAAAATCATTTCAGGCTAAAAATGTTTGCTTCCCAAATTACTATAAATACGAAGTTAAGATGAACTTGCTCTTTGGACAACATAACATCATCTATGCTAACACCACCTAAATCTTTCAGTCACTGTCTCTCACGATTTTCTATTTTAACTATCATTAAACATGCAATTACTTGCATCTCCAAAATGACGGGCTTCCCCGGCCAGGTTTCTAAAAGAGTTTAATAATCAACACTTTCAAAACTTAAGCATATTTAAAATAAGCAGTTTTAAAACTATAAATTTTTTTAAAAACTCAAAAATGGATATCTGTTTTTAGTATCACAAAAATATATGAATGTCTGAAGGAAAAGTTAAAAATATTTTCTTCATGTTTTAGTAGACTGTGGTTTTTAAAACTACAAAGAAAATAAATTACATAAACAATTAAAATTTGTGTCCCTGAACTTAACATTTACTTTACCTTAAAAAACCCTTGTTAAAAAATGATAAACTCTTAATTCTACTATGTTATTAATTAAATTGATTCATTTCCTAATTGACCTAATACTTAGACCACACTAATAGTTCTGGCAACATGTATGATCTAGAGCTAGACAGTCTAATCAAGTAGCCACTAGCCACATGCAGTTGTTTAAGTGAGTCAAAATTAAATTCAGTTCCCTTATCACAGTAGCCACATTTCAAGCTGAAACATTCAGTCATGTTTATCTCAGTCAGATTTAACTACAATTCAAACTTAACGTCATGCTTAACTTACAGCTAGTATGTTGTACTACACAGAATAATAGAAGAAAATTCTATTGGACAGTACTGATTTATGACACTAATTTTACATGATCTACTCTCTTCCTCCCCACCACACACTTACTTGGAGAATGCCTGCAACTTCACTGACTGGTAATTCACTTGCTTTTTTGGATGTCAATACAGGAATCATTGTCTCATTTTCACCATTAGGTATTTTTTGAAAACGTGCAACCTAGGAAATAAATCAAAGCAAAAATATTTGAATATACTACATAACAGTAATACAGTCTAGAATAATAAATGAAAATCCAAATATTCACAGTAACTTACTTTCCATGGTTAGAAAAATATTTTCAGACTAATAACAAGTATCAAGTCCTACAATACCTTTATAATAACCACATGCTCTATTTCTTGAAAATATATTTCAAAAATTAAACCATCAATAACAGGTAGAACAAAAAAATCTTCACATTATATAAAGAAAAGATTCTATTTCTCCGTAAGAGTAGAAAGCAAAACAGATGTCCCATCTACCAGATTCTGATGATTGTACATAATCATAATCCTCTAAACTCATTACATTTAACACAAGGAATAAGGAACAGCTAAGCTTTCTCCATTTTAACTACTACACCCCTTGATCAGCTCATTTCTTTTCTACCCAGAAAGGACAGCTGGCTACCATTCCAAAGTACCACGACAGCAAATCAGACTTAAGAGAGCTACTCTCAAGCTAGAAGAAAAATGAAAAGCAAAAGAGACTAACTAGACAAGCAGAGGATGCACAGATTAGAAAAGGGGCAACATGCAGAGTAAGTCACAAGAAAAGGGAGTAACCAAGATACCTACTTGGTGCAGTTTCATAAGCAAACAGCTACGGAAAAGTGTTTAACTCTAGAAATAAATCCCAAGTACGCTAATTCTAATTGGGTTAGAAATTAGGTTAATTCTTGAAATAAACCCAATTCAGACTTGTCTTTGGTGCTAAGCTGAGACTCCTTTATAGACAAAAGGTTGTGAGTAAATAGGAGAGAGACAAAACCCCTCCCTCTACTATTGCAAATGTAGGGAAGACAACACCTCATTCAGTTGCCACACAGCCATTTGATTAAAATACTGAAATTAACATGACCATCTTACTACCAAGATCAAGGTCTTAAGCTGTCATATGAAATGTGTCCAAACTAAGATAATCAACTTTTTAAAGATAAAATACTTCCCTAGGACAACAACTAGGATCAAAGAATAATTAATTTTAAAATTCTATTACTATTAGAATGTCAGTATAGAGGCCTATACATAGTCGATTTATTGCAAAAAGAAAAATAGCTGAAAGGAAAAGAGTATTCCTTCAGTATGATAGTTTCTGGAATCAAATACGTAAGTTTTCTAATCTCGTTTATTTAAAGGGCTTTGTTAAATGTCTCAATATCTTTGCAAAGAGCAGTAGTATTTTTCCATTCTTAATAAGAAAATGTTAATGAATAAAAATTCTGAGGAAACTGTAGCTTACCTTGCTTTCATGCAAAGTCTTGAAATTATTTTACAGAATATTACTTGTACATAATTTAAAAATTTTAAAGACTTAGAGAAGCTAGGAATTTTATAAAGTCATATGCATGTTTTACAGCCTCTGAAGTCCCCTTATTTCAAATCTACAAAACAAACCAGGATAAAAGGATTTCACTGAACCATTTCTAGGTTAAACATCTGAGAAAATGTAATGACTTAAAGCAATGAGAACTAAACCAGATGACATTTTACCCTGTAAAATTATAAAGCAAAATTAAGAAAGATGCTTATACTGCGTGCAGTGACAATGAAATAATAAAATCTTTACTTCTAAGGTGTCTGAAAAAGTTTATTCACACATAAAATGAGAACAGTGCCTAAGACAAACCCACTAATTCCACATTTGACCCACCAGTAATACAAGCTCAGTTTATTCAGAACTAAATTACTATTCAAGGTAAGTAAAGTTGGATTTACAGTAATTCTTTTAATAAAATATACTTTCTATTATTAGGATATTGGTTGGGTGAAGCTCAGTGGTAGAGTGCATGCCTGGTATGCACAAGGCCACAGGTTCAATCTCTAGTCTCCTAAAATAAACAAAAACAAAACAGAACAAAAATATATTGAAATTGCTAACCCTGATACCCAATATGCAGTATGAGAATCTTACTCATAAAATTTTCAAGTAATTCTTTGGCAGCTGGTTCACAGAGTGGGTCCATGACCATTTGAAAACAGTTTGCATAAAACCCTTCAATAGCATTCCATAGGCCCAAAGGAGCTAAAATGTCTCAAGAGAAAAAAATCTGATTTTTTCATTTCGAAAGCATAAGACAAGACACTAAGAGAATGATGCTAACTCTCTAAACATATGAAAGGCTGCTGTGAGATGTTCTCCAACTGCAACCACATGTTCTCTCAAGTGTGTTCATGCACAGAGAAGTAGGAAGCAACTGGAAAGCCCAGAATGCAGGATGATGTTTAACTCTGTTATTCCAAGTCAAATACCAAGTGGAATTTCTAGACAGCAGCAGAAATTTATTCAGAAATACAAGACAGCAATGAGGAACAAGGGTTGTAGGGATTTTTATAAAAGACATAAAGCTGCCCATGTGGAGAGAATTATTTTTACAAGCTTGTATATTCTCACAGCTCTATACGGGAGCCACCAAGACAGAATTCAGGAACATCAACAAGATTCTGGCTCCAAGAAAGAACCAGTTCTCAGAGCTCTCTAAGAGAAAAGAACAGTGTACTCTTTCAAGAACAATGAAAAAACAGTTTACATTTTTGAGCAACACTATTGCTTATACCCTATGTGCAGGTAAAAAAAGATGACCTGTAGGTCTCTGACAAATGAGACTTGTTTCATGATGAGCTAGAAGAGTTTCATGACTTGGATCTACAGCAATTCTGTCTGCATGACACGTGAACTGCTGTGCCAAACCTCAGGGTTCTCGGGGATCATGTGGCAGTGCCTGTTATTCCTGGCCAGGCCAATCAATTCCACGTGCAATCAATTCCACATGCACTATTTTTTTCCCAGGGCCTACCTTCTCAAATCCTCATCTTTCCCCAAGGACAGTGTTGTTTTCTCTGTTTAAAAGTTACCAAAAAATCTAGGGGTGAAGTTCAGTGGTAAAGGTCTTAGATTCAATCCCCAATATGGCAAAAGAAAAAAGAAAATGTTACAAAAATAAATCCTAAAGATACTCATAATACAAATTTATCAGGGTAAGCTTGCTGCATTATCGGTTTCAAACCACATTCAATTTGCAACCTCAAATATAGACTCATTTTGAGGAGTACAGAAGTCAAAACATTGCCCCTGCTGTAGGGTTCAAGAATACAGGTAAAAGATGGGGCGAGGGGGCTGATCTGGGACCTGTAGCCTATACTACAGACTTATGAGGTGGATCCTGATAAAATCTGCACATCTGTGTTTTATATACCCTCTAATTCCCATCATGTTCACTTGTTCGGTGGTTTTCATCTGTTTCAATGCACATATATATTGGGTAAACAAAACCAGGTACAAATATGTTGAGATGTTTAATGTGTTTTGCCCAATAGAAAAACTGTTGAAGAACACAGTCCCACAAGGAATGTAACTAACCATTACGTACTACACTCATAAACTAAAATTAAGAAAAAGAAAAGATATAGAGACATAAATAAGACTTGGAAGTTAACTCACTAGGGCTAGCAGATTTAGTACATGTGTATGATAAGCTTCTTATACCTGCATAGATGCAGTATGCATAGCCTTAATGGAAAATTTTGGTGTAGTAGTTTCAGCCTAATAAGGTAGATCTTAGACTGGTAGTTATTATGTAGCAGTGCTAACTTTGTCTATATAAATACAAAAATAAGAGTTAAACTAGTTATCCCACAGCAATGATGGTGAACCTTTTAGAGCTTTTAATGATAACAAACAGCCCACCATAGCACACTTGCAATAGGTTGACCACCACTGTCATATACCAACAAATTGGGTCCTAGATATATGTATTTTTTTCATTTTTTTATTGGTATATGTTTATAATACATGATGTTTATATTACTGGGCAATCAGTATATATATTTAACATTTTTATCCTCTTTTCTCCCCTCCCCCTTCTCCTTTCCCCTGATCATCCAGTTGTATTTAATATTTTATGATCTCCTAGCCTTTCTAGTCCAGGTACTGTACTTTTTGAAAGACCTCTGTCTTTATTTGAGGAATTTTATTGTCAATTTTTGTGTTTGTTTTTGTGGGTATGTGCCTCACTCCACCCCTAAACTTTCCACCCAGAAGCTTGCTATTCAAAGTTATGTTCTAAGGCAGTGGTGGCAAACCTATGGCAACCGTGCCACAGTGGACTCACAGAGCCCTCTCAACGCGTGCCAAGTTGCCCCAGCATCGCCTCAGCAGTGAGCACTGGGTAACAGGACACAAATGCACACAAAATGTAAACTTTTACCTTTCAACAAAAAGCTCTATCATTGAAAGCTGTTATTGTGCTTTTCTTTTAAAACAAAACATATTAATGTATGAGTTGTTTTTTCTAAACTAAAAGCTCAATATTCAGGTTTGATTGCAGTGTTGGCACTTTGAGATAAATAAGTGGGTTTGGGGGTGCAGTTTGGGCACTCGGTCTCTAAAAGATTCACCATCACTATTCTAAGGTATTTATAGCAGTGGATTAAATGATTTGCAATAGCAGGTCATACTTCTCCACTGAAGGAGAGAGGGTGGTAGTCCTCAAGTAGTTGTAAGAATTATTTAATCAGAAATTTTAAGTTTACATTTATTTTCCTGAAAATAACTTTTAGATGCTCCTGATGTGACCATCTATTTCTGCAATTCCTTAGATCCCATTAATTCTTACACTTTAAGAAAAAACAAGCAATTATTATTTCACAGCTATCTTTTTGTAAGAAGAAAAACATTTTAAAGAGTTTTGTTTTTATTTTTAAAATGAAACAATTGCAAGTTTGTCAGTTCATTAGAATAATAGAGGAAAAATTAATAATCCAGGTGAGAGATGGGACAATGAAAATCATAACAACAAAATACCACTTTCATACTAGGACAGCTGAAGTCAAAAAGACAACCAAAAACAAGTGATGAAGAAAACCAGAAAAATTATAATCTTCTTATACTGTTGGTGGGATTATTTAAAAATACAGACGGTATGTAAAACAGATTGGCAGCTATTCTATATTATTCTTATGTTATTAAGCATTTAATCTCACAGTTCAATGAGAAGAGCTGTTTCATCATAAAAAGTTTTTGAATTATTTAGTTATGCTTTGAGAATTACAAAGTATAAAAAATATCAGTTCAGTTAAAGGTAAATCATCTTAAGAGATTCTATGTCCTTCAGATGTTGTCTATGGTCCTGGCTTTCACATACGCTTTTCTCCTGCCTGGCCCTGATGACTGGGAATGTAGCTCAGTGGTAGAGCACTTGCCTAACATAAGGCCCTAGGTTCCATTCCCAGCACCATCACCACCACAACAACAAAAATTAAATTTTTTAAATTTCAATTTCTTTAATCTCCTCATGGTTTCTTTACATCAACTTTATTACAATCTACACGTGACAGTTGCTTTACATTTATTAAATCTACACATTAAACTACCTAACTCATGAAACCAAACAACATTTACTAACCAACGGACAACCATAGAGTCCACAGTCTATATACTACAGAGGTGAACAATTCAACTGGAGGGCTAAGTTAGACCAAAACAGACATACACACACCTTAAAAGCTGCAGAACCTTGTAGATCTTTAGGCTATTTAAGTAATTCACTTAAAATGGCCCTATATGGATCAGATCCCATTAGAGATTCACTGAACCCAAATTTGCATTTTAACACAATTCTTGAATGATTCAGTCCTACTTTAGATTGTAATCACTGCCATTTTCAGTTCTAATTCCAGCACAGACTGGAGTCACACAGGAGTTGTTATGGAGAGGACAGTGCCCCGTAAAATCATGTGTAAGTTCTAATCCCTAAAGTGACAGTATTTGGAGAGGCAGCCATTGAGAGGTTAGATTATGAGAATGGTACCTAAACGGCAAGACTAATGCCCTTTGTTGTTGTTGTTTGTTTGTTGAGGTCTTGCTCAGCAGTTCAGGTTGGCCTCAAACTCACAGCAATCCTCCTGCCTCAGTCTCCCAAGTGCTAGGAATACAGGTATGTGGCCACCACATTTGGCATTAATGCCCTTATAAAAAGACACCAGAGAGTTTATTTCTCCTCTCCCCACCTTATCTGAAGACACTACCAGGAGAATCCTTACCTGCAGCCAAATAGATAGCACTTTGATATTGGATTCCTCAGCTTCTTAAACTTTGAAAAACAAATGTCTGCTGTTTAAGCCTCCTATATGTGACACACTATTACAAGAACAAAAGTAAACTAAGGTAGGGTTCTTTTCTGTTTTTGTTTTAATTCAAGCATCCGGGCACAATCCCCCAAGAACATGAATCATTAAGCTTAAGGTGGAACCAAAACATTTATTTATTTATTTGTTTGTTTATTTATTTTTAGTACCAGGGATCGAACTCGGGACCTTGAGCTTGCGAGGCAGGCGGCAGAACCACTGAGCTAAATCCCCAGCCCCCCAAAACATTTATTTTTAAAAGCTCCAAAGGTGAGTCTAACATGCAGCCAAAGTTGATAATCAGTGGCCTAAACAGGGCTAAAAGGCAAGATTATATTAAACATTAGAATATTTTGCTTTCAAAAGGTTAATATCTTCTCAAATGAGCTATCAACGTAGGTGTATATAATATCCTTGGGGAAAATTTAGCTTTTTTTTTTTTAATTTAGCTTTTTAAGAAATAAATTCTATTACTTCATTCATCACATGAATGGAAATTTCATTTTAAAATGCAAATTTGCAAAGTCAACCCAAACCCAAGGTCAATAGAAGTTAGGCCATGTAGAAAATCTAAGAAGATTTCACCTTTGCAAAGTTCAAGAGTATTAAGTAAGTGTTATTCAAAGTTTTTTCAGGTTGGCTCTCAGTAACGTAATTTTTCCAAGTTTCATTTGTAAGTAATCAGAAAGACATTTACTGCCCATAAAGTGTACTAGGTATTTAACTTGAAAGCAACAGGCATCTCTCCAAGTTGCTTAATTAGCAGTTGTGGCAAGGGAAGAGAGGGTACTCTGGGAATTCTAGGGGTTAAACCATACAATTCCATCTCACAAATGTAAAGAAGGCATAGCACAGACAGTCGGGAAGAAAAAAAAATGACACAGCAGTTATAACAAGATAATATTGATGACAGCAGTTCCAAACCAAGAACTGCAGTTCATACCGATTTACAGAAATCAAGCACACCTACTAAACTAAAAAAGCATCTGCTTGCTGATTAAAGCCAAAAGTGAATGACACTAATTCCATCTAGATGCGGCTGTAATTATTACACTTGATCTTAGCCAAACAGCCAAAAAGCGATGTGGCTGTAATTACTGAAAGAAAAGCTCCCATAAAACACAATCCAGACACAATTTGCATTTTTGGTACCTATGTGCAAGCTGTATTTATAGAAAGGTCCATGATACCACCATTAGAAGTAAGGAATTTTGCTCCCCAAAAAGTCCAAATGACTACAAGTTTCTAACTGATCATCTGGCTAAGAAAAATGCAGCCAGAATTTTTTCATAACACCATCTAAGTTAATATGTCAACAACTGTACCATATTCAGTTGGGTTAGATATTAACATAATGTAGCAGGTATCACACCAATCATATCCTTCAGAGCTGGAAAGACAAGACAAGAGCCCAGGCTCCACTCTAACCACAAATACAAGAGAATATGTTTAGGCTTCAGTACAAACTAGTACAGTAGTACTTAAAGGGTTTTACAGCTTTAAAAGAAGAAAACTGAAACTCACCAAAGAGTTGTTCTCAAGATTTACTAGTGAGCATCAGAATCACCTGAAGGGCTTTTTAAAACAGTTTAATAGGCCCCATCCTGCAGTTTCTGAATCAGCAGGTCTAGAACAGATCCAACAATCTGAATTGTATAAGGAAATGTTGATACTGCTGGTCTAGGGATGACACTTTGAAAACAGTGGTCAAGGTCAGCCTTGATGTTAATGCATGATTCAACTTTTTTTTTGCCAGCTGTGTGACCCTGAACAAGTTCCCTATCTTCTCCAAATCTTTTTCCTCAAAGTTAAATTAGGACAATGCCTATTTTAATTTCAACAACAACTAAAATGCTATTTTTTAAAGTGTGTATCACAGTCTCTACTGTATGACAGACATTCAAATACTGTACCTGTTCCCTTCTCCTAAGGTAACACTAATGGTGTAGCATTTGTCATCTGCCTTGTGCCCATACTAGATCTTCAGAAGTGTATGAAATGGGTTTTGTCATACTAATGTTCTCTGAAAAATTCCAGAATCAACATTACTACTATTAGGGGAAAAATACTAGGATTTTCTATCTAATGGACAATTATTGCAGCAAGCAGATTGGTATACATGTGCCTTTTAAGTAATCTTTCATTAAAATTACAAAAAGATAACAGAACTGATCAGTAAAATAACTTAATTCATCACCTGTGCAATAAGTTTATTTTCTACAAGGATCAAGCAAGTCTATTTTTTCACCTTTGAAAGTGCTGAGATTAAAGTTTCCAATCATCAAACACTATTTTATTGGAAAATGCAGCAGCTGTGCAAGCAGGAAAAGACAATCTGTTCCTGATGCAGCTCTTCAAGGATCAGACTGCTGGCAAGGGACAGAAAGAATGGCCACATCTCATGAGATATGGACCACTGAAGAAATGCTGGCCTTGGACGGTTAAAGTACTATAAACATGTTCTTAGGAAATACCACATTATCCATGAGGGCTTAACTCCACTTTAAACACAAGAGTCCAAATTAAAGTAACATGTCTAGGATCGCACAGATTAAAAAAATTCAAAAACATCCATAAATGCCTCCTCTAAGGTGCAAATTGCTAGATTTCCACCAAAGTCACTAATATAAAAATTTAGTCCTATCATCTAAAGTAGAAGATGAAATATGGTGAATCTCAAACTTTAGTGGGCTTTAGAATCAGCTGGGAATGAGGTCCTTATTAAGAATCCATGTGCTGGCCCTACCGAGGTCCTGAGTCACAAGGAAGACGCCGAATCACCCCACTGCAGACAGGCAGGTCTGCCCACACCCTACCGAGGTCCCCAGTCGCGCGGAACACGACAAATCAGCCCACTGCAGACAGGAAGGTCTGTGCACGCCCTACCGAGGTCCTGCGTCACACGGAAGACACTGAATCACCCCACTGCAGACAGGCAGCCACCTGATTCCACATTACCTAGGCGCAGAGGACACCAGACCACCAGACCAAGGTACTGAGTCCCACTGTTCCTGGCCCAGAGGTAGGGGCTTCTGAGCCGTCTTCCTACTGCTCCTGGTCCAGAGGAAGGGGCTTCCCAGTCACCATCCCTCCCGCTGCTCCCAGCCCAGAGGAAAGGGCTTTTGGGCCACCTTCTGTCGCACTGCTCCTGGCCCAGAGGAAGGGGCTTCTGGGCCACCATCCCTCCCACCGCTCCTGGCCCAGAGGGAGGGGCTTCTGAGCCACCATCCCACTGCTCCTGGTCCAGAGGAAGGGGTTTCCCGGCCACCATCCCTCTGGCTGCTCCCAGCCCACAGGAAAGGGCTTTTGGGTCACCATGCCTACCGCTGCTCCCAGCCCCTGTCCCACCTCACCCAGCTCAGAGGAGGTAATCCGTGCAGGCGCTAACAGCCCCCCGCACCAGTCGAAATGAGAAAACACATAAATAGGTCTCAAAACCAGATTTCCAGATCACCTGCAGCAACCCCAAAGGGAAATGAGATGGAACCCTCTGATACTCAACCACCTGGAACCACTGAACTGGCAACAAAAGGGGATCTGGAAAAAAGGAAATCAGAAATAATTTCTCAGATAAAAGGAGAAATTGTGCTCTTAATGCAAGACATGATTAATAAATCTAGAGAGGAGCTGAGGAACATGATGGAATCCCAACATAAGAAACAAATGGAATCCATAAAACAGATGCAAATAGATTTCCAGGACATGAAAAACTCCATTGAAAGTCTGCACAGCAGAATGAGCCAGTGTGAGGACAGAATTTCAGATATAGAAGATAAGATTGCAATTAGTGACCAGGAAAAGAAAAATTGCTTCAAAATTATAAGGGAACATGAGAAATCAATCCAGCAGCTGCTAGATGATGCAAAAAAGAATAACATAAGACTGATTGGGCTCAATGAAAAAACAGGAGAGAGTGCAGATGACATAAAAAATCTCTTCACAGAAATAATGGCAGAAAACTTCCCAAGCAGGGGAAAAGAACTTGACATACAGATAAGTGAGGCATATAGGACTCCAAATAGCCTTGATCAAAAAAAATCTACACATAGGCATATAATTGTTAAGATTTCAGAAACACAACAGAAGAACAAAGTTCTCCAGGCAGTCAGAGAAAAGAAACAAATCACATACAAAGGAAAGCCCATCAGAATCACAGCAGACTTCTCAACACAAACCATCAAGGCAAGAAGAGCTTGGAGTGACATATTCCAAGCCCTAAAAGAAAACAGCCTCCAACCCAGATTGATGTACCCTGCAAAACTATCTTTCAAAATGGATGGAGAAATAAGATACTTTCATGACAAAGAGCACCTTAGGAACTTCGTGAATACCAAACCAGCACTCCAAAGAATTTTACACAATAGCCTAGGAACAGACATTGAGGATCACAACCCCAGGAAGCAATGCAGAATGAACCCATCTGGCATGACAAGAAATTAAATGCAAAGGGGGAGAACCCAACAAAAAGAAAAAGTCATGGCAATGACAAGTCAATACGTTTCAGTTATAACCATCAATGTTAATGGTCTCAATTCACCAATCAAAAGAAACAGACTGGCAGAATGGGTCAAGAAGCAAAATCCAACAATATGCTGCATACAAGAAACACACTTAATTCAAAAGGAAACTCACAGACTGAAAGTTAAAGGGTGGAAAACAATCCTGCATGCGACAGGAACCTGAAAAAAAGCAGGAGTAGCTATCCTCTTGGCAGATCAAGTAGATTTCAAAACAACACTAATTAAGAGAGATGAAGAAGGACACTACATCCTTGTAAAGGGAAGAATCCAAGAGGAAGAGATGACAATCATAAATATCTATGCACCAAACACTAGTGCACCAAACTATATAAAACAAATACTAATGGACATGAAAAGCCATATATGCACTAATACAATTGTAGTGGGAGACCTCAACACCCCACTGTCACAAATAGATAGATGAACTAGACTAAAAATAAGTAATGAAATACTAGAACTCAATCGAACTCTTGAACAAATGAACTTAGCAGATGTTTACAGAGTCTTCCACCCCACAAAATCAGAATACACATTCTTCTCAGCTACACATGGGTCATTCTCCAAAACAGACCACATACTCACACATAGAACATGTTTAAGTAAGTGCAAAGGAATTGAAGTTATCCCCTGTATATTATGAGACCATAGTGCGAGGAAATTGGAGATCAATAGCAAAGGAAACTCAAAAAATTTCATAAACATGTGGAAATTGAACAACACACTTCTGAATAACCAATGGGTCACAGAGGAAATTAAAGAAGAAATCAGACAGTTCCTTCTATTAAATGACAATGACAATACAACATATCGGAATCTATGGGACACAATGAAAGCAGTCTTACGAGGGAAATTCATAGCAGTGAATACATATATTAGGAAAACAGAGCGAGCCCAATTAAACAACCTGATGCTGAACCTCAAGCTTCTAGAAAAAGAAGAGCAGGACAGCCCCAAAGCTCATACAAAGGAAGAAATTATAAAGATCAGAACAGAAATCAATGCAATGGAGACTAAGAACGATACAAAAAATCAATGAAGCCAAGAGTTGGTTCTCTGAAAGAATCACCAAAATTGATAAACCTTTAGTCAACCTTGTCAGAAAAAGGAAAGAAAAGGCCCAAATCCATGCAATTAGGAATGAAAAGGGTGAAACTACAACAGACCCAGCAGAAATCCAGATGATCAATACCTACTTCCAGAAGCTATATGCCAATAAGATGGACAACACAGAAGAAATGGACAGATTCCTAGATACATATGAATTACCAAAGTTGAACGAAGAAGACCTAAAAATTCGGAACAACCCAATATCAACCAATGAAATTGAAAACGTAATTAAAAACTTATCACCTAAGAAAAGCCCAGGTCCTGATGGCTTCACTGCTGAATTCTACAAGACATTTAGAGAGGAACTGCTGCCACTACTGTTTAAACTCTTCAATGAAATTGAAAGGGAAGCAATACTCCCAAATTCATTCCTGAAAGCAAGCATCACCTTGATCCCCAAAGCAGAGAAAGACCCAACTGAAAAAGAGAACTATAGGCCAGTCTCACTAATGAACATAGATGCAAAAATCCTTAATAAGATACTGGCAAACAGAATGCAGAAGATCATCCAGAAGGTCATACACCCTGATCAAGTGGGATTCATCCCAGGGATGCAGGGATGGTTCAATATATGAATATCAATTAATGTAATACACTATATCAACAGAGCCAAGGACAAAAACCATATGATTATCTCCATAGATGCAGAAAAAGCATTTGACAAAATCCAACATGTATTTATGATAAAAACCCTACAAAAAATTGGAATAGATGCTCTCTACCTCAAACTGATAGAAGCCATCTATGAAAAACCAACAGCCAATATCATACTAAATGGTCAAAAACTGAAATCCTTCACACTCAAATCAGGAACAAGACAAGGATGTCCACTATCACCACTCTTGTTCAATATAGTTCTGGAAACATTAGCCACGGCAATTAGACAAGAGAAAGAAATAAAAGGAATAAAGACAGGAAATGAAGAAGTCAAACTGTCATTATTTGCAGATGACATGATACTCTATATAGAAGACCCCAAGAACTCCACCAAAAGTCTTCTAGACTTAATAACCAAATTCAGTCAAGTAGCGGGTTCCAAGGTCAACACACAAAAATCAATAGCTTTCCTCTACACCAATGACAGACTCACTGAGAGAGAAATAGGGCAAATAATTCCTTTCACAATAGCACCCAAAAAACTGAAATACCTAGGAATCATCCTAACGAAAGAAATCAAAGACCTCTTCTCTGAAAACTATGGCACTCTGAAAAGAGAGATTGAAGATGATATCAGAAAATGGACAGACATCCCCTGCTCCTGGCTAGGAAGGATTAATAGAGTGAAAATGGCCATACTTCCAAAACTGCTATATAGATTTAATGCAATTCCAATTGAGATCCCAGCAGCATACTTCATAGACCTAGAGGAAAAAATCCAAAAATTCATTTGGAGCAAGGAGAGACCCAGAATAGCAAAAGCAATTCTAGGTAACAGAGACATGGCAGGGGGTATCACAATCCCCAACCTGTAACTATACTACAAAGCTACTGTGATAAAAACAGCATGGTACTGGCAAAGAAACAGGCTTGAGGACCAGTGGAACAGATTAGAAGATGCAGAAACAACGCCAGACACACTCAGCCATCTCATCTTTGACAAAGGAGCCAAACACCCTCACTGGAGGAAAGATAGCCTCTTTAATAAATGGTGCTGGAAAAATTGGGCTTCAACTTGCCAAAGATTAAAACTAGACCTGTATCTCTCACCATGCACTAAACTAAAATCAAAATGGATTAAAGATCTAAATATTAAAATAGAAACTCTGAACAAGTTGGAACAGAGGTTAGGTAGAACCCTTGAAGACATTGGTGTAGGAAAAGATTTTATGAACAAAACCTCAGTTGCCCATGAACTAGCACAGACAATCAACATATGGGATCTCTTCTTATTAAAAGGCTTCTGCACAGCAAGAGAAACCACCAGCAGTGTGAAGAGACAACCCAAAATGTGGGGAAAAATCTTCACCTGCTCTTCCTCAGACAAAGGTCTACTATCTAGAATCTATAAAGAACTTAAAAAGATCAGACTTCCCAAATTTAAAGACCCAATCTGAAAACGGGCATCTGAAATGAACAGGCATTTCTCAGACAAAGAAGTAGAAATAGCAAATAAATACATGAAAAAATGTTCAACATCACTGGTCATTCGAGAGATGCAAATGAAAACAATGCTGAGATTCCACCTCACTCCAGAAAGAATGGCTGCTATCATGAAATCAACCAATAAAAAATGCTGGCAGGGCTATGAGGAAAGAGGAACCCTGCTCCACTTCTGGTGGGAGTGTAGACTGGTGCAAGCACTGTGGAAATCAGTATGGAGATACCTCAGAGAACTAGGACTGGAAGTCCCATTTGATCCCGCTGTTCCACTGCTGGGGATCTTCCCCAAAGAATTAAAAGAATCATACCACCGTGATATGTGTGCACCCATGTTCATAGCAGCACAGTTTGTGATAGCTAAAACTTGGAAACAGCCCAAGTGCCCATCAACTGGAGACTAGATAAAGAAAATGTGGCTTTTTTATAAAATGGAGTACTACTCAGCCATAAAAAATGAGAAATTAGAGACATTTCTAGCTAAGTGGATGCACATTGAGGCAATACTCTTAAGTGAAATAAACAGGACACACATGTGTAAATACCGAATAGTTTCTCTGGAGTGAGAAACTGAAAGTGTAAATAAGGACTAAATGTATAATAGGTCATGTGAAATAGGAAGAAAAGGGGCAAAGGGGAAGGAAGTGGGAGGGCTAGGGGAAAGGATAGAAGGGAATGGGATTAATATGAGAAAATGGAAAAATAGGAAAAAATCTTTGTAAATAGGGAGGACTGGAGGGGTTGAAGGGAGGGCTGGGCAAGGGTGAAAAACAAGAACCAAGAGAGACTATGTAAAGGTGCAAATTTCCAATGATGAATGTCATTATATTGTATACCTGAAATGTACCAATTATTAGAATGAATAATCGATAATGTACAATAGGAATAAAAGGTCCAAAGGGGTAGGGGTAGTGGGAGGCACAGGGGAAAGGAAAGAAGGGAAAGGAAAAAATGTTGAGAAATGGAAAAAATGGAAATAAAGTCTTTGTAAATAGGGAAGGGTGGAGGGCATGAAGGGAGGGCTAGGAATGGGGAAAAAATAAGAACCAAGATGCATTATATAAAGGTACAATTCCCAATGAGAAATGTAATTGTGTTGTATACCTACAATGTACCAATAAAAGAATTTAATACAAAAAAAAAAAAAAAAGAATCCATATGCTACAAGATATTCTTTGCAAAAAAGTGAAAGCTGAATCAGATCAACCTTCCAGACTTGAGGTAACTAGGTCTAGACTCACAACAATGGCTCACAATTCTGGCTGCCATTTAAAAATCACCTCGGGAGATTTTTATAATTCCTACAGTCAGAAATTCAGACCAATTACATCAGAACTCAGAGAGATAATGCATCAGAGCGAATGTGGCCAGTCTGGGCTACACAGTGAGGCCTTGTCTCAAAAAATAAAACAAAGTAAAGTCTCCTGAGAGGAAATACAGATGGTTAATAATTACCTTTAAAAAGTTCAGCCAGACCTGGGGGTGTTGCTCAGTAGAATAGAAGAGTGATAGAGTGCTGGGGATGGGGGGACCTCTCAATATAAGAAAGCACAGGACCACATGGCTTTACTGAAAAATTCTACCAAATGTTCAAAGAAATAACATTGATGCTTCTCAAATTCTTTCAAAACACTGAAAAGGAAGAAACGCTTCCAAATTTATTTTATGAAGTCACCATTACCCTAATACCAAAGTCAGACAGAAATACAAGAAAACTACAGACCAATATCCATAATGAAAACAGAAGCAAAAATCCTGAACAAAATACTAACAAAATACTAGCAAACCAAACCCAATCCATTAAAAGGATCCTACTCCATGACTAACTGGGATTCATCCCTATAATGCAAAGACAGTTCAACATATAAAAAAGCACCAAGTAAACCAAGTGTGGTAGCACACACCGGAGGCTGAGGCAGGAAGATTCCAAGTTCAAGCCCAGCCTGGGCAACCTAGCAACTTAGTGAGACTTTCTCAAAAAATAAAAAGGACTAGGGCTGTAGCTCAGTGAGAATGCCCTAGGTTCAATCCCCAGTACAGCAGAAAAAAAAAGATCCATTAATATGTTATATCACATTAATAAAAAATAAAACCACATGATCCTCTCAATGCAGAAAAAGGATTTGACAAAATTCAACAGCACTTCATGATAAAAATTCCCAACAAATAAGGAACAGAAGGAAAGTACCTCAACATAATAAAGGTCATATATGAAAAGTTCACAGCTAATATTATATGCAATGCTAAAAAAAAAAAAAAAAAAAAAGAAAGCTCTTCCTTTAAGATCAGGAATAAGGAAAGGGTTCACCATTCCTATTGAATATCATACTGGAAGCCCTAGCCAGAACAATGAAACAAAGAAAAGAAATAAGAGCAGTCAAATCAGAAAGGAAGTATTAAAACTCTCTCTGTTTGCAGACAGCATATTTCACATGTATAGAAAACCAATAAACTACCTAAGAGAAAAAAAGAAAGAAAAAACCCAAATGTTAGAACCAGTAACTTGGTAAAGTGACAGAATACAAATATTAACATACAAGAATTAGTAATGCTTTTACACACTTTTTAGTTTTTAACTACCCCAAAAGGCAATTAAGTAAACAATGTCCTTTACAATAGCAACCAAAAAGAGTAAACTACCTCAGAATAAACTTAATGAAGGAGGCTTGTAAACAGCAAACTACAAAACACTAATATAAGAATTTAGAGACACAAACAAATGGAACAATATGCTGTGTAGATTAGAATACTTAATATTGTAAAAATGTCTATATTACCCCCAAATCATCTACACTTCCATCCTAGGATCGGGAGATATAAAAGACCCCTTTCATTAACCTTGTGGTCACTGTGTACCTTTTCACCGGCCCACTCTCTGCAGAGCCTACTTGTTTCCCACCCTCAGTAAATGTACGCCCTCGCTACCTTTGCTGCATGTCTTGTCTAATTCTTTGTTCAGGACACTAAGAACCTGCAAGAAATTTCTTCAGGACCCCAAAAATCCAGTAACAAGCCAGTCTCAAAAGATAAACACTTGATTCCACTTATATGAAGTATCTAAAACAGTCAAATTCCTAAGAATCACACAGTGGAATACTGGTTATAAGAAGCTGTATGGAGGGAGAAATGGGACGCTCCTAACCAAAGGACATAAAGTTTCAGTCAAGCAAGATGAATAAACTCTACATATCTGCTGTTTAACACTGTGCTTACAATCAGTAAGAACATACACTTAAAAATTCATTAACAGAGTAGTTTTATTACATGTTCTCACCACAATACAACAAAACACTTCTGAATTTTCATCCGATTCCAAGTAAAATAAAAGGAGTATTACATTTCGATTTCCAGCACACAATAAACAAACAAGATTCAGAAAAAGATTCTGATATTCATTCCCAACATTTGTCTGTTGAATATAACTGCAAATCATCTGCAATCCAACTAAAACTAAGTCTTCCTTACATAAAATGAACAAATCAATTCAAAGGAGCAAACATTATTAATCTGCTGTTTGGGAAAAAGTGCCCTTTACTCAGTAGTCAAGTTTATTTTTTGTAGAATCCACTACTCACTTTGTTTCTGCTAACCAATGACCTGTAGCTGTTTCAAGGACACAATCAGAGAAATGAATTCGGTCAGTACATACTAACAAATGCCACAGTGAAAAAAGCCAATCCCCAACAGGAGTAAGAAAGGCGAGCAAGAAATACCACTTCTGTGCTTCTATGGACAATAAAAAGATAAAGAGAACCGAGGAGTCAAGTTACACAGAAAGCTGTAACATTAGAAATTTAGACAAGTCTTCCACTTCATTAATCAGGCAACTTGAATACGGTCCATAGTGGTACTAGCTGTTTCTTTCTCAAAGCAAAAGAAACTGTTACTGCATATGTGGTACACAATGGTTTTCAAAGGTTAAAAAAAAGAATAAGAAAACTCAGCTTTGATTTAATTCCACTATAAATAATCATATTCTAAGCCCATTTTCCAAATAGATCATTGTTCCCACCTTACTTTCAACATTCACATTTCCTAAGTATCACTAAAAGGAATCACCTAACAGGAGACCTTAAGAATTGTTAGCTTACTTAATACTTAAATATTTTGCTATTTGTCACAAATAAGTCTGCTTTACCTAACCCAATGTAACTGGCAGGGTAACCTTAAAAGAATTTTTTTTCTTTAGAGACAAGTAGATTCTCCAAACTTTCTCATTCCTCAGGCATAGTTACCCCCACTCCTCAACCCAGATGAAATGCAGATGACAGCCCCAGAAGATCAGTGTCCAGATGAAACATGCTTAGACACATCTCTTTTGTAACCTCTCCCCACACTGGTCCTTGCTATAGAAGCCCTTAACACACCTGTGCGTGGTGACATGATGATTTGGGTGATAAGGCCTCTCTACCTCCTTGGCGCCAGAGCTATGAATAAAGCCTTTTTCCTTTTCACCAAAATAGCTGGCCTCCTTTGATTTGGTCAGCAGCAAGCCAATGAAACTAAGCGGCCTGTAACATCAATGATACACTTCACATGTAGAATGGCTAATCCCCTATCATTAGTAACTCATTTAATCACCACTGGATTTGGACTAACTCAGAGTGCCTTAGAGACAGACAGCTAGCTAAACACAAACTCTAAAACCACACTACTGTAAGTGACCGACACGGGGGACATCTACCTCCTAGTTCCTCTGCCTGAGGGCACAGAGGCATACCCTCCTATACCTGACAGAGACCACCACAAGGACAGAGGACAAACTAGCTCCCAGGTCCTCAACTTGTTACTCATTAAAGGATGACTTGTGTTTTCTTCTGGGGCAGCCAGGGATTTAAAAGAGGTTTTTGCTACAAAAAAAAAAAAAAAAAAAAAAAAAAAAACCATGATTTTTCACTTGGGCCTACAGATGCCCAATAGGTAACTTAAAAATAGAACAAAGCTTGGGCCGGGGATTTAGCTCAGTGGTTTCACCGCCTGCTGCGCAAGCTCAAGGACCCGAGTTCGATCCCCGGTACCAAAAAATAAAAAAATAAAACAAATCTTGGCCTTCATTTTGTAAAACTTTGGGCCAAATCCTTCTCATCTCTGCATATAGGCCTGTCAGTCATTTAGAGATTATCCCTCTAAGAGTTGGCAAAACAAAGTTTATTAGCCTTAAAGTTTATTAGCCTACCCAATCTTAACATCCATCAAGACTGAGGACATAAGGAAAAGATATTTACAGGGATATTCAGTTATACCACAAGTCTCCACTGTCCTAAAACCTAGGGTCACTTTGGATTCCAGCCTAGCTTCCCAAAACTGACATTGGTCCACACAAGAACAACCACTTCATGGGAACTGAACTGCCCCTCAAGTTACAAGTATTCTTCTAGAGCTACGAAACCAGAATTGAGAAAATGATCCATTGGACCCTTGCCCATCACAGCATTCCATAAAACTGGTCTCTGTTCTGTGAATGGACCACTCTGATCCATCTCTTCCGATCTGTGCCTCCTTCAGTTTCTCATACAGAAAACTTTTGCCTATCTTTTCTTTCCTTTGTCAGGGACAAGTTTGATGTTTTCAGAACTGTGTTCTCCTTTGTTTTCTCTTTCTTTTTAATTACATCTTTTCCTATAAGTTTGTACTATTGCTTTCATTTCAATTTCCTCATCATTAAAGCAAGAACCCATGCTAGCCAATGACATAGCCACTAAGCTTTCAGGCCTCATTCCTTCTACTACAAGCCTTTTTGTGAAGTCTTTTCATAAACAAAATTCTTGGTATTACAGGGCAAAGACAAATATAGGGTACATTCCTACCCAGTATATGGCATAGAATATACACAAAGAATTCTTTTAACTCAAAAAAAAAGAAGCAAAAGAAAGCAGCAAGTAACCAAAATTTAAAAATAGTTAAAGTTCTAAAGAGATATTTCTCCAAAGATATTATACAGTGGCCAAAAGCAGAAGATGTCTGCTATCATTAGTCATTAAAGAATTGCAAAGTAAACTAGAACATAAAACAACTTCATACTCCTAGATGGCAATTTAAAAAAAAAAACTGTAAAATGTTGAAAGGGATATGGAAAAATTAGTTTAATACCGACATTGCCAGTGGGAAAGAAAAATGGTGGAACTGCTATGGTAGTTCCTCAATAAATTAAATACAGAATTATCATGAGTCAGCACCTTTCACACCTAAGTATATACACAAAAGAAAACATTTTGACACAAAAACTTGTACATGAATGTTCACTGCAGAATTGTTTACAACTACCCCAAAGTAGAAACCACCCAGTATACCATCAACTGATGAAAGGATCAACAAAATATGGTATATCCACACAACAGACTATTCAACCATAAAAAAAGAGTACTGTATTAATACATGCTTCAATAGATAAACCTTAAAAATATTATACTAAAGTGAAAAAAGCCATACACAAAAGGTTACATATTGTATGATTCTGTTTATATGAAGTGCCCAGAATAGGAAACTTCAGAAACATAAAGCAGATTAGGGGTTGCTAGGTCCTGGGTAGAGAGGTGAATAGGAAGTGAATGCTAATGGGTAAATAAAGGGTTTCTTTTTAAACTGAAAAGACATGAAAATGCAGTGGAATTAGATTAATACACAATTTTGTGAATATACCAAAACCTACTGAATTGCAAACTTTAAAATGGTGAATTTTATGGTAGGTGAATTATAGCTCAAAAAAAAAAAAGGAAAAGGACAGAGTCTGAAAAATAAATAATTTACCACAGCAACAAGAGCATAAGCATTCAGTCTACAGGTGATTCTGGGTCTAAAACAAGCATCCAAAATGAAGGTCCAGCTGGGGCACTGACTTCAAGTACTGGCAGTTATGGGACTATAACTGCTACAAATTCCCATGTGCAGAAGATATAGAACTGAAAGCTGTAACTAAGGAACCAGACAAGCAAGCCCAAGAGAATGACTGCCAAAGCGCAGGACTTTTCAACCTAACTGGTATTTGGCAATGCAATTACAGCCTTACAGAATTTGAAGCAAATCCACTGTTTTTTTTTTTTCTTTTGGTACCGGGGATCAAACTCCAGTCCTTGCGCTTGCACAGCAGGCGGCAAAACCACTGAGCTAAATCCCTGGCCCAACAAATCCACTGTTTTTAAGAAAAGTTCTTCAATACAGATAGGTGGATGAAGAATATTGTCACCATTTACTTCAAACAGATTTAAGAAATAATTAAAATCAACCAGGACATAGGGGAGAAAATCTAAAATAGAATACAAACAGTAACAAATGAGCCTAATTTTTATTACAAATGAGTAATATAATCATATAGAAATAGTCAAGAAAAAACCCACAAAGCTTTGGAAAACAGAAATTGCCTGTGTATCAAAAAGCAAAAGACAAATTGTACTCTAGTTGTAAAATGTGTTTCTCAGAGGGGAATGGGCTAGCAATTCTGAAACTATTTTTATGCATGTACACTAGGATTGATCAAGTAAGTCAATATTGTGAATGAGAGCAAGATTTCTCACCTTTGGAGAAGGAAGTAACAAAGACAGAGAAAAGGCTTCATAAGGAAAAGACTAGAATGAACTCTGTCAGGAGAATGAAGCCAGCAGCATTAGTATTTGCTCATAGTATAGACAGATAAACTCACAGATATATATTTATATATGGATAGACAGATGAGGAAATAGAAGCATGTATGCATGTTACTATATGCATACTGTTAATTCTAATGAGAAGACCCAGAAGCACTGACACCCTAATTACATCACCAGTCTCCCTCCCAGATCTTGGTCTCCAGATACCATGAATCCAGTGCCTTTGTAAAACTGGCTAATATCCTGGCCAGTACAAACAGAAAAATATGAGATGAACCTACAACATCCTCTGATGCCAGAAAATAAATTAGTGCTCAAAAAATGGTGAGAGCCTTATTTTAGAAAGGACACAAGAACAAACCTGAATAGCCAAAGCTAGAATGATTTCAACAACGAAATATTAGATTTTTCAACCCACAAAGTTAAAAAAAATCCACAATTCTATGTAAATAATTAGATAATAAATAGAGGAAAGGGACAGTACTTCCTTAACAGAATTTCAATTAATAAATAGAGTAGGAATTAGGGAAAGAGAAAATTAGCATTAAGCAAACACCACAGCAGTAACTGCTGCCTGCAAGCACTAAGAGATACAAAAATTAGTCTATGAAAATATGATACACAGGATATTTGCAGATTCAAGGCATCTCTCCACTAATGGAAGATATTAATTACAAAGGATTAATCATTATTACAACACAAAAACAAAATTAAAAGGGAAAAAGTAACTATAATAGAGAAACCTGTCAGACCCTACCTTAACCAACTGATCACATTTACTTCACCAGTCATGAAACCTATTAATCATAAGAAAACATCTGACAAATGCAAATTAAGGGACATTTTAAACAGCTCATCTGTACTCCAAAAATATCAAGATCAAGGCTCAGGAATTTAACAGATGGGAGGAGACTAAGAAGACAATGACAACTAAATGCAAAGTGGAATCCCGAGTTGGATTCTGGGCCAAAGAAGACATTTTATGAATGCGAATTTCCTAGTTTTGATCATTGTACCATTGTTAGATAAGATATTAACAGCAGGGGCAACTGGGCAAACTATATCTGGGAACTCTTTGCACTGTTTTGCCTCTTATGTAAAGCCAAGTACCTTTTATGTAAATCTAAAGTTATTAGTGTATAAAAGTTTAAAAGATTTTAGAAAAACCTTTTTTGTATTAGATTTATACCCAACAGTTAAACAATTACATCTGAATTATAGTACTGTCACTCTGGGAAGAATGTGGCATTTTTTGAACACTGAGTTGAAAAGTGGACATAATATCCATTTACTAATGTATCAGATGAAATTTGTAATAAGGATGGGGAAGTGGAATACCATATCTACATATTTTTTAAGCCTGCTAATTTTATTATCCCACATCAAACATATCTGTTTTTTAAAGCTTTCAACTACCAACAATTATTTTACTAGTAGTTTTTTAAAAGTTTTAAAAATCTTTTAGATCTCCTTTGTTAGAAATATCACTTTTCTTGAAATTTATGCCACTAGCTAAGTTACTGAACTATAGTAACAAATGTCAGAGTCCTTCATCTCTTTTCCTAGTACAGTAATTCCATGTGAACATCGACATTCATTTCATAAAGCAGATCACTGGTGTGTTTAATTTATGGCAAGCCAATTTCTAAATCATTACTGTGATATCCTTCACACTATGACCAGTGAGGTACAGTAAACAGTCAGAAACAATTGCATATTATTGAAAACTATCAACTCTCAGTCCTACAGGTTTAAGATTAATGAGAATTTCTTTGCTGCCACAAAAGGTACTCTATTGCTTATACCATCTATTATTTTCTATTTTCAGTGGTTTTCCACAAAGGCTCATTTTTCTAACCAACTAGATAGTGAATGGTATGTTTAAAAAATCTTAGCTTAATATGAAAAACAAAAAGAACGTTATTTCTAAATTCTACCTATAATTCATAAAAGATTCCTTAGTAAGAGTCTAATAAATAGTTTACTAAACTCAAGAACCTCACCTATCAAAATTCCAAGCTATAAACGGGTAAATTAAAGCAAAGGAAAAGTAAACTATTTTTTTGTTTTTGTTTATGTTTTGTCCTAAATGGAAAAAGGTAGCAGCAAAGGATTTCCAGTGACTCCCAAAAAATGAGAATAGCACACAACTATATACATGTAAGCAGACATTATTAAACACTAAGCCTATGATTGGAATGTATCTCTGAGAGAACAGTATTAAAAATTAAAATATCGGAGGGATTGAGGCAGGGCAGGAGAATGGGGAAAAAATAAGAACCAAGATATATCATGTGCAGGTACAAATTCCCAATGATGAATGTCATCATACTGTATACCTAAAATGTACCAATAAACTTAATGAATTAAAAAAAATTAAAATATAGATGATCTCATCCCTAACATGCATTAAAGAACTGGCAGTAATATCACACCTTACAAAAGAGAGTAAAAAGGTATTAGATAATCAAAAGAAAGCCACCTAATGAAGGCTAACAATAAATACATGTAAGGAAGAGTTCAGAACTCCAGGAAGCGATCTATT
This sequence comes from Heterocephalus glaber, assembly GCF_053883595.1. Taxonomy (NCBI): domain Eukaryota; kingdom Metazoa; phylum Chordata; class Mammalia; order Rodentia; family Bathyergidae; genus Heterocephalus; species Heterocephalus glaber. Next base: position 6,829,377 of record NW_028258324.1, on the reverse strand, counting down.
TACTTGGAATTTTGCAAATGGACAGAAAGGGAAAGGGCATCACAGACTCAAAGTCTGGCACATTCCAGAATAAATAATTCAGGACACTTCAGCCACAACTTCAAAGGATAGTAAATCTGCTTTCAAGCATTTGCTTAACAGTTTTAAGAGCAACAGATAGATAGAAGAAGGGGAGAGAGAGGGGAGGGGAAAGGAAAATGAAAAGAATTAAGATGTGTTATGTACATGTACCAACTCCCCACAATGAACGCAATCGCTATGTACTACAAACATGTACTAATAAAAATTTTAAAGAGAAAAACTCAGAAAAAAAGAGAAACAGATAATAGGCAAAATGCATTTACAAGCTAAAAAGTAAAATTAAGAGTTGACCCTCTCTGACCAGTAGCTAAAATATTTAATCAAACTTTCAAATATTTTTGTCCACTACTACAAATACCAAAATTCAAAGTAGACTCAAAATCACAATTTGATAAAACTATGAGGAAAGAATTAAGATCATAAAAATTACTTTTTGGAAATCCAATTCATCTCTTAAAAAATATATGAAAAGTCTTGAAATTAGAATTTAAAAGATCAATGACCAAAAACAATTTCTCTAAATCTATTCATTTACTAAGGTAAAAGAAATTAGTATTTACTTGGCAGCTCTTTAATGCCAGGCACTTGTATACACTCTGCCTTGTTTAATCCTAACAAACCTAAGAGTTGTCATCATCATCTCTTTACAAATGAAGAAACCAAAGTTTAGCAGGTGTGCACTTGCGTACTGACGAATGTCTACCAACATCTCTGGTCTCCATCACCTGAATGCCAGTCACATTCCCACAGCTGTGACAACCAAAAATATCTCTCCACAGTGCCAAATGTTGGGGGGGGAGGGGTCACACCCAGATGAGAATCACTGATTTAGAGTAGAAGCCAACATTTTCATTCAAACAAAAATATTATGTACATGCCAAGACTGTTCAAGCTGACTAAGGGACAACTTGAGGATCTCTGCCCTCAAGAACTAACTCTGAACCCCTAGTCTTCCAACTCAACTAGTTTTATTTAAAACCTCTCCACACACAGCCCTACAAGATATGCACCATGGTTTCCGTAGTGTACTGGTTATCACATTCACCTTACACAAGATATGCACCATGATTTACACACTGGCCTCAGCCAGCCCCCAAATAAACTCACTCCCCCAACCATCATCAGTGGCATCTCCACTCACACACTTACACTGGCTTGACATCTTGTATCTGGTCACTGATCAAGTCCTGGTAGCCTTTCCTAAAGGTAAAATGGCTTTCTCATCCACCCCTACTCTCCATTCCCATCATTCTAATCCAGATACAAACCCACCTCTCCTTTCTTCCAAGAGAAGAAACCAGAAGGAACTAATTTCTCTTGGTCTCTCATGTGAATTAACTGTATACATAAAGATATCCTAAGAAAACTATCAACTTCAAGGGTGGGGATCTGGCAGAGCGGGAGTAGTTAACAAACACATCCTTTTCTGGGGATGGAAAACTGGAGTTTTCCATTTGGTAAGAGACACTCATTTCACAAGCCAGATGTCAACTCTCAATAAATACCAGCCCTAACAAGCAATAAGAAGAGGACATAGCAGAGATTAGTTTTCCACTGTAAAGCAACGTGCCTGCTATTTCTTGCATTTGTGCTATGAACAGCTTTTGCCTGCTCCAAGCAAATGTAGAAATGACACTCAACAGAGTAAGGAAGGTACAACTCCACAGAAAGTGTGAACCAAATAGTATCTTTTCCCCTGCAAAAACCTACATGAAACCAGGTAAAGCAAACATTCTGCTAGGGAAACACTAAAGAGATAACCAAGCAAAATCTAGCAGAATAACTGCACAACAGGAGACACATACATCTCATATATCACAAAATCCATCAATAAAATCACAGCATCAAAAGGCCAATTTATCTGTACTGCAAATCAGAGGCTCTGATTTAAGATGAGAGGAAATCCAGAACCTATTTCAAAGTTGATCTTGCCCTTAGGCAGAGAACTGTACTTTGTTCTACTAATGTTCCTTAGGAAATGCTTTATCCTTTTTAACATCAAGATACGTAAAATAAAGACACGTGAGAAATCCAATTTATAAAATTCACAACAGAATTAAAACTTATACTTCACATCTTTAAAATACAATGCTCAAAATGTGTTCAACAAAGGTGACACTCTAAATACTTTCATTTCATTTGAGTTTTCCTGTAAAGGGCTGAACAAAAACTAACAGTACAGAGTAGCAAATACTTTCAATATCTACACTATTCATGTTACTCTAATTTTATTAGCTTCTTTTAAATAACTAGATAAATAAAAATAATTTCTACTAGGGTGCTTCAATTATCTCAGAGATTCTCAAGAAAGTCACGTTAAACTTCTGCACTTCCTTCTGGGGCCACAAATTTAGGTTAAAACTTTTATGAAACGACCAAACATCAAACCAAAAGCCCTTACTTAAACAAACAATTATGATTACATAACTCCAATTCATGCATTACCTAATACCCATAGCCAGAAAAAAAACAGAAACTAAAATTAAATTAGATACCAGTTAGTCACCTGAAGATGCTTGTTACTGTCCTACTTTCTATAAACTGCTTCACAAGTTTTGCCTAAGCTAACCTAATTCAACACAATCTGAGTAATTTCCTTGTAATCCTAAAACTTATACCTTTGTCAATACCAATTTAAAGCCTCAAAACAGAAAATACACTAACAAAGGCATATAAACAATGGCCATAAAAATTCAAGAGGAAATGAATTTAGCTTTTTTTTTTTTTTTTAGAAATCCTTTCGCATGTGAAATGATGACATGAATCTGAGCGTTCACTCAACCATTTTTCACCTTACTGCGTTTTACCAACACTAATCCACATGAAAAGCACAAAGATAATTTGTCACAATTGATGCTTGAAACCATTATAAAAAGAATTGGTCTTTTAATAAAGTAAATGTAGGATTTCTTCAACTGATCCTTTTGATACTTTTAAGACATTTCATGTAAACTGAAGTGTAGAACTGTAATACTAGCACTCTGGGAGGCTGAGGCAGAACAATCTCAAGTTTGAGTTCCTCCTAAGCAAAAGGGCTGAGGATGTAGCTCAGTACAAAGGCTCTGGGTTCAATCCCCAGTACCAAGAAAAAAAGAAGAAATGTACTGCATGTAACAAGAATATAATTTAAAATTTGTCACAGCTAACTTTACCATCAAGCCAGTGTCACTTCAATCTTTAAAACAAAATTTAACCACATCATATTTAACCAAGAACTCAAAAGAGAATCAACCTTAGGTCCCAGGAGTGTGTTTCCTAGGAAACTATTTTGTTTCATTTAAGAGAGCTAAATTCTGCTCACAGTAAACGAATGATAAAAATATTAAAGACAAATCAAGTATTTAGGATTCAATTGTCACAAGGCTACTGCTTACAAATAACCTCTGCAACATACTTCCTCTGGTTAAAATTACTAGTTTATAAAATGCTGTCAAATACACAATCTCTTTTAGTTTCAAGTCTCTTCCAGGGTACTGATTAAAAGCAGGTTATTAACAAAACTACAAATAAACTACATTTTCCACACCTAATGACAAAATATTTTTATAATCTGATTTTTCCCAGTAAAAAAAAATACAACTAGTTTCTTTTCCTTTTTCTTTCTCTATTCTTGTACTTCCTCTGACCACCCTAACGTAATTTTTTCTTGAGACATATGTAGATGATTAACAATTTGAAACCTTAAGAAACTTTTTAAGAAATATAAATACATATGCTATCATTTTTAAACGCCAATCAAAAGATGGGATGGGGATTATTTTCTGGACCTATCAGCTCTGCCTATACTCAATATATGTATTGCTGAAGCCTATACTCTCAAATTAACTTTGTCCTGAAATTCTTAACATTACATTTCTACCTACTAGTCAAAGACACAATGCAATCAATATTAATTCATTTCATGTGCATAAAATTTACATTACGTTTTCTATGGGAAAGGCCTCATTTATTTCAAAGAATGAATCCATTACTGGAATGCATATACTATTTGCAAAATTTTCTAGTAAACATTTTCTACAAAACCATCCCGTGAAACATGCTGTCAATCTTTAAAAATCAGAAAAAAAGGTATTTGTATGTGCACTTCAGATTTACTAGTTAGTAACTATTTAGACTTAAAATCTCAACAGGAGGAGCATGAATTCAGCTTGGACTATATGGCGAGACCCTGTCTTAGAAAGGCAGAGGAGGGATGTCAAAGGATCTGGATAAAATCCTAACTCATAAATGGATGACTAGGCCGAATCCATGAAATTAACACTTCAAACATTCCTAATAACTGGCATGAAGTATTCATGAAGCATCCTGGAGTCTATATAGCTTAAAAAGTCTAAATGTGTCCTGGGAGAAAAGTCCAGAAGTATCAAAACAAGTGCCAAGAAAAATACCACTGTTGAAGGAAGTACAGGGATAAAGCCATTTTCTTTCTTTTCTTTTTTTTGGTACTGGGGATCGAAATCGGGATCTTGCGCTTGCAAGGCAGGCACGGGAATCACTGAGCTAAATCCCCAGCCCATTTTCTCTTGTAATGTGACCACTGCAGATATGTCATGCTACCTGGGAAACTTCATGGTAATGCTCTACGATGCCACTATCAATTCTACACTGTTCACACTTGCAGATATCTTATACACATACATACTGAAGGACTGTGTTTCTGGAAAACAGCATCATTCAATCACTTGTGAAAACAGTGTGTCAACCACTACTCTGGCCATTTAACATACGAGGCTTCACTTATCACTCATACTAACCCTCCAAGAGGGCAATATCCCATTTACAGACGATTAAACTTGGAAGCTAAGAAAGCTTAGAAGTGTAACTTGTCAGATTTTTAAGAAAGAAAAAATTACCTATCTCTTTCTACACTGGCTCAAGGCATCTTGGTAGAATCCTTCCTTTTTCTGGATGCTTAACACAGTAACACTAACACTAAAGAAAATTCCTCACGGAACTTCACCCATCACTTAACTAAACTGACCACTTCATCCAGGGTACTCTAGCCACTGCTGTTTCCTGTTCCAATATTCAACAGCTGCAACATATATGCCAGGGGACATATTAGTATGCATCCAGTGGGATAGGCTAGTTATATGTACTAAGCACTTACTGTACGCCAGATACTGTTTCAAATGCTTACAACAACCTCATAAGCCAGATTCTATCATTACCCTTATTTTTATAAAGAAACTGAAGCACACAAAGCTTTAATAATTTGCACAAGGCCAAATAATGTTAAATGGAGACTCACCATTCAAATCAGACCTCCAGGCCCCATAACCCATGCTCTTAAACTGTATGCTTTCTCTCTTTCAAAAGGGAGAAACCCTTCACTTAAGGCTTTTTCATTTAATGCTCTCAACTTTGTGAGCTAAACACTATAAATCCCAATTTACAGATGAGGAAAAGGAGGCTCAAAAAAGTGAAGTAATTTGCTGAAAGTAATTGAGCATTTAAGTAGTAAAAACAAGATTTAAATACATTTTTGTTTCACACTTCCAAGCTGTTAACACTGTATCAGGTCAAAGGAGGGTACAAACTATAAAAAGATAAGAAATATCAATCTATGTATTTAAGATGGTCAATCACTTTTGAAAATTTCTAGGCTACATACAAGTTCTTTTTAGAAGACATTTTTATGTCTAAACATGAAGAAAGGAAAACACATGTCATGATAGTGAGAGAGTGACAAAAATGGTCTAATGATGGTTAAAAATAATGGAGCAGAAAGCTTCACAAGTTTTTAAGACTTGTATAATATTTTATTATGAAGCCACATCATTCATTTTTGGTTATAAAATATGACACAAGAATGTATTATATTATCTCACACCCACCCACCTCCCAAATCAATAATGTTTTATTACTCAGGCTCTTCTGAAAACATAAAGAAAGAAAACCAAGCTGGATGTAGTGGCATAAGCCTGTAATCCCAGTACTGGGGAGGCTGAGGCATGAGGATTCTGAATTCGAGGCCAGCATTAGGCTACACAGCAAATTTAAGCTAGCCAATACTATAGCAAGACCCTGTCTGGGAAAAAAAAGGAGAAAGAAAGAGAGACAGACTACACACACACACACAAACACACACACATTCAACAGCTAAAAATCCACCTACTTTAGGGCCACTCTCTTTTAAATCTGGTAACATTCTGAAAATAGAAGCTCACAAATGTACATTAAATTTCAGATGTTACTGATTTTTCCTACCAAGAAATAGGTATATGAATGCATTTAATATTGTCTCATGCAAAGTAATTTCCCTTTCTTAAACCTATAAACTAAAAGACAAAGAGAAAAAGGATCAGAAAAGCAATTTTCCATACCACCAGACAAAAACATAACTGCTTTGAAATGCTGTTTCTCAAGACCCAATTAGACAGCATAACTCCTCTGCAGTTATACACGTTGGTATTTCAGAAAATGTCTCCCACCAAACATCTATCCAGAGTAAAATTGGGTAATGTAATCAGGCCTCTCATTAGAATTCCTACATATCCAGAGGTTTCAGATAGCAAAACACATTACTGCATCTATAAGAAACATCGATTTTAAAATCACCAGTCCTACTTAGACAATCAAGCTTACATTCTCAACAACCAAAACACAAATTAGAAGCAGCCAGCAGCTCAACTGCAGCTCCTCTGTACCAGATACAGATTTTAAAAATCAAAAAATTCAAGAGAAAAACAATAATATGTTAAGCATCTGCATCTTGTAGCCCAATGAGAAAAGGAGAGGAAGGGAAAGGGATTATCACACATAATCCAGAAGTCACTCCAAAGAATAAGTCTGATTGTTCAGAAAGGAAAAAATAATTTATTCAGAGTGGTTTATCAATTTCTAAACCTTACCAGTGCTATGTGTAAGAAGCATTAACTATATTAAGAAGGGCAAAAGAAATAACACGTGAATGATAATCTATTGCATCCAAACTCTACTGTGGACAAACAGGTTCCACTGTCAACCTCTTTCTCTATGTTGTTTTGAAACAGGGGAGAATTTAAGGAAGATCACCTCACAAGATCTCATTAAACTCAGAGTTGATTTTTGTGGATTGGAAATATGTTTTTCCAAAGGTAGAGATCAAAACCGTATTCCTTCCTATAAATGAATTCAGTCACACATCAGAGCAAGGTTCGATACGCAAATATACAGGTTCGATCCTTTCCATTTCCACTCCCCCTCTTCTCAGATGATTCCTTTCCAACTGCTACTTACACATATATAGACGCTATCTAAAATGAAAACTTCCCTTACGTTCCCTAAGCTAAAGAAAATGGGAATTTCCCCGGAAAGCAGAATCCAGCTTTCACCCATAGAACCTTAATCCCCGAAATACCTCGTTACCAAAACAAATGCTAGATATTCTTAGAAAACAAATCCTCCCTCGGACACTTTACATGCAAAGAAAAAAAAAATCACGAAAATAAAAAGGTGGAAAAAGAAAAACAACTTAAAAGCAAACCACCACACCCTCAAGTCTGCGTTGCAACCCATCTGCCAGGGCCCTTTACCTTCATTTTCCATCGAAACTGCACCCGGGTTGATGGCTACAAAGTCTTTAGTGTCAGCCTCGGCCACACTGGGAACAGAGAGAGCAGAGGACAAGGAAGAGAAGCCCCCGGAATCCCAGGCTGTCACCCCCGCTCCCGGCCACGCGTCCCACGGATGCTCCCACCACCCCTAGCAGCAGCATCTGCAAGAGAAATCAGGAAAAGCGGCGCTGACGACGGGGGAAGAGGGCGACCCCCGCCCGCCGGCCCCGCCACCTCCTCTGGGCCGGATTCCGAGCCGCCCGCAACGCCCCCCTCTCACACCGGCGGGGCCGCGCCCCACCGCCAGGGCATCCGCGGACGCCTCTTTCCCTCGAGACCTGGAAGTTTCTGGAAATAGGGACAGGAGATACTACCAGGGCCCTCCCAAAACCCTGGACCCCTCCTCCGGGCCGCGAGAACTCACTCGCGGGGCTCGCAGGGGCGCCCCGCACGCCTCGGGCGTAGAGGAGCTGCTCGAAGCGCGGTGGCCCAAAGGCAGGAGCCAGCTCGCGCGGAGAGAGGAAGCGAGCAGGAAGGACAGGGAGGGAAGGGAGAGGAGGTGAGGGAGCCGTCACGATCTGCCCCGCCGGCTTCGCGCCACCGTGATGGTCTGCTCCCGCCTCCGCCTCCTGCGCTCCGCCCCTCTCCGCCGCCGGGCCCCCCCACCCCCACGCTCCCGGCACTGCAGGGCCCGGGGAGGCCCTAGCTTTGTAGCCACTACTTCCGCTGCGAGAGGCGCGTGCGCAGGCGCATTCCCATTCACGGGTGGCCGGACGGAAGTGAAGTGAAGGCCGAGCCAGCGGCCGGGAAGGTTCGCTCTTTATGATGGGACTGGTTTCGTAGGAGGGTTCACGGGATTGGCCGCCCGTCTAGTCCCTGCCTGCCGTGTGGCGGCTCTCCACTGACCTCGAGAACAGTACCTGCTCGTTTTTACACACCGACTGCGCGCGAAGGTTGGCGGTCCGCCCTCCCCCGCGCCATCCACTCATTCCCACCGCACGGACAAGCACAATTATGGCCGCTGTCCCAGAGGCGTTTGAGCGCGCTCAACAAAGTCGACAGGGAAGCCTCTCCGGTTGGGCGGCCGTCATAATCTCACAGCGACGCGGGGGAGCTTCCGAGCAAGGGCCGAGCCCCGAGAGGTGCGGTGTACCTGCTAGGGACCTGGCCGCAACGAACAGCCATCCGCGCCTCGCACCCTCACGCTCAAACACCTGCTCTAGCGAAAGCAGGTGGCCACGAGCGACTTCCACAAACTGTCTATAGGAAGGACGTGCTTCTGTGCCCGTGTGTAATGAAAGGCCAAAGTTAAGACTCAGCGAGGAAGGACCCCTTCAGTTTTTCGTTCAAGTAGGGAACTAGAGCAAAGCTGGAACAGCAACTAGTAACGAATCGTCCAGCGATTGAAGCTGAAGAACTAGCAGTACCGTTGGCCGCTAGCCATGTCTTGCTACATGAATTTTTCACTTGCACAGCACCTCATAAGTGTTGCTTGATTGATTGGTTTTATGAAGCTTTGGTGAGCCAGACGCAGTAGCCATTGAACCGAAGTCTTCTCACACCTGTGTCCACTAGGGGGCAAAGCTACACCTGGTGAGATTCTGTTCATCCTCCAAAGAACCCTGGGCGGCTCCAAGTAAAACCTCTCCCCTGTGTGCTAGAGGTATTTTCCCCATCAACGTAAAATAAATGTACTCTGCTGCCTGTTTTCATATGTTTGATTCCCCAATAAACTAATCTAGGGTCACAATTTTGGTCAGCTTCTACCTTTACTTTTTTTTTTTTTTTTTTTAAGAAATGGTGAGCTTTTATTCAGCGAGGTCGCTTTTCAAAGCTGCACCATCACAAGTAGATTTCTATTCTAAAAGTTACACACTTTGGATTGCATGCTTAGTGACTTTTGTCTCCACAGTGGCACTATAAATGTATGCCTTGTACAGTAAATGTGCCATCTCATGCTCAGTGTTACCAGTTATTAGTTACTGTACTTACTGACAGTACATTTTATCTAGAGCAGCTTTTCATTACTCCTATTCCTAAACCAAAAAGAACTGGATAAGGCAACTTTTCAGGAAAATTGTTACATACTCATTTTTTAAATTTCGTTCTTAATCCACTTTTACTCGTCTCACAAATCCCTAAGCTTAGAGGCATCGAAGAGCCTGAAAGGTTAGCTCATTGTTCAGCCTTTTACTTGATCCTTAGCTTCATCAACATGATCTCTACCAAATGATTCTTTGTTCTGCACCAGAACATCTCCACCAAGCTAGCTATCGTCAGTAGTACCATATGTGATTTCTGTGTACATAAAAGACAGCATTTATTGTGCATATTTATAAATTTTATACATAAATAGCATTAACACTATTCAAACCAGAGAAATGGGAAATGCTTAGGTCACAAACTAAAGATACCCTCTTCCTTCTCCCAACATCTCAGACTGAGCTAAACTGCTATGAGATTGTTGTAGCCATTTTCACCTCCTCATGTTAGGGGAACTATGTGCATTATAGCAAGGCATGGTGGCACATTCCTGTAATCTCAGCACTCCAGCGCCTGAGGCAGGAGGATCACTGTGAGTTTGAGGCCAGCCTCAGCTAGTGAGTACAAAACCAGCCTGAACTACATAGACCCTATCTCAACAACAAAAAAGTAAAATATATGTGCATGACAAATGTAAATTTTATGTGTGCACATGCACATGTACACTTGTGCGTGCGCACACACAGTGACCTTCCTTCCCTTATAAGATTGTTGTAAGGATCTGAAAAAAGACAGGTTATAAATTAAAACCACAGTAAAAGTATGTGTTTATCATACATAGATACAAGCAAAAGACTGAAATATTAGCTAGTTTGAGATTGATGGTAATGAAAAGGGTTTTTTGGTTTTTTTGTCAGAGGGGTTTTTTTTTACTTAGAAATCAATGCTGTAAAATGTTGGTTTTAATTCTTTTGTTCTAAATAACTTACAAAATCAAATATATCTACCAAAAAAAATGGTTACAGGGGCTAGGGATGTAGCTCAGTGGTAGAGCACTTGCCTAGCATGTGCAAGGCTCCACCACCATCAAAAAAAAAATTGTTACATGAGCAATGAAGGGAAAATTGTCATACCTCTCTTCTTGGGAGAAATATTACAAATGGGAAGATTGAGGAAGAATGATCATGAAAAGAAAGAATGGTCATAGGTCATTTAAACTGCTTTATTTGAAAAACGATAGAGGCATCTTATTGTCCATATCAAATCTGATAGCTGGTATTTTTATAAATTTGAATGGATGATAAAGGAATATGTGCTCCTTTAGGATTTGCAAACTAAAACTTGGAAAAGTTTATTGAAGATTTTTCCTCAATTAATGTCTTCTTTTAAGCTGTTTTAAACACTAAAGCACCAAAGATTAATAGTTAATAAATTTCACCTCACTGCTGGAAAAGAGGTTTTCTTGAGTTTTGCTTTGTTTTGGTGCTTAGGACCAAATCCAGGGCTTTCTGCATGTGATACACACACTCTTATCACTAAGGTGGACACCCAGGCCCAGAAATTATCATTTGATATTTTTTAAGTTCAGTAGTTTTTACAAGACACAACACTTCATAAACTTACTCCAACAGAAGCTTCTTACAGATAAAGGATATAATGAGTATCAGGTTTGAAGAAATATTGTCTTACCACAAAAAATGTCATATGAATACAATGTCTAACAACTACCTACCAGAATTGCTATAAATCTGCTTAGTTTTTTTGTACTGATGTTTGTTTTTTGTTTGTTTGTTAGGGGAAGGAGAGTTGAGACAGGTTCTCGCTATATAGTCCAGGCTGGCCTCACACTCAAGATCCTCCTGCCTCAGCCTCCCAAGCGCTGGGATTAAGACATATGCCACTACGCCCAGCTAGTTTCATGTATTAGCAGTGCTAGAGTAAAAGTTGAAGGCAATAAAAAGTTGGAGAGCTCCAATATGAGCTTCCTATGTTTGGTTGGTTTTAACAGAACACAGATCACCAAGTTCTCTACGAATATCATTCACAACATACCATAGCCTTTTATGCACTTAACTAACTTCCCAAATGTGAATTGTTTGACCAAAGTGAGGAGCATATACTAAAGAATTTAAAGTATATTCTTTATTTTTAAGAGGCTTATATTGAGTATAACTCACTTTCTCCATTCAACAAGTTCTGCACCTATACTGTTACTGGGATCTTTAGCGTATTCACCAGTCCTCTGGTTGAAGGTAAGAGTGGATCGGTGTGCAGTTGAGGATAAGAAGGGGGAAGAGAACAAAGTGTGTGTGAAATCCAAGAGTCAACGCTAATCTTCATTATTTCCATAGAAAAAAGACATACAACATTCCACATTATATAACCCCTCACATTTGTTTTGAGATATAAATGTACCCTGTTAAAGAGCTATCATTCTGGGGGCTGGGAGTAAAGGTCAGTGTTAGAGCATGTACTTAGCATGCATGAGAACCTGGGTTCACTCCCTAGAACCAAAAAACATCATAAATAACCATCCTGTCTGGCTTCCAAACGGTCATTATAAGTACTTGTTGTTGAATGAATAAACATAATCCCACTTGGCTGCTTGCTTCCTATGACCAAACTAAAACCTGAACATCTACTTGCCTGTAAAGCAAAGAGGAGTTAAGGGATTTTAAGTAGTATGACAATGAACATACATCCCCTAAACCACAATGGGGTTACTAGAACCACTTGGTCTAAACAAGAATAAGTCCTAATCTTTATTGTGTGCAATCTAGAGCATGTAAAATTGCATAATCAGATTTTGATCCCAAGTGACTTTTAGTACTGGAAACTAAAAGATAACGTTGAGGTTGTTGTTTCCATGCAAGTAGAAAATTTCAGCTGAGCCTGTGCTTTGGATTTTGAAAGCATGCATATCAATGCCTGACAAAACAAACTATAGTAGTTTCCAGCACAGTCGTTAGTCATTACTTTAAGTAAGGATCAAGTAATTTACTCTTAATTCCTGGACAAGACAGTTAGGAGGCTGTTCATAAGCAATAGGCCATAGGACAGCCAAGTAAATTAATTTGTCACTGGCCAGTATCTTCCAACTTTGAAAGCTTTGCTGATGGATTTTTTGTCTTAAATACCTGATAACAATGGGAGAGATTCCATACCATTTGCAGGCCCCTGGCTTGTTTGTAGTTATTACAAGGCTGCCTTCCTTCATTGAAATGCTTTCTCAATTTCACATCAGAAACAGTTCTAATCTCTCTTTATCCTACTGCATACTGGTGTGTGAAAGAGCCTTGGGAAAGGTCACATTTCCTCTTACTTCAAAGTGGCACATTTTTGCACTTACAACTTTTCTATCCCAACTAGAAATTAAATACTTTTTTGCAAAGCTTGCATCTTTGCCTAAACTTGTCCCATGTCCTTCCATGCTCCCTGCAGCAATCATCTCTCCCCACTGTACTTCCTGTTGTGAAAGTAAATAAGAAAAAAAATGCACAAAAATGCCATTATGATAATAAATTAGAGAAGGATTTGGCACAGAAATAGCCCAAGGCTTTACAAGCATTCTGAAGTTTAGCTCTGAAAATCATGCTAACAGACCATCACTCCAACTGAGCCTACTACACAAAATATGGAACCTACATCAAAGAGATGGTTTACAAGATAATGGAACTAGAAGTGGAAATTGCAATTTGGCAATATGGTTTGGGAGCTAGAAAAGGAAAATTACAAATTGATAGCAAAGAGTTTTTGCAACACAAGCAAATTGTTAAACCTTAAAAGATTAGAAAATGCTTCAGGTGGAAAACTAGAAGCATTTATTTACAGTATGCCTTCAGGTAACTATTTTTGCTTTCTGATTATAAAAGGCAATGCTTGTGTAGCCTATGCCAGGAGATACTAAGAATGATTTAATACTGTCAAATGTCTTACACTGTTTTAGCATGAACTGGGAAGATGAAGGTGGCAGGGTAAGGGAGGCTTTTCTATAGGGTAGGAACAAATAAACTGAAGTGCAAATTTAGGGGATTTTTTGGCCCCCTTAGCCCCCAATTCAAGTGACTGTATGCAAAACTTGTCTAAGAAACTACTAGCAGGAGTAACAGCATTCTAAATGAGCACTGTCCAGAAGAACTGACAAACTAGAAATGGCACCATACCCTCTGAAGAGAATAAAGAGCACTCTCTATTATATGCCAAATGATAAAGTCCATCTTGTAATGAACGTTATGAGCAATGCTCAATTATACATTCCCTTCCAGGATCATTAAGTCTTTCTCAGAGTGTAGCCCCACTACTACTAGCATCGTAGTGGAACTTAGCCAAAATGCACATTCTCAGACCACACCAGGACCTAGTAAATCAGAACTCTTAGTTTATACTCAACAACCTGTGATTTAACAAGTTTTCCCTGTGACCCTGAGTACTTAAAAGTGCTGCAACCATCTTCTTATCCCTCTGTTGGCCCTTCCTCAAGGAAAAGCCAGTACCAGGGATGGCAAAGTAGTGATGGGAAGAAGCCAGTTCCCTTAACATGAAATTAAGCTAAAAAATCAACTAAACTTGGAGCCTGCCATACCACTGGACTTCTTTCAATGTGAGACAATAAATTACATTTTCTGTTACTTGCAACTAGAAACACTCAAATTGATATATTAAATGAGAAAAAAATGATTTAGCTAAACATGTGAAAATCTAATTGATTGATGTTTTGGCTATTTCTATTAAAGCTAAAGGAGTTTAATATGGCATAGCCAAATGCTAAAATGTTAATTACTGAAAATGCTAAAGGCAATGTTAACTAATGGGAAGTTATAGAATAAGATGTAAATTTTAGAAAACTGAACAAGCTGGTACACATCTGTAATCTCAGCATTCTGTGAGACTGAGGCAGGAGGACTGCAAATTTAAGCCTAGCCTCAGCAATTTAGAAACTTAGTAAAGCCCTGTCTCAAAATAAAAAATTTTAAAAGGGATAGAGATGAAGCTCAGTGCGAAGGTCCTAGATTCAATCCACAGTGCTGAGGAAAGAAAATGACTGGACAAAGGAGTGTGTTTTGTAAAATTAAGAACTAGATTAGAAGATAAAGTAAAAAACTGACCATTGACTTCAAAGTTCTGTTTTTTCTTATTACTAATTGGGAATATTTTAAAACTATATTAATGGGATTTTAGAATTTTTACTTTCTTACGTACTTATGTGCCCTGGCACCAAGAATTTTGGAAATTTTGGGAGGTGTCAGAGATCAAATCCAGAGCTTCATGTGTGTTAGGAAAGTGCTCTAATACTGAACTACATGCCCAGTCTTTCCTCTTTTAATTCTTCAATTAATGATTATTTAGTGACATATTCTGCTAAGAAATTATGTCTATACCTTCCTAAAATATTAAGTAAGTCTCCCTCCCAGACAGACTTGATTCTTAATATTTTAGGATTTACACATCAACTTATTTTTATTATCTGATTTAGAGCAGTTAAAAAGCTATAATATTTGGGGTTTTTTAAAAAAAAAACCTACACATATTCTTCCCTAGTTAAAATTATCAGACTGCTCGTGTGTGTGTGTGTGTGTGTGTGTGTGTGTGTGTGTGTGTTGGAGATTGAACCCAGAACCTCACACATGCTAAGCTTATACTCTACCACTGAGCTAAACTCCCCAAAATGGGCATTTTATCCCTGAAAAAGTGCAAAAATGCTTGGAAAGGTAAAGATGCCAATATTTCACATTTTATTAAAGCATTTTCATTACCTTTTGGGAAATGAGAATCAATTTTCAATGAACAACCACCAAAACTACACATTTGTTTAGAGCTCTTCAGTTGACGGGTCATTTCCATGATGCAGCTGTATTTAATTCTCACAATCTTGTGAGGCAAACAGGCCAGGTCTCATAAATTGTTTTTTATACCTGACAAAGCTGAGACTCACACAGGTAAATCTCCCTGCACAAGAATTTCTCACTGTTCAGTGTCAAAATTAAGAGTCTTGAGTGTAATTTCCTTCATGCTTCCACAATGCCCTATTAGAGAACATATAGAAAGCTGCCCTGTTTATTGAATTGTCTTTTGCAGTTCATCTTGTTTCATTAAATTTCTGCCTTTTTCAATTAAAAGTGGTCCCATGCAACATTGATGGAGACCAACTCCCAAGTGTAGGGAAGATATCTGCCCTGTAGCTAATTTGAGGACACTCAAGACTATATTAATAAAGTCATTGCCTTTTTGGTCATTCTTGGTCATTGTCTACATCTATTCACTTGTTCATATTTGTCTTCAGGCTCCATTACTGAGAATTCATGTTCCAAGCAGAATCTGTTCAAGAATCCCTTGGGTTTGTCTTCTCATATTTGAAAAGTGCTGCTAAAATGGGAATGTAATTTTATGAATAAGTAATCACAGACAAGCATTTTAGAGAGATTATTTAGAAGGTAATTGAGACATGTTCATTAACATGCTCTATTGAAAAATCAACAGAATACATATTAAACACATGTTGTAGGATCTAAAAGCCACTAAGCAGTGTTAGGAATACCAATTTTACCTTTCCAGTTAAATTGTTGTTGTTCTGCATCTTTTATAGTCATATTTGCATACTAACCAGAGTAAGGATAAGGGAATTTTTAAAAATATTAAGATGTCATAGTGGGTTTAGATCATATAGAGGACATCACTATTACACTCTTTTTATGTTCATAATATAAATCAACAACTAAAATTCTCAGTTGCCACATCAGTTTAATCAGTAAACTTCTATAAAATAAGGAAGTAAATAGATTAGAATACATTTTCAATTAGACTCTTAGAGCAAAGACTTTACTTAATTATTTCTTGCATTAGGAAGCATCTCATAATACTAGCCATGGGACCATAGCAATTGAAAATGGTCAGTTAAGAACCCACTAAACCGTGAGACATTGTAACTATTTTCCTGGCTTTGACAGAAGCAGATTCCTACCACCTGGAAACTTACAGAAAATGCACATACATGGGCCCTACCCCCTGAATCACCCACTCCGGAGCCGTCGTCCAGCAGTCTGTGCTTTAACAAGATCTCAAATGATTCCAATGTATGCTCAGGTCTAAGTACCGATTTACAGGAAGCATAAAACTTTCATCTAAAAATATTGTTGATCATGCTAACAGTATTTCATTCTAAAAACAGTGTGAGTGTATATCAGTATCTTAAACCTCCTCCAACTTTCTTAAATCATACAGGGGTATGAACTTTTTTGAGTATATACCTATTAGCCTAAAGCCAATTATTGTAAAATATGAAGGGAAAGAGCTTTAAGATCATGAAGAGATTGTGTTTTTTCCTCCTTCTTAAGTAACTGCATATCACATTAGCATAGCCTTGGTTTGAGAGAATGAGGACAAAAGCTAGACAGCAATTCAGTAGAAATGGCGATATAGTTGTAATCCCAAATGTGAAGTCAGTCTTTTTTTCTTATTCCAGATCAGGACCTTAGGAACAATGCTTCTTTGACAGGGGTATCAGGGTTTAGCAGTACAAGTAAGATGAAAGAAGAGTGATAAAAGCTTTACAAAGTAAACAGAAAATGCAATTCTGTTGAAAGAAGGTCTTCCTCAGAGAAAGTTTCATTTAAAAAAAAATTTTAAAGCTGTGTAACATTTCCCAGGCTATAAAAAATTTTAAGTACATTAAATGCAAATTTTACTTTGGAGACAGAGCAAAAAGAAGTTTTTAACACTGATGAAAGGGATTTAAATTATTTGTACTATTAAATCATTTTAAACAACTCAGTTGTAAATGTATGTACTCATTATATAAGGCTAAAATATTTCAATAATTTGCTGTATTTATTCTGAGATGTATTTATAAGCCATGACATAGCTCAATGGTAAATATTGTTAAGACAGGTAATGGGACAGGACATAATTATAAGCACTGCTTACATTTAAGGACAGTTATCCATAAAAACAATAAAGGAGGATTTATGAAAAAGCTGGACATTTGAATACATTAAGGAAAAAATCCAGCAGGAAAAGCAAATAAAGAGGTGACTTTTTCGAGAGAATCAAAGTTACAGTAACTGTGTTATAATTGTAAATAACAGATGAATTTGCAAAAGCTTAATTACATCTTACTGAATTTTCAAAGAGTTTCTTTAGTGCTGTTACAGTTTTTCTATTGTGTAGTTTTTAATAGCAATAACCTGCTCTTTCTCCCTGTGTGTTAACTGGGCTGCTTGGAAGGATAGTAAATGATGTGTTTAATATTAATTAGACTGACGTGGTAGTATTGAGGTCTACTTGTATTTGCAAATAATCCTTTGCAAATAATAATGCTTTCAAAGATAAATGGGGACAGAGGAAATAGGGACCCTTGAGGTTTAATGGTACCATAATATGTCCATCTCCATCATTTTGCTTACAAAATACACTGAATGAACATCCTCTGCTTCATTTAATGAGATTGAGAGCTGAAGCTGCTTAGAATATTACCTCATTTATCAATTTTTTTCCACTACTGGGGATGGAACCTAGGGGTACTCTATCCCCAGCCCTTTTTATTTTTTCTTTGGTGACAGGTTCTTATTAAGTTGTCCAGGTTGGCCTTGAACTTGAGATCCTCCTGACTCAGCCTTCAGAGCAGCTGGGATTTCAGGTGTCCATGACCACACCCAGCATGTATCATCTTTTTGAAGCACCCCATGCCATGGATGCTTGTGTACTATCATGTAATACCATTTTGTTGTTGTTACTGTTGTTGTTGTTGATATATTCTTCCTGCAGAGCTAGGTTTTTTTGGAAGCCAACAAAGGTTAAGCTTCATGGCTCCTCATTTTAGAAGTCCCTTTCAAGACCCTGAGAGACTAGTCATGTTCTTGTGGGCTTATGTTTTGGTAAGATTTGCAAAAACTATTTTAGTGCAATTGATTTTAGAGCACACTTTTTTGTTGACTTTCCCTCCACCACAATTCTCTTCTCAGGTAGCATGGAAGTGAGAATGGGTATAATTCTGGATCTGGCTAAATGAACTCAAGATGGTGATGTGTTTAGATTTTGTTTGAAGTAGAGTATATAAATATATAAATATGGTTGTAGTCGTGTGTGTAGTTAAGTTATTGCTAACTGCTTTGAAGCAGAAATGACATCCAAAAATATTGCCTGTACATTGGGCCTGAAATCTCAGTATCAATATGTCCCAGATGCCAAGCACCTGAAGAATGTGGGTAGTTAAAGGAGAAACAGTCAGAAGCTAGCGAATGTTGTTTTCTAGATTCTAATAAAAAAATGTGAACTGACTATGTTAGAGGAGTGTTTGTGTTTCTGTTATCTCTTTGGAGAATATTAGCAAATCTTTGTTATCTGAAGAAGTGATTAAAAACTGTAGCCTAAGATGTAGGAACAGCACTTTTAAAGTTTTAAATGCACCAATTAATTGGTAAAAACACTATTATTTTTGAAATTTCATGATGTTTATATTTTTGTCACTCAAATTTGTGACTTGTCGTCATTTCTTATTCCATTCTAAATAAATTGAATCAAATTTCATATTTACAATTTTTTAATGTTTAATTTTATGTGTTTATGAGCCTATGTTTAATTTATGTGTCAATTTTATGTGGTAGGATAGCTGTTAAAACATTATTTCTGGGTTTACTTCTGAGGGCAATTTCAGAAGAGATTAGCGTTTGAATTAGTAGACTGAGTGCCCTCACAAATATGGGTGCTCGTTGTGGAGGACAGAGTAGAACAAAATGGGCAGAAGAAGGGTGAAGATTCTTTCTCTGAGCTGGGACACCCACTCCTGTTTTTGGACATCACTGGATCTCCATCTATATTCCTTCTTCCAAAAAAGATTCAAGGTGTCTTCTCAACACAATATTTATGATAGTCTCATTTTTAATCCCCTTTTCATCAATAATGAAAGAAAATCTAATATCAAGGCAAAAAGAGAGGAAGGAGTGAAGAGAAGGAGAGAAGGGACCCAATCAGTGGGCAGTGTGTCCATTTGAGTGTTTGCCAAACAGACAAACCTGGAAGCAAAATCTTACTGCCATCATTTATGAGCTATGTACCAAGTACTTTCATCTCTTTAAGCCTCAGCTCTCTCACCTATAAAATAAGAATAATACTACCTACTTTCCAGTGTTATTATGAGAGTTAAATGACAACATAGCTAAAGTTCCCTGTCAAGTTCCTTGCATATGTAAAGCATTTAATAAAATATTAAAATTCCTGTACATTCTGGAATGGAAAATCTAGATTTCCTGAAATAACCTTCTAATAAGCTACCTTTAGGATCAACAGGAACAAAATAACTCCTACATTTCCCCAACTCTCTTCACAGCAAATTTTGAGCAGCACAATATATGTAGGAAGTTCATTTCTTTTTCTGTCAAGACATAGAACTGTCTGTACAAAGTGTAAAAGTATGTCATTTCCTGTTCTGAACAAACACTGATGAAGTCTTGTAGACAAACTATAAGGAGTGGAATGGGATAGCAAATGGCTCTACTTTGGATCCTGAATGCCACCCAAAGGCCCATGGGTTGAGGGCTTGGTCTCCAGCGCATTGCACCCTTGAGAACTGGTGGGACCTTTCCGAGATGGGGCCAGGTGGAAGGAAGTTAGATCACTGAAGAAGTGCCTTCAAGGGATATGGGGACCCCAGACCCTCTATTCCTCTTTGCTTCCCAGCACTATGAAATAAGCAGCTTCTTCCACCTCATGCTTCCATCATGATGCACTGCCTCATCACAGATCCAAAAGCATCAGCCAACCAACCATGGACTGAAACCTCCAAAACTGGGTGCCAAATAAACTTTCCTTTTTAAGGTGTTTGTATCAAGTATTTGGTTCCACTAATGCAAAGCTGACTGACACACAAATTTAGGGATCTTCATCACATAAAGCTACACGTGCTTATTTCAAAGACAAAGTTAAGAATCCTAATATTCACTCATTTACCAACTCCTGTGTTTCAAAGCCTTCTGAGAATAGTAGATTAGGAAAATCTAAAAGCAAATGACAAGGTTGGAAATATTTTAGAAGTCAACCAAGGTTCCAGGCATCTCCCAGGAATGTCTAACATGTCACAGCTGTGATGGAATGGACAGTAAAGATGAAAATTTTCAGAAGGTTCTGTTCTAAACAGAAAGTTAATAGTATTAACTGAAGGAAAATATTTGAAAGTACAAGAGTTCTATATTAAGGAAAAATTCACAGTGGTCAAAAAGACAAAATAACCTGAAATTCTTAGTGTCCATATCAGTCAATGATGTAGTTATTTATCCTTACCCTGGAGGGGATTATAAAACCTATAAAGCTATGGATAGGAGTGGTTTAGTGGTCAATTAAGCTCAGAAAAGCTAGTCACCCGTATATAAATTCTTCACGTGACATCTCTGCTGGATATAGCTATATTTCCTTTTATTTCTGGAGGATTACATGCTACCTGAATCTCCAAAGACATATGAGTCTATCTTCTTTGGTCTTAGACTCCAGAGCAATATGCTTATATTGTGGAGGATTTATCACTAATCAAATAAAACAAATGAATTCTAACTGATTCATCTCTACCCTGTTTGTTCTAAAGAAATCTGAAATGTCCATCTCTCTATTGCCTATTTGATTAGAATCCAGGGGCTACAAGGGATTTAATAAGTAATTCACTCTTCTCTTTGATAAGACAGAAAGATGTGTATAACCCTGAACTCTGCAAAGGTAGTTCATTCCTTCACTTCCTAGTTGTAGAAAGTCCATCTTTAGTTTCCTGTCACAACCCCTCCCTGCAGTACTAGTTATTAATCACAATAATTTTCCCTAGAACCTCCCAAAAGCATCCCTACCTTTTCTCCATAAGCTAGCCCTATGATTCTTATGAAATATATATACCATGACACAGACAAAAAACAATTACATCTTAAATCTCTTCCTCACAGAACTTAACATCTAGGATTCTTTCAAGCACTTCTGTCTCAGGACAGAATTTTTTACACCTCTCCTCCCTCCATTCATTCATTCCACAAACCTATATTCTAAGTCTTCCATCTGATAGGTACTTTGTTAATCATTTGGGACCTGTTGGAGATCAAATATCCCCAGAAATGAATGCAGAATTGCTACTAGGGTAAGTTAAACAAAGGAGAATTACAAGGTTCCTTCAAAATACATAATAAGAAATAGAAATGAAGTGTGAAAGTCAGAAAAGGCTGCCCTAAGGGAGGTAATATTTAATTGAGATCTGAAGGGAGAGTAACTATTCACTAGGGGAGGATAATGAGGGAATAAGTGGAAGGAAAGCCCTGACCAAGAAATAGTAAAGAAATGGGGAAGTACAAGAAGGGTATCATAGGAACAAGTGGAAGCAAAGTCAAAATCCAGTGGGAGAGTATTGGAGCCAAACCAAAGTCCTTCATGTTGGAAGTTTCATCTTAACTTTCCTTGTTATCTATATGTAAATTCCCCCACAGGAATGATGTAAAAATCTCTGCCCTCTATCTTAAATTCTATAAGGATAATATTTTACTCCCACTTCTGAAAGATGGAAGCTTTTCCTACCCAAGCACAAGGACATAGGATACTTTAGGTTTCTCTCAGGTGTCATTTCAACAATAACATTGCATATGACTTTTTTTTTCTTGCAGTGTTGGAGTTATAACCCAGGGTTTCATGCATGCTAGGCAAATGTTCTACCACAGACCTACAACCCCCAACCCTCATGACATTTTAAAAATACTTTTTAAAATGGATAATTTTGGTATACTCTGAACCAGCTCACCTGAAGGAGCTAAAATTGTTTAACATTTCTTAGAGCAAACTATTATGAAGTATGTATCATTTTACCTAGAGAGTCAGAGCCTACATCAACAACTCATTCCAAACTTTAACATAGTTTTTTTGGGGGGGGCAGGGAGTTATAGTGTCCTTATGTTTTATAGTGTTATTCAGATAAAAGATAAGAACCAAAATGAATAACTTAGTTTCTAAAGTTTAAATTAACTTCAAATATTTATTTAACATCCTAACTTTGAGGTCAGCATTCTCTAAGAAATAAAATTCCAGTGATCCTATTTGAATTAGAAATATTTTCTCAGCCATTGAAGAAAAACCTTAGAACAGTCTCCAAAATATAATTCTAATCCACAATTAAAATGTAGTTGCAGAGTATGTCTCCTGGTTCCCAAGATCACTCTCCTCATTTTAAGCAGATTCACTGTTAAACAGGCAAGACTTGTTAGGTCAGCTCTTAAATGATATTTTTTATTCAGAACAAAGTCTTGCTATTCAAGAAAGCAAGGCACTATTAGTCCTGATCATCTCAAATTCTGTTAAATTAGCCAACCTGTGTTTTTTAATCCTTCATCTGCTCTCCTCTTGCAAGGATGTAGAAGGAGAGGTGCAGATTGGGGAGGCTGCTGAAGGGCCAAGGGAAAGTACATGTTAAAGGAAAGTCTCTGAAGCAGGGTCCTGTCTGCCTCAGTCCTTCACCAGAGGAACTTATTTGTTGACAAGTTGAGACCTTGGGCATCACCTACCATCTGAACCCCACTTGCAGATCTTTTTCTCTTTCCTTGCTAGTCATGTGGCCCGTTCCTACAGTTCTGCTCAGGGACTCACAAGACATACTGGGAGGAGCGTGGAACTAGAAGTTGAATCCTAATGCCTACACTAATACAAAAGAGCTGTGTGAGATCAGGCACATCTCTTAACCTTTGACCCAGGTTCCACAGCTGTAAATAAATTTCTCTAGATCCCAGCAGCCTCTGCTTATTGAGGATAATAACCCCGTTTAACATCTCTTGCCCTGCATGAGAGCATCTCAGCCTCCTTGAAACCCGCTGACTCCATGGCTTCTCTAATAATTATGAAGTCTCCTTCATTCATTTAGCGAGTCAGCTGTGTGCAAGATTTATGCTTGATACTGGGACTAAAAAAAACAAATGAAAACACTCATGTTGCCTATCCAGTGAACCCTCAAGTTATGCCCAGACTGACATATGAACAACTTGGGTTAATTAGGTTAATGGAAGATTCATCTACCTCTTGTTATCTATAGTGTGTACCCAGGTAAATATCCAAATCTCAGCTGTATTGACCTAAACCAACTTGAGTTATAACCAGCCCTTAGGAACCAATCTAGTTCATAAGTCAAGGGTCCACTGTATTGGTATGAAATATGATTATCATTTACAGAAGAAAATTCTGAATGCTACAAGGATCACGGATTGTAAGGTAACGAGTGAAAGTGGGACAGAAATTGGAAGGCGGCCACTGTAATCCCAGCAAGAGAGGATGGGGTAGCAGGGTTTGTAGGGTGAAGATGAAGAATTCAATAATTATTTTAGAAGTAGAATTGACCAGTATTATTAAAGGATTGGATAGGGGAGGTGAGAGAGGGGGAAGAACCAAGGTCACACTCAAGTTTCTGGCTTGATCTTTCATATTGATTGATAAGAGAAACCTGAGGAGGAGCAAATTTGGAGATGGGGCTTGTAATTTCTCTTTGAGCATCCAGCCTGCAACATATCCAAGACATTCAGATGGAGATGTCAGATAGGCACCTTTGGATATACAAATCTCCAGTATATAAGACGTAAATATCTGAGATTTGTCAACAAGTACATAGTGATTAAAGTCTTGGGAATGGAAGAGCTCACCAAGAGAAACAGAATAGACTGTCCTATGTGACTATTGCAAACTTCTTGAATGGTTTGGTTCTGCCACTCAAAAATAATGTTCACACCAAGAGTGCTAATCCCTCAGAGCAGTACTCCCTGGGGTCTTACAAGGTTTTCATACAGTTCACAGGTTCTCCACAGGCTTCACTAGGCGGAAGCCAGGGCAAGGGCTGGCCAGAAGTGGAGCAAATTCTCCCTTCCCTACACAGTGTTGCATTCGGTTACTTGAACCACAAAGTAGTCCACTGGGTCTCTAGTACTCAGGAAAACATTGCCTGCAAGTCACATTTATTCTCCACAAGCTAGACACCAACCAGCATGTTAGACAGGCTGTGGCTATTGCCCAAAGACCGAAGTAAAATACTGCAAGTGTATACCATTATACATGTGTTGAGCAGGCTCACCCAACTCATCTGAGACCCCATTGAGGCTCAGGCTACACCACCACCATCACTACCTCCACCACTATCACCATCATGCTACTCGAATAATTCTGGCAGAAAATTTTCCCAACCTTTGGCATCATCATCTAATTAATGGGCTTAGTCGTCTACCTTCTTAGTGACTTGGCTTTGTGAAATGCTTGCTCCAAGAAGGTCTAAGAATGCAAAGAATGAAGCACTTGTTCTTAGTTTTATAGATCACCTATAGACCTGTTGATTGTCACATGCCAAAAGGAATACCACCACCAACAAGAGCTGTAAAAGCTAACACACAAACCAAACCTCACGTTAAACCTTCTTGTGTGTACAACACTAAGTGAAAGGGGAAGAGC
Organism: Heterocephalus glaber; assembly: GCF_053883595.1. Taxonomy (NCBI): domain Eukaryota; kingdom Metazoa; phylum Chordata; class Mammalia; order Rodentia; family Bathyergidae; genus Heterocephalus; species Heterocephalus glaber. Next base: position 6,804,346 of record NW_028258324.1, on the reverse strand, counting down.
ACTGAGAATCTGCAAGAAAGCATCTGTGGACAAGGTGAGTACTGTATAACCATTAGTATGACTGGACCATGACTTGGGGACATTCCAGGACTAGTCGAGAGATGGGTAAAAGCAAGAAAGATGTGTGCCACGAGCAATCCAGCATATACTCACTGTCTATGCTATGGGTTCCTCTTACATCAGCCTTGCCAGGCTCTAAAATGAGCCTGAGGGAGAAGAGTAAAATACCAGCCAGTCGTGCATCCACAGCTACATGTATGTTGACATGTATGCAAATGATGTACCACATAGACTGGAGTTGGGGCCTTATTCAAAGCAAACAAAATGTCCTAGAAAAGGAAGGGTTGTGCTTCACTACTCCCAGCACAACTAAACACCTCTCTTTTGGCTGTAGTGGGGTCCTGGCATCAACCTTAGGACTTCATGAATGCTAAGCACATACTCTAGGGCGGAGCTATACCCCCAGCCCTGAAAACATCTTTCTTGAAAGCCAATCTTGTTTAAAAGATAATCTTCCTTCTTAACAAATGATTGAGCTTTAGGCTTTAAGTTTAACAGGTAGTAGTATCTAGCTAGAATTTAATATTATTTTGCTTTTATTTATTAATGTCAAGTGACAATTATTTTTCATTTACAGTAGTAATAAATTTTCTGTTCTAAACAGTTTATTAATGAATGATTTAAGATTTAATATAGAATAATATTAAGGTGGCAATCATATAGATGGTAAATTCTTATGGTCAGAATTATGACAATAGCTAGGCATGGTTGCCCACCACTATAAGTTTAGTATTCTGGGAGGCTGAGGCAGGAGGATTGCAATTTTGACCCCAGCCTGGGCAACTTAGCAAGACTCTGTCTCTAAATAAAAAAGAAAGAAAATGGGCTACAGATGTAGCTCAGTGTGAAGGCCCTGAGTTCAATCCCCAATACTCCCTCCCCCCCCACACACACATTCACACACACACACAAGGTCAGCAGTTTGCTGTATTACTAAGGTATCGCTAGATTGTTAGGGATGAAGCATGGTAAATGGATAAAGTTTAAAGCCACAAATAGGAGTGCCTGTCTTCCTTTAGTACTTTTTACCTAGGTAGCTTTTGGCAAGGTGCTTAAGGTCTTTAAGTCTCAATGCCTTCACATTCGTTCATTTATTTATGGTACTGGGATTGAACTCATGGCCTCACTTACTGGGCAAATGCTCCATCACTGGGGTATAGCCCCAGCCCTCTCCTCATCTATGTAATGAGGATGCCATTTACAGGAATGTAAGGACTATTGGGACAAATATGGAGGTCATAAAATTGTAGACATTATTAATCTTCTTTATAACTGTCCAACAAGCTCTTCAAGATTAATCAGGCTGATTCTGACCTGATTTCTCTAATTCTATGAGACATTAGGTCTGCAGAGCTATAATTGGGTTTAGAAAGAAATAAAATATTTTATTTGTCTTTATTTCTTCATTAACTTAAATGGGACCTTAAGGACTCAGCATAATACTTGCCCTCAGCTCTTCCAGAAGAACTTTATGTAACTGTGTGGACCACCTACCTAGTCCAAGTCAAGGATGTCCGCATTCTAATGTTCTTCTGAATGTATTTTGTAACACTTTTTAAAATAAACTTTTAAAAAAAGATATGGAGAATATAGCCACTAAAAACATGTAATGCTGAGAAAAGCAGAGAAAAAAAACCACTTAATCCGCATTCCACATTTTCCACCACCCTTCTTCCCCTCGAAGTAGCCTGAGCACATTGCTAGTGCGGCAAACAAAAACCAAGAGCACTGCCATGGGTTCTTGGCTTTCCACTTCAAACCTAGTATATGCTGAGACTTGGAAACCAACAGATTTTCCTGTAAGTGTGACCCCCCTGACTAAGTAAGAGGTAAACTGGACTAGCATAGTCTCTTAATGAAAAGAGTGTGTTTGATTTTCCAGCTCTTGTAAAATCATTAAAGTGGGGACATAAAAGCAGTTTTCTCTCAAACAGTAGCAATGATTTTCATTTTCCAAATTAGGCATTGACTTTTTGGAAAGCCTGTCATTAAAGGATTTCCTGCCTGCTGTCCTCTGCTTTGATTTCCTGGAAGTGTTTTATTAAGTGGGTCATCTCATATCACAAAGGAGAACAAATACAGGATGGTGGTAATGTTCCCACATAGTTCTGCAGTTCTTATTATAAGCACCATGTGTGAGCAGTTTGTGACTCTTGTCAGTTTTCAGCATGGCGATTCATTTGTCTTTTACATTTGTATCCTTTTGTCACACTTCTTCCTAATGAGCTACCAAATTCAAATGGGTCTGATATTGTTAAAAGTGGCTTTTAGAAATGCCTTTTTTCATAAGTTTTAAAGGATGGAATGATATCATTTCAAGTAGCATAATAATGCATGATTTTTATTAAGAAATTACAGGATGTTTTAAACAGTTTTTAAAAAAATGATTATATACCCACATGCTAATTTCCTATTAGAAATTACAACTTTTGATTAGCATAAAAGACTGAAAACTGTGCTCTGTCCCCTACCCTTCACACCAGTTAAATTTGAATGATTTCTACAGCTCATTAATGATCTGCTTAAGGCTATTAAAATGACTTTGGTTTGCAAATCCTGGTCATATTAACATAACCACAAATATACATAGAAGACAAATGTACTTCTAAGACCTGGTACTTTAACAGCTTCAAAATTTATGCTTGAGGCACTGGAAAATTATCAAGAAATCAAAAATTGAACTCTGACACAGTGGTTTAGATATTCAGAAGAAAGCAAAGCACATGGTTTACAGAATTTGAGCTTAATCTAGGGATCCAAATATTTCAAGTTCAAATAAATCCTCACAAGACTGCCTGCTCTTCTGATTGCCGAGTCTAAACAGCCATTAGGCAGGATCTGACCTGTGCCTACAAAAACATGTAAACCAACAGAAACAAAATCGCAAATCTACATAAAAGCCACACCCAGAAATAAGAACCCCTTAATTTTAAAGTTAATATAAACATAACGATACCTGATCTTCAGCTCTTTGGTTTCTCAGCGTTGATAAATATTTCCTAATTGCATGAAGAGGATATTTTTTGAAATAAGAGAATCTAGATGGAGGCAACAGATTATCCATCCTGAGAAAAGCAAGAGGGTCCTGATCTGCCCCGCCCTGTCAGCAACCATATGAAATTTAGAAAGTTTGCAGTTCCTCAGATTCCGAAAGGTTTGTCTGTAACTTGACCACTTCCCTGCAAACAAAGCAGATGTTTTTCTCCTTGTGTCTTACTCTTCTGGATAAAATTCCTGGAAAAACAGCTGGATAGGAACAATGCCTAGAAGTGTCCAGAAATGCAATGCTCAAGAGCAGTAGGGGCCAAGAGGAATTTAGGGGCTGGCCCAGAGAATGCAAATCGCCTGGTGGTAGTGATGTGTCTGTCCTATTTCTAGCAACAGTGTTCTGTTGCAAGCTATGATAATATTAGCTACCTTGTGACTTTCCATACCCATGGACTCTCATGAGGTTTTATTGCAATTCTGACAGTTTTTCTAGTTTTTCAAGGAGGGCATGGCATGTGGTTTCTCCTGTTTCCTTCTAGATTTCTTATCATTGTGTGTACACACTGACAATGCTCAGCTGCATCTCAGCTCTAAAGTGTTGATTCATTCAGCCTTGAGAAACATTGTTTTCAGGGACTTCTAAAACAAAATAGCAAATTGGCTCACCCTTCATGGTTATCAAGGGGTTCAGCAGCAGCACTGAAAACCTTGGGTTTGCAGTGTGATACAACATGCCCAGGAACCAGACACTTTACATTAATTGAACAATAGCTGCAAACAGATTCTGTTCTGAGTTAAAAGGCTTCTCTCCTTGAATCCTTACCACAAATCCACAGGCAGAATTCAGAAACATTAAATTTCCTCAGGCTTTATTCAAAATATAAGGGAGAAAAAGGTCATACATTTACTTTCTAACAATTCTAAAAGGATTCGTGCTTTTAAAAGAAAGAGCATGACAAGTCTGTGGTCTTAAGGGACATGAAACCATACTTCTGAAAGTTTTTTAGTATTCTATAGAGGCCACAAGTCTTCTAAACTAAGTTCTCAGCTCAATTAGACTTCATTCTCTTATTATCCTTTCAAATTTTATAGTAGCTGGTTTATTTGATGGAAAACATTTGGCTACTTCTATGAGGGCCTGTCCTTTACAGACTAGGCTGGACATCAACACAAAGCATGCGTTTCACAGATTTGCTCTAGGGTGCAAAGAGAGCTGCTCTTTCCTCCTTCAGAGACAGCAGTGGTTCAGAGAGGGGCAGGGAGAGCTGGGGAAACTGTGCTGCAGTCCCCCAAGACAGCCTGGCCAGCACTCCTGGACGCCCCCTACCTGCAGGGAGCACACCTGATAGCCTGATGTGGGCTCTGCAGCAAGCAGTTCAGCCATCTGTCAGGCTGACACAGGACCCACTGGGAAGGTGATCTTTCAGACTCACCAGGGCCAGCCTGGCAATTCCAAGAATCATTTATACACTGCTGCTGGGGCTGGCTCCTAGGAGGAGGCTCAGCCAGGTTCACTGCTACCTGCTTACAGAGGCTCTGCATGTTCTCCTCTATGTGTAGGAGACCTCTGACTCTAACGAGGACAACAGAGAAGCAGTGTGTTTGTGAACCCCTGAATTCTGGAGGCACCCTCGCTGCCCTCACAGTTCATGGCCCAGAAAAACAAGCAGCTTGGGAGCCCGGACATCCTGGGCCAAGGGAAGGCCCTGGAAAGAAGGGTGCTCCCGGGGATGGTGGAGGCAAGCAAAGGTGTCATTGATGTTCCCTTAAGAAACATAACTGTCCTTTGCTTCTCTTTTCAGAACATCTAAACCTCCAGGGATGCCTCTTTATTGTGGGCAGAAACCAGCAGTCTGCCAAACACCCACAGCATGGCTGCTGATCAAAGCCTTTTCCCAACCAAAGCACAAAGCAGACTTCATTTGGGATAGTTGTTTCATGATCACTTTTTCCTGGGCTGAGGAGAGTGATGAAAAGAGATGAAGAGGGACAATAAAAGAAAAAATCAAAAATTCTGTTCTAGTAATTGAGCATAATAGAGAAACGGGTGAAACAAATGTAACTAAAATTTCCTTGAGTATTCAATTGATAAGAAATATAAATCATATCTAATATTTATTTGGCCCTTTGGCCAGGGCCATTGTGTTACATTTTTTCTACTGTCTCAGGTAACCCTACAGCACCCCATGGGGAAACTAAGGTTCAGAGAAGATAAACAACTTCACTAAGATCACAGTTACGAAAGCACAGGAGAAGATCTGATATTCTGTGTTCCCCAACTACTGTATGAGTTGAAATCGGGAAATAGGACTAAAATCGTGTCTTCATTGCAGGCAGTTGGCTGGATGTTCATTGAAGAGAAGAATAAACATGTCAATTTTAATAAATTTGTGGAAACTATAAAAAAAAAGCAGAGGAGAAGAATTTCTGACCAGACAGGCCTGACTCCAGAGTCTCTGTTGCCAGTCAGTGCACAGCTTCTTCCGCACACCCAGAAATAAATTTCTTTTTTAACATTTTTTATTTATTTTTTTATACTGGGGATCGAACTCAGGACCTTTCACTTGCCAGGCAGGTGCAGCATCACTGAGCTACATCCCCAGTCCTAGAAATAAGTTTCTGAGGCCCCCTGTACTTGTTAACTTGAAGAAGGAAACATATGGAGTTGCCTTATTAAAGAGAAATACAAATTTAGACTGCTAGGAATGTATGGACTAAGATTACTAGATTAGAGATCAAGTGAGTCTTCATGGAAAAAAATCGTACAACTTCCATTTCCTATGTAGTCAACATTCATTACCCAACTATTTTTGCATAAAGATTCCTTTATGCAATGGTTTTATTGATGTTAAAGAGATTGTATTTATAGATAGAAATATTCTGCTTCTCAGAATTTGTAAACTATCGCAAGCAGCAATTTCTGTTACACATAGGTTGCAATGGTCCATTTTTACCCTATATTTATATAATACAAATATAAAGGAGGCTTTTCAGATGTCTTATTTCTTAGAATTCTAGTCTGCTTGTGTTTACAGGGTGGACATGTTTGCCATCATGACCTGGCTGAGTGCCTGTTTAATTGCTACTGTGACTCAGTTGCCTTGTGAAAGGCAGCTGACCAGAGTCCTTGTGACTACATTGCACATCTGCAAAGACCTAAATGGCTCAGTGTAACTGCTCCAGATAATAAGAGCTATACTCTGCCTCCTGTAAAGTAGAACAACAGAGTAGAAACAATTACCTAGTATTTTGGGGGGGGGGGTACCGGGGATCAAATTTGGGTCCTTGTGCTTGCAAGGCAGGCAGCGAAACCACTGAGCTAAATCCCTGGCCCAATTACCTAGTATCTTTTACAACTCATCCCCACCCTGACTTCTATAGAAAAATAACCAACAGAAATTATGAACCTAGGAAAGTCATGGATCAAGGCTGCAATCCCACTGTGAAGGGACAATCATGAGTTGTCTTTAATTTCTAAGAATTAATCTGCTTTTTTACAAATGGCTTAAAATGTGGGGAATCCCAGTTCCTTCACTTGAAAAGCATCATAAAGAGACAAAACCAGAGCCAGGAAAAACAGTGGCAAGGGAATGAGGATCAAGATTCTCCTTTTCAAATGTTGGAGATGAAAATACATGTTTGTGACACTATCTAGCACTGAGTACTGCACACAGTAGGTGCTACATTAATGCATACCAATATATATCTCTTAAAGAAAAAAGGCAAAGAGAAAAGAATGGGACCCAAGTGTTAAATTTGGGTTGAGAAACAGGACAGAAAAGAGAAAATGCATCTCTAGGATAGCTTTGAATTCCCAAAGTACATCAGAACAAAAACTAAAACCCCACTAATCTATTTCCAATCAATTCTTAGAGTTTCCATCAGGACAATGACTCTATTCTCTGGGAATTAATTCACCCCAGATACAGAATGAAGGGCAGGCAGGCAGGCAGACAGAATGATGGAGAAGCTGCTGACCTGGGAAAGAACCCATTTTTTAAATTATAAATTCCACTGAGAACTCTATCTCATCCACAAGATCTGCAGATATTGGCCTTGCTCTTGCTCTCCTAAGTGCAGTGTTAGATGAAATCAGAAGCGAAAGGAATGGGAGGCATTTGACATTGCTCATCAGGACAAGTTTATGCACCACCACATTCCACCTTATTACATGATTAAAGCTCTTCTGCTACTTCACAGGACAACATTTTCTTGGGGCCCCTACAACTTAAAAAATAATTATCCTACATCTGCATATGGTATATTTTTACTTCCCCAAGATACGTATTAAAAATCCTCGTATGTTCCCATTTCAATCACAACTCAGCAACTCTGATGTTCCTAATTGTTCTCTAAGCTGTATAACTTTTTATTCCTTTTGCTTCCCAGTTTCAAGTGCTAATTTCCCAGATTTAATAATAACTCTGTACCCACAAGACACATGTCTTCCACTTAAGTAAAAAGTCATTTTTCTACATAGCTTTAGGCCAAACACGACCATGTATCAGAATTGCCTGATAGCTTGTTAAATCACAGATTGCTGGGCCCCATCTTCAGGGTTTCTAATTCAGTAGTCTAAGTAGAGGGGTGAGATTTCACTTTTGCAGCTACTTCTTTTGGTGGTGCTGATGCTGTGGTCTGGAAATTCTACTTTGAGAACCACTGGCTTGGGAGCTGTCAGGTAGGGACATGGCTGTAACAGGAATTCTCAGGTAGAGATTGAAGGATAGATGCCCTATTTGCTGGAACACTTTGAGAGTTCCCCTTAGATGCGTATTTTAAAATCCATTTTCCCCGGTGAAGGTGGTTTTCCCCAAACCAAAGCTCATGTTTTGGTTTTTTCTTGCAGTCACTATTCTAAGAGGCAGGCTCCTGCAGTTATCAAGGTCCATCTGGGCCTCCCACCAAGTTCTGTCTTCTCAGATATCTTCACTTGCTATCACATTGCTCTCTTGCTCAGTTCTTCTTATCAAGTTGCAGTGACACTATCAGTTCAGACACTCTTAGCTCAGTGAGATTAACCCTTTCTCTAAGCTCAGGGCCAGAAACCACAGCTGTTCTCCACACCTTCCCTCTCCCTCTTCTACCACAGCCAGCTTGTCCCTTTCAATTTGGAAAATGAAGACTCCCAAACTTCCAACAGCAGACTTCCTTAATACCAAGAATCCTCAGAATCACAGCCCTTTACAAACTCAGCCCCAAGCATAACTTGTCTGTTCATCTCTGCCTTCAGGGTGCCTAGTTTTGGATAATAATCTAAATTCATGATTTGACTGCAAAGTATTCCTTAGTAGGACAATTAAAAGTCCCCAGCAAGCTTACTGTTTCTGATAGATTTGTATGTGGGCCTTTGGAGCTGCACTGCCTTCTTCTCAGAAACTTCTCCTCTGAAGTCATGCTTTGCTCTTTCTGAGAAGCCTAGAGCCAACCTGGAACAAGAGGAAGAGAACTTTCCTTTTAAGGAAAATGGCTGTACCCCAGGACAATTTTCAAACTGGTGAACATGCCAACCAATGAAGACTGTATAACTGTATTAAAATGAAAAACATGCTTTTAGAAGTAAGAAAAGTACATTTTTCCTTAAGCAGAATAGCTTTGCTATCTAGGATAGAGTGAGGGGGTGGGTGGGGCAAGTGGTGTTTTCCTGTTTATTGCCAGGTGGTTTGAAAATAAGGATATAACTAAAAGCAGATGTGTGATTGGGCTAGGTCTATCTCAGTAGATGAGGATCCTTGAGATTTGAGAAATCCCAGTACTCCTTCCCCATTTCTCAGGCTTCATTGTTTGGGGGAGACTAAATGGCTAGAGAGCATGGTGCCTCAAATGATCCTCAGTTACTTGCCCTGGGTTCTGGTGGAAAGGCCAAGGCCTAATGTGTTCATCTGGTAACTCACCCCATTCTCATTCCTACCTCCTATAAAACCCACAGGTGGGGGTGGGCAAGTCTAAAACAGGTGGCTAAAAAAAAAGAAACTGTGCATGAAATTTGGGGTAAATTGCCTCTTTTAGAAGTTTATAAAGTCATATTCCTTACCAAAGGAAGAAAGAAAGAAAAACAAAAAAATAAAGAAGTAAAAAAAAATACAAAAAAATCAAAAACAAAAGTCATATTCCTCCACACTATTATCTATGATTACTTAAATACAAAAGCCAGTTGCTCTATACTTGTGATATCTGTCTTTCCTCAGCTGGATCACCAAAGAGCATAATTACTACTGCATCCCAGACTGCACATAGGTACAATTGCCAGAATGTAAATTATTTTTATTGCTAACATCTTGACTATCAAAATTAGAACTACATGGTGTTATTCATTTATTTTTGCCTATAAGGGGAGAACTAACTCCTCCAAAATACTCATGTTTAAGGCATTCCCTGAAACCATTCTACTCCTGTGGTCCATAGGCCAGGAACATCATTATCCGCTGGTCCCGGGAGCTTGTTAGAAATGCAGGATCTCAGGCCTCATCCAGGATCTATTGAATCAGAATCTGCATTTCAATGAGACTCTCAGATGATTCATAATAGATACAGGAGAATTTGAGAACCACTCCCTGGGAATGAATTCAGGACTCCTATTGCCCCTACCACATAACTTTACCCTACCACTTATCAGCCCCACAAGAGGGCCTGTTTTACTTGTCTACAACCCCTTGGCTGAGACTTCTCCACTCACCTGCCTTTCAAAAGCGGTGTCTGTGTTTTGCCTGTTACATCAGTGCCCCCCACATGCTCAAGAGACTTTTTAAATGAACAAACAACTAATTATATATGTTGTGTAGAATTAGGTATGAGCTGCCTTGAGTTTCCCAAGGTCTTGTTAGTCTCTGAATCCAGACTAGTTATATTAGGCCAAATTTTGCTGGCTTTTGTCTTCATTTGTCCATGTAGTAACTCCTGCTGTAGCAAACTGCCACCCAGTGTTTTTGGGAGTTAGCGATGTGTCTTTTAAATAGTTGCTATCAAATGCTAGACAGCTACCAGTTAGTGTCCACTACTCCTTTCCCTATTCCTTCTCTGGTGCCCAAACCTGTTCACCTGTTTCTGTTGTTGACCTCAGGTATGGCTCTCTTTCCTATAGTGAGGCCTTGAGATTCTTGAAGTCCAAAGCATCTTCCAGGCTCATGCCTGGTATGAGTCATATCCATAATTTTCCAAGTGGTTCCTTAGAAGTTGAAGTAGAAATATGTATCCTGCCACATTCCCTCTCAGGGGGTGGTTTTGTTTTGTTTGGGTTTGCCTCCACTGGAAGATAGACTCTACCTTCAACATATGAATCTGGTGAGAACACAATTCAGCCTATAACAACTTGGATCTGTTTGCAGATGCTCTGTGTTATGTTTTGTGTTTAGATGTCTTGCTAAAGCCTCATGCAGTCATAGGTGAGGATTTTTCAGAGGTAGCTAAATCTAGAGCAGGTGATTGATTCATAGTACAATGCTAGGATTAAGGGTGGGTGATTACTAAACCAGTACACTGGTTTGGTTCGGCACTGCTAATCCCAGTAGCCTGGACACAATATAAGGGGCAGAAAGAGGCTTGTCTTGCCCCTTGCTTTGCTACCTTCTGCCCACCATGAACAGTTTCTCCTCTAAAATGCTTGTCTGCCATGCCACTCTGCCTTTGAGCCAGCTGACTATGGACTGAAACCTCTACAAACTGTGAGCCAAATAAACATTTCCTCCCTTAACTTTGGGCACCGGGTATTTTGTCTCAGCAATGGGACAAGTAACTAAGACACACTGTTAATCCACTCCTGTGTTATCACCACAGGTAAAAACCTGTTCAATACTTAGAAGACAATCTATTATTTAACTGCTCTTAATATCTTAGGTGCTATATCCTATGTTAGCCAGCTTCTGTTCCTGTGACAAAAACACTTGAGAATAACAACTTAAAGAGGAAAGGTTTATTTTGACTCACAGTTTCAGAGGTTTCAGTCCATGGTTAGCTGGATTTATCGGGTTTAGACCTGTGGTGAGACAGAACCATCATGGCAGAAAGGTGTGGGGAAGGAAAGCTGCTCAGCTCATGGCTGCTGAGAAGCAGAGAGAATGAGAGTTAAGCATTGCTGATGGGCTTCCTACTTCCTCCACTCTTGTTCCGTCTAGAACCCTGTCTGTTGGATGGTGCCCCTCACATTCAGGGTTAGTCTCCCCTTTTGATTTACTGTATCACATGTCTGTTGTCTCTAGAAACTCTACCAAGTAAATGCTTTATTAATTTCCTAGGCATTTCTTAATCCAATCAAGTTTACAATCAAAATTAACCATCACACATCCTTTGTAAAATTTTTTCCAATTTCTTCTCTCACCTATTAGAAACAAATAGCTCCCAATGTATTTTATTTGAAACTCTATTATAACATTGTTCATTTTATGAAGGGATGTGTCAATTTTAACTTTAAACTGGATTATAAGCTCCTAGGGCTCAAATAATTGTGATTTAGCTTGCATCATCTCACAACTATCCTGTAAAGTAGGAATAAAGCTCAGAGAAGTCAAGTTATTTGCCTGAGAGCATGTAGCTAGTGAGTGATTCACTTTAGACTCCAACTTAGTCCTTCTAACTCCAGATCCCAAATTGTTAACCATTACACAGCACTGACTCCTTAGCCATATTGTATTGTCTTTTATCTCCAAGCTGTGTGCCTGGTATGCAGTAGGTACCAAACATATGTGCTAGGCTAAAAAGCACACTAGCCAATTTTTATGATATCATCCTTTCTATTTTAAAGTCCTTGTCACTAGTGCACTAATTTAGATCTGGACTACTGTGGCTGGAGTAACAGATGTATGATCAAAGTCTTCCTCATCCCCATGACACATAGAGTCTGTGCTGCTGAATAAGGATAGTCACTTTTTCCTTCCTGTGAAATCCTGATACTGTAACACAGTCTCAAGCCAAGCTCCATCAGTTCCTTTTACTTAATGCTACTATTTCTCAGCATGTCAAGTCAATACCACAAAAAGTTTTTATTTACAGAAAGAATGGCTATTATCAATAAATTGATCAATAACACATGCTGGAGGGACTGTGGGGAAAAAGGAACCCTTCTCCACTGTTGGTGGGAGTGTAGACTGGTGCAGCCACTGTGGAAATCAGTGTGGAGATTCCTCAAAGAACTAAAACTAGAGGTTCCATTTGACCCAACTATTCTCCTTCTTATCTTCCTGAAAGAATTAAAAAACATCATACCACAGTGATATATGGACACCCATGTTATAGCGGCACAGTTTCTAATAGCTAAATCTTGGAAACAGCCCAAATGCCCATCAACCAATGAATGGGTAAAGATGTGGCTTTTTCATACAATGCCATAAAGAAGGATAATTTTGAGACATTTCTAGCTAAATGGATGCACCTTGAGATAATACTCTTAAGTGAGATAAATCGGACACACATGTTTAACTACCACATTGTTTCTCTGGTGTGAGAAACCAAAATTATAAATAAGGACCAAAGTATATAATAGATATTGGGAAATGGGAAGAAAATGTTCAAATGGGGAGGAAAACAGGGGGGGTAGGAGCAAAGGAAAGAAGGGACAAGAAAAAAAAGAGACTAGAAGGAAAAAATGGAAATGGCTTTTGTAAATAAAGAGGGAAGAGAGTTTGAAGGGAGGGGAGGGGAATGGGAAAAAAGGAAGCAAGATATGTCATGTACACATACTAATTCTCTATGAAGAATGTTATCATTATGTATATCTAAAATGTACCAATAAAATAGAAAAAAGTTTTTATTTAAAGATGAAAATAAAAACTTGTGAAAGATTAATTAGCATATAGAGAGTCAATAAATGCTAATTTTCCATGATCACTAATGAATAAATTTATGGGCTGGTGTTCCTATGAAAACTATACTGTATACAATGAATGTGATTTGGTGGGTCAAGCTGATTTAGGGTGAAAACATAGGAAATAATTAGGCTGTTTTGCTGGTGGTGGTAGCCTATTGTTGGGCTCAGGTTAGTATGACTAGAATAACACCTATCTATACCTAAATTGTTCTGTTTTTTCTATATATGAAGAATCCACATATTTATAAAATCTTGAATAATAATATTATCTGGTCAGGATTTATGATATACTTAAATTTCCTAGATGAAAGATCCCTTTATTAATTAATGGTATAATATATTTCATGAAAATGAATAAAATCTTCATTATTTTCTATCTTCAGCATTAAAATATAAGCTTCATTCTAATTTTGTCTGTTTAAAAACTTTTTGAGTTATTTCCTTGTGAGATTTCAAATAATATCTTTCTTCCTTAATATTAGTTTTCAGACGCTCACATAGAGCTCTATCTCCCCAGAGGCCTTTGTTTATAGCTACACAATTTTTATTGCTACAGAATTCCTTTTAGCTCTTTATGATTTCTCTTGCTCCAAGGCCTTGTCTAGATCTGACATCCTATGATTCTGAGATCCTCTACGATGAAAGCAATGCTGAGATTGTTAAGCTCAAAAACAATATAAGTTTGAAGAGGCAAGTAGAGCAATGTAAGTGCTGTTATTGTCACTGTTGTATAGATTTGGAAAATAAGCTCAAAATGACAGCATGGGTTGAGTCCCTTTCATTTATGTAGCTGTAAACTCACAAATGAGTCTGTTTTTCAAGAGCATGTCAAGGTACTCTCCTTCCCAAGGATTTTCCCCTATGTATTTTTCTGACTTTCTACCAGGCATATCTTACATAAAAGCTGACCACCCCACACCACCTGTAGCAGCAACAACAGCAGCAGATGCCCAACTTTAAACTTCCATCTGCATTGCTTCTTACCCTTTTGTCCTTATGAGGTGTTTGTTTCCTTTGTTTTGCAAAGAGGCAGTTTTATATCAGGTGCCCACACTTGGCAGCTAACACTGCCAGAGCTGCTGAGTTTCCTCTGAGTTTCTTGCTATTGGTGGAGGCAGATATAATGCAGAGGCTAGCATTTGAAATTTAGTATGTGTCAGATTGGCTAGAATATCTGAAGAATGAAGAATTTCATTTTTCTAATTTTAAACATGCAATAACTAAAGAACACATTTGTCTTAGTCCACTTTCTGTTGCTAACAGTACCTGAGACTGAGTGATTTATAAATTCATGGTTCTGGAGTCAGGGAAATCCATGTAACTGGTGCTAGCATCTGCTTGGATTCTTCTGAGGGCATATGCTGCTTCAACTCAAGAGAGAAAGTGGAAGTGCCAGAAGGCACATGTGTGAAGGAAGCAAAACAGGAGAGGTGAATTTGCTTATAACAACATGCTGTCACAGTAACTGCTCCAGTCCTGATGGTGAGGGTGGCACTAATCCCTCTAAATGGCTTGATCACCTCTCAACACTGCCACAACAGCAATCGAATTTCCACATGAATTTCAGAGAGGCCAAAACATTCTCAAACCGTAGCAACATTTTAAAAGAACATTTAACAACATTTTAAACTTTACAAGATGCCAGCTTTTTGTGGATGTCCAAGCATAGGGTCTCCTCAAGTGCAGAGTTTATATTTTTCCTAGAAGAGAAGCTTTACTCATGACAGAAGCCATGCTTTACCTTTCCTTTGAAAAGCGTAACCAAGTCCATATGACCACAAAGCAAGACTTGAAACAACTATTCCTTAGAACCACAATTCTTGATCAGCGCAAGAAGAGAGCAATAAGATATCCACCCATGCTCCTCCTGAGTGATTAAGTTATTCTCTCTCAACTCAAGCTCCTCCTTCTATATTCAGTGATGCTGGGACCTAAACACCACTTTTCTCTTTTGTCAGCTCCTTCTCATTAGGCTTTGCCAGTAGAGAGTAATTGCAAGTTTAAAGTTTTTGTTTCACTTTTGCTTCCCATTCTTAAAGGTCACTGAAGCAACACTTTTCACCCTAGCTCCTGCACTTCAACCACACTACTTGTGAAGTAAAATCTGCTTGGAATTCACCACTCCAAAAATGAGTGTCGTGCCACTTGCCACGGGTACTAACATGACCTCACTCATAGATCTGGGTCCCATCCTGCAGGATCCTCCTCTGAGTCTAGAGACAAAGGTACTTCCTGCCCAGTGTTCCCCTCTCCAGAGGTTAAGCCGTAGCTTCTTTTTCCACACTCCACTTGGATGTATTTCTTAGGTCCAGACCTCTTGCATTTACATGCATGGAACTGAAGTTCAGGTAGTTTTGTTTGTTTGACATTAAAGGTAATGATGTCATAAGAAGGCTGGAGAAGTTGGGAACATTCTTCTTATGTAATGACTCCCGAACCTGTGTCTGTATGCTAGACATCTTTTCCAAAATTAAATGGAGAACCTATATGTACTTTGTCTTAGTCACTTTCTCCTCGCTGGGACAAAATATCCAACACACACAACTTACAGAAGGAAAGGCGTATTTGGCCCACAGTTTTCAGTGGGGTTCAGTCCAAAGTCAGCTTGCTCCAAAGCAGAAACAGCATGGTGGAAGAGTATGCCAAGAAAAGCTGTTCAATCCATGGTAGCTAGGAAGCAGAGAGAAAAGGGAGCAGTTAGCAACAAAAATACACTTTTCCAGGTCATGCCCCCCAGTGACCCACCCCCAACCAGGCCTCACATCCTAACATTATATTCAGTTACTGAACTCATCAATGGATGAAAACACTGATGACTACAGTGTCCCCATGACCCACTCACTCTCCAAACACATTAGACTTTGGGGGAAATTTTTAGATCTAAACTATGATATACCTCAAGACTGCATATACAAAATTAAATCATTAATTTTTTGTTTAGATCAGCAAATTTTGAATATCTACCAGTATTCAGTGCTATTTTTTACTTTTACATACAGTCTCTAAGTTCTGTCAGTTTGATTCTTAAGCATCTGCTACAGTCCATTGCTACTTCACAACCCACCAAACTCATAGGACAACAGTAAAACCCTCTTTTTCCTTTGCTTCCCAGTTGTTTCCCTTCTAATCTAATCTTTCTGTATTCCATATGTTTTTTTTTTAAAGATCTAAAAAGATAACTCCTCTCCAGAACACAGTCCCAGATCTGTCTAGGTACTCTGAAAGACTCTCTTACCACTCTAAATCACGTACGGATTTTTTCTCTTCATCAGTGGTTTTGAAAATGTGATTATGTTCCCAACCAATGTGATTGTCTTACTTTGTTTCTTCTGCTTGTTATTCATTGAACTTGGTCCCCTTATGTTTTTTTCTTTTTTTTTTTTGAGCCCCCTTATGTTTTTTAATTTTTTGGTGTTGAAGACTGAACCCAGAGCCTCATGCTTTCTAGGGAAGTGCTCTATCACAAGCTGAAACCCCAAACTATTTATTGAACTTGAATCTGTGGGTTTATAGTTTCATCAAATATGAATATATTGGGCCACTACTTACTCAAACATACAAACATTTCTTTTGTCCCCCCACCCCGCCCCCCGAGTCCCCGGTAACATAGATATTACATCACTTAAAGTTGTTCCACAGCTTATCAACTTTTGTCCTTTTTTCCTCATGTTCCACTTTGTATACCATCTATTCTTATATCTTTAACTCACTAATATTTTATCATAATCTGCCATAGTCCCATCCAGTGTAATTTTCTCTCAGTCATTTTATTTTTATCTCCCGAAGTTCTATTTGGCTCTTTTATTGTGCTTTTAATTCTACTTAATGTTTTGATTTTATGGAATACAGTATTATAGGTGTTTTTGATGCTATCTTCTAACATCTATGTTAATTCTAGATTAAGCCAATGAATTGATTGCCCTCCTTATTATGGGTCATATTTTCCTACTTCTCTGTATGTCTGGTAATTTTTGTTTGAATGGCAGACATAAATTTTACCTTGGTATGTGCTGAATATTTTTGTATTTATATATATTCAAATGTATATAATTTGGTGGTAGGGTGCAGGGTCTCACACATGCTAAGCACAAGCTCTACCAGTGAGCTATACCCCTATAAATATTCTTTTTTTTTTTTTTGTGGTACCAGGGATCAAACTTGGGACCTTGCACTTTCAAGGCAGGGGCCAGAAACACTGAGATAAATCCCTGGCCATAATATAAATATTCTTAAGTCTCACTGTGGAATATTAAATTACTTAGATATAATTTGATCTTTTGGGGTCTTGCTTTTATGATTAGGTGGGCACATAGCTGTGTTCAATAAAAGCTAATTATTTCCTGCTACTAAAACAAGACCTCCCTGAGTTTTCAATCTAGTGCTCTGTGAATTATGAGTTTTTCCCATCTAGCTGTGAACAGGTGCTATTTCTGAATCCGTGTGAACACTGGCACTGATGTTCTCTAATCCTTTTAGATATTTCTCTTTCCATGAATTTTCTGATCATGTATGCATAGATCAGTACTCAGCTAATGCTTAAAAGGGACCTAAAGGAGATTTCTATGGTTTTTCTGGGGCCTGTACTATTTTACAAAGCAGTTGTGAGGATCAGGTGTTTTTAGGTATGCAATAGACTCTAACTTGGTGCCTGATGCATGGTTGAGTTTTAATGAACATTTTGTGAATCTGATTTAGATCTTCAGATGTAAAATGTCTTTAGTGGAAAATTCTCCCTATCCCTCTTTTTTTTCTTTTTTGGTACTAGAGATAGAACCTAGGCATATGCTAGGCAAACACTACCATTGAGCTACATCTCTTAGCAGTATTTTATTTTATTTGTTTCTGTTTTTGTTTTTGGGTTTTTTTGGTACTGGGGATTGAACTCAGGTCCTTGAGCTTGCGAGGCAGGCAGAACCACTGGGCTAAATCCCCAGCCCTAGCAGTATTTTATTTTAAATTTTGACACAGGGACTCACTAGGTTGCCCACACTGGCCTTGAACTTGTGATCCTTCTGTCTCAGCCTCCTGAGTGGTTGAGATTATAGGTGTGTACTACTACCCCTGGGTAATTTTCTCTCTCTCTCTTTCTTTTTTTTTTTACTACCTAGCATCTGTAATTTCTTCCAATAAGACAGAGCCTGTACCTTAAAGAAACTGCAAAGGTCAGATTCTTACTTTTTTTCTCACCCTTTCTGTTAGAATGACAGCCCATGACCCAGCCCTAGCCCACTGCCATCAGCAATACCTAAGCTTGTCTAGACTTCAAAAAAGAACAAAGTCAGGGAAGAAGCAGAGACCATGATGAAATTCACTCTAGGGTCAAGATGCAGCAGCATCAGTGAGAGTAGCTACA
Source organism: Heterocephalus glaber (assembly GCF_053883595.1). Lineage (NCBI taxonomy): Eukaryota > Metazoa > Chordata > Mammalia > Rodentia > Bathyergidae > Heterocephalus > Heterocephalus glaber. Next base: position 6,786,146 of record NW_028258324.1, on the reverse strand, counting down.
TCGGTTCTTTAGAGACAGCATCCCTGCACAGACGGCCATCTGATACCCTGCAGAGCAGCAGTACAGTTTTTATTAGAACTGTTCTGGAGTGAGGTTTGGGGCTCCTTAGTGGTTATGTAGCATACTAGGCTGGAGGTCCAGGTTTTCTAGCGATTCTGCACGTCATCCAAATATTCTTTAACATTTGTATATTCAAGCATAACATATATACAGGGAAACATAGGTGTAAGTGATTACTTTTTACAAAATGAATTTTCACAACATGAACATGTTTATAACCAGTGCTCATTTCAAGGAGCAAAATATTACAAACATCCTAGAACCTTTCCTATGCCTCTCCAGTCACTACCACCTGCCCTTCAACACCTAACATATTTTAGTTATGGTCATCACTCTTTTTGTTGTTTTTCTTTTTTATATGCAAATAGAATCATCTTTCTTGATGTCTGACATTTTACTTGTGTGATTCATCCATATTGTTTTGTGTAGTTGTAGTCATGTATTATTATAATAAAACATTCTATTTATTACAATATATTTATAAATTTGTATTGGCAGTCCTCAAAATCACCCCAGATTCAAAGAACTGCTGGGAAGACTCAGAGATCAGGAAAGATGTTACACTCATGGCTATGGTTTCATTCAGTGAAAGGTATTGAATTAATTCAAAGGAAAAAGGTGCATAGGGTTGAGTCTAGGCAAATCTAGGCACAACCTTGTGATTGTCCTTTCCCAGTAGAGTCACATAGATAGTGCTTAATTCTTCCAGCAATGATATGTAACAATTGGGATGCCCCTCTGAGCTTTGGTGCACAGGTAATTTTTGGAGGTCATTCACATAGGTGTGCAGTACCCTTATGATTGGTCTTAACTACTCAATCTCTAGCTCCTCATCGGTCAAACTGACACACTATGGCCTCAGGAAATTAAAAAACCAGGCATTTTCCATAAATCATATTGTTAATATAAGCTAGCTGCCATAAGCCTAAAACTTAGGCATACAAAGCCACTTTTCCAAGAGCACAATCTAAGGGTCAGAGATCTTTTCCCAAGAACTAGGCCAAGGGTCAGTGCTGAAGATCTTGGGAATGTACAGGTTTTGAGGAAACCCAGGCCTATAGAATTGACCCTTTATGCACACTATTATTCTGTTGATGAGTGTGTATTTAGTTTAAGTTTTGATTGACGTGAACAGCATTACTATGAACATTGTTGTACAGGTTTTTGGTGAGGACTTGTTTGCGTTTTACATTGGGTGATTACTTAGAAATGGAAATGGTAAGTTCAAAGAATGTGGCATTTGTTTAGCTTTCTTAAATACTGTCGGAATTTTCCAAAGTAACTGTCCTAATTTACACTATTAGCATCAGTCTAAGTTTCCAATGTTTTAAAAAATTTATTGAGGTATAATAGACATACAATAAATTTCATATTAAAATGTACAATTTGATAAATTTTGGTGTACCTATATCTACACTTGTAATGCCACCACTGTGATCAAAATAATGAACCCATAATTCATCTCCAAAATTATCTTGTATTCTAACTATCCTCTTAGTCTCTTAGTGAATTCATTTTTATATTAAAATCAGCCAGAATCAATTGTTACTCACAATTGAGACTTAGACTTCCTTGATGACATAACTTTGTGTTTGTCTTGCATTTGTGTTGAGCTTGTTCCCTCTGCAATTCTTTTCACTTCAATAGATTCTTGCTGAGCATCTCTGATGTTTTTCAGGCACACAGACTCTGATTTTTGCCTGTGAATGCCAGTTGAACCACATTCGAGGTCATCTAATGCAGTTTTATCCTCAGGACTCCTCATGATTCCACATATACTTTTATCTCTAGTTCTATGCACAAACTTCTTCCTGAACCAACCTAGAATCCTTGGCCTCAATCCCTCCTGGTTGGCCCAGAACCAAAATCCTTTAGATCCAGCCTTGACAGAGGGTTTCCTAGATGTCAAGAGGCCTCTTCCTCAGTTTTTCATTAAATTGCATAGACCGGTGTTATCTTCTCCCAAAAATATGTTGGAATCCTGACTTCCAGTAACTCAGAAATGACATTTTACGGAGACAAAGTCTTTACATAGTTAAAATGAGATTAGGATGGACCCTAATCCAATATGACTTTTGTCTTTATAGAAAGGGGAAATTTGGACACAAAGATATTTGGACAAAAAGACAAATACAAGGAAAAATATGCAAAGAGACACAAGGATAAACTGGCTATCTACAAGCCAAAAAGAGAGTTTTGGAACAGATCTTTCTCACATAGCCCTCAAATGGAACCAGCCCTGCTGACACCTTGATTTCAGGCTTCCAGCCTCCAGAACTGTGGCACAATAAATTCCTTCTTTCCTTCCTTCCTCCCTCCTTTCTTCCTTTCCTCTTTCCTTACTTCCTATTTTTTCCCCCCCTATTTTAGGTACTTTCTCATTGCTGGGATAAAATATCCAGCACCTACAAGTTAAAGGAAGAAAGGTTTAATTTAGCTCACAGTTTGTAGGGATTTCAATCTATGATCACCTGGCTCCAAGGCAGGCTGGCATGGCAGAGCAGTATGGAAGAGGAGAAGCAGTCCTTGGCATGGAAGGCAGAAGGCAGCAAGCAGTAGCTTGCCTTCCAAATTTTCCTTTATATTCCATCCAGGCTACAATCTTATTGTTGGTGCCCTCCACACCCTAGTAAGGGGTTCCCATTGTCCACACCCAGAACTAAGCTAAACCAGTTCAGTTACCACACACTCTTAAGACATATTCAACCTAGATCAGTGGTGGCAAACCTAAGGCACGTGTGCTGCAGTGGACACACAAGAGCCTTCTCTGTGGTACATGAGCCAAGTTGCCCTAGCATCACACCAGCAGCTGAGCATTCAGGTTTAATTACAGTGTTGGCACTTTGCAATAAATAAATGGTTGCAGTTTGGGTACTCATCTCTAAAAGGTTCACTGTCACTACCCTCAATCCAGCCGCCTCTGAAAAGTCCCACCTATGAGGCTTTGGTGGAACATCTAGATACAAGGCATAACACTTTCTGACCTCCCTTTTTTCATTCCTCCATCCTTGCCCCTTGCTTTTCTTGAGACAATAAATTTTCTTTTCTCTCTCTCTCTTTTTTTTTTTAGTACCAGGGATTGAACTTGCAAGGCAGGCCCAGTGCCACTGAGCTAAATCCCTGGCCCTGAGACAATAAATTTCTACTGTTGAAACCACAGTTTGTGGTTCTTTGTTATGGCAGCCCTACCAAATTAATACAACCTGGTTGAACACAGGAGCTTTTCTCAATTATTTTCAGATTGTCTGATGTACAACATAAAACCAGAAGGCAGTGTCTGTCCTTTTGGAAACACTTTAAAAAAATTAAAATTGAGATTGGAGATAAAAGAATTCAGGAAGAACTCACTTCAGATTGTTTGACTTTAGCCATTCATGAGACCCCAAACAAGACCTGGCTAAATCATGATGTTCTCTGCTCCTTGTTCTTTTTCTGTCTTAAATTTATAAGCCTGATTCATTTTTCAACAACCATCTGTGGGAAAACATGGATTCCTTTAGTTAGTGGCTATCAAGATCTGTTCCTACTCTCAGAGAGTTTCTTTTTTCTCCCAGGTCCTTTTCATGGGAACTTTTCCAAAACCAAAAGATTGATAAGATTTTGATAGAGGCAGGTACATTTTGTCTTGAAAACACCCTGAAAGGGTGCTATAAACCTAAATCAGTTCAATTAATACTACCTTCAAAAAAACTGGCTTTAGGCTGAGTCCTTGTAAGGTCAGATGTTGCTTTATTTTTTAAATGTTACAAAGTCCCAGAACTCCTATTTGCCCTGATGGTCAAACTTTTGATTAGAGAGGGAGAAAGAGAATGACATAAACATATCATACACTAGAAATATTAAATATATTCAGAGCAGATGATTTATCGTCCTTTCAGTTCAACCTGGCAGTCAAGAATATAACACAGTAATACTTTGGTTCAGGAATACTTTTGCTCGTGAACAATTTGGTTTGCAAACAGAAGCATTCGACAAAAATTTTGCTTCCATTTGTGAACTCTGCATTGGGTGACCATGGCCATCTTCCTTGCATGAACATAAATATGGCCATCTTCCCCAGAATTGTGAAACAAATTAAGTTCATGAACTGAGGTATCACTGTGAATGTTTCCTCTAGGAAATTTCTCTTCCTCGTCTGTACTTTGGCTGTTTTCACCCTCTAATTTACACCCTTTTTTGGTCTGGATTTGAATATATTCCAGCAAAGCTGCATAAAACTCACTTGGTTGAACCTCGGAAGTGAGGCTTACTTACTCCTTGGAAAGCTTGCTCACTTTTTGGAAGTGATTTTAGCCATACCTCCTTAGGACCTTGGTGATGCTAACAAGTGCCTTGATTAGTGCAAAGATCCCCTTCTGTATCTCTGGCTTGTTTCCCCTTGACTCCATGAAATGATGCCACTCCCATCTTCAAAAGTTGCTTTTCATTTTTTAAAAATTGAGATAAAATCTACATAACAAAAAAAATCAATCATTTTAGCCTTTGCAAGTGTTTGAGTTACTTTCTCATTGCTGGGACAAAATATCCAATACCCACAAGTTAAAGGAGGAAGAGTTTATTTTGGCTCACAGTTTATAGAGGTTTCAGTATGGCTCTGAGGCAGGGCTTTGTGACAGAGGGGTATGGCAGGCATTTTATTTCCCTTTTTATTCCATCCAGGCTATAAGCCTGTTGGTTGGCACCACTCACACTTAGGATGGATCTTCCCTCTTCAGTAAATCCATCATCCATGCCCAGAAGTATGCTAAACCAATCAATCTAACCTAGTGTCACATACCCATGATCCAGTCATTCCTGAAAGCTCCACCTACGAATACGTGAGACTTGGGCAGGGGGCATCTCGATATAAGCCATAACAATAAGTATCCATCTCAGTGATTTAGTGATTCTTAGTGTACTCATGTCATACAAATATTAGCATTATCTATTTCCAAAACATATCCATCACTCCAAAAAAACTACTATATTCATTAGTTGTCACATTCTGATTCTTCCATCCTCTTTCTTCTGGAAACACTAATCTACTTTCTTGCTTGGTGGATCTGTTTATTCTGAATATTTCATATAAATTTAATCATATAATACTTAGACTTCATATCTGGCTACTTTCCCTTAGCATGTTTTAAAGGTTCATCCATGTTATCAGTAGGATTCAGCAGGTATCAGTATTGGATTCCTATACATGGCTGCATATCATCTGTTTGTATGGATACAAATATGGATACACCATATTTTTTATATATTTACCAGTTGACAGACATTTGGGTTTCCAAATATTGGCTATTATGAATAATACCACTGTCTTACTTTTCTCATTGCTGAGACAAAATGCCCAACACCCAAAGTTAAAAGAGGAAAGGTTTATTTGACTCAGTTTGTAAAGGTTTCATCCATAGTCAGCTGGTTCAAAGGCAGGGTGGCATGGTAGAGGGCATCACGGGGGAAAAACAGTTTATAGCATGACAGGTAGAAGGCAACAAAGCAGCAAAGTAGCAACAGCAGCAACCAAGCCTGCCTTTATATTTCATGCAGGCTACTCAACCTTTGGACAGTGCCACCCACACCCAGGATGGGGCACCCTTAATGCCAGCATCACATCCTAAACCCCAGCATCACACACTTAATCCCAGTATCACACACCCTAGATCCAGCCACCTCAAAAAAAAACCCCACCTATGACTGCATGAGGCTTTGCAGGGACATCTAGATACAAGCCATAACAGCCACTATGAATATTCATATATAACTTTTTGTGTGGATATGTTTTCATTTTTCCTGGGGTTAGAATACCTGGGAGTAGAATTGCTGAGTCATATGGCAACGCTATGGTTAGCCTGTTGAAGGACTGTGAATTGCTTTTCAGCCCTTTCTTTTTTTCCAAGGAGAATGAGATGATCAAATTGATTTCAGACACACTGGGAAAGCTGAACTGTCAAAGAGAAATGCCCACCATGGAAGTGAAGATGCAGGAATGGAGCCCAGCTTAGATGCCAAGATTATATATTTAGATTTGGGCATTATCCAAGTGCAGTGATTGCTAAAGCTGCAGAGGACACGAGGTGTCTGAGGGTGATAACAGGTAGAAAGAAGAGAATACAAGAGGCTTATCATAGGCTGAGCACTGTGCAGGATTGTACTTTACTTGTGGAGTCAATCATCACAACACAATAAAGTGGATGTTCTATATCCCCATTTTATAGGTGGGTAATTGAGACTCCCTGAGCTAAGGCATGTACACTGGTTTGCACAGCTATATATTGTAGATCAAGGCTTTAAATGCTTTAAATGCTTTAAACCACAGAAACTGTCTGCAGAAATTCAGAGGTTAGAAGTTGATTTTAAAATGAGCCCATTAAGTGCAATAGATGGAATGAGGTCTTATTGTGCTACAAAATAAGGAGGAGAAGTTTTGATTGTTCTTTGTTTAGAAGGAGATTATCAATTATAGTGCCAACTATTACAAAGTCATCCAGTAAGCACAAGATGTATGTGTATAATAATTGCTAATTACCTCATTTCTAACCTATTACATGCTAAGGATGTTTCCTATTCAGACTTTAATGTGTCCTGAGCTATAGGCTGCTGCTTTCCATAAATGCCCCTGGGCAGAACACCAGGACATCACTGGGTTTGTATTACAGACAGTAAGTGCATTTTAGAAAGAATAAGGAAACTCATTATTTACAGAGAAAACAGCTTAACAGAACACCAGAATTTTAAAGCAAAATAAGGTTTTTCTCACAGTAAGGCGTGAAGTAAAAGTTTGAGTGCATAAGACTAAATACTTCTTAAAACTAGAAGGAAATAGAATTATATTACAGCATTGAAATGATACTTATTTTATGGATAATGAAGCAATATTCTCACCTTCCCTCAGTATTTTATATCTTCAGCTTTTTTCTTCTCTTCAGATAGTGATGAGTGGACCTGAGATTAAAGTGCCATTATTTCAGAGCACTGAAGCAGAGCCACATAATGATGACATTCTGTGAGATATCTCGGGCAGTTTCAGCCAGGCAGGTTTTTTCAGCAGCACTCTCAGTACTGGAGGGGCTAGAGTCTTCCCTCATGTTATTAGATTGTTGGTTTTCTTGGCATTTGAGGGTGCTTGCAAGGATAAAACAAGGTTGGAACCTGATCCATGTAAAGCCAGTCATGATGCATTTATATGGAAAATTGCCATGAAAAGATCAGAAACAAATCTGGGAGAAAATAATGTAAAAATAAGCCAGATGTGGTGGTGCATATCTGTAATCCCAGCTACCCAGGAGGCTGAGGCAGAAGGATTGCCAGTTTGAAGCTAGCCTCAGGAATTTAGTGAAACCTTGTTGCAAAATAAAATTAAAAACGTCTGGGGATATAACTCAGTGGAAGGGCACCCTGGAGTTCAGTGGCCAGTATCAAGAGAAAAAACAAGCAAATAATGTAAAAAATAAAGTGAAATTAATGTCCTAAGTCTCTTAATCACAAGCTAATGGAAGAATCTCTTCTGTTTAACTGTAGGATTCCTTCACTTTCTGATCAGATAAAAACAGAGTTTAAGCAGGGCATGGTGGCACATGCCTGAAGTCCCAGCTGCTCAGGAGGCTGACACAGGAGGATTGTTTTAGCCCAGGAGTTTGAGGTCAGCCTGGGCAGAGCAGTAAGACTTCATCTCTAAAAATAAAAAAAATTACCAGAATTTAGCTTTTCTGGAAAGGTGTGTCCTACATACGTATTTTTCAAAGGCAGAGAAGAGGAGGCTTCTTTGTTCCTTCTCCATGGTGACCTGGTCTTCTCTGAGATGCCCTCCAGTGAATGGCTTGGTTGCTGCAGCTCTACTTTTGCAGGTACTGATGCCAGAGAAGCTGGAAGTCTTTCCAGGTTAACCTGAAAATGCAGATCACAAAGGCACATGGGGGCCCTACAGAATAGTCAGTGCTCCTTGGGAGATGTGGTCCTCGAGTCTTCCATTTAGCTCCTGAGAAGAATATACATTTTCCCAGCAGATCATTTGGTAATCAGATACTAACTGAAACAAACATTCTATGGTGGCCTTCCATGATTTCTACTTTCTGGTGTTCACATCTTTGTACAAACCTCTGTTTTTGAGTGAAAGTGAAACTCACAGTTTGCTCCTAACCAATAGATCATGATAAAGGTAATGGGTTTTGATGCTCATGGTTACATTATGTTATATGAGAAAGATTCCTTCTTACTAGCAGGCTTGCTCTAGAGACCCCCTTGCAGGCATTACTAAGAAAATGGCCATGTGGGAAGGCTGCAGGCAATGTTGAGGACTTGAGAATATTCCACCCACCCCCACACACCCTGCTGCCAGCAAGAAGCCAAGGTCCTCCCTCAACCTTACAACCACAGGCAAAGGAATTCAGTGAAAACTCCCAATGGTATCTTAGCCATCACCTTGATTGCAGCCTTGCTTGATCCTGAACACAGGACTTAGCTGGACTTCTGATCCATAGAAACTGTAAAATAATAAATGTAAGTTGTTTTAAGATACTAAATTTGTGATAATTTGTTATTCAGCAATAGAAAACTAACATAATCACATCTTTTATACCCTCATCCATAAGCACAGTTGTAAGTTGCTGATCCTACTATTCAGTAACAACACTTAATGAAATGAATAGTTGACTGCTTTGAGTGAGCACCATAGAGTTTCCAAAGATATTAGCAGATTCTATCAAAAGGATTTTGTATTCTTTTATGATAGTCACATTTGGCCCTACGAAGAGACAGGAAGGCTGAGGAAAACAAAGGTTATTATACTCACAGGTCCTAAAGACAGGAGGCCCAGAACCCCATGCAGAGACCCATGGGAAAGCCAGCAGTGTGGCTGGGAGGCAGAAGACAGGAACAGGGGAAAGCATTAGGCCAGAGCCTAAGGCAGGGCTGAGTGAATAGTTTAAAATTAAATATGGTGGGCAGGTTTGAGATTATCGCTGTGGTTCTTAATGGTCTGGTACCTGGGCTGAAATGCTTACCGCAGGGAATATTGTCTCTTGGGCTGCAGGGGCCAGATAGAGGAGGAAAGGCATGGCTCTGGATTGGTTAGCTGGCGTGTCAAAGGCATGCTCCAACTCAGGCTTTCCCTGTCTCTAAGAACTGGCCAACCCTGGAAGGGGCAGTTTCATCTCAGCTAGAAAGGTTTTATAATCTGTCAAAACATCAGCATATACAGAAAATTTTTAAAACTCACACTATAAGAAATGATTCCCCCCCCCGCCCCATAATTTGTTAATGGGCATGAAAAGGCCAAAGTAATGGTACATTGTTCTAGTCTGAATATTAAAGGGGAATTAAATTAAAGGAGAATGCTGGAGTCTTTCTAGGTGTGCCATTTCCTAACATCAATTGCATTTATGTTAATGATTGTTGGTTATTCAAATTTATTCTATTTAATCATCTATAGATGGATCGTAGCTCTCACCCAAAAGGAAATCAGAAAAGAAAAAAAAAGTCTAGAATCAAGTTTTGGTGAACAACTCTAAAAGCTGTTAATGTTCCATCATTCTGCAGAAAGAAAGTACGGGACGTGAATTTCGGCAGCCTTGACAATCTAGTTAATATGGAAACACTCAGAGGGATTTATATTCATTCTTCATCTCTTTTGCAGTCATATTTTTCTTCAAGGTGGTCCCTCTTCCTTCTTACTGATCCTTTTTGGTCTGTGCTGTATTTGATCTCTAAAGTTTCATTAGAGTATTGACATTTTGACTTCTCTTCAAACTTTAAGATATTTAAGTAAAACATTCTTCAAAATTATACAAATATATACAATTCCTTGCACATTCAGAGTAGTATAACATTCTTATAAATGCTGCGTTAAGTTGAAAATGGAAGAAATATTTTAAATATTATTCATAAAAAGTTCAAAACTCAGTTTTTAAAGACTAAGTAAAGAAATGCTCAGGAACTCATTCATTTCACACCTGTCACCTGACAGTGTCTCCAATCATTCATGACCTTGTGTGGTTTTCATTGCATTTGCATGCCTGTGGATATACTGTTGACAATCATTACGCGAAACAGCTTCTAGCTAAACCTTAGGAGAAACCATGCCTGAGCATTTCAGATAGAAAAGTGACAGTCTGTGGAGGGAATTAACCACGCTTACAACATTGCGACTAAAAGATAGTCTTAAAATTAACTGCCTGCCACCATGAATGAGCTGAATGTTTTGGGCTACTGCACCATAGCCTTTACCACAGAAATCTCTTGGCATTTCTAAGATTCAAGACAGACTTTCTGCTTTTTGCTCTATTAGAAGATGCTAACAAAGCCTCAGCTCTGACATTTAAGGAAGGAAACTGTTATCACAGAGAGCCAAGTTATAATCATTCCAATGCATGTTAGCTTTTGGTAGTGCTGTGGGAACTCCCTGTAGCTCCTGCGTCTAGTTCAAAATCATTATAGTTGATGATCATGACACTATTCGGCTTGAAGTCTGTAGATTAAAATGTTGTAGCCAGAATTTCCTGCATTAACTAGATTGTCCCTGCTGCCCAAATTCGTATACTTTACTTTTTGAAGTATAATGAGATATCAATAGCTTTTAGAGTTATTCACCCTAACTTGATTCTGGTTTTCTTTTCTTCTTTCCCACATACTTTTTAGTTGAGAGCTAGAGTCCATTTACAGCTTTACTGCATTTTGTTTTCATAGCCACTGAATTCCTTATCCCTTCAGTATTTCTACTGTTAACAGTTCCTCAGTCCCAAGAGTTTCCTGTGCTTTGGGTACAAATAGACACCTTTTCTCCTCCACAGTGGTTGCCTCACCTGCTCCCTTTAGACAGAATTTGGTTATAAGGCATGTAGTGACTAATAACCAATCTTCTTGCCTCTGCATAGTCTGGTGTCAGCATAAATAGCAGTTCTTTCCCCTTTCCAACAAAAAGAAACTATATCATAGTTTAACACTTGAGCTGTTATTTCATAAAGAGTTCAATGCTTCAGCACAATTGCCTGATCTTTATCATCACAATTCAAGTTTTCGGGTTGCAGAGGAGAGAAAATATGTTCACGTTATCTTGCTCCTTGTACAAGAACATTCAACAACAGCTCTCTCCCCCAGTTCTGAGAAGAGAACAGCAGTCATTACAGCTACTGAATGAAGCTAGAAATATTGAAATAAGTCCCTTCTGTTTCAATACTTGACAGCTTTGTGCTTCTGCAGTCACAGGGGGTTGACCTGACATCTTCCTCTGATAGCTTCCTGCAGAGCTCTGCAGAATCACTTTTGCTTTGATTACCCAGTGATTTATAGCCTTTTTCATTTGCTTCTCATATCTCCTTTTTCCAGAGTGTGAGGAGCTTTCCTCAGACTCTGTTGCCTCAAAGCAATTTTACTTATCTCCCAGAAGTTCAAGACCCATCTCCATTACATACTTCGGGTTCTCCTAAATAATGATTATTTGGTTTTATCTTTCATCTTCTTTCCCTTTCGTGGCAACTTCCCCTGCCCCTTGTTTCTCTCCCCTTCTCTCTAGCATCAGTGTTTTTATCATGGAGCCAGATTTCACATAAACAAAGAGTACTCTAATTTTACTAATGATTCCTTACTAGAGAAAGAAAATATAATATTTTTTGGTTAAGCATCTACAATGTTTGTGAGTTACAGAGTGTATTAGTCAGTGCTTACTATAGTCAGATATAGAAGAGTGCAAGACATCTGTCTGTGTGCTGGAGACCTGAAGGATCCAGTTGAGACCTCGAGCCCACGGCAGTGTCTCATGCAAGTCTGTATCATGAGGCTGAAAGATCTGCGCCAGAAAGGCCCAAGGGCCAGTGCTGGTAACTGAAGTATCTGTGCCAACAGGTGAAGGATCTGTGCTAGAAGGGTGAGGGATCTACCCTGGAATCCAGGAAAAGACATCCAAGGTGAAGACAAGGATTGAAGCAACTCCAAAGAAAGGGAAGGGTCAAAGCTCTTTTGAAGAAAAACCGCTGAAACTCTTCCAAAGAAAAGCAGTTGCAACGAAGCTCCTCCAAGGAAGATCTGCTGCAATCCTTCCCTCCTATGCTCCTTTTATACTGTTCTGACAAGCCTCCTTAAGTGGGTCTTCCATGTCCAGAACCATGCTGACCCAGCTGGGCATTCCCCATTCAAGTTGACAATTTGTCAATTAACTTCCACACAGAGCTTTGTAGTGAGTTATCTCAATTCCTGATATGTCTGAAAAATAGTATGCCAACATTCAGGCATAGAGAGATGTCTTTGCAGGGCCCTTCCAGAAGCAAATTTGGGACAAAAAATGAGTACCCATAGTTTATTTGTGATGTTGCGAGATACAGGGAAGAGAGAGAGAGAGAGAGAGAGGGAGAGAGAGCCAGAGCCAGAGAGAGAGAGAATGAATATGAGGAAGAGAAATATGTCTTATTATAAAGGTACTATTAAGTCAGCTGCCATAGTGTGCAACTGAAGCTTAATCCTGTGAAGTTGTAAAAATGGTTTACGGCATGTACTTTATTTTGATTGCACTCAAGGGCAAAGGAGCTGGGGTATTTGTAAGTTCTTCGTAAGGGATGTTACTGGTAGGTTATAAATTACCCAGGCATTCTGTGCCTACCTTGCATAGCAACAAAGTGGATTTCAGCAACCCTGCAAAGTTGTAGATGCCAGCTGCTGGAAGGCAGGCTAGCATGCACAGAAGTGAAGAGACACTTAGAGGGGATTGTTGTAACTGTTCTAGGGAACCAAGGAAGAGAGCTAGAAGTGCTTAGTTTATCCCATTGACTACCACAAGCAATCAGTTTGAAAGTAGTACTAGCAATAAATTATTCTTCTAGATACCCAGCTCCCAAAACTCTTCCTATTTGAGGGGCTGTACATCATTAAGTGACCTGGTAAAATGCTTTCATTCCAGAGGCCAAAAGACCAAAGTTTTCTTTACTTGCTTCTTTATAGCTAGGGAATGGGCAGGTGATCTGGCCTTAGCCATTCAGAGACTCTGGCCTGGGACTTCTTACCTTTAAGGAGTAAGGCAAAGATTCAGGAACTGTGGTAAACTGTCCTTAAAGGTGTGCTGAGAATTCAGGAGCAAAGGGTTAATGGTAGCAGACTATCACCAATGGTACAAGTGTGACCTGGCTCCCTGATTTGTGTATATCTTTATATGCCATTCCAACAAATTCATCCTCGGCTTAATTTTGCAAGTGTTGGTTTCTGTTATCTACAGCTAAGAACAATTTGTTTTTGTTTTGTTTTGTTTTGTTTACAAGTTATTATTACTATTATTTTATTAATTTTATTGGTACATTATAGGTATACAATATAATGACATTCATCATTGGAAATTTGCACCTTTACATAATCTCTCTTGGATCCTATTTTTTCCCCATTCCTCTGCCCTCCCTTCAACTCCTCCATCCCTCCCTATTTACAAAGACTTTGTTTCCATTTTTTCACTTTCTCATATTAATTCCATTCCCTTCTTTCCCTTTCCCCTACTCCTCCTATTTCCCCTTTCCCTTTGCACCTTTTCTACCTATTTCACATTATCCTTATTTTCACATTAGTCTTTATTTACAGTCAGTTTCTCACACTAGAGAAACTATTCAGTATTTACATATGTGTGTTCTATTTATTTCACTTAAGAATATCGCTTCAATGTGCATCCATTTAGCTATAAATGTCTCTAATTTTTCATTTTTTATGGCTTAGTAGTATTCCATTTTATTAAAAAAAAACACGTTCTTTATCCAGTCTCCAGTTGATGGGCAGTTGGGCTGCTTCCAAGTTTTAGTTATTACAAATTGTGCTGATATGAACATGGGTGCACATCTATCACTGTGGTATGATTCTTTTAATTCTTTGAGGAAGATATCCAGCAGGGGAATAGCTGGGTCAAATGGAACTTCCAATCCTATTTTCTTTGAGGTATCTCCATATTGATTTCCACAGTGGTTGCACCAGTCTACACTCCCACCAGCACTGGATCAGTGTTCCTCTTTCCCCACAGCGCTGCCAGCATTTGTTATTGGTCAATTTCATGATAGGAGCCATTCTTTCTGGGGTGAGGTGGAATCTCAGCATTGTTTTCATTTGCATCTCTCCAATGACCAGTGATGTGGAACACTTTTTGATATGTTTATTTGCTATTTCTTCTCTTTGTTTGAGAAATGTCTGTTCATTTCAGATACCCATTTTTGGGTTGGGTCTTTAAATTTGGGAGGTCTGATTTTTTTAAGTTCTTTATATATTCTAGATAGTAGACTTTTGTCTGAGGAACAGCAGGTGAAAAATTTTTCCCACATTGTGGGTTGTCTCTTCACACTGTTCGTGGTTTCTCTTGCTGTGCAGAAGCTGTTTAGTAAGAAGAGATCCCAGTTGTTGATTTTTTGTGCTAGTTCACAGGCAACTGAGGTTTTGTTCATAAAATCTTTTCCTACACCAATGTCTTCAAGAGTTCTACCTAGCCTCTCTGCATCATTCCACCATCCATCTGAAATGATAGAATTTTCATCCTCTATTGTCATGAAAGCTGCTACTATTCTGGATATTTAGGCAATTCAGATTGAATTATCACAAACTATAATGAGTAACATATAGAGAAAGGAGATAACACTGTGGTTCGTGGGGTGTGTGTGTGTGTGTGTGTGTGTGTGTGTGTAATGTCATTCAAGTCATAGAATAGTTTCAAAAATGATAAATTTCTATTTCAAAGTAACTTGGCTTGAAAATTACAGACAAACCACAAATACAGAATATCTGTGTAAAAATTATTGGTCATACTTTTGAAATAATAGCTATTACCCCTGATGTACCAAAAAAGTATATTTAAAACCTTTTCTGTGTTCCTATTTCTTTTAAGAGGATAAAACTGCTTCTTTCAAATTGATGGAAAAGAGATACACTCACAGTCATGTGATATTTGGTACAGCCTCTCACCCCAGATATTAACTGTGGTTGTCCTGTACTCCTCGACTCTCACAGAATGCTACTTGAACACGTATTTGTTCTTCTGCAAGAATGAAGGAGTTCATTTCCTCCCCTGAGGAGGATTTTTTTAATTACTGCTTTTTTATTTCTCTGCTGTAACTTCATTTTCCATAAAATTATTTTAAGGCCAGATGACTGTAGGGAACAGGGAAAGGGGACATTACTAGGACCTCTGCAGTAAGTCCTAGTCTCCTGCGAGCCACAGCAGCACAAGGCAAATTAACTTATACAGGAAAGGTAGAAAAAATGAGACTTGGAGAAGCTGAGCTTTGGGCTTGATCAGTGCTGCTCTGGGCAGCAAAGACAAAAGCCCCCGAGTTTGCTGCACTTTTTATTCTGTACATAGGGAGAAACAAATGTAACAGATAACTGGGGAGTGGGGGAATCCCTAAATCAATGAGGAACTATACAGATGAAGATTTGGTTCCTCCCAAGATGTCGCCCACAGGTGTCAAGAACAATTTGTTTTTGACGATGACAAAAGTTAAAATTCAGGAAATGTCCTGCCCCGTGGATATAACTTTTCTAGGATCTAGAGAGGAGGCTGAGTGAAATACCAGCAATAGTTGACAGTATAGTTGTGCAGATAAGAAACGAACTCCAACAAAAACCCACAAATACACACACTTACATTATCTTGATTGCTTAATTTTTTTTATATACTTGAGAACACTTATCTTCTATAACACTGTACAGGAAGTACTGTTGCCTAAGTTTTGCAGAGGAAGAACCTGAAAGAATTGAGTAATATTCTCAGAATGCTAGAGTTAAGTAATATTCCCAGAATGCTACAGTCAAGACGTGACAAAATTGAGATTCGAACATTATTGTATCCACTCTGCCATGTGGTCTTCCCATCAGCATTGTGTTTGTGAGCACCTGATAATACATAGGCAAAGGTCTAGAGCAGGGGTTGGTAAACTCCGTGGACCAAATCTAGCAAGCCAGTTCTAACATTTAATTGAAACACAACCATGTCTATTTGCTTATAGATTGTCTATGACTATGTTAGAGTTACAACTACAGAGATGACTTGTTCTACAAAGACCATGTAGCCTGCAAACATAAAAATTGCATTATCTGGCCCTTTTCAGAGACAGTTTGGCCAAAGCGTAGTTTCAAACAATTTAACTTTGTTGAATTAAGCTCTTGAGAATCTTCTGCCCAGGGTCGTTTGATCTGTACTGTCTTAGAGACATGTATCACTACGTGATAAGCCCAAATCTAGGGCTGGGGATTTAGCTCAGTGGTGCCACCCCTGCCTTGCAAGCTCAAAGTCCTTAGTTAGATTCCCAGTACCAGAAAAAAAAAAAAGCTCAGTGGTATTGCTCCTGCCTCCCAAATGTACTGGAAAGCAATAGCCATGATAGTAATTAATAATGATAGCAACAAGTATCATTCATGAGGACTCCCTACACTTAGTACTGAATCCTTTACTGACATACTTTTACTGGCTTGATTTCATGCTTTGTTTTTTTTTATTCTTAAATACGGTTTAATACTCTTCTCCATTTCTGTACATCACAACACCAAGATTTCGCTGCTTAGGATCTCTCTGCAGAGGCTATAGAGAATGCAAAGGCTATTGTTTTCACCCCCTCTTATTTATGTGTTTGTATGTGTAAGTGTAATACATGTCAGTATATATTGATACACACATCAATATATAATGCAATATATATCACCGAAGAAAACACATTGATTAAAGAAATACAAAAATTTGGCATCATTTCCAAACTTAAATAGTAAAAATAAAGACTACAAAAGGAGCTGCATACCCTAAATGTATCATGTGTAACAACAAGCATATTCAAAAATGTAAATTAACATCCAATTTCTCTGGTCTTGTCATATCACATTAGACCCATTTACAATGGCAAAACCCTAAGGTACTGCTGTGAAGAGAGCATGTTTGCTTGCTCGTGGGTGTTCTGCAAACAAACAGCAAACCCCAAAGCAAAAGCCTGTTCCGGTGAAACCTCCCACGTTGGTGAACACCAAAGAATCAGCTCTTCTCACTGGGGTTTAGACATCAGGTTACATACACATTGACAGACAGTAATTTGGACCTCAGAGTACAGTGTGTAAGAAACCAGAAGCTTTACATTTCAGACATACTCCCTTCATTCAAGTGAAACAGGATTATTGGAACGATAGGCAGGTCTGTAACCTGGGAACAAGGAGCTGGTTCAGACCAGTAAAGCTACCAGTGACTGAGTCAAGTTAGCGAAGAACAGCAGTCAGGCACTAAAGTGTTAAAAGTACCCAATTTGAAAAACAAATGCACCCCACTACCCTGTGAGTGTGGGGGTGATACCAACTGACTTTAAAAGCCTTTGGTCCTTCAAAGTCCATTTGGTATGTATCTCTTTCCATTGCTACCACTGGGCACATCCCACATGCTTTGTTTATTGTCACCACCTTGAGGACACCTTGACCTTGCATGTCAGCCAGCCTGAATTATGGCCCAGCTGCAAAGCATAAACTTCAGGTTTTCAGGTCAACTTTTGGATCCAACATGGCTTTAGTCCATGGTGGCAGAAGCTGCGTCCCATCCCTTCCCACCCCTGTCCTTCCCACCCTCCTCCCATCATTTCTCACATAAGAAGTGCTTGTTAAGTCCCACATTTGAAACAGATGCCCCAACCCCACGAGGGGTTCATAATTACATGCACAGTTATACATGTCTGTTGTTCTTGTGAAAATCTTGTAGTTCATTAAAAAAAAATAAAAACATTCACATAATCTCATGCCACCCAACACCCTAAGGAAACATGTCCACCTCCCTTTTACCAAAGATACACCCAAGCAAAATAAAATAATCTTTAAATTTTTTTGCTTCCACTTAAATTGCATGTTTTATTTCTCCCAATCCCAGCAATAGCACAGAAGCCCCATCATATCCATTCCAAACCAGTTTTTAGAAGACTGAGATTATGAGGACCCTTGTCAAAGCAAGTGAGTGATACAAAGGCTCCCAAAGGCTGGGCACAAATGTGTCTGTCAAACAGATGGAAGTAAACAGTGCACTGGCCCCGATGCTTTGAGTCAATTTGACATCGCAATGCAATCTGCATCCTTGAAACTGACAGTCTGGGGAGGGGTGTGAGGGAGTGAAGTTGAGATTGCTTCCTATTAGCTCACCCTTTCAACATTAAACAGAGACCAGGAGAGAAATGGTTCCGACATTTCACCACATATATTTCTTCTTATGCAGTCTAAGCTGAGAATGCCATGTAAATGGGTCACTGCAAAACGCAGCAATTTAATTTTTCTCCATTTAAAATCAGAAGCAAACCAGAATGATCTCACTTCTATTAACTTTTGAAGGTTTACAGCAGTTAAAGTATTTTTGCTTCTATGTATGAAGGTTAAAAAAATCATTTTTTTTTCATAAAATAAAAGAGCAACCAATTTCTTTTTTTTATTAAATTCTTTTATTGGTACATTGTAGGTATACAACACAATTACGTTTCTCATTGGGAATTGTACCTTTACATAATGCATCTTGGTTCTTACTTTTTCCCCATTCCTAGTCCTCCCTTCACGCCCTCCACCCTTCCCTATTTACAAAGACTTTATTTCCATTTTTTCCATTTCTCATCATTTTTCCTTTCCCTTCTTTCCTTTCCCCTGCCCCTCCCACTACCCCTACCCCTTTGGACCTTTTCTTTCTATTTTGCATTATCGATTATTCATTCTAATCATTGGTACATTTTAGGTATACAATATAATGACATTCATCATTGGAAATTTGCACCTTTACATAGTCTCTCTTGAAGAGCAACCAATTTCACCATCGAGTAAAAGTAAAAACCGGATTCTTTTTTAAATTAGTCCAAAGTGGCATTTAGGAACTTAGTTGTAGGCTGCTGTGCTGACACCATGACAAACCAGAGTATAGGGCTGGGTCTGGTATTGTTTCGGTTTTCTTTTCAGTATCCAACCCTCACAGATTAAGTTCTGGAAATGTTCCAACTGTAAGGCGGGGATCTGTTTGGATTCCACCATGCATATGCTCCTTGGTTTGGATGCTGGAGGGTGAGGCACGTTTTGCTGGACCCATGTCGACTACCTAGTAGTCATCAAGGTCAAAAAATTCATCATCTCCTCCTTGGTATTCCATTCCCTGGAAATCTACTCGGTACCACAAGATACCTCCAATTCCACCAAATCCTTTCACAAATTGGGATCCTTCTTGTGACTTATCTGTGACAATTTCCAAAGTAGCTCCAAATTTTTTATAGTTGTTTGCAAACCATTCTAAAAGGGGCATGCTTTCAATCAGCTCATGTTCCTGTCCTGTCTCTTCGTCTGTGAAATGAGATTTATACTTCTCTTGTTCTGGTGTTAAATAGAGAATTTTCTCCTCTTCTGTGCCTTGGCAATGAAAAACATATCTCATTATATCCAGATTTTCATAGACTATTAGAATCGCTACAGCTCCCATTTCCAAAGCTTTTAGTGTATCTTCAACTCCAAAACAGTACTTGCTCGTGTCCTGGCTAATTTCATCAAAGTATCGTCCTATTAATTTCTTCTCTTGAATGAATTTCACATTGGAGAGGACTTCAGTAGATAACTCAATAGCTTGGTTGAACCCATTTTCACCACCATAGGATATATCAACTAACTTTAAAACTTTCGATTGCAACCTCTGATCAAACATATCAGATTGACTTAGTTGTTTTAAAGTCAGCTGATCCAGCTAAAACAAGACCAGCCACATTCACTTTGTCCCCAGAAATAAACAGCTGTACAGCAGTTTCTGCTACTTTCCGAACATAGTTATGTCACTTTTCCATTCTTAAACGGGCAAAACGCAAGGCTGACTGACCTCCTCTACCATGTTTCTTTGGAAGATCTACAGTGAATTTGTGCAGGACTTCTCTTGTATTTCCTTGGAGTGTGCCAAAAAGTGCACCACTGCCATCTTATACAGCGAAGCCAAACTTGCTGTCATCTGAAAGTAGTGCTGTAAGAGCCTCTGTATGGAATTTGTTGTCACACAAATACAGTGATGTATTAATTGGTTTGAAAGGCTCAAAGTCAATGTCGACTTTCTTTTCCTTTCCTTCTTCTGTTACAATTGTTCCACAGTAAACAACCAGACCATTTGGAGGTACTTTGTTATAAAGTTTGAGTCTTTGTTGTGCAGATGTAACGGCTCCCAAGACTGAAAGGCGGTTTACTCGTGACTTAATGTTAGATGCAGTTCCAAACTCATCTGCTAACATTTTTGCCACTCGTGAAATCTGGTCGTTGGGAGGAATGATCAATGATGTCATGCTGGTGCCATTGCCGCAGGCCGCCTCCAAGCTCTTAATGAGCTTCTCGATCTTCCAGATCTCCACGTTCCTATCAGCAGCACTGCGCCATCTTCTCGCCTCCTCCTCCCTAAGGGCCCAGTCCTGGGCGGCAGCGGCTGCTCTGACTTAGGACACCCGCTCCCTCTCTCCAGGCAGCTGCATGTGTTGCAATCTGCTCACATGGGGCCTGTGATATCACTTCCTCGCCAAAGGCGGAGTGGAAGGCAGCAGGCAGAAGTTGATTTCATGTTGAGAGAAGTTTAGTAAAATTGTGCAGAAGTGAAGAATTGATAGAGACAGAGCTGGATTTATCCCTGTTAATCTGTTTCCAGAGCCTGGACTCTTAAGCCACGTGGTTTACCATTCTTCACTTCCAGCCTGAAGAGAGAAAACGAGGGAAAAGACTAGTTTCCTAAGGCTCTATGAAGGTAGGCAGATAATCAAAGGCTGCCTGAAGAAATTGGTGCTCATGAGCAGTGGATGTCAGGTTCCTTAGAGCAGAAAATTTTGGTGGCAATAGGCACTTCCACTTCTAAAACTGTCAGCACTCCACATGTAATAAACAGTAAATCTTGGGGCTGGGGATTTAGCTCAGTGGTTCTGGTGCCAACCTTGCAAGCGTAAGGTCCCAAGCTTGATCCCCAGTACCAAAAAAATTTAAATTTAAATTTAAAAAAATCTTTTAAAAAAACGGTAAATTTTTCTATTTTCTTAATGAAACATATGAACTAACCGCTCAGGATAGAATGTGGATTTCTTTCAAGAGCTTCTGAGTGTTTTGAATGACTCAGTTCCCAAGACTTTACAACTTCAGTAGTCAAATGGACAGTATTTCTGCTCTTCCCATACTAGCATAGCAAAAGGGTGGGTCATGATTCCTCTTAAGAGGGCTTAAAATAGACCTGTTGGAATACTGTTTATGCAGCACCCTCATTTACAGGAGATTCCAGGGATCTTGATAGGTGTGCTATCTCAATCCTGTAGCCTCAGTTCTCACCTGCTCATTGTAAATATATTACTCTTGTCCCACCAGAAAGCTCAACCCTACTTATTCTAGGTGTTAGACAGTTAACCACATAAGGAGCCTTGAAGCCCTTCACTACATCCCAAATATGTAGACTTGGCATTGGTCTCCATCAGATTTTAGAATGCCAATTCTGAGCATAGAACTTCAATGTTGATTTTAGAGTCTGACTTGAGGTCATTGGCCTGGATACTCTCAAGGGCAGGGAGAGCCTCCTACTCCTGTTGGTTTTGTCTGTGCTTAATATATTGCTAAGCACAGAGCAAATGTTTGGGAAAGGATTTAATAGATCACTATTGGCCAGAAAGGAGCTGAGTCAAGAGAATAGTTGTCTCGCTTCCCCCTTTACTCAAGCATAGAATTCCCTGGACTCCTGTGGGATAGGGCCCAGGACTGGACTTCAGCTTTTAAAACCCAGTCTCTTCCTCTGGGTCTCCTATGGCCCCCAAATAATAGTAATACCAATAATACAATGAAACAACTACCCTTTTAGCAAGAGCCATTATTTCATTTGATGATTAAGCCTATCTCCAAGTAGGTGGATTCATTAGTCACCCTTCTATTGTGGTAACAAATACCTGAGAGAGTCAACATAAAAAGAGGAAAGGTTTATTTTGGCTCACACTTTTGGAAGTTGCAGTCCATGTGGGTTGGACCCATTGTTTTTGAACCTGTGGTGGGGCAACACATCATGGCAGGAACATGTGGTGGAAGAAGTCCATTCCCCTCATGGTTGGAATGAGAGACAGAAAGGAAGAGACCAGTGTTCTACAAGTCCCTTTGTGCCTCCATAACCTAAGACTTCCCACCAGGCTTTATTTCAAAGATTTCCTCCATTGCCTTCCAATGGCAACAAGCTAAGGACCAACCCTTGAATACATGGACCTTTGGAGAATGTTTCAGATGCAAACTATAGCAATAGGTATTATTATCCCCATTTTATAGATGAAGACAGTGAGACTCACAAGGAAAAAAAAGAACTTGTTCTCAAACACTGTATTAACTCCATTGCTACATAACAAATTACCACAAAATTAACAGCTTAAATCAACACACACCTGTTTCCTCAAAATCTCCATAGGAGGAGCCTGGGAACAACTTGTTCAGGTCTTCTACTCAAGATCTCTCACAGGGCTGAACTCAAGGTATTGGACCAGTTGTATCCTTATCTGGATACTTGTTTGAGGAAGAATCTATTCCAAGCTCATTCAGATGTTGGAAAAATTCTTTTCCTTGTAGCTATATGACTGAGGACCCCTGCTTCTCACTGGCAATCAGCAGGAGAAGCCTACAGGTCATTGAGCCCACCCACTGTCTCTGCCATATGGCTCTCTTCACAGGCAGTATATACAGTGTTTTGTTTTTCCAATGCTAGAAGAATCATTCAGTTTTGTCTACTAAGATGGAGTCTTATACACAGTAACACAATCATTGGAGTGACATTGCATCACCTTTGCCATAGACAATAATTTTGCTGAAGTAGTAGCCTCCTCTTATATTGGCCATGTCCTGTTGTTTAGAGCAATCCATAGATTCCATTTACATTCAAAGGTAGAATTCTATAGAGGCTATAATTCACTGAAGGTCACCTTGAAGTGCACCCACTACAATCACTGCTCCTGTTGCCCTATGGAACTGTCCTGTATCATGAGCTCAAGTTGTAAGAATAGGAGATACTTTTAATTCTGTCTCCAAGGTCATGCTCACAGTTCTTTATGATCAAGTCCTTTCAGATTTTCAATACAAAATCATTTGAAAAAATTTTAAAACGGCCTTCCTTGTCTTGGAATATCATTTACATAGGACCCAGACTTGTTGGGAGATTCTAAGTGATTTATGATGGTAAAACAGCCAGAGCCCTTGGAACAAACATGAGCATATACACTATATAAATTCAATACTGTTCTACATGGGAGTGAATTTTATTTCTTCTTAGGACAGTTTTATGCACAGGCAAACAAAGATTGATTTAACAAATGTCCAAAGAAGAAAAATACAATAATATTTTTCATTTTCAACCAGTTCAAAAATATTAATGTCTGGGTAGAATTTTAATTCCTTTTCCAATGAAAGGCAATAGAGATGAATTGAGCTATAATCTCCAAAATGAAAACTCTCAATGAATTAGACACATTTTGTCACAGTGATACATCATATTTTTATTATTGGGGAGACAGACCCTGTTACCACTCCCTCATAACAACCTTATCAACCATAGTTTGCCATATATCTGTGGTTGTGCCCAATTTCTTGGCCCTTCTCTGTTTCAATTTTCTAAATAGTGATATGATGGAGATCTGATTTGATGATCAGACACCACAGAGAGCTTTGTCTACTGTTTATTAGTTTGTGATGAAAAACAAGTCTGCAGAAACATAAAGTGTGTTCTACTCCTGAGTCTGAGATAGATTCTAAGTTCAGTCAAACTCATAAAAAAAAAGCCCAAAAGGCAGTAGCAACCCAAACCGGTCTTGATAGAGAACTGAGATTGCTTTTGTGGGTATACTAAAGTTTTTTTTTTATCACTAGTGAATTAGGGAGCCCAAATGCAATTTTTTAATATGCCAGCACATTGTACAGTACCGCCATCAATCAAAGCAGAATAATGTCACAGTAAAGAAAGGGCATGGATAAAAGCATGGAATTTAGCTGAACTGAATTTATTAAAAGCATGGTAGAATCAGCCATCCGTAGTACCTACAAAGCTCAAGTCTGTAAAACACCATTGTTTTAAAGAAGACAACGTATTTACTTTTTGCCACCCAAACTTTTAACAATATGTAAAATTTACAAAAGCAGATTGCTTTTTTAATTGGTTTTGAGTTGGGAAAAATAAGCCATGGTAACAAATGAGGAAATAATGTTCAGTGTTTTATAAAACTAGAAACTTGATTGAGCTCCACAAAAGAAGGGCTGATAGGGACTAGTCAGTGGGAAGCAGCTGCTATACTGACTTTTTGCCATTTCTCTATAACACAGGTCCACAGTGGGAAGATGAAGTATTTGAAGGTGGCTCTTGATTCCTACAAAGATCATTGTATTCTGAGCTTGCTGGAGTCAAGACAGGGCTTGCTTGTTGAGTGCTAGGGAGCTAGGGGTGCTGGAGAAAAGGGAGGGAGAAAAGGAAGGAGAGAGGGAAGTAAGATGCAGATATAGAGAAAGTTAGACCTAGTATGACTGGGCACTGAGAGGAACAGGTAGGAGTGCTATCACCCATTACCCAACCCCTTTTACCCCCAGCCCAATACCGGAGAAGATTTGTGGACAGAAGAATGTGAGATTCGTAATTACTTGTTCCCTTAGTGTTTCTTCTGATAAAATAGTAAATGAAATTGAGGCAATAAAACCATTTTGATCTCTTATGTAGAAAGGAGTCTAGAGGTAAGAGATTCCAGGTCTTGTTCAGCATCTCAGCATGAGCTGACACTCAAATTCTCCTGGCCTTGCCTTCAGCAGAGATAGGCAGCTGCTGCTCCAAGCAGCATAGCCTTAGGGTGCAGGATGGAGGTGAGGAGATAGGGGGAGGGGTGCACAGAGACAGTGAGGTGAATCTCATGTGGTCCTGAGGAGTTGAAATGGAAATGGAATGTCCTTTTACAAATAGACTTGGAATGGGTGTGATTTAACGTGGGCGATGGAAAGGGAGAAGAGAAGTGAGGGACCCACATATAAATTCTGGTGAAATGCTTGGGTTTATCCTTAATAATAAGTCATTATTTGCAGAAAGCAAAAGAAAAGCCAATCATATGCAATTTTCTTCCTATTCAAAAATTTGGATACATAGAAAACTTGGAGATGGGCCAGCTGGGGATAGGATAAACTCACAGGATTTCAGTAATGAGTATCATCAGAGCAATGAGTAAAAGCTATACAGTGGCTTGATTCAAACACTTTCAAAGTAAAAAGGATTCTACTGTCATTACTGAAGCTTTTAGTAGAACCCAAAATTGCAAATCACAAAGGCTCACAGGATAATTTCCCCCATGGTACTTGTCATGCACCCCTTCTCATGACATTCATTTTTGCCCTTCTTGCTAAAAGCAATGTCATACTTTCAGCCTTGGTTTTTGTTTTTGTTTTGTTTTTCATTCTGGACCTTCTAGGGGGAGAGGGGATGTTAGGGGTTGAACCTAGGGCCTTCACCCTTAGCTATATCCCCAGCCCTTTTTTATTTTTTTATTTTGAGACAGGTCTTCCTAAGCTGTTAAATTGCCCGGGTTGGGTCAAACTTGTTATCCTCCTTCCTCATCCTCCCTGAGTGCAGTGATTATAGGCATACAGAGTGCTGAAATTACACTCCTGGCAGTCACTAATTTTTTTCTGTCTAACTGAATGTTGATGTTGACTCAATTCTCAGGGAAACAAATTGTTTCAGTGTCAGTAGATAGTTGTTAGGCCATGCCTCAGGAATATTGTTTGTTATCAGAAAGAGAATTCCAGCACACAGCTGTGGCTTTCAAACTTTTGAGAGCCCTCATACGTTCACATGTCCAAACTGACAGGCACAGGGTGACAATAGATGAGTTTTCAGATGGCAGTGTAGCCTGACAGGCAAGATATACATATTCTGGACTCAGACTGCTTGGGTTTAACTCCCAGCTTTCCACCTATTCCATATGAGATTTTGGAAGCTATGAATTTATATGTACTTCAATTTTGTCATCTGTGAACTGAAAACTGTCGTTAGCTACCTCATTGGGTTTGGTGAGGATTAAATGAGTTAATACCTCCAGAATTCAACTACTGACCATCTCCACTACTACCTGTCAGTGATGTCTAACCAACATGGACTTTATGGATTACAATCTCCTGCCTAATCTCTTTGTCTCTATCTTTGCCTGACAACACAGCAGCCAGATGCATCCTTCTATAATATAAAGGAAATGTAATACCACTCTCTACTCACTATTTGCAGTTATACCTCATCTTACTTACTGGCAAGACATAAATCTTCACAAAGGCCCATAGCACCCTTCATGACGATTCATCACCTCTCTGACCTCCCGTCCTGTCAGTCTCCCTTTCTTCATTTTGTTCTAGCCGCATGAGTCTCCTTGCTCTTGCTTGAACACACCATCCATTCTGCTTGCAGGGTTCCCACCACCCAGGATGTTCTTTCTTCAAATATCTGAATGGTTCCCTCCATCAACCCCTTGCCTGTCCTTTCGGGTAGTTTCATTGGGATGGAATTTACATGCCATAGTGTCCTCTTTTAAATTGGAGTTGTTTTTTAGTGTATTTGCAGAGTTGTATGACAATTAGCACAATCAATTTTAGAACATTTTTATCACCTCAAAAAGAAACCCTTTACATTTTAGCTATCACTCTTCAACCCATATTGCTCTCAGTACTGAGCATGTTTCAGTGTTCATTCATGCGGTAGCATATATAAGTACTTAATTCCTTTTTATGATTGAATAATATTCTATTGTGTGGACCATGTCTATTACATTCTATTCATTCATCAATTGATGGTGCTAGAGCTTCTAGTTTGGGGCTATTCTGAATGATGTTACTGCAAACATACATTTTTTGTGTGGACCTATGTTTTCAGTTGTCTTGAAAATTATACCTAGTATTGGAATTGCAAGGTTGAATGGTAACTGTGTTTAATCTTTTGAGGAACTGCCAAACTGTTTTCCAGAATGGCTCTATCATTTTACATTTTCACAAGCAACATAGAAGGGTTCTAATTTACGTTCAGTGTAATACTATATTTTTAATTCTAGCCATCTTAGTGAGTATGAAATAGCATCTCATGTAGATTTGATTTACCTTTCCCTAATGATTAATGATGTTGAGCATCTTTTCATGTACTTGTAGGTTGTTTGTATACATCTTCTGGAAAAATGCCAAATCAAATCCTTCACCCATTTTTAATTCTGTAATTTTTCTTCATGTTACTAAGTTGTAAGAATTCTTTAAATATTCTGGAAAAGTCTCATATGATAATAAGATCTATGATTTGAAAATATTTTCTTCCAATCTATGCATTATGTTTTCACTTTCTTGTTGCTGTCCTTTCAAGTCCAAACTTATAAAAATGTTGGTGAAGTTAAATTTATTAATGTTTTATCTTATTGTCAGCACCTTTGATATTTTATCTAAGAAATCATGATCGAACTGTCCTAGTCATTTTCCTTGTCGCTGAAACACACAGTCTGGCACTCACAACTTAAAGGAGAAAAGGTTTATTTGGACTCATAGGAACAGCCCATGGTCAGCCAACTCCCAGGCAGAATAGCATGGTGGAAGGGCCTGCTGTGGAGGAAAGCTGCTCTGTCATGGTGGCCAGGAGAAGGAGGGAGACAGGGAGGGAAATATTGTAGATCTTTCTGAGTCACATCCCTGGTGATGCACCTCTTCTGACCAGACCCCACCTCCAAATAATACATTTAGCTGTGGATTAATCCACTGATTAGTATAACATCCTATGATCCAATCACATTTCAAAAGCCCAATCTCTGAGCACATGAGAGTTTTGGGAGTCATACATGATCTAAACCACAATACCAAAATTTGCACTTACATTGTACTCCAAGAATTTTTTTGGAGGGGGGTACTGGGGATCAAACTTGGAACCTTGCGCTTGCGAGGCAGGCGCCAGTACAACTGAGCTAAATCCCTAGCCCTGAATTTTTTAGTTTTATCTCTTACATTTTGATTTACTGATTCATTTTGAGTTAATGTTTCTAAGAGATTGAGGCCCAAATTAACTTTCTACACAAGAATATCCAGAAGTTATAGCACCATTTGTTGAAAGCCTTTTTTTTTTGGTACTGGGGATCAGACTCAGGACCTTGCTCTTGTGAGACAGGGGGCAGAACCACTGAGCTAAATCCCCAGTTGTAGAAAGGCTATTTTTATCTCATTGCATTATTTGGGCACCTTTGTCAAAAATTAGCCATAAATGTTGAGTTTATTTCTGAACTAAATTATAATCCATTGTTCTATAAATCTATCCTTATGCCAAACTGAATTAATTACTATAGCTTTATAGTTATTATAAGTTCTCCAAATTTATCATTTCTCAATGTTTTTTTTCCTAGTCCCTTTTTCTTTTATATTTTGGAGTTTTGTTTTGTTGTTCTTATTCCTTTGCATTCCCACTCAAATTTAAAAATCAACTTATCAATTTTTGCAAAAAACAACAAAAACTATCTATGATTTTGATAGGGTTGTGTTGACCTTACAGATAAATCTGAGGAATATTGCTATCTTAATAATATGAAGTTTCCCAATCCATGCACCTGTGTGTCAGAATACTTCACATTACTGTAACAATGTCTGGGATAATTAACATATATAGAGAAAAGGTTCATTTTGACACATAGTTTTGGAGGGTCTAGACCACCATCAGTTGGTCCTGTTGCTTTTGGCGTGTGGCATGACAGCACATCATAGCAAGAACATGTGGCAGAGCAAAACTGCCTCTTCCATGGTGAGGAAGCAAAAGAGACAGCAAGGACAGGACCAGGTTCTCATTCTTCCATTGAAGGGTCACCCTCAATGACCTAGAGACCTGCCCTAGACCTCACCTCTTAAAAGTCTCACCAATGCAAAATATTGCCACTCTGGGTACTAACATGAGCCTCCAGGGGACACAACATACAAAGTATAGCAACATTTTCATTATTTAAATCTTGTTTAAACACTTTCAACAATATTTGTTTTGTTTTGTTTTTGACACAGGGTCTTGCCATGTAGTTCAGTCCGGCTTTGAAATCACTATGTAGCCCAAACTGGCCTCGAACTCATGGTGATCTTCCTGTCTCAGTCTCCTGACTGCTGGGATTACAACCATGTGATACCATGTCCAGTCTCAACAATATATTTGTAGTTTTCAGTGTTCAAGTCATGTAATTCTACTGTTAATCTTATTCCTAAGTATTTTTTTCTAAGTATTTTAAAAGTGCCATTGTCAATGGAATTTCTTCTTTTCATTTTTATTTTTATTAGTACATGTTTGCAGTACATAATGATTACATTCATCATGGCAAATTGATACATGTACATAGCACATCTTAATTCTTTCTATATACCTTTAATTTCTTAATTTCATCTTTAGATTATTAGTTGTTACCATATAGAAATACAATTGATTTTTTATATCAATCAATGAAAGCTTGCGCAATTCATTTATTAGTTTCAGTGTTTTCTAGTTGATTTCTTAGAATTTTCTTTCTTTTTTTAATATTTTACTTTATTGGTACATTTTAGGTATACAATATAATGACATTCATTATTGGAAATTTGCATCTTTACATAATCTCTCTTGGTTCTTATTTTGCCCCCTTCTCCTGCCCTCCCTTCAACCACTTCATCCCTCCCTATTTACAAAGACTTTGTTTCCATTTTTGCATTTTCTCATATTAATTCCATTCCCTTCTTCACTATGCCCTACCCCTCCCATTTCCCCTTCCCCTTTGCCCCTGTTCTTCCTATTTCACATTATCTATTATACCCCTTAGTCCTTATTTACACTTTCAAATTCTCACACTAGAGACACTATTCAGTATTTACACATGTGTGTCCAATTTATTTCACTTAAAACTATCACTTCAATGTGCAACAATTTAGCAAAAAATGGCTCTAATTTCCCATTTTTTATAGCTGAGTGGTACTCCATTTTATTTTTTAAAAAACACATTTTCTTTATCCAGTCTCCAATTGATGGGCAATTGGGCTGCTTCCAAGTTTTAGCTATTACGAACTGCGCTGCTATGAACATGGGTGCACATCTATCACTGTGGTATGATTCTTTTAATTCTTTGGGGAAGATATCCAGCAGGGGAATAGCTGGGTCAAATGGGACTTCCAGTCCTAGTTCTTTGAGGTATCTCCATACTGATTTCCACAGTGGTTGCACCAGTCTACACTCCCACCAGCAGTGGAGCAGGGTTCCTCTTTCCCCACAGCCCCACCAGCATTTCTTATTGGTTGATTTCATGATAGCAGCCATTCTTTCTGGAGTGAAGTGGAATCTCAGCATTGTTTTCATTTGCATCTCTCGAATGACCAGTGATGTTGAACATTTTTTCATGTGTTTATTTGCTATTTCTACTTCTTTGTCTGAGAAATGTCTGTTTATTTCAGATGCCCATTTTTGGATTGGGTCTCTAAATTTGGGAGGTCTCATTTTTTAAAGATCTTTATATATTCTAGATAGTAGATATAATATATATGTCTAAGGAACAGCAGGTGAAAATTTTTCCCACATTGTGTGTTGTCTCTTCACATTGCTGGTAGTTTCTCTTGCTGTGCAGAAGGTTTTTAATAAGAAGAGATCCCACTTGTTGAATGTTTGTGCTAGTTCACAGGCAACTGAGGCTTTGTTCATAAAATCTTTTCCTACATCAATGTCTTCAAGAGTTCTACCTAACCTCTGTTCCAGCCGGTTCAGCATTTCTATTTTAATATTTAGCTCTTTAATCCATTTCAATTTTAGTTTAGTGCATGGTGAGAGATATAGGTCTAGTTTTAATCTTTGGCAAGTTGAAACCCAATTTTTCCAGCACCATTTATTAAAGAGGTTATCTTTCCTCCAGCGAGGGTCTTTGGCTCCTTTGTCAAAAATGAGGTGGCTGAGTGTGTCTGGAGTTGTTTCTGCATCTGCTAATCTGTTCCACTGGTCCTCAGGTCTGTTTCTTTGCCTGTACCATGCTGTTTTTATCACAGTAGCTTTGTGGTATAGTTTCAAGTTGGGGGTTGTGATACCCCCTGCCATGTCTCTGTTACTTAGAATTGCTTTTGCTATTCTGGGTCTTTTCTTATTCCAAATGAATTTTTGGATTGTTCTCTCAAGGTCCATGAAGTATGCTGCTGGGGTTTCCACTGGGATTGCACTGAATCTATATAGCAGTTTTGGAGGTATGGCCATTTTCACTATGTTGATCCTTCCTACCCAGGAGAAGGGGATGTCTTTCCATTTTCTGATATTATCTTCTATCTCCTTTTTCAGAGTGCTATACTTCTCAGAGTAGAGGTCTTTGATTTCTTTTGTTAGGTTGATTCCTAGGTATTTCAGTTTTTTGGATGCTATTGTGAAAGGAATTGTTTGCCCTATTTCTCTCTCAGTGAGTCTGTTGTTCATGTAGAGGAAAGCTATTGATTTTTGTGTGTTGACCTTCTATCCAGCTACTTGACTGAATTTGGTTATAAAGTCTAGAAGACTTTCTTGGGGTCTTCTATATAGAGTATCATGACATCTGCAAATAATGACAATTTGACTTAATTTCCTATCTTTATTCCTTCTATTTCTTTCTCTTCTCTAATTGCCATGGCTAATGTTTTCAAAACTATATTGAACAGGAGTTGTGATAGTGGCCATCCTTGTCTTGTTCCTGATTTTAGTGTGAAGGATTTCAGATTTTGACCATTTGGTATTATACTGGCTGTTGATTTTTCATAGATGGCTTTTATCAGATTGACATAGAGACCATCTATTCCAATTTTTGTAGGGTTTTTATCACAATTTTGTGTTGGATTTTGTCAAATGCTTTTTTGGCATCTATTGAGATGATCATATGGTTTTTGTCTCGGTCTTTTGATATAGTGTATTACATTGATTGATTTGCATATGTTGAACCATCCCTGAATCTGTGGGATGGATCACACTTGGTCAGGGTGTATGATCTTCTGCATTTTACTTGCCAGTATCTTATTAAGGATTTTTGCATCTATGTTCATGAATGAGATTGGCCTATAGTTCTCTTTTTCGGTTGGGTCTTTCTCTGCTTTGGGGATCAAGGTGATGCTTGCTTCCAGGAATGAATTCAGGAGTATTGCTTCCCTTTCAATTTCATTGAAGTATTTAAACACTAGTGGCAGTAGTTCCTCTCTAAATATCTTGTACAATTCAGCAGTGAAGCCATCAGGACCTGAGCTTTTCTTAGTTGGTAAGTTTTTAATTACGTTTTCAATTTCCTTGATTTATATTGGGTAGTTTAGAATTTTTAGGTCATCTTCATTCAACTTTGATAATTCATACATATCTAGTAATATGTCCATTTCTTCTGTGTTTTCCATCTTATTGGAGTATAGATTCTGGAAGTAGGTACTGATGATCCTCTGGATTTCTGCTGAGTCTCTTGTAATTTCACCCTTTTCATTGCTAATTGCATGGATTTGGGCCTTTTCATTCCTTTTTCTGATAAGGTTGGCTAAGGGTTTGTCAATTTTGTTTATTCTTTCGAAGAATAAGCTCTTGGCTTCACTGTTTTTTGGGTATTATTCTCTTAGTCTTCATTGAATTGATTTCTCCTCTGATCTTTATAATTTCCTCCCTTCTATAGGCTTTGGGTTTGTCCTGCTCTTCTTTTTCTAGAAGCTTGAGGTTCAACATCATGTTGTTTAATTGGGCTGGTTCTGTTTTCCTAATATGAGTATTCACTGCTATCAATTTCTCTTGTAAGACTGCTTTCATTGTGTCCCATAGATTCTGATATGTTGTATTGGCATTGTCATTTAATTGAAGGAACTGTCTGATTTCTTCAATTTCCTCTGTGACCCATTGGTTATTCAGAAGTGTGTTGTTCAGGTTCCATGTGTTTATGTAATTTTTGCAGTTTCTTTTGCTATTGATCTCCAATTTCATCACACTGTGGTCTGATAATATACAGGGGATAACTTCAATTCCTTTGCACTTACTTAAACATGTTCTATGAGCGAGCATGTTGTCTATTTTAGAGAACGACCTGTATGCAGCTGAAAAGAATGTGTATTCTGACTTTGTGGGGTGGAACACTCTGTAAACGTCTGTTAAGTTCATTTGTTCAAGAGTTTGAGTTCTAGTATTTCGTTACTTATTTTTTGTCTAGTGATCTATCTATTTGTGACAGCGGGGTATTGAGGTCCCCCACTACTATTGTATTAGTACATATATGTCTTTTCATGTCCATTAGTGTTTGTTTTACATAGTTGCGCACAGTAGTGTTTAGTGCATATATATTTATGATTGTCATCTTTTCCTCTTAGATCGTTCCCTTTAGAAAGATGTAGTGTCCTTCTTTGTCTCTGTTAATCAGTGTTGGTTTGAAATCCACTTGATTTGCAAAGAGTATAGCTACTCCTATTTTTCTTTCGGTTTCTGGTCGCATGGAGTATTGTTTTCCACCCTTTAACTTTCAATCTATGAGTTTCTTTTTGAATTAAATGTGTTGCTTGTTTGCAGCATATTGTTGGATCTTGCTTCTTGACCCATTCTGCCAGTCTATTTCTTTTGATTGGTGAATTGAGACCATTAACGTTGATGGTTATAACTGAAATGTATTGACTATCATTGTCATGACTTTTTCTTTTTGTTAGATTCTCCCCCTTTGCATTTAATTTGTTGTCACACCCAATGGATTCATTCTGCTGGGATTCCTGGGAGTGTGATCCTCATTATCTTTTTCTAGGATATTGTCTAAAATTTTTTGGAGTGATGGTTTGGTATTCATGAAGTTCCTAAGGTGCTCTTTGTCATGAAAGTATCTTATTTCTCCATCAGTTATGAAAGGTAATTTTTCAGGGTACATCAATCTGGGTTGGAGGCTGTTTTCCTTTAGGGCTTAGAATATATCACTCCAAGCTCTTCTTGCCTTGAGGGTTTGCATTGAGAAGTCTTCTGTGATTCTGATGGGCTTTCCTTTGTATGTGATTTGTTTCTTTTCTCTAACTGCTTGTAGAACTTTGTTCTTCTGTTGGGTTTCTGGAATCTTTACAATTATATGCCTATGTGTAGATTTCTTTTTTTAAATCAAGGCTAGCAGGAGTCTTACATGCCTCACTTATCTGTATGTCAAGTTCTTTTCCCCTGCTTGGGAAGTTTTCTGCCATCACTTCTGTGAACAGTTATTTTTTTTATGTCATCTGTACTCCTGTTTCTTCATTGACTCCAATCAGTCTTATGTTATTCTTCTTTGTATCATCTAGCAGCTGCTGGATTGATTTCTCATGGTCCCTTGCAATTTTAAAGCAATTTTTCTTTTGCTCTTCACTAATTGCAATCTTATCTTCTGTATCTGAAATTCTGTCCTCACATTGGCTCATTCTGCTGTGTAGACTTTCAATGGAGTTTTTAATCTCCTGGAAATCTGTTTGCATCTGTTTTATGGATTCCATTTGTTTCCTATGTTGGGATTCCATCATGTTCCTCAGCTCCTCTCTAGATTTATTAATCATGTCTTGCACTATGAGCACAATCTCTGCTGTTATCTGAGAAATTATTTCTGATTTCATTTTTTCCAGATCCTCTTTTGTTGCCACTTCAGGGAATTCAGGTGGTTGAGTATCAGAGTATTCCATCTTATTTCCCTTTGGGGTTGCTGTAGGTGATCTAAAAGTCTGGTTTTGAGGCTTGTTTATGTATCTTTTCATTTTGACAGGGGTGGGAGGGTTTGGGGTGTGTGTGTGCTGTTGGTGCCCCTGCGGCTCACCTCCTCTGCCTTGGGAGTGGAGTGGTGGTACAGTGGCCCAGGAGCCTCCTCTGTGCTGCAAACAGTGCTACATCAGACCAGAAGCCTCCTCCTCTGAACTGCTAGTGGTGCTTCGGTGGCCTGGAAGCCTCCTCTTCTGCACTGGGTGTGGTGGTATGGCAGCCTGGAAACCTCCTCCTCTGTGCTGGGAGCAGTGGTACATTGGCCCAGAAGCCTTGTCCTCTGAGCTGGGAGTGTTGGTACGGCAGCCCAGAAGCCTCCTGTGCACTGGGAGTGCTGGTACGGCAGCCCAGAAGCCTCCTTCTCTATGCTGGGAGCAGTGCTATGGGGGCCTGGAAGCCTCCTCTGTGCTGGGAATGGTGTTATGGTGGCCTGGAAGCCTCCTCTGTGCTGGAAGCAGTGCTATGGTGGCCAGGAAGCCTGCTCCTCTGTGCTGGGAGTGGTGGTATGGCAGCCCAGAAGCCTTCTTCTCTGCATTGGGAGTAGTGGTATGGCTCGGAAGCCTCCTCCGTGCTGGGAGTAGTGGTACAGCACCCTGGAAGCCTCCTCTTCTATGCTGGGAGCAGTGCTGCGGTGGTCAGGAAGCCTCCTCTGCACTGAGAGCAGTGCTATGGTGACCAGGAAGTCTCCTCCTCTGCGCTTCTTAGAATTTTCTATGTATAAGATTATGCCATCCTCAAATAACCGTTTCTTCTCCCTTTCTAACATGGATGCCCTTTATTTCTTTTTCTTGCTTAATTTCCTTGGCTTGAACTTCTAATACAGTGTTGAATAGTATAAGAATCAGCCTACAAGTTTATCCCTGACCGAGGAAGCAAGGAGTACTAAAGACAAAAGACACAAATATAATGTAGAAGAGGAGGCCCAGGGGAATCTTGCTTCTGTTGGACAAAGAGCCCCAATCTGACAATGCTCCTCACCTTTATTTGAGTCTCACAAACCAGAAGCAAACAAGCATGTGATTAAAGGTTCAAGGAAAGTTTATCAGGTTCTCATAATTTGTAGACTGAGCTCAAATGTGTATTTTCTTTTAATCAGACCTCAGCTGTAGTTGGTTCTTTCCTTGAAACTAGCTGTTGCTGGAAAGCTAGCAAACAGACCTGGGGGAGGGATGGCTTGCTATCCTTACCCCTCGTCTCAAGGAGAGTTCAACCCAGGCTGCGGTCTCACACCAGGTTTCCCACACAATAGAATTAATGAGAATGGATATCCTTATATTATTCATGATCTTTAGAGGAAAATATTCATTTTATTACTAAGTATGTTGTTTGTTGTGGATTTTCAGTAGATGATCTTCTTGAGGTTGAGGAAGTTCTCTTATTTGTTTATTTGTTTTTCTAGTCCTGGGATTGAAAACCCAGGGTTTCATGCATGCTAAGCAAGTGCTCTACCACTGAGTTACATACCTAGCCCAAGGAAGTATTTTCCTATCCTAATTGCTTAAATGTTTCATCATAAATGGATATTGTCTCACTTTCTAATCTTAGCTCCAATTTCAATGCTGCATTTTAATGAGGTCTACTTTGATATCATATTTAATATAGAAACTGCTTCTTCCTACTCATCTCCCTCATCCTACTCTACTTTGCTTTCTTTTTATCATAGCTATAATCATTTCCTAATATACCAGTTTGTTTGTTACTGTGTCTCTTTGCTAAAATATAGGCACCACAAACCCAGCCATCTTTTTGCTTCGTTTTCTGTTTTTCAACTGATGTATCCCAAGTATCTAGAATGATGCCTACCACATATCAGGAGTTCAATAAATATTTCTTAAATGAATATATTGCTGTAAGGACCTTACAAATGTATTTTTCAAGTAGTAATTGCTATCTAAGTTTCTTTTTCTTCCCTCATTGAGAAACCAATTCAAACAGTACTAAAATCATCCTATCTTCCAGAGCTCCATAGATTGTTGCCAAATAAGCTCCTAAAATTCCTGAGTGCTTTTTTGTTATCATTAGGAACTTCATTTTTATTTTTTATAAGACAAACGAACAAAATTACCTCCCTATGCACTTCATAGATGGCTTGAAAGTGAGAGGAAATGCAAGTAGTGTGTGCTTCAGCTTGGATAGTCTATTTTGTCTCCCTTATTTAGTAATCAGTCCTCCTTGCCTCACAAGGTAGCCCAGGCATCATGTATCGTGTTCTTCCTGCATTTCCTAAATATTGCTTCATTACTTAGCTGTTGCTGCTTAACAAGCTACCCCAAAACTTAGTAGCTTAAAACAAATCTCTTTCTCCTTCCTTTCTTTCTTTTTTCTTTCTTCCTTCCACTCTCTCTCTCCTCTCCCTCTCTCTCTCTCTCTCTCTCTCTTCTCCTGCTGGTTTTTAGGATCAGCCATTTGTTCTGTCCTCAGTACATGGTTTTTTTGCTGGTCTCACCTGGAATCACACATGCAAGTGTAATCTTTTGCTGACTTGACTGGGACTGAACTAGATGATCTAAAATGTGCTGCTGATCATTATCCCCAAAGACACAGTCCTAAATGCCATAATCCCAAATATTGAAATCCTGAAAGCTGAAATAATGGAAGTATAAATTACATAAAGAGTTTTAGAGAGTTTTAATTTCTTGTATGCATGTTTTACAAATTTGAGTGTACATGATCAGAGCATTTAATTTGTGTGTAACCATTGTGCCTTACGTAAAAGCATTGAAATTTCCTCAATAGGTGAAGAGCGGTCTTTTTTCTACATCTGCATTTCTTGAGATCTTGGCCATTTTGGTGACTGTATATGTGCTGGTGACCCAACCTAGGTTTTTTTTTTTTTGTATTAAATTCTTTTATTGGTACATTGTAGGTATACAACACAATTACATTTCTCATTGGGAATTGTACCTTTACATAATGCATCTTGGTTCTTATTTTTTCCCCATTCCTAGCCCTCCCTTCACCCCCTCCACCCTTCCCGATTTACAAAGACTTTATTTCCATTTTTTCCATTTCTCATCATTTTTTCCTTTCCCTTCTTTCCTTTCCCCTGTGCCTCCCACTATCCCTACCCCTTTGGACCTTTTATTCCTATTTTACATTAGCGATTATTCATTCTAATCATTGGTACATTTTAGGTATACAATATAATGACATTCATCATTGGAAATTTGCACCTTTACATAGTCTCTCTTGGTTCTTGTTTTTCACTCTTGCCCAGCCCTCCCTTCAACCCCTCCAGTCCTCCCGATTTACAAAAATTTTGTTCCTATTTTTCCATTTTCTCATATTAATCCCATTCCCTTCTATCCTTTCCCCTAGCCCTCCCACTTCCTTCCCCTTTGCCCCTTTTCTTCCTATTTCACATGACCTGTTATACATTTAGTCCTTATTTACACTTTCAGTTTCTTACACCAGAGAAACTATTCGGTATTTACACATGTGTGTCCTATTTATTTCACTTAAGAGTATTGCCTCAATGTGCATCCACTTAGCTATAAATGTCTCTAATTCCTCATTTTTTATGGCTGAGTAGTACTCCATTTTATAAAAAAGCCACATTTTCTTTATCCAGTCCCAGTTGATGGGCATTTGGGCTGTTTCCAAGTTTTAGCTATTACAAACTGTGCTGCTATGAACATGGGTGCACATATATCACTGTGGTATGATTCTTTTAATTCTTTGGGGAAGATCCCCAGCAGTGGAATAGTGGGGTCAAAAGGGATTTCCAGTCCTAGTTCTTTGAGGTATCTCCATACTGATTTCCACAGTGCTTCCACCAGTCTACACTCCCAACAGCAGTGGAGCAGGGTTCCTCTTTCCCCACAGCCCCACCAGCATTTCTTATTGGTTAATTTCTTGATAGCAGCCATTCTTTCTGGAGTGAAGTGGAATCTCAGCATTGTTTTCATTTGCATCTCTCGAATGACCAGTGATGTTGAACATTTTTTCATGTATTTATTTGCTATTTCTACTTCTTTATCTGAGAAATGTCTGTTCATTTCAGAAGCCCATTTTTGGATTGGGTCTTTAAATTTGGGAGGTCTGATCTTTTTAAGTTCTTTATAGATTTGAGATAGTAGATCTTTGTCTGAGGAAGTGCAGGTGAAGATTTTTTCCCACATTGTGGGTTGTCTCTTCACATGCTGGTGGTTTCTCTTGCTGTGCAGAAGCTTTTTAATAAGAAGAGATCCCATTTGTTGATTGTCTGTGCTAGTTCATGGGCAACTGAGGTTTTGCTCATAAAATCTTTTCCTACACCAATGTCTTCAAGGGTTCTACCTAACCTCTGTTCCAACTGGTTCAGAGTTTGTATTTTAATATTTAGATCTTTAATCCATTTTGATTTTAGTTTAGTGCATGGTGAGAGATACAGGTCTAGTTTTAATCTTTGGCAAGTTGAAGCCCAATTTTTCCAGCACCATTTATTAAAGAGGCTATCTTTCCTCCAGTGAGGGTGTTTGGCTCCTTTGTCAAAGATGAGATGGCTGAGTGTGTCTGGCATTGTTTCTGCATCTTCTAATCTGTTCCACTGGTCCTCAAGTCTGTTTCTTTGCCAGTACCATGCTGTTTTTATCACAGTAGCTTTGTAGTAGAGTTGCAGGTTGGAGATTGTGATATCCCCTGCCATGTCTCTGTTACCTAGAATTGCTTTTGCTATTCTGGGTCTCTTCTTGCTCCAAATGAATTTTTGGATTGTTTTCTCGAGGTCTATGAAGTTTGCTGCTGCGATCTCAATTGGAATTGCATTAAATCTATATAGCAGTTTTGGAAGTATGGCCATTTTCACTGTATTAATCCTTCCTACCCAGGAACAGGGGATGTCTGTCCATTTTCTGATATCATCTTCAATCTCTCTTTTCAGAGTGCCATAGTTTTCAGAGAAGAGGTCTTTGATTTCTTTCGTTAGGATGATTCCTAGGTATTTCAGTTTTTTGGGTGCTATTGTGAAAGGAATTATTTGCCCTATTTCTCTCTCAGTGAGTCTGTCATTCGTGTAGAGGAAAGCTATTGATTTTTGTGTGTTGACCTTGGAACCCGCTACTTGACTGAATTTGGTTATTAAGTCTAGAAGACTTTTGGTGGAGTTCTTGGGGTCTTCTATATAGAGTATCATGTCATCTGCAAATAATGACAGTTTGACTTCTTCATTTCCTATCTTTATTCCTTTTATTTCTTTCTCTTATCTAATTGCTGTGGCTAATGTTTCCAGACCTACGTTGAACAAGAGTGGTGATAGTGGACATCCTTGTCTTGTTCCTGATTTTAGTGTGAAGGAGTTCAGTTTGTGACCATTTAGTATGATATTGGCTGTTGGTTTTTCATAGATGGCTTCTATCAGTTTGAGGTAGAGACCATCTATTCCAATTTTTTGTAGGGTTTTTATCATAAATGCATGTTGGATTTTGTCAAATGCTTTTTCTGCATCTATGGAGATAATCATATGGTTTGTGTCCTTGGCTCTATTGATATAGTGTATTACAGTAATTGATTTTCGTATATTGAAACATCCCTGCATCCCTGGGATGAATCCCACTTGATCAGGGTGTATGATCTTCTTGATGATCTTCTGCATTCTGTTTGCCAGTATCTTATTAAGGACTTTTGCATCTATGTTCATTAATGAGATTGGCCTATAGTTCTCTTTTTCGGTTGGGTCTTTCTCTGCTTTGGGGAGCAAGGTGATGCTTGCTTTCAGGAATGAATTTGGGAGTATTGCTTCCCTTTCAATTTCATTGAAGAATTTGAACAGTAGCGGCAGCAGTTCCTCTCTAAATGTCTTGTAGAATTCAGCAGTGAAGCCATCAGGACCTGGGCTTTTCTTACGTGATATGTTTTTAATTATGTTTTCAATTTCATTGGTTGATATTGGGTTGTTCCGAATTTTTAGGTCTTCTTTGTTCAACTTTGGTAATTCATATGTATCTAGGAATCTGTCCATTTCTTCTGTGTTGTCTATCTTATTGGAGTATAGGTTCTGGAAGTAGGTATTGATGATCATCTGGATTTCTGCTGGGTCTGTTGTAGTTTCACCCTTTTCATTCCTAATTGCATGGATTTGGGCCTTTTCTTTCCTTTTTCTGACAAGGTTGACTAAAGGTTTATCAATTTTGTTGATTCTTTCAAAGAACCAACTCTTGGCTTCATTGATTTTTTGCATCATTCTCTTAGTCTCCATTGCATTGATTTCTCCTTTGATCTTTATAATTTCTTCCCTTGTATGAGCTTTGGGGCTGTCCTGCTCTTCTTTTTCTAGAAGCTTGAGGTTCAGCATCAGGTTGTTTAATTGGGCTCGTTCTGTTTTCCTAATATGCGTATTCACTGCTATGAATTTTCCTCGTAAGACAGCTGTCATTGTGTCCCATAGATTCCGATATGTTGTATTGTCTTTGTCATTTAATTGAAGGAACTGTCTGATTTCTTCTTTAATTTCGTCTGTGACCCATTGGTTATTCAGAAGTGTGTTGTTCAGGTTCCATGTGTTTATGAAATTTTTTGAGTTTCTTTTGCCATGGATCTCCAATTTCATCGCACTATGGTCTGATAATATACAGGGGATAACTTCAATTCCTTTGCACTTACTTAAACATGTTCTATGTGTGAGTATGTGGTCTATTTTTTAGAATGACCCATGTGCAGCTGAGAAGAATGTATTTTCTGATTTTGTCGGGTGGAACATTCTGTAAACATCTGTTAAGTTCATTTGTTCAAGAGTTCGATTGAGTTCTAGTATTTCATTACTTATTTTTAGTCTAGTTGATCTATCTATTTGTGACAGTGGGGTGTTGAGGTCCCCCACTGCAATTGTATTAGTGCATATATGGCTTTTCATGTCCGTTAGTATTTGTTTTATATAGTTGGGTGCACTAGTGTTTGGTGCATAGATATTTATGATTGTCATCTCTTCTTCTTGGATTCTTTACAAGGATGTAGTGTCCTTCTTTGTCTCTCTTAATTAGTGTTGGTTTGAAATCTACTTGATCTGCCAAGAGGATAACTACTCCTGCTTTTTTTCAGGTTCCTGTCGCATGCAGTATTGTTTTCCACCCTTTAACTTTCAGTCTATGAGTTTCCTTTTGAATTAAGTGTGTTTCTTGTATGCAGCATATTGTTGGATTTTGCTTCTTGACCCATTCTGCCAGTCTATTTCTTTTGATTGGTGAATTGAGACCATTAACGTTGATGGTTATAACTGAAACATATTGACTTGTCATTGCCATCACTTTTTCTTTTTGTTAGATTCT
Source organism: Heterocephalus glaber (assembly GCF_053883595.1). Taxonomy (NCBI): domain Eukaryota; kingdom Metazoa; phylum Chordata; class Mammalia; order Rodentia; family Bathyergidae; genus Heterocephalus; species Heterocephalus glaber. Next base: position 6,744,209 of record NW_028258324.1, on the reverse strand, counting down.
CCCCCTTTGCATTTAATTTGTTGTCACACCCAATGGATTCATTCTGCTGGGATTCCTGGGGTTGTGATCCTCATTATCTTTTTCTAGGATATTGTCTAAAATTTTTTGGAGTGATGGGTTGGTATTCACGAAGTTCTTAAGGTGCTCTTTGTCATGAAAGTATCTTATTTCTCCATCCATTTTGAAAGATAGTTTTGCAGGGTACATCAATCTGGGTTGGAGGCTGTTTTCTTTTAGGGCTTGGAATATGTCACTCCAAGCTCTTCTTGCCTTGATGGTTTGTGTTGAGAAATCTGCTGTGATTCTGATGGGCTTTCCTTTGTATGTGATTTGTTTCTTTTCTCTGACTGCTTGGAGAACTTTGTTCTTCTGTTGTGTTTCTGGAATCTTAACAATTATATGCCTATGTGTAGATGTGTTTTGATCAAGGCCATTTGGAGTCCTATATGCCTCAGTTATCTCTATGTCAAGCTCTTTTCCCCTGCTTGGGAAGTTTTCTGCCATTGTTTCTGTGAAGAGATTTTTTATGTCATCTGCACTCTCTCCTCTTTCTTCATTGAGCCCAATCAGTCTTATGTTATTCTTTTTTGCATCATCTAGCAGCTGCTGGATTGATTTCTCATGTTCCCTTATAATTTTGAAGCAATTTTTCTTTTCTTGGTCACTAATTGCAATCTTATCTTCTATATCTGAAATTCTGTCCTCACACTGGCTCATTCTGCTGTGTAGACTTTCAATGGAGTTTTTCATGTCCTGGAAATCTATTTGCATCTGTTTTATGGATTCCATTTGTTTCTTATGTTGGGATTCCATCATGTTCCTCAGCTCCTCTCTAGATTTATTAATCATGTCTTGCACTAAGGGCACAATTTCTCCTGTTATGTGAGAAATTATTTCTGATTTCCTTTTTTCCAGATCCCCTTTTGTTGCCAGTTCAGTGGGTCCAGGTGGTTGAGTATCAGAGGGTTCCATCTCATTTCCCTTTGGGGTTGCTGTAGGTGATGTGGAAGTCTGGTTTTGAGACTTATTTATGTGTTTTCTCATTTCGACTGGTGCGGGGGGCTGTTAGCACCTGCATGGATTACCTCCTCTGAGCTGGGTGAGGTGGGACAGGGGCTGGGAGCAGCGGTAGGGATGGTGACCCAAAAGCCCTTTCCTGTGGGCTGGGAGCAGCCAGAGGGATGGTGGCCAGGAAACCCCTTCCTCTGGACCAGGAGCAGTGGGATGGTGGCTCAGAAGCCCCTCCCTCTGGGCCAGGAGCGGTGGGAGGGATGGTGGCCCGGAAGCCCCTTCCTCTGGGCCAGGAGCAGGGGGACATAAGGTGGCCCAAAAGCCCTTTCCTCTGGGCTGGGAGCAGCGGGAGGGATGGTGACCGGGAAGCCCCTTCCTCTGGATGCCCCTTCCTCTGGACCTGGAGCAGTGGGATGATGGCTCAGAAGCCCCTACCTCTGGGCCGGGAACAGTGGGACTCAGTACCTTGGTCTGGTGGTCTGGTGTCCTCTGCGCCTTGGCAATGTGGAATCAGGTGGCTGCCTGTCTGCAATGGGGTGATTGGGTGTCTTCCGCATGACTCAGGACCTCGGTAGGGCGTGCACAGACCTGCCTGTCTGCAATGGGGTGATTCGAAGTCTTCTGCAGTGGGGTGATTCGAAGTCTTCTGCAGTGGGGTGATTTGAAGTCTCCCGCGTGACTCAGAGTCTCCCGCGTGACTCAGAGTCTCCCGCGTGACTCAGAGTCTTCCGCGTGACTCAGGACCTCGGTAGGGGGTGCACAGACCTGCCTGTCTGCAGCGGGCTAATTCCCATCCTAGGTTTTGATAGCTGTTGTCAAGACTTAGATTGTCCATCATGGCATTTTATTTTTTATTTTTTTATTTATATATTAATTGGTACATTTTAGGTATACAATACATTTACATTTATCATTGGGTGTTTGTACCTGAACATGATGTATCTTAGTTCTTATTTTTTCCCCATTATCTATGTGCCCTTCACCCCTACCACCCTTCCCTATTTACATAGACTTTGTTTCCATTTCTTTTTTCTTTCTCATAATTTTTCCTTTCCCTTCTTCCCTTTCCTCTTCCCCTCCCGCCACCCCTACACCTTTGGACCTTTTCCTATTTCAAATTATCAATTATTCATTTTAATCATTTTCATCCTTATTTACATTTCAGTTTCTCACACTAGAGAAACTATTTGGTATTTACACATGTGTGTCCTACTTATTTCACTTAAGAGTATGGCCTCAATATGCATCCATTTAGCTACAAATGACTCTAGTTTTTCATTCTTTATGGCTGAGTAGTACTCCATTTTATAAAAAAACCCAAATCTTAATCCAGTTTCCACTTGATGGGCTCTTGAGCAGTTTCCAAACTTTAGCTATTACAAACTATGCTGCTATAAACATAGGTGCACATATATCGCTGTGGTATGAGTCTTTTAATTCTTTGGGGAAGATACCCAGTAGGGGAATAGCTGGGTGAAATGGGACCTGTAGTCCTACTTCTTTGAGGTATCTCCATACAGATTTCCACAGTGATTGCACCAGTCTACACTGCCACTAGCAATGGAGAAGGGTTCCTTTCTCTCCACAACCCTACCAGCATTTGTTATTGGTTGATTTCTTGATAGCAGCCAATCTTTGTGAGGTGAGGTGGGATCTCAGTGTTGTTTTTGTCTGCATCTCTCAAATGACCAGTGATGTTGAACATTTTTTCATACATTTGCTGTTTTTACTTCTTTGTCTGAGAAATGTCTGTTCATTTCAGATGCCCATTTTTGAATTGGGTCTTTGAATTTGGGGGGTCTGATTTTTTTCAGTTCTTTATATATTCTAGATAGTAGACCTTTGTCTGAGGTACAGCTGCTAAAAATTTCTTCCCATATTGTACATTGTCTCTTAGCTCTGTTGCTAGTTTCTCTTGCAGTGCACAAGCTTTTTAATATGATGAGATCCCAGTTGTTGTTTCTTTGTGTTAGCTCGCATGCTACTGAAGATTTGTTCAAAAAGTCTTTTCCTGTGCCAATGTCATTGAGAGTTCTACCTAACTTATGTTCGAGCAAGTTTAGTGTTTGTCTTGATATTTAGCTCTTTAATCCACTTAGATCTTAGTTTAGTGCATGGTGATAGGTATGGGTCTAGTTTTAATCTTTGGCAGGTTGAAATCCAGTTCTTCCAACACCATTTATTGAACAGTCTATCTTTCCTCCAATGAGGGTGGTTGGCTCCTTTGTCAAAGATGAGGTTGATGAGTATGTCTGGAGTTGTTTCTGGATTTTCTAACCTATTCCACTGATCTTCAGGTCTGTTTCTTTGCCAGTACAATGAGGTGTTTATCATAGTAGCTTTGTAGTCTAGTTTCAAGTTGGGGATTGTGATACCCCCTGCCATTTCTCTGTTGCCTTGAATTGCTTTTGCTATTCTAGGTTTCTTCTGCTTCCAAATGAATTTTTGGATTGTTTTCTCTAGTTCTTTGAAGTATATTGTTGGAATTTCAATCAGTATTACATTAAATCTATATAGTAGCTTTGGAAGTATGGCCATTTTCACTATATTGTTTCTTCCTACCCAGGAACAAGGGATACCTTTCCATTTTCTTATATCCTATTCGATTTCCTTCTTCAGGGTGCTGTAGTTTTCAGTGTAGAGGTCTTTTGCTTCCTTTGATAGATTGATTCCTAGATACTTCTTTTGGGGGGGATGCTATTCTGAAAGGAATTGTTTCCCTAATTTCTCTCTCAGTGAGTCTGGTATTTGTGTACTAGAAGGCTATTGTTTTTTGAGTGTCTACCTTGTATCCAGCTACTCTACTGAATCTGTCAATTAAGTCTAGAAGTCTTTTGGTGGAGTTTTTGGGGTCTTCTTTGTAAAGTATCATATCGTCAGCAAATAATGACAGTTTAACTTCTTCCTTTCCTATCTTTATTCCTTTTTATTTCTTTCTCTTGTCTAATTGCTGTGGCTAATGTTTCCAGAACTATATTGAACAGGAGTGGTGATAGTGGGCATCCTTGTCTTGTTCCTGATTTTAGCATGAAAGTTTTCAGTTTTTGACCATTTAGTATGTTGTTGGCTGTTGGTTTTTCATAGATAGCCTTAATCAGGTTGAGATAAAGACCTTCTATGCCAATTTTCTGTAGGGTTTTTTTGTCATGAATGGGTGTTGGATTTAGTCGATTGCCTTTTCTGTATCTATTGAGATGATCATATGGTTTTTGTTCTTGACTCTGTTAATATAGCATATTACATTTATTGATTTATGAATGCTGAACCGTCCTTGCATCCCTGTGATAGATCCGACTTGGTCAGGGTATATGATCTTCTTGATGACCCTCTGTATTCTGTTTGCCAGTATCTTGTTGAGGATTTTTGCATCTATGTTCATTAGGGAGATTGGCCTGTAGTTCTCTTTCTGGGTTGGGTCTTTCCCTGGTTTGGGAATCAAAGCAACACTTGCTTCCAGGAATGAATTTGGAAGCCTTGCTTCCCTTTCAATTTCCTTGCTGAGTTGAAAGAGTGGTGGCAATAGTTCTTCTTTAAATGTCTTGTAGAATTCAGCAGTGAAGCCATCAGGACCTGGGCTTTTCTTTGTTGGTAAATTTTTTATTACATTTTCAATTTCACTCATTGTAATTGGGGTGTTTAGAATTTCTATATCTTCTTCATTTAACTTTGGCAATTTGTATGTATGTATCTAGGAATCTGTCCATTTCTTCTGTGTTTTCCATTTTATTGGAGTAGAGGTTCTTGAAGTAGGTATTGATGATCCTCTGGATTTCTGCTAGATCTGTTGTGACCTCACCTTTTTCATTCTTAATTGCATGAATTTGAGCCTTTTCTTTCCCTTTTTTGATAAGGTTGGCTAAAGGTTTATCGATTTTATTTATTCTTTCAAAAAAACAGCTCTTCAATTCATTGATTTTTTTTTTGTATCATTCCCTTAGTCTCCATTGCATTGATTTCTGCTCTGATCTGTATAATTTCCTTTCTTGTACAAGGTTTGGGTTTGTTATGCTCTTCTTTTTCTAGGAGCTTGAGGTTCTGCATTAGGTTATTTAACTGAGTTCTCTCTGTTGCCCTAATATTGGCATTCACTGCTATGAATTTCCCATGTAGAACTGCTTTAATCATGTCCCATAGATTCCTGTATGTTGTACTGGCATTATCATTTACTTGTAGAAATGGTCTAATTTCTTCAATTTCCTCTGTGACCCATTGGTTGTTCAGGAGGGTGTTATTCAATTTCCATGTATTTGTGGGTGTTTTGTGCTTTCTTATGTTATTGATCTCCAGTTTTATTGCACTATGGCCTGATAATATACAGGGGATAACTTCAATTCTTTTACATTTACTTAGATATACCCTATGAGCTAGCATGTGATCTATTTTGGAGAATGACCCGTGTGCAGCTGAAAAGAATGAGTATTCTGATTTTGTGGGGTGGAACACTCTGTAAACACCTTTTAAGTCCATTTGTTCAATAGCTTGGTTTAGTTCTAGAATTTCATTGTTAATTTTTTTCTAGATGATCTATCTATTTGTGATAGAGGGGTGTTGAGGTCCCCCACTACAATTGTGTTATTGTTTATTTGGTTTTTCATGTCCATTAATATTTGTTTTGTATACTTGGGGGCATTTGTATTTGGTGCATAAATATTTAGGATTGTCATCTCTTTCTCTTGGACTGTTCCCTTCACAAGTATGTAGTGACCATCTTTGTGTCTCTTAATTAGTTTTGGTTTGAAATCTACTTTGTCTGCAAATAAGATTGCTACCCCTGCTTTTTTCTGGGTTCCTGTGGCGTGGAGAACTGTTTTCCATCCTTTTACTTTCAGTCTATCAATTTCCTTTTGAATTAAGTGTGTTTCTTGTATACAGCATATTGCTGGGTTTTGCTTCTTAATCCATTCTGTCAGTCTATTTCTTTTGATTGGTGAATTGAGGCCATTAACATTGATAGGTATAATTGAGAGATATTGACTCATCCTTGCCATGATGTTTTACTGTTGTTGGCTCTTTTATTTCTTATTTTTCCCCCTTTCCTTTTAGTGTCTTACCTTGCATGGTGTCTTCTCTCTGTTGGCCCTAATGGAGTTGTGACCTTCATTGTCTTTTTCTAGGATATTGCATAAAATTATTTGGAGTACTGGTTTGGTGTTCATGAAATTTCTCAGGTGTTTTGTCATGAAAGTATCTCATTTCCCCATCAATTTTGAAAGATAATTTTGCTGGATACAACAGTCTAGGTTGGAAGTTTTTTTCTTTTAGGGCTTGAAATACTTCACTCCAGGCTCTCCTTAATTTGAGGGTTTGTGTTGAGAAATCTGCCGTGATTCTGATGGGCTTTCCTTTGTAGGTGATTTGTTTCTTTTCTCTAACTGCCTGTAGAATTTTGTTCTTCTGTTGAGTTTCTGGGATCTTGACTCTTATATGTCTAGGTGTAGATTTTTTTTAATCATGGCTAGTTGGAGTTCTATATGCCTCATTTATCTGTATGTCCAATTCTCTACCTCTGTCTGGGAAGTTTTCTACTATTACTTCTGTGAACAGTTTTTTATGTCAATTGTACTTTCTCCTGTTTTTTGTGGACTCCTATGAGTCTTATGTTATTCTTCTTTGCACCATCTAGCAGCTGTTGGATTGATTTCTCATAGTCCCTTGCTATCTTTAAGACATCTCTATTTTCTTGGTCCTTAAACCACAATCCTGTCTTCTATATCTAACATTCTGTCTTCAGATTCTCTTAGTCTGCTCTGCATGCTTTCAATGGAGTTTTTAATCTCCTGAATATCTGTTTGAATCTGTTTCATGAATTCCATTTCTTTCTTATGTTGGGCGATCATGGTTTCCATTTCTTTCTTATGCTGGGCATTCATGGCTTCCAGCATGTTTTTGATCTCATCTGTTTTCTTATCTGTTTCTGCTCTAGAGCCTCTGATCATGTCTTTCACTCTGCTCACCATCTCTGTAATTATCTGGGAGATTATTTCTGCTTTTAATATTTCTAGAGCCTCATTCATCTGCTTTGTTACTTCCTGTGCTATCAGTTCAGGGTGTCCAGGTGGTTGACTTTTCCACCTCATTTCCCCCAGAATTTCCTTTTTGTGGCATGGAAGCCTGCATTTGTGCCTTGTTTCAATGTCTTCTCATTTTTGTTTTTGCTACTGTCCTTGGTTTAACTCCTGAGTTGATATTACAAAATTGCTTAATGCAGGTATTTTTGCTGCTTGTGTTTAAAACCCTTGTGGAATGATTGCTTTTCAGAGGTGTCTTCCAGATATGGCTTGTTTTTAGGTTTTGAGGTTCTAATGACTCTGAGGCTATTTTATTTTCCTTATACCAGGAAGGAAAACTGATTAGATCAATCACAACATGTTAGACCAAATGATACAATCAGCAATACCATAGCATCAAGCACAGCTTAGAAAATGACAATTTGTGGTAGTTATTAAACTATCACATTTAACTATGTGAAGTATAATCCCCTGTGCCTCTGTAGTGTGGGACCAGGTAGCAGAAGAGCCAGAGGGCAGGGGTGGGGGGTTGAGTGGAACTGGGCCTTGCAGGTGCCTGCTCAGCTAAGCAGAGCGCCGGATGAGGGTGGGGCTCCAAGTCACACCTGGGACCTCACCGTGGTGTGGGCAGGAACTGGGATGCAGCGGACGAGCTTCATGTTGCTTGGCTGACCCACAGAGCTGAGTGCAGGATGGCAGTGGGGCTCCAAGCTGCGCCTGGGACCTCACCCATCATGGCATTTTAGATGACCAGAGTTTTAAAGCTAGGTGCATACAATTACCAGCTATAGTGATATGGATTTATACAGTTTGCATTTTGGCCTTTTTCTTTATGAATATAATTTCTCATAAATATTATATGCATGTGACTATTTGATAGTAGTGTTCATGCTTGCAAAAGTATACACGTTATTGTTACCTATTTTAAAGGAGCCAATGAAGTCTTCTGTCATGGCTCTATGTTTTTCAAAGAACCCCACATCCTTTTTTATTTATGGTGCTGGAGATTGAACTCAGGGCCACATATATGCTAGGCAAGTGCTCTACCACTGAGCTACATCCCCAGCCCAAAGAAATTCCCTTTTAAAAATGTAAATATATATGATCTAAAGAATTTCTAAAATTATTTTTTCCAGAATTATATTTTCAAGATTTTGGTCTTTCAGGATTTCAGGCTTTAGAAATTTTTATCTTCTAGGATTTCAACACTCAGATTATGGTCCAAATCTCTAAGATGGCTCACTTACTGGTTATCAAGTGGACATCTCTTTCCATGTGGTCTCACACCATCAAAGAGACTGTCCAGATGTCTTTACATAGCAGTTGAAGGGTTATAAAATACAAAATTTAGAAGGTGAATGGCACCTTGAGAGCTAGGCCTAGAACTCTATTGATTCCACTTTCCACAAAATCAGATTAACACAGTGAAGAAAGAGATTTTACCTTTTGATGGGTGAAGAAGCAAAGTCACTTCAAAAAGGTATACTACACAAATGGGAGAAATTTGTGGCTATTGTAATCTACCACACTCCCACTACATAAATGAAACTATCTCAAGGGCCAGGCATTGTGGGGGATGCCTGTAATCCCAGTACCTGGAAGGCTGAGGCAGGAGGATTGCCGCAAGTTTGAGGCCAGCCCCTGAACTACATAGTGAGACCCTGTCTCAGAAAAAAGAAAGAATCTCATGATCACCATTTTTATTTCAGTAGCTCATATTTAATTTTCAGAATATATTCACATGACTATGTTTAGCCATTCCACCTACCAAACCAGAAACTCTTGTACTAGAGCCTTGCAATCAATATTTAACAAGCTGCACAAGTGATTCTGCTGTACCTCAAAGTCTGAGAATCACTATATACCAAATCCAGCACTGCTGTGCCCAAGTCCTTCTTTGAGACCAAGGTACCTATTAAGCTGCAGGGAATCTTGGCTGCTGACACTGCTGTGTTCTTCAAAGGAATTGCCCTTAGCTCCAGGGAACTTCCTGGCCCAAAGTTACACTCTCTGCCAGATTACAGTCCATGGCCAGTGGCCACTCAATACATGGCTGATGCAGGCATACAAAAGTCCAGTTCCTTGTCTCAAATTGATACAACTCTAAAAAGCCTTCAGAATTCTACATGTCTCAATAGGTCAACTGATGCCTCCGCTCTGACCACTTTGTAGGCCAGCTTCTCCCTCCTCCCTATCCTGCCTTTCTCACTCTTTTACACATATACCTTCAGGGAAACCCCTTTCCCTGCAAATCTTTTGCACACAACCCTCTATCTCAGAAACTATTCCAAGGTACTAATTCAAGACATATTTGAAATGACATACGGATAGCTTATAATAACAGAATATTGGAAACAACATGAATGTTCACAGCAGAGGGCGTGGTGAAGTAAACTATGCAGCCTGTGAAAAGAACTATAGATGGACATGAAAAGATTTCTGAAGATACCAATTATAATAAAAGCTAAGAAGTACATAGCACTTATTATGTACTAATTACTATCTGAAGACCTTTATGTGAAGGTGCCCAGGTAAAGATGAATAGAGGACAATGAGAGTCTCCAAGAGAAGTGAAATAACATATTTAAAGCTTCAGAGGCAAAAATAGTCTTGGAATACTTTAAAAATTAGAAAAGTTACAATATGATAGAAGCATATAGTGTGAGTAGGAAAAAAGGCCAGAGATGAGGCTGAAGAGTTAAAATGGAACTGGATGAAACAATGATTGGAAGCAACAATGGCTTGGACTAGGATAGTGATGATGAATAAAGAGAACAAATTCATGGACCCAGTTTGGTAACTGCTGTGGGAGGAGAAATAGAAGTAGATTTGGTTTTATGTGTGTGCTAGTGACAGGAGTGCTGTTGGGTACTGGGTGTAGACATATTAAATTAGGGATCCTTCACAGGCATCCTGGTGGAGTTGTCAAGAGCACAGTTGAGTGAGCATGTGAATTTTTACTTTGGTCCAAAATGGGGAGTTGGCAGTATATACCAGTTAAAGTCATGAGATCAGAATGAGCTTGTTTAGAAAATGAATGTTGGTAGAGAAAGAAAGATGTCTGAGAGCTGGCCTGCTAATTCTGACATGTATATGTGAATAAGTTAATAATCAAATATAAATAGAAGAAACTGTATGAGACCCAACACTTCAATTACCTTGCTTCCCTAAGAGATCAGGCTACCTGTTAATATTAGAGGAAGATGAAAGAAAAGGATCACAGCAAAGGTGACTGGATAAGACTGAAGAAAATGGGGAGAAAACCAGGTGGGAGGGAATGTCCTAGAAATCCAGAGAAGACTTGGTTTTTTTCCCTACTACTGGGGATCAAACTCAGGACCCTGTGCTTGCCAGGCAGGTGTGGCACCACTGAGCTACATCACTGGCCCCAGAGAGGATAATATTTAAGAGACCAACCGATGTTGAAGAGAACTGAAAGCTGGCCCACTGGACTCATAATATAGGAGGTGACTAGTGAACTCGACAAAGGTAGTTTTAGATAGCAGAGGCCAGATTATGATACATTGAATAGTGAAAGTGGAAAGAAAAGGTACAGATGAGAAAGGAAGGGTGGAAGGAAGAAAGGAAGGGATGAATGAAGGGAGTGTACAGTATGTGTAGAAAGAAGATACTTGGGAAGAAATAATAGTATTCAGTAACAGATTGTCCATCTAAAACACTGTCTATGAAGATCATAGCTTTGGGGCTTTGAGAAAATTACTTAACTTCTCTTCATTCAGTAGTTATAAGTATTAAGTACTTTAATACATTATGATCTGCTCATTATATCATCTGGTATATACTAACAACTCAAAAATGGAAGTTCTCAAAATAAAATAAAAACTATCATTATTATTTTTAGTATCACATAACTACCATGAAGTGCCACACTCTCATAAAACAGTGAAGAAGGTCTGAAGTTGAAATAGATTTTAAAATCTCATTAGCAGCTAGACCTCATAGACAAATTAAATAAAGATTAGAGAAGAGACACAGGGGTGAGAATGTATGTTCTTACTACTTGTTATTTGTCACCCTAATTACCATCAATATTGTTGAACGGGTAGCCTAATCTCTTAGGGAAGCAGGCGACTACCTTTGTAACTGGAAGTGAAATAAATACTCCTGGGAGGTGTTATTTCTTTTGGCTTCAGGAAACCAGCTGGTGCTATGAAAACAGTTAGAGAAATTGGATTTTTCCACCTCCCTCAGAAAAAGCTTCTAAAAGAACTCATTATCTTTTTTTATGGGAACATTTTATTCACAAAAATCTCATTTTAGTATCCATCTTTTCAAAACTTTAAGAAGAGCTTGGTATCCAGTCTACTTGATTCCCTTATACTGTTTTGACCAGAATGAATGCAAATGATTATTAAATGATTTTTCCTACTGAATAAAAGGGAAATGCTTTCAAGAACATGAGTACAGGACTGGGGTGTAGCTCTGTGGCAGAGTGCTTATGTAGCATGCACAAGACTCTGGGTCTGATCCCCAGCAGGCAAAGAAGGAGAAGATGGAGAAGAAGAAAGTGAATACTGTCCCCTCCAAGTAAAAAGTAAAATAAATGCTATAGTATTAATGGTGTGAACTATAGACTTACCAAGAAAAAAATCATATTTGTAAGAGTTCTATCTACATTTAATGCTGTCAAATACAGCCAATACAGCAATTTCAGGGGACTGCTGAGCACTGGAAACATGGCAGCGGAACTGAGGAACTGGATTTTATTTTTATTAGTATGTGTTTGCAGTATATTATAGTCAGAGTCTTGCAAGGAAAAAAGACTTAATACAGAATGCACAGTTTATAGACTTATTAGGGGCCGGAGATTTAGCTCAGTGGTTTCACCGCCTGCTGCGCAAGCCCAAGGACCCGAGTTCGATCCCCGGTACCAAAAAAAAAAAGAATTATTTTATGATATTTACCCAAAAAGTCTAATACAGAGGAGTGCAAGAGATTAACCGCACACTAGAGGACCAAAGAATCCAGCTGAAGGCCTAAAGCCCAAAGCAATGTCCTCCACGAGTCCAGCCAGTGACCTAGAGCCCACAGCCATGTCTCACGCTTGTCCACATTCAGGATCTGCACCCGGAAGGCCCAAAGGCCAGTGGTGGAAGCCAGAAAACCTACACTGGTGGGATGAAGGATTTGTGCCACCAGGCTGAGGGATCCACATTGGAGCCAGGAAGTGATGCTTGCAGTGAAGATCAGAGCTCCCCTAATGAAAACAGAAGCCATTCCCAGGGACAGCGAGGCCCCGAGCTCCTTCTGCTATGAGAACAACCTAGTTTGTATCAGGAAAATCATCCACAGCAAGCTTCTCCTAGAAAATCAACAGCCCACGATCTTCCCCTCCAGTTCTCTTTTTATGGCCATTGGCAACAATCCCCAGGTGGATCCTCCATGCCCAGACCACGCTGATTCAGTTCAGCTGGGTGTTATAAATTGACCATTAATCCACCACACAGTACATGTTTACATCCATCATGGAGCGTTGACACATGTTCACCACACATTTTAATTCTTTTTATGTTGCCTTCCACTCTTCTTCCTCCCTCCTCCTTTCATCTTTTTGTCTCCTTCCAATTGAATTTTAAATTTATTTAATGTTCATTAATTTAAATTAAAACTGATACTTGATTGAGTTGAAAAACTTTCAATGCTTTTGGGCATGCAAATCTCAAGGATATATAATACATAATATATAAAAGATTTATTTATTTATTATTTTGAGGCAGGGTTTGTTAAGTTGCCCCGAGTGGCCTGGAACTTCTGATCCTCCTTCCTCAGCGTCCCAAGTAGCTGGGATTACAGGCATGTGGCACCACACTGCATTTTCTTAACAAACATTTATTTATTTAAAGCTGTATACATTTAAGATGCACATCATGATGTTTTAATACCAAGTGAAATAATAACTACAGTCAAGCAAATTAAATGCTCAAATGCTCCTTCATTCTTACATTGCAGCCATCTTTTACTTGTGGTACTAACACCCATAATATACTCTCAGTAAATTTTCAGAATACAATAAAATACAATATTATTAACTATAGTCCTCACATTGTACATTAGATCTCTAGACTTGTCATGCTTCATAACTCTAGGTTTGTACCCTTTGACCTACATCTCCCAGTATTGCCCCCTACTTTTCTCTGGTATCCACCATTCTACAATCTGTTTCTATTTCATTTTATTTTATTTAGATTTTTACATAAAAGTGAGATGACACAGTATTTTTCTTTCTGTGAATAGCTTATTTTATTTAGCATAATGTTCTCCAGCTTCATCCATACTGTTATAAATAATAGGATCTCCTTCTTTAAAGGCTTCATAGTATTCCACTGTAATGTATATACATATTTTTTCTTTGTCCATTCATCTGTTGATGAACACTTGGATTGATTTCATATCTTGGCTATTGTGAATAATGCTGTAATAAACACGGGGATGCAGATATCTCTACAAAGTTCTAATTTCATTTCCTTTGGGTATCTCATCCAGCAAAAGGATTGCTGGGTCATCTGGTAATTTTTTGAGGAACTTCCATACTATTTTCCACAGAGACTATACCAATTGTATTCACACCCACAGTGTATGAGGTTTCCCTTTTTTCCACATCCTGATTAATACTTCTCTTGTCTAATGCATAACAACCATTCTAACAGGTGTGAGGTAATATTGCACTGTGGTTTTATAGGTCAGAAGACAGTGCAAAACTATATCCTAATTGCTGAAAGGAAAACCTGCCAACTGAGAACACTATACCCAGGAAAACTGTCCTTCAAAAGTGAAGAGATAATAGACTTTCTCAGACAAATGAAAGTGAGGGAGTTTCTCTCCACTAGATGTCCCTCATAAGAAAAACTAAAGAGTTCTTCACATTGAAATGAGAGAATGCTAACCAGCAACATGAAAACATGAAAATGTATGAAACTTCTTGACAAAGGTAAATATATAGCCAAAAACTACCTTACCAGAATAGAAGTAGGTAAATCTATTATATTCCTACCATAAAAGTTAAAGGACATAGGTATTAAAAATAAATATAACTAAATTATATTAATGGGTATGTAATTTAAATAGTTGTAAATTGTGACATCAATAGCATATAACATTGAGGAGGAAAAAGCACAGAGTTCTTGCATACTAAAGAAGTTAAATTGTTGTCAGTTTAAAATAGTCTAAGATATTTTACGTAAGCCCCTTGGTAATCATGAAGAAAATACCTATAGAAGTTACACAAAAGTAAAAGAGAAGTGAGTCAAATCCTAGCAATACAAACACAAAGCCAATGGAACATGAAACACAGCAAGGAAAACCAAGGACCAAAAACCCCACAAGACAAACAAACAAGTTATTGTGACAAAGTAAATCTTTCCTTATCAATAATTACTTCAAATGTAAAGGACTAAACTCCCCAATAAAAGATACAGAGTGGCTGAATGGATAAAAAAGCAAGATCCAACCATATGATACTTGTGAGAGTCTCACTTTAGACACAAGGACACACACATAGGCTGAAAGTGAAAGGATGGAAAAAGATATGCCATGCAAATTGCAACTAAAAGAAAGTAAAGGTGGCTACACTTATATCAGACAAGGTAGGCTTTAAGTAAAACAAAAACAAAACTGCTGCTAGAGGCACAAAAGGTCATAACACAATAACTCAATAGGAAGATATAATAATTCTAAGTGTATAGGCACTGGACACCAGAGTGCCTAAGTTTATAAAGCAAATATTGACAAGTCTGAAAGGAGAAATTTACACCAATACAGCAAAAGTAGGAGACTTCAATACTCCACTTTCAATATAAATGGAACATCCAGAAAGAAAATCAATAAAGAAATAGCAAACTTGGATAACACTGTAGACCAGAAAGACTTGCACATTTAAAAAAAAAACAGTGAAATATGTGAGAATTTGTCCTAAGAAGACATCAAAATACAGAAAAAGTTTTATGCAAATTGAAACTCATGGCAGCGTCATTTGTGATTAAGAAATATCAAAAACAATTTGTGTGTGCAACAGCAGATAAATAGGTAAGATAAGGAATATTATCTTAATAAAATATCACACAATTATAAAAATAGTTATGACATCATACAATAATACATGAAATGTTTATCACCCAAAAAATAAATAAAGCAGGATATAAAATTGTACTTGTATTAAACGTTGAGCAAATTTTAAACTATACATACAGTCATGAACTAGGAAAGGGACATGAGGGAAAAAAATAGTTGATTTGTTAAGCCTGGTAGAAATATATGTATTTTTAAAAAAATTATTTTTATGTGTATGTTTATTTATAAAAGAGAAATCTTGGGCCCAGGGATGTAGCCCAGTAATAGAGTACCAGCATAGCAAACATGAGACCCTGGGTTTGATACTCAGAATTGCTAAAAAAAAAAACAACACTTTGTTTTGTTTAATTATTATATAAGATAGTAAACATTATAGTTATTATAGTATAAATATTTTAACTTATAATGTTGGTATAATTTATAATTAACAAATATATAGAACACAAGAAAATAGGGTGAGAATAAAAAGTTTTAAAATTTTAATAATTGGAACTGTTCCCAGTAAATTACAATATTTTTATTGAATTAGCAAATCTCTCCTTGTAATATCAGAATGAGGCTTTTTTCTTTCTAAAAGTGTTCCAAGGCCAAATGTTCTTAAGGTTACAAAATCCAGACAACACCCTACTTAATTGTGTATTCTGTCTGGGTTATGTGGCCCTGAGAAGAACCTTTGGTTTTAGCAAAAAAAAAAAAAAAAGGAGATCTGAAAAGCACTTGGAAATATAATCCTTTGTTGGAAAGAAAACCAAGTTAAGACTGTCAGAAACACTTGCAAATGTGTGAAAAGCAGCCTTCCTCATAAAGACAAGAGAAAAGGGCTGTCACCAAGAGGATAATTTTGTGCTCATGTTGGTGACAGTACCATGATATTTTCCTCTTTTCCTGAACAGATCTTTCATTTTTCTTGTTCCAGTTCATTCTGACAATGATGTGCAGCCTAATTACTTTTTTTGGCCTGGCTTTAATTGAGGCCCTTTATCCCTCTCTTAAACTCCACCTTACATAATTGCATTTTTTCTTTGTTAACCCTTCCCATAACTTCTCCAGTGAATTTCTACTGACTTTGAAAGCAAAAGATACTGTATTCATTTTCCTATATTTTGAAGTCTAAATTAGCTTGTCTAAAATCAGTTAATCAGCAAGACTTGAAGTAGGGCTATAAAAATGTTATTAGCATACTCAAATCATTAATCATTTCTATATTATAATACATTCAGCCTATACCACTTCACAAACCTGGCATTAGAGGAGAATTAAGTGATAACGGGAACATAATTTGAATACTGAAGAAGGATCATTTGTTTTAATACATTAACCTTGGAATAATTTTTAAGTGACAAGCTTGCAGGTGCTGACACTTATTCTTCTATTTACATAATATGCAAGAATAATTTTTATTCTCAAACTGTACTCAGCACTGCTCAAGCTGGAATATCAATGTTTCAGAGTCAGTTTGGCACAATGTAACAAGAGTAGAACATGAAATCAGAGAATCCTGGGTCAAGCTCCAGGGCCAATTACTTCACCCCTTGTGTGTTCAGCATCCTCATCTTTAAAATGTATTGTCACACGTTACATTGCATTGTTGAGAGCATCAGAGTAGCTGAAGTATGAAAACCATATAGACTCTGCTACAGCTCATTTAGGGGTCGCTATAGCAAGCACTGGGTTTCATTGAGATTGTTGCTCTATTTTAACATGACATTCTGAGACACTGAGGAGCATACTCAGAAGAGAAAACAAAAGTCCTAAAGTGGAAAAATAGGTCATTCTCAAGCAAAAAAAATTTTTTGTTTGTTTGTTTTTTGAGACAGGGTCTATGTAGTTCAGGTTGGCCTTGAATTCACTATGTAGCGCAGACTGGTCTTGAACTCTCGGTAATCCTCCTGCCTCAGCTTCCCAAGTGCTGGGTGTACCCTACCACACCTGGCTCAGGCAAGTTTTAAGAAATAAAAAGAATTCAAGTTATTTAAAATGTATGACAATGGAAAGAATTATCTCTCTTCAAATATATGAAAAGGTGTTAGGAAAACAAAAAAGAATCCATGCCTTTCCAGCTCCACTCTAAATCAAAGAAAAATAAATTAGCTTCATATGCAACAAAAGATTAGGCTCAACAGAATAACTGACATTTTAACTGTGAAACCTTAGAACCCATTCCAGGAGAGATTTTCCTGAACAGACTTGGGTACCTACACAATGCCCATCTCCCCCTTCCCTTTCTTGACAGCATCCAGATTCTCCTTTGCTTATCCATCTCTCTTTCATGTAGACCCAAGAATTTTGAGAAGGGAAGTTCTCCCTTCCTCTAGTTCCGGGGTAGATCCCAATGTATTGATGAACATACCCATCATCCAGGGGCTGTGGGATAAGCATCAGAGTAAATTTTAAAACTCTTGTTTGAATTGTTGAGAAATATATTCTCCTTCTTCAGAATGGCCACTATGATATGCAGATATGAAGACTGGAACTGTGGCAGTCATTTCAGGACTATGAGGAAAGCCAGCAAAAGAGAAGAAAAATGAAAAAAAAAACAAAACAGAAGAAATTAGTATCATGGTGACTGTCCGTAGCCCAGCCAATCTCTGGATTTTTCAAATACAAGAGCCCAAATCTCTTGTATTATTTAAGCTAATTTTCTGTTATTGCAACAGAAGGAGTCCTAATAGACATATAGAGGCCATTCTTTCTGCTGCTTTGCCTCATTTTCAAGTTTGTGTTTCTTGTTCCCCAAATGGGCCACAGACATCATCAGGAATGACAGTCCTGAGTTCCGTTTGTCTTGGATCTCTTACCATGTCTAATAGCATAAATTTCTGCATGAGCCTTCATGAGTATTTGTTTACTGACAATCATGCCTGACTGGCCCATCTTCACATAACTCGCTATGATGCTCAGCAGGTGCACATATTGGTTTTTAGGTTATTTTCAAATCATTTTCTATTGCTGGATTCTGTCTGTCCTTATCTTTCAGGCTGAGAAAATGGTTTGAGCAAATGAGTTTCATTTAGCTCTCCCCTACTACAGCATTAGCCAGAAGAAAAAAAATAAAATAAAAGGTTTTCGGGGAATTTTACTAAAACCATCACAACAGCTATAGTTTATTTTAAGGGGGTGCTAAATTTCTATAGAAATAAAACTTACAACTCCCATAACTCTTGGAAAATTAATATTTTAATTAAACTTTATGCATGGCTTGCTATTGCAACATTACACATAATTGAAAGCCAAACCATTTACTAATTCTCCTTCAAAAAGCTTATGATGTTAGCATTTGAAATATGCCTGTGGTGGGAAAATTGATGTGTGGTATAAATGTGATTAGCATAGTTCATCATTTGCTGAGCATGGGCTTCAGAAATGAGTGTTGGATCAATATTAAATCATCATCCTGTTTGATCCTCCAGTATCCTGCTGTTCCTAAATATTTAAGCATCCCTGTCACTGTTGTGTTTCTTCACACCAGTCTTCTTTTAAAGCTAAATCCATGGGCATTCTTTTTCTCCGACAAGTAAAGGCTTGTGTCCAAAAGCTTTTGTAATTAACTTATACATGTACAATAATAATTTAGCAAATGCTTACTCTCTCTGTATCCACTCTGGCATCACAAAAGCTATCTGCATTATTCCACCTGAAGACACATGCCCTTAAAATCACAATTTCATCCTTTCCCAACTTGGAGGCACATCTTCTTCCAGGTTGGAAGTTATAGGACTCAGGACAGGTTACTGAAAATGTCTTGGTTTATGGGACTCATGCTATTAATAAAGCCGAGGTTCCTTCTGTTTGCAAAGAACACATAAAGACCAGAGGCTGACAAAGAGCAGGCTTATTGCCAAATTCTTTTTTTTTTTAAAGCTTATTTTGCTTCTATCTTTATTTTCTTTTTTTTTGGTACCGGTGATCGAACTCAGGAGCTTACACTTGCAAGGCAGGCGCTGGAACCACTGAGCTAAATCCCCAGCCCAGCCAAATTCTTGACCTTTCAAAGACTTGTAAAGAGGGGCATGGGTTCTCAACATAGTCAGAGAAAAATAAAACTATAAAATTCTGACAGTGATTTTTCATCTGTGTTGGCAACCCCTTTCCAAATCCAACAGTCTTCAGTAAGATACTATATTATTTGGTGACCTGTTTTTCCTACTCCCCATTTGTAAAAACTTGCTTGGTTTCTTGGCCACATATCCCCTTCCCCCGTACCAGCTGCAGTCTCCACCCTAAATAACACCCAATATCTATATTGTATATATACAATATCTATATTGTAGATATAATGTAT
Organism: Heterocephalus glaber; assembly: GCF_053883595.1. Classification (NCBI taxonomy): domain Eukaryota; kingdom Metazoa; phylum Chordata; class Mammalia; order Rodentia; family Bathyergidae; genus Heterocephalus; species Heterocephalus glaber. Next base: position 6,724,820 of record NW_028258324.1, on the reverse strand, counting down.
GCCACATACTAACTACTCTTCTAGCCACTTTAACTGAATACCTAAACTCAATCTTCCTAACAACTCTATGAAGAAGACAGCATTTTATAGCTGGGGGAATCCATGCAGAGAAAAGTTAAATTGTACTTTCAAGGTCACACAACTACCAGGTAGCAGAACCAGGATTTGAACTTCTCTAGGACACTGCAGTTTTAATGACTATGCTTCACACTTTCAAAGCTGACTTCAGGTTCTTGGATCAAATTGACCAGTAAACAGGAAAAATTATGACACTAAATCAGCTATCTGTCCACCTGCACTCAGGCTTGATCTCCTTTGCCTTGGACCTCAGTTCCCACTGTTGGGGCTATTTCAACATCACTTCCTACTTCCCCAAGCTATAGTCCTTGCCTCCAATATCTAATTTTTTGGAATACATGTTTGGGATGGACTCCTCAGGACCTCGTGTTGGAACTGCCTTATCCTAGCTTGCAAAGCACTCTTTGCCTTCTCACCAGCTTGCAGGCTCTGCTGCTCACTTCTGCCTGCTGCTCATTGCCAGACCTCTCCATGCCTGACCTGGCCCAGGATGTGTCCAGACTGTTAGCTGTTTGCCTCTCTCAGGGCTGGCAGGACAGCTCTCTGTACTTCCTTCATCTCTGCACTGGGATCATCATGACACAGTGCTTACCTATCAAGTCTGTAATTGTTACAGCTTTTGTCACCCTCAAAGCTGACCCACTCAGCCTCAGTTCTAGTTCTTTTCTGCTGTTTCCCATTACTCTTCTTGTGGGGTCTTCACCTACCTCCACTTTCTCTACCTTTCCACCTTTCTTATGGACCACATTGCTTTCTGTCTTTTTTTCAATTTTGCTCATGTTTCCAATTCTTTGTAATGTTACTTTTCTTTATATTTTTCTTACAAGTGTCCTATCTTTTTCATATTCCCTTTGAATTCTGTTTATCTCAATTCTCACATGCTCTTCTCCTACTATCTGACTTGGAATCATCAATTTGTTCGCCAACTATATGCTAGAAAAACATCCATGCTTTACAGTCCTATTTATCTGATGTGCAGCTTTCAGAGCTTTCCTTTCCTCATCTGTGAGACAGGGATAATAAATAGCACTCCTCACAGACACAGTGTAGGCACTGAACAGAAGCACATAATGGAAAGCACTTTGGAAGCTGTATTACATTAAACAAATGTTAGGCATTATTAATACAAAGAACACTACAGAGTCTTTAAAATATGAAGACTAAGTGATTTCTACTGTGCATCATAAACCAGCCCAAGAATTACCTCATTCTGCTCCTGTTCTCCAATTTTTACAGCAGCAGGTGTTGATATATACAGCAGTAAGAACTGAATGCATTAGGAAACCTAAGAACTCATAATAGCTATAGGCATTTGATATGTAAGCCTCTGAAGACACTCAACATTTTTGTCAAATTCTTCAACACCCTTGTCAAGTTCCCTTCTTTCTTTAATGGACTGGAAATAAAGCTTTTTTCTTAGATTTGGAAAGAGATTGCAAACTAATAGCTTATTGGCTAAATTTGGCTCTCCAATATCAATTTCACTTGACAGATAGTGACCTTTTAAAAAAATTGGATATGAATGGATTTAGACAGTATTGTAGGTCAGGTTTTCCCAGAGCACACTTTGAGCCAGAGATTTAGGCCCATGTGATCTATTAAGCAAGCACACCTAGCAGAGACTGGCAAAGGTGTTGGGAACAGGATAGGGAAGGGGGGAATCCAGCAAGAGGGCATCACTAAGTGATGTCCCAGATTCAGCCTGATCCCACAGGGAGCACTGAAACATAAACCTCAGAGTTTATCTTGCATAGAGTTAAAGGAAGTGGGGTTTTTTTCTTTATTAAAATACTGAATTTATTTCACATGTATATTTTTGTCTTCTCACCATCTCCATGTCTGACCACCACTCCTACTATGTCCTATCATAACATTCCATACATACTGAAAACCAAGCAAAGGGTGGAGTTCCAGCTTTAAAAACTAAACAGGCATTTTAGACAACACATTCTTGGCAATGGAACCTGGACAACATTTATCAAACACGGTAGGGAAAGTTCTCACTTTGCATTATAAAAAGGATAGCCAGATATCAACTGTTACAGAAATGAAATAAGGTGGAAAACTTTAACAAACTGTTTAAATTGTTTTCTTAAAGAGACTTCCTGCACTGCCAGAGATCTTGAATAGCCTCCTGGTCAATCATCTGGAAGCAATGCTTTAAATAATTGATGAACTTGGCTTCCTCTTCAGGATGAGAACCGCCTTTTTCTATACTTGCTTGCATTTTTGCTTTAATATCTTCTACAGAACTAGGTCCTTTGGGTATTCTAGGAGTCTTTTTTTGGTTTTGCAGGATTCTTGGCCCTTTGTTCTTGGTGTTGATGGTTTTGAGTCTTTTCCATTCTGGTTTGATTTTTGTGCATTTTTGGCTGGAGTATCTCATATCAATTTCTTCACTGAAGCTTTCTCTTTAGTTTCCTCATCATCAAAATCATCATCATCATTATCATCTTCCTCAGCAGCTAGTTTTACTTTTTTCTGTGGAACCTTGCTACCACTTCCAGGGGCAGATTGCTTTCCAGATATATTTAGGGGTTTTACATCCTCTTCCTCCTCCTCATCTAATTCTGCATCTTCCTCCACAACTACTAAGTGCTGTCCACTAATACGCACAGGCTCTGAACCACACTTCAACCTTAAGACCACAGGTGGTGTAATTTCAGAGCCCCCAAGGGAAACCGTTGGCTGTACAGACATTTTCAAAGTTGCTAGATTATTTAATTGGACTGCCTTCATAATTCATTTCCACTGCTTCCCCAGTGAGCAATTCATCCTTTGCACCAGCCCCTAAACTGACTGTTCTTAATGACATCTGATGCTCATTTTCATCACTATCCACCTTAAAAGTGGTAATCTTTGCTGGCCTTTAGTTCACAACCAAAAAGATAGTTCTGGGGCCTCAGGGGGCTTATGTCAATATCCATCAAATCTTCTATGGAGTGGTGGCACACACTTAGGTGGGAGAGAACACGGATGGAAATAAACAGCTACTGCTCCCAGAGAACAGACTCACAGGATGGAATCACCAGGGCAGGAAGTGGTTTTTTACACTCCCATTCCATTGGCTATGGGTGGCCAGGAAGACAGGAGGGTGTAATGTCCAGATGCTTTTGCTGCCATTATCAGCGATTGACCCCGGGGCCAAGAACAAACCTCTCAAAATCACAGAGGTGAAATATAGCTATAAAGCATGTAGGAACTGGGGGCTGAGTGCAGAGTGGGCAAAAGTGATGTGAAGAATCCTCTGCAGTCACCAACAAAATCCACTACAAATAGGTTACCTGCTCTGTAGTCTGCCACAGCCCCTATTCCCAATGTTCAGCCTTTGCCAGCTGCAGCTCCAGGGTTTATGTCACGGAGAGGCTTAGGGGTGCCACTGTGATTGGAAAGGGAGCACTGTCTCTGGGCTGTATTTACTTAGCACTTTATCCAAATGACAAAACATCTGCTGTCCACACCTGAGAATAGAAAGTGTGGTGAGGATTGTAGAAGTTTGTGTTAAAGTCCTCCCTCTCCAAGATTTCCTTCATCTTCACCACCACATTTAGCCACTTCATGGATTTGGCCTGGCTCCTAAAGGAATTTCAGTTCAGTAACTGCATAACTTGTGTGATAAAAGCTTGCTGAGTTGATGAAATGTCAGAACTGAAAAGACTTAGACCATTTAGACCTCTCCCTTAACTTTACAGTTTAACAAAGGAGGCTCCAAGAAGCTATAACTCTCATGAAGTGGAAGAGCTAATTGTCAGAGAGACAGTGTAGCTCTGATGACTCCTGACTCCAGTGGGCTGCTTGTCTTGGGGCCCAGTGATCTCCTCTGCTTCTACAGGGAAGCTACCACTGGGCTGACTCCAAGAAAAACTTATGAAATCATAGAGCACAAGGTAAAGGTTTAAATGTGGTTATGACCTCAAAAAATATCTTGTCCTGCTGAAACTGATGAGCTTTGATGGTTGGCAGCTGCAGGTTATTACACAGAAAATGGAGGGCATTAAACCTAGCACTCTCTATGATGCCTTTCTAACATCTCCTAAATGTATTTTATATCCTTAATGTTCACCACACTTTCATCGGGTAAGGGCTAGCTTGATTTTACTCCACTGGAGCTGATGACTGAAGTAGTTGATAAACTTGTCTTATGCCTCACATTTTATTTATTTATTTATTTAATTTATATATTAATTGGTACATTTTAGGTATACGATACATTTACATTTATCATTGGGTGTTTGTACCTGAACATGATGTATCTTAGTTCTTACTTTTTTCCCCATTACCTGTGTGCCCTTCACCCCCACCACCCTTCCCTATTTACATAGACTTTATTTCCATTTTTTTTGTTTCATTCTCATAATTTTTCCTTTCCTTTCTTCCCTTTCCCCTTTCCCTCCTGCCACCCCTCCACCTTTGGACCTTTTCCTATTTCAGATTATCAAATATTCATTTTAATCATTTTCATCCTTATTTACACTTTCCGTTTCTCACACTAGATATACTATTCGGTATTTACATTATTTATTTGACTTAAGAGTATGGCCTCAATATGCATCCATTTAGCTATAAATGACTCTAGTTTCTCGTTCTTTACGGCTGAGTACTACTCCATTTTATAAAAAACCTACATCTTCTTTATCCAGTTTCCAGTTGATGGGCATTTGGGCTGTTTCCAAACCTTAACTATTACAAACTGTGCCCCTATAAACATAGGTGCACATATATCGCTGTGGTATGATTCTTTTAATTCTTTGGGGAAGATACCCAGCAGGGGCATAGCTGGGTGAAATGGGACCTCTAGTCCTAGTTCTTAGAGGTATTTCCATACAGATTTCCACAGTGGTTGCACCAGTTTGCACTCCCACCAATAATGGAGAAGGGTGCCTTCCTCTCCACACCCCGCCAGCATTTGTTATTGGCTGATTTCATGATAGCAGCCATTCTTTCTGGGGTGAGGTGGAATCTCAGCACTGTTTTCATCTGCATCTCTCAAATGACCAGTGTTGTTGAACATTTTTTCATATACTTATTTGCTGTTTTTACTTCTTTGTCTGAGAAATGTCTGTTCATTTCAGATGCCCATTTTTGAATTGGGTCTTTGAATTTGGGGGGGGGGTCTGATTTTTTTCAATTCTTTATATATTCTAGATAGTAGACCTTTGTCTGAGGTACAGCTGCTAAAAATTTCTTCCCATATTGTAGGTTGTCTCTTAGCTCTGTTGGTAGTTTCTTTTGCAGTGCAGAAGCTTTTTAATAAGATGAGATCCCAGATTCTTTGTGTTAGCTCCTGTGCTATTGAAGTTTTATTCATAAAGTCTTTTCCTATGCCAATGTCATTGAGAGTTCTACCTAACTTATCTTCCAGCAAGTTTACTGTTACTGTCTTGATATTTAGCTCTTTAATTCACTTTGATCTTAGTTTAGTGCACGGTGATAGGTATGGGTCTAGTTTTAATCTTTGGCAGGTTGAAATCCAGTTTTTCTAATACCATTTATTGAACAGGCTATCTTTTCTCCAATGAGGGCAATTATGCCTCACATTTAAAAAATGTAAATGACTCCTGAATGATTTCAATGACCAGGTTGTGGAGGATACATCCCTAGACATGAAAATGCCAATTCAATGAGATAGTGACCAAACTAACATTTAGCACTGTGTGTGGGATAAAGAAAGCTGTCAATAAAATTTTTAAACAAAAACAAAAGTTATATCAAGGGCCAAGGGCCTCTAATTTAGGTTGGAGGAATATCTTGAGATGCTTTTCATTTCAATGTTTTCCAACATTTACATAGGAAGCAAGAAACTTGACCTGTCTTCTTGTTGAAGCAAGTCTCACAAGGAGACCCAGGGAAGTCAGGCTGAAAAGTGGACACTCTTAGAAACTGCACCAAGACAGAGGAGACTCCCAACCAACTAGAAGACAAATCTGTGGTTTGAAATATGAGGGTCCATGTCGACTGATGGGCTGAATCTTAGAGATGGGGTAGGAGCAGTGGGAACTTGGCAATAAATGTCAGGGGATAAGAGAGAGAGACAGCCTAGAGATCAAGAGGGAGACTCACAATTCCAATTTCAACTGTTCTGTAGCTTGATGGACCTTTCTTGGTCTAGGGAGGGGGCTAATAGCAGCAGCTTCTGGTCTAAGTAATTGATATTCACACGCTATGAAAACCTGGAAACAAAGTGTTGCCGGCAAACCCCAAGGTTTCTCTGGAAAGCAAACAATTAGCCTAGTATGGAAAACGTCTCTCATTTTGAATATCAAACATTTTGACAAATAATGATGAGTATGATTGATTTGGTTGTTAAACCATACAAATGTAATCCATATATATGGTTTCCTTTCTTTCCCCTTTGGAAGGCAGTATTCTTTTAACTATAGAGACTAGCAAAAGATCCATGCTTCCAAAGGTATCCCCCAGCATCCTCCATCTCTCCATTAGTCACCTTCACCTTCTGCTAGTGTTTCTGAGGTTTGGTCCACATAATGGGATGACCAAGTGTGACAACAGGGTGGTTCAAGGTCACACATGCATGCGCTCTCGTGAGCGCACACACACACACACACACACACATACTCACCCCACTGAACATGGTTGGAAAAGGTCAAGCAGATAGAGGTAAATTTTGTTTATGGAAATGTTAGGTAATTTTAGCATAGCTTTGTAAGGAAGAAAAGTAAACATTCAATTTCTCCCTCCCCTGGATAGTGTAGGGGTAGAAAGGAGTGACTTCTCCTTTTTGCAATTCCCCATATGAAAAAAAGACCGCTTCCTGTTGTTAATAGGCACATTTACTAAGCACAGGCTTATTTCCCAAACACATGATCATTCCAGGCTGGGGAGGAAAAAAATTCTAAGGAAGGAAATATTTCTTCAATTAGCATAGTCTTGTCTCCAATCCTTGGAGTCAATAGGTCTCCACTGATTGTGTAAAACTACATTTGATTTCTGTCCTGCTCTCTTTCTATACCTACCATAAAAATAAAGAAAGCTGTACTGGTCTCAGTGACTAATTTCTTTTTCATAACACAAAGGACTCTGAATTACATTTAAATTATTTCAGTTCAGCCATAGGCAACTATTTTAACTTTTTTTTTTTGCATCTACAATACCCTAACTGCAAAATGTTTCATAAATATGTATTTATGATGACAATGAGTAAGAAAGACTAATTTAAACTCTTTTTGGTATTTATTCCTCTCATTTCTCTGCTGCCAGTATCCTTCTGCAAGGCAATGGTTCTGAATCAAATTTCAAACTAGATCAAGATGTCCTAAGTCATGTCTGCACTCTGTGCTTGTTGCCTTCCTCCATCCATGCCAGAGAGAGCTCATTCCTTAGAACCTGGTGGTCCTATCCCTCTCTAGCAAAACTTACTCTCAGTTTTCTGTAGTAGAGTAGAATCATTAAGAGCTTAAAGAGTTACCCTTCTCAAGCCTATAGTTAGAACAGACATTGCCAACTAAAATTCTCACTGGAGTAGACAGCTGACTTAAACAAGGAAAGTGTGTCAGCGAGGTAGAAAAGAGAGCGTGTAGTGTCTAGAGGGAAACAGGTACTCAGCTCCAGCTGACTGTGACAATGAAGGAATGGTGGCCCAGTATTGGCAGGCCTTTCTGTTTTTCAAGAAAAGCTAGAAAGCTGTTTTAGATGAAATGTTTGAACTTTTTAGTGAGGTACATAACATATCACTTAGGTAAATTAGAACACAAGTACACAATCCCCTCCAAGAAAAAGTGAATATGTCTATTTAAAAACTGTACAAGAATGTTCATAGCAGTTTTATTCATAAAAACTAAGAAACTAGAAACAAGCCAAATGGCCTTGTTGTCTTCTGAGATTAACACCCAACACACTCATTGAGAAGATGAAGCTGAGCAAAAGCTACCTGGACAGTTTTTAAAGTGTCTCAGAGGGGTCAAGGGAAGTTAGCGTGTTTACTGAGATTTTGAGTTCTGTTTCAGAGATGGGTCTTTAAGGATAAGGACTACGTGAGAATATGATGTATTTAAGGGGTGATGAACATGGCTAGAAAAAGCTAAAGGTTTAGAGATGAGGGGTGTAAATCGTTGTCTGAAGCTCTGCCCTACAGAATTTCTTTCAGGAAGATCCTACGATTAATAATAAAGGGGGTTGTGATTCTTATTTGCCTAGATAAAAATGTCTTAAAATACTAAGTTTATATGGATGACACCAGTGGCATAGGGAAATAATGTTGATATAGACAATAAACTGTATGGATGAAGGGGGTTTGGGTTCTCACCTTTGACAAAAGAAAAGATTTTTTAAAAATACTGCTCAGGATTGAAAAGGAACCAACTAGCCAGGTATGGTGGCCCACACTCATAATCCCAGCACATGGGAGGCTGAAGCAGGAAAATTGTTAAAAGTTTGAGGCCAGTCTGGGCTACATAATGAGTTTAAGGTCAGCTTCAACTACATAGTGAGACCCTGCCTAAAAAAACAAAATAAAAAACAACCAACTATTGTATACATAATAGCATGGATAAATCTTATAGGCAAAAGCATGCATGAACGAAGCTGAATGGAGAGGAGAGCACATTGTGTGATATGCTGGAAAACATAAAATTCAACAACAGGTAAAACAGAACTATAGAGACAGAAGCCAGTTAGTGGTTACCTCTGCAGGAGCAGCACAAGTGGTAGTGGTGGTATTACCTGGGAAGGGGTCCAAAAGAACTCTACAGAAGGTTGAAAATATTTTATATCTGGGCAATGATTACATGGAAATATCAGCATCTATATCTATTTATATAGATGAAGCTATGTATATCCACCCAATCATTCAGCTCTCTACCTAAAATTAGCATACCTTAATATGTGTCTTCAGTTAAAAACATATGCACAAAATATCACCATTTGCCAAGAACACATTTAAATAAAAAGATATGCATTACACACATTAAAATAGTTATTCATGTTGGGGGAGGGGAAAAATAAGTGCGAGCTATATTAATGAAAGGAAATTATGAAAACAAACACGAAAGGTTATTGTCAAAATCAAAGGTGACAATACATCATGAACTACAATGGTATAATGTTTCACTTCTCCTCTTGAGATCCAAAGTTATGTATATTTAAAAGGTAAGTTTTTTAAAGGTAAAAGTCAAATATAAAATGTACATGTGTCAACTGTATTATTTAACTAATCAATGAGGAAAACAATGAGGTATTGCAATTCAAACCTGGTGAAGAGCCTGCCTACACTGTGAGCAAACGAACTAGGTGAAAGCTGAAAACAGCTCAGCACTTTCCCCAAACCAAGTTCATTCTGCCAAATGTTTTACTTATTATGCAAATGTTGGGATAATGTTAAACATTCCCAGAACTTTGTAGTCTTCAGAGCTGGAAGAAGATAGCAGTATCAGGTAATTTTAATTTCCTCAATTTACAGTAAGCAACATTTTGTTCATACCTATTACCATTTTCTATTGGTAGGTAACTTATGCTCAAAATCAAAAGACAATTTAAAGAGCAGAGATTTGGTTAGGGAAAGAATAATTCTTAAATGAATTTCTTAGCAGATGCAAAACAAATCTATCACAAAACAGAACTATCAATCTATCTATGAAAGAGTATCTGATATAAGTTTTCTACAACTAATAGAATGATTTGAAAAAGTAAAAAAGCTCAAAGACAGAAAAGGGAAGTTGTTACTTGGATGGGTGAACTAGAGAACTCATCATTCCAAGGCTCTTTGCACATACTCATAAAAATAACACTAGGCAAGGGCCGGGGATTTAGCTCAGTGGTTCTGCCTCCTGCCTTGCAAGCGCAAGGACCCCAGTTGATCCCCGGTATAAAAAAGAAAAAATTAACACAAGGTGGTTTAAATAAAACATATATGCAGGCCTATTTTAATCTCAAGAATCTCAAATTTTCAAGTGCTCGTTTAGAATGTGAAATGTTGGCATGCAAAGGGATCTTAAAGGTCATTTATTTTAAAAAGACCCACAGCAACAAGAATGGCATTTTCATGTAGATTGCTGGCTACTAGTCAGCAAGAGGGAGTCATTTTAAGAGACAGCTTTGTTTTCCAAGTGTCCAGAAATTACCCCATTTTAGTCACTTATTTTTCTGTTGGACTTGATTCTGAGATCTTATTTCATTGTGCAATTTTTTAAAATCTCATATGAGAGCCACTCATGTGGACCTCTGTTGGAATTTCAAGATGTTTTTCAGCCTGCCATTCCATCGGTGAGTGCGGGCAGATCCCAGGGAGCAGCTGTGTGCCCCAGACCTGCACGGCTGCAGGCGGATCCCAGCCCAGGGTCCACCCAGAAACCAGAGGCTCTGGCACACACCCCCCAGGCCAGGAGTCTGTCCAGAGAGGAGCTGCACGGGCATGCAGGCTCCCACCAGAGGCTCGCCATACCATCGGCCACAGGCAGGGACCTGCCTGGAGAACAGCTGTACAGGAACACAAGCAACACCCAGAGGCTAGCCCCAAAACCATTGATAGGTGCGAGGAGACCCTAGCCAAAGCCTGTGCAGACAACAGAAACTGGGGTGCACAGTCCCCAACCAAAGGCCCTCCCAGACAATAGCTACATAGGGACTACAGTGAGAGGCATGCCTAGATACCATCCCAAGTGTGCTCAGGCCCCAGCCAGAAGCCCCGCCAGATAACAGGTCAGCTTTGGGATCTAGAAGACCACCACTCTAAACCCAGGAATTGGTGTACTGGTGAGCAGCAGAGCAAAAGCTGCTCAGTGGCTTGCTGAAAATTCAAAACCACTGGGTTAACAAAAAGTTGCCTCAACAAAGAAACAGCAGGCTGCATCTGTTGAAATGAGAAGACACTTAAATAACTCCCCAAAACAGACTTCCAGATCATCTATGGGAACCCCAAAGGGCAAACAAGCAATATTGATACTCAACCACCTGGACTCCCTGAACTGGAAACAAAAGGGGACCTGGAAAAAATGAAATCAGAAATACTTTCTCAGATAACAGCAGAGGTTATGCCCATAGTACAAGACATGATTAATAAAGCTAGAGTAGGGCCAGGGATTTAGCTCAGTGGTTCCGGCGCCTGCCTCGCAAGCGCAAAGTCCTGAGTTCGATCGCTGGTACCAAAATAAATAAATAAATAAATAAATAAATAAATAAATAAATAAATAAATCTAGAGTGGACACAGATAAAAAAATAGAGGAGCTGAGGAATATGATGGAATCCCAACATAGGAAACAAATGGAATCCATAAAACAGATGCAAACAGATTTCCAGGAGATTAAAAACTTCATTGAAAGTTTACACAAGAGAATGAGCCAATGCGAGGATAGAATTTCAGATATAGAAGATAGGATTGCAATTAGTGACCAGGAAAAAAATTTCTTAAAAATAGTAATGGACCAAGACCAAGAGAAATCAATCCTGCAGCTGCTAGATGAGTCAAAGAAGAATAACATCAGAGTGATTGGAGTCAAGGAAGAAACAGGAGCGAGTGCAGATGGCATAAAAAAAAAACTGTTCACAGAAGTAATGGCAGAAAACTTCTCAAGGAGGGGGAAAGAATTTGACATCCAGATAAGTGAGGCATATAGGACTCCAACTAGCCTTGATCAAAAAAAGTCAACACATAGGCATATAATGGTGAAGATTCCAGAAACCCAACTTTTACAAGCAGTTAGAGAAAAGAAAAAATACATACAATGGAAAGCCCATCAGAATCACAGAAGACTTCTCAATATAAACCCACAAGGCAAGAAGAGCTCCAATGTATTTCAAGCCCTAAAGGAAAACAACTTCCAACCTAGATTGATGTATCCTGCAAAACTATCTTTCAAAACTGATGGAGAAATAAGATATTTTCATGACAAAGAGCACCTTAGCAACTTCACGAATACCAAACCAGGACTGAAAAAAATTTTAAACAATATCCTAGGAAGAGACAATGAGGATCACAACCCCAAGATGCTAGGCAGAATGAATCTACCAGGCACCACAAGAAATTAAATGCAAAAGGGGAGACTCCAACAAAAAGGAAAAGTCATGACAAGGATAAGTCAATACATATCAGTTTTAACCATCAATGCTAATGGTCATAATTCACCAGTCAAAAGAAATAGATTTGCAGAATGGGTCAAGAAGCAAGATCCAACAATATGCTGCATACAAGAAACACACTTAATTCAAAAAGAAACTCATAGGGCCAGGGATTTAGCTCAGTGGTTCTGCCAATTGACTTGCAACCGCAAGGTCCCAAGTTAGATCCCCAGTACCAAAAAAAAAAAAAGAAACTCATAGACTGGAAGTTAAAGGGTGAAAAACAATACTCCATGTAATAGGAATCTGAAAAAAAGCAGGAGTAGCTATACTCTTTGCAGATCAAGAGGATTTCAAAGCAACACTGATGAAGAGAGACAAAGAAGGACACTACATCCTGTAAAGGGAACAATCCAAGAGGTAGAGATGACAATCATTAATATATACCAAACACTAGTGGACCCAACTATATAAAACAAATACTAATAGACATGAAAAGTCATATATGCACTAATACAATAGTAGTGGGGGGACCTCAATACCCCACTGTCACAAATAGATCAACTAGACAAAAAATAAGTAATGAAATACTAGAACTCAATCAGACTCTTGAACAAATGAACTTAACAGATGTTTACAGAGTGTTCCACCCACAAAATCAGAATACACAATCTTTTCAGCTGCACACAGGTCATTCTCCAAAATAGACCACATACTAACTCACAGAACGTGTTTAAGTAAGTACAAAGGAACTGAAGTTATCCCCTGTATATTACAAGACCATAGTGCAGTGAAATTGGAGATCCATAGCAAAAGAAATGACAAAAATTACATGAACACATGGAAAATGCACAACACACTTCTGAATAACCAATGGGTCACAGAAGAAATTAAAGAAGAAATCAGACAATTCCTACAACTAAATGACAATGCCAATACAACATATCAGAATCTATGGGACACAATGAAAGCAGTCTTACAAGAAAAATTCATAGCAATGAATACTCATATTGGGAAAACAGAGAGAGCTCAATTACACAACCTGATGCTGAACCTCAAGCTTCTAGAAAAAGAAGACCAGGACAAACCCAAAGCTCATACAAGGGAGGAAATTATGAAGATCAGGGCAGAAATCAATGCAATGAAAACTAGGAGAATAATACAAAAAAATCAATGAAGCCAAGAGTTGGTTCTTCAAAAGAATAAACAAAATTGACAAACCCTTAGCCAAACTTATCAGAAAAAGGAAAGAAAAGGCCCAAATCCATGCAATTAGCAATGAAAAGGGTGAAATTACAACAGACCCAGAAGAAATCCGGAGCATCATCAATACCTACTTCCAGAACCTATATGCCAATAAGATGGACAACACAGAAGAAATGGACAGATTCAAAGGTACATATCAATTATCAAAGTTGAACGAAATGACCTAAAAATTCTAAACACCCCAATATCAATCAGCAAAATGAAAATGTAATTAAAAACTTACCAAGAAAAGCGTGGGTCCTGAAGGCTTCACTGCTGAACTGGACAAGACATTTAGAGAGGAACTACTGCCGCTACTGTTTAAACTCTTCAATGAAATTGGAAGGTAAGCAATATTCCTGAATTCATTCCTGGAAGCAAGCATCACCTTGATTCCCCAAAGCAGAGAAAGACCCAACTGAAAAAGAGAACTGTAGGCCAATCTCACTAATGAACATAGATGCAAAAATCCTTAATAAGATACTGGCAAATAGAATGCAGAAGATCATCAAAAAGATCATACACCCTGACCAAGTGGGATTCATCCCAGGGATGCAGGGATGGTTCAACATATGCAAATCAATAAATGTAATGCACTATATCAATACAGCTAAGGACAAAAACCATGCGATCATCTCAATAGATACAGAAAAAGCATTTGACAAAATCCAACATACATTTATAATAAAAACCGTACAAAAATTGGAATAGATGGACTCTATCTCAATCTGATAAAAATCATCTATGAAAAACCAACAGCCAATATCATACTAAATGGTCAAAAACTGAAATCCTTCACACTAAAATCAGGAACAAGACAAGGATGTCCACTATCACCACTCCTGTTCAATATAGTTTTGGAAACATTAGTCACAGCAATTAGACAAGAGAAAGAAATAAAAGGAATAAAGGTAGGAAATGAAGAAGTCAAATTGTCATTATTTTCAGATGACATGATACACTATATAGAAGACTCTAAGATCTCCACCAAGTCTTCTAGACTTAATAACCAAATTCAGTAGAGTAGCTGGATACAAGGTCAACACACAAAAATCAGTAGCTTTTCTGTACACAAAAAAAACCAGACTCACTAAGAGAGAAATGGGGCAAACAATTTCCTCCACAATAGCATCCAAAAAATTGAAACACTTAGGAATCAACCTAACAAAAGAAAATCAAAGACCTCTTCTCTGAAAACTACAGCACACTGAAAAAAGAGATTGAAGACAATGTCAGAAAATTGAAAGACATCCCTTGTTCCTGAGTAGCATGAATCAACATAATGAAAATGGCCATACTTTCAAAACTGCTATATAGACTAAATGCAATTCCAATTGAAATCCTGGCAGCATACTTCACAGACCTGGAGAAAACAATCCAAAAATTCATTTGGAACAAGAAGAGACCTAGAATAGCACAAGCAATAATACTAGGCAATAAAGACAAGGTAGGGGGTAACACAATCCCCAACTTGAAACTATACTACAAAGCTACTATTGTAAAAACTGCATGGTACTGGCAAAGAAACAGACCTGATAACCAGTGGAAAAGATTAGCAGATGCAGAAAATATTCCAGACACACTCAGCCAACTCATTTTTGACAAAGGAGCCAAACACCCTCACTGGAGGAAAGATAACCTCTTTAATAAATGGTGCTGGAAAAATTGGGTTTCAACTTGTCAAAGATTAAAACTAGACCTATATCTCTCACCATGCAGTAAAGTAAAATCAAAATGTATTAAAGATCTAAACATTAAAACATAAATGCTGAACGGTCTGGAAGAGAGGTTAGGTAGAACTCTTGAAACTCTTGGTTTAGGAGATTTTATGAACAAAACCTCAGTTGTCCATGAACTAGCACAATCAACAAGTGGGATCTCTTCTTATTAAAAAGCTTCTGCACAGCAAGAGAAACCACAACAGTGTGAAGAGACAACCCACAATGTGGGAAAAAATTTTCACCTGCTGCACCTCAGACAAAGGTCTACTATCTCGAATCTATAAAGAATTTAAAAAAATCAGACCTCCCAAATTTAAAGACCCAATCCAAAAATGGGCATCTGAAATGAACAGACATTTCTCAGACAAAGAAGTAGAAATAGCAAATAAATACATGAAAAAATGTTCAACATCACTGGTCATTCAAGAGATGCAAATGAACATGATGCTGAGATTCCACCTCACCCCAGAAAGGATGGCTGCTATCGAGAAATCAACCAATAATAAATGGTGGCAGGGCTGTGGGAAAAGAGGAACACTGTGGGAATGCAGACTGGTGCAACCACTATGGAAATCAGTATGGAGATACCTCAAAGAACTAGGACTGGAAGTCCCATTTGACCCAGCTACTCCCCTGCTGGGTATCTTCCCCAAAGAGTTAAAAGAATAACACCACAATAATAGATGTGCACTCATGTTCATAGCAGTACACTTTGTGATAGCTAGAACTTGGAAACAATGCAAATGCCCATCTGTGGGAAATGGCAGAATTCAGCTATCTAGTTGTAAGAGTAGATCACAAGAAGTTTGTTAACTAAGAGAATTAAGTCGTTTCTGGGAAATTATACAAGTCTGTTTGTTAAAAGAATGCCAGAAACCTTTGAGACCTTGTAAAAGTCTCATGGGAGAAAAACAGGTTTTCCTAGTTTTCTTATTTACCATTTTCTGAGATCAGAGGACCATGACCCAATGACTCTATGGGTGATAAGAGAGAGACCTTACTTACCCAGTACAGTGGTCTGGTGGTCTGGTGTCCCCTGTGTCTTTGTAGTGTGGAACCAGGTGGCAGTACAGCCAAGAGGCCAGAGGAGCAGGGAGGGGTGAGTCCTGCAGGTGCCTATGTGGCTAAGTGGATCACTGCCGGGGGCGCGGGCTGGATGCAGTGGGTTCCCTGCGACCTGGGACCCCTCTCCAGAATAGGCAGATGTGCCTGGCTCAAAACCACATCTTCTTTATCCAGTTTCCACTTGATGGGTACTTGGGCTGTTTCCATGCTTTCGCTATTACAAACTGTGCCTCTATGCACATGGGGTGCACATATATCGCTGTGGTATGACTCGTTTACTTCTTTTGGGAAGATACCCAGAAGGGGAATAGCTGGGTCAAATGGGACCTCTAGTTCCAGTTCTTTGAGCTATCTCCATACTGATTTCCACAGTGGTGGCACCACTCTGCACCCCCACCAACAGTGGAGAAGGTTTTCTTTCTCCCCACAACCACGCCAACTTTTGTTGTTGGTTCATTTCTTGATAGCAGCCATTCTTTCTGGGTAGAGGTGGAATCTCAGTGTTGTTTTCATCTGCACCTCTTGAACGACCAGTGATGTTGACCATTTTTTCATATGTTTACTGGATGCTTTTACTTCTTTGTCTGAGAAATGTCTGTTTATTTCAGAAGCCCATTTTTGAATTGGGTCTTTAAATTTGCAGGGTTTAACTTTTTTTAAGTTCTTTTTATACTCTAGATAGTAGTCCTTTGTCTCAGGTACAGCTGCTAAAAAATTTTTCCCACACTGTAGGTTGGCTCTTAGCTCTGTTGGTGGTTTCTCTTGCAGGGCAGAAGCTTTATAATAAGATGACATCCCAATCATTGATACTTTGTGCTAGTTCCCATTCTACTGAGGTTTTGTTCATAAAGTCTTTTCCTATGCCAATGTCTTCAAGAGTTCTATCTAACATATCTTCCAGCAAGTTTAGTGTTTGTGTTTTAATATTTAGATCTTTAATCCACTTTGATCTTAGTTTAGTGCATGGTGATAGATATGGGTCTAGTTTTAATCTTTGTCAGGTTGAAATCCAGTTTTTCCAACACCATTTATTAAAGAGGCTAGCTTTCCTCCAGTGAGGATGGTTGGCTCCTTTGTCAGAAACACTGGAGCTGTCTCTGGATCTTCTCATCTAGTCCACTGATCCTTGGGTCTGTTTCTTTGCCAGTACCATGCTGTGTTTTATCACAGTGGCTTTGGAGTCTAGTTTCAAGGTGGGGATTGTGATACCCCCTGCCATGTCTCTGTTGCCTAGAATTGCTTTTGCTATTCTAGGTCTCTTCTGGTTCCAAATGAACTTTTGGATTGTTTTCTGGAGTTCTGTGAAGTATATTGTTGGAATTTCAATCGACATGGCATTAAATCTATATAGCAGTTTTGGAAGTATGGCCATTTTCACTATATTGGTTCTTCCTACCCAGAAGCAAGGGATTTCTTTCCATTTTCTTGTATCCTCTTCGATCTCTGTTTTCAGAGTGCTGTAGTTTTCAGTGTAGAGGTCTTTTGCTTCCTTTGATAGATTGATTCCTAGATACTTCTTTTGGGGGGATGCTATTCTGAAAGGAATTGTTTCCCTAATTTCTCTCTCAGTGAGTCTGGTATTTGTGTACTAGAAGGCTATTGTTTTTTGAGTGTCTACCTTGTATCCAGCTACTCTACTGAATCTGTCAATTAAGTCTAGAAGTCTTTTGGTGGAGTTTTTGGGGTCTTCTTTGTAAAGTATCATATCGTCAGCAAATAATGACAGTTTAACTTCTTCCTTTCCTATCTTTATTCCTTTTATTTCTTTCTCTTGTCTAACTGCTGTGGCTAATGTTTCCAGAACTATATTGAACAGGAGTGGTGATAGTGGGCATCCTTGTCTTGTTCCTGATTTTAGCATGAAAGTTTTCAGTTTTTGACCATTTAGTATGTTGTTGGCTGTTGGTTTTTCATAGATAGCCTTAATCAGGTTGAGATAAAGACCTTCTATGCCAATTTTCTGTAGGGTTTTTTTGTCATGAATGGGTGTTGGATTTAGTCGATTGCCTTTTCTGTATCTATTGAGATGATCATATGGTTTTTGTTCTTGACTCTGTTAATATAGTGTATTACATTTATTGATTTACGAATGCTGAACCGTCCTTGCATCCCTGTGATAGATCCGACTTGGTCAGGGTATATGATCTTCTTGATGACCCTCTGTATTCTGTTTGCCAGTATCTTGTTGAGGATTTTTGCATCTATGTTCATTAGGGAGATTGGCCTGTAGTTCTCTTTCTGGGTTGGGTCTTTCCCTGGTTTTGGAATCAAAGCAACACTTGCTTCCAGGAATGAATTTGGAAGCCTTGCTTCCCTTTCAATTTCCTTGCTGAGTTGAAAGAGTAATGGCAATAGTTCTTCTTTAAATGTCTTGTAGAATTCAACAGTGAAGCCATCAGGACCTGGACTTTTCTAGGCATTCTCTTGCATTTCTGACTATTATATTTCTAGGTGTAGCTTTTTGATGATAGTGGTTATTTGAAGTTCTCTATGCCTCATTTATCTATATGTCAAATTCTCTACCTCTGTCTGGGAAGCTTTTCTCCATCACTTTTGTGAACAGTTTTTTTGCTATGTCATTTGTACTTTCTTCTGCTTTTTCGTGTACTCCTATTAGTCTTAAGTTATTCTTCTTTGCATCGTCTAGCAGCTGCTGGATTGATTTCTCATGGTCTCTTTCTATTTTTAAGAAATCTCTGTTCTGGGCCGCGTATTTAGCCCAGTGGTTTTACCCCCTGCTGCACAAGCACAAGGATCCAAATTCTATCCCCAGTACAAACAAAACAAAACAAAACACCACAAATCTCTGTTTTATTGGTCTTTAACCACAATCCTGTCTTCTGTATCTGATATTGTATCTTCACTGTCACTCAATCTGCTGTGAATACTTTCAATGGTGTTTTTAATCTCCTGAATATCTGTTTGAATCTGTTTCATGGATTCCATTTATTTCCTATGTTGCAGGATCATGATTTCCATTTCTTTCTTATGCTGGGCATTTATGGCTTCCAGCATGGTTCTGAGGTCATCTTTTTCAATCCATCTCTGTTCTAAAGCCTCTAATCATGTCTTTCACTCTGCTCACCATCTCTGTAGTCATCTGGGAAATTATTTCTGTTTTGAATTTTTCTAGAGCCTCATTCATCTGTTTTGTTACTTCCTGTGGTATCAGTTCAGGGTGTCCAAGTGATTAATTATCATATTTTTCCACCTCGTTTCCCCCAGAATTTGCCTTTGGTGAGCTGGAAGTCTGTGTTTGTGTCCTGCCAAGGTGTCTTCTCATATTTAACACTGTTGTTGGTGTTGTTTTTTGCTGTAATTCCTGGGCTGATACTCCAATATTTCTTGAGTATCTTTATTACTGATGTTTAGAGCCCCTATGGAGTGATTGCTCCTCAGAGATATCTTCCAGGTATAGCTGGACTTTTTAGGCTTTGAGTCTCTAATGACTCTTAGGCAATCTTGTTTTCAGTATAGCAGGGAGGACAACTGATAAGATCAATCACAATACCTTACCCCAGTTGACACACTCAGTACCAAACACAGGAGGAGAAGATGGAATGAAAGAATAGAGACAGGTACAGAACAAACTTGACAATAGGGAAGCTAGAAATTGTATTCACCTTCCTATAAAAGTGACAGTTGAGCGGACAGAGAAGGGGAAAATTCAAAATGGGACAGGAACAGGAACAAAGAGGGAGAGAAATATAGGGACAGAAGGTACAGACAGAGAGAGAGAGAGAGAAAAGAAAAGAAAAACATATATATAAAACAAAACAAACAAACAAAAAAAGGTCTCCCTCAAGATATGTCTCTGCTGTCCTGGTAGGCAATGTAGGCAGCAGTGTGCAGTTCTAAGTCAATTAGTGTCAGCAAGCCAGTTGTAGTTTACTGAGATTCAGACTGATTTCTGGCTGCAAGGTCCAAGTTGAGGTGCCAGACTTCCTGCAGGATTAAATTCTGCAAGGCTCTACTGCAGGTTCCAACTGTACTCTCCCCTATTTGAGTCTGGGTTTCTATGGGAGGTGCTGATCCCACCAACTTACCAACCACAATGGTCCAGTGTGCTTTTATTGAAGAGATTTTCTTCACTTTCCTAGTGGGCTTCAATTTTCATTGAGGAGTGTCAGAAAGGCCCTCTCTGTTGTTCACTTCTGCTCTATCTTCTGGGGCTCATAACCATGGCCTTTATGTTCCCCCTGGCACCTCTGCTGTGCAGATTCAGATGCTGCACTGCATGGTGTGGCTTCTGTGCCATGTAGTCTCTGTTAGGGCACATGGGCTGCTGGCGTCTGTGCCTGGTCTTCAAATCATTTTTAAAAAGAAAATATTTTGAACATACAGTTCCCTTAGTTTTCTATGCCAGTCTTATTTACCACCTTAATTGCAAAGCCAACCACAATTCTGATGTCAATGTGTATCCTTCTTATAAATATTTTATGCTTATACCCTATATGTATATATTTATAAGGAGGCATTTAAAATTGTTTTATATTTTCAATGTTTATGTAAATATTATTGTACTATATGGCATCTCATCTACTGACTTGCTTTTTTCACAAAATGTTTTATTTTTGATGTTGATAACATCAAGTTTACTAATGTTCACTGCTGCATAGTATTCCATCCATTAAATATATATGTGTATTAATTTATTCATCCCTTTTGTTTATTAATCCAATACTTATGTTTCCAATTTGTCCTATCATAACACAATGATGCCAAAAACATCTTTGAATATGTATGTATGAGAGTTTCTGCAGAGATAAATATAGAAGTAGAATTTTTTTTTTGGTACTGGGGATCAAACTTGCAACCTTGAGCTGGTGGCAGAACCACTGAGCTAAATCTCCTGCCCTAGAAGTAGAATTTTTAGGGTACTGAGTATCATGTATTTTCATCTTTGATAGATACTAAATATTTATTCATTTAATAAACATTTATTAAAGACCTTTCATGTGGCATGTGTGCCTTGTATAAAATAACAGGGAAATAAAAACTTAGATGATACTAAGTATCTTGAGCAAAGAAATAACCACATCAGTAAATTACTTAATTCAACAAATTGTAAACAGTGGGAGCACAAAGGAGGGAGCTACCAATTTTATAAGAACACATTAAGAAATCTTCTATGGGAAGTAAGTTCTGAGGAAAGGAGACTTCTCTGGCACCTTTCAAACCCCAACAGGTATTTACTGTTGGACCAAGCCAGGAAGGAGCTTCAGGGTTACCGGCGGGGCTGGAGAGAAGCGTCCTGGGTCATAGTCAAGCATGGGGGTGCAAGGGTGCTTGACCCAGGTATTCCGTGGATCCATTGCCAAGAAAGAGCTGGAAGGTAGACATTGGGAGGATCCAGAGTCACAACTAGGCATATGAAGGTACAGTCAAGTTCAAGGCAGAGCCAAGGCCTATCTAGAAAATAATCCGAAGTTGGAGGTCACAATGAGAAAAACAAAAGGAATGTTGTGGTCCAGATCTGGCTGGAGCTTTAGGCTCAGTCAAGGAGTCTCTTTGATTATGCTGATTGGCCAGCCATGGGGTAATGTGAAGCTATTTTAAGGAACTCTGCCAAATTAAACAGATGCCCCCTAATTTGCCAGTTCATAAATCTGCCTTTCTGGATATTTTTCCTCTTTGTTCTAGTTCATGTGTGTGCTCTCATCTTCAGCAGTTTTTGCTTTTACATCCAAAGGTTTAAAATCCTGCTTAAAAAGAGACCAATTTTCAGGGCCAGGGATTTAGCACAGTGGTGTCGCCACCTGCCTTCCAAGTGCAAGGTCCTAAGTTGGATCCCCGGAACCAAAAAAAAAGAGAGAGAGACTAATTTCCAATAAGCTACAGCTAAGCAGTAAAATATATGACCTATCTGTAATATGTGAAATGTGTCCTATGAAAACTGTATTTACCAAGGTAGATATAGAATTACATCACCCTGTTTAAGGGCTTAGAGATGAATTCCAGGAAAGGGTGACCAAACTGTGATATTCAATGTCACAAGTGGGCTCAAAAAGGGAGTTGCTCACTGTCCCAGCTCCTGGATTAATGGAGTTGCTTTAAGCACTGAAAGCATGTCCAGGAATGCCATTTACCACCAAAGCATGCCAGAGCTGTGGCCCACTTGGAAAGTAACCCACATCATATGACTTGCCCTGCTACCTGTGCTGCTAATTTGCTTCCCATGGATCGATGACTGTAAAGTATGATGAAAATTTTGGCCAGATCAAGAATGATTTATTCTCTACAGGAGTGACTGGCTTGCTGGCAGGGCAGTAGCACCTCTGTAACTTTGCCAAAGTCCACAACTGGGGAGAGATAATTAAACTCAGGCCTGGAACTCAGAAGTCTTTGAAAGCCTCCCATAAGGTTACCTTCTGCTCAGGATTTGAGACTGAATTCAAAGGTCATCCTCTGAAAAGTCAGAGATTATCCAAGCCGGCCACATTTAAAATAATACTACTAGTAGTACCTCTCAAGGGCCTTCTTAGCATTAATTCAAGGAACATCTGTCTATCTCTCTTCATATCCCCTTCATAAATTACTTTTGCCTGTAGACAATGACATCCTCTGTCACCCTGCTCAGACTTTACCCACACACTAGATCCACATTAATAAAAGAATACAGATGGATATTAATTGCTGCTATAAGAGAGCTTAGCTTTCCTGGAAATAAGGAAATTAGTTTCTTTGTGGTTTAGGTCTTTCCTGGAATCCATAGTCAGGCAAAATACATAGTTACCATGAATCTAAGATGATAAACTTGAAAGAAACAACCTTGTTCACACACTAAGGAAGTCTGAAAGCCATTTTGATGTCAACTTTCTCCCCTTCATGGGGAAACAGAATAGTGAGGCCAGCCCATCCCAGATAAGGCCCCATGACCTGACAAAGGAAGGTGAGTGATGTGTGTGCGGGCAGTGGGGGGCAACAGAAGGCTATGGTTCAGTGATTTAAAAAAATACCAAAAAATCCCCAAAGAGGAATATCTAAGTAAATGTGCTGTGTTGGTATGTGGCAGGATATAATGGGGAAATTCTGGGTCATGTGGTTGCCAGCTGCCTCCTATCCTTTGCTGTATGTGGGACAATGCACAGGTAAGTTTGACCCATTTAAAGGGGCAGGCGTTTGGTGTGTTTCTTTTGATTTCCTTTGTTCATTTAGATGTATGTTTTCTGGTGTATTCTCTTTCCAAGGTTTAAGGAAGAACTCTATAACTGTTGTTCCAGCCACTCCCTTCTCAGTGAACCTAACATGAGAGTGAATTTGGATGTCTTCAGGACTCCATTACATCTCCATCTTGGTTCACCAACCTTTGGCATCCAGGTATGAGAGAGAGGATAGGATGTTGGTAGCTGGCAGAGAATGGTGAAAATTGGGTCATGACATGTGGAACGTGGGTGTTAGAGTACAGATGATGGATCAGATTATTTCTGTGATCTGGAAGTAGTTCTGGTATAGGTCCTTCATCCTTGGCATGGGGAGGGCATTAACAATGAGAGAGGAGTCAGATGGAAGCTACCAATTTGAGTTTCTCTATACCTGTTGGCATGTTATTTGACATAAAGTTCTTATAGACTGGCTCCTAAGTGTTGTGAAGGGTAACATTTTGAGTGGAGGTTTGCTATGAATTGTATCCAAATGCCATGCTAACTAGACCAGCCCTTGACCTTCTGAGTACTCTATTAACAACCAGAGGAGGGAGGATTTGGTGGGGGAGGTACTGGCAACCTTTGAACCTAGATTTTGTGGTCAATCAAGCAAATGTTCTATAGAAGGTGGGAAGTGGGAAGCCAGATTAAGTTTTTTGAGATCGTTGATTAGTACCCTACAAAGTAAAAATACAATCAGGCTACCAAAATAAGAGATTGTATTGCTCTTCCATGGAGAGGGATGATTTCCTTGTGTTCACTGAGGCAGTGACTGGTATATATGATGAAGGACAACAGTGGAGAGGGGACAAACCTTATTTTTGAGACTGTTCACAAGTAGGATAGTTTTCTTGTACTTGGGGCAAGGGAGGCAGCCTAAAATGAACTCTATTGCATAACATTGGATTTAGAGTTGGGGAAGGATATATCAGACCCTTACATCATGTTGGCTTCTTTCTGACTCTCAAAGCCTCTCCCGATTATATCAAGGTTTTAAATGGAGTCATCCAAGGTAGTCCTGGATGACAATCTTTCACAGTGTGAACGAGAGCAGGTCATCTCACTAAGTTAAGAGCCTTTGCAGATCTTGACCCCTGGGCCACCTCTATATAGCTCTGGAGCTCTAGTGGGAGCAGTTAGATCTTTTTGGTTAGTTGAAATTAGGGCTGGATCACCAATAAGATCTTGTGTCATTATTGTCTCTGGGCCATAGACTGCCAAATGTATTAGATGGAGTTTTCTGTTTGGTAAAGCCAGAGTTGGGCAGAGAGAAGCTGAGGAATCTACCTCAGACTCTCAAGGACTCATGTTCTGGTCCTATTGCCAACAATCAAAAAATACTCAGATCAAGGAGTTCAGTGTTGCCAGGATTGGTGAAAAAATGAGGTAGTCTTCTGTGTCCCATGGCTTTCAAACACGAAGAATTGTCAGAAATCACCAGGGGAGCTTTTAAAACTACAGAATTCAAGATGAGCACAGTGGAGCATAACCTGTAATCCCAGCACTCTAGGAGGCTGGGGCAGGAGGACCCCAAGTTCAAATCCAGCCTGGGCAATTTAGTAACTTAGTAAAATCCCTGTCTCAAAATAAAAATGAAAACTAAAAAAAAAAAAGGGCTGGGGATATAGCTCAGTGTGAAGAATCTGGGTTCAACCTTCAGTACTGAAAAAAATGACAGAATTCATATCCTCTAAAACAAAAAGTTAACCTTCCTCAGGTGGTTCTGATTATCAGTTTTAGGAACTAATGATATGCTACAACTTTCAGATTCAATATGTTGAGTAGAATCCTGTAATTCAGAAAATTACTGTTTTTGCTAAACTGGGCAAAGTTGTAAGGTGCCCTGAAGTACAGCTTCATGTAGATCAGGGACACCAGAAAGACAGGGATTAGAGGATAAATAGAGGCTCCTGTCACATTTTACATACACCATTTCACATACTTCTTACTTATGCAAGCCCTTTTCTTCTGGAGTACACCCTACTGAAGAGAACTTGCTCTGGGGTCCATTAGAGCAAATTTGTGATAGGTAGGTAAATGGAGGACAGCTTCTCTGTTTCCTGGTCTGGCTATATTTCCTAGTGGCTATCATAAGCTTGATATTGTAAGAGTCTATCAAGGTTTATATGTGAAAGTGGTTTCCTGCTGTATTTACTTTCAGAAGACTATACTGTAATTTATGTCAGAGGTTAGACTTCACCAAAGCTACTGGGCATGGTGGCACACCCCTGTAATCTCAGCACTTGGGAGGCTGAGGCAGGAGGATTGCTGTGAGTTCAAGGTCAGCCTAGGCTACACAGAGAATTCAAACCCAACCTGAACTGCATAGCCAGACCCTGTCTCAAAAAATAAAAACAACAAAAGAATTCACCAAGGCACAGGAAATCCTTAGCCAATTTTCTCTCTCCTAGCTGGCCAGGTGGGACCAAATAAATAGGAAGATTTAAAAAAAAGAAATGGAGAAAGATCTGGGTGTGATGGCGCATGGAGATTCCTTGGGAGGTTGCTAGTTGAGAGTCTGAGGCCAGCCTTGGCAACTTAGTGAGATCCTGTCTCAAAGTAGATAGATAGATAGATAGATAGACAGACAGACTGACAGATAGGGCTGGGAATACAGATCAGTAGTAGAGTGCCTGCCTAGCATGTGTGAGGTCCTGGCTTTAATTCCCAACTGCAAAATAAAATAAAATAAAAGTGAAATGAAATAAAATAAAATAAAGGGAACAATGAGTTTATCAGGGTAGGAAAAATAATAGTAATGGTGGAGATGTTGGCATGAGGGCAATCTCAGTCATGTTGGTGACACTGGTGATGACTGTGATTTAGAATAGTACTTATAATCTCTGCAGGTACTTCAGATGGCAGCTATGGCTTGGGGCTGGCTTTTAATGACAATTTTCACATGATGAATATGTGAGTCAGCTACTTTTAAAGGGCTAAGAACAGAGTAGACACATATAAATCAAAGTTTTATCAATTAAATATTTCCATTTTGACTCACTATAATTTCTGAGGCATTAAATCTTTATTTTTGAATGACCTTTCATTGTCAGTGATGGAATATTTTAGGCTTAGGTTATTCTGCCCTGTTGCCTCAGTAATATATAGTTACTATGTAAAAAGAACTCTTATGTGAGTACTGGAATTCATATTTAAATAATCACTTTGTAAAGAGTAGTTGTCAGATGTAAAAATATATTAAATAGTTTTTCATCTGGTGAAATTTTCTGAGGGAAGGAGGAAGAAGGAGAAGGGAAGGAAACATAAAAAGAATTTAAATGTGCTTATGTTTACCAACTCCCCATGATGAATGTAATCATTATGTGCTGTAAATATACACTAATAAAAATTTTAATTAAAAAATTTTTACACTGAGAGTTGGAGGGCAAACATACTACGCCATATCTGAATATGAAAACATACTATGCCATATCTGAGACTACAAAGCTTATGAGGTATAGTATTTTAAAATGTTTAAAGACAAATTATCTTTATATTCCATATTTTCTCTGGGAAAATGCTCTGTTGACAGAGCATTCAGTTAGGAAATTAAAATAAGTAGCAAAAATGTGATAATGATATTCTAGACATAAAAATAACATTTTCTGGTTAAATGATAATTTTTTTGTCTGAAATTTAAAATGCTAAAGAGAGGGTGTTAGAAAAGACAAAGTGCTTATGGAAGAGAGTAAGTAATGTATACATTCCGCCACAAACTTTCCAATGTCAACTTAGTAAGGCCAAATGACGCAATAACCTATAAACAACTCAGTCCAATACTTAGATGACTTCTCCAATATTCACTTTTAGTATTTTATCGTCATCATCACTATCATTCTGCTATTTTATTGCTGTTGAGCAACATTATATGCTAAATACAACACTGGACATTTTACATATATGATTCTTTTTAATGTTCACAACAGCCTTATGTGGTGTCTTTAATTGTCTCCTTAAAAATAAACTGAGGCAGAAGAGATTTTTAGCAACACATTTAAGGACCCATAGCCAGTAAAGGAATGAAGATGGGAATAAATCCAGAGTTTGATGAAAACCAAGATTAAGTTCATGCCTGCTGTACAGTACTCGCCCACAAACACACATAATTTGTACAGAGTACCTGAACTCTAGTTTTTTTCCCACTAAGATTATATCCCAAACATTTTCTGCGCTTCCTGCACCAGTTTAATCCACATCCTGTCACATTGGCTCTGAGACTCCACTGGGATGCCCTGCCCTCTAGTGGAATTCTGCTCAAAGACACCCGCCCCCCCCCCCCCCCCCCCCCGCCCCATGGTGAAAAGGTGTTTTCTATTGCATAACTATTTGTTGTTACTGTTTTATCTTGTATATGATAAAACGTCTTTTCTCCTATTTCCTTTAATCTAGAGAGATTATTTCTGAAGGGGGGGCTCGAAAACTCCACAGAGATTCAACTTACACTCTTAAGAAATAAGAATTCATTGCTCCTGGCATGGAAATCAACATGGCTACACTACTCTCTGAAGTTAATAGGATGCTTCAAGCTTCTCTCCTCAAATCACATTTAAAGGCTTGAGGACAGGTCAGATTGTGTTAGAACCAGCCTCAGAGACAAAGTAGACCCTTCTGGGATCCACAAAGAGTTTGGAAATGTATTTAACGCACAGGAAATTCAAATAGATCAGAATTTGTTTTCCACTGAGCTTACATTTTTCTAAAGCTTATATTTTTCTAAAGAATCTCCTTCACTTTGGTACATCGTAGTATTAAAATGTGTAATTGGATGGCCTTGGTTTAATTAGGAACGAATTGGGTTAACATTGGATTGTATTGCAGTGAGCAAGAGGGACAGATTTTTTTTTTTTTTTTTTTTAGTGAATTCGGCCATTATTTCTGCTATTGTTCATTTAAAAAGGAAGAGGAAAAAAAAAGAACCCCTGGGCAAAATTGCTGATGCTATCACAAGGAAAAGGGCTGACTGGTGAGTTATAATTGCTTTGTGTGCAGGCAGTAGGGAGTGCTGAGGAGGGAGGGGGAGACCTGCCATTCCATCTTTATTAGAGATAGCTCTGAAAAATTAGGGAGTTTTCATTCTAAATGAGTGACCACTATGGAAATGGAAAAGCAGCAAATACAGGTTAATATGGCATGCGAGGGCTCCTAAGAAAGTTACATCTCTTCATGCCCTACATTCAAACTATTTCCCTCCACGCTTAGATTTCAAGATAGGGGAGAGGATGGTCAAAACCTAACAAAAATCAATTTTTAAGACAAAAACTCTTCCTAAGTAGTATATGAAAAAATTATTTAAACAAGGGGCTAAAATGCCAAATGTAAAATTATAAGATAGATAAAAATCAGGGAATACATTTTAAATAAGCTCTTTTGTTCACTGAGTTAAAAATGATATTCAGCATATTATATATGGAATCAAAATTTGCTTACGTAATGGCCTTTGCTATTTCTAGATCATATAGTATATAAATACCAAATATTAAGTAAAATCTTTCAGTTGGAAGATTTTCAGGGTTTTGATATTTTCTATAGGTTCCTCCCGGCTGTTGTCTACTTATTCTAATACTTGTAGAATGTTAATATAATGAGGCAGGGTTTCTTGACTTAAATTGAGACTAATACCTCGTGTGTGGGTGGAGTGGGAGGGTAGGTGTATGGCTGTTCTGAGCACTGTAGGATGTTTAGCAGCATCCCTGACCTCTAACCTCTATAGGCCAGTAGCAGACAAAAACTATCCTGTCATTTTGACAGTCAATCAAAAATGCCTCTGGACAATGCCAATAAAATCAAAGTACTTGTATATATGGCATGATTGTTCAGTAAAAAATATCGGATAGTATAACAGATTGTGCTCTCCAGACATGTATGTGTACATTCTATCCCATTGCTCATCTTATAACATGATCTCAGCACGCCTCACTTGGAAGATGTGTTATGTGTTAGGAACAGAGGATCTGTGTGCCTTTCCTCTGAACCTGCATGTACCATTGTAACTGCCTCACCCAGTATAAGATAGTGGACGTGCCATTGTGTTGACTGAAGCTGGGTCATAAAAGGCAACAGGGCTTCGGTCTGACTCTGTGGACACTTGCCCTCAGAACCTACCTGCCCTGTTTTGAGGAAGCCCAGGTCACAGGCAGAGGCTAGGCCTGGGTACTATGGCTGACAATCTTAGCTAGACCTCCCCCACAGCCAGCACCAACCTCCAGACCTAGCAAAAATCTTGTCAGATGATTTCAACCCCCAGTCTTCAAGTCTTTAATGAAGAGCCCAGATATCACAGGGCAAAGAAAAGCTGTCCTTATCTGGATTCCAGATCCACAGAAACCATGAGAGATAATAGTTTTTAAAAATTACTTAAATCCGTTAAGTTTGGGACATTTCTTATACAGCAGTAGATAATTAAACATGTAGGTTATATCATACCAGTATATTATCTATATAATTTTTTTAAACAAAAAGCGCCTAATATTCAGCCAGGCACAGTGGCCCACACTTGTAATTCTATTTACTTGAGAGGCTGAGGTGAGAGGATCAACAAGGCCAACCTGAATAATCTAGCAAAACTCTTTCTCTAAAATTTAAAAGAAGACAGAAGGAGGAGGGTTGTAACTCAGAGCTCCCTGGGTTCAACCCCCTGTACTGAAAATGTGTGCATGGGCAGACACACACACACACAAACACACACACACACACACACAAATGGGGTGGAGGGGAGGGAGAGGGAGAGGAAGAAGGAGAGAGAGAGAATATTAGCTAATAAGGATTAGGGCTAGTTCATAACACTGATGTTACTCCATCTTCCCCACAACACCCAAGGATTCCAAAAGGATAGGAGATTTCAGTCTTTCTGTTTTCCACTTAAAATAGAACAAAATGATCAAAACCAACCATTCTCATCCCATGACTATCATATTCTTCCCCATCCCACCCATTTTATCACTAGTTTGCAAAACCATCATGATATTGATTTATGATATGGCAGGTACTGTCAAGCTGAATCAATTAACATTTCAGGGCATTTTCATTCCTACAAGCAAACCACTTTCAGCTGCTAGAAACACATGAACTAAAGTTCATGGGCTTAGTTTTATTTTTCAAGCCACATGGGCATACCCACCTGCTACAAACAAGCGACTTATAAAGGTCAAACTAAAATATAAAAACCATCTTCAGGATAATTACAAACTCTGCACAATGATGTCCCCTGGAATTAAGTGGCTTTAAAGTTCTAGAACAAGACACAGTAAATTACTTAACTTTTTAAAAATTACTTAACTTTTTATAGCCCTGTATCAGTTAAGGAAGATCTTCAGTTACAAATAACAGAAAGTTCATCCAACAAAAGCTTAAACACATGTTTCTCTTTCCTATCTAATAAGAAATTTAGACATCAGGACATTGGACAGCAATGTCCAATTGATATTGGATATTAGGATTGTTGACATGGGTTCAGGGGATTGACTATTACCTGGGCCAGCATTTCTGTTGCTCTCTTTACCTTTTCCTTGTGCCTCTTGGGCCATGTCACATTATGGCTACTGCAGCTCTGTACATCATATCTGTACTCAAGGCTGGTAGAAGGACAAATGGAAACTGGGTGATGTCAGCAGGTTTCTCCTTATATCATGTTGGACAAAAATGTATGGCATGGCCATGACTCAGTGTAACAGTGGCTAGAAAACCAAGCATTTAGCTTACATAGCCTCTATCACAGAAGTAGGCAAGGGAGACATTGGTTGGCTTTGGGTGTCACATGAATGTAGAATCTATATTACTATATTACTATAAAAATTTCAATTTATCTTGGTCAAATATTCATAAAAATCTTAAATAGAATATAGAATGTATAGGACCATATATAGAGAGAGAACAAATATATATATATATATATATATATTCTCCATCCAAGGTCCCAAGTCCCAAAACTGTGTGGAACTTTCAATATATACAGTATGATTCCATTTATTTTCTGAAAAATGAATATGAAAAACTAGAGATTTGAAACAGTGTGGAAAGATAAATATAGTCATCTCTCCATATCTGTGAGGGATTCATTCCAGAACCTCTCCAGATACCAAAATCTGTGGATACTCAGTGCCTCATATATAAAATGGCATGGGGTTCGCATATACCCTACACAGAGCCCCCATCTCCTGTATACTTTAAATCATCTCTAGATTACTTATAATACCTAATACAATGTAAATGCCATGTAAATACTTGTTATACTGTATTGATTAGGGAATAATGACAAAGAAAAATTTTCTCCTGTTCAATACAGATGCAATTAAAAAATTTCAATTTGTAGTTGGTTGAATTTACAGATGCAAAGCCTGCAGATATAGTAGGCTGATTGTATACTAAAATATTGACAGAATTATACAGTTTTGCCCACTTTTATATTTTTCACAATGAAAACATAGTAGCTGTGAATGAGGAAAAAGGTAA
Organism: Heterocephalus glaber; assembly: GCF_053883595.1. Taxonomy (NCBI): domain Eukaryota; kingdom Metazoa; phylum Chordata; class Mammalia; order Rodentia; family Bathyergidae; genus Heterocephalus; species Heterocephalus glaber. Next base: position 6,693,108 of record NW_028258324.1, on the reverse strand, counting down.
TACATAAACAGAACTCACATTTAAAATATAAACCAGCTGAGCATGGTAGTGCACCCCTGTAATCCCAGCACTTGGAAGGCTGAGGCAATAGGATCACCATGAGTTCAAGGCCAGCCTGAACTACATGGAGAGATCCTGTGTCAAAAAACAAAACAAAACAAAACAGAAAAATATATAAACCAGTTAGAATAGCTAACATTGGTATAGTCTTTCAAACAGACACATACATGCACATACTCACATTTGAACATTTAATGAATCAAAATCTTACTATATGCTAAAAATATCTCATTTAACCCATATTATTATGTAATACCTTTTTCTTCATTCCCCTCCCCACCTTGAACCCCTCCTCCCCTTCCCATTTACAAAAGCTTTGTTTCCGTCTTTTTCCTTCCAAAAAAGAGAATTAAGATATATTATGTACATGTACAAATTTCCTATGATGAATGTGATCAATATGTATGAAAAACATATACTAAGAAAAAATGAATGAAAAGAACACAGATAATTATATAATAAAGTTATTTTAACAATCTTAATTTTCCAAATATTTATTATCTCATGCTCAAATTTATATAAGCAGAGGCCATAAAATAAAAATAATCACTAACGAATAAATTATTAAAAACTTGGTGTCTGGTCAAATACTGATCTTGACTTAAAAACTAATGTTATAGTTTATATCTGGATGTTTCCCCAAAGCCTTATGCATTCAAAAGTGGGGCTTTGAAAGGTGATAGGGTTATGGGGTGATATAGCTGACTTGCTGTTAGGAGGTGACTTGCCATTAGAGGCAGGTCACTATGGGAGTGACCTGGAAGGGTATATCTCCTCCTCAGCTTGTCCCTTCATCTCTCTGCTTCCTGTCTGCCATGCCCCTAGCCATGCCTTCTTGTACTGGAGCCAGCCAATTATGGGCTGAATCATGAGCTAAAATAAATTTCTTCTTTAAATTGTGGGTGTCAGATATTTTGTCCCAGCAATGAGAGAAGTGACTAAGATAACTAGCATATTTCTTGTCTCACATAGAAATATTTTTGTGCTTTTCATTTACTAATTTTGATTTATTAGGTATGTGATCTTAGTTAAGCAATTTACCATTCCATGCATTCATTTTATCATCTGGAAATGGTGATAGTAAAAGTGTCTACCTTACAGAATTGGTGAGCAGTCTAAAGGAATTAATACTTGGCAGATTTTAAGCCCTACCCAAACATTAGCTGTTAAAATTCACATTCCATACTAGTAAAAAGTAATCATGTGAATCCAGGGACCAGGCAAGTGTTTGAGTAAAAAAAAAACTAACACAATCAATATATTGATGATATTTAAGTCCACAGAACTGGAAAAATCTAGAGAGAAAGTTTAGTTGGAGACCAAGTACCTAGAAAAACAGAAGATACAATAAGCCTATTGAGTTGGTCCTAAGTGGCGGGTACCGTAATTGCTAAATTGCTTACCTTGCTACAAAAATCATTGCTCATGATGTTTAACATGTTAACCAATTCTTTTCTATAAATACTCAAAGGGAAACAGGTCTTACCTTGAATCAATCTAAAAAAAAATTTCCTTTCAACATTAACTAGTTTATTTCCCTCTATTGGACAATGAGAACCATGTAAACCACAAATTTACCTTTTGGGACTAGCTGCAATGATTTTAAAGCTAAATTGAAGATTCAACTGAATTCAGTTTCATAATTACTAGTATAATTTTAATGCTCTTTTTAATGAATATTCATTGTTTCTATTTTATCATTTGGATTAATCTTGTCATTTTTAGAAGAGAATTGGTGAAGGAGTAGAGGCGCAAATATAGTCAGAGCAGAGGATGGCCTGGGGCTATAGAGGGTTTGCCCACTTTCCCGACTGCAGCTGCCTCTGCCCACTGTCCCTCTCCATCCTCCACACCAGCCTTCTCTTAGTTCCTAACTGGTCCATCCTCTCCCCACTGCTAGGCCTTCACATTTACTCTTCCTTCTGCTTATAACGCTCTTTCCCCTACTCTTTATTTATTTAGCTTTATTTAGCTCTTTAACATGCTCATCTTTCAAATCCCTGATTCAATGCCAACACCTAGGGAAGTTCTTCCCTGATTGCCCCATTATATACTCTCATGGACTCTGCTCTTTTTCTCCAGGGTGTTCATTATCAGTGAAATAATTTGATATTTTTATAAATCATCTTCACTTAGAACATTTCTTTACCCTTTGCATTTCTATTTATTCAGGAAGAGTTTTACCCAATATTAAACATTGAAAGATAATGGGAACCTAGCTCCCTACTCTTTGTCTACTAATCTCTAAGTGTGTAATGGTGAGACAACTCTAGCTCTAGTAGTTTAGGTGTTTCTAAATGTATCCCAGAGAAGTGATACTAGAGTGAAAGAATTACTGATTTTAAAAAAGATTTTGCCATTTTATTTCTCTCTGAAACATTCAGTCCACATTCAAATTTCCCCAATTATTCATAAAATATCTTTTACAGGTATTGCTAATCCTGAATTCAGTTGAGTCTCATGTATTACACTTAAATTTTATGTCTCTAGAGTCTTTCAATGAAGTCACTTATTTTTTTTAAAAAAAATGCTATTGACTTTTTGAAGAATCTAGGCTAATGTTCCATTTCCTGCATTTGTCACAGTGTGTCCTGATAATATTCCTTATTTTCCTATTCCTTTAACGTTTTATGAGCCAGAAGTTAGATTCAGAGCAGGGTTGTCTAATAAAAATAAAACATAGTTAGGCAATTTAAAATTATCTAGTAGCAAAATTTTTAAAAAGTTAAAAGAAACAGATTAATCTAAATATATTTAATTAATCAATTATATCTACAGCATGATTTAGGCATATAAATAAGATTTTAAAATATGAGGGTCCTTTTTTTGGTATAGAGTTCTTAGCTATGGTGTGTGTGTGTTTTGTTTTTTGTTTTCACTTTGATAGCACATTTAAATTTGGAGAACACACATTTTAAATGCCAGCATATTGGGCCACGAGGTTTAGGGTCTTACTTAGATTCAGGTTAAACATGAGTGTGCTATTGGTGGTATACTTCCCACTGCATCTCTGTACTACTATTTGTTGTTATGGGTTTTTTATCTTATAAATGTTAGATTGATTTATAAATGCTGCTCTGGGCAGTTACAGTTTATTACAAGGAGGAATTATCTACTTGTTCCCATACTGTGCATGGCAATCAGGAGTTATGGCATGAGAAAACCACATCTGGCCTGCTGCAGCCAGCACAAAAACAACTGGTGAACAGTACAGCAAATGTAGAGATGGAGGTGGGGTTCATTATAAAGAAACAACTCCTTAGGAAACTTAAGAAAGGAATATTCTGCCCTTGGAGAAAAAACATTAGGATACAAAATCACAAGTGTTTTAACTCCAACTCTGCCTCCAACTCTAAGAATAGAGCAGAAGGAGACAGCTGAAGCAAACATGATTCTGTATAATTACACTTAAAAACCTTAACATTTTATTAAAATTGAAACTTGTTTTGCTTTTAAGAAACTTAACATATCAACATACCTGCTTTAGTGACATGCTAGTCCTAACAGGACCCCTTGTCAGTGATGGGCTCAAGTTGAGCAGCCAACTCATTTCTAAACACAGGTGTGGACAAGTATGTGTGTGTCTTTAAACCAAGCCATGAGGCTCAGGTGACTGCTAGTGCTGTACATCTATCTGCTAACTGTCTAGTGTCCTCAACCTGTAGGAGGGTGGGTAGAGCAGAGATGCTCTCACGTGGTAATGAAGGACCAAGAGCCACATTGCCCATATCTACCCAAAAGTTGATGATCCTTATTTCTAAACCAAAATTGTTATCCAGTGACCAAGATGGCTTTCTTCTTTTAGAAAACACACACACACACACACACATCCACATACTCATATATAATTTTTTTGCTTTTACATTTAAATATTAAAATACTATTCTGTTTTTGTGTTATAAATGGTAGACCAAACGATAAGAACTTTTTCTTCTTAAAGGTGAGGATATCTATCAGTTTACTCAGCTTTGTTTAGCTCAGTGGTTTTGTTGCCTGCTGTGCAAGCACAAGGACCCAAGTTCGATCCCCAGTACCAAAAAAAAAAAAGGAAGAAAGAAAGTTGGTTATACCTTAGGAAATAGAGTTTCCAACAAAGTCAGGTGTTTCTCCTTTTTGCTACCTTGAAGAAAACAATTCCCTCCTTCCTGCTCCTTCAAGAACTCATCTCTCTGTCTGGATAGCTATTCTTACTGGACAAGCACACTTGATGTAGTAGAAAGCAATTATTACTTTCCCTACCTGTGTCTCCTTTAATGCATTAGAAAGCTTCAGTGACAGGAAAGGGTTGGGTATGAAGCCATTAAGAACTTGACTCCTCTAATTCTGGCCAAAGAAAACAAGATTACCTGGACACAAGGAATAAAAAAACCTTGATAATACATCCTTTGCGTTACAAGAGGACATGTGGGATAACTGGGAGTAGGGTAAAGAATTAGGAGGGGCTTGATGGCTGCAAGTCTAGTCCAGTTAGTTTTTGTACTGGAAGGGCTCCTTGCCAGTCTCATTGAGAAGATGTGTGCAGATGAGGGCTTCTGTCACAGCAAAGAGGTCACAATTGGCAGAAGGCTGACTGTCTTCAAAGTCACCCTTCTTCTCCTGGCCCTTTGGTTGTCTATGCCAGTAGAAAGGTTGCTGATGCTGGAGGTTTCATGGAATCCAGTTAGGTGCCAGGCATTGTGCAGGCCCCCTTGGGATTGTAGGTGTGAATGTGGTACTGGTGCTGCTTCCTTGTTTCTTGATGAACTCCTCAATGTCCTTCAGACCATTTGCCTCCCACATGGGCTTCATACTGAAGCTGGCATGGCTGTCTGCACTATTTCAGTTCTCAGGAATGGGCTTAGGATCAAAGGTTGACATCACTCCAAAGTCTTTACATACACAATGCAAGATAAATGGCATGCCCAGAGGTGATACCCCATGGAGGGAGATGGAGATAATCCCTCCATGGAGGACCTACATAAGGTCCTATCTGGAATTCCCACTGGGCAGGCATGTCCCTGCCAGGGCAGCATCAGTCCCTGTAATCTTGACTCCAGCATACAAGCAGGCCTGATAGTAAGCCTCCACAATATCCCACCCATAGGCTCTGTCTGCTTCCACACCACAGTAATAAGGACCTTGGGGCTTAGGGAAGCCATTGGAAGGTCAACCAAAGGGGTCAAGAGGATATTCTTGTGAGAGGATATTCTTGCTCCATTCTGAACCAGGAGTGCTGGTTGCATATCATGTCCATTATTCATTTACAGTGTGTCTTAAATTGGTCTCTGCAGGCTCCTGGTTATACCTCAAGAACTTCACAGGATATCAGTTTATTGGGGTCTTTGAGGAAGGGGTCCCAAAACATGGCAACTGTGATAAGGTACATTTTACTGTTGAGCCTTCAGACTGGAAAGTGCTACAGCCATCAAAATTCCACTCCAGCAACTCCTGTCGACACTTGAGCTCACAGTACAGGGTATGGGTCTTGCAGCACAGTCCTCCTCCCCTATCAAGATATACATGGCTCAGACTTTGTCATACTGAGGCAGGGTTATATACACTTGCTCGATGCCTTCGTTCAAGTGGGAACTTGCCAAGGTGGCAATGGTGGAAGATGTTTCGGGTGGTGAGCAGGTGCATGGCAACTGTGAGAGAGAGGCGAGGAGAGCAGAGAGCCCAAGGAACTGCTAACACCTCACAGTCTTTTCCCATTCTCAGCTGCCAAGTTATGTTATCTTTGATCTCCTGGATAGGGGGTTACTGATAGTTTTCCAGTATGAAAGTTTTATTTTCACACCACCCTTTTTAATGTAGAAAATAATCTTTAGGTATTCCTTCAGCAATACGAGACTATCTTCTTGTCCCATAACCTTTCAACCAGTGGTTTTAGAATCTACTGACAATCAGTGGAAGCTGATTATCATAACATAGGCTAGAAAATGGTAATCATATATATCATTTTACATGTATCATCTGGCATCGTTTTGTAAGAACAGAACATTTTTACTCTCAGATGGAATGTTTGTTTACATTAGTGATTCTCCTTACTTCTTTACCTTAGGATGCAAAGAGGGCAAAGTCACCATGTGGCCAACTCACAGGATTGGAAGTCCACTGGGGTGGGGGTTAGTTGCCTAGAAGAGCTGGGAATGAGTAGAGACGAGGCAGATGAATATATTTGTTAAGGTCAGGCTAACTGATGTAGTAAACAAATTCCAAGATTTCACAGGCACAACAGTTTACTTTTGCTTATGAGAAACTCTTACATGGTTTGCTTATTTAACAGGTGGTCTCAAGGCTGTGGAGAACAGGACACAGGTTACTATTATCCTGTGGCCTTGGCCTTATACAGGGCCTCAAAGTTCACTGGATTTAGCAGGAAGGGGAAAGAGAAAGCAGAAGTCATTCATCTCTTAACTACTTTGACCTGGGAGTGAGATATAATTTGTACCTGAACCTCATTGTAAGAGCTAGTCACATGTTCCCATTTAGATGAAAAGGGCATGCAGTTGGAAAATATGGTTCTTCTAGAACAATTACTTCCTAGAAACATCTAGTTTCTGTGGAAAGAGATAGTATTCATTGCTACAGTGCTGTTAGGTCACTGGCCAGAGGATGGACTATGTTTCCTGGCTCTTTCTTATTTTTCCTTTAGTAATGAGCAAAAATGCCAGGACTCTGGGGAGCTGAGGCAAGAAGATCACAGTTCAAGCCCAGCCTGTGCAACTTGATGTTAAGCAAGATGCTATCTCAAAAAAATTACACACACACACACACACACACAGACACACACACACACACACACACGATAGGAATGTAGCTCAGTGAGAAGTCCTTGGGGGTTCAATCCCCAGTACTACATCAGTATTAAAAAAAAAGTAGCAGTATTAAAGAAAGAAAAGAAAGAGTAGGGGGAATACTGCATCAGTGACTACAGAGGCACTGAAAATCATTTCATGAGTTATTTCACAAAATATAGTGGAGTGACATAAGTGGAGGAAATTCAGGAATAATCGAATTTGAGAAGGTTGATTATAATTTCATAGCATGATTTTTTTCACTGGAGTGATGTTCAAAGCACTTTACACACATGTTATTAGGCTGAAGTATAAATATAATCTTAAAATATTATCTAGTAACTAATTGCTTGCTTATACTGTACTAATTCTTATAAATACTGTATTTTAGACATTTCCAGTCCTGGGACTCTGACTTTGTTCCTAATTTTTACAAACCTACAAAGGCCACATTTATCAATGAAAGAAAAGCCCAAACAGGAGTACCAGAGACAGGGCTTTATTGGGGATGGAGCTGCCAGGCTTCCTGGAAAAATGGCAAGAGAGAGCAAGACTAACTAGGGGTGAGGTTTATATAGGGTGATGCAGCAGTGGGGAGAGTATCAGGAGAGTTGAGCAATGGGACTCTGGGTGATTGGAAGGGGAGGTTCACATGGGTAGCAAGGTGGAGCAACAGTTAGGTTTTGCTTCTCCAGAGGGGATAGGTTTAACAACCACCCCACCACCACCACCAAGTGGCTCATTTCCATAAGTGGGAACCATTTCAGGAATGGGAGCCATTTTTAGAATGTAGGACCATTGGGGCCATTTTGTCTGGTAGAGAACTCTAACAATCAATAAATATCTATTGTCAGGTACTGTTTGAGGTGTTGAAGGTACTCTGGTGAATACAAATCATACAATCACTGTCCTCATGGAGTTTATGGTCTGGAGGGAAAAGAGACATTAAACAAATAGTTACCTCCCCCAAATCAAATGATTTTAGTTGGGCCAGGGATTTAGCTCAGTGGTTTTTCGGCCTGCTGCGCAAGCACAAGGACCCGAGTTCGATCCCTGGTACCAAAAACAAACAAACAAAAAAAACATACCGCCTTTGGATTTTAGTGATAATAAGAGATATGAAGAAAATGGATAAGGTCCATGAGAATAAATTGGGGGGGCAGTCAAGGAAGACTTTCCTGAGGTGTGGGCATTTGATCTAGGACTTAAAAGATGAGCAGATTTTGGCTAAAAAAAAGGGGAAGACCTTTATAAGCAGAAGGAAGACTAACTGAAAAATTCTAGTGATTGGGAGGTTAGGAATAAAGAGAAATCCATTGTGGGGGTTTGAGAGGGATGGTGAATAATGCTAGCTACAGGGTGGAGGTAGGCAGGGGTCAAATCATATAGTGTTTCATAGGCCAAGTCAAAGGTTTTTTTGTTTGTTTGGGATTTTGGGGGTTTGTTTTGTTTTTTTGTTTTTGTTTTTTGAGGCAGGGTCTCCCTTTGTAGTTCAGGCTGGCCTGAACTCACTATGTAGCCCAGGCTGCCCTTGAACTTTCTGCAATCCTCCTGCCTAAACCTCCCAAGTGCTGGGATTACAGGCATGTCCTACCACACCCAGCTCAGGTTTTTTTTGTTTTGTTTTTTGAGACAGGGTCTCCTATGAAGCCCAAACTGGCCTCCTTGAACTTGAAGCAATCCTCTTGCCTCAGCCTCCTGAGTGCTGGGATTGTAGGTGTGTGCCACCACACCTGGCAAGTCAAGGATTTTTGGGTGTGTGCATTTGTTTTAAGACAAGGTCTCACTATGAAGTTCGGGCTAGTCTTGAACACACTTCATAGCCCAAACTGCCCTCCAGCTCATGGCGATCCTCCTGCCTCAGCCTCCTTCTGGGATTATAGGCACGCACCACCATACCCAAATCAAGGATTTTTACCTTTAGCTAAGCTTCTTAAATTATGTAAGCATGGGTGTCATATGATTATAGTTGTTTTTTTTTAAAAAAGAGTACCCTAGGACTATCCCTGTCAGATATTAAACCATTACATATTTATTAAAACAGTACTGTAGATGTATTAAACAGCAATTCAATGGGCAGAAGAGAAAGTCCATAAGATGCATATATTGTTTACCCAGTGAGAAAGAACCAACCAGAGACCGATATTAAATCCACACAGGAGTTTATTACCGGCCGGGACCTGAGCCAAGCATCGGACTTGAGGCTTGACTGGGGGGTGACAAACATGTTTTATACACCTTTGAGGCCAGCAGTTTCTAGGCCTTCCTATGGGATAGAACTAGCAAAGCAAGCGAAAGGTACAGAAGCTGAACGTCCTGCTGTTAGAACATTTGTAAAACAATAGTTGATTAATTGTTATTTCTAAAGGGACTTTCTAAGGGGAGGAAGTTTTTAAGCTTCCTCCTTCTGAGTTCATCTAAAGGGCAGGCAGGTGGGTCAAGCAGCAATATGGAGTCTGTCTTGCTAACTGGGGTCCTTCATATATATGGAAATTTTTTTTCTTTCTTTCTTTTATATGGTACATTTGAACATGGTAAATATGATAATTCAAATAAGTTGAGGAAAACAGATTATTTGTTAACTTTTTTGTTAACTGAATATTTCTCTAGGAAAAAAATCAACAGTTGAATACATATCTCAGACATTTAAGGACATGGGGGAGGGAGAGGAGAAGGGGATATTAAAAGAATTAAAATGTGTTATGTATAGGTACCAAATCCCTACTATGAATGTAATCATTATGTATTCCACACATGTACTAATAAAAATAAAAATGAAAAAAAAAGAAATTTAAGGACACAAAATTAAACCATAAGTGGTCAGGGATTTAGCCCAGTGGGGCCGTGCCTGCCTGGGAAGAGCAAGGAATTAAACCATAAAAGACCCAGAGAAACTCACGAGAGAAATATAGAAACAATATTATCACAGGGAATGCCTTTCCTGTGCAGGTTTCAAAATGTAGACATCATGACAATTATGGTTGCTTGATCTTAGCCCGGAAAAAGGACAGTGCATGGGTTCAAGGCATATTTTGGAGGTGCTCCAGCAGGAATAGATGATTATTGAATGGAAGGAATGGGGGGGGAGTGGCAGAGGAGGGGAGAGAGAAGGAAGATGTCAGGGATGATTTAATGACTTCCAAATTTATAGTTTGATGGATCCAATGGGCAATAGTTCAGCCTATGGTGGTGGGAGGGGGTATATTGCAAGGATGATAAAAAATTTGGCTTTGGATCAAAACATTTTGTATTTCAAAAAACTATCAACAGAGTGAAATGACAAGACAGAGGGAAAATATTTGCAAATCATATTTCCGATAAGCATTTTGTATCCTGAGTGTATAAAGAACTCTCACAACTTAATAATTAAAAGATGAATAAACCAATTAAAATGAATGAAAGATTTTAAATAGACATTTCTCCAATGAAAATATATTAGCGGCCAGTATACACATGAAGAATTCCTTAACACCACTGCTCATTTTGGAAATATAAACCAAAACCATAATGTGATGCCATTTCACATCCTCTAGGATGACTTAATAAAAAATGGATAATAATAAGTATAAATATAGAGAAACTGGTGCCCTAACACATTGCTAATGGGAATATAAAATGGCCCATGTACTTTGGAAAACAGTTTGAAAGTTTCTAAAAATTTTAAACACAGTAAGCCCAAAATTTCACTTCTTGGAATATGCTTAAGAGTAATAAATACACCTGACTACATAAGGATAAATGCACGAATGCTGCTAGAACCATTATTCACAATAACCCAAAACTGGAAACAACCCAAATATTCAACATCTACAAGCGGATAAGCAAAATGTGGTATACCATAGAGTTGAATGTTTGGCTATAAGAAGAAACAAAGTATTGAAATGTGCCACACAGTGATAATTCTCAAAAACATTAGGCAAATTGAAAGAATTCAGTCACAAAATCATGTTGTGTAGGACCTCGTTGTTCCCGGATTAGATTAGCAACGATCTCTTGAAGCACGGCAGTCACGAGAATTTACTGGAGAACTTTATTTTCCGGCCAGGACCTATGTACACTCCAACCAAGTCGGAGGACAAAAGGCCCCAACTGAAATGAGGACTGCATATTTAAAGGGGAAAACCACAGAAAAAGTCCCTCCTCCCATTCCCCTGGGTTACGGATTGTTGCAGAAGCTGGTTACAGAAGCCAGGATTAGCACAGTTAGTTCCTCCCATCCCCCTGTGTAAGGGTTTGTTGCAGATCACTGGAAACACAGTTTCTGTTTGTTTTACCTTGAGGTTACATGTATCGATTGGGGTGGGGTTTTCTCCCGGGAGACAGAGTGCAGCTGGAAGTCACATATTTGTAAAATAAAGAATGTTCTCAGCATGGTGGTGGTATTACTAAATTGGGTCTCACAGTTGTATACTACATATATAGTAGTGTCTAGAATAGGCAAGTCTTAGATTAGTGATTGTCTAAGGCTGGAAAGGGGAGGAAATAGTGAGAACAAGAAGTGACCATTAGTGGCGTCCAGGTTTCATTTTGGTGTAATGATTTTACAGCTCCGTAAATATATTGAAAACTGTTTTTCCCCTATTTTATTGTACAGTGCTGGAGTTTGAATCTAGGGCCTCGAACTAGTAGGCAAGCAGTCTACCAGTGAGCTAGGCCCCCGAGTAAGAACTGATTTATATATTTTAAACAGGTTAGTTTCAATTTTATATGTAAATTACATCTCAATAAACACTGAAAATCCAGCTTGGAGTTTATTAACTTCCTAAATATACTTGTGTTTTCTTAAACTCTATTCTGGTGTACAGGGGGTGAGGGGATATCTGAGCAGATTCTGGGAGTTGTCAGTTTGGGAGTGAGAAAATCGTACCTTGCTCCAGTCTTTCCGAGCCTAGGCGTCCTCCTCCTTCGTTTCCTAGCAACCAGCTTTCAACGGTTGCTCTTCCTCAAGTCTCACTGGCCACTTCCGCTCTGCGACAGGAAGTGAGGTCAGACTGAGCGCTTTCCTGGGAGTTCGGGAGTTCAGCTGAAGCCCGTGAAGTAGTGTTTTGCTGAAACTGGCGTTCTACACGCTCTTCCCTCCTGGCCTGGTGGTGAGGCCCTGGAGGAAGCCTCTGAGGGGTCCAGCGACCCGTGCGCGTGGAAGCCGAGACGCAGGAACGCGCGGCCCTGCGGAGAGACAGAGTAGGAGGTTGGCGGGGGCAGCTACCTGGGCATCTGCGGATGCCCTTCGGGGCGGCCTCCTCTCTCCGCTGCTGACCAGCTGCGTTCCTGGAGATTGGGCCATTTCTACGCTGTTCCTTCAACTTCTCACCTCCTGCTTTGAAAGAAGACCCCGCGTAGAGACAACTTTCCCTGCTTCTGACGCACTTTCATACTCTGGTCCCGAAGTGTTCTGCCAGGACCACGCTGTGAGCTGTGGAGCGATTTTTGACCATTCCAGAGGCCGGGGGTAAAGGTCTACTTGTGCGCAAAGCCGCGGGAGTGGGGTCGGGGTCGGGATCGCGCGGGGTGTGTTTGGGCGGTGGTGAGGGGACTTTTATTTACTGCCGAACCTGGATTAGGAAGATCTTGGGCATCTGTGTCTTTTGGATTTACCTTGTCTCTGGCAGGATTTCTTGTTGAGAACGGGAGATGTTTGCGCCTTGTTTTAGATGGGTGGGATTACACGCAAGAATTACACAGGTGATAATGATTTTGTGGATCTTAGCGTGATCCTTTTGGGAATTCTGTGACCTATTTGTATTAGGTCATTCTTTTTTTCTTTCTTTAATGGGCCTGTTTCTTAAAGAAAACTACAGATTTTTGGACAAGGACTGTGTCATATGGTGCTTTTTTGACCCTTGTGATCCTGGGCACTGTACTGAACACATAGTTATAACTCGTATTTTAAATCCAGACATCAGTAAGTACACATTCTCACATTTTCAACTTAATGTCAAAGGGACCTATTTAAATATAGTTAAGCTCTTGGAAAGGAAGAAATGAAATAACACCATCTTTTAAGATAAAATGGGAATACCTAGTTAGATAAATATGCCTGTAATTTAGAGACTGCTCAGAACGCTAGATACCATGTTCTCAGCGGAAGAGAAGTAAGGCACATCTATTATTTGAAAGAGTCTAAATAATGTTTCATTGCTTCACTGTTTCTTCTCCACCCTCCTTTCTTTTAGATAGGTGCTGTAGCCTAATTTACTGACTCACAAGTGCTTGCCATTATGGGAAATCAACTTGCTGGCATTGCTCCTTCCCAGATCCTTTCTGTGGAGAGTTATTTCTCAGACATCCATGACTTTGAATATGATAAAAGCCTTGGAAGTACTCGTTTTTTTAAAGTTGCTCGAGCAAAGCACCGAGAAGGCCTGGTGGTTGTGAAGGTTTTTGCAATTCAGGATCCCACATTGCCTTTAACTAGCTATAAACAAGAGCTGGAGGAACTGAAAATCAGACTTCATTCTGCACAGAATTGTCTACCTTTCCAGAAAGCAGCAGAGAAAGCATCTGAGAAAGCAGCTATGCTGTTTAGGCAATATGTTCGAGATAACCTCTATGATCGCATCAGTACTCGTCCATTCTTAAATAACATTGAGAAGCGCTGGATCGCATTCCAGATCCTGACAGCAGTGGACCAAGCACACAAATCTGGAGTCCGTCATGGGGATATCAAGACTGAGAATGTGATGGTCACCAGTTGGAACTGGGTTCTTCTGACTGATTTTGCCAGTTTTAAACCTACTTATCTTCCAGAGGACAACCCAGCAGATTTCAACTATTTCTTTGATACCTCACGGAGGAGGACTTGCTACATTGCTCCTGAACGCTTTGTTGATGGTGGTATGTTTGCTACCGAGTTAGAATACATGAGAGATCCTTCAACTCCACTTGTAGACCTAAATAGTAATCAGAGAACAAGAGGAGAGTTGAAGAGAGCAATGGATATTTTTTCAGCAGGTATTTGAGCGGTCATATTTATGAATTTGCACATTTCTAAGTTTTAACTGTCAAAAATAGAAATGTAGCTTTTTAAAAAGTTGTCAGCTATTCAAAAATAATTTTTTGGTGTGTCCTCATTTACAACTTCAGCAGGAATGTTTAATTGCCTATGAAATGCAATGTGCATTCATTCATTTAAACACTTAAAAATACAATATTTGAATGTTTACTTCTGTTATAGTGTTAGGTAGTGTTTTAAGTGCTAGCAATATAGATGGATTATATGTTCCTCATTTCAAGATATTTACATCTTAATATGGAGGTAGATACTGAAAAAGGACATCTCGTATCAGTATTTGCTACGATGGTAATAAGCTATGATGCTGTTATAGAATCACATGTGTACTTAAATAGGTCTCCATAGGGATGAGTAGAGGGGATTAGGAAAGACCTTTGTTAAGAGGATGACATTTAAGTAGAGACCTACAAGATGTTTAGGGATTAGTTTTGGTAGGGTAGTTTGTTTTGAGCAAAGGTTTATACAAAGGCTAAAAGACCAGAGTAAGGTGCTGGTATGCTAGGGCACTTCAAGTAGCTTAGTATATGTAGAACACAGTGTGTGAAGTAGGAAAGGGTCTGATATGCCCATGATAGTATATCAGATGTTTGTTTTAGAGAAAATGTTGATGTAGTATGGAGTAGATTACAGGGGACCCACATTGGAGATGGGAAAGCAATTTAGGAGAAAACTGCCACAATCCAGATAAGACATGATTGTGACTGGCTGAAGGTTGTTGCAATTTGGAAGGAGTGAAGTAATGCTTAAGGGATAGTAGAATCTTTACGGTTTTGAGATTAGAAGGTGAAGTCACTCAGCTCTCTTTTCTCTTTGGGAAACTGAGTAGATGGCAGTGCTGATCCTAAATTAGACATAGGAAGGAGGAAAGATGGTGAGGTCTGTTTTAGATATGTTAAATTGGAAGTGTCAGGAGATGTACAGCAGGGAGTTGGGTATAAATTTGTGTGGTGTGGTGGAACATGCCTGTAATCCTAGCAAAGGGAGGCTGAGTCAGAAAGATCACAAATTTGAGGCCTGTTTGTGCAGTTCAGAAACTTAGAGAGATTTCCTCTCAAAAATAAAAAAGGGTGGGAGTAGACTTCAGCTTGAAGGCTCTGGGTTCAATCCTCAGTACTGAAACAAAAAGTTAGTGAATAGAAATTTGAAATGGAGGTGGAGATTGGGAATTATTAGGAAATAGGTAGTAATTGTGTCAAGGGAATGAGTTTGTAGCAAGAGGAGTTTGTAGAGAAGCGATTCTTTAGCTTTTTTTTTTAGATCCCCTTAAGAAATTTGATGAAATCAGTGGAGTCTTCCTGGAAAAAACGTACCATCTATTATTTCTCATACACAGACTACATGAAGCTGGGCCAGGGCTCCAAATTATCTAAGAATTTGTGGGCTGGAGAAGGAAAATGGGTTAGTGATAGTACTCTAAGGAGCATGTGAACTCTAGCATCAGTGCCATTTTGGATAAACTTTGCAGTGGTTTGGTTTATTCTCTTTCTCACCTATATGTTTACTACAGAAAAACATAAATTGAACCAAATTTTAAGTGACTTAGGGAAAACATAATGAAGAAGTGTATTTAATGAATTAGAAATTAAACAAGATTGTACCTGTGTTGATCCATTCAGTTCCCTAATCTGTCTCCCATGATAATACTGAGGGATGTGTTTGTGCATGTGTTGTGGGGGCGGAACCAGAGATGACTCTAGGGCCTTTGAGCTGAACTACATTCCCACCTCCCCACCCCACTTTGGTCTCACTAAGTTGCCCATGCTGGGCTTGAACCTTTGATCCACTTGCCTGCAGACACCTAGAGTACTGGAATTAAATTAAGGGTTTGAGCCACCACATCGGCTCTGAGAGATGTCAGCATCTTAATTCTTTTTACTACCCCTTCTCCCTCCCTCCATCTCTTGGTTCCTCACATCTCAACTTTGTTGATTATTACACGTATCTAATTTTTCTTGAGCCACTTCTATATATTAAATTTACTCTGTAAATAATACTCTTTTTGGTTAGAGATCTGATCACTTTGTAGCTTCAGGGTATCATAGTTTTGAAATTTCAGGAGTATAGCCAGGCTTAGTTGCACACACCCGTAATCCCAGCACTGGGAGGCTAGAGGCTGGAGGTGTTTGATGCCAGCCCCAGCTACATAGCAAGACTGTCTCAAAAACCTAAACAAACAAAACAAAACTCAAGAGTTGATGACTATATTATTTATCCTTTTTTGTTCATATTGCAGTTTTGTGCCCTTCAGATCTCTTAGGGTTTATTTTTCTAGACTAAAGATACCTATATTGTTTTGCCAGAGGCTAGGCCTGTGTGTTCCTTCAAAAAAGAGGTGAATAACTTCTGTCCGCCTCCCAGAACTTTTAAGAATGGAATCTTTGAGATTTAACTGTTGCTTTCCCCCTCATGATGGGTGTTGATGGTTCTTGGAAGAAGAATATATGTACCTCTCTCTATATATGTATATATATATATGTTTTATGTATAAATATATATATATTCTGTAGCTCTGGTCACATGCGTGGGCATATCCTTACTTGAGCTTATTTGGTTTTCACTAGCTTTTCTATGTACTCTGTGTGTGTCAAGTGGGTGTTTGTTTGGTGCTAGGATTGAACCCAGGTCATCATGCATGCTAAGCATTCACTCTACATTGAAGCTGTATCCCAGCCCTATCCCTTTGTTTTTTAATAGAATTTTCCTTATTTTTAAATTTTATTTTATTTTTTGGTACAGGGGCTCGAGAGCTCAGGTCCTTGCGCTATGAGGCAGGTGCGGTGCTGCTGAGCTAAATCCCTGGCCTAATATTCCTTATTTTTGATTTATCTCCTGTTTTCTTATGGCTACATTTAGGTTATCTATTTGTAGTAGGAATACCGCAAAAGTGGTGATGTGCTTTCACAACATCATATCTGAAGAGAAATGATGGTGATGTTAATTTTGATCACTTGATCATTGTCTTCCTGAGAAATGGCTCTATAGATGCCATTTGTTTTTTAATCTCTTACAACTAATAACCAACCTGTGGGAAGAATTTTTTTAGTCATTGAATTTAGAGTCTCCTTTTTCTTTTTTTTTTTTTAACTTGTTTGTTTATTTATTTATTAATTTTTGAGACAAGAAATCACTATATAATTCAATCTGGCCTTGAACTCACTATATAGTCCAGGCTGGCCTTGAACTCACAGGGATCCTCCTGCCTCTGCCTCCCAAGTTCTGGGATTATAGGCATGTGCCATCACACCTAGCTTACCTAATACATGTTTGCAGTGGGAAGAAATTTAAGTGTGAAAGGTACTCTGCCCATCAATATAGTTTACCCCTTGACATTCATGTGGTATCCATTGGTGATATTAATATATGTATATATATATTAATATATATATTTCATTTTGGTATAAGACTTATTAATTTGTACTTTTCAAGTTAGATGTACTCTGTCTCTTACTATATGCTTTATTTTGGTGTGCACCATTTGTCTCAATTTGGGCAGTGGAAGCCCCTAGGCTGACTGCTATTCTTTGTGATGTCATCATTTTTTTTAGCATATTCTTCCTGGCATAAGATATTGAATTGACTGTGCCCCACGGTGGGACTTGCCATTTCTCCTTGGAACCCTAGTTCTTTTAGCGTGATATTGTTTTTGTTTTGTTTTGTTCAGTACTGGGGATCAAACTTGGGACCTTGCACTTGCAAGGCAGGCGCCAGAACCACTGAGCTAAATCCCCAGCTTTTAGTGTAATATTAAAAGCCACCCTGTAATTATTGCCATTAGGGTATCTTGTTGCTTGGCTCTTGCAGTAGTCAAGAGAGATGGGAAGAGGAGCTTGGAGCTTCCAGGCCCTCTCTAGGCAGGAACCTCCACATGCTCAGCTGTCTGGAAGCGTTCTGAACCCTGTCTGTCTGCTTGTCTGTCTCCCCGCCGCCCGCCCCCAGAATAGGAGGGGTTTATGATGTACAGTTGGATAGTGATGGGTTAGAATTTTTTTCCCTTTTTTAGTGTATTTATAGCATTCAGTTGAAATATATTTAGGTCCATGTTTTTCATTTTTCAATTTATATTTCTTTCCATTATTGATTTAATTTTTTGAATGGGAATAATAGCATGCTTTTCAACAACTCAAAATTACACTAAAAGCTGCCGCCTGTCCTGTAAGCAAAAGGACTCAAGTTCAATCCCCGGTACCAAAAAAAAAAAAAAAAATTACACTAAAAGAAAGGTGTTACTCCCTTCTGTGTCCTTTCTGTCTTATCCCTTTCCTTGTGTGTAACCAACTTCATTCATTGTTTTCCTTTTCTTTTTTTTTTTTTTTGCAGTGTTGTATATTGAGCCTAGGGCTTTCTAATGCTAGCCAAATGCTGTATCAGTGAGCTACATTTCTAACCCCCTCATTATTTTCTGACATAACCTTTGTGTTTCTTTCTGTAAGATAGGGAAAAAAATATACAAATGCATGCACACATATACACATGTATTTATATACATAATACCTATATATTTTTCATAATACCTACATGTTTTCTGACACAAGATAGCATAGTATACTCTTTTTAAAAAAATCCAAATTTATTGTTTAAATTATACAATTCACTAGTTGTTTTATTTTATTTATTTTTTTTGGTACTGGGAATCGAACTTGGATCCTTGCGCTTGCGCAGCAGGTGGCGAAACCACTGAGCTAAATCCCTGGCCCAATTCACTAGTTTTTAGTATAGTCAGAGTTGAACAATCTCCACCAATAATCCCAGAACATTTCCATCACTATAAAAAGAAAGCCATTAGTACTCACTTTTTATCCCTTATTTCCACAGCCTTAGTAACTATTAAATCTCTGTGGTTTGCTCAAAAATATGGTGAATATTTAAATAAAAAATAAATTATATTAAGAGACACATTGCCATTAATCCCCTCAGAATACTTCTCCCCTACACACACTTTGAACACATTTATCCCATTGTTCTTGCCACTCTCTGAAGAAGTTTTGGGAATCCTCTTTTGAGTGCCTTTTCATGGCTGCCTCAGTGTCCTGAATCAATTCAAAGTGCTTATTATGGCAATTTCTATCAAAAAAACCATTATATGTTCTCATGTATTTTTTTTTCCCCATTATTATTGGTACATTTTAGGTATAAAATACAGTTACATTCATCATTGGGATCTTGTACCATTACATGAGTCTCTTGGTTCTTATTTTTTTTCCCCTTCCCTTGCCCTCCCTTCACCCCTCCACCCTTCCCTATTTGCAAAGACCTTGTTTCCATTTTTTTTCCTCTTCTCATATTTTTTCCTTTCCCTTTTTTCCCTTCCCCTACCCCTCCCAATTCCCCTGCTCTTTTCGACCTTTTCTTCCTGTTACACAATATCAGTTATACATTTTTTAAATTACAATATTAAGATCTAGGAGACATTACCACAGATTTTACAGAATTTAAAAGGATATAGAAAACATATTACAAAAATCTTTTTTGAAATAAATTTGACAACTTCTAAGAAGTAACTTAGAAGACAAATTCATGACACTAACTCTGGAGGAAATATAAAATTTGAATAGCACCTATTAAAGAAAGTATATTCCTAGCTTGAAAACCTACCTGTATGACAACAGCAGGCTCATAAACATTTTAACTGATAAATTCTATCAAACAATTAAAGCAGAAAAAAGAAGGAACACTTCTTCCCTCATTTTAGGAACTCAACATTGTGCTAATCCTAAAACTGGATAAAGATAATAGAAGAAAAAAGTATGAACATAGATAGAAATTTGTTGAACAAAACAAACTCTTAGAAGTCAGATCTGGCAGTATGTAGAAAGTGGTTTTGTTATAGGGATGGCAGTGTTGGTTCAGCATTGGAAGATCCACCCCCAAAAGCAATCACTTTAACAGAGGAAAGGAGAAAGCCATATGATCCTGTCACTGGTTGGAGAAAGAGTATTGGACTAAATTCCACAGCTGTGCATGGTAAAAGCTATCAGGAGACTAGAAGTAGAACAGAACCTTCTCAACAGATCAAAGACATGTACTCCATACTTCCAACAAAAACTCCTTCTATGAATGGAGACGATACAATGCTTTCTCCCTAAGGTGAGGAACAAGGGCATATATGCCTACTCTTCATCTGTCCATTAGACTTTGAAACATAGGTCTAAACCAAAATAGTCTGGCAATAAAATGACACAACTAGGATAGGATTGGCACGGCAGAAGCAAACTCTTTATATGTAGATGAAATGATCATCTACAGAGAAAATACTAAGAAATCTCTAGGAGCCCCTAGAACTTGTATTTGAATTTATCAGGATTAGAAAACACAAGGTATATATAAAAATTCAGGTCTGTGTATACTTGCTATAAATGAAGAACTGGATATTGAAATTTAAAAGTTATGTAGCAGGACAAAGGACCCAGAAAAGCAAAAACAAAAACAAAAACTGTTGGAAGACGTTTAGCACCCAATTTTAAGACATCTTCTAAAGCTACAGTAATCAAGGCAGTGTTGGTGTAAGGAAAAACATAGATCATTTGAATAAAACAGAGAATCTAGAAATAGAACCACACATATATGGTCCACTGAGTTTTGAAAGATTATTTGACATTAGCATTTTATAGAGTATAAACTCGATTCAAGAGCCGAGGAAGAGATAGTGTCTTCAGCAAACATCACTAGAACACCTGGTATCCGTATATAAAAAATTAACCTCAACCCTTTTTTTCCATGCATGAAAATAACTTGAAGGGATCTATGAACCTAAATAAGAAAGCCTAAAAGTATAAAACTTTAAGAAGAAATTATAATGGAAAATATTTATGAATTCAGGGTAGGCAAGAACTACCTAGGATACAAAAAACATGATGTATAAAAGAGAAAGATTGATAAATGAGATTCCATCAAAATTTAGAACTTTAAATGACATCATTAAAATGAAAAGTAGTCCTTAAACAGACCATATTTACAATGCATATAACCTATGAGCAGAATATATAAAGAATTCTTAGAGCTCATTAATAGACAACCCAATTAAAAAGTAGACATAAGAAGATGATAAATAGCCAGTATAGCACAAGGAATGGTGTGCAACTCTAGAATCAGAAAAATACTAATCAGTACAATAATAAGATTGAATTATACACTCATTAGGGAGATGAAGTTAAAAGTTTTAAAAGCCTTGTCATGACTTTTTCTTTTTGTTGGATTCTCCCCCTTTGCATTTAATTTGTCATGCCCAATGGATTCATTCTTCTGGGTTTCCTGGGGTTGTGATCCTCATTGTCTTTTCCTAGGGTATTGTGTAAAATGTTTTGGAGTGCTGGTTTGGTATTCATGAAGTTCCTGAGGTGCTCTTTATCATGAAAGTATCTTATTTCTCCATCCATTTTGAAAGATAGTTTTGCAAGGTACATCAGTCTGGGTTGGAGGCTGTTTTCCTTTAGGGTTTGAAATACATCACTCCAAGCTCTTCTTGCCTTGAGGGTTTGCATTGAGAAGTCTGCTGTGATTCTGATGGGCTTTCCTTTGTATGTGATTTGTTTCTTTTCTCTCACTGCTTGTAGAATTTTATTCTGTTGGATTTCTGGAATCCTAACTATTATATGCCTATGTGTAGATTGTTTTTGATTAAGGCTAGCTGGAGTCCTATATGCCTCACTTATCTGTATGTCAAGTTCTTTTCCCCTCCTTGGGAAGTTTTCTGCCATCACTTCTGTGAAAAGTTTTTTTATGTCATCTGCACTCTCTCCTTTTTTCCTTGACTCCAGTCAGTCTTATGTTATTCTTCTTTGCATTGTCTAGCAGCTGCTGGATTGATTTCTCATGTTCCCTTACAATTTTAAAGCAATTTTTCTTTTCCTCCTCACTAATTGCAGTCTTATCTTCTATATGTGAAATTCTATCCTCACATTGGTTCATTCTGCTGTGCAGACTTTTGATCGAGTTTTTAATCTCTTGGAAATCTGTTTGTATCTGTTTTATGGATTCCATTTGTTTCCTATGTTGGGATTCCATCATGTTCCTCAGATCCTCTATTTTTTTAATCTGTGTCCTTTCTAGATTTATTAATGATGTCTTGCACCATGAGCAAAATCTTTGCTGTTATCTGAGTAATTATTTCTGATTTCACTTTTCCCAGATCCTCTTTTGTTGCCAGTTCAGAGAGTCCAGGTGGTTGAGTATCAGAGTGTTCCATCTCATTTCCCTTTGGGGTTGCTGTAGGTGATCTGGAAGTCTGTTTTTGAGGCTTGTTTGTGGGTCTTCTCATTTCCACGGGGGGGGGGGGTGCTTCTGGTGCCCACAAGGCTCACCTTCTCTGCTCTAGGAGCTTGGGATGGCAGCGGGGGAGCTTCCTTCCGGGTGCTGGGACCGGCTCAGCTTCTTTGCCCTAGGAGCCTGGGATGGAGGCGGGGAGCTTCCTCCCAGGTGCTGGGACTGGCTCACCTTCTCTGCCCTAGGAACCTGGGATGGAGGCAGGGAGCTTCCTTCCTGGTGCTGGGACCGACTCAGCTTCACCGCCCTAGGAGCCTGGGATGGAGGCGGGGAGCTTCCTCCCAGGTGCTGGGACCGGCTCACCTTCTCTGCCCTAGGAGCCTGGGATGGAGGCAGGGAGCTTCCTTCTTGGTGCTGGGACTGGCTCACCTTCTTGGCCCTAGGAGCCTGGGATGGCAGCAGGAGAGCTTCCTTCCTGGTGCTGGGACCAGCTCAGCTTCTCTGCCCTAGGAGCCTGGGATGGAGGTGGGGAGCTTCCTTCTGGGTGCTGGGACCAGCTCACCGTCTTGGCTCTAGGAGCCTGGGATGGCATCGGAGGAGCTTCCTCCTGGGTGCTGGGACCAGCTGAGCTTCATTCACTGCCCTAGGAGCCTGGTATGGAGGCGGGGAGCTTCCTCTGTTCTCATCTATTTTATTCAGATGACTTCTGGCTCTTCCCCAAACTCAAAGTAACCATGAAAGGTAAATTTTTTGATTAGATTGAGAACATCAAAGCAGCCACTTCAGTTCCAGTAAAGAAACTCATCAAAAAGGACTTCTAGAACTGCTTTAGGAAGTGCCAAGGAAGGTCGGGATAAGTGTGTTCAAAATGAGGGGCAGTGTCTTGGAGGAAATTAACGGCAATCAGCCTTCACTGTAATTTTTTAAATTTAAAATTCACACATCATTATCTCTATGGATTCACCTATTGGGAGCATTTCATATGTGCAGTCTTTTGTGACTGGCTGTTTTTACTTATCATGATGTTTCCCAGGCTCATCAATTTTGTAGCGTGTATTAATACTTCATTTTGTGGCTGCATATTATTTCATTGAATGGGTATTTACATCAGTTGATGTTCATTAATCAGTGATGGAAATTGTCTTTTCCACCTTTTGGCTTTTTTGTATAATATTGTTTTGAATGAACATGTATAGGTGTTGATATGGACTTGTTTTCAGTGTCTTGGAACTTAGGAGTGAAGAAGGTAGGGATTGTATGATAACTCTGTTTAGCATTTTGAGAAATTGCCAGACTTCCAAAGTAATTGTGCTATTTCCTACTGGCAGTGTCTGAAGGCATTAATTTTTCCACATTCTTGTTCAGGGCCTTGAGCTTGCCAGGTAGGTGCTGTACCCCTGAGCTACATCCCTGGCTGGAGATCAAACTTGAGGGAGCTTGCACATGCTAAGGAAGTGCTATACCACTGAGGTAGCGCCCCTCGCCTCCCCCCACCCCCACGCCCCATCAAGCATCTTTTTATAAGCTTGCTGTCAATTCATATATTTTCTTTGGAAAATGTCCTTTTTGAACCAAGGTCTCACTATGTAGTCCAGCCTGGCTTCAAACTTGGAAGTTCTTTATTTTGGAAATAAATTTATTATCAGAGACATGATTTGGAAATAATTTCTCCTGTATGTTTTCTTTCTCATTTTCTTGATGGCTAGCACCTTCAGTAAATGTGGGATAGAAGTTATGAGAGCTGACATCTTTGTTTTGTTCCTTGATCATAGGATGAAAGCATTCAGCCTTTCACTGTTAGGGTATTAAGTGTGGAAATTCTGTATGTCTTTTATCTGATGAGTGCTTTTATCCTGAAAGACTTAGATTTTGAAAATGTATTTTCTGCATCTCTTGAGATGATTATGTGTACTTACATTATTAATTTACTGTTAAGATGATATATCATTCATTCATTAGTTTTCATATGTAGGACTTTAATATCTCATTCATGGAATAATTCCACTTGATCATGAGATGATTATGTGTACTTCCATTATTAATTTACTGTTAAGATGATATATCATTTATTCATTGGTTTTCATATATAGGACTTTATCACATTCCTGGAATAATTCCACTTGATCATGGTATGTAATTGTGGATCTGGTTGGCTGATAGCTTGAGGATCTTTTTGTGTGTTTGTTTACTTTTCTTTCTCTTGTGTCTTGAGGTTAATCGCTGTTTTGAGGTCTTTCTCTTCAATATTGGTGTTTATAGCTATACATTTTCTGTAAACATTTGTTTAGTTATATTCATACTTTTTTCTTTTTTTTTTTTGCAGTGCTGGGGATTCAACTCAGGACTTTGCACTTGCTAGGCAGGCGTGGCACCACTGAGCTGCATCCCCAGCCTGATATTCATAAGTTTTTCTGTGTTGTGTTTTCATTTTCATTCATCTCAAAAGTATTTTCTAATTTCCTTTTGATCCATTAGTTATTTAGGAGTGTTTTTTGATTTCTATATATTTGTGAATTTTATGATTTTAGTCCTTTTAAATTTATTGTGTGTATGAGTGTATGAGTCCATTTTTCATTACTGTAGTGAAATACCTAAGGCGGCTACTTTATTTTGTCCCATAGTTTTGGCATTATAAGGTCAAGGAGCCACATCTGATGTTCACGTTCTCCTGGTGACAGAGTCCTGAGGTGGTGCAGGGTTTCATATGGCAAGAGACAGGGAGTTTGCATATGTGTCAATCTAGTCTCTCTGCCTCTCTTGTCAAGATAGGAGTCCCCTAAAGTACTTCCCAAGGACCCCATCCCTGGGCAGCACAGTCAGATTAAGTTTTCAGCCTCTTAATACCTCACAGTGGGGATTGAATTTGAACACATGAAACCTTTGGGGACATTCAACCCGTATCTTTTTTTTTTTTGGTACCAGGATCAAACTCGGGTCCTGGCGCTCACAAGGCAGATGGTGGAACCACTGAGCTTAATCCCCGGCATCAACCCATATCTAAACCATAGCATTGCCTATTGTCTTATGGTCTAGTATAGGTCTGGTGTGGAGAGTGTTCCAAAGACCTTTGAAGAGTTTGGTTTCTAGGTCTCTTCTGGTCCCAAATTAATTTTAGGATTCTTTTTTCTAATTCTGTGAGATATGCTGTTAGAATTTTGATTGTGATTGCATTAAATCTGTATAACAATTTTGAAAGTATGGCCATTTTCATTACATTGGTTCTTTGTATCCAAGAACAAGGGATATCTTTCCATTTTCTGATGTCTTCTTCAATCTCCTTTTTCAGAGTACTGTAGTTTTCAATGTAGAGATCTTTTACTTCTTTGGATTGATACCTAGGTATTTCATTTTTTGGATGCTATTGTGAAAAGAATTGTTTCTCTAATTTCTCTCTCTCTGAGTTTGTTATTTATGTACAGGAAGGCTATTGATTTTTGGGTGTTGACTTTGTATCAGCTATGCCACTGAATTTGGTTATCAAATCTAGAAGTCTTTTGGTAGAGTTTTTGGTCTTTTATGTAGAGTATCATGTCATCCACAAATAATGACAATTTAACTTCTTCCTTTCCTATCATTATTCCTTTTATTTCTTTCTCTTGTCTAAATGCTCTGGCTAGTGTTTCCAGAACTATATTGAACAAGAGTGGTGACAGTGGACATCCTTGTCTTGTTCCTGATTTTAGAGTGAAAGCTTTCAGTTTTTATCCATTTAATATGATGTTGGCTACTGGTTTGTTGTAGATGGCTTTTATCAGATTGAGAAAAAACCCATCTATACCAATTTTCTGTAGGTTTTTTTTTTAATCATGAGTGGCCGCTGGACCTTGTCAAATGCTTTTTCTGCATCTATTGAGAGGATCATATAGTTTTTTTTCTTGGCTCTGTGAATGTACTGTATTACGTTTATTCGTTTGTATATGTTAAACCATACCTGCATTCCTGGGATGAATCCAACTTGGTCATGGTGTATAACCTTCTTGTTGATTTGCTGCATTGTTTACTAGTATCTTATTGAGGATTTTTGCATCTGTGTTCATTAGGGAGATTGGCCTGTAATTCTTTTTGGTTGGATCTTTTCTTGGTTTTGGAGTCAGGGTAATGCTTGCTTCTAGGAATGAATTTGGGAGTGTTGCTTCTCTTTCAATTTCATTAAAGAGTTTGAGAAATAGTGGCATTAGGTCTTCTCTAAATTTCTTTTAGAATTCAGCAGTGTATCCATCAGAGCCAGGGCTTTTCCTTGTTGGTAGGTTTTTAATTACATATTCAATTTCGTTGGCTGATATTGATTTAGAATTTCTATATCTTCTTGATTCAGTTTTGGTAATTCATATATATCTAGGAATCTGTCCATTTCTTCTGTATTTTCCATGTTATTAGAATACAGGTTCTCAAAGTAGGTGTTGATCTTCTGGATTTCTGCAGGGTCTGCTGTGATTTCACCCTTTTCATTCCTAATTGCATGGATTTGAGTCTTTTTTTTTCTTTTTTTGATAAGGTTGACCTAGGGCTTGCCAATTTTATTTAATCTTTCAAAGAACCAACTCTTTGATTCATTGATTATTTGTATTGCTTTCTTAGTCTCCATTGCATTAATTCCTCCTCTGATTTTTATAATTTCCTACCTCATATGAGCTTTGGGCTTGACTTGCTCTTCTTTTTCTAGAAGCTTGAGGTTCTTACTGATACAGGTATTCACCACTATAAATTTCCCATGTTATAAGACTACTTTCATTGCATCTCGTAAGTTCCAGTATGTTGTGTTGTCATTATCATTTAATTGTAGAAACTGATTTCTTTTTCTTTTTTCTTTTTTTTTTTTTTTTTGGTACTAGGGATTGAACTCAGGACCTTGCGCTTGTGAGGCAGGTGCTGGCACCACTGAGCTAAATCCCCAGCCTGTGTCTGATTTCTTCTTTAATTTCATCTGTGACACATTGGTTGTTCAGGAGGATATTATTTAATTTTCATGTGTTTATGAAGTTCTTGTGGTTTCTTTTGCCGTTGATTTCTAATTTCATTGTACTATGGTCTGATAATATGCATGGGATAATTTCAGTTCCTTTGGATTTACTTAAGCATGTTCTATGTGCTAATATGTGGTCTGTTTTGGACAATGTCCCATGTACAGCTGGAAAGAATGTATATTCTGATGTTGTACGGTGGAACAATCTGTAGACATCTACGAAGTCCATTTGTTCAAAAGTTTGGTTCAGTTGTAATATTTCACTGTTGATTTTTTTTGTCTAGTTGATCTATTTGTGACAGTGGGGTTTTGAGGTCTCCCATTACAACTGTATATGTGCTTAGATGATTTTTCATGTCCATTAATATTTCTTTTATATAGTTGGGTACGCTGCTATTTGGTGCATATATATTTATGATTGTTATCTCTTCTTCTTGAATTATTCTCTTTAGCAGGATGTAGTGACCTTCTTTGTCTCTCTGAATCAATCTTGGCTTGAAATCCACTTTGTCTGCTGATAGAATAGCTACCTCTGCCTTTTTCTGGGTTTTTGTCACATGGAATATTGTTTTCCATCCTTTGACTTTCAGTCTTTTTTTTTTTTTTTTTTTTTTGTACCGGGGATTGAACTCTGGACCTTGAGCTTGTGAGGCAGGCAGCAGAACCACTGAGGTAAATCCCCGGCCCCAGTCTATGTTTTTGTTTTTGAATTAAATGTGTGTCTTGTATGCAGCATATTGTAGCATCTTGCTTTTTTTTCCATTCTGCCAGTGTTTCTTTTGATTGGTGCATTGAGACCATTAACATTGATGGTTAAAAATGATATGTAGTCTTATTTCTGTCATCTTATTTTTCTGTGTTGGCTTCCTTCTTTCCTTTTCTGTTCAATTTCTTGCCTTACCTGGTGGTTTCATTCTGTTGGGATTTTTGGAGTTGTAATCCTTGTTGTCTCTTTCTAGAATATCCTTCAGAATACCTTGGAGTGCTGGTTTGGTGGTCATGAATTTCTTCAGGTGTTTTTTTTAATGGAAGTTTCTAATCTCTCCATCAATTTTGAAAAATAGGTTTGCAGGGTACATCAGTCTGGGTTGGAATGTGTTTTCTTTTAGGGCTTGAAATTCCAAGCTCTCCTTGACTTGAGAGTTTGTATTGAGAAATATGCTGTGATTCTGATGGGCTTTCCTTTATAGGTGATTTCTGTTCTCTTAACAGCTTTTAACATGCTGTCCTTATGTTGAATTTCTGGAATCTTGACTATTATATGCCTTGGGGAAGATTTTTTTTTTGATCATGGCTAATTGGAGTCCTATAAGCCTCACTTATCTGAATGTCAAATTCTTTTTCCTGTTTGGCAAGTTTTCTGCCATTTATTCTGAAAACAGGGTTTTTTTTTTAAATATCACTTTTGCTCTGTCATTTTTCATTGAGTCTGATCAATCTTATGTTATTCTTCTTTGCATCATCTAGCAGCTGCTGAATTGATTTCTTGTGATCCCTTGCTATTTTTAAGAAATCTCTCTTTTCATGATCATTAACCACAGTCCTGTCTTCTGTATCTGATATTCTATCCTCACATTGGCTCATTCTGGTGGGTATACTTTTAATGGAGTTTTTAATCTCCTGGATATCTGTTTGAATCTGTTTCATGGATTCCATTTTTTTCCTATGCTGGACGTTCATGGTTTCCACCATGTTCTTGAGATCCTCTATTTTTTTTAATCTGTATCTACTCTAGAGTCACTAAACATGTCTTTCATTCTGGTCACCATCTTTGTAGTTATCTGGGAAATTATTTCTGCTTCGATATTTTTCTAGAGCCTCGTTCATCTGCTTTGTTACTTCTGCTGTTACCACTTCAGATAGTCCAGGTGGGTGGCTCTCAGATTGTTCCATCTCAGTGCCCCTGGAGTTTGGCTTTGGTGAGCTGAAAGTCTTGGCGGGGGGTGCATTTTGTTTAAGTGTCTTCTCATTTTCTGTTTTTTTGTTTAAGTTTGATTCCTGAGTTGATGCTTACAAATTGTTTATGGTGAATAGCTTTATTGCCAGTATTCAGAACCCTTAGAAAATGACTACTTCACAGAAGTGTCATCCAGGTATATCTGGCTTTTGGGTTTTGAGTCTGTTGCAAGATCTTACCTCTTCCATTTATTGGGGATGAGAAGTTTCTGCCTACTTGGCCCAGCTGTCAGTTCTTTGGCACTGGCCTAGAGGTATTGTTTTGTTTTTTGTTTTTAAAGACCCTTAGGCAATCTCAGTCTTGGTATACCAGGGAGAACAACTGATTAGCACAATTATGTCATGTTGGCTAAAGTAGCACAGTGAGCAATAACAATAACATCAAATACAGCCAGTTGCTGCTGTCTGGTGTGTCCACTACTCTGTTCCACTGGTGTGTTTCTCCATGGAGGTCTCTAGGGTCACCACTAGTCACTGTGCGTCTGTAGGTTCTGCAGGTTTGGTCTGCTGTTCCCTTGCCAAGTGTTGGGGCTCTGGGAGAGAGCACTGCTTGCTACCTCCCTCCTCTTTGTTAAAGTCTCTCTCTTCATTCTCCCTGTGGATTTCAGTGGCCTCGGATCCTTCCTGGGTCCTAGGGACCCACTTCCCTCTATCTTCTCCTTGCGCTGCTATATTCCATTGTCAGGACAGCAAATCTTGTATAGGCTCTTTCTCTGCTGCTCACCTCTCTGCCATCTTCCCAGAAGTCCCATAGCATTTTATGCTGTGGTACCAACAATGCAGTCGCTGTCAGTGAGGTTATTTGAGGGTCTCTAAGACTTGTTAAATGCATGGCATATAGTAACTCAGTGAAATTTTATTCTTTGACCTTTTAGGAATGTACTTTTAAAAAATTTCTTGTTTGAAGATTGTTACTGCATCTCTTAATCTGTTCATGTAAAAGTGTTTAATATATTGTTATGTTACCATTTTAAATTGTAGAACTGTGAAGTAATTTTATTAAAATTTTTTAAGAGGGAGAAAAATTGGCCTTGTTTTGATTTTATAGTTTAGAAACTGATTATCAAGCAGTAGACATCTATTTGATTATAGTTACATGCTACATTAAAATTTTAAATTCATTTTACTTTGGGTTTTATGTTTTGAGTTTCATGAATTTTTTTGGAATTCTGATCTATTTTACATGAGCTTTTGTATCTCATTTCTAATAAAATTTTATCTCATGTTTTCCAGGTTGTGTGATAGCTGAACTTTTTACAGAAGGCGTACCATTGTTTGATCTCTCTCAACTTTTGGCTTATAGAAATGGACATTTTTTCCCTGAACAAGTGCTAAATAAAATTGAAGATCTCAGTATCAGAGAATTGGTAACTATGCTTCAAATATTTGCAATGAAGTCTTAGACTTTGTCCTCACTTTTATCAGCTTCGTGGCTTGCTTTATTTGGAACAAAACAGTGAAGCACAATAGAATATAAAGCTTATCATTATTTTATTGAGGAGACAGGTGTTATTTTTTCCTCTTAGGCACAGAGCTCATTTGACTTAAAAAAAAGCTATCTAGGGCCAGGATTTAGCTCACTGGTTTTGCCACCTGCCTCACAAGTGCAAGGTCCCGTGTTCGATCCCCGGTACCAAAAAAAAAAAAGCTATCTATTGTCTATTATAATCTTCAGCTCTACCTTGGACAAGTTTGGATGGAAGTCCCTGGGTTTTGGAGGGGTTGTCTTACATAGAGCTAAGAAATAGAGAAGACAGATACCTGAAATGAAAACATCAACTTCAACCTAATATAGTAACATAGGGCAATTTCATAGAGAAACAAATAGGGCAATTTTAGAAGGGAACTATAGGCTGGTATTGCAGAACAGGTGTAGGGAATTTTGTGGGAGGTCACATAAGCCATGCGTCTACATTACTGTTTGACAGCATCTTTGTGAAGTTAGACTTGTGATAACTGATGTTTCTGATAATAACTGACTCGTGAAAGATTATGGTATATCTAAAATACTCTTTAAAGTAGGGAAATATAGAATATATTTTAATTTCTCTTAAAGATGGCAAATATTAAAAATGATATGCTTCAAAGGAAGACACTGTAGCTCGTGTCCAGGGAATAGTGCATGGATTAGAAGTCAGTATACCTGTCTTTGGGTGTGGTATTGTTTATGACTTTATGTAACTTTATGACTTTGGGCTTATATATTTACTGTGAAACAGGGTAAATTTGTTTAGTCTTTAAGGCTTTAACCAAAGGTAAAAGTAATTCTCCTTGGTCACTTTTCCGTATAGTAAATTTGATTCTTCCAAGGTCAATGTTCTTATTTAGACTGTAACAGAAAAGTCAATAATGAAATACGTTTTTATGATATTTTATATATTTCAGTAATAAACTATGTTGAGTATATTTTTAAAAATTTATTGTTTTACCATGCTAGAAAACTTAGCATAAATTCAAATTAGGTGTATCATTTCTAGTTTTCACAGAATTTAATACCTATTTTACATATTGTTTTATTTAGTTATTTACTTTTTTGTGGGGCTGAGGGTGGAATGCAGGGACTTGCACATGTTGGGCAAGTGCTGTATCTCTGAGCTGTATCCTCAGCTCTGTTTTAAATATTTTTGTGGTGCTGAGGATTGAACCCAGGGCTTGTTGCATGCTAAGCAAGTACTGTACCATTTCACTCTACTGTAGCCCATCTTTTACATTATTTGAAAAATTTAAATCACTGATTCATTTTTTGACTACCTCTTAGCGCTGCACTTAAATCATGTGTCATTTCTTTGGATTTAAGGCAATAAGGTTTTAAAGCAGCACTCCTAACTAGGGATATATAAATGGATTTTAGGAATTGTGATTACTTTCAGGATTGTATGTAGTCTTGTGTGCAAAAATTGTGATTTTTTTGTACGTTTTTCTTATACAAATGCACTTGTACTTTTTTCTCTGGACAAGATGCATTTCTTTCCTCAGATCCTCAGTGGTATCTCTTGCTCAGAAAAGATTAAGAATCCTTGAGTTTTGGGCAGCAATATATTATTTCTCTGTCTTAATAAATGGGGAATACTAAATAGTATATGACTTCCTCTTTATGTGTCAGGTCTGTCTATAATTTCCTATTGCTTTCTAGGATGATAGAGATGCATATTAGTATTTGGTTCTAAAAGTAGTTTGTCAGGTGAAGATTGAGAATAGCCAAAATTATCTCAAAAATCCTTTCAATCATATGTAAGTTTCAGTTGAGATTTAATTTCTTGTTTTTAAATCTATTTTTATTGCCTTTATCCCTTTGTGTAGGTAACTCAGATGATTCATCGTGAGCCAGATAAACGTTTAGAGGCTGAAGATTACTTAAAGCAGCAGCGTGGCAATGCCTTCCCTGAAATATTTTACACTTTTCTTCAGCCTTACATGGCCCAGTTTGCCAAGGAAACATTTCTCTCTGCAGATGAGCGTATTCTGGTTATACGGAAGGATTTGGGCAACATTATTCACAATCTCTGTGGTCATGATCTGCCAGAAAAAGCAGAAGGAGAGCCTAAGGAAAATGGGCTGGTTATCTTGGTGTCTGTTATAACATCCTGCCTACAGACCCTTAAGTACTGTGATTCCAAACTTGCTGCTTTGGAACTTATTCTTCATTTAGCCTCAAGATTAAGTGTAGAAATCCTTTTGGATCGTATTACTCCCTATCTTTTGCATTTCAGCAATGACTCTGTTCCTAGAGTGAGGGCTGAAGCCTTGAGAACATTGACCAAAGTTCTTGCCCTTGTCAAAGAGGTTCCTCGCAATGATATCAATATCTATCCGGAATACATTCTTCCAGGAATAGCCCACTTAGCCCAAGATGATGCTACTATTGTTAGGCTAGCTTATGCTGGTAAGATTTTGTTGTCCAAGTCATAGCCATTCAAGTATTTTTAAGGTTAATGATTATAATACTCTTCTTTTTCTGATTTCTTTGGGAATTCCAAGTGTGAACTTTGCTTTTTGAACTGTTTGTATATATTTTAATAATATTTATAGCTGTTCTGTTCCTTGGGTATTCTTTTGTTTCTGGTCAGAATTACCAAGTGAAAAAATATGTCTTGTGTTTTTACTGAGAGTATTAAATTAATTTGGAATAAGACATGTTTGTAAGTATATGCTTCTGATCTTGTATCTTTAGGCTTGTACAAAATTTCTTTGGACAGATACATTTATTTGGCTCTTAGCTTTGGGATACAATAGTCTATTGCTATTAAAAGATGAACTTTGCTGAGTAATTTGATATTGAAAGAACCTAGACACTTAAGTTTTTAATTTTCAGGTTCTTCGAGTTAATCTGGTGCTTAGGACATGTGGCTTATTTGTGAGTGTAATATACACACCTACCTGTTCTGTTTGTAATTCTCACTCATACAATCAAATTATACAGGTCCATACTTTTAGCACCTGGAATTTATTCTAAATGCCCAATTCAGCATAGAAAATATCATTGAAACATTTTCATAATTTGATAATTTATGTCTATAATACAGTCTTATAGAAATCAGAGCTTCTTTTTTGAGGTCTTTGTAAATAATACATAGCATGTGTTTGGTGATGATATTGGCACTTTTTAAAAATTCATTAAGTTTATTGGTATATTTTAGGTATACGATATGATGACATTCATCATTGGGAATTTGTACCTTTAGATGATGTATCTTGGTTCTTATTTTTTTTCCCCATTCCCCTGCCCTCCCTTCCACTCCTGCACCCCTCCACCCCTCCCTATTTATAAAGTCTTTGTTTCTGTTTTTTCCTTTTCTTATATTTATTCCTTTAGAGGTCCCAGTTGACCCAGCTATTCCCCTGCTGGGTATCTTCCCAAAAGAATTAAAAGAATCATACCACAGCGATATATGTGCACCCATGTTTATAGCAGCACAATTTGTAATAGCTAAAACTTGAAAATAGCCCAATTGCCCATCAGCCGGTGACTAGATAAAGAAGATGTGTTTTTTTTTCTTCATAAAATGGAGTACTACTCAGCCATAAAGAATGAGAAACTAGAGACATTTGTAGCTAAATGGATGCACATTGAGTCTATACTCTTAAGTGAAATAAATAGCACACACATACGTAAATACCAAATAGTTTCTCTGGTGTGAGAAACTGAAAGTATAAATAAGGATAAAAATGTTGAATAGATAATGTGAAATAGGAAGATAAGGCCCAAAGGGGAAGGAGAAGTGGGAGGGGTAGGGGAAGGGACATTGTCACATTTTTTGAAGAAACTTGGTTGTTTCATTTTATGATTGATTCTCATTATTTTAGTGGAACATGTGAAAAGTGGTTTTTGACTCTAGTGTCATCTCTAGAACATCCACAAAGGGACAGGTGATGGTTGGATGTTGTTTTTGTTATATACATACATACATATATATGTATGTATACATGTATATGTGTACATATGTATGTATATGTATTTGTATTTATCTCTCCCTTATACATTTGAGTTTACTGTTTATGACAAGCATATTTCTCATTTACTTGGCAAATATAAATAATCAAACCAGGTAAAGTCAAATTAAATTAAAGTTTATAAGTTTTTAAAGATAAGATGTATCTTTCTTACCAGATTTTTCTGACTCAACTTTTAGCTCAGTGTATTTTCTGGGTTGTGTTAAATAGATAATGTTCCAATGTGTAGGTGCCATATTAACATCTTGACATCCAGTTACTAATACTTATAGCATAAGAGCGCTGTAATAGGTACAATTTTGTTTTTGTTTTTGTTTTTGTTTTTTGTTTTTTGCTACCGAGGATCAAACCCAGGACCTTGCGCTTGCCAGACAGGCGCTGTGCCACTGAGCTAAATCCCTGGCCCTGTAATAGCTACAGTTTATTGAAAAATCCTGTGGGTATCAGGGTCTCTACCATTCAAAGTTACTGCAAAGGTTAGTTGTGATCTTACAACTAACCCTTGCAACAAACAATCTTAAGCAATAAATGTCATATTATCTTCATTTTAAAGGTTAGGAAATTGGGGTTAAGAAAGGCTAAATAACATGACCCAACTGCATCTGGTCTCAGTTCTTAGAACTTCAAAATCAATTCTGCCTTTCTTTGGTCTTCTGAGTCTTTTTGGTGAGTCCACAATAACCCAACATCAATGCCAGCACCTTGCGGTATTCCTTCATGGCCTACTGTGTGATAAAGCAGCCTTTAAAATAGAGCCAGTTCAAATGGTGATTTGAACTTGTATAGTTAAGTATAATTAAACCACACGTGTCAGGAATTATAAAAGTTTAAAAATCACCATTTTTTCCTTTACAATATTCTTTATTATTTCAGAGATAATGGTATAAATTTGTACCTTGTGTAAAATTAAATTTCAGGTGTTTTTTTGCACAGACTTAAATGAGGAAATAAACATAGATCTACTCAAATTTTAGAAGTGCCCAGGAAAGTAAGAGACTTCCTCATAATATGAGGTCCATAATATTGGTCCTCCATAACCATGGGTTCCACATCCTTGGATTTAACCAATTGTGGAACAAAAGTACTTGGAAAAAAACTTGTCTTTACTGAACATGTCCAGACTTTTTTCATTATTTCCTAATAATATAGTATGACAACTATGTAGCATTGTATTATTATAAGTAGTCTAGTGATGATTTAAAGTATATGGGAGGATGTGCATATTATATACAAATACTATGCTGCTTTATATAAGGAACGTGAGCATCCACAGATTTAGGTATCTGAAAAGGGTTCTAGATCCATGGACATGAGAGACAACTGTAATCATTAAAGTGGGGATTGCGTCTAGAATTTTGACTTATCAGGTTATGGCCTAGAAATTTTCCATCTTAAGAGGGAGCAGGCATTACTTGGAGGTATTTGTTCCATTCAGAGCAGTTTGAACCTGGCAGCAGTGGCCAGTGGGACCCAAAATGAAGGGAATCGTTGTGTTTGCTAGAATCAAATCCCAATTACTGTAAGGTGTGTTTTTATTTCATAGATGTTAAAAAGTAGGGGAAAAGTGGGTCTTATTTTTAATTTTGATGTAAACTTTGTTCAGTGCAATTCATTGCTAAGGAGAAGAGTATATGGTCTTTGCTTATGAGATAGACGTTAGGATACAGATGTTAGGAGCATAGAAGTGGGAAGGAAGGATACAGACAACAGGAATAAATACAAGTGAAGGGCCAGGGATTTAGCTCAGTGGTTCTGCCACCTACCTTGCAAGCACAAGGTCCCAAGTTCGATCCCCAGTACCAAAAAAACAAAACAAAACAAATAAATACAAGTGAAAAAATTATGCAAATGTAAGGTAAGAGCTGATGGAATTGCTGGTAACTGTGACAGCAGAAATTAGAAATAGATATTTTGTAGTGGTGAGGAGTATTAAAAGATTTTCAGAAAAAGGAGAAAATGTATAGACAGCTGCAGAAGAATGGCAAACAGACTCACACTTTGGTCCACTAAGAACTTCAGAGAATCATTTGTAGGGTAATCTAACAATGGTTGATTTGGTTTGATAACTGCTCTTTGAGATAACTGTGACTCTTCATTTATGTGTGAAGAAACTGAAACTCAGATTGCTTAAGATGGAGTAAGTTGCAGGGTTGAGATTTGAGATTTGAGTGCGTCTGATTCCAGAGCCCAGCTGGATTGGTTATTTTAATGTGAGTGGTTCCGTTAGTCTAGTATCTCTCACTTGTGAAGTTGCTTTTTAAAGGTAGGTCTTTGTATAAGGATTAAGCTTTTTTTTGGTCCTCATTTGATTTGGGTGCTATATTTTGAATTATTTTTTTTAAAAGCCACTTAATTATTGAAACTGGCAGTTTTGGAATAGTTGTAATTATGAGATTAGTTACTAAAATTCTGATTGCTAAATTGAAAAGTCCTATATTTTTCCTTAATTCTGTTATTACTTATATGTATAAAGACTGAAGGAGGAAAAATTGTAAGCATCACAAATTATGAGATTATAATTATAAATTTTCTCCTCTTCCCCCTTTTTTTCTTTTTATAGAAAATATAGCTCTACTGGCAGAAACAGCTCTGAGATTCCTGGAATTAGTACAGTTAAAAAATCTTAACATGGAAAATGACCCTAGTAGTGAAGAAATAGATGAAGTTACACATCCTAATGGAAATTATGACACAGGTTGTATAATTTCTTTTTAGTACTCTTATTACTTAGAATGTCTAATTGCTAATGTTAAGTTGTAAAAAATGTCATTTTGTAGTTTTCATATAAGATAAGGGAACATCTGGTGTCTATTTTGTTCTTTCCATCTTCATGTAATATTGTCTAGCTAGACAATAATCAGCTTGTCATCATAGATCCAAACTTAATTGTTTTTCAGCCAGAATTGATTTGAGTGAACAGCAAAGTTCTTGAATTATATAATTCTCATAAAAACTGGAAACTTCATAGCTAAAGAATCTAAACTTTTTTCCTTATGTGAATACATTTTGAGGCTACTCATTCTTTTTATTTCATGCTGTCTTTGATTTATATATCAAAAATCCATTGCCTTTCCTCTAAAGGAACAAATATGATAAGTTTATTGAGGTCTCTGTCTTGGATTTCTTTATATCCACACAACTTTAACAAGCTTTTGGTTAATGTTTGTTGAAAGATTTAGAAGTAAAATATACTGAATTTGCTCCACAATGGTTCTAGAAGAGAAAAACTAGAGAAATAAAGATTATAGATTTATGTTACAGAAAACTGCAATTGGACCTTTTTAAATAACTAATTTACATATTAAAACTTCTGGGGAATTAAAGTCTTTCTTAATGTAAGCATATTATTATGCATGGCAGACCAGTCCCCTTTTTTTTGACAGTAGTCAGATGGAGCAGCAATGGCCTCTGCTCTCTTTCATTCAGTCAGCAGATAATTGTTAAATCTGTGCTTTGCATCAGACAGTTGTGAACTTGCTGCAAGCACTTGTGATATGGTGAATAAGACAGAATGAGCCAAGCTCTTGAACTTACATTATAGTAAGGGAAGGACAGACAACTAAATAATAATTGTAAAGCAGTAGGTGGGTAGGAGATAAGAAAAGAAGGCTGACCTGATCAAACCAAATCTTCCCAAGACTTGCAGTACATTTGCTGGCTTTCTAAAATATAATAAACCAATCTTTAAAATTTTTTTTTAATAGTGTTGTTCTGTACCATCATATTATGTCCTGGACCTATCTTATATTTTCAAGTCCTTGATTAAGTTGATCTTTTGGGGTAGAGTCATCTCCTTTCCAGTGCATCTCACCGCTTGTCTTCTTGAGCTCATAGATGGAGTTATTTAATTAGTGAGATCATAACCATGCTTAAGGTATCTGCATGTTAGGGTATTCTTCAGTTTATGTTTCATTTTCACATCCTTCAGCACTTGAAATAGTGGAAAAGCTTAGTGATTATATACTTTAAATGGCAGTTTCTGTGGTCAGTTTGTTATTCCAAGAAGTGAAAAAGATCTATATGTATAGGGAAAAAATTGATCCTAGCTTTTTTTTTTTGTAGAACTCCAAGCCTTACATGAAATGGTCCAGCAGAAAGTTGTCACTTTGTTAAGTGACCCTGAAAATATTGTGAAACAAACTTTAATGGAAAACGGAATAACACGGCTATGTGTATTCTTCGGACGTCAGAAAGCCAATGACGTTTTGTTGTCTCACATGATCACTTTCTTAAATGATAAGAATGATTGGCATCTGCGTGGAGCTTTTTTTGATAGTATAGTTGGTATGTCTTTGTTTTTAAGTTCATCTTTAAGATTATAAACTACATTGTCAAATAATTTCATTCAATCTGAAGGATTGGTAATGACATTACCAAATTTAATAATGAAATGAGCTCTTAATATTTCTGTATGTCTGCTGTTTTTGGATGATGTATTTTAGCTAGTTGAGGGGGCTGGTAATTAACCTGTGGTACATCTGTATGAAGGAATAGCATGTGGTCACTTGAAACTGTGTTTCAAGAGAATTGTGACCAGGGAAAGTACCATGAAGTATTGTTAAAGTGATTGACGTGGGTGTACTAAAAATGTGATCCCAGTTGGTTAAAGCTAAAAATAACAAATTACATATGTTTATAAAAAAGGCTGGAATATACTAACATATAAATAGTGGTTATCTCTTGGGCTGAGATTGGTGATTACTTTCTTTATATTTTCCATATTTATCAGATTTTCTGCAACTGGACATGCATTACTTTTAGAATCAGAAAGTAGTTAAAATATAAGTAGGTTGAAAATAAATCTGTTACAAAAAATTTATAGACTTCATTTTCTGTAAACTGAAAATTTGTGAAAAATTAAGCAGCTTTGCTTTCTTTCATTTTGTATTTTTCATTTTCAGATTTAAAGGAGATGTCTTATCTGGATGTTCCTATTACATTGAGATTTAAAATTATAAATGAAGTGGACTTTGAGAGGGTTTAGTGTTCGATACAGGATTTAATGTTTTTCTCATTTGAATGATAACTGATATCTTTCTTCCTCAGTGTTTGAATCTTTCCAATTTATGTTAGGTCAGTTTGGAATTATTATATGCTAAATTCTTGTTACCATGAGTATTCATTAACTGTTATTTCCCACATGACTGTAACAACTTGTCTATTACCCCTAAAACATTTAAAGAGTATTTTACACATTGGAAATTGGAGCTGCTATCCAAACTTGCTAATGTGGTAACAGAAAGTTGCAAGGCTTTAAGTTTTGGTTTCCAGTAATCTAGTGCTATGAGGTTTGCTATTGGATTTTTTTCTAAAAATAAAAAACGTAAGAAACCTGTATGGCAAGAGGATTGATGTTTCTGTAAATATTATCATATAATGTTTTAGAGAAAAGGATACTTTCTACTTTGAAAATCTTTGATATTGCTTCCTTTTTCAGACATCTTTGGTTTGCTTTTATTTTTGTGTTAGTTTATTGATGCGTCCACCTGCATCTAGTACTCCAACAGTTCCTAATACAGTATAATTTGTTTCTCACATCTTTTTGCCTTGCTCTTTTCTTTCCCTTCCAAATAATCTTAAATCTTCTTTTGGGTAGTCTGTAGAATTTCTCTCATCTATTGGTCAATGCTTTGAACTATTATCTTTACATTTTATATAAATATATATATAATATATTTTCTTTTTCTTTCAGAAGTAATTTTCATTTTTTAAATAAAAGTAATACATACATACTGTAAGCATTTGGGGTACAGAAACCAAGAAGAAAAAAATACCAACTTTAATCTTTCAACCCATGTACAACCTCTGTTAATGTTTTAGTGGTTTTTCTAAATGTCTTCCTTTCTCTTTCCATTTCATCTGTCACTTTCTGTTAAGTACTAATGGTCAAGAACAGCTACATTGGCACCAAACTATTGGGTTCAAGTTCTGGCTTGGTCACTTACAAGTTACAACTTGTTCTTGGGAAAATCATTTAATCATTCTGTCTTGATTTTCCTGTGTTTAAAATGGTAATTCAGTACTTGTCTCATTGGTTGTTGTGAAGATAAATTAAATCAACATATGTAATATGTCAGATAAAGAACTGTTATGTATAATCTTAATTTTTTTTTCAGTTAAGTCAACTTTTAGACATCAATATCATAGGACATTACCATGCTATCTATGTTTGAGAACACCAATACTAAGAGAAATAGCCAAACTGAATACAGATAATTCTTTAAACAATCACTAAACACTTGATGCAAGTACAAGATGGGGAAAGGGAGAATTGGCAGGTTTTACAAAAGAATGATAACAAGAAAAATAGCATTTCAATTCAATATAGTAAC
This sequence comes from Heterocephalus glaber, assembly GCF_053883595.1. Lineage (NCBI taxonomy): Eukaryota > Metazoa > Chordata > Mammalia > Rodentia > Bathyergidae > Heterocephalus > Heterocephalus glaber. The sequence goes on along the minus strand of NW_028258324.1, from coordinate 6,652,359 downwards.
CCAAGACTTCTATCAATATTCAGAAAAAAGTTAAGATTTTCTTTGCTATCATTTTTAGTCATCAACTAATACAAATATTTACCTTGTGTTATCAATGATATCCAAGGACTATATAAAGACAATACTTATAGGAATAGTGTCTATTCTCGATCATTCAGTGAAGTTATACTAATTAAACAGTTCTCTTTGAAGATTAATTCATTGAAAGTGTTCACCACTTTTTGCTAGTAGAGGATCCATACGAAAGGGTCCCAATTTAAGGAGACAGAAATTCATTTTGATATTTCTGAACATATTAAGTCCAAAATTATAAATTAATTTCATATACAGTATTTCTATTAAGTCTACTTGAATAATGAAATAATGTTCACTTGAGGTAATACAAGATAAATAATTTATAATTAAATTAGTATCTCTTTTAATATCATTTTTTAGGAGGGTACTGGGGATTGAATTTAGGGTCTTTATATTGAGTTATAGTCCCAGTCTGTATTTAATTTTTAATTTTAAGACAAGGTCTAAGTTGCTAAGTTGCCCAGGCTAGGCTTCAACTTGTGACCCTCTTGCCTTATCTTCTCAGAGTGCTGGGATTACAGGCTTATGCCAAGGACTAACTTGTATTGAAATGTTATCTACAAATACTAGTAAATGGTAAACGTTTTTCAAGATGATTTTTTTTGTAGGAAAAAGAAGCAAGAGGGCTGGTATGCCTCTGATAAAAACATTTAATAAATATTGTAATGAGCTTCTAATAGTGTTAGCTTTGGAGAATGATAGAATGTGGGTATTTTTATCAGTTGTTAATTCCTCAATTATTTGAATTTTTCCACTGGAAGTCTAAACCCGGCCCTACGAGCTGGCTGGGTCTTCTCCTTGAGAACGAACGCCTGAGGAGCCTCCGGCCCCGTTTCCCACCATGGTCCAGCCAGTGCTGCCGGCTGCCTGCCCACCTGGAAGTCCTGATTGCAGTGTTGGGAAAACAGAGACCCAGCGAGCCTGGAGAGTGCGACCCCTTGCCTGGTGCAGCGAGCCCTGGGCTTGAGCCGAGCCTGGGGAGGGTGGCAGTGGAGAAGAGTAGTAAGAAGTGGAGTGGAGAAGAGCAGTAAGAAGAAGACTGAGAAGAAACTTGCTGCTTGAGAAGAAGCGAAATTGTTGGCAGGGTTCATGGGCATCATGAACAACATGCCGAAACAGAAATCACTATGTGATGTGATCCTCATGGTCCAAGAGAGAAAGATACCTGCTCACCATGTTGTCCTTGCTGCAGCCAGTCATTTTTTTAACTTAATGTTAACAACTAACACAGTTGAGTCAAAGTCTTTTGAAGTAGAACTCAAAGATGCTGAACCAGATATTATTGAACAACTTGTGGAATTTGCTTGTACTGCTAGAATTTCTGTGAATAGCAACAATGTTCAATCTTTGTTAGATGCAGCAAACCAGTATCAGATTGAACCTGTGAAGAAAATGTGTGTTATTTTTTGAAAGAACAGGTTGATGCTTCAGATTGTCTTGGCGTAAGTGTGCTTGCAGAGTGTCTGGATTGTCCTGAATTGAAAGCTACAGCAGATGACTTTATTCATCAGCATTTTACTGACGTTTACAGAACCGATGAATTTCTACAACTTGATGTCAAGTGAGTAACACATCTTAACCAGGACACTCTGACTGTGAGAGCAGAGGACCAGGTTTATAATGCTGCAATCAGGTAGTTGAAATATGATGAACCTAATCGTCAGCCATTTATGGTTGATATCCTTGCTAAAGTCAGGTTTCCACTTAAGTCAAAGAATTTCTTAAGTAAAACAGTACAAGCTGAACCACTTATTCAAGACAATCCTGAATGCCTTAAGATGGTGATAAGTGGAATGAGGTACCATCTGCTATCTCCAGAGGATCAAGAAGAACTTGTAGACGGCACAAGGCCTAGAGGAAAGAAACACGATTACCGCATAGCCCTATTTGGAGGTTCCCAACCACAGACTTGTAGATATTTTAACCCAAAGTTGAGAAGATATGCACAACCCTGGAAATGAGACTGTAACTTTAGAATTCTCATTTGATGTCTTGTTTTGCTCTTACAAATTACCTATTATTAATTCCTCCTTTGTATACTAAGCCACAAATGCTTACAATCTTACTCCTAAATTTTTTGTACATTTTTTTCTGATAACATATTTTAAGCATTTTCTAATATCATTGACATTTCTTTGAAACCATAATTTGCTGCTTTCTTTTATTTTTGGTACTGGGGATCGAACTTGGATCCTCGCCCTTGCCGGGCAAGAGGTGGAACCACTGGCCTAAATCTCTGACCCTGAAAGCATAATTTAATAGATCCAAATTATTCCATTACATACCTAAATTCATTTAACCTTTATATTTGGATATTTATTTTTATCTTAAAATCATTATGCAGATATCTTGTATATGTTTATTTAAATAAGTAAAATAGCTATTTAAGTATAGTTGTGTGCTGCTTAACAATGGAGATACATTCTGGGAAATACTACTTCTAAAAATTATCTCATCATTGTTCAAGTGAGGTATACTTTCACAGACTAGAGTGACTGCATCACAAGGCAGTACCACCTTGTGCAGCCACTGTTGTATATGATATAGCTGTTGACCAAACATTATTATTCAGTGCATGACTATATTTGTTTTGAATTATTTTCTCAGGATAAAGTATGACATTTAATGAGTTAAAGAATATGAATATATTTCTTAAAACATATTTTTATAAATTTTTATAAGGTTAGATTGTTTTCTACTCCCATTAGCATTGAGTACTGCACATGGTTTTACTTTGCTAATTGGAAAGGTAAAATGATAATTTGTTTTCATGTATGTTTCTTTGCTGATCTAACAAGTTGAAAGCCATTTTCATTTTATTGCCTGTATTTCTTAAGAATTTATTATTTTGATCCCTTTTATTATTGAATTTCTTAATCTTTTTTTTTTTTCAAAAAGCATCAAAAATGAATGTATTTAACCATACTTGGCTGATAATAGAGCAAACAGATGAATAATAATTCGCGCTATAGCATGTTCAGTGAACTGAAAACAGGAAGTTGGTCCGAGGAAGGCAAAGGAACTTTTTGTCTTGTAAGAATTAGAACCGAGGGACTCCATAATCATCTGTCATCCCCTTAGAAATGTGCATGATAGGAACTCCAGGGATCTTCCGATTCTCCGCTTAATTTCCGGGTCAACCGTGGCCACAATGTAACACTTATGCTGTTACTCTCTGCACTAAGCAGTCATCTGCATAGGTCCCTTTATGTGTGCAAGGTAATCGTTAAAATCGTGGATCCTTGGCAATCCTTAGAGCCACTCGATACTTCTGTCCCAATTTCTCAGTTTCAGCCGTTACATAATCAGTTGTACAAGGGATACGGTCTCTCATCTCTGAGACTAAAGCATTCGCTTCATGGTCTCAAACTTCTTTGCTTTCTTTTGTTTCCCCCTGTTCAACACCAAACTCCGGTTTCTTCCGGAATCACCCAGAGCGCGAAACTTTGACCGAATTTCTTAGTCGTTTAACTGAAAAGAACATTAACTTATTATGTTAAAGTTACTTTCACAGTTTAAATTGAATTTAAATTTTTATGTATTTTCTTAAACTTTTCATCGGGCCAGGGATTTAGCTCAGTGGTGCCGCCATCTGTCGCACAAGCGCAAGGTCCTGAGTTCCTTCCCCTGTACCCAAAAAAACCTTTTTATGTAATTTATTTTTTATAATTTTTCTTTTTTACTTTTGTGCTTGAAGTTTTTTTCCATTCCAGAATTAGATTAACTTGTATGATTTTCTTCTTTCTTAAATGCTTTATTTTATAAACTTAACTGTTGAATTGATCTTATGGAGGGCCATGGTATACAGTAAAATCTGAATTTTATTTTCTTCTTAGAAATGTGGACAGTTTCCCCAACAGTATTTATTAAACATTTCATTTCTTACCCATTGATTGGTGAAACTTTATCATTCCTTGCATGCCTCTGCCTGTTAGGGTCAGTTTTCTGAGTATCTAGTCTATTCCATTTATTTCTCTATTTTTTTATTTTTTATTTTATTTGGTACTGGGGCTTGAACTCGGGACCTTGTGCTTGCGAGGCAGGCGGCGACACCACTGGGCTAAACCCCCTGCCCTGTTTCTCTGTTCTTATACTCATATGATATTCCCACCCATATTTATATTACTATAGATTTTAATCAACTTTAGTGTCTGGTAGGGTGAATTTCTAAAGGTCACTCTTTATTTCAAAATATTTTTAGTTATTTAACATCCTTGTATGTTCCAGTTTATAAACTTTATAAATATATAACCCACTGGAGTTTCAGATATTTTTCTTTTTATTAAAACAATCCTGGAATTATTTTTTAATCACAAGGGAAATATACTTTTACAAATTATTTAGAATTTATTCAATTTATAAAGAAATTAGGAAAAGTAATAGTTGGCATTCCCAGAGGCAACCACTCAGGTTTGTGTTTTGGGGTTAGTGTCTTCAAGTGATTATTGCTAATAATATTATTTTTATTATCAACTTTAGATGCTATCTATTGAATGTTTTTCTACACCAGATGAAGATTTAACTAATATATGGTTACAATGCTTATGGTTACATACTCTTCCCTTGTCAGTTTTAGAAATGTTAAATGTTCTCAGGGTGCTTCAGTCTTCAGTGTGTTGTTTTTATAACTTTAAATAATTCAACCTTTATTGTATTGCCTTACTTTTGATTTGCAGTACAGAGATTAATGCCCCTTTCTTTCTTGCTACCTTTTTTTTTCTAACTAGTTGAATTCTCAACCAGCGATTTCATTGTCATAGATGATATTTACTTTGTTTTATAATCACAGTACAATCTTTTGTGCTTTGTGTAGATACTGGATTCTAAAGATTCAGAGTAAAATTTCATGATTGCAAATATGTAAATTTTATTGAAAATGGAGCCAAGTAGTATATTTTAATTGTATTTACTTCAACACAATCCTAGTTCCATGGACCCTCTATCACTTCAGTATGTATGTAGCAACATGTGTATAGCAGCATGAGATTTCCATTTCTCCCTATTTCAGTGACGAAGGGCATTCCACATTTTAATGTAGAGAAAAAAATGTATCTTCTTTACTATATCTGTAATATTTATCCTCTTTCTTAACAGTTTTATTTGTTGGTTGGCATCCATTCTAGTTTTCTTTTTCATGACATTCTTAAAATGTATTGGGTTTTAGTTTAATTTGGGCTAATTTCTAGATCTTTGTTAGCTATCATCTTCTTTTCCCCCTTGAATTCCTAGGTTAGAACTACCATTTTGTACATTCTACATCTCCCTCTTTATTTTTCTGGAGTGCATCATCAAGAAGCTTTCTTAGGAAGTATTGCATGAGCGTAAACCTCTTAGTCTTTGCATGTCTTGAAATGGTTTATTTTTGTTTCCTTTTTAATTGACAGTTTAAGTGAAAGAAATTGTAGAATTTCTTTCATAACTTTGAAGGTTTTGCTCTGTTGTCTTTTAGCCTCTAGAGTTGAGGATCATCTGATGCAAGTCTGATTCTTGTTCCTTTTTAGAAGCCTATGTTTTCTCTTTTCTGTAAGTTCTTAGGATTTTTTATTTTTCTTGGTGTCCCAGAATATCTGGATGATTTCCTTTGGTATAGATCTGCAATTATTTTTCTGGGTAGAAATAGCAATATTCTTTCCTGGGTTGTTGATCAATATGTTTGGCTTTTGATTAATTTTAATGTTTTACCTAATAATAGTGTGTGCTTTCAGGTATCAAATGATTGTAATATTTCTTTTCATTTTCAGGTGTTGCTGCCTATGTTGGCTGGCAAAGCTCCTCAATTCTCAAGCCCCTTTTGCAACAAGGTCTTAGTGATGCTGAGGAATTTGTTATTGTGAAAGCTCTTAATGCCCTTACCTGTATGTGCCAGTTAGGGCTGTTACAAAAGCCCCATGTCTATGAATTTGCCAGTGACATTGGTAAGTTTCTGTTTTGAAAATTTAGGATGGAAAAACTAGCATGTAGGAATAATTTTATAAAGTTTTTAGGTAATATAGTATAATAATTGCAACTTTATCATTTCACATAATGTGTGTGAGTGTGCATGTGTGGATGTACTTATATGGATACTTGTATGTAGGTGAGAGACAGGCTGACTTACTCAGTCCTCTGGTCCAGGTTGGGAAATATGGCTTTGTTTTCATCTGTTGTTAAATTTTTGTGACCCTTGATTTAAAAAAATCTTTTAAAAAATATGATTGGATAAAAATCTTGACTTTTTAAAAAACATAACTTGGATAAAAATCTTGAACCTAGAGATTAAATTTATCTTGGGGGTTGGAGATGTAGCTCAGTGATGCAGTGTAGTGTTAGCAGCACAAGGCCCTTAGCTCAGTCCCCAGCACTAAAAAACAAACCCTTAATTTTGGGATACTTGACCACCAGCAAAGTTGACAGTTGGATGTGAAGGATTATTTATGACATCTGCCCTTGCCCTGATTGCCAGTAAAAAATTTATAGTATTGAAATCACTGTATTAGTAATTTTATGAACCAGTGAGAGGAATTTATGCCTTGACCTTTGTAACATTTGTCTGTTTCCTTCAAACTTAAAATTCAGAATAATAACAAATCACGCATTTTTTTCAAATTAAGAATATCTGGAACTTTTAGTCTTATTGTCACTTTATTTTAGGAAGGAAGCAGTGTAAGATTGCCAGTTGACTCCCTGCTGAGAGGACATAGCAATCTTAGAAAATTGCCTTTTTAGTTAAAATAATTGCTGCTGAATGATTTGCCAAGGAAAATTAATAGGAAGTCAAAATTGATTAGACTTGAGTCTAATTTAGATTTTTCTTAGACAGTTTTCAGAAAAAAACAAAGTTATTATTGTTTATTTTGATTGTTACAAAGCTAAATAGTAGCTGGTAGAGACTTAAAAATTAGAGAAAATTTTAAGCCATGAATGTAGCTTTTTAAAAATTTTGTCAAGGGGCCGGGGATTTAGCTCAGTGGTTTCGCCGCCTGCTGCGCAAGTGCAAGGATCTGAGTTCAATCCCCGGTACCAAAAAAAAAATTTTTGTCAAAAGTTAAAGCACATGTAGATTTATTTTGTACCATAAATATCTATGTAAAACATTTTTATTAGAATGTTTGCAGTACATTAAAATACATTTGTGGTGGAGAATTGGTACATACACATATTGCAATTGATCCTTTTTATTTCCTTTTCACATTCCCTTCTTCCCATCTCCCCCTATCTTGAGAAGCCCCTTCCATCTCCGAAAAGTCTTTATTTTTATTTTTTGGAAAACTTTTCTCTGTTTCCTATCATCCATCTATTATTTTGCTCTTTGAATTATTTATACTTTAAGTTTCTAAAATAAACCATATGGTACTTAATCTGTGTCTGATTTCACTTAGCATTATGGTCTCATGGTACATCCATTTTCTTACGAATGACTCACTCAAGTTTATCTTTCTTATCGCTGAGTAGTACTCCATTATGTATATACATTATACTTTTTTAATCTATTCATCTGTTGATGGGCATATGATTTAGCAACTATGAGTTATGCTGCTATAAACATGGGTATGATCGTACCACGTAATATTCTGTCTTTTGGGAAGATACCCAGAAGAGGTTGTCTGGGTCAAATGAAATTTCTGGCTTTAGTTTTTTTGAGGACTGTCTTTACTGATTTTCATAGTAATTATATTAGTTTATATTGCCACCAACAATGTAAAAGTGTTCTTTTTTAGCCCCAACCTAGCCAGTGTTATTTGAATTTTTGATGATAGTCATTCTTTGTGGAATAAGATGGAATCTTAGTGTTTTGATTTGCATTTGTCTGATGCCCAAAGATGCTATACAATTTTTCGTGTACTTATTGGCCATTTGTATTTCTTTTTTTGTTGTTTGTTTGTTTGTTTGTTTTTTGGTACTGGGGATTGAACTCAGGACCTTGTGCTTGCGAGGCAGGCGCTGGAACCACTGAGCTAAATCCCCGGCCCCTGTATTTATTCTTTTGAGAAGTCTCTATTCATTTTAATTGCCCATTTTTTGATTGGGTCTTTTACTTTGGAGGGTCCAGTTTTTTGAGTTGTTTATATATTCTAGATATTCATCCTTTGTCTGAGGCATAGCTGGCAAATATTTCTTCCCATTATGAATGTTGTCCCTTCGCTTTGTTTCCTCTGTTGCACTCTAATATCTAAGATTGTTCTGTTACTTTAGAACTAATTTGGTTTGAATTTTTTTATGATTATTTAAAAAATAACTACAAACTTAGTAGCAATGTTGAGTATTGACAAAACAGTCATGATAAGACTGCATTACACTGAAATGTTTCTGTTTTTCACATAAGCTACCACATATTGGATCTTGAAGAATTCATTGTCTCTAGAATTTTTCTTTTTTTTTAAGGAGCAAGTAAGTTTTAGGAATCAAAATGGGTCAGTACTGTAATAAAATGAAAGTTATTAAGATTTTTAAAATTTTTGGCCCTTTATAGTGTAAAACAGATATAGAAAGGAGAAAATGTTTTATCTTACATGTATAGTTTGGTACCTGATATGTTTTTCTATTCCCTTTTTCTAAATTCTCAAATTAGTGTGTTTTTTTTCTCGTGTTAAAGTGGCCCTATCTGCCAGAGGTTGACTCTTTCTTGCTATGGTCTCTGATACTCTTCATTTTAATGAATATCCTCTGTGTATAAGTATGTCCTCTTATACATTTCACATAATACATTTCTTTTTTTATTCAGTTTTTAAATTGGCATAATAATTGTATATATTTATGGGGTACAATAATATTTTAGTACATGTATGCAATGTAAAATGATCAGATCAGCATAATCGGCATATCCATTACATTTCTTCTGTTGCCTAATATTTTTGAGGTTTAATATAGCTTATAGTTAATATGACATTTTATTTTATCTGAAAAGTAGGTGTTCATCGATTTTAAATCAAAGCCATCATAGTGTTTTACCTCAGCACTCAAAAGTTTGTAGAGATTTTTCTTCTGAGAGTTTGCCTTGCTGCTTCTAGTTATCAATGCCAGAATAAATATAAGCTGTCAGTAAGTTACATGGATGTACAAAATATGCCCAGAATGGTGCAGCTTCTTGAATGGGAAACTCCCTTAGAACTAGCACTGAATTTGATAACAAATATGCAAAAAAATCATGTTTACAAAACCTAGTTAATAATCGTTTGTTGACATTTTAAAATTTAAAAGTAAAAATAGATTTTTAGAAACTTAGAAACACTTATTTAAAACAAATGATAAACCATATACATCTCTCTGTTTTGTCTTTATGTGTAGCCCTTCTTGGTGATTCTCCCCCGACTAGCTTTATTAAGGTATAATTGACAAAGATTGTATATATTTATGATATAGAACATGATGTTTGATATATGTACTATTCTTTTAATGTGGTGTATCACATTTACTGATTTGCATCATGTTGAAATACCTTACTTCCCAGGGAGAAATCCTACTTGATTATGGTGTGTGATATTTTAATGTTACTGAATTTACTTTGCTAGTACTGTATTTTGTTTAGGATTTTTGCACCTGTGTTCATCAAGGATATTGGCCTATAGCAGTGGTGTGAATTTATGGCACACGTATTACTGTATTTTTCTTTTAAGACAAAAGATGTTAATGTTGTTTTTTCTAAACTAAAACTTCAGTATTCAGGTTTAATTGCAGTATAGGCACTTTGTGATAAATAAGTGGGTTTTGGGTTCAGCTTGGCACTTGGTCTCTAAAAGGTTCATCATCACTGGCCTAAAGTTTTCTTCTAGTGTCCTTTCTGGCTTTGGTGTCAAGATAATGCAGCTCTGTAAAATAGATTTGGAAATGGGTTCCTTTCTCTTCAGTTTTTGAAGAGTTTTGAGGATTTCATTAATTCTTTCTTAAATTTTGATAAAATTTACCAGTGAATCCATCAGGCATTGTGCTTTTCTCTGTTGAGATTTTTTTTTTAAATTTCTGACTTAATTCCCATATTTATTGATCTGTTCAGATTTTCTGTTCCTTTATGACTCCGTTGTCCGTTGGTTAAATGTTTCTAGGAATTTTTCTACTTTTTTCTAGGCTATCCAATTTGTTGGTGTACAGTTGTTCATAGTGTTGCTGGAATGAGGGTCCTGGGAAAATTCCTTCCAGGTTCTTGGTGTCTTGAATGAAGAATTGGACAAGGCACCCAGAAAAGGTAGGGTGGATGTAGATTTATCAAAGATGCAAGAGGAGTTTGCTTTCAGAGCAGGCAGGTGAACAGACTCACAGCAGCCATGAGGACAGGGAAAGGGGTCTTTTATATCTGGAACTTTTGGATTGGCTTCTTCTTAGTGCAAGAAGGCATTGGGATGGTTGTCCTTTGAAAAACTCACTTGGCCTGCTGCCAGATTTAAACTGTCCTATCAAAGACTTACTTGGTTTCATGCCAAATGTAAATGAAGAATTAAAAATAGCACTTTTCTGCTTGGTCCCTTCTGTTTTACAGTGTTCAGGAGCTACAGAGTCACCCTGGATTCTGTCCATGTGCCTTCAGTCTCCACTGACTTTGATGGATTTTGCCCAGTTTGACCAGTTTTGCTCTAACCGTAATTTCCTACCTTAGTAGGAATCTCTTCCTAGCCTTGTATTTTTGTAATAATAGTTATGCCTCCTCTTTTATTTCTATTTTCATTTGAGTCTTCCTTTCCTCTTTTCCCCCTTTGTCTTGCTAAAGGTTTATTGATTTCGTCTTTTCAGAAAACCAACTCTTAGTTTTACCAGTCTTTTCTGTTTTTTTCTAGTTTATGTTTCATTTACTTTTCTTCTGATCTTTATTGCTTCCTTTCTTCTGAACATGTGGGGCTAAGCTTGTTCTTTTTCTTGTTTCTTGAGGTATAAAGTTATATTGTTTATTTGAGATATTTATTTTTTCTTCATGTAGGCATTTATTGCTGTAAGCTTTCCTCTTGCAGCTCCTTTCACAGTCTTCTATAAGTTTTGGTGTATTGTGCTTCTGCTTTCATTTGTCTGAAGATATTTTGGTTCCTGCTTTTGAGTTCTTCTTTGACTCAGGTGTAATCACATATTTGTGAGTTTTCCACTTTTCCTAAGAAGTGATTAACCAGATCATATGGTAGATCTATTTTCAGTTTTTCTTGTATGTTTTGCTTTTTTCTTTTCTGGAACTGGGTATTGAACCCAGGACCTTTGCACTGAGCTACGTCCATTTTTATACAGGGACTAGCTAAGTCACTGAGTTGCCCACGGTGGGCTCAAATTTACCATGCTTCTGCCTCATCATCCCAGAGTGCTGGGATTACAGTACCATCACACCTGGCTATTTTTAGTTTTCTGATGAACCTCCATACTATTCTCCATAATGGCTGTACTAATTTATGTTCACTAGCAATATGTAAGAGTTCCTTTTCTCTGAATCCTCACTGACATTTATTATTTTTGGCTTTTCTGATAATAGTCATTCTGACTAGGGTGAGATGATATCTCACTGTGGTTGTTTTTACATTTCTTCGTTGGCCAGTGATTTTGAGCATGCTTTTCATGTACTTTTTGGTTGTTTGTATTTCTTCTTTTGAGAAGTATCTATTCAGATTGTTCATTCATTTCTAAATTGAATTACATAGTTTTGTGTTAAATTTTTGAGTTTCTTATATATTCTGGATATTAATTTTTAGATGCGTAGTTGGCAAAATTTTTTTACCTTTTATTGTTGTTTCTTCATTCTCTTGCTGTTTCTTTTGCTCTGTTGATATAATCCCATTGACCATTTTTCTTTTGTTTTCTATACTTTTGAAGTTTTGTCCAAAAAATAATTGCCAGTGCCAAATATCTTGAAATATTTTCCCTGTGGAACATCTTTTTCTATCCTTATATTTTCAGCTTATGTGTGTCCATAAAGCTAAACTCTTTAAGTACAAGAGTTTAATATGTAACATCTAGTTGGAATGGAATTAGTTGGATCTTTTAAAAAAATTATTTCAGCCATTATTTTATTGCAAAATTTAATACATTTACATTTAATTAGTGATTAGTAAGGACTTATAATTGCCATTTTGCCAAAATTTTTGTTTTGTAATTAATTGTTCTATAACATTCTTCTGTGTTTTTTTTTTATTTTCCTTTATGATTTAATGTTTTTTTTGTGGTGCTAAGCTTTGATTTCTTTCTTACTATGTTTTTTATAAGTTTTTTCTTTGTAGTTACCAGAGGAGTATATATGAAAGCACAGTGATAACTTGGTATTTTAAGTTGATAAGAATTTAACTTTGACCTCATACAAAAACTCTACACTTTAATCTCCTCCTGTCACATTTTATGTTATAATTTATATATTCTATAAATTTTATAAATTGAGTATACATTAGCAAATTGTACAGCATATAATTATTTTAAATATTTTTGTTCTTTAACTTTCATAAGGAGTTAAAAGCTATTTATGCACCACTGTTACAGTATTAACATCTTCTGAATTTGACTGTATTTTTACCTGTGCAGTGAATTTTTTTCTTTCATATGTTTTCATGTTAGCCTTCCTTTGATTCCACTTGAAGAACTCTTCTCAGCATCTTTTGTAGGGCAGGTCTAGTGGTGATGAGCTTTTTCTTTTTCTTTTTTTTTTTTAAGTTGGAAAAGTCTTTATGTCTTATTTATTTTTGAAGAAAAGTTTAACTGGATGTAATATTTTTAAGTTCTTTTGTTTTTATTTTTTTCCTTTCACTACTTTATATCACACCACTCTCTCTGGGCCTGCTTGTAAAATTACTGATAGTTTTATGGGGGTTCCTTGCATGTTATAGGTGCTTTTCTATTTCTACCTTCAGAATTCTTGGTTTTTCCATTTTTAGAGTGTGATTATAATTTGTCTTGGTGAAAATATCTTTATAATCTGTTTGGAGTTCTTTGGACTTTGTGAATATAGATATTCATTTCCTCCAGATTGGGGTAGTTTTCTATTATTTCTTTTCTGAGATAAGGTCTTGCTGTGTATTTTTGGCTGGCCTTGAACTTAATATGTAGGCCAGGCTGGCCCTGAACTCATGGCCTCATGGCGATCCTCTTGCCTCTGCCTCCTGAGTACTGAGATTACAAGTGTGTGCTACCATGCTCAACCTGTCATTTCTTTATTATTAAACTTTCTACTACTGTTTTCCCTCTCTCTATTTTCTCTGGAACTCCAGTAATGTGTATCTTGGTTCATATGATGATGTTTCATAAATCACATGAGCTTTATTCACTGTTTTTCATTTTTTTTCCCTCTGTAATTTCAAATGACCTGCTTTTGAGCTAATTTTTTGCCCTATAGAGTTTGCTGTTGAAGTTCTCTGGAATTTTTTAGTTCAGTCATTGTGTTCTCTGTGGGATTTTTTTCCCCATGGTTTCTGTTTCTTTGTTCATGTATAGTTTTCTTGTTTTCATTTAGTTGTCCATGTTCTCTTGTAACTCTGGAGTTTAAGACTGTTATTTAGTTTTTTCAGGCAGTTTGTGGTTTTCCATTTTAGGTTCTGTTACTGGTGCTTTATTTTCTTGTTCTGGTAATGTGATATTTCCCTGATTAACTGTGTTCTTTGTGGTCTTGTGTTGGTGTCTGTACACTTAAGTAGACTTTAGTAGCAAAAGCCCTTTAGCAGTCATTTTGTCCAGAGATTTTGTGTGAGTTGTCTGGTGGAATCTGCATGAGGTAGGCTTGCTGCTGGAGTTCATGGGTAGTCTGGCTTGGTGTATAGGACCGGGCTCTGTCAGGCCCAATACCTGGATCCATTAAGACCTGATTGAGTACCTGTGTCCATTGAGTTAGGCGTCAAGCCTGGGTCCATATATTTGAGTCTGGATTTGAGTGGGCCTAGATTCTCATCCTCTGGAGTCTTGGTGCCAGAGTTTGCTGGTATGGGTCTGTTGACTTGGCCCATGAAAATGAATCAAGAGGTTGAGTGGGATGGGCCTGGAGTCTTTGTGGAAGCTGGAAGCTTGTATGGGAACTGACTTGGTGCTGGGGTAGACCTTGAACCTGTGTCTGTGGGGACTTGCTTAGCTCTGGGTAATGCCTGGATCCTGGTATGTGGGGACAGGCCTGGTCCTAAGTCTGTTGGTGCTAGCCTGATGCTGGGTTCTCTGGGGCAGGGCTGGTTCCTGAGTCCAGAGGAGTGGACTTATTGCTGTGGGCATGCATATGGGCCTGGAAACTGAGCCTATAGTCCATATAGACTGAATTTTCAGTCTGTACTCTCCCATTCTCTTTCTCCATTTCCGTCTTTGTCTGTGTCTTTCTGCCTCTGTCTTGTCTCTCTTCTCTTTTTTGCATTCTAAACAAGCAGTTTCTACCCTCTAAATACCTCACAATGGGGATTATTTCAACATGAGTTTTGATGATGACATTTGAACCATGATACCCCTTTTCATTTGAGTAGGCCTGGTGCTGTGAACTGTGGCAAAGTTGAATAGGGCTCACTTAATTCACTTCCTGCCTAGAAGGAATTACTTCATTCTGTGCTTCCTGGGCTTGGAATAGAATAGACATGGGTATTGTGGGCCTGTCCTTTCTATTCTCTTCAGTGCATCTTTCCTTATTTTTGCTCTAGACCCAGGTGCTGTAATCTCTCACCTAGACTCTTTTGACCTTGTGACGGTCTTTTCATATGTGGATGATTGTTAAAATAGATTTTCCTGTGAGGATCAGTGTTTGAAGTGTTCTTTTGTAGCATCTTACATCATTATCTGTTGTGATTCTTAAAGGGGATAGTGGTAGTTTTTTTGATGATTATTGTGATTTCTTTGGCAGTTGCTTTGTAGTTTTAAAAATTACATGATTTTCATTTAGTCATAATAAATATACACCTTTTGTATGTATGTGTCTCCAGAGAATTGGAATATGTTGGATAGAAAAAAGATTAATTTTATAGGAAAGTCTTTTGATTCAGGCTTGTTGTTTTTTAAGTATTTGACATGCTTTCTATCAGTGAGCTAATCAGCGATATTATAATGCTTTATATCAGCCAACTGAAAAATCTCAATCACTACTTAAAGAAATTTCTTATATGTCTGTGGGCGATCCCTCCGATTACATTTGGCGAGTGTGACCCATCTGTATCATTCTGGGTCGCTAGTTGCAGTGGCCATGGCTGCACACGTTCTCATGATGATGGCAGGAGCATGAGAGGGCAAGCCTATCTATACATGTTCCAAGTTTCCCTTTATGTGACCTTTGTTAACATCCCTTGGTCAAAGCAAAGAAATATGGATAAGCTGAGAGCAAGGGGTCAAGAGGTACACTTGTGTATCATGAGCACACACAAAGTGTGTATGTGTGGTTGTGTAATACAGGGAAGTTAAGAGTTGGTACCAATAACTTAGTATAACACAGTGCCCAACTCGTTTTTTACCATTATGGTTTTAGCTACTTGCTGAAGCTTCTCAGTGTTTTTCTGGTTCTCATTTTCCCACTTTTTGTCAGAAGGAAAATACTACTCTCCCTTCCCAGATGGATCAGAGCTACAGGTTGTTCATGAGATAATCACAATCTTTGTGTATATGAGAAGAACTGGAGATAATTTGAATGAATCTTTGCTCCTTTGTCTTTTTATGTCAGTATCATTAGCATATGGTGCTGCTCTTATTTCTTAACATGAATTTTTATGAAATAAATATCCTGTGAATGCTAATATATTTGCATATTCAAAGCTAATATAATTCTTTTGCTCTTGGAAATTTGAATTTTCTAAATCAAGTTAGTCTAACTTTGATTAGTTAAAATCATTGATTTAGGTTTAATCCATAAAAATGATTAAAAGACATGTAAAGATACTTGATATTCTGTCTCAGTCTTATATTTTGAACTTTTTAAAGAATGGGGATAGTGTTTTATACCTTTGTAGTTTTCATTTATAATGTCTTGTGGATGAAATTAGGAATTATGTGTTAGATTTGATCAAACACCTACATTAAAAGGAATGTTAGTTCAATGAAATTGATCTCTTGATGCTGTGGCTTGGAGAAGAAGTTTCTCTCTAGTTCTCTGTCCCCATGTGGTAGATATTGTGTTCTTGAACTTTTATGAAGGTGTTAGTGGAGGAACCATAGTTTGCTATATGTTGTTGGCCCAGAGCCTTCATACAGAGCTACATCCCAAGTTCTCACTAAGTTGCCCAAGTTGGGTTTGAACTTTAAGTCCTCCTGTCTCCACCTCCCAGAGTACTAGGATTACAGGTGTGTGTCACCATGCCTTGCTGCCCAGTTTTTTATTCCAGTGTTATGTGGGTAGGTGCCCACATATCTTTAGTTCTGGCCCAAAAATAGACATTTAAAATTGTCAAAAAGGAAGTATCCATTTTTATTCTTTTATGATATAGCTGATATCTGTAATAAGGTAATATTATAATAACTGTTCAGTTGGTTGAGTTTATTCCTCATGCTGTATATTCAGTTGGTTGAGTATGTGAAGGAACTTTATAATGACATTTTGATACTATCTCTTTATCAAATATGTTATAAGGTAAGAATTTGTCCTGATAATTTGAAACTGTTTATGAAATTGGTTTAATCTGTACCTTCCTCCCCCACTTTAGCCCCATTCTTGTGTCATCCTAATCTGTGGATACGCTATGGTGCCGTGGGATTTATCACAGTGGTCGCCCACCAAATAAGTACAGCTGACATCTACTGCAAACTGATGCCTTATCTTGACCCGTACATTACCCAACCAGTAATACAGGTATACATGTTCCAACTTGGAATCAATCCCCCTTTCATACTGTGCCTCTTTAAAAACAATGGTTAAAGAATCTTTTTTTTTTTTAATTTAAAGATTTAAATGATGCTATAGCATTTTCATATTTCTTTCAGGCTCACTAATGAGCCAAGCTCCTTGTAGGTGAGAAAAGTACAAGAGAATATTATGGCACTCACAGTATAGCATGCAATAGTTCATACTTTCTTTGTGTAATATTGTAAAGTATCTGCTGTTAAAGTAAAAAGTATGACTGATTATAGTCCATCAACAGTTGTAATAAATTAGAAAAAGTCTCAAATATTTGTTGTTGTTTTTGATACTAACTAGTTCTGGATTCTTTTCTTTTTCTTTTTCTTTTTTTTCTTTTTTTTTTGGTGCCAGGGATTGAACTCAGGACCTTGCTCTTGTGAGGCAGGCGGTGGAACCACTGAGCTAAATCCCAGGCCCTGCATTCTTTTCTTTTCTTCCCTTTTCATTTATTTTTCTTGGTACTGGGTAATGAACTCAGGACTTTGGACTTGCCAGGCAGGTGCAGTGCTGCTGAGCTACATCCCCGGCCTGAAGGATTTGATTTGATTTGATTTGATTTGATTTGATTGATTGATTGATTGATTGATTTTCCAGTACTGGGGATCAAACTCAGGACCTTGTGCTTACCAGGCAGGTGCAGTGCCACTAAGCTACATCTGCAGCCCTCTTTTCTTTGTTTTTTTAAACATCTAATGACTCTAGCAGTCTATACAGCATTGTGTCATAAATTTTAGGTCCTTGCTTTGTGCAAAGCAAATTTTATTTCCTCAGCTTGTCAGTGTATACTCATCATATTGCTAGACAAACAACTGTAAAATAGATTTTTAAATTAAAGAAACAGTTGAAGGATGCTTGTAGCTGTTAAAACATTCTGAAATGTCCTATTTTTATTAGACTATCTTTCTAATTTGGAAATCCACATGGATCTCTGGCTTCCTACATCTATATTTCAGTGCATCTTCCCTTTGATTGGAGAAAATAGCCTAAAATATACTCAGGAAACTAGGAAGCTTTGGCTGTGCTGTGCCTTCAGTTCTTTTCTCACAGATTAATCTATTTCTGGAGATCATTCTTCTTTCATAGAGCTTTGTAGAATTTTTTATTTATACTCCAACAGCAGCTTATAGATGAATAACCAGAAAAAAATGCCTTTTCATTTTAAAGTTTATGCTTTCTTGGCAGTTGAGTGGAGTGATGCCTATTCTCTTTATTTACCCTATTTAGAAATTTGTTTATTAATCTTCTGGTTTCATTATTGTCTTACATCTTGAAAGGCCAGAATCAGGCATTGAGTAGGTAATTATCCTTTTGTTTCATAAAGCTTGTCTTTCTGCAGTTTGGATTGGACAAGAGATATAACTTTTTATGCTAGCTTACACTGACCAGTTAAATAGACTTGAAGTCCTCTTGGTTACTGTTAGTATTTTCGTCCTTTTTATTATATGTGCACTGACAAGGAAAATATTCTTAGGGATAACACAAGGGGGAATTTTATGAAATCTATGGAGAGAGTGATGTTTTTGAGAAGATTGAATCGCTTGGGAAGATATGAGGAATGAAGGAAAGACTCATAGTTACTGAGAATCTTTGGATTAGCACCTATGTATTAGATCTGTGAACTGCAGGTATTTTTATATGTAGGAAATATTCTGACATACTGGAATCTAGAAAAGGCTTATTTTTTTACTTCTAGAAAATAAATGCCTATGTTAACTTTACACAGGTTGTATTTACTGAATTTGAAAGTAATTGTACCATATATTATAGCTTTGGCTGATTCTTTTTATTTTTCTAACATAGATTGAAAGAAAACTTGTTCTGCTCAGTGTTTTAAAAGAGCCAGTAAGTCGTTCTATATTTGATTATACTTTGAGGTCTAAAGATATTACCAGCTTGTTCAGACATCTTCATATGCGTCAGAAGAAACGAAATGGATCTCTCCCTGACTGCCCTCCACCTGAGGACCCTGCCATAGCACAGCTTCTGAAAAAACTGCTCTCACAGGTTGTATCATTTTTCTGAAATCTTACATTTAAATGCAAATATCATAAAAAATTTGAAGCATCCATTTAGGTATTAATGTTTTTGATGAGAATACATTATGCCATATGAAAATAGATCTAGGAGACATCTTGTGCATTTGTTTTGCTTCTTAAGCAAAAATATTAGCATGATGATAAGGCATTGGGTTGAGCTAAATAGTCATGGGAGACCCGTGAAGCTTTTGTGATTGCTGGCTAAATAAATGAGAGTAGAAATAACCTTAGATTTAAGTAATACTCTTGATTAAGTTCTGTATTTTACCAAAATGTAATGAAAATTCAAGTAGAAGAAACATTTCAAAATGTAGATACAATATAGAATAATTGTTTCAGTCTAAATTTATAGAGTTCTCAGTGCAGGCAAATAGCTTGAAATAACTAAGGCCCTGTAGATTGAATAAAACAGCAATCTACTGTTGCATCTTAAAAAAAATCTATGAATTTGGATTAGTTAAATCTTGTTAGAGTTAAGAAATAATCTTATTATTATAATATTTGGCATTGATAAAACCTCTATAGAAATATCATCTATATTTGGTCTTCTGTTTTATGATGTGTAGGATCTAGAGAATCAAGATAAGGATAAAAATAGAAATAAAGACTACAGCTGCTGAATATATGCTCATGAGCCATAAGGCAAATACTGAGGGACTTTAATGACTGTCTTTAATCTTGCAGTGCATTTTTTGTAAAGAGAATGTCCTTATTAATCATCTTTTGTTTAACAAGAAAAGAGTATGAGAAAATGCATTAAGTTTCAGAGAGAATTTTATTATAAGTTTTGAAATTAAATCATTTCATGTATTGTACTTGTTGCTGAATATCCAGTGCCCCGCCCCCTGTCTCCAAATGGGGATTGAACCCAGGGTCTTCTCATCATAGGCATGTGCTCTACTGCTGATCTTTATCCCCAGCCCCTTCAGTGCTGTTTGATACCCAAACATTGGTGGTCTGGGTGATTGAACCACAAAACAGGCTGGACAACAACCATTTTGATTCTTTTTAGATCTAGATTTGATTAGAGTTAGGGTCCACCTTGGAGTCTCCCCCAGGACAAGGGTTCTGTTTCCTATATTCTTGGAGACATAATTTGATGTAACTTGAATTTCTGAAGAGATTTTTCTTTGGTTTTCTTTTAACATTGGCTTGTACATTGGAAGTAGGTGATATTTTATTTATTTATTTATTTATTTATTTATTTATTTATTTATTTTTGTACTGGGGATTGAACTCGGGCCCTTGTGCTTGCGAGGCAGGCACCAGAAACACTGAACTAAATCCCCGGCCTAGTAGTTGATATTTTAAAAAGCAGTTTATGGAAAATTTGGATTCTGAGTCACACTTTCCTGTTTTCCTGAATAGGTTATCCTTATCAAAAAGATTTCAGCATGCAATAGAAATCATCCCAATCTAAATGTTTTCTTGAGGCTTGGACATTGTAATTCTTTGTATTTCTCTTTTCCCAGCAAATCCTATAAATTAAATTAAAATTAAATGATTAAATAAATTGTGTTAAAAGCCTCTATTCTGAAATTTCTTTTTTATTATAAATCATTAGTTCCTTTATGGAGCTACCTTCTAGCTCACAGTCCCTTCTCAGTTTGTTAAGGTGTGATTTTTGCTGTTGCCATGAGTAAGTGAGGGAGTCTTTCTGCTTTCTGCTTCCTGCTGTTCTCTCAAGTGTTTCCACTACTGCTGCCCTCTCTGTGCCTACTTCGTTACTGGGTTCTGTGATAAAGCCACTACTGCTCACTGACTTATATTCCTCTGAAATGTCAGTGCTTCATATATTTGTCATATCCTTTCATTTTTCTGAGTGGACAAGAGGAACAAATAATCCCATTTTAGACTGCTTCTGATAATAGTGCTAGGAAGGTCACAGGGTCAGAAGGGATAGGCATTGTAATAGAAGGGAGAACAGGCTAGAGTCTCTGGGGTCCTCAGAAATAACAGCAGAACAACACCAGCTTCCATTTGGGGAAAATGTACAGTGACTCTACCACTGTAGCTGGTGTTTTCTGTATTTTGTGGCTGTCCTTAGAAAACAAGTTCAAACGGCAGATATTATCCGTATTTTATAGATAAGGAATTTGAGTCACAAAGGAAGTAGTTAGCTTGCCAGTGCTCACACAGTGCAGTAAGTTTTGCAGTTGGCTGTCCAACTCCAAGGCCCATACCCCAGCACTATGCTCTCTTGCCTCTCAAAACAAAGGACAGAAAGCTAAGAGAAACTTGCTTGGGCAGAAGCCAAGTGTAGTTCAGCCCCTACCTAGTCTTAGACTTCTCTGTTTTCACTTCTTTTTGGTCACTGTGGTACCTGAGTATTTTAGGATTACTAGCAGAGACTTGGAACGAGGGCCTGATGTTCAGATGTGCACTGCAGGTTGCTGCTCTACTGGAAAATGCAGGTCTCAGCGATCATAAACCCAGTGTCAGTAAAGAATTGAAGCCAAGTTTAAACTAGGAGAAGACGATTTATTTGAAGGTGGAGAAAAAGGGGGGAAGAGCGGATGATAGATAGCTACTATGGATGAGTAGGGAGTGTTTGAAAGTGAAGTATTCTTTTAATTTACTTTCTCATTGAAAGTGAATTCTGACTTGGTTCCGATGGGGTTTGGGCAGGGGAGTTTAGGGCTGGAACCCAGCACTTTATGCATGCTAAGCCCACCTTCTACCACTGAACCCCAGCCTTAAGAGAGTTTTAAAAGATACCTGGATTTCTTGTCTGTAGCTCCTTTTATTGAGATCCTTGTTCCATGTAGGCTCCTGGAATCTGATTGGCTCCCTGGCTGTCTTTGGTCCTTCCCTTGGATTTCTTCCAGCCATATGATCTTTCTCTGTCCTTTGGCAAGAATAAGATTATGGGTTGGGGCTTATAAATAAGTAGTTTAGGTTTAAAGATTAAGTAAAGGGGAAGTGCGTGATTCTTATATTGATCGCACTACCTGGGACCTTCCTGAGTTTAGTTTCTTTGCTTTTGTCTGAGTCTGAATGGGCCAGCAGAAGCTGCCTCTAGTAGCCCTTATTAGTAAGTCTCTCCATTAACTTGGTTTTTTTTGTGTTTTTTTTTGGTATGGAACTCAGGACCTTGGGGTTGTGAGGTAGGCGTGGCACCACCGAGGTACATCCTGGCCCTCTCCATTAACTTTTTTTTTGGTATGGGAGATCGAACTCAGGATCTTGTGCTTGCGAGGCAGGGGCTGGAACCACTGAGCTAAATACCTACACTCTCCATTAACTTTTAACAGACCTTAAGGAGACCTTCATCCTATCTTTTCCTTACCTACGGCCCCCCTGTCCCTACATGGGAAGGCTTTGGAGAAATGAATTGGGTTCTGTCATGATACAGAAAGAAGAGATAGATTTTCAGCCTCTGCAGGAGAGAGCTCTTGAACATGCCTACAGATTTTGTTTTTTTACATTTAAGGTTCAATAGTATTCTTCTAGATTGCCCTATAGTTGAGATACAAAATGGGTAAACAGGCTCTTCTAAGCTGGGTGTAGTGGCATACACCTATAATCTCAGCTGTTTGAGAGGGTGAGGGAGGGGGATCACACATTTGAGGCCAGCCTGAGAAATTTAGCAAGACTTTGTCTGCAAAAAAAAAAAAATCTGTCTGTCTGTCTATGTAGCTTTCTTTATTTAGACCGATCTCACTTGTAATTCAGGCTGGCCTTGAACTCAGTATGTAGCCCAGGCTGGCCTGAAATTCAGGGCAATCCTCCTGCCTCAACTTCTGGAACCCTGGGATCATAGGCATGCACCACCACGCCCAGCTCACACAAAATAAGATTTAAAAAGAGATGGGGAGGTTGCTTAGTGGTGGAGTGTGCTTTAGCATGTGTGAAGCCCTGTGTTCAGTTCCCAGTACTGTCAATTTTTTTTTCTTTTTCTAGACCAGCCTGGGATTGTTTCTATGGGGAAATATGTTCAGAGTTCCAGATAATAGACTTAAAGTACACTTTTGGAACATTACCCATATGGGAGTTGGAATTTGTCTGGCCTCCAGATTTTTAATCAGACTTACCATCAGGCAATGACATATGATAAAGTTCTTTAGTTAGATCTGTTTTATTTGTATCCATTTAATCAGGTGGTAATAAAGACTGCAGAATGATTTCACTCTATGTAAAAAAGTGACAAATACATCTTTAGCATTTTAGTGGATTTTTATTTTAGTATTTTAGATTGAGTAGAATAAATCCAAGTGTAAAATTGAAAAGCTATAAGAAGGTATGTAATAAAATGTCAAATTTCCTCTAATCTCTGACCCTCAGCCATCTAGTCTCTTTCTCTGTTGATTATGAATTTTATGTTGTTGGGTGCTGGGTTCCTTTATAGTGTTGAACTTGTTCTTTTGTACAATCACTTGGAAACAGTTTCATCCATTTAAGCCTTGCAAGCTTTGCTGGGTCCAGAGCAACACTAGTTAGAGGACACTATACACTATGTGCATATTAAGAGTTCTTTTACCCTGACTGGTGGGAATGTGAACTGTTCCCAGCCCTGTGTAAGCTCTGGGGATTGTTTGGCCTACTGCTTCCCAGTTGCTCCTTCCTTGGCCTCAGGTGGTTTCCATCTACAGATACAGTTTAATTTTCATCCAGAGGATTGAGGAGACCCTCTCTATATCTCTCTGGAGCTCTCACTCTGTACAGATTACTCTTCTATGTTTCCCTGCCGTGCAAATTTAGCTTTCTGGCTTTCTTGTTAGCTTAGAGATGGCAACCCTGTACAGTTTTCCTGTGCCTGGGAAGTGCTATTTCATATTTTTTCCCCAGTTTTAAAATTGTTTAGATTGGGAAGGTAAATTTTATCCCTGTTACTCCTTCATAGCTGGAAGCAGAAGTCTGTGGATATTTTGCTCAGTAATTCAGGCTTTGTCTCTGGTACAATAAAACCTCCTAACTTTTCTTGTTTTTCAAGATTGTCGCAATTATTCTTGGTCCTTTGCATTTTCATTAGCATACTATACATTTTTATTTTATTAGTTCTTTTTTAATTGATCTCAGTAATGGTTTAAGGTTTACTTGGTAGAGTTTTGTACATCTTTTATTATAAGTATTTGGGGTTTTAAAAAAATGCAGTTATTCTTGTCATATTAATATTTTATTTCTAGCTGATTTAGGGAAGTTTTTTATGTGTATCTTACATTCAGCAATCTCATAAAACTTATTAGTTCTAATGAGTAGCTTGTGTATTTCTTTAGAATGTGTACATTCTGTTGTATAGACTGGGAATAGTATCAGTTTTGCTTATTATTTTCCTATCTGAGTACCTTTCCTTGCCTTATTTAAGTCACTAGGATCTTCAGTGCAGTATTAATGGAATTGGTGATAGTGGGGATCCATGTTTCTCAGGTCAGGGGAAGAGGTCAACATTATACCATTTAGTGTGACGTTTGCTACTAGTTTTTTGTATAATCTTTTTATCAAATTTAAGAAATTTTTGTATTCCTGGCAAGCAAAGATAATTATTATGGAAGAATGCTACCAAATTAAATGTAGATAAATAAGGAAATAATTGAATGAGTTTTCTCTTCTGTTGATGTAGTTAATACATTTATTGATTTTCATATTTTAAACTGACCTTTTTTCCCTGTGGTTATTTGGAATAAATATAACTGTCATGTTGAACCTCTGAAAAATATACTTTATTATATAAAATACATAAATATAAAATAGATATAGAAAGTATTTATGTAAAATGTTTTTATGCATGTTGAATTTGGTTTGCTGGTACTTATTGGGTATCTTTGTATTTAGGTTCATCAACAACTTTGTCCTTTCTTGGAATATTTGTTTTGGTTGTTTGTTGTTTAGGTTTTTTTAAAAAAAATTCCTAATAAAAAAGGGTTTTTTTAATTCCTATTTTTTTTTCAAATGAGTATGTTCAGTTTACTTAATACCTAGAATATTGTTTTCAAAAATTCATTCAAGCAACAACAGATAGACTGCTTTTACAATCAGAGTATAGTTTCAATCATATTATGAGCACAAACTTTTTTTCTTGTTTTTCTTCAGTGTTAGAGATTTGAGCCCAAAGCCTCTGAGCTATAACACTGGCTCTTTGTAAATTTGAAACAGGGTTTCCAACTGGCCTCAGCATCCAAGTGTGGAGATTGCAGGCATGTACCACCATGCCCAGCTATGAAAAAAATGTTATTTTAAAAACAGAAACCTTACACAGAGCTTTAAAATTTCTTTACTTTTACTTGCTCGCATTTAAAAAAAAATTTGTCACTGATTTGAAAAAATGTAAACAAGTGATACTTTTTGGGTTTTATTTACTTCTCTAGTCCTTTCACTCTGTACATACTTCCCTCTTCCCCTACTAGCAGACCCTAGGACTTCTTCATAAAGGCAGATCTGAATACAAGAAGGTTGCAGGTCATAATAGTTACAGGTTTTACCTCTGGCTACCGGCAAAGAGGAAATACGCCTCTTAACCTGAAAAATCCTATTATAAGTACTTTCTCCTCTCACTTACAGATACTCTTTGAGACATTAATGCTCCTTTGATTCCTTCTTCCAAACTTTTTCTTTTTTTTTTTGAGACACGGTCTCACTATGTAGTTCATCCTGGCCTTGGACTATGTAGCCCAGGCTATCCTCAAACCCATGGTGATCCCTCCTGCCTCAGCATCCCCAGTGCCCCGTGCATCTTCCAAACTCTTACAGATGGCCTATGTTAGCAGCTCTAACCTTTCCAACTTTTTAAACATATTACATTTCCCAAAACCACAAACTGCTCCTTTTTTCAGATATTTGTTAGACAATCTCCTTTGGGCTTCATGGGATACATAAAATATCCCTGTCATTTACTTTTTATTGCAAGTATGATTTAGGTGTTTTTGAAAATAGTATCAAACATTTATACATCATTTCTTGGTAAATATTCTCTTACTTGTTAACTTTTTCATTTTAAGGGCAGAAACTACCATCCTCATTTATTTGATAAACACACTGCACTAAGTAAGCCTTATGGACAAAGATATGAGGGCCTTACTTTTTTGTCTTTTCACAGTGCCTAACAAAACAGTAGGTACATAAAAGACATTGTTGTCTGAATATTAAGTTCACAGAAAGCAAATGTGAAAAAAAAGACAATGAAACCTTGAGAATATATTTCACCACAGCAAACATTATATACTTGATACATATTATTAAACTGGATGAACAAAGTAATCTCTTATTCACATATGACAGGGTCTTGCTATGTAGCTTAAGCTGCCTCAAACTTGATCTTCTTCCCTCAGCTTCTGCTGGGATTACAGACTTGTACCACTATGCCTGGTCTGGAAATAAACTAAAAACAAACAAAACCAAGCCTCAAGTAAATTAACTAAATTAAGGTATGCAAGTTAAGAAACTATGGTCTACTCAAATAGAAATGGCCCTTATAGTGTTAAGATTTGGTTTCAAGCCTTGCATTAATTCCTGTTTTTTAATTGAGATGTAATTCATTTAAGATTTACTCTTTTAAGGTGTACAATTCATTGGTTTGTAATTATTCATAATGTGTATAACCATCATCACTATTAAATGCCCAGTTTCATCACTCCATAGGGAAACTTCATACCCATTAGCAATCCATTCCCTGTTCTTCCTTTGCTCTCAGCCCCTGAAAGCCCCTAACCTACTTTCTATTTCTGTGAGTTTACTTATTCTAGACATTTCATGTACAGAATCATACAGTATGTGGACTTTTGTATCTGGCTGCTTTCTGTGGTCTTAAATGTTTCAAGCTTCCTCTGTGTTGTTACATGTATTAGTACTTCATTTCTTTTATGGCTCTCCCTTTTGTGGACTAAAAGATAAACTGATGACAAGAGTAGGACTTTACTATAGCTATAAAATTGTCTAACTGAATTTTAGCAGACATGAGATTAACCCCAAAATCTCAAAGCAATGCCGGCAAAAATTTAGTCAAGGAATCTGCTATGATTATTATACTTTAAAGCAATCTTATTTTATGATTTTAACATTCTACCTTCCTAGGATTGGTTTGTGTCATGCTGCTGGGCAGGTAAATTGTAAACATCACTTTAAACTCTAATAAGTTTCTCCATTGAGGCCTCAAGGGAACTTCCATTTTATTAAACAAATGTCTTTTATTCATTTGTATCATAAAAATGAACTAGAGGAGTCTGGATGGATAAAGAGGATGCAAAACTGCCACATTTACCTGAATATTTAACTATATTGAATTAATTTTTCAGATTAATTAGTACTTACTGTTTGTCAGTTTCAGGTATTCTGTGTGTCTTTGGTGGATTAATGCATTAAAATTTCACTATAATCTTACAAGATTGGTGTTAGTAATTATCTTCATTTTATAGATAAACAAATAGAGGCACAGAATAGTTGGGAAACTCAACAAAGGTCATATAGTAATGGAACTGGAATTTGAACCTTGACAGTCTGATCTAGCCATGACTGTCCATTGCTACTGGGTGTGTTGCTTACATTGGCAGTTCAGCCAGGATTCCTATGATTTTCTGAGTGGTCCAAGTATTCTGTGTATTAGAGTGCCTAACATAGGTCTCATTGAATATTCTCAACACAACCAGGAGCAAGGTTAAAGTAGGTACACTTTCTAATTTGTTTAATATTCACAATTTTTGTTTAGATACTAAATGTTTATTTAACAGTTTTATATTAAAGGTTTACTAGATATCAGTCATTGTGATAGGTTCTTTGGAAATTTCAAAGATGAATTATATTAGAATGCTGCCATTTAGGAAGAAAGTTAATATACAAATCATGAAATAAAAGAGAACCCTAATAGAATGTTCTGAAAGATCCTAGCAGTGACATGTTGTTTTCTCTTTTGTTTGCTTGCTTCGTTTCATCATTCTGATTCTTGCAATTTTCAATTGGGTGGTTGAATCTTTATTTGACAGTCATTCTGAGGGTTGTTATTACTTTTGAAAATAACCTATAAAATGTATGGTTTTATTTGGTTTTAGGGAATGACAGAGGAAGAGGAAGATAAACTTCTCTCACTAAAAGACTTCATGATGAAATCTAATAGAGCAAAAGCAAATATAGTAGACCAGAGCCATCTTCATGACAGTAGTCAGAAGGGTGTAATTGACTTGGCAGCTCTGGGCATAACTGGGAGACAAGTTGATCTTGTTAAAACCAAACAAGAACCAGATGACAAACGAGGTTAGTAATTTGATTGAGTTTTTATCTTATTATGTATTTCAAAGATGGGATTTTAGCCAATAATAAAACAAAAAAAAGTATAAAAATAAAATAAAATCCCCATTTTCCAAATAGACAACTTTCAAATGCAGTGACTATATTACTTCACAGGAAGATGTGAGGGAGGAAAGATG
This sequence comes from Heterocephalus glaber, assembly GCF_053883595.1. Taxonomy (NCBI): domain Eukaryota; kingdom Metazoa; phylum Chordata; class Mammalia; order Rodentia; family Bathyergidae; genus Heterocephalus; species Heterocephalus glaber. The sequence continues at coordinate 6,624,181 of NW_028258324.1, read as the reverse complement.
GGGCAGTGAACTCACAGTTAAGAGATTAAATAACCTGCCTAAATTACATAGCTCTGTATGTGTCAAGCCAAACCTGATTCCAAAGCTCTAATAATAGTCATGTTGCCTGTGGAAGTATATGGTTGAAGATAGAATCTGTTTTCCAATCCTTTAACCACCTGTTCAATTCAGTAGTATGTAAAACTTAATAGTAATGGTTTACACTCATAATGTATAAAACACTCATACAAATTAGAAAAAAAACAAGCACCCCAAATGAAAGAGGTTAGCAGACCAACTGGTAGAATAGAAATGCATATATGTGAAAAGACAAATAATTAAATAAATGCAAATTAAAATAGTGAGATGCCATTTTCTTCCTATGTGATTAGTATAGACTGATGATACTTAATGTTGGCAAGGCTATAGGGAAATAAGCATTTTTATACACTCTGGGATGAGATTGTAAGTTGAACACACTCTTATTAGAAGGCATTTTGACATGAGCTGTACTTTACTATTTGATTCTTTTTTTTTTTTTTCAAAAAGCAAAGTTTATTTGAAGAAGTAAAAGTGAAGAATGAGAGAAACTAGTTCTGCAGAGCAAGCTTGGAACAAGTAAAAGGAAAAAACAAGATAAAAGTACAACCTGGAGGATACAGGGCAGGCTACTGTAAGGAAAGCCATAATAGTCCGGTTCACTGTTTTAAGTTTCAAAAATATATCCTAAGAAACATTGACAGGCATATGAAGAAACATATGAATGTTTCTGATGGAAGAAAATAAAGGAAATACTCTAAATACGCATTAATAGGGAAATGGAAGTAAACGTTGTAGATATTTAGTTAATAAGGAAAAGGCAAGTTGTCAAACAGTGTATCCTATTTTTGCAAAGTAAATTGATAGTATATCATTAAACTATAAGTTTTACAAGATTTATCAAGTTGAGTATCAGGCTATCAGAATTATGGAGTAATTCACATAGTTTGGTAATGCTAGAACTTTGCATTACTTTTTGTTGTTTTTTTTTGGTACCAGGGATCAAACTTGGGACCTTGCACTTGTGAGGCAGGTGGCAGCATCACTGAGCTAAATCCCTGGCCCTGTATTACTTAATATTTTTTTATAATTCAGTGAAGATAAAAATAAAGGGTTTCTTGCATGTCTGTAGATAGGATATAGCTATATAGCAGTTGATTTTTTACTTCTATTTTTTTGTTTGGTTTTTGTTTCCCAAGTAGCTGCTACTGGGAATAGAAAAGTCATATTTAGCAGTGTTGGCAGTAAGAATTGAAAAAGTTTTAATTATTCTTCAGATAAACTGGTTACTTGAAATTATTCTAGCTTCAGGAAACTAAGAATAATTAAGATTAAATGTTCCATCTGCCTTAGAGATGAAGTGAGAGTTAATGACTTAATACATACATCTTAATAAAATGCAAATCCAAAGCAACAAATAGGATGTGAAATCTATTGCTGGCCCCTTTAAAAAACAAAAACAACAAAGGCACCATTGGTTTTAAAGGCCTTTTAACATTACTAGCTTCAGGCTAACTATTCTGAATATATTTTCATAGCTAGAAAACATGTAAAACAAGACTCAAATGTAAATGAAGAATGGAAAAGCATGTTTGGGTCACTGGAACCATCCAGCATCCCTCAGGCCTTGCCTAAAGGAAGTGACCAGGAGGTGATTCAGACTGGGAAGCCTACTCGTTCAGAGTCCTCTGCCGGCATTTGTGTTCCTTTGTCAACTTCTCCGCAGGTACTGTTCCTGAGGCAATATAGTTCTCTTTATGTCTTTGAATTCTGTTCTGCTCTTTTGGATGTTTAAAGATTGTGTATTGTACTAGGAAAATCAATTGGTGGCTTGTCCTTTAGAGAGGACTTATTTTTTCTAAGACAGGTTTACTTTTATAGCCGATAACTAGGGGAAATCAAGTTATTGAAAGCACCAAAAAGGTCTCAATAAAGTGATCTGAAATTTTAAGTTGAAGACAGCATTATGAACTATGATTATAATCAGGCTGCAGTGAACTTTGAAAATTTTTTTTAAAATCTTCCTTTAATATAGCACAATAGCAAAAATACTTCTGGGAAGAATTAAGTTTGCTATGTGTGATAAATATCATGATAATTTTGATATATTTGAAATGAGTTTATAATTTGAGGTAACTTCTGTAGCCAGTCATATTTTAAATGAAAAATATTAATTGAACCAGACTGATAAATCAAAGTTCCATTTCTTTTTTCAGTTAGATTACTGAGGGTTTTTGTTCAATATCATTATTATTTTGAATTTTTTGAGACAGTGTCTTGCTATATTCCAGGTTGACCTGTGATTCACTATGTAGCCCAGGTTGGCCTCAAATCCTCTTACCTCAGCCTTCGAGAGCTGGGATTATAGCTGTGCCCCCACCATGCCTGGCTTTTTAAATGAATTTTAAAATTGGTACGTTATTAAGGACAAAAACTGGTACAAACGAGACAGAACAAGGGTACATTTTTTATCTTCAAATATACTTTATTTATGATATAACTACCTAAAGTCTATTTATTTTTGCAGGTTTCAGAAGTAACCAATGTCCAAAATAAAAAACCAGTAATACAGGTTTTAAGTAGTACAGTTTTACCATCTACTTATCAGATTCGAATTACCACTTGTAAAACTGAACTTCAGCAACTCATACAGCAGAAGCGGGAGCAGTGCAATGCTGAGAGGATAGCTAAGCAGATGATGGAGAATGCCGAATGGGAGAGTAAACCACCACCACCTGGTAAAAGTTCCATAGATAACGAGTTGTATTCCAGCCTATGTGCCTAAGCATAGAACCTAATGGGGGAACCTATACAGGTTGAGCATTCCTAATCTTAAAATCCAAAGTTTTAATCTTAATTTTATAATTTAGGAGCACTTCTGATTATGCATTTTCTATTAAGGGTATTCACAAAAGCCTCTAAAATCTGAAACACTTCTGGTCACAAGCAGTTTGGATAAAGGATATTCAACCTGTACTTTACCAGACAAAGGGAGTCATGAGAAAACTATCACCTGAGAAATCCAGAGAAAGAAGCAATTGAAAAAAAAAAAAAAAGAATCTTAAGTTGTATTTGTGGAGTTGGGGTATTTTTAGATGTGGGTGCAACTTGCAGTGCCATATTTAGGCCAGTCACTTAGTAATGTAGCCTGTCTGTCCCCATTTTCCCATTTGGACCAGCAGGTTTTAGCAGTCCAGTGTTATGCTGCTTTCATTGAAGGTCCAGCTTGTTCAACTTCTGTTTTCATTTTCTGGAAAGTTTACCATTTAATGTATTAATATTAATGAGCAGGTAGAACATTTAGAAAATGCTAGGTTCTTTAAAAAAATATAACAGAAACTCTTATAGCTCCACCATTTAGTGATTGATCAACCTTAAGATTTTGGAGAAACATTTCCTATAGTCTAAGGAGATTCAAAAGAAATTAGAGATAGTTCAAATGAAAGTGTGGCTTGCCTCATTGTAATGTGGCAGAGCTAATAGTTGATATTAGGTTTGTAGTTTTTTAAAAAAATTAATGAGCTTCTGTATTTAGATTTTAATAATAGAGGGCCGGGGATTTAGCTCAGTGGTTTCGCCACCTGCTGCGCAAGTGCAAGGACCCGAGTTCAATCTCCAGTACCAAAAAAAAAAAAAAAAAGTAATAGATTTTAATAATAGAAATTTAACTTGAAGACACAGAGGCAATGTGCAGTGTGCTTAAGTATAGACTTTTTAAAAGGCCATGTGAATTTTTGGGGGCTTTTGATGATTCAGGGAAAATACTGTTATAAGGTTAGTGATTTAAAGATTTAGAAGCTATTTTTAAGTTGTAAGCAGCTTCTCTAGACATACAAATATTATCAAAATAAGTATCTTGGAATTCTTCAGCTGTTTCTGTGATATGTCAGTATTATTTACCTGTTCTGTTTAAAAACTGGAAAAATAAGACCACAAGCTATCTACTTTTATGATAGAATCTGTCTTTATAAGTGACATTTTATACTTAAGTGGAGTTAAGTTGTACACTTTATTCAGTAATCAGAAAAGCTATCAGATTTTGTGATTTAAGAAATGTACAGTGACAGTTGGGTTCTTGATTTTTTTTTTCTTTTCACACTTGAATAGTTGTGTGAAATTGATTTTCTCTGAGGAAATGTTCAGTCTAGGTTGGTAGATTATCTAGACTTCATGACAAAGTTTTTTAGTCCCTTTCAAATTTAGTATATCCTCCTAAAAATCACATTCAGCTGTTGTTCCCATACAAGTGGCCTAGAAGGTCCAAGGGTAAACATTTTGTTTTTATCTTAGAGTATATCAGGTTTGGTAATAGTCTTGGTTTCATTTTTGTTTCTTGGTAAAAAATCATTTCTTTTTTTTTGGTACTGGGGATCAAACTCGGGTCCTTAGCTTGTGAGGCAGACAGTGGAACCACTGAGCTAAATCCCTGGCCCGGTAAAAAATCATTTCTAAAATGACATTGTTATCACTGAATTAAGCACAGTGCTGACATCTAGTACAGTATCATCTTTATTACTTTCTATTGTATTTTAAAATCAAATAATTAAATATTACAAAATTTTATACTTACTACAAAAAGATTTTTCAGAATGGCTAAGACATTTCAGGGCCTTGGGGAATTTATAATTTATTAGATGAAATGAGTCATATATAAAAAGGATGTACATATTGGAATGTACATAGAAGGTTACAGATATAAAGAAGGTACTGGAAGGTATATAAACTGTCCAAGGCTGTAATTTGTAATACTATTTATACTAACATGTTTACATCATATAATAACTGATTGCAGGTAAAGAGGGAATCAGCCAACATTTTGGTGCTTACGTTAGACTAGAGAGAATGTTAGACTCTCATATTTGGTTAATCTATATATTCATCCTTTGGGCTAAGTAATATACCCAGCATTTTTACATTTGAGGAAATTAAACCTCAAAGAGGTTTAATGAAGCTCAAAGAGGTTTAATAAGTAGCCCAGTATCAGTTAAGGTATGGTGGAGATGGGTTTTTGAGACTTTCATGTTCAGACTCTCATTCATTCCCAGTTTACCTATACTAAGATAATCATTACTTCATGCTGCTCAATTAGGTGGTTAGGGTATGAAGTGACTGCCTTGCCCTCTCAAATCCTGGAGAAAGGTGCCAGGCAGTCTTTGGAAGCTCTTTCAACAATGCTTGTTATCTCAGTATCTTAGGTAATATCTGTCAGAGTTCAGTAGATCACTATTAGCTAACAGTTGGTACCTTTGAATTGTTCAGTTCTCAAGCTAGTTGTTGGTGATTGTAGATGGACAGTGAAGAGGAGATTGTATTTGCAAACTGTAGTTAAAGATACACTCCTTTGCTTTATCCTAGGGTGGCGTCCTAAAGGACTACTAGTTGCACATCTTCATGAACACAAATCTGCTGTGAATCGAATTAGAGTCTCTGATGAACACTCACTTTTTGCAACATGTTCAAACGATGGCACAGTGAAAATCTGGAACAGCCAAAAGATGGAAGGGAAGACCACCACAACAAGGTAACATATGATCGGAAATGGATCAATTAAGCACTCAAGTCAACAAATATTTGTGTAGTGCTTACTCTGTAACTGCCACTATTGTAAGTGCCAAAGATATGGCAGTATTAAATGGGAAAATTCCTTGTTTCTGTAGAGCTTACCTTCTGGTAGAAAGTGAGAGACAAGTAAAAATAATGACATTGTGTTAGATGGTTAAAAAAATGTTATGGAACAAAATACAGCTGGAAAGGGGAATGGGAAGTGCAGACGGGGATGGGCTAGAGGAGGATTTTAAATAAATTGGCCAGTCAGTACCTCATGGAGAGAAATGTTGTTTGAAAGACTTAATAAAAAGTAAGAGTAGAAGCCACGTGGATGTGTTGTGGAAGAGTATTCCAGACAGAAGAAATAAGAATTTCAAAAGCCTTAAGGAAGAGACATTTTTGGCATGCTTGGGGGATAGCAGACAAGCCTGTGTAGCTAGAGCAGAGCAAGCCAGAGGCAGAGAGAGACAGAAGGGGCTAGAGACTGGATATTACAGGCTGTTGTGAAGGACTTGGACATTTTGTGAGATGGAGCCTTTTGAAGGGTTGTTAGCAAAGGAAAGACATGATCTACATTAGATGTACTCTGGCTTTTGTGTTGAGAATGGACTATGAAGAGGGATAAGGCAAAACAGTTAGGGCACTATTACAGTAATTAAAGGAAGAGGAGATGGTGACAGAGGCCTGGTAGTAGCAGTGTAGAAAAGAGGAAAGGTTTATATTTTGGAAATGTTTTGATGTTAGAGCCAACAAGATTCACTGACTAGATTAGCTGGAGTATGAGCAAGAAAAAAGTAAAAAACTGATGAAATGGCCAGCAGTGTCAGGAAAAGATTCCTTTCCATAAGTATTTTAGATTTGTACAACTGTATAGCTGTGTCCCTGTCTTGACTTGCAGTCTGTCTCCAACTCCTTTTTTTTTTTTTGGTTGCCTTTCCCTACACTGTCACCAGTGAATTCATCAGTTCTTTGTTTTCTGTACTGTACTCTAATTTCCTTTGAGGTTTAACTCGTATTGCCTTTCATTTAGTTAATTTATTTAGACCCTTCCACTTTGTCCCTTTTCCCCCTGATTACACTGGGATTACAGTCATGTGCCATAGTGGCAAGCTATAGTTGTTTCCCTTTCTGACATAAAATTTATTATGTTATAAAATGCACAGATCTAGCTGGGCGTGGAGGCACACCATCTGTAATCCTAGCACTTGGGAGGCTGAGGCAGGAGGATTGCTGGATTTTAATATCAGCCTGCATTGCATAGTGAGACCCTGTCTCCAAAGACAAAAAAACAAAAGAAACAAAGAAAGAAAAAAAAGAACAGATCTTAAGTAAACCATTTCATGAGTTTTCATAAATATATACACCTTTGTAACCTGAACCCCACTATGATATAGAATAAAACCACACCAGAATACTTCCCTGTGTCTTTTCTGTTAAATCCCTACCTCTTCCCTCCCTGTAATCATTCTTTTTTTTTTTTGTATTAAATTCTTTTATTGGTACATTGTAGGTATACAACACAATTACATTTCTCATTGGGAATTGTACCTTTATATAATGCATCTTGGTTCTTATTTTTTCCCCATTCCTAGCCCTCCCTTCACCCCCTCCACCCTTCCCTATTTACAAAGACTTTATTTCCATTTTTTCCATTTCTCATCATTTTTTCCTTTCCCTTCTTTCCTTTCCCCTGTGCCTCCCACTACCCCTACCCCTTTGGACCTTTTCTTCCTATTTTACATTATCAATTATTCATTCTAATCATTGGTACATTTTAGGTATACAATATAATGACATTCATCATTGGAAATTTGCACCTTTACATAGTCTCTCTTGGTTCTTGTTTTTCACTCTTGCCCAGCCCTCCCTTCAACCCCTCCAGTCCTCCCGATTTACAAAAATTTTGTTCCTATTTTTCCATTTTCTCATATTAATCCCATTCCCTTCTATCCTTTCCCCTAGCCCTCCCACTTCCTTCCCCTTTGCCCCTTTTCTTCCTATTTCACATGACCTATTATACATTTAGTCCTTATTTACACTTTCAGTTTCTCACACCAGAGAAACTATTCTGTATTTACACATGTGTGTCCTATTTATTTCACTTAAGAGTATTGCCTCAATGTGCATCCACTTAGCTATAAATGTCTCTAATTTCTCGTTTTTTATGGCTGAGTAGTACTCCATTTTATAAAAAAACCACATTTTCTTTATCCAGTCTCCAGTTGATGGGCATTTGGTCTGTTTCCAAGTTTTAGCTATTGCAAACTGCGCTGCTATGAACATGGGTGCACATATATCACTGTGGTATGATTCTTTTAATTCTTTGGGGAAGATCCCCAGCAGTGGAATGGCGGGGTCAAATGGGATTTCCAGTCCTAGTTCTTTGAGGTATCTCCATACTGATTTCCACAGTGCTTGCACCAGTCTACACTCCCACCAGCAGTGGAGCAGGGTTCCTCTTTCCCCACAGCCCCGCCAGCATTTGTTAATTGGTTGATTTCATGATAGCAGCCATTCTTTCTGGAGTGAAGTGGAATCTCAGCGTTGTTTTCATTTGCATCTCTCGAATGACCAGTGACATTGAACATTTTTTCATGTATTTATTTGCTTTTTCTACTTCTTTGTCTGGGAAATGTCTGTTCATTTCAGATGCCCATTTTTGGATTGGGTCTTTAAATTTGGGAGGTCTGATCTTTTTAAGTTCTTTATAGATTCGAGATAGTAGACATTTGCCTGAGGAAGAGCAGGTGAAGATTTTTTCCCACATTGTGGATTGTCTCTTCACACTGCTGGTGGTTTCTCTTGCTGTGCAGAAGCTTTTTAATAAGAAGAGATCCCATTTGTTGATTGTTTGTGCTAGTTCACGGGCAACTGAGGTTTTGCTCATAAAATCTTTTCCTACACCAATGTCTTCAAGGGTTCTACCTAAACTCTGTTCCAACTGGTTCAGAGTTTCTATTTTAATATTTAGATCTTTAATCCATTTTGATTTTAGTTTAGTGCATGGTGAGAGATACAGGTCTAGTTTTAATCTTTGGCAGGTTGAAGCCCAACTTTTCCAGCACCATTTATTAAAGAGGCTATCTTTCCTCCAGTGAGGGTGTTTGGCTCCTTTGTCAAAGATGAGATGGCTGAGTGTGTCTGGCATTGTTTCTGCATCTTCTAATCTGTTCCACTGGTCCTCAAGTCTGTTTCTTTGCCAGTACCATGCTGTTTTTATCACAGTAGCTTTGTAGTAGAGTTGCAGGTTGGGGATTGTGATACCCCCTGCCATGTCTCTGTTACCTAGAATTGCTTTTGCTGTTCTGGGTCTCTTCTTGCTCCAAATGAATTTTTGGATTGTTTTCTCGAGGTCTATGAAGTTTGCTGCTGGGATCTCAATTGGAATTGCATTAAATCTATATAGCAGTTTTGGAAGTATGGCCATTTTCACTCTATTAATCCTTCCTACCCAGGAACAGGGGATGTCTGTCCATTTTCTGATATCATCTTCAATCTCTCTTTTCAGAGTGCCATAGTTTTCAGAGAAGAGGTCTTTGATTTCTTTCGTTAGGATGATTCCTAGGTATTTCAGTTTTTTGGGTGCTATTGTGAAAGGAATTATTTGCCCTATTTCTCTCTCAGTGAGTCTGTCATTGGTGTAGAGGAAAGCTATTGATTTTTGTGTGTTGACCTTGGAACCCGCTACTTGACTGAATTTGGTTATTAAGTCTAGAAGACTTTTGGTGGAGTTCTTGGGGTCTTCTATATAGAGTATCATGTCATCTGCAAATAATGACAATTTGACTTCTTCGTTTCCTACCTTTATGCCTTTTATTTCTTTCTCTTGTCTAATTGCCGTGGCTAATGTTTCCAGAACTATATTGAACAAGAGTGGTGATAGTGGACATCCTTGTCTTGTTCCTGATTTTAGAGTGAAGGATTTCAGTTTTTGACCATTTAGTATGATATTGGCTGTTGGTTTTTCATAGATGGCTTCTATCAGTTTGAGGTAGAGACCATCTATTTCAATTTTTTGTCAGGTTTTTATCATAAATACAGGTTGGATTTTTTCAAATGCTTTTTCTGCATCTATGGAGATAATCATATGGTTTTTGTCCTTGGCTCTATTGATATAGTGTATTACAGTAATTGATTTTCGTATATTGAAACATCCCTGCATCCCTGGGATGAATCCCACTTGATCAGGGTGTATGATCTTCTTGATGATCTTCTGCATTCTGTTTGCCAGTATCTTATTAAGGATTTTTGCATCTATGTTCATTAGTGAGATTGGCCTATAGTTCTCTTTTTCAGTTGGGTCTTTCTCTGCTTTGGGGAGCAAGGTGATGCTTGCTTCCAGGAATGAATTTGGGAGTATTGCTTCCCTTTCAATTTCATTGAAGAGTTTAAACAGTAGTGGCAGTAGTTCCTCTCTAAATGTCTTGTAGAATTCAGCAGTGAAGCCATCAGGACCTGGGCTTTTCTTAGTTGATAAGTTTTTAATTATGTTTTCAATTTCATTGGTTGATATTGGGTTGTTCAGAATTTTTAGGTCTTCTTCGTTCAACTTTGGTAATTCATATGTATCTAGGAATCTGTCCATTTCTTCTGTGTTGTCCATCTTATTGGCGTATAGGTTCTGGAAGTAGGTATTGATGATCATCTGGATTTCTGCTGGGTCTGTTGTCATTTCACCCTTTTCATTCCTAATTGCATGGATTTGGGCCTTTTCTTTCCTTTTTCTGACAAGGTTGACTAAAGGTTAATCAATGTTGGTGATTCTTTCAAAGAACCAACTCTTGGCTCCATTGATTTTTTTGTATCATTCTCTTAGTCTCCATTGCATTGATTTCTCCTCTGATCTTTATAGTTTCTTCCCTTGTATGAGCTTTGGGGTTGTCCTGCTCTTCTTTTTCTAGAAGCTTGAGGTTCAACATCAGGTTGTTTAATTGGGATCCTTCTGTTTTCCTAATATGCGTATTCACTGCTATGAATTTCCCTCGTAAGACAGCTTTCATTGTGTCCCATAGATTCCGATATGTTGTATTGTCATTGTCATTTAATTGAAGGAACTGTCTGATTTCTTCTTTAATTTCGTCTGTGACCCATTGGTTATTCAGAAGTGTGTTGTTCAGGTTCCATGTGTTTATGAAATTTTTTGAGTTTCTTTTGCCATGGATCTCCAATTTCATCGCACTATGGTCTGATAAGATACAGGGGATAACTTCAATTCCTTTGCACTTACTTAAACATGTTTTATGTGTGAGTATGTGGTCTGTTTTGGAGAATGACCCATGTGCAGCTGAGAAGAATGTGTATTCTGATTTTGTGGGGTGGAAGACTCTGTAAACATCTGTTAAGTTCATTTGTTCAAGAGTTCAATTGAGTTCTAGTATTTCATTACTTATTTTTAGTCTAGTTGATCTATCTATTTGTGACAGTGGGGTGTTGAGGTCCCCCGCTACCATTGTATTAGTGCATATATGGCTTTTCATGTCCGTTAGTATTTGTTTTATATAGTTGGGTGCACTAGTGTTTGGTGCATAGATATTTATGATTGCCATCTCTTCCTCTTGGATTCTTCCCTTTACAAGGATGTAGTGTCCTTCTTCATCTCTCTTAATTAGTGTTGGTTTGAAATCTACTTGATCTGCCAAGAGGATAGCTACTCCTGCTTTTTTTCGGGTTCCTGTCGCATGCAGGATTGTTTTCCACCCTTTAACTTTCAGTCTATGAGTTTCCTTTTGAATTAAGTGTGTTTCTTGTATGCAGCATATTGTTGCATTTTGCTTCTTGACCCATTCTGCCAGTCTGTTTCTTTTGATTGGTGAATTGAGACCATTAATGTTGATGGTTATAACTGAAACATATTGACTTGTCATTGCCATGACTTTTTCTTTTTGTTGGGTTCTCCCCCTTTACATTTAATTTCTTGTCATGCCAGATGGGTTCATTCTGCTTTGCTTCCTGGGGTTGTGATCCTCAATGTCTGTTCCTAGGCTATTGTGTAAAATTCTTTGGAGTGCTGGTTTGGTATTCACGAAGTTCCTAAGGTGCTCTTTGTCATGAAAGTATCTTATTTCTCCATCCATTTTGAAAGATAGTTTTGCAGGGTACATCAATCTGTGTTGGAGGTTGTTTTCTTTTAGGGCTTGGAATATGTCACTCCAAGCTCTTCTTGCCTTGATGGTTTGTGTTGAGAAGTCTGCTGTGATTCTTATGGGCTTTCCTTTGTATGTGATTTGTTTCTTTTCTCTGACTGCTTGGAGAACTTTGTTCTTCTGTTGTGTTTCTGGAATCTTAACCATTATATGCCTATGTGTAGATTTTTTTTGATCAAGGCTATTTGGAGTCCTATATGTCTCATCTGTATGTCAAGCTCTTTTCCCCTGCTTGGGAAGTTTTCTGCCATTGTTTCTGTGAAGAGATTTTTTATGTCATCTGCACTCTCTCCTGTTTTTTCATTGAGCCCAATCAGTCTTATGTTATTCTTTTTTGCATCATCTAGCAGCTGCTGGATTGATTTCTCATGTTCCCTTATAATTTTGAAGCAATTTTTCTTTTCCTAGTCACTAATTGCAATCTTATCTTCTATATCTGAAATTCTGTCCTCACACTGGCTCATTCTGCTGTGTAGACTTTCAGTGGAGTTTTTCATGTCCTGGAAATCTATTTGCATCTGTTTTATGGATTTCATTTGTTTCTTTTGTTGGGATTCCATCATGTTCCTTAGCTCCTCTCTAGATTTATTAATCATGTCTTGCACTAAGGGCACAATTTCTCCTGTTATCTGAGAAATTATTTCTGATTTCATTTTTTCCAGATCCCCTTTTGTTGCCAGTTCAGTGGGTCCAGGTGGTTGAGTATCAGAGTGTTCCATCTCATTTCCCTTTGGGGTTGCTGTAGGTGATGTGGAAGTCTGGTTTTGAGACTTATTTATGTGTTTTCTCATTTCGACTGGGGCGGGGGGCTGTTAGCGCCTGCACAGATTACCTCCTCTGAGCTGGGTGAGGTGGGACAGGGGCCGGGAGCAGCGGTAGGCATGGTGACCCAAAAGCCCTTTCCTGTGGGCTGGGAGCAGCCAGAGGGATGGTGGCCGGGAAACCCCTTCCTCTGGACCAGGAGCAGTGGGATGGTGGCTCAGAAGCCCCTCCCTCTGGGCCGGGAGCGGTGGGAGGTATGGTGGCCCAGAAGCCCCTTCCTCTGGGCCAGGAGCAGCGGGACAGAAGGTGGCCCAAAAACCCTTTCCTGTGGGCTGCTAGCAGCGGGAGGGATGGTGACCGGGAAGCCCCTTCCTCTGGACCAGGAGCAGTGGGACGACGATTCAGAAGCCCCTACCTCTGGGCCGGGAACAGGGGGACTCAGTACCTTGGTCTGGTGGTCTGGTGTCTTCTGCGCCTTGGTAATGTGGAATCAGGTGGCTGCCTGTCTGCAGTGGGGTGATTCGGCGTCTTCTGCGTGACTCAGGACCTCGGTAGGGCGTGCACAGACCTTCCTGTCTGCAGTGGGCTGATTTGGCGTCTTCTGCTTGACTCAGGACCTCAGTAGGGCGTGCACATACCTGCCTGTCTGCAGCGGGCTGATTGGGCGTGTGTTCTGGGACTGGGGACCTCGGCAGGTTGTGGGCAGACCTGCCTGTCTGCAGCGGGCTGATTTTGCGCCTTCCGCGTGACTCAGGGCCTCGGTAGGGCCCCTGTAATCATTCTTTTCCCCTTACTATTATTAACATTTGTTTAACATTTTTAAACATTTCTGGTAATTATTTTCCAAATGGTTGTTAGTATCATTAGTTGCATTTATTGTCCCTTTTATTTGTAGGATAAGTTTAACATAAGCCATTTTCTCAAATAAGAACTTATAACCATTTGTTTACTTTTCAGAAGCCCTTCTTGTTAATTTTCAAATTATTTTTATGAGAGTCCTGCCTTCTGTATCCCAGTGTCACATTTCAGATAGTGATATCCCCAAAATTTTGACAGTTTAGTTGACTTCACAGTCTTTGGTAAGTTTGTGTTGTGGTGGAGATTGGATCTCTTTGGAAACAGCTGCTCTCCTGCTTTGTTGTAGCACTTGTTCTCTTGTTTGTGGAGCCCAGTCGGCCTCGGTTTGGAGGTGCTTTATACAAGTTCCAGGTTGGGGAAGAGGCTAAGGGGAGGAGCAAGCAATTATTATTGTCATAGCCAAGTGGGGAGCAGCTAATGTCATGAAAGAATAGTAAAACTAATGTATTCTCTCAGGAAACATTACTAGTACATTCTGATTACTAAGCTTTCTCCCTATGCATTGTGTTGCCTGACCACTTAGTTTCCAGTCCTGAATTTCTCATTTAATTATAACTGGTGATTTACACCAGTTATCTGGATCTTGGCTCTGCCAGTTTCTTGTTTGAGTTAAACTTTCAGTTTGTCCCTAGGAACTAATTCTTGAAATGGTGTTATTTTTCAAAATATGTTGCAGAGATTTTTCAATATATTTCCTTCTGGTATTCTAAATTAAATTTTTCATATCTTCTTGTACTGTTTCATTTCTGGCTCATTTAACTTCTGAATTTTGGGGAAGATTGATGCGATTGGTCCTTGTTGAAAGCAAAGTGATACTAAACATCTAAATAAGCCAGGGGTGCATACCTGTAATCCCAGTATTCTAGGAGGCTAAGGCAAGAGGATGAAAAGTTTATGCCTAGCCTGAGCAGTTTAGTAATTTAGCAAGACAGTCTCAGAAAATTAAACATCCAAGTGGAGTTTTGTCAGAATGAAAAGTCAAACCAATATAGAGGGCATACAAGAAGGTTGACAGTGTTAGAGTTACATACTTTGGAGTCACTGATAGTGTTGGAAGTCGGAGTTTTTGAGTGGTATCGCTATAGGAAAAATGTAACTCCCAACTTGTTAGATGTCAGATGTGCCAAGTTCCAGGTCTCACAACATTGAGGAATGAAGTTGCAAACCAAAGAAGGAAATTAGAAGAATTTTATAGGAAATAAGGAGACTAGCTCATGGATTTCCAGGGGGTGGGGGTGGGAGGGGCCCAAGTGGGTGACCACTGAGTCCCTTTGCTAGGGGTAATTTATATAGCAAAATCACAATGTGGGTACAATGTGGGTCAAACTGCAACAGTCTATGGGATTACAAGTATAGCTGCTTGACTGATACTGATCTAACAGGGAAACAAGTCATATGCCAAGGGTATATGGAAAGATCTGAGAAATTCTTGGAAAGGAAAGAGAGTATGGGTCCAGATATTCTAGTCATCCACCTATATATCTAATGCCTATCTGGGCCCACTGGACCAAGTGGTGCTAACACAGTATAATCTGAAGTTATTTCTCTCTAGGGAAGGAAGGCATGTAGTGATTGCTTTTCCATCCTGAGGCCTGGCTCTCTTCAGATTTGCCTCCATTCACAATACTGATGTCTTTATTTTTTTGTGCTGACTTCCTTGAAGGTCGAGTTCCTCTCTGACTGCATATTAATTTCTGTCTAACTTAGCTATCTGCAATAGTATGACTACTCTGAAAGAAAGGAAATATAAGACAATGGAGGCCTGAGGCCCGAACCTTAGGAAATTGAATTTTAGAGACAGGAACACAGGGCCAGAAAAGAGGAGAAAAAAAACCATTTTTGTCAAATCATAAACTGTAACTGAAGAGACAATTTTAAGAAACATACTTGGAGGCTTTATTCAAATGCAGTGGAAAAGCTAGGTAGCATATAATCCTAGTAAGGCTCAAGGTATTTTTACTAGTGCCCTCTGGTGGAATACAGTTCAGACATCTTCCCTAGAGGGCTTTTGACAGTATATGTCATGAGCTGTTATAATGTACTGATAGTAAAGAAATAGCTATGAATAAATCCAGTGAATAGTTCTAAGGCTATTCAGTTTGCCTTTATTTAGAATAGTTAAAAAAAAAAAGCTAGAAACAAACTAAAGGTTTAGCAGCAGTAGGGGTAAAATTGTATATATAAAGGATGATAAACTATAAAACTGATGTGGAAATAAATTCTTTAGTATGAAGAATATTGAAATATTGTATAAAAACGTAAGTTCAAGAAGAGGATACAGAGTTTGTTTTTGGAATGGCAGAGTAAGGACCTCCAAAAACTACCTACATAAAAACAGTGAAAATACTGGCTGGCAAAAACAGTTTTCGTAGAACTGGAAATTAAAGTTTTATAATCCCAAAAGTGTTTAGTCAAGAAAAATATCTTACTCTCAGTAAGAGCAGTGAGTCAAGAGGTATTTAATTTACTTAATTTTACCCGGCCAGCTCTGTGGTATCCTTGAAAACAAACAGCCTCCAACTATGGTAGCCATCAAACTAGCTCCTTAGTAGCCACTGGAGAAGTCATAATGGCTTTGGTACTGCCCAAGACCCCATCTCCAGAGAATTACAAGTCAGGGAAAGAAACAGGAAGGGGTGCCTTATACACAGGAATAAAAGGTGGTTTGTGGAAACTATCTCAGTAATCCCAGACACTGGACATACAGACTTTAGCTATTACAAATATATTCAGAGAACTAAAAGAAACCAAGTTTAAAGACAAAAAGAGACCAATATCTCACTTAAAGATTGTGTAAGAGAAATGGTAGATAACCAAATAGAAATTGTGGAATTGAAAATAAAAAGCAAATAAAAAATTTGCTGCACAATGTTAACTACAGATTTTAACTGGCAAGAGAAAAAAATAATTGGAAAATTTAAACATAATTGACATTCAGTCAGAGATACAAAAAGAGAAGAATAAGGAAAAATGAACAGAGCTTGAGGAGACCTGTGGAGCTCCATCAAACATGTCAACACATGCATGAGTTTCAGAAGGAGAGCAAAGAGAATCTGGTTGTCCTTTGGTATCCATGGGAGATTGGTTTCAGGTTTCCTGCAGATACCAAGAGATGTGGATGCTCAAGTCACTTATACAAAATGGCATAGTGCTTTTGAACAACTTGTGTATATCCCAAAGGAGCGATACTGCCTGGACACTTCATAAGTAAACTGTTGAAAGGCAAAGAGAATCTTGAGAACATCAAGAGAAAAGTGACTTATTGCATCTAAAAGACCTTAAATATGATTAACAGACATTTCATCGGAAGTGATAGAGGTCAGAAGTCAGAAATATAGATGACATATTCACTGTTAAAAGGAAAAGACTGTCAGCTAGTAGTCTATATCTAGTAAAATTGTCCTTCAGAAATAACAGTGTGCTTCAACATAAATAAAAACAAGGACTATATTGCTAGCCTCTTTTCCCTAAAAGAAATACTAAATGGATTCCTTTGTGTGAAATGAAAAGGCATGGGACTCTAACTTAAGTCCTTCTGAAGAAATAGAAGAAGTAGAGCTAAAATCAAAAGTAAATATAAAAGAAAGTACAAATTATTTTTGCTTATAACTCTTTTACCTGTTCTTCGATTTAAAGTGAGTACTACATAAAGACATAAGCCTATGTCTGTGGGCTTATAACACAATTACATAGCAATAGTACTGTATGACAATAGTTGAATAGATGAGGGAGGAGGAAACACCTACTGGAGCAAATTTTGTTTATTATTGAAATGAAATTGGTATCTGTCTGATTGTCTTAAGATGTCAGTTGTATTTTTTAGGGCAACTACTTAAACTTGAAATTTTTAGTAAAATTCAGAAACAAAAACAACTTGAAACTTAGTAAAATTCAGAAACATAAAAGCAATAAGGAAATTAAGTATTGAAGAAAATAAGGCAAAAGATGGCAGTAACAAAAATAGAATAACCATATTAATACACAGAAAACAGATAGCAAAATGTCAGGTGTAAGTCATACCTTATCTATGATCACGCCTAATGTAATCAAAAGGCAGAGTTAATAGAAAGGATGAAAAAAACTTGATCTAGCTGTATGTCATGTACAGAGATAAATTTTAGGTTTGGAGGCACAAATAGGTTGAAACTGAGGATTGAAAGAAATGCACCATGAAGATAGTACCTAAAAGAGAGGGTGATAGTACCTAAAAAAGTGACTACCTTAATGTTAGGTAAATTTTTAAAATTGCTCCTAGTGTCAAGCAGGCACATTTTATCATGATAATAGTATCAGTACATCAGGAAGACATATCAGTTATAAACATAGGTACCTAACAAGATACATACATGAAAGCAAAATACACGAAGCAAAAACTGACAGAGTTGAAGGAAAAGCCACCTATATAAGTGGGAAACTTTAGTATCCCACTTTCAATATTGATTGAATAATAAGATCAACAAAAATTGAAGACTTGAATCTCACTATAAACCAGTCAGATCTAACAGGTATCAATGGAGTAACAACAGTAAGATACAATTTTTATGAAGTATATATATGGACTAGTTTCCAGATTAAATCATATGTTCATAAAACAAGCCTCATAAAATTTAAAAGGACTGAAAGCATACAAAATATGTTCACCAACCACAGTAGAATGAAATTAGGTATCAGTAACAGGCTATTGGAAAATTCACCAGTAGTATATGGAGGTTAAATAGCATATTGGTGAATAGCTAATTATTCTAAGGGAAATTAGAACATATGTGAGATTCATGAAAATAAAAACCCAAACTTAGAAAATGCTGCTTAAGGAGAATGTTGTCAGGGAAATTTATAGCTCTAAACATCTGTATTTAAAAAGAAGGAAAATCTTAATAACCTGAAGAAACTAGCTAAAGAAGAACAAGTTCAACCAATGTAAGTGGAAGGAAGGAAAAAATCTGAAGGGGCAATAAATGAAATAGAAAATATAAAAACAAAAACAAAAGAAATATAAACAGAAGCAGGAGTTGGTTCTTTGTAAAGCTGAACAGAATTGGCAAACATTTATGACAGTGACCAATTAAAGAATAGACTCATTACTAAAATCATGAATTTCTAAAAAAAGGGATATTACTATTCACTTGACAGAAATAAAAAAATAATATAATGAGAATACTACAAATACTTGTATGTCCACAAATCATTTATCCTAGATAAAATGGACAAATTCCTATAAACAAGGTGCTGAAAATGACTCAAGAAATAGAAAACCTGACTAGACTTGTAAACAGTAAATAAAATTAATGTAAAAAAGAATCTTCCCATAAACAATGGCTCAGTTTGAGATGGCTTCTTGGTGAGTTCTACCAAATATTTAAAGAATTATTACTCATCTTTTAAGTAGTCTTCCAAAAAATAGAAAATGCTTCTTGACTGGTTCCCTGAGGCATATATATATTAACCTGATACCACAACCAGGCAAATACATCACAAGGAAACTAAAGACATGTCCTATAATTAATATAGGCATAAGAACCCTCATCAAAATAGTAACAGACTGAATCCAACATATGAAAATGATTATATACCATGACATCGTGCAGTTTATGCCAGGAATGCAAGGGTGGTTCAATATGAAAATACCATGTGAATAATGGGTAAAGACCATACAATTATCTCAACACTCACAGTGTATTTGACAAAGTCCAGTAAATGTTTATGATTAAAACTAACTCATTGAACTAGTGATAGAGGATAAAACCCACAACCAGTATTATTCTTAATGGTGAAAGAGTGAAGGCTTTCACCCTGAGATAAAGAACAAAACAATATCCATTCTTGCCAATTCCCACTGAGTGTTGTACTCAAGGTTCTAGTCAGGTTTTAAGCAAGGAGAAGAAATTGAAAGGAATAGAAATTGGAAAGGAAGAAGTACAACTATTTCTATTAGCAACCAACACAATCTAGTATATAGAAAATATTAAGCAGTAGTAAAACAGGCACTGATCAATGAGTTCAGCAAAATGGCAGATAAAGATCAGTATACAAATATTAATTACCTTTCTATATGCTGGCAATGAATTGTCCAGATAGGAAGTTAAAAATTTCCAATTAAAGTAGCACCAAAAAGAATGAACTATTTATGAATAACTTTTAACAGAAAAAAATGTAAGACTTGTACACTAACAAATACAAAAGATTATTTAGAAGAAATTACAGAAGACTTAAATAAATGGAAAGAAACCTGATGTTCATGGAATAGAATAATGTTAAGAGAGTGTATTTTTCCCAAATTGATATATAGATTCAATACCATTTCTGGGAAATTTCTGTTTTGTTTTTTTTTCTTTAGACATTGACAGTTCTGCCTCCAAAATTCATAAAGAAGTTAAGGGACTCAGAATAATCAAAGCAATCTTAACAGAAAAATACCAAATTGGAGGAATCAAACTTGGAAATTTCAAAATTGGTTACAAAGCTACAGTAATCAAAATAGTGTGGTTTTTCCATAGGGTAGGTCGGTAAATAGAACTGACATGCAGAAGCACATTTATGGTCATTGTTTTTTGATAAAAGTATGGGATGTTTTGATGGAGGAAAGAATAGCCTTTTTAACAAATGGTTCTGGGATCATAGGATATTCACATGCAGAAAGATGAATTTTTACAGACCTATTTGAAATACATCATGGACCTAAAAATAAGAAGTAAAACTAAAACTTGCAGAAGAAAGCAAAGGCTTGTAAATCTCCATGATCATACATTAGGCAGGGATTTTTAAAACATGACATCAAAAGTATAAGTGATACCCAGGGATTTAGCTCAGTGGTACCACTGCCTGCCTCACAAAGCGCAAGGTCCAGAGTTTGATCCCCGGTACCAAAAAAAGTACAAGTGATTAAAAAAAAATAGACAAATGAGACTTCATTAATATTATAAATCTTTGTGCATCAAAGGACACTATCAAGAAAGTGAAAACACACAGAATAGGAAAAATGTATTTGACAAAGTAAATTTCATGTCAGATAAGGATCTGTTACTCAATATATATAAAGAACTTTTACAACTCAACAATAAAAAGCAAGTGACCCAATGAAGAATCAAAAAGCAGATGTTTCTCCAAACAGGACGAATAAGCATCATGAGTTACTAGAGCAATGCAAATGAAAACCACAATGAGATATCATTTCACATTACCTGCAGTAACTAGGGAAAAACCGAAAAAGAGTAACAAATGTCAATGACAATGTATGTAGAGAAATCAAATAATAAATGTTAATGAGGACGTAGAGAAATTGGAACTTTATATATTGCTGATGGAAAAAAAATAGCTCAGCATCTGTGGAAATCATTTTGACAGTTTCTCAAAATGCGAAACGCAGAGGTGCCATATGACTCCACATTTCCACTCCTCAGTATGTACACAAGACATTTGAAAATAGGCTTGCACAAACTATACACAGATGTTCTTAGCAACATTACTCACTTTAGCCAGCAAGTGGAGATCACAATGTCTACCAGCTGATAAGATAAACAAAACATAGTATACCTATACAATGGAAAATTTAGCCATAAAAGGGAATGAAATACTAATAAGTGCTACAACATGGATAAAACTTTAAAACATATTGCTAAGTGAAAGAAATTAATTCCAAAGATGACATTTTGTGTGATTCCATTTATACTAAATATCCAGACTAGGCAAATCCATAGAAACAGAAACCAGATGACTCGTTGTCAGTGGAGGGCCAAGACTGGGGTGAAGGAACATTGTAGAATGACAGCTAGTGTGTGGAAAATTTCTTTTTTTTTTTTCTTCATTAAGTTTATTGGTACATTTTAAGTATACAGTACAGTTACATTCACCATTGGGATCTTGTACCCTTTACATGATGTAGTTTGGTTCTTATTTTTTTCTCCATTCCCCTGCCCTCCCTTCACCCCCTCCAACCTTCCCTATTTATAAAGACTTTGTCTCCTTTTTTTTTTTCATTGCTCGTATTTTTTCTTTTCTCTTCTTTTCTTTCCCTACCCCTCTTACTTCCCCTACTTTAGACATTTTCTTCCTATTTTGAAATATCAATTACACATTTTGATCCTTATTTACACTTAGTTTTTCGCACCAGAGAAACTATTCAGTATTTACACATGTGTGTCCTATTTATTTCACTTAAGAGTATAGTCTCAATGTGCATACACTTAGCTATAAATGTCTCTAGTTTCTCATTCTTTATGGCTGAGTAGTACTCCATTTTATAAAAAAACTATATCTTTATCCAGTCTCCAATTGATGGGCAATTGGACTGTTTCCAAGTTTTAGCTATTAGACACTGTGCTGCTATAAACATGGGTGAGCATATATCACTGTGGCATAACTCTTAATTCTTTTGGGGAGATACCCAGCAGAAGAATAGCTGGGTCAAATGGGACTTCTAATCCTACTTGTTTGAAGTATCTCCATATTGATTTCCACAGTGGTTGCACCAGTTTTCACTCCCACCAAAAATGAAGAAGGGTTCCTTTCTCCCCACACCCCGCCAGCATTTGTTATTGGTTGATTTCTTGATAGCAGCCATTCTTACTGGGGTGAGGTGGAGTCTCAGCATTGTTTTCATCTGCATCTCTTGATTGACCAGTGATGTTGAACATTTTTTCATATGTTTATTTACTATTTCTACTTCTTTGTCTGAGAAATGTCTGTTCATTTCAGATGCCCATTTTTGACTTGGGTCTTTATATTTGGGCAGTCTGATTTTTTTGAGTTCTTTGTATATTCTGGATAGTAGATCTTTGTCTGAGGAACAGCAGGTGAAAATTTTTTCCTACATTGTTGGTTATCTCTTAGCTCTGTTGTTGTTTTCTCTTGCAGTGCAGAAGCTTTTTAATAAGATGAGATCCCAGTTGCTGATTCTTGTGCTAGTTCCTGTGCTACTGAGGTTTTGTTCATAAAATCTTTTCCTGTGCCAATGTCTTCAAGAGTTCTACTTATCTTCCAGCAAGTTTAGATCTTTAATCCACTTTGATCTTAGTTTAGTGCATGGAGAACGATAGGGGTCTGGTTTTACTCTTTGGCAAGTTGAACTCCAGTTTTTCCAACATCATTTATTAAAAAGGCTGTCTTTGCTCCAATGAGGATGGTTGGCTCCTTTGACAAAGGTGAAGTAGCTGAGTATGTCTGGAGTTGTTTCTGCATCTTGTAGAGTATTCCACTGATCCTCACTCAGGTCTGTTTCTTTGTCAGTACCATGCTGTTTTTATCAAAGTGGCTTTGTAGTATAATTTCAAGTTGGGGATTGTAATACCTCCTGCCATGTCTCTGTTGCCTAGAATTGCTTTTGCTATTTTAGGTCTCTTCTGGTTCCAAATGAGTTTTTGGATTTTTTTTCTCTAGATCTGTGAAATATACTGTTGGAATTTCAATTAGGATTGGATTGAATCTGTATAGCAGTTTTGGAAGTATGGCCGTTTTCACTATATTTGTTCTTCCTACCCATGAACAGGGGATGTCTTTCCATTTTCTTATATTCTCTTTGATCTCTTTTTTCAGAATGTTGTAGTTCTCAGTGTACAGATTTTTTGCTTCCTTCCTTAGACTGATTCCTAGATAGTTCATTTCTTTGGATGCTGTTGTGAAGGGGTTGTTTCCCTAATTTCTCAGTGAGTCTGTTATTTGGGTACAGGAAGGCTATTGATTTTTGAGTTTTTACTTTGTATGCAGCTACTCTACTATATCTATCAATTAAGTCTAGAAGTCTTTTGGCAGAGTTTTCTGGGTCTTCAATGTAGAGTATTTTATCATCACCAAATAATGACAGTTTAACCTTTTTCTTTCCTATCTTTATTCCTTTTATTTCTTTCTCTTGTCTAATTGCTGTGGCTAATGTTTCCAAAACTATATTGAACAGGAGTGGTGACAGTGGACGTCCTTGTCTTGTTCCTGATTTTAGCATGAAGGTTTTCAGTTTTTGACCATTTAGTATGATGCTGGCTGTTCGTTTTTCATAGACAGCCTTTATTAAGTTGAGATAAAGACCCTGTATTCCAATTTTCTGCAGGGTTTTTATCATGAGTGGATGTTGAATTTTATTGAATGCTTTTTCTGCATTTATTGAGATGATCATATGGTTTTTGTCCTTGACTTTGTTAATATAGTGTATTATATTTATTGATTTACGAATGTTGAGCTATCCTTGCATCCCTGGGATAAATCTGACTTGGTCAGGGTGTATGATCTTGATGACACTCTGTATTCTGTTTGCCAGTATTTTATTGAGGATTTTTGCATCTGTGTTCATTAGGGAGATTGGTCTGTAGTTCTCTTTTTGGGTTGGGTCTTTCCCTGGTTTTGGAATCAAAGTAACCTTTGCTTCTGGGAATGAATTTGGGAGTATTGCTTCCCTTTCAGTTTCACTGAAGAATTTAAAGAGTAATGGCAATAGTTCTTCTCTAAATGTCTTGTAGAATTCAGCAGTGAAGCCATCAGCACCTGGGCTTTTCTTTGTTGGTAAATTTTTAATTATGGTTTCAATTTCACTGATTGTAATTGGGGTGTTTAGAATTTTTATATCTTCTTCATTCAACTTTGGTAATTCATATGTATCTAGAAATCTGTCCATTTCTTCTGTGTTTTCCATTTTATTAGAGTACAGGTTCTCAAAGTAGGTACTGATGATCCTCTGGATTTCTGCTGAATCTCTTGGGATTTCACCTTTTTCATTCCTAATTCCATGGATTTGAGCCTTTTCTTTCATTTTTTTGATAAGGTTGAGTCAGGGTTTATCGATTTTTTTTTTTTATTCTTTAAAAAAACCAAATCTTCGATTCATTGATTTTTTTGTATCATTCTCTTAGTCTCCATTGCATTGATTTCTGGTCTGATCTTTATAATCTCCTCCCTTACTTATATGAGCTTTGGGTTTGTCTTGCTTTCCTTTTTCTAGGAGCTTAAGGATCAGCATTAGGTTGTTTATTTGAGCTCTCTCTGTTTTCCTAGTGTGGGCATTCACTGCTATGAATTTCCCTCCTAGAACTGCTTTCATTGTGTCCCATAGATTCCTGTATGCTGTACTGGCATTATTTACTTGTAGAAACTGTCTAATTTCTTCTTTAATTTCTCCTGTGACCATTGGTTGTTCAGGAGAGTGTTATTCATTTTCCATGTGTTTGTGAAATTTTTGTGGTTTCTTTTGCTGTTGATCTCCAATTTCATCACACTGTGGTCTGATAATATACATGCGATAACTTGAATTCCTTTGCATTTACCTAAACATGTTCTATGAACTAGTATGTGGTCTATTTTGGAGAATGACATGTGTGCAGTTGAAAAGTATGTATATTCTGATTTTGTGGGGTGAAACACTCTGTAGACATCTATTAAATCCATTTGTTCAAAAGCTTGGTTCAGTTTTAGTATTTCATTGTTGATTTTTTTGTCTAGATGATCTATTTGTGAAAGTGCAGTATTGAGGACCCCCACTACAATTGTATTAGTGCTTATATGGTTTTTCATGTCCCTTAATATTTGTTTTGTGTAGTTAGGGGCATTCATATTTGGTGCATATATATTTATGATTGTCATCTCTTCCTCTTGGATTCTTCCCTTTACAAGGATGTAGTGACCTTCTTTGTCTCTCTTAATTAGTTTTGGTTTGAAATCTGTTTTTTCTGCAAATAACATAGCTACCTTGCTTTTTTCTGGGTTCCTGTCTCATGGAAAACTGTTTTCCATCCTTTTACTTTCAATCTATTAGTTTCTTTTTGAACTAGGTGCGTTTCTTATATACAGCATATTGGTGGATTTTTGCTTCTCAATCCATTCTGCCAGTGTATTTCTTTTAATTGGTGAATTGAAGCCATTAACATTGATGGTTATAATTGATAAATATTGACTCATCCTTTTCATGATTTATTGTTCTTGGCTCTTTTTTATTTTTCCCCCCTCTCTATTTAATTTCTTGCCTTCCCTTGTGGCTTTGCTCTGTTG
Source organism: Heterocephalus glaber (assembly GCF_053883595.1). Classification (NCBI taxonomy): domain Eukaryota; kingdom Metazoa; phylum Chordata; class Mammalia; order Rodentia; family Bathyergidae; genus Heterocephalus; species Heterocephalus glaber. The sequence continues at coordinate 6,598,889 of NW_028258324.1, read as the reverse complement.
GTCCTCATGGGGTTGTGACCTTCATTGTCTTTTTCTAGGATATGTTTTAGAATTGTTTGGAGTGCTTGTTTGGTATTCATTTACTTTTTCAGATGTTCTTTGTCATGGAAGTATCTTATTTCTCCATCAATTTTGAAAGATAGTTTTGTAGGATACAGCAGTCTAGGTTGGAGATTGTTTTCTTGTAGGGCTTGAAATACCTCACCCCAGGCTCTCCTTGATTTGAGTGATTGTGTTGAAAAGTCTGCTGTGATTTTGATGGGCTTCCCTCTGCATGTGATTTGTTTCTTTTCTCTAATTGCTTGTAGTACTTTGTTCTTCTTCTGGGTTTCCGTGATCTTGATATTATATTATATTATTATTAAAGATATTATTTTTATTATTAGATATAATATTATAGATATTATACGTCTAGGTGTAGATTTTTTTTGACCATGGCTACTTGGAGTCCTATATGGCTCACTTATCTGTAGTTCAAATTCTTTTGCTTTGCAAATTTTTCTGTCAGTAATTTTGTGAACAGTTTTTTTTTTAATGTCATATGTACTTTCTCCTGCTTTTTTTGTGGACCTCTATCAATCTTATATTATTCTTCTTTGCATCATCTAGGAGCTGTTGGATTGATTTCTCATGGTCCCTTACAAGTTTTAAGAACTCTCTCTTCTTATGGTCACTGACCGCCATCCTCTCTTCTATATCTGATATTCTATCTTCAGATTGACTCCATTTGCTGTGTATGCTTTCAATAGAGTTTTTAATCTGTTTGAATCTGTTTCATGGATTCCATTTCTTTCCTGCATTGGGTGTTCATGATTTCCATTTCTTTCCTGTGCTGAGCATAGGAAGTTGAGCTCCCTGACCTCCTGCAGGCTTGAACTTTGCAAGGTTCTACTGCAGGTTCCAGCTGCCCTTCCCCTGAAGATAGTCCAGGTTCCGATGGGAGGTGGTGATCCCTCTAATTTACCAACTGCAGTGGTCTGGTGTGCATTTATTGCAGAGATTCTCTTTTCTTTTCTAGTGGGGTTCAATTTTCATCAAGGAACCTGAAAGAGGCCTTCTTCCTGTTGTTCACTTCTGCTCTATCTATTCATTGCTTCCATCATGGTCCTGAACTCATCTATTTTTTTTTTTTTATCTGTTTCTGTTCTAGAGCCTCTAATCATGTCTTTCACTCTGCTAACCATCTCTGTAGTTATCTGGGAAATTATTTGTTTTGAATTAGAGTCTCATTCATCCATTTTGTTACTTCCTTTGCTCAGTTCAAAGTGTCCAGGTGGTTGATTATCAGACTTTTCCATCTCGTTTCCTCCAGAGTTTTCCTTTGGTGAGCTGGAAGTCTGAGATTGTGCCTTGCTTAAATGTCTTCTCATTTTTATTGTTGTTGTTGGTACTCTCCTTTGTTTAATTCCTGGGTTGATACTTCGATATTGCTTATTGTAGGTATCTTTGTTGCGTGTATTTAGAACCCTTATGGAATGATTGTTTCTCAGTGGTGTCTTCCAGATATAGCTGGTCTTAAGGTTTTGAGTCTCTAATGACTCTGGGGTAGTCTCATTTTCATTATACCAGAAGGATAACTGATTAGATCAATCGCAACACCTTACCCCAAGTGACACAATCAGCAATAACAATAGTATAAAGTACAGCTTAGAAAATAACAATTTGTGGTAGTTATTAATCTATCACCTTTAACTGTGTCAATTAAATCAAAATCAACGACTAGCCCAAAATATTTTTATAGTGAATAAACTCTTCAATAATAGCAACTTTACCCTTTGGGATGGAGACTTAGAAGGAGTTGGGGAGGGATGGATAGATAGGTAGAAGGATAGGAAAAGGTTAGGAGTGAGGCCAGAGGACACAGGAAGATCACACAAACTCCAGGGAACTGTTGAAGACAAGAGGAAAAGACAGAATGAAAGAACAAAGACAAGAACAGAATAACCTATCAGCAATAGGTAAGCTGGAAACTGTATTCACTTTCCTTTGAAACTAATGACAGTCAAGAGAAGCAGAAAGAGAAAAGAAAAGAAAAAGAAGAAATCCAAATTAGGGCAGGAACAGGAACAAAAAGGGAGATGAAGAACGATGTGGGGGGGGGAGAGGAAAGAAAAAACAGAAAAAGAAGAAAAAAATTGAAAAGAGTAGAAAAAAACAAATATTAAATATTAAAAATAAGAGAAAAAATAACCTTGAGATTAAAAAATAAAAATGAAGGTCCTTCTTCATGGTATGTCTCTGTTGTCACAGTAGACAACATGGGCTGCAGTGTGCAGATCTAAGTTAATTAGTCTCAGCAGTAGACCCCTGAGATTCAGGCTGATTTCTGGCTGCAAGGCCCAAGTTGAGCTCCCTGACCTCCTGCAGGGTTGAACTCTGCAAGGTTGTACTGCAGGTTCCAGCTGTCCTTCCCCTGAAGATAGTCCAGGTTCCAATGGGATGTGATGATCCCTCTAACTTACCAACTGCAGTGGTCTGGTGTGCCTTTATTGCAGAGATTCTTTTCACTTTTATAGTGGGCTTCAGTTTTCATCAAGGAGCCTGAGAGAGGCCTTCTTTCTGATATTCACTTCTGCTCTATCTTCTGGAGCTCAGTACACTGGACTTTATGACCCCCTGTGCCTCTGGGGTGTGGATCCAAGTACAAGCACAACCAGGAAGCCAGAAGAGGGATGGCACTGGGGTGATACTGTAGGCACCTGCAGGGCTCCGTCCGCCCCTGGCTGGGATGCCCAGAAGAGGGTGGTGTAGCGTGGACAGCTGTAGGCGGCTCTGCTCCTCATTTGGTCCACCCCTGGCTGGGAGGCCGAGAAGGGGGTGGTCTGGAAAATTTCTTTTTGATGTGATTAAAAATGTTGTGGAATAAGATGAGGTTGATGGTTGCAAATTCCTCTAAAGGCTGAACTTTGTGGTGTGTGCATTAAATCTTGATTTTAAAAGAGAGGTGGAGAGAACACAGTGTATTGAGATACCAAGCACCTCCACCATTACCTATCTTGGGCTGTCTTTACTCATCTCCAGTACTGTATGGGCCACAGTAGGTATTGTGTCTGAGATATATTTCCACACAAAGATTCATAATTCATATACAAACTTTATAGCAGCATTATTTGTAATAGCCCAAAAGTGGAAACCATATGCTCATCAGCTGATGACTAGGTGAACAAATGTGGTATATCCATCAGTGGAATAATAGCCATGAAAAGGAGTGATGCACTACATGGTACAACGTAGATAAACATGACAACATGCTACATGAAAGTGGATACAAAAAGCCATATATGTCATGTATGACTTACATGAAATGTCTAGAATAGGAAAGTTCATTTAAAAAATTAGATTATTTATTACTGGGGGTAAGGAGAGAGGGAAATGGGGAATAAATGCTAATGAGTATAAGGACAGTTTATTTTTGGTTTTCTTAGGAATGTTGAAAATGACTTAGAATTGGTGGTGATCTATTGCCAAAGTTCTGTTAATATACTAAAAAAATCACTAAATGGTACACTTTAAAAATGTAATTTATGGTGTATGAAAATTATCTCAATAAAGCTATTAAGAAAAATGAAAAGAGAGGGAAGTATTGAAGACTCTGGAAGGATAGATAACAAAATATTAAATGTTTTTAGGTGATAACAAATATTTTTACTTTTCTATATTTCTTTGCATTTTAATAATTTTGTTCATTTAATATCCATTAGCTTATATGAAAAAGTGAAATAAAATATAAAAGATTAGTAAATGTGGTGATTAGAAATTGTGACCTTTTAGATATATGGGTCCTTTGAAAGAGGTAAAGATACAATCTGTATGCAGAGTGATGAGGGAGGGAATTGGTAATGGAAGGCATTGTGTCTAGATCACAAATTCACAAAGGTTGTGAATTTAAAGGAGAAAGATTAGGAAAGACAGCTTGCGAGGTTCATCATGTGCTTGGGAGAGACTAAATATAATACATTTTTGCATTTATTAATGTTTTATATATTAAAGTAATACCTCAGTTCACAAACACTTTGGTTTGCAAACAGAAGTGTTTGGCAAAATTTTGTTTCTATTCACGAGCTATGCATCAGGTGACAGACACAACCATGGCCATCTTCCCACACAAACACAAACAGCCATCTTCCCTAAAATTGTAAAACATTAAGTTCATAAACCGAGGCACCACCGTATTTAATCTCTGCTGTGATCCTGTTAGGTAAGTAGAGCACTCTTTGTTTTGTGGATGAGTAAACTGAGGCACAAAACAGATCAAATAGTTTGACCAAGATTATATAGATCGTTGGTAATGGAATTTGATTCATCTAATCAGACTGTTAGAAATAATGGAATGAATGAAGGATGTAAGAGGGAGGGTTTAAAGTGTCCCAAAAGTTGAAGGAGAATTAAATCAGGACCATAAGTACTTGGGTTCTGATTAGAAAAGAGGAAGGTTAGTTTTTCTATCATAGAAGTATAAGATGTCCACTTGAGATTATCAGAATAAAATAAAAGGTGAATTTGTACCATTGCTTTTGAGAGAGATTTTTTTTGTTGTTAGGAAATCAAGAAGATAAAGTAGAGTGCTACTATGTGATATTGAATATTTGCAATAATGTGCTTGTAGCTGTTTCAAAAATATTATTTTCTTTTTCTTTCACTCAGATCTATTCTTACATATAGCCGAATCGGAGGACGAGTCAAGACCCTCACATTCTGCCAAGGTTCCCACTACTTAGCCATAGCATCTGATAATGGCGCTGTCCAGCTTCTTGGAGTTGAGGCTTCTAAGCTGCCCAAGTCTCCTAAAATCCATCCTCTACAAAGCAGGTAACCATCTTGTCTTCTTTAAACCTTGCATTTAGCACATTGTGGTAGCTTAACTCTCCCCTGTTCCCTGCAGTATAGTTTGGATCACTGTGGCCTCTTACATTGCACTTCTTTTTTTAAAGCCTTAAAGTAAGTAAGACTATTCCTCCACTGAAAACCACCACATGTAGTTAGTTTTAGAAGACAATGTCTTTATATCTTAACTTTCTGCCAATTTGTAAAGGGATTAGAGGAGCAGCTTTGAACTAACTCATACTAGGCTGAAATCTGTTTAAATAACATAATTATTACATTGTATATCTAACTACTGAAAGCACACCTCTGTTGGCTGATTTTGAAATTTTGAGTGTTCCTAATTAAAGAAAACAGCATCAACATTCTCTTCCTTGGCATTAAAATCTCTGAAGTTGATGAGAATATAGAATTTTTAGACATATGATTTATCATTTTAAAATGCTCATTAGTTTTATTTAGGAATTTGTTTCACTTTGTATAAATTATAGTTGCTTAAGATTAAACACACGTAAAATAAGATATTTAAAGATAAAGCAGGACAATTTTTTGGCTAATATGTGTTATGCACTGAGCACTCCAAAGACAGTAAGATATTATATCTAGGAATATACAGCTTAGTGGGAGAAATAGACAAGTAGATGGTTCTAGTGTAACATGGTGATATGCCCTGGTATATGGGTAGCAAGAGTCTACTTGAAGGGGATAGAGAAGGAGACGGGAGACTAGTAGTGAGTTAGTCAGGTGAAGCAGGGAGGCTGTGAAGGGCATGCCAGGCAGAAGTGTTGTACCTCACAGAAAGAAAGCAAAATGAAACTTTTAGTGGATAATAACTCATGATCATATATAGCTTAAGGCAAAAAGGAATATTAGTTGGGTCACATAGGATTTCTTTGTTTTGTTCTTATTGTTCTGTTTTGCTTTTAAAAGTATGTATTTTCAACACATTTCTTAAACAGATTTGAGCAACTTTTGTCAAGAACATATTATATACAGCCTTTAACTTAATAAATACACACCAGTTTCCCTTACAGTTTGTTTCAGCAGATAATGAATATATAGCAGTATACTTAGCAAATGTACATTCTGTACATGGTTATCTCACAGTGGACAGATTGTTTTCCTGTGAATGTTATTGTCTTTAAACAAATATTTACTCCCTGGATCAGGAGATCTTGCCAGGAAGTATAGATTTTATTGGACCTTACTGTAATTTTACTGAACCTGACTATAATGTGCTCCAAAGAAACCTTGCTGTGAGTCATTTGTTTCATTCAGCATATCAACTGTTACCATGACTCTTACAAATTAGAATTTGTGGGAAGAATCATTTCCTATTTTATTTGACATCTTGATTTTCATCATCCCTCTATAGAAAAATTATAGTTACAAGTAGAATACAGTATTTGTAAATAAAAGGTTTATCTAAGATAGGGGTCAGCAAACTATAGCGTAAAGTGTGGGCCACAAAGTAAGAATGTTTTTTGCGTTTTTAAGTGGTTGTAACAAAATAAAATGAAGAAGAATATGCATGATATGTATGTGACTCAGAAAGTCTAAAATGTTGACTTTTAATAGAAAATGTTTGCTGATGGGTCAAGGATGTAGCTCAGCGGTGCCATGCCTGCCTGGCAAGCGCAAAGTCCTGAGTTCAATTCCTGGTACTGGAAAAAAAAAAAAGAAAATGTTTGCTGATCTCTAATTTAAGATATAAAATTATGACAGTCTGTGTAAAAGGGCAGTATGTAGTAATCATTGAGGCTGGCCAGTGTGATTTATGATGTTTTTGTGTTTGTTTTGTTTGTGGGGCTGGGGATCAAACTCATGTTCTCATGCAAGCTGGGCATCATCCCCAAGCTCTCTGACATTCAAAGTTTTCAAAGTGCCTCAGCTTCAAAAAAACTGGTGTACGGTAAAATAGTGCTCCACAATCCAAATAAATAAATTATTGGCTTATGCAACAACAGTGTTGAATCTTAAATACATTTTGCTAGGAAGAAATTAGATCCAAAAGGCTATGCATTGTATGTTTCCATTTATGTGACATTCTGGGAAACACAAAGTTACAGGGAGATAAACAGATCAGTAGTTTCTACAGAATGAGGGAACAGGTAAGTCGGTTACAAATGGGCAGCACAAGATAATTTGGGGGTGCAGAACATTTTTCTGTGGTTCTGTGGTGGGAGGTACAAGCCTTTGTATTTGTCACAACCCATTTAATTGTAATTCACAAAGAAGTGAATCTTAATATATGTAAATTTTTAAAAATCAACGAAGATATATAGGGAAAGGTGGAGCACAGTTTGTGACAGATGAATTTCTTTTACAAATGAATCATATAATCACATTGAGGGGCATACCATAGAGAATAGACAAGCCAACCCAAGTAACTCGGGAAAACAGTGGATACCACGAGACTAATGACAAAAGGAACTGAACTCAAAACAGTGTATCCAGTTGGTTGTTTTTCATAGGAATGTGGTTGAACAATTCTGAAACTACTTTCTAAGGTTGAAATAATGAGTAAAAATGAGATAAGGAGAGCCCGGCTTCTCACTAATGGAGAACGAAGGTACAAATAAAGGGTCAGGCTAGACTGAACTGGTACTGGATAGGAGTTGGAGATTTCATTATGGACTGACGATAGAGATGCTGCATATGTGTATGTACAAATAAATGGGTAGAGAAACATAGATATGTCCCCATACATGAAGTAGTGTATATATATTATCCATTGAGAGACTAAAAGAAAACATCAGACAAATCCAAATTGATATTTTCCAAAATAACTAAACAGTAGTCTTAAAAAACACCAAGGTTGTAAAAGACTGAGGAACCCTCACAGATTGGAGGTGACTACAGAGACATAAAAACTCAATGCCACTTGGTATATCTTGCATTAATTCTTCGGCCAGTAAAAGGATACTTGTGGAATACAAACTCAATGCCTTCTTTACTGGACCATGGTTAATCTCTGTTTCAATAGTCCTATGGTTATATAAGATGAGGGAAATGGTTATATATATATAAGATAAAATGTGGGGAGCCATTATATACATATAATGGTTATATATATAATATAAAATGGGGAGATGGTTATATAAGATGAGGGGAAGCTGAGTGAAGGGTATACAGAAACTGCAGTTTTTGCAGTTAAGTGTAAAATTATTTTTTTAAATGCCTCACCTTTAATTATCTTGATTGGGTCACATAATTTTTTTTTCTTTTCTTAATCAGGGATACGATATACATGTACCTTAAATGGAAATCACCATTGCATTTTTGGTGACTGGAAAAGTTTTTAGTTTTGTTTTGCATATTTTTCTAGAATTCTGGATCCGAAGGAGGATGGCTGTGTTGTGGACATACATCACTTTAACTCTGGGGCACAGTCTGTACTCGCGTATGCCACTGTGAATGGCTCTCTGGTGGGCTGGGACCTCAGGTCTTCAAACAATGCGTGGACATTAAAGCATGACTTGAAGTCAGGCCTTATCACCTCCTTTGCTGTGGACATCCATCAGTGCTGGCTCTGCATTGGTAAGTTGACCTTGAGGTAATTGGCTGGGTTTTCAGTGCCACTGATGCCTGTAGTTGCCATCTTGTCATTGCTGGTCTTCCTTTTTCTTTTGTTAGTCATTTTCTCCATCTCCTTTTCTTTTTTCATAATTGTGTTGTCACATGTAATTTATTTTTCATTAAAAGGCATATTTGAAAATGAAATCAGTCGGGCTGGGGATTTAGCTCAGTGGTTCCGCTGCTTGCCCTGCAAGCACAAGGTCCCGAGTTCAATCCCTGGTACCAAAAAAGGAAAAAAAAAGAAAATGAAATCAGCATCACAAGTATACAGCAATTTCCTGTCTTCTTGTATTTAAATGAGTCTCTTTTCATTATAGTGCTCAGATTTGCTGGTATCCTCTTATTCTGCCAGGGAAGCAGCAATCTTGATTTAAGGAAAATAGCGTTTGAGTTTGGGCAGACAGTTTTAAATTCTAGTAACCTCAGCCAAGCTGTTTAACTCCTCTGTCTAAGCATCATCATCTTCAAACAGGACTAATTTCAGAATTTGCTTTGAAGATTTAATGAGCTCAAAGCACCCATCAGTGCTTGATATGAGAGTAGAGCAAACAGTGGTTTCTCACTTTTTCCTAACCCTTTGAAGATTGACAGTGTAGCATGGGATCTTCCATCCTTCTTTCTTCTGTTTTATTATTAGTAGTTTTTTAAGTGTTTAATTATGTAGATGAATTCTGAAAAATATATATAATAGTGTGACCCTCACCATAAACAGTATACAAACATTGCCATCATTTTCTCCTCTTTTCAGACAGTGCCTTCCTCCTAGACCCTAACAAAACTACTCATCTGATTTGTTTCCATAGTTTTAGCCCTTTCCAGAATGTCATCTAATTAGATCATGTAATATAAAGAATAAAGCTTGTGAGACTTTCCATGTGGTTGCATATGTGAGGAGTTTTTAATTTATTGTTGAGTAACATTTCACTTTATGGATAATTTGTGTTTCCATTCTCTAGTTGATAGATAATTGAGGGATTTGTTGTTGTTTTAGTTTTTTATCTTTTCTAAGTAAACCTGCAAAAATTTGGAAATACGTTTTTGTAAGGACATATATTTACATTTATTTCAGGGTATATACCTATGAATGGAATTACTTATGATCTAATTTATTTTTAATTGACAAATAATTGTATATAGATGTATTTATGAGAAGCAATGTGATGTTTCAATACTATGTTTACATTGTAGAATATGTAATCAGGCAGTTACCAAGTCTATCACCTTACATAATTTTTTTTACTTATTTCTCATATTTATTGCATTGCTGTTGCATTAAAAAACACTAATCTAGAATTATTGTAACCTTTCCTAACTATGAAATATGAATATTTTGGTTGAGGAGCTATTTCTTTTTTAATTTAATGAGAAAATAAAACCAGATGTCATAACAGAATAGTAAGAGAATAAGAGTAGTTAATACACTGTGTATAGTTATCTTCAGAGGAGTTTCTCAGAGTACAAAGTGTAAACCAAAAAAGATTCTTACAAAAAAGAAACAAATAGATAATAACACAAAACTTTCTTTTCAGTGAACTAAGATAAACTAATAATGTAAATGAAACAAATTAGCATATATATTAAAGTACTTTTGAAACAACAGAAAATGTAATTTGGGGAAGTATTTGAACTTCTCCCTACTTCCTATTTATCTCTCTTCTATTTTGATTTTTATTTGTTTATATAGATGTAAATATATAGATAGTGTTTCTCATACAAGAGAAACCATGTGATATTTGAGCTTATATGTCTGACTTATTTCACTTAACATTTTCTCAAGTTACATCTATTTACCTATGAATGCCTCAAGTTTATCTTTCTTTATTCCATTGTGTGTAAATACCACATTTTCCTTATCCATTCATCTGTTAATGGACATACATGCTGTTTCCAGGATCTAGCTATTATAAATTGTGCTGCTATAATCATGAGTATGCACACATCCCTATAATACGATGATTTTAACTTTTTGGAGGAAGATTCCTAGAAGGGTGATAGCTGGGTCAAATGGAATTTCTATTTTTAATATTTTGAGGAATCTCCACACTAATTTCATAGTGGTTGTACTAGTTTATATTCCCACCAACAATGTAGAAGAGTTCCTTTTTCCGTACATCCTCACCAGCATTTGATATTATTAAATTTTTTGATGATAAACATTCTTCCTGGGGTAAGATGGTATCTTAGTGTAGTTTTAATTTGGATTTCTCTGATGGCCAGCTGTGATTAACATTTTTCATGTATTTATTGGCCATTCTTCTCCTAAGAAGTGTCCATTCATTTTGGTTTACCATTTTTTAATGAGTCTTTTGTTTTGAGGAGTCTAATTTTTTTGAGTTCTTTATATATTCTAGATGTTAATCCTCTGTGAAATAGCTGGGAGTTTTTTCCCTACTCTGTAGATTTTCTCTTCATTTTGTTGATTGTTTCCTTTGTTGTGCAGAAGCTTTTGAATTTGATATGATCCCATTTGTTGATTCTTGGTATTATTTCTTGTGCCATTGGAGTTCTGTTCAGAAAGTCCTTACCTTCACCTGTGTCTTCAAGAGTTGTACCTATTTTATCTCCCAGCACATTGTTTCTACTTTTAACATTTAGATTTTTGATCCATTTTGATTTTAAGTTTAGTACATGGTGAGAGATAAGGGTCTAGATTCAGTCTTCTACATGTAGACATCCACTTTTTCCCAGCACCATTTATTATAGTCTTTGTTTCCTCCAGTGTATGTTTTTGGCTTCTTTGTCAAAGATGGAATAGCTGTATGTGCCTGCAGTTGTTTCTGCTTCTTCTATTCTGTTCAGTTGATCCATATGCCTGTCTCACATGTTTGTGATGAAAACATTTAAAACTTCTTCTTTCAGCAATCTTGAAATACACAATGCACTATTATTAAATGTAGTGACCATTCTGTGCAATAGATCACTGAAGCTTATTCCTAAGACCCTTTGAACCCTTTGATCCATGTCAACCCTTTTGTTCCTCTCCTTTTCCTGTGTTTTAAGTATCGCCCTCTCCCTCATAGTTCTTTGAACCTGCCCTTGAGAAGTTACCACATCTTACTATTTCCCTCTCAGAAGAATTATAATCATCTGTGCTTGAATTTAGTTTTCTAGATTCCCTTATATTTGTATATTTGTGATACCATAAACTACCTGCCTTTTCCTGTATTACTTTTTATATAATTTATGTGGAATGCATTTTTTTGCCTTCTGTGTACATAAATTACACAGGTACAGGAACTTCTAATGCTACATCTTGCACAGTAGATATCACACACCTAGCACATGGCAGTGATGCCTCTCTGGCAGCGTGGTTATGGCTGTTTGAGTCATTGTCCTGGAGTGGGACAGGCTGACATACAGAGGGACCTAGGTTGTCCTTTGTGTTCACTGACCCCTAAGTGCTATCTCTCCACAGGGATTGAAAACCAATTCATGAATGTGCTCTGTGCTCTGTCCTGACAAGTTGCTCAGCACTGGAGCAGGCATTATTCTTTTTTTTTTGGTAATGAGGATCAAACTCAGGACCTTGCACTTGGCAGGCAGGTGTGGCACCACTGAGCTGCATCCCCAGCCTAAGGCATTATTCTTTTGGGATGAGGAGGGATATCTTCTAGTGTTTAAGTTGCTGTGAGACAGTTCAGAGGCACTGGACACCCATACCTATGTCCAGAGTGCTTTAGAGAAGAAAGTACATAGGAAATACTTAAAATCTGATGATAGCTACTAAAGCTGCTACTGCTTTGGACTCTAAAGTGATCTTTGGGTATCAGTAAAACATCTGTTATTTAAGGCTATCTGAACATTTTAACTTACCGAATTCAGTTTATATCTTCTCTAGAGCTTCTGCTTTTGTGGGTGCCTTTGGCAGTTAATAATGGTGTCAGTAATTAATGAATTATTCATTTTGAATTTACATTCATTAGTAATGTAATAGTATTACGATAAGCGCTTTGTATCTGTTAATTAACAACATGTGCTGTTTGAAACTGGGGAGACAGCTCCATGAAAACAAAGCCTTTTTCTAAGTGACTAAGGCAGTTTTAAAATATATTAATTTAAGCTACTGCTTTTTACCTTTTGTATAAATGGAGCCTACAGTGCTTTGATCATTAGTTATAATCTTTTTGTGCTTTTTTTTTCTTTAAGGTACAAGCAGTGGTACTATGGCTTGTTGGGACATGAGGTTCCAGTTGCCAATTTCTAGTCACTGTCATCCTTCCAGGGCTCGAATCAGGCGCCTCTCCATGCACCCACTGTACCAGTCTTGGGTGATTGCAGGTAAGATGGAGGACTGGCTTTCATGGATTGGGGGAGTTTCTTGGAAACTGCGTTATGTCCTGTTGCTAAGACATGTTTTTAGAGTTTTAATTTTGTATAGGAACCAAATGCTTGATTGCATTTTGATTGTGAAAGTTCCCACCACTGATATTTCACTGTCATCTCATATTTATCATGTTTAAAAACAATTTCCTCTCTTGCTGCCACCACCCTCCATTCCTATCTACCACTGTCTCTCATTTTATTTCTTTGCTTTCTTCTGTATTCCCTATTTTTTTAAAGTTGTCCCTATCTTCCTAAAAATGTCTAAGTTGAAATCTTAAGTCATCCTCTTAGTTGTCATTTCTTTTTGATATGTTTCTGTTGTGTTTCTTGCAAGCTCCCCTTCCCTTCTTTCATTGGACACTCACTTTGTTTTGTATAGATCCTTGGTCAGTATACTTACACAAGTCTTTGGAACCAGTTTTCTTCGCCTGTAAAATGTGGGTGAAAATACTTACCTTGTATAGTTTCAGGAATTGAAGTAAAACGTATAAAGCACATAGTCTAGCATACAATTAACACTTGATAAATAGTAGCTGTTTATTCTTGAGTTTTCTCACTAGTCCTCTTGTTTTTAGGCTTCTTATACGTGTTTCCTTCTTATACATGTAGTCCATCTCATGCACTGGTGCTGTCAAAGTTATCATGCTGCCAGATTTGATGACTGTTACTGAGCCCTCTTGAGCTATCATTTGGTCAGCTGTACCATTGCTATCTTTTTTAAATATTTTGCTTATTTGTTTCCAAGGTCATTTCTTTCACTTCTACTTCTTGACCTACTGGTTCTTCTTTATCTTCCTGACTTTTAAACTGTGTTCTCCATAAGAGTCTTTGGTCTTAACCTCTTCTCCTTCTGCACAGGCTCTGTGTGCGATGTCATCCAGGCCCATACTTTAAATGCCAGATTTATTCATCTAGGTTTTTATATCTGTATAATAAAAAATCTCCCCCAAGATTTCCAGTAGCCATTGTAAAGTTGATGTGTCTAAACTGAATGCTTGATTTCCTCTTTGCTGAATGTTCCCTCCACTGCCTCATACCCTGAGACAAACTTGCTCTTCCTATGGGATCCTATCAGTAAATAAAGCTCTGCTGGGTACTCAGCAGAAGTCTGGTGTTGCACTTGACTTAGTTTTTCATCCTACCTCCAGTCCATCAGCCAGCCCTGGCAGCTTTTTCTTAAAATAGATCCAGAATTTGACCACATTTTACTGTTCTGAAGCTTCACTGTCTCCCTAGTATAAACCACTATGATCTCTTGCCTCTTTAATGTAATAGCTTCAACTACCTGCTTCTCTGTGTGTCTCTTAAGGTTGTTTTTTTGTCTACTTAATACTTTCTGATGTTATCTTATTCCAAGTAATAGAGAAACTCCTTACTTTGGTCCAGAAGGCTTTTAGGGAAGCTGCCCTCTTGCCCACTCTCTGACCTTCTCATTAGTCAGGGTTCTAGCAGGAAACTGAGGATCAGATTTATTTTCAAGAAACTTTTACAGAGGTGAGGGTATAGTAGGGGTACCACAAAAGATAGTGCAGTGGGATGGGATTAGTAACAGCACAGTGTCACTAGAAGGTATCGGGAGAGTCTGATCACTGGAATTGGGAAAGATGTTGAATCTTGGAAACAGTGATTTTGAGATTAGGAATGCCACTAGCCTGGGTGACTGATCTGACTTTCTTCTCTCCCTTTGGTCTCCTGCTGGGGCTCTTCATGAGCATGTGTTAGTTTTCTGTGACTGCTGTAGCAAGCTTGTTAAGCACAAAGTTGGCAGCTTAAGATAACACATTTGTTTTCTAAAAATTTTGGAAGCCAGAAGTCTGAAATGGGTTTTGTGGGCCAAAATGAAGATGGTAGCAAGACCACACTCCTGGAGACTCACGGTGAGAATGTTGCCTTGCCTTTTCCTTCTTCTGTCCATCTTTACAGCCAGAAGCACAGCATCTTGGTTCTTTGTTAAATTGCCTTCTGCTGCTGTTGTCAAATGTGCCTTCCTCTTAGGAGACTGCTTGTGATCACACTTAGAGTCCCTCTGGATAGTCCAGACCAATTCCCACTTTCAAGGTCCTTAGAGGTTCAAAATCACTTTGTCCTTTAAGGTGATATTTATGGGTTCCAGGAAATAGGATCTGGATATCTTTGGGGGCCATTAGATTGCCACAGGGCAAACCCCTCTAGAAGGCAGAGGATACAAGAGCCTATTGGTGTGGTTTATATAGGTCTGCCTTACAGCAACGAGTACGCCATAAAAAGCACCACTGCCCTTTTTTCTGGTAATCTCTTCTGCTCCAATCACACCAATTCGTTCGTTGAACTAAGCACACTCCTGTATCAGTGCTTTTGTATTTTAGTATCCCTACTAGACAGGAAGTTCTATGCAAAAGAGAATTTTTCTGCTTTATTTATTATCTTTTCTTCAGTGCCTAGGACAGTGACTAGCCATAGTAAATATTACTGGCCCAGTAATACTAATATGTGAGGAAACCTGGTATATTCTCATTCCTCCTACACCACTGTTGCTCTTAACCCTGCACTTTTCCACTTTTGGTAATCTCCCTCTCCTCTCTATCACAAATAGGCTTCAGTTGGACCAACTACTCAGATTTCCCTAAAACACTCAAGAGATTTTTGCTTGATGTTTCTTGGTCATTCAGTTCTTTCTGGCTGAAATGGTCTACCTGCCACCTCTGTCTGTCCAGCCTTTTCAGTCCCAGCTAAATCTGTGAGGTAACCTTGCTTCTCACTCATTGGATGTGATATTTTCTTCCCGAGTTCAGGTGGAACTTTGTACTTTGTTTCTTGCTCACTGCCTTAATCTTTTTTTCCTTTACTTCTAGACTGTAAATTTGTTGAGAGTAGGTTCTATATATGATTTATCTTTCTACCCTACACTTGTTTTCAGCTGGTTGGTGATCAATAAATAATTTACTGCTAGATTACTGTTAGGTTGTTTGGAAAAAACAAAAACAAAAACTCCTGTTTGGTAGCAGAATTAAAGTTGTTGTTTGAAAGTACTAGTCAACATTTCTTACAAAGTGGGAAAATGGAAATGGATACAAGCTGACTTGTATTACCTACCAAGATGTGAAAGCTGTGAAAGTGAGTTTTCCTTCTTTATTTAATAGTTCTGGACTTTCCTTCTCATAGCTGTTCAGGGCAATAATGAAGTATCCATGTGGGACATGGAGACTGGTGACAGAAGATTTACTCTCTGGGCCAGCAGTGCACCACCACTTTCTGAGTTACAGGTTTGTCTTCAGTTTTTACTATAATGGATGATATTATTGTCCACATCCTAAGCACATTTAGGCATTTTTAGCCAATGTGTTCTCTGTTGGGCTTTTGGGTTATATTTAAATTTAGGTTTTTAATAACATCAAGTATCATGTGGCCATTGCTGCACAGGTGTTTTCTAATTCCTTAAGCTTGCTACTCTCTGCTTCATTGAAAGTTTTAATTGCTAACTCCATAAGGCTTGTGATATTTCTTTGGAACCCCCATAGTCCTGAATTAATCAGGCAAAGCCTAGATTGAAGTTTAGATTCTTAAAGAATGGAATATCACCTTTTTACATATACAGAGGGCCCTCACTGAAGATGGTCCGAATTACAATTTTTTGACATTATGATGATAGTACAAAAGTGATATGCATTCACTAGAAACTGTACTTTTTATTGTGGTCTTTTTCCAGGCTAGCAATATGTGTTATGATACTCTTGTGATATTGGGCAGTGGCAGTGAGCTCTACCTCCTGGTTGTATCACAAGGGTAAAGAACTGATACTCTAGGTTAGGCATATTAAATGAATTTTCAACTCACAGTGCATTTATCAGAACATAACTCCAAGATAAATTGAGGACCACCTATACTTTTGTTTTTAATAGTCATGTTGCCAAGGGTATTTCATTGGGGCAAAAGGTAGAACAGATTTTCTTCTTTAGTTGGGTTCATGCTCAGGATGGTCCCAAAGAAAAAATTTTAAGAAGCTAAACAGGCTATCCTCTCTGTTCAGAATGATAGAAGGAACTATATTTTAAAGTCCCAATATGTCTAATTTTTTCACCTAACGAGATGCTTATAAAGCTATTGAGAGTTAACTTGCCTCTAGAAATGGTACTGTCATTGTGGGTACACTGATGTCTCTTATTTGACTCCATATTTCTTTTAAGCCTTCTCCTCACAGTGTCCATGGTATCTACTGCAGTCCTGCAGATGGGAATCCTATCCTGCTAACAGCTGGCTCAGACATGAAAATAAGGTACAGTATCTCAAAGAATACTTGATTCTTAAAACATAGATGGATACTTTGGTTTATGAAAATTATCAACACTTTGAAAGGACAAGTATCAATATACTTTACTTGTAATTAATCTTAATCCTTTTGGTTTTGGAAACATCTCTTTTCATTATGTGAATGAAACAATGTTGATGAATGTATGGCAGTGATTAATTCTGCCCATTATTCAGTAGAGATTATCAGCATTTATTTCTTCTTCCCTAGGTTTTGGGACTTGGCTTACCCAGAAAGATCTTATGTTGTGGCAGGAAGTACTAGTTCCCCATCTGTGTCCTACTATAGAAAAATAATAGAAGGCACTGAGGTTGTACAGGTATTATACTTTTTATTTGTTTCTTTCAACCTATGTAGGTACAAAAATGACTTTGGTCAAGATTGGCAATAGTCTTTCGAATTTAAAAAATATGTTTATTTTCTCTTGGCTTTTCTGTATTAAGTTATAATAAAGAATATACACATAAATGTGTAACTCAAAATGAATAGAAGGCACTTTACAAAGTTAAGGACTGAGAAGTATATATGAAAGAATTTTAATTTTCCTTAATCAAGAAAATTAGGCATGGAAAAGTTGTTATTAGCCCAAGATCACACAGCCAGTAAACAGAAAACTAAGATTCAGACACAGCTTTGGGGACTGTAAAACTTTATTCTTGTCACATTTGAAATATTTGTCTAAGTCATTTTTTCGTCTGGCCAAAGTAAGTCTCCATAAAAGAAGTATGCTTCCTAAGGAGCTTTAGAAAAATGGCTAGAACATCTGAAATATTCTGTGCCCTTTTTTCCTTAATGTTAATAAAATGTAGTATGCACAAAATATTGGCCATTTATAAGTGTTCCATACTTGTAAGTGGCTACTCAGGTGATTCAGTGACTGGAAATCTAGATGTTATTTTGGATCAACGGATTTTACTCTCTTTGCTCAGCTATTTGTGAAAGCCGATTACTTTCCATGAAGTATTAACTTCAGAGCAACAACATATCCTAGAAGCACGGACACTGATAGGAAGTAGAAGGTGATAGGAAGTAGAATGTTATACAGATTTAATTTCTGACTTTCTCCTTGACTTCTAATCATCAAACAGGAAATTCAGAACAAACAGAAAGTAGGACCAAGCGATGATACCCCTCGAAGGGGCCCGGAGTCTTTGCCTGTGGGACATCATGACATCATCACAGATGTTGCTACCTTCCAGACAACACAGGGCTTCATCGTGACTGGTTCTAGAGATGGGATTGTAAAGGTGTGGAAATAAAAATCTACTGACTTATATAAAGTTATAAATGTGTATAATTCTAGAGAAAAAATATCTCTAGAGAACAGAAGAACAAATTCATTTACTTAATTTAAAAAATGTCTGTATTACTCTTTCATAACTAACAGATCCCACTCAAAGTAGAGAAAGCAGCTGACTTGGCTAGTTTACTTGTGCAAATCTCTGCAAGAGTCAGCCAGACAATATCTGGAACTTTTTATTGTATATGTCAGAAGTGAGAAATGTCAAATGTGGAGACAAATATGATCTCCATCTATTTTGTACTGAAGAAGATGGTTATAAGCTATTGTAATGTAAACAGTTTTGTTATTAAAAATGGTATTCAAACCAATGCTGTATTCAAGCATCCTATGAGTTTTTGGTTTGGTTTGGGTGATGTTTTACATAGTAAATGTAAGCAGAGGGATAAATTTTCTAGCAGCACTTGTTTTGAAGTGGAGAAACAGACTGAGTGCCCCAAGAAAGCAGTGTTAGAAATACTCTGGACTTCCTGCT
This sequence comes from Heterocephalus glaber, assembly GCF_053883595.1. Taxonomy (NCBI): domain Eukaryota; kingdom Metazoa; phylum Chordata; class Mammalia; order Rodentia; family Bathyergidae; genus Heterocephalus; species Heterocephalus glaber. The sequence goes on along the minus strand of NW_028258324.1, from coordinate 6,580,106 downwards.
CAGTTACTGTATCTTTGTCTTTTACAGTCTACCTTATTAGTTATTTAACACTATAGGATTGATCCTTTGTGTATCAGCTCTAGAGAAATGTGGCTGTTCTTGGCCATTTTTATTTTTTGTAAGCTCTATCATAAATGCCTCTCTACCATCAGCTTTCATTTATCCCATGTATTTATTAAATCCATGAAAAAAAGATCAAGTTGAAAACATGCCAAAAATTTATATTTTTTAAATGCCCAAACTGGCCTTTCCCACTTAGCTAAAGCCTTTCAAGATTTGTGGATTTTGCAGGATTGGCATTGGCATTGTCATGTTGTATTTCCTCTTTCCTTCTCAGTATGCTATGGCCATATTTACAGGGTTCTAGCCATTAAGTCAGATTTTAGAGTCTGCAGGGTTAGGGAAAATTTTTTGTTATATAAATTGTTGCATGGAGAATAGGCTTCAGGATAAGTCGTGAGTCTGATAAGACAGGGATATTCTTTCTTTCCTTCCTGCTATCCATTCCTAAGATCACAGTTCCCAAATAACTGTACACTTTTTAAAGAATAGATTATTTGGTTAAATTGTTACTTAGCATTACAATCTGAAGTCACATCTCTTTATTTACTTCTATTTTCTTTCAACAAGTTTGACTTGTAGCTCAATGCAGATAATGGGAAGCAGGTCCATTATAGTCAATTAAGTTAATTTTTAAGTCAACAATTGGTACTATTTTGATTCTTGATTTTAATATTCATTTATTAAATTTACATTCAAGTTAGTTTTTGCTGTTTTCTACTTTTAGGAGAAAGAGAAATCATGGAAAGTGCTGATACAGGGATTTGTGTTTTTTTGTTTTTAATTTCTGTTTGCAGCTTGGCTTCAGACCCCTAACCTATTAATGATTAAATATGACCCGAAATGCTAAAATAATCTTAATCACCAAGGGAATATTTGTTTGGTGTACTTACCAACATAGGAAAAAAAAATACATTCTCAAAGTATTTCCAACAATAAACAGAAGAAAGGTGTTTGTGCTTAATTCAAAGTTAATTAGAAAAATCTTTGTTACTAAAATACCTATTAAATATTGCTCATCAGTCTCCTGTACTTGAAACCTAAGTTTTTGCCTGAACTCCTAAGCACCATTTAGGACAGATGAAGAAACCTGATGTGCTTTTTTTCTTCTCTGTTACCTGAGTATGACATTGAACTTTTTGGAGGTCTTGCTCCTCTGAAGACATTGGGAGCTCTCTTTATGTAGTTTCCTGAATAAGGATGTCAGAAGTGGTTTTAAAAAGTATTTCATGTGGGTCTTCTTTCCAGGCTTTATGAAAAGAAGTATAGAAAAGAAAATCTGAATGCAGCCCACTGGGCTTTGGTGTCCGTAGCTTTCTGCCCATATGTCTATGTAGGGCTTTTCTTCCTTCTTGAAGACAGTGACAGTTTGTGTATATCATGGCCATTGCTACCAACTATGGAGCCAGCTCTTAGGCTGACGTAAGTTCTCAACATTGTTTTTGAATACATAATGCTACTTTGGCATTTAGTTGTTAAAAGTATCAGCCCCATTATAACAGTAAAACTTGGATGGAGAAGAGGTATCAAAGCCATCAAAAACTGCAGCTAGAGGCTAGGCACTGGGAAGACAACTCTGATCTTACATTTATCCAACCCATATGGATTCATAGATTAAAATGTTGAAGATTTTCTTGACTTTTCCAAAATTAGTGTCCACATAAGGCTCTTTTCAGACAGAGTTCTGCCAATCCTATATTGGTGCTGTTCACTGTTGACTCAGTGTCCCCCTAATGGGTGAAAGTAACCCAGAGTTTTTTCTTTACTTTTCTTGTCTAAAGAATATATGGATTAGTGAAAATAAATGACTATAACAGGAAAGAGTAAGTGGAAATCCATCAGAATGGCTTGGCAGTAAATTCTATGAAAGAGATAAAACTTCCAGCTCCAAAGCAATCATTTATGATCTGGGAGAATTAATGAGTTCCTTGGTGAGTTTAGGAGGATTTAGAGTTGGAGAAAATTACCCTCTGCTGCTCACCAGTCCAAGCTAACACTGCCAAAAGTGAGAGGCAAAAGGTCCAGTTTCCAAAAACATGACACAGAAAGAGCACTGATTTCTAGGGTAAATGTTAGAGTAGCCTAAACATTAAACCTCTTTGGTTAAATAGATGAGAATTGAACAGTACTAAATTAAGAAAGCTTGCTTTGCAGAAAATGGACTGAACAGATACCTGCAACCCAAAGTATTACCATTGGCCATGTACACAAATACACTTAATGTAAAATTTACTTTCAAATTATGTCTCCATTAGATTTTGTTTTGGAGTGCTGGAGTTGTCATGAGTGGTCAAATAAATGGACAAAGTATTAAGTTACCTGATCATCAGCCTATGGCTAGTTACCCCCCAGAGTAGACCTGCGGATGCAGCCAGATACCCAAATAAAATTTGCTCAGAGGTGTGGAGTGATTTGGTCATTATTTAAATCCACGTTACCATGTTTTCTAAGGATCAATTTTTCAAGCACTTCCATTATCCTGTCGTTTAGGAATAGTTTTTATCACTCTTCTTCCATTTTTAAAGGTAAGGTATATGCTTCCAGGAAAATTTCGTATAGCTTCATCTCTGCCACCTCTTTCTGCTTTTGAAATAAATTTTTTGTCTTGAAAGAGTTTCACTTCCTGTAATGCATCTTTGAGGGGAGCTTTTTGTGTTCCAGGAACAAAGCTATACAACAAAAGAAGAGAACATCATAGAAGTAAGTGCCACTTCGACTTTAATGTACTCCTTATTAATCTCTCTTCCTAAATTGTTACACTCACTTCCTTGTTGCATCCTTCCTTCAGGTAATTTTTAAAGATTACTAAACTGGGGATTTACAGTGACCCATAAATCAGAAGCTGACAAACATGTTGCTCAAGTATGAAAAGTACAATTTCAAGAGTGAAGTTTCTTCTTTGTGGAATATGTTTCACCCAGGTCTTTATATGGTTGGTCTTTCTGATTGTTCAGATTTGAGTTTAAATGGTACTTCACCAGAGACCACTGCATCTATAATTTCTTCAGTTTCACTCTCATTTTCATTCAGCATAGAATAGCATGCTTTCATTTTCCTCATAACACTTAGCACTACCTGAATTTCTATTTACTTGTCAACTTTCTTATGATCTGTTCTCTTTTTCCCACCAGCTCAGTAAGTTTCATGAGATCTTATCTGTTCACTTAGTAATCCTCAATAAGTATTTGCTAATGAAAGCATAAATGTATGCCACCCTCCCTTTCTTCCACTTGTCCATCTATCCATCCATTCAAATGTTCAGTATCTGCCCTGTGAGAGGCACTGTTAGGTATGATAGGGAACAAAGAAATAGAGCCCAATCTGCCAGGTACAGAAAGAGCCTCACTGAAGTCCCTGAGTGTTGTTACAGTATAGGAGAGCTGGGGTCAGACTGGAATGCCTTGAATTCCAGGCTGAGAAATAAGAGACTCCTAGAAGCCAGTGATAACTATGAATTCTAGCCTAAACTTTCTATGCTCATGGAAATGTCTAATCATTTGCACTGGAAGTGTGGCAGCCGCTAGCCACATGTGACCACCAGACACTTGAAATATAGTGAGGAACTGAATTTTTAATTTTAATCTAAATTTATACAACCACATATAGCTAGTGGCTAGTGTACTGAACTGTACAAAAATGGAGCCATTTCAGATGACCTTACAAGGGTATAGTAGAGCTTTGGGTCCAAAAACATTCCCATCCTTCCGCTCACCGAGTTCTGAGCCAATCACACCTAGACTGATTCTAGTTTTTCAGGTGTAAAATGGAGGTAAAAACAACCCATGTAAGCAACGGCTGAAGCCCCCTAGCCTAGTTACCTCATCTGTTGGTTCCAGATGAGGAAACTAAGGTGCACAGAGGGGAAGATCAGTGGAGATTGGGGCTGTATCCCAACCAGGTGCCCAGTGTTACTTTCTTTAAATTTGGAATAGAAAATGAAATGGTAAATGTTATGCATGCTGTGGAAGCACGTGACTATGAGTACAGGACCACAGGAAGCTAGATGGCCTGGGGCAGGCTGGACAGAGAAGGTATGAAAAGCCCAGCACACAGGCACTTCATGAATACTTGTAGATTGGACATAGGAGAGATTGGTGGCATGAGAAAAAAGAGGTTTCCCAATACTGATAAACCAGCAATTGGCTGAATTGTGGTCAAGGGAGGAGCCAAGAAAACTTTTAAAAAATGTTTCATAAGAACATTGGCAGTATTCACTGTGATCTACTTCTTTATTTTTTTTTAATTTCATTAGCTATAAAATTTGACTTATTTCACAAAACAGTATTTAGAAAATGAGTACAGTGGGAACATATGCAACTTTAAGCTAAAATTCTTTCAGTAAATATATGTGCAAACATGCACACTCCTCCCCCTGGCATGTATTTCTTTTTTTATGAATACGTTTGTAGAACATAATGATTACATTTGTCATGAGTTTGTACATGTACATAATACATCTTAATTCTTTTGTCCTTTTCCTTTTCCCCTCTCTGCTCTTGCCAGTTCTTTTTTCCTCCCTATTTGCAAAAGCTCTATTTACATTTTTCAGCTCTTTTAGAATCCCTTTTTCCTTTTTTCCCTCTCCCCTCTTGTTCCTCTTCCTATTTGAAAAAGATCTTCCTACTTCCTAATATCTACCTTTTATTTTTTGCTCCTTATTTATACTTTGGGTTTCTCATATAAGAGAAACAGTGTAATGCGTAAACTTGTGTGTCAGATTTATTTCACTTAAGATTATGGTATTGAGGGACATTCATTTACCTAAAAATGCCTCAGGGTTTTTTTCCTCTATAAAGAGTTAGGGGTGCAGGAAACATGAGAACAATAAAGAGAACCATGCATTCATGTTACCTGGACCTCCAAAGCCTCTGCATTATATGCTAAACATCTGGGCTTCTGAAACTCGACTCAGAGTTTCTCAGTTCCTTCTGTCAGTGCTATCAGGGATGTTCTAAGTCGGCTTAGACTGCAGACTTCCAGTTACCAAGAACAGCAGCCACAGCTAAATTTCAGTGCAAATACAATTTTTTCATACTTCCTCCCATTTTTACTTCTTTTTTGTATTATAATCCTTAGACTCTGAATATTATGAATTAAAGTCCCCCAAATTCATGATTGTATTCAGAGAACATGGGGAGGGCATTCTTTTGAGTCTGAAATACACTTTTCATGGCTTCATTCTCTTATTTGTATTGTTCTTCCCCCTCCTCTTCCTCCTCCCTTTTTCATGGCAAGCTTAGTTATCTTTGTTAGTTATCTTCTTTATTAAAAACTGTTAAATCGGTAACTGCTTCCAAATACGGCATTGCTATCTTTCTCCCTCAAATATTTGTATTCTCATAAGGATTGAACACTAAATTTCCAGCTATTTTCATTGTATTATACACAGGAATTTGTACTTGTTATCTATTTGATAAGAATCTTTTGATTACCCAGTTTTCTCTTTTTCCTACTCTACATTGTTCAAATAATTCTTTGCTGATTGGTAGCTCCAACCACAGGTCAAAAGAATGAAACAGATGAAATAGTTAATTCTGCAACTTGTGCCCAGCTCCAGTAAAGTTCATGGATAGAAAGATGTGGCAAATTTTAGATAAAATGGGGTGAGTGTAGATTTGGCTTCTTGGTGCCCACAGATCGCTCCCTCTGTACAGATCATCAGAAATCAGCTGTGCTGCCTTATGGTTGACTGGATGCACTGAAAACATAAGATTGCTTCGACTCCAGAATTCTTATCTTTTCTGGGTTCAAAAAACACACTGGAAAGCACAGTTACAACAGCTATGTTATTCAAATGGTACAGGTGGCTGTGTCCATTCTAACAATTTAGCCATTCTTTCTGTGGTCTGTCACTGCTTTGGAGTCTGGCACAAGTACTTCCCTGACTGCATGAGCCAAAAAGCAGATGACTCTTTGATTGTCTCTGAGCGGATCCAAGTGCTTATACCAAGAGCTGCCTGTGATGTCACCCTCTGGCCATCTGTCTTCATGGTTGCTTATGGTTAGATTCAGTTCCTTTCCATCTGATAGGAACCAGCTTCTCTGGATTTTCCTCAGAGTCTCACTGCAGAATGAGCTAATTCTGATGCAGGTCATTCTAAGGACTAGGCAAGTCGACTGTAAGGGCAGACATTCTCATCCCCCTCAATTCTGAGTTCAGTTCTGCCTCACTTCTCATGAATGGCCCAGGCAGAGAGCTTCAAAAGCAGCCATGTGACTCATCATCTTTTATTATACTCTTTGGTCACCTAGAGAAGGCCAGAGGATATATCATTGGGGAAATCACAGATAATGGTATGGATTTCATGTCTCAGTGCCTTGATGGCCCAGCTGCTTTACCATTTTAGGTTCATAGGAGAAGCTGAGCTCCCTGTGAGTGTAGGGCAGTGTGGATAAGGGGGAAGAAACTTCCTGTACCAAAGCACTGTGAATCTTCTTTTCCTGCTTATATTGTTCTTCAAACAGAAAGCATGGTGGGACACTTCCCACAAATGCCTCTTCACTGTGGAGGCTGGCTTTGGCATATGCCCATACAATTGTGGCTGGCTACATATGTGGAGCCCAATGCAATCCAGCTCCTGTGGCATAGGGATTCTCACAGGACAGTGCAGGCCCTCACGGGGACTCCTGCCCCATGGCTTGGGAGTCCCCCTCCCATCAGCCTCTAGAAGATAGCCTGGAAGTTGAGCCACCATGTTTCCCTCAGCTGGTTGTCTCAACCCACAGCAGAGGGCTGATCTCCAAAAATATCACCATCTCTTGGCTGGAACATGCTGGGTACTTAGAGAAGTGGCCAAAAGGCAAATGTATTGTGGCACCACCACCTTCCAGCTTCCAGCTTCCAGCATAAGACTGAGTATGCAGGACCCCAGTTCTCTGGGTGTTTGTTTGTAAGCCCCTTGACCAGGTAGAGGCCCAGGGAGCTAGGAGGTGCCAAGTGGGCTGAATAGGTGTCAGTCCATGCTCAGCTGCTCCATAACTTTTAGGCCCGTGGCAAAGCAGAATCATAGCTAAAGAGCATGGCAGAATAAAGCTGCTTACTTGGGCGGGGGAGGGTAGAGAGGGACAAAATCCCCAAGGTCTCACCCTCTGACCAACTCCTTTCAACTAGGCCCCACTTTTATCAGTTTCCATTACCATCCACTAATCCTGTTAAATTAAAATCTATCTATGGTTTAATCCACTGATGAAGTCAAGCCTTCATGATCCAATCACCTTCAAAAGTCCCACCTCAGAGAGAGGGGAGGAGGGGTAAGTACAAAGATCTATGATGCAATATATACATGTACCAACTCCCCAGGATGCATGTATTCTTTATACACATGCATACATGCAACACACATGCCCCACCTCTGAAAATATGAGCCCTCTGGGGATATTTTGTGTTGGGAGCAATGCTACATAATTCTAGGGAAAAATCATTTGAGTAGGCCTAGTTCTCCAGCCTACAGCCCAGCTAGGACATTCCAGACATAATTCCGTTTTGGCCTCAGGTCACAAGGGAGATCTCAATGATCCCGTGATGCTGTAATGCTCCAGGACAAGACCACACCTGCAAGAGACACCCTGGGAGGAACCAAATCTTCATCTGTGTAGTTCCTGGGAGGAACTAAATCTTCATCTGCATAGTTCCTCATTGTTTTTAGATTTCTGCCCCCACCTAGTCTTTTGTTACTTACACCTTGTTCATCCCAATGTGATACTGAAATCTACATATTCATTTGTTGCATTTGTTTCTCCTGATGTACTAAATAAAAGGTGCTGCAAGCTAGGGGTTCTTGTCTTTGCCGCCCAGAGCAGCACTGATCAGACCCAAAGCTCAGCTTCTTCTCAGTCTCATTTGTCTACCTTTCCTGTAATTCGCCGTGTGCTGCCGTGGCTCATGGCTCGAAGGAGACTAGGACTTACTGCAGAGGTTCTGGTAACGTCCCCTTCCCCTGTTCCCTACAATTTTGGGTCCAAACCATAACACCAAGTAGATAGAGGTTCCCAGCCCCAATTCCCCAACATGTGCTTTATTGCCCATTGGCCCTCACAAAATACAGGTTCAAAAATAACACTGAAGGTGGGCGTGGTGGTGCACACCTGTAATAGCAGCACTCTGGGAGGCTGAGGCAGGAGGGCCACAAGTTCCAGCCCAATCTTGGCAACTTAGTGAGACACTGTCACAAGAAACAAGGTGGCCGGGGATTTAGCTCAGTGGTTTCGCCACCTGCCTTGCAAGCGCAAGGTCCTGAGTTTGATCCTCGGTACCAAAAAAAAAAAAGGTGGAGGGGATGTAGCTCAATGCAAAGGCCCTAGATTCAAAGCCCAGGACCCCCTGCCTCATAGCATCAGCAGTGACTGCAGACCACCAAACTCCAATGGCAGCACTGGTGAGGGCCCAGGCTCTGCGCAAGTGTGTAGCCCAGGAAGCTGGCTGGCTCGTGTCACTTACCACACCAGCCTCAGCACCTCTCTAACACCCTGTGAGGCGCCCTCTGTGCCAAAATGCCAGCTTCACCTAGCCCCAAGCAGGGCGTCCTGTGCCCTTCTTCTGAGTCGCTAAGCACCGCCCGCAGAGGAAGCCCTGCCCTCCTTACATGGAAGGCCCTCGCCTGTTTCAGGCTTGACTTCAGGCAGTGTTTGCTGCTGGACAGTTCCCTGCACAGCTCGCCCACCAGATGGCTGGACCTCCCAGGTGGAGGCCTTGAAGAGGTGCCTGGAGCTTCGGAAGCACGCCACTCACGTGTACACACTGCACCATAAAGCAGGCACACTGTCAAAGATTTTCACCTACGTGCGAGTCCTGAATGCTGGTGCATGCTGGGATGTGGTCAGTGGCTCCGACTGTCGTAAATATAGAATGAGTTCTACAGAAACAGACACTCCTAACTCCTTGACTCCACTTTTAATTTTAAAAAATAACATTTACATGTGCAAAAGATACCATGCATATGTATAATATTAAGATTTTAAGAAACTAAATTTAGCCCTTGTTGATAATCTTTTGTATCTTTATTTAAAACTATTCAGTTCTCCCTTATTATTAATTTTCCTTTCTTTGGGGATCCTCTCTCTCTCTCTCTCTCTCTATCTGAAATCTTAATAGCAGTGCTTAGCTCTAGCTTTCAGGATTTTAAAATTTTCCCTAACTTAGGAATTAATACTATGAACCTCATCACTTTTGATCAGTTCCGTAAGTTTTGACCTACAGCATTTTGATTAATATGTAATTCTAAAACATTTAAAATTTCCATTATGGGGGCCGGGGATTTAGCTTAGTGGTTCCAGCGCCTGCCTCACAAGCGCAAGGTCCAGAGTTCAATCCCCAGTACCAAAAAAAAATTAATTAATTAATTAAAAATTAAAATTTCCATTATGTTTTTGTTCCATTGCTAATTTAGAAAGGTGATTTTAATATAAAAGTATATGGACTTTGAAAAACTTGTTTTTAGTTTTTAATGTAATTGTACTGTGATCAGACTGCAGTTCTTAGAGATTTGTTGACACTTGCTTCATACATTAAAATTGAGCAATTACACCTGTAGATTGCACCTCTCACCAACCGTTGTTAATGTTCCATGTGTTCTTCAGATGAATGTCTAATTTTTTCTTTGCAGGTTACTGATAGGTCTCCCACCACCTCTGCAGCTATTATGTATAGTAGCTGCCCTCTTCCTATGGTGCCTTGCCCCCTCCCCTGTGTGACATCATGCCAAGATGGTTGCTCCCACCAAAGAACAAACCCTTCTTCCCATTATGCCCCTGTTCCCGCCTAGAAAGTAACCTAATACTCCTCACCTCCTACCACTAGTGACATCACCGGCTCCTCTATTCCCTAGTCACTACCTCACTCAACCCCATCTCAGCCCCTACAAACCCCACCCCAGCCCCTACAAACCCCACCCCAGTCTCTATAAAAGACTCTCCCTCCCCCAGCCATATTGCTTTTGTCTCTCCTTTGTTCAGAGACAGCCCGGCAGATCTGTTCCCCTAATAAAGGCTTATTGTAGTCTGGTCTGGTCTTGGTCTTCGGCCCTTTTACCCGACAGTTACTATGTGTGTTTATTAAATCAAGTTTGTTATTTAAGTCTTTTGTGTCTTTATTAATTGCTGTCTGCTTGACCTATCAAACTGGTATACAGAAATCACCAGTTTTGATGAGAGTTCAAAAACAATTTCTTCCTGGAGTCTTTCACTTTCTACCTTGTATGACCCTCTGATAAGTTTAGGATTGTTGTATTTTCCTCATGAACCACTTTTGTCATCCTATACAGACTCTCTTTATCTCAATAAAATAGATTTGTTAAAAAACATATTTTATCTGATATTAATATAGCTGTTCCAGCTTTCTTTTTCAAATATTTGCTTGGTATTGTTTTTCCCATCATTTTATCTTCAACCTTTCCATTTCCTTATGTTGTAGATGTGTCTCTTAAAAACCATTATTGTTGGATATTATTTTATTTTTAAAATCAAATCTATGTCTCTGGCATGCTTAGCCTGTATTTTTATTGTAATTATTGATATATTTAAATAAACTTGGTTCTGTTCTCTTTGTGCCTTCTATTGCACTTCTTTGTCTTAATGTTTCTTTTCTTGACTTTTTATTTTAAAATGTTATATTGTCATTTTTATCCCATTTTTCTTTGCTTTATTTTTGGTAGTTGTCTACTTTCTATTTTTTCATGTGTGCCCTCAAAAATTTTAATGTCTTTTAATAGAATGTGATGTGTTTCAACAACCTAACCCACCCCAAAGAATACAAGTTCCTAGAACCCTCATCTCCATTTACTTCCTGTGAATTATGTAATTGTTTTCCCTTTTTGCATTCGTCTTTTTTCCTTAAGGCTCCAGGCTTCATTCCCCCACCCCCAACCCCAGTATGGGGTGTCGAACCCAGGGGTGCTCTACCACTAAGCTTAGTCCTTAGCCCTTTTTATTTTGAGACATGGTCTCACTATATTGCCCAGGTTGGGCTCAAACTTGTGATCTTCTGCCACAGCCTCCCAGAGTATTGGGATTACATGTATGTTTTCCCACACCCACCTCAAGGCATCATTTAAAAAAAATGTGTCTTTTATTATTTAATGTGTTTTATTACTGTCTTTATTCATATTTAAATAGTGAATAAATAAGACACTGATTAATACTCATAGTCTTAGTACAGCTGTTTCTTTGGTTAAAACCACCAGGTAACAAAGGTTTTATTTTCATGTCTTTGTTAACAAGGACAGCTTTTTGGTAACCCCACAAATTATACTATCATTTAAAAATACATTTGTTGGACTAGGGGTTTGGTTTAATAGTGGAGAGTGCTTGCCTAGCATGCACAGCTACTGGATTAGATCCCCAGCACTGCAAAAGAAAAAGTGAAAATTTGAAAAATAAAAATACATTTGTTTAGGTTTACTTTATTAGTCATTATTACTTCCTCCATCTCATTCCCACTGTGGTCATTTTTATTTTCTTTGAAGTACGTACATTTTAGAAGTTCCTTGAAGATCTTTTTGTGGAAAACTATTTTTAAAATCTGACTGTCTTTTTTACTATTATTTTGAAAGACAGTTTTCCTAAGTTGATAAAAATTTTATTCCACTACGTTAAAGATACTAAATAGTTCAGTAGTCTTGCCACTTCCACTGTTGCTATTATCAATAATTCAGTGGCCAGCTTAATTATAATTTTTTGTATATGATCTGGTCTTTTGCAAGGGCTATTTTTAGATTTTATTTTTGGGTTCCATTTTTCCCTATATCATCCCTAAATGTCATGTGGTTTTTATTTATCCTTCCTATTATGCCTTGTCTTCTCTTCCTCTGTAAATCCTATTTTTCCTTTACCTGTAAAGATAACCATCCCTTTATGTCTTTGAGTATTGTTTCTCATTTACGGTTTCTATTTTATCTTTCTAGAATTTGAGTTAGATATAGGTTAGATTTTTTTTCATTCTCTTCTAGCTCTAAACCTCTTACAGTAATCATCTTTGCTTTCTAATTTCTTCAGCTTTTTTCCTAGTTCATTATGTTTCTCTTAAGATGTATTTGTTATTCTCTTTAATCCTTCATTGAGCTTTACAAGTTATTTTTTATTTTGAAAATTGTGAAGCTCACAGAAAATCAGAAAGAATAGAACCATAATTACTTGCATACCTTTCACCTAGATTCTCCAGCTTTACTATCTTGCTCCTTTCTATGTGTGTGCATGTGTATCCATATGTGTAGATGTATATACATGTATGTCTGTGTATATGTGTGTATACATGTTAGATGTGTGCTACTTGTATCCATATGTGTAGATCTATGCATACATATATACATGTGTGTAGATGTGTACATATACATATCTGTACTGTAGATGTGTACAACATGTATCTGTACATGTAGATATGTGCATACATGGATCTAGGTATAGATGTGTGAACACATATACATGCAAACATACATATATGTACACACACATCCCATCATACTAGAACCATCATGCATGTTACTCTTAAATACTTTTGCATACCCATTTCAAGAACAAAGACATCCTCTTATACAAACATAACACTACTACTACTCACAAGGAAATCCACACAATTAAAAAAAAACATGTAACATATTGTTCACTTAAACTTCCCTAATTATTCCCCAAATGTCATTTATATCAACTCTTTTTCTGATTCAGGGTCCAATGAGGGTTCACACAGTTATATCTGGCTGTTCTCTTTAGTGTTTCTCATTCAAGAACAGTACCACAACCCATATCCCTCTGTTTGTGACATGAAACCTACAAGGAGTATAGGCAAGGGTGTTCTGGAGAACATTTCACAATCTGGAGGTGCCTCATGATTTTCTCATTGTTCGACTCAGTTCAATATTTCTAGCCAGAATCCCACACAGGTGATGTGTATGTGTCCCACTGCACAGCCTCAGAACTTGGTCATAGGGATACTGCCACATCTTCCCATAGAAAGGCACATTTTTCCCCCTTGTAATTAAGAACTTCATGAATGGTTCCATGAAACTTTAAACAGCTTGCTCCCCAACAATCTCTGATGTAATAGTTTTAGCACTCCTTAATGATAACAGTTATTACATTTGTAATTAACATTAATACATTGTGCATTGCAAATTTGTTTTTTCACCCCAGTTCTATCATTTTCTTCACAGTTATTGGCCCATTTTTTTTACATTAAGAAGAGCTTTTCCTCTCTTTTCCCTTTTTTGGGGGTATTCTTATAGACTTGTGGATTTTTAAAAATTAGTGTTATAATTCTTTACTATTGTTATTCTTTCTGATGTTCAAGTTAGATTAGCCCAGTGGAAAGAAATCCTTTCAAGGCAACTCATTTGTCTTCCTGACACTACATTGTTAGTTTTTTCATATTTTCTTGCTTTTTGCTTGCTCCAGGTTAACATTGCTCATTCCCTGCTGCAGCTGAAATTCCATGTTTCTAAGGAATTAAGAAACCTTGCTCTCTCTTAGTGGGGAATGGTGGCTAGAAACCAAGATCTCGTTGGCATGCTCGTTGCCACTGGGTCATCCCCCTGGGTGTTTTACTTCAATAGACTTCCTTTTTTTTTTTTTTTAGCTCTATTTGGTTGTTTTTCAGATCAATCTAGTCATTAAAAAGGTTCTACCTTGTTCCCTTGAATTATATTTTAATATCATGTAGCAATAGATTTTTGTCCAAATAAAATGAAAGAGAAAGGACAAGAAGAAAAGGAGGAGGAAAAGAGAAGAAAGAGGAGAGTATTCATCAAATCACATGAAGCAGATGATACCTTCGGAACTGGCGTGGGGTCTGCTTTGAGTCTGTTGGGCTGAGCCTGTTGCACTTTGCTTTGAAGTTTATTGGTGGATATTTGTTGATTGCACCTGGGAAGAGAAAAGGATACATGAATCTCTTATAGTAACTTGACTACAGTCTGGGCTGTAACACAGCACTAGTTTGTTGTTTCCAACATCCATCAAGGAAAGATACCAACTAAGGTAGTCATAGGAAATGAAAGTGTATTTCTGGGTTTAGGGAGCTTCTGGGTTTAGACTTTAGACAGTACATTTCTTTGGAATTTAGAGGTGAATTCAATGAACTTTTCAATACAATGCCCTTAGCTGCTCAAGTAGTTAATCATTAGAAGAGACAGCTCCAGTTAGTCTTAATGACCTGTCCTTTAACTGATGTGAACTAATCAGAAAAGTTATTTTTTATTCTTGTGAAGTATCATTCTGCAAAGGGAAAAGGACAACCCTTTATGGTCTGTGTCACTAGTAACAATAATGTCAGTGCCATTTTGAGTTTAATTCATTAGTTACTTATTTCATCTGGAAGTGTATTAATTTTTCATATTAATAAAGTGTGTCCCATACCATTAAAAAGTGATTTTTACAGGAAACTTTACAGATACATATTTTAAAGCATTAAATCAAACACTATTAAATCTCTTCTAATGATGCAGGGTCCTCATAAATGAGTAGCAAGTTTTTCCTGAGCTGAGATATAGCAGTCTCCAAAGCTGTTGTACGAAGAGCTGCACGCTCTGGACTGAAGGGCCTGAGTCTGGGATGCTACCCTTATTGGACACCTGATTTTTAGTTTTTAATCTGTCTTAACTCTGAAATTTCAGATGATTAAACAGCAGTTTTGCTTCATTTAGAAAATGTGTTGATTCTGATGTGGACAGCACTTGATAGCCCACTCTGTTACAGCAGTGTGTTAAATAGGAGTTGCCAGCACAGCTTTCCAATGCTCCAGGAGGGCAGTGAAACAGTCTGTTTTGTGTCAGTCCTTGAAACTGGCACCTGAACTGTGAGCTGCCCAGAGTCAGTGCCTAATGAACATATGTTCCTGTTCAATGGTGAGTGCTAGTATGTGGGGACTGCTATGGCACTGATTCCCTTTACTTTTATGGCTCTATTTTAATGATTGGAGATTTCTAGGGCTCTAAGTTCTAGAAAGGGAGTATACTTGCATCATGGTTATAGTTCTTCAAAAGCATTTAAAACATCTCCAGCATTCTAAGTACTTTTTTTCTTAAAACACCTCTTCCCTTTTAAATGAGGGGAGGATGGAAGCATTCATCTTATCTAATTTGACTAATTACCATGAAATACCACCAAGAATTGTGAGGAAACAGGGAAAGAAATTCTTTTTTTTTTTTTTTTCAGTACTAGATTGAACCCAGGGTCCTTGCACTGAGCTACATCCCTGGCCCTTTTTAATTTTTTATTTGAGTCAAGGTCTTGCTGAGTTCCTCAGGCTAGGCTAGAGATCTTCTTGTCTCTGCCTCCATCTTAAGACTCCCTTCCAATTTCAAACCTCATTGATTGGAATCTTTTGAGACGCTCTTTTGTTTTACCCTTACAAAAAATTTGTGATTACTTCCTTCAGAATGACCTCTTGCCCCTATTTTTCTCGAGCTTCTCTTTCAGGTTCTTATTCCAGAATATAACAATATAAATTTCATTCTGGGAACCTATTGCTTCCACACCAGTATTGCTTAGACCATAACAAGCATATGAATCCCCTAGGGATCTTGATAAAATGCAGATTCTATTTCAGAATTCGTGCAGTGAAGACTAGAATCTGCATTTCTGACAAGCTCCCTAGATGTGCACTTTGTGGCCCTCAATCTGACTCTGAACAGGAGAGCTCACAATGTAACCTCCTCAGCAATGTCCAAGCCACTCCAACCTCACCTTGTACTACTCTGGTTTTCTTTATAGCTTTAACCAGTCTCACCATGTAATATCAGTGACAATGATCAGTGAGATATAACCAGGACCTTGAACTACAGTCAGGTGCTCTTTAAGCTGTCTATTCAGTTTTCTGTATCTAGACTTCAAAGATCCATTTACTATGAAAATATTCAGAAATTTTACCTAGTGCTCTTCAACCTTCAAAGTCATATCAGAGCATAGTTCCTTTTTGTCCATTCTGTCACATTCAAAATGAGTTTCATATTTTCAAGGCAAGCTCACTCCAAGAAATATGTTTATTTTTTTATTGGCACCAGTTACACTAATTACTGGCATCATAAAAAGTCATTTATGAGGTTAAGAAAATTTTGCAAGCCTGCATCTTTCATTCTGACAGGTAAAATGGTATCTCCTAACACTTCAAAATTTGCCTTCGGAACTTGTAAAAGCAAAGCCAAGAACTGCTTAACTTTTCTTTGGCTTTCTCTTTTGGTGTTGAATGATGAAACGTTCCATCAAAGGGCAGCATGTTAATGTTACATGGCAAAGACTACTTGTAGCTAGAGTCTGGGCTGTGACTTCCACAGCCCAGACTACACTGCTTCATGCAGGCAGATGTGTGAACAGTTGCTTGTTATGATTGCCTCTCCCTAGGAACCAGAGGCATAAAAAAGATGAGCCAGAAAATGAAATGCTAAGGAATCAGAGGTTTCCTCCCTCCCACCATTCATTATTGCATATTTTCCTTTCTGACCCTACAATGCCCTTGAAGACATACAAGAAGTTTCCAAGAATACGTGTCAGCATGTCAGCCTTTTACTGGGGAATACCAAGTATATACGCTTAATGTGCAGGGAAGAGCAAGTTTGTGACTTACGCCTGACTGAGTTTATAAAGGACTTCACAAACTTCACACCATATCTATAGTCAGGTTTATGAATTCGACCAAGCTGGATCAAGTGGTGGTCCAAAGGGAGGCTGGCTAGATCTTCCAGTTCCTTGTCATTCCAAGCAGGGCCGAGGGAAAGCACAAACAGAGCATACCCCTGACACTTGGCTCGAAAAGACTCTTGCTTTAAGGTTTCTCCATCTAAGTGACTGGTTTCTCCAACAGATATCACAAATATAACTTTGTTTTTTCTCAGATTGGGTGTGCTTAAGAAGATATTGTCCAGAGTCCACCGCAAGGCATGACCAATGAAAGTATCTCCATTCAGTTGTTGAACTGATTGTTCCACATGGCGCTTCATGAGGCGCTTGCTGCTGTAGGTGGTGAGGTTGAACTCAGTTCTAACTGGGCTCCTCTGGGTGTTGGGAAGGAAGTTGGAGGGAGCATGGCTCAACAGGGCCACCCGGTCTCCAGTGACTGAGGTCTTGGGCTCTGGGGTGATTTCAAAGTGCTCCAACAGTGCCCCTAGGAAGCCTCTTATGTCTTCAAATTCGGCACTTCCCACATTCCGGGAGCCATCCAGAAGGAAAGCAGCATCCATGTAAGACTGTGTAGGGGGTGGTCTGGCTTGGTCACAAGATGCATCTGGCCTACATATATCTGCAAACCAAGTCACTTCAGGTTACAAAGCAGGTATGGACAGAAAAAGGAAAATCATACCTCAGCTAGTTTGACATTTGGAAACTGCATAATCTTTGATATTTTAAAGCAGTTATGAAATGATTTTAATATCAACAGCAGCAAGACTCTCCAGTATGCAGCTTGAATCTATGTCTAGAAAGTACAGATTTTATACCCATGTATCCCCCACACTCCCCTCACTAATGTATTAGTTTTTAAAATATTAAGCTGCTTTCAAGTGAAGTTTAATATTGGCTATGTTAAGTTTATAAAGTCTGAAGTGAGCAATTTATCTCATGAAGACAAGAATATACTGTATTACACTACGATCTCTCTAGACTGACAATATGCAGGTTAAACCAATGGCCTTCATCACTATACCGTCACTGATTTATGAAAAATAATCTACTTAAAGTAAAAAGTAATTTTTCTCATTGCAATTGTTTTGTTTTTGGTTTTGGTTTTTTTTGTACCAGGGATTGAACTCAGGACCTTGAGCTTGTGAGGCAGGCAGTGGGACCAATGAGCTAAATCCCCGGCCAATTTAAATGAAACTTTGTAATTTTATGTCTGTGTGCAGTCCCTGTGCACAAAGCTACAGTACATCTTTTTTGTCTTCATAGTGCTTATTAGTTGAATGCATAATACAAGTTGTGTGATTAGAAATATTGCTTATTAGTGGATTTCATAAAAGATGAGGCCATTTTTATAAATATGCATATCTCATTGAAAAAAGAATGCATTATAAAAAAAACAGAGTGGTTTTTTTTGAACCTGACCACAATGAATGTTCATAAAATAAACTGCTAAAGGAAGAATATTAGAGGTGACCTAATCTTCTAATTTTATAGAACAGATTGAGCCAGGAGAGTAAATCATTTTGCTCAAGGACATACCAGTTACTAGAAGTTTCTACATATGAAGTCAGGATTTTATTGTTAGAAATGAGGCCATGTGATACAGGCGTGGGGAGGCCTTTGGCCTAAGTGCTGGGATTCTTGAATTCTGATCTTGTCATGGTACCAAACACATTGAGTGCCTCTGGCCAGGCCTCTGCTGGGCCTCAATTCTGCAGTTTCTCTATGCAATAGGATAAGTGGATCTAACTAGGATCAGATTAACCCCAAAGTCCCTTCCAGGGCTGACATTCTGCCTAGTTTTTTAAATAAAGCTAATGATTTGAGGATGAGAACAGCCTCTTTGAAAACCAGAGAGAAAAGAGAAATAGAATAATATATGTGCAGACAGCTCGTATGTAGATTAAAGGCATGGGCCATAAATAAAAACTGCTAAATGAAAGACCAAGGACCAGGGTACAGATCCCAGGGAATGTAGCAACCTTTCTAACTTCAGTAGTGCTCATAGATTCAATGAAGATGGCTTTGTACAAGTTAGGGCTCCCCTACTGAAACTTAGTCAAATTTTATGACCTTGTGTAATGGTCAGATAGCAGAACAGTCACCTATGTACAAGGCAGTTTCTAAAATCAAGGATAGCAGGCTGCTCATTTGCTCAGTTTTGTGGGGGTTTTAATTGCAGAAAAAGACAGGCAAAATACCTTCCATTACATGCCTGAGAGACAAAACAAAGGTTTAAGCCAAGACATGGAGCCAAAATCCATCCCCAGTCACATATGTGCAACTTTTGACACCATTGTGACTGACATATTTGAAGATGCAACAAGAATCCACAGGGTGGGATGTGTCTCCACCCTCAGCACTGTTAGGCCTTCCTGCTATAAGATTGTCAATGCATAAACTAGTGATGACGATCCCCTTGGAGACTGAGTGCCTAAGCTGCAACCCAAAATTTACTTATCACAAAGTGCCAACACTGCAGTTAAACCTGAATGCTCAGCTGCTGGGGTGATTCTGGAGCAATTTGGCTTGTGTACCAACAGAGAGGGCTCTGCGTGCTTGCTGTGGCACATGTGCTAGAGGTTCACCAGCACTGACCTAAAACAACCCTGTGCAACTCAGAGAGAGAGGGAGAGACTGATGATTGATTAGAAGGAAGCAGAGGGAAGACAGAAGGGAGAGGGGTTTGGGGAAGACTGGAAATCTGAATGCTCCCCTAGGATCACCATCTCTCAAAAGGTCATTTATATGCCAAACACTGGCATCTCACTGATATACATGGAGGACAGGAATCAGGCATTTTCTTCAGGGCTGAATAGAGAGTTCTGGGAAGAAGAATGAGGCCTCCATTCCTCATAAACTAGAGGCAGTTGAGAGCCAGCTTTCTTGGGTTTGATATGGTGGTGAGGCCCTGCGCAAATTATCACATCTCTTTAAGCTTCATCTTCCTCCTCTATAAAATAGAGCCAATAATATTTCAAATATTTTAGGGTGATTATAACGATTGAGTGACATAATTCATGTTGTGATTAAAATAGTGCTTGAAACATACACAGTAGTTTAAATCTCAATGTCATCATCACCACCGGTATTACATAAAGTGATTAGAGCAGTGTGTGACCTTTCATAAACACTTGGTAATGGTCAGCTGCTATGTCCACTGGTAATATCAGTGGCTCCTACTGTCTTCATAGTTATTAGAACACTCAAATGAAAAATAGTGTTTTCCAACTGGACCTGTAGAAGTTGTATATAAAACACTGCAGACCAATCAGAACTGCAAAAATCTTTCAGATGCCTAACATTTGAGTACCTTTGGAGACTCTTTTCAATGAGAAATGCATGTTTGCTGTTTCTATGTCTACAGTACTAAAACTATTCCAAGCAGATAGGAGGGTACTGAATTGCTTTAAAGTATTTCTTTGGGGCTGTGAACATCTGAAATTTAGAAAACTCACAAAATACTTTACAGCATGAAAAACCTGGCAATGAGACAGGCTAAATTTTTTTCTAAAAAATCATTACTGTTTCCTGGAAGCAGCATAAGCAGAGAGGCCTGGAATGTAAGCCTCCTCCTGGGAAACATAGGAGGAGACCCTGCAGGCTGAGCTGACCAGCTCCATCTGTGGAAGATGCAGTGTGACAGAGGCCCAGAGCCCCAGGAGTCCTCCCAGGGCCATGCACGTCCCTGCTGCCAGGTTCCAGCTGCTCCTGCCAACAGTGACTCAAGGCACTTAACAGGCCTGATCAAATTATCTTCTCTCTGTACCTCTTACCATAGCAGAAAGTGCACCGTTGGAGTCTCTCTAGCACTGGTGAGTCGTCAATCCTGGAGGGAACCACTATGACTTGAAAAGAGCCAGTGTCGTCAATCTGCAAGAAGCAGGAGCAAGGGAAAGAACCGCTTAGTGAGTTGAGATACAAGAACCTCCCTCCACTGTTCAGAGGCCTTAGAGCCAGAGAGGGATCACTGCTCCTTCTAGGAAGGCCAAGGGGATGTGCCGAATGTCGGGGCGGCTGAGGGTGTTGCTGTGTCAAACCCGACCTTCCCTTTCGCTGTGTAACAATTACTTTGCCTCATCTGTAAAGCGGGAAGGCTAGGATCATTACCTAACAAGGTCCTGTGAGCACTAAACAAGTTCACCATTGTGAAGTGTTGGGAGCAATGCTACATAATTCTAAGGAAAAATCATTTGAGTAGGCCTAGTTCTCCTGCCTACAGGCCAGCAATAACACTCCAAGACATACTTCCATTTTGGCCTCAGGTCACAAGGGAGATCTCAATGATCCCATGATGCTGTAATGCTCCAGGACAAGACCACACCTGTGGGAGACGCCCTGCGAGGAACCAAATCTTCATCTGTGTAGTTCCTGGGAGGAACTAAATCTTCATCTGCATAGTTCCTCATTGTTCTTAGATTTCCGCCGCCCCCACCCAGTCTTTTGTTACACCTTGTTCATCCCAATATGATACTGAAATCTACATTATTCATTTGTTACATTTGTTTCTTTGGATGTACTAAATAAAAGGTGCTGCAAGCTAGGGGTCTTTGTCTTTGCTGCCCAGAGCAGCACTGATCAGACCCAAAGCTCAGCTTCTTCTCAGTCTCATTTGTCTACCTTTCCTGTAATTCGCCGTGTGCTGCTGTGGCTCGCAGGAGACCAGGACTCACTGCAGAGGTTCTGGTAACGTCCCCTTCCCCTGTTCCCTACAGTGAAGCACTTCCTGGCACAGAATGGGTGCCGTACAGGTCAGTAAAGACCACAAAACATTTTCATCTCCATCAGTTCAATAACCCAATGAGTGAGTTCTTATTTTCATTGGCCTCATTTTACTGTTGGAGAAACAGAAGCTCAAAGAAAGGCTGATCAAAAGACACTGGACACTGAAGTCATTTAACAGATAGCTCCCATCCAGTCCCTGAGAAACATGAGAAATCACAGGCTGCTCTTCAGAAATGTCTTTAAATTTCCCCTGTGAATGAGTTGAAGCTGGCTTTGAAATATAGACTCAGATCCACATCTAGGCAGTTCTCTCCTCTGAAACTCTCCAACAATTTTCACTTTCCCTCCCGTAGTTAGTAACCCACCTGGGAAGTTAAGGATACAAAGTAGGGAGAAGATAAAGGAGCTCCAAATAATCAAGAATAATGATTCTTGCTGGTTAAATGAATCAGAGATAATTAGTAAATGAAGAAAAATTGTAAGTGTAATCCCATCTAGTGCCTAAGAGTTGGGTCAAATTACATTTAAGTTTTCCTTGTGAATCCTACTGTCTTAAGCTAATGGCTTCCTCTCTCCGGGAAGTCTCCTTCCACACTTTTTCCATAGAGATAGGACTTTGGTAGTTGTGGTTATCTGGAGAGGTTCCATTTCTATGACTGAGCCAACTGGACCAGAGAAGGATTTTTGAACCAGCCAGATCCATTCTCTTAAAAATTTGAATTTGGGGTCCTAAGGGCTGAGAGTCCATCCATGTTTAGTGGCATGAGCTCACAGAGCTGCCATCTGGCCATAATATGTTTTGTGGGCTGAGAAGCAAGGGAGCTGAGAGGAAGGGAAGGATGGGGAGAGGATGTTGCTAAGGCTTACTGTTCTGCCCAGTTTGTGTTCTGTGTATAATGGATGGGGAAAGCTGTGCTCAGCAGATTCCTCTCGGGGGCCCACTGTTTTGCCTTCCGGAGCCTTCTGGGTGAGAGGGAAAGACTCTGAGGGAGCATATGGTAACTGAAGTTTTTGTCTAAATTTCTTGACACAAATACATACAGTGCCCAGGGAAAGAGAGAAGAAACAGAAGGGAATGAAAGTGAACATTGTGTGGTGTCAGAGAAGAGGGGAAGAAATACTCTGTGATGGCAGAGCAGAGATCTAGAAGAAATTTTAGGAATCACAGAAACCAACCTCATGATTTTATAAATGAGGAAAGTGAGCTCTAGAGAGGGTAGAATCTAAAAGGCTGCAGTTTAAGGTTTGCTCTCCCCAAACAAGATCTACCTTCCGTCTTCTATATGAGCTATGTTTATGATTACAGTTGTATATCAGTGGATCCTAACATAATTCAGAGCTATGTTTCTCAAGATGTTGCCCAGGGATCCCAGGGATTGCTGTCATTTCCTAACCAGTCTTGTGTCTTACATATCTACAGTGTAATAACTTCCATATTTCTGGCAATAGCCTCACTTGGCAATTCAGGCTCGTATTTAATCATGTATCAACACATTGATGTCAATTTAAAAGCAGTGTTATCCTTCTTGTTGATCCTAGGGGGTTGCTTTGCTGATGAGAGTCCATGGGAGATCTGGCCTCTCCTCTCTCACCAAGTAATTTCATAATAAAGTTGGAAAGGTATAGTTTTGGAGATTACTCATCCTATTACTTACCATTGAAATAACTATAGTAGCATACTATAGAAAAGTCTCATAAACTGAATGTAGGTTGGGGATTTAAACTAAAAGGGTCATTATCATTCACTTTTCTTAGGGTCATTTTCTTATGGATTCAAAGAAATACCAGCTTGGATGAAAATGTAGCTATGATGTTCACAGATGGACAGTAGAAGCATTCAGGATATGCTTCTGGATGACATCCTTTCCTCCTAGACATCATGGAGCTCCATGGTGCACTCAAGAAAAGTACAAGTAACATTATGGATAATGTTTCTTTTGACAATTCTATGAATTGAAATGATTTTCAAAATAAAAAGATTGAGTGTGCAACATGCTAAGATTTCCTGTTCAAAACATTTCCCTCCAATTTCAACTTTTTTCAATTACTAGAATCATCTATAATATGAAATAATAAATTTAATCTTTCTCTTACTTGCAATGCCAAATAGCAGAGTAAAAGAAAAATAAATAGACTAGCTTAAAAAAAGGGAGGCACAACTTCTTATAAGAATATTAGAAAGGCAGAACCACCCTAGATTTGACATCTTAATAGATAACAAGTAAGATTTCATCAGAAGTAAGAGAGAATTGCCAACCAAATGTAGAGGACAAATCCTAGTGACAAAACCAACATGAGATTAAGGTCCCTCCAGTCAAAAATGGCCTTCCATTTCAGAAGCACAGCTCAACAGTCCAGTTCATGCTATGGTGAAAAATTTCCAACACGGGCACCAGAGTTATGTGCTGAGAAACAGAGAAATCAGTTCACTTTGCTGAAGCAGCTGCTTTTGAGTCCCACACGTCTGTGTTCAGGAAACCTAATTTCACCTGAGCCTACTGTGCTTTCAAATGAACGGAGATTTTGAAAAGCCATTGTCAGTATGAAACAAATTAGGGTTTTAAAATGTTGCCCTCAACAAAGGCGCCTTATGTCAGTAGACTTCTGAGTTCTGTTCTTAAAAATAATGAGCAACACTTTAAGCAAAGGTAAAGTACAATGGAAAAGAATGGGCAGGAGGAAGAGACAGCCAACAGAAGTAGTTGATGCAATTTCTCTTCTGTAATGTCAGACACTGATTTCTAACCAATGTAATGACACATTTGTCCCTATCTGGAACCCTTCCAGACTGTCTAGGTCCATCCTCTCCTACCAGTGTGGTCCTTTGGTTTTCTGCCTTACTCTTTGTCCTCAGAGCCTAGGATGGTACCTGGTGTGCGTGAGGTGCTATTTGTTACATCAGTGAACCTTGGGACCAGTTCTGACTTTATCACTGCCCAAGGGGGTT
This sequence comes from Heterocephalus glaber, assembly GCF_053883595.1. Taxonomy (NCBI): domain Eukaryota; kingdom Metazoa; phylum Chordata; class Mammalia; order Rodentia; family Bathyergidae; genus Heterocephalus; species Heterocephalus glaber. The sequence continues at coordinate 6,555,778 of NW_028258324.1, read as the reverse complement.
ACGGGCCAGTGCTGATAAGATTTAAGGGGATATGTTTTCAAAAATGTGAACCTTCATCAAGACAGTCTGTAGGTAATGTAGGTAGAATCAAGAGACCAGACTGGTAGAGCATGCCTATAGTCCCAGGGCTCTGGGTGGTTGAGACAAGAGGACTGCAGCTTCTAGTCCAGTCTGAGAAACTTAGCAATTTAGTGATATCCTGTCTCAAAATAAAATTAAAATCAAAATGGGTGGGGTGGGGTGGGGATGTAGCTCAGTATGAAGGCCTTGGATTCAATACCCAGTATCTCATACACACAAAAAAGCTAAAGTTTCCTATTTCAGATTATTAAGATTCAAAGTTTAAAAAAAACACCAAAATATCTTTTCATATGTTATATGTTGTACAAAGTGGGTTAAGTAAAATTGTGTCAGTTTAAGTTTATATGACAAGTGCCATTGATCATCTGCATCAATATATAAAGTTGTCTCTTATTTTGTGACTAAACAAAGCCAGTGGATGCAGGACTGAGGAAGACTCTTTGTATAACTAGAATGACTTATAGAATTTTTAAACTGCTACCTTTTCTAGCAGCTTTATTTGGATAGCCTGACCCCAGTCTTCTGTAATTTACATGCATTTTCCTTTTTGACATAACGAGCTCTTTATGCGCATAATTCTTAAAGTTAGCTCAATGATGCAAATAGCAGTTCCAATTCCTGTACTACCAGATTTCCTTGTTATTAAACAGGTCTTAATTTAACTGTATCAAGCTATTAAGTAATGATAATTAAGGCAAAAGACATCATTCTGAGAGCTTCAGTATAGGCACAATGTTGCACCATTTAATCTTCACATCAATTCTAGGAAATAAGTACAGCTTTCCATATTTTACAGATGTGAAATACACTGCAACTCTGCTATGCTTATTCAAACACTTTTCTGTATAAAAAATCATAGAGCTGGAGAAGACCTCCAAAGCCATTTAACTTATCATGGCCTCCAGGGAAGACAGGTGTCACACATATGAGTGACTGTCTCTACACAAGGCCTTCAGAAGAAGCTGGTATCTTGGCCACCTGCATTAAATCCATTGAATCCATGCCAATAATAAACCAAATTGCCTTCTACAAGTTCTTAAACAGAACCTGAACTGTTCTACTGCTATTCTCCTGAGTTTTCTAGTAGAAGATTTAGCAAAGTTGGATTTCAGCAAATTTTCTTCAGTGATAAGTTTTCTTTTACTCAAAGACAATGACTTAGTTCCTTATCTTTCTTTCTCTAAATGAAGTAGCTTTCAAGTGGTTGGACTTTTTATTTAGGATGTATTTTCTAATACTTTTGGGCTACTTTTTGAGGGCCTTATTTTTACTATAACTATAAAGCACATTAATTGTAAAAATCAATCCTGGGACTCATCTTAATGGTCTGTCTCAGCATAAATGGAGAACCAGACACCATGCTGGGCCAACAGAGCTGCCTGGAAGGGTCCTTTGCAATTTAGTGAAACCCTGTTTCGAAATAAAAAATTTTAAAAGGGCTGGGATGTAGCTCAGTGCAAACACGCTGGGTTTAATCACTAGTCCTGGGGGGGAAAGTTTAATCCTTAATTTAAGAAGCTATAAATGGAATGGCTTTCCTTTGTACAATCTGGATCATCACATAAGTGATAAAGTTATAAAATCAGCCAATTGATTTTTATCTTACAGGAATGAATACCATCCTGACTATCTCAGTGATCTCTATGTCTATTGGTCTCCCGACTTAGTATGTTTAGACGCAGGTGCAATCCAGAGAGAGACATGTTTGAGAAAGCACCAGAATGCTGGCCTCCTGTTCTGATATCTCCACTTCCTATCTGTGCAAACCTACACAAGTAGCTTAACTTCTCTGGGCTCAGTTTTTCTTATCCATCAAGTGAGAATGACAACTGTCTCTTATGCATATTATTTGTGAGACTCAAACAGGATAGTGAATATAAAAGGCTTAGCATGTTCCTGGTACATAATAATAAATAATTCTTCTCATGCTGGGTTGTTAACCCCGCATGCCCCTGATAACTCAATTCTATCACATGAGGCCTGAACACAAGCCAAGTGCATGACTACAGATGGTTCTGTGACAGGCTCCCCTCACCGAGAATGCTCGCCTGATGGAGGGCACGTTGCTGAAAGCAATCACCACTGGCGTGATGTCCAAGGCCCCGAACTCCATAGTGGCCGTGGTGATGGCCTGGACATCGGCCGACTGCCCGCTGCTGAAAAACGTGGCAATTCTCCTGGTGTGAGCCCCGGGAAGTGTTCGCTTGAAGACGTTCCTGGAAATAAACCTCATTGCTCTGCCAGTCTCCCTGTTGTCAAGGGATCTTTCGTAAGGAAGAGCTTCAATTTCCCTGAGCAGCTGGTCCTTCCGGTAGGTATCAGAGAAGCGCACCAGGTGCCTGGTGTGCGAGCCATAGGCGAGGATGGCGACCCGCGCTCCCACGGGGCAGCCGCGCTCCTGGACCTTCAAGTCTCTCACCAGGGAAGCCACCATCCCCTTCATCCGCTCAAAGTCCTGCTCCGTGACATCCCGGGACTGGTCCAAGGCAAACACCAGCTCCGTGGGATGCACCGGGCATTCGGGTTTTCCTAAATGACAAGCGGGTACCTCTTAGCTCTTAGGATGCTTATTTTAAAAATAGGAGACAAAATAATTTTAAATGGTAACTATTCAAATATTTAAACATTAAGTAATTTAGATATTCAAACATGTAAAATATTAAATATTAAAATCTTGAATAATTTTTAAGTGCTATTCTAAAAGCCGAGTGTGCCCTTTTCCATCAAACATAAAAGAAAAATGTCTAGAATTCAGTGTGATTTGTTATGAAATTTGTAAGTTAATTACCAAATTCATTCTGAACAGAGTCCCTGGAAGTTCTTTCTTATCTACAGAGGCTGGATCAAAGGTATACTTTGTTGCTATAACTTAAACTACAACAAATTCTTTAACAAGGGTTAAAAGGGCAAAAAAAGAACAGCTGTAAAAGTTCCTCTGATAATTTCAGAAAAATCGGAAGAGAACTGACATGTAGTATATAGAGCAGAGTTAGACATAAGGAAGGTAGACAGTAAAGAGTAGGGTTTGGAGCTGACCCAAATGCTATGTGACCTCATCTAAATTACCTATCCTCTCTGCCTCAGTTTCCTTATCTGTGAAATTTGAGTCATAATATCATGATTACCTGTTGTGAGGACTACATGAACAGCACAGGTAAAGCACTTAGAGCAATGGTGCCTGGTACATAGTAGGTGCTCAACAAATGTTAGCCATTACTTTAATAATTATCATTACAGACTTTTCCATTGTGTGAGAAAACAACTATATCACTAAAAGGAGAAGAAAACTTTAACTGATAATTTTTATTCAACAGTTAAAAATTCAAGTTAACCAATAAGTATGCCTATTAGAGAAATTTTGAATTATGCTTATTAAATTCTAATATGTTAATTGCATATTTATGTATCCTTATTCATTGGTTCAAATTTACTCTAATCCCACTCCCCTACTTTTATCATCCTCGGCAATTTATATTTGATGATCTAATTAATGTTTGTTTCTCCTGATAATTTAGGGTAAATGGAGACAAGGATTATGGCTTTGTTGATCCTCTAGGTTATTTAGTTCCAGCCAGAGCGTAGACATCTAATAAATGTTGTATGATTGAAAAAGGGACAAAAAAAACAGTTTTCTCCAACCAGTTTAGGAAGAACAAAACTTTAATAGCATGTAAAGTTCATAGCTTTCAGATATAGGCTGGTCTAAAGGAATCCCAGTGATGTGTTTCCAGTATGAAATTTAAGAGATAATAACACAGCCTGAGCCCCCAGGATCTACATAAGGAGCTCAGGACCTCAGACTTGCTGGGCTGGCCTAGGAGTCAGTCTCTTCTATGGGCCACCTGGGCTTTCCCACAATGGCACAGATTCTTACTTCCTTCCAGTTCTTGACTCCATGACCTTCATGGGCAAAAGGAGTTATCACCTGGCCCGAGAGAACGAATGCTCAAGCCTAAGTCAAATTGTCTCCTATAACTCTAACAGGCTGAGCAGGTTTCTTTTTTTAAATTGAGGTCATATTAATTTTACAATTAAAAATGACTAGAATTATGGTCAAACATGAAATTGGTTCCATAGCTTTTTGATTAGGTTGTTATTTACATATAGGAACAACAAAATTTCAAGTGCAAGGAAGAGATAAAGGAATAAGAAAAGATTCACAGCCCTGGCTGAAGATTTGTTAAAATTCAAATTTTCAAGAAAAAACACCCAAGGGCTAATTCACCTTGCAAAGTACAACCTCTGAAACCAAGGAATCCCATGGATTCTGAAAAGCACAAGGCCAAACTTCCGTGGTTCCCAGGAGGCCTCCTGGAGGATGGATAAGCTTATGCAAATCCAGCTCTCATAGCTCCATGGCTACACACTGCACACTGGTGGCTGCTCCTTGACACAGAGCAGGTGACAGAAAGGATAGAGGGGGGCAGGATTAAGCCAAGCCACTGCCATGGAGCTAAAACACAACACTAACGGCCCTCATCCAGGCCACCACTGTCTTTGCCTTGCTACCACCACACCCTTCCAAGTGGTCCTCTGGCCTTTACACTGACACCCCCTACAGTGCGTTCTCCCCCACAGGTGTACAAACAAGCCTTAAAAAATTGTCCATCAGATTGAGCTCCTCCCTGCAGTTCTTTCAACAGACTCCTCAGTACCTTCCCGTCACAACGCTAATCAAATCCAGCCTCCACATTGTAATCAGCAAAGCCCAGATTGTTCCACCCCTGCCTACATCTCCACTTTTCACCTGCCAAACTCTCCCCATCACTGTCTCTCAGTCACCTGGGCTCTGTTAGTCCCTAGGAGATGCTGAGTTCTGTCCTGTTCTGTGGCCTCTGGGGTTCCCCCTGCCTGGCTGTGGGTCCTTTAGTCAAAATTCAAGTTCACTGCCTCCAACTCTGTGAACAAGCGTGTCTCCTCTCTCCTCACATTAGTACCAGAAGCATCTATGCTTTACCTATTTCAGAACAACAAGAGGATTTTGAATTCTTCTGTGTTTTTATTTATTATCTGGATCCTCCAGGAGAATGGTAGTGTCTAAAGACAGGAATCCTATTATTCAACTCAGTATCCCAAGTGCCTAAAACACAAACTATGTTTTTGGAAACACTTATCTGTACACATTTGCAGTGCATAGTGAGTGCATTCATTGTGAGGAGATGGCACGTGTAAACCACGCACCTTAATCCTTTCCTCACCTTTTTCCTTCCCCTCCCTCCATCTCTTGGCCCCCTTCCCTTTTGTAAAAGATCTATCTCCCTGTTGCTTATTATCTTTTATTTTTCTCTTTAACTCACTTATATTTTGGGTTTCCCAAATAAGAGAAACCATGTGATATTTAAGCTTGTGTGTCTGATTTATTTCACTTAACATTATGGTCTCAAAGTGCATCGATTTTCCTAGAAATGACTCATACTTAACCTTTTTATGCATAGTAGTACTCCATTGTGTATAAACACCACATTTTCTCTATCTGTTCATCAGTTGATGGACATATAGGCCACTTCAAAGATTTAGCTATTACGAATTGTGCTGCTATAAACTGGGTGTGCATGGATCACTGTAACATGGTGTCTTTAACTCTTTTGGGAAGATGCCTAGAAGGGGAATGGGTGGGCCACATGGACTGCTTATCACATAATCTTTCAATAAATATTTGTGAATAAATGAACAAACAACCGGGGGGCAAGGTTTGGTGAGTTCATATACAATTTATAAAGGATAAATCTATTATCAGGGAGATGATAGGTTTATTTAAAAAAATCATTCAAGAAGCATTTGTAAAATACCTGAAAACTAGTGCTGAGAGATTTGTGTTTGTGTGCACGGCACTGGGGATTGAACCCAGGGAGGCTCTACCACCAAGCTATACCAACAGCCTCTTTTGATTTATTCTGAGAAGTTGAATATTAACAGTAAGCAAGAGCTGCCTAAGTTTTTAGAATTATCTGAGTGGCACTTTCCACTCAATTGCTATCTGATTATCCCTACTTTTATGCTGGCCTCTGCATCTTCATCCTTAATGACTTGATTACAGAGATGGAGAGAGAGAGAGAGAGAGAGAGAGAGAGATACACAGAGAGAAAGAAAAAGAGAATATATGAGAAAGAAGGGAGAGGAAATATTTTTACAAAAATAGTAACAGTAAGGTCAATGGTGTTATTAGTCCTAAAGTATTATAAATACTATAAATGCCTCCTGGGTTGTGGAGAAGTAGCTGTGGAGCTCATCTAGCACCAAGCAAGTGATTGCAAGTAGGACTCTGTTACCAGTGTGAGGCAGCAAAGAAAGCCCAGATATAAATATCAGTTGGCAGACAATCCATTGCTCTAACTCATCTTTCCAAATATGTGACACTTTAGAGCTTGATTAAAACATGTTATAAATAAAGATTACTCACCATGTCCACCAGCTGGGGAAGAAGAACAAAGGAGATTGGGTTATTATTTGGTAGGAAAACACAGTTTTATTCTATGTAGGAATCACGGCAGCGATGCCTTGTTTGCATTTGGAGATGACTCAAAAATCACGGCAATGGAATTGGGAGAAAACTCAGACAGAGCTCAGTATCTTGGTGAAAGCACTATGCCATCTACCAGGAACAGGCTAAGAGAACAAGAGGGAAAATAAATCAGCAGCCTGCAGCCGAAGGTCAGAAGTAGAGACCCTCCTCTTGGGAGGGGGAGAAATGGGGATGGGCAATCCATTTGGAAAGTTTGAAGATCCCAACTTCTCTGTACTCTATATTTTCTTCATTCACATATCTATAGTTATTACAACACACACACCTATAGTTATCAATTATACATACACATACACGTCTATATGTACATATAGTATAAGCATATGCAGGTTGAGTATCACTTATCTGAAATACATGGGATTAGAAGTGTTTTTGACTTTGGATTTTTTCAGTTTGGAATTTTTTTCATATACATAATGAGCTATCCTTGGGGTGCACCCAAGTCTAACACATAGTTCATATTTTTTCCATATACACCTTACCCAGAGGGCCTGAAATTAGTTTTGTACAATTTTTCAGTGTGCCTATGTTCTGACTACAACCAGTCATGTGAGGTCAGATGTGGGATTTTCCATTTGTGCCATCAGATCAGCACTCAAAAAGTTCCTGATTTTGGAGCATTGCAGGCTTCAGATTTGGGCTGGTCAACCTGTATGTGTGCATATTAACATTTTATATAAGATTAGAGGTAGATTTAGTCTGAAATAAATCAGCATTAGCTTTAAATCTGCACTCTCCAAGGTGGCAGCCATGAGCCATAGGTCATTACTTAAATTTCAAATCAATAAAATTAAATGAAATAAAATATTCAGCTTTTTGGTTGCACTATCCACATGTCAAGTGTTGAAAGCCACATGCAGCTGGCGGCTCCTCTACCTGGCAGCATGTGGACATTTCCATAAATGTGGAATGCTTCATTGGACAGCACTAAATTAGGCATCTCTAATTGTCAGAGGCTCTGCCTGGGAAAGGGCTGGCCATGTTTTTCAAACCAGTGTGTTTTTATACAATATATATAATTTATATGTTATTTGCTTTCTTGTACTAAATAACACTTTTGAAATAACTTGTTACCTACTTTTGGGTTATAATTTTGTACTGAATCTTTCAAACTTTAAAAGATCAGCTACCATTGCATGTGGGTCTTCCCTGAAGTCATATAGTTCACAGGCCAGAAAACCTGCACTAATTCAGCTTTGAAACAGCCACTCTTCACAACCCAGTATATAACTTTCAGTCTTGTGATGGTTCGATTCTGCCATGAACAGGCAGAGTTCTGATTGCCTTTGAGAACAAATGCTCCTTACAGGAACAGGCTCTGATTTGTCTGTTTTTCTTCTTCAAAATACCTTGAGGGAAATTTTAATTCTTCCTTTCAGTCCTAATCTTTATTTGGGAAATAAATATATGTGTAAATGAACATTCAACATGATAAATACTCAGCTTGTAATCTTGTGCGTGGGTTTGTTTAATGATATCAATACATATTGTGAAAGAAGAAGCTGTCATCAAGGCTTTAAAACAAATTCCAAAAAACATTCACCAACCTGTCAGTTACCGTCAGGCGTTAATGACCTCTTAAAAGAAGTTCAGTGTGACTCTCCACTGATTTATTTCACCATCAGGACAGTTTTGACCTCCAATCTCAATTTTCCCGGGGCTAAAAGCACTAGATAAATTACTGCTTAGTGCTTCCCAAAGACTCAGTGGGAGCTAATAATAGTCACCAGTCCATGCTAATTCAGAATTTATGTGGTGACATCTCTAATTTTAAGGAATTGGCTGTTAAATTGTCTCAATTCTGAGAGGAGCACTTTCTGCTTTCTTTCTAGTAAAGCTGACAAGTTGGGGGTCATGTTAAGCAAGATACTTACGACTGTGGTCCCACACATACTGAATGAGCTCACATGTCTGCAGTTCAAAAATAAAGGAGAGAGTTAAGTAACAGGCTACTAGGTCACCAAGTTGAACCAAATTTAATGGAGTGCTTGATACACTCTGCTGGAGTCAGGAGATACTTACAGAAAATGAAGCCAATCCTTTGGCCCCTTTCACACCCTAGGGAAACAGACAAACAGAAAAATGTTTTATGGCTTAGATACATATCAGCAGCCAGAATGTGCACCAACATTACTCTGAGAAAGTGAAGGCTTTTAAAAGGTTTTATCCTTATTAAGTTAGAGGCAACAAAGAATCCAGGCAGGATACTCATCACCTCATTAAGAATAACATGAGAGGGCAACACGCTGGCGGCAGCAGGCTCCATGCACACAGGCCTGCAAGGCCACTTCCCTTCAGCTCCTCTCAGGTCCAGGGTCTAAGGAGAGAGCTGACAGTTTGACAGAGGCATGTGAAGCCTTGGAGCAGACCTAGAGCTCAGACCTGTGAAGGCTGAGCCCTTGGTGCCCACTGCCTTCCTGAAAGGAAGATAGATACATCTTCACCCCTATGCTTTCCCTCCACCACTGAGCAGCAGCCATCATCAAACCTGCATCTGTTCCCACCACTGCTGGACCAGATGCAAACTGAACATCTGGAAATGTTGTCCTGGCTGCCTCACAGAAATAAACACATGTATATGTATTGAAGTGGAGATAGAACAGAGTAGAATTAGTTTTAATTTTGTGTTCAACCCTATCTTTGGAACAAGAAGAGTCTGGCTACAATCAAAGAGAGATACCCAAGGAAAAGTGCCACAGCCCCACCCACACTCTTGAAGTAAATAAGTTCCTCATGAATAAAACTTTGATCGTGTTCACTATTTATTAGTTTCACTTCCATTCATTCATGATTTCTTACTGAACAAAGGAAAAGGACAAGGAAGGATAGATGAGCAAAATTCACTGATAATTGAAAGATCTCACTTTAATTTTAGCTTTTCATTTTCTCCCTCAATCCCCCCACCCCACCCACCTCTCAAGAGATACATTTAGTTGGCATTTTTTCCTCTTTCCTCAGAGCTCATGATATAGTGAAAATAGTTGTGAAGCAGGAGCAGCTGAAGGCATAAGCATTTGGACAATGAAGGTTCTATGCTTTTAAAAAAATTAGTACATGTTTACAGTACATAATGAACACATTCACTGTGGGTAGTTGGCATATGCACATGACACATCTTAATTATTTTTACATCTTCCCCCTCAACATCTCTTGGTCACCTTCCCCCTTGCAGAAGATCCTGGTATGATTTGTGCCTTCTCCACTTACCTTTCGCCCAGGAGGTCCTGGCTCCCCAGGGAATCCCAGCTCTCCTGGAAGTCCAGCAGATATCTCAAAGTAGAATTTATTTATTTAAAATCATATCTATACATACATGTTTAAAATTCAAATTTAAAAGAATTTAAATTTCAAAGATGAAAATTCAAACATGAAAATTTCATTTTCATTTTAGAAAAAAAATTGAGAGATTTCCAAAACACACAAAGAAGGAAAAAACAAAATCCCCAGTAATCCCTTCTTCTCAGTCATCCTTATTAACGTTTTTGTGCCTTTTTTTTTCATCCTTTTGGTGTTAAGATATATAGTCTTTCTTTTCAATTATTTGGATCATACTTTTTCCTGTTGCCTTTTAAAACCAAAGATATATCTTTGTAGGTTTTCATGTTACTAAATATTTTCATGGCAGCATAGTAGTCTATTACACAGGGTGCTATGATTTATTTAATCAGTCCCTTATTGTTGGCATTAGGTTTATTATTGTAGTAAACAATGCTATTATAAAGTTATATGTATAATTCTGCTGATTAGGGAAGATTGATAGGGCTGAAATTGTTGAGTCAAAGGAGAATTTTTATCTAAATGAGATGAAAGTAGCTAAACTGAAAAACAAAAATTTCAAAACTTAAAAAACAAAATTCAAATATAGAATACCCTAGGACAACAACAACAGAAACATTAACGTTGGCTGGAAATATTTTTAATGAAGTGAGGGAAACAACAGTAACAGAAGCAATGGTTACCAGCTAACTATACATGAGAATTTTTTCCATTGCATTCAATAATACATGTTATCACACAGAGAGATAGGATTTAATGTTTAAATATGGATATTATTCAGTTCCCAAATCTCCATTCTATTTTCATTAGTTGGATAGATGTCTCTTTTCTCATTGTAACAATAAAGCAAGTTAAAACTTAGTTGTGACTCCAGGCAGAATTGAGGACCAATGGTATCATATCAAAAGAGAGAGAATAAATAAATTAGTCTTTTTCTCCTCAATTCTTAAATATGGAGAGGCAGCTCATTCTGAGACATACGAGAAATAGAAGTTAAAGCAGGAAAAAATAACCCTTCAGGGAACAGACTTAAAAATACTCCTCAGAAAGATAAGTATAAGATATTCCCACCATAAAACAGGAATAGTATACAGTAGAAAAGGAACATTAAGAGAGCAAAAACAAGCTCTTGAAAATTAAAGTATAAGAAAACCAATATAAAATCAAGGAACCCTTACAAAAAGTAGAGCCAAAAAACTATAGGAAAGAAGTAGTAAATTCAAAGGCTATATTAATGTATTAAATAATAGATATTTTTTAAATAGGCCAGAGAAAACAGAAAAAAATCATCAAAATAATGAATATTTCTCAGAACTTAAGAGCACACATTTTCAGGCTTAAGAGACCTACCTATGCCCAGGAAAATGGATTTTAAAAGGACCTTACACCAGGTCATAAAAACCATGAAATATCCAAACACTAGGTACAGAGAAATGATCCAAGGGGGTTGCAGAGATAGAATACTGGTCATGTAAAAACATTAGAAATCTGAATGGCCCCAGACATTGCAAAGCAACAAAACAAACTAAAAAATTCTGAGGAATTAAGTCCAACCCAGAATTATACACTAGCTAAAATATCAATCACAACTGGAAATAGTATTAAAGCTATTTTCAGATGTTGGCTGTAACAAAGAATATACAACTCGCCTGGTGGCGGCAGCGGCAGCGGCAGCGGGTTCTCCGCCTTGACCAGTGTTTCTCCGCTGCCTGAGGGGTGGACTACACGGCAGCGTCATGGTTGAGGAGGTCCAGAAACATTCTGTACACACACTTGTGTTCAGGTCATTGAAGAGGACCCATGACGTTTGTAGCTGATAATGGAAAACCTGTGCCTTTGGATGAAGAGAGCCCTGAAGCCAGCCGATTATGGCCTGAAACCTCTGCAAATTGATGTCTGGTATTTTGTCTCAGCAACAAAAGAAAAGTAACTGAAACAGAAATTTGCTACCAAAGAAGTGGGGTTGTTGCTGTGACATTACCTGGCCTGGTGGCTCAAAAGCCTTTGGAACTGGCATGTGGGAAGGGGAAGAGTTAGGAAATATTCAGAGATGTTGGCTACAGAAGTAGCACTGGAACGCCTTAGGCTATTATGTATGGGAGTTTCTGGTCAGAGCTCAGAAGACCAGAAAGCTGGTAAAGACCAGGGTCAGGAAATGTCTGCTAGAAAGGACTAAATTGGTTGTTGGACTCCAGACAATGTATGTTATGTCTTGGCAGAAAGTTTATCTCCATTTTGTTGGTGTCCAGAGACTTTGCCTGAGACTAAGATTGGGGCAGCAGACTAACTAATTTGCAGAAGAAATTTCAAGGCAGTCAAATATTGAGGTGGTGGCATGGCTACTATTGGGGGGTTTTATCGAGATCTATTTTAAGAATCCGGAGCAAAAAGCACAGCAGAATGATTTAAAACATTTTGAGTTTGGCCAGAAAGGAATCTCCAGCAAAGCTGTGGACTGCAAAGATAGAGCAGAGGAGATCTTGATTGCTGAGAAGGAATGGGAGAATAGAAAAGATGGCCTGAGGGCATCACAGGAAGCAGCAGGAGCCCACCCTTTGGAGCCTCAGAGTTGTAAAGGTGAAAGATTTTGCTTTGAGGAGAAAGCCCTAGAGGACCATGTTCCAGAGTGGCTGCAGCCTAGAGAATTTGTTTCTCAGGATTGGGTTCAGAGTGCTCATCAATCCAGGCACTCAACCCCTACAGACAAGAGAGAAGGAAGTTTGGCTACAGATCCAGCTGGCAACCGACCTTGGTATCATCCACATGGCACTAGTTTTAGGCTCATGCAGAATAGAAGAGTTGTGGGGTCAGGAGGCTTCCACCCAGATTTCAGAAGAAGGCCTGGGAGGCCAGGCACTGTGCCCCTGAGAGGGCAGTGTGCGAAAATGTGTGTGAAGCTGAAGGTGCAGTGGAGACCCCAGAAGTTTGGAGAAGCCAGGAATGTGGATCAGCTGAGGGAAACTACAAGGAGGGAGCAGAGCCAGCCCAAGAAGGAAGCTTTGGTGCTACAGCCACTAAAAGTGCCACAGGGGCAGAGCCATCCAAGCCCTCTGGAGTTCACAGCTTGCCACAAATTGCCTCCTCGGATGCTGGAAGTGGAACTGTGGAATGTAATGTTTGGCCTGCTGGATTTTGGACTTACTTTGGTCCCATTCCTTTGTATCCTCCTGTTTGTACCTTTTGGAATGGTAATGTCTATCTTGTGCCATTGAATGTTGGAAATGTTTGACTTTCTTTTCATTTGTACAAGGGCTCACAGCTAAGAGTTTGCCTTAAATCTCAGAGGACCTGGGGCTGGACTTCTCAGCAGTGCTGAAACCATTAGGACTTTGGCAACTCTTCCAGATGGACTAAATGCTTTTTTGCATAAAGAGATATCCATGAGTCTTTGGGGGGACCAAGGGTGGAATGTTATGGTTTGTGTTTAGATGCCCCCCAAAGCCTCATGCGGATGAGGTGGGACTTTCTTTTTCAGAGGTACTTGAATCTGGAATGTATGATGCTGGGCTTAAGGGCATGTGATTATTAAACCACTAGTGTGAGTGATTAGTTTGGCACTGCCCTAATCCTGGTAGTCTGAATAAGATAAGAGGGGTAGAAGGATCCTGTTAAACTCTCTTGTTACCCTTACTGCTTTGTGTGCACCATGTTGTTTCTCCTCTCCGATGTTTGTTTGCCATCCCAGCCTTGGAGCCAGCCGACTGTAGACTGAAACCTCTATGAACTGTAACCCAAATAAACCCCTTCCCCTTCAAAAAAAAAAAGAATATACAACTCATTCATTCTATCTTAGCAGGCTGCTGGATGAGTTTTCCATGAAAGAAGGGCAAAACCCAGGAGGAAACGGGACAGGCATGAGAAGCACAGATCCAGCACAGAAGAGGCAAAGGGATTGGCAGGGTGAGGGTGGCTGCCCTGTGCCAGTGGACACCGTGCACTATGGGAACCAGAACAGGGCACTGGGTCAAGGGCTGGGTCAGGATTAAATTTGATAAACTACCTGCTACATCTAATGTCTTCAGAAGGGATTTAGGTAAATGGCAAGTTAAGAAGGACAAATCTAGATGGGCATGGTGGCAGATACCTGTAATCCCAGCACTCTGGGAGGCTGAGGCAGGAGAATTGCAAGGTCAAGCTCCGCCTGTGTAACTTAGCGAGTTAGTGAAACCCTGTCTCAAAATAAAAAATAAAAAAAGAAGGCTGTGGCTACAGCTCAATGTAAGGACCCTGGGTTCAATCCCCAGACCCCCCCCCCCCAAAAAAGGTAAGTCAGCAAGTGTCATAGTAGGAAGTCAGTTCATAACGTCTAAAATCAAAAAGTGGGAACAAAGGTACGATATTTAGAAACATATTGTCAATTCCAAAATAATCAGGAAATGAAAGTTCCAGGGGAGAAGGAAATGGAAAGGAAGAAGGGGGCAGAGAGATTGCCATTTTTAAATTTAACAAATAAAATGCCATTAAAAAATAACAAACCTTGTGAAGTTATTTGACTCTTTAAAGTAGTAGTTCTCAACTGGAGAGACATGTGCATGCCCACCCCAGCCCAGGACACATGGCAACATCTGGAAGCATCCTTGGTTGCCCTTACTAGGAGAGGAGGGCAGATGCTGGGCTGCTGCTGAAAGCCTTTCCATACACAGAGCAGCTTATCACGAAGGGTACCCCCCCAAGATGTCAGTGGAGCTGAGCCAAGAGGAACCCTGCTTTAAACTATGTGAAAAACTGTCTACAAAAAAATACAAAGATATATAAAATAAAATAGGTTAAAAATCATGGTGAAATTAGAAAAAAAAATGAGGAACAAAATCCAGGTGAAAATTTAGAGAAGTTAAAGTAAGCATGTAATCATTTCACAAGAACTAAAGATGCACATCGAATGAAAGGCCAAGTTTTGTCTGAGTTTTCCAATACAAACTTGTGCTCTTTCAGTGTAAAAGCTGGAAATTTTCAACATTTAAACTCCAAAACACTCATATAAAGTTGGAAAATGCAGCTGGGTAGGTGAAATAAGCATTACAGACAGATCAACGTGGACAGCACAAAAGAAATTCAAATGTTCCCAAAGGCTAAGAGACAGTGCTTACATGTTTCCCATTAGTTGATTTTTTTTTTAATGATTAATGTGTCATTGCGGGGAGAGAACCCAACAAATAGATGAGCTTGTTAGCCTGCTTCTGACGTTCAAGGTTGAACTATTTCGTTAATAAGCCAAGGGAAACAACCCAGAGATATTTCAATGCAGATGACATTTAGATTAATTTGAAAGCCTTTTCCAATTATTTTTCTAATTATATCAATCTTCATCACTTTTTTTCTGAGAGCACGGTGATAAAGGCTAGCCATCCAAAACCGTGTTGAAGAAGAGAATTACAGCTGGGAAGCAGCCCCAGCTGGAGAGGAGGAGGAAGTGGGGAAAGAGGTTTCCTTACTTTGTGTCCCTGAAACCTACATAAATAAACTCCATGCTTAAAGTTTCTGTTATAGTTTGTAGGAAAAAAAGAACTAGACTGGAGTAAAATCAACTATGAAGACAAAACTGAAAGACAACCACAAGTATTGATTTTTTATCACTTTTTTATGCTGTCTAATTGACATGATATTAACCTTAGTTCTCCTGATTGGTGCTGTTCTAAAGAAAATAGATGAAGCCTTTATCAATAGACAGTTATTTTAAAACTGTCTTTTAAAAACAAATAAGACATCTTATTTATACACAGTCTAAGTTATACAAAGAGTCTCAAATTCAAGAATCTATTCTTAACCCCCTGCATCCTGAGGCAAGGGGAAGAGTACGAGATGTGCTGGAGGTTGGTGTTCTGAGTGACTGAAAGCACTGGGCAACACCTAAGACATAGTCATAGTCAAAGACATAGTCACATAATAATAATCAGTCACATAATAAACAGCCTTTCTGACAAAGCTCCAGAAATCTCCCCCTGAGCTAAATGAGAGACCCTTTTAGCAATTCCTGTTAAAACTTTTTTTCTGCATTGCTGGGGATGGAACTCAAGGCCTTATAAATGCTAGGCAAGCACTCTACCACTGAGCTACATCCCAGCCTGAGGAAAGGACTTTTGAGAATTTGCCTTATTAAAAATAGCTTCACAAAACCTGACTAGTAAAGATAAGATATAGTGGGCATTAGGATTAAATCTGCCAGGGATACAGGATTCAATTTGCCATATCTTGGCAGTGAAAGACCTGTTTCAGATCACAAAAATCGTATTTCCAGTGATAAGAACCAAGGCAGCCAGAACAGGTGAACCAGTTCACTAAGAGCCTTCTTTCAACGTCTCCCCTATGAGACTATGTAGCACTGAGATGAGTACTACATCCATTTCCCTTCCTCAAGTTTACCTTAGCAAAAACCCTACACATTTTATTATTTGGGAACAAGCAGGACTCCAAAATGGATGAAGTAGTCAGCAAAATGGAGTCCAAGAAGCTTACCGTTTTGCCTCTAGCTCCCTTGTGTCCAGTCTCTCCTGGGTCACCAGGGTCTCCAATCTCACCCTAAACAAGTGATTTGAATTTTTATTTTATTTTCAGTATTAGTTACTGAAATCAAATGTATATCAAGAGATTGATTTGTGTTTTTAAAATGACTCCAACAGGAAGTCATTTTCATGTACATTTTTTAACTTTAATTGTTCTTTTTTTCTTCTTTTCCATTTGTATACCTTTCCACATAGCACACAGCATCGTCATTGATTGTCCTACAATTCTGTCTTCCCAACAGAACCTGAGTCCCTGGGACACATGAGTTTTGCTCTTTGTTTGTCCTCTGACCTATCACAGGACATGGCCCATATATGGAGTTCAGTACACATATCTAAAAAATCTGAAAGCCTTAAGGGAGAGGATATTTTTGTTAACTTATATGAAGATAGCTCATAAAAATAACGGGAAAACTGAGTTAGGCAAAATCAGATAATTTTGGATCTTTTTATATTTTGAGCCTTTGAGCAAAGAAGACAATACATATGCTAGAGAGGAAAGAGTGCATTTGAGGAAAAAATCTAAAAGGGTTAGTTTTCATCCTTTACTAATGAATTACAAAGTTAGAAATAAAAATGTGTAAGTCTTAAGAGTCCTAAATAAATGCACAATTTTTGAAATTGGGAAAAATTTGGCTGTCTCTTCTTTCCTTTCCTTTACAGAGGTAGAACATTTATTTATCACTAGCTCTTCATCTACTGGCCTAGGTTATGTTTCATAACCTCAGGAGTATTTCTTGACTGATTTCTACACATCATGAAGTACATGATACCTTAGGTCCACTTTCTCCAGGGAATCCTTCTTGCCCCTACAATGGACAGTACAGAAAATTAATATACATACACATCCCTCAGGTAGGTTTATATTGAGTTTAATTTTATGTACTACTTTGTTTAGTTTTAGTATCTGAACTAATGAAGGGCTAAAACATTTGGAAACTAGAAACTGCATAGCACTATTTGAAAAACTAACACCAGTTTCTAGATTAAATTGTTAACTGATTTCATCAAAATGTGATAGCTTAAGTAACTAAAAGAAATTTGAGGCTAAAATGATGTGAGGAAATTTCAAATTGCCTCTCCCGTGTGCATATTATGGCTATTTGGTCTTGTGTTTCTGGAACAGTTTTCTTAAAATGAATTTGAACAGAGGGATTTGGGAAGCCTTCAGAAAATGCAAACTGGATTACTCATTTTAAGTTTCTCTGTTTATCTTACATTGGCCAAAGACTAGTTGAAGAGGTAAATAATCCTTATTTAATAAGAAAATATTTATTTTATTTAGAATAAAGTTTATTTCTTTTAAAAATTTTTATCTTATTTTTAATTAACATGGGTGAATTGTGCATACATTAATGAGGTTCAGTGTGAAATTTCAACACATGGATACAGTATGCATTGATCAAATCCAGCCTCTTTTTATATAACATCTCCAGCCCTTCCTCCCCAACCTCTGGTAATAACTATTCCACAAAAATAAAGTTTATTTCTGATTATTAAAAGAAAATTTCAAGGATAAAAAGAAAAATCATGCAAATTTTACTACCCAAAACTATTGTAAATATTTTGTCTATTCCTTTTAGCTTTCAAAGATACATTTTAGCACAGCTGGGATAAATGTTTTTCTAAATATACTCTAAATTTTTCCTTGAAATTGCCACATAAAAATTTTAAACATAATTATAAGTCACAGGCATTCATTTTGGCATAATGCCATAGGCTACTTAGTATTTCTTCTTTTATGGGCTATTAAGGTTATTTTTAATCATTCTCTATTCTAATGAAAATTTCACTTCTTGGTTTTACTTTTCAAAAACTTTTAGCTTTTGTTTTTGTTTATTTTTTTTCCAGATAACTTCCTGCATCATTCTTATTGACATTTCACTTGGAATTAGATTGAGCTTTTGTATTTTAGACTTTAAGACAGGAACTTGGTATGCCTCTCCACTTATTGAAGTTTTCTATCTCAGATTCTTGTCATAGGTTTCAAATATTTTTTTCAGAAAGGATATCCTGCACTACATTAATTCTTTTGAGGATTTTGTAATTATAACTGGGTCTTTTTCAAAACTAATTATTGTTGGTACAATATATAGAAACCACTGGCTTTAATAAACTCATCTTTCTCCTAGTCTCTTATATACCCAGTGACAATATAAATACTCATTCTGAATGTAGTTTTATTTTTAGGTTACTGCTCACCCCCTGCATTTAGGAAATTCCTGTAAAATCTCTCACTAATGGCCAACAGGAGCAGAAGTCAAGGAATTGCCTCCCAGAGTAAACTTAAGCACACAGCTAAGATGAGAAGAACTGTTCGGGCTGGGACAAGATACGTCCTAACCACACATCACTACAAAATACAGGAAATTCATTTTCAAGTTTCAATTTCTGCTTGCTGTTGAAATCCTCACACCTTTTTCCTCCACCACGTTCCCCATAGGATATCATCAAATTATCAAAGTACATTTCAAAGCGCATAAGATTGCTTTATTCACTGTTGCTTTTTTTCTTTTAAATATGCCAAACAAAACAAGTGATTTGGATAAAGTCCAGCTTCCAGTGGATGTGGCTTACCTTTGCTCCTTTCTGTCCCATGCTACCATAACCTGGACTGCCATCATCACCCTTTAAACAAAGCAATTAGTTACAAACATCCCAGACCACACGGAGACTTGGGCTTATTCACAAGAGGACAAGATGGCCAGCGTTTTGGTTTGATTAGAGCCACCAGGAAGCAAAATTCTTCCTTTGGGTGGGCCACTGACATTTTATGAAAGTGATACTAAATGTGTCTGTAGAATGGGAATAATAATTATAATAATTACATCTATTTGTAGTGTTGTCATGAAGATTAAGAAAATATCAAGCATCTGGTAATCTTTCAATAAAAAGAGTAGTAGCACTACCTCTCCCAAATAACATTTGTATTTTAATACCTTAGCCCTAATCCATTTTCATTTTCTAGGCAAAAACAAGAACTCTGAAAATGCCTGGGCACTGGCTAGTGTGGCCCTTGCAGAAGCTCTGACAATGAGCATTAAGATGGAATAAGTGTCTGGTGAAAGGTCCTGATGAGACGAAAGGTTAGTAGGGTTATGGGGATGCTAAAGACAGGTTTTGTCTATTTTCCCATTTGGCTTGAAGAGCATCCTGGCCATGATGTTTGGCACCTGGGAAATTTTCACCTTGTAAAACCTAGCCAAGGACCCAATCCAAGGGGATATGTTTTCCAATTTCCACAACACCAGGAAGCTAAATTGGGAGTGTCCTTAAAACTCATAAGAGGACTCTTCAGAGATATAGTGCAGAGATCTAATGATCTGAAAGATGCCAAGGGCCAGATCAAAAGTAGTGATAAAACACAAACCGGCAATCCTCTAGGACCAGGAAAACCAACAGCTCCTTTTTCTCCTGGATCACCAGGTTCTCCCTGTTAAACAGAACAATGGAACATGCCCTTACTAGGTTGCTTTGGAAATCAGAAACTCAAACAATGCACTAAGGGAGCACTCAAGTGCATCCACACATATCACACATGAGAGCAATGGGTTTGTGCCCAGGACTGTGTGTTGCACAAGTGATATAACAGGGATGGCTTTGTTAGCTAGCAAGTCTTCTTCCATCAATAACTGAAGTCTCACCAAGTCTGCTTTATGGTTTATGCAAGTTGCCATGGTAGCAGCTCAGTGCCATGAAAATATTTCACCATGAGTCAAGGAGGAAGCTCTGGACTATTAAAAAAATGAACAAAATTGTGCTCCATGATAATCCATGAAAATCATTTGGCTCCTGCAAAGATGGCAGATTTATTATCACAGTTCTAGGGCTTAGAAAGCACAATAACTCTGGGAATAGTTTCTAACCTCTGGTAGAGAATCAAATGTAGGTTATAAATCAATTTCAGTATTATCTTGGGGAAAGTGCAGCTACAGAGGAAAATTAACACAGGTTTACAAAGGAAGGTTATTTCTCTTTTAAACATGAAAGATTTAATTTTGGAATAGTTTTAGAAATGTTGTGAACATAGTCAGAAAGTCCTAAATAACCCACATCTTCTGTCCCCTATTGTTAACAGTATGTTAATTGCATTCATAAGGCACATTTGTCACAATAAAAGCATCAATATAGATTATTATTCATAGTCCATATTTTATTCAGGTTTTTTTTTTTACTTAATATTTTTCTTCAGTTTCAGCATCCTATCCAGGACACCACATGGCATGTCTCCTTGGGTTCCTCCAGACAGGGACCGTTTATTAGATTTTTTTTAGTTTTGATGACCTTGACAGTTTTTGAGGTATGTTGGTCAGGTATTTTATAGAATGTCCCTAAGTAACTAAATGTGTAAATAAGGACTGAAGGGTGTAGTAGATAATGTGAAATAGAAAGAAAAGGGGCAAAGGGGAAGGGGAAGTGGGAGGGGTAGGGGAAAGGAAAGGGGAATGGAATCAATATGAGAAAAGGAAAAAATGGAAACAAAGTCTTTGTAAATAAGGGAGGGGTGAAGGGGTTGAAAGGAGGGCAGGGGAAGGGGAAAAAATAGGAACAAAGAGAGATTCTGTAAAGGTGCAAATTTCCAATGATGAATGTCATTATATTGTATTCCTAAAATGTGCCAATAAAATTAATTTTAAAAAAAGAATGTCCCTAAATTGAGCTTTTCCTGCTCTTCTTAGGATTAGATGGGGTTTATGTGTTTGGGGAAGGAAGACTACAGGGATTAAGTGCCATTATCATATCATATCAATGGTATATACAAAGTGCGCTTATCTCTACTGATATTAAACTTGACCTTCCAGTTGATGTAGTGTTGGTCAAGCAACCTCATTGTCAAGTTGCTCTTCATCTTCCTCCCCCTTTCTACACTGTACTCTTTGGTATTTTTGTTTTGTTTTGTTTTGGTAGCAGGGATCAAACTTGGGAACTTGTGCTTGCAAGGCAGGCGCTGGAACCACTGAGCTAAATCCCTGGACCAATACTGTACTCTTTGGAAGGAAGAGTGTGGAAGTATGTGTAGACTACACTTGAGGGGTGGAAGTGGCTAAATCATTTATTTTTATTTTTATTAGTACATGTTTGCAGTACATAATGTTTACATTCCTCATGGGGAGTTGGTACATGTGTATAACACATCTTTATTCCTTTTTCATTCCCCTGATCTCTTATTTCCTTCTCCTCTGAGAATGATCTACCTCCCTATCTCCTATTATCTTTTATTTTGTTCTTTTTTATTAATTTCATTGGTACATTTTAAGTACACAATATGTTGAGATTCATTATTGGAAATTTGTATCTTTTCATAATCTCTCTTGGTTCATATTTTTTCTCCATTTCCCTGCCCTCCCTTCAACCCCTTCACCCTTCCTTATTTACAAAGACTTTGTTTCCATTTTTTCCTTTTCTCATATTTATTCCTTTCCCTTCTTTCCCCTACCCTCCCAATTCCTATTTCCCTTTGGACCTTTTCTTTCTATTTCACATTGTCAATTATACATTTTGATCCTTATTTACACTTTCAATTACTCACACCAAAGAAACTATTCGGTATTTACACGTGTCCTATTTATTTCACTTAAGAGTATAGCTTCAATTTGTATCCATTTAGCTATAAATATCTCTAGTTTCTCATTCTTTATAGCTGAGTAGTACTCCATTTTATTTAAAAAAAAACATTTCTTTATGCTGTTTCCAGCGGATGGGCAATTGGGCTGTTTCTAACTTTTAGCTATTATAAACTGTGCTGCTATGAATGAGTGGACCTATATCACTGTGGTTTGATTCTTTTAATTCTTCGGGGAAGATACCCAGCAGAGGAATAGCTGGGTCAAATGGGACCCATAACCCTAGTTTTTTTGAGGTAACTCTGTACTGATTTCCACAGTGATTGCACCAGTTTACATTCCCACCAGCAGTGGAGCAGGGTTCCTCTTTCCCCACAGCCCCACCAGCATTTGTTATTGGTTAATTTCATGATGGCAGCCATTCTTTCTGGAGTGAGGTGGAATCTCAGCATTGCTTTCATTTGCATTTCTCCAATGACCAATGATACTGAACATTTTTTCAGGTGTTTTTTTGCTATTTCTACTTCTTTGTTTGAGAAATGTCTGTTCATTTTAGATACCCATTTTTGGATTGGCCCTTTAACTTTGGGAGGTCTGATTTTTTTTTAAGTTCTTTATATATTCTAGATAGTAGACCTTTGTCCAAAGAATGGCTGGTAAAAAATTTTTCCCACATTGTGGGTTGTCTCTTCATACTCTTGGTGGTTTCTCTTGCTGTGCAGAAGCTTTTTAATAAGATGAGATCCCAGTTGTTGATTCTTTGTGCTAGTTCACATGCAACTGAGGTTTCGTTCATGAAATCTTTTCCTACGCCAATGTCTTCAAGAGTTCTACTTAACCTCTGTTCCAGCCAGTTGAGCATGTCTGTTTTAATATTTAGATCTTTAATCCATTTCGATTTTAGTTTAGTGCATGGTGAGTGATACAGGTCTAGTTTTAATCGTTGGCAAGTTGAAACCCAATTTTTCCAGCACCATTTATTAAAGAGGCTCTCTTTACTCTAGTGAGGCTGTTTAGCTCCTTTGTCAAAGATGAAGTGGCTGGGTGTGTCTTGAGTTGTTTCTGCATCTTCTAATCTGTTTCACTCATCCTTGGGTCTGTTTCTTTGCCAGTACCATGCTGTTTTTATCACAGTCACTTTGTAGTATAGCTTCAAATTGAGGATTGTGATACATTCTACATTGTCTTTGTTGCCTAGAATTGTTTTTGCTATTCTAGGTCTCTTCTTGTTCCAAATGAATTTTTGGATTGTTTTCTCAAGGTCTGTGAGGTATGCTGTTGGAATTTCATTTGGGATTGCCTTGAATCTATAGAGCAGTTTTGGAAGTATGGCCATTTTCACTATATTGGTTCTTCCTACCCAGGAGCAAGGGATGTCTTTCAATTTTCTGATAGCCTCTTCAATCTCCTTTTTCAGAGTGTCATAGTTTTCAGAGTAGAGGTCTTTGATTTCTTTCATTAGGTTGATTCTTAGGTATTTCAGTTTTTTGGATGCTATTGTAAAGGGAGTTGTTTCTCCAGTTCCTTTTTCAGTGAGTCTGTTGTTTGTGTACAGGAAAGCTATTGATTTTTGTGTGTTGGCCTTGTAACCAGCTACTTGACTGAATTTGGTTACTAAGTCTAGAAGACTTTTGGTGGAGTTCTTGGGGTCTTCTATATAGAGTATCATGTCATCTGCAAATAATGACAATTTGACTTCTTCATTACCATCTTTATTCCTTTTATTTCTTTCTCTTCTCTAATTACTGTGGCTAAAGTTTCCAAGGCTATATTGACAGGAGTGGTGATAGTGGGCATCCTTGTCTTGCTCCTGATTTTAGCATGAAAGTTTTCAGTTTTTGACCATTTAATATGATGTTGGCTGTTGATTTTTCATAGGTAGCCTTAATCACGTTGAGATAACGACCTTCTATTCCAATTTTTTGTAGGGTTTTTATCATAAATGCGTATTGGATTTTGTCAAATGCATTTTCTGCATCTATTGAGATGATCATATGGTTTTTGTCCTTGGCTCTATTGATATAGTGTATTACATTGATTGATTTGCATACATTGAACCATTCCTGCATCCCTGGGATGAATCCCACTTGATCAGGGTGTAGGATCTTCTTGATGATCTTCTGCATTCTATTTGCCAGTATCTTATTAAGGATTTTTGCATCTATGTTCATTCGTGAGATTGGCCTATAGTTCTCTTTTTCGGTTGGATCTTTCTCTGCTTTGGCACTCAAAGTGATGCTTGCTTCCAGGAATGAATTCAGGAGTATTGCTTCCGTTTCAATTTCATTGAAGAGTTTAAACAGTAGTGATAGTAGTTCCTCTCTAAATGTCTTGTAGAATTCAGGAGTGAAGGCATCAGGACCTGGGCTTTTCTTAGCTGGCAAGTTTTTAATTATGTTTTCAATTTCATTGATTGATATTGGGTCGTTTCGAATTTTTAGGTCTTCTTCGTTCAACTTTGGTAATTCATATGTATCTAAGAATCTGTCCATTTTTTCTTTGTAAAAGAAAAAATTTTCATTTTATTGGCATATATGTTCACAAAGTAGGTAGAGATGATCCTCTGTATTTCTCCTGGGTCCATTGTAATTTCATTCTTTTCATTCCTAATTGCATGGCTTTGGGCCTTTTCGTTCCTTTTTTTGATAAGGTTGGCTAAGCATTTGTCAATTTTATTTATTCTTTCAAAGAATAAACTCTTAGCTTCATTGTTTTTTTGGTATTATTCTCTTAGTCTCCGTTGCATTGATTTCTACTCTGATCTTTATGATTTCCTCCCTTGTATGAGCAGGTTTGTCCTTCTCTTCTTTTTTCTAGAAAATTGAGGTTCAGCATTAGGTTATTTGAGCTCAGTTTGTTTTCCTAATATGAGTGTTCAGTGTTATAAATTTCCCTTGTAAGACTGCTTTCATTGTGTCTCATAGATTTCAGTAAGTAGTACTGGCATTGCCACTTAACTATAGAAACTGTCTGATTTTGTAATTTCCTCTGTGACCCATTGGTTACTTAGAAGTGTGTTGTTCAATTTCAATGTGTTTATGAAATTCTTGCTGCTTCTTTTGCTATTGATCTACACTTTCATCACACTATGGTCTGATAATATACAGGGGATAACTTCAATTTCTTTGCACTTAATTAAACATGTTCTATGAACGGGTATGTGGTCTATTTTGGAGAATGACCAGCATGTAGCTGAAAAGAATGTGTGTTCTGATTTTGTAGGGTGGAACACTGTGTAAACATCTGTTAAGTCTATTTGTTCAAGAATTTGAGTTCTAATATTTCGTTGTTTATTTTTTGTCTAGTTGATCTATCTATTTGTGACAGTGGGGTATTGACATCCCCCACTACTATTTTATTAGTGCTTATTTGATTTTTCATGTCCATTAGTATTTGTTTTATATAGGTGGGTGCACTGGTATTTGGTGCACATATATTCGTGATTGTCATCTCTTCCTCTTTGATTGGTCCCTTTACAAGTATGTAGTGACCTCCTTTGCCTCTCTTAATCAGTGTTGGTTTAAATCCATTTGATCTGCAACTAGGATAGCTATTCCTGCTTTTTGGGGGGTTCCTGTCACACAGACTATTGTTTTCTACCCTTTAACTTTCAGTCTATGAGTTTCTTTTTGAATTAAGTGTGTGTTTCTTGTATGTAGCCTATTGTTGGGTCTTGCTTCTTGACCCACTCTGCCAGTCTATTTCTTCCTACTGGTGAATTGCGACCATTAACATTGATGGTTATAACTGATATGTATTGACTTATCCTTGTAATGCCCTTCTGCTTTTGTTGAATTCTCTCCCCTTTGCATTTAATTTCTTGTCTTCCCTGATGAATTCATTCTGCTGGCCTCCCTGGGGTTGTGAGCCTCATTGTCTTTTCCTAAGATATTGTTTAAAATTTTTTGGAGTGCTGGTTTTGTATTCATGAAGTTCCTTGGGTGCTCTTTGTCATGAAAGTATCTTATTTCTCCATCAATTTTGAAAGACAGTTTTGCAGAGTACATCAATCTGGGTTGGAGGTTGTTTTCTTTCAGAGGTTGAAATTCTTCATAATCTTCTTGAGTTGAGGGTTTGTGTTGACAAGTCTACAGTGATTCCGATGGGCTTTCCTTTGTATGTGATTTGTTTCTTTTCTCTAAGTGCTTGTAAGATTTTGTTCTGCTGAGTTTCTGGAATCTTAACTATTACATGCTGGTGTTTAGTTGTTTTTTTTTTATCATGGCTAGTTGGAGTCCTATATGCCTCACTTATCTGTATGTCAAATTCTTTTCCCTTGCTTGGGAAGTTTTCTGCCATTACTTCTGAGAAAATGTTGCTTACTCTCTCCTGTTTCTTCACTGACTCTCATCAGTCTTATGTTATTCTTCTTTGCATCATCTAGCAGCTGCTGGATTGATTTCTTGTGGTCTCTTACTATTTTTAAGAAATTTTTCTTTTCCTAGTCACTAATTGCAATCCTATCTTCTATATCTGATATTCTGTCTTCACATCGGCTTATTCCGCTGCATAAACTTTCAATGGAGTTTTTAATCTCCTGGAAATCTGTTTGCATCTGTTTTATTGATTCCATTTCTTTCCTATGCTGGGATTCCATCATGTTCCTCAGCTGCTCTATTTTTTAATCTGTGTCAGCTCTAAAGTTATTTATGTCTTTCACTATGGACACAATCTCTGTTTTTATCTGAGAAATTATTTCCTGTTTCACTTTTTCCAGATTCTCTTTTGTTGCCATTTCAGGGAGTGCAGGTGGTTGAGCATTAGATTGTTGTATCTCATTGCCCTTTGGGGTTGACTTTGGTGATCTGGAAGTCTGGTTTTGAGACTTGTTTATGTGTCTTCTCATTTCAACAGATGCAGCCTGCTGTGCCTTTGCTTTGTTGAGATGACTGTTTGCTTGCCCAATGGTTTTCAATTCTCAGCAAGCCTCAGAGAGGCCTTCTTTCTGTTGCTTGGCATTGGGCCAATTCCAGAGTTCAGAATGGTACCCTGTTGTCTGTGTGAGGTTCTGGCTGGGGCCTGGGCACACTTGGGATGGTATCTGGTCTAGCCTCTGGCTAGAGTCTGCCCACTTGCATAACTGTTGTCTGGGAGGGCCTTTGGCTGGGGACTGTGCACCCAAGTTGCTGGTGTCTGAGTGGGCTTCTGGCTGGAGTCCATCCACACTTACCAATGGTATCTGGGTGGGCCTCTGGTTGTTGCCTGTGTGCCTACACATCTTTTTCAGGTGGGCTTTTGGCAGGGGCCTGGGCCCAAGCTGCTGGTGTCTGGGCAAGGCCCTGGCTGGGTCCTGCATACTTGCTCCACTCTGGTCACACGGGCTTCTTGCTGGGATTTGCATGCACTTGCAGATTGTGTCTGGGCATATTTTGCTCTTTATTTATATTCTGGGTTTCTCATATAAGAGAAACCTTGACAGCAACATGGTAAGTGTGAGAGCTGCAAATGGATAAATGTCCATAGCACTGAACTTGGTGTGAAATAGAACAGGAAGGGAGTGATTCTCAGTGTACTCTGGGACTACCAGCCCCACCATCATCCAGAGATCCTGTGTAAAAAGGAAATTCCTGGACACTGTTGAATTAGTGAAGTCCAACAATACATACTTTAAAGTAAGCTTCTCATCCAATTCACATGCACATTAAATTCTGAGAATTATTGCTTCAAGGTAGGAGAACAAGGAAAGTCATATGGCATTCTCCAGGGCCAGATTCTTACTTATTGGTTATTGGTAGAACCAATATCTGAACCCAGGTTTAATTGTTGGGCTGCTTGACTTCCTGGAAACTTAAACTTGCTGGAGTAAGGCTGGGGTAAGTATGTGGGGTTTATCTCAGTTCACAATGAATCTAGAAGGCTCCATCCATCATGGGGTTCCCAGGGTTTAGGTTTTCTGTGGGGCATTTATTTCCTAAATTATTGTTTCCCTCCTTAAAATTCCCTTTTATAAGCACAGTTACACTGCTCATATCTGTTTCCCCCACACTCTTACCTCTATCCAGCTTCAGGATCCCTTCATCTCTGCTACCTCTCTTTTGGTCTCTCTATCATTCTCTATCAAGTGCCCTAATTTCACATGCAATATACATGCATCCCTGATGTGTGACACATATGCATCTTTTCCTGTCTCACCAGGGACAGCACGTCCTCTACAGCCTCCTCCAGGCTAAGAAGGCAGCAGGGCAAGAATGGTGCTGCATCTGTTCTAAACTTTCATTTTCCAACCATTATTGCCATAACACATGCCCTAGAAATCCCTTCCTTTTGAAGTTAATTTACCTTGTCACCCATAATTTACATAATCCAACCATCTTTGCAACAAGATTGCTGGCCTTGCTACCAGTTCTCCAATGCAATGCTAGCTCCTTTACCTATGCCCTTAATCTCACTCTTTGTTAAGAAATTACCCTAGCTGCTATTCTATCTACTTTTTCTTACCTTGTCAATCCATTTCCTCCTCTCTCTTCTGATTGTAAACATGCTGTTTCTCCTGTTACTGAAAACAAATACCCTGCTGCAAGCTTGCTAGACCTTGCCAGTATAAAGGCCTGCCTAATTTCTACAGTCATTTGCAGCTTCTCAACCTATTTCTTTTTCAGAAACATGTCGCTCAGTTCTTTGCAGTCTGTCTCTCTTTCTTTCCCCTCTCAACTGTTTTTCTTTTGGAAACTCTTCTTTGATGAGTCTTAGCTACTACAAGTGATGATTAGTTTATCTCTTCACCCTTTTATTTTTTCTATACCATTTGGTAGTCTTAGCTTCCCTCTTGTTGAGCTCATAGAATCTAATGTGTTTTCTATTTCTTTTTCTTCCCAACAATTCATCATCTTCTGTTTGCACTTTTACTTCTTGAAAATAGGCATCACCAAGAGATTTTTAAAAATCCAAATGATTCTGAAACTTCTGTCTCCAACAAGATCTCAACCTTTTCCTCCACACTCCCTCTCAGTAAATGATTTTCTTTCCTCTTAAACTTGTTCTTTCTCAGGACTTTCCCACATCTGTGATGTGTCACTACTCATGCTGGAAGTGCCAAGTTATCCAGCCCCTCTCTCTGCTTCACTTCTCCTTCAAAAGACTCCCAGGGAATCTTCACAAGTGAGGTCCTTACTCTGTTAAGTTATCTAAGCACTGATTGTCTTGGAGGCTCCAAGAACAAACCAACTGGTCTGCTAGAATACAAGCTTTTACTCTTTAAGATATTTCTGTGCTAGGTGGCCTGTTTAACACTTCCCAAAAGTCTAGCTTAAAAGTCACATACTCCATTCAAAAACTGTGTTCACATACTCCATTCAAAAATTTCAGATAGCATTGTACTGGCTACTGAATAAAGTCAGTCACAGACTGCATTGTTTTCATTCACAAATAATCCTTCTCCCAGGATTTTTGCAATCACATGCCTTTTTTCACTATGTTTCTTTTAATTGAACCTCCCATACATTCTCTACTTGTCAAAGTCCTTATTTTCTATGTCCATTAAAGTCTTATCCTCTCTGATGCCTCTTTCCTGACACAGAACTACTGTCAATGCTGTGTTTAAACTCCCCCTTAAACCTCTTATGTCTGTCTACTTTATGTCTTGGATTGTTTTAAAAATATTCTAAATTCTTTATTTTTTATTATATGAAAAAATAAAACAAAATTTCATTACAAAATAAGAGCACAACAATAGTTAATACACTGTTTATCATAATCTTAAAAGTTACAGTACAAGACAAAGGCAAAAAAGGACTTCTTTTATAAAGAAGAAATAGATAATAGCACAAAACTTTCTTTTCAATGAGCTAAGAGAAACTAGTAGTACAAATAAAACAAATTAGCATATATATTGAAATATTTTTGAAACAATGGAATAGTTAATTGGAGGAATTATCTGAACTGCTCCCTACTTCCTATTTATCTATTTTGCTCTACATACACACACACACACACACACACACACACACACACACACACACACACAGAGCCTGCCAAAAAAATGTATACACACTTCAGCAGTTCACTATACTAATAATGTCTGGAAGATAATGGTCACCACTTTGAGTACCTCTTGTAATTGTGGAGGCCAAAGGTAACTTGCATTAATCTCATGATGTCTCAATAAATTTAGTATTAAAATATGCATGCAAGTTTTTCTTTTCTTGATGTATACTTTTTGGTAGAATCAATCTGTCAATCTATCTACTTACCTACCTATCTACCTACCTATCTACCTACCTGTCTCTCTTGGCTCATGAACTCAATTCTCTCCATGATTCTGGTTGCAAATCAAACTGGACAAGAACCTAATCAAGTTTCCCCATAAGGTCAACATTGAACCTAACAATTGAATTTGATTTAGTTCTTGTCCAACTCAATTTGCAACCAGAATCATGGAAAGAATCAAATCTGTGAACTGAGGTGCCATTGTGTGTGTGTGTATGTGTGTATGTATGCTTCTCATGTAAGAGAATATGGCATGGTTGAACTTGTGTGTCTGACTTATTTCACTTAACATTATGTTTTCAAGGTGCATTCATTTACCTATGAATGCCTCAATTTATCTTTATGGCGGAATAGTAAAAATACTTAAATTCTGTGGTGCAGATTGAATGTCATTTTAATCATACTACCTGATGGCCATTCATTCAGTAAACAATCTCCAGCTTGGATTGGGTGTACCTCTTCATGCGATAATGTTGAGCTGGATCCCTGACCTCATTGGATCCACACCCATGTCCTTAGAGGCTGCTGGCTCTCTAAGAATCAAGCCAGGGTTTAGAGGCAGTGAGATGTGTTTTATTTTTGTGTTGAAAGAGTTCTGGCAAACACAACCATACACGGCTCTCTTGAGTAGAAAAACCTCAACTTTGGGGAGGGAGTGTAAAGAATGTGACCTACTTTATTTCCTTGGTTTCCCAAATGTCCTTGATTCCCCACCTCTCCTCCAGGTCCTGGAGGCCCCTGAAACAAAACAAGCATTGCAAATATAGCAAAACATAAAGCTATTTTCCTTTAAAACTTTTGAGTTTCTTCTAAGAGGAAAACAAATTACAGATGGGAGAAGAATTATGGCTATACTGATTCCTCCTCTGGAAAAAAGTATTGCAGCTGTCAAATAAAGACTGGTAAATAAAAGAAAATTAATAAAGTAATGCATGCCAGATGTTGCCTAAATGATTATGCTTCCTTATGAGACTTCTCTTCTAGAGAGATTTTAGGTTCTCAATGTTTTGTTCTGAGAGCAGATGTTGCTAAAATGTCTAACACTTGAAAAAGGCAGTCCAAGTGACATCTGCATTTTAAGAAATGCTTTCTACCAAAGAAAGAGATCAGTCTTTTTTAAAAATGTAAACTTGTCTTTATTTTCAAACAATATGATTTGTAAATTAGAAAGCTCAAGAAATTTTACCAAGCACAATTGGAATGGACTGGAGGTACAGCCCAGTGACAGAGTGCTTGCCTAGCATGAAGAAGGCCCTGGGTTCATCTCTGGTACCACAAACAAAACAAAACAAATCGTACTCAAGAAATGCAGGGTTAATATTTAGAAATAGCTTTCAGGAAGTACAAGAAACTAGTAGTTAGAAAAATAAGTGTAAATAAATATCCAATTACCAAAAGGAGAAAAAAATAGAATACTTAAGATAAATTTAACAAGAATGATGAAAAACCTACATAGAGCTTTAAGATTTTATTGAAACTTAATAACAAAATTTATAAAGATGAATAAACATAACATACATCTATATGGAGAGTCTATTAGATATAATAGAAGTAGATCCTTCCAGCATTTTAGAAAGTAAGTTTTATTGGAACAGCTTTAGAACTGAATATTTTAAAATGCCAATTCAGAGACCATACAACAGCCTTCCTTTATTATTAATAGTTGGGATCAGATTTTTTCCTTTGGGATATCCAAGCA
Organism: Heterocephalus glaber; assembly: GCF_053883595.1. NCBI lineage: Eukaryota > Metazoa > Chordata > Mammalia > Rodentia > Bathyergidae > Heterocephalus > Heterocephalus glaber. The sequence goes on along the minus strand of NW_028258324.1, from coordinate 6,523,930 downwards.
CACATCAAGAGAAATCTCTTTTGGTAAAATTTTGCAGGTACTTCTAGGCAATCCCAACACCAGTGAATTGAAATCATTTTCACAGTTTTTGGTTATGGTTTCTTAATTTAAAACTAAATAAGACAATCCTGTGTAATAAGCATAATACTTAGCAAATTATTTTGTTTGGAACAGAATTGTGACATTAATCTTTTCATTCTTTTTCTTTTCTTTTTTTTTGGTACCAAGGATTGAACTCAGGACCTTGTGCTTGAAAGGCAGGCGCTGGAACCACTGAGCTAAATCCCCAGCCCCTATCTTTTCATTCTTTAAAAACCTGAAAATATAAGAAGTTACACAAGAGTAATTTCCTAAGAAGGATTGTTAAACAGTGAAATGATTATGAATGAAGGTAATTTTTCCACAATTCCCCATCTTTGCCCCCTCCTTTTTCAATCTTAAAGGAAAAGTCTAAATTTTTCACCTCTGTAGACAGTTCAGAATCCATTCCCATTGCATTTTCACCTATACCGCTGTGTGGCACCAACTCCCATGACCTTCATGTCCAAACTAGGTAACAATTTTTTGCATTTACCTTATCAGAGTTTGATGATGTGTTCTTTGACACTTTTCCATTCACTTCTGTGATATCAAGTTACATGGTCCTTGTGCTCCCTCTCCATTCTCTTCTCACTAACTTTCGGAGACAACCCTTCTTTTATGTGCCTTGTAGATCTTCACCCTCTGTTTTTTGTTTGTTTTTTGTTTTTGGTACCAGGGACTGAACTCAGGACCTTCCAGTTGCGAGGCAGGTGGCGGAACCACTGAGCTAAATCCCCGGCCCCTCACCCTCTGTATTTGAGTAGCAGTCCTACAAAGTCACGTACTATTTCTACCTGATTACTCTTATATCATGCATCTCCAGTCAAACCACTTACCTAAATATCAAATGCATCAAAAGATGTCTATTGGATATCCCATAGGAATTATTAAAAACATTCATGTTTACCTTAAGTCATGTATCCAGTCTCATGTTCTGCTCATCAGTGTTGGTGCCATCCTTTATTCCAACTGAAACTCAAGCCAAACCCCTCAGTCTAGCCCAGCCCTCCAAGCCCCTCCTCTAGTCATGCAGGAGCCATCCCCTGTCTGTGTGCGCCCTCTTCATCCCCACTGCCATCCCTTGCTTCCAGGACCCTTTCACACTCCACCTGTACTCCACGCTTTCCCAACTGTGTTCTGGCTTTTGTCTACTCCACTATCCATCCTTTTATCTGAGATTTAAGGTATCAGGCTGATGCTGCCTCTGTCTTGTCTGAAATTCTGAATTCCGAGCAGCTTTCAGAATAAAGTTGAGGGTCTTCTTAGTCTGTCTCTCAAAATTTTGCCTCTATAGCATCATCTTCAGTGACTACTCCAGTCACCGTGTGCATAGACCTAAGTCACGGAATACTCCACACATAGCACCACTGCTTTCCTTAGCTGGCCCACTTCTTCCAAGAGGGAGAGATGTAGTCTCTGTCTTCCAAAAAATAATGTTACTATTACTGTTCCAGGAAAAAGAACTGAATTTCCAGGTTTATTGGGTCTCACACTTGTCTGGCAGATCCCCTATAATTGTTAATTTGTTTCTCTGTCTTGTTCACTAGCGACTAGACTGTATGTACATTCTTGAAGGAAGAGGCATATTCTATTGTTTTCTTGCAATCTGGAACATCATATAGCACTCCGAACCCATCAATCCATTCACCTTTCTATTCTGTTCTGTTATCTATCCAGGAATGATCTCCAACAGGGATGAAATAATATGCTTTATTTTTTGGTTTTCTCTATAAAGTTTTCATGTGATACAGAGGGAAAAAGTAGAGAGATTTTGATTGTCCTTGAAAACAAGGTGTAAACTGGAAGTTCTGTCTAGAACAGTGGTGCTGAACCTACAGCAGGCATGTTATTGTATTTTTCTTTTAAGACAAAAGATGCTAATGTATGAGTAGTTTTTTCTAAACTAAAACCTCATATTCAGGTTCAATTGCAGTGTTGGCACTCTGCAAGAAGTAAGTGGGTTTTGAGTTGCAGTTTGACACTTGGTCTCTAAAAGGTTCACCATCATGTTCTAGAAGCCTGCTTTCCATGTTTCCTCCAGACATCTGGACACTGAGATGGAGGAGATTCTGAAAGGTCATTTCTTATGAAGTCACCCAAAACACATATAAGCATGATAAGAGTTGTTTTAAGAACCTCCAAAATAGGGCCGGGGATTTAGCTCAGCGGTTTTGCAGCCTGCTGGGCAAGCACAAGGACCTCAGTTTGATTCCTGGTACCCAAAAAAAAAAAAAAAGAACCTCCAAAATAAAAGATCTTTTGGATGGATGTACCATATTTCCTCCAAAAAAGACCTAATCAGAAAATAAGCCCTAGTATAATTTTTCAGGATGCCTATAATGTAAATCCTACCCCCAAATAGGTCCCAGGTAAGACTGTCAGCCAGATGGATGCATTTAGTACGTCCACTGCAACACATAACAGACATGTTGAGGTATAAAATACTATTGTATTACTATATAAATATTATTGACACTAGTACTTAAAATAAATAATATAAATTATAATTAAGTGCATGTATTTGTAAATATACAAGTATGTGCCATTGGACAAGAGGTAAACACCTATGTAAATAGATGAACTCAAGACTTACCTGCACTGCTGAATGACACATCGGAATGTAGATACAATTCAGGAATAATGTGTACCCTTGATAATGACCAGATGTGGTTGAGTCTAATATGAATCTTCATAATTCAATATGCTGTGTTGTAACAGATGTACTTAATGTACTTGTGTGAAATAAAAAAATGTTTTCTGAATTTTGATCCCTGCAATTTTTTGTCACTTTTGTGTGGACCATCATTCTTTACTGTCATTTTTGTTGCCGCTCCTGTCCCTTAAGTCTTCAGTTAACACCTAATTTAGTGGAAACTCTGGGAAGCCTAGCCTGCAAGAGGTCATGAGTCAGGTGAAGAATTCTTGGGATAAAAATCTTTGACAGCTGTGTTCACAGTGCACTATGAACAGAGTACATGGACAAGTGCTCATTCAAGGAGACCTCTATTGCTGGACCTGAAAGATTAGGGCCAATGGTTCTATAGGAAATGAAGTTGCAAGAAATTCAGGCTGGAATTTGGTGTCTGGAGAGTTATGATGATGTTCCAGAAGAAGATGCCATGACTGTAGTTCAGTAAATGTAGATTTTTGTACATGAATAAGTGAATAAATGTATTGTACATGAATAAATGTAGATTGTTGTACATGAAAAAATAAGCCATCCCCTGAAAATAAGCTCTATTGCATCATTTGGAGCAAAAAGTAATATAAGATTCAGTCTTATTTTGAGGGAAATACAGTATACATACAAGGCCTTGTCATTAGCAAATCAGAAAGTACTCACTTCTGCTTCCTATGCACAAAGTTCCAAATTGGAGTTTGTGCCTGATTGAATGGGGCTCAAATTTCATTGAATGGTTACCCAGATAAATGATCTATTCAACTACTACTAGTTGGATAAAAGATTTTGTTGATTGCTCCTAAAGGAGAGAAAATTGTCTTAGCACCTTTAGACATCAGGTGAAAGAATTTCCTTGATTTGACACCAATCACAGCCACAGAATTAAAAGAGAAGCGTAGGACATTGAAAGGGCATGGGCATTTGCTAAAGGTCAGATCCTCATTGGGTTTTATGGGTAAAAGGATTGACTTGTATTCTGATCAAGGATCTCTGTGAAATGGAAGCTAGATATAGCCTTTAATTCCCAGAACAACACAGTGAGATACACATTATTAACCATATTTATCAATCACAAACAGATTCTTGGGGGCATTTACCCATAAATCACTTAGTTAATAAGAGGATAAGATGGGAATTGATCCTTATTCTATCTGACTCTAAGGACTGAGGTCCCAGCCACTCTGTTTGCTGCCCAGGTACCACTGAGAATGGTGCCCAAACTCTTATATTCATGCGTCAGCCCTGGTGGGAGTCTATAGACTTCATGCAGGATGCTGGGACTAGAGAAAAGCTCAAATAGGGCTGGAGGTCTTTTGCTCACATTGAGTCTGTCACATAGCCCTTGGCACACACAACTGCTGTCATGTTAGGTAAAGATAGAATGGAAGTGTTTATAGAGTGCAAATGAACACTATCCTTTGCATCTTTCAGAAGGGACTGCACTAGGAGTCTAGGATGAATGGCTGGGACACGGCATGACAGGCCAGACATGACAGGCAGATCTTCTCACACTTAAAAGGGATCCTGATCACTTTTTGTCTTTTATTTGCATGGGGGTAAAATCTAGCACAAACCCACAGCCAGTAAATATCAAGGTGAGAAGAAACAAGGTGATTAAATGCTTGGCTCCTGTAAGAGTTAGATATGAGCTTTATCTGAAAACCTAACAATCCAGAGGCCAGCAAGTGTGAGCTAATGCAAGGACAGATCCTAAGACACCTAAGTAGATGCCATCTTAACAGTGCTAGTCTGTAAGACAGACTTTAACCTTACTTTCTAATGCTTCTCCATGTAGCCTATACTCCAACCACACTACCATTTTATGCTTCACAAAACTCCCCTCAACAGCTCTCTTTATAGAAGCTGGTTCCTTTTCCTGGATGTCTGCCTCTCTCTCTCTCAGTTATCTGGAAAATCCCTCCCTATCCTACAAAGCCTAACCTACTTATCTCCTCATTTAACACTATCCCTTATCCCATCACTTTGCCTTGGTGTGTTAGTCAGCTTTTTGTTGCTATGACAAAATACCCAATGTAACCACTTTAAAGGAAAAAACATTATTTTGGCTCACGGTTTCAGCCCATGGTCAGCTGGTTCCATTACTTTTAGGCCTGTGGCAAGGCAGAAATATCATGGCAGAAGGGCATGGTAGAGGAAAGTTGCTGACCTCATTCATGGAGGCCAGGAAAAGGAGAGGGAGCAAAGGGGAGGGTACCAAAGGAGAGAGAAGGAGAGGAGAGTGCAGGGGACAAAATCTAGCCATCAAGGAGATGCTCCCACGATCCACTCCCACCTCCTAACAGCTCATGCAGCTATGAACTCATCAGTGAATCCATCCATTGATGGACTTAGTACCCTCATAATCTGATCACTTCCCAAAAGCCCCACTTTTCTTTTTTTTTTTCCTTTGGTACCAGGGATCAAAAGTTCCACCTTTGAGCATTGCTGCTATGTGGACCAAGCTTTCAACACAATGAGGCTTTTGGGCAACATTTCGGATACAAACTATAACACTTGGTATAATTCTATTTTAACATTCAGCACAATTATTTGTTGACACAAGCTTTTCAGGAGACTACATGTATTTGAAATGGTCTGTCTTGGATTCACCCTTTATCCTAGTAGGGCCTGACACACAGAAGCACTTATGGTAAACATTGGTCAAGTTAGTAAAAGGAGTAACTAATGGAGTCTTAAACTAAAAATTATGCAGGATGATGAAACCTGATGATCGATACAAGTGACCTATTGTTATATCCATATTATATCCTTGATTATAATAGTGACTCATATTCATTGGGCATAAAATACTTCTGTTAAATTAGGTAATGTTAATACAATATAGTAGTAATAAACACTTATTTAATACTTAACAGTGCAGGTAATATTCTAAGCACCTACATGTATTAGACCATTTAAATTTCAAAACATCTAATAAGGTAGTTATTATTACTATTCTTATTTTACAATGGAGAAAAGTGAGGCACAGAGATTAAATAAATTGCTCAAGATCACACAGCACTAAGATACAAATCAGGAACTTAAACTCTGGCTTTGGACTCTATGTCGTTGACTATAATATTATACTTTATAAAGACAACAGAAGTTCTGCTTCATTTTCTAAATTTGCATTGAACAATTCCAGTCTTTCTTATTATTACACATGCCACTACTGATTATTTCCCTATGAAAACAAATGTTTAAGGAATGATTAGAGCTCTGACTGATACTCGTGTTTTGGATCTAGTTCTCCTTTTCTTTTCCTAGGCATTAGGATACATCCTTAAGATAATCCAAACAAAGGGAGAACAAAAGAAGGTACAAAAGAATATACCATTCCTTTCAAAGCTCTTTCTTCCTTTTCATAGTGCCATGAATTACATTTCTTTATATCATCATCATGTATTGGCTAGATTGGCAACATGCAGAACACCTCAATACTGTGTAAGTTAATAAGCCTTCTGAACACCATCAACAGAAATCACATTTCTTTTTCTAAGTGTATAACCTAAGGAAAATTTGTAATTAGAAGACACTCATATTATTCCACTGGAGTAGCTGGTCTTTGGGCACTATAAAGCAAGGAGACCTCTGGCAGTGGATTTATAGAGCCAGTAAAGAATAACTCTCTCTTGCATATCTGATTGTGTTTGTCTCTGTGGTTTTTCTTCGGAAACAACAATTTTGAGATCCCATTCATCAAGTGCTGAACATAGAAAATTCTACACATCTTTGAAACAGCATTTTCACTGGGTAGTCCAAAGGTATTTCATGAAAATCAACCAAAGAAAGAAAAATCATGCTTTCTAGCCAGCCAAATGGAAGAGGAGACTGGAGAGAAAGGATTCCTCCTAACTCTTGCAATGCCAAGAGGTTGAATGATTTATGGGTATGATCAGTGTTGCCAAAGCCATATTAAAGGGGTCTTTCTCATAGAGGTGCACTACAGAGCAAATGGAAATGTTATTAGAGTAACAGCCACTTGAATGCAATTTTGGATCCTAGAGCAAAAGAAATACCAAGACCTTTGGATTTCAATCCACCTACAACCTAATATTTTATATAAACAGATGAGATAATCACCTGATATATGTTTTCCTTGATACTTATTGTTAGTTTTTTAAATTTCAATTTGTGGTGCCAGCAGACTTTTAATGATTCAAAGATGTGAATGCAAAATAGTTATTCATCAATTTAGTTCTGCTATGAAATTATAAACTTCTCATGTATTTTTAGGGAGTATTATGCTTTCATTAATATTGGGAACAAATATCTTCATCAGCAGTCATAAATGTACTTTAAAATATTATGTCATGTGATACAAGTTTATGCAAATATCTTCTTGAGTGTTGTGCCACTGCCAACTTTAATGGACACAAAGATATGAATTCCCCTTTCCTCCAGTGTTAGTGGAAGGTGCAGTTTCCAAGTGCACCTTATTCATTCATTTATTGCTTGATTCATTATACACATATGCCTGAAGATCTGCTATGGCCAGGCACTGTTATTCTGGGCTCTGTAGATACAATATAATCAAGACAACATCCCTCACAGAGTGTACAATCTAGAAAAAGAGACAGATGATAATATACACCAATATACCAGACAGACCAATAAACATATACTATGATCACAGGTAGGTAAGGGACAGATCACATAGGGCCTTGCTACTCAAAGTGTGGTCCATGGATGGTCACATCAGCACCACTTCAGAGCTCATTGGATGTGCAGAATCTCAGGGTCTGCCCTGGAACCACCACCTCAGAATCTGCATTTCAACAAATTCCATAGGTAGCTTTTATGCACTTAGAAGTTGGACAAGTGCTGTTGGGCAGGCATTCCTAAGCCTTGGTACATTTAGAGTCACCTGGGAAAAAATTTTAATTATCAATGCCATGGCCTTCTTTCCAGAGATGGTGATAAAAGTGTTCTTGGGAAGGGCCCAGTGGTGAAATGTTTACAGCCCCCCAGGACATTGTCACATGTGGGCAGGGTGAGGACCACTAAAATAGGCTGTAATATGGGTGTGATTGGAAGCTCCAAGAGACTTGTGATCTGGCAATGATGGAGCCTGATTATGTCAAGGAGGAATTCTCAAACCCAGCTGAGCAGCGAGGCAAAGGGAGCGACAAATGTGTCTAACAGAATGATGCCCTGCACTTAAAGATGGGAACTGGGATGCAATGTGGTTACCACACTGAGCACTGGAACCAAACCTATTGCACTGATGATGATGATGATGATGATGATGATGATGATGATGATGATGATATAACCTATTATACTTTGTTGTTCACAGGCAGGAAATAATTCCACTTTCAGGGAAGAAATCATAAAAACATCCACACTAAAGCTAAGATCAAGGCCAAATGCAGTCAGTCACTTTTTCTCTCATTACATACATTACATACCTGGGGACCTTTAATTCCCAGAGTTCCTTTTTCTCCTTTTGCACCAACTTCTCCTCTTGGGCCCTAGATACATAGAATTCAAGCGTTATTTTCTTCCTAAAAAAGAACACTGGGATGCTAACTTGAATATTAAAAGTAAAAGTGTTAAGTCAGTGACAGGGGGAGAAATTGGAAGAGGGGTACAATTATGCCTCTGGTTCTTGACTTTTTCAAACTCTCCTGATGTGTGTGGGGATATCATAATCCAGCGAAAAATTTAGGTGATTGGGCATTTGCAAAGGGACTGGGGCTTGGAAAAATGGTGGATAATTGGTTGCGCTTTGGGGAACTGCTTCCTTTTCTTTTCTTTCTTTTTTTTTTTGTTTAAAGTACTGGGAGGCCTGAGCTACATCCTCAACTCTTTTTATTTTGAGATAGATTCTAAGTTTCCCAGGCTGGCCTTGAAGTTGTGATCTTCATGCTTCAGCCTCCCAAATAGTTGTTATTACAGGGCATGCCACCGTGCCTGACTCAATATTGTTTTCTAATTGTCCTCAACATCTTCATACTCTGAATCTGTAGCAGACACCTTTGCCCAGTATTAGCGGGCTATATTGGCACAAGCTTCTTGCCCCTCCATAATTTGGCTATTTACATTGGAAGTAGCAGAGCTTGGCTGAGTTCACTCCCAGTCAAGGTCAACTGACTCCAACTAAATTCTTCCCCTCTGGATTAACGATTTGTTCTCTTCTGCAAAGATGTGCTTGTTCCCTCATTCTACAGTCCTACCTGATTGATACCTGTTATCAGCAGGTGTCCCAAGGCCTGCCTAGTTTCCCTCCTTCCCACACTTGTAATGAATAAACACTGAATGTCCTGGGAGTTCTTTGTCTTGGCTGCTCAGAGCAGCTTAGATGAGCCCAAGTCTCTGTCTCTGTGTTTCTTTTAATTCCCACTTTCCTATCTCGTGGACATCATACTGGCTCACAGGAGGCCAGGAGGACCACTGCAGGGCTCTCTGGGAACTCCCATTACCCTTTCTCTATGTGAATCCATACATTTCTTAGGTTAAAAAGAAAGATATCCTTAATTATCTAAACCTGAAATCATAATATTGAAATGTTTCCTATTCAATAACTACTCTAAAGCCTCATCATAAAAAAGATATGGCACATGGCCAGATGAAATACAGATATTTCTACTTTTGCAATATCTGTTGCCTCTTAGCTATGGCTTCTGTGTTTTACACAGAGAAACCATGCTGCATCTGGGTTTTGCTTCTCCTTTTAAATTATGTTGTGAGAAAGAAGTAAGGGTTAATAAAATGGAAAAAAGGCTGCTGTAGTATCATTTGTTTAGCATGAAATAAAAGCAGTCTACTGAGATGTTTCCTCACAATCCCAGTGGCAAATATTTCTCATTTAAAAGTAAGAAAAGAGCACTTCTCAGCTGGCAAGTAGCAGCAACAAAAAGCAATCAAGCTAGAGAAAGATAAAGATTCAAGGGGAAGACTGTCTTACTGCTTGGAAAGCTTGGTACTATTTGGATAAAATTTCTCTTCTGATGTTTAAGGGTATTTTTCTCCACTTCAAAGCACTGAGCTGCCAACATATAATGCTTTCCCTTTTTTTTTAACTGCGTAGTTTAAAACTTTGAAAATAGCAGAACCATGGATGGTCCCTGATTTATAATGCTTTTAAAGCTAAGTTTGAGGGGGAAAGAAAATGCCTTTTTTTATGGCCTGACTTCTTTCTTTCATCTCAGCATTTGCATTTGTTCCTTTCCTTTCTCATTATTAATTTAGGCTACATTTTGCCCTCCCTGGCACATACTTCTTCATCTGTGATCAGTGTAAAGAGCCAACTATGGCTTGTTCCTTGCAAAGGAAAAAGGACTGGAGGCAGCTCCCTTGAGAAGCCAGCTGGAAAGGACTGGCTGAGTGCCACACTATAGATCACCCTGCTGAATGCTCCAGCTGTATTTGGAACAATTCTTTCCTAGAGCAGAGCCAATTTTTCAACATCATGGCCATCCAAATATGTAACACAGAGCTATTACTGTGCTAAACTGACCACAATTCCCAGATTTGAGGCTCAAAATTTTCCTTGGCTTACGGTCTTCCTGGATTACCCTAACGACCCTGAACTCAACACACAGGGACTGCTGCCAAGGTTGCTTATTCTCATTCCACTTCTTTCTTGACTGGGGACAAAGCTTAGGTAAAAGAGACCAAGTGCAGCACAAGTCAACTATGTTGCTTCCTTACTACCCTGAAAATACTTTACGCACCTGCAATTCTGCAAGGTGTTTTGAGGGTTTCAATCAAGGGTTCAGACTTCCACATCCAGATTCCTCTGCATAGTCTCATACCCTGCTTGACTTTGATACATACCTGAGGGCCCTTAAGTCCCAAGGAACCTTCGAGCCCATCTGGGCCTGGGATGCCTGTATTTCCCTGTAGTGAGAATCAACCTATTAATACTGTTTCCTGACAATTTTGTTTTCTTATGCCCCAGATTATAAACATTTTTTCAATTACAATGGCAATGAAGGATCTTTGAAAAAAATGTACAAAATGAGAACAGAAATAAAAACCTAGAATATCATCAGGCAGAAGTAACCACAATCAACACATTGGTGTATTCATTTTCAGACTATAAATGTATATGCACATGTTCATATTTATACACATTTTTCAATAAAATGGAAATTATGTCATATCTATCTTGAGTATACGACCTGAAACTAACTCACAATTTACCTCACAATTTCTTCAAACATCTTCAGGTATCTTACAACATTAAATTCGTATTCAAATAGATGAAATGTCTAAAGATTGAAAATTAAACTTTCTCTTCCCATTGTTCTGAATTCCAGAAAGAGTGAGGAAGGATTTAAAAAGCTAAATTTAGACAACTATTAGGATGGCCTAGGTTTATGTCTCAATTGTTACAGGGTTGGATGTGATTAAATGTCCCTCACTGATATGGATTCCTAGAAGTCAGAAATTTCTTAACACCTTTTTCTAATCACATTTCATTTATCGCATGCTATTTTGCTGATTTCTAACCTTGAAGTGTGTTATAGTCTAAATGTGTATGAACCACCTTGCTCCTATTGATGTGCTGAAATTGATGACCTACGCACTGGTATTAAAAGGTGGGACCCTTGGAAAGTGATTAAATTATGAAGGCTCCACCCTCATAATTCAGATGAGAGACTTTATAAAGAGCTCAAGGAAGCTGTGAGCCCTTTCCACCATGACAGGATGCAACAAGAAAGCACCACGTTTGGAGCAGAGGACCAAGCCCTCACTAGATGTTAAATCTGCCCATGCCTTGATAGTGAACTTCCCAGCTTCTTGAACTTTAAGAAATAAAAGTCTGTAGTTTATAAATTACCCAGTTATAGTATTTTGTTACAGCAGCAAGAACAGACTGAAACAATATGTATGTGTGTGTATGTGAAGGGGGTGTACATCTGCGCAGATGGTAAACTTTCTTTTATGAAAGTGTCTATTTTACATTTACTCAGATTAGCTAGGTATAAATTTTTTTTTTTTTTTTTGTACAGGGGATCGAATTCGGGTCCTTGCGCTTGCTCAGCAGGCGGCGAAACCACTGAGCTAAATCCCTGGCCACAGCTAGGTATAAAATTTTAGGTTCTTTTTTTTCCCTCTGCATCTTTAAGATATGGCTCTATTTTTCTCCAGAATGTACTATTGTTTAACACAAGTCTGCTGCAATGTAATTGGTTGCTCATTTCATGAGTAAAATTATTTTTTCTCTCTGGTGATATTTAAAGTGTCTTTTTTTCCTTAACCTTTTTGGAGTCTCATCAAGATGTGATTGAGAGTGGATTACTTATCCACATTAATTTTTAATCTGAAGTTGTGATTTTTTTTTTACAGAATTGTAAGTTACAATTTCTTTTTATTAAATAGTGTAGGTTCATGAAGCACATATAACACCAGTACGTGCAAAAGAGATGAAAAGGCATTTGATATAAATTTTGAAAAATTCAGAATATTCAATATATTGAGACTATCCATTGTATTTTCCTGGTTTATATGAGGCCTTTTTTTTTTTTTTTGTACCTGGGATTGAACTCAGGACCTTGTGCTTTCAAGGCAGGTGGCAGAACCACTGAGCTAAATCCCCAGCCCTATATGAGGCTTTATACATAATAAGGTTTAAGAGTTAATTTAACAAAAATCTAAAAGTTTACCCACAGAGTTATTAGTTTGAATGTCAAAGTTAGATTTAACCACAATGGAGTTAAATATTTTGGTCATTAATTTTTAATGGTTCTTTTATTGAAGGAACCCACACTTTCATTTTCTTAATTTGAATTCTTAAAATTATAGCCCAAACATTTAAAAACATTTAACTTTATAACCAATATCATTAAAAAGCAATAACTCTTTAGGCTGAAAGGACTTTATAGAACATTTGTTTTCCATTTCTTTGCTATGACTTGGAATATTTATCATTTGGATATAAGAAAAAAAAGTCATTGGGAGACCCCTGGTCACTCTACACCGGCAGCCCGCTCCCCACTGCGGTCATGGTACAGATGCTATGCCATGTGGCATCTGAATCTGCACAGCAGAGGTGCCAAGGGGGAACATAAAGGCCATGGCTATGAGCCCCAGAAGATAGAGCAGAAGTGAACAACAGAGAGGGCCTTTCTGGCGCTCCTCAATGAAAAGTGAAGCCCACTGGGAAAGTGAAGAAAAACTCTTCAATAAAAGCACACTGGACCATTGTGGTTGGTAAGTTGGTGGGATCAGTACTTCCCATAGAAACCTGGGCTTGCATAGCAGGGAGGAGAGCAGCTGGAACCTGCAGTACAACCTTGCAGAGTTTAATCCTGCAGGAAGTCAGGGACCTCAACTTGGACCTTGCAGCCAGAAATCAGTCTGAATCTCAGTAGACTACAGCTGGCATGCTGAGACTAATCAACTTAGAACTGCACATTGCTACCCACATTGCCTACCAGGACAGCAGAGACACATCCTGAGGGAGATCTTTTTGGTTTGTTTGTTTTGTTATACATATTTTTTTCTTTTCTTTTCTTTTTTTCTCTCTATACCTTCTGGCTCTATATTTCTCTCCCTCTTTGTTCCTGTTCCTGTCCCATTCTGAATTTTTTCTCTCTCTCTGTCCTCTCAACTGTCACTTTTATAGGAAGGTGAATACAATTTCTAGCTTCCCTATTGTTGTCAGTTAGTTCTGTACTTGTCTCTGTTCTTTTGCTCTGTCTTCTCCTGTCTTCAACAGATCTCCACAATTTGCATAATCTTCCCGTGTTCTCTAGCCTCACCTCTAACCTTTCCCTCTCCCTCTATCTTTCTACCCCTCCCTCCCCAACCCCTGCTAAATCCTTATCCTGAAGGGTAAATTTGCCATATTGAAGGGTTTACTTACTACAAACATATTTTGGGCTGTCCCTAGATTTTGATCTAGCTCCTGCAGTTAAAGGTGACAGATTAACTGCTACCACAAATTGTCATTATCTAAGCTGTGTTTGATGCTGATTGTGTCAATTGGGCTAAGGTGTTGTGATTGATCTAATCAGTTGTCCTTCCTGGTATACTGAAAATGAGAATGCCTTAGAGTCATTAGACTCAAAGACTAAAAAGTCTAGCTATACCTGGAAGATATCTCTGAGAAGCAATCACTCCATAGGGGCTCTAAACATCAGTAATAAAGATACTCAAAATGAGAAATATTGGAGTATCAGCCCAGGAATTAAAGCAAAAAACAGCACCAATAACAGAATTAAAAACGAGAAGGCACTTTGGCAGGACACAAACACAGACTTCCAACTCACCAAAGGCAAATTCTGGGGTAAACAAGGTAGAAAAATATGATAATCAACCACCTGGACACCCTGAACTGATAGCACAGGAAGGAACAAAACAGATGAACAAGGCTCTAGAAAAATTTAAAACAGAAATAATTTCCCAGATAACTACAGAGATGGTGAGCAGAGTGAAAGACATGATTAGAGGCTCTAGAACAGAAACAGATAAAAAAAATAGATGAGCTCAGAACCACACTGGAATCCATAAATGCCCAGCATAAGAAAGAAATGGAATCCATGAAACAGTTTCAAAGAGATATCCAGGAGATTAAAAACTCCATTGAAAGTATCCACAGCAGATTGAGCAAATGTGAAGATAGAATATCAGATAGAGAAGACAGGGTCGTGGTTAGTGACCATGAAAACAGAGATTTCTTCAAAATGGTAAGGGACCATGAGAAATCAGTCCAGCAGCTGTTAGATGATGCAAAGAAGAATAACATAAGACTGATAGGTGTCCACTAAAAAGCAGGAGAAAGTACAAATGACATAAAAAATTGTTCATAGAAGTAATAGTAGAAAACTTCCCAGACAGATGTAAAGAATTTGACATACAGATAAGCGAGGCACATGATAAACCAAATAACCACTAATACAATTGTAGTGGGGGACCTCAATACTCCACTGCCACAAATAGACCAATCATCTAGAGAAAAAATGAAAAACAAAATTCTAGAACTGAACCAAGCTTTTGAACAAATGGATTTAATAGATCTCTACAGAGTGTTCCACCACACAAAATCAGAATACACATTCTTTTCAGCTGCACATGGCTCATTCTCCAAAATAGATCACATGCTAGCTCATAGGGCATGTTTAAGTAAATGCGAAATAACTGAAGTTACCCCCTGTATATAATCAGACCATAGTGCAATAAAATTGGAGATCAATAGCATAAGAAACTGCAAAACCCCCAGAAACACATGGAAATTGAATAACACTCTCCTAAACAACCAATGGGTTACAGAGAAAATTAAAGAAGGAATTAGACAATTTCTACAAGTAAATGATAATGCCAGTAGAACATACAGGAACCGATGGAAGACAATGAAAGCAGTTTACAAGGGAAATTCACAGCAGTGAATGCCAATATTAGGAAAACAGAGAGATGTCAAATAAACAATCTAATGTTGAACCTCAAGCTCCTTGAAAAAGAAGAACATGACAAACATAAAGCTCATACAAGAGAGGAAATTATAAAGATCAGACCAGAAATCAATGTAATAGAGACTAAGAGAATGATACAAAAAAGTCAATGAATCAAAGAGTTGTTTTTTTGAAAGAATAAATAAATTCAATAAACCCTTAGCTAACCTTATCAAAAAAAGGAAAGAAAAGGCTCAAATCCATGCAATTAAGAATGAAAAAGTTGAAGTCACAACAGATCCAACAGAAATCCAGAAGATCATCAATACCTACTTTGAGAACTTGTACTCTAATAAAATGGAAAACACAGAAGAAATGGACAGATTCCTAGATACATACGAATTGCCAAAGTTAAATGAAAAAGATACAAAATTCTAAACACTCCAATTACAATTAGTGAAATTCAAAACGTAATTAAAAATTTGCCAACAAAGAAAAGCCCAGGCCCTTATAGCTTCACTGCTGAATTCTACAAGATATTTAGAGAAGAAATATCACCATTACTCTTTAAAAATTGAAAAGAAAGCAATACTTCCAAATTCATTCTGGGAAGCAAGTGTTACTTTGATTCCAAAACCAGGGAAAGACCCAACCCAAAAAGAGAACTACAGGCCAATCTCCCTAATGAACATAGGTGCAAAAATCCTCAACAAGATACTGACAAACAGAATACAGAGGGTCATCAAGAATATCATACACCCTGACCAAGTCGGATTTATCACAGGGATGCAAAGATGGTCCAACACATGTAAATCAATAAATGTAATACACTGTATTAACAGAGGCCAGGACAAAAACCGTATGATCATCTCAATTGATGCAGGGAAAACATTCGACAAAATTCAACACCCATTCATAATAAAAACCCTGCAGAAAATTGGAATAAATGATCTTTATCTGAACTTGATTAAGGCTATATATGAAAAACCAATAGCCAACATCATACTAAATGGTCAAAAACTGAAAACCTTCATGCTAAAATCAGGAACAAGACAAGGATGTCCACTATCACCACTCCTATTCAATATAGTACCGGAAATATTAGCCACAACATTAGACAAGAGAAAGAAATAAAAGGAGTAAAAATAGGATGGGCCAGGGATTTAGCTCAGTGGTTCTGCCACCTGTCTTGCAAGTGCAAGGTCCTGAGTTCAATCCCTGGCACCAAAAAGAAAAAAAAAAGAAAAAGAAAAAGTAAAGATAGGAAAGGAAGAAGTTATACTATCATTATTTGCTGATGATATGATACTCTACATAGAAGACCCAAAAAACTCCGCCATAAGACTTCTAGACTTAATTGACAGATTCAGTAGAGTAGCTGGATACAAGGTCAAAACTCAAAAATCAATAACCTTCTTGTACACAAATAACAGACTCATTGAGAGAGAAATTAGGGAAACAATTCCTTTCACAATAGCATCCCAAAAAAATGAAATATCTGT
Organism: Heterocephalus glaber; assembly: GCF_053883595.1. Taxonomy (NCBI): domain Eukaryota; kingdom Metazoa; phylum Chordata; class Mammalia; order Rodentia; family Bathyergidae; genus Heterocephalus; species Heterocephalus glaber. The sequence goes on along the minus strand of NW_028258324.1, from coordinate 6,507,323 downwards.
GAATCAATCTAACGAAGGAAACAAAAGACCTCTACATTGAGAAGTACAGCACTCTGAAAAAAGAGATCGAAGAGGATATAAGAAAATGGAAAGACATGTCCTGTTCCTGGGGAGGAAGAACCTACATAGTGAAAATGGCCATATTTCCAAAACTGCTATACAGATTCAATCCAATCCTGATTGAAATCTCAACAGCATATTTCACATATCTAGAGAAAAAAATCCAAAAATTCATTTGGAACAAGAAGTGACCCAGAATAGCAAAAGCAATTCTAGGCAACAGTGACATGGAAGGGGTATTGCAATCCCCAACTTGAAACTATACTACAAACCCACTGTGATAAAAATAGAATGGTACTGGCAAAGAAACATACTCGAGGATCAGTGGAATAGATGAGAAAATGCAGAAACAACTCCAGACATACTCAGTCACCTCATCTTTGACAAAGGAGCCAACCATCCTCACTGGAGGAAAGATAGCCTCTTTAATAAATGGTGTTGGAAAAACTGAATTTCAACCTGCCAAAGATTAAAACTCAACTCATAACTATCACTGTGCACTAAACTAAAATTGAAGTGGATTAAAGATCTAAATATGAAAACAGAAACACTAAACTTTTTGGAAGATAAGTTAGGTAGAACTTTTGAAGACATTGGCACAGGAAAATACTTTATGAACAAACTTCAGTTGCCCATGAACTAGCATAAAGAATCAACAATTGGGATCTCATCTTATTAAAAAGCTTCTACACTGCAAGAGAAACCACCAACAGAGCTAAAAGACAACCTACAATGTGGGAAAAAAATATTTGGCAACAGTACCTCAGACAAAGGACTACTATGTAGAATATATAAAGAACTGAAAAAACTCAGACCCCCCAAATATAAAGACCTCGTTCAAAGATGGGCATCTGAAATGAACAGACATTTCTTAGACAAAGAAGTAGAACCAGTAAATAAGCATATGAAAAAATGTTCAACATCACTGGTCATTCGAGAGATGCAGATGAAAACAACACTGAGATTCCACCTCACCCCAGAAAGAATGGCTCCTATCAAGAAATCAACAAATAACAAATGTTGGCGGGGTTGTGGGGAGAAGGGAACCCTTTTCTATTGTTGGTGGAGGTGCAGACTGGTGCAACCACTGTGGAAATCAGTATGGAGATACCTCAAAGAACTAGGACTAGAGGTCCCATGTGACCTAGCTATTCCCCTACTGGGTATCTTTCCAAAAGAATTAAAAGAATCATACCACAGCGATATATGTGTGCCCATGTTTATAGCGGCACAGTGTTTAATAGCTAAAGCTTGGAAACTGGATAAAGATGTGTTTTTTTTATAAAATGGAGTACTACTCAGCCATAAAGAATGAGAAACTAGAGACATTTAGAGCTAAATGGATGCATATTGAGGCCATACTCTTATGTGAAATTAATAGGACACACGTGTAAATACCGAATAGTTTTTCTGGTGTGAGAAACCGAAAGTGTAAATAATAATTAAAATGAATAATTCAGTGAGAAATAGGAAGAAAAGTTCCAATGGGGTAGAGAAAGTGGGAAGGGTAGGGGAAAGGAAAAAATGGAAAGGAAAAATTATGAGAAAAGGAAAAAGTGGAAACAAAGTCTTTGTAAATAGGGAAGGGTGGAGGGGTTGATGGGATGACAGGAAATGCAGAAAAAATAAGAACCAACATATATTATGTAAAGGTACAAGTATCCAAAGATAAATGTAAATGTATTGTATACTTAAAATGTACCAATAAAAGAATCTAAGGAAAAAAAAATCACTGACCTGTGGGCCTTTATGTCCTCTTCTGCCACGAGTTGTCTAAAGTAAAGGGGGGAAAAAGTAGATATTCTTAATTTAGAAAAAATCTTGCTTATATTTGACATAAAGTAGTAATGGGTACCTTAAGACACTGATCCAAACAATAGTTTCCATGGAAAACACTTGATTATCTATTGCACCATGAAAGTAATATGTTGCCAACTCTGAATTTCTACCCTAGGGTAACCGATAATTGAAATCATAGACACTTGAAACCTACAGATACTTATAAGTACAGGTTATGGTCAATAATTTGTCCTCCACTAAACTTACTAGAGCTGTATAGCAGCAGCATAATTGACTGATTTGAATTTTATTTCTTCTTATTTTTCCCAAACAGTACCAAGTAAACCAGAAATCAGGAACAGAATAGCCAAAAGGCAGAGGAAAAACTGGGGGAATTGACTCCTTGAACTTCATAATAGATTAAGTTCATAAATTCAAGATGGCCAACCTACTTTTATGTTTAAAAATCCAAATAATATGCTTACCTGTCAGAAATGAATCACCCCAAACATTCAAAACTTACTCAATTCAACATATGAATCTTATCAAAATTATGGTGTCATACAATCAGTTAGACTTTCTACTCAACCTAAGGTTAGGGGTCTAGGTATATTCTATATCAGTATTTCATAGATAAGTAAGTTAAGAGACAATGACATTTTATTATCTCATTTGAAATCATTTAGTAAGGTTATAGCAAAATTTATGTTCAGGATTTACAGTATCCAATAAACAGCAAAAAGCATTGTCCTTATGGAAATTTATTTGAGGTATTCTACGATGGGGTTAAAGTCTGTTAATTGTATCTTAAAATCTATTGTTATGAAAGTAACAAGACTGTGTTTGTGGAAATAGTTCTAGTTCTTTCAAACACTGATAAGGCATCTGAAGATGTAAGTCTAAATTTTCTCTGTCAGAGGGAAGAAGATGTTGCCACTCTTTTAGCACAAGGGTTTGTCTGTTTTTGTCTGTTACAATTCAATTCACTTCAGTCTCATTCAAAAAAATATGTACCAGTAACATGTACAAGTAAATATTTTCACTGAGAAAAATATTTGCTATCCTTTAAAGTACATTAGATGGCAATCATGAAGCATGAAGATCATACACACAGTTATGACCCTGGGAGACCTGCACTTTTTGGGTTTCAGAGAGGAGAGAGAAATAATGCCAATATTGACAGAGCAAAGTATGGGAAGTGCTGTAAGAATGAGGAAGATGGAGATGTAAGTTTCAAAGAAAGCAATTATCAACACAGAAAATCTCCCTGGAAAGAAAGTGTTTTGAAAATGGCTTCAGAGGATGGGTAGAACTCTTACAGGGTGAGGATATAAGAAGTCTTTCCAGTAGAGGGTACAACCTAGGTGATAAAGTAAAGGCAGGGAAACAGAAAGTGCATTTGGTGGAAACAATAAGGTCATTTGGGTCAAGAATGTGAGAAGAGAGGGAAGTAGTGGGGTTACTAGGTTGAAAAGCCTAGGCTGAAGGCTTTGTTGCACTACATTTAACAGAGGCCACTGGGACTCTTAGAGCATGAAATACACATGGTCAGACAAGACTTTACATGGATATGTCTAATTGCAACAGGAGGAACTGAAAGGAATGTTACATTCCAGCAAACTAAAGAGCTTCCAGCATAATTTAAGAAATGTAGAACAGACCTTCACATTCAAAAATATTTCTCTAGTTTTCTGTAAACACTACGTGTCAAAGAACTGGGTTAAAAGCCTGAGTCCCAGTTGGTCATTTTAAATCCACAGAGCCACCAAACAATCGAGCAATTCCTGTGCTCTATTTATCTATAATTAGCTCCAGATTAGATGGGCCATGTGGCCACCCCATTTGGGAACCTTCCTGGAAATCCACAAGCTATTCTCTTTCTCCTTATTTTCAATAAAAACTCTTTTAATCTCAAAAAAATTTCCTCTGGTTCACTGTCACAATGTTTGAAAAACCATTAAAAGACATTTATTCCCTTGTGTCTTTAAGGTTTGATTTTAAAAGGGCTTGATTAAAATGACTCAGAACAACATATATTTATTGAGTCCCTGCTTCTTCCAAGATATTGGATTGGGTCATAGTGAGCAAAATCTGGCTCTTGTCTCTAGTCAGGAATTTATAAGGCTAATGGAGGATACAGATTTGAGTCCACCAGTCACACAAATAAACCTATCTATTTAGAAACAGTCACTTAGCACATTTGCTAATGGCTGCTTAGGATTTAAACTCCAAGTTAAAGTCATGGGAGAGATACCTTGGCAGATATGAGAGACAGAAAGAAAAAGAAAGAAAAGGAAGAAAGGAAGAAAAGAAAGAAAGAAAGAAAGAAAGAAAGAAAGAAAGAAAGAAAGAAAGAAAGAAAGAAAGAAAGAAAGAAAGAAAGAGAAAGAAAGAAAAAGAAAAAGAAGAAAATTGAAGATGATTTTGCAATTTTATCTAACATTTTAAAATATTTTGCATGGGAAAGATGAGATCTCAAGTCTCAAGCATTTGCCCAAGGGCTGGTGACTGTCTGATAACACACATAGGCGACCTGATTTATGGTGAAAGCAAATGTGATTAGACATATCAAGAAGAAAAATCTCTCCAAAAGGACCCAAGAGGATGACATTGTAGAGCCAAAGATACTCAGATACTTGGTCACAGATGGTCTGACTTCTGGATGTTTATCAGGGCCTGATTTTCTGGATAGGCACAGACTGATTTGGGACAGAGAATCAACATGAATGAAGCAGGACATTCTTAATGATAAAACATCACATTAACATTGAATCATAATGACATGTCATTCACAATGATACTTGACTATCCTAGGGCACTTTCAGGTGCCTGTAAGTAGTGACAAGAGGAATGAAAGAGACAGAGCATAACTAACAGTGCTAGACTGGGTAGGCATGAAGCCATGCTTTGGTTTGAGGTTACAGTTGGTTCTCATTATCACTGGCACAAAAATGTACTCTAATTCTCAGCATAGTCTGGTTCAGAAAGAGCCAGAACTCCTATTTTCCCCACCTACACCCTAGGACAGTCTCCTGGTATAGACTGGTAACAACCCTGCAGGCTTGTCTTCCTCTACATCAGTGATCCTTAACTGGAAGAGGGGGTTGAGCCCTTCCTCTACTTTCCCATGAAGCATTTAGAAAAACCTAAAGACATTTCTTGTTGTCACAAATCAGGGGTGCTACTGACACCTAGGAGTAGAGGTCAGGGATGCTATTAACATCCGATAACTCAGAGGACAGTCCCCCACAACAAGAATGATTTGACTCATGCCAATAGTACTGAGATCGAGAAATCATGCTCTGTAACAGTATCCTGAGTCCCTTGAAAGAAAAAAAAAATCATGTCTTGAGTTTGTAGCCTTGGTAGTTAGTGGAGTTTCTGGTGCCTTACAGGTGTTCAATAAATATTTGTCGAATGAATAAAGGTCAGATTGGTTTATCTATTATTCACTTTTGGGCATGCCACATCCTAGCGTGGCTATCCTCCAATCACTTACCAGTTCAGCAGAATCTTATTGCTCTGAGGAGCCCTCAATGCTCCTATCTACCTACATTTTTAATATTTTGGTGGTGGTGGGGATCAAGCCAAGACCTGGAAGATACTAAGTAAGTCCTCTACCATGAGCTACATCCTCAGTCCAGTATCTATCTACATTTTGTAATTTTGCAGTGAATTGTATAGATTTTTCTTCTTTCTTAAAAGCTGACTTTACTGCTACTATAAAAATGATACATGCTCATTTTTTAAATAATTGATTGAAGAAAATACACAGAATAAAAATTTTTAAATTACCCCAAATCCTCTATATAGAAATAGCTATTATTAACATTTGGTAATTATGATTCCTGACATCCTCTTATGGCACTTTTACAGGTAGAATTCTAAATAGTGGTACTTTTGATTAAAAGGGGGTTATGCTATTAATGTTATTTAAAATTAAAATTTTACAATTTTACTTGAATAGAAGAAAAATTAAAAGGAACTAAAAGTCAGTTGATGATATTTCTACTGTTCCTTACATCTCTAAATTTTCCTTCTGTTGCTCCCTAAGCACAGCCGCCTGTTTGTTTCCTACACCTTCAATAGCCTTGCTAATTATTTGAACTTTTAAGGAACAATAGTGTTGTCTTCCTCTCTTTGAGACTTTGAAAAACCATTAACCAGGATTCTACTTTTTTCCTTAAATAATTAATTCCTCCTCAGAGTTCATTTGTCTTTTGGTCATGGCTTTTCTTCCCTTTCTCACAGCTTCTGATTATTAATCATCTGGTTGATTCATAAGGATTGGCAACATTTCTGATCATTAACCATATTTGAATAGAGGCATCTGTTTGCCTAAGAACTCATGGGGAGTTAGAGCTGGGATTGGGCCAGAGCGTTGACACAGCCACATTATCTCAAATACATTTTTATCAGATAGATTCTTTCTTTCACCTCAGGGCTACATCTTCCTCCAATTTTTGCCAATTAAGAGACTCCTCACCCAAAGCTCCCCCCTCCCCCAGTTTTTCTATATTGTGATGGTCACTATTGCTTTTCTCGTTGTCTGCAGCCTCCATGGCCTTGGCTGCTAGCTGCACATAACAAATGGAATAGTTTTCACTTCCTCATCCCTTCTGCCTCCTCTGCCAACGTGTTGCTTCGGAGATATTTCTTGTCCCTCTCAAAATCTATAGTGCTCCTAGGGTTTTCTCACTAGATCCTTCTGGACCCTGGAAGTTACTTTTATAGAACTCTGATGCTGGCTCAAGATCTAAATTCTATGTTTAGCTCTCCAAACTGTTCTTCATTGGGGTCCAAATTTAAGCATAGTTGCCCATTATTTGTCTTTATTTGTGACTTGAAGCTTCATTGTTTGCTTCCCTAGTTTTCATTTCTTTTGTTTTTGGTGAGTTACACAGGAGTGGAATAATATAGGAAACACACTGATTTTGCCATTTTTAAAAGCAGGAAGCCCTGCTTTTACCTCTGACTAACACAGCTGAATCTATAACCCAAGATGAGGCCCCATTTCTTGGGAGCTATGTGGTTTAAATAATACATAGTCATGCTGCATTAGCCTCTAGAGGGTATAAAACCATAAACTCACACACTCCTATCCCAGAATTTCCTGGATGATATTCTTTAAGTTGAAAATATTTTCCAGGGTATGTAAGCCTGCTACACCCTTTTAGAAAGTGAATGAATAGTAAATGAATTTTTATCTTTATATGCATTAAAATAGCATTAGTACAATGCTTTCCTAGCCAGCAAATTCTCTGTGTTTTAAATGTGGACTCTTGTCTTTTTTTCCATTTTCGCTGCCTTGCGAAGATGATGAGTATGTTTCAAAATCCAAAACTATTTTCTTGATGGAGCATGGCAGCCAGTTTTAAAACATGTTTTTGGAGGGAACTTGGAGGAGGATGGAGAATTAAATAATGAAAAAAAAATGCTGCAAAATGAGACAAGATAGGCTTAACTTAGACTCTAACACAGGTTAGTGAATTTGTTGAATTCATGAAAATTATCTCTCCTTATTGGGTAAAGTTTATCTTTTATAATCTGTGCTTTTCTAAGCAGTCAAGCACAGAAACTTTTTTCAAGTAAGCATTTTTAAATCCTCCACAAAAATTTTTTAAAATTCCACAAAACAGAACAAAAAAATAACTGCAAAGGATTTTATCACAAGTAACTTAATTTAACCCTCAGATATATGCCTATACCAAGACTGACTTTTCTTAACAGTCATAAAATTGGACTTAAAATGACATCACTGGCAGCTTCAGTTAGCCTAGCAAGTAGGCCAAATTTTGACCCTTTTCCCTTGTTGGCTGCTTTGTTAATTTCACTCCTGAGGCATAATCTCCCTGCAGCCAGCACTTTCCTCCCTCAGTTTCAGGGACTCTCCCAAGCCTTTTACCAGTCCTATCCTGAGCAATACCCTAGGTCAGCATACACAGGATAATGACCCTCTCTAGAACCATCTCACCTACTTCCCACAATCAATCATTTTCATAACAATATAAGTTACTGGAATCATGTTCTCTCTGTGTAGAAGGTCTTGGGCTCTTACTGTCTTTCTCCTGGAGCCTGGTGTTCCAGAGGGACCTGGCCAGCCTCTTCTACCCTGTCAAAGGAACAAATAGATGCATGAAGCAGTTACACAGCATCGACACAGTTTCTCTTCAACATCAGCTTGTGCTCTGGGGAGGACAGCGCTCTTCCTTTGGAAAGTGGCATTAACCTCCACTGCTCATAAATCACATCTCCATTTGGGCCTTGAGGAACAGCAGGACGAAACACCCACAACGTGGCTTCATCTGCTCATTATCACTGTCTAACTTGTGTTTGGGGCATGTGTCACAGAGTATGCAAATCAAACTGTCCCCACTGTGTCACCCTAGTATAGCATGCTATGTGTCAGGAATGACTATACCTGGTTTGAATTTCTGCCTTTGGATTTCTTCTTTGGTTAACTTGTGTATGTTAATACCACACTGTGGGTTAAATCTCAAAATACTTATAAGTCTTCCCAAGAGGCAAAAGTATAGAATAATTTATGAGTCTGGAACATATGAATATACATTCTTTACCCTATTTTGCATTGAAAAAATTGAAGTTTGTAGAAAGTGGCCCCAGACCATGAAGCTAGCAAGAGATAGAGCCTGAGTCAGGACATAGGCCTGTCTCCAAAGTTCTTTCCACCATATCAGACTCCTTCCCTGGGTAGAATTATAAAAGGACCTTTGCCATCAAGAGGAACCAGAGAAACACATTTTTTCAAATAATCATTTTTTTTAAAAAAAAATCTTTAAAAGAAGGTTAAGTTGAAAAAATTGTGACTTATAAGATTTCATGAGATCAGTACTAAGAGATTTGCCTTGGAGGTATGGGCCATTTAGCTCTACCAGATTTTGTTCTTTTTATCACATTAATACTATGTCTTTTTAGGGACTATGTCCTCTAGATACTGAGAAGGCCAAAAGTTTTTTGCTAGCAGTGTTTGTTGTTGTTGTTGTTGTTGTTTTTTAAGTCAGCTGGTCCTACATTTTAAGTTAGAGTTTAGATGTTTGTATTCATGAATGAAGATCTCAAGGACATGGCTTAGTAAAGCAAGTCACCCCAAATAAGAAGAGAATGTTTTTCTGAATCTGAGAATAGTAGATAAGCAGAAGTAAAAGATCTTTTTGCTCCTAATAGTTTTCCTTTACCAAGTATTTACACTCTGATACCAAAATCTTTATCAGGCATTTCCCATTCTGATACTAAGAACTTGAGCCTCACAGTAATGGCATCATTTGAGAAGTTTGCTTTCAAATGCCCATGTAATTACTTGTCTTCCATGTTCTCCTTTCAAGCCCTTGGGTCCTTGTATTATATTGTCAAATCCAGGAATTCCCTAAAAAGAATAAAGAAAAAGAAAAATTAAAAGATTTTGAACTGCTTTTCTTAAAAATGTAACTTACATATAACACATTTAGCTATCCCTCAAAAATCTGACAAGACAAAGCAGAAATAGATTGAAATTACAAGTGGCTCACACATATTTTCTTTCTCCTCTGCTTGGCATTGGCAGAATGAGAATAGAGAGTTTAGGTGAGTGTATGTGTTGGAGCTTGGGGGTGGCACCAGAGCTCAGCATAGGAAATGCAGCCAAGGGAAAAACAAGGGTGACATGACTTGTGTGGTTAACATTTTTTATCCAGCGTCTGGAGGTACCCCTTCTTGCTACTAGCTTCTCTCCTCCTAGCTTTTCCACATTTCCTCAGTGCCTAGGCAGATTTGCTCTTGAGAACAAGTAAACTATACTTTTTTATCCTGTGGGAAGACAACCAACACTGATGATGGTTCCACCAGAGTAACATGAACACACTGCATGGATGTGGGGATTGCCCCTGCCACACTTTCTTTTTTCTTCCTGGACACCTGGCTGTCCCTATACACTCTCCCCATATACTCGCCCATACTTTTATGGTTTTCAAGGAATTCTAGAATCTTGAATTTTCTCAATATGCATGCAAATGTTCCAGGAGGAACTTCTGAAAAAGGCACATGCTGGGGGATGTTATTAGTATCAGGCCAGTCCAAAAGCCTTCTAACTTGGCTATAAGGACCACAGACAGAGCTGTGACTCCATGGTGCTGAGAAAATCAATTGAGCAAGTCAATTTAGTCAATGCTCCAATGAATCTAGAGGAGGCAACAATTATCCAGACCTGCTGAGTGCCAGCTGTCAGGCCGTTCTGCTGATACAGCCCAGATTACCTTCATCAATCAGTAAGTAATTTGCAATCACCAACAGAGACATATCATTGTTCCAGATACTTAGTAAGCCTTTTAAGCAAACAGTTTTTGCACTTAAAGATGAACTTGGAATTTATTCTATGTAACTCATATTACTAAAGTGTACATGGAAATTTTACCTTCCCTTATGTACCCAAATTACTTTTTACATTTTAATTTCCTCCCCTTAAGTTTAAATATTTGTCTCTTAAACACTCTAAGAAAAGTATACCTAAAGTTAATACTTAGAAGATTGTATTTTGGTAAAAAAACTGCAAGCAACTAAAATGAAGGTAAAGTCTAGAATTTTATTTCATTGAACATATTAGTTTCTTATTATAGTTCAACCTTAAAGGATTTGATTGAAGAGATAACTTAAAAAAGAATTATACATCAGCACATTTTACTGTTCAAACCAATCTAAATTGTATATAGATGAATTTGTCAATGTGAGTACAAACAGGTTTAGATTTTCTATAATCTGTATAACTAGACAAAAAAAATCCTTTAACACAAATTTGTGATTAAGCATGGCCTTTTTATATTGATGTTGTCAAAAGATGAAGCTTCTTAGCCTCCATAGATCAGATAAATGATTTAACTCAGTTTTCCCCAACCATTACATGAAAAAACAGGAAGTTCCATAAAGCCAAACAATCTTCTGTATGATCAGAAATTCTAACTGGATAAGCTTAGATTTTCAGGAATTTGTGACATTTGCATGTATTCCTATGAATAATCTGATCATGTGTGTTCTAGTTATTCTATCAATCTTGCTTTCCCAAATTTTTCTTGAAATAGCAACCTTCTAAAACCACACATTAAATACAGAGTTGTTTTAAATTTCAGATACATATTCCTAAGTGGGTGGGAAGGATTGTTGTGTATCGAAAAATCATCTAAATTAGTATAGTTGACACGCCGAATCAGCCCGCTGTAGACAGGCAGGTCTGTGCACGCCCTACCAAGGTCCTGAGTAGCGCAGAAGATGCCTAATCACCCCGCTGCACACAGGCAGATCTTCCCACACCTCACTGAGGTCCCCAGTCACGCAGAACACATGCCCAATAAGCCCACTACAAACAGGCAGGTCTGTGCATGCCCTACCGAGGTCCTGAGTCGCACAGAAGACACCGAATCACCCCACTGCAGACAGGCAGCCACCACAATACAAAGACGCAGAGGACATCAGACCACCAGACCAAGGTACTGAGTCCCACTGTTCCCGGCCCAGAGGTAGGGGCTTCTGAGCCGTCGTCCCACTGCTCCCAGCCCAGAGGAAGCTTTTGGGCCACCTTCTGTCCCGCTGCTCCTGGCCCAGAGGAAGGGGCTTCTGAGCCACCATCCCACTGCTCCTGGTCCAGAGGAAGGGGTTTCCCGACCACCATCCCTCCGGCTGCTCCCAGCCCACAGGAAAGGGCTTTGGGGTCACCAACCCTACCGCTGCTCGCGGCCCCTGGGCCACCTCACCCAGCTCAGAGGAGGTAATCCGTGGAGGGGCTAACAGCCCCCCGCCCCAGTCGAAATGAGAAAACACTTAAATAAGTCTCAAAACCAGACTTCCAGATCACCTACAGCAACTGCAAATGGAAATGAGATGGAAAAGATGGAACACTCTGATACTCAACCACCTGGAACCACTGAACTGGGAACAAAACGGGATCTGGAAAAAATGAAATCAGAAATAATTTCTCAGATAACAGGAGAAATTGTGCCCCTAGTGCAAGACATGATTAATAAATGTAGAGAGGAGCTCAAGAAAATAATGGAATCCCAACATAGGAAACAAATGAGATCCATAAAACAGATGCAAATAGATTTCCAGGACATGAAAAACTCCACTGAAAGTCTACACAGCAGAATGAGCCAATGTGAGGACAGAATTTCAGATATAGAAGATAAGATTGCAATTAGTGACCAAGAAAAGAAAAAGTGCTTCAAAATTATAAGAGAACATGAGAAATCAATCCAGCAGCTGCTAGATGATGCAAAAAACAATAACATAAGACTGATTGGGCTCAATAAAGAAACAGGAGAGAGTGGAGATGACATAAAAAAATCTCTTCACAGAAATGATGGCAGAAAACTTCCCAAGCAGGGGAAAACAGCTTGACATACAGATAAGTGAGGCATATAGGACTCCAAATAGCCTTGATCAAAAAAAATCTACACATAGGCATATAATGGTTAAGATTCCAGAAACACAACAGAAGAACAAAGTTCTCCAAGCAGTCAGAGAAAAGAAACAAATCACATACAAAGGAAAGCCCATCAGAATCACAGCAGACTTCTCAACACAAACCATCAAGGCAAGAAGAGCTTGGAGTGACATATTCCAAGCCCTAAAAGAAAACAGCCTCCAACACAGATTGATGTACCCTGCAAAACTATCTTTCAAAATGGATGGAGAAATAAGATACTTTCATGACAAAGAGCACCTTAGGAACTTCGTGAATACCAAACCAGCACTCCAAAGAATTTTACACAATAGCCTAGGAACAGACACTGAGGATCACAAGGAAGCAAAGCAGAATGAACCCATCTGGCATGACAAAAAATTAAATGTAAAGGGGGAGAACCCAACAAAAAGAAAAAGTCATGGCAAGGACAAGTCAATACGTTTCAGTTATAACCATCAACTTTAATGGTCTCAATTCACCAATCAAAAGAAATAGACTGGCAGAATGGGTCAAGAAGCAAAATCCAACAATATGCTGCATACAAGAAACACACTTAATTCAAAAGAAAACTCATAGACTGAAAGTTAAAGGGTGGAAAACAATACTCCATGCAACAGGAACCCCCCAAAAAAGCAGGAGTAGTTATCCTCTTTGCAGATCAAGTAGATTTCAAACCAACACTGATTAAGAGAGACGAGGAAGGACATTACATCCTTGTAAAGGGAAGAATCCAAGAGGAAGAGATGACAATCATAAATATCTATGCACCAAACACTAGTGCACCCAACTATATAAAACAAATACTAATGGACATGAAAAGTCATATATGCACTAACACAATTGTAGTGGGGGACCTCAACACCCCACTGTCACAAATAGATAGATCAACTAGACTAAAAATAAGTAATGAAATACTAGAACTTAATCGAACTCTTGAACAAATGAACTTAACAGATGTTTACAGAGTCTTCCACCCCACAAAATCAGAATACACATTCTTCACAGCTGCACATGGGTCATTCTCCAAAACAGACCACATACTGACACACAGAACATGTTTGAGTAAGTGCAAAGGAATTGAAGTTATCCCCTGTACCTTATCAGACCATAGTGCGATGAAATTGGAGATCCATAGCAAAAGAAACTCCAAAAATTTCATAAACATGTGGAAATTGAACAACATACTTCTGAATAACCAATGGGCCACAGAGGAAATTAAAGAAGAAATCAGACAGTTCCTTCAATTAAATGACAATGACAATACAACATAATGGAATCTATGGGACACAATGAAAGCTGTCTTACGAGGGAAATTTATAGCAGTGGATACATATATTAGGAAAACAGAAGGATCCCAATTAAACAACCTGATGCTGAACCTCAAGCTTCTAGAAAGAGAAGAGCAGGACAACCCCAAAGCTCATACAAGGGAGGAAATTATAAAGATTAGAGGAGAAATCAATGCAATGGAGACTAAGAGAATAATACAAAAAAATCAATGAAAGCAAGAGTTGATTCTTCAAAAGAATCAACAAAATTGACAAACCTTTAGCCAACCTTGTCAGGAAAAGGAAAGAAAAGGCCCAACTCCATGCAATTAGGAATGAAAAGGGTGAAATGACAACAGACCCAGCAGAAATCCAGAGGATCATCAATACCTACTTCCAGAACCTATACGCCAATAAGATGGACAACACAGAAGAAATGGACAGATTCCTAGGTACATATGAATTACCAAAGTTGAACAAAGAAGACCTAAAAATTCTGAACAACCCAATATCAACCAATGAAATTGAAAACATAATTAAAAACTTATCAACTAAGAAAAGCCTGGGCCCTGATGGCTTCACTGCTGAATTCTATAAGACATTTAGAGAGGAACTGCTGCCACTACTCTTTAAACTCTTCAATGAAATTGAAAGGGAAGCAATACTCCCAAATTCATTCCTGGAAGCAAGCATCACCTTGATCCCCAAAGCAGAGAAAGACCCAACTGAAAAAGAGAACTATAGGCCAATCTCACTAATGAACATAGATGCAAAAATCCTTAATAAGATAATGGCAAACAGAATGCAGAAGATCATCAAGAAGATCATACACCCTGATCAAGTGGGATTCATCCTAGGGATGCAGGGATGGTTCAATATAAGCAAATCAATCAATGGAATACACTATATCAATAGAGCCAAGGACAAAAACCATATGATTATCTCCATAGACGCAGAAAAAGCATTTGACAAAATCCAACATGTATTTATGATAAAAACCCTACAAAAAATTGGAATAGATGGTCTCTACCTCAAACTGATAGAAGCCATCTATGAAAAAACAACAGCCAATATCATACTAAATGGTCACAAACTGAAATCTTTCACACTAAATTCAGGAACAAGACAAGGATGTCCACTATCACCACTCTTGTTCAATATAGTTTTGGAAACATTAGCCACAGCAATTAGACAAGAGAAAGAAATAAAAGGAATAAAGATAGGAAATGAAGAAGTCAAACTGTCATTATTTGCAGATGACATGATACTCTATATAGAAGACCCCAAGAACTCCACCAAAAGTCTTCTAGACTTAATAACCAAATTCAGTCAAGTAGCTGGTTACAAGGTCAACACACAAAAATCAATAGCTTTCCTCTACACCAATGACAGACTCACTGAGAGAGAAATAGGGCAAATAATTCCTTTCACAATAGCATCCAAAAAACTGAAATACCTAGGAATCAACCTAACGAAAGAAATCAAAGACCTCTTCTCTGAAAACTATGGCACTCTGAAAAGAGAGATTGAAGATGATATCAGAAAATGGACAGACATCCCCTGTTCCTGGGTAGGAAGGATTAATAGAGTGAAAATGGCCATACTTCCAAAACTGCTATATAGATTTAATGCAATTCCAATTGAGATCCCAGCAGCATACTTCATGGACCTCGAGAAAACAATCCAAAAATTCATTTGGAGCAAGAAGAGACCCAGAATAGCAAAAGCAATTCTAGGTAACAGAGACATGGCAGGGGGTATCACAATCCCCAACCTGCAACTCTACTACAAAGATACTGTGACAAAAACAGCATGGTACTGGCAAAGAAACAGACCTGAAGACCAGTGGAACAGATTAGAAGATGCAGAAACAACGCCAGACACACTCAGCCATCTCATCTTTGACAAAGGAGCCAAACACCCTCACTGGAGGAAAGATAGCCTCTTTAATAAATGGTGCTGGAAAAATTGGGCTTCAACTTGCCAAAGATTAAAACTAGACCTGTATCTCTCACCATGCACTAAACTAAAATCAAAATGGATTAAAGATCTAAATATTAAAATAGAAACTCTGAACAAGTTGGAACAGAGGTTAGGTAGAACCCTTGAAGACATCGGTGTAGGAAAAGATTTTATGAACAAAACCTCAGTTGCCCATGAACTAGCACAAACAATCAACAAATGGGATCTCTTCTTATTAAAAAGCTTCTGCACAGCAAGAGAAACCACCAGCAGTGTGAAGAGAAAACCCACAATGTGGGAAAAAATCTTCACCTGCTCTTCCTCAGACAAAGGTATACTATCTCGAATCTATAAAGAACTTAAAAAGATCAGACCTCCCAAATTTAAAGACCCAATCTGAAAATAGGCATCTGAAATGAACAGACATTTCTCAGACAAAGAAGTAGAAATAACAAATAAATACATGAAAAAAATGTTCAACATCACTGGTCATTTGAGAGATGCAAATGAAAACAGCCCTGAGATTCCACTTCACTCCAGAAAGAATGGCTGCTATCATGAAATCAACCAATAACCAATGCTGGTGGGGCTGTGGGGAAAGAGGAACCCTGCTCCACTGCTGGTGGGAGTGTAGACTGGTGCAAGCACTATGGAAATCTGTATGGAGATACCTCAAAGAACTAGGACTGGAAGTCCCATTTGACCCTGCTATTCCACTGCTGGGGATCTTCCCCAAGGAGTTAATAGAATCATACCCCAGTGATATATGTGCTCCCATGTTCATAGCAGTGCAGTTTGTGATAGCTAAAACTTGGAAACAGCCCAAATGCCCATCAACTGGAGACTGGATAAAGAAAAGGTGGTTTTTTTATAAAATGGAGTACTACTCAGCCATAAAAATGAGAAATTAGAGAGATTTATAGCTAAGTGGATGCACATTGAGGTGATACTCTTAAGTGAAATAAATAGGACACACATGTGTAAATACCGAATAGTTTCTCTGGTGTGAGAAACTGAAAGTGTAAATAGGGACTAAATGTATAATAGGTAATGTGAAATAGGAAGAAAAGGGGCAAAGGGGAAGGAAGTGGGAGGGCTAGGGGAAAGGATAGAAGGGAATGGGATTAATATGAGAAAATGGAAAAATAGGAACAAAATCTTTGTAAATCGGGAGGGCTGGAGGGATTGAAGGCAGGGCTGGGCAACAGTGAAAAATAAGAACCAAGAGAGACTATGTAAAGGTGCAAATTTCCAATGATGAATGTCATTACATTGTATACCTAAAATGTACCAATGATTAGAATGAATAATCGATAATGTAAAATAGGAAGAAAAGGTCCAAAGGGGTAGGGGTAGTGGGAGGGGCAGGAGAAAGGAAAGAAGGGAAAGGAAAAATGATGAGAAATGGAAAAAATGGAAATAAAGTCTTTGTAAATCGGGAAGGGTGGAGGGGGTGAAGGGAGGGCTAGGAATGGGGAAAAAATAAGAACCAAGATGCATTATGTAAAGGTACAATTCCCAATGAGAAATGTAATTGTGTTGTATACCTACAATGTACCAATAAAAGAATTTAATACAAAAAAAATTAGTATAGTTGATAACACATCACACACACTCTGGCAAATTGAATTTTCAGCTATCTTGAAGTCACATATCATTTCTTTTAAAATGAAAAAATCATTTTACATCATTAAGGTTCTTTTAAAACTACTATATTATCACGCTCTATAGCAGACAATTGGGAGGTTCTGATCAGTTAATGGAAAATGTGTATCAATATTTCAAATGAACTTCTGTTTTTCATTTCACAGACTGAAATGTCTGTTTACTTAAACAACTATTTCATAACTATCTTTATTGTGAATTATTTTGGTTCTAAATTAGACACTTTGAAGTTGCTTGAAAATTCTCAGTTCAGACTTAACATGTCAGTCACTAAGCAATGTTTTCTTCAAGTGCAAATTCCTCTACATTTTAAATAAAGTTATCTTCATTGCATACTTAGTATCTACATTTGTCAATACATATTACACTAACTCATTTCTCTGATGATACATTATACACTGGAGGAGGATCTATTAAGAAAAAAGTCCCATAAGATTTCCAGTTCTCCCACATCCTCATCAGCCCTTGGTGTTGTCGGCTTTTGTAAACTGTAGCGATTCTGATGAGTATGTAGTACACAACCATTGTACATTGGTGGGGAAATATGAATCAAACATTTTTGAGAATACTTTGACTGTAAAGATTTAAGCTGAATGTAGGTATACATGTCTTGATTCAATTTTTTTTTTTTTTTTGGTACCAGGGATCGAACTTGGGTCCTTGTGCTTGCACAGCAGGTGGTGAAACCACTGAGCTAAATCTCCAGCCCTTGGCATACATGTCTTGATCCAGAAATTCTGCTCCTAAAGTATATATCCAATATAATGTGTACAGAATCCACTAATGGACATAAATAAGAATATTCATAGCAGCACTATTTATAAAAGTAACAACTAGGCACAACCCAAATATCAAACAGTAGCAGAATGGATAAATAAATCATGATACAGTCACATGATGGAATACTATAAAGCAATGAGACCAAAGAAACAATTGTTATACACAACAGCATGTGTGAATTTCACAAGTATAAATTAGAGAACAAGAAGCCAGAAAGAGAGGAGCACACAGCAAGTGATTTCAATTATCAAAGTTTAAGAATAGGTAAAAATAATTTATGGTGCTGGAATAGTGATTACCTCAGGGAAGGTGGATTAGACTGTGCATGAAGAAGGCTTCTGGGACAATGGTATGTTTTATTTCTTTACCTAGGTAGCTGATCATACAGTTGTACATATTTCTGATATATGTTACAGTTCAACAAAAAGTTCAGTAAACATTGTTTTAAAAACCTAAGACCTAATTCATTAAGGTTTTGGAGGTGCATAGTGGTGAAAATCCTACTGTATGATGATGCTCTTGACTTGGCCAATTCCCCATGATGGGAGGCTGTCTGGAGGGAGTCATACCTATTCAACTGCGTGTTTTCCCTGGGAGGGCAGGGATCTTCCTCTCATAAGTTTTGCCTGAAAAAGTCTTGCCTGGATTCTTGGATTCAGAGAAATGAGGCTGATAGTCTCAAGCGAGACAGACTCTTAGAGACTAGGGGAAGAAAGAAAGAAGGTTCTGTTCCCCATTCTGTCCATTTGCTGAAGTCCTCAGAAAGAAGAAAATGGAGTGGATTAGAATTTCTCTATCACTCCACAACATCAGAATGATTCTAAATGATAAAGCTATAAAGATCATATAAAATGGGGAAAAACTGAAAGCTTTCCCTTTAAAATCAGGAGCAAAACAAGGAAGTCCACTATCACCACTCCTCTTCAATATATAGTTCTTGAAACATCAGCCAGAGCAATCAGGCAAGAAAAAGAAATAAAAGGAATATGTTTAGGAAAGAAGTCCAATTATCATTATTTGCAAACAACATTTGGGTCTACATAGAAGACCCAAAAGATTCTACCAAAAGACTCCTAGAACTAATAACCTAATTCTGTAAAGTAGCAGGATACAAAATCAATACACAAAAATCACAGTGTTCCTGTATTACAAAAATGGACTCATTGAGAAAGATATTAGGAAAACAATACCATTCACAATAGCATCAAGGAAAAAGAAACACTTAGGAATTAATTTAACCAAGGAAGTGAAAGATGTCTACAACAAAAACTACAGTACTCTGAAAAAGAAGACTGCAGAGGACATTAGAAAATGGAAAGACATCCACTGTTCTCCCAAGAACCAATATTATCAAGTGGCCATACTCCCCAAACTGACATACAGATTTAATGCAACTCCAATCAAAATACCAATAGCATTCCTCACAGAACTACAGAAAAAAATCTTAAAATTCATTTGGAAACAGAAGAGACCCAGAATAGCAGAAGCAATCCTAGGTAACAAGAGCAAAGCAAGAGGCATCACAATTCCAGGCTTCAAATTATACCACAAAGCCACAGTAATAAAAACAGCATGGTATTGATAAAAAAATAAAACAGACATGTGGATCACTGGAACAAAATAGAGGATGCAGAAACAATTACAGGCACATTCAGCTGCATGATCTTTGACAACAGAGCCAAAAATATGCTGGAGGACAGCCTCTTTAAAAAATGATGCTGGGAAAAATGGCTATCCATAAGCAGAAGATTGGATCCAACCCCATATCTCTCACCATGCACTAAACTAAAATCAAAATAGATCAAAGATCTAAATTTTATAACAAAAACAATCTGCTAGGGCCAGGCATGTAGCTCAGTGGCATAGCATCTGCCTGGCAAGTGCAAAGTCCTGAGTTTGATCCCCAGTACCCCCCCACAAAATCTGCTGGAAGGTAAAAATATGTAAACTTCTTGAAGACATAGGTGCAGACAAACATGTTCTGAACAGAGCCCCAATTGCACAAGAAGTAACATCAAGAATCAACAAATGGAATAACAAATTTAAAAGTTTCTACACAGCAAAGTAAACAACAGAGTGAAGAGGCACCTACAGAATGGGAAACATTTTACCAGCTACTCCTCAGACAGAAAACTAACATCTAAAATATATAAAGAACTTCAAAAATTAGATCTCCCAAAATCAAAGATCTAATAATGAAATGGGCAACTGAAATGAATGGGCACTTCTCAGAAGTAGTATAAATAGCCAATAAATACACAAAAATTTTTTCAACATCTCTGGCCATTAGAGAAGTAGGAATTAAAACAGAGATTCCATCCAGAAAGAAATGCTGGTAAGGCTGCAGAGAAAAAGGAACCCTTCTACACTGTCGGTGGGAATGTAAACTAATACAACCACTATGGAAATCAATATGGATATTCCTCAAAAACTAAAAATAGAAATTCCATTCAATTCAGCTATTCCCCTTCTAGGGATCATCCCAAAAGAATTAAAGATGTCATTTTACAGACATCATATTACAGAAATACATACACACCCATGTTTATACCAACACAATTCATAACAGCTAAATCTTGGAAGCACCCTATATGTCCATCAACAGATGAATGGATAAAGTAAATATGGTATTTATACACAATGGAGTACTACTCTGCCATAAAGAAAAATGAGTCATTCGTAGGAAATGGATGCACCTTGAGACCATAATGTTAAGTGAAATAAATCAGACACATAGGCTTAAATGTCACATGATTTCTCTTATATATGAGAAACCCAAAATGTAAATAATAGGAAACAGGAAGATAGATCTTTTGTAAAGGGGAAAGGAATCCAGAGATGTTAGGAGGGGGGTAGGGGAGAAGTGATGAAAAAAGATTTAAGATGTGTTATGAACATGTACCTATACCCCCAAAGCATGTAATTATTATGTACTGCAAACATGTTATTAATAAAAAAGAATGATTGTAGGTATGAAGAGTATCCAGCACAGGTACCTGCTTTTAAAATTCTATGACAATTAGATGGTGATGTTTTAAAATCAGGATTGCTTTTGTAGTGCATTAAAATGGAAACATCTTTCCCTAATCAGCAGGGCTACAGGAGGGAGCCCTGACACTGCCCCACAGCCCTGGCACTTACCAGATCTCCCCTCAGACCTTTTGCTCCATGATCACCTTTGCTCCCTCTCTTTCCTGGGCTTCCCTGAAGTTAACACAAATCACAATAAGAACAAGATCAAGATTTTGAATAAAATTAATAAGAATAAACAAAGAACTAACATTCTCCCTGACTTGAATAATTTATTTCATATTGAGGTTATTTTTAAATGGGAAAAAAGGAGCCATCAAAAATAGTTTCAGGCATCATATAAATAATTTAATAGTGAACTCAGTTATTTGCCACAGTGGTGAACTCTGTGTTCCAGACACATTTGTCACCTCGCTTTGTTGTTGCAACTATTCTATGAACCAGGTATTATTTATCATCTTTTTCGTTTTTAATGAGGCACCTGAGACTCAGAAAGATCATGCAGTTTGCTCAAAGTGGTTGCATTAACCAGAAAATAGATTCTTCATTCAATTTTCACACCCTAAGGGCACAGCAGATGACTGAAGTGTGGCTGCGGAGGGCGTTCAGATGGGTGAGTGGCAGATACCCGCGGGGGCTGCCTTGCTCCGCAGTCAACATCTTTCTGTTCTTAGGGCAGCAGCTGCCTCGACGGCCTCGATATTTCAATTCTCCCTGTATCTGTGTCCTTTCCTATGTGACTCTAAAGTGTTTTTTTTCCATTAAGTTTATTGGTACATTTTAGGTACACAACACAGTTACATTCATCATTGGGATCTTGTACTTTACATGATGTATCTTGGTTCCTATTTTTCCCCCTTCCCGTGCCCTCCCTTCAACCCCTCCACCCCTTTCTATTTACAAAGACTTTGTTTCCATTTTTTCCTTTTCTTATATTTTTTCTTTTCCCTTCTTTCCTTTCCCCTACCCCTCCCATTCCCCCTACTCCTTTAGACCTTTTCTTTCTATTTCACATTATCAATTATACATTTTGATCCTTATTTACACTTTTAGTTTTTCACACCAGAGATATTATTCAGTATTTACACATGTGTGTCCTATTTATTTCACTTAAGAGTATGTCCTCAATATGCATCCATTTAGCTATAAATGTCTCTAGTTTCTCATTCTTTATGGCTGAGTAGTATTCCACTTTATAAAAAAAACCCCACATCTTTTTTATCCAGTCTCCAGTTGATGGGCAATTGGGCTGTTTCCAAGTTTTAGCTATCACAAATTGTGCCGCTATAAACATGGGTGTACATATATCACTGTGGTATAATTCTTTTAATTCTATGGGGAAGATACCAAGAAGGGGAATAGCTAGGTCAAATGGAACCTCTAATCATAGTTTTTTGAGGTATCTCCATATTGATTTCCACAGTGATTGCACCACTCTGCACTCTAAACAACAAGGAAGAAGAGTTCCTTTCTCCCTACAACCCCGTCCGCATTTGCTATTGGTTGATTTCTTGATAGCAGCCATTCTTTCTGGGGTGAAGTGGAATCTCAGTGTTGTTTTCATTTGTATCACTTGAATGACTAGTGATGTTGAACATTTTTTCATATGTTTATTTGCTGTTTCTACTTTTTTGTCTGAGAAATGTCTGTTCATTTCAGATACCAATTTTTGGATTAAGCCTTTAAATTTGGGGGGTGTCTAATTTTTTTAAGTTCTTTATATATTCTAGATAGTAGACCTTTGTCCAAAGAACAGCTGGTAAAAAATTTTTTTCCCACATTGTAGGTTGTCTCTTAGTTCTGTTGGTGGTTCCTCTTGCAGTGCAGAAGCTTTTTAATAAGATGAGATCCCAATTGCTGATTTTTTATGCTAGTTCCTATGCTACTGAGGTTTTGTTCATAAAGTCTTTTCCTATGCCAATGTCTTCAAGAGTCCTACCTAACTTATCTTCCAGAAAGTTTAGTGTTTCTGTTTTAATATTTAGATGTTTAGTCCACTTTAATTTTAGTTTAGTGCATGGTGATAGTTATGGGCCAAGTTTTAATCTTTGGCAACACCATTTTTTTTTTGGTACCGGGAATCGAACTCGGGTCGTTGCGCTTGCGCAGCAGGTAGCGAAACCACTGAGCTAAATCCCTGGCCACCAGCACCATTTATTAAAGAGTCTAGCTTTCCTCCAGTGAGGATGGTTGGCTCCTTTGTCAAAGATGAGGTGACTGAGTATGTCTGGAGTTGTTTCTGCATTTTCTCATCTATTCCACTGATCCTCGGGTATGTTTCTTTGCCAGCACCATGCTGTTTTTATCACAGTGGGTTTGCAGTATAGTTTCAAGTTGGGGATTGTAATATCCCTGCCATGTCTCTGTTGTCTAGAATTGCTTTTGCTATTCTAGATCGCTTCTTGTTCCAAATGAATTTTTAGATTTTTTTTCTCTAGATCTGTGAAATATGCTGTTGAGATTTCAATCAGGATTGGATTGAATCTGTATAGCAGTTTTGGAATTATGGCCATTTTCACTATGTAGGTTCTTCCTCCCCATGAACAGGGCATGTCTTTCCATTTTCTTATATCCTCTTTGATCTTTTTTCTCAGAGTGCTGTACTTCTCAATGTAGAGGTCTTTTGCTTCCTTCATTAGATTGATTCCTAGATATTTCATTTTTTGGATGCTATTGTGAAAGGAATTGTTTCCCTAATTTCTCTCTCAGTGAGTCTGTTGTTTGTGTATAAGAATGTTATTGATTTTTGAGTTTTGACCTTGTATCCAGCTACTCTACTGAATCTGTCAATTAAGTCTAGAAGTCTTTTGGTGGAGTTTTTTGGGTATTCTATGTAGAGTATCATATCATCAGCAAATAATGACAGTTTAACTTCTTCCTTTCTTATCTTTATTCCTTTTATTTATTTCTCTTTTCTAATTGCTGTGGCTAATGTTTCCAGAACTATATTGAACAGGATTGGTGATAGTGGACGACTCTAAAGTGTTTTCCAACTGTGGTGGGTAAGAGTCCCTTCTCACAAATTTGGCTGCCTGACTTAATGTGGCTAACAGAAAGAAATGTTGCTGTGAGAGTGCTGAACTGTGTCCTGAAGGTGCCTTGAGAGATCTTTTATCTTTTTTCTTATTCTCTTGCACTCTGTCTTCACCATGAAAAGGTTGTGACCAACACAGCCAGGCTACTTCCTGGGCCTTGGAGGGCAAGAAACACACAGAGCAAAGCCACCAGACAAACTACAGATATACAAGCCAAGTCACCTATGCTTCACCTTAACCACTCAAGGCTAGCAGCTGAATTGTTTAGTATTGTATCGAATTGGAATTTCATGAATGTTTGTCACCAAAGAATTCTGTGGCAATAGCTGACTGTTACACTTAGGGTGACTGTTTTACTCTACTACTTACGTCTTTACTTTCAAATATGGTTTTTATATTTTCCCTTTATTGAATCCCTACCTGAGATCCCTCATCTCCCTTTTCTCCTTTTCTTCCAGGAAGGCCACTATCACCCTAAAACCAGAGAAGGGAAAAGTCAGTTCCCATCGTCTCAATGGGAAACAGCTCAGAGGCCTTTCTGTTGTACAAGAAAAGCTCCACCTGTTCTCCATTTAATCCATTGATTCCAAGTTCCCCAACTTCTCCCTGAAAAGACAGATGTGATTAGAATACAGCGCATCATATCTATGTGGAACAAAGTCAGACACCAAACAAATACTATCTAATTTTATATATTTTTAAGGCTATGCTGAGTATATCAAAGATTACTTTCAGTGATAAACACTGTCAACAAATAGCATACATTGCCTACAATAAAAGACAGAAATAAACAAATGAAATGACTAAAATTGAAATGAAAATGAAGGTCTAGGTATACAATATAATGACATTCATCATTGGAAATTTGCACCTTTACATAGTCTCTCTTGGTTCTTGTTTTTCACCCTTGCCCAGCCCTCCCTTCAACCCCTCCAGTCCTTCCGATTTACAAAAATTTTGTTCCTATTTTTCCATTTTCTCATATTAATCCCATTCCCTTCTATCCTTTCCCCTAGCCCTCCCACTTCCTTCCCCTTTGCCCCTTTTCTTCCTATTTCACATTACCTATTATACATTTAGTCCTTATTTACACTTTCAGTTTCTCACACCAGAGAAACTATTCGGTATTTACACGTATGTGTTATATTTATTTCACTTAAGAGTATCACCTCCATGTGCATCCACTTAGCTATAAATGTCTCTAATTTCTCATTTTTCATGGCTGAGTAGGACTCCATTGTATAAAAAAACCACATTTTCTTTATCCAGTCTCCAGTTGATGGGCATTTGGGCTGTTTCCAAGTTTTAGCTATTACAAACTGTGCTGCTATGAACATGGGTGCACATATATCACTGTGGTATGATTCATTGATAATGTAAAATAGGAAGAAAAGGTCCAAAGGGGTAGGGGTAGTGGGAGGGGCAGGGGAAAGGAAACAAGGGAAAGGAAAAAATGATGAGAAATGGAAAAAATGGAAATAAAGTCTTTGTAAATAGGGAAGGGTGGAGGGGGTGAAGGGAGGGCTAGGAATGGGGAAAAAATAAGAACCAAGATGCATTATATAAAGGTACAATTCCCGATGAGAAATGTAATTGTGTTGTATACCTACAATGTACCAGTAAAAGAATTAAAAAAAAAAGAAAAATTACAAAAAAAAAGAAAAAGAAAATGAAAGTCTACAGAAGCTTTAGTTGTAAACTCTACGAATAATCTCAAAAATAAAAATATTTCTGGATAACAGATGAGCAAATAAATGGATGGGCCTGGTGCCATACCTCTTCTCCATTTAGTCCCCTGTTTCCCTGAAAACAGAAAGGACAGTGATAATTAATATAGAAAAATGGGATTAAGTATTGAGAAACTGTCACAATGTCTTATGCAGTTCTCACCTTGGGACCTTTGGTACCATAGCATCCCTTAGTACCTTGCTCTCCCACTGGTCCAGGGGCTCCTCGTTCACCCTAAGAAAGAACATATTGCTAGATGAGCTGTTTCTACTACAATCTGGATTGTATGTTAGACATCTGTCATGTTTTTTGTTTTTGTTGTGGGGGAAAAAGTGTGTGACTGTTTATGGCTTGTAATTCAGAATTTATGCTTAAAAACAGTGGCAGTCAATCAGAGCTATTCTGATGCCAACCCTTTGCTTTGGATCCCACCTGCATATTACTTGTGTGGGCTTCTTTCTCCCCAGTGGTCACCAAATTATGTCTTTTCAACCTCTTCAATATATCTATTCATACCATCCCAAACCAAAATCAGGAACTTGTTGCCTTGTACCTATGACTATAAGACTTCTACCTGTAGCCTCTTCAGCATCCATGACATTGCCTGAGCATCCTTTCAGATCATCCCCTCTGCTTTCACTCCCTGGTTAACATCATTCAGTGACTGACTTTCAGCTAGGGACACAGGGAAAAACTTCTGCAAGGCACTCATGATTCCCAGCGATGCCTTCTCCTGCAGAGTCCTGAGTTCCAGCCATGTGCCATTTTGCAACATGCAATTCTGTGACTGTGCTGAGTGCCTTTACACACACTTCCCCTCATGTGGAAGGATGCTCTTTCCCACACACTTTGCTGGAGAAACTCCTACTTGCCCTTCAAGTGTCTGCCTGAGTATAGCCCTTTGTTTACAGCCTTTTCCTCTCAAGCCCTAACTTCTACTATGGTTGTCCCAGAGGGGCTTAGATTCTTGTTCTGCCACCTGGTCTGTACATGTCTTGTTTGTCTCACCACTAGTCTGGAGGTTCTCTAAGCCAGGAACTACATATTTTTCTTTATTTTTTCTCATTTCTAGAGCCAACCACTGTGCCTGGCATAGAAGATACTTGATATATATAAATGAATGAACAAATGAGTTAATGAGTGAGGTCTTTACAGTAGGTTAATAAACCACAAATGGCCACTAGAAGCAAAGCACAGGGAGGATCAGGAGAGACCTGGTTTTTGCAAATGAATCTTTAGAATCTGACCTTTCTTATTTCCCTGTGAAATGAAGCAAAGGATTACATATTGTATATATGTTTTTAGGAATAAATAGAGCTGGAAAAATCCTTAACTTACAGCAATGCCTTCCTCCCCCAGGTAGCCTTCACTGCCCTTAAAACCTGTGGGTCCCTGGAAATAAGAAAAAGGAGAAAATATTGACACTATAGCAAAAACCCAGAGGTGCCCAAGCACACTTCTTCAACTTTAGAGTTTTACTTCATGTGGAAAGTAAGGGTTTGGGGGAAGAAAGTCCTGCCTCTCTGAACCAGGCTGCATCTACACATAAGGAAAAATGGAATTTTGAGGCAAGTGTCCACATAACTCAAGAGCATGTGTGTGTGCACGTGTGTGCACGTATGCCTGTATGCCAGACAAACATCCAAACAAATCAACTATATTTGCTCCTGCAAGACTACACTTATCCTCTTCCATTAAAAAAACTTTTTTATGATTTATTTCACACATACAAAAATAGACCACACACATTTCCTTCTATTCTTCCCAAGCCCTCTGTTTTTGTTTTGTTTTGAATTCTCTCATTGTCTTTACAGGAAGTTGAAGCTTTCAGGAAATAATTAGTTCAAAAGCTTCCTTCAGAGGCACAGTTCTAGGGATTTGAGAGTTATAGCATGATCTATATATTATTCAAAAATCAAACACATAGGTAAACAAATGGTATCAAAATCATTATTAAACATATCCCATCGTGCTTACACATATTTGAACATTTCTTAACGTCAAAAATAATATTTTTATATAAGTGTACATAGACTTTTTGGTCAGAAAATACCCTCTTTCCCCCAAAATAAGACTCAGTGAGAAAATAATCAGCCTTGAACACTAGAAATCAAAATTGCCAGCCCTAGTCAGCCCTGCCTTGCCTCATGAGCAAGAGAACAGTGATGGCAGACAAGGCAAGGATAGGCTGATTGAGGCTGGCATTTTTGATCTCTAGTTTTCAAGGCTGATTGTTTTCCAGCTGGGTCTTATTTTGGGGGAAACAGTATATGAATTAATGTTGCTGCTTATCTTTTAAAATAATTGTCCCGTCTTTCTATGTATGTATCTGTGAAACACAAAGATCTTAATAGCTGCTACTGCAGAGTGACCTCATTTGGCTTTTCAGCTGACTACACAACATACCTACTTGATTTTAATGACTCTGCCAGCATTAAAAATGGGAACTGAAATGAGCCGTCAGCATCATGAAAGTTTTCACTGTTCAACACAAGGGAACGCTGCGGAGTTTTTTGCATAGATGTCATAGCTACTTGAACATGAGTAATCAAGATTTTGACAGTTATTTCTCCCGAAATTTCTCTAAGAATTTTTTGAAGGCATTCGAATTAAGAATGTCAAAGGAAACTGACAACTATTTGATTTGACAAACTAAAAAAGGACTGTAATAAATGGTTATCGCTGAGGATCTATCTAGAAATTGAAATCACCCCTTATTTCTGTCGACACCCATGTCCAAAAGATACTCTAAATTCACATAAGTGATCCCTACATCTGAATTGAGAGTTACCTTTTTCTCTGGTGGCCCAGGATCTCCCATTGTTCCATCTCCTCCAATGCATTTGCAGAACAAACAGCAGCAGGTCCTTTCGGCAACATTGATCTTGGCAGAATATGAGAGATATGTTTTGTTTGCTGGTATTGCTTCCCAAATCACACACACGTGCTCAATGGTATAATCTGGGCTTCTACCATCATTTCAGAAGTCTGTTGACTATTAAAGTGACCATGCTATAGAGCAAGCACATGAGATTCTTTTGCTTCCATCTTTCCTTCTGTAATCTGAATCCCCTACCATTTGAAGAATTCCAAATAAGTTTAACCATGGTCCACTCATTATATTCCAATCTACTAGTGTGGCTCCCTGTTCTCACTGCCCCACTCTAGCACTGACCGTGATGGTGTCAATGACTATGACACACAGCCCCAAATCCTTTGTTCAATAAAATAATATATACAGTTTTCTCCTTTCCCCATTTTGTGAAATCTTAGTTTGCAGGATGATTCATGCAGTGCCCACTGCAATGCTGCTTGGAATGGTCTAAAAGTAGCACTTCCAGGACATTCTTTACAGGATTTCAAAAGCACCCATTACGTGCTAACAGTTTGGAGGCACTTGGTGTAGAAAGTGTGGTCATGGAGAGAATATTACTCTTCATATCCTGCCCCAAAACTATATCACATATTTTAGAACATGAGTAAATTTCACCTTGGGCCACCTTCTGAATAGCTGACATATTACATTGCCCACCAGATTTATTTTAGGAAATTTCTGTTTGCAGTAAATGATGAGATTCACTTTAGTGGGAGAATCAAACTTGGTATTGCAAAATTTTTCATTAAATTTTTAGTGTTATGAAAAACAAAAATCTTTTTATTATAATCATTTAGTAATTTTCCCCTTAACTGCATAGTATTTTTGTAAATAATTCTTTATTGTATATTTCTTTCACATAATATTTTCTATTATATTTCTTGACATTATAAAATTCTTGCTTTCCTGAAAATTTCAGAAAAAGCAATAAAATGTGAAGTGTATAAAACCAAATAATAACAACTTGGATTCTATGATTTCATATTATATAATATAATTTTATTTGATTATCAAGGTCCTACAGTAACAAATCTATTAATATTAAAATTGATCCATTTCTAAAATTAACTTTTTCTTATACAGCATTTATATGATTGCTAAAACTTACAGTCTTGTTTTGAAGAAAAACTTCCTCCCCTCTATCAATTATCAATAAAGATTTCAAAAGAATATTAGATAGAAAAAATAAATTTCACAAAATAAACAGTCTCACCACATAGGATAGGAAATGCCAACAAATTCCCATATTCTTTCAAGAATTATATTTACATAATTACTACTTTGAATAAATTGGTTATACAAAAATTCTGTTGGTGGAAAACAGCAGGAACTAGCATTTCCTTGGAAAGTATCTTGATATATTAAAGATTTTACAAATTATAAATAAATTACAGGTGAGTGTGGTAGTACATGTGTATAATAGCAGCTCCTCTGGAGGCCTGGGCAAAAGGATTGCAAGTTCCAGTCTATCCCAGGCAACAAAGTGAGACCCTGTCTCAAAAAAGAGCTAGGAGGGTCTGGGGATTTAGCTCAGTGGGTCTGCTGCCTGCCTTGCAAACCTAAGGTTCTGAGTTCGATCCCCAGCATTACAAAAAAAAAAAAAAAAAAAAAAAAGAGCAAGGATTACAGCTCAGTGATAGAGCATTTGCCTTGTATTTGCCTGTATTCAATCCCAAGTACCACTACCAACCAAAAAAAGTTTTTAAACAAAGCATTAGTCATTCATTAAAGTAAAAGTACTGCTGTGAAGTTTGGGAACACTTCTCAACTCCACTTTGAATTATGGCTATTTCTCTAAGAAATAAAATCCAACTTACACAGGCATTCAGTTCTAAAAATAGAATTATGGCAAGAATCTCAAGGTGAGAAGACAACCATGAAAATCTCTCACTCATTCAAAGTACAATATCTGAAGTTTATTTTCATTAGTCTTTCCTCCAGCATTAGAGCAGACTGCTTTTTCTCTTGCTGAACTGCACAAGTACTTTACTCTCACTTACAGGCCATGGTGCAGGGAAACACACCTCTTTAAAAGCTGAGCAAGATGAGCTGTGCTCTTAGATCTTCAAGAAAAGTGAAACCCTGCATAGGGAGGGCACAGCTGGGTCACACTCACATCTCAACTTCTTTTGGCCCTTATGTTTATAGACTATAATTTAAATATTATGCCATTTAAATATTTTCCTTCATTTTCCTCTTCTCTCTTTTTTGTGAAGCATATTAAACACTTTCTTATTTAGGCCATTCACTAATTTAGAAAAGCATGTCTTCATTTACAAATGATCAGAATTAGTTCAAATTCACAAACACCAAACCTATAGATAGGCAAGCTAACTGACAATTTAAATTTGGTAGCCTTTTCTGAATAACTTACCAGCTGCTTTGACAGCTGAATCCCAAGGTCCCTCATGCCCATAGTGAACTGTGTCCTGTACTCAAATCCTTTTCCAAATTCAATGTAGAGGAGATCAGCCAGGTCACCGGAATGGGCAGCTCCATCGAGAGCCACAGTAATAAGGGCATTCAGGCCTGTTGGACACAGTTTATGACTCTCCAGGTGAGGCAAACTTGGTTACTTTAATCTTTTTGCATATTTACATTGCTATTCTCAGTAAACAGTTGCAAGAAGAATACTCATTCTATTATCTGTGTGTTATAATGCTAGTAAGGGACATGACCATGTAAAATAATGAAACTGGAGACAAGGAAAATTGTAACAGAACTTTCTGTACCCTGATGATTTGAAGTGAATGAGTTAAAGAAAGGCCCAGGAATTCACATATCAAGAAAGTACCTGTCCTGCTGTTGGCCACTACATAGGGAATTCTTGAAGCCACAACTTTGGCATTACCCAAGAGCTTATTGGATACAAAAACTCTTGGGATATCTACCCACTGTAATCTTTAAATTAAGTACAGAATTGCACGACAGAGTACACAGGACTCATCAACTGAGATCATATGTGCTTAATTATATATGGGAAGCCAGGGGTAGAGATACTCGTCCCTATTGAGAGCCATTTGATCCTTTTCAAAGAATATTATCATTTGTTTATCCCTTTTTCAAAGATTTTAAATTTTTGAGGATGTTATTTTTAAAATCTAGTTTCTTAAGTTGATATTCATCTACTGGTTTTTCAGTGGGAATTGGAAGAAAGAATGGGTATTAGAATTCTGGATATTTAAAAGCACTTCCTGGAAGAAACTTTCATGTTGTCAGGAGGAGATACATCTTTTCTCCACGAAAAGAAAACTCAAAACAACAACAAGGGAACTGTCTACCCAAACTAAGTGTTCTATGGTCTTATTCTCAATCTTAATTAAAGTCTCTATTACAGCTCATGAACAAAGGCCAAGTCTTAATAAGGGCAGCATTAGTAAGTAAAAAGTAAAATGAAAGCCTTTACCCTAAGGCTGTAAATTCAGAGAACTTTACAGTTTAAGACTGAGGCAAGAGAACTGAACACAAAAGACTAAGTCCATCCAGCATATGCTCATTAACCTGAGAAGCAGATGTCTTCAGTCAGGTTCCCTAGAAGCAGAGCCCAAGATAAAGATCTGGATGTGCATGATTTGTTGAAGAAGCACACTCAGAAGATGGGGTGAAGAAAGGAGGAGAGTGAAGGGAAAGGAGCTGAGCAAGACACTGTCTCAGCTGCATCTACCTTTAGCCTGATTGCAGGGAGCTCTGGCACATAAACTTTCTGTCACCCAGGAGTGGGATGGGGAGTAACCTCTCAGGTGAAGTAGCCCACATTGGCCATGTGCAATTCCTAACAGAATGAGTGAGTCTTGAGTTGTAGCAGCAATTGGCAGATGGTGAGCCTGCCAGCAGAGGGGACCCGGGCACAACAGCTATTGTGTCCACTTACAGAAGAGTGTTTCTTAGTCAAACCAGAAATACATAGATGCATGTTGCCTACCCTGATCCATATTTCAATAAGAACTGACGATAAGTAAGACTAGCCATTGGTTGTAGAAACTCAAAGCTGGGGGCCAGAGTTTTTAAAGCTCATAAACACCATGGTTGGCCCTTCTGTGGCCAGAAGGAAGTAACTGATTAGAAAGCCCCCAACACATGGGTCAATTTGTCCAGCAATGCTTGCAACTTTGGAAATTTTCAGAGTGCTAGAATATAATCCAATTCTTGCATTCCTTGGTCAAGGAGAAATAGTCTATTCACTTCACTAAAGAAGTAGCAACATTAGATAATGTGGAGCAAGGGAGAAAAGAGATTCTTCAGAAAAGTTAGGAAGAAGAAATACCATCATACAAGACAAGAATAGGCCTTTGTATTCAGTAGTTTCATACACATATAGCATGGGGAGAAAGCAGATGGTAGAATGTTCCAAGCCTTCATTTCCTCAGCACACAGAATAGAAACAATTTCCAGTTTATGGTTGTTTGAATGTCTGGAAGCTTTAGAGCTTGAGTTGAGTGCTGAGATTATAATTTTAATAAATAAATTAATCAACTCCTTTCCCACTCCTCCTCCACTTTCAGTACCTTCTTTTCTAAGTTCATCAGATTTTTGTTCAAGTTTTTCAATATCATCATCCAATCCATCTGAAAATAAAAGGGCCACCTAGGGATGTTTGCAAAAGAGAAGAAAGATGAGTAAAAAGAAATTTGTTGCAACTACAGACCAACAAACAGAATGAAATCATGTCACCTTTCCTCGAGTAGCTGACTTGTTCTGAAAGGCATCCCACAGGGAGCTCAGGAGGTTCACATTGAGAAGAGAAGCACCTTTAACAGTCACATCCTTTAAGCTGTTCAGAATGTTTTCACTGTAGATCTCGAACTTGGGAGAATATTTTTCCATGGCATTTGTCACTTGAAAAGCCACACTAACCTGAGTCTCAGTTCCCACCTCACAGCTCACACCATTGAGGGAGCTGATGGCCCATAAGATGTCTTGAAGGTAAGTTTCCATCCACGGCTGACCTGTGAGCAAAGCCTGCCCTTTCAGCTGAGTTGAGATATCAAATCCAACCACAACATCCACAAAGCAATCTAGGATTCAAGGGAGAAGCACATTTTAGTAAATCAACAAATATCTTTATTTGACTCTCATGCCATGTCCCTTGTTTTGAATTTTTTTTTCCAGTACCAGAGATTGAACCCAAGCTATATCACTAGCCCTATGTTGTTGTTGTTGTTTTTTAAATTTTGCAACAGGGTCTTGTTAAGTTGCTCAATTGCCCAGGCTGGGCTCGAACTTGCAATTCTCCTGGCTCAGCCTCCCAAAGAGCTGGGATTACAGGCATGTGCCACCATGCTTGGCATTCCAGGGAAATTTAAACATTGGAGAAATGATATGGGCATGGTATTTGAGTTTTCTAAAGGCAGTTGATTAGAGGATAGTTTCAAGAAATTTTAAGTTAGCTAAACACACCAACTGTTTTTCAAGAAAAGTTAATATTTTCTTGGTAAAATAAGCAGGAGGGATATTTAGTCTGCTTTGCTTGGATTAGCAGTTTTTCAGGGATTTTTTTATGAGCAAATGCCTGCTTATGTTAATTCCCAGATAAGCTGGTCAGCTAGGTATCTGCAGTTCTTTGAAACCAAAATGCCAACTTCATTTCTTAAAACAAGGGCCAATAACTAGATTCTGGTTTTTTTAGGGTACTGGGGATTGAACTCGGGGCCTTTTGCTTGTGAGGCAGGTGGCAGAACCACTGAGCTAAGTCCTTGGTCTAGATTCATTTTTAATGACAAAAGAGCCAGGTAATTGAAAATATAGGCCTGATATTTGATAATCAATTTTCATCATGAGATTTAAGGTAAAAATCAATATGTTCTCAAAAAGTCAAGGAGGCTGGTCTGTTTACTTTATTTTACTTTATTGGAAATTCTCTTCTTGGATATTCAGAAAGCGAGATGAAGAGAAAAACTAGTTAGAAGATAGCACCAGAATAGGTCCTTTCTGAAATTCCTTTGAATTACTTACATGTCCTGTCTTGAGATGGAAAGTTTAACTCTTGGGTAAACATGGTCTTAACCTCTGAATCAAAAACTATTCATTAACCAAGCCATGCTACTACTTTTAAGGAAAAGACACTCTTGTGAAAAAACAAACATTAGGAGAGATGTCAAAAGACATTGAGTGACTTTGGGAATAATTCTCTAGAAAAATTATCCTAACTTTTTGTGTACATTGCTGAAAGTACTTAAATTTACCTGAGTTTTAGCGTTTAATTAAAATAGACAAATGGTTCCATAATAATGTGATTGAAGAAGAGAATATGGCAGGAAAATCTAGGGTGAGCAGCCATGTATCTGACTACAACTAGAGACAATGCAGTGTATTTCCTTGAAAACCCTGCAGAGGTTCCTGCTTTTGGGAGCTCTTACAAGATTCAGAAACTGGAGTCCTCCAAGGCAGGGCTGGTGCATGAGAGTGAATCTACCAATGGTGATTCAAATTAACTAGAGGTAGGAAGAGTTTGGGAGGTGAGCTACTAAGGTTAAAATTAATTTCCAAATAGAAATATGAAGAATTAAACTAGGATAACAGGAATGGTAATAGAAAGGGAGCAGTAAAAGAAAATTAAGAAGGTGATCCACAGAACAGCCTACAATGGAAAAGAAAAAGAGAGAAGTCGAAGTAAACCCCAACACAGCAATGTGGAAGCCTGGAGTTGGGGCAAGAATTTAGGAAAATAGAAATATTAGTTTCAGTTATGTGCTGATCACAACTCTGTTACTGCTAAGCAACTTGGGCCAAAACTCTTACCCTCTTGGAGCATTCATTTTCTTGACTATAAAAATAAGGGGATTATGTATCTCAAAACAAAAATATAAAAGAACAAAAAAGAGTAGATTGGACTAGGCAGTTACAATCCCTTGTTTCACAGCCAGACCCAAAAGCTGATTCTAATTATCTGACTTTTTAAAAAAAGTCGTTAAATGGAATTGATGATGGCAGATTGTTAGTATGAAGAAACATATTTAGAGGATCAACTGAGATTCTTAGCATGGATAGGAGAGAGATTTGTATGGGGCCTTTGAAATAAGGTGTGTCTTAGAAGAAAAAGGAGAAAGTATTGTCTAGAAGATATAGCTAGTTACTAGAAGACAACCAGTTGATAGAATTCCTATGTTTGCTTCTTCTCTCTGCCCAGAACTTGGAGAGCCACAGCTGCCACTATTGCTTGGTCTTCTAACACCACAGGGGTTAGGGCCAGGCTTTGACAGGACTCTAGAGATCTCCCTGTAGGTGGGCTCCAGGGCTCCAGTGCCCATGTACAGCATGTGTGAGTTCATAGAGGCCCTGGCTCCTTTACCACGCCCAGCCCCAGATGCAGTACACTATAGGTCCTGTGTCTGGCTTCCACAGCAGTTTCCCAAAGGCACTGGATAATACAATCTAGTAGTATAGGTGAGTTAACTCTCCATGGGGTACATACTGACTATGGAGAGGCAGCAGATAGGACGGGCACTGGCAGATGCATCTTCTCTCCTCCTTCTGGACAGGTCTATGTGGCGGTACTATGGGCCCTCTGGTGCTGTCTTGCAGGAGTGCTGTACCAGATGTGCTCTCTTAAGAAGCTACGGCTGGCTCACCAGCACATCACCACTCACATTCCCTCCTTTCTGTATCACTTGTCTTCCACTCACGCTGGCTTTACTTGATTGCACTCTCAATAAAATATTCACATGCAAACTTTGCTTTAAGCTCTGCTAAGTGAGAATTCGGTTAAGACAGGAACATAAAGAGCTCTTTGGGAAGAGAAGTTGGAAATGATTATTCTATTTTTCTCCTTATATTGCTCACATGCTTTGATTCCAATTCTGAGGTTGTCTCTTGCCTCATTCTATTCAGACTGTCCTTCTGTGTAATTCTTTTCAATCCATCTATCCACATTTATGGGTCCAAAAGATGAGAGCTACTCCTGGTTCTTTTGCTAATCAATCATGGTCCCATACCAAAAAGCCAAAACTTACATATGCTCCACATTGCTCCAAGTCTCTTTTAGGTGGATAGACTAGCCAAGCTCAAAGGAAAATCAGGAAAATAGATTTGGGTAAAAGTAAGAACACAGACTGCAGTTGAGTTGCTTAGTAGATTTTGGTGTATGTTGAAACATTAAATTTGAATATAGCTCTGACATGTTCTAAAATATTTAAGTTCTGAAACTAAGGAATTTTGGAAAACGATCTTCCTATGAAGTTACCCTATTACTCCACATATTTGCTTTTATAGGATCATTTTGAGTCACCCTTTGCAACATGTTATGACAAAGCTGCACTCATCAAACCCCCATGAATTAACTCACTTGTAATTGTAAAACATGAAATAAGAAGAAATTCTTAAAACATTCATTTATCAGAATAGGAAGCTGTGACTTAAGAGTTTTCCCTAGGTCTCACAATTATAACTGGGTCACATGGTCTCATTCAGGGATTCAGAATCAGGCTTGTTGTGGCATCCATATGCTGAACCACCTGATTCTATCACTTCCTACTGGCCAGGAATGATAAGTTATGCAGGTTCCTAGTTCTGCGACTAGACTATGCTGTGGGAAGTAATTACGTAGCAGCAAGAAGTTTCCTTAGGGAATAGTAGCTTGTGGGAACAATTTTAAGGACATAAACCCAGAATGTCTTAATAAGCCCCAGTTATTAACTGGTGAAATAACATTTAGACATTAGTTCTTGGTAATGGTAGCATTAGATAACTAAGACAACAACTATATCCAGAAAACAGACAGTTTAATTTAACATCAAGAAAAGAAAAATAAAAAATGTATATCGAAGGATTAACCAGACAAACCTCAGTTTCAAAATATGCTTAGTCTGTTACTTCTAGTATGATCTGGATCAGACTCTAAATATCCTTTAGAGACCCAGTCTCCACATTTATAAATGAAAATAAAAACATAAAGTGCATAGGATATTGGGAAAAGGACATGAGATACTGCATTTAAAGTGCGTCTAGAACCAGGCTTGCCCCTTCATAGATGCTCAAAAAGCATTGTCAGTCACTTCCTTCATAGTTCCATGCAGCTGACCATCCCTTCACATTTTGAATCACAGTGTGCAACTAGAGACCCTCTTAGAGGTGATTTAGCTTTATGAATGAGAAAACTACTACTTAGAAAAGATAGTGACTTCTTAAAAGTCAGGCATATTTTATTAAGAAGCAGAGCCAATGGGGCTAGGTGTGCAGGTCAGTGGTAGAGCTCTTGCTTAAAAGGCAAAAGGCCCTGTGTTTGAGCTGCAGCCAAAACAAACAAACAAACAAACAAAACAAGCAGCAGCAGAACAAATGTCTAAGCTCTAAGTGTAGTTTGATTTGAACCACAGGCTACTGTCTCACTTCCTTGATTTGGGGACTTATAACTGCAAAAGAATGGGCACCCCCTGATTATTTGCATTCACCTTTGAAACTTATCAGCGCTCCAGCCCATCAGTCTTCATTCACAGCTTGGCTACAAAAGCCTGGCAGCTTTGCTTGCTGGAGTAATGACTTCAAATCCTTCTTAATACAGAACACTTATTTTGGCATTCATAACTATCTTCTTTAAATATAACTCAGTTACTATTTAGAATTTATACTTGTTTTTACTTTCTAATTTTTCCTTCATGTGCTCAAGTAGACACTAGATTATTCTAAGATAATTTTCTGCTTAATAATTGGAAATGGGTATTTGATAGGAAATTAATGGAAAAATTTGGCTAAAATAATCCAAAGTATGAGCAGGATATATGAAGATATCCCTAATCAACTACAGGTCTCCTAACCTTTAACTTCCATGTTCTGCACACTAGGTCTTGCAAAGGTGTGAGATTGGACATTAGAAGAGCATTTCTAGAGAGAGCTGTTGTTGAGCTGTGAGCCCTCCCACCATCTCTGTGTGTGGACAGACGGGCAGACACAGAAACACAGACACAAACACAGATGCACACACTCACAAGGAGAGAAGACTATTTCCTTTTTAAATCAAGAGCTGGATGCTTTAAGTGCTAACTTATAAGCCTGGTGAGTTTAAGGAATGAGACACAGGATGGCTTGTTGCTTTCTTTGCAAAGGAGACACAAAAATTTTTGAAGTCTGTAATTCCCAGTGTTTACTGGGGCAAGGTGGCTGACATGCTAGTTTTCCCCTGATGTGGTTGAGCGTAAGAAAGAGCTATTGTGGGCTTCTTTGTTCTCCCATCCAAGGAGATTATGGGGTGGAGATGGGGGGGACCCCAGAGCCCTCAGCAGAATAAACTAGAGGCATTATCAGATGCCCAGAGGCTAAGAAAGGGATAAGGGACCATCTAAATTCAGACATACTTACCCCTCCTCACATGAGCCCCACTTGGGAGATTCCCTAAGAGGTGGACTGTGGTGGGGATGGGAGGATGTAGAGCAGGACACAGAATCCTTTGAAGGACCCATGAACAGACCCAGTTTGGAACACAAGTTACCATTAGAGAAAACCAATTCCTGACAGGTACCATCAAGTAAGGGCCTCTAGACCTCTCCAGACCATCTCCCTTCCCCAGCTCATGCTGCAGTGGTCAGAAGCCAGGGTCAGCAAGGCAGGTGCTGAGCCAGGGAGAAGGTGGAACATTGAAAGGTAAAGAACAAGGAAGTCAACCCTGGTGGGTACTTTTTTCTAGGCAGGTGGGCTGTCCATGGCAGGCTGGAAAAATGGGAGAGCCTTGCATGAAGTTTAGAGTTCTAGTAGTTACACTAGGACAGATGTATTAGTCATCAAGAGGAGGTTCATTTCTTTCTTGGAAGTGACAAGGGCCAAGGGAAGGACTAGTCCCCGGGAATAAATTCAGTAGGTCAATGGTAGACAAAAATAAAGTGACCTTGTAATTATGTCCCAGGCACCATGCTTTAAAAACAGTAAAGTTTAAATATACATGTTTCTCATTTCATCCTCACAGTGATCTTTCGAACTAGGTGCTGCTCTCTTTCACAGTCCATAGATGAGAAAATTAGAGATGTTAAGCAACTTTTCCAAGATAAAAGCCACAGAGCTGAATTTTAGGCCAGGACATCTCTGGCTGCCTCTCAACAACTCGTGGCATTCCTTTCCTTAGTGGAAACCTGGGGTCAATGTTTACCACGTCAATTCACTTAAAAACAGAGCCAACCTATAGAGTGCCCATCTAATCTTTTTAAAAAAGTAGTTACTTCTTCAAGATTCTTTTTTTTCCTTCTATTGGAAAAATGTCAAAATGTGCTCATATTTAAGAAGATATTTACTAACTTCTGTGGTAAAATTTCATAATGAAGATATAAACCTCCTGAGATGTTCTCTCCATTTATAGTTTTTGGCAGCCTTGTAAGCCCTATGGCCAGGCAACCAAAATCCATCAAGTGTTTCTTTCTTGGAGAGTTTTCCAACCTCTGGAACCAGTCACACTGTAAACAATGGCTTTTTCCTCACACCTCTGAAGCTCAGGTCTCCCCACTCGCAGAGCTGACATCCTCCCCTGGGAGGAAGGGAGGGAAAAAAAAAGACATAGGAACTCAAACACCCTGTTTCTCAATCTACAAGCCATAAAAACTCTTTGATAACCGTGGAAAAAGTTCAATGTGCTATCCAGAGGTGCAAATCTAAATCTCCTTGCATCCCTGGAAGATGTAGATAGAGCTTGAGGACAATGTTAGTGTGGGAGTAAAAAAGAAGAAAAATGAAGAACTTATCAATACTTACTGCTCTCACCCCCCGAGGTACAGATGTGACGAACAATCCTTTTTTTGACCTTTTTCAATTCGTCGAAGTTATGAACCGTGAGTTTTTTATCTGCAGTCCCAGTGATCTGGATGAGCTGCTGATCATCCACATCCCCGATGCCCACCGAGTAGATGTTCACACCTTTGTGTCTCAGCTCTTCAGCCGCTTGAGCCACCTCATCTTGGGACTGGCCATCTGTGAGGACCAACAGCACCTGGGGGGTACCTGTGTTTATCCTGCTGCCCATGTCTGGCCGGAAGTAATGGCTCACCTTCTGAAGTGCAGCACCGATGTGCGTATATCCAAAGATCTGCTGGATGTTTTCAATCTGAAAGGATATCTCCTTCTCCCCTATGAAAGTTCCCAGGTGAAACTCTGGCCGGTAGCTATCACTGAACTGGGCTGCTCCTATGTGTACTCTCTTGAGACTGACATCAAAGTCTTGGACAACAGACACCAAAAATTCTTTCATCTTCTTGAAGTCACTTGGATGAATGCTATTTGAACCATCCATGAGGAAAACAAGATCTACTTTTTCAATATCACAATCTACAAAGAAGAGGAAAGGGAAGAACCACCACCAAAAAACAGATTGTTATTTTTTCTTTTTTTTAAAATTAGCATGTGTTTGTTGTACATATGATAACATTCTCTGTGTGAGGTTGGTACATGTACACAACATATTTTAATTCTTTTGTTGTCTCCTCCCTCTCTCCTGCCCTCCATCTTCCCTCCCTCCATTTCTTGGTTCCATTCCCTTTTGCAAAAATTCTATTTCCCTGCTATTCTTTCTTTAAACCATAAGAGCAAATTAACTGTTTATAGCTATATAAAAATGATATTTCCAAAAGTTATGCCTTATTTTATGTGACTCTGTAACCACATTAATTTGGGAGGAAAAAAATGACCAGTTCATCAAGGCAGCATGAGACTGAACCACTCACACATCCTTTCCTATTGCTCTTGGCTTGTCCATTTGGTCTTACGCCATTTGCTTTTCTGAGTTCCCAGAGAACTTGGAATGGTGCTACAGAAAATTTTTTCTCATCTGTAATCTAGCCTTAGCACTTCCAGAAAGCCCAGGGACAGTAGTAGCATAGTGAAAAAACAACCCACATATCAGTTTTGGGACTCAAATATAAACAGATGCCTTATATTATTGACTTGGTCTCTGGCCAGTTGAGCTAACAATATTTTTTCTGTATTAGGGCATATTGAGGTGGGTATTTGAAAGAAAACTTTCTGATCTATATCTAGTTTATTTTCCTCTTCTATCAGCTCCTTTCTGGTCTATACAAGCAAAAAAATACTTACTTGATAGAACTATTTTTGAGCAAACAGCGTAGTATAACCAGGAACATTTCTTTTGTATTAACAAAGCACATACAAAACAATATGAATATGTGAGAGCACAGCCAATGAATGAAGCACACTTGGCACATACTTGTGCATGTCCCTTAGCTTTCTGGTAAGCATTATAATTTCCTTGAACTTCCCAATGATCCCACCACTGACCTTAGTTAATTCTCACTGCAGCCTCAGAAAAGATTAAAAGTGTCTGAGATTCCCATACTCTAGAGATCGTGCAGTAAAAGAAGAGAAGAAATGTAGATCCTTTAGGAACTGGTTAACTCATTAAATTTCTTTTCAAATTCAGAGTTAAATAAAGGGAATAAAGTCTTGTTTTTCTGCTCAAATGAGAACTTCAGTACAAAAATGCAATATTATCTTTTACAGTGAACTTCAGAAAGATGGATCAAATTTTAGTCATTTGACACAAGGAGATGAAAGATTTGTCCCCTTTTAGGTAAACCTCAGAAAGATTTTGTTAGTTATATCAAAGAAAAAGATGGTAGCTGCATTCTAAGGAGACAAGCAACATGAAAGCTAGAAATGTTAAATGATTTTTAAAAAACAAGATGCTGAAATTATGGATTATTAGTAATTCATCTAATAAAAATAGTATATTTTAGTAAAACATGTCTTAGGGAAAAGACTAAGGAAAATTAATAGCACAAAATCTCCTGCTAAACCAAAAGTGTAAAATGGTAGCTGAATGAATGATGAATGAATGTATCCTCCATACATGCAGCCATGCAACCTCCAGCTACTGGAATAGAGGCACAGAATTCCAGACAAAGGAAACCCCACTGTACTTTGTCCTGGAGACATCTGAAGCTGGCTGGACTGAAGTGCTTCATATGGGGCTCCACATTTTCAATGAACCAGGACAGAAAATGGTAAAGAAACTGGGGATTTCTAGGCCCGAAGGAAAAAAAAAGACTTCTGGCAACCATCACTGATTCTTAGGAGGAGACAGATTTTGAGTTCTTGTTGTAAAGAGAAGGAAAAGGAACTAGTGGGTACAAGAACAGATAAGCAAATCTGTGCCCTGATACATAAATCCTGTCCAAAACTAGCGAATTAGAAGAGTTTAGGAAGAAGTGAGTAAGAAATGCTGTAAAAGGTAATTCTCTTTGGGAAAGAGGCTGAAGGAAATATTCCTGAGGTCTTTCTAGCCCTGAGATCCTTTAACATGGGGAGTGCCATGGAATAATTTCAGTTTCTCTCCACTCCAGAAAACTTATTCCTGAAAGTGTCTCCCTCATTTGGTTTTATGCTAATAATTAGGAAAACTTAATTGATAAAACTTACCTACTTTTGAAGAGTTACAAACACTGGCAGACACATCTGAAAATATCCCCTTCAGGCCTCCAAAAGTCTCCACAAAGTAGTACTTGTCACTGGACCCTGCCATGGCTAACAGCTCCACTGGATTGGCACCAGCAATCCCCACAGCCAGGACAAGAATGCCTTTGTCCCGCAAGGCCTGGGCAGTGACATTGAGTTTTTCAGCATCGTGGGATTCCCCATCAGTGATCACAATGAGGACTTGGGGGACTCCCCTGTGCAGGCGGCTTCCCTGGGGTTCTGTAAACATATGGTCTGCAAAGGCCAAAGCCTCTGCAGTGTAAGTGTTGCCTCCCATGGGCTGGTCACCCTGGAGCACTGAAATCACCTCCAGTTTTGTACCAAGGTCATTCAGATAAAATAGCACCTCTGGATCATCAGCATATTTCAAAGCACCAAACCGGACTTGATTCTTGCCCACATCAGCTTTCTTCACTAAACCGATCATGAAGTCCTTCATGATATTATATTCATCATAGTCAATGCTGCCAGAGCTATCAATTACAAACACAACATCCAAAACTTCAATTCGCTTGCATTCTAGGAGAGCAAGAAAAAGGAAAACCATATGAGATTAGCTCTGGAGAGCATGGGTGATCCCGACTTTAAAAAAATTTCTGCTGTTTTCTCTCTGAGGGGTCACAGTACCCATAAGAATGTCAGTTCCCTGGATAACAGAGATGCATGTACATTTCTGCCACCAGTACAGTGATACTCAGGTGAACTTTTAGAACAAGATGGGGGATGTGACACCTACTGCAAGGGCAGGAGGGGATGGAGTGAGAATCACAGATTATCAGAAACAGAATTTCATAAACCTTTGGACTGGAACGAAAACTACAATTCTGTGTAGATGTCCTCATATAAGTGGTTGCTTCAACATCTGCTTTCATTTATGTAAATTTGTCTTTTTATTTTTTAAATCACAGGGATCTTGAAATTTTATTCATAAGAAAGACCCTGGGGGAAATGACCAAGTTAAAATGAATTTGGCAATCCTATTTTTTTTTCACTATTCTACAATGGCTGAGTTTGTAAGGTTACTTTTTTCCTCTTTTTCACTTCTTTGAAATGTCTATTTTTAGGCCCACTTTCTTCCTAAGTTATCTTAGTACAACACTCCTACTAACTTTTTAAACCTGAGGTCAGTGTCATAGATAAGTAAAGCAGGAAAGACTTGGTTCATGTGCAGCATGTTCTATCTAAAGGAATTCATCTGCTCTGCATCCTGGGCACCAACTCATTCATCCTGGACAAATGTGGTGGTTAGTCATTAGGTAGCACATTCTATCTACAGACCTTAGAAAGGTCTGATCCAAAGGTTAACTCATCTATTCTTCAGAAATGGAACTGTGATAATGTACTCTTTTCTTTTGCACCCCCCACCCCAAGGCTTTCCACATGTCTTTCTTTCGTGAGCCAGTTGGGGCCTCATGTAGTTCTGTTGAAAACTCAAGAGCCAGTGTACTTAACCACTGACTGAAGGCCATGTGTGCAGAGATGTAAACCCAATTCCTAGGAAAGGCTGGCTCTACTAAAGAAGGAACTAGGTCCCTTTGGCCTTCAGGTGGCTGTAAAGCTTGTATGGATTCCTGAGAAGATTGCTCAATGTTGAAACCCTTCAGAGTTCCTATTTGTTATAGTGGAGTTACCAGGGAATAAAAACCAGGTATATTCCTCTTTCTACAAAACAGACTATGATCATCAAACTCTACTGTGGGAGTTGAACAGTCTTATTATTTGAATAAGAAAACACTATTCTTCTTCTCCCTTAAAACTCCAGTAAGATCCATTGCCTTCATAGAGACTTTTCAGAATGGCTCTATCATTAACCCCCAGGGTCATAGTATAAATCAGCCCCTTATATTTGCTGACTTTGTTGTTGTTATTTTGTTGGATTTTGGTGCCAGGGAGTGCATCCAGGTACTCATATGTGCCAGGATG
This sequence comes from Heterocephalus glaber, assembly GCF_053883595.1. Classification (NCBI taxonomy): domain Eukaryota; kingdom Metazoa; phylum Chordata; class Mammalia; order Rodentia; family Bathyergidae; genus Heterocephalus; species Heterocephalus glaber. The sequence goes on along the minus strand of NW_028258324.1, from coordinate 6,462,371 downwards.
GTACTCTACCACTGAGCTAAATCCCTAGCCCAAAGCTTTTTCTTCTTTTTATCATTTCCATTGCCCTCCAGTATCACAGGAAGAAAGTAGGGACTATGCCATTTACTTTTTTTTGAGGTTTCCATTGCTCAAGTTCATGAACTACAGTCATTCTTCTAAGTTTTAGTAAATATCAAAGTGTTTTCACTAACATCTCACTTGACCAAGCACTGGTTTTAGAAATTACAAACCAAAAAATGTACATATAATGGATGCCAAGCCAAAGGGAAATTCCCTTGCCCAGGAAGTAATGCATCTGTACCACCTGCAGCCCACATGTAGTTCAGGGGCCCAGAGTATGCTAGGTTGAGCCCTCATCTCCAGGTAGGATCAATGCTAGTGTAACTCATGCTCTAAAGTTTCCTATGGGATCAGGCTACAGCTAGAATCCAGCTAAAATGACCTCTCTGCTTATCTCCAGCCCATGCCCTGTCTTGCTTTCCTTTCTCCCCATCTGAAAGAATTTCCTCAATAAACTAGCTCTACTGACTCAGCTTCTGCTTCCAGGGAACCTGACCTAAGACTTAGCATACCATTTCTCACAAATGAAGGATTCATTGCTCTAGGACTATTTGTGTAGAAATCTAGGTGAACCAACATTGTTCTTTATTGTCTATTTAATTCAATAAATCAAAGGGACTGAGGCAAACATTTAAATTAAACAAAAAGCTTGCAGTGTTCAACTACAACTCTACTTAGTTCAAGAAACAAATATCAAGCTGGGTGTGATGGCGCACACCTGTTATCCCAGCACTCGGAAGGCTGAGGCAAGCGAATCACTGAGAGTTCGAGGCCAGCCTGGGCTACATAGTGAGTTCAAGGCTGGCTTGCACTACAAAGTGAGACCCTGTCTCAAAAATTAATTAATTAATTAATTAATTATTAAAAAGAAACAAATACCAGCATATCTGGTATTTGGACATTGTCACTGGAGGCTATACCCATGCCTACCTTCACGGGGACTGCATATTCCAAAAACAAGATCATCTTCAATATGCTGCAGAATGTCAAAATTCTCAACATAGAAAACCATCTCTGGCCTTCCACTGATCTCCTCAAGTTGGGTGACATTGGACCCAAATACGCCTACAGAGTAGACGATTATGCCTTCTTGCCGAAGCGCATCTGCTGGGTCCTTCACTATGTCCTGAGCTTCACCATCTGTGATGAGGATGAGAAATTTTCTGACATTGGGCCGGGCCCCCTTGGAGAGGCTGAAGTACTGAGACACAAAAGTCAGGGCACTGCCGGTCAGGGTGGTCTCACCAATGTGAGCCATTTGGTCTATTGCATTTGAAATCTCACTTTGGGACATGAATCTGTTGAGTGGAAACTCTTCCTTGTTGACATCACTGAACTGGACAACACCAATTTGCACCCGATCTGCCCCAATCTGAGATTTGCTCACCAAGTTCTTCATAAACATTTTCATTTTACTAAAGTTTTCAGGTCCTATACTGCCAGAACTGTCCACCAGAAACATGATGTCAGCTTTCATGTCTTTGCAGGCTGCAGGGGAGAAATAAGGATGTTTATTCAAGTCAACCACGTGTACAAAATTAAAAATGAGCAGAAAAATTCAAATCACAAATTACTCTACATTGAATTATATGCTTGGTAAGGGTTATTAGTAGGTATATAAAGCTTTGGAGGCAATAAAATAATTAGGCATTCACGACTATTCTATTTGTTTTTTTAGTAATTTCCTTAAATATATAACTCAGAGTTTCTCAACTTCAGCACTGTTGACATTTTGGGCCAGATTATTTTAATAGTGGAGAGTAGTCTGTACATGGAGGATACTGAGGATGTTTAGCAACATCCCTGATGTCTTCCTGTTAGATGCTAGAGGCACTCAACAGTTATAATACCAAAAATGTCTCTAGAAGTTAGTACATATTCCCTAAGAGGGGAAATGCCCTCTCAAGTTTCTCTAAATGATTTCACTGTTTTTTTAATGGAATTTAATTGAATCAGAAGTACTTAAAATCTAGAATCATGAGAGCATATTACACATGTGATCACACATATGTTCTGGCAGGGATTTGTGGGAGGAAGCTAGTTAATACTTACTAGGGAGACTTCCTCCAACTATCTTTGTTATTAATCAGACATGAATCAGAACCACACTACACTGGGCTCTCATTTTTGTTCTGGAGAACAAAGAGAGTACCCAGGAAGAAAATTTTCAGGCTGAACTTGAAAGGCAAAACCCCATTTCTTTTACCTCCTTCAGTACAGATTTCTTGAACAACTTGGTTTCTTATGTCCTTCAAGGCGTCAAAGTTACGCACATAGTACACTCTCTTTTCCTCGCCAGCAATTTCTCGCAGCTGTGTATGGTTTGCCTCCTTGACCCCAATAGCATACACATGAATGTTCTCCTCTCGAAGTCTGTACGCAGGCTCCAAGATGCTATCCTTGGACGCTCCATTTGTCAGGACAACAAGGTGACATGGCACTCTGTTTCCACGCTGCTTCTTTGCTCTCTGCAGCAGCCCTAGTGTAAAGTTCAGGGCTGCACCTGTGTTTGTGTTCCCACCCATCTGCCTGATGTTCTCAATGGCCTTACCCAAATCGTGCTTGTTGGAGTATTTATTGATCTCAAATTCCAAGTCCCAGCTGTCTGCATATTGAACGGCCCCAACCCGAACCTTTTGGGGGGCAATGTTGAACATCCCCACCACCTCTGACAGGAAGCTCTTCATTTCATGGAAGTCTGTGGCCTGGGTGCTCCCAGAGCCATCAATGAGCAAATAGATGTCAGCTTCCTCGGTGTCCACACAACCTACAAAGGAACCAAACACATGAATGTAGCACATTGGCCAAAGGTGAAGGAGAAAGAGGTGCAGATGAGAAGAACAACAAATAGCTTCATCATACAGAAAAATGGGAAATAGTTTCCATGCTTAAAAGAATTGCTTTTGTAGTTTAGAATGGGAGAATCTTAGCATTCATTGAGCCACGTGAATTATTTCTGACAGTGTAAGACTATCACCCTAATTTTCTGCCCTGAGGATAAATCTGGATATTACAAATGATTAGAAAAGTTTGAAGTTGCCTTTTATGTCATTTTTCTACTAATAAAAAACTACTTGGCAAAATGTCAAATGGAATGTTATAAAATGGAGATGGTGTTTGACAGGACATCATAGACACATTAAGTACTTGTTCTTGAAATGTAGAACAAAATATTTACTCCTCCCCATGCCTGGTCAATTAATGTAGGAATATGGTTATCAACCTTATGTGACACTGTTACAATAAATACGAAATAAATTACTTCTGAATGTACATGTATATATGTGTATATACACATGCATAAAATATTTGCATAACATATATATATATATATATATATATCAAGAATATAAAATGCAGTGCTCTCTCCTCCTACACTAGCAGATGGTATTTCACACCAAACTATTTTGTCTTCTATCCAAATCATACTTCCTGTCCATTCTCTAAACTGGAATTTGGGGGTGAGGTTTGAACAAGAGGAGAGAAAACTACAAAAAGTATAAAATAAAGGGAGCTAGGCATAGTGGCTCATCCCTGTAATTCCAGTATTCTGGGAGACTGTGACAGGAAAATCATAAGTTTGAGCCCAGCCTGGGCAACTTAGTGACTTAGTGAGACACTGTCTCTTACCTCAAAATAAAAAATTAATAAGGGTTGAGGATGTAGCTTGGCACAAAGGCCTTGGGTTCAATTTCCAATATCACACAAAAAACAAAAGAAGGAAGGGGGTGGTGAAAGACAGGGAGGGAGGGAGGGAGGAGGAGATAAGAAGAAAGGAGAGAAGAGGAGGGGAGGAGAGGAGGATGGAGGAGAACAGAGGGGAGGGCAGAGGAGGAGAAAGAAAAGGGAAGATCAGGGGCATAAAGCACAAGGTCCTGAGTTCGATCCTCTGAGTTCCATCCCAGGTACTGGAAAAAAAAAGAAAAAGAAATAAAGAAGAGAAAGAAAAAAGGGAGAAAAGAGAAATTACAAATGATGGTATTCTGGAGTGTGTATGAGTAACTAATCCAATTTAAGCCACACGAAAGAGAAAGGAAGGAAAAGGGAAGTCCCTCTGGACACTTCAACGGATTTCATTCTCCCCAAACTGGGTTTCATATTATCGAGCTAAAGTAAAAATTAGGCTCTTTCTGCCCATCTACATCATAACCAGAAACCCCGCCTTTTTGTACCTCATGTGCAGAAGTCAAGAGAAAAGAGGAAACTTCTGAGCAACCCATCCCTCAGTAATACTTTACCAGATTTGAGGGTTTCAGTCCGCTCTGCCAAGACAGAGACAGTGTGTGTGATCTGGTTCCGAAGCTTCTTCAGAAAGGTCTGGTTGTGGGCGGCCAGCTCAGAGAAGGAGCTCAGTGTGGAGACATACTGCTCGGCGGGGTGGGAGGCGATCTTCTCCAACTGTGCTTTGCTGGCTTCCTCTATGCCTATGGTGAAGATGCTCACTCCTTGACGCCGGAGGTTGGTAGCTGCCTTTGTCACATTGTCTTCCGAAGCTCTGTGGGTCACCAGCACCGCAATCTGGGGCACCCCCTGATTCTTCCGACTACCTTGGTGTGGGCTGAAGACTTCCTTCCGGACTTTCCTGATGGCAGCTCCAGTGTAGGCCTCCCCAGCCTGCGGAGAGAGGTTCAGGATCTCCTGGAGCACCTCTGACTTGTTGATGCCCGCGCTCAGGGAACTGATCACTTTGGTCTCATTGCTGTAGGCCACAAGACCAACCCTCGTGCAGCTTTCCTTTATATCAAGGGCAGACACACTTTCTTCCAGGAATGCTTTAAGGTAGTCAAAGTTCTCCTGGCTGCCATTGAATGACACATCCAACAGGAACACGAGGTCAGCCACAGAGGGGCCTCGGCAAACTGTGGGCAAGGAGTGAATAAGTAGTGTTAGCTGGAGGTTTGGCACCACTGCTGGGCATCAGAAGATAGGAAGATCATACATAAGAGCTTGGTTATGTGCTTCAAGAAAGAGGAAGCATGTAAAATGGTTATGAAGCTGAGATCATAAGCAGGTTCAAACATTTGATCTTAGCTAAGCTCCCAGCTTCAACGTCCTCATCTATAAAAGGGAGATATAATATTTATCTCATGAGAAATTATGGGGTTTAAATGGAATAATATACTTAGTGTAGAGCCTGGTCCATAAGATTAATTAAATGAACAATAGCTATTAAATATTAAAATCATTTAAACATCATCACCATTGTAATCAGAAGTTATAACCCAAATATTTCTAAGAAATATTAATAGATAGAAATGTACATTCCATCATTTTATTTGGGAAAGATGCTAGTAATAGTATTCATATTTTCATGGGAGAAAAGCCTTCATAGAGAAAAGCCTTCTCTAGTATTAATAGGTAATTATAAATGTCATCTCAGACTGGATTAAGCAGGAATAATATACCCTGTGTTACTTATTTGGACATTAGCTCTCTGATTATCCTAAATTCTTGGCCCTTATTAACAGAATAGGACGAGAGGACAAACCACGTAGTGGGTTGGCTATGAAGTCCACAACCCACTCTGCAAATTGCAGCTTGGCCGTCATCCAGGTCCGGTCACTTCTAAGAACACCTACAACTTCATCTCTGCAAATTAGGGGCTTTGGACAACTGGAAGTTACTTTTCAGCTCTAACATTCTGTAATTTAGGGATGTACTGTAAGGATTCAAAGATTTCTTTAGAAGCAAATTTATCTTTGCAAATGAGCCAAGAATGAAACCATACAGAAACTCTAAACCAGGGAGATAGCTCAGAGGTGATCTGGGTTCCAGGGAGAAGCAGACCTAAATTTTAAGAAGTCTGTGAGTGACACATAACACAGATAAGTGAAACAGGGAAAACCAAGGCCAGTTCACTTCATAGATTTTAAATGGCCACAATCATAGGACACACTTGAACATATGGACATTTTTCTGAAAATGCAGGGCATTAGGAGGAAGGGCTGCTCATTGGATTTCAATCCTCCCCTCATGCTGATTTTCAAAATCACTTCATCGTCATGCCTACACACATGCATCCTAAGCCCACCTTCTACATGGATGTCATTGACTGTCCCTTCCCTGTATTTGGCTACATCCTTGATGATCTGTGTCATGTTTTGGGAAAACATGCTGAGGTCTCTGATCATCCGAAGGTTGAAATGAAACTGAGACGTGGCCATGGCCTTCAGGTTTTCCTCAGAAGCCTCCTGCAGCCCCACTGAGATGATTTTCACTCCGTCTTTTCTCAGGGCCTTCGAAGCCTCTTCCACATCATCCTCAGACTCGGCTGAAGCCAGGACCACCAAAACTGGGGGGAACTGCTTCTTGTCTCTTCCATTTGTGGGTGCAGAGAAATAGGTCTTGTGAGCCTCCCGAAGAGCATTTCCTATCTTCAGGGGCCCGCCGATGAACCTGAAGTTCTTCTTGAGGTGGCCCAGCATGGGGTTCCTGTTCCTGAAGGTGTTGAGGTGGAACTCACTGCGGAGCCCAGCACTATATTGGGCCAGGGCCACACGGTACTTGTTGGCCTCTATGGGAAGACTGCTGATCATTTTGCTGATGAACGTTTTCACCAACGGAAAGGATTTGATTCCTAGGTGATCCGAGCTGTCCACCAGAAACACCACATCTGCATACTCAGGGCCTAAGGAACCACAAAAAGAAAAAACAAAACAAAACAAAAACCATACAAACAAAGTAACAACTTTAAAAGTTTCCTTCCATATTTTTATATGGGGAGAAATTTATTTTTTATTTTCTTCCCAATGAACTAAACATAATAGCCGGAAGCTGCGCATTCTATCAAAAAGAAAGAAAGAAAAAAAAAAAGAAACATTTGTTTTGGAGGCTGATTCCTTTATATAACTTCTCATTTGAATTAATCAGAAAATTAAGCATTACTTTTACAAAGAATTAACTAATTAGGAATAGGTAAATTTAGAGGAGTAAAAACTCATGAGTTTTTATGCAGTTAGCAGATAATCTCAGTTTGTACTTTTTTTTACCTTTAAAATTTGAGACTAATTTACCAGTAAGATAAAAATTTTACAGTGGTGCTGCCACCTGCCTCGTAAAAGCAAGGTCTCAAGTTTGACCCCCAGTACCAAAATAAATAAATAAATAAATAAAAATTTTAATTGAGAGACTAGTCCAAATTGGTTTTAATGGTGAAATCAGAATATTTAATTGTGATTGTCATTTTAGCAATGTAACAGGGCACCTGATAAGCTCATATTATTTTTGTATCTAAAGTATCGAATTGATGAAGTTTAAAAATGATATTATCGGGGACCAGGGATTTAGCTCAGTGGCTCTGGCGCCTGCCTCACAAGCACAAGGACCCGAGTTCAATCCCCAGTACCAAAAAAAAACCACCAAACGAACAAAAGAATGACATTATGAAAGTGGCTTAACCAGGCTGGGGATTTAGCTCAGTGGTTTCGCCACCTGCTGCGCAAGCGCAAGGACCCAAGTTCGATTCCCAGTACCAAAAAAAAGAAATTGGCTTAACTTAGTTTAAGTTACTTATAATATTTTTGATGACTCATATGACTAAGCTTATAATTGGTAAATTTGTTTGTATATAAAATGTGATATCACCGATACATTTTAGACTAGAAAAGGGATTGTAGTTTTAATTTCTATTTAAAAATATAATTTTTATATAAGAACATAATACTTTGCTGAACATTCAATGTTAGATTTAATTCTAGTTATCTATACAATAGAGAATTCCAGAATTCAAACACCAATGTCATTTATTGGTGGCCCCGCTTGTCTGGACTCAGTTCTCATTACCTTAGCATAAGATCCATCATTTCTTGTCTAAGGAAGAAAGAAAAGTGTGTGTGTGTGTGTGTGTGTGTGTGTGTGTGTGTGCAAGCGTGTATAAATAAGAGCCCCAACTGCTTTTTCTGGTAACTCTGTGAGCTCTGTCAAGCCATTCAATGTACTTAGGCCTCAGTTTTCTCTACTTTACAATAAGTTGATTCAACTAGAAAATACCTAGGGTGCATCTTCATCCTGAGATTACGACTATCCAAAATAGATACTAGATAAATTCTGATCAAATTAAAATAACTTCAAACTTTTCTGCAATGGTGTGAGCCCCTATGTGCTATTTCATTTTCTTTACAGTGGTCTGACCAACGTATAGTAGATAAAATAATCTTAAAAAAAAACTAATTCCATCCAATCAGATTCATTTTGTGATTATACAGCCAGCAGCATCCCAGGGAAAGGAACAGTGAGGGCAAATTAACACTTTCACTAAAGAGAAGGCTGGCTGCTCAGTGCACCCAAACAGGGTGGCTCAACCTGTGACCATCCATGATCTGTCCAGACAGGAGTATGTCCCTGTATCTTGTGTGGGAAAGAAGTGTATGTGTTTGGTACAGGTGGTGGATCCCGGCTTTGATCACGTCTGAATCATGAAATGACTAAGAGGAAAAAATCCTTCTCTTTAAAACAGTTAAGAGCCAGTGAAACATGCAGGGATGACTTTTTCAGGGTAAAGTTTTGTTCATCTCTTCACAAACTTGCTTCTGAGGTCAGAGTCCTCAAGGAAGCAGTAAAGGTCAAGGTAAGTGGTCCTGGACATGAACTGACCAGCACAAGAACCTGTAGTGTAGGAGGAGGTAGAGGTGATGAAGAGCGAGTCAAGGTGTGCACTTCAACTCCACTGATAAGCTGCCGACAGCCAGTATACATGGGACTTTCTTTCCAGGGCAAAGCATGTTCCTCACAATGAGCAAACAAACACTTTAATTGAAGCAAAATCTAGAGATTTAACCAACACAACCTTTTAGCACAAATGAAAAAGAGACATTCCAAAGTTTCAAGGCTGGAACCTAATGGGGTGAAACAGGACAAAATGACAGCTTCGATATCCTTCTATTATTAACAAGGAATAAGGCCCAGAATTCACAAAGGAACATAGGGTAACCTAAAAATATCTTTTTAATTGATCCCTGGGTACAATGGTGCAAGTTCGTGATCCCAACGATCTCCAAGGCTGAGGCAGGAGGATCACAAGTTCAAGCCAGATTGGACAATGTAGTGAGACACTGTCTCAAAAAAAAAGAAAAGAAAATTAAAAAGGGCTGGGGATATAGCTCAGTGCAAAGGCTCTGGGTTTCATCCCCAGTACTGGAAGAAAAAAAAAAGGTCTACAAAGGTCTACTACACTCCCACTTTCACTCCCATCAAAATCAAAACAAAACAAAATAAAAATCCTAATTTTTAAGTAGGTCAAAATCATTTATTATCTATTTATACAGAGAAAATCAAGGGAAAGAATTCTTTTTACTTTTTCCTTACCAGAATCTTGGTTCACAGAAACATGGGAACAAATTATTATGAGGAACAAAATCAGCAGCATTTCCATGTTATGAACTGAAAAACCTCCAACTTGAAATCTGAAAAGGCAAAAATATAAACATCTAAAATTGCGGTAGATGTTATTTGTGAATCAAGACTCACATACACAAGAGCACAGAATATTGCATAATAAACTGCAATGGGGACAAGGAACATCTATAGTTCACTGACCTTCTGATCTGTGAAGTGCCTTAGGGAAAAATAAACCTTCACTTACAGAATTGTTAAGTTCTTCCTGGTGGTCAGACCCTGTGGAAATGAGATGTAGGACTGTAGGAGAAAGTAGGCAAATACATCTAGCTCCAATAACATTATATACTCAGACTGATCATTTCCCTGTTCACCCTCTGTCCACATGCTGTCATAACAATTCAGAGTGCAGAGCTAGGACACAATCGAACACCTGTAACGCAATCTTGCCATCCCGGATATGGACTGTGTTTTACTTTTGAGTAGTAAGTATTTCTAGATGTGGCCGAAATTCCCTGTTATTCTTGCTCCCTAGCTACAAAGGTAATTATTTCCTTTTATCCTTAAATTTGAGAGAATACTCAATTAGCAGGGACTTTCCATATTCTGTATAATGTTTTCCTCTTCAGAATGAGGAGCTCAGTTTGTTTCCAGCTACTTAGAATTGCCTAGAGCGATGATTATATAATTCCAGTTTGAGGTGAAAGCACTTTCAGTCACCTTGAAATGTTCATTTCATGAAATGAAACTGGATATTAATGATGAAAATAAATATTGGCATTAAGCAGATAGCTTATCCAATCATTTTTCCACCTGTGTCCTGCTTAATTGCTACCCAGTCTTTATTTGCAGCACTTTTTTTGGCTCTTCCACTCCATTTCAGGAATGGTTCCTAGTACTTAGCATTTCACCTATTCAAAAATGGGATCTTTGACATGAAAAATTCCGTCCCTACTGTTCACCTACTTCAATGTCCTTTTGATATTGTGCAATTTGGGACTCTATTCTAGTATTTTACAAAAAGTCAGACCACACACATTTTTGAAGCTGTAAGTCAAATTTTCAGTCCTTTTTAAGTGGCAAGAAGTGACCTGGAAGGGGAATCATAAGAGGTTATTTTTGCTTTAGCCCTTTCATTTTAGAGAAAGTAAGTCCTAGAATAGAATGCCCCAAGCAAAAATTAAGTTAGACCATCTGTACAATTTTTATGAATGTGTATAAAAAGGAATCATAAATTCTTCACTGAACCATTACCATGTGCCAGGCCCTGTGCTAACAGCTTTGCATTCATTCCTCTGTTTGATATTGATGACAACCAGAGTAGACGTAGTATTTTTCTTATTTTGTAGATAAAGAAACAGACTCCTAAGGCAGAAGTAACTGGGGCAAGGTCACACTGGTAAAATGTGACAGTGAAACTAGAACACACATCTGTCTGACTCCTAAATCTGTTATTTAAAGCACAGGATGCATCCCAAACTCAATGTTATGAACACAAAGTGTGTCCGAGTTTCATTTTATGTCTTTTTCCTAAGTACTAGGAGATATTGACTCTTGTTTACACATCATTTTACTTTTGCTTTTCAAAACCATGGCTTTAGGGCCGGGGATTTAGCTCAGTGATGCCACCACCTGACATACAAAGTCCTGAGTTCGATCCCTAGTACAAAAAAAAACAAAACAAAACGTGGCTTTAGGCCATTTTCTTCCTTTCTGTTTATATTCTGGTATGAGCTTTATAAATTAAATTCACTTCTCATAACTTCAAAACTTTCAGAAAATTTGGAGATAGAAATCTCCAAAACTTTTGAAGTTATGAGAAATGAGAGAGAAAATGTTTTGGGATAAGTCCATAAGATCGATGTCAAATTTTTCAGCAGCCAACATGAAAAGAAAATGGTACTGAATGAAGGTTAAACATCTGGATACAAGAGCAAGGATTAGGTAAGGCCACAAATGCCCCAAAGCAGCACGTGGCATGGAAATTACCCCATGCTGATGGTCGGTACCACTGGTCCATGAAAAGTTATGTTTTTAGGTCAGCATTTTCTGCAACAATTTTCTTTCAGCTTTTGAGTGGAATCCCAAATCTGGTGTCCTGTAACACTATATAAAGCTGAAGCCCAATGAAGTGTTTGTTTGAGGTGCTTTTATGCTCTACCTTGTGTGAATAGGGGGTGGAGTGTGTTGCAGGACAATTGATGGGACTAAACTTCTAAGTTCAAGCTTGGGAGGCAGGGAGAATAGGTTCAGTTTTACCACATCAAAACATGCAGTGCCTATAATTTGTATGTTGTTCTACAAGCAAATACAACCAGGATTTTCATACTTAAATTTTAAAAATAGCTAAATCACATGAAGACATATGTAGGGAGAATGAAGGAGCTATTTAAATAAACAACACAAAATGTAAACTTACATACACTCAACCTTAACGTAACAGTGAGATTGATTGCCCCTTATTACAGAAACAAAGGTGCAGACTCTATAATCTGAATTGGTTGCATTCCATGTATTCAGAATCAAGCAACCTGAGGCTAATGCCTGTCTTGCAGAAGTTATATGCTATAAAATTCTTTTAAAACATCTGTATCTCTGTAAACTTTTTGTTGAGAAAGTAGAAAGTTTCTAATTTAAACTAAGCTGCAAAAGCAACACAGCCACCCAGGCCTTGGCTTTGGACCTGAATGTTTAGAACTTGTGCAACCCTTCTCTCCAGGCTTTAAGAACCAGGTGTTCCAGGGACAATCCTGCCCCATACAAGCCAAGTCCTAATCCAGGTCATGACTGCAAAAAAATAAAATAAAAGATGTAAGAGCCCAGAAGGGACACAAAAGAGACTTTAGCAAAATTAAATGTTATTTCTTCCCTTTTAAACCAGGCATGCAGAATGCTGTACATCATTTTTAAGTACTAATTTTCATTTTCTTCAGAAACAAGAATATCAGTTGTTTTACTGTAATAAACAACACTGTCTTTCCCACAGTGTTGATAAAGAGTTATTTGCTTATTTAATCCTTGATATTTCTACCATTTTCCTTCCTCAAGTCATTCTACTCATAAGTTAAAAGGTACAAAGTAAAATATTTAAAGCAAGATTTTAGTTCATGTTACAATGCTGCAGGTTTGATTCTTGGCACCCAACAGGCACAAAAAATATTCAGTCAGATCACAACCTCCAACTTGAAACTATACTGCAAAGCTACTGTGATTAAAACAGCATGGTACTGGAAAAGAAACAAACTTGAGGACCAGTGGTACAGATTAGAAGATGCAGAAACAATTCCAGACACACTCAGCTATCTCATCTTCAACAAAGGAGACAAATATCCTCACTGGAGGAAAGACAGCCTCTTAAATAAATGGTTCTGGAAAAATTAGGTTTCAACTTGCCAATGATTAAAACTAGACTTATATCTCTCACCATGCACTAAACTAAAATGGAAATGGATTAAAGATCTAAATATTAAAATAGAAACGCTGAATCGGCTGGGACAGAGGTTAGGTAGAACTCTTGAAGACATTGGTGTAGGAAAAGATTTTATGAAAAAACCTCAGTTGCCCATGAACTAGCATAAAGAATCAACAATTGGGATCCCATCTTATTAAAAAGCTTCTGCACAGCAAGAGAAACCACAAGCAGTGTGAAGAGACAACCCACAATGTGGGAAAAAATTTTCACCTGCTGTTCCTCAGACAAAGGCTATCCAGAATCTACAAAGAACTTAGGACAGACATTTCTCAGACAAAGAAGTAGAAATAGCAAATAAATACATGAAAAAATGTTCAACATCACTGGTCATTCGAGAGATGCAAATGAAAACAGCACTGAGATTCCACTTCACTCCAGAAAGAATGGCTGCTATCATGAAATCAACCAATAACCAATGCTGGCGGGGCTGTGGGGAAAGAGGAACCCTGCTCCACTGCTGGTGGGAGTATAGGCTGGTGCAACCACTGTGGAAATCAGTACGGAGATATATCAAAGAACTAGGACTGGAAGTCCCATTTGATCCAGCTATTCCCCTGCTGGGTAGCTTCCCCAGAGAATTAAAAGAATCATACCACAGTGATATATGTGCACCCATGTTCATAGCAACACAATTTGTAATAGCTAAAACTTGGAAGCAGCCCAATTGCCCACCAATTGGAGACTGGATAAAGAAAATGTGGGGGTTTTTAAAATAAAATGGAGTACTACTCAGCCATAGAAAATGAGAAATTAGAGACATTCATACCTAATTGGATGCACATTGAGGCAATGCTCTTAAGTGAAATAAATAGGACACACACGTGTAAATACTGAATAGTTTCTCTAGTGTGAGAAACTTAAAGTGTAAATAAGGACTAAAAGGTATAATAGATAATGTGAAATAGGAAGAAAAGTGGCGAAGGGGAAGTGGGAGGGGTAGGGGAAAGGAAAGAAGGGAATGGAATCAATATGAGAAAATGAAAAAATGGAAACAAAGTCTTTGTAGATTGGGAGGGATGGAGGGGTTGAAGGGAGGGCAAGGGAAGGGGGAAAAATAAGAACCAAGAGAGATTATGTAAAGGTGCAAATTTCCAATGATGAATGTCATTATATTGTATACCTAAAATTACCAATAAAATAAAAGTTTTAAAAAATATTCAGTCAGTAATGGTAAGGAAAACAAAACACACGTGCACCCAGTGAGCAAATTGCATAGTTTTTGCTGTTAATATCATACGTCCCTCTACTGTATTTTCTCAAATAAAAATAAAAGCTTCATATGTTGATCACATTTGCACAAGGTTATGCAGGTGACCTTGCCACTTTGTAAAATAAACACTTTGCTGTGTTGAGGAGGTGCTTGGGTAAACAGAAAGAGCACAGCCTGTGGCATCTCATGACATAGGTTCTACTCCATCCTACGTTATTGTGTGTTGATGGACAACTATTTCCCCAGGTTCCTAATCTAAACCTCAAGGGGTTATAGTCTAACTCCAAGGCAGCTCCACACTTCGACCTTGAAACTATCACCAAGAGAACTATCACTGCCCCTCAGATCACCACCTGTGGCCAGCTCTGGGCTGGGGGCAGCAACAGCGAGAGAAGGATAAAGTCCTGCCCATTGATCTTTCTGGGTCTGAAAGTCTTCCAGAATCCTGTAGGACTCAATTACATGAGGTGCAGAGAACTAAAACTTCAATAATGCAAATCCACTAGAAATTAACTTCCCAACTTAGTAATTAAAAAAGAAATAAATCCCAAAGAAATATAGAGATACTAAAATACTACACATTAGATCAGAAATCAGTAAACTGAAAAATGAAGAAATTAAGCTTTGAAAAGATAAATCTCTGATCAACCAAGCATTTTGTTCTTCTTAGCAAGGTCTAAGCTCATGAGAAACTAAGCAGAGCCTACCAGGTGGGTTTTTATTAGAGTCTAATCAACCCATGCAAAAGGAAATACCAAATTCCAGCCCCTGTGTAACATGGCACATAGGAGAAGGTAAATACTCAATCTTAGCCCACTCTAGCTATCTAGTCCCATCAGAAGGAGGGGTGGCATGAAGAAATACAAGTTCACAGGGCAGAAGCACAGGCTTCCTAAGAGTAGATCTGATCACAGGACTAAGTACAAACTCTCTCCTTCCACATCTTACCACCTTATTACTAACGGCCTATTTACACCAATTCCTTTCACCTATTATATCACATCCAGAGGTACAGTATATTATAAGACATACCAATAAAGGCAAAATGAATGACTTGAAGGGTCACAATAAGCATCCAAACCAGATTCAGATATGGCAGGTAAGTTGGAATTATTAGACTGGTAATTTAAAACAGCTATCATTAATATTCTAAGGGTTCTAATGGACAAAGTAGAGAGCATGCAAAATACACAATGTAAGCAGAGAGATGGAAATTTCATTAAGGAACCAAAAGGGAATGCTAGAGACTTTTTAAAAACTCTGTAACAGAAATGAAGAACGCTTTTGATGGGTTTACTGAAAGATTAGAGAAAGCTGAGGAAAGGATTGCTGAGCTTGAGACCATCTCAATAGAAATCTCCAAAACTAAAAAGTAAGGAGAACCAAAACTGTGAAAGAAACCAGAACAAAATATCCAAGAACTGCAGGACAACTACAAAAGGCATAACAAATATAATGAGATACCCAAGAGAAGAAATAGGAAAATTTTGAAAAATTGAAATATTTGAAGTATTTCCCCTCAAATTAATGTCAGAGAACACCAAGCAGAATAAATGGCAAAAACATTGCACATAGTTATATCATTTTTCAAACTATAGAAAATGAAAGATAAATTAAAAGTCCTGAAAGAAACCAGAGGGGGGGGACCCCTCATCTATAGAGAAGCAAAGACAAAAATGACATCCAATTTCTCAGAAACCATGAGTGCAAGAAGAGTGTGGAGTAAAATAATATTTAGTGTTGAGAAAATTCTTTACCCTGCAAAATTATCCTTCAAAAGTATAAGAAAGGGAATCAAGAAGACATATGAGAAAAGTACAGCTTTTTCAATAAATGGTGCTGGGGAAATGGGATACCCACATACAACAAAATGAAATTGGACCTTTAGCTCACACCATGCACAACACCTCAAACTGGATAAAAGATCTGCATGCAACATCTGAAATCAATAGAACTCTTAGAAAAAATATAAGGGAAAAGTTCCTTGACATTGGGCTTGGCAATGATTTTTAGATATCATATCAAAAACTCAAGCTTTGAAAGCAAAAGCAAAAAACTAAAAAGCCTCTACAGAACAAAGGAAATAATTAACAAAATACAAAGGCAGCTTACACATTGAGAAAAATTTTATAAACTGTATATCTGATAAGGGGTTAAATAAAAGTATATAAAGAACTCACACAACTCAATATCTGATCATCTAAAGGCATATAACAATAGCATAGAAACAGATTAACCTGATTAAAAATGGGTAAAGGATCTGGCTATCTAAATAGCAATTTCTCCCAATAAGTACATGAAAAGATGACCAACACCACTGACATTCAGGGAAATGCAAATATACTTGTTAGGATGGTGGCTATCAAGTTTCAAGATGTGTCGTGTACCATTTCCAAATACCCACAATGAATGTAAATATGTCATAAAGATGAACTCAAAATATAATAGCAACATAACAATAATCATGAAAATAGGAAAAGGGAATCTAGAGATAGAGGGAGAAAGGGAGGTGGGAGGGGAGGAAAAGGGGAATAAGAAAAAATCAAGATATATTATGTACATGTAAGTACTCCCTAAGATGAAGGTAAACTTTATGAACTACAAACATGTATTAATAAAAATTTTTAAATAGAGATAACTAGTGTTGGTGAGACTAAAGACAAAAGTAAGCCCTCAGACACCATTGTGGAAATGTAGATTGGTGCAGCCACTATGGAAAACTATATGAAAGTTCCTAAAGAAATTAAACATAGAGCTGTTACATGACCCAGCAATGCCTCTTATGGGTATGTACCCAAAGGAAAAGAGACCACCACCTTGTAAAGATATCTACACTCTCATGTTCATTGCAGCATTATTTACAATCGCCCAAGATACAAGAACAACTTAAGTGTCTGTCAGCAGATGAATGGGTACAGAAATTGTGATATATATTTATATATAATGTTACATATTATGTCAAGAATATTATTCATCTTGAAAATAAGAGATCCTGTCATTTGTCACAACATGGGTGAAACTGAAGGACATTATGCTAAGTGAAATAAGCCAGACACAAAAAGAAAAAATACTGCATACTCTCACTTATATGTAGATTCTAAAGCAAAAAATTGAATGGATGGGAATAGAGCATAAGATGGTGATCACTGGGGGAGGGAAGAAATAGAAAGATGCAGGTCAAAGCATAATTTGTAATACAAAATTACAGATATGTAGAATGAGTAAGTTTAGAGATCTAATGTACAATGTGAAGATTATAGTTCAAAAAGCATGTTGTGATTCAAGATTTTGGTGTTCTTGATTCAAAAAATGGGTAACTGAGAATGTGAATATATTAATTTGCTTGATTGTCATAGTCACTGCACTATGTACATCAAAATATGTAGTACACCTTAAATACATAAAATAAAAAAGGGAAAGTCTTTCTCAGTCCAACAAAAAATTGTGAAATTTAATGTTAGTAGACCTGCCTTATAAGAAATATGAAAAGTAGTTTTCTGAGAGCAGGAAAATGATATAGGTCAGATCTCCTTAAAGAACATTAGAAAAGTAATAACTGAAGGTTAAATAAACCTTTTTTATTCTTAGCTGATTTAATAAATAAAAGGTTGCTGCAAACAATAGCAATAATATGTTTAATTATGTATCTCATGTATATGGTTATAAAACATATGTGTGTCTGTGTGTGTGTGAAGTGAACAACAGCAATGTTATTATGGAAAGAGGGAAGAATTAGAATTACATGTTTTTCTTATAAGGGACTTCATTATCCATAAAGCAGTATAGTGCTACTTGAAAATGGATTCAGATTAGTTGGAAATGTATATTATAAGCTTTAGGGTAACCATTAAAAATGGTTTTTTTTAAAGTATGACTATTATACTAAGAAAAGAGAAAAAGGCAGCCATAAAAGCTCAATTAAAATCAGAAAAGGCAAATTAAAAACAAAGACAAAAACAAGAGCAAAGGGCAATCAAATAGAAATAAGTGGCAAATATGGTAGAATTAATGTGACCCTAAAGGTACTAATTAAAAGACAGATTGTCAGAGTAGAACAAAAACAAGACTCAATTATGTGTTCTCTACAAGAAATCCACCTCAAATATAAAGACACACTTCAACCGAAAGTAAATGGATGAACAAAGATGTACCATGCTAACACTAATCAAAGCATGGTACATACTTACAAACTATAGCATGAAGTGGCTATATTAATTTTGACAGAGCAAACTTTAGAATAAGAAAAGTTATTAGGGGTAAAGAGGAAAATTACATAATGAAGGCATTAATTCTCCAAGGAGACATAATAATAGTTAATGTGCATGTACATAAAAAGAATGTAATATCACATGAGACAAAACTTAATAGAACTGCAAAGAGACAAAAATGAATCCATGATTATAGCTGGAGACTTTAACATCATTCTATCAGAAATAGATTCAGCAGGCAGAAAATCAATAAAGACAGAGTTGTGCTTAACACTATCATCAATCTATTGTATATAATGAACACCTATAGGCTACTTTATCCATCAACACTGAATACACATTCTTCTCAAACTCACAGGAACAGTTACCAAGATAGGACACATTCTGGGACATAAAACACAACCTAGGCTGGTATGGTGGTGCAGGCCTGTAATGCCAGCATTCCAGAGGCTGAGGGAGGAGGATCACCAGGAGTTCAAGGCCAGCCTGGGCTACATAGTGAGACCCTGTCTTTAAAACAAACAAACAACAGAAAGGGCTGGAGGGGTTGAAGGGAGGGCAGGGGAATGGGGGGAAAAAAAGAATCAAGATATATTATGTAAAGGTACAAATCTCCAGTGATGAATGAAATTATATTGTATACCTAAAATGTACCAATAAAACCATCACAACCTTATTTTATTTTCAAAAATTTATTGTTTTTTTGTTTGTTTTGTTTTTGCTTTGGTACTGAGGATCAAACTCAGGACCTTCTGCTTGGAAGGCAGGTGGTGGAACCATGAGCTAAATCCCCGACCCCACAACCTTATTTTAAAAGAAAAGAAATCATGCAATGTCTTCTCTCAGCTAATATTGAAATTAAACTACAAACTGATAACACAGAGATAGCTGAACAAATCCCCAAGTGCACAGAGATTGAGCAACATACTTCTGAATAACACATGGGTCAAAGATTAAATCTCAAGAAAAAATGTTTTGAACTAAATGAAAATGTAAATACGACTTATCAAGTTTGTGGAATACAGTGAAAAAAGTGCTTAGAGAAATATTTATAACACAGAATGCATATGTTGGAAAAGATGAAAGATATAAAATCAATTATCTAAGCTTCTCCCTTCAGAAACAAGAAAAGAGTTAAATTCTAAGTAAAGAAATATTAACAAGAATTTTAATAAAAATTAAAAACAAGAAATCAATAGAAAAAATAGCAGAGCCAAAATTTCTTTGAGAGGTCAATAAAATTGATATACTCCTAGCCAGGTTAACTAAGAAAGAAAAGAAAAAGGATGCAAATTACTAGTATCAGAAATTAAATAGGATAAATCACTACATATCACATGGACATTCAAAGGTTAGTCAGGGAATATCATGAACAATTCTGTGACCACAAGTTGGACAATTCAAATGAAATGGGCCAGTTTCTTGAGGACATAATTTGCTAAAATTCACACAAGAAGAAGTGGACAACCTGAACAGGTCCATATGTATTAAAAAAATTAAACCAACAATTAATTATCTTACAAAAGAAAAAGTATCAGACCTAGATGTGTTCACTGGTGCATTCTACTAAACATATAAGAAAGACAATATACCAGTTCTCCACAATGTCCTTCAGGGATGGAAGGCAGAAAAAGGGATATACCCTAACGCATCCCACAATGCCAGCACCACCCTAACACCAAACCTAACAAAAGTATTATAAGAAAACTACAAACTGCTATATCTCATGCAAATAGATGCAAAAATCCTGAACAAAAACTTTTAGCAAATTAAATCTAACATTGTATAAAATATATATATATATATATATATATATATATATACACAAAAATCAATTGGGATTCATCACAAATATGTAAAGCTGGCTTAATATTTGAAAATCAATTATTATAATACATCATATCAATGGGCTAAACAAAAATCATATAAGACTCATAGAGGCATAAAAAGGATTCTATCCTTTCTAATCCAGCACTCATGATAAAAACTCTCAGCAAACTAGGAATAGAGAGAATCTACTTAACCTGACACAGAATACATAAAACCTGCAGCAAATCTCATACTTTAATGGTCAGAAACTAGACGATTTCCCACTGAGATCAAGAATACGGCAAGAATTTGCACTATCATCACTGCTTTCCAAACTCACACTGGAAATTCTCACTAATAAAATAAGACTAGAGAAGAAGATAAAAGCTATACCTATAGGAAAGAAAAAAAAGTTGTCTTTGTTCATAGATAACAAGATTGTTTATGTCTGAAAGCGACAATAAAAAGAAACAAGAACTAATAAACAACTAGAGCAAGACTTCAAGATGCAAGGATAATATACACTTTTCTATATATCAGCAATGAACATTTGGAATTTAAAATTAAAAACACTGCAGGGGCCGGGGATTTAGCTCAGTGGCTCTGCCGCCTGCCTCGCAAGCGCAAGGATCCGAGTTCGATCCCCAGTACCAAAAAAAAAAAAAACACTGCAACATTTATTTTAGTTCCCTCCAATGAAAACTGTAACAGTAATATCTAACTTAATAGTTTTCTCATCATAAAACAAAATATATACATGATCTGTATGAAAAAACCACAAAACTCTGAAAATGGAAACCAAAGTAGAGGTAAATAAATGGGGGAAATTCTATGTTATAGGTAGGAAAACTAGACATTGTCAAGACATCAGTTCTTCTCAACTTTTTCTAAAGACTCATGCACTACAATAAAATCTAAGCAAGTTATTTTGTGGATATTGACAAAGTCATGCTAAAGTTTACATGGAAAGGTAAAACAGAATAACCAACACAATATTGAAGGAAAACAACAAAGTTGTAAGGCTGACACTACCTGTCTCTAAGACTTTCTATACCTGTCTCCAAGACTTTCTATAAAGCTATAGTAGACAGTGTGGTATTGGTTCAAGATCAGTGAAACAGAAGAAAGAGCATAGAAACAGACACATACAAGTATAATCAGTGGATCTTTGACAAAGAAACAAAGAATACAATAGAAGAAGCATTGTCTTTTGAACACATGCTGCTGGAACAAAGGGACAGTCACACATACACACACAAATACATACAGGCAGGTAGGTAGACAGACACATACACACACAGCCCTTACCCTTCACAGAAATTTACTAAAAATGGTTCACAGATTTAAACAGAGTGTAAAAATATAAAACTCCTAAGTAACATAAGAGAAAACCAAGATATCCTAAGATATTTTTAGTTACACCACCAAAGGCACAATCCATGAAAGAAAGGACACATAAGTTTGACTTCATTAACATTAAAATGCTCTGTTCTATGAAAGATACTGCCAAGGGATGGGGTGTGGTTCATTGGTACAGCACTCACCTAGCATGTGAGAGGCCCTGGGTGTGATCCCCAACATGGTTTAAAAAAAAAGACATATCTGATAAAGAACTGTTATCCAAAATATACAAAGAACTTTAAAAACTCAACGAAAAGAAAACAATCTGATTTAAAAATGAGCCACAAAGCTAAACACACATCCCATCAAAGAAATTATATAGATGGAAATAAGTGTATGAAAAGGTGCTCTACATCATGTTATTAAAAAAATTCAAATTAAAGCAAGCTATCACTATACACCTGTTAGAATGGCCCAAAGTCCAGAATACTGCCAACATCAAAAGCTGTGGCATGATTATGAAGGAACAAGAACTTTCATTCATTGTTTATAAGAATAAAAATAATATGGCCATTTTGGAAGACAAGTTGGTACCATAGTTTCTTACAAAAATAAATACATTCTTACCATAAGATATAGAAACCATGGTCTTTGGCATTTACCCAAATGAGCTAAAACTTTATGTCCACACAAAAGCCTCCAAATGGATGTTTATAACAGCTTTATTCATAATTGCCAAAACTTGGAAGCAGTCAAGGTGTCCAATACATGAATAGACAAAGAAACAGTGGTGCATCAGATAACGGAGCATTATTCAGAAGTATAAGTGAGAAAAAAATACCATCTATGGAGGATACATAGTAACCATATGGTTCTACTATATAACATTCAGGACAAGGAAAAATTGCAGAGACAGTAAGAAAGTTCAGTTGTTGGCAGTGGTTGTGGGGAGGGAGGGATGAATAGGTAGACCATGAAGGAATTTTAAAGCAGTGATACTGTAATGGTAGACATATTTTGCTCTAAATGTGCTAAATCCATAGAATACATACTACATTCAGAGTGAAGGCTAATGTAAACTATGGCCTCAGATGATAATTATGTGCCATTGTAGGTAGGTTCATCAATATAAAAAATGTTCCACTCTGATGGAATATAGTGATAATGTAAGAGGCTGTGGCGGGGAGGGCAAGGAGCTATGGGAAAACTTTGTGCCTTCAACTCAGTTTTTCTGTGGTCCTAAATCTTGTCTAAAATATAAAGTTTATTTCTTAAAAAAAAAAAAAAAAAAAGCAAAGGGATCCGGGGATTTAGCTTAGTGGTTCCTCTGCCTGCCCCACAGGCGCAAAGTCCTGAGTTTGATTCCAGGTACCAGAAACACACACACAAAAGCAAAGGGATAGTAAACATAAGGTTTAGGATAGTGATTATATAGGATATGCAATTAAGGGGGAGGAATTGCAAAGGAACTCATGGTAAACACTTTATTGCTAACATTCTAGTTTTCACATGGATAGAGGTTCATGGTTTATTTTATTATTATAAATAAGCAAATAAATAATGTGTCATGCAAGGTCCTGTGAATGACAATGTATAATAAAGGAAGGGTTAGGATTAATCCAATTCTGCATAGCTAAGACTCAAAAATGGATATAAAAGTATAATCACACTAAAATTAAATACTGTTTGAGGAAAGAAAGATCAGGCAATTAACCCAAAGCCTGTTGAAATGTTGAGAGTAGGTCTGAGATAGTCATAAGGAGAAATTTGTCTCCCTGTAACTATCATGTGTGACAGTTTTGTGCAGTATTAGTTCAGGAATAATCAGTATACAATAATGAAGTAAGGAGCACGTTTTGACCAAAAACACCTTTCCACAAGTCCATAACTCCCCATGGCATCCAGCAGAACCCAATTAAGGGAACTCAAAGAAATACAATTTCAACAATAATAATATCACCAACTAGTAATCAAGATCCCTGTGGCAGACACCACAATGTACCAAAACTTGTGCCATCCCTTCCATACTGTGAAGTGGCTGCTGAGGCAGGGCTGCCAGTGGAGGACCTCACTTGCAGGCTCTATGTTGGAGTTCTTGCCAGTGATCTCCCACAGGGTGCTCTGGTGCCTTTGCCCTTCTGGCCAGGATGAGGACAACCCAAGCAGCAAAAGTTGAAGACGGCAGGGCTACCTTCAGTGTGGGGACCTGAATGATTGTGTGGAGAGAAGCTGTCGCACAAATGCAATTTAACTCAATATTGTGTGTGAACCAGTGAATGTGTTTGGATTTGCCACAGAGTCACCCAAACCAGGGTAGTTTCCAATATTCATAATGGTAGCACAAACAAATAGGGAAAGGAGAGGAACTATGAATGGGAATAAGATGAGTAGGACAAATTCTACTTTTCCTGAGGAACAGGAGGTGAAGGGAAGATGACACCACTGAAAATGAGTTGGGAGCCCACAGGCTGAGCACCCAGCTGCAGGGCTGTGTGGCCTACCAGTTAAATTTCATACCTTCTGGCATTAGGCTATCTGAATAAAATCCTGGTTCTATAGCCCATAAATTGCACGAGCTGGTGATTCAATCACTTCAAGCCTATCTCTCATCTATACAGTGGTGTCAGCAACTACACCCACTTCCAAAATTCATGTGGGGGTTAAGTAAACTAACACATGCATTTTGCACCTTTCCAAAGTCCTCTCATAGCCATCACTGCCCCACATCCTGATGGCACCTAATAGGAAACAGGAAGGAGTTATAATTCCCTTTTTAGATAGGAAACATCTGAGGCTGTAGCATTTCCCTGAGGTCACAGCCAGCCCTTCTGATTGAGTCCACTGCTTTTCCCACTATGTCATCTTGCTTTCCTGGAGGCACAGCTTTGCATGGCATCCACATCTCTATAGATGGAGGCATTTTATCTAATGTGCTAGAATGTACCAGATAATCTATGTTTGTAATCATTTTTTACTGGAATTAGCTTGTTGTCTTCCTTCTCAATGACTCAGTGCTAATGGGGAGTAACTGCTGTGTCTTTCTGCCTTTGTTAACTGATCTCATTTAGTCTCGATAGAGGCTCTGTATCTACAAGTTGCTGTTTTCTCTATTTGGCCAAAGATACAAAAAGGCAGCTGTACTGAGACAATTCACAAAAGCCAACAATGATGTCAGCTAGTCTGAAATCTGTCCAGCAATGTCAAGGAGGATCAGAGAGGTAATAAAATACATTCCATCACTGATAAAGTATTCATTAATTGCAGATAAGTCAAAAGCATGCATAGCTTAGTATGGTAGGAAGGAAGAACTAGATCTAACTGCTTCTTTCTAATATCCCAGAAGTTAAACACTCATCAAATATCAGTTAATTGTTGACCCCCTAAGATTCAAGCTTGGAAAAACAAGAGGTAACTAAAAATATTCACACAGAGAGAAACATTTTGAAGCTGGATATACTTCTCCATTAGCTCAAGCTACCTTTGAAATACACTCTACCTTGCATTAAGCAAGGAAAGAGAAATCCTTGGTGTGACTCACTATAGTTGGTGGGATGTGAGGGCATTCCTGGAATGAATAACAGCAGGTAATACTAAGCACTTACTTGTGCCAGGCATTGTTCTAGGGGCCAAGTTCTCCACAGTCCATTGAATTTCAACAATTATTAGACCCATTTTGCAGATGACATTGAGTGAGAGGAAGGTTAAGTAGCTTGCCAAAAGTCAAACAGCTAGTAAATGACAGAGATGGAATCAATTAGTCATTCAAATGTGAATATAAAATCTCTAGCTGTGTTTGCCTATTTATGGGAAGAAACCTATAATCTAAGTACTGAGCCATAACAAATATATGAAGTGTGATTAAAAATACAATGTTTAAATATTTAAAAATTTATTACAGTAAGACACATTGCCATTAGCCCTCCTCAAATATACCCCCTACTTTAAACACACTTATCCCGCTGTTCTTGCCACTTTCCTAAGCAGTTCTGGGAGTCCTCTTTCCTAACCATCTTTAATTGTGTTTTTGTGGCTATTTTGATGGTCTGAATCAATCCAAAACATCTACCTTTTATGGTCATTTTGACTTTGGGGAAGAGCCAAAAGATACATGGTGCATATCTGGTGAATAAGTTGGATGGGGACACAACATAATGTTTTTACAAGTCTGCCTTTCTGTTGGACAGCACTTGGCAGCAGCAGTCACCATATTTTTTATCACAGCTGGTAAAGACACTCACAAAAGAGGACTTTCAGAACTGGTTCAAAGATTAGCAAGAATGATAGGATATGTGTGTTCCAAATGAGAGGACGATTACTGGGAGAAATTAATGGCAATGTGTCTTTGCTATAATAATTTTTTATTTAAATATAGTCTACATTTTTATTACCCATGTATAAAATAATTAATGAACAATTAACTGTTACATTCAACATATTTGAATGCAATTGCCATGTCATAACTTTAGGAACCTAGAAATCTCTCCCACACTTAGAAAATGAAAAAGAGATCACAGCAGAAAAATTTACAACTATGAAAGCAAATTAACCACCCCGAAGGGAGGCAGAATGTTACACAAAGAGGAGAGGTGATATCAACAAGCCTGAAGCCATAAATAATCTGAAAGCAATTGTAAAGCAAATACGCTAAAGGTATTTAAGAAGACAATATAAGGTATTAATATTCTGAAATAATAGGTGAGCACAAAACTATCAGAATCTAAAGAACATAAAACAAAAAGTGGATCTGAAAAAACTTCAAAATATCTACCAATTGAGAGTACATTAACTAGAGCTAGAATTAATTTTTTAAACAGTCTGTCCTATACAGAAAAAAAATTTAAGACTTTAGGTACCTAGTGTGGAGCAAAGAGAAATAAAAGAAAAAATATGACAGAGAAGTTAATAGTGTACAGTGAGAAGAATTCACAAAGGTAAAATAGAAATTCTAGAAGACACAGAGAATGAAAGGAAATGTTTGAAGCGGTCCATGAGTGTAAATTTCCCAAAACTGAAGGAAAATATGAATAATCAGAACAAATTGGAACTTGATTGAGAAGGTAAAATAAATCAACAAGTGAATGAGATCTGATGATCAACAAATGTCAGAGAATAATATAAGCGTTTTTAAAACCTCAATACTCAGATAATTTATTATTCAAAAATGAGTGTAAAGGCTTGGGACGTAGCTCAGTGGTAGAGCACTTGCCTATCATGTATAAGGCCCTGGGTTCAATCCTCAGAACATACAAAGAAACGACTTCTAGATTTTCACCTAAAGGACTGCTAAAAGCTATATTTCAGTAAGAAGAAAATTAAAAGCAGAAACAAAAATGGAATGCAGGAAGCAATGAGAAAAGCATTTGAATGCATATAGATAGGTTTTAAATGAGTATTGACTGTGGAAAAATTATAATTTGGAGTGTCTTAAAATGAAGTATAACTAAAATACAATAATAGCAATAATAATATGCTTCTGCTTCTGTCCGCCATTGCATGCATCCACTTGCCTCTGAGCCTAACCATGTCTTCTCACAAGACTTTCAGAATCAAGCGATTCCTGGCCAAGAAGCAAAAGCAGAATTGTCCCATTCCTCAATGGATTCGGATGAAGACTGGTAATAAAATCACGTACAACTCCAAGAGGAGACACTGGAGCAGGACCAAGCTGGGACTATAAAGAATGAAACATGAGATGCAGCATATTTCTCTCCCGAGAGTAACAAAATGATACATTCTTTATCATGGTCAAGATTACCATATCAAGCTTAAATATGATTGGCTGGACAGTTGAATGTGCTTAATCAGGAATCTTGTTCCGTGATCGCACTGAGTCAACAATAAATGTTTTGAAACCTTTAAAAAAATAATAATAATAATAATATGGTAGATGGGAGGGGGCTAATTAAAGAAAACATTCTGAAGTCTTTTTATCATTTAAGCAAAGTATATATGTTTATTACATTTAAACTTATAAATCACATAAAAGATGTTCCAAAGGCAATATGATAAAATATAAACTAAAAACATTGACTTTAGAAAAATTCCAAAAAAGGCATAGTAAATTACACACCATAAAGGAGAAGGCTGACCAAACCTGCTGGCATACATCTGTAATCCAGCACTCAGAAAGACTGAGGCATTACAAGCTCAAGCCTAGCCTGGAGAATTTAGCAAGAACTTATCTCAAAAATAAATAAATAAATAAATAAATAAATAAATAAATAAAAGGACTCGGGATATAGCTTAGTACAAAGGTCTCAAGTTCAATCCCCACTGGAAAACAAAAAGAGAAAGTTGATGAATGTAAGTACAGTGGACCCTTGAGTTATGACTGGCCTGAAATATAAACAACTTGGATTACAACAGGAATTTGAGTTTTAACTTATGAACAAGTCTTGAGTTGCGACCAGAATGCTGGCCACTTATGCTTCCAGATGGTCTTAGGTACAGATTTAACCCTTAAAGAGTTCTGGAAGGAACATTACAGCATCCTTTCCTGTGTGGGATTACCTGAGAAATCCTGGGCCAATGCCTCTCTAAAGACACTGAGATCTGCCTGTGTACAGGAGAGAGACTTTGAAAGCTCTTCTGTGTAGAGGAGCCTGAGCCTTCAATTGACCAACCTGACTTATAAACTCAATTTGTTCATGAGGGCTGATTGTAAGTCAAGGGTCTACTGTAAATTAAAAAGTTAAATACAAACAAAAAATATCATTAATAGGAAGCAACTAGACTATGATAAACATTTAAGTAAAAACATTACTATCCAAACTATATGGAGGATTTCTACAAATCAATAGAAGCTCCTGAATGCAATAGAAAAATGGAAGATAGATATGAACATACAATTCACAGTAGACATAATTTGAATGCTTAATAGACACATGAAAAGGTCTTTAGTCTTACCTGTAACTGAAAAATGCATATTAAAATAATAGTAATGGGAGGCTGAGGCAGGAATATTGCATGGTCCAACCCAACCTAGGCAACGTAGTGAGACCCTGTCTCAAAATAAAAAATAAGACAAAGGCCCTGTGTAAAACATTAAAAAATTCCATTTTCCTCCTATTTTCTTAGCCTGATGATGGTGAACCTTTTAGAGACTGAGTACCCAAACTGCAACCCAAAACCCACTTATTTATCACAAAGTACCAACACTGTGCTGTTCTCTAATGGTCTGCTGCTGGGGTGACTTGGCTCTAATGCTAACAGAGAGGGCTCCCTGTGCCTGCTATGGCAAGCATGCCATAGATTTGCCACCACTGGCCTAGCCAAAGGTAAGTAGTGTGAGAATACCAAGAGTTGGCAGGGATATAAGAAAATTAGAAGTCATGAATATGGCTGATGGGAACATTATTTGACAATTCTCACTATGAAGAGCAATTTGCCAATATCTAGTAAAGATGATCCAGCAAGGGCAGAGAAGGTGAGCCGGTCCCAGCACCTGGAAGGAAGCTCCCCTGCTGCCATCCCAAGCTCCTAGGGCAGAGAAGGTGAGCCACGTGGGTGCCAGAAGCATCCCCCCCACCCCCAGTGGAAATGAGAAAACACATAAACAAGCCACAAAAACAGACTTCCAGATCACCTAAAGCAACCTCAAAGGGAAACGAGATGGAACAATCTGATACTCAACCACCTGGACTCTCTGAACTGGCAACAAAAGAGGATCTGGGAAAAATGAAATCAGAAATAATTACTCAGATAACTGCAAAGATTTTGCTCATGGTGCAAGACATGATTAATAAATCTAGAGAGGACACAGATAAAAAAATAGAGGATCTGAGGAACATGATGGAATCCCAACATAGGAAACAAATGGAATCCATAAAACAGATACAAACAGATTTCCAGGAGATTAAAAACTCCATCGAAAGTCTGCACAGCAGAATGAACCAACATGAGGATAGAATTTCAGATATAGAAGATAAGATTGCACTTAGTGACCAGGAAAAGAAAAATTGCTTCAAAATTGAAAGGAAACACAAGAAATCAATCCAGCAGCTGCTAGACGATGCAAAAAAGAGTAACATAAGACTGATTGGAGTCAATGAAGAAAGAGGAGAGAGTGCAGATGACATAAAAAAACTTTTCACAGAAGTGATGGCAGAAAACTTCCCAAGGAGGGGAAAAGAACTTGACATACAGATAAGTGAGGCATATAGGACTCCAGCTAGTCTTAATCAAAAACAATCTACACATAGGCATATAATAGTTAGGATTCCAGAAACCCAACAGAAGAACAAAATTCTACAAGCAGTGAGAGAAAAGAAACAAATCACATACAAAGGAAAGCCCATCAGAATCACAGTAGACTTCTCAATGCAAACCCTCAAGGCAAGAAGAGCTTGGAGTGATGTATTTCAAGCCCTAAAGGAAAACAGCCTCCAACCCAGATTGATGTACCCTGAAAAACTCTCTTTCAAAATTGATGGAGAAATAAGATACTTTCATGATAAAGAGCACTTCAGGAACTTCATGAATACCAAACCAGCACTCCAAAACATTTTACACAATACCCTAGGAAAAGACAATGAGGATCACAACCCCAGGAAACCCAGAAGAATGAATCCATTGGGCATGACAAATTAAACGCAAAGGGGGAGAATCCAACAAAAAGAAAAAGTCATGACAAGGCTTTTAAAACTTTTAACTTCATCTCCCTAATGAGTGTATAATTCAATCTTATTATTGTACTGATTAGTATTTTTCTGATTCTAGAGTTGCACACCATTCCTTGTGCTATACTGGCTATTTATCATCTTCTTATGTCTACTTTTTAATTGGGTTGTCTATTAATGAGCTCTAAGAATTCTTTATATATTCTGGTCATAGGTTATATGCATTGTAAATATGGTCTGTTTAAGGACTACTTTTCATTTTAATGATGTCATTTAAAGTTCTAGATTTTGATAGAATGTCATTTAACAATTTTTTTCTTTTATACATCATGTTTTTTGTATCCTAGGTAGTTCTTGCCTACCCTGAATTCATAAACATTTTCCCTTATAATTTCTTCTTAAAGTTTTATACTTTTAGGCTTTCTTATTTAGGTTCATAGATCCCTTCAAGTTATTTTCATGTATGGAAAAAAGGATTGAGGTTAATTTTTTATATACAGATACCAGGTGTTCTAGTGCCATTTGCTGAAAACACTATCTCTTCCTCAGCTCTTGAATTGAGTTTATATTCTATAAAATGCTAATGTTAAATAATCTTTCAAAACTCAGTGGACCATATATGTGTAGTTCTATTTCTAGATTCTCTGTTTTATTCAAATGATCTATATGTCTTTCCTTACACCAACACTGCCTTGATTACTGTAGCTTTAGAAGAAGTCTTAAAATTAGGTACTAAACATCTTCCAACACTGTTTTTGTGGGTTTTTTTTTAACTTTTCTAGGTCCTTTGTACTCCTACATAACTTTTAAATTTCAATATCCAATTCTTCATTTATACCAACTATACACAGACCTGAATTTTTATATATACCTTGTGTTTTCTAATCCTGCTAAATTCAAGTACAAGTTCTAGGGGCTTCTAGAGATTTCTTAGTATTTTCTCTGTAGATGATCATTTCATCTGCATATAAAGATTTTGTTTCTGCCATGCCAATCCTATCCTAGTTGTGTCATTTTATTGCCAGACTATTTTGGTTTGGGCCTAGGTTTCAAAGTTTAATGGACAGATAAAGGCATATCTGCCCTTGTTCCCCACCTTAAGGAGAAAGCACTGTATCTTCTCCACTCATATAAGGCATTCTCACTGGAAGTATGGAGTACATGTCTTTAATCTGTTGAGAAGGTTCTGTTCTACTTCTAGTCTCCTGATAGCTTTTACCATGAACAGCTGTAGAATTTAGTCCAATACTTTTTCTCCAACTAGTGACAGGATCATATGGCTTTTTCCTTTCCTCTGTTAAAATGATGACTTTTGGGGGTGGATCTTCCAATGCTGAACCAACACTGCCATCCCTATAACAAAACCACTTTCTACATCCTGCCAGATCTGACTTCTAATAGTTTGTTTTGTTAAACAAATTTCTATGTATGTTCATACTTTTTTCTTCTATTATCTTTATCCAGTTTTAGGATTAGCACAATGTTGAGCTCCTAAAATGAGGGAAGAAGTGTTCCTTTTTTCTGCTTTAATTGTTTGATAGAATTTATCAGTTAAAATGTTTATGAGCCTGCTGTTGTCATATAGGTAGGTTTTCAAGCTAGGAATATACTTTCTTTAATAGGTGCTATTCAAATTTTATATTTCCTCCAGAGTTAGTTTCATTAATTTGCCTTCCAAGGTACTTCTTAGAAGTTGTCAAATTTATTTCAAAAAAGATGTTTGTAATATGCTTTCTATATCCTTTTAAATTCTGTAAAATCTGTGGTAATGTCTCCTAGATCTTAATATTATAATTTAAAAAATGTATAACTGATATTGTGTAACAGGAAGGAAAGGTCTAAAAGAGCAGGGGAGTTGGGAGGGGTAGGGGAAGGGAAAAAAGGGAAAGGAAAAAATATAAGAGGAAAAAAATGGAAACAAGGTCTTTGCAAATAGGGAAGGGTGGAGGGGGTGAAGGGAGGGCAAGGGAAGGGGAAAAAGAATAAGAACCAAGAGACTCATGTAAAGGTACAAGATCCCAATGATGAATGTAACTGTATTTTATACCTAAAATGTACCAATAAAGTTAATGGGGGGGAGATGATCCAGCAATTTCATTTTAAATAGATATCTATACAAACTGTTACACTTGTTGCACAAGAAGATACATGTATGTACACATGTATGTAAAGACTGCAGATCTAAAAGGGCATGCAAATGTTAAGGGAATTTTTGAGTTGGCACATATTCATTCATGGGATTATTATTTAAGCATTAAATTAATAATTTATGTTTACATGCTTCAATAAGAATAAATTTCAAAATCATATGAGAAAAGTGGTATAAATTGATATTATCTAACCACAACAGGATGCCCAACCTTGCAAGAGAGGCTAAAGGAAAACATCCCAGAAGTGTAATGCCATCCATGCAAAATTATTAACATCAAAATACAGATGATCACTGATTCTCAATGGTTCAATTTACTATTTTTTTAAAAAGCCATACACATTGAGTATAAACTGTACTTTAAATTTTTATGTTTTTCCCCAGCTGCAACAGACATTACTACACTCTCCACAGGGCAGAGGCAGAGACTCAGCCTCTGCATCATTTATGCAAACACAAAGGAACAAACCAATACTCTACAGTATACTAGGTGGCTAAGCTGTACTATTTTGGGGGGTACTAAATGCATTTTCAACCTACAATATTTTCAACTTACTCTGAATTTATTGGACATAACCCCATCATAAGTTGAGAAGCATCTGTGCTAGGTATTAAGTGCATGTTAAGGCAAAACTTGGAATAACACAAGTCAGCTTTAGAACAGTGATCCCCTCGGGGAAGGAAAACTAGAAAATGGGATCAGGGCAAGGAAGCAAAGGGACTTCAACCCTATCTGTAAAATCTTATTTCTTTAAAAAAACTAACATTGTAAAATAATATTGTTTAATCGGGTAAGAAATATTCATTATATCATTTGCTGTGCTTTTTTGTACATCTGAAGGAAATCACAAAAAGGAAGGAAAAAGAACTGTTAAGTGGTAATAACACAAGAAGAAGGAACCAACAAAAGTTCTTGGGGAAAAAAAGGGAGTATTCATGTATTCTGAAACCCAATCTCATAGAGGTCTGGAGGACAAATCAGAAGCAGGTGATGAAGTGATGACATCATTGTCATTAAAAATGGTGGAATAATGAAGATTCACAATTGGGAGGTGAAAAATGAAGTGGAGAGAGGGATGAATCCAAAAGACATTTAGGAAGAAAAATTTATAAAGAATAATATAACTGTGGGTAAACAGATCCAGGATTTAATGATGATTTAAAAATACTAAATGTGTTTCTATTTTCATTTCAATAGACATCACTTTTTAAAAAAAATATTGGGAATGAGGATTTGAAAGAATTATTGGCAAGGACAACAACTTCACCTGTTAGAATATGCGGTAGATTTAGGACAGCTTCCATTTTGCTATTCTTGCTGTTGAGCGACGAAGTCTAATTTCCCTTCCTGTGAATCTGAGTTGCTTGATTAGTAGAATGTGGCAGAACTGATGTGTTGAGATCATAAGATGACTTGAAGCTGCCACTCAGCCTGGGTGAAAGGAGTGCCACCTTTCTGAGACCAGCATACTATGACGAATCCCAAACCAGTTCCATGGAGAGGCTGGGAGAGATAACTGACCACCTCCAGGTGATCCAGCCCTTCCAGGCCAAGTCCTAGACATATGGCCAAGGAGCTTTCAATGGCTCCAGCTCCAACCACCATCTGACCAAGGCCCTGAGCAAGACCTGCCCACCAACCCAATCAACCCGCAGAAACATGAGAGATAATTGTTTCAGATCAGTACTTTTAGAAATGGTTTGTTTTGCAAAATTAGGTAACTGGCACATAAATGAGGAAAACCAGGCTTAATTCTTTGAAATGTTGAATTTCAGGTGTCTACACATCACGGAATGGAGGCAACTCACCAGCAGAGGATGGACACATAATATTGGTGCCTTAGTGAATCATCACACTCCTGAATGTAGTCCCCTGCTTTGGCCAGAGTACCAGCCACTGGAAATGCAAAAATCTAGTGAACACAGCCCTGCACCAGATGAACTCACACTCTGATAAGGAGCAGGGGCAGACCTGTGCTATCATGCAAGCAGGCAAGCCCAGGGTGGGGGTGCAGACAATCAGCAAAGAGGCATCGCAATGCTTTGGTAGGAGAGCTGGTGGGTGTACAGAAATCACTTTTCCATAAAGTAGCTGCTTCAATAAATTCTGAAGGAAAAAAATAGTCAGTATCAAGCACTGGCACTCCCTGAAGAAATAAAGATTTAAACAATGGAGGAAAGGAGAAATATTTATGAGTGCCATCATTTCCAGGAACCTGATGTCAATAACTAAGCAAATTGTATTGTCTGGAGACTGGCCCATTAGGTAATTTATATATTAACCTCAGAAGGATACAGAGAAGACCCTGCCAGCATTACTTCAAAGGCTTTCTTCAGAAGAAACTAAATTAAAATAAAGTGTAAAGCACAACTCACAAATTCATGCATTCCTTTACCAATTTAGCATATTTTAAAGGTCATATTTCATTTTAAGCTGCCTTTCTCCCAAATTACCTCCCCCATCTTGGCTAGTCTCCATGCAAAAAAAGAAAAAGAGGCATCATTTTACTTTTTTCTGGGAAAGTCCTTTTAGTTAATAAACGTTCTATGAAGTATATTCAACTATTTCAATTTTACAGATGTCAATAGTAAAACTCAAGAAGAATGAGCACCTCTCCCAAGGTCACAAGCCAGTACACGGAAGGATGTGAATTCAAATCAAATTATCCACTCCTCTTTCAGGGCTGTCCCTACCTTCTCAGAGTTTCAACAGAGATAAGCAAGTGAAGCATAGGTCAATAAGGCTCTGACGAGCTCCTTGGAAAACCAATAAGCAAGCTTGAAAGTGGGAGCTCACATAGGGGTGAGGGTGGCCAAGGTTGGTTACTAGGCCACTTTTGATGGTAATGGTTTTAAGATAGACTTTGTGGAAAGTGATAAACTTTTTGAATCAGTAAGTCTAGGGAGAGCCCCAGGATTTGCATTTCTGACAATGACCCAGGTCACACTAGTGTGGCAGGTCTTGGGACTACACTTTGACAATCCTCCCTCTGACTCCCTGTGCTGCCCTCTGCTGAGCAGGACTGAGCCAAAATACATCTACAAAAGGTTAATGAGCCTCAGCTATATGCCAGGTGTTGGAGATAAAACAATTACAAGGAAGAGTGTGTGGGCTAGTTCAGTGACAGTGAATGAGGGGCAAAAGACTTCTACATTTTTGTAGTTGTCTGTGCTGGCATTTCTCAACTAGTGGCAATTTTCCATTCCTAGGGAACATTTGGCAATGTCTGGAGATATTTTATATTCTTCCTGTTAGGGTTGAGGGTGATACTGTTACCTAGTGAGCAGAGGCCAGTGCCGCTGCTGAACATCCTGCAATGCACAAGACAGTTCTCTACAACAACACTCATCCAGCCCAAATGCCAAGCCTTGAGAAACTCTGCCCTTCGTATATTTAGCACAATGTATTAGAGTTCTCTAGAGAAACATAACCAAAGGATATATGGGTGCATGGGGTTGCGGGGAGGGAAGAGAGATTGTTTTTAAGAATTGGTTCACCTGATTATGGGGGCTAGCAAGCCCCTCATTTATGGGGCCAGAGGCAGGTTTGGAAATTCCAGCAGGAGTTGATGGGTCTGAAGACAATCAGGGCATGGAATTCTTTTCTCTTCTGAGGACTTCAGGCTTCTTTCTGAAGGCTTCCAACTGATTGAATAAGGCTCAGCCATGTTTTGCTTTACTCAAAATCTACTGAACATTAATCATATCTAAAAATTATCCTCACACTCACATCTTGAGTGTGATTGACCAAATAACTTGGCACAATGGGTAGGCACCTCCCTAATCATTGCGAGCATTTAACTTGAAAATGCTGTGAGGCAGAGTTGATCTTTGTTTTAAAGATAAAGAAAGTAAAACTTGTAGAAGTTAATGAATTTTCCCTGTTACATAGTTAGCAATATTACAGTTAACCTATTTGAGCACTTACTCTGAGCAAGTGCTATGCTGACAGCTCTGTGCTTATCTAATCCAACAGCAATAGCTACTATTATTTTTATCAGCTTCATTTTATAGATGAGAAAGCTGGAGTACTGAAAGGCAGTGTGAATTCCTCAGTTTTTAAGCAGCAGAGTCAGGATTTAAGCTAGGAAATTTGGCTCCAGAATCCACACCCTAACAGGATCTCATGCTGGAGCAAGCTTCCAATTACTAGGAGAGCTGGCAAAACAGTCTCATCCCCAGCAATGCTGATTTTAATGATCTGAAGGACAGGTTGGGTAATTTTGGAAGCCCAAATGATTCTAATGTGTAGCTGACATTGAGAACCAATATCACCTGGTTGTACACCAGTAGTCAGCAAATTATAGCTTGTGGGCCCAATCTAACACACTCATCTGTTTTGCTAATTAAAGTTTTATTGGAGCACAACCATACTGATTTTTTATGTTCTTTGTACACTGCAGTGATACACTCAAGTAGTTGCAGCAGAGATAGTATGACCTGAAAAGTTTAATCCTTTATAGAAAAACTTGCCCATCCTTTGCCCTATTCCAGACCTCAGCTCAGCATAATCAGCACCACTTGGAGCCTGTTTGAAAGACAAACTGTCCGGTTATCCACACTGAATCGGAACCTGCAGTTTAATAGCATGCTGAGATGATCTGCATGTGCATCAAAGTTTGAGAAGCCCTGCCTGGAACAATCTAACCATTGCCACCCTCTCTGGCCACTTTTTTACTCCTCTATCTTGCTCCTGCCCAGTAGCCATCCTCCAGGTCTTCATGGAAGTGCTACTTCCTCATTGAGTCCCCCTGTGATTTTTCCCTCATAACACTATTATTTTTCTTCAAAGCACATCTCAGCTCCTTGGTTAGACATTTGAGTATCTATCTCTTTGATGTCTGCCCTCTACTAGACTGGAAGCACCATGAGGGTGGATACTGGGCCTCAGGGCATGAGAAATAGTCTTGAAAAGTGTTCAAGCCTATTGAGTGTTGCTTCCAAGTGAAGGACAACAGAAAGAGGATGAATGATATTGAAAACAACTTATTAGAAAAGAACAGATTACTATGCAGACCAGGGAGGATGCTTCCTAGAAGGTCTCAGATGACGAGCAGCTAGGTTAGATTTAATTTCCTCTTTATGTATTTTAGAGTTAAATATTAACATTTAATCACATAGAAATTTTGAAGAGCTTTATATCTCTGCAGAGCAAAGATCCAATTTTACCAGCTGTTCATTAAATGGAATATCCATATACACCAGGAATTTAATTAGAAAGGCAGGGGGCCAAGGATATGATCATTGCTTGAGAAAGTTACATTTCAGGCAGCTGTTCTCATCCAAGACAACAGAGCAAATCTTGATTGCATTCT
This sequence comes from Heterocephalus glaber, assembly GCF_053883595.1. NCBI lineage: Eukaryota > Metazoa > Chordata > Mammalia > Rodentia > Bathyergidae > Heterocephalus > Heterocephalus glaber. Next base: position 6,424,856 of record NW_028258324.1, on the reverse strand, counting down.
GTTCTCCTCTCCCTCTGTCACAGCTGGCCTCAACTGACTGTGCTTGAAATGCCCTTGTGGGGAAGTGAGCACTTTTGAATGGCCAACTTCTTGCCCAAAGACTAAGCATACCAGCTGCTCTTGGCAGCAGATCTGTAGTATCTTTCAAAGCAGGACAACAATCAGATGGCTTGGGCTGACCTTCTGTGGGTCCTAAGTATGACATTCATTAATAGTGAAGCAAAATCCATGATCTTTACTGGAAAAGAAAACAAGCCTAATAAAGGAGAGAAAAAAATGTCACTGACTCAAGGTGTCACAACAGAGCCGCAAGGGCGATGAGAATAATGCTGCTGCCCTCTGAGGCCACCTGGCTAAACAGATGAGCTTCCTGTTAGGAGTATCTGGAATACATTTTAGTAAACCCTCCTTGGAGGAAAATTAAGGACTCTACTGAGAGAAGGCAAGTCACCGGAAAGAGGAGTGTGAGACACAGGTTCCAGCACACACCAAGAGGGTGTAGGCCCTCCCTTTAACTGTCAGAGACCCGTTTTCCTCATCAGTAAAATAGAAGTGGGCTTAGTTTATGTATTTGTGCATTCACTTACACATTCAGTCTTTCATTCAAGTAATGTTTTTGGAGCATCTATCAAATAGCAAGCGCTGTGTTAGGCAACAGGTATGCAATGAAAAGTAAACCAGACCTTTGCTTTGTCTTCTGGAGCTTAGAGTTCTTTGAGGGAATGAGGTATTCATAATAGAATGATATCAATAAGTGTAAAGAGGTCTTTCCAAAACCCCACAGCCAGTCCATCAGCAGCTTTTGTCAACAGTTCCTTCAACATATATTCCACATTTAACCAGGTATCCCTGCTACTGCTGCTGCTTGGCTGGGTTACTACACTTAGGTCTTTGTCCCTAGTATCTTCTTCACTTTGCATCAGATCTTTGAAGACTATACATTAGATCTATAACCTGATATTTAAAATCTCTAGTATGGGGATTTAGCTCAGTGGTTCCAGTGCCTGCCTCACAAGCACAAGGTCCCAAGTTCAATCCCCGGTACCAAAAAAACCCAAAACAAAACTAAAATCTCTAGTAAGTTTCTATTATGCTTAGACTAAATTCCAATTCCATGAGGCTCTGCATGACAAATGTCATGTCCTTATGATCTTCATTCTCATCCTTTATACTCTTCTCATTCTCTCCATCCCAGCCATTTTGCTATCCCCTGAACATGCCAAAGTTGTTCTTGCCTGGAAAAGCCCTTGTGCTCCCAATAGCCTCATGTTTGGCCCCCACATTCACTGAGGTATTGATGCTCAGAATGTTGCTTTCTGCTCAAATGTTTCCTTCCTAGAGAGGCCTTCTTGACCACTCCATGAAAAATAATCTCTCATTCTTCTTACAGCCAGTTACTAACACCTTAATTAACCTTTCGTTAAAGAGGCATTTAATACCACCTACAAGTTATATTTGTTGACCTCTCTATTGTTTGTATCCTTTCTGGAGGTATATCTTTGTCCACCTTGTTTGCCAGCACCTAGAAAAGCATTTGTACATAAAAACATGCTCAATAATATTTGTTGAATTATTGTACACTGTGATAACATAGGTCCCCATGTAATAAAGAGAAATGATTAGCTCAGAGGTCAGGGAAGGGCTCCTTTAGGGAGTGCTGTTTGAGCTAATTATGAAGGAATAGTAAGAGTTTCCTAGGCCAAGAGGAATGTGGTGTTGGGGAGGATAGTCATGCAAAGGTCCAGTGGCAGGAAAGAGAATAGTGTGGCCAAGGAAGTTTGTATGAACAGAACACAGAAAGCAAAGGGGAGTAGGGTACTGATGGAGGCTAGAAAAGAGGAAGTGGCCCACACATGGTTTTGCATGACCCACTAATGATTTATGTCTTTCTATCTAGGTCAATAGAAGTAATTAAAGGATTTTAATTAGGGGGGAGGATGGAGAAAATACTAACCATTTTTGCTTGCAAAAAATAGTTGAAATGATTTGTTACATTCATTTCTGCTCTGAAATTCTAGGATCCTATGAAAACTCAAACAGCAAAATGAGAATGGACTTTTGGAAATATCAACCAGCAACAATTTCAATGACAGAGATTCAATCTATCAAGTCTTGTGGTCTCTCAAACATCTCCACTTTGGGACTTTATATTCAGATTGAGTTCTGCACTCTCTTTTTTCTCCCTCTTGTAAAAAAAATACTGAGACTAAACTTTCTCTTACCATGAAAAATATGACTTCCAAGCTTTCATTCAGACTATGCAGGAATCTAAATTGAGTATCAGCCAAAGTTCCCAGGCTTTTAAAGCACACATTTCCCAGCTTTCCCAGCAGAAGAGACAGATAACAGTGTCAAAACCCAAATTTTACCACGTCCTGAATTCAAATCTCCACTGGCCAGCTATGACCTTGAGTAACCGATGCATCACGAAGCCTCAGACACTCCTTTATGGTGGAGGATAGTGGTGGTACTTTTCTCACCCAGTTGTTGTGAGGATTAGATGTGATAATGAACACAATGTGCTTAATAAGTGCTGAGTAAACTGACATAGAGAACTCCCTGGACTGTAGTATTCAAAGATCCAATTGTGAAGATCTGCAGTCTCCTCTGCCTGGGGCAGCCCTGTCCCAGTCACCTCTTGCTTATTGGCTGAAGCTAGCAGCAGGGCTGCAGCTCTGCAACCACATATCTCCCCCAGTGGGGAGCCGAGCAAGGACAGAAGGTATGAATCAGTCTATCTCTCCCAACTCAGTAGCTCTTGCTGCTACTTATTGAAATGACAGTGGACCATCTAAGCCTAATTTCAGCTTTCTCCGTGAAGAAATAGAAAGTTCTGGTAGAGCATCAAGAAACAGAGCCAAAAATCAGGTGAAACCGTGAAGGTTTTGGAAGTAAAAATGCATCTATTTAAAGTATTTTCACCTAAGAATAAATATGTATGGATTCATCTATTAATAGAAGAAATGAGGTGGGGCTCCAACACATCCATCATCCATTAATTTACCTACTTTTCTTGGTGAAGTGACTGTTAACTATAAGTGACTATGTGTGCCATAACTGTTGGCACTTAGAAACAAAGATTTACAAACTTCATATTTCTGGGATGAGAAGGTACACCCCTAGCTCAGGGAGCCTGAAAACTGCTTTGCTAAAGACAAGAGTGAGGTAAGTTCACCAAAGCGGTAATTTGCCAAGTAAGATCTAAAAGTCCTAAAGGTATTCAGAGAGCTCCCTGAAGGGCTATGATCCCGTTTTCCACTCCTCTTATATACTTAACTCATCAACCACTACCAGAATCTAAAAAGTTCCTTGCCTTAATCACTGACCAGTGCAAATGTGTGAATTTGTTTAGTGCTTGCTTCCACTCAGTTAATCACCTGTAAATGTGTGTCTTAATTCATGAGCATTTTGATGATGGCTCCCTGGAGGCCCAATGATTAGGTGCTTAATGGTGTTATTTCAGGATGATGACAGTAATTATGGAGAAGGGGAGAAAACAAGTGGGAATCTCAGTATGGAGTAATTTATTAAGGCAAAACTCTTGGGGAAAGCTCCTCAGTTTAGAAACTGAATTCATGGCATTGATCCAGGGAATGCAGATGTTGAACCATGGGAAAAAGGATCATTTGGAAGAAACTGTGGTAGGGAATTAGATGCCATGCCATGTCACTATTTCCCTTACACCTCCAAAGCACACCCCAGGCAAGGCCAGAAAAGACATCAGAACAGTGAGATACTTTTAGCTAAATGACACTTTCCTCCTTCTGGATTTCACCCAGAACCACTGCATCAAAGTGCACCTTGAACTTACACCTCCTGGATGTGGCACTTACTGTCTCAAAACATCACAGGGTCAAGCCAAGCACGTTCCTATCTTGCTGAATCCATGGTAGCTATTATACTGAACATAAACAACATGTCAGACAAAGGCTGGGGAGAACAAGACTTTGAAGCCACTTGAGAATCTTCTGATGAGACCATTGGCTTGTGCCTGTTACAGGCAGAGGGGGAGATTTGTGGGGACAATAATGAGCACAGTTGACACGTGCTGAATATGTAGTATGTGATGTTGATGTGCTTGTGGGCAGCTAGATAGCTGGATCTGGAGTTTTGAGGGAAGGCCTGGGCTGAGGTGTGGATTAAGAAGTCACTAATAAGTAAAAGGTGATCAAACCTGTGGAGGGGATAAGAACTCCTAGCAAGAATGTGGAGAGGCCAGCTCCTTCACAGAGCATGTGTTTGAGCCACTTCCCGTGGGCACCAAAATGTGTTTTTTGTGCTATTTCTCTAATTATGGAGTAGCATCAAGCCCTTGATGGTTGAGGTCACACCGATTCCTCATGATCATCTCTCTCTGTGTCCCATGACACAAGTTTCCATGGAAGTGATGGATATTTAGGAACAGGTCATTATCAACAAACTAATTGACCCAGACACAATGGAACAGTGTTAACTAGAGAGCAAATTTTGTTCTCCAAGAATCTGGAGAAAGCAAAAATTCCATTCTCGGTTTCATTTTTGGCTAGATTGGCATCAATAATACACTTGTAATTAAATATAAGCTACTTAATTTACTGAATTATAATCTATGCTGTGTCTACTTAAATAGCTAACAAGTTTATGGTACCTTGAGTTCCTCCCAAAGCAGACCCTGGGCAGGAACTTGTACAATTAGTTTATTTGGGAGATGACCCCAGAAGCACGGTGGGAAAGCAGGGCAGTGAGACAAGTAGGGGAAGGAAGCTAATGTTAACGAGCAAGTAAGTTATCACTGTGGGCAGCTGGAACTCAGTGACATTGGGGACCCTGGAAAGATGGATAGCTCAAATGTTGCCTTCCCCAAAGCATCAGAAAACAGGACATTTACTCACCAACTTTCACCTGTTTTTATTGAGTGAGGCATTGCTCCTAGAGGCATGAACACCCAGGGTTAGGCATGTGCCCACAGCTGAGAAAGCCCTCAGGCAGAGTCACAGTGCTAGAAGTAAGAAGCCTCCAGCAGACCCTAAAAGAATGAGTGCAAGAGAATATGGGCAGGGCTCTGACATCCTCTGCTAACCAGCAGAACAAAGCCTGGACACTGAGGAAATTTGCTGCAATATACCACATTGCCTTTTTAATATTACAGATTTTAACTGTCCCAGAGCAAAGGCAGAAGTAAATGAGGAGACAGAGTTAACCTTACATTCTAGCTTAGGGTGAGGTAGAGGTACCAAAAGGTGATACATGGACCATTTGGCCCACTGTGGAAGTTTTTCCCCATCAAACAATAATAGCCACATATGAGTATGACTTGCTCATGATCTTCAAAGCCTGATTGTTTGGATTCATATAATGGAGAATTTCAGTCAGAATTTCTTGCCAAACACTAATCAAGTTGTTTTTAAAGGACTCCACAAATGATTATCTTATGGTTTTTCAAGCCAACACAAACGCCTTTGTCAACTAACTCTGGCAAAAATTTTTCCCTGTAAAGTGTAGACTATAGTACTTGAATGATTACAAAACACTTTAGGGTCAGACCAGTGCCCAAATTCTTAACTGTACATGGTTAAAGAATGGTTAAGTGTATATTTAAGCCTCTGTGATTTAAGGAGAATGTTTACATTTATATTCATTCATAAAACTAAGTTTTTATGTTCTATTTTTCTTTTCTCTCTTCACACACTGTGCTCTTGGAGAAAAAAACTTTATCCTCATGCCAAAATCAAATCAATAAATTTCCTTAGACAGTTGTTTGGCACCATTAAAAATACTTAGCTTTTAGAACAATCTCTGTCAATCAAGATAACTCATAAAGGTAAGATTTAGAGTCAGCAATAATAGACCAGCTGTTTCTTGCTTCAGCAAGATTGAACTTGAGCATCAGGGACACTCAGGAAGGTGATGCTACCTCCTTTGTCTCGCCTGAGATTTTATCTAGATTTTACTTGAGGTTTCACATGTCCTAGACTTTCCCTAAGATTTTGCATGTTATGGATTTTAAAGTGCCTTGAAATATTGCACATTATTGGATTTTCTAAGTGCAACTGCCCCAGCTTTACATGAGAAGTGTACTTCAGCCAGAATTTTGAAATTTTAAGTCATTTATTTATTAAACATTTATTGAGTGCCCACTACCTGCCAGGTAATATGGGAAGCATTAAGGATATAAGAAACATAAGAGATTTGCTCTTTTGCAAATGCTTCATGTTAGCTAAACAGTATCTGCTTTTATTCACGGTACTCTTCCAAATATCCCATGCCAGAACTGTGGGATAATTCCAAGACTGGTTTGGGAGGAAAATAGTCAAAGGCTCTGGCTATTCTTTCTTCATTTAAAAGTTTGACAAGTAATTAGTCACTGTTCTGTAAAGCATCCTTTATGACTTTCAATTCTCCATTCCCTTGAAAACTTAGGGCTGCTTTTGGAGAGTCTATCTTAAAATTTTGAAAATGTAAATATAATATCCTTCTGCTGAAAGTAGAAAGATACTTTTAGGACAACAAAATCATTCTCTATGGAAACAAAAACACTAATTGCACTTCTTAAAGTCACCTACTTGTAGGAATGATTTGATTTCTCTGGGAAAACTGTAAAGCCTAAGACATGAAAAATATGTCAGGAACTCCACATGGGAACCAACCCCCATGTCTTCCTAGATAGCAGCATGCCTGAGTGACAGGTCTTCCCTTAAGGAGTCTTTACAGATTGGAACACTTCCAGGGGAAAAGGGAGATTACAACGTTTGGCAAGTCATTCTTTTCTGCTAATGGTTTTCTACTCCATGGAAAAGAGGCACTTCACTGGAATCAGAACACTGAATAAAACTGGGCTCCACATTAATTGAATTTTTTTTATTCATTAAGTTTATTGGTACATTTTAGGTATACAATACAGTTACAGTCATCATTGGGAATTTGTACCTTTACATGATATATCTTGGTTCTTATTTTTTCCCCATTGCCCTCCCTTCAACCCCTCCACCCCTCCCTATTTATAAAGACTTTGTTTCCATTTTTTTCCTTTTCTCGTATTTTTTCCTTTCCCTTACCCTTCCCAGTTCCCTTCCCCTTTAGACCTTTTCTTCCTATTTCACATTATCTATTATACATTTTGATCCTTATTTACACTTTCAGTTTCTCACACTAGAGAAACTATTTGGTATTTACACATGTGTGTCCTACTTTTTTCACTTAAGAGTATGGCTTCAATGTGCATCCATTTAGCTATAAATGTCTCTAGTTTCTCATTCTTTTTTTTTTTTTTTTTTTTTTTGTACCAGGGATCAAACTCGGGTCCTTGCACTTGCTCAGCAGGCGGCAAAACCACTGAGCTAAATCCTGGCCCTATTTCTCATTCTTTATGGCTGAGTAGTACTCTATTTCCACATTAACTGAATTATTGCCATCAGATCTATTTGCTGTTCTAGGCTATCCTTAAACAGTCACCATTGTCCTCATTAATTGCCACTTGTGCTTAGCATTTTATAAGGATCTTCCTATTTTTCCTCACACATCCCAGTGAAGGTAAGTAGGTACTGGTGCTCCCTGTGATAGAGGACAAAGTAATACTGGGAGAGGTTAAGTGGATTAGCAAAGTTCATCTCTAACTTGAACCTACGTCTGTTTGAGAGTAAAACTAAGCCAACTCCTACTTCAAATAACAGCAGTCAGTAATAACAGGAAGGTCGGGAAGGAAGAAAAAAAAATTTGGTCAGCATTTAATCACTGTGGAAAAGTCATGAATTCATGATATATATATATAGAAATATAAATAGGAGCATAAAAAATCTAATATTCATACTTTTTTCTGGGAACTAGGGAAGTGAGCATTCGTTGATTTCAAACACATACTCATTAATCTGGACTGCTTTTATTTATTTAGAGGGAATACAGCTAAGGATCTCATAATTTGGAGGAATTCTGGGTGGGATATTTACTGAGAGACTGCTTTATATGTTATTAAGACCAGAATGTTCATGGGACTGTATAATATCCTGCATACTCTGGGTAATGTTCCAATTTCTATTCATAATTCTTGCAGCCTGACCTTTATTTGGGTGACTTAATTAGTTGCTCTTAGTACTGTATGTAAATAAATGAATAAACAAACACATAAACAAAGATTTTCTCCATTAACATCCCCAAAATCAAACCTTCCTGAAATTTAGACTATCTGAAGGGAATGGGAAAATTAAATCCTTAAGTATTATATATTTTAAGGACTAAATGTATAATAGGTCATGTGAAATAGGAAGTAAAGGGGCAAAGGGGAAGGAAGTGGGAGGGCTATGGGAAAGGATAGAAGGGAATGGGATTAATATGAGAAAATGGAAAAATAGGAACAAAATCTTTGTAAATAGGGAGGACTGGAGGGGTTGAAGGGAGGGCTGGGCAAGGGTGAAAAAATAAGAACCAAGAGAGATTATGTAAAGCTGTAAATTTCCAATGATGAATGTCATTATATTGTATACCTAAAATGTACCAATGATTAGAATGAATAATCGATAATGTAAAATAGGAAGAAAAGGTCCAAAGGGGTAGGGGTAGTGGGAGGGGCAGGGGAAAGGAAAGAAGGGAAAGGAAAAATGCTGAGAAATGGAAAAAATGGAAATAAAGTCTTTGTAAATAGGGAAGGGTGGAGGGCGTGAAGGGAGGGCTAGGAATGGGGAAAAAATAAGAACCAAGATGCATTATGTAAAGGTACAATTCCCAGTGAGAAATGTAATTGTGTTGTATACCTACAATGTACCAATAAAAGAATTTAATAAAAAAAGTATTATATATTTAACAATGCTACTTTTGTAGAATTATTTCACAAGGGTTAGCAAAATTGAAAGGTTTTTGCTTTTGAAAAAAAAAAGCTCACTCCTTAGTGACTGCTTAAGATAAAACCTTATCAATGCCATGAAAAGAGTTCACATGGCTCAACATCTAAAACATAACAAACTTCTGAGTGGAAAGGGACTTTTTATTCCAAGTTCTCCTCTGCCTTTCTAATATTTTGGAATAAAATCAAGAAAGAAGAAAGAAACTGACACCATTTATAAGAATAAGAATTTTGAGGCTGTGTATTTAAAACCATTTACTTAGAAGTTTCAGTGTTTTAGATATGTGACCTCATCTAAAACACTAAACAATAAATTTAACGATGTAACTTCAAAATGTCATACTTGTAAATTTTGTATTTAAAAAAGCATTCATTAAATAGGTCCTTAAAAAAGAAAAAAAAGCAACATGACTGCTACCTTCTATTGCAACAGAAATTCTTGACAAGAGTTCTGATATTCTCCCTATCTCAAGTCTTAGATTGTCTCCATCACAGAGTGGCAAAGTCCGCCTTTAAACAGCCCCAGAGTGAACTTCTAAAAGGAGGGAGAGATCTTTATCACAAGACGACACTGAAAAGAAAATCACTTCCTCATTCTGAGAGTCTCCCCTCTTCCAACATGCCTTCTCTCCTCATCAAAATTATGAAATTCAGTCAAGTAGCTGGGCTTCTGCTAATAAGGGAATGTAACTGGGAACTGATAAAGATGCATTTTTTTCTGCTTTACTCCCCTCCCTCCAGACAATAATAAAAACTCAACCCCATTGTTACCAGATCTATGCAAGGAATAAATCGATAGTACAGGCTGGATGTGTCCAGGCGTGGCCCAGATGTCTGTCCCTGGCTCACACCAGTTCGCCTCATTGATTCATTGCCCCAGTGACTCTGCCTGCCGCGTGCCAGCCCTCTGCTGGGCGTGCGGACACAGTGCTGGACGCTCGGAGTATGCGGTGGGGACACAGAGCTCAAGAAGGGATGGACAAGAGAGGTATCCTCCTGCATTCTGCGACAGAAGGGTGCGAAACACTGAAAGCGAAGCAAAGTGAGCTCGGCTAACTGCCCTCGGGGTGAAACCCAGGAGGCTATTTTGAACTCACTTCTTTTCCTCTCTGGCAGTCCTGCTCAGTTCCCTCTACCCTGGCCCTGGACTTACCTTCCTTGCAGCCCAGCACGCACTTCCCAGCCTCGGACCGGGTCCCGGCGCGTGCGCCGGGTAGAGCGCACGGAAGCGCAGCTTGGGACACCCGGGAACCTGGAAGGGACCAGAGGCGGCACGGGCAGCCTCTCGTCTCGCGGTGTCCCACTGGAGCTCAGAGGGAGCGTCCACGCCCCTCCCGTTCGATATATAAACGCTCATCTCCCCGCCCAGGGCCCGACCCCTCCCCGCCCCGGCGGCCCCGGGCCCAGTGCGTCTCCCAAGAGAGGGGCGCAGCCTTAGAGAGGCGACCAAGTGGGAGTGGGGGATTCTGGGGCTTGATTGTCTGCCGGGTTTTCTCCTACGCGGAACCAGGTAGGAAACTGGGAGCGGGGAAACTGGGGCGCTTAGGGTCTTCCCTTCTGCGAGCCACAGACTCGCAGGGCGTGGGACAAAGGCCCACCAAGGCGGCAGGTCCACTCCCCTCCGCCGCTTGTGCTGCTGTCCCGTGGTGGTTTTGCCCGTGCCACACAGTCTTCCTGCGGAAGGCAGGGTCTAGCTGGAGAGTATCTTTTGGTGGTGGGAACTTACAGCTTTTGCCTAGGAGGACAGACGCCAACAGGAGGTCAGGCGTGGGTGGCAAGGAGGCTGCTCTGAAATCGTGAGTCCCAAGAAAGTGTCCTCCACTCTATCTACTGCCAATCTGTCCATTCATTCATTCACCCATTTATTCATTTTATAAATAGTTTAGTGCTTACTGTGCACTATTATTAGGTGTCTGGAATTAAAACAACAACAACAACAACAAAAACCTAAACTAAAAGCCTAATTTAAACATGGAAGGCCAAAAGAGGCTTAGCTCCAACATGAACACTAAAGATTACAGTTGGCGCAAAAGCCAGGAAAAGAGGGGCCCAAAGCAAACTGAATGGCAAAGGGAGCGCGGCACCTCTTCAGGGAGTGCAAAGTTCACTTCATTTTCAAATTTCACTATTTGACATCCTAGGAATTTAAAGAGCAATAAATTTGTATGTGGTAGAGCACAGAGGGTCAATTTTGCAGACAAGTTCAAATTAGAGGTTTGTCATGAAATGGTGATTGCTGTGCTCTGGAATCCAAGGTTAACTTCACTTCAGACTCTTCACCTATTGCAGGTTTGGCCGAGTTCATAAGCAGTTCCTCCTTAATGGAGAGTAAATAGTAAAGACACTTTCTGGTGTACCCTGCTGAGTATCCTGGATCAGGAGGCTTCACATTCTGGTTCATAGAGGTGGCAGAGCAAGCAGCACAGGACAAGTGGCTTCAAAATGATGGCTTTGCACAAGGAAGGCCAGGAGAACATCAGAACAGCAAAAGGGCAAACATTAGGATGCCTTGGGTTATCATTGCTCTTACCTAAAGCGATTAAATTTGAGTAATTCAAGTGATTGTACTTTCCTTTTGTCTTATTTTTAAAACTATACTTCATAACACCTTCTGGGGTCATTATTGAAAGAGCAGGTGTGATTCCTGGGTGGCAGTGTTTCTAGGCATTTGCCAGCTCTCCCAAAGCTACTTTTAAAAGTGTACTAGATGTGCAAATAATGCCCACTCTATGATAGTCCCCTAAAAATTCAGCCTGATAGATGGGCTTCTGGAAGCCTGTGACCCATGGCCCACACAGGAACAATGACCATGGCAGGCCATTGGGAAGGCTTGGGATCACTGCCTTAATAGTAAGCTGAATCCCTTTGAGGTGTGTCAAAACATTCTAGCTGATATCTTGGATCTTCTGATGTCCAAACCAGTCTTCACAATAGGATCAAATTTAGACCAGCATCCAAAGAATTAGGGCCTCCTTCTTTCATCTAGCCTAGAGCAAAAGGAGGAAGAAGAGAGGTTTTCAGGTTCTGTAAATGTCTAGAGTGACCCCCAGGGTTTCCCATTGTGTAACCCTTCATTTCTGGGCCAGAGAAATGATGGGCAAATAGCCAGTGGGTTTTTCTCCTTTGCTGTGTTCATGGACCTTTTTCAAAAACATCTGTAAGTTAAGAGGAAGTGTGGGTGCCATGTGTGTTTGGATGGGTTATTGCAGCCTAGGACAACCTCATCAAACTGGTCATTAATTATAGCAGAAGACAAGCTGGTTTACCATTGATAGTATGGGACTCCAGGAACCTGGTCCATTCATAGTTGGAGGCTTTGGGATAAGGCCAGCTACCATTACCTTGGGAAGATCCATATGGACTTCTGAAATGTCTCTAGAATACAACCCAGCTAGACCTTCACACTTTAGACCCTCAAGCTACTGTACTGGGTGGCCTTCTATGTGGTCTTCCAAACTCTAATCTTCTCCTTCACTCATTCTACCTCACCCAACTCTTACCAATTTATTCCTTGTTCTGACAGACAGATCTCTTTTAAACCACACATCTGATTAATCATAAGAGCTTAATGATGTAGGATCCCCACTGCCTCAAGAGCACAGCCCAAACTCAAAGCTCTTTATCTCTCTCCCCATTCTTCCTTCTTGCCCCATTTCCTATCATCCCATCACTCTCCCAGCACTAATCATGAAAGTCAGTGCCCTGCTAATGACCCATATTACTTGATCTCATAATGCTTTAGCGTTTTCTTGCCATTGTCAAAGCTGTTTTCTCTGCATTTATTTATTCATTTATTCAGCAAAATATATATAGATACTCCTAAATTTATGATGGGATTGTGCACCAATAAATATCATCAGTTGAAAATATCACAAGTTGAAAAATGCATTTAGTACACCTCACCTCCCACATCATAGCTTAGCAACACAGCACATTGAAGAATATTGGTTCCCTTGTGATAGGAAGCTGTGGTTAACTACTGCTGCCTAACATGGCAAGAGAGTATCATACTACATATTGCTAGCCTAAGAAAAGATACAAATTCAAATTTTGAAATGATGAATGCATATAATTTCTGTATCATTGTGAAGTCAAAAAATCATAAGTTGAACCATCAAAAGTTGGAGACTGTCTATATAATTAATACTTATTATGACTTATTATGGGCCAGGCCCTGTTGAGGGTAGAATCATTTATATAATGGTAATCTCTATATATTTAAAAAATACATTTAAATAATGTACTTGATAGATGTCTTATTGGATTATTCATATCCATTAATTTTTCAAACATGCATTAAACATCAACTATGTCATAGATATTGTATTTGACATGAGAATGCAATCAGCCATAGTTTCTACCTTTGGAATCTCAGAGCCTAGTGGTAGAGAGGGATTAGTAAACTAATTATTAATGTGACAAAGGTCTGCATGCACTGGGCACCCTAGGAGGACCCCTGCAAAGAAGATAATGCTTGGGATAAACATTGGACCTGGAACTGGATGAGAAAGGTTAAGAGAGGAGAGGATAACAAGATAGAATGAGAAGCATGGATGAAAGCATGGAAATCAATGGTGGCCGGAATGTAGGTGATGAAGGGGCATGGTGTGCAATGGAGATAGAAGAGCAGGTGGGGAGTGATGGATTGGATGTGAGTGGATGAGTGAGTGAGTGGAGTCTAGGATAATTCTAAGGCTTCTGGCTTACAACTATGTGTAACAACATCATTTACTAAGATAGTGAACATGGGAGGAAGAGGTTTGGGGAGGAAAGTGGAAGAAAAATAATTCTATTTTGGATATTTGAGCTTTGTGTGTCATGGCACTGAAGTCTGAATGCTGACTGCCTTGCTGAGAGCAACCACAACTTGTTAGGGCTCTGTGCTTCTACTAGCTTCAAGCTTCATGGAAAGGTCCCTGGGAGACCTTCAAGCCATGCAATGGAAGCTAAAAGAATGGAGTGAAGGGCCAGGGATTTAGCTCAGTGGTTTCACCGCCTGCTGCGCAAGCGCAAGGACCCGAGTTCTATCCCTGGTACCAAAAAAAAAAAAAAAAGAATGTAGTGAAGAGAAATCTAATTCATGGGAAGTACCCATCGGTCAGTCATATTGATAAGAGAAGATTGATGAGAGGATCCAACATAGCTGAATAGAGGAAGAGTCACATTGGAGAGACTCAGGGAGATCAACTAAACACCCAGGTAACTGGAAGCAGGGGAGGGGCATACACTTTGATACAGTAAATCAGTTTGAAAGAAGATACATGTAGATCTAACAAAACATTTGGGTAGTAGTTAAAAAGGTGAAACCGGGTGCCAGGGCTCCCACCCCAGCAATAGCCATCTTGAGAAATTCCCGAATAGCTGGAGAGAAGTAAAGAGTACCACAGAAACTAGCCTCCCAGGATAGCCTCCCAGGACTAGACTCCTAGGATGGGCTATAGGGCCCCTTTGCCCCATCATCCCTTCTCCAAACATGGAAGAAGCTGCAACCCTGTGGGATCCTTGCCATTGTCCACCAAGCTCAGGGGAAACTCCCTCCCCACGCACCTGACCTCAGGCAGTGAGAGGGTAAGCAAGTGAACGGTGACTGCCCTGTCTACCCAGCCACTAGTTCGTACCACCATTTGGTATCCCACATTAGTACTGGGCCCATTGAAGTCCCCACTGAGTGTCCCAGGCATGCCTGAGTCACTGCTGTGCACCTCAAATTGGCCCCATGCCCATGCCTCCATCTGGCACACACTAACACTAGACCTGTTTGAGTCTGTGTCTGGCACCCCAAGATTGCTTGAGTCTCCCCTTAGCACTCACTGCCCTTGTGCCACCCCTACACACACCAGAGACTCCATCTGGCATCCAGCATCAGTCCTGGGTATCTTGGCTCTCCAAGGGAGCCCCAGTACCACATGAGTCTCTGCCTGGTGCCTTGGGCCTTCTAAAGTCCCCAATTCAGTACCAGGCATCCCCTCCCCTCCCTGGGTACATTGGAGTTGCCATCTTGCACTTTGCCACAGTCCCAAGTGCATCTGGGTTATGGTTAAGTGGCTCAGAACTGCTGGAGTCTCCACCTGGCACATTAGGCTAGTCTCATGCCCACTGGAGCTCTCCCTGGCTCTCAGTGCTGGTTAAAGTTCTGCCTGATTTGCCTGATACCCTGGGCTCAAGTGAGACTCTACCCAGCATCCAGCACCTTCCCTGGGCCCACTGGAATTTCCCCACATCAGTCCCATGCACACCTGGGTCTCTGCTGGGTGCCTTCCACTGGCACGAGCCTCTATCTGGTGTTTTGAGCTGGTCCCCTGACCACCGGAGTATCCACCTGGTACACACCACTGGTACCAAACCAGCTGGAATCTACACCAGGTGTCTCAAGATTTCTGGAATCTTCACTCAGAATCCAACACACCACATCTTTCCTGGGGCTGTGTCCCAGCTTGGACAGTAGCCACAAACTGGTTTACAGACCAGAAGCCCTTCCAACAGAAGGCTCACCACACAAAACCCACAGGTTACACAGACGGACAGCAAGGAATGTGACTTGTTGGATTAGAGACTGCAGGCTCTAGAAGAAAAATACTCATCTGGAAATATATAGGAATTTTTTCTTTTTATTCTTCCCTTCTCTTGATCCAATTCTTTTTCCTCTATTGGTATTTTTGTCATTTTTTATTTTGGTGGAGCTTGGAGTTTTATCACCCATTTTATTTCCCCCTATTAAATATTACTTTGTATTATTTGTTTGATTAAATCCTTTTATCTCTCTTCTTGCTATCTCTCTTTCAATTTGTTTCCTTATTATTTTTTTCCTCTAGTTTAATGTCTATTCCTTATTATTTATTCTTTTCCTTATTGGCATTTCCATTACTGGTATCTAATACTACTAATTTTATTTTACTCCTTAATAGAATTTTTCATTTCAATTTTATCACATTCTTACAAAATTCTATTGTTTCATTTTTCAAATTCTATTTTTTCTTGCCCTTTTCCCCTCAACTTTTAACCTTACTAATATAACCATTAGCCCTTATGAATCTGTAGATGGTTAGCTATATGCTACTAAAGATGAATACTGTTCTGTTAAAAGAGGTTAAATTGTTCTGTTGAGTAGACATTTACTGTATGTCAATATCTGGTTTGTCTTAGAGTTTCTACTGTAGCTATAGATCTCATTTCTATGGGTAAAGATGGTACAGTATTAGGTCCTAGGGTTTATCAGTATCCAGTTTATATTTGATGCTACTGTTGTTATTGATTTTACTACCCAAGGGTGACATAGTTGTTGCTATCAATTGTTTTCTCTGTATGTCAATATCTAGACTGCTTGGAGGTCATAAAAAGTTCTGTGGCCCACTGCCAAAAAACTGAGTACTGGGTCAAATAGGCTCCAACCTCCCCACCCTAATAATCGGAAGTGGTTGGGTCCTGGGACAGACCCAAAAGCCAATAGTTAGCTACACTAGAGAGCATCTCTGAAAAATAGACACTACTTAAGGACATCTCCATACTAGCAATAAAGCCACCCACATAAGCAATCTTCAAGGCTCAGCAGGAAAACAAGTAAACAACAAAAAAAAGGAAAATGAGAAAATAAGGAAACAAAGTGCCTCCAAAAGTTCCCAACTACCCCAAAGCAAATCCAGAGAATATCTAGGGGAAAGAAATAAAAATCCACATAGCTGAAATACAATGGCACCTTGGTTTATGAACTTAATTTGTTTCATGATTGTGGGGAAGATGGTCATATTTGTGTTTGTGTGAGGAAGATGGCCATAGTTGTGTTTGTCATTTGTTGTGGGGTTTGTGATTGGAACCAAAATTTTGTTGAACACTTTTGTTTGAAAACCAAATTGTGAACAGAAGCATTTGTGAAGTGAGATATCACTTTACCTGAAACAATAGCAGTGCAGGTAACAAAGCAGATGAGATGATTCTAATAAAACAAATGATCCACAATCTATAGAAGATATTAATAAAAAAAACTAGAGAAGTTAAAGAAACAGATGCAACCCATGAATGTCCAGCTTGGAATATAACAATTCCAATAAGAGACACCTTAAAAAATATTAAGGGAACAGGAAAAATGGATCCAGTAGCTGCTAGATGATGCAAAGAAGACTTAATGTAATATTAATTGGAATCAATGAAAAATCAGAAGATAGCACAAAGGGCATAAAAAAACCTGTTCACAGAAGTAATAGCAGAAAACTTTGAGTGGAAAAAGAATTTGACATGTAGATAATTAAGGCATGTAGAACCCTAAATACCCATGATCAGAAAAGTACCCTGCCTAGACATATAATGGTCAAGTTTCCAGAAATTCAAAAGAATCTTAAAAGCAGAGAAAGGAAACAAATGATCTATGAAGGAAAACCCATCAGAATTACAGAAGTCTTCTCAACACAAATTGTAAAGTCAAGGAGAGCTTGGAGTGAAGTGTTTCTAGCCCTAAAAGAAAACAACTTCCAACCCAGACTGACATATCTAGCAAAATTATCTTTCAAAATTGATGGAGAAATATGCTACTTCCATGATAAGGAGCACCTAAAGAAATCATGACCACCAAACCAGCACTCCAAAAAATTCTCAAGGATATCCTATAAAGGATAATGGAGATAACAATGCTGAAAAAAAACCCCAACAGAATGAGTCCATCAGACAAGGTGAGCAATTAAACAGAAGGGAAAGAAAGAGAACCAGCAACAGAAAAATAATATGTCAAGAATATGTCAATACCTATTGGTTATAACTAACAATGTAAATGGTCTCAATTCACCAATCAAAAGACATAGATTAGCAGAGTAGATCAAGAAACAATATCCAACAATATGCTGCATACAAGATACACATTTAACCTAAAAATAAATCAAAGAATCAAAACAATATTTCATGTAACAAGAACCTGGAAAAAAGCAAGAGTGCCTCACCTAACTGTGGGCAAAGTGGATTTTAAGCCAAGACTGATGAGAAGAGACAAAGAAGGTCATATATTGGTTCAGAGAACAATTCAATAGGAAGAGATAATAATAGTAAGCATATATACACACAAAATACCAGTGCACCCAACTTCATAAAACAAACACTAATAGACATGAAAAATCAGATAAGCATCAATATGTTATAATGAGGTGTGGGGGGCCTTGCCCCCCCGCTAGAACTCTTGAGTGCCTTTTACGGACATATCCGGGCCTGCTGCAAATCTACCCGGCAACAAGGAAGTAGCCCCAGTACCCTCCTCTTGCTCCTCCCCTCTAGCCCTACGGTATATATGTTGTAGCAGCTTCCGCAATAAACGAGACTTGATCAGAAACCTGTCTTGTCTCCATCTCTCATGTCCCCTGTCCTTTGTCATTCTCACCCCCCCTCTAGGGTCTCCGTTGACTTACCCGCGGGCCGGGACAATGAGGGACCTCAGTACCCTACTATTACAAGTGGACAGATCAACTAGACAAAAAAAATCAATAAAGAAATATCACAATTGAGCCAAACCTTGGAACAAATGGACTTAATAGATATCTACAGAGGGTTCCACCCAAAAACAACAGAATACACATTCTTCTCAGCAGCACATAGGACTTTCTCCAAAATAGACCACATGCTAGCCCATAAAGCATGCTTAAGTAAATGGAAAGAAATCAGGCCCGGGGATTTAGTTCAGTGGTTCCGGCACCTGCCTCGCAAGCATAAGGTCCTGAGTTCGATCCCCAGCACAAAAAAAAAAAAAAAAAAAAAAAGAAATCAAAATTATCCCATGCATATTATCAGATCATAATGCAATAAAACTAGAAATCAATGACAAAAGACATGACAGAAACTATGCAAACACATGGAAATTAAATAACACCCTCTTGAATAATCAATAGGTCACAGATGAAATTAAGGAAGAAATTAGCCATTTCCTACAACCAAATAACAATGACAATACAACATACTGGAAACTATGGGACACAATGAAATCAGTTCTAAGAGAGAGTTTATAATGATGAATTTTCACACCAGAAAGGCAGAGTGAACTCAAATAAATAACCTTATAATGCACTTCAAGTTTCTAGTAAAACAAGAACAATCCAAATTCAATGCTAGTACGAGGAAGAAAATTATGAAGAGCAAAGCAAAAATTAATGCAAATGGGATTAAAAAACAGTTTAAATAATCAATGAATTAAAGAGTTGGTTCTTTGAAAGATTGAACAAAATAGACAAGTCCTTTGCCATACTTATCAAAATAAGGAAAGAAAAGACCCAAAATCTAAGCAATTAGAAATGAAAAGAATTCTGCAGAAATCCAGAAGATCGCTGATATGGGAACCTATACTCTAATAAAAGGGCAAATTCAGGAGAAATGGATAGATTCTTGTATACATGTGAACTATAGATGCTGAATCAAGAAGATAAAAATCCTGAATAGTCCAATACCAGTCAATGAAATTTAAGAAGTAATTAAAAAAATCAACTAAGAAAAGCCCAAGTCTTGACCAATTCACTGCTGAATTCTGCAAGAACTTTAGAGAAGATCTAATGCCAGTACTCCTCAAACTCTTTAATGAAACTGAAAGAGAAGCCTTATTACTAAAATCATTCTCAGAAGAAAACATTACCCTAATGCCAAAACCAGAAAAAGACTCAACCAAAAAAGAGAACTACAGGCCAATATCTTTAATGAACATAGATCCAAAAATCTTCAATAAGATACTGGCAAACAGAATATAGCAAATCATCAAGAAGATTATACACCATAACCAAGTAGGATTCATACCAGGGATGTAGGAATGGTTCAACATACACAAATCAACAAATGTAATAAGCCACATAAACAGAAGCAAGGAAAAAAAACCACATGATCATCTCAATAGATGCAGAAAAAGCATTTAACAAAATCCAACATGTATTTATGACAAAAACTCTGAAGAAAATAGGAATAGAAGGTCTCTATCTCAATATGTTAAATGCCACCTATGACAAAGCAATGGTCAACATCATAAATATCATAAAGAGAAGCTGGAATCTCTTCCTCTATAATCAGGAACAAGGATGCCCACATCAGTATTCCTGTTCAATATAGTTCTGGAAACATTAGCCAGAGCAATTAGATAAGAGAAAGAAATAAAAGCAATATGGATAGGAAAGCAAAAAGTTAAATTATCATTATTTGCTGATGACATGTTCCCCCACACAGAAGGCCCCCAAAACTCCACCAAAAGATTCCTAGTATTAATAACCAAATTTGGCAGCATAGCAGGATACAAACACTCAAAAATCAATAGCATTCTTGTACACCAATAACTAACTCACTGAGAAAGAAATTAGGGAAACAACACCTTTCACAAAACTTAGGAATTAACCAAAGAAGTGAAAGACCACTGCATTGAAATCTACAGTGCTCTATATAAGGAAATAAAAGAAAATATCAAAAAATAAAAAGATATCCCCTGTTCTTAGATAGGCTGAACCAATATAGTAAAAGTGGTCATACTTCCAAAACTGCTATACAGATTTAATGTAATCCCAATCAAAATACCAATAGTATTCCTCACAGAACTAAAGAAAATAAACTTCATATGGAACCAGAGATCTAGAATAACAAAAGCAATTCTTGGTAACAAGGGCAAGGCATCCCAATCCCAAACTTCAGTGATAAAAACAGCATGCCATTGGCAAAAAAACTAGACTGTGGATCAATGGAATAAAATAGAGGATGCAGAAACAACTTCAGGCACAGTCTGCTACCTTATCTTTGACAAAGGGGCCAAATACTTTCACTGTAAGAAAGACAGCCTCTTTATCAAATGGTGCTGGGAAGCCCAACTATGCACATGCCAAAGATTGAACCTAGACCTATACCTCTTGCCATGCACTGAACTGAAATAAAAATAGATCAAATGTCTAAATATTAAAACAGAAATACTTAGGGCCAGCTATTTAGCTCAGTGGCATGGTGCCTGCCTTACAAGTGCAAGATCCTAAGTTCGATCACTGGTCCAAAAACAAAAACAGAAATACTTAATCTGCTGGAAGATAGAATAGGTAAAACTCTTGAAGACATAGGTGTAGGCAAAGACTTTTTCAACAAAACCTTGGTTGCACAAGAAATAATGCAAAGAATCAGCAAATAGGATCATATCAAATTGAAAAGCTTCTGTAAAGCAAAGGAAACCACCAACAGAGTGAAGAGACAACCCACAGAGTACACTCTTCCACAGACAAAGGACTAATATCTAAAATATATAAAGAACTCAAAAAAATTAGATCCTCCCAAATTTAAAGACCCAGTCCCAAAACAGGCATCTGAAGTGAATAGACACTTCACAAATGAAGAAGTACAGTCAATAAATACACGAAAAATGTTTAATATTGTTGGCCACTTGAGAAATGCAAATTAAAACAACACTGAAATTCCATCTCACTCCAGAAAGAATGGCTATCATCAAGAAATCAAACAATAACAAGTGCTGGAGAGGCTTTGGGGAAAAAGGAACCCTTCTCCACTATTGGTAGGACTGCAAACTGGTACAACCACTGTGGAAATCAATATGGAGTTTCCTCAAGAAACTAAAACTAGAGGTTCCATTTGACCCAGCTCTTCCCTTTCTAGGAATCTTTCTGAAAGTGTTAAAGTCATCATACCACAGCAATATGTTCACACCCATGTTTATAGCAGCCCAATTCATAATAGCTAAATCTTGGAGACAGTCCATAAGTCCATCAACAGATGAATGGATAAAGAAAATGTGATGTTTATACACAATGGAGTACTACTCTGCAATACAGAAGGATAAACTTGAGGCACTTTTAGGTAAGCAAATTCACTCTGAGACCATAATATTAAGTGAAATTAATCAGACAAACAAGTTTAAAAATCTCATTGTTTCTCTTGTGTGAGAAACCCAAAGTAAAAATAAAGAGCAAAACAGAGAATAGATGTTAAAACATAGGAAGTACCTGTTCGAATGAGAATAAGAACAAGAGATGGAGGAGACGATGAGGAATGGGAGAGGAAAAGGATGAAAAAGAATTAAAATGTGTTATGTACATGTACAAGTTTCCCGCAATGAATGTGATCATTATGTACTGCAAACATGTACTAATAAGAAAGAATTTGAGATACCTGGGAGCTATTCAAGTGACCATATGGTTACATGTGGGACTCAGGATCAGGTGTGAGACAGAGATCTAGGGGGTAGAGACAGAGTTCAGGGTCCATCGTACAACTGAGAGTTAAGGCCACACACCTGTATCTGGTGAAGCAAGAAGAGTTCATGCATTCATCATTCACTGAGCACCTCCTGTGTGGGAGGAAATGTTCTAAACTCTGGGAATACATCAGGAAAAAATCAAAGAAGACTGCTGCTCATGCAGTGCTTAGAAAAAGGGGATTGGGAGTGCCTTATTGGAAGGCAGAAGAGGTTACAATGTTAATGTAGTGAGGAGATGGCTTTGGGCAAAGTCTTGCATGACAAGTAAGTAAATAAGTAAGACAGAGCATTCCAGGCAGTGGGAACAGTCAATACAAAGACCCTGAAGCAGGAGCACAGCTGTACATTTGAGTGTAACAAAGAAGCCAATGTGCTTAAGCAGGTGAAGAAAAGGACAAGGGGAAAGGAAATGAAATCAGGTTCCTGGTCCGTCCCACTACTCCTGGCCCAGAGGAAGGGGCTTCCGGGCCACTGTCCATCCCACTGCTCCCGGCCCAGAGGTGGGGCTTCTGAGCTGCTGTCCCACTGCTCCTGGCACAGAAGAAGGGGCATCTGGGCCACCATCCAGCCTGCCACTCCTGGCCCAGAAGCAGGGGCTTCTTGGCCACTATCAGTCCCGCCACTCCCAGCCCAGAGGAAAGGACTTTTGGGCTGCCATCTGTCCTGCCGCTCCCGGCATAGAGGAATGGACTTCTGAGCCACTGTCTCACCTCTCCCAGCTGAGAGGAGGTGAGCCACGCAGACACCAACGGCACTGCCCCTTCCCCCTGGTCGAAATGAGAAGACATGAAAATAAGTCTCAAAACCAGACTTCCAGATCACCTAGAGCAACCCCAAAGGGAAATGAGATGGAACACTCTGATACTCAACCACCTGGACCCACTGAACTGGGAACAAAAGAGGATCTGGGAAAAATGAAATCAGAAATAGTTACTCAGATAACAGCAAAGATTGTGCTCCTAGTGCAAGACATGATTAATAAATCTAGAGAGGAGCTCAGGAACATGACGGAATCCCAACATAGGAAACAAATGGAATCCATAAAACAGATGCAAATGGATTTCCAGGACATGAAAAACTCCACTGAAAGTCTACACAGCAGAATGAGCCAGTGTGAGGGCAGAATTTCAGATATAGAAGATAAGATTGCAATTAGTGACCAGGAAAAGAAAAATTGCTTCAAAATTGTAAGGGAACACAAGAAATCAATCCAGCAGCTGTTAGACGATGCAAAGAAGAATAACATAAGACTGATGAGAGTCAGTGAAGAGAGAGGAGAGAGTGTAGGTGACATAAAAATCTCTTCACAGAAGTAAAGGCAGAAAACTTTCCAAGGAGGGGGAAAGAACTTGACATACAGATAAGTGAGGCATATAGGACTCCAAATAGCCTTGACAAAAAAAATCTACACATAGGCATATAATAGTTAGGTTTCCAGAAATCCAACAGAAGAACAAAGTTCTACAAGCAGTTAGAGAAAAGAAACAAATCACATACAAAGGAAAGCCCATCAGAATCACAACAGACTTCTCAACACAAACCATCAAGGCAAGAAGAGCTTGGAGTGACATATTCCAAGCCCTAAAAGAAAACAGCCTCCAACACAGATTGATGTACCCTGTAAAACTATCTTTCAGAATGGATGGAGAAATAAGATACTTTCATGACAAAGAGCACCTTAGGAACTTTGTGAATACCAAACCAGTACTCCAAAGAATTTTACACAATATTCTAGGAACAGACATTGAGGATCACAACCCCAGGAAGCAAAGTAGAATGAACACATCAGGTGCAACAAGAAATTAAATGTAAATGGGGAGAACCCAACAAAAAGAAAAAGTCATGGAAATGATAAGTCAATACATTTCAATTATAACCGTCAATGTTAATGGTCTCAACTCAAAAATCAGAAGAAATAGACTGGCAGAATGGGTCAAGAAGCAAGATCCAACAATATGCTGCATACAAGAAACACACTTAATTCAAAATAAAACTCATAGACTGAAAGTTAAAGGGTGGAAAACAATATTCCATGTGACAGGAACCTGAAAAAAAAGCAGGAGTAGCTATCCTTTTTGCAGATCAAGTGGATTTCAAACCAACACTGATTAAGAGAGATGAAGAAGGACACTACATCCTTGTAAAGGGAAGAATCCAAGAGGAAGAGATGACAATCATAAATATCTATGCACCAAACACTAGTGCACCCAACTATATAAAACAAATACTAATGGACATGAAAAGTCATATATGCACTAATACAATTGTAGTGGGGGACCTCAACACCCCATTGTCACAAATAGGTGGATCAACTGGACAAAAAATAAGTAATGAAATACTAGAACTTAATCGAACTCTTGAACAAATGAACTTAACAGATGTTTACAGAGTCTTCCACCCCACAAAATCAGAATACACATTCTTCTCAGCTGCACATGGGTCATTCTCCAAAATAGACCACATACTCATGCATAGAATATGTTTAAGTAAGTGCAAAGGAATTGAAGTTATCCCCTGTATATTATCAGACCATAGTGCAATGAAGTTGGAGATCCATAGCAAAAGAAACTGGAAAAATTTCATAAACACGTGGAAATTGAACAACACACTTCTGAATAACCAATGGGCCACAGAGGAAATTAAAGAAGAAATCAGACAGTTCCTTCAATTAAATGACAAGGACAATACAACATATCGGAATCTGTGGGACACAATGAAAGCAGTCTTACGAGGGAAATTCATAGCAGTAAATACTCATATTAGGAAAACAGAATGAACCCAATTAAACAACCTGATGCTGAACCTCAAGCTTCTAGTAAAAGAAGAGCAGGATAAACCCAAAGCTCATAAAAGGGAGGAAATGATAAAGATCAGAGCAGAAGTCAATGCAATGGAGACTAAGAAAATGATACAAAAAAATCAATGAAGCCAAGAGTTGGTTCTTTGAAAAAATAAACAAAATTGACAAACCCTGAGCCAACCTTATCAGAAAAAGGAAAGAAAAGGCCCAAATCCATGAAAGTAGGAATGAAAAGGGTGAAATGACAACAGACCCAGCAGAAATCCAGAGGATCATCAATACCTACTTCCAGAACCTATACGCCAATAAGATGGACAACACAGAAGAAATGGACAGATTCCTAGATAAATATGAATTACCAAAGTTGAACGAAGAAGACCTAAAAATTCTGAACAACCCAATATCAACCAATGAGATTGAAAATGTAATAAAAAACTTAACAACTAAGAAAAGCCTGGGCCCTGATGGCTTCACTGCTGAATTCTACAAGACATTTAGAGAGGAACTGCTGCCACTACTGTTTAAACTCTTCAATGAAATTGAAAGGGAAGCAATACTCCCAAATTCATACCTGGAAGCAAGCATCACATTGATCCCCAAAGCAGAGAAAGACCCAACCAAAAAGGAGAACTATAGGCCAATCTCACTAATGAACATAGATGCAAAAATCCTTAATAAGATACTGGCAAATAGAATGCAGAAGAGCATCAAGAAGATTATACACCCTGATCAAGTGGGATGCATCCCAGGGTTGCAGGGATGGTTCAATGTATGCAAATCAATCAATGTAATATACTATAGCAACAGAGCCAAGGACAAAAACCATATGATTATCTCCATAGATGCAGAAAAAGCATTTGACAAAATCCAACATGTATTTAAGATAAAAACTCTACAAAAAATTGGAATAAATAGTCTCTCCCTCAAACTGATAAAAGCCATCTATGAAAAACCAACAACCAAGGTAGTGTTAAAAAGATAGCTTACCATTTTCTAGTCACTCAGTGTGAGAGAATTTGTGCCCACCATGGGAATACCAATTATTCTTTTTAAATGAAGTGCCATGAATTCTTTTTAAAATTATTTTTCAGAACTCTTTTTTTCTGATTCAACTTAAATTTTATTAGAAAAGCCATTAAAGTGATTATTATTTAAAACAACAACAACAACAACAAACCAACAGCCAGTATCATACTAAGTGGTCAAAAACTGAAATCCTTCACACTAAAATCAGGAACATGATAACGATGTCCACTATCACCACTCTTGTTTAATATAGTTCTGGAAACATTAGCCATGGCAATTAGACAAGAGAAAGAAATAAAAGGAATAAAGATAGGAAATGAAGAAGTCAAACTGTCATTATTTGCAGATGGCATGATACTCTATATAGAAGACCCCAAGAGCTCCACTAAAAGTCTTCTAGACTTAATAACCAAATTCAGTCAAGTAGCTGGATACAAGATCAACACACAAAAATGAATAGCTTTGCTCAACACGAACAACAGATTCACTGAGAGAGAAATAGGGCAAATAATTCCTTTCACAATAGCATCCAAAAAACTGAAATACCTAGGAATCATCCTAACGAAAGAAATGAAAGACCTCTTCTCTGAAAACTCTAGTACTCTGAAAAGAGAGATTGAAGATGATATCAGAAAATGCACAGACATCCCCTGCTCCTGGGTAGGAAGGATTAATATAGTGAAAATGGCCATACTTCCAAAACTGCTATATAGATTTAATGCAATTCCAACTGAAATCCCAGCAGCATACTTCATGGACCTTGAGAAAACAATCCAAAAATTCATTTGGAACAAGAAGAGACCCAGAATAGCAAAAGCAATTCTAGGTAACAGAGACATGGCAGGGGGTATAACAATCCCCAACTTGCACCTATACTACAAAACTACTGTGATAAAAACAGCATGGTACTGGCAAAGAAACAGACCTGAGGACCAGTGGAACAGATTAGAAGATGCGGAAACAACTCCAGACACCCTCAGCCATCTCATCTTCGATAAAGGAGACAAACACCCTCACTGGAGGAAAGATAGCCTCTTTAATAAATGGTGCTGGAAAAATTGGCTTTCAACTTGCCAAAGATTAAAACTACACCTATATCTCTTGCCATGCACTAAACTAAAATCAAAATGGATTAAACATCTAAATATTAAAATAGAAATGCTGAACCGGCTGGAACAGAGGTTAGGTAGAACTCTTGAAGACATTGGTGTCGGAAAAGATTTTATGAACAAAACCTCAGTTGCCCATGAACTAGCACAAACAATCAACAAGTGGGACCTCTTCTTATGAAAAGGCTTCTGCACAGCAAGAGAAACCACCAGCAGTGTGAAGAGGCAAACCACAATGTGGGAAAAGTTCTTCACCTGCTCTTCCTCAGACATAGGTCTAGTATCTCAAATCTAATAAGAACTTAAAAAGATCAGACCTCCCAAATTTAAAGACCCAATCCGAAAATGGGCATCTGAAATGAACAGACATTTCTCAGTCAAAGAAGTAGAAATAGCAAATAAATACATGAAAAAATGTTCAACATCACTGGTCATTCGAGAGATGCAAATGAAAACAATGCTGAGATTCCACTTCACTCCAGAAAGAATGGCTGCTATCATGAAATCAACCAATAACAAATGCTGGTGGGGTTGTGGGGAAAGAGGAACCCTGCTGCACTGCTGCTGGGATTGTAGACTGGTGCAAGCACTGTGGAAATCAGTATGGAGATACCTCAAAGAACTAGGACTGGAAGTCCCATTTGACCCCGCTATTCCACTGCTGGGAATCTTCCCCAAAGAATTAAAAGAATCATACCACAGTGATATATGTGCACCCATGTTCATAGCAGCACAGTTTGTAATAGCTAAAACTTGGAAACAGCCCAAATGCCCATCAACTGGAGACTGAATAAAGAAAATCTGGTTTTTTAATAAAACGGAGTACTACTGAGCCATAAGAAATGAGAAATTAGAGACATTTATGGCTAAGTGGATGCCCATTGAGGCGACACTCTAAAGTGAAATACATAGGACACACATGTATAAATACCAAATCGTTTCTCTGGTGTGAGAATATGAAAGCATAAATAAGGACAAAATGTATAATAGGTCATGTGAAATAGGAAGTAAAGGGGCAAAGGGGAAGGAAGTGGGAGGGCTAGGGGAAAGGATAGAAGGGAATGGAATTAATATGTGAAAATGGAAAAATGGAAACAAAATCTTTGTAAATAGGGAGGACTGGAGGGGTTGAAGGGAGGGCAGGGGAAGGGTGAAAGATAGGAACCAAGAGAGATTATGTAAAGGTGCAAATTTCCAATGATGAATGTCATTATATTGTATACCTAAATTGTACCAATGATTAGAATGAATAATCGATAATGTAAAATAGGAAGAAAAGGTCCAAAGGCGTAGGGGTAGTGGGAGGGGCAGGGGAAAGGAAAAATGATGAGAAATGGAAAAAATGGAAATAAAGTCTTTGTAAATAGGGAAGGGTGGAGGGAATGAAGGGAGGGCTAGGAATGAGGAAAAAATACAAACCAAGATGCATCATGTAAAGGTACAAGTTTCCAATGAGAAATGTAAATGTGTTGTATACCTAAAATGTACCAGTAAAAGAATTTAAGAGAGAAAAAAAAAGGAAAGAAATCAGGTTCCAGAGAAAACCAGAGGGTTTGGAGTAGAGGAGCAATATGGTATGAGTTCTGTTTGTAAAGGAGAGTAGACAGCAGTGGGATGGGGATTGAGAGTTGAGTCCTGGGAAATACGTGACACTTAAGAGGTAAGAGGAAAAAAGTATTCAAGGCAGTGGGAAATTTGGCAGGTCAGATCCAGGTGATCTTAAGGATGTTAAGAACTTAATACTCTCCAGCACATGGTGACTAGTGGTGAAGGAATGAACAGCAAGGCAGAAGGAGACCACAGAGAAGACCTTTCTCTGAAGCAAAGCAGGAAAACTGTAGGAAGAGATTCAATGGGTAGTGTAAAAGGGCACAGACGGATCAGAAGTGCTTGGGAAGCACTCAGCCATTTAGAGACCTGTGACTGCTGCTAGAGCAATGAGCGTGCTGGGGATGAAGTAAGAGCTCTGTGTACCAAGATCTTTTACATAGATGTAAAGAAATCTCTCACTGAGAACTCTCCCAGTTACTCACTCAGTGGAGAACAATATAAAAGTCACTGTCTTTATTCTTGTGCTTTATAGACTCAAAATGTTGATTCCCATTAACCTCAAAATTATGCAACCTTGAATTTTGTGAAATGGATTTTCAGAGTCCACTTATCAATTACTCAAGGTATTTGTTGAGCCGTTCAAAGAGAGATTTCCTATTTCAATCCCGGAGGTTTTTGAATGAGTCATGAAGTAAGAATAAAGAAATACTTCTTTTCTCTACTTGGTCAAATAAATATTAAGAAGATATGCACATTGGGCCAAATTTTTTTATTCCATTTACACAATTTATGACAGGTCAACTCACTCTTATCGGCCATAAGGATGTAATTAGGATTCAGCAGAAATTTTCCATATTCTCTTCTCCAGACTGAATGGCAAGGAGTAGAAAACAAACAAAACCCATGAAGGAGTAAAATTTCTCTGATCCTTTCTAAGAAAACCATTAGTTCCTATTATCAAACCAAACCATAATCCTCCAAGTGTGACAAGGTAGAGGCGGTCAGATTTTGTGAATCTGACCACTGACTCCTAGATTTATTTTGTCTGTGTGAATTTTCCCTTGTTTCTGCTGCTATCACTCTGAGTTACTCACCTTAACTGTTTGACCCAAAAAGAGGTTCACAAGCTTTCTCTTACTTTCTCAATTACGATCACAAAAGTCCAAGAGCCCTAGAAGAATGCTTACTCAGGATATTAACAGACAAATAACACTGGGACACAGAAAGACAAGGAGACTGTCCAAGCTTTGTTGTGCAGGTACTAATTGTTAAGCCAAGACTGAAACTCAGAAAATGAACCAGGAAGTGAATATGGGGTAATAATCACCAACCAAGCAGTGAGGTTATGAGCCATGAGTAGATTGTGTTTCCAAAGATGGTAGAAGCAGTACCTCCCATGTCTCTGTCTCTGCAATTCAGTTAAACAACATTTTACTGGCTTTGTTCTAGGGATGAAGATTCATAGTTTGCCTCCCAGTCCAACCCAAAAGCAGACCTTGAGACAAGGGTTTGTGTGCAAGTAGTTTATGGGAAAGGAGATCCTAGAAGACACTGCTGGAGAGTAGGGACATGAGATAGGGAAGGGAAGGCAGCCAACAAAGGGAATGTTACCAACTAAATTACCACTGCAGATAGCTGGAGTTCAGTCCCACTGTGGAAGCCTGGAAAACAGTGCAGAACATGCCTCAGCTATTTATCTCTCCCCACTCCCTGTTTGCTGGTGGTTGAGTGATGCTCACAGAGGGACGCAGTCTCTGACACCCTGGCTGACCCTTGGAGCCAGCAGAGCAGGCCTCAGAAGCACAAGGAATCCAGTATGGACAGGGGAGGAGGGAGGAGCACTGATTATATCTTCTGGAGAGATCTTCAATCTGTGGGCCTGGGTCAGTGTATGAGCTCCCAGGAGTGTGGAACAACAACAGCAGGTGAGCCAACATCTGCCTTCCTGCAAGAATGTTACCTTAGCAATGCTTGCATCTGTATTTGAGGAACATCAGCAGAGAAGAAGCAAGCTTGTGTTGTTCAAAGAGGCTGTATGGTATGCATGGGGCTTCCTGGGAGTTATTAACTGTAGTTGACTATGAGTTTAGTTGAAAATAATTGGAAGAGCATACATCAAAAGTTGGTGTAGAGAGTTATGTTTCCTTTATCTGACAAGGACTGTTTTCCTTGGATACATCTAAAATAATTCAGTATGTTGATTAAGTGCCTAACCTAGATGACCAAATCTCTCTGATTGTAAATAGCATAAAATCTATGGGAAAGGTTTAAGCTCATAATCTGAGTACCTTAATTGTATTTTCTTTTCACAAAGAGGTGGATTGATCTATCATGGTGCATTTTTCAAAGTTTTCATTTGGGGGGAATGTGTGGCCTAAACAGTAGACTTTTACTGTAATAAATTGACCCATGATTGTGGACACCAGCATTCCATGGTCTGGGTGTCTGCAGGATTGGTTTCTTCTGAGCTCTCTCTCAAATGGCTGCTCTTCTCCTGTGTGTTTCCATGGACTCCCCTCTGTACCTGTGTCCTAATTTTCTCTACCATAAGGACAATAGTCACATCAGATTAGGACTCACACAGGTGACTCCATTTTACTGTAATTACCTCATTTTATATTCCTTTTAAATAGGTTTGCTTTTCTTTTCAACTTTATTGAAGTATAGTTGACAAAAACAATTGTATTCATTTAAAGTATATAATAGTGATTTGGTGTACATATCCACTGTGAAATGAAGCACACATTCATGACCTCACATAGTTATCTTTTTTGTATGTATGAGAACACTTAAGGTCTATTCTCAACAAATTTTAAGGATACAGCACAGTATCACTTATTATAGTCACCACTGGATCTTCAGAACTTAAGCCCATCTTATAACTGAGTTTGCACACTGATCAACAGCTGCTCACTCTGCCCTACTTCCTCAATCTTGGCAATCACATTCTACTAAGTTTGACTCCTCCTACTCCCAGATTCTACATACAAGTAATACCATATAGTATTTATCTTTCTCTGGCTTACTTTATTCAACACAATGCAAAGCACCAATACCTTTGCTCTGTTTAGTTTTCATGACATGATTCTGAGGTTCTAGAGTTTATGAGAAAATCCCTTGGTAAGATGCATGATCCTCTTTGGGGCACCCGTTTTTTGTATTAAATTCTTTTATTGGTACATTGTAGGTATACAACACAATTACATTTCTCATTGGGAATTGTACCTTTACATAATGCATCTTGGTTCTTATTTTTTCCCCATTCCTAGCCCTCCCTTCATGCCCTCCACCCTTCCCTATTTACAAAGACTTTATTTCCATTTTTTCCATTTCTCATCATTTTTCCTTTCCCTTCTTTCTTTTTCCCTCCCCCTCCCACTACCCCTACCCCTTTGGACCTTTTCTTCCTATTTTACATTATCGATTATTCATTCTAATCATTGGTACATTTTAGGTATACAATATAATGACATTCATCATTGGGAATTTGCACCTTTACATACTCTCTCTTGGTTCTTATTTTTCACCCTTGCCCAGCCCTCCCTTCAACCCCTCCAGTCCTCCCTATTTACAAAGATTTTGTTCCTATTTTTCCATTTTCTCATATTAATCCCATTCCCTTCTATCCTTTCCCCTAGCCCTCCCACTTCCTTCCCCTTTGCCCCTTTTCTTCCTATTTCACATTACCTATTATACATTTAGTCCTTATTTACACTTTCAGTTTCTCACACCAGAAAAACTATTCAGTGTTTACACATGTGTGTCCTATTTATTTTACTTAAGAGTATGGCCTCAATGTGCATCCACTTAGCTATAAATGTCTCTAATTTCTCATTTTTTATGGCTGAATAGTACTCCACTTTATTAAAAAACCAGATTTTCTTTATTCAGTCTCCAGTTGATGGGCATTTGGGCTGTTGCCAAGTTTTAACTGTTACAAACTGTGCTGCTATGAAGATGGGCGCACATATATCACTGTGGTATGATACTTTTAATTCTTTGGGGATGATCCCCAGCAGTGGAATAGTGGGGTCAAATGGGACTTCCAGTCCTAGTTCTTTAAGGTATCTCCATATTGATTTCCACAATGCTCGCACCAGTCTACACTCCTACCAGCAGTGCAGCAGGGTTCCGCTTTCCCCACAACCCCACCAGCATTTGTTATTGGTTGATTTCATGATAGCAGCCATTCTTTCTGGAGTGAAGTGGAATCTCAGTGCTGTTTTCATTTGCATCTCTTGAATGGCCAGTGATGTTGAACATTTTTTCATGTATTTATTTGCTATTTCTACTTCTTTGACTGAGAAATGTCTGTTCATTTCAGATGCCCGTTTTTGGATTGGGTCTTTAAATTTGGGAGGTCTGATCTTTTTAAGTTCTTTATAGATTCGAGATAGTAGACCTTTGTCTGAGGAAGAGCAGGTGAAAATTTTTTCCCACATTGTGGGTTTTCTCTTCACACTGCTGGTGGTTTCTCTTGCTGTGCAGAAGCCTTTTAATAAGAAGAGATCCCACTTGTTGATTGTTTGTGCTAGTTCACGGGCAACTGAGGTTTTGTTCATAAAATCTTTTCCTACACCGATGTCTTCAAGGGTTCTACCTAACCTCTGTTCCAACTGGTTCAGAGTTTGTATTTTAATATTTAGATCTTTAATCCATTTTGATTTTAGTTTAGTGCATGGTGAGAGATACAGGTCTAGTTTTAATCTTTGGCAAGTTCAAGCCCAACTTTTCCAGCACCATTTATTAAAGAGGTTATCTTTCCTCCAGTGAGGGTGTTTGGCTCCTTTGTCAAAGATGAGATGGCTGAGTGTGTCTGGCATTGTTTCTGCATCTTCTAATCTGTTCCACTGGTCCTCAGGTCTGTTTCTTTGCTAGTACCATGCTGTTTTTATCACAGTAGCTTTGTAGTAGAGTTGCAAGTTGGGGATTGTGATACCCCCTGCCATGTCTCTGTTACCTAGAATTGCTTTTGCTATTCTGGGTCTCTTCTTGCTCCAAATGAGTTTTTGGATTGTTTTCTCAAGGTCTATGAAGTATGCTGCTGGGATCTCAATTGGAATTGCATTAAATCTATATAGCAGTTTTGAAAGTATGGCCATTTTCACTATATTAATCCTTCCTACCCAGGAGCAGGGGATGTCTGTGCATTTTCTGATATCATCTTCAATCTCTCTTTTCAGAGTACTAGAGTTTTCAGAGAAGAGGTCTTTGATTTCTTTCATTAGGATGATTCCTAGGTATTTCAGTTTTTTGGATGCTATTGTGAAAGGAATTATTTGCCCTATTTCTCTCTCAGTGAGTCTGTCATTCGTGTAGAGGAAAGCTATTGATTTTTGTGTGTTGACCATGTAACAAGCTACTTGATTGAATTTGGTGATTAAGTCTAGAAGACTTTTGGTGGAGTTCTTGGGGTCTTCTATATAGAGTATCATGTCATCTGCAAATAATGACAATTTGACTTCTTCATTTCCTATCTTTATTCCTCTTATTTCTTTCTCTTGTTTAATTGCCATGGCTAATGTTTCCAGAACTATGTTGAACAAGAGTGGTGATAGAGGACATCCTTGTCTTGTTCCTGATTTTAGAGTGAAGGATTTCAGTTTTTGACTATTTAGTATGATATTGGCTGCTGGTTTTTCATAGATGGCTTCTATCAGTTTGAGGTAGAGACCATCTATTCCAATTTTTTGTAGGGTTTTTCTCATAAATGCATGTTGGATTTTGTCAAATGCTTTTTCTGCATCTATGGAGATAATCATATGGTTTTGTCCTTGGCTCTATTGATATAGTGTATTACATTGATTGATTTTTGTATATTGAACCATCCCTGCATCCCTGGGATGAATCCCACTTGATCAGGGTGTATGATCTTCTTGATGATCTTCTGCATTCTGTTTGCCAGTATCTTATTAAGGATTTTTGCATCTATGTTCATTAATGAGATTGGCCTATAGTTCTCTTTTTCGGTTGGGTCTTTCTCTGCTTTGGGGATCAAGGTGATGCTTGCTTCCAGGAATGAATTTGGGAGTATTGCTTCCCTTTCAATTTCACTGAAGAGTTTAAACAGTAGTGGCAGCAGTTCCTCTCTAAATGTCTTGTAGAATTCAGCAGTGAAGCCATCAGGGCCCAGGCTTTTCTTAGTTGATAAGTTTTTAATTACGTTTTCAATTTCATTGGTTGATATTGGGTTGTTCAGAATTTTTAGGTCTTCTTCGTTCAACTTTGGTAATTCATATGTATCTAGGAATCTGTCCATTTCTTCTGTGTTGTCTATCTTATTGGCGTATAGGTTCTGGAAGTAGGTATTGATGATCCTCTGGATTTCTGCTGGGTCTGTTGTAATTTCACCCTTTTCATTCCTAATTACATGGATTTGGGCCTTTTCTTTCTTTTTTCTGACAAGGCTGGCCAAAGGTTTGTCAATTTTGTTGATTCTTTCAAAGAACCAACTCTTGGCTTCATTGATTTTTTGTATCATTCTCTTAGTCTCCATTGCATTGATTTCTCCTCTGATCTTTATAATTTCCTCCTTTGTATGAGCTTTGGGTTTGTCCTGCTCTTCTCTTTCTAGAAGTTTGAGGTTCAGCATCAGGTTGTTTAATTGGGTTCATTCTGTTTTCCTAATATATGTATTCACTGCTATGAATTTCCCTCGTAAGACTGCTTTCATTGTGTCCCATAGATTCCAGTATGTTGTACTGTCATTGTCATTTAATTGAAGGAACTGTCTGATTTCTTCTTTAATTTCCTCTGTGACCCATTGGTTATTCAGAAGTGTGTTGTTCAATTTCCACATGTTTATGAAATTTTTTGAGTTTCTTTTGCTATGGATCTCCAATTTCATCACACTATGGTCTGATAATATACAGGAGGTAACTTCAATTCCTTTGCACTTACTTAAACATGTTCTATGTATGAGTATGTGGTCTATTTTTGAGAATGACCCATGTGGGGCACCCTTGATTTGAGGTTCCTTATCACTTTCCAATTATTTATGAGCTTAAGCTAAGGCAGATTGTACTTTTATACAGGGAGAAAGATATTACATTTTCCAGTCTATAGTTTCACATTAATAATAATGACATTTCAGAATTCAGACTTAACTATAGAATGGCTATGAAGTGTGATCTTTCAATCTGAAAGCTTGCCACCTGTGAGTGAAGCATTATTTAAGGAGGCTTAGGACAGCTACTGTCACACATGATTTAGGAAGCACAATCAATTATATAAGAAATCCATACCCCACGCTCTGTTCACACCAACTCTGCAGTTATTTAAGAGACACAAAGAGGGAAATATTGAATTTGGAAGGAAACTTGTTGTGGTAGGCACATAGTGAAAAGAGCTCAGATAAGTTTTATTAAAATTTTCTTTTGAATGTTGCATGGAGTCAGGTGGAAACCC
This sequence comes from Heterocephalus glaber, assembly GCF_053883595.1. NCBI lineage: Eukaryota > Metazoa > Chordata > Mammalia > Rodentia > Bathyergidae > Heterocephalus > Heterocephalus glaber. The sequence goes on along the minus strand of NW_028258324.1, from coordinate 6,388,962 downwards.
TCCACAGAGGAAGCCCTACTCTAAACTGTTGTTCAGCCACAAGAGATGATGTTATTTCAGCTGCCTGAACTAAAGCCCTATTTGAGGCATCTGCAGGAATAGCAAATTTTCATTGTTAGAAACAATAGTAAATCAGGATTTGCAGAAGGATATGACTCATCATCCAGTAAGAACAATTAGTATCTTTTGGTGTAAGTTCTGAGTCTTTTGATACAAATTGTAAATACCAAGCTCATGTTTCTGGCAGCTTTTAATACTCTAATAATAGATCAAGAAGGATAATTAATAAATTGAAAACTTCAATGAACATTATGACAGCAGCAGTAGTGACTGATGTTATTCCAGTCTTATTTCTGCCTGAAATGCTGTTGAATAATTTTGTGTAAATATCTCTTGTTTTCTATTTATTTCTGGAAAACTTTTATAAGGAATAATTTGCATTTCTCCCCCTTAAAAGCCTCACAAAGCCAATCCCTCTTTGTATGTTATTCCCATCCCATGGTCTCTTGTGTTGGATTTTGTTGTTAGTCAGCATTGGATACAGAATTCTCCCCCCACTTTTTTCTCTAAAAGCTTTGGAGAAGTTCAGATTTATTGTGACTAGTCACACTCTACTCTCTTGGATCCATGGTGGAGAATTAAACTTCTAGACACAGGCACAGACACATGCATACTCCATACAGGGATTTATATACATGTTCTTCCAATTTGCTGAGAGCAGTTCCTGGCTGGGGGGAGAAATTTTCTGTACAGTAGTCCCAGGGGTGTAGGGAAAACATAGTTATGGCTATGTATGAAATCCCCATTTTCCTAAAGAATAAAATTCTCACTAAATGTGTCCAAGATGTAAAGCTTTATTTCTTACGACTTAAGCTTGGGGTTTAGCTGTCAGCACTTTGTTTATAGCAGGGCCTCCGAGCACTCTCTCTGAATTGCAGTTTTGAGAACAGAGGGAGAATTTGCTTGTGTAATTCCTCTCCTGCTCACACACTACTCATCCAAGCTGGGTGGAGGAGATGATAGAGGCTCATGTTTCCTGCTGAAATTGTGGACTCACATGAATTCTATGTTGAGAGTAATAGTAATAATCTAGGAACAAGTCCCATTTCTAAAAAAGAATTCTAAGATTGTGTCTACACTTCTTGTTACTAAGGTTCTGGATAGTTTCTGTTGCTGTTGTCACAAAGGTAATACTATGGAAAAAGTGGAGGATTCTGTAGTTCCCACTCAAAATTTAGGCTTTGAGATTAGTCATATAGGAGCATGTTAATTCAAGCTTGGAAGTAATTATCATGCATCATTTCTGTTTTTTCCAAGACTGAAACTTGTTCTATATTTGTGTTCAGACTGATAGATGATAAATTTTAAAACTTCCAAATTATCTAGCCAACTTCCTCTTTTCCATCTACAGTAATGGAGATACAAGCTCACCTGTCGGTTGGTGACAGACCCAAGGATCAAACTATGTACCCTGATCTCTCCTTTTTGCTCGCTTTTGTGTACTTTGAAATAAACAACCCAAACCTGTCCCCTCCCCCCAGGAAATCTCCTTGTAAGTTACCTATGATTGATTATTGGGAAATTACTTCATTTCCCATAATCAAATTTATACTGCAGAAAAACATAGATTTAGCTATGTATTTTTAAATTTTTGCTGATGTTTTATTTAAACCATTATATCCAAAATATTATTTCAACATGAAATAACATAAATTAAAATATTTTGCATTCATATATTGAGACTAAGTTTTCAAAATCTGCTACATATTTTATTATACATTTTTAAAAATTTTTAACTGATCATAAATACCTTAAAATTATGGGTTCTTGTGTGGCATTTATTGCACAATGGGGTAACTAAATAATCATTATATATTTCATATCTCTAAATGCTAGAAGAAAGGACATTGAATGTTTTTGCTACAAAAAAATGACAGATATTTGAGGAGTTAGATTTGTTTAACCTTATTGAGACATTACGCAATGATACATACAGCAAAGCATCATGTGGTGCCCCAACTAAGTATATTTCAAAAAAAATGAATTACAACTGGGCTTCTATTTCCACATACTTTGTCAAGAAATAAGCTACTTGAGGAGGTAATATGCAAGGTGTTCTGTTCTTCCAACAGAAATGATTGGTTCTCTTATTTCTTTGGTATCCATGAGAGAATAAGATTCTTTGGCAGATGAGTGTGTCCAACAGCTGGCTGCTCCACCAAAGATCTGTGCTCTGACTCCCTTAGTGTGAAGTAGAGTTACTGGGGATACAGAAACTAGAGCTCCCAGACTCCTTTCCATCTGTGAGTGACCAAGTGGCTGTTCTGGGCCAAAAAAGATACAACTGAAGGTGAGGTTTTATTTCCAGACTCAAGAGCTTAAGAAACAAATTTTACTTTTCTATTTGTTTCCTAACTCACTTTCTCCCCATAGAGTAACTGCATACCGGGGGAAGGGCAGCAGCAGAATACAGGAAGCACGCATCTTCTTAATGCCTGTAAGTTAAAACACAGAAACTTGCTTGCTACCCACATCAGTACTGGACTACAAAAGAGAAATACATTTCTAATAAGTTACTCTCTGTTATCTATTGCTATGTGACAAACCACCCCAAAACTCAGAGGCATAAAGTAAGAATCATTTAGTTTACTCATCAAACTTTAATCTGGGCAGGGCTGTGCAGGGACAGTTGTCCTCTCCTCCTTCTTTCATCACCTAGGGCACAGATACTAGAGGTTGCAGGATCTAATTTCTTTTTAAAAAATGGTTTCATTGGTATATGTTTGGGATACATCATGACTACATTCAGTTTGGGCAACTGATACATGTACTCACCAAATATTAGTCATTTTTGTCTCTGCCCCTTACCTTTCTCTCTCACTCCTTCCCCAGATTCCCTTCCCATCTCTAGAGTCTATGCCCTTGTTTCTTAATATTACTCTTTAAATAATTTATATTTTGGGTCTGTCATATTATAGAAGCCATGTGATATTTAATCTTCTGTAACTGACATATTTCACTTAGCATGAAATATGGTCTCAAGATACATCCATTTTCCTCCAAATGACTCAGTTTGTCCTTTTTATGGCTAAACAGTATTCCATTGTGTATAAATTATACCTATTACAGTAGTAATTTAATGTATATGACATGACACCCATGTTTATAGCAGCACAACTCATAACAGCTAAATTATGAAAGCAGCTTATATGCTCCTCAACAGATGAATGGATTTTAAAAATGAGGGCCTCTTTTCAAGATCAACATTCACATGGCTGGCAAGGAAGTGCTGGGTAGCAGCCAGGAGCTCAGCAGGACTGAGGGCTGGAGGACCCAGATCCTCCCATTCCAGCCTCATCATGGGCTGCTTGCCTTCCTCACAGCCCAGTGGCTGAGTTCAAGGAAAAATATCACAAGAGACAGAAAGAAGCTGATCCTTTTCTGAAGTTTGGGTCCAGAAATGGACACAATTTCACTTCCACCATAATTTATTGATCAAGCCATCTTGAGTCAGTGATGAGGCATAGATGTCACTCTTCAGTGGGAAGAATGTTAAAGCCTGGAGGGAGGCATGTTTTAAAATCATCTCTTAAACCACTAAGATTCTGAGATTTAGAAGTTACAGCAGCTGATATCACAGTTATAACTACTACAATGATGAAAAAATAGCCAGTTCTGTACAGTCTTTTAAATTTTTTTAGATTTTTATTAGTACGTTTGCAGCACATACTGATAACATGCATCTCGGGGAGTTGGTACATGGACATAATACATCCTAATTCTCTTTACTTTCCCTTCTCCCTTCTCCCTCCCCTCCCCCATCTCTTGGTTCCCTTCCCATCTGCCAAAACTCTATCTCCCTATTTCCTGTTTTCTATCTTTTCTTTTACTCTTCAAATTACTTATACTTTGGGTTTCTCTGTATGGTTTTACTATATTTTAGGTCTTCTTCTTTTTTTTTTTTTTTTTTTGGTACCAGGGATCGAGATCGGGAACTTGCTCTTGCAAGGCAGGCGCCCGGAACCACTGAGCTAAGTCCCTGGCCCTTAATATATTTCAATTATTGGTCACCAACCAACCAAAACTTGCAAGTTGGGGGGGGGGGCGGGTTTAGCTTTTGTCAATTTAAAAAATGAAGAAATCTTTGGAAAGCTTCTGCAAAATTCTACTGAGTTCAGCTTTAAAATATATTTGCTCATCTCTTATAAATCAGTAAAATAAAGATAAACAATGCAGGAGAAAAATGGGCAAAGAAAATGAATAGAGGATTTGCAATAGGAGACATGAATCATCAATATAGAAATATAAATAAACAAATGGCCATTTGTTGGGTTGGATCCTCAAAATCCCTTTCCTTTTCCTAACAATGCTCTGATAGCCCTAGAGAAATTATCACTTTCTCTCTGTCTATGGTTCAGTGGGATTGTAATCAAGGCACTGCCTACTCTTAGTCTAAGGGTAGACATGTGGCACAGGCTAAGCCAACTGAAACTTGAATCTTCGGAGAAGTATAAAAAGACTGAAGCTGCATGGTGAGATGTGATGGTGCATGCCTGCAATCCCATTCATACAATGAAACAACAGAATTCATTCCAGCTATTAAAGTATGAATATATACATATTACAATTCTATATTTATTTGGGTTTGTTACTGAAACTTTGTATTATTTCAGTGATTTCTCCCATGCAATTTTGTACTCATTTACAAAACAGGAAGGGCTGGAGGTCTAGTTCAATGACAGGGTGCTTGCATGAACAAGGCTATGGCTTTGAGTCCTCAGCTCAGCAAAAATATATAAACTAAATAATAATAACAATAGTTTCCTGGTATGTTTTAATATATAATAAAGAAATTGTCTCATATTAATTTTTAATTCTTCCAAATAAAACTAATAATAATTTTCTCAGGTTTTATCCCCATCTCCCTCAATATGTTACATTATATGACATTTTGGGGAAAAATGACATTTTACATATTCTCTTTTTGTTCTATAAATGTTTAATTTTTTTAGTTTACTAATACGTATGTGTAGTAAACATAATGTTTACATTCCTTGTGAGAAGTTTGTGCAGTACATAACACATGTTCATTCTTCTTTTCATCCCCTTTCCCTTTTTCCCTGCCCTGTCCACCCATCTCAACCCTCTTCTTTTTTTTGGTACATGTTTGCAGTACATTATGTTTACACTCCTTGTGTGGAGCTGGTACGTGTACATAACAGACCCCAATTCTTTTATTTTCGTCCCTTATCCCTCCCCCATCTCTTTATCCCTTTCCCTTTCAGAAAGGTCTATCACCCTACCTCCTGTTATCTATCTTCTATTTTGCTCTTTAATTTTTCCTTTGGGTTTCTCATATAAGAGAAACAATATGATATTTAAGCTTGTGTGTCACATTTACTTCACTTAACATTATAGTCTCAAGAACATATGCTATCTTTAAAGAATATAAGGTCTACTTATTCTTGTTCACTTTCAAATTGCTCTTTAGAATTTTACAGTTTCTCTAGATTTCATTATAATGTTTGTACCTAGGTATTTTACATTGTTCTTATAAATATTGTTATTTCTATATAAAATATTATAATTTTATATTCATATAACCAATCACTCTACTGAGCATCCTTTTCAATTATTTTTATAAATTCATTACATTTTTCTTAGGTTTTCTAGGTGTTATTTATCAAGAAGCAATTGTTGGAAGGGTCATTATAAGAATAGCTACACATTTTTGGTATATTTTAGGACAATCTTAGGAATTCATTGAGAGGGTTCTTCAGTCACTCATCGTGGCTTGAATATCTTCTCTACAAGGAATCTCACTATCTTTTGATGTTTCTATGAAGGTATTTTTACATATGATTGACATTTAAATCAGTTAAGTAAAGCAGAATGTTCTTCATGATGTGAGGATGCCCATCGAATCAACTGAAGGCCTTAATAAAACAAATTGCATCCCCTGAGGGTTACCTTGGACTTAAACTGCAGTATGAACTCTTTTTTGGGTCCCTAGCCTCCTGGCTTCACTTACAGATTTTGGATTTGTCACTCTCCACAATTTTCTTTAGAGGTAAAGATAGATTTTTTTTTTTACCATTTTAATGTGAAAAATTTTCTCTCTCTCCCTCTCTGATTATTTCCTTACAGAGCCCTGATTAATACATACAATTCATTTAATAATACTTACCTTAAATGTATAACATTTTTAGGAATCTATCCCAAGGAAATAACCATAAATATAGTATAAATTTATAGAGGAAAAAACAGTAAAAAGAAAGCCCTAATGTTTAAAATCATTGCATAAATTGGTAGGTTATGCCATACATAGTCATAAAAAAATAAAGAAATTATTTAGTTCCCGATCACTGAAAATCATATGTTAGAAGAGAAGTGCTTTTTTTTTTTCAGTGCTAGAAATTGAAGCCCAGGCTTCACATGTAATAGGCAAACACACTGACTCCACCATTGAGCCACCCCACCAGCTCAGAAGAACAGTTATCAGTGTCGTAGGATGCTCATATGTGACATTTCCATATCCTTATTCTCACATCTGATTACCCACAGACATATCTATCTACATCTCTGATTTTAGACTTGTAAGTGTAGATTAACTGGAGAGTTAGATTTATTTAATTGTTTTCTAAGATAAGCAGAGATGCCAAAAAGAACATTGGTGTAACAGGAAATGAGAAATAACGTGAGAATGATTTTGCTGATACATCATGAATCTTGAAGAATCTAATATAAAAAAAAATTCAAGCAATGCCATGGATAGGGGATTCCTATGACAATGAAAAGGTAGTTGGATTAACTATTGGTCTTAGAGGGTTAGAGGAGTGGAAAAAATGTTGGAGTAGTGGTGTGAGAGGTACCTGAATAGTGGGTTAAATAGTGAATAGTTTGAAATTGAGGTTTTGAAGGCGTGTATATTTAAATTAACTACTACAGTGGGAGTCAAACTGAAAAAGAGATCAAAGATTTTAAATGTTAGATATGAAAATGATCACCCATATGGTAAAGTCATCAGGAATTAAGACAAGTGTCCAGTTGAATGAAAAGATAGTGGGACAAATGGAAACAAATAGCAGATTAAAGTTACCACAGAATTAATTTAATGATAAAACAAAGAAAAGTAACAGGTGATATAATCTGATGACAGAAGATTAAAAGGAGAGTTATTTTATGAAAGTCAGGCAGGAAAAGGACCCAGAAGTGGCACTGAGGAAAAAACTCCAACAGCTGTTGCACTTCTAGGTCTAGTAGGAGGAGGGAATGTGGGAAGGAAAACAGCACTTGACCTAGAAGACTAAAAAAGCAGTATACTTTGAGATAGAGCAGGATTTTAGATAGGGCAAGAAGATAGGAATATTGTTCAGATGGGAGCAGAGAAAGACGCAGAGGGCTTGACTGAAGACATTGAATGTCAAAGAGTTGACATGCAATGGTGACATAACCCTGAGGCCTTTGTGATGCAAGATATAGGCAGTATCAAACTAGAAATGCCTTTATAAAAACGTTAGTGATTTGAGAAGCTCATTTTGGGACCTGAGTTGTAATTTATAGGTAAAACTCATTCTTTTACTTTCAAACTACTGTATATTTAATGTTATTTTTGGAATAGTGACATGCCCTCAATGAAAACAGCACAAAAAATTCACACTAATATTTTGGAACTAATATTTTATAATTTGCATTGCAGAATAAAATATTTTCTAAATTTTCATTCTAAGTTTGAGGTCATGTGCATTCACATTTGTCTGATAAATCAACAGTTTATATCATTCAGCTATTTCCATGGAACATTAATTTTATTTTCTTATTCACTTTTCCCATTTTGTTTAAGGTAATATGATAATTAATGGGGCCAGGTTTTAGCTCAGTGGTTCTGGCGCCTGTCTCACAAGCGCAAGGTCTCAAGGTCGATCCCTGGCACAAAAAAAAAAAAAAAAAAAAAAACCTGATATTTAAAGTTCACCTTTTTTTCTTTTTTTTGTGCCAGGGATCGAACTCGAGACCTTGCGCTTGCGAGGCAGGCGCCGGAACCACTGAGCTAAATGCCCGAGCCAATGTTGGTTCACTTTTTGTAGGTAAATGTGTTGAATTCTGACTATCACCTATGGATCAACTCAATATACATGAGTATTAGCTGGTAGCTAGCTCAAAGTCCGTATGGTTATATTTTGCTCTTTTTTTAATAGTTTCAACGATAAGAGTGGCTCTTTAAAAGTCATACTGATAAGTATAACTTTTATTGACTGCAAAAAAACAGTTTTTGACATTATTTTCAACAGAAAGGATCCTATACAAAATGAATGCATTATACATTTTTTGATTAGACAAGTCTTCTTGTCAGAAAATTATAACGGTCTAACTTTTGTTACACATAAAATTAAGTATACCAACATTTTTAGAGTATACCACAATCTTACTATATTGTATTCTGCTTTACATTTCAAAGTAGCTTTATATACAGTAATTGCTTTCATAATTTTTAAAAGAAGATATCGTTATAAAAATACTGAGATTCAAAAAGATAGTAGTCAAGGTCATATGGCAGTGTACGGTAAAAGAACACGAACTGACTGAAATTTACAGAAAAACACCTAATATATGATGGACATATTATACGTTTAAAATAAAATTTTGATCTCTAAAGTTATCATGAACCAACATTCTGTATATTAAAATATATAAATATATAACTAAATAGAGCTGGTAGTCATTAGAAATACTAAAAGGTATTACACAGGAGACTTACAGCAGTGGAAGAGACATTTCCTCTTCTTACATGTTGCCAGAACTTCAGCATTATATGTCCACACTGGTGATGTTGAGGTATGATGTCATAAAGAGATTGTGAAGTACAAAATTTAAAGGGCAACACAGAGCAGTTACATTTTAATGTGGATGTGTTTACGTATGTTTTAAACTCTTGTTCTGAGAGATTCTGTCAATTATGTTTTGACTTTGCCTGATAAGGGTAATTATTTATTTTATGTCACCCTATTTTAACATGAGTTTTTAGTGTGTATGTGTGTACACAGGTATGTGTACATGTATGTGCTTTGGTGAATGTGAAAATTATATGAGATATAAGGAAACTAGAATACTATAAATATCTCCCTTACAAAGAGCAGCTTTAATCCAGTACATTTTCTTCACATTCAGGCTTTTTCCCTAAAACATTGCCTATGTTTTTAGTAATTTTTTCCAAAATCATTTGAATGTGTCATATTCTTTGATGTGTAAATTTTATAAAGTAAAAATGTCTATTAAACTAATATTTAGATTTATTATATAGCTATGTATATAGTTATACAAAATTATAGAGACAGAGCTATGCTAGAACAAATTATCAAATTCTGCCTGGCTGGAAATTTGTAAAAGTGAATATTTTCATTATGGAAATGAAAACTCTTATGGCAGATAGACAGCAATTTTTCTTTATATATATACCATGTGACCTCTCACAGTGCAACTTTCAGACCCCAGAAGACGTAATTCATTAGAATTCGTTCGTTAATGTCATTAAGATTTTATCACATTTGAAATTTAAAAATACTACACTCTTTTAAACTCAAATCTAATTGAATAATTTTACTAGTATATGTTTTATTTTATGATATATATATAGATAGATGACATGATAATTTATAATTTTAGTAAAGAAATACTTACAAATTTCTAAGCACAGTTTTTGGCAATCAAAATTTTATCATTTCCTTATTACTTGATTCCCAAAATATCCTACTCAGCAAAATCCTGAAAGAGTTCTATGGATTTCTTATGAGTAGAGGTGTGAGAAAAAAATATGGTTTCCTTTGCTTTGCTTTTTAAACAATGATGTTATTTAAAATATGTCAAATAATCCAGATGGAACTATCCCATATTCACCTTATTTCCTGTGTACATATCTACTCCAATTTCTCCTTACCCAGTTTTTTCTGAAACACATCTTTGAAAGCATTTAGTATGTATTTCTGAAAGCCAACTTTCTTTGTTTTATCTTGCATAACATTCAATAGTTTAAAGAAAGTTTTAATGGACACAAAATATTTGGGTATATTTATAGAATACAAAATAATAATGTGCTATATGCATACAATATATAACAACAAATCAGAATAATTAGCATTTCCATTCTTCATATATTTATCATTTCTATGTGATATGATACTTCAGCTTCTTATCTTTTAGTTGTTTTTAACAGATAATAAAATTTTTCGTCTAGAGTTATAGCCACAACACAACTAACATAACTATTCCTCGCAATGTAAATGTATTGTATACCCATTCTCCAACCACTCTCAATTTTTCTGACTTCTTATTTTATATTGAACATTATTCTCCTCTTTACTTCTATAGGATCAAACTTTAATTTATGCTCCCACAAATGAGTAAGAACATGTAGTATTTTCATTTTTCTTACACCATTGAATGTGGCCTTATTTGGAAATAGTGTCTTTAAATCTTGAAAAATGTAATCAATTTAAAATGAGGTCATGGGCCTGGGATTTAGCTCAGTGGTTCTGCCACCTGCCTTGCAAGCGGAAAGGCCCAAGTTTGATCCCTGGTACCAAAATAAATAAATAAATAAATAATAAAATAAAATGAGGTCATACTGGCCTTATGTTGTATCTTAATCCAATTAGCGGTGCTTTATAAGGAAAGGGAAATTTGAAGACAGACACAGACTAAGAGAGAATGAGGCAGAGATTGGAATGATGACTCCATAAGCCAAATGAGAAGAATTGCAAGAAACCGCCAGAAGATATGATTGAGAGGCATATAGCATATACTTCTCTGAGACTCCAGAGGAAAGCAATCCTGTTGACAACTTGATTTTGGAGTTCTATTCTCTGTAACTCTTTAATAATAAACCTACAGATTTTCAAGCCTCCCAGTTTGTCATGGTCGTTGATGGAACTAATGTGCCCAATGATAAGAATTAAACTAAGATAGCAAAAAGAAGAGGACATGTGTTCTAAAAGGAAGGAAGGCATGCAATAAGGGTAAATATACACCTAGACTAGTGTATTCACTTGTGAGAATACTCATTTTTTCATATTTGTTTTTCTTAGTGTTAGGTTTAGGGTTAGGGTTAGGGTTAGGGTTAGGGTTTAGGGTTAGGGTTAGGATTAAGACATATCTATCTGCATCTGTGCTGTGCTGTCCAAAAGAATAGCCATTAACCACGTTCAGCTTTTGGGCACTTGAAATGTGGCTAGTCAAAGTGAGGCACAAAATTTTAAATTTCATTTAATGTTAATTAAGTTAAATTTTTATTCACAAAATCTTTATGCCCAATTCAGTAATTAGAAAACTTTTAAGTGTGTTCAGAACAATTATGGCATTTCAATCTATTTCTTTTAACTTTACATATTATGGAATCTAACTCTAGATTGAATGTTTTTGCTGAAAATTCAGGGCCCAAGTTGAGAAAAGCAGTAACAGGAGCATACATGCCAAATTCGATATGAATTTTATTTTTGAATTTTCTATACTAGGCACACATTATACTTATAAGTAAAAACATGATTTCAAAAAGAATATATAAGTTCATCTTTAGGAGCAAGAAATAATGAAAAGGTCCAGGCATGATATGTGACTATAATCCCAGCACTCTGGAGGATGGAGGCAGGAGGATTCCAATTCCAAACCTAGCCTGGGAAAATTAGCAAGTTAGCAAGACCTTGTCTCAAATCAATAAAAAAGACAGAGGATGTAGCTCAGTGCAAAGGCTCTGGGTTCAATCCCAAGTACCACAAATAATAATAAAATTAATAAGTAGAAAGGCTGGAGATGTAGCTTTGGGTGAAGACCCTGTTTTCACAGTAGCACTGAAAAAAAAACAAGAGAGAGAGGAGAAAGGAGAGAAAGAAAGAGAACAGAGAGATAGAGAGGAAGGAGGAGGAGGAAGAGGAGGAAATGAAGAAGAAAGGGGGAGAAGGAGTGATGGAGGAAGGAAAGAAAGTTTCCAAATGTCATTTTCACAAATACTTGACTTCTCCGGATAAAGAGTCTCTAGACTATTGGGGAACTAACTCTTATCAGGCAGTACCTAATATGAGGAGAAGTCAGTATGTCTGGATCTACATGTAGAAATTTGAAAACATTTGTTATAATTCAAATACAATTATTCAGCATGTTTTGTGGGAACTCTTGAGCCATGAATAATTTGTTATTGTCTTTCTGAGTTCTGGTTCTGATTAAATGCTTTCTCATTCCTGAGGGATTTTCTGGTTAGTTTTTGCAAGGATAAATTGTCTTTGGAAACTATTAAAGGACCCATTTCCAATCAACCCTATTCTTGTGAAGAAGTCAGTTTGCCTGAAGAAAGAGTTTGCAACTTCCATTAATTTTTTTCTTTCCTTTGCCATGTAACAGATTGTCAGTTATACCTTTGAGGATTATTCTCCATCAGAAAATTTCTGAAGGTGGATGAGTATTTTGAGTTAGTCAAATAATCACCCATATCCTCCATCAGTCTCAGATGCCACATGATGGGGACAGATTGCTGAGTGTCTGCAAGCTATTTGTGATTTTCTTCCTGTCTATAGTCCAGTTAATTCTAATCTCCAAAGCGGAAAACATAAACCACTGTCCACTAGTGGTAACTACTCATTGTCAGTATTTCAGTTTCTTTTTAAAGATAAAGCTTTAACTATTATGGAAAACTAGTATGAAGCTTCCTCAAAAAACTAGAAGCAGAAATACTGTATGATCCAGAAATCCCAATTCTGGGTATACAGCCAAAGGGTGTGAGATCAGGATACTGAAAAGATAGATATCTGCACCCCTGTGTTCACTGCAGCATTATTTACAACAGCCAAGATAAGGAATCAACTCAAGTGTCCATCAGCAGATGAATGGATAAGAAAACATGGGATATATGTACAATGGAGAACCACTAAGCCTTGAAAAGTAAAGAAATCCTGTTATTTTTTATTATGTGGATGACCCAGGAAGATACATGAAATGAAATAAACCAGGCACAGAAAGACAAATGCCTACTGTCACTTATATGTGGATTCTAAAAAAAGTCAAATTCATTGAAACAGAGTAAATGGTAATTACTAGAAGGAGTGGGGGAGGGAAGAAAGTGGGTGGATCTTGGTCAAAGGATATAAAATTCCAATTAGGAAGAACAAATCCAAGAGATCCATTGTACATCATGATGACAGTAGTTAATAACAATATATTGTGTACTTGAAAATTACTGACAGTTTGTGTTCTTACTACAAAAACTGATATATATAACATACTCCAAATGTCAATTAGCTCTATTTAGCCATTCTCAGGGTATATGCATATGAAAACACGTTGAGCAGCATTAATATATATATAATTTTTACTTTAAAAATAAAGATAAATATTTATTTAACTCTCACAAGATTAAAATAAAAATAAATCTTGAAATGAGACAAAAAAATCTAAGTTTCAGAAATATTAAGTGTGTGATAGATGGCAAAACCAGAATCTGCCCACATATTCCAATCTCAATTCCAGTATTCTTGCTTAACTACATAAAATGTTTCAACAGAAATATTTGTGGCTTACTTTACATTTAAAAGTGAAGAAAACATATGTTTCCACATGGTAGATAGTTACAATTTATCTCTTCTTGAAATCTTTTTAAATGACAAAAATATTAATGCACAAGGACAAAGAGAATTAAAGGACATTGAGCTATAAATGAGAATCAACATAAATCTCTCAAAGAAAGTGGTGACATTCTTAGCTAAAAGGAGAAAGCCACAGGCTGCGGGTGTCAGAAAGAGTTACTACACTTACAAGAAACAATCTATATCTCAGAACCTTGGAAAAGGTAGGTATTTAAAGGAGCAGGTAATCACAAAAAGCTATGAGTAAGAGGTGAAGCCAAATACAGGGGTGGGGTGGGGTTATTGCAGTCTTTTGTGCACAGTGGTTGGGGTCTTCGGCTCCCATCTGCTTTTTAGAACTAGTTGACATGTGTCTCTTTTACAATTTTCAGCCAGTTATTTCCTTCTAGGCAAGGATCATGGACATTTGAACAAAGTTTGCAACATGAGAAAGAACAAAATTGACAGAATAAGTGACATGGAGAAAATTGAGGATATAAATAGAGCTGGAAAAATATTTAAGAAAGTAGAACAAATAGAGGAATAAGAGATCTGGAGAGGTCAATTTAGGAGATACAACTTTAAGATAGGGAAGAAATTATCAAAGAAATAACAAAAGAAATTTTCCCAAAACTGAAGGACTTGACTTGCCAGATTGAAAAAGCTTTTTATGTGTCCACCACAACTAATGAAAAAAAGATCTTCATGAAATGTAGTTCACTTAGTGACAGTATACATATAGGACACCAGAGATAAAGAAATGATAATAAATTCTTGTGGTGGAAAGTGCTTCACATATACAGAAATGGAAACTGAAGTGGGATTAAACTTCTCAAACCAACATTGGAAGCTATAATGTTATAATTTCAAGGCAGCTAATGTTCAACATGTAATTTTATACCCAGATGAACCATATATTCATTTCCTAGGGCTGCCCCCCAAAAAAAGAACCACCAGTTGGGTAGATTAAAACAGCAGAAATGTGTTTTGTTATATATGGAGGCCACAAGTTCAAGATCAAAGTGTCAGCAGGCTTGATTTCTTTTAGGGGCCATTAGATAAAATCTGTCCCATTTTCCTCTCCTGGCTTCTGGTGGTTGCAGCAATCTTTAGTTCTTCTGTCTTCACATGGCCTTCCTTCCTTTGTGCATGTTCCTGTGCCTTCACATGGTCTTCTGCTATGCTTAGATTTAAAATGTCCTTGTGAATTTTCATGGTGTCAAAGGTGATTAGATCATGGAGGTTTGAGGCTGGTCAGTGGTGGATGAGCTTAGAAAGGTATATCTCCCTTTGAGGTGAAAAAGTATGTCTCCCTTTGAGGTTCCTCTCTTTTCTCTCTGCTTCCTAACTGCCATGATGTGAGCAGCTTTCCTTCACCTGACTCTTCTACCATGCCCTTCTTGCCTTGGAGCCAGCTAAGTAGGAACTGAATTCTCTAAACATTGTGAGTCAAAATAAACCTCTCCTCCTTTATGGTTTGGGTGTCAGGTATTGTGTCTCAGAAATGGGAAAGTAACTGTGACACCTTCTTATAAGAACCTGAGTCGTGGGTTAGGAGGGTTACCCTAATCAAGTATGCCCTTATCTTAACTTCATCTATGATGTGTTATGTGTTAAAACTGGATCTTATTAAAATTATTCTAACTCCAAAGGTGAGTGATGAGACAAGAGGCTTAGATACCAATACTAAAAAATGTTTCAAAGCGGTCATGGTGGTGCACACCTGCAATCCCAGCACTTGAGAGGCTGAAGCAGGAGGATCACCATGAGTTCGAAGCCATCTGGGGCTGCATAGTGAGTTCAGGGCCAGCCTAAACTACAAAGGGAGACCCTGCCTCAAAAAAGCAAAACAAAAAAAAATGTTTTAGATGACTGCAAGTCTTCCACCTAGGCAATTTGCTCATTCTGGCAGAAATATTGAGGATAGTTAAGGCCACTCCTGAGTTTGGGAGAGGCTGCATTGGCCTTCTGGGTGTTAGAAGGCATATACACATGGGTAAGCCATGTGTCCTGCAATAGCCATGAGGTGGAGCAGTAGCTATGAGTCTGAAGGTCCTGAGGTCACATACCAGCCTATATATGGAAGAACCCTATGAATGTTTCTGATGGGACTAGTCAAGTGAGAGTCATTGCTTAAATATTATACTTAAACAATGATAGAGTGTCCAGGTGACAGAAAATCCACTGTAAAAAGTTAAAAAAAAAACAACCATCATCAGCCTTCTCCAAAATTCTATGCAACAATGTCCCTTGGCCCACCATGAAGGCCATCTATCACCAGTTCCCCAAATGGAGTGATTAGGGATGGTTCCCAACTTCTGCTGAAGACTTGCTGTGAGCCACACACTGTACAAAGCATTTTATACATGCCAAATCTCACATAATCAATTTCACAGATGAAAAAAAAATGGAAGTTCCAATAAGTTAAGCCCCAGGTCCAGTATGGGATTTCCAGCATGTAGTAGAGCAAACCATATTCTTTCTGCAATTCTAAATTGTGTCTTGGACACATCTTTAAGCCTACAGGGTATCAGATAACAGAAAAGATCATTAGCATCAAAGCTGCAGAATGTGGTCCATTTATCACTGCAAATGTGTTCACTGGTCAGAAATCCTGCTGACCTGGCAGAAGGATTCTCATGGAGGCCCTGCAGACATTGCTGAAAGCAGCAATGACATACAAGAGGTATGTGGAACTCCTGCAAGATCACCAAAACACTGAGGTAGTTTTGTCACAGCTATGGATGACCAGGAAGGGTTAGGAGGCTACAGGAAGATAGTGGCTAATTTTAAGCACCAACTTTTTTTTTCTTGCTTAAATTCTCTTATTGGTACATTTTAGGTATACATTTACATTTATCATTGGGTGCTTGTACCTGTACATGATGTATTTTGGTTCTTATTTTTTCCCCATTACCTGTATACCCTTCACTGGGGATGGAACTCAGAGTCTTTGCACTGAGCTACACGTCTAGTCCTTTTTAAAAATAATTTTTTATTTTGAGACAGGTTCTGTCTAAGTAGATAAGTTGCCTAAGGTGGGGTTGAACTTTCAATCCTCTCAGAGTACTGGGATTCTGGATGGACAGACCAATTTTTAAGGTAGAATTTACTGGTTGAAGAGTTTCAGGACATAGTTGCACACATGAATGAAAAATAGCAAATTCTTAATCACAGTATTCATAAACTGAAGAAATTTTAGGGAGAATTAGCCCAATCCTTTCATTTTACTGAGAGTGATGAAGACGAGCTATATGATAAGGGTTAGAATTATTTAGTAGCATCCACGTGTCCATGCATTGTCCTAAGTATACAGGATTTCTGTTCAGCAAACACATTTGCAGTGGTCACTTAGACCAATGAGCTATATAAAATTTTTATCCTTCTTGCTCTTGCCTTTGTTGCCAGCATTATATAAAATTATATATATATAGACTATATATATTCATTATATTATCTGGTACATAGTAAGAACTCAGTAAATATGTTTTTTCTTGCCTTTCTCTTCTTCCTCATCCCTGAGATATTGAAATCATATCCATCTTATCTTTTCTGTGTCTTTTTAGATAGCTTTAACCATTATAAATTACATTGATGTACCAGATGCATTAACTATATGTTCCCACATATAATGAGGGATTTGGAGAGAATATTCATAAATAATTTTAATACCTTTAAAAATACCAGAATGGCTCCTGCATTATTAATATTATTAAATTGTATACATCTGGTATTTAGTTGCACATTAGAATCCCCCAGAACTTTGGCAATGTCTACTGTCCAGTCTGATTCCACACCAATTCAGCTAGAGGGTCCTGGGGGTGAGGTTCAGGCATCAGTGGTTTAAAGAATTCCTCAGGAGATTCCAGTGAGCAGCCAAAAGAGAGAACCATTGAACTACAAGAGAAAAGTCACTCTCAACATGGGCTGCGGGTCAGAGACCAGCATCAGCACCCTAATACAGACTTGTTAGAAAGGCAAATTCTCAAGCCTCACCCAGATCTACTGAGTCAGAAATGGGAGGGGGCAACAATCTGAGTTTTAACAAGTCCTCCAAGGGATTCCCACCCAAGTTCAAGTTTGAGAATCATTGGTCTACATAGATGCTCCAACTTCTCCTTTCCTTTGTCATCTATTCAAACCAACTGATGATCTTATCCTACTAATTTTACCCT
The DNA here is from genome assembly GCF_053883595.1 of Heterocephalus glaber. Lineage (NCBI taxonomy): Eukaryota > Metazoa > Chordata > Mammalia > Rodentia > Bathyergidae > Heterocephalus > Heterocephalus glaber. The sequence continues at coordinate 6,371,183 of NW_028258324.1, read as the reverse complement.
TATATGCCCAATCATCTTGATCCTGAGCACCGCTGTATGTTCTTGCCTGGACAACTGCTTACCTTGTATTTAGTTCTCCTCTATAATCCTCTCTTCCTTCAGAAGCCGTTGCCAACCATAAAAGAGTCTAACCATTTCCCTTTCATGACCTCAGTTACCTTGGTTACTCCAGAATAGAACTGAACTCGTCAGCACATGCACAAGGCCCTGACTGTCCTGAACGCACCTCTCTGTCCTCATCTCCCATTGTCCCTTGACTCAGCATTAGCATACAGAATCCATATAGCTACTTCCTCTTCCTCATGAACACAGTGAGGCTTGTGGTTTAAACAAAAGCTGCTTTAAGGAAAAAGAGCTAGGGGGGACCCTCCTCTCAGGATTGACCACCTGATTTCTGCCTTGTCAAATTGTGTCAAGTCATTTTCATTCAGATCAAAAGGCCTGTCCTTGAACAGTCCTTCTCTGATTCTGCCAGTCAGGCTGAACAGTCCTCCATATTTCCATAGTGCTCTCTGCTACCTTCACCTCAGCACCATTACATCAAATTAAAATGATGTCTTCCTAGGTTATTCTTCCCAGCTAGATCATGTGCTTAAGACAAATGTCACTTTTGATTTATCTTTAAATTCCCTGCCTTTGGCAAAGGCACATTATATGGTGGCTGTTCAATGTACCATGCCATGCTGAACTGTCTTCTAAATGCATTTAGTCATTCACAGGCTTCAAGCAAATGAATTCTAGCCCATTGCTTCTCAAACTTAGATGTGCACATGAGTCACTTGGAGATCTTGCTAAAATGCAGATGCTGACCAAATTGACTTGAGGGGGACCCCAGAGAATTTGCATTTCTAGCAAACTACCATGCAATCCTGAAGCTGCTATTCTTGGGCATGAGCCACAGTTGGGTACCAAAGATTTGACCTCCAAAATTATGACGCATAGGACATATGCAGGCCAATTTATGTCATGCTAAGAAGGTATTATTTGTTTTGTAGAAGTGCTAGAAACTGAGAGAATAAGAGATGCTTTGTGCTTTTTATTGCTCTAGTCTTATAATATCCATCATCCTGGAGTCTCACCTGTGTTTTTTGCTTGTTGTTTCTGTGAAGAGACTACAATCTGCTTGTAAGCCAGTCCTTTGCACAGCTGCTGTTGTCCTCATCTGGTTTATCCTCTTTCCATTGCTGTAACAAAGGCCTAAGATAAATGACTTTAAAAGAAGAAAGTTTTATTTTAGCTCACAGTTTTGGAGGTTTCTGTCCATTTTTGATTGGCTTCACTGCTTTGGGGTTGGGGCAAGGCAGTACATCATGGTGGGGGCATGGTCAGAGGAAACAACTCATCTCATAGCAGCTGGCAGGCTAAGAAAGAAAGAAATCAGCATCCCAAGATCCCCTTCCAGGGCCTAGCCCTAATGACCTAATTTCCTTCAAGTAGGCCCTATCTCAGAAGGTCCTACCACTCCTCTATGGTGCTGTGGACCCAGGAGCAACCCCTCAGCTCAGGGCCTTTAGGGGACATTCAAGATCCAAACTGTAGCACCACCACAGGAGGTGAGAACTTCCTTATTGGTGGCCTATGTGTGGAGGACAACTGTTAGAGCTTTTTTTTTTTCCTGCTAAAGGACATTTTCAAGTAGAGGCTGGCGAGAAGATGAGACATAAGCCAACAGGATATTATCCAGGTTCAGCAAGATTGGATTTATTAATCCCTTCTTAAATTAAAAAAAGCTATTTAGTCCCCATTTAAATTTCTAGTGTTCTATAAGATGAGAGATGGTGGGATTGTCAAGATGAACAGAGGAGAAATGTAGACAAAAATTATGCCAGAGTCATAGGGCTGGGTCTTCTATACTCTAGAAATAAGAGAGGTGCTTTGGAGGTGGAGACAGGTTATGGGTGAGAGATGGAGAGAAGTTTCAAGGGAGACCAATAGGGTCGGCACACCAACTATGATTATTCTACTTTTCATCCCCACTGTCCACATGCAAATAAAAGATTCAAGAATCATATTTAAAAAGACAAATGAAGTTTTCCAGAGCTATTACAGGATTCTTAGCCATCTTTAATTCTGACCAGTTGTCCAACAGTGCTTTATATCATGCCATGTAAGATTCCAGTGGCTCAGCAGTGGGTCATTTCTGCAGAGAATCCCTGGAGAAATGGATGCTTAATGCTCGTTCCGAGCTTCCTTTTGGAGGGCATGCATTTTTGCTCATAGATTGAATGTTGATTGAAGATTTTTTATAGTTGACTGTTTTTTAAAGTAAAAACAGCAAACTTGTTTTGCAGCAACTTGTATACCTACGGTAGCTTCAGAGTCCCAATTCAGTCACACTGGCTGCTGTTAAAACACTGCTCACACACAGCCAATTTCCCCACTCACTCAAAGCACAGACAAATGGCTCTTTATAGCTTTTGTTCTCTTACCATTGTTCATACCAAGTTTCCTCCTCTCCATCAAACCAAACCACATTTATCCTTCATGGTAAGTTTATTCATTCAGTCACCAAATCTTTATTGGATTTTTTGTAAGTCCCAGGCACCATTCTGAGAATGAAGAGTGCAAGATTCACATCAGTGCCTCTTGGGGACATCTTCAAGTTAATGGGTCATCAAAAGCCCCCTTGGTGATCGCCCAGGGGGAGAGGGCCAGGTGCCAGAAGAACATGCAGTGGGGCAGCCACTACCTTTGTAAGTTTTGGTAAGAGTATGGAACATATGCCAGGTGACAGCCAGCCCAGAAGAACGAATAGGAGGTAGGGAGGGAAAGAGGCTCCTTGCAATGGGAAGAGATTAGACTGCAAAGTAGAGAAAGGTCAGAAGATCAGATTAGAAAGTGACCTTTAGAAATATCTAAAGTGCTGCTACCATAAAGGTACTGAAAGGAAAGCATTATTAGCAACTTTAGAGAGTGATTTGGTGTTATCCCATTTATTCCTTCAAGTCTTCTCCAATTCTTTAAATCCTAAGTAATTTTTTTTCTTCTCTGATTTCCAAAGCAATTACTAGCTCTACTTAGCAGTCTTACTCTCCAAATTTGGGTACTGTATTTTTATCATCCTATGATCATTCTCTGTTGCTGGTTCTTGATTTTTAGTGACTCCATAGTACACATTCAATTATTATATTTTTAATTGAACGTCCGAAATACACATATTTAAATTTTTTATATTTACAGTGCAATTGCTTCTCCAGTGAAACAGTACCATTTGATGTCACCCCTTTTACTTCTTACATGAACAAACTGTTCTGAGCTCTATACAACCTCAAAGGGCCACTCAGGTATAAAATCACATCCAAAGATTGTATAGTTAGAGGAATATAAATTGATTTTATACACTGATCAAAATAATGTGGCACATCAAAAAAGGGGACAAGTTTTCTTTGTACTCAGTGTTCAGAAAAACCATTATTCTAGAGGGCTACTAACTCAAATGCCTTAACTTACTACAAACTCCTCAAGGGCAAGAAAAGTTATCCATTTTTTTTAAATCTCTTCCAATTTCTAACATGGCTTTAGCTGTAGCATAAAAATTCACTTGATTTTTGCATTTATTTTTATGACTTGGTTTATTTTTTTTAATTATGAAATGTCAGGCATCCAAAAACAAAGAGTAGAAAATGTGCATTTTCCTATCACCCAGTTTAAGAAATGATATTCCCTTACTTTACCCCTTTCCACTGAAAGATAACCACTGTCTTGCGTTTGGTGTTTGTATCTCGATATATTCCTTCACTCTTACAGTGGGGCTATCAGTAGTCATAGATGATACATGGTATTGCTTTGGGGAATTTTTAAATGTATAAAATTTGCCATAAATTTGTATAAATGATATCATCAAGTACCTTTCTGCAATTTTTCTGGTTCATTATTACCATTGAGATTTGTCCATGTAAACAAATGCAGCTCCAGTTTATCGATTTAAATGCTGTATCACATTCCATTATATGAATGTACTACATTCAGATAATTACATTGGTTTCAACTCTTTACTAAAACACACAGTGCTGCCATGAACACATTTGTATTTGTTCATTTGTGTACATGTGTGAGACATTCTCACACACACATCTACAGATCTAGTGGTGTGATCAATGGCTGTAGGATCCCTAACTGGATATTGCTAAAATATGCTGTTCAAAGTTGTGATCATTTATATGCCCTCAGCAAAGCATGAGTTGCTATGGCTTCCTTTTTTTATAACATTGTCACTTTCAGATTTAGGGATCTGATGTGTTCTTCATGCATATTTACACACATTTACATGTGCCCACAGGTATGCACATGCACACATGTGTACACACACACATTGTGCAGGGCTCTTTGGAAAAAATAAAACTCTATAAATGAGTAGTTTACTTTAGAACCTCTCAGAGAGCAGTAAGTGACTACTTTTTTAAAAATTCTGACAACTTATAATTAATTGATTGAGTTATTTTCAAATTATATAAACAAAAACAGTAACATTAAGGAAAATTATATGGAAAAAATAGTAAATTGCCAAGTCTTATCCTATTAAAGAGTCATTTTCTCTTTTATACAATACATAGTCATTGACTTAGTAATTACTTGTTGCCTTAATCAAATTGAATGATTTTTTTAACTAATTTATTATTGTTTTATTTTATATTTCATATGTATTTTCCAAATATATTTATCCCTGCATTGGTATTCTAATGGGTACCATTATGTAAAAATAGAATAAGTTTCTGGGTTAGATTTGTCTTTATTGTAGAATTTGTCTCTTGCTATACTGTAACAAGAACATCTCTGACCATATAGAATATTTATGTGTTTCTATAATTTTTAGTACATGTGTTAATACATGGTTTACATTCATTGTGTGGAGTTAGTATAAGTACATAACACATCTTAATTCCTTTTTTCATGCCCTTTCTTCCCTTCCCTAACGCTTTCCTCCATCTCTTGATCTTCCCATTTGAGAAAGGTCTATCTTCCTGCCTCCTGTTATCTATGGCTTTTTGGAGCAAAAATCAAAATATATGCAAAGCAAAGCATACTAAAACAGAACAAATGATCACAACAAAGCAGTTCATAAAAGTACTTTTCCATTTTTTCTTTCTCATGAATTAATTCCATTTTTTTGTAGATGTTCTGATGGAGAGAAAGAATAGACTATAGGGACCGGAGCCTGACTGGTATGTTTTACAGGCAGTCAGTGCTGGAGGCAACACTGGGATCATACCATATCCAAAGACATGGACATGAATTTCCAGTGCTATAAGTAGGTTTTTAAAAATCCCTACAAAATTCTATTTGTAAATTCTCTTTACTCAAGAATCCAATTTGAGATAGGTATGTGATAGAAATTATACCAAAATCTTCATTAGGCAGCTACATCATCAAAATTGCTCAAAATTCATAAACAGAGACATCAAAAAAGATTCAGTTAATGCTTCAAGTTCTCAGGAGAAATGAAATCATTTGCTTAGATGTGTTCAATGGTTTATTCAGAAAAGTTTTTCCTGCAGAGACCAAGAGCAAAATTTAGCATGTTCATTTGATTGTTTGCATGAAGTCCTGCCATTGACCACTGTAACAGATGGCATACTTTCTTGTTAGAACCACATGGAATTATACATGCCAATGGGGTTATTTTCTCTTCTGCTATGATCATCTTGAGTCTTCATCGTCTGCAAAACATAAACATATGGAGTTCCTTTAATGTCATTATATTTGCTTATAATGTTCCCTTAAGAGTCTACTCCTTCACATGCCACCTATGAAACAAACATGAGCAGATTTTTGCCATTTTTAATAGCCAAAATAAAAGTCCAATTCAGGGTGATATCATAGTAGACATAAATGAACACCACACAAGGGGTGACTAAAAGATAGAGTGAATGTTTAAATTTTAAAAAGACTTATTACAGTAAAAGACACATTGCCAAGAACAATGGGATAAATATGATCAAAGCAAGGGGGAGTATTTTGAATATTTTCAAGGGGATTAATGGCACTGTTTTTTATTGAAATATATTTTTAAATTTAAACATTCACTATATTTTATTATCACAATTTCTGTAAAATAAAAATGTTATGTTGTGTCCTCATCCACCTTATTCACCAGATCCGGCATCATGTGACTTTTGGCTCCTCCCCAAAGTCAAAACGACCATGAAAGGTAAGTGTTGTGAATCAATTAAGGCATCCAGGCAGCCACAACAGCACAACTAGATACTCACAAAGAGGACTTTCAGAAATGCTTCAGTAAGTGGCAAGAACAATGGGAAAAGTGTGTACGAAGTGGGAAGGGGGGCATTTTGAGGAGGATTAATGGCAATATAGCTTTTACTGTAATAATTTTTTTTTTAATTTTAAAAGATTCACCATAATTTTGGTCATGCTTCATGTAAACAGAACTATGGACATACTTTTTTACCCCGCTGGGAAAACACTGCTATATTTATGGTTTAAATTCCATGCTTAGAAAATTTAGTAGCCAATATTATTAAATAGACATTTGAAGGAGTGTGCAAAATAGACAATGACCAAGCTCTTTTCAGAATCCTTTTGACTTTTTTAACATTAATTTCTAGGACAACATGTTTCCCCACACTTCCCACAGCCCCCAACCACAGCCATGTGAGCTTTTATTTCCAACAAAGTCATCTACTGTTCTTCAGAGGGCTGGCTGCCTGTGAACTAATGGAGAGGCTTTAACCACATACTCTATGAGTCCCTGTGGTTTCCTCTCTCTCTAAGGCAGCTATTGACCAATCAGAGATCATCGAGGGAGTAAGGAAGCCCATTTTCCTTGCTTCTGGTCAGGACATCCTGCAGGCTTAGCCTGAGATCCCTTGAAGGTCCAGGCTTTAGCTGCCCTCTGTGGGACTTTGCTGAGATGACACCCTTGTTTGGCTCCCATTCCACCTGGGTCCTGCTTCTTCCCAGCCCTCACTGGTTCTCCCGTGATCCCCTCCTCAGCAGATCACACACAAAGTCCTGACTCAGGGTGGGCTTCAAGGGAAGCTGGGCCAAGACAAAAATCTTACAGCAGCTCCAGCCTCACTGTCTTCACTCTTGCTTTGTATCCACCTCAAAGGAAAAAAAAAATATGTACTTATGCTTTGCAAATTTTAAAGGTAACATCAATTTTTTTATTATAAGTTTAAGTAGTTGGAAATATGTCATTTTTATAACATATACAAAAAACTGACATTTAAAAAGAAAACTTCCAGTTGGGCATTGAATCCCACCAATCTGGAAGGTTGACATGGGAGAATACACGTTCGAGCCCAGCCTAGGCAAATTAGTGACTTAGGGAAACCCAGTCTCAAAATAATAAAATAAAATAAAGTAGGTAGGAATGTAGCTTAGCGCAAAGGCCCTGGTTTCAATCATGAGTGCCACAAATAAATAAATACATCTTTAATATTTCTTTTATAGCTTATCCAATGCAATCTAAATATCATAATGACTTTATATTACCATTACTCATTAAAAAATATATGCAAATTTCCAATGATGAATGTCATTATATTGTATACCTAAAATGTACCAATGATTAGAATGAATAACAGATAATGCAAAATAGGAAGAAAGGGTCCAAAGGGGTAGGGGTAGTGGGAGGGGCAGGGGAAAGGAAAGAAGGGAAAGGAAAACTGATAAGAAATAAATGTCTTGTAGAATTCAGAAGTAAATATATATATATATATATATATATATATATATATATATATATGCAAACATACCCAAATTTTTAAAGTCTGGTATTTTATAGTGTTTGTTTCTCCCCTTAAGTTTGTATTTCCATTCCATTTCTCCCATAGAACTTCATTCTAATTGTTATATATTTTAAATTTTTTATTGTTTGAAGGAGGAAATATATATATGTGTGCATACATTGATGTGTGTACTTTTTATTTCTTATGACTAAGCTTCCATGTGTTAAAATTTTGTCTATATAGATTATCATTGGAATTTATCACAATAGTGTACAGATTTAAATTTTGATAATTCTATCAAGGCAAAAGTAAACCTTTTTATTGGAAATGCATTTATTAATTAGATAAGTAATTTTTCATTATCGCTTTTACTCCCAGTTTAACAACTCCTGCCCTAACTCCAATGCCTTCCTAGGAGCATTTTCAACCCTAATCAGTTTCAGAATGGCTGAGAAATGTGCCTTTTTTTTTTTTTTTTTGTCTGTGAAGTCAGGGAAGTTTGTAAAAGGAGACCGAGGAAAGAACATCACCACAATTACTCAGACACAAATAACATTCTTAGGTACAGAGCACCCTTTCAGTTTAGCTTTTAGAAATCCACACACTAGAAAGTCTTTTTGTTCTCCCCACAGCCCATGTACTCCAATAAGAAAACATGGGCCTCAGCTGCCATTCCATGCTCCTAGGGTGGAAAAGGTGAGTCAGTCCCAGAATTTGGAAGGAGGCTCCCCTGCTGCCATTCCATGCTCCTAGGGCAGAGAAGGTGGGCCACAAAAGCACACTGCTCCCACCCATGGAAATGAGAAGACATGTAAACAAGCCTCAAAAACAGACTTCCAGATCACCTACAGCAACCCCAAAGGGAAACAAGATGGAACACTCTGATACTCAACCACCCGGACTCTCTGAACTGGACACGAAAGAGGATCTGGGAAAAATGAAATCAGAAATAGTTACTCAGATAACAGCAAAAATTGTGCTCATAGTGCAAGACATGATTAATAAGTCTAGAGAGGACACAGATAAAAATATAGAGGAGCTGAGGGACATGATGGAATCCCAACATAGGAAACAAATGGAATCCATACAACAGATGCAAACAGATTTCCACGAGATTAAAAATTCCATCGAAAGTCTGCACAGCAGAATGAATCAATGTGAGGATAGAATTTCAGATATAGAAGATAAGATTGCAATTAGTGACCAGGAAAAGAAAAATTGCTTTAAAATTGTAAGGGACCACGAGAAATCAATCCAGCAGCTGCTAGACGATGCAAAGAAGAATAACATAAGACTGATTGGAGTCAATGAAGAAAGAGGAGAGAGGGCAGACGACATAAAAAAAAACTGTTCACAGAAGTGATGGAAGAAAACTTCCCAAGCAGGGGAAAAGAACTTGACATACGGATAAGTGAGGCATATAGGACTTCAAATAGCCTTGATCAAAAAAAAATCTACACATAGGCATATAATAGTTAGGAGTCCAGAAACCCAACAGAAGAACAAAATTCTACAAGCAGTGAGAGAAAAGAAACAAATCACATACAAAGGAAAGCCCATTAGAATCACAGGAGACTTCTCAGTGCAAACCCACAAGGCAAGAAGAGCTTGGAGTGATGTATTTCAGGCCCTAAAGGAAAACAGCTTCCAACCCAGACTGATGTTCCCTGCAAAACTATCTTTCAAAATTGATGGAGAAATAAGATACTTTCATGATAAAGAGCACCTCAGGAACTTCATGAATACCAAACCAGCACTCCAAAAAATTTTAGACAATATCCTAGGAAAAGACAACGAGGATCACAACCCCAGGAAGCCCAGCAGAATGAATCCACTGGGCATGACAAATTAAACACAAAGAGGGAGAACCCAACAAAAAGAAAAAGCCACAACAAGGCTTTTAAAACTTCTAACTTCATCTCCCTAATGAGTGTATAATTCAATCTTGTTATTGTACTGATTAGGATTTTTCTGATTCTAGAGTTGCACACCATTCCTTGTGTTGTACTGGCTATTTATTATCTTCTTATGTCTACTTTTTAATTGGGTTGTCTATTAATGAGCTGTAAGAGTTCTTTATATATTCTGGTCATAGGTTATATGTATTGTAAATATGGTCTGTTTAAGGAGTACTTTTCATTTTAATGATGTCATTCAAAGTTCTAAATTTTGATGGAATCTCATTTATCAATTTTTTTCTTTTATACATCATGTTTTTTGTATCCTAGGTAGTTCTTGCCTACCCTAAATTCATAAACATTTTCCCTTATACTTTCTTCTTAAAGTTTTATACTTTTAGGCCTTCTTATTTAGGTTCATAGATCCCTTCAAGTTATTTTCATGTATGGAAATAAAGGGTTGAAGTAATTTTTTATATATGAATACCAGGTGTTCTAGTGCCAATTGCTGAAAACACTATCTTTTCCTCTGCTCTTGAATTGAATTTATATACTATAAAATGTTAATGTTAAATAATATTTCAAAACTCAGTGGACCATATATGTGTGGTTCTATTTCTAGATTCTCTGTTTTATTCAAATGATCTAGATGTCTTTCCTTACACCAACACTGCCTTGATTACTGTAGCTTTAGAAGAAGTCTTAAAATTAGACACTAAACGTCTTCCGACACTGTTTTTTTTTTTTTGCTTTGCTTTTTTTTTACTTTTCTAGGTCCTTTGTACTGCTACATAATTTTTAAATTTCAATATCCAATTCTTCATTTATAGCAAGTATACATAGAACTGAATTTTTATATATACCTTTTGTTTTCTAATCCTGATAAATTCAAATACAAGTTCTAGGGGCTCCTAGAAATTTCTTAGTATTTTCTCTGTAGATGATCATTTCATCTACATATAAAGATTTAGCTTCTACCTTGCCAATCCTATCCTAGTTGTGTCATTTTATTGCCAGACTATTTTGGTTTGAGCCTAGGTTTCAAAGTTTAATGGACAGATGAAGAGTAGGCATATATGCCCTTGTTCCCCACTTTAGGGAGAAAGCATTGTATCTTCTCCATTCATATAAGGGGTTCTCACTGGAAGTATTGAGTACATGTCTTTAATCTGTTGAGAAGTTTCTGTTTTGCTTCTAGTCTCCTGATAGCTTTTACCATGAACAGCTGTAGAATTTAGTCCAATACTTTTTCTCCGACTAATGACAGGATCATATGGCTTTTTCCTTTCCTCTGTTAAAACGATGACTTTGGGGGGTGGATCTTCCAATGCTGAACCAACACTGCCATCCATATAATAAAACCACTTTCTACATCCTGCCAGATCTGACTTCTAATAGTTTGCTTTGTTGAACAAATTTTTACCTATGTTTATATTTTTTTCTTCTATTATCTTTATCCAGTTTTAGGATTAGCACAATGTTGATTTCCTAAAATGAGAGGAGAAATGTTCCTTCTTTTTTCTGCTTTAAATGTTTGATATAATTCATCAGTTAAAATGTTTATGAGCCTGTTGTTGTCATATAGGTAGGTTTTCAAGCTAGGAATATACTTTCTTTAATAGGTGCTATTCAAATTTTATATTTCCTCCAGAGTTAGTTTCATTAATTTGTCTTCCAAGGTACTTCTTAGAAGTTGTCAAATTTATTTCAAAACAGATTTTTGAAATATGCCTTCTATATCCTTTTAAATTCTGTAAAATCTGTGGTAATGTCTCCTAGGTCTTGATATTTTAATTTTAAAAATATATAATTGATATTGTATAATAGAAAGTAAAGGTCTAAAGGAGCAGGGGAAGTGGGAGGGGTAGGGGAAAGGAAAGAAGGGAAAAGAAAAAATATGAGAAAAGGAAGAAAATGGAAACAAAATCTTTGGAAATAGGGAAGGGTGGAGGGGGTGAAGGGAGGGCAGGAGAAGGGGAAAAAAATTAGAACCAAGAGACTCATGTAATGGTACAAGATCCCAAAGATGTACGTAAATATATTTTATACCTAAAATGTACCAATAAACTTAATGGGGGAAAAAAAAAGAAAACATAGGCCTCATCTAAACTCCTCACTATCTAGTGAGGATAACAAAATTAGTGACAGAACCAAAGCCAAGTCCTAGGTCTCCTCATTCCCAGTTTGATGTTCTTTCCAGACAGCCATAGCTCTAATGTCTTTTGTCATCACCAGTATCATGATCATAATGATAATTTAAAACTGATTAAGCTTTTAATCTAGGCCATTGGTTACATTCATTACTGTTCACATTAGTTAATAATCTTTATTATTATTCCCCTTTTTTGGATAAGGAAATGGAGGCTCAGAGAAGCAGCAACCTGCCCAAGATCATATGATCGGTAATTGTGGAAACAGTACTAAAATCCATGCCTGGGCCTAGAATTCACTCTTCCAACTACTGTACTGTTCCTAAAGGTGCTTCTACAAAACACTAGCCTTATAAGATGTTCCCTACTACAATATTCTGTAGTCAAACGCTTTGACTATAGCTCTCAAAATCACAGTAATGATTCACCCATTAAAGACAACAACAATTCCTGCAAAAAGGATGCATATTTGTCAGGGACTTTTTTGCCCAAATATCTATTACTATCCTGTGAAAGAACTCTCACTAAAGATGTCTGATTTAGGTCTTATATCTGTAACACAAGGTCAGTGGTTCTCAAACTCTAGCTTGCATCAGAGTCACCTGGAAAGCCCCATCTCCAGAGTTTCCCTTTCAGTAGGTCTGGTATAGGATCTAATAATTTGCATTTCTAATGCTTTTCCAGATGATACATATGTTGCTGGCTTAATCATCATACTTTAAGAAACACTTCACTTAATAGTGGCAAAATAAAAACTAAGGAACAAGCCTTGCGTGATGTACATGGAAAAAGGTTACAATTATGCTTTAAAAATACATGTTTAAATCTTGCAAATGTACATTATAATCCACAAACAGAATAACTGTCCATTAAATAATTGCATAAAATGAAAATATCAGAAAAAATGACAGGTAAAAAAGAAAAATCCACTGTTCTTTAGGAAAACAAAAAGTGGACAAAAATGAAATAAAAACTGATAATTTCACACAATACATTTTTAACTTTAGTTGTCAATATATTACCAGACCTTAGTAATTCATATAGGGATAGTATTAGTTGGCTATGTGCCAGGCACAGTGTATGCCTTGAGATTTATACATATCATCTGTAACTTTCAACAACTGAGAGATAGATTTTCCTTTTCATGGCATGACTTTCATGTGAACTGACGTTGTATAGACATAATCATAGAGAATGAATCACTGTAACGAGTGGCATTGTGTAGGGTGCTGTGAATCCAGTATTCTTAGGTAAGTCACTTGAGATGTCTCTGGCTTCCATTTGCTTATGTAGAAGATGATACAGTATAACTCAGTGATTCCCAATTATTCCAGTTTTAGTTTCCAGGATTCCAAGGGAAAAAAAAGCCAAACATATTTTCTGGAGACTCAGATTGGCTTCATAAAACAGGGCTGCCTAAGTGTCACCAAACCAAGCTGTTGGCCAGAAATCTCTGAGGAAAAGAATGAAAGACACTACCTGTTTCTAGGTGCAAGACATAGTATATAATATAGAAAAACCTAGAAAACTTTTAGAGAAAAAAATGATAAAGAACTATAATAAACAAGAAACGGTTACCTCTCAGCCAAAAAGATTGTAGAGCTTTGACAGCAGGACTGTGATAATGGTCAAATGGACCCAGTCCACCAGCTAATCTTTAAAAGCTGATCCAGTCTGTCCCACAGATGAAATGGTCTGAACCCCTGTGTCGGAGTGTGCCCTCCTAAGCCACAGTCCTTTCCTATCTTCCCACTAACTTTCCAATTAAAGCATTTTCCAAACAGAAAACAAGAAAGCTATGGTGATGACTTGATGACAAGTCTTTTGATTCTACCAACCTTACCATATTTGGCATGAAAGAACATTTGAATAGACTGAGACAATCAGAATTTATAGCTGTGTTTTCCAAATTCAAGTGTACTGTGTAATCACCTGGGGAGCTTCAGAAAATATTAATGTTTACATTTCTCCCCCAAAGAATATGGTGTGTTGTCTCCATGGAATATGATTTAATCAACATGGGGGAGAACAGTAGGATTTTTGTTCCACTTGGAGCCATTATAAACATATATATAATATATATAAATATGTATTTATAAAGTAAATTTATATTATAAATATATAAATGCTGTTATATATCTTCTAGTATATAACTTCTAGTGAAAATATATACATTTATATTTGTATCTATATTTCTGTTAGGCTTATACAATGGAGGAAAATTGCTAGATCATTACACATGCATATTCAATTATTATAGACCTAGGAATATTTATTTTAAAATAATTTCCCACCTGATTCTGGCACATATCAAGGACTGTGCATTGTTTCTCAGGAAACCTGCCACAAGCCTTCTGTTCTCTGTCTCTTACTTTCTCTTAGCTCTGGGTCCATGGTCATGTCTCCACCCAGCCTGAGAGCTGTCTGCAGCCTCCACATGGATCTCAGATTCTTCACAGCTTTGCCCTCTCCAGCCTCACTGACACTGAGGCTCAGTGAGGAGCCTGTATCTTAAACTGTGAAAGCCCTAGTTGCAAAGTTAGAAGGTAGAACTCAAGTGCTGAAGCTCTGGGGGTCCCTTGCCCAGCTCCCTCAGCCCCCTTCTGCACAAAGGTGCAGCTTCCTCCTCCCTACTTAGGACCTGTTGTCCTCATTCATGTCCCTCTCACTTCTCCATGTCCCTGACTCCACACCAAGCCTTTATATCTACTGCTAGCTCTGATTGTTGCAGTACAACCAACTTCCTTTTTACTTTTCTTATCTTTTTATATTGGGGGCCCACTTGTGGCCCTGAATGATAAGCCCCTCTTACCGGTCCTGTCATCTCTACCAGACCTAGTGAATCCTCACTGCTCATCTTTCACCAGGGGAAACACAAATAATGAGGTACTCTAGGGCAGTGATGGTGAACCTTTTAACAAATGAGTGCCCAAACTGAACCCAAAGCCCACTTATTTATTGCAAAGTGCCAACACTGCAATTAAACCTGAATACTGAGGTTTTGGTTTAGAAAAAGCAACTCATACATTAACATCTTTTATCTTAAAAGAAAAACAACACAAGTGTCATTGGTTCACCCCCCGCATTAGGATTTTCAACTATTATACTCAAGATTACCTTTTTTTTCCTTGTTGCTTATCATTTCCTGGAGCTATAATTTCTTTTGAATATGCCTCTTCCTTGTCATTCACTATCACTTCCCCGAGCAAAAAGAGCATGTATAACTTCTGGGTCAAATCAGTAGCAATCCCAGAATTATTATTGTTGTCCCCTAATTCAAAGAAATGTTGCTCCTGGGAACCAAGGTGACCAAACAGCTCACTTTCCTCTGTCTCTATTTCATATACCTCAGGAATAAGTCTGAAGCAATGGAGGGAAAAGATGAAAAATTGATTCGCCAAGTCCCTTGCAAGATTAAATGTAAATATAGCCAGATAATAAAACAGGAATCCATTTTATGCATGCCATTGGAAAAGTCTAAATGTAGTTTGCAGGTGGAATGCTACTAAGGGGAAATTTCCTAATATTCTGAACATTCAAATAAATTGAACATTTATTTGTCTCAACAGTCTAGGACTCCAAATCAACACTGTTTTCATCACTGAATTCTTATTGAGTAGTTGGGATTTCAAGTAAATCTTGAAAGAGTCCTTCCTGCTAGTCTTTATATATGTTTTGTTTTCTAAATGTAAAAGTTTTTGTTGGGCTTTCTTTTTCATGTTTTTTTTCTGCTCCAATCTTTGATATTGTGTTTTCTTTTTTGGCATTATCCAACATTAGAGTCATGTTACTTAATTACTAAAAAGGTATAAATAAGGGTTTCTCTCTCTCTCTCTCTCTCTCTCTCAACAAAAATAGAAACATGGTTCTTTCTAACATACATCATGTTCTATCCTCTACTAACTCTTAATCTGTGTTGGTATCATAAACCATTGCAAGTAAAACACACACACCCCCAAACTTGCATCCTGAAAAACAAAATGCCATTAACTTAATATTGTTTTCTAAAGCACTCTGCATTGCAGTGTTTCCAAAACTTGGAATTTCTCAACTCACAATACAGTGTTTTCTATGCCAACATTCTCTGGGCTGGGAAAGGTGATGTTAACTCACTTGGCTTTCAGATCATTGTTGGGATATTTGTTGATAGCACCTGGAAAGACAGTAGGCTGATTAGCTTAGATTTTACCTTCTCATGTTATGACTATCACCCAAAGTCATTTTATCTTTTCCTGTGGCTGGTGGTATTTTAAAAAACAAATTAATTTTAAGGGACTAGGCAAAGTAGGCACAGTTTGACATTCAAATACCTTAATGTTGGCTGAATCGATAAGATATAACAGTAATTAAATACAATATTCCCATGTTCTGTATGTCAAGGTTTGTGATATAATTCAAGGACATCTCTTAATTTCTCCTATGATCTGTTTTTCTCTTTGGAAATGGAGGATCTTTCTAGGTGACTTCATTAGTTATTGAAATTGCCTAATTTTTAAAGCTTGGGGTTGGGAGAAGCCACCATTATTTTGCCTGCTGTTAAACATAACTCCTAAATTTCAAGATTGCTGAGGACTATGCTAGTCCTAGGGCACTGTATCAGAAAAATCTGCATCCTGAAAAACTAGCAAACTCCCAGCAGCTGCAGACTATCAGAGTGGCCTCTACCCGGTTCCTGAGTCCCAGTGCAGGGCAAGACTTGTTTGGCACCATAAGATCTTGAGGGTGTTGCTATACCTACATCTAAAATGAACATGTGGGCAGAGACTGAGCAACAATTTCATAGTCCTCTGTGTAAAGGCACCCTTGAATATCCATGCATTGCTGTATCCAGGCTAGCATTTGTGCCTAGAGGTCAGAAGAATTCAAGCCAGAACCAAGGTTAATTTACAGTGCAGGAAAAAATGTAAGTCCTTGGAACAGGTGGAGGATGGTGGCAGTGGTACTATTTATTATAGCCGTATATCTTAAAATTTTAGTAACTGAAGTATAGTTTAAAGGACAAGAATATAGCTCTGGGGTCAGAATGCATAGGGTTGAGTCTAGAATTTCCCAATTATTAAGTGTGAGCTTTTAAGCAATTTATTTAACATCTCTGAACCTCACTTTTTCCTTTATAAAAAGGGGGTATGATTATTTTCCTTTGAGTGTTGAAAATTAAATTAATATGATCTATTAAAGGAACCTGGCACATAGTAAACAACCATAGATTAGGTTAAAGGAAACTTTTCATCCATTTGAGGATTTCCTCACAGAAGCCCTCAGAGGGCAGCAGCAAAGCTCAAGGTCAATAAGACCTTGGATTTTTCTCTGAGATATTTTTCATTGCCTCTTACTCATCTACATTCCACCACTCATAACTGAAGTGAGGATCATTTAACTAATTCTGCTGATGGATTGTACACAGAGACATTAAATCTATTGCAAAATCAATCGAAGAGAAAATCTTTTTTTAAGGACTGGGGATTGGGATTGAATCTATGACTTCATGCATGCTAGGCAACCAATCTACCACTGAGCTCTACCCCCAGACATAGAAGAGAAAATCTTGAATAACTTAAATCTGATTAAATGAACAAATGGCTTGATGAACTTGATTATATAGTCCAGATCTGCCTTGTGGGTCCGGCCAAGCTGGACTAAGTGATGATCCAGGGGGTGGCTCGCTAATTCTTCTAATTCTTTGTCATTGTGTAGAGGACCAACAGAAAATACAAATATGGAGTAGCCTTGACACTTGGCTCTCAGAGATACATTCCTTAAGATCTCTTTGTCTAAAGGGTTGGTTTCACCAGCAGGTATGATAAAGATAACTTTGTTTTTCCTCAGATTGGGTGTCCCTACAAAGACATTATCAATTGTCCACTGCAGGGCATGGCCAATAAAAACATCTCCATTGAGCTGTTGAAGAGAGTGTTGGAGATGATGTTTCATTTGATTTATATCACTATAAGTAATCAAATCAAATTCCAGGTAAACTGGGCATTCTTCAGTGTTGGGCAGATATCCTGGGGGAGAGTAGGTCAGAACAGCCACTCTGTCTCCTAAAGTGGAGTTCAGTGGATCTGGGGTAACATGAAAGTAATCAAGCACTGAGGCTACAAAAGCTTTCACTTCCTTAAACTCATCATGTCCTATTCTTTGGGAAGCATCTATAAGGAAGGCCACATCCATGTAATATTCTTGAAGAGAAGCATCTCCTGGTTCATAAGTCAGACCTGGTTCTTTCCTGCCATAATATTCATGTCCTGCAACAGAATAACTCAAGTCAGTCTTCCTAGTAGAAAGAAAACTCCAAGACACGGATGGCAAATAGCTGGTGTGAGGTGTTGCTTTGCTTTATTCCCTCACCCATGGGAGACATCACTAAATAAACCACAGAACTTGTTCCCAGATGCATTCACTGATCTGTCCTCACATAGTGCATAGAGAACTATTGCCATTCAATACATGTTGTCACATGAGAAGAAATCTATTTGCTCCTCCACCTCAGATCTTATGTCAAAATATTGGTTCATCTCCCAACTATTTTGATGCAAGCTATTTTTAGTGGATTCCACGTGGTTACAAAATGTGGAGCACACATTTGCATTAACTATTTTTAGTGATCCAAAAAGAAAATATAGATGTCAAAGTGACATTTATCAGTGGAATAAACTCATCTAACTTAATACACATGTCCATAAAATGCACCATGAAGTGATAGCAAGAGACCAAGTATAAACAAGTACTGACCTTGGAATCTCAATGCTGTGTAAAATATTGTATACTCTAAGACTTCGGTGCTCAAAAAAGTGCTAGTTTATAAACAGTTTATCAGCCCATGACAAGATAAGGAGCTTGTACAGTCAGTGATTTAAGATGACTGCATAACTACACATTGATTGGTTCAGCTGACAATGATTTTCTTGTAGTAAGACTTTCTCAAGGAAGGAGACAGGTGTGCAGCTGACATTTGGATGCAAGTTTATTGTATTGCAGACCAGCATGTCAAATAACACTGCTCTAAGGCTATGGGATTATGAAACCTGCCCACATCATGGGAACGATGGCTCATTGGTGAGCTCACAACAGGAAATGCCAGCTCAGAAAGATATGGAACAGTTAGCCAATGTTCTTTTCTTCTATAACAGAAGCATGTTTGAAACATAATCAAGTAATAAAAATATTTTAATAGCAGAAGATGTATTGATTCCAGTTTGTCTTCAGCCTTCTACTAGATTCTTTTACATTATTGTACTTATTCCTCATAACAAATCAATCAATTAGCCTTTATTAATGTTATAAAAGTTTAATATTGAAAGAGAATGCAACAAACACATGTTACCAATAGGCCAAATGCTCTTTTAGCTGGTTTTTGAATACTCAATTAGCCCTCTATTATTGGGGTATTACCTTTTTATCTATTATTGAATTTGAACCACTAAATTTTTGTTTAGAATTTTGCATCTATATTCATGAGTGTTGACCTATAGTCACTCTTTCAAGTATTATTTTTTTCTGGTTTGGGTATCAGGGTAATCTGGCTTCAAAGAATGAGCTGGGAAATACTCCTGCCTCTTTACTTTTGCCCAAAGAGTTTATGTAGCATTGGTATTATTTCATCCTTAACATTTTGTTGAATTTATTAATAAAATCATCTGTGCCTGGAGTTTTCTTTGTGGGAAAATTTGAACTATAAATTCAATCTCTCTACTAGGTATAGGCTATTTAAGTTATTTCTTCTTGAGTGAGCTTTGTAATTTGTGTAAGACATTTCTGTTTTTCACTTAAGCTGTCTAATTTATATGCAAAATATTCCCTAGTCAAAATATTCCCTGGATGTCCTTAATATCTGTAGAATATGCCTCCTCTCTCTCATTGCTTATATTGGTTATTTGTGTCTTCTTTCTTTTTCTGGTGAGTTTGATTATAGGTTTATCAATTTTATTGATTTCAAAGAAATATTTCTTGATTTTATTGATTTTTATCTGTTATTTTCTATTTTGTTGCATTCTGCTTAAATTTTATTATCTTCATCTGTTTGCCTTGAATTTAACTTCTTTTTCTGACTTCTTAAAATGAAAGTGAGGTTATAGATTTGAAACCTTTATCAATATTGGAAATGCTATAAATTTCCTTGTAAGTACTGCTTTCTTGTAATCTTACGTATTCTGATGTTTTCATTTTCATTAATTTCAAAATAGTAGGTGCTTTGTTCAGTTTGCAAATATTTGGGAATTTTTCAAAGACCTTTCTACTATTGAGTTTTTATTTAATTTAGATAGCTTAAATGAAATACTGAAATTTCATGAAATGCACAAATTACCAAAGCTCACTCAAGAAGAAATAAGTTAAATAGCCTATACCTAATAGATTGAATTTGTAGTTCAAACCTTCCCATAAAGAAAACTCCAGGCACAGATGATCTTACTGGTGAATTTGACAAAACCTCTAAGGAACAAACAATACCACTTCTACACAAACTTAGCATAATTGGAATCATTTAAAATCTTAAACATTGTTTTATACCCCACAATACTGTCTACCTTGATAAATGTGTCATGTGTATTTAAAAAGATTGTATCCTGCTATTGGGTGGAGCATTCTATAAATGTCAGCCAGGTCAAATTAGCTGATAGTGTTGTTCAAATCTGCTGTAGTTCAAATCTTCTGTCTAGTTCTATCAATTATTAGGAGAGAATATTGAAACTCATCAACACTCATTGTACTTTTTAAATATTTTTTCTCTCTGTTTCACTTATGATCACTTCTATTGCTATATTTTCAGCTTTGTTAATTTTTTTGTGGCCAAATCTAAATTGCCATTAATTTCCTATCCAGTATATTATTCATCATAGACATTATACTTCTCATCTTTACAAATCCTATTTCAATCTTCTCTTTGTATCTTCTATGTCTCCACTTATGTTTGTGGCATGTGGAATACAGTTATAATAACTGTTTTAATATCTTTAATATATTTGTCAGCTAATTGTAACATCTATGTTAGTTCTGGTTTCATTTTGAGTGATTTTAGTCTTCATTACAAGTCACTCCGCACCTTTTAATGCCAGACATTGTAAAATGTTCTTTGTCGGTATGGGATAATTTTGTATTCATGTAAATATTTACGAGCTTTGTTCTGGGAGGGAGTTAAGTTACATGAGAAGAGTTGGGTCATTATAGGTCTTGCCATTATGATTTGTTAGGAGAGTCCAGAGTAGTGCTTAATTTAGGGCCAATTATTTCCTAATATTGAGTCAAGGCCTTCCTGAGTTTTCTTTCCAGTGCTCTATGAATTTTGAGTTTTCCAACCTTGCTGGTGGGAAAGGGCCCTGTGCAAGAGAAGGGCTTGATGCTCCTTTCAGATGGCTCTTTCCCCAGTCTCAAGTGATTTCCTTACATGCATATGCAATCAGTATTCTACTGGTTAATCCATGGAGACCTCCTGCAGATCGCTATGATTCTTTCTGTGCAGGTCTCTTCTCTCTGGACCTCTATCCTGTGAACTCTTAGCCCCCTGGTCTCCCTGGACTCTCAGCTTTGTCTCCTCATCTCTGGAGTTCACTGGGCTACATCTGAATTCTCCTTTCCTGCACCGTGGACTGGAAAGTCTCCCAAGGCAGTAAACTGGAGCAACTGAAGGGTTCTCATTTGTTCCCCACTTCTCAGGATCACTGTCTTTCATTTCCTAATGTTCAATGTCTTTAGAAGTATTGATTATTTCAGCCAGGAGACATACCTAGTTGCTTTATTCCATCTTGAGAGGTTCTAATAGGTGATAATTGACTGTCTTATTTGAGATGCTCCATAGGCTTTTACTTTTTCCAAAGGATTAAGAATTAGTCATTTATGTGCCAGATTCTTCCTTTATTAATGCATTTATAGCACTGAACAGTATTCCACATTTCATGAGCATGTTTAAAATATATGAGCCTCCTATTCCCCACCAGGAACCCAGTTGCAGACTCTTCATAGAATTTCTGATTGAGATGCAGGCCTCTGATTAGGCTACTATGAAAGAAGAAGTGAACAAACAGCATGCATCTTTTGCTCTTCTTTGCTGTAGATATTATATATTGCACATGACCACCAAAAACTTACCTAGAATTCTCAGCCATAGTGTGTTAGGAACTATGAAGATTAATTACATACACATTACTGCCTTTGGAAGTTTACATTTCTGGGCTTGACAGTTTTCTGCTCTGCCACCAATATCTCTGTTTTCCAACTACAGTATTTCAGTTTCTTCATGCACATTCACACCAGAAATATAATTGGTTTTCCCGTTTTCTTTTTATAAATGAGCAAAATCTCAATTCTTTCCCAAAGTACCTGGCAAAACTATTTTCAAAAGAAGTATATTTCAGCAAAAACTCTCTAAAAGTAGACTTCTTCCCTATGTATAGGATTAACATGAGAATCAATGGAACTAAATATATATTATTTTTGACTGTAAAACACTAAAATTTTGTCAAATATAAGGTGTGTACTTTGCCTCAATTCATCTTAGGGAAACAGGAATTTCGGAAATATTTCCTTTAAGAAAACCTTGAAGAATATGAATAAAATATACTCAGCTCAGAGCAATGTCAAGTATTTTCTAGAAATGTCAACTAAGCCAAACCTCTCTGTGGAGGAATTTTCCCAGAATGGCAGAGGAGGGAGAGCTAGCTCACTTTATTATAAACAAGACTTGGACAGAATGAAGGATCCAGCTAGATTTCCAGGGAAGAAACCCCAGAGACTGACCTAACTTTGGCAAAGGATTTAAGCCACAAAGCCAAGTGTTCTCCCACAACTCCAGGGAGAAATGGGCATGGAAAGAAAAGTTAACACAAGGGAGAAGTTAGAGGCCCTGAGCCATTTGGACTGGGATTAATGTGCTATCAGGCTGATATGCTGTCTATCATGGAATTTGTGGGAAACCTTAAAACATGTAGGTGTTATCTAATCTGCTTTGGAATTTGTCCAAGGGCAAAATTAGTCATGTATTCTCCACAAGCAAGCCACATGTACAACTGAGGCTACCTTATGTACACATTTCCATCCACTTGAACTGTAGCAGATATTTTTTGAGTTAACACTTTTTAAATGACTTCTCATGAGGTTGTCAATGCTTTCTTTTTGAGTTTCTATTTCTTGAGTACCAAACTGAGTATTTAGTTGGCTTCAGGTCTTGTACTCAGCTCTACACCTGTCTTCTCTTACTGAATCTTCCTTCTGAAACCATGAGGGTGGATTTGTCATCATCCCTGTTTTACAAATGAGCAAATTGAAGCTTGAAGAGGGTTAATAACCTGGCCAAGAAATGGTGACTGGTAAATGGTAGAGGCAGGATTTAAACCTAGCTCTGTCTAACTCTTGAATAGGTCATTAGATAAGAAGGTGGAGCAGAAACATAAAAGGATACAATAACAGCTGACCAAATACCTGCCCCTGGTTTGCAGAGTGTGGTTTTCAGTCAGTTGATATTCCTTCTGACTGAACCCACTAAAAAATATTTTCTTCTAAAAGTAAGCAACTATGACAATTAAATAAAATTTGCAATTTTCTTCTCTAGGCATTGTAGAGCAATGCTTATGAGTGGAACTTTTGGAGCTTGAGTCTTGTTTCTGCCCAGTGTCAACTCTGTGACCCTGAGTCTTCTCAAAGCCTTGGCTTCACTATCTAAATCCCCATAGTAAACTACAACTGTACAAGATACTTGAGAAAAACTAAATTGTTTGCACTGTGCCTAATATCTCCTAAGTACTCCACAAATTTAATTTTTAGATGGAAGCAAATAGAAAACTCTTAGGCATTTGTAAATTCTTCTTATTATAGCATATTTTGCAGTTCCCATAAAAATGCAAAGTGAGTTTGTATAACACAGACACAAGTGTATATATGCCCTCAACAGTGAGAAAGATAATTCCATTATGTTTGTGCATGCTTATCTCTAGAGGAGTTGGCAATAATTTACATACCTCTTCATTTATCAACATGGACCCAGGCCTGTCCTCCCTTTTGCCTGATGAGATTACTAGTCAAGCTCTCATGGCTAAGGTTACAAAGGAGGAAGGCACAACTGTGTGTATCTGACTATGTCATTGACTTTATGTCAAAGAGAAGAATAAACATTTAAAATTCTCATCCTCGTCACCATTACCAATTCCAACACTACCACTGTTTTACAAAGATTAAATGAAGCCATGTATATAAAGTGCTTACATGGTGTTCAGCCTTTGATTGCACTTGATAAGTAGCAGCTTCTGTGATTATTATTATTTCTCACACATTATTCAATAGTAAGGCAATATATGCAAATGCTTTGAGAATTGTTCTGCATAAAATAAATGTTGACTTCCAAATCTATTTGCATTTTTATTGAACTGAATACTTTGTGATTTCTATTAGGCATTTTTTCTACATGTACTATAATTTGAAGACTGAAAACTTCTTGAAGACAAGACTTATATCTGAGTTTTTTATCTAACTCCTCTAAAGAGTTAGTCAGGACTAACTCAGAACAGGAGTCAAACACACATTTGCAACATGAAGGACTATCTGATCAATCCTGGGAAAACCCATGTAAGGAATTAACAGAGTCATTTCTAATAGCAAGCCCTCAAAGAGCACTATCACCACCACCACAATAAACCACCATCATCACTACCACCACTGTCATCAGCCTGACCACCACTATCACTAGCACCCAGTCTCATACCTTTACCTTCATCACCACTACCACCTCTGCCACCACAGCCATTACCGTTAACCCTTCACAACATCACCACCGCCCACCCTCATACTTCCATTTCCATCACTATCATCTCTACTACCAATATTATCACTACCACCATGTATCACTATCATCTCTACCACCAATATCACCACCACCATCTTTACCATCTATCATCAGCAATGGCAAACACTTCCACCACCATTGTCTTTAATACTGCCATGATCAGTACCGGTATCATCACCACCACTTTCATCATTCCCATCATCACCTCTATCTCTATCACCCAATCTCTATTTAAGTGTCAAAGTTTTATTCCATTAGAAAGGGAACTATATGAGATAAAAGTATCACCTACACTCTAGAACATTGCTTTATTAATTGCAACAAATGGTTGCACAAGACATACAGAAGCAACATCAGTGTTCATTTGAATTCAGATAGTCCACGTAGGGAAGGAGATATAGCTCAGTGGCTCTGTGGCTGTCTGGCAAGTGCAAGGTCCTGAGTTCAATCCCCGGTACTGGGGGGAAAAACCCAGACAGTCCATGTACCCTAAACTCGGTTAACAGTAGTCTTGTCCATAAGTAAGACCTTCAAAGAAGACAACTAAAATGAAAATGAGAATATTTATAATAAATTCCCAAGCAAAGGTAAATGTAACTTCAATATATACCTTGAAGTAAGAAGAGATTCAGTTTATACCCAAAGAGTACAAAGATGGCTAAAATTTCTAAATATTCTGTGAACATATCATTATATTTAGACATGATCACAATTCTACTACCGATCTCATCTTTAGGAAGTACACTGATTCACAAGTAGAACAGTCATCTAATACTCCCTAAAGACTCAGGAGCCAATTATGCTATATTTAATTCCAGTATAGATTTAAATTAACAGAAGATATATCTTAATGTTTAATATATAGCAGCAAAACTTAGAAGCAAATTATGTGTTCAAAAGAGGTAGACAGTTAAATACATTCACTCAGTAAAAGAAATATGTGGACACTTAGAAAAATCAGTATTAAGATTTAAGAATATACAAAGTGTTATGACATAATACTTTGCAAAAAGCAGGATATGCTATTGAATAAAACTATAAAAACAACACACCTATGGAAAAATCAAAGAATATATTCTACACTAAAAATAATTCAATTTGCTGAATTGTTTGAGACTTTGTATACACATTTTACATTTTATAGAGGTACTTATATATTTTTTTAAATTAGCAGAATCCTAAAGATATAATGGAGAAACAGTGGAAAGGGTTCAGAAGCCACGGGCCTCTCTAATGAGTCTGTGAGTACAATGACCTTGATGTATGAAGTTTCTCCTAAAGCAGGATTGCTCTAACTATTGACACTTTTATCTGATAATTACTTGTTATGGAGACTGTCCTGTGTATTGTGGGATTTTTTTTTTAGCTGCATCTGTGGCCTCTACCCACCAGCTGCCACCAGGACCCTCCCTTTGTGACAACAAAAATGTCTCCAGACATTGCAATATGCACCCCTGGGGAGCTAGAGTAGAATTAATCCCAAGTGAATTCATGCCAGCTAATCATTAAATACCTTTCTTGCCCTATTAGTCAATGATTGATTCAGAATCCAAGGATGCATTGGCTTTTTAACAAGTTGGTTTGCAGATCAGAATGAGATTAAAGTTATAAAAACAAAAAAAACGAAACCCATATAAATTGTCGTGTGCACAGTCCTAGTCTAGTTTGATGATGGAAATGGTGCTTCTCATTTCTTAATGAATTCACTGCAAAGAACACCAGTTGAAATTATCCTAAGATCCAGGGATGCTTAAACCAAGGAATAAGGCTGAGTTTGGATTGGTATTTAGCATTTATTTACAATTATTCTGTTCTTTAATCCTGAGAGCAGACTGGCTGTACCTTAAATACTGGTTAATGCAGCAACTTTGGTGAAAGTGGTAGGCTCACCACTGGGTCAAGAGTTGCAATTTAATTAGAATTAAACTACCCAGTCTTCTTTACATAGTTTAAAAGAACACCCCATTGGTAAATATTTAGAAGGGACTGCATTTTGCAAGGGATTTTATATTGCAAATAGCATGGTCAGAATGCCTGCTAGTCTCTCTAGATGATCTCTACATATTTGGGTCTTAAAGTGTTTTGTTAGGCAGATGTTAGCTGCCTGGCTGGCTGAATGAGTAAAATAAAATTATAACCCAGTTCACCTGGAACCCTCTGGAAACATGATACTTGCTTCTTTTCTGTGATATTAGATGCCTGGTTGCTGTCAGTTCTACTGGGAGCACAGCCCAAAGTTAATGCAGTGTAGTGGCAGGATGTGCAGCCGCTCTCAAACTAGGTTTGGCAGAAGCACCTGTGTGGCTTTTTAAACCCCAGACTGTGGAGCCTCACCCAGAATTTCTGATTCAGCCAGTCTGGGAAGAGAACTGAGAATCTGCATTTCTAATAAGTCCCCAGGTGATGTTGAAGCTGCCTGAATAGAGAACACATTGCGTTCAGGGAGATGGTTGATCTCAAACTTGAGGGCACACAGAAGTCACCTGGGGTGGTTATTTAAACTTGCAGCTTTCTCCGCCCCATTCACATCCCTAAATATGAAGTGACAGTTCCAAGGAAGGATTAGGAACCTGCTTATGGTGGACTTTCAGATAATTCTGATTCAGGATGCTCTAGAACAAGATAAAGGGATAGAATTGAAGATAAACTCAATGCAAACCAGCACAGATAGGAAGAAGCAGAGGAAAAGATGTGGGCAGGAAGACAGCTGTGGTTATCATATCAAGGAGGATGCTACACAGCTTACTGCAGCCCACAGGGTGCTGGGAACTATACATTTCGTAAATGGGTAAGATTTCTGCCTTTCCCCAAGATACTCTCAATTCAAGGGCAGAAAGATCAGCCATCAGCTATAAGAAGTACACTATAAATGAGTAATAAACATAGCACATGGGGGTGTTTATGGAAGTTATCAACCTTTCACTTGCATGATACATTTGATACTTATTAACCTAACTTTTAGCAACTGAATAAAGTATCTGAACCACAACTTACTCTCCAGAAAAATAATACATTACACAGAAAATTCTTAGCAGTTTTTGGTGATTAAAGATGATGTGAAAGTGTGTGTGTGTGTGTGTGTGTGTGTGAGAGAGAGAGAGAGAGAGAGAGAGAGAGAGAGAGAGAGAGAGATCCTAGAAAACACTTAATGATTTAAGTTTCAGATTTACTTTAAAGGATATTTCTTAGGCCTGAGACATTCTGTTTCCAGGCTACCACAGACTAACATAATCCCCCTGAAATTCCCTCCACACTTTAATGAACACTATGAACAATTATTTCTTCAGCCAAATTGGACCTTAATACTGGCTATAAGTGTCTCGATTCTCAGACATCTGGAAACTCAAATAAAAAGCCTCTTTTGTATTAGTGAATGATGTCCATTAATAATGGCTACAAAGATGAGTTAGCCCCTCCTCCGTCTTTCTCTCTTCCTTTCCCCATCCCTCTCTTTCTCTCTTTTTCTCTTTCACTCCCTGTCCCCTTTCTTTCTTGTAATCAAGTTATATCTATCAGTCTTTCCTGAAAGGGTTCATATATCTGAATTACTAGGCTTTTGAAATGCTTTGTTCTAATAAAACTATCATAAATGATAACTTGCTATCTAACACTATCAAAATATCTTTTATCCTTTCTTATAAACCAAATCACCAAAAATTCCTGTGTCTTGGAAGGGTGTTACAATTCCCATGTTATTAAAATGAACAGCCAAAATAAACAACATCATTAAAAAGAATAAACATTTAACTCACTTAATTCTTTTGTTTAGGCTATGCCTAAACAAAATTAATTAACTAGAAATTAATTAACTAAAAGAATATACACATTTGGATACCTTAACATGGTACTGCACACATCCAACTCAACAGTTTCACTTTCTTGTTTTTAGCTAACGTACCTTATTTTTCAACTAGTGATTGACTTTAATTCTTCACTGTAGCTTTTATGAAGGAAGTTGGGTGTTTTAAAGATAAAGCTCAAATATTTATGTTTCAGAAATACTTATGGAGACATAAATATTGAATCCAAGTAAAAGAAAATGTATCTAGGGAAGCTGCTAAGAATAAATATTATAGTATGAAATTGACTCCTTTTCTTTATACTTCCATAGTCTAATTACCTACACAACACTTTTGACACAGTGCTTAAAATGCTGGGATTCTGGCCAAAGAAACATTTTGGAAGATTTTTAAATGCATAAGTTGAATGGCTGAATAGTCTGTTTGGAATTTCATACTTTTAAATAAAAATACAGACTTAGTCATATGTATCAGATTTGTTTAATGCTACTAAATCCTGCTTTGCCATTTAAATGTAAAGAGCAGGCAATGGGGAATTTATGCTCTATTATTGTTGGATACCCCCCCCCAATAAAACTCTTCTCATGTAATCACAAATCTGGGTCACTGACCAACTTTTAAAAGTCATTTTAATGAATCTTTTCTTCTGATATTCTCTATACTGCCTCTTTGTAATGACATACCAATCTTTAAATTGTAGATTCTAGAGAAAGCTTAAGTTTGGCAAGAATATCAGAGAAATTTTCAAGAGCTGCTATTAGAATCTCCTGATCCTGCTATGAGTACATTATCACCATTTATTTCTTCAATTTCAATAAAAACAAATTGTAGCTATCATCTTGAATTTGAAGAGAAATAGTTTAGATACCAGTTTTAACTTATTTGACTCTTTTTAAATTTATTTGACTCTTTACTACTGTTAAAAGGTAAGGATCTAGGCTTTCCATCATTTTTCATTTTCTTACCGGAAGGGAGACTTGCAGCTTCTGCAAATTCCTGATCTTTTTCATAGTCAATCACTAATTTATGTGGCTCTACTATTTGGCTTGGGATATAAACCAAACTGTCTCCTCCGCTGTCCTCTAATACAAAAGGTGAGTCTCCCCCAGGACTTAATTCCTGGCTAATGAGGCTGCTCATGTCTGCAGAAACCTTGTGTATCTCAGCAGTAAATCTAGAAGAAAGAAAAACGAAAGTCTTAGATGCGTTAACTCTGAGAATACAAATAAAACATCCCAACAATTTAACATAGCTCTTTAATTATTTCTTAAAAGAAAAATAATAGGATGGTAAAAATTAAGTTCATTTCAATCAAATAATTCATTAAGATTTATTATACATATTATATTTGGCTGAATATTGGCTTTACAAAATATTGGTTTCATTTTGGCTTACATCATTTTGGTTTGGATTTTTTTTGTTTTTTGTTTTTTTTGGTACCAGGGATTGAACTTGGGACCTTGCGCTTGTGAGGCAGGCGGCAGAACCACTGAGCTAAATCCCTGGCCCTTATATCATTTTGACAGACATGTACATGCATGTAACATACTCTGGTCATTTTCCTCCTCCCACATTAACTCTCCTTTCCCTCTCTCCTCTCTTCCCCAATTCCTTTCCTTTTCTCTAATAGTCTCTCTTCTATTTTCATGTCATCTCTTTTTCCCCCCAGACTCTACATATGAAAGAAAACGTGATATTTGTTTTTCTAAGTCTGGCTTATTTTTTTCACCTGACGATCTCCAATTCTACCCACTTTTCTGCAAATGGCATGATTTCATTCTTTTTTATGGCTGAATAATACTCCATTGTGTATTCTCAAAAACTAAAAATATTTCTACTATTTGATCCAGCTATACTACTCCTTAGTATATACCTGAAAAGATTAGAGTCAGAATGCAATAGAGATACCTGCATACCCACGCTTTTTGCTGCACAGTTCGCAATAGTTATGGTATGGAAACAACTTGCATGCCTGTCAACTGATGAGCAAACAAAGAAAATGTGTAGTACACATATAACTTGCTTTAAAACTCTGATTTTTAAAAAATGCATTTATCCTTCCTTTTCCCACATCTACTTATAGCCTATGAAGTACTAGTTCAGAATAAGCCCAATTTGATTTGGATAGAGTTGTAGATAAATGGCAAGAAACTCAATCTTAGATTATTTGGTACAACCTTTTTATGTCTCAGATTGGTACCAATTACTATAGAAAATAGTTGTTTAATTTACAAAGCACTGCTCTGAAAAAAGTATATAAAAATATCACTTGATATAGTTCCTCTTAAAATGGTGTTGACATTTATATTTTGGAAGTTTAAGAGTTGTCTGATAATTTGAGAATTCTGTTCTTATTTAGATGATAATAGAAAACATATTCAATATAAATTTATTCTTCATTGTGTAATTTTATGTAATTTCAATGTCTATGTTTGCATTTTGTTTGAGACTTGTTGTTGGCTTCCAGAGTACTACTTTAACTGTTGCTAGTTAATGAGAAAAGGAAAAAATAGTTAGATTCACAACATGTATGATGTGCTTGCATGAAGTAAAAGCCAAGTAATATCACAACCCACCCCTGCTGTGGATGATTTTGCAGTAGTGCAGATAATGACAAGTAGTAAAAAATTAAGTCATCATGCAACAGAGGAGGCCAGCTGAATACAGATGTACCTCTGAAACATGCACACTCTTTACTATTTATCAAGATATACCACATGCTTGTGGTTTTCAGGAATTCCATTTTGGCAAAGAAGAATTATACATTAATATGAAATTAGTGTTGAAAATGTTTGTCTCATTGAGTTGATTTGGATTTGATGGTGTATAAATTTGTTTTGGTATATTAGCTCCATAAGAAATAAAAGCATACGGTATTTCCAGCTGGATTTATGTTTGTGCATTTTTAAATAACATAATAGAACTGGGAATGTGGCTCAGTGTTAGAGCTCCTGCCTAGCATGCACAAAGCCCTAGGTTTGATCCCAGCAGTGCAAAAATAAACCAAAACAACAACAAAATCATGCTATTTTGCCTGCAGTCCTATGAGCATCTATTTTTCTTTAAATAGGCTGATTTCTTTCTTACTCAAGATAGGGAAACCCTGCTCCACATGACATTTGTGCCATATTGTCCTTCAGAAGGTATTGGCTGCTGGATACTTCCCCGCTAAAGTCCCAAGGAAATGAAATCTGATATTAGTGTTACATATACTCTCATGAATGCTGGGAAACCTTGCCATTTTATTTCTGGTTGTATCTAAGAGGCCTTATATGCTTTGAAAAGCTCTTTTGCTTAATTGTAATCTGAGATGAGGGGGTAATTATGTGTCTAAATTTGGGCTTTCACAAGTCTCAGTCAGGGTTCCAACCTCAGGGAAGTACAGAGATGAGCTACTCTCACCCTATTTAAGGTTCAAAACACAGATTAATTTTTCCTATTTTTATTTAGGTGTAATACCAACTAAGAAAAATTATATTGCACATGTTCAATTATACTGTGAAGCCTTGAATGCAATGTTTTGGGGATAAAACAATCATATGCAGACCCAGACTTCAGTGAGAACGGACCCTAGGATAAACTGTCATCATACCTTAGCAGAGGCATAAACTGGCGTAGAAGAGGACAGATTTTCCTTGGAATAGAGATGCGCGTCAAAGAGGACACAGCTTCGATATGGGCCAGGAAAGATGGGTAGGATTTCATTAGAAGGAACAGGGTCATCACAGGCAGTAGAATAGAGGGGTGTGTGTGTGTGTGTGTGTACATAGTTCATGCAAGGCAGGCAATACTGCAGCCAGAATCCAGAGCCTCAGGATAGGGAGAAATGGTCAGTGAGGTTGAGGTGAAATAAAGATAAAGTGTGGGTTCCATTCTGGGGAAATTTCAGTGCAGGAATTCCTGAGGAAACCATGAATTTAAAGACAATACTGTAATAAAGCTCTCGATGTTATAAAAACATCAAACCAGAAAGCATGTTTGATATGTAACTGTTGCTACAGAAAATGAGATACATGAGGAGGCTTTACTTCAGAGAAGCTGTTAGCTTCCACAACCTAAGAACCTGCCATGGGCCAGTTCTGCACCCTTCAGTTAGCAGTCACTTGTAAATATAACAACTTTGCAACTCACTGGAGACCACTGGTCTGATCATCTTCTCCTAAACTGATGAACCTGCAGGAATCCTCCAGCATGGGTGGTGGGTACTGATTGAATCCTCCTATTGAGAAAACAAAGTTAGAGTTAGATTTGAAAACTAGAAACTGTTCACTAAGTAAGAGAATCCCAACAGTTATTCTTTTGAAGCAATAAATGTTACTGACATGTTTCAACACGATCTGGTTTGAAAACAAAAAACACTAACAACTAAAAAGAGCATTCAGAACTTGATTTCAGAGTGTTTTAGCAGCCAAAGATTTCCTGGAGTCATAAGATCTCAAGTTGTTCATCTAAGGGTTAATTGTGACGCATGCCCAGGCTAATACAAACAGACATTCAATTCAGATTCTCTAAAGCTTTTACACTGAGATTTATGCTATTGGGTCAAACATAGAAAATACAACATTTTGGGCCGGGGATTTAGTTCAGTGGTTGTGCTGCCTGCCTCGCAAGTGTAAGGACCTGAGTTTGATCCCCAGTACCCCCTCCCAAAAAAAAGAAAATATAACATTTTGTTATGTGATGCTATTGCTGTACTTCTGCATCAATTAACCTGATTTCCTGTGAGGAAAAGAACCACAGAAAAGATTTTAGCTTACTGGTTTAAATAACATGTTCCTTTATGCTTTCCCTGATGTTGTTCTGAAAAGTTGTAGAATACTGAGACATTTATAATTTCCTCCTCATTCAGGAAAATAAATTGTTTTTAGTTAAAGGAAATTTTTGATCATTGAATGATGCAAGACTCCAGGAAAATATCTCAGAGAATTCTGTAATTTTACAGTAATTACATTTTTCTGATTCTAAGATGAGTGGTTTTTCTTTCTTCTATTTGTCTAAAATGAGAAGATGTTTTCTGATCAATTGTACCTGCACATGTGGTTGGTCAGGCAGGAATTGTGATCCTGTTGTCATTGCCTGTGTATGTGGAACAGCAAAGATTCCAGCACTAAAAGGTATTGTACTGGGGCCTGCACTTTGGGGAAAAATTGAAGAATTTAGAGTAGAGTAGTTATAATACCTACAAATGAAGTGCTTCTGGGAAAACAGCAAATTAGAAGTGTTTAACAATGTTGCTTGGGTGGAAGGAAGTCAAAAGTGAGTTAGCTCTGCATAATTAGAAAGCTACTTAAGAACTCAGCATGATCAGCTTTGAATTATTTTATAATCTCAGAATGCAGCATTACCATCTATCTTGGTAGCATAAAGAACAATATTTCATAGAAAAGATGGCTATCAAAAACTTCCAATCAAGAAGTAAAAATTATAAAATGTGAAAAGAAGGAATAAAATGGAAACAAAGCTTGTTGAAGGGAGGGGAGGGGAAGAAAAAGAAGAATCAAGAAAAAGAGGAATCAAGATATACCATGTACAGGTACAAATTCCCTCTGATGAATGTGACTGTTATGTATATTTAAATTGTACCAATAAAATTAATAAATTTTTTAAAGTAAAAATTCTGAATTTTGAGTTTTTGATTCTCACAAGAGTCAAATTCTGAATAAGAAGTTTTAGGAATGCCATAACCAGTCTACTTCACATATATTTCCTTTTTATGATACATAAGATTGATATACATCTAAAAGAACTTTTAATTACTATAAATAAAATGTCTAATAGAAGAGTTGATGTCAAAATTTAATTGGAAGCACTTTTTCTTCCTTTTTACATGATACAATCAAGGACCTCTTAAGTTTAAGGAAATAATATAACAGTCCCAAGAGGGCAGTCATTGGATTCTACAACTGAATCTGAGTCACAAGGGAGAGTTGGAGCTCTCCTTGCAGGGAAGAGTGTATTGTTAAATCTTATCACTGCAAGGGCGCTGGGACATATCTTGAATATCAAATAAATTGTAAAGCAGTGGCATTGTTCCAGCAGAATTTGTCCTCAACCAAAGAGATTTCCAGAAAGAACATGTTCAGCTTCTATTCTTGGGATCAAAAGGATGGTGCTCTGGTTTAGATGACTGCCCCTCAAAGGCCTATAGGTTGAAGGCTTAGTCTCCAGAGTGAGGCTATCAGGAGGCACTGTGGATCTTTAGGAGGTGGCCTAGTGGGAGGTCCTTAGGTCACTGGGGGTGTGCCCTTGAATGAGGATTGTGAGACTCTTGTCCCTTTCTGTTTCTCTTGCTTCCAGGCTTGTGATGTAAGCAAGATTGCTCTCCCCACACTCCTGCCATCATGTGCCACTCTCACCAGAGGGCCAAAGAAACAAGGACACCTGAGCTTGGACTAGAACCTCTAGAACTATGAGCCAAAAGAAACCTTTCATCTTTATAAGTTAATTATCTCAGGTATTTCATTATAGTAATGAGAAACAGACAATACAAAGAATTTCTCAACCACAAGGCCATCAACATTTGAGGCTAGGTTATTTTTTGTTGGGGTGGGAGTCGGTCTTGTGAATTGTAGGATGTTTAGTAGCAACCCTAGCCTCTGCCTACTTGATGCTAGCTGTACTCCCAAGCTATGATAACCAAACACTGTCTCCAGAAATCTCCAAATGTCCCTGGAGACAAAATCAGCCCACACCCCCAGAGAGAACTATTTTCCTAGAAGAGTGTTTTCTTAAAACATTTGTGGTAGAAGACAGGATACTTGTATTGAGAATCCTACCAGACTGATACTTTTGCTCTATATCTATTCCAGTGAGACAGACACTTGTATGTTGCAGCAATCAGTGAAAGTCCTTAGATGGTTATTCTGAATTTCTGTATTTTCTCTTCACAGATCAACTTGTGGCTGGTATACATGCATTGAAGAACACTTTGTAGTACTTTGGCCAAGGGCCATGCTCCTCAAAGTGTGATCCATGAGCCAGCAGTGCTGGCATCACTTGGGAATCTGTGATACAGAATCTCAGGCTCCACCTTACACATATGGAATCAGAACCTGCATGTTGTGTAAGGAACAGCACACGACTCCACCGTCTGTGCATCTTCACACAGGTCTCTAGGGTGTAGAAAAGTTGGAAATAACTCTGATGTAGCTATAAAACTTTTATCTGAATGCTTACCCTAGAGACCATCTCAGGGCTGCTAGAACTCCTTCAGGCTCAACAAACATGACTCAGGAGACCTTCAGTCACTTTGTACTTCCTACTGCTCAGATTTAGGTCAAGAGACACTCTAAAATGGAAAAGGTCTCTCCATTTTATAACCAGGGTATAAACAAGATATAACCAGGATATGTCCCCTCCCTTCTCCTCTCATAATCTAATTCATATATTTTGATTATCTGTAGACACAAAACACATTCATATTGGGTTTTCAATTCTATTAACAAATACTAATTTATTCAAATAAAAACAATGACTTACATCTGACTGAATATACAAATGGCTTTAGAAACTTCACAATATAATTCAGATCTGGCTTGAGCACTCTCCCAAGCTGTATCAGGTGGTGATCAAGTGGGTAACTGGCTAACTCCTCCATGTTATCAGAGCCCAGGGAAATCACAAATATAACATAGCCTTCACACTTGGCCCTCAAAGCCACCTTCTTCGCAAATTCTTTTGTCTCATGATTTTCTCCAGCTGAGACCACAAAGATGACTTTGTGTTTTCTTAGGTTAGGTGTTCCTGGGAAGAGATGCTCCATGGCCTATAGCAGGCCATGACCAACAGTGGCGCCTCCATTCAGCTGGTGGAGGGAAGTCTGGATGTGGCTCTTCATTAGTACTTGGCTATCATAAGTTGTAAACTCAAACTCTATTTTTACTGTACCCTTCTTTCTCCTTGAATCATCCCAAGAATAGCTCAACAAGACAATCCTATCACCAGACTCTGAGACTGCAGGGTTTGAAGCAATGTCAAAGTTGTTGATTACTGAGCTCAAAAAGTTTTTCATGGCCTTAAAATTGTCACTTGCTACATTTCGAGAATTGTCCAAAAGGAAGGCTACATCCATGTATGAATTTTCAAGTAAGAAAATCTCTTCAGCACAAGTATTTGGAAAACATTTATCTGAAAACACAGAGAGATGCATTTTGGTTCAATGTTGGCACAAGACTTATGTGAGATTTATTTCAAGTAATTCAGTGACTGATTATCAAGAATTAACAATCTGACAATCTGATCAATACTTCTTCAATTCCATGTCATTTAAATTAATGAGGCATTTTCTTTTTTTTTTTTTTTTTTTGGTACCAGGGATCGAACTTGGGTCCTTCCACTTGCAAAGCAGGTGGCGAAACCACTGAGCTAGATCCCCAGCCCCTAATGAGGCATTTTCAATGTCCTAATATTTCTATGGGCACCAGCAGACAATTTGGGTTTGGGGTCTGTGCTGAAAGCAGAGTTAGGTAGCAAGCATACCTAAAATCCAAACTCATTTAGAAAATATTTTCAGTGTTTTAGAGGCTTCTGATGCAAGCTATCATATTGTCCCTAGGAAAGCCTCCATAGTTGGGATAAGTTTCTAAACCAATTTTCGTTTCTGTGCAAACTCCAAACATTAGAGAGATTGAAATGATGACACTGAGTGTTTTCTAAAACTGTAAAATTGAAAATAGAACCTACAATAAAAAATTGCAATCTCTGAAAAAGCCAGATTCAATAATTCACCAGAAGGCATTAGAGCTTTCAGTACAGTAAACTCTACTCATTGGTCTTACCATAACAAAGTGTACAGCGTTGCAGTCTTTCTAAATGTTCATGTTCCCTATCTGAAGGCATTGGAATCACCTGAAATGTCCCAGTGTTGTCAAACTGCAAGGAAAGAGAATTAGATGCCTGTTTGTCCATTGTTTTTTCAACATTATAAGGAAGCTAAAATGCACTCACTATAAGGATTATGTTGAATAACATCCAAAATTACACTCCTCTCTCTCTCTCTCCCCGCCCCCCCTTTAAAGTCCAAAAAAGTATGTAAAGAACAGGTATCAGCATCCATATTTTTTGATGAGAAAACTGCCATAGGATAACCTGACTAGACTCAGACTCACTCACAGGGGCAACTATTAAAATGTTTCATTTCCATGCCTGCAATTCTGGGCTGAATTTTTACATGTTTCTGATTATGCTCCAGCGCACCTTCTTCTGCAGAAATTTTACATTTCCAAATTTCTTTTGGCCTCCTTAGGTAATGAAACCAACCATTTCTATCCCATACTGTCTCAAAGGCACATCTTCGAGATGTCCGGTGGACTTCCTCAATCAAAAACTCCAATTAAAAGTCTATTTCAAAAGGCAGTAAACAAAAACCACTAAGTTTATTCAAAATTCTTTAGTTGCATGCTGTCTGATCTCACCTATTGCTTGATTATCTTTTTGTCTTAATCCTTACTGAAGAAGACAATATGCATTTATCCATTCATTCACTTGGTGAGTCAGTAACTACTTTTAAACATTTATTCTGTGTGAAGCTACACAAAGCAAACACTTTCATGACCAGGAAAAGAAATCTATCACTCTTAGGTGGTAATAAGGGTATCTCTCAATCCACAATGATGCTCAGGCTTATTTTCTTTTTCTCTCAGAAAATTAAAAGATTATAAAAGTCATATTCTCTGTTTTTCAGTAAAGTGCTGAGTGAACAGTTGCATGTATTTAGAATCATCCCAACCTCAGGTTTAGAACGTATTTACTATATTCCTACTCTACTTCTCATGAAATTGAATACTTTGGGTGCCATTTTATATTTGATCTTGGTCCTACATAAGGACTAAATGGCAAACCAAAGAAATGTAGAGTGAACTACACATTCCTCATTCATTTATGCCTTCATCCAACAAATATTAATGGAATGCCTGCAATGGTATAGGCACAGTGTCGCTGCTTGGGATATAGAAAAACAAAACACACAGCACCTCTATCTTACATTCTAGTTGGGAAAGATACACCATATGCATAATAAATACATAAATTATCTAGTAATTTTTACAGAAAAATAAAGCAGGGTAAAAGGGATGAAAATGTTGGGAAAATATTTTAAATGGAATTTACTGAGAAAATGACTTTTAAGCAAAAATTAAAAACAGGAAAAGAGTTGTATTTGGGGGAAAAAGAATTTCAGGCACAGAGGAAAGTTAGGGCCAGGTTTCTGAAAGAAGGGGGTGCTTTTGGCTTCTTTGAGGGTTGATGGGAAGGACAGTGTCCTGGATGGAATGAGTGATAAAAACAGGAGAAAATGAGGTCAGAGAGGCAAGAAGGCCGAGGGTGTGAATCACCTGCAGTCTTTAGGTCGTATAAAGAGCTTAGTTTTAATTTGGGGCACAATGAAGAAATACTGGAGGGTTCTGAGCAGAGAAACAACCTGGTGTCTCAGGGCTTAATAGGATTACTCTGGCTGCTGTACTGAGACAGATTATAGCAGGACAAGGATGGATGCAGGGACACTAACGAAAAGGTAGCTCCAAAGTTCAGGCAAGAGGGGATGGTTGTTTAAATCAAGGAGTCAAAAGTGTAGGCGCTAAGAAGTGGTCAAGTACTGAATAATAGTTTTTACCAATATTAATAATAGCACTTATATAATTACTTTATATATATATCATTACTTAAATGTGTACTAATAAATACTAATATAATTAAATGTATATACTATACACTTTAGTATATATATGTGTGTGTATATATATACTGAAGCGTATATATATATATATATATACTGAAGTGTATATATACTATATATCAACTATATAGATAGTGTACATATATACATATACAGTGGTACCTTGGGTGATGAACTTAATTTGTTTCACAATATTGGGGAAGATGGTCGTGTTTATGTTTGTGTGGGGAAGATGGCCAAGACTGTGTTTGCCACCCGATATGGAGTTTGTGAATGGAAGCAAAATTTGGTCAAACACTTTTGTTTGAGAACCAAATTGGGAACAGAAGCATTCATGAACCAAAGTATTAATACTGTATATGCTAAAGTTATATTAGTTAAGAATTTGGATATAAGAAAAGTGAGGAATCATAGACAACTGTAAATAAAAGGATGGAATTTGTATTAACTCAGATGGAGAAGACTGAATACAGGACAAGTTCTGGAGAGAAAACATAAATTTTCATTTTGAACATGGTAAATTTGAAATAGTAGAAATGTGAGTGGAAATTTGAGTAGGATGTTATATATGTCAACCTAGAGTTCAGGGACACAGTCTGGATGAGAGATACGCATTTCCATCACTGAGGGTACTTAAAGCCAAGTGTGTAGATGAATGCTTCCAGAGAATGAGGGCAGGTAGAGAAGAGGGCCGAGGAATGGGAATTAGAAATTTCAACATTTTGAAGTGAAAAAAGTGAAGAGGAACCTGAAGACTATACTGAGAAGGGACAACTAATTAGATGAGAGAAAACTCAGGAAAAGAGGGCATGCTGAAAGTCAGGGAGGTGTTTCCAAGAGAAGGGTGGGATCAATGATATCATGTCCTGCTGATAAGTCAAGAGAGCTGAGGGCTCTCTTGAACCAACCACTGGGTGCAGAAACGTGGAGATCATTGATGACTTGGATAAGAGTTATTTCAGGAAAGTAGCAGGGATGAAGATGTGACTAGGGTTAGTTCCAGAGAGAACACAAGGAGAAGCACTGGAGACAACAAATATAGACAATTTTTCTGAGAAATTGTTGTATTGGATGCCAAGAGATAGGGCAATAAGGGTTGTGAGAATCCAGGTGAAGAAGGCTGTGGGGTTTTTTTCTTTTGATTAGAATGATTTGGCAGAGAAAAAAGATTGATCTATAGTAGGCAGAGGCTCCCTTCCAGCAGTAATAACACTCTACCACTTTAGGGGAATGTGAGTACCTAATAATTCTGAACATTTTGTCTAACTTCATAAGAGGAAAGATTTTCCACAGAGAAAATCAGATTTATACAGATTCAGTCTATTAAAACTTTAAACATCAGTGGGGCATTGCAAGTTTAAATTCCATTTGAGACAGGCTACAGAGACAAAAACATAAGGCAAAGTATTTTAGAGTAGATTTGTTGGAAGAATAGTTCAAAATAGAAATGAGACAAGGAAGGTGAGGTAGCAGTTTCACAGAAAAATAAAAATGGCCATTAAACATATGAAAAATGTTTTAACTTTACACAGAAATATTGATCAAAACAATAATTTTATTTATCATATTGGCAAAATTTGCACACTCGATAGACAAAATCCAATGTATGTGAGGAAACAGACATTCTTAGAAGAGAAGTAGCTTTATGTCTTCAGAATGGAGCCAGCGAGGAGCTGATGAAGAGGGTGGAAGAGGAAGAGGGGAGCCGAAAGTGGGCATCCTGAGGGAAAAGCACAGAGGCAGGAGTGTACTGGAGGCAGCCTTGCTCCTGCATGATCCATGGGCAGAATGAATGTGTGAGGTTATTATCAAGTGAGAGCAGAGTGATAAGAAATAACTACTGGCATCAGACACTCTGGGGAGATCATGTGAATTAAAAATGACTTGTTAACAAGAGTGGCTAGAGACTCTCTCTGCTGGGGATTCCATGAGGTTTTGGAATTCTCCTAGCTAAGGGTCAGGATTGAACTATTTCTCCTGTTTTAGAAATAGATGCAGCTATCAAAGCATAAATGACACTTGTTTCTCTTATGAAGCAAAATTAGGAAGGCAGAAAAACTTGGAAAAAACTGAAAACCGTAGAACCATGACTTTCTATAATCCTGTTACGGTTCAGATCTACAATGTTCCCCAAAAGTCTCATGCATTCAGAGGTCGGGCTTTCGGGAATGGATTGGATCACAGGTGCACTCAGTGGATTCATCCATTCATGGGTCCGTAGCTAAATGCACTGTTAGGAGGTGAGGTTTATTTGGAAGAGGTGTGACCCTGGGGACATGATGAAGGAATGTGTCTCCCTCCCAGCTCCTCTCTTCTCTCTTTGCTCCCTGGCTGCCATGAGGTGAGTAGCTTTCCTGACTATGGACTGAAACCCTTAAACTATGAGCCAAACAAATCTCTACTCCTTTCAGTTACAGGTGTCAAGTATTTTATCCTAGTGACAGGGACATGGCAAATACAAATCTTTTTTGTCAGGATCTGTTGTGAGGCTTCCTGTGGCTCTTGGCTCCAGAAAATTCTTGGGTGTTAAGAACAGATTCTCTCCATGTTATAGAGAGCTTCTCTTTCTTTTTACAGTGGATATATGTGTATTTGAGAAAAGAAATCTTTGTACGCCCTTGAACAACATGATGGTTCTGCTCAGCTCCAGAAGCAGGTATTGCATGGATAATCTAAATCCATTTGAGAGTCTTGAAGAGGTTCTTATATTTTGGGAGGAGGAAACAAGAAGAGAACAAATCTTTTCAGAATCTGTGCTTCCAAAATTAACAGAAACTCTTCGGGGCAAAATGTTCACACACATCATAGGTTTTACAGCACTTGAAGGGCTCAAAGATCCCCTGAAGTTTACCCATCACAGGGTAAGACTAATGAGATACAGCGAGCAGATGACAAATCTGAGAGACACCAGACCAGCAGAGGGGTTAGTAGTACCACATTCATGTCCCTGTACTGGGGATTGAACCCAGAGCCTTCACACTAAACTATACCCCCACCTCTTTTTTAATTTTGTATTTTGAGGCAGGCTCTCACTAAGTTGAGCAGGCCAGGCTCCAACTTGTGATCCTCCTGCCTCAGTCTTCCAGAGTGCTGGGATCGTAGGTTGCACCACCACACTTGACCTGAAGTTGAAACTGATTTAGCTAGTTAGCTGGACAGAGGATCAGTCATGAGATACCCTGGACCTGCACTGTCTCATTTTTAACATGGAGATGGCAACTGTATTAATATCAGAGCACCATGGGACCATGTCAGTATGGTCTCGTAAAGCTCTAGGGCCGGCACCTGGCACAGAACAGGAACTGAGTAAACGTGGCTGCTATTGTTATGGGCTGTTATTATTATACAGTACGGCATTTCATGGACACGGACAACAATACAGCTGCAAAAACTGCAAAGAAGCCACATGTTTCCCTAGCTCCTCACCACTCCCGCCCCAGCATACCAATACCACAATCCTAAAAATAGGTTGACAAGGAAAATTCTTACCCCAAAAGCTTGATCAAGGAAAGCTCTTTCATTAAAAGCAAAAATTGCCAGACTGATATCCAGGGCACTCAACTCCATGGTGGCACCAAGGATCGATGAACTGCTAGCTGCTTGCTTGACCACTGCTAAGAAACACAGCAACTCTCCTCACACTGGCTCCTGCATACGTCCGCTTGAAAACATTGCGAGCCACGAACCTTAGCGCATTACCAACGTCTCGGGTCCCAGTGGGGATTTGGTATTCTATTTGGGAAAGAAGCTGAAGGAGTTGCTTCTTGTTATGGTAGTCAGATGAACAGATAAGATAGTTGGTGGCTGAGTTGTAGGAAACCACAACAACTCTCACTCCCACAGGACAATTATTTTCCCTGACATTAAGGTCCTTGACAATGGAAATGATGATTTCCCTTGTTTCATTAAATCTCCATTCGGCGACGCCAGAGGATTGGTCCAGGGCAAAAACCAGCTCTGTTGGGTATACTGGACACTTTTCTACAAAAATGAGAAGCAGAAGTGTTAATTATCTCACTGGATCACAGCCTTTCCCATAGCCTTGGCTCACCCAAGGTGAAGCAAGGCTTTCATCTAGCTCTAGAAGCAGGATATTCACATGTGAAAGAAGGGAAGGAATCTGCTTTGTAAACTTGAAGGTGTTATATACATATCATATATTATTTGACTATATATTTCTCAGACTTCAAAGTCCACTATCCGTTTATTTAAAAGGATACTGGGGAGAACCTAGAAACTGTTCTGTGTTCTGTTTTTTGTTTTTTGGGTACTGGGAATTGAACTCGGGACCTTGCGCTTTCAAGGAAGGTGCCGGAACCACTGAGCTAAATCCCTGGCCCTTGTTCTGTGTTCTGATTGGGGTGGTAGTTACATGAGTCTATGTATAGTTAAAACAAGGCACACTCCCAGAAAGTGAATTTTACTGAATGTATATTTGAAAAATTAATAAAACTGTAGTTTGTTG
The DNA here is from genome assembly GCF_053883595.1 of Heterocephalus glaber. NCBI lineage: Eukaryota > Metazoa > Chordata > Mammalia > Rodentia > Bathyergidae > Heterocephalus > Heterocephalus glaber. The sequence goes on along the minus strand of NW_028258324.1, from coordinate 6,327,738 downwards.
AGGATTTTGAAAATCTCTCTTAAAGAAACTTAAATGACCTATGAATGATCAAGTCATTTTGCAGACTTTCATCCATTTATGTAACAAGTGTCTGTTGAGTCCCACCATTCAAAATGCAGTGTGACCTCCACTGTGGAACACAGCACAGATGAACCACATGTGAGTCTTCCCTCAAGGGACTTGGATGGGAAAAGGTCATTGTACTAAAAAGGTCAGAGTAATTATTCTTCCTAATGAGGACTCAGAGCACAAAGGAGCTGTTTCCAAAGAGAGGGTATCTCAGGGGCTTCAGGAAAGCTGGCCTTTGAAGGCCTGGGTGGAAGGAGCAGCTTGAACCAGGGAAGGTTTACAATGAGCCATTACGAAAGTGGCACTCTCTGCAGTTCACAGTGCACTGATAATCTGAGGATGACCAGACTTCAAGAATTTCATAGGGAATCTTCCCTATGTATAAAAGCTAATTTTTCAATGGCCTTTTAAAAATAAGAACACGGGAAGAGAAAAAGAAATTTTTTTTAAAGTAAGTACATTTATCTGCTTAGGCTGTTTCCCAATCTGGACTCCCAAAGCACACTAAACTCAAAACCTCTCATATCCCAGCCACTAGTCTCAGTAATATAAATAGGAAATTACTGACTTGCTGAAAATGAACAATACAATAAGAAAATGGAAGTAGTCCTGATTTCTTAGCTGTATACTAAAAGTTCTTGACAATGTGGTTGAAAAACATCTCCAAAACTATCCTATCATTATGGGTTCTCCTAGAACAAGGAATAGATTTCTAATTGCTTTTTTATTCTCTCCTTCACCTAGTGTCTACTAGGGCATCTGATATATTTAATCCAAGGTAATGACATTTAACTGAGCACTTAGCATGTGCAAGGCTTTTTTTTTAATGAAATAAAGTAAATGGCCCCAGACTTTGGCACAAGCCCTAAAACCCTGAGGGTCTACTTCAGCAGGCCTGCAGGAGACCAGGAGGTCTTACAGTGACATCACTGGCTTAATTGACCATGTCGCCCATAGGATCTAAGGATCATACAGCACAGTCCAGTCCCTGACAGAACCATCCACAGAGAAGGAAATGCTTACAGGGGGTGAGGGCTTGGTAAGTGACAGGTGCAAATGCGGGTTAGGGGGAGGAAGGACCCATCACACATCCAAGAAGCCGGCATCAGTGGGTAGAGAAGCAGCAGCCAGAGCAGTAGTGTATGGATCAGTCAAAGCCCTGTTCTTCTGTCCCCCAGCAATGCAGAGACTGAGTTTCAAACTATGACAGGATCTAGAAAGGACCATAGTGTGGAGGGGATTGGTCCAGGAGACATGCTAGTTATAATCAAAAGACTGACAAGTCTCCATGGAAGAAAGAAATCATTTTTCACATGGGGTATGGGTTTCTTTCAAATTGGTCTGATCAAAGCACAGTCATTTCAGCAAGAAACAATAAGATAAGAACACTCACCTTTCCAACAAGCTAGAAAAAGAGAGAGGAGTCTGTTACATTTCTTGAATACAAACCAAAAAATAAATCCAAAAAATAATATTTCTACAAGGCTTAAGTTTTATTTGACTTTATTTGAAAATGAGGTTAAAGGGTTGAGGAAGATGTCCATAGCGTTTTATTACTTTGTGAACCTTCCTGACCTTTTCCCCTGTGAGCCAAGGTCAGCAGACTTCAGCAGAATTTTGGTGGAAACTGAAACACTGATCACTTGTCTTAGAAGTGCAACAGCTGAGGTGCTGATTAAATGGCAAGATAGCTGAAATGCAATTTGTTTTGTCTCTCCCCTTACAGTCTTCTGAGAATCAGTCAGCAATGCAATGCAAAATATGGGTCTTATTTTCTTCCCCGATGAATAGTTTTGAAGCCTCTATTTTCCTGCAGAACCACAGAGGGATTTTCAAATGAACTTTGTCTCTGATTAAAAATACAGCTCCTCTGTTTGAGTGATCTTCACATCCAGAGAAAAGAAGGGAAAAAAATCCCAAGGGATTCTCTGAGAAAAACACATCTGGTCTCTGACTGATTTACTCTGTAAACCTGAAATGCATCAGGCGAGTTTTAAGAAACCACGGGCCTGACAATTTCCATGTTTAGTTTATTTACTTCCTAGGAAGCCAATGAGTCATTCCAATCTAATGAAAGAAATTCTTAACTTTGGTGACAAAGAGCTCTTCTTTTCTGCTGTCTTGGCACATGCTTCCTGCACAGCAGCCCTACTAACAGCTTGTGTCTATCTACTCCTGTGGCCACTGAGATGCTGACTGTCAGCAGACACCACATCCTCCCCACAGCCTCCTCTGTATCTCAACACAGCACAAGTCTCATCTTGTTGATTGAGAACTTCAGATGCACTGTGAGGCTACACATCCAGGATCTAGATGCACATGTGGGTTCAGATCTATCAAAGCTGGGTAACCTTTGGGGAAATTGTTTCATCTCTTCTAATGTGTTCCTTTTATTTAGATTTCCTAAAAGTATTCTACTTATGTGTTTCCCTTTAAAGTGTCGGTCATTTGGTCCCTCCTGTTTTATTTGCAAACTCCTCCTTTCTCTTTCTGTTCCCCTAGACTCCTAGATTGATTTTATTCTCAATGGAGGGTCCTAGTCAACAGGTCAGGACCTAGCCCTCCTCCCTGGGTGAGAGATGACACAGGTGTGGAAAGTACAGAGTGTTAGGCCAGGGACCCAACCTCAAGGGACCTTGGTGATACTATCTATAGAGTCCCAAAGGCCTGTCATCCCATGTCTGGTTTCCATTCTGTATTTTGGAGTTCCATCCCAATCTAACCAGCAGCCTGCATAGTTACAGAACCCATCCACTCTTGCTCAACCCTCTGATTACCAGCTAACTCATTTGATTCAATGTTGGGAAACTTTTCCATTCAGAACTTAAACTCTCCATTATAACAAAGTATCAGACTTATACATAAACTTTATCAATGAAAGAGTCTAAGACCCAACAGGTTACAATCACTATTTCAATTTCTAAATGCAACTTTCTCCCCAACCTGCCCTTCCATTCTTTTTTTTTTTTGTCTTATATTCTTTTATTGGTACATTTTAGGTATACAATACATTTACATTTATCTTTGGGTGCTTGTACCTGTACATGATGTATCTTGGGTCTATTCTAGTATGCTCATACTTAGATTATACGTGCTCTAATTTCTTAAAAGTTTTGTTTATTCTTGCCTAGAGGCTGCCAAACTCCAAGCAGTCATACAAATGGAACCAATGACAAATGTGCTAGACTTCTTTTACTGGGATCTACCAGACTGACCTGGTAAACAGCTCATAGCTGCTGAACTATACAATATGACTTCTATGTTGGATTCTGAAGTTCCCTGGGCCTTCTCCTTATCCTCTTTGTGGGAGGCTATTACTAGTTCCTCCCGGTGGAAACCCTTATTGACTATATTCATAGCAATCCTGCTGACCTTATAATTTGGCCCATAACTGTTTCTTTGGCTTTGTCTCCTCCAGACTCAAAGCTATACAACTACCAAGATGGCAATGCCTGGTGCCTATCAAAGGCCTTTAGATAGACTCTGTAGAGTAACTCTGACTGCTGATCACAACCTCAACCCTCTTCAGCCAGAAGTAGCCAGATTGGTCTTTACCCTTTTTGCCCCCTCAGATCAGTTAGGGGCACTTCTTCAGAGGGGGGAAATATTGCAGATAGGTAAGTTAATCAGATATCTTGTAGGCAGTTAGACAGGGCCAGCCCACAAGGAGCCAACCTGGAGGAGAGTGAAGACACTTTCATTGAAGGCCAGTATTGTAAAAGGAGAGAAATTAGCACACCCATGTAGGATGAATAGCAGTGACTGATATTCTAAACATGTATCAATCACCTGGTGAGGGGGGGGCAAATTCTTAACCCAGCCTCTCCAGGAAATATCCCTGACCCACCCTTACTGGAAATCCTTGTATGCTTGCTATGTGACCTGCTCCCCCATTTGACCCCCATTTAATCAATATTACCTGGGTGACTGTACTTGTAATCTTATTGTTGGTCACAGTTTTGTCCCACCTCCTGCCCACCTTGTAAATTTCCATTGGGTCTTACAGCTTTGTCCCACTTTGTACCTGCCTCACCACATGGCTTTGCTGTATAAAACATCTTTGAGCCATGGGGTGGGTGGGCAACCCACTTTCTGGTCCCCCTTCTGTCTCTCTTAGGCAGAAGCTTTCTTTCTCCCAATAAATTTTTCCTACTCTAAAAAACAAAATTTAAACTCTCCAATGACTGGTCTTCACCTCTCCACTCTTGGAAAGTCATCATTGGATTTCACTGAGAAGACTGGCAATACCCTGAGGGGTTTGATCACCACTCTCTTCCCTACCAGGCTCTTCCTTTATTCTCTCCCTGTGGTCTTGGTTCCAGGCTGTCATCTCCTTTCCTGGGCCGGTGTCACTCACACTGCCCCTCCTTTTGGATCTTCTCTCCACTGGCTCCCCTCGTCCTGCCCTGGAAGCTGCCCACATGTACCAGGCTTTTCCATCTCTGCAATGCCATTTTTCTGTCTCTTGGGCTCACTCTTTTTGCCAAGACAGCTTCCTATGTTCACTCCTTGAGTTTCTAACCCCCTAGATCACAACCTTGGAAACCTCATCAGCATTTTAAGGACCACCAGCTCTTGAGTGACTTCAGCATCTAAGTAATAACCAACTAACCCTAAACACCCATGGTCACCCATTTCGTATCATGCCTCTCAGTCCTTCTGCACAGTTGTCATATTAATAATGCAAGCTGATTCACACACTTTTGAGTTGGTCTAATCTTTTCCCATACACATGTTTTCTCTTCCTGCATATATCCCCCTCATGAGTGGAGACACTTCTACTTATCTTTCTTTTCCGCCCACCTTTGATGTGAGAGATCCTTACAGTAGGTACTCAAGGCAATCCTGTTACAGATTTCTCCAACTAGTGACCTTGGCCTTCTGACCCCACAGATCCATCTATACTCAGTCACTCCCCAACCATCAGTGCTCTTGTTCTATGACACATAGATACTCACAAGTATAGTTCCGCACAAACTGGATCAGATCACATTGCTGTAAATGGAGAGATGAGGAGGACACACACACACGGGGTGGGGGGGGGGGATATGAATGAGTACAGTGATCTCCCAGTGGTTGTGTTTATATCCCAGTTAAAGGGCTGGAGGGGTTTTTTTTCATAAATAAGGAGATACATACAGAAAATACAGGCTGCCCTGCCATGCCTTTAGGGCCCTAGGGAAACAAAAACAGAACAAATTGTTTGTAAACTGAAGTCTTTAGTAATAGATCACAAGAACAGAAAATATTGCCATTGCACTTTGTAGTTCACAGAGTGTTTGCATTGCATTACCTGCTCCTCACAGCTACCTTTTAAGGTGATAAAATTAGTACATGTCATACTCATTTTAGAAATAAACAGAGACCCAATGACTGCTCCAAGGATGTGCAGCTAGTAAGAAGCAGAATCTGGACTTGACTCCAGTACTTCTGACTTAAATGCCCTTTCCATAAAATCAGCATACACACTACTTAGTTCTCAGAAGTTTACTCACTGTCCGACCAGGAGGACCTTGCGATCCATGATGTCCTCTTTCACCTGTCAAGCCTACAGTGAGCTGCAGATAGGAATATACATTAGTTTCAACATTGTCTATCAATGGAGACTACCTCAATTGTTTTTCTGTTTAAAATAACTGCATCCTTTAATGGCAGTAATATAATTATTGGGTTAAGAGACACAGGAGGAAGGCAGGAGAGGTTTCTGGAAGACAGATATGGAGTACAAAAGGTAGGATAGAGTCATGTGATGATCATTGTAAAAATGCAGTACAGTACATACATATTTGCACCATTGACTTTCAATTCTGAAATAGTATTTACACTTTTGTTACAATCCTGGTTAGAGAACAATTTTTCTTTAAAAGCTCAGCCTGATGGCAAAAGGGAATTCGGGATGAATTCATAGTCCCATGAGATTCTGATGCTGAATATTCTAAGAGGTGCATTTCAACTTCTATTTCATCCACAGGTTTTGGTTTTTAAACAGCATTTACTTTTTCTTTTACAAAAGAAAGTTCTCAATGTCCTTCCTCATTTCACACATACATGGCCATTGCCCTCTGCTTCAAGGCCAGCTCTGTGGCTGAAGACAAATCTCACTGATGATTGCTTTAGAAAACAACACAAGGCAGGAAGACAGCCAGACCAACCCAACCTCAGCCTGCTGACCCCACAGTGCTATCTGCCTGGCCTTGCAGGACGCTCAGACCGGCCTCTCCCAACCTGGCTTCTCTTCATACTTCTGGTGGTTTCTCTTGTTGTGCAGAAGCTTTTCAATAGGAAGAGATCCCACTTGTTGATTGTGCTAGTTCACAGGCAACTGAGGTTTTGTTCATAAAATCTTTTCCTACACCAATGTCTTCAAGAGTTCTACCTAACCTCTGTTCCAGCCAGTTCAGCTTTTCTATTTTAATATTTAGATCTTTAATCCATTTCAATTTTAGTTTAGTGCATGGTGAGAGATATAGGTCTAGTTTTAATCTTTGACAAGTTGAAACCCAATTTTTCCAGCACCATTTATTAAAGAGTAAGCCAGTCATTTGTAACCATTGTTAAACACCCATTTCCTTCTTAGCCCCTTCATTTAGTGACATCCTCGGTTCTGGCACTGGCTGTGTATTTAAACCCAAATTAGTCATTAACTGGGATTGGTGCTAATATGAAAAGCAAATATACTAGGGCTGACAGAGATCTAATTTTTTTTAAAAAACTCTCATCTGTAAATGATAAAATAAGCAAAATGAGTCCTCACATACATAACAGGACATGAATGGGCTGTGTCAGTTCCATACCTCAAAGTGATAGCTGTAGAGGCTAAGAAAATATATCCAAGCCAGTGGAAAATGTCTCTTGAATTGTATTTCTTTCACACTGAGGATGACCACTAATATTGCACTCAAACTTTAAAATAAAAGGATGCTTGGCTCTGCATTTGGAATTTAAGTAAGCATAGCATTCTGCTTTATGCTTTGCTAATTAGAAGATATCAACATCCTTCCTTAAAATGAATGAACGTATATGACTTTCTTATGTATAGTAGAATCATGGAAAGCCCTTCAGGACACAGACAGAAAGGGTCAACTTCATTTCCATTCACAGGGTTGATATGGTGGGCCTTAGATTACATGTGCCTACAATAGACTAGAAGACATTGTTACATCTGAACAGCCAGCCATCAATTTGTAAATCTTTAAAATAGTTCAGATTCATGAAACCATAGACTTTTAGAGCTGAAAATGACTTTAGATGTCACTAAGTTCAATTCTTATGTTACAGAAATACAGGTTCTAAAAAACGGTGCATTGAAGGTCACAAAGATAGCTAGTGGCATTTTGGATGCCCTTGAGGGTGGATTGATAATACACATTCATTGTTACAACATGGAAGCCAGAGTCTGCAAAAGAAACATTTATTATGGCTTGAATCACTGGCCACTTACGGTTAGTCCCTTAAATCCTTTGGGTCCAAGCTCCCCAGGAATTCCAGAATCGCCAACTTTGCCCTGAAGATTCCAAATGTTAAAATATATTCTATAAAAGAATAAGAAATTTTCTCCAAAACAAAACTTAATTGACCTTGTAATTATACTATATATGAAAGAAAGCCAATACAACATTAAATGACATCTTTCCCTGTCATCTGGAACTAAATCATTGGTACACTTATTCTCTAAACTCTTTTTGATATCTTAATAATACAAATATTTATACATTAATATCAACTCAATGGCCACTCAGTTACTAAAAGCATCCAAAGAAAATATTTAAAAGCCAGGAAAAACATATGGTGTACTGACTACATAAAACACTAAATACTGAATTACTTCCTACATTCATGAAACATTTCTGAAAAAGCTGAAGATAAAAAGTTTTACTCTGTGGTGGAAAGCTAATTGTGTTATTTATCAAAATACTTGTTTCACGTTTATCAGTAAGTTGAAATATTCTAAGTTTCTGTCTTTTCAGTAAATTGGAAAATTGATCCTCTATAATAAGAACACTTATCCTACCTAATACTTTGTATACAGCACCTTCTTGGACCCTTATCTGTCTAAGGAGACTATTGGTAATTCATCAGTTAAAACACATTTACAAGGTTTCAACCATTTGGCTGTTTCCTATAGCTGATTTGACTAATTAGACATTCAATTTTTAACTTGTATTTTTCATTTTTATTTGAGCATCAACTATGTGGAAGATGGCCTTCTAGATACTTTTTGTTCAAAGAAATCTTAATATGAATCCCAGTGCATGCAGATATACCATGCATGAACTATTTTAGTTGAAAGAGAAGGTGTGTCTGGTTCTATTGCGTGGAGATGGATTTCAATCTAGCAGGAGTGAGGCATTCTGGAAGATGTTTGATCAAGAAAGCAGCATGATGAGACTTTGCTTTGGAAAAATCTGGTGACAGTAGTGTTTGGCATTAACAGGAGCAGGAGGAAGATAGAAATGAGAAAAATATTGTGATCTTTCAGGTAAGAAGAAATGAAGCCACAGTAATAAAGAATGAATAGCAATAACCAAACTATTAGATGAGCTCACCAATATAAAGAAAGCAAGAATAGAACAGAGAGAAAGTTGAGAGGACTCATAGAGGTAGGGTGTCACGATGTGAGACATCAGTCAGTGAAGGACAGGACAATATTGTCCAATTCGAGAATTCACAGGGGTGAATATGTCCCTTCCTCATGAAGCCCAGGAAAAAGCTTTCTTGCTCTCCCATCCCCTTTCTATTGTATTCAGAGCCACAGGCTTTTCTCACTTCTCCAGATAGAGGTTAAGATCATGGTAAGAACAAAAGAAGTTCATGTGTACAATACCTTCTGCCCCATATCCCCAGGGAATCCTCTTGAACCCTATAATTTTCATCAGAGAACATAAATGAATCAATATACCATGTCCTCAGTATGATCGTATTATTTCGGGTTGACTTGCCAATCAAAAAATGCTTTCCATATTTACCTGTACTCCTTTTTGTCCCCTATGACCATAGCCTGGGATGCCATAATCTCCCTGTAAACATACCAATTAATTTCAATTTCTCAAAAGTGAAAATTTATTGTAATCATTATTAGGGAAGTGATAGTATCAGGAGAGAAATGCTATGGAATTCTGGGTGAAGGGGGCCTACTCAGGTCAGGGACCTTGAACCCCCGAAATGTGTGTGGCTGGGTTTTCCTTTCTTCCTGATATGTGCCCTGCTGTGCTAGACTACATATAGAGGGCTTGCAACATGGATAGTGAAAGACTTTACCAGGATCAGAAAATGGAAAGTCAAGAGTTTATTCAGATCAGTCTACACTGTCAAGAGAGACAGCAAGCAAGTTTCCAAGAGAAGAATCTCACCATTAGGGTGAGAGACTGGGGTTTTTATAAGGGTTTGAGGACACAGGAAAAGGGTCTAGGCAGCAAATCTAGATATCTCAGGAATGCTCTTTCTGGGTCACCTGTTCTGGCTGGTCTTTTAGGGACCCCTGTATTGTATCTCAAGCTGTACATTAAAGTTGCCAATTGACAAGGCCATTTGCTCAGGTCTCACAGAAGCCCCTCTAATTTCAGATTAGGCGATCCACACACATGAACTCTTTGAGGAAAGATGGGTCAGGGCTTGTTGGGAGGAATGTATAGGTCCTATGTGTATTTCATCTTATATTTATGTTTTTTAGTCAGTGTTAGTGCAGTGCCTCATGACTATCCTGTATGTGTTTGGCAGGATTGTGTCCGCAGAGAAATTTTGCTGGTATGAGTTTCAACCCTTTGTCACCACATGCTGTGGTACTTCAGCGAGCTCTGCCCTGAAGCCATAGGAGGATGCAGAGAGGAATGGCTCTTCAGAACTAGTGAAATCAGTGGTAGTTTCTTGCCTGGAAAAGTAGGAGCTGGCCCAAAAAATATGTAAGGAGTTTCCCAAATAATTACAGCCAATGAATATATGGGAGGAAATGTTCATCCTCACCAGTAAGCAAAACAATGGAATTTGGAACAATAAGGAGATAGCACTGTGTGAAGGGTAAAGATGGGGGGGGGTAAGTTTTAATATCATTATTGGTATGGAAATCCTAAAACAGGCACTCTTCTGCATATAACAAATGAATCCATATATTGTTTGAATTTTCCTAAGGCCACAATCAAAATAAAGTTTACAGCCTTCATTAAACATTATACACATATATATGTGTATATATATATAGAGAGAGAGAGAGAGACCTAGGTATGAAAATTCTAGAAATTTCTTTATTATGGAGCTGGGGATGCAGCTCAGTGGTAGAGCACTTGCCTAACAACCACAAGGCCCTGGATTCAATCCGCAACATAGAAAAAATTAATTATGGTTTTTTTCCAAAATTTTGTTAGGTATAAGAACGTTCACTTCTGTACTTTTTATAACAGTGAACAACTGAAAGCAAATTAATCCAATAATAAGAATCTGGTGTAGTACTAATGCATTTAGTACTATATTTTGAAGCTATTAAAAGTGACTTTGAGAGAAAAATGTAAGAAAGGGAAAAAAATACTCATGATACATTGGTAAAAGGGAAAAATAGACTGATTTTTCTCTATCTCTCTCTCGCTCTCTTCAGGGTGTTAATGATAAATATCTCAAAATGGTGCAATTATGAATAATTTTTCTTTTTATCCCCCTTTTCCATTTTTTATACTTGGTAAATTTTATTCCTGTTTTCCTGTTCTTGTTTCTCTCTCTTTCTTTCTTTCTTCTTTTTTTTAAAATATTCATGTTTTCAAATTAGGTACTTTTTAGATGGTGCAATAGCTGGACTATTTCTACAAGCATTTTGACTAAATTTTGTGGTCTTCTGAAGGAAGCCTCAAAGTCTTTCTGTGGGCACTGGTCTATAGGGTGTTGCAGCAGGTCAGGACCTTGCTCTGCCTTATATCTGTGCAGTTGTAAGCCCCTGGCTTTTGGGGGCTATTTACTGGTTCCTCCTCATTCCTCCCTTCCTTTATAGCTTTCTTCTTCTTTTCAAAACTACAATACATTGTTACTAACTATAGGTACCATGATATACAATAGGTCTCTTGAAATAATTCCTCCTGTCTGAAGTTTCACATCCCTCCCCATCTTGTGGTGGCCATCATTACTCTCTGAGCTTGACTTGTGAGCATTTCACACATAAATGAGATTATGTGATACAGGGTTAGTCATTTTGTGCCTCGGTTGCTTCACTTCACATAATGCCCTACAATGTCACAAATAACAGATTCCCTTCTTTTTAAGGCAGAATAGTATATCTCTCCATTTATCCATTGATCAATGACACAGGTTCGTTCTCTATCTTGGCAATTGTAAATAATGCTTACACTTGGTACATTTTCTACAATATTTCCACATAATGTTTATGATAAATATGTTTTATTAAAGGAATGAAATGTCTGTCCCCTACTGGCTGTTCCATGAGTGAAGATTTTGATACAGCCAGAGCTACTAGGACAAAGTGTAACCCTGAAAAGGTGGCACCCCATTTCTCAGTCCTACTCAAGTTTTTCAAGAAGGGGAGAGAAATGAGCAGTTTTGTTTTTCCACCAGAATGCCCATACTGGCTGTTCAAATGCTGAAACACCCTGCTCTGACTCATCCATTATCCTCTCTGCTTCACCCTTTTACACTTTCTTACTTTAACAGGCCAGCTGCAGAGTGAGAGAATAGTCAGTAAGAGAAATGCCCTCACCTCTTCCTATGTGCTGAAAAACCTTCTGAGCTCTAGTTGCTTGGGCCAATGGTGTCAGCCCCCTTCTCCTTACCTCAGAGCTAAGCACTCAGAGCCAGGGAAGGAAAGGGTATGAAACCTCATACCTGCTTTCCACGCTGTCCAGGTTGCCCCTCTGTTCCTGGGTCTCCAGGAGCTCCAAGTTTCCCCTAATAAATGAAGTAAGAAGAGCTTCAGATTGATAAAATCAAACCTGGCTCTCACAGCAGGAAGTCTGACCCCTGGATGGGGGGACACAGGGTTCTCAGTGGGTACTCAGCACTCAGTAGGGGGCAGTGTGTAGGGCACAAATAATGACCTTGACAAAGGAGAGAGGAAAAGAGCATAGCCCAGGGCTGGACTCAAGTACTGCTTTCCCAGTGCTATAAAAGGACCAACAGAGAAGGAAAAGAGCAGAAATTTCAACTTTCAGGGAAAGCTGATTCATTTGCTAATGTATGTGCCCATCCAAAAATTGCTTATTTTTTCATAGACAGCTAAGTTAGATAGAAATTATTATGCAGTCAGAGAGGGATTGGGTCCTCTGAAGGAAGTCAGCACAGAAAAATAAAGACATTATATTGTATATTTAAAATGTCCCAATAGACTTAATGAATTAAAAAAATTATTAAAGACATCAGAACTGTGGCTAAAGGCAAATCTGAAGACAGCCAGTCCTCCATTCCCAGGCCTGTAAGAAAACAGCAACTTCAGGTTATACTGTGATTAGCACCACCTGACCCAGTGGGCCCAGACAGGCATCAGATGCATAGTTGGGTGACCAGAACATCTGGACTCATACTCCAATCTCTTTCCAAGCATTCTTTTAATCTTTCCATATACCCTTGCTATGTGACTCATTTCCCCATTGGATCAATATTAGCTAAGCAACTATGCTTATAACCCTATAGGTTGATTGTAGTTTGACCCGCACTGTACCCATGCTGTGATTTTGCTGTATAAATTACCTCTGACAAAGGGCCTCAGTGGCAACCCACTCACAACCCTTTCTAGAAATCCAGGAGCTCTTCTTCTTATTTCCAAATAAAACTCTCCTAACTTCCTCCTTTGGATCACAACTTTATCCCTCAATGTTGTGAGGCTACCAACTTGGCACATTTGACATCTAATAGGTTGGGAGTTTTATTTTTCCTATATCATTTTCATAGAAAATAAACTATTAAACATGATAGATGTGGTCCTTCCCTCATAGAGCAAAGTCTAGTTTAGAAAGACAAAGAAAATTATATTAGTGTGTGATCAAGCTTGTGGTACCATGGGAGTAAAGGCAGGGGTCAGGGTCCAAATTAGATTTGTGGGCCTGGGGAGCCAGTTCAAACATAACAGAGAGGATAAAGTCAGTCCTGGATCCTTAACCTGTTAGTAGTAAGAGCATGATTTGTGTTTTCTTCTGAGGCAGATAGTGTTATGATTTATATCCCAATGTCTCATGTATTCAGATGCAGAGCTTTTGAAAGGTAATTGGATCATGAGGACATTATCTTTATCAGTGGATTAATCCAATGATGAGTTCATACTTGAATATGCTGTTAAGATGCAGGGACTGATTGGAGGTAGGTCTCTGGGGACATGACCTGCAAGGGTGTGTTCTTATCCTTAGCTCCTTCTTCTTCCTCTCTCTCTGCTTCCTGGCCACCATGGGATGAGCAGCTTTCTTCCATAATTCCTGTTACCATGCTATTCCTACCTTAGAGCCAGCTGACCATGGGCTGACCCCACTGAAACCATGAGCCAAATAAACCTCTCCTCCAAGTATTTTGTCTGAGTGATGGAAAAGTGACTAATACAAGCTAGTTTTGCTAAAAATCATGACTCTTCCCTTGGGCCTACAGATGCCCCCTAAGTAACTAAAAGTAGAACAAAACTTGATTTTCATTTTGTAAAATTCTGGATCAAATCCTTCTTAGTTCTACAGATAGGCATACTAGTCACTTAGGGAGTGTTTGTCTAAAAGATGGCAAAACAGGATTCATCAGCCCTAAATTTACCTCTCCTATTGCATTGCCCATCAAGACTGACCAGGATAAGACATCAAGACTGACCAGGATAAGAAAGTTACAGAGATATTCTATTACACTCATAGGTCTATACTGCCCCACACCAATAGTCACCTTGGATTCCTGCAGAGCCTCACAAGACAGGGACTATCCCGAGCAAGAGCACCTACCTCACGAGAAGTGAACTGTCCCTCAGATCATGAGACTTCCTTCAGAGCTCAGGACTGACATAATGATTGACTGAACCCTAGCTTACAACAACACCCCATAAAATGGATCTTGTTTTTCATTAATTAGTCAGTCTGATCCTCTTCATCAGATTGTGTTCCCTCCAGCTACTCAAGCTGAAGTCCTTTCCCTATTTTCTCTTTCTTCTTTTTGCATAGGGCCCAACTTGATATTTGCCAGCTCCTCAGGTTGAAGTCTTTTACTATTTTCTCTTACTTTTAAAAAGACTTTTGCCTATAAATTAATACTTTTGTTTTAGTTTTTTCATTTCCACTGTCTCTAGAGGAATGACTGACCCATCCTAGCCATTAACAAAGGAAAGGAGCAGGGGAACTGAGGCCCAAAGGATGTTGTGTGAGCCAGGGGAAGGAGCTAGAGAAGATGAATACAATCCAGGTGGAGGAAGGCATTGGCAGATGGGGGCCGAGCTTGCAGAGGTCCCAAGCTGAAAGCCTTAGAATTAAACAGTGCAGACAGCAAAGGGCCTGAAAGCGACTCCTCCATCCCTTCAGCTTTATTGGTGTGTAATTGACAACTAAAATTGTGCGTGTTTAACACATTCCCACTGGGTTGTACCACCAGTGATACTTGCATGACTGTCCCATCAGGCAGCTTGTACCACTCATTAAGACTGTCCCATGCCGTCTGATGGACAGTATGCATGAACCACAGGTGGTTCAGAGCCACGCAGCAGAGAGACATATGAATTACAGCTCTATAATGAACATGTTAAGGAATGCAATACGATAAATACACATCTTGTGAAATAATTACGAAGTTAGTTAACACAGCTACTGCTTCAACTTGTTAGTGTGTGTGTGTGTGTGTGTGTGTGTGTGTGTGTGTGTTCTATGGGAAGAACGATTGAGATCTCTTTTGGCAAAATTTCAAGTATACAATGCAATATTATGAACTAAAGGCTCTATGCTGTACATTAGCTCCCCAGAACTTATTGATCTTATTACTACCTTAAAGTTTAAAAAATTTTTTCAAGGACCATAGTGAAAAGGAAACCTGCCTACATAGTTTTCCAGGCTCACGGTAAAGGGAAAACTTAGGCTCTTTGCTCAGAAATTATGAGTTTCTTGACTTTGGCAGCATAGAATTAAACCAAGAAGAGGCCCCTCACAGCAAGACCTCTGTAACTGCACAGACCCCAGGCTCCTGAACCTGGGCCCAGAGAGGGAGCCCATGAAAGGGTTTAAGCAGGGGAGTCAGATTCTGATGAGGCCAATAGTTTGCTCTCTGACAATGTCCAGCAGAGCTACCTCAGATGTGGTGGGCAGAGTTAGACAGACAACTACACACACAAACAAGTCTGGGTTCTGTCACCACCCACCCTATCCAATCAGCTACCGAGCACATTCCTGCTTTTAGTAATCAGGGACTGGTAGAGCTATTTCAGCATAATTTCATGACAAGTGAGATCACCACTGTTCCTAGGAAAATGGGGAAAGGTTTTTTTTCCCAGAAAAGGTAAGCCATTAGAAATTCTTTGTTCAGTGAAAACCCAGACTGCACAGGAAGTACTACAAAGAGTCAACAACTGGGACCTCATCTTATTGAAAAGCTTTTGCACAACAAAAGAAATCAACAACAGAGTGAAAAGACAACCCACAGAGTGAGAAAAAATTTTAGCTACTTGTTCCTCAGACAAAGGACCAATATCTAAAACATAAAATAAATTGAAAAAAATCACTCCACCCAAATTTAAAGGCCCAATTCAAAAATGGGTATCTGAGATATATACACACATCTCAGATGAAGAAGTAGAAACAGCAAATAAGTACATGGAAAAATGTTCAACATCACTGGTCATTTGAGAGATGCAAATTAAAACAAGCTAAGATTCCATCTCACCCCAGAAAGAATGGCTATTATCAAGAAATCAACCAACAACAAATGCTGGTGGGGCTGTGGAGAGAAAGGTACCCTTTTCCACTGTTGGTGGGAGTGCAGACTGGTGCAAGCACTGTGGAAATCAGCATGGAGATTCCTCAAAAAACTGGGATTAGAAGTCCCATCTGACCTAGCTATTCCCCTTCTTGGTATCTTCCCAAAAGAATTAAAAACATCATACCACAGAAATATATGTACACCTATGTTTATAGTGACACAGTTTGTAATAGCTAAATCTTGGAAACAGCACAAATTCCCATCAACTGATGAATGGATGAAAAAGACATGGGTTTCTTTTATATATAATGTAATAATACCATTTAGCCATAAAGAAGAATAAACTTGAGACATTTCTAGATAATTGGGTGCACCTTGAGAACATACTCTTGAGTGAAATAAATTGAACATGTGTAAATATCACAGTGTCTCTCTGGTGTGAGAAACTGAAAGTGAAAATAAAGACCAAAAAGAATAAAAAATATTGTAAAATAGGAAGAAATTGTTTAGAATTATACAGAATGTGAGACACTTTGTGAATACTTAAACTGTTTTAAGCAAAAAAAAAAAAGGTATAGTATTATTAGGAAATGAGCTGGGAGATTAGCAAATGAAAATATATCCTTTTTAGACCATGATATACAGTATTATAACAATAACCATTGTTATTCTCTGCTCATTTTTGTTTTCATAGAATGGCTTTATATTTTCTTTATTAATATCTACTTGTGATCCCTCCACACCCAGCCCAGAGGAAGGGGCTTCTGAGCCACCGTCCCACCACTCCTGGCACAGAGGAAGGGGCTTCTGAGACACTGTCCCACCACTCCCAGCTCAGAGGAGGTGAGTCGTGCAAGGGCAAACAGCACCCAGCCCCACACTGGGCATCGAAATGAGAAGACACATAAACAAGTCTCAAAACCAGGCTTCTAGATCACCTACAGCAGTCCCAAAGGAAAATGAGATGGAACACTCTGATACTCAACCACCTGGACCCCCTGAATTGGCAAAAAAGAGGATCTGGAAAAAATGAAATCAGAAATAATTTCTCAGATAACAGCAGAGATTGTGCCTGTAGTGCAAAACATGATTAATAAATCTAGAGAGGAGCTCAGGAACATGATGGAATCCTAATATAAGAAACAAATGGAATACATAAAACAGATGCAAACAGATTTCCAGGAGATTAAAAACTCCACTAAAAGTCTACGCAGCAGAATGAGCCAATGTGAGGACAGAATTGCAGATATAGAAGATAAGATTGCAATTAGTGACCAGGAAAAGAAAACTTTCTATAAAATTGTAAGGGAATATGAGAAATCAATTCAGCAGCTGCAAAACGATGCAAAGAAGAATAACATAAGACAGATTGGAGTCGAAGAAGAAACAGGAGAGAGTGCAGATGACATACAAAAAACTGTTCACAGAAATAATGGCATAAAACATCCCAAGCAGAGGAAAAGAACTGGACATATAGATAAGTGAGGCATATAGGACTCCAAATAGCCTTGATCAAAAAAAAAATCTACACATAGGCATATAATTGTTAAGATTCCAGAAACTCAGCAGAAGTACACAGTTCTACAAGCAGTTAGAGAAAAGAAACAAATTGCATCCAAAGGAAAGCCCATCAGAATTACAGCAGACTTCTCAAGACAAACCCTCAAGGCAAGAAGAGTTTGGAGTGATGTATTCCAAGCCATAAAGGAAAACAGCCTCCAACACAAATTGATGTACACTGCAAAATTATCTTTCAAAATTGATGGAGAAATAAGATACTTTCATGACAAAGAGCACCTTAGGAACTTCATGAATACCAAACCAGAACTCCAAAACATTCTAGACAACATACTAGGAAAAGACAACAAGGATCACAACCCCAGGAAACACAGCACAGTGAAACCATCAGGTGCAACAAGAAATTAAATGTAAAGGGGGAGAACCCAACAAAAAGAATGAGTCATGACAATGATAAGTCAATACATTTCAGTTATAACCATCAATGTCAGTGGTCTCAACTCACCAATCAAAAGAAATAGACTGGCAGAATGGGTCAAGAAGCAAAATCCAACAATATGCTGCATACAAGAAACACACTTAATTCAAAAGGAAACTCATAGACTGAAAGTTAAAGGGTGGAAAACAATACTCCATGCAACAGGAACCTGAAAAAAAGCAGGAGTAGGTATCCTCTTTGCAGATCAACTAGATTTCAAGACAACACTGATTAAGAGAGACAAAGAAGGACACTATATCCTGGTAAAGGGAACAATCCAATAGGAAGAGATGACAATCATAAATATCTATGCACCAAACACTAGTGCACCCAACTATATAAAACAAATACTAATGGACATGAAAAGTCATATATGCACCAATACAATTGTAGTGGGGGACCTCAACACCCCACTGTCACAAATAGATAGATCAACTAGACTAAAAATAAGTAATGAAATACTAGAACTCAATTGAACTCTTGAACACATGAATTTTTCAGATGTTTACATAGTGTTCCACCCCACAAAATCAGAATACACATTCTTCTCAGCTGCACGTGGGTCATTCTCCAAAATAGACCACATACTCACACATAGAACATGTTTAAGTAAGTGCAAAGGAATTGAAGTTATCCCCTGTATATTATCAGACCATAGTGCAAAGAAATCAGAGATCCATAGCAAAAGAAACTGGAAAAATTTCATAAACACATGGAAATTGAACAACACACTTCTGAATAACCAATGGGTCACAGAGGAAATTAAAGAAGAAATCAGACAGTTCCTTCAATTAAATGACAATGCCAGTACAACATATTGGAATCTATGGGACACAGTGAAAGCAGTCTTATGAGGGAAATTCATAGCAGTGAATACACATATTAGGAAAACAGAACCAGCCCAATTAAACAACCTGACACTGAACCTCAAGCTTTTAGAAAAAGAAGAGCAGGACAAAGCCAAATCTCATACAACGGAGGAAATTATAAAGATCAGAGCAGAAATCAATGCAATGGAGACTAAGAGAACAATACAAAAAATCAGTGAAGCCAAAAGTTGATTCTTCAAAAGAATCAACAAAACTGACAAACCCTGAGCCAACCTTATCAGAAAAAGGAAAGAAAAGGCCCAAATCCATGCAATTAGGAATGAAAAGGGGAAAATTACAACAGACCCAACAGAAATCCAGAGGACTGTCAATGCCTACTTCCAGAACCTATATGCCAATAACATGGAAAACACAGAAGAAATGGACAGATTCCTAGATACATATGAATTACCAAAGTTGAATGAAGAAGACCTAAAAATTCTGAACAACCCAATAGCAACCAATGAAATTGAAAACGTAATTAAAAACTTATCAACTAAGAAAAGCCCGGGTCCTGATGGCTTCAATGCTGAATTCTACAAGACATTTAGAGAGGAACTGCTGCCACTACTGTTTAAACTCTTCAATGAAATTGAAAGGGAAGCAATACTCCCAAATTCATTCCTGGAAGCAAGCATCATTTTGAGCACCAAAGCAGAGAAAGACCTAACTGAAAAAGAGAACTACAGGCCAATCTCACTAATGAAGATAGGTGCAAAAATCCTTAATAAGATACTGGTAAATAGAATGCAGAGATCATCAAGAAGATCATACACCCTGATCAGGTGGGATGCATCCCAGGGATGCAGGGATGGTTCAACATACACAAATCAATCAATGTAATACACTATATCAATAGAGCCAAGGACAAAAACCATATGATTATATCCATAGATGCAGAAAAAGCATTTGACAAAATCCAACACCCATTCATGATAAAAACCCTACAAAAAATTGGAATAGATGGTCTCTACCTCGAACTGATAAAAGCCATCTATGAAAAATCAACAGTAAATATCATACTAAATGCTCAAAAACTGAAATCCTTCACACTAAAATCAGGAACAAGACAAGGATGTCCACTATCACCACTCTTGTTCAATATAGTTTTGGAAACATTAGCCATGGCAATTAGACAAGAGAAAAAAATAAAAGGAATAAAGATAGGAAATGAAGAAGTCAAACTGTCATTATTTGCAGGTGACATGATACTCTATATAGAAGACCCCAAGAACTCCACTAAAAGTCTTCTAGACTTAATAACCAAATTCAGTCAAGTAGCTGGATACAAGGTCAACACACAAAAATCAATAGCTTTCCTCTACACGAACAAAAGACTCACTGAGAGAGATATAGGGCAAATAATTCCTTTCACAATAGCATCCAAAAAACTGAAATACCTAGGAATTGCCTAAAGAAAGAAATCAAAGACCTCTTCTCTGCAAACTCTAGCACTCTGAAAAGAGAGACTGAAGATGATATCAGAAAAATGGACAGACATCCCCTGCTCCTGGGTAGGAAGGATTAATAGAGTGAAAATGGCCATACTTCCAAAACTGCTATATAGATTCAATGCACTTCCAACTGTATACTTTATGGACCTTGAGAAAACAATCCAAATATTCATTTGGAACAAGAAGAGACCCAGAATAGCAAAAGCAATTCTAGGTAACAGAGACATGGCAGGGGGTATCAAAACCCCCAATTTGAAACTATACTACAAAGCTACTGTGATAAAAACAGCATGGTACTGGCAAAGAAACAGACTTGAGGACCAGTGGAACAGATTAGAAGATGCAGAAACAACTCCAGACACCCTCAGCCATCTCATCTTCGATAAAGGAGACAAACACCTTCACCGGAGGAAAGATAGCTTCTTTAATAAATGGTGCTTGAAAAATTGGGCTTCAACTTGCCAAAGATTAAAACTAGACCTATATCTCTTGCCATGCACTAAACTAAAATCAAAATGGATTGAAGATCTAAATATTAAAATAGAAATGCTGAACTGGCTGGAACAAAGGCTGGGTAGAACTCTTGAAGACATTGGTGTAGGAAAAGATTTTATGAACAAAACCTCAGTTACCCATGAACTAGCAAAACCAATCAACAAGTGGGATCTCTTCTTATTAAAAAGCTTCTGCACATCAAGAGAAACCACCAGCAGTGTGAAGAGACAACCCACAATGTGGGAAAAAAAATCTTCACCTGCTTTTCCTCAGACAAAGTTCTACTACCTCAAATCTATAAAGAACTGAAAAAGATCAGACCACCCAAATTTAAAGACCCACCCAACACCTTGAAGGAAGCTCCCCCGCCACCATCCCAAGCTCCTAGGGCAGAGAAGGTGAGCAACGCAGGCACCAGAAGTACCCCCCACCACAGAAATAAGAGGACAGGGAAACAAGCCTCAAAAACAGACTTCTGGATCACCTACAGCAACCCCAAAGGGAAACAAGATGGAACAATCTGATACTCAACCACCTGGACTCTCTGAACTGGACACAAAAGAGGATCTGGGAAAAATGAAATCAGAAATAATTACTCAGATAACAGCAAAGATTATGCTCATGGTGCAAGACATGATTAATAAGTCTAGAGAGGACACAGATAAAACAAAATTGAGGATCTGAGGAACATGATGGAATGCCAACATAGGAAACAAATGGAATCCATAAAACAGATACAAACAGATTTCCAGGAGATTAAAAACTCTATCAAAGTTCTGCACAGCAGAATGAACCAATGTGAGGATAGAATTTCAGATATAGAGGAAAAGATTGCAATTAGTGAGGAGGAAAAGAAAAATTGCTTTAAAATTGTAAAGGAACAAGAGAAATCAATCCAGCAGCTGCTAGACGATGCAAAGAAGAATAGCATAAGACTGATTGGAGTCAATGAAGAAAGAGGAGAGAGTGCAGATGACATAAAAAAAATTGTTCACAGAAGTGATGGCAGAAAACTTCCCAAGCAGGGGAAAAGAACTTGACATACAGATAAGTGAGGCATATAGGACTCCAAATAGCCTTGATCAAAAAAATCTACACATAGGCATATAATAGTTAGGATTCCAGAAATCCAACAGAAGAACAAAATTCTACAAGCAGTGAGAGAAAAGAAACAAATCACATACAAAGGAAAGCCCATCAGAATCACAGCAGAGCTCTCAATCCAAACAAACCCTCAAAGCAAGAAGAGCTTGGAGTGATGTATTTCAGGCCCTAAAGGAAAACAGCCTCCAACCCAGATTGATGTACCCTGCAAAACTATCTTTCAAAATTGATGGAGAAATAAGATACTTTCATGATAAAGAGCACCTCAGGAACTTCATGAATATTAAACTGGCACTCTAAAAAATTTTAGACAATATCCTAGGAAAAGACAATGAGGATCACAACCCCAGGAAAACCAGCAGAATGAATCCACTGGGCGTGACATATTAAATGCAAAGGGGGAGAACCCAACAAAAAGAAAAAGTCATGACAAGGCTTTTAAAACTTTTAACTTCATCTCCCTAATGAGTGTATAATTCAGTCTTGTTATTGTACTGATTCATATTTTGCATACCTTTCCTTGTGCTGTACTGGCTATTTATCATCTTCTTATGTCTACTTTTTAATTGGGTTGTCTATTAATGAGCTCTAAGAATTCTTTATATATTCTGGTCATAGATTATATGCATTGTAAATATGGTCTGTTTAAGGACTACTTTTCATTTTAATGATGTCATTTAAAGTTCTAAATTTTGATGGAATCTCATTTATCAATTTTTTTCTTTTATACATCATGTCTTTTGTATCCTGGGTAGTTCTTGCCTACCCTGAATTCATAAACACTTTCCTTTATAATTTCTTCTTAAAGTTTTATAATTTTAGGCTTTCTTATTTAGGTTCATAGATCCCTTCAAGTTATTTTCATGCATGGAAAAAAAAGGGTTGAGGTTAATTTTTTATATACAGATACCAGGTGTTTTAGTGCCATTTGCTGAAAACACTATCTCTTCCTCGGCTCTTGAATTGAGTTTATATTCTATAAAATGCTAATGTTAAACAATCTTTCAAAACTCAGTGGACCATATATGTGTGGTTCTATTTCTAAATTCTCTGTTTTATTCAAATGATCTAGATGTGTTTCCTTACACCAACACTGCCTTGATTACTGTAGCTTTAGAAGAAGTCTTAAAATTAGATACAAAACGTCTTCCAACACTGTTTTTGTGGGGTTTTTTTAACTTTTCTAGGTCCTTTGTACTCCTACATAACTTTTAAATTTCAATATCCAATTCTTCATTTATACCAACTATACACAGACCTGAATTTTTATATATACCTTGTGTTTTCTAATCCTGCTAAATTCAAATACAAGTTTTAGGGGCTCCTAGAGATTTCTTAGTATTTTCTCTGTAGATGGTCATTTCATCTACATATAAAGATTTAGCTTCTGCCATGCCAATCCTATCCTAGTTGTGTCATTTTATTGCCAGACTATTTTGGTGGGGACTAGGTTTCAAAGTTTAATGGACAGATAAAGAGTAAGCATATCTGTCCTTGTTCCCCACCTTAAGGGGAAAGCTTTGTATCTTCTCCATTCATATAAGACGTTCTCGCCGGAAGTATGGAGTGCATGTCTTTAATCTGATGAGAAGTTTCTGTTCTACTTCTAGTCTCCTGATAGCTTTTACCATGAACAGCTGTGGAATTTAGTCCAATACTTTTTCTCCAACTAGTGACAGGATCATATGGCTTTTTCCTTTCCTCTGTTAAAATTCTGACTTTTGGGGGTGGATCTTCCAATGCTGAACCAACACTGCCATCCTTATAACAAAACCACTTTCTACATACTGCCAGATCTGACTTCATAGCTTGTTTTGTTAAACAAATTTCTATCTATGTTCATACTTTTTTCTTCTATTATCTTTATCCAGTTTTAAGATTAGCACAATGTTGAGTTTCTAAAATGAGGGAAGAAGTGTTCCTTCTTTTTTCTGCTTTAATTGTTTGATATAATTTATCAGTTAAAATGTTTATGAGCCTGCTGTTGTCATATAGGTAGGTTTTCAAGCTAGAAATATACTTTCTTTAATAGGTGCTAATCAAATTTTATATTTCCTCCAGAGTTAGTTTCATTAATTTGTCTTCCAAGGTACTTCTTAAAAATTGTCAAATTTATTTCAAAAATGATTTTTTGTAATATGCTTTCTATATCCTTTTAAATTCTGTAAAATCTGTGGTAATGTCCCCTAGATCTTGATATTGTAATTTTTGAAATGTGTCATTGATATTGTGTAATAGAAAGAAAAGGTCTAAAGGAGCAGGGGAAGTGGGAGGGGTAGGGGAAAGGAAAAAAGGAAAAAGAAAAAATATGAGAAAAGGAAAAAAATGGAAACAAAGTCTTTGCAAATAGGGAAGGGTGGAGGGGGTGAAGGGAGGGCAGGGGAAGGGGAAAAAAAATAAGAACCAAGATACTCATGTAATGGTACAAGATCCCAATGATGAATGTAACTGTATTTTATCCCTAAAATGTACCAATAAATTTAATGGGAAAAAATTTTTTAAAAATAAAATTTTTAACGTGAAGCAGAGTTTCACTAAATGGCTAAGTTGCCTAGGTTGAGCTCCAACTTGTAATCCTCCTGCCTTGGCCATCCAGAGTGTTGGAATTACAGGCATGAGGCACCATGCCAAGTATTTATTTATTGTTGTTGAAATTTATGTGCTAAATGACTTTTTAAAATTAAAAAAAAAAATTTAAAGACCCAATCTGAAAATGGGCATCTGAAATGAACAGACATTTCTCAGACAAAGAAGTAGAAATAGCAAATAAATACATGAAAAACTGTACAACATCACTGGTCATTCGAGAGATACTAATGAAAACAATGCTGAGATTCCACTTCACTCCAGAAAGAATGGCTGCTATCATGAAATCAACCAATAACAAATGCTGGCCTGGCTGTGGGGAAAGAGGAATCCTGCTCCACTGCTGCTGGAAATGTGGCCTGGTGCAAGCACTGTGGAAATCGTTATGGAGATACCTCAAAGAACTAGGACTGGAAGTTCCATTTCACCCAGCTATTCCTCTGCTGGGTATCTTCCTCAGAGAATTAAAAGAATCATACCACAGTGATATATGTTCACCCATGTTCATAGCAGGACAATTTGTAATAGCTAAAACTTGGAAAGAGCCCAAATGCCCATCAACTGGAGACTCAATAAAGAAAATGTGTTTTTTTTATGAAATGGAGTACCACTCAGCCATCAAAAATGAGAAATAAGAGACATTTATAGCTAAATGGATGCACATTGAGGAGATACTCTTAAGTGAAGTAAATAGGACACATATGTATAAGTACCAAATAGTTTCTCTAGTGTGAGAAACTGAAAGTGTAAATAAGGACCAAAAGGTATAATAGATAATGTGAAATAGGAAGAATCAGGGCAAAGGGGAAGGGGAAGGGGGGGGTAGGGGAAAGGAAAGAAGGGAATAGAATTAATATGAGAAAATGGAAAAATGGAAACCAAGTCTTTATAAATAGGAAGGGATGGAGGGGTTGAATGGAGGGCAGGGGAAGGGTGAAAAATAAGAACCAAGAGAGAATATGTAAAGGTGCAAATTTCCAACGTTGAATGTCATTACATTGTATACCTAAAATGTACCAATGTTTAGAATGAATAATCAATAATGCAAAATAGGAAGAAAAGGTCCAAAGGGGTAGGGGTAGTGGGAGGGGCAGGGGAAAGGAAAGAAGGGAAAGGAAAAATGCTGAGAAATGGAAAAAATGGAAATAAAGTCTTTGTAAATAGGGAAGGGTGGAGGGGGTGAAGGGAGGGCCAGGAATGGGGAAAAAATATGAACCAAGGTACATCATGTAAAGGTACAAGCTCCCAATGAGAAATGTAATTGTGTTGTATACCTACAATGTACCAATAAAAGAATTTTTTAAAAATATCTACATGTAACATATTAAAATAAAAAAGTTTTTTAAACAAATTCTTTGTTAGATGAAAGAAAAAGAGGGTATTACTAGAATATTACTAGAATTACTAGGTGTGTTGATGGTGCCCTAGATTCATACATACGAGGAATTAACATGAAAATCAGGGATAAGACACAAGTTCTTTTGCTCTCGGTATTTGAAATCAATATTTACCTTTCTCCCCAAATGTCCGGGTCTTCCAATGCTCCCTTTAGGTCTCACTAGCCCAGAAAATCCCTGAAAAACAAAAAAAGGGAGGCTGATGCAAAAGTTAATGATACAAGCCAGCATGGTGGCCTATGTATGTCATGCCAGCACTCTGGAAGGCTGAGGCTGGGCAACTCAGCAACTTAGTGAAACCCTGTCTCAAAATCAAGTATAAAAAAGGGCTGGGGATGTAGCTCCGTGTGAAGGTCCTGGGTTCCATCCCCAGTACCATTAATTAATTAATTAATTAATTAAAGTGTCACAGCAATTCTTAGAAAACCCATTGGAAATGTTTCACTTTTCTTCATCTCATTCCCAATAGCCCCTTGATGCCTCCTTAAGGAGAGAGCTTTAGCCACCCAGAGGAGTGACCTATCTGGCTGAGTTGGGTGACTCAGGCTCCAGTCCTAGCTAAAAGACCATGGGTCTGCACTTGCCTGGACATCACTAGTCTACATGGGGACTAGCTGTTGTGTCCAAATGTAGGGACTAGCTGTTGTATCCAAATGTAGTCCCTTGCTGTTGTATCCAAATGTGGGGAACTTGCTGCAATGCACCAATTCTATTAGAACAAAACACTGCTGCTGCCAGCTCTGCGCACAGCATTACAGACACATCCATGTCACCATGCAGGATACAGTTTAGTTTCCCAATGTAAAAGTGGGTGTAAGAGTCATCCACATACCCACTAGGAAGATAACAGCAAACCTAGGCATCCTCTGCCTTCTGAATTCTCACTGTCTGAGTAAAACACTGAATAGATTCAGAAAATGTTTCCTACAAATTCCTCACCATCCCAACTCCCATTACTTACTTGGGAAACAGATTCAGATGATGACCTCAAGAGGCAGACTTAGGGATCAAACAGATTTGGGTGGCAAGGGGTCTTTGCACAGTCAGTCTCATGTGTACAGACACAATGGAGATACACAGGCAGGGCACAAGTAATTTTTACAAGTTACAAAGTAGAATAATGTCTCAGGTTTCAGAGGACATGCTCATGAATTGGCATATGTGTTTTTTTCCAAACTTTCTTTAAGTTGATGAAGTGAGTCTGTGCCTTTAGAGTAAAATCCCAGTGATGGAGAAAGGAGAAAGCTTCAGGCAGGAATAAGGACAATGAGCTGGGATAAAGATCTGACCCATAATAATCCAGAAAAGAATTATTTCTGTGTCAATGATATCAAATAAATTATATTTGAATGTGCTTCACAATGAGGGGAAAATAAAAATTGTGAGCCCTTGACCCTAATGTCCCTGTGTCACTCACCTGAGGTCCTCCGTGCCCCTGGCCTCCTTTTTCTCCTTTCCTGCCAGGATTTCCACTCAACCCCTTATATGGTAATGAAGGGAATATAAGGAAATGAGATCAATGAAACTTCCTTTTTTGGTTAGTGCTTTCATCTCCCCCACCCCCAGAAGAAAAGCAATGACCCAAACCTGCGTGCAGCTTATAACTTTGAAATTTGCTTGCATTAGTTCAGTAATTAAGGGCAGGGGCAGACTCAGTGGTATAGACATTACTAAGAAATTCCATGCCTGGGCATAAGACTCTCATCCTTCTCCAAAGGAAAGAAATAAAAATAGACCAAAGAGGAAAAATAAAACCCATAGAAAAAGCAAGATACAGACAACAGTCAAATGGATTCCTTAGAAAGATGGTTACTTGGGTCAAAGTGCTTATGAATGCATAAAATAGAGAGCAAAGTTGTTTTAAGATAGCACCAAAGGACATCTTAGCAGCAAACTCCTGCCAGAAGAATCAAAGTGCATTTTCCTACCATGTTTACCTTGAAATATGTACATGGTTCTCATGTAGCTCTTTTACATTCTAGCAGAGAAAACTCAAGAGAGTATTCCTCACAACCAAAGCACCAGCTGTGAAATCACTGCTGCCCCCCCCCAGGAGCTACTAAGACTTTATTGATGGCCCAGGTGTCTATAGGATCCTGGAGTTACCCCACTCCTGCCCACCAAAAATTGTGACTAGACCTACATTGTTCTATGGTTGTTTAATTCAGAAAACATGGGAGCTTGCACTTCATTCAAGAACCCAGAACCACTAAAGAGAATCTCAAATTCCAGTTTAGTACTAATGATCTAGAATATTCTAGAAGAAAAATGAGTTCCCAGGAAACTCTTAGAATAGATACATCTACACAGATCCCAGATATATAGTGTGGGCTCCATAAAGTAACTAAATACCTATGTATAATAAAGTCATTGTCTAGGAGTGACCACATCTTCTCTCTGACATAGAAGAGAGCAGGGGAGTTGCTCTAACTTCTGGTGCCCTATCACTAATGATGTGACCATGAAAAAAATTCAAAGGGCTTACATAAAACTCTATAAACAATATTACAAAAAATGATGTTCCCTGTGATTTTAGTGTTAGGTACACTGAATAATAGTTTCCAGCTCTTAACGAACTTTCCTTTGTGGGAGTCTATGTGCAGGACCTCAGTTATAGCAAACCAATTTCTTGGTGCTAATGTTAATTACTAATATAATATTATGATATGATATCATTCATTATTACTGACATCTAGATGCAATGCCAGGTGATCACAAGAGCACACCTTTCCTCTGGAAAGGCATATTAGTGAACTGTAAATGTTGGTGCAGTTTGATGGAACAAAATCACACCCTTCCTCCTAATGAGAAATGCAGAATATGGTATGGGTGTGCAGATTAATAATCTCTCCTTTATTGATTTTTATTCAAAGCTACTAGCCTTCTTCCCGTCAGAATAATGTCACATTATTTACCATTATTTAGGAAGTAATCTAACACACCTGTGGGCCTTGTAATTCTTCAGTTCCCTGTGTACCATGAGGTCCAGGATTTCCTGGTTCCCCCTGAGGAATAAGAGTTTTAGTGTTAAGATTTTCTTCATAGTTTACACATAGCTCCTCTCTTTGTAGTACTTACAGAGGACTTAGATACTACTTTGCCTGACTCATGGCTCAATCCCTACTTTGCCTAGGATTTTATTCTTTCACACTGTCTAAATCAAAGGAATGGACACAAACTTGTTTCTTAACCTCAGAAAAATTTCACTTTCTTGCATATTGATTCCCCATGCACAGGAAAGTCAGTCAAATGCAGGACATTCAACTCCACTCATTTGTTCATCCACAGTGTATCTGCCTTAGGTCAGACACCCTCCTGAATTGATGGTGGCTTTATTTCCCACCAGTCAGTGAGGATCACATCCAGTGATGGACACTTCCTATAACATCCCTGACAAAAGTTCCCAGCACCATCCACACAGAAATCTCCTTGGTCCTCCCTGTCACAGAAATGAAGATCACTTACCAAGGCCCCTTGGGGCCCTCTGGGGCCTTCCATTCCCTGGAAGAGAAAGGGCAAAGTGTCAGTGCATTTAGATGGAGGGCTCCCTAAGGTAAGCCAGCCTCTTTCATTCCCTGATTGACACAAATAATAAGCAGCTCACAGAAAGGGTCGCCTTCAGGCACTTCATAAACAAGTTTTAACTTTGGGTGCTTAATTTCAGCCTAACATTTGGAGATTGATTGCAAACCAATCTAAAAGTCATTACAGACCCAACTCCAGTCTGACAACCCCTAAAAATCACCCAGGAGGCTGTTTGGAGAAACAAATTATGCTGAAGAAACTGTCTTCTAAAGTAAATTCAGGAAGCACTGTCTGCTAAGTAGAGGCTTCCCACAGGAGGACAACAGCTGCACATCCTTCTCTCTGCCCTGGACTCCTGATTGTGTCTTGGGCTCAAGGGAAATTTCTAGATACAGCGATACACATGGGCTCGTGGAGCTTGTCCCCGTGGAATTCTACAGGGAGGAAATGGCTGGTGATTTGCTCCACTGTGCAGTGATCCAACACTACCACTGGGTTCATCAAGGACGAGCCAGACTGATCCTGCAAGACCTCACCTGTCTATGCCCAACCACAAGCCAGTTCCTGTTGCCACTCAGGACTTCTATCTGGGGCCATTTTTATCACACCCTCTCTTTCTAGAGGGCAGCCAACTGAGATGACCATTCAGGCCCCACATCCTCACTTCTTTTCCCTAAACTACAGCAACAAGATCTGTACCCTCATACCTCTCCCTTCCCTTTGAGAAAGCTGTAACACATTCTGAACCACTGACTCACTGTGTGTTGTGATAAATTATGATTACTTTAGGTACAAAATAAATACTTAAAGCAATATATTCATCCATTTGTTGGACGAAAAATTATTTTCAGAACTGCTATTTTCTTTCAACTGTCCACCTTCTGAAATTCCTTAGAATAAACAAACTGACTGAACTGCATCTCCACAAGATGGTTAGACTTTCTCCATTGAGATTCAGCCCCTTGGTTCAAGGTGCATTTAAAATGCAAATCCTATTTGGGAGAAATTTCCCATAGAAACTTCTCCGCTGTTTATACTGGATATGATTAGTCAAGGCTCTTGACAAAAGAAAGTAGATAAGAAAATAGAAAGCAAAGGTTGGAGCTGCTATTTCCATGCTTTTACAATTCTATCTGTACTAAAAAGCACAGATAAAATAGTGTTTATTCTGTGTAACAGACAGTATTGCACAATGTTGGCCTGGTTAGAAACATAATCTGAAAAGTCAGGTACTCTTGCTCTTGCCCCTGCTCTTTAAGGCGTGAGTAGTACAGTAAACCTTACCCAAAGTGGTGGGCAGCCTAGACTCTGAAGTAACAGTCTGAATTCAAATCCTAGTTCCACCACTTATTAGCTACTGTGACCTTGGTGAGCATGTTGCCTAAGGTTCCTTGATTTTCTCATCTGTAAAATGAATATAAAACTAGCATCAACCTCACATGTATGTTATGGGGCTTGAATAAATTAATATATGAAAGTGATTTGATGAGGTTCTGGCACAAAACAGATACTATAGAAGAATAAATACCATTTGTTAGGATTCTTTATGCACAGTAGGCAAAAGACAAAGAGTTTCAATGCGGTTTCAATTGTGGTTTTTAATGTGTAGATCCATCATTTTGGCAACAGCTGGTACAGCAATTAATGTACACAAATTGAAATTCTGTCCCATAGGAGGTAATGTCTTGGGTAAAGTTGTATCTTTGGAATTTGTCTTCTAGCTTAGGTGCTCTGACCATCAGAAAAAATTCTATCCTTTGCTGGAAAGGTAAGGAAGGGGAGAGGAACAGTTAATGTTGCTTTATTTCAATGCTATATTGCTCGATTCAGAAGAAAAAAGGTTACGAAGGAGACCAGCAGGGAAGAGAGTAAAAGATGGGGGAAGGTGCTAAGAGCCTCCTGTCAGTGAGTGACTTGGAAGTCACTGACTAGTGTATCCAAAGTAATCCCTACCCCTCTCCTGGGGTCTCTTTTAAAAGTTCCCAATTAAAAAAATAAATAAATAAAAATTTTAAAACTTAAAAAAAATTAAGTTCCCAATTAATGTGTCAGTTTTAAAGCTATTTCAAGCTAAAAGTATTTTATCTTAAACCAACAAGACATATTTATCTTTAAAATTTATAACATTCAGTTCATCTTATTGCTCAATGGCCTCCTCTGTTGAGCATTTTAATTCTCACAAGTAGAGGAGAGGGCAAAGTCCCAAAAATGTTAGCAGAAACACTGGGAAGCTGTATCCATTGGACTGCAGACCCTTTTCCTTGAAACTTGGGATTCAAGACAAACAAAGGGAAGAGGGATCAGGACAGTATCTCTACTATCTATCCCAGAGAAAAAGCAGCTGCCCATGCCCTTCATTTGATAAGATTCCAAATTTGTCATAGAAAAGAAAGCCAAGAATCTTCGGTTCCTTCTTGGAAAACAACTCAGGGCCAAATCTAGGACTTTCTACATTATTCTCTTTTATTATGTTCCATCCATGAGCACATGTAGACCAGTTTCTAATGTCATAAATATCTCTAGCTTCAGGAGTCCACAAAGCAAAAAGTGATTTCTTAATGCTTTCGTAAAAATATGAAGAAATTCAATGTCCCCTAGGACTTTGAGATGGCCAGTGTTTTGGTCCATTTGGGAAGAATTTATCTGAGATTCTTCTTCCCGTTGGCAACATGTAAAGTGAAAGACTATATGGTGCTTACCTGGTTCATAATATTCTTATATAGCTCATAGATGCTAAGCTACTAGAGGAGGGTATTTATGCTATGCTCATTGATTATCTTCAAAGACATTCAAAAGCATCTGGAAGGTGGACAGGGAAAGGCAGACTGTATCCCAGTGGTTCCCAACCAAGGGTGATTTTTTTTCCTCCACTCCCATCCCCACAGATATTTGCCAATATCTGAAGACATTTTTGGATGTCACAAATGGGCAGGGAGGGAGTGTGATGCTACTGACATCCAGTGGGAAGAGATTAGGAATGCAGCTAAATATCCTGCAAGACACAAAATAGTACTATCTGGCTGAAAATGTCAACAATGACAAGACTTAGAAACCCTGCAGATGTATCAGCCCTGGACCAGCTACCTCTGCAACAACAGAGAATCTGAATGCTTCTGCATTCATCTTTAAGTGATAGAGAGGGCAACCAAATAGCTGTAGTGGCACTTACCCTTCTTCCTCTGGAGCTAGGACTGCCCCATGCCCCTTTCTGTCCAGTGCTACCCTAGAAACAAAAAAGTTCCCCCAAGATCATAAGATAAAAGATTCTAAGTAAATTATAAAAGCATCAGCATGAAACATAAAAGTGCCATGCTTCAATTATTCTTCATATTAGCACTTTGGCTGGACAATCATCAAAGAAAACAGGGCAATGCAACATGCACTGTTTCCAAAACAATATCACTTCAAGAAAAGATTTTTCTCATAGAAGTGTAGCCTACTGCAGACATAACTTATTTTAAGATATTAAGTCTTTCTTAAACATAGACTTGAACGTGCTTGTTCAATTACAGAGGGTTCTATATTTCACTAAATTTACTTAGTCAATAATGAAATTAATCAACCCATATAGGTAAAGTAGATATGATTACTTGTCTTCCTTGTTCTCCTTTGGAGCCCTTTTGTCCATTGATGTTACTGTTTTGTCCTGGATTACCCTAGAAGAAGATTTTTAAAGCATTTTAGAATCAAGAAATATGAGTTTCTTTTGCAAAATGATACAATGTTCAAGTACCAAGCTAATTTAGGTTATGGGATAAAAAGTGTGAGAAATTTCTCCAATTTGAAACTCAGGATTTTTGAAAAAGTTAAAGCAACATTTCATCCAGTTTGAAGATTTAGTGATTAATGAAGATTTATAAGAGTACTTGCTACATAGTAACTTTCCCTAGAAAGGCAGCTCCACTGATGCAATAGTCCAAACATCATTAGGCCATTCCCTCACAAGCACAAATTTTTTATAATTTAGTCAACAAATAGGGAACCTCCATGTTTTAAAAATTATAAGCCCAGGCTGGAGATTTAGCTCAGTGATTCCGCTGCCTGCCTTACAAGCACAAGGTCCCGAGTTTGATCCCCAGTACCAAAAAAAAAAAAAAAATCAGAAGTCCAACAAACAAAATTATGGAAAATTTTCCCCAAAGAAACTTGAAAGTCTCAACATGCCTTAAAGATTCATAAGATGGAACGTTAATACCCAGTTCTCAACCACACAGACAGAAATTTTTCCCAAAGAAGTCTCAGCTAACACCTACCACCCCACTCCCAAGGCGAGCATTTGCTTACAGGTTAGTGGGAGGCACAAAAGGAAAGGAGCTAGAAATGGAAGAGCAATTTTATGATTCGGAGCCAAGTGAACAATGGTAACTTACAGGATCCCCTGGGAAGCCCTTTTCTCCATCTCCCCCAGGGGGACCTCTGGAACTTGGGCTGCCCTGAAAAAAATAAAATAAGCTTCTGTGTTAGCCTGTAAGAGGCTTTTATAATGGTGTTTAATGCCAAGTGGTGTGTGTGTGGGTGTGGGTGTACACATATGCGCATTTGTGCAGGCCAGAAAATAATCAGATAAAATGCTGCACATTCTTCTTTCACAGACAGATTCCCTTAGACTTCCCAGGTCAATTTTAAGCCCATGGTCAAGATATCAGTTGTGAGGATGAGAAACTGGAAAGCGTCTCTGGTCTAGCATAGAGTAGTCCACTAGGACTTTCTGCAGTGATTAAAATGCTCTATATCTGCATTGTCCATTAAGGGAGCTACAAAAGCCATAACGTGGCTACTGACCACTTAAAATGTGGCTAATGCAACAGAAGACTGGAATTCTGTACTTTAAGTAATTTAAATTTAAATAATCACATGTGCCTAGGGGCTACTGTATGGAACATCTTCACCAGTCTAATAATTTCTGATGTCTATAATTAAATTTCTACCAGAAACTCCCATAGGGATGTTCCATAGTGACCTCAATCCAACTGTTTCCAACTAACCCTAACCCAAGCCAGGACCCTGAGGGGGAATTTTGACTGACTCTCCATTTCCCACTTGTCCCATTAGCTAGAGCTTATGGCCCACAGCCAGGGGTGGGTTGAGCCATGAGAGCCTTTTAGGGTGTAAAATGCAAGGAGACACTCACTTTGCATGACCCTGAGAGCAAGTGCCTCTGTGGTACCCCAGGTGTCCCATGTTCCCCAGTTTGGCAAGGCCCTTACTATGTCTCATGCCTAGTCTCACTGCTGTTGCTCCACTGGAAAGCTTCATCTTTCCTTGCCTCGATCACTACAGCTCTCATCCTTTCTTGTATCTATGTCATCTCTAACACTCCCCATACTACAGCCAAATAATCTTTATAAAATGCAAATTTCATTATTAAATCTGTCAAAGCTTTCATGGCCTGATGGATAAAAGCCAAACTCCTCCCTGTGGCCCCTACTACTGCTCTGATCTCTTCTACCAGCTCTTGAACCTCATCTCCCTCTCCTTGTACTTCTATTCTCATTCCAGCAGAAGAACTTGCTGTGGCTCCAGAGCCTCGTGTCTGCTGCCAGGTTCCCTCTGTCTGCAATGCCCTCTCTCTACATCTTTGCTCTGTTAATTGCTGTTCACCTTCAGTTCAAGGATCATTCTCCCCAAGAAGACTCTCTGGACACTTTCCTCCCCCAGGCTGAGATAGCTGCCTCTCTCTGGACCCTCTTGTAGTCTTCTAGTCTACTGATGTGTCTGTCTCCCCAGCTACACTGTGGGAACTTTGAGAACAAGAACTGATCCTTTATCTCTGATCCCTTATCACATAACTCAGAGTTTATCACACAACAGATGCTCAAGAATATAAATCAATCAATCAATCAGAATGTAAACATAGAGCTTCTTGGAATCAAGTAAGCATATATTAATGCATATTGAGAGGAATTTAAAATAAAAAAGTTTCACTGTGATTAGCTACACCAAGACCATCCAAATTACTTTCTTTTGCTTTAATTTTTTTCTGATGCTATAAAGAGAACAAAGAGGCTAAAGCATTCATTAGCAGCTTCTGAAAAACATGATCATGGAAGGACCTTGTATGGTTTGAATTTTTCTAGTTGGAAATTCTTGAAAATTACAATTACTTACTTACCCTAAATAGGAACATAGCATCTATTCATCAGTAATAGATCTTAATTATGTGATTAAGTCAACTGTCAGCTTATCCTTGCTAGCCACTTACATTGTCTCTGTCATCAAATTCTCTTTCTTTGCTGAAGTGTTACCTGAGATCCTGGATCACCTTTTTCTCCTTTTTTCCCAGGAAATCCATGAAATCCCTAAAAGAAGATAAGAAAATTCCCAGTTAAAAAAATACAGTCAACCTCATGATGGACTTATAGCTTGAAAAAAAATGGCTCACCTCTTCCCCATCGATTCCATCAACCCCACCGTTGCCTGGTTCTCCCTGAGAGGTAACAGCCATCAGGTAAAGGGAGGTCTCTGTCGTATACTTACTGAGAAACTAATCGCAGTATAAAATCAAAATTGATGGAGAAGAAACTCCAATACCTTATATCCCTAAAATCCTTTGGCTCCCTGAAAAGATTAAATATCTATCATTAATGTATCAAGGACAGAGTGTTGATCTGCAGGCTGCGCTGCCTGCCTAGAGATTGACTGTGTGTCTCTTTAGTTGTTTCCGGCTATCCATCTGCAAAGGAGTTAGAGATGGGATTTAATTAATGCTCAAGACTCCTTGAGATTATTAAGAAGGAGAATTAGTATGCAGACAACAGAACTAATAGATATCACTGGAGAAAGAGAAGAGTTATGGCAGAGAAAACGGGGCGGGGGGGGGGAACCTGGAGGAGAAGGAGGAGAATGTTACAGGGAAATGAAAGTAATATTTCCAACAGAGCCTTCCTTACTTTTTGACCCTGCTGTCCTGAACATCCTGCAATCCCTCTGTCTCCTTGGGGTCCAGTTTCTCCTCTTCTTCCCTAAGACAAAGGATCCAAACATGTATTCAAAGAGAATCTTTTGTCAGAAGCTTCCAGAAGTTTGCTCTTAGAGTACTGAGCAACAAAGTACAGGAATCCCAAGCAAATCTTGTTCATTTAAATCTCTCTCCCCCTATATTATATATTTTCCTGGTCAGATTTCAGGGCTTCCTTACAGACCCAAGGTCACAAGTCAGAGCAGGACGAGCTTGGGCATCACTCCCTCATCGGTGCAGGCAGAAGTTCAGAGGTCATTTCACTTTTTAGCCACATTCCTAAGTACTGCAGTAATCCCTGTGTTGGTTCTGACATCTTGCTCAGGGCACTAATGCTGTGTTGGAAAAATCAGCACTGCTGCCCTACAGAACCAAGTCTGTGCCAGGGGCCTGGAGCTGAGAAGAGACAGCTGATGGAGCAAGAGCACAAAGGCAGCAGTGGTAGTCCTGATGGGGAGGGACACCAGATAAGAAATCCCAAAGTCAGATCACCCACTGTGATGTCCTCAGGGTCAGTGATGTGTGTGACTCCCACCACCCTTGGTTCTCCAAGGAAATACTTAAATACAGGTAAGTGCTAGAGTAAAATGAATCTCTAGAGAAAAAAAGATGTGCTCCTTAAGAACAGAGACCCCAGTTGTCTCTGTTACCACCATGTCGCAAGTTTGTTCTGGCTCAAGTCTGGGTGCATAACAGATGCTCAGTGTGCAGTTTGCAGGGTGAATAAGTCATGCTGCAATTAGCAGTGTGCTTGGTTTTTTCCTTTCTGATGAGAAAGATAAGTGATTTTCCTTTTCTTTGTTTTGCTTTCTTTATTCTGAAGGTTGTTTTCTGTCTTGCCCAGGGCCACAACTTGCTATGGGTACCTAAGCCCTACAACTTCCAATTGCCTGGACTTTCAGCCAGCTGTGGGCCCTCAGCCAGGCAGATAGGTAACATTATTCTCAGCACCCAAAGTGCTCTCACACTGGTTTGATGGTCTCCAAGACCCCTTTGAGAGTACCAGGTAAGTGACTTTTGCAAACGAGGTCAGCCTTAGGGTCCTAGAGGAATTTATAAGCATTTACAGAGGAAGAAATGAAGGTCAAGAAGTATCTTGTTCAAGATCTCATATCTAGGTCAACACTTGGCAGTCTGATTTCAGAGTCTTGCCTTTATACTTGATAAACTTGCTGCCCAGATGAGGAGCTTCCCTTGATTCCACAGAATGGAGTTCTAGTCAAGAATCTTCTTGAAGTTTTCCCATCCCAAATGGAGCCATACAAATGCTTTCAATTCCTCCAGATTCTACTCATAATTTGGTTGATGAACCAAGGGCAAGTTCTGGTTTTAGGATCAAGGATTGAGATCCACAAACCTCTGGGTTGTAACTTGCGGTCATGAAGCCACACCCAGGGGATGCCTTGCCCATTAGAAGGATGGATGCTCCAGCTTTGGCCCATGCCCTTCTGCTAAGTACTGGGTTTCAGTTCAAAGACGGCTTCCTAACAGGTAACCTGCTGTATCCTGCTTAGGGTAGAGAGGAGGATGCCCAGCTTCCCAGGCCTGACGCACACATGCCAGGCCATGTATATGAACCAGTGCTCCTGACCCAACTTGGATTTACTGAGTGCCTCATGATTCAGACAAGAAAAAAGGAAAAGAGAAGAAATGCCTTTCCCTAAAACACTATTAAAAATAAACATATAAACAGAACTCCATTTACCACTTCTGTATGAACATAAAGCTTTTCCCAAAAAAGAAAATCAGAAAGTATAGGTAGGGGGAGAAGGAGTCACAAAACTTACAGGGTCTCCGTCTTCTCCTCTGTGTTCTCTGCTGTCTTTGTGACCTGAAGAGCCCTGGAAGGAAAGAGAAAAGTGTGTGTTAGCTGTCCCCTCATCAATTCAAATTCAGGAAGTACTGAGGCATTCTATACAACCCCCTCCCTTCAGCGTGCTTGCATTTTTGCAGATCTGGCTGGGACTTTAGGAAGTCTGGCAGCATCAAAAGCTGGTTTTTGTTCTTGCACTCATCTCTTAAGGCCCTCTGCAGAAGATGACCCTAACTCTTGGAAACTGCCTTGCAGGGTAGAGCCACTGGGCCACTCCTGTGTCCAAGGGTTTGCAAGGAGGATAGCTGTTGGGACTATAACTCTTTTAGCAGGAAAGTCAATCACAATTGCAAAGAGATCATTTTATTTTCCTCTGTTTTTTTTTTTTTTTGAGAGCTCAAGGAAGAACAAGTACAACAACAAGATGGTATATATTTAAATTGCTGTCATCTCTCCCTCTGCCACACATATTTTAACTGTTTTGTGGCAAAGTTTTATTTGAGGTCTGCTTTTTCCACCCTGCAGCACAGATCCCAACTGTCTACTCAGTGTAGCAGAGAGGCTGTGCTCCTGGAACATAATTCCACTGTTGAACTAACAGAGGAGATTTTAGTAAACAAAATATCACAACACAGTCCATTGTAAATTATCCTTCCACGTGATAGATGATGTAGAAATCATGAGCAAGTATTATAGTTTATTTTTTGAAAATAAAGTCCTTTTTATTGGGATATCAAAAATCCACTTGAAAAGTATATAAATGAATACAATATAAAAGTACATATTATTATAAAGTAAGTTCTACATAGTAATTTTACAGTTATTATATGTAAAATCTGTGTACTCATCAAGAATTAGAACATTGTCTCAGGCAGAGTACTCAGCACAATCACAATCTGCCTGATTCCTACCACCACTACCACCTCATCCACGGGACAGCACTCCTAAAGTTTATAACATTTCCTTAACTTCTTAAATCACGTCACCATGTAAGTATTCATTCCTACAAACTAAAGCTTAGTTGTGTCTGTTTTTAAGCTCTCTATAAATGGAATCCATATGTATTCTGTGTTTTGCTTTTTTAGGCCATTACTGTGTTGGTGAAAGGTATTCGTGCTTTTGTGTATAGCTGTAGTTAATTCATTTGCATTTAAATAGAATATTTCATTGAAAATCGTATGATATATTTATTGACTCTATTGTTATACAGTTGATTTTTAAAGTTTGTTGTTTTAAAGGCCTGTAATGCTATGATTTTCTGCACTTCAATCTATGTCATTGCTGATGGAGCACAACTGTCTCCACTATTCCTAACACCTTTCCAGCTGTCTACAGCAAATATAAAAGTGTAAATTGTAAAACCAAAAAGCAATACCACTAAGGGTACCTGAGAGAAAGAGGATTATTCTTAATGGCAGTATCAAAAATGAGCCCTTCTGAATTGACTCCTAACCATAAAAGTCATGTGAAATGCCCAGAGTAGCTACATTAGTATGGAGTAAAGATTGCAAATTCAACTACTCAGTCTCAGTCCTACCCATTCTGGAACAAGGCACACTAGAGAAAACAGTATTACAACACAATAGCACCTTGAGACCTTGTAGTCCTTGGGTTCCATGAGGTCCCAGATCCCCCGAGCATTTGCAAAATGTACAGCAGCAAGTCCTCTCTGCAATGTTTCCCTGAAAAAAGCAAAGCTGAGTGAGCAACAACTGTCAGGAATTTTATTACGTGAGAATCATATTCATACAAATTATAATCTACCACCTACAAGCCCATCTTTTGTCTTTGGATAAGAGGCTGCAAGGAACAAGAGGTGCTTTTTTACTTAAAATGGCAAAGAAGGTAGCAGACTAAAACTGTATGAACAACATCCCCTTTCCAAAAGAAGTGACCTTTATTATAGAAAAGACACCAAGCACATAAATGGCCACACAACAAGTTTGCCTGAGACGTTTTGGTCCTAGTTAACAATCTCCTAAACGGGAACTTCTGTAGCATAAACCATTGGAAGTTTTCTAATTAGACTAGGGACTGGCTTGTCTTTAGTTCCCTATGTATTCATTTAGTGAGATGACAAAAAATTAAGGGATATGCAAAAAAACAAAATATGATGTTCTGGTCTTTCATTTTTTATATGCTATGACCATGAACTTAATTCAGTGGAACAAACAAAGGCAGTGTTTGGAAATACCAAGAGTCCAATTTAGTCCTCATGGCATTTGGAATAACTGGATTTTTAAAAAACTCACCAGGTATTGTGACAACATGCTGCCTAGCTCTGTCATCCCAATGGTCAAGTGAGTCCTATAATCAAATCTTTTTCCAAATTCAAAACTGGAAAACTCATCACGAGCAGCTGTGTTGAGAGCTACCACCAGCAGAGCATCAAGTCCTATTTAGCAAAAATAACAGGTACAAAACTCAAGGGTTTGTACCGGAAAAAGATGTTTCATTTGGTGAACATTATTCAGAGAATCAGAAATAGAGAAAAACAAACATAAAAGAAAAATAGGACTCCCAGCATACAAAGAACCCAAAGCAGATTTGCCTACATTTGTGATTATGCATCAAGCCCTGGTCCTGTCTTTAGCAAGGAATCCCTTCAGAAAAAATTTTCAAGAATAATTATTTGCAAATCTATTGAAAAATACTAGCAGAAAACTGTGTTCAACATCTCATGACCAATTTTGATACATCTCTTACAATTTGGAAGTAACTTTTAAGAAGGCACAGTATTCATCTTCAGGAGGATTTTCCTGTATGTAAGTTAATCCTAGTTCTCTTAGAGAAAAAAATCCAAAAATTCATGTGAAACCAGAAGAGACCCAGAATAGCAAAAAGAATCCTGGGAAACAAGAGGAAAGTGGGAGGCATCACAATCTCCAACTTGAAATTATATTACAAAGCTACAATGAGAAAAACAGCATGGTATTGGCACAAGAACAGATATGTGGATCAATGGAACAGAACAGAGTATGCAAAAACAACCCCAAGTACATCCAAATATATGGTCTTTGACAAAATGGCAAAAGGCATATGCTGGAACAAAGACAGCTTTTAATAATGATGCTGGAAAAATTTGCCATCCACATGCAGAAGATTGAATCTAGACCCATATCTCTCACCATATACTAAACTAAAATCAAAATGGATCAAAGGAATAAATGTTAAAACAGAAACATTGAATCTGCTGGAAGATAAAATAAGTAAAACTCTTGAAGTCATAGGTGTACTCAAGGACTTTCTGAACAGAACCCTGGTTACACAGTAAATAGTACTGAGAATTAACAAATGGGATTATATCAAATTTAAAAATTTCTGAAAAGCAAACAAAACAACTAACAGAGTGAAAAGACAAGCTACAGAGTAGGAGAAAATTTTACCAGCTATTTCTCAGACAGAGGACTAATATCTAGAATAAAGAAAGAACTCAAAAAATTAGACCCCCAAAATAAAAGACCTAATTAGAAAATGGGCAAGTGAAATGAATATATGCTTCACAAAATAAAATGCATAAATGGCCAATAAATACATGAAGAAATGCTCAACATTATTGGCCATTAAAGAAATGCAAATTAAAACAATGTTGAGATTCTGTCTTACCCCAGAAAGAATGGCCATCCAAAAGAAATCAAATAATGACAAAGGCTGGCATGATCCAGGGAAAAAGAAATCCTTCTACATTGTTGTGGGAATGTAACCTAGTACAACCACTGTGAAATTAGTATGGAGATTCCTCAAAAAACTAAAACTAGAAATTCCATTTGACCCAGGTATCTTCCCAAAAGAGTCAAAGACATCATTAGACATCATATGCATACACATGTTAATAGTAGCACAATTCACAATATCTGAAACTTGGAAGCAGCCTATATGTCCATCAACAGATGAAAAGTATGGTATTTATAAAGAAAGTATGGTATTTATACCCAATGTAACACTACTCTGCCATAAAGAAAGATAAACTTGAGTCATTTCTGGGAAAATGGATGCACCTTGAGATCATAATGTTAAGTGAAGCAAATCAGACACACAAGCTTAAATATTACATTATTTCTCTTATATCAGAATCTCAAAGTATAAATAAAGAGCAAAACAAAAGGTAGATAATAGGAAGTAAGGAGACAGATCTTCCTCAAGGTGGAAGAGGATCGAGAGATAAAGGTAAGGGAGGAGGTGAGGAAGAGGGGATGAAAAAAAAGGAATTAAGATGTGTTATGTACATGTACTAACTCTGCCCAAGGAATTTAAACATTATGTGCTACAAATATGTGCTAATAAAAATTTTTTTAAAAAACAAATAAAACTTTTTTAAAAATCAGTTAATAATAATTCTCAAGTTATCCCTAATGCTAGACACTGCTAGGAGCCCAGGTCCTGCCATGCCAATTCTACCTTGGAGCCAGCCAACAGTGGGCTGTAAACATAACCTAAAATAAACCTCTCCTCCTTTAAGTCATGAGTATTGGATATTTTGTCCCAGCAATGAGAAATTGACTAAAACAGGAAGCATACTGTCACAGAGTTTATGGTCTGGTGATCAGATGAACAAATTGCCCTAAGACATGTAAGTGCTCCAAGAGGAAAGATCAGGGCACTACACAAGCCCTAAGAAGGAGCTCCTAACTCAGTCTTGGAGGTTATTGGACATTTCTTGGGAAAACTGATGCATAAGTTGATTCTAAAGGAAGAATGGAAATTGGTCAAGGGAAAGAAACAAAAATGAAAGATGGAGAAAAGAACTAGGGAGGGAGGCAGGTGGGAGGAGGACAGATTTCTAGACAAGAGTCTGGAGGAATGAGGCTGTGGAGTACTTTGGGGGAAGAAGGGGAAGTTGTGTACCTGAAAAACCAACTGTGAGGAGTGAGTTCAGGGAGTGGGGGCTGGAATCTGCAGAGCCTCATGGGCTATATTAAGGAAGCTGATGTATATCTCAAGAATAGTGCTTAATGGATTGAAACTGGAAAGATAACACAGGCAGAAATAAAGCAGGACACTTTGTGGCCTCTAGGTAAAGCCTGTGGAAGCTGAGTCCCAGAAGCCAGCTTGGGCTCTACCCAGGCCATATCTAACAACGTGTCCCATCTGACACCCAGTAGAGTCTCCCTTCACCGCATATTCCTCTCAACTTCTGCATTTAGCTTCCAGCTCAGTCCAAAGCTACAACATGGACAAGAGGTATAGAGGGCAGCATGCTTTTCCAGAAACACTTTCTTTCACATTCATAATCAGAAACAATAGAAGGTCAGAGTCCCTAGAAACAGAATTTGAGGGAGGAATTGGGGTATGTGTGGTTTATTGAGATAAAATTTAAAAAGTATCGGAGATCAGGGGAAGTTGTGAGCAAGGAAATATCTCAGGAAATCTTGGACCCAGCTTAATTCATGAGGAAATCTGGATTATAAATTGTACCAGAGTTGACCCACCTGAGACATGGGTGCTGGGCTTTTGTATCTCTTTATCGCTGATAGTCCCATCTACAAAGATGGGACATGGTATAACCCCACCCTTGTTCCAAGCATACCCACATGCATTTCAGGCTGAGAAAATCACAGGTATGAGCACTTGGCCACAGCATTTGCAGCATTTGGGGGACATCTGTGGAAATCAATCAAGGGGCTTTGGTCAAGGCACCAACAGCATCCCCTGCAGTGACCAAAGGATCCCAACATTTAGAACACCTGGGAAAAAATAGAGGCTTGTTCAGCATATTCCATATTTTGTTGTTTACATATTCAGTGCCATACCTGCTTCTCTCAGCCTGTCTGATTGATTTTCAAGCATTGTGATGCTTTCACCTTGGAGACCATCTGAAAAGATCAGCAGAATCTAGAGAAACAGGAAAGCAGAAAATGGGATGATGTAAGGGCAAGAGGAGGAAGGAAGATCGAGTGAAAGAATAAGGAATGGGAGAGTGAATGTGACAAGGATACGTGTCCCCGAGATGCAGATCTATCCTCAAATGTATCCCACAGTGACTCCAAGAACTGTACATTCAGATGGGTTGGGCCACTGACGGTGACTGGGAGCAAGCTGTCAAACACTGATCTCTGGTAGATTTGGAACTTGGCAGAGAACTCTCGATCACTGCTCACCTTAAAGGCCAAGCTCACCTGTGCCTCTGCACCTGCCCCACAGCTCACTCCCCTGATGGAAGTGATGTCCCGTAAGATGAATGGAAGGTACACTTCCAAGTGAGGGTGGCCATGGAACAAAGGCTGCCCCTGAAGGGGAGTAGAAATGTCAAACCCAATGACTACATCCACAAAGCAACCTGGAAACCAAGGGACACAAGGAAACAGATTAATGAGCAAGCAGGCATAAGAAAAGGCAAGCAGAAGGGGCAGGCAGGAAAGGCCGGGAAATAGAGAGCTGTTATGCCCAGAGCTGAGTCTAGAGCTTCCCTAGTGCCCTAAAGTGTTAAAAAAGGAAGCTACTGGCTTCTCTCTCAACATGTAACACAGGTGTTTTCCCTGGTCCATTTCAAATATTACAAGTTCCAGTAGCTATTTGAAATTCAAACC
Source organism: Heterocephalus glaber (assembly GCF_053883595.1). NCBI lineage: Eukaryota > Metazoa > Chordata > Mammalia > Rodentia > Bathyergidae > Heterocephalus > Heterocephalus glaber. The sequence continues at coordinate 6,283,093 of NW_028258324.1, read as the reverse complement.
ATAGTTTAGTCACATTCTTAGTGGCTGTGTGTATGCATTTTTTTTCTTCTTTTAAGGATGACATTCTGATTCATATAATCACAACACATGAAAGATTTGAACTGTTCTGCAGATCATTTAGTCTTCAGAGGTCACAAATCCAAATGGGTGTGGAGACTGGATGGACAATGTAGCTGAGTCAAGCAGTCAGGCGGTGAGAACAATGGCCTAACTGGATCTGTTTGTTGCTCAGCTCCAGCAGAGAATACCCAGGTGGGAAGTGGGTCCAATGTTCTCAAAAAGAAGCCTGAAATCTACATTCTCAAAATGTAAACTCTTAAGTTTGTTAATACTGATGATTAGGTTAGCAAATTGTCAGCTGTGGAAAGAAGCACACTGGATGTGCAAACTGCCCTTTGGTTACCTTTGATCCTATCTAGTTGTTCATTTTCCAGAGAGGGAACAACTATTCATGGAGGCTGTTGCTGCTGCTCCAGAATTAGAACTCTGGCTTTCTGCTCCCAGGCCCAGGGCTCTTTCTTCCTCTGTCAATTGCCTCCACTTGAGCACCCAAATGGGACATGAAAGATCTGGAGCACTTGCAAAGACTGACATATTTTGTGACAGAGCAGCTTCCTTTAGAACAACTGTAGAAACAGGAGCACTCTGAAGATTTCTGTGTGTTGTGAAAATTTCACAAAATGTGGAATACTTCCTGACATGCTGTCCTCCCAAATCCCAGACCCACAATGACAGAACCTGAATCCCCCATGGCTACTGTCAGCTGGAACTAAATTGTGACTTCATCGTTAATTGCTTTCTAGTTCACTGTCCTCACACCCAGCCCACTTGATTCACTCACAAGCCCACTTGGCCTTGATAGCTATTTATATTTATGCTTTCTGGATTTACAAATCTCAAAGAACAATTTAAATCTTTACTACATTTTGATGGAATGAATATCATCATTAAAAGAAAAAACTCACTGTACACAAACATATATATGTAGACACACACAACTCCCTTACAAGATGGTTTTTAAAAGTTAAAATGGTAAAATTTTCAATCAGGAAATGTTCATTTTATTTATGTCCTCCTGGATGCAGAGTATTGTACTAAGACTTGCAGAAATGGAGAGGGTAGAAATAGGACACTGAGATGCAGGTACTAAACTGAATATAAACACTGGATTGCAGAGAGGGGACAAGACTGACCAGAGGACACATGCCAGGCCCCTTCAGCCTCTGTATTCTCTCCTTTCTTTAAGGGAAGTTGGCTGATCCCAAACTTAATGGAAGCAGAGGAGAGGACTCTTCTCACTAAACATGCTTATAAATATATATTCTGCTGGAGCTGGTCCCTAAGACACCCCGAGAGAAATGGGAAGTCCCAAGTGAATAAAACAAAACAAAGAACACTTACTGGTTTTCCCACAGCTCTGGCAGATTTCATGAACCATTCTTTTTTTCACATCCATATTCCTTAATTTATTAAAGTCTTCCAAAGTGATTATTTTTTCAGAATTGCCTGATATTGGCAGAAGCTCTTCTTTATTAACATTGCCAATGCCCAAAATCAAGATACAAATTCCAAGGTCTTTTAGAGATTTTACTGCATCAATCACATTATAGGCAGGATTGCCAGATATGATAACCACCAGAATTTGAGGAACACCAGCATTTTTTTCCCACCAATGGATGGATCAAACATATGTCCCACATGTTTAAGGCCTAAGTGAATTTGTGGAAGTCCATTGGTCTTGGCAACAGTCTCAATTATTGACTTCCATTGGGTTTTAGTCAGAGAGTTTTTCAACTCTATAATTTCCTGGTAGCGGCTCCCATATTGAGCCATCCCAATTTTAATTTGAGACTGAATTTCAAAATTATCAATTAATTCTGACAAGAAAGTCATCATGGTAACAAATGCTGCATCAGATACTGAGTCAGAGCCATCACAAAGGAAAACCACATCAGCTTCTTGAAGGTCACAGGCTGCAACAGGAAAAAAGAATAAATTATTTTCCTCATGAATCAGTCTAAATTTTTTCTTTAATATTTAAATTGCTTTACATTAGTACCAAATTGAGAAAAGTTAACAGAAAAGAGAGTCCCTAATTGGCCCGCAAAGAGAAGAAAAAGTAGCAGAAAGGAGAATGATAATAGAGAATTTTCAAATTATAATTATTTGCATGATTTATTAGAAATGATACTGCAAGCTACTCAGAAAAAAGTGGGAAGTTTGAATAGACTGAATATATCATTAAAAGATAATTAATTGCACAGACTGGAAGTCTTTCCATACTCAGATTGGAACATTCACCCAAGTCAAGGTAACAGTACAACTGTAAAACTATTAGTACTCCTTTTAGTATTAGTGCTTCCGGTTGAATGTGTATTGAGTATTGCTAAGATGCTTTTAGAATGCAATGATGTAATTAATATATAGTTCCACTTTAGGAGGAATTATTTTACTTTTCTAGATATGGAAATGGAAATCAGAGGTTAGGTAACTTGCCTAAGAACACAAAACTCCTATGGAGTGGAGCTGATATCTGGATCTCCTGATCCTTTTCAACTTTAAATCCAGAACTTATTTTACTGCAGTGTTTTGTGTGTTTTTTGGTATTATAAGCTATAAATTAAAACTTCATGGGACAAGTGTTAGTGACTCATAAACAGGGCACAGAGCCATTTCCTGAAGTTCAGTGCTGGAAATGTCCTAAAACCAAGGGATGATGTTCTATTCTTAATTCCAACCAAATCAATGGCTGGGGTGGGAGCAGCACTAAAGTGATCACTAAACGTAACTGAGACCATGCCTACTGTCATACAACTCTTTGTAAAAGTAGTGTGGTAGACCCAGAGATGGACTGCCCAGACAGACCTCCAAAGAAGCCTCACTACAGACTTCTAGCAGACAATCCTTCCACTGTCAGTTTCTTCAGGTCTGCCTCACTACAGAGAAATCCACGGCCAAAAGCCAAGCCCTTCCTTGGGCACTCTACATCCAGGGATGAAGTGAGAAGAGGCTCTAATGCTGGACATTTCTCACAAGCAATGCTTGCTCTGGAGCTGTCTGCTAAGCTTAAAGCTTTGTTGAGCAGGCATCACTATTTTGACTTCTACCCATCTTGCCTTCCCCCCTTTATTTTACATGTGTGCATCCCCTAATAAGCATCTTGCGTTCCAAACCCCCATCTCAGCATCTAACTGCAAAATGAAAGCATAGGAGATGAGAATAAATCATCATCCATATTCCTCGAACAATAGTGGGGTCTTAGTAATATGCTAAAATTGGTGGTGACCCAGTGATAAACAAGAAACCACAGTCTTGTGGGAGACAAAGATAAGAAAAGAGCAAAATATATGTTAACACCAGGAGAAAAAGTTGAATGAGACACAGGGTCAGATTTCTAGCCAGGAAATGAACAATGACTGAATTTGACAGACAAATTAGATGTAGGCAAGTGAGACGGTGAGCTGCAATGTTCATGGCTGATAGAACGATATGTACAAAGATGTGAAATTTCAAAAAAATAAGGGAAAAGGAGGACAACGGATGAGGTTGGAGTGGTGGGCAGGGATTAGCTGGAGCTCAGAAGTTTGGAAATAACTCCCAAAATGAGATAAACACCCACAAACCTGTAGGCAGAGGAATGACAAAGTCTAGTGTGTATGAGAAAGATCACTCAGTGTTGAGATCAGACTGTGCAGTAATTGTGAGAAAAATTGTAATTGAAAGTGAAAATTTTTCTTTATATTTTTAGGGCCAAATAAATAATTTGTTCTTAGGTAAAGAAGATAACCCAACTTAATATCTGAAACCAAGAATATGAATCTATTCTTATTTAAGTAAGGCACAGCTTGGTGGTCAGGCATAATTTCATCCAGCAAAGAAAATTCTGACTGGGATCTGGGAGAAGGTTCTGTTTGGGGTTGGACTGGTTTCAAAGACGGAGGAGTAAGTTAGTGTTCATCTTAGAAACATGATTTGTGTTAGCCACAAAAACAGATTTTTTATATTGGTAGAGAGAAAGGGAGAAAGAAAGAAAAACGGAGAAGGGAGAGAAGGAGGAAGGGAGAAGAAAACAGAAAGAAAGTTAGTAGGTTGATTGAGCCATTTGGCAAGTTTGGAGGACTGGATCAATATACACATGGCAAGGATTCAGATCTTCCAAAGAGGCACAGAACCCCTCCATAGCTGACTTGTCAATCTTTACTGTTTTTGAGGTCAAGTGGATATTATGCCTGCAGCCTCCCCAGCTCGTCAGGAACTCATGAAATCAGCTGAATCTCCTCCTCACCCTGATCAGAGCAGCCAATCTGCATTACCTCACATCGCACTCCCTAGGCTCTCCCTCTGCATTAATGGTCCTTATGCAGAAGTGCACATCTTACACTTCTTATGAGTTATAGGGTACCTGCAATACCATTTAGAAAGCCTTGGATTTTAAAGACAAAAATCTGTTTCAACCATGCAACTCTCCACTTCAGTCTGGACTAAAACTGATGTCCAATGGCTGCACTGAGATCATGAGGCAAACAGAGCAGCATGAATAGCAGTTAAATGAGATAACACAATGATAACCCAAAAAGTGCTTCCTGTGGCCAGAAAAAGGCAATGGAGTAGCGTTCAGAGCAAGGACTGTGTTTGAAACAGTCTTGTATCACCTCTTCAATGCCTAAGGTGGTAGGAAGAGAACTTTGAGATCTTGATCACCTAACCCAATTTCTTTTAGATGAGAAAACTGGTTTCCTGAGTAGAGAAAGATTCAGCCCATGACATCCAAGTAACAGGCAGTCAAGATTTATGATTTATGATTTTATTTAAACTTTTATTACTACTCCCCCATAGAAACTAAAAATAACATCTTACCTGCTGCTGAATTGTTACACATTTGTTCTTGTAAGGGCAGGTAAATATCTTTCAGTTTGTCAAAATTATCCACATGAATAGTATTGTTTTTATGCCCTGCCATCATCTCCAGTTCATCTTGGTTGGCCTTCCCTACACCCACTGCAAAGATGGTGATGCCTTTGTCTCTTAATTGCAATGCTGTATCACTGAGCTCGCTTTGATCATGGGATTCCCCATCCGTGATGATGATCAGCATCTGTTTCACATTTTGCTTGATGCGGCTGCCATGTTCCTCTCTGAACAGGATGTTTGAGTATTTGAGAGCCTTGGCAGTGTAGGTATTTCCTCCAGTAGCCCTGTGTCTCCTCAGATTCTCAATGATTGCTGAACTGGTAGAGTATTTGTTAAGGTAGAAAAGACTCTCAGGATTGTCTGAGTATTTGAGAGCTCCAAACTGAACTCGGTACCTGCCAACATCTGCTTTCTTCACCAAATGGACAGTCAGGTTGACCATGCTTTCTTGTTGTTCTACACTGATGCTGCCTGAGTGATCCAGCACAAACACAGTGTCTAACTGTTCAATCCTTTTACAATCTGAAAAAAGAAAAAAGAAGGGGTCACAAATACTATGCAGGGCATCCTGCACAGATCACTGACAAGGAAGCAATCTGACCTTTGCCATGAACTTATCACGTGCCTGAAAGCCCCCCCTCACTTAATTCTTTGAGAAGACTCAAAGAGGGCAGCATGCCCAGAGCATGACTCCAAGGACATTGATGACCTCATTGGATGACCTCATCGGTGTGAAGCCACAATCGATGATCCTTATACCATACCATTCTCTTCCACTGCATCTCATTGGGAGAGCTAAGACCATTTGCTAAGCACACTTTCAACTGCAAGGCAATGTCAGAAGCTAGTTTAATGCCAACAGCAGGGTGAGAGACATACTAATATTTGCCTACCTGACCTTTTAAAGAGTTCAGGAGTTCATTGTATAAGTTGGGATTTTCATTCAACTCCCTCAGGCTCCAGCTGTATTCTGAGCCTCTGGTAGGCAAATTTTCCAGTGCATCTACCTCTCCACACTTACTTAGTTTTGCTCCTTCTGCTGGCTTCCTGAATTAGAATTCATTAAAGGGGTGTTCCCAAGCAGGGGGAGAGCTGAAACCCCCATCTCCTCCTCCCTAGTCCCAAACCCTGCTCCACATTAGAAGCCAAGCAACCACTCTAGTGTTAGGTCTTCAAACCCTCTTGTTTCCTTCCTGAAATAACTTAACCATATCCCTTCCAAAGGTTCATTTTCTCCACTTTCCACCTGCCAATATTACCTCCAATCTTTATATCTGGCAATGAAATTTCAAATTCTCAAGTCTCAGACACTGTGGATAGCTTACGCTATAACCATAAAAACCTGAGGCAATAATTACAGAGATGTGGTGACTAGTGATGACTTAATAATTATGAGTCTATCTAACAAATGAGTCAGCAGAGATTTCACCTTATAAGCCTCCACAAACATTACATTTATCAAATGAAATGGGAAGAAACTCGCAGATTTCCAAGTCCAACCTGTGGTCTTTGGGTACACCACTCTACACTACCAAGAGTTTTGGAATCAATGCTACTTTTAGAGGCGGAAAAAATTCCAATGAAGCTGTTACCAATAAGTCTTAGAACTCACCTAAAACTCATAGTTTACAATGAAATCTTATTTGTTAACTTTGTGAAAATTTCACACACACAATTTTGAAGAATTAAGTCCAACAGATGTCTTTATGTTGCCAGGTGAACAACACACAACAAATTTACTAATGTTATGGTTTGTTGTCTTAGCTATATCCAAAACAGATAATAGGACATAGTAGATTTTAAAGCATATGTGTTTTAGTCTATGTGTGAATTTATAGCAAGTTGTTATTCAAGAGGTGTTAAAATTGATAGGCTCAAACTGAAACTGTTCAATACAATTTGAAAAGCACTACCATTTGTGACATAAAAATGGTGACCCCAAGCAATCAGAAAAAATATCACAAATCCAAAATTTCCAAAAAGATAGAACATGAATAAACAAATATAAAATAGAAGTTAAGAAGAATATGGAATAATGAAAATTAACATATATATTTAAAATACAAAAAAAGTTTCAGTGGATCAGGTTGCTTAGGATATGAACTTAATTTAACTGAAAGGAAGATGAATTTGTGTTTCTAATCATTTACTGCTTAATAGCCAAGAAGCAATTCTAAGAAATCATTTGGAAATAAAAATTGGCTCTGGAAAATTCAGGTATCTGAGTATTAAAGAGTTGAAAGTTTTGTGTAAAATTCTGAGAACTTCTTGAAATATATTTGAAGTCACCAAAAGCAAGATTATTTAGTGTCAAACAGCTAACCTGGAATATTCTTGGAAGTCAAGAGCATTTTAACATAACGTAAGTAAGTCCAAAACTTAACACCAAAATCCAGGTAGAAGCCAAGCCCAGCATATAACACTCCTCATCCACTACATGTGATCAGCTGATCACATGCTTGAGTTCTGAAGGATGGCAGGGTCACTTAACATGCAGGGCACACACACGAAAGATGAGTTTATTTTCTATTGCTTTCAGAAGATTAAAGTTCTCAACATGGAAAATGAGGCTTCCGTCCCCACTGATCTCTTCCAGCTGAGTCGTGTTGGCACCAAACACCCCTACAGAGAAGATGATCACCCCACTATCCTGAAGAACAATTGCAGGAGCTCTCACATCATCCTGTGCTTCACCATCTGTGATGAGGATGAGAAACTTTCTGACCTGGGGACGAGCTCCCTTGAGGTGAGTAAAATATTGACTTACAAAAGTTAATGCACTTCCTGTCAAAGTGGTACTATCGATGGGAGACATTCTGTCTATTGCATCAGAAATTTCTTTGGTCGTAAAATATTTGTTAAGCTAGAACTCTTCCTTATTCTAATTACTGAACTGAACCACACCAGTTTAGTTTAGGTTTGCACCAATTTCAATCTTCATCAACAGATTTTTCATGAAGGTTTTCATTATCTCAAAATTTGCAGATCCTATACTTCCAGAACTATCCACCAGAAATACGATGTCAGCCTTCATGCCTTCACATCCTGTATGTTATTTTTAAAAAAATGGAAATGATTCTCATAATATGTTTTAGAAATAAAGCAGCAATGAGAAAATACTGAAGATAAACTTAAGCAATCAGTGTTTTCTTGAAATTTTTATTTGCACCTTTGGTTGAAATCTGATGACTAGAACAAGAATTAGAAATTCATTGAAGATCATTCAAGGTGGAGTGAGCCACACTGTGTCAACTTGGGTCAATTAAGCTTCTCTAACAAAAAAGACTCCAAACTATATACTACAGAATATCATTTCTTCCTTACAGAATAGCCCAGAGTGAGCCGTTCAGGTCTAATAGAGAGGCTGTTCCATTCTCAACATGCTGCTTCCTTGATAAGTCAAAGTTAGAGCTCCAGTTCTCATCACCTCCCAGTCATGAAAAGGGTGAAAAAAACCAAGAGCACCCACCATGATTAGTTTCAATGGGAAAGCCTGAAATGGGGCAGAATCATTGTTGCCCAAATCTCTTGGCCCAAACTTAGACACAGGGCTGTCTTTAATTTCAAGAAAGGCTGGAAAATAGAGCCCTTATCTGGGCAACTATTGCATAGCTGAAATATGATGAACATTTCAGAATGGGGAAATATAGCAGGGGACAAGACTCAGTCTCTGGCACTAGCAGAAATAAGGAGATAGGCCCTGAGAATACTAAGCCATGTGTAAAAGTCTTTATCCATGTCATACAGAAGAACATCTTCCACACTTCCCCAAGGTGGGGCTTTGCCAAGGCTGCACAGGGCTTTCAGGATGGCTGCAAGTATTTTAAAAAATCTGTGAGATGGAATCATACTAAATTTTACAGGATGGACTTGAACATGCAGTTCTCCTCCCAGAGTGCTAGCATTACAGGTATGTGTCATCATGCCCTGCTTTTGGGTCTTCTTTCAATCCTCATGGTGGATCTGAGTCATTAAAATAATTATCTTTTCATTTTTTCATATATGGCTGGTGCTAGATGTTTATTTTCAAGTACTATGAGATAGAATCCAGGAGCACTGAGAGGATATATACACACACATATAAGACCTTGATCGCCCACTGCTCCCAGCCCACAGGAAAGGGCTTTTGGGCCACCTTCTGTTCCGCCATGCCTGAACCAGAGAAAGGGGCTTCCAGGCCACCAACACTCCCACCGCTCCAGGCCCAGAGGTAGGGGCTTCTGAGACTCCGTCTCACTGCTCCTGGTCCAGAGGAAGGGGCTTCCCGGCCACCATCACTCCCCTGCTCCCAGCCCAGAGGAAAGGGCTTTTGGGCTCCCTTCTGTCCTGCCACTCCCAGTCCAGAGGAAGGGGCTTCCGGGCAACCATCCCTACCGCCACTCCTGGCCCCTGTGCCACCTTTCCCAGCTCAGAGGAGGTGAGCCATGCGGGCACCAACAGCACCTCCCTGCAACACCAGTCAAAATGAGAAAACACGTAAATAAGTCTCAAAACCAGGCTTTCAGATCACCCACAGAAACCCCAAACGGAAATGAGATGGAACACTCTGATACTCAACAACCTGGACTCTCTGAACTGGCAACAAAAGGGGATCTGGAAAAAATGAAATCAGAAATAATTTCTCAGATAACAGGAGAAATTGTGCCCCTAGTGCAAGACATGATTAATAAATCTAGAGAGGAGCTCAGGAACATGACGGAATCCCAACATAAGAAAAAAATGGAATCCATAAAACAGATGCAAATAGATTTCCAGGACATGAAAAACTCCACTGAAAGTCTACACAGCAGAATGAGCCAATGTGAGGAAATAATTTCAGATATAGAAGATAAGATTGCAATTAGTGACCAGGACAAGAAAAATTGCTTCAAAATTATAAGAGAACATGACAAATCAATCCAGCAGCTGCTAGATGACACAAAAAAGAATAATATAAGACTGATTGGGCTCGAAGAAGAAGCAGGAGAGAGTGCAGATGATATAAAAAAAATCTCTTCACAGAAGTAATGGCAGAAAACTTCCCCAGCAGGGGAAAAGAACTTGACATATAGATAAGTGAGGCATATAGGACTCCAAATAGCCTGGATCAACAAAAACCTACACATAGGCATATAATTGTTAAGATTCCAGAAACTCAACAGAAGAACAAACTTCTCCAAGCAGTCAGAGAAAAGAAACAAATCACATACAAAGGAAAGCCCATCAGAATCACAGCAGACTTCTCAACACAAACCATCAAAGCAAGAAGAGCTTGGAGTGACATATTCCAAGCCCTAAAAGAAAACAGCCTCCAACACAGATTGATGTACCCTGCAAAACTATCTTTCAAAATGGATGGAGAAATAAGATACTTTCATGACAAAGAGCACCTTAGGAACTTCATGAATACCAAACCAGCACTCCAAAAAATTTACACAATATCTTAGGAAGAGATGTTGAGGATCACATTCCCAGGAAACAAAGCAGAATGAACCCATCTGGCATGACAAGAAATTAAATGTAAAGGGGGAGAACCCAACAAAAAGAAAAAGTCATGGCAATGACAAGACAATATGTTTCAGTTATAACCATCTATGGTAATGGTCGCAACTCACCAATCAAAAGAAATAGACTGGCAGAATGGGTCAAGAAGAAAGATCCAACAATATGCAGCATACAAGAAACACAATTAATTCAAAAGGAAACTCATAGACTGAAAGTTAAAGGGTGGAAAACAATACTCTGTGCAACGGGAACCAAAAAAAAAGCAGGAGGAGCTAGCCTCTTGGCAGATCAAGTAGACTTCAAACCAACACCGATTAAGAGAGATGAAGAAGGACACTACATCTTTGTAAAGGGAAGAATCCAAGAGGAAGGGATGACAATCATAAATATCTATGCACCAAACACTAGTGCACCCAATTATATAAAACAAATACTAATGGACATGAAAAGTCATATATGCACTAATACAATTGTAGTGGGGGACCTCAACACCCCACTGTCACAAATAGATAGATCAACTAGACTAAAAATAAGTAATGAAATACTAGAACTCAATTGAACCCTTGAACAAATGAACTTAACAGATGTTTACAGAATGTTTCACCCCACAAAATCAGAATAGACATTCTTCTCAGCTACACATGGGCCATTCTCCAAAATAGACCATATACTCACACATAGAACATGTTTAAGTAAGTGCAAAGGAATTGAAGTTATCCCCTGTGTATTACCAGACCATAGTGCGATGAAATTGGAGATCCATAGCAAAAGAAACTGGAAAACTTTCATAAACACTTGGAAATTGAACAACACATTTCTGAATAACCAATGGGTCATAGCAAAAATTAAAGAAGAAATCAGACAGTTCCTTCAATTAAATGACAATGACAATACAACATATCGGAATCTATGGGACACAATGAAAGCAGTCTTACGAGGGAAATTCATAGCAGTGAATACACATATTAGGAAAACAGAACGAGCCCAATTAAACAACCTGATGCTGAACCTCAATCTTCTAGAAAAAGAAGAGCAGGACAACCCCAAAGCTCATACAAGGGAAAAAATTATAAAGATCAGAGGAGAAATCAATGCAATGGAGACTAAGAGAACGATACAAAAAATCAGTGAAGCCAAGAGTTGGTTCTTCAAAAGAATCAACAAATTTGACAAAGGCTTACCCAATCTTATCAGAAAAAGGAAAGAAAAGGCCCAAATCCATGCAATTAGGAATGAAAAGGGTGAAATGACAACAGACCCAGCAGAAATCCAGAGGATCATCAATACCTACTTCCAGAACCTATACGCCAATAAGATAGACAACACAGAAGAAATGGACAGATTCCTAGATACATATGAATTACCAAAGTTGAAGGAAGAACACCAAATATTCTAAACAACCCAATATCAACCAATGAAATTGAAAATGTAATTAAAAACTTATCAACTAAGAAAAGCCTGGGCCCTGATGGCTTCACTGCTGAATTCTACAAGACATTTAGAGAGGAACTGCTGCCACTGCTGTTTAAACTCTTCAGTGAAATTGAAAGGGAAGCAATACCCCCAAATTCATTCCTGGAAGTAAGGATCACCTTGATTCCCAAAGCAGAGAAAGACCCAACCAAAAAGGAGAACTATAGGCCAATCTCACTAATGAACATAAATGCAAAAATCCTTAATAAGATAATGGCAAATAGAATGCAGTAGATCATCAAGAAGATCATACACCCTGACCAAGTGGGATTCATCCAAGGGATGCAGGAATGGTTCAACATACGAAAATCAATCAATGTAATACACTTTATCAATAGAGCCAAGGACAAAAACCATATGATTATCTCCATACATGCAGAAAAAGCATTTGACAAAATCCAACACCCATTCATGAGAAAAACCCTACAAAAAATTGGAATAGATGGTCTCTACCTCAAACTGTTAAAAGCCATCTATGAAAAACCAACAGCCAATATCATACTAAATGGTCAAAATCTGAAATCCTTCACACTAAAATCGGGGACAAGACAAGGATGTCCACTATCACCACTCTTGTTCAATATAGTTCTGGAAACATTAGCCATGGCAATTAGACAAGAGAAAGAAATAAAAGGAATAAAGATAGGAAATGAAGAAGTCAAATTGTCATTATTTGCAGATGACATGATACCCTATATAGAAGACCCCAAGAACTCCACCAAAAGTCTTCTAGACTTAATCACCAAATTCAGTCAAGTAGCTGGTTACAAGGTCAACACACAAAAATCAATAGCTTTCCTCTACACCAATGACAGACTCACTGAGAGAGAAATAGGGCAAATAATTCCTTTCACAATATCATCCAAAAAACTGAAATACCTAGGAATCATCCTAACAAAAGAAATCAAAGACCTCTTCTCTGAAAACTATGGCACTCTGAAAAGAGAGATTGAAGATGATATCAGAAAATGGACAGACATCCCCTCCTCCTGAGTACAAAGGATTAATAGAGTGAAAATGGCCATACTTCCAAAACTGCTATATAGATTTAATGCAATTCCAATTGAGATCCCAGCAGCATACTTCATGGACCTTGAGAAAACAATCCAAAAATTCATTTGGAACAAGAAGAGACCCAGAATAGCAAAAGCACTTCTAGGTAACAGAGACATGGCAGTGGGTATCACAATCCCCAACCTGCAACTCTACTACAAAGCTACTTTGATAAAAAAAAACAGCATGGTACTGGCAAAGAAACAGACCTGAGAACCAGTGGAACAGATTAGAAGATGCAGAAACAACACCAGACACACTCAGCCATCTCATCTTCGATAAAGGAGCCAAACACCCTCACTGGAGGAAAGATAGCTTCTTTAAATAAATGGTGCTGGAAAAATTGGGCTTCAACTTGCCAAAGATTAAAACTAGACCTGTATCTCTCACCATGCACTAAACTAAAATCAAAATGGATTAAAGATCTAAATATTAAAATACAAACTCTGAACCAGTTGGAACAGAGCTTAGGTAGAACCCTTGAAGACATCAGTGTAGGATAAGATTTTATGAACAAAACCTCAGTTGCCCATGAACTAGCACAAACAATCAACAAGTGGGATCTCTTCTTATTAAAAGGCTTCTGCACAGCAAGAGAAACCACCAGCAGTGTGAAGAGACAATCCACAATGTGGGGAAAAATCTTCACCTGCTCTTCCTCAGACAAAAGTCTACTATCTCGAATGTAAAAAGAACTGAAAAAGATCAGACCTTCCAAATTTAAAGACCCAATCCAAAAATGGGCATCTGAAATAAACAGGCATTTCTCAGACAAAGAAGTAGAAATATCAAAAAAATACATGAAAAACTGTACAACATCACTGGTCATTCGAGAGATACTAATGAAAACAATGCTGAGATTCCACTTCACTCCAGAAAGAATGGCTGCTATCATGAAATCAACCAATAACAAATGCTGGCAGGGCTGTGGGGAAAGAGGAACCCTGCTCCACTGCTGGTGGGAGTGTAGACTGGTGCAACCACTGTGGAAATCAGTATGGAGATACCTCAAAGAACTAGGACTGGAAGTCCCATTTGACCCTGCTATTCCACTGCTGGGGATCTTCCCCAAAGAATTAAAAGAATCATACCACAGTGATATATGTGTGCCCATGTTCATAGTAGCACTGTTTGTGATAGCTAAAACTCAGAAACAGCCCAAATGCCCATCAACTGGAGACTGGATAAAGAAAATGTGGGGTTTTTTATAAAATGGAGTACTCAGCCATAAAAAATGAGAAATTAGAGACATTTATAGCTAAGTGGACGCACATTGAGGCAATACTCTTAAGTGAAATAAATAGGACACACATGTGTAAATACCAAATAGTTTCTCTGGTGTGAGAAACTGAAAGTGTAAATAAGGACTAAATGTATAATAGGTCATGTGAAATAGGAAGAAAAGGGGCAAAGGGGAAGGAAGTGGGAGGGCTAGGGGATAGGATAGAAGGGTATGGGATTAATATGAGAAAATGGAAAAATAGGAACAAAATCTTTGTAAATAGGGAGGAATGGAGGGGTTGAAGGGAGGGCTGGGCAAGGGTGAGAAATAAGAACCAAGAGAGACTATGTAAAGCTGCAAATCTCCAATGATGAATGTCCTTATATTGTATACCTAAAATGTACCATTGATTAGAATGAATAATCGATAATGCAAAATAGGAAGACAAGGTCCAAAGGGGTAGGGGTAGTGGGAAGGGGAGGGAAAAAGAAAGAAGGGAAAGGAAAAATGATGAGAAATGGAAAAAATGGAAATAAAGGCTTTTTAAATAGGGAAGCATGGAGGGGATCAAGGGAGGGCTAGGAATGGGGAAAAAATAAGAACCAAGATGCATTATGTAAAGGTACAATTCCCAATGAGAAATGTAATGGTGTTGTATACCTACAATGTACCAATAAAAGAATTTAATTAAAAAAAATTATGTAGTGAGTTATAATAACAGAGAAAATGCATTAATGTAAGTCTTGAGTCCACTGAATTGTAAATAGCTTACTAGAGGGTCACACTGATAAATCCTAACTCAAAACAGTACAAATAACACTCTGAAGTGACCAAGCTCAACTTCTCTATCTCTTTTTGCAGCAAAAGGTCCTGAAAGTTAAAAACAAAGGTCAGGTCATCTCACTTCTATCCTTCACCATGTTCCCTTCTTCACACCCTCCATTTTCCCTAGTTAACCATCCCTCACTTTAAGTAAATGTACCACAAACAGGCCAAGGCTGAGCTCTGATCAGAATATGGAGCTTGAGCAGAAAGAGAAGGATATGAGTTTAGGAACCATGTCCTCTAGCTGGTGAAAGACTTAAGCTGAACATATACCACCTGCTTGCTTCCCCTTGAGGATCTGATGTCCATTGGAGTTGTCTGGCATATCTAAAGTCACACAGTTAAGCCATGGTAGGTTTAAAGAGCAAAGCCTAGGTCTCAGCCTCTAGTGCTTTGGCCCATTTCTGGGAGCACCTAGAAGACACATTGATTGGGTTTTCCTATCATTTAGAACCATGAGGCCCAGGCTTATTTTCTTGTGCTAGCTGCCCATCCTGTGTGTGTCAGATGGCTCTGCTTCCTTGAGTTTTCATAACTCTCTTGTTTCTTGGCACCACTCCTCAAAGAGGAGCTGTGACCTCCTCCACACCCCCACATCTTTAACACAGCCAGACTCCCATGCTACCTGCCTAGACTGCCAAGTCAATCTTCTCATTTGTCGGTCATCATATTTTGCCTTATTCTGTGTTTTCTGAAATACTTTTCTTAACCCCTTTCTTCTCTTCCCTACCTAGTAGCGCGCACACACAGACACACACAGACACACACATACACACACAGACACACACACATGCACCTATAAGCTTGTTGAAGGCAGGCCTGGATGCTTCATCTCTCATTAATGAATTTCTCACTTGCCTAGTTCAGTGCCTACTTTGAGCAAGTTCTCAAGAAACATTTGTTGATTGAGTTAATTACTTAAGAGGTGATAAAAAGCTCAATCCAGTCATTACCACTCAACTGCCTTCTAAACCTCACTCAGCACTCAGCAACTATTCCAGGCATTTCAAGAGCAAAAGGCCATATTTTGAAATCCTGAGGTTGACAAAGTAATGCTCTATACATGGGAAGCAAACACTACTGGTATAAGCAATTATATAGTAAATCCATATTACTGTACTGGACTACTCTAAACGAGTCCCAGGGGAGGGGGTGCTGCTGTAGCTTGGAAAGCCATGCAGATAATGTTACTTCCACCTTTGCAAAAAGCAAAGGCCTTCTAAATACCCCAGAGTCAGCTTAGAGATAGCAGACAGGGGCAAGGACGTTTGGCAGCAATGCTAGGACCAGTTTGCCTAACACAGGCCCGGCAAAGCATTTGAAAGGTAAGTATACTGAATTCTGGTCTGGCCAGAAACAGGTTGAGTTCAATGCCACCAACATTTACTAAGCACCTACAATTCATGAATCTCAGTTCAGGCAACATGAGGAAATGAAGGTGAAGATCCAGTCCTGGCCTAAAACAAGAGTAGAATTTTTGCCAGGACACATTCAACTCATGATTTAGAACCTGATTCAGCACTCTTTCTTCCTCTGTGGTATCACTGGACTTCAGGTAGTTTACATCTAGTTATGTACATATGTATACATGTGTATGTACACATGTACACATGTGTGCATGCACAATTTTGATAGATTATTTATGCACTCAACTAACTTTTCTTGGGTACCAAATGTGTTCTCAACACTGTTGCAGGCAGTTTGGATTTAATAGTAGACAAAACAGACAGGAAGCTGTGTGAAGCTTTCAGTTTCTTTGTGTTCATATCTGCCTCCTCTCTGCCTGCCAAGCTTCACTGGAAAGGAGACCAAGCACATTTGATACATCTTTATATCACCAGTGCTTAACACAGAGTACTCTGTAAGAAAGGAGAGAAGGAAATGAGAAAAAATAGAAAGCAAATACTTACGCGAATGCTCATGAAGCAAGACAGAATAATGCCTCATCTCAATTGAGGGAATGAACAAAACATCATGGAAAGAGTAGAATTTGGGAAAGACTATGGGGAAGAGGTGGCATTTGGATTAGACTTGAAAGGCACATTGAGTATAAAAGCCAGGCATGATGGGGAGGAAACACTTCTGGTGGTTGCTAGAGGAGAGACAGCAAAAGCTTTGGATAGGAGAGAGCACTGCATTCTGGAGGCTGACGGCTTCCATTTTGGCTATGGCCCAGGGTGTGAAATAGGGAGGGTAGCAGGCAAGGTAGGAATGACGTGGCAGAGATGACAGCCTAATGAGCCTTCAGATACTCCAGGGAGCACTGAAGGAATTAAACCTTGTCCTGCTGGCAACTGTGAGTCAATGGTGGTTCTTGACTGAAAGAAAAGGGAGGATTGAGAGGTCCTGGTAATATTATAAAAGGATACATTCGTTGTGTCTGGTGGGCTTTGACTGGAGACTTTCCAAAACCCCCGTTATCCTGTGCACAAATGGGAACAGGCGAGATCAAGGATCCAAGACAGAAGTGCCTACACCTAGATTACATAGCACAACAGTATAACAAAACAGCCCCAGTTTTTTTCTTTTTTTATGAATGTCTGATATCCTAAAACATATTCATCAGAACAAATCAGATTAGAACTGAAGTCAGGAATGTTTATGCCCCTGTCTTCTAAAACCAAGACAACTAAGGCATAAGAGAAACATGGACTACAGCTTAATTAATTAACAAATCAATAATTATCAACTGTCCAGACATCAAACCTTGCCATTTATAGATATTCATGCAACTATCATAGGCTTTTGGACACAAAGAATAAAATACATAAAATATTCTCTCCAAGAGCATTACAGCCTACTTAGGGATCCAGGACAATTTTGAGAAGTTGGAATACAGAAAGCACCAGTGCTAAGGGGTTTACCTTGTAAACTCAGGAAAAGTCAGAACTCTATTGGTTTGGTCTAAAACATCACAGCAAGCCCCATCATACATCCATGGTACCTGCTATACACTGCCAGGTACATACTAGATGTACAGTAATTATTTGTTGAAAGTATTAAGGAACATGGTATTTTGGGATAAATTGAAAATAACTGAATTAGAATGCAGTGTATACAGTAAAATATAACACTCCAGAATCTATTGCATGAAAATGTATCAAAAGAAAACAAAAATGTGATATACTCTAAAAGCTTCTACAACTTTGATCAAGGACAGCAGAAAGAATACCAAGGAATCAGAACTCATAATGCAAATCATACATCCTTTTCTGAGATCTGATTCTGTAATCTATAAAACAAGAGGATTAGATATGAGCTATGAAATGCTCTTATTTTTTATTAATTTTATAGGTACATTTTAGGTATACAATGTAATGACATTCATCATTGGAAATTTGTACCTTTATATAACCTGTCTTGGTTCTTATTTTTTCCCCATTCCTCTGCCCTCCCTTCAACCCCTCCACCCCTCCCTAAAATGCTCTTATTTTGTGAATTAGAGACCAGGTCTTCTGGGACCATGAGTTCTACCAAAAGCATAAAATGAGTGGGTCCATCCTTCCAAGGGCCAGGCCCTTCTGGTTGAGGACCTCTCACAAAGGCATGCAGTCACTTTTCTTGTCAGAACATTGGCAGAAACCACAATGATGCATTTGGAAAACTCCTCTGTCAGAGGGCCCAGCAGCAGAGTTTTCTTTTTATTTCTTAAGTCTTATTCATTGAAATTCAACCACCTAACCCATAAGCTCCTTAGACAGCATATTTTTAAAAATCAATGTACCTGGAAAGAAGACTAGCTTATTTCTAATACCTCCATTTGACAAAGGTTCACAAGATCTGTTACAGCCACATGGAAATAAATGACACTGGACCCTGCTGCCACTAAATCATGGAGCCTGCAGATCAGCACCATGTGCACATTCCCAGTTCCTGGTGCTTTCCTGTGGCTGTGTGTTCCGTGAGGATTGAGTGTGTGGCTCATGATTGGAGCTGCTGCTAAAAAGACAGAACATAGTGCTGTTCTTTCTTCTCACAACAGCTTTCTTAAGAGGGAACAAGCTCTTGGCTGGTGATTCCCACCCTTGCCTGTACACTGGAAAGAGCTATAAAAACTATACTGAAGCCTGGTCCCACTCCGGACAAAAATTGGAACAAAAAGCAGTCAAAAAGAGAAAACAGTAATATGTATGGCAAATATTAATTCAACCCTATCAATAATCACATCAATCATCTAAATGTACAATTAAAAGACATACAATCAGAGTGGGCCAAAAAATAAGACAAACTATATGTGGTCTACAAGTGACCCACTTCAAATATAAACATATATATAAGCTAAAAATTAATGATCAGAGAAATTTACACTATACTAACATCAATCAAAGGAAAGTGATAGTAGTTACATTAATCTTAGACAGGGAAGACTTCAAAGCAAGGCAACTTATCAGAGATAAGAACAGCATCACACAATCTAAAAGGGGTCAAATCTCAAAGAATACAAACAATCCTTAATAAGTACATGCCTAACAACAGTATCAAACTATGTGACACAAAAACTGATCAAATTTCAAGGATAAAAACATGAATTCTCTATTATAACTGGAGTTCAACCTCTATCAGAAACAAACAGACCCAGCAGACAGAAAATCAATAAGGACATAACTGAACTCAATAACACCATATCTCAGCTTGATAAAACAGACATATACCAACAACTTCATCCAAAGAGAGAAGAATACACATTTTTTCTCAAGCTTACATGGAACATTCACTGATAGACTGTATTCTGAGCCATAAAACATAACTTAATAAATTTGAAAGAATATCACTCATTCAGTATCTGCTCACAGATCACAATAAAATTAAACTAGAAATTAATACTAGAAAGATAGCTGGAAAATCTCAAAATATGTGGAGATTAAACAATACTCTTCTAAACAACTCATGGATCAAAGAAATCTAAAGAAGAATTTTAAAATATTTTCAATTATGTTAACACAACTTACTGAAATTTGTGAGGTAGCAAAAGCAGCACTTAAAGTTTACAGCATTGAATACATATATCTTTCTTGAAAAAGAAGAAACATATAAAATCAATCATCTGAGTTTCCATCTTAAGAAACAAGGAAATTCCAAGTAAGCAGAAGAAAAGAAGCAGTAAAAAAATTAGAGCAGAAATCAATGAAATTAAAAATTAAAAATCAACACAGAAAAGCTATGAAACTGAAAGATATTTCTTTGAAAACATCAATAACATCAGTTAGCCTCTAGCCAAACTAAGAAAAAAAAAGTGAACACGAATTACTAATATTAGAATTGAAAGAGAAGACATTATTACAAGGCCAAGGGACATTAAAATAATAATAAAGGAATGTTATGAACAACTCTATGTCCACAGATTTGATAACTATATTAGTAAGTTTCTCACTGTTTGGACAAAATGCCGAACATCCATAACTTAAAGGAAAAAAGGTTTATTTTGGCTCATGGTGACAGTCCATGATTGGCTGACTCCAAGGCAGAAACGGCATGGTGGAGGAAAGGTGCTCAACTCATGGCAACCAGCAAACAGAAAAATAAAGAAGAACAGGAGGCAAGAATACACTCTTCCTGGTAACACCTTCTAACCATACATTCGGCTACTGAATTCATCAAAGGATAAATTCACTGATGAGTTCAACACCCCCATGATCCAGTCACCTCCAAATTCAGGAGACATTTAGGGGACATCTATATCTACATAACAATAACCTAGATGAAACAGGACAATTCCTTGAAGCTTAGAGTCTGCAAAAACTTGAAAAAGAAGAAATCAAATCAGTAATTAATAAGCTTACAACATAGAAAGCACTGTGCCCACATACATTCACTGAGTTCTTCCAAACATTTAAGAAGAAATTATCCCAATTCTCTCCTCTCTTTCCAGAAGATAAAAGCAGAGACTATTTCCTTATTCTGTGAAGTCAGTATTACTTTAATATCAAACACATATAAAGATATTACAAGAAAAGAAAACTATGGGCTAATATCACTCATAAACATAAATGCAAAAAAATAGTCAAGAAAGTAATAGCAAAGCAAATCAAACAATGCAGAAAAACAATTATATACCATGACCAACTGGAGTTATTCCTGTTATACAAGTTTGGTTCAACATTAAAAAATCAATTTGTGTAATGTCATATTAACAGGTTAAAGAAGAAAAGTCACATTAGTATACAAACAGAAACAGATAAACCATTTGACAAAAACAAATACCCACTAATAATACAAACTCTTAGCAAGTAGAGATGAACACTCTCAATCTGATAAAGAACATCCTTGGCCCAATATGGTAGCACACACCTATAATCCCAACACTTGGGAGGCTGAGGCAGGAGGGTTACCAAGTTTTAGCCCCACTTGAACAAGTTAGTGAGACCTGATCTCAAACATTTTTTTAAATGTTTAAAAACAGCTGGAAATGTAGCCCAGTGTTAAGGCCATGAGTTAAATTTCCAGTACAAAAAAAATCCACAAAAACACTCTAGAGATAATATGATACTTTAACTTTGAGAAACTAGAAGCTTTCCTTCTAAGATAAGGAACAAAGTAGGGATGTCCTTTCTCATTACTTCTTTCAACGTCATACTGGAAGCTCTCATTAATACAAAAGATAAGGAAAGGAAATAAAATATATACTACTTGGGAAAAAGAAATAAAACTGTTTTTGTTTGCAAATGACGCAGTTTTAGAAAATCCCAAAGAAACAACAACAAAACCCCTGAAACTAATAAACAAAGGAGCAAAATACATATAAAATACATATAAAATTTAGAAGTGCCAGCAACCTGAAGCCACATGATGGGAAGTGCCAGCAGCCACATGTGGTAGATTCCATGTCCTGGCCATGACCACTCACCCTGGCTAGCGCTGCATTTTGTTTCCACTCAACACAGGGCAACAGAGGAGCCTGCCAACCGACCAATCTGATCATGGATGAGGCCAATGCCTTTGGAAAGAAGTGAAAACTCTGAAGTCTTCTGCCTTTCATCCCAGAAATTCACAAAAACGAGAGACCTACATGGGAGGAGCAGCACCCCTCCCTAACACAAGCAATCAGGTCCCCGATGCAAGGACACAGCACCCCCTTATGCAAGGGCATGACCACCCACCAACTCCAAGTCAGCCCTACCTTTTGTTTCCCCATGGCTTTTGCACAGCAGAGGTGAGAACTAACCACTGACCTAATCCTGAATGAAGACAATGCCAAGAAGAAAAGGAAGCAACTGGACCCCACAAATGAGGACATTAAGTCCAACACCACACTCAAACCCCTCACATATAACTTACATCCAACAGAGACCAGAGTGTTGATTGCATTCCCCATCTGTCAACTAGAGCAGGGACATTCTTTGTCTTGGACAGTAACAATAATTGGGAAGGAACAGATGGAGGGGCCTCTGGTACAGGAAGGACACCTCAAAAGCCCATAGACTGAACACAGCAGAAAGTCACAGCATCAGAGGGAGCCCAGCTGCACTGGAGGAGTGGTGCCCCACACCCACATCAGAGAGCCCACCACTCCAGAAGAGCTTTTCTCATTCTCCACTTCCCCACTCCCCCACCTTTACTAGTACAACCATTAAGCTTTATGAATCTTTGAACAGTTAATGTCACACTATTGCTGTTCCATATTGTGTCATTGTTAATAGAGGTAAAGTCCCATTTAGCAGATATTTACCGTAGGTCAACATTTGGTTTGTCTTAGTGTTCATACTATAATTATATGTCTCTTTTCTATGGAAAAGTATGGTACTTTATTGGTTCATATGGTTTGTCAATATTCAGTTTGTATTTAATGCCATAATAGATGCTGATTTTATTACTATAGCCAATGTGACATAATTGTTGCTATAATTGGTCTTATTGAGATGCCAATATCTAGATTGCCTTGGGATCATAAACAAAACTGTGTCCTATTCCAGGAGACTGAGTACTAGACCAAATATGCTGCAACCTCCCATCTCAAGTAAACAGATGTGGTTGGATCCTGGGAGAGAGGCAAAGGCCAGTACTTATCCATGCCCAGAGGATACCACTGAAAAGTAGACATTAACTAAAGAGGTCTCTATACTAGAAACAGAATTTTCAACTAAAATCAAATAAGATTTAACATAAAACAAATAAACAAAAAATAGAAACATGAGAAGACAAGCCAAAAATGCCTTCCAAAACTCCCAACTCTCCCAGTGTAGATCCATGCAGCATCGAAATGGAGAAACCAAAAGCTTCACACCCAGATTATTTGAAATGGCACAGAAAATATGAGTAGAAAAATGTTGGGCCAATTAAACAAAATCATCAGCAGTCTAAAGGAAACACTTATGAAAAGATAGAAGAGTTAAACAAAATGATGTAAAACATGCATGACCAACGTAGAAAAGAATTAGAGACCACAAAGGGGCTCCAATTAGAAATTCAGGAGATCAAAAATTCTATTGAAAGTAAGGGCAGCTGAATTGGCCAATGTGAGGATAGAGTCTCAGAAATAGAATACAAAGCTGTTGTTGGTGACTAATTAATGAGAGATATCTTAAAAACAAGAGAACATGAAAAATGGATCCATCAGCTGTTAGATGATTCAAAGAAGATTTATATAAGAGTAATAAGAATTAGAAAAAAATCGGAAGATAAAATAAATGGCATTAAAAAAAACCTGTTCACTGAAATAATAGCTGAAAACTTTTCAAATAAGGTAAAAGAATTTAACATAGAGATAAGTGAGGCATATGGAACCCCAAATAGCCATGATCAGAAAAAAATTACCCCACAACACATCCTGGAAGTTCAACACAAGAATAGAATCTTGAAAGTGGGTAGAGAGGGGCCGGGGATTTAGCTCAGTGGTTTCACTGCCTGCTGCGCAAGCGCAAGGACTAGAGCTCGATCCCTGGTACCAAAAAAAAAAAATGGGTACAGAAAAGTAACAAATCACTTATAAAGGAAAATTCATTAAAATTGCAGCAGACTTATCAACATAGACCTGAAAGTCCAGAAGACCTTGTAGTGAAGTGTTTCAAGCTCTAAAAGAGAACAATTTCCAACCCAGGCTGACATATTTTGTGAAACTCTTTCAAATTGATGGAGAAATAAGAAACTTTCATGATAAAGAGCACCTAAAGAAATTTATGACCACCAAACCAGCATTCAAAAAACTTCTCAAGGATACCCTAGAAAAAGACAGTAAAACTGTCTTTACCAAAGGTCTAGTAGATCCTCGGTAGAGGTAGACACCAGGCAGGGGGAGCTCTTAAGTAGAAGGCAAAGATAGGGAATCAGCAACAGGAAAATAATATAATGACAAGAATAAGTCAATACTTCTCAGTAAGAATTTTCAATATGAATAGGCTCAATTCCTCAGTCAAAAGACACACACTGGCAGAATAGATCAACAAAAAAAATCTAAAGATATGCTGTATGCAAGAAACATATTTAATCCAAAGTTAAACTCATAGACTAAAAATCAAAGGATGGAAAACAGTGTTCCGTGCAACAGGGATCTGGAAAAAAAAGCAGGTATATATATTTCTATATTCAGAAAAAGTGGACTTTAAACCAAAACTGATCAAAAGAGGTCATTTCATATTCATTAAGGAAACAATTCAACAGGAAGAGGTAACAATTATTAGTATATATACACCAAACAATGGTGAACCCAATTTCATAAAACAAGCACTACTGGATATATAAAAGAGCAGACAAACATAAACACAATTACAGTACGGAACCTCAATATCCCATTATGACAAATAGATCAACTAGACAAAAATAATCAACAAAAATATCAGAGTTGAACAAAACTTTCAAGCAAATGGACTTAATAGATATCTACACAGCATTTGACCCAATAACAACAGAATACACATGATTTTTGCAGCAAATACTAGTTAACAAATCAGTTTTAAGTAAATGTAAAATACTTCAAATTATACCATGCATATTATCAGACCATAGCACAGTGAAGTTAGAAATCAATAAGAAAAGAAAACACAGAAATTATGCAGATGTGTGGAAACTAAACAATATACTGCTAACTAAGCAAGGGGTTACAGAAAAAAATCAAGGAAGAAATAAGACAGTTTCTACAACTCCACGATAATGCCAGTACAACACTCCAGAACTTATGGGACACACTGAAAGTAGTCCTAAAAGGGAAGTTTATAGCTATGAATGCCCACATCACAAAAATAAAACAAGGCCCCAAAATTAATCTAATAATATGACTCAAGATTCTAGAAAAATCCAAACTCAAAGCTAGTATAAGGAAGAAAATTATAAAGATCAGAGCAGAAATCAATGAAATTGAGACACCCAAAAATGAATTAATGAGAATTAGTGAATCTGAAAGCTGATTCTTCAAAAACAATAAACAAAACAGAAAAAACTTTGGCCAATCTAACTGAAAGAAGGAGAGAATAGACCCAAATCAATGCATTTAAAAATAAAAAGGGATTCAGGGTGCTCCTGAGGCAACCAGGGCTCCAGCTCAAGGATCCCAACGGTTTCCCCACCCCTGCCCCAGTACTCACTTCTCCCCAGTCCCTCTGCTTTCCACACTGTCTCCTCCACCACCCCATATCACCTCAGAGGCTTCTCACCTTCCAAGACCTACAGAGATGTTAAGACCTTCCAATTAAGAGCACAGTAGATGCCCACCAGAGCAGCTTAAGTGCACAGGCTGAGAGGCCCCTGGCCTTCTGGAGCCCCACTTCATCTAACTCACCATGTCCACCTATAACCAGTGAGATAGTGAGGACCACTTGACCTGTCCACCAGAGCAGCTTAGCCACATGGGCACCTGCAACACTTACCCCTCCCTGGCCTCCTGCTGTGCAGCTACCTGATTCCACATTTCAGAGGCACATGGAGGCATAGAAGCCACTGTCCTGAGCTGCAGAAATGAACAACAGATGAAGAGCATCTCTCAGGCTCCTTGATGAAAACTGCAGCCCAAGGGAAAAGTGAAGAGAACCTCTGCAATAAAGGCACACCAGACCAACATACTTGGGTAAAGTTGCTATATTGAAGAGTTTATTAACTATAAACATATGTTGGGTTGGTCCTCGATTTTGATTTAATTCACACTGTTAAAGGTGAAAGGTTAATAACTACCACAAATTGTCATTTTCTAAGATGTACTTGATGCTATGGTGTTGCTGATTATATCACTTGGGCTAAGCTGTTGTGATTGATCTAATCAGCTGTCCTTTCCAGTATAATGAAAATGAGATAGCCTCAGAGCCATTAGAGACTCAAAACCTAAAGAACAACTATATCTGGATGATACCTCTGAGAAGCAATCATTCCATAAGGGTTCTAACCACAGGCAACAAAAATACAATAAGCCACTTTGAAGTATCAACCCAGGAGTTAAACCAAGGACAATACCAAAAACAAAAATGAGAAGGCATTTAAGTAAGGCACAAACTCAGACTTCCACCCCACAAAAGGCAAATCCTAGGGGAAACGAGGTGGAAAAGCCTGATAATCAACCACCTGGACACCCTGAACTGATAGCACAGGAAGTAACAAAACAGATGAATGAGGCGCTAGAAAAATTCAAAGCAGAAATAGTCTCCTAGATAACTACAGAGATGGTGAGCAGAGTGAAAGACATGATTAGAGGCTCTAAAATAGAAACAGATTTTAAAAAATAGATGAGCTCAGAACCATCCTGGAAGCCATGAATGCCCGGCATAAGAAAAAATGGAAACCATGATAGCCTAGCATAAGAAAGAAATGGAATCCATGAAACAGATTCAAACAGATATCCAGGAGATGAAAAACTTCATTGAAAGTATTCACAGCAGATTGAGAACATGTGAAGATAGACTATCAGATATAGAAGACAGGATTACAATTAGTGACAATGAAAACAGAAATTTCTTAAAAATAGTAAGGGACCATGAGAAATCAATCCAGCAGCTGCTAGATGATGCAAAGAAAAATAACATAAGACTCATAGGAGTCCATGAAAAATCAAGAGGCAATGCAAATAACATAAAAAAACTCTTCACAAAAGTAATAGTAGAAAATTTCCCAGACAGAGGTAGAGAATTTGACATACAGATAAGTGAGGTACCTAGAACTCCAACTAGCCATGATCAAAAAAATCTACACCTAGAAATATAATAGTCAAGATCCCAGAAACCCAACAGAAGAACAAAATGCTAAAGTTAGAGAAAAGAAACAAATCACCCTCAAGGGAAATCCCATCAGAATCACAGCAGACTTCTTAACACAAAACTTCAAGTCAAGGAAAGCCTGGGGTGAAGTATTTCAAGCCCTAAAAGAAATTAACTTCTGACACAGAGGAGGTGAGCTGCTCCCAGCACACAGGCAGAGGCTTCCAGGTCGCCTTACCACCCCCACCAGCACAGAGGAGGTGAGCCACATGGGCGCCAGCAGAACCCCACCACCACAGAAATGAGAAGACACATAAACAAGTTTCAAAACCAGACTTCCAGATCACCTAAAACAACAACAAAGGGAAACGAGATGGAACACTGTGATACACTATCACCTGGACTCCCTGAACTGACAACAAAACAGGATCTGGAAAAAAATGATATCAGAAATAATTTCTCAGATCACAGTAGAGATTGTGACCATAGTGCAAGACATGATTAATAAATCTAGAGAGGACACAGATAAAAAAAATAGAGGAGCTGAGGAACATAATAGAATCCCAACATAGGAAACAAATGGAATTCATAAAACAGATGCAAACAGATTTCCAGGAGATTAAAAACTCCATTGAAAGTCTATGCAGCAGAAAGAACCAATGTATGGATAGAATTTCAGATATAGAAGATAAGATTGCAATTAGTGATCAGGAAAAGAAAAATTGCTTTAAAATTGTAAGGGACCATGAGAAATCAATCCAGCAGCTGCTACACCATGCAAAGAAGAATAACATGAGACAGATTTTTATGGAGTCAATGAAGAAACAGGGGAGAGTCCAGATGACATTAAAAAAACTGTTCACAGAAGCAATGGCAGAAAACTTCCCAAGCAGGGGAAAAGAACTTGACATACAGATAAGTTAGGCATAAAGGACTCCAACTAGCTGTGATCAAAAAAAAAAATCTACACATAGGCATATAATTGTTAAGATTCAAGGAACCCAACAGAAGAACAAAATTCTATATTCACTTAGAGAAAAGAAATAAATTGCATTACAAAGGAAAGCCCATCAGAATCACAGCAGACTTCTCAGTGCAAACCCTCAAGGCAAGAAGAGCTTGGAGTGATGTATTTCAAGCCCTAAAGGAAAACAGCATACAACCCAGATTGATATACTCTGCAAAACTATCTTTCAAAATTGATGGAGAAATAAGATACTTTCATGAAACAGAGCACCCTAGGAACTTCATGAATACCAAATCAGCACTCCAAAAAATTTTAGAGAATACCCTAGGAAAAGACAATGAGGATCACAACCCCAGGAAGCACAGCAGAATGAATCCATTGGGTGCAACAAGAAATTAAATGCAAAGGGGGAGAATCCAGCAAACAGAAAAAGTCATGACAATGATAAGTCAATATGTATCAGTTATAACCATCAATGTTAATGGTCTCAATTCACCAATCAAAAGAAATAGACTGGCAGAATGGATCAAGAAGCAAGATCCAACAATATGCTGCATACAAGAAACACATTCAATTCAAAAGAAACTCATAGACTGAAAGTTAAAGGGTGGAAAACAATACTCCATGTGACAGGAACCAAAAAAAAAAAAAGCAGGAGTAGGTATCCTCTTTGCAGATCAAGTGGATTTCAAATAAAAATCTGAAACACTCTGGGCCCAAGAATTTCAGATAAGGGATAGTCAACTTGTATGTACAAATCTATTGTGAACATGTGTTTTCATTCCTCTTAATTAAAAACTTAAGAACAGAACTGTTGGTTCTTAACAGTATACAAGAAATTTCTATATTGTTTTCCAAAATGGTTTTATCATTTTACATTCACATTAGCAGTATTAGAAAGTTCTAACTGGATCACACCTAAGCTGACATTTGCTCTTTTAAAACTTTTAACTTTGTCTCCCTAATGACTGTATAATTCAATCTTTTTATTGTACTGATTAGTATTTTTCTGATTCTAGTGTTGCATGCCTTTCCTTGTTCTGTACTGGCTCTTTATCATCTTCTTGTGTCTACTTTTTAATTGGGTTGTCTATTAATAAGCTGTAAGAGTTCTTTATATATTCTGGTAATAGGTTATATGGATTATAAATATGGCCTGTTTAAGGACTACTTTTCATTTTCTTAACAATGTCATTTAAAGTTCTAAATTTTCATAGAATCTCATCTATCAATTTTTTTTCTTTTATACATCATGTTTTTTATATCCTAGGAAATTCTTGCCTACACTAAATTCATAAACATTTTCCCTTATAATTTCTTCTTAAAGTTTTATACTTTTAGTCTTTCATATTTGGGTTCATGGACCCTTTCAA
Source organism: Heterocephalus glaber (assembly GCF_053883595.1). Lineage (NCBI taxonomy): Eukaryota > Metazoa > Chordata > Mammalia > Rodentia > Bathyergidae > Heterocephalus > Heterocephalus glaber. The sequence continues at coordinate 6,253,675 of NW_028258324.1, read as the reverse complement.
GTTATTTTCATGTATGGAAATAAAGGGTTGAGGTTAATTTTTTACATGCAGATACCAGGTGTTCTACTGTCATTAGCTGAAAACACTATCTTTTCCTCTGCTCTTGAATTGAGTTTATGTTCTATAAAATGATAATGTTAAATAATCTTTCAAAACTCAGGAGACCACATATGTGTGGTTCTATTTCTAGATTCTTTGCTTTATTCCAATGATCTATATGTCTTTCCCTATACCAACACTGCCTTGATTCCTGTAGCATTAGAGGAAGTCTTAAAATTAGGTACTAAACGTCTTCCAACACTGTTTTTAACTTTTATTTTTACTTTTCTAGGTCCTTTGTACTCCTACATAACTTTTAAATTTCAATATCCAATTCTTCATTTATAGCAAGTATACATAGACCTGAAATTTTATATATACCTTGTGTTTTCTAATCCTGATAAATTCACATGCAAGTTCTAGGGGCTCCTAGAGATTTCTTAGTATTTTCTCTGTAGATGATCATTTCATCTACATATAAAGATTTTACTTCTACCTTGCTAATCCTATCCTAATTGCATCATTTTATTGCCAGACTATTTTGTTTGGGCCTATGTTTCAAAGTTTAATGGACAGATTAAGAGTAAGCATATCTGCCCTTGTTCCCCACCTTAGGGAGAAAGCATTTTATCTTCTCCAATCATATAAGGCATTTTTGCTGGAAGTATAGAGTACATGGCTTATCTGTTGAGAAGGTTCTGTTCTACTTCTAGTCTCCTGAAATCTTTTACCATGAAAAGCTGTAGAATTTAGCCCAATACTTTCCCTCCAACTACTGACAGTATCATATGGCTTTTTCCTTTCCTCTGTTAAAACAATGACTTTTGGGGGTGGATCTTCCAATGCTGAACCTACACTCCCATCCCTATAATAAAACCACTTTCTACATACTGCTATATCTGACTTCTAATAGTTTGTTTTGTTAAACAAATTTTTATCTATCTTCATACTTTTCTCTTCTATTATCTTTATCCAGTTTTAGTTTTAACAGAATGTTGATTTCCTAAAATGAAGGCGGAAGTGTTCCTTTTTTTCTGCTTTAAATATTTGATATAATTTATTAGTTAAAATGTATATGAGACTGCTGTTGTTATATAGGTAGGTTTTCAAGCTAGGAATGTACTTTCTTTAATAGGTGCTATTCAAATTTTATAATTCCTCCAGAGTTAGTTTCATTAACTTGTCTTCAAAGGTACTTCTTAGAAGTTGTCAAATTTATTTCAAAAAAGATTTTTGTGATATACTCTCTAAATCCTTTTAAATGCTGTAAAATCTGTGGTAATATCTTCTAGATGTTGATATTGTAATTTTAAAAATGTATAATTGATATTGTGTAATAGGGAGAAAAGGTCTAAAGGAGTAGGGAAAGTGGGAGGCGTAGAGGAAAGGAAAGTAGGGAAAAGAAAAAAAATATGAGAAAAGGAAAAAAATCAAAACAAAGTCTTTGCAAATAGGGAAAGGTGGAGGGGGTGAACCAAGGGCAGGGAAAGGTGAAAAAATAAGAACCAAGATACTCATGTAAAGACACAAGATCCCAATGATGAATGTAACTGTATTTTATACCTAAAATGTACCAATAAACTTAATGAAAAAAATAAAATAAAATAAAACTGTAAAAAAATTTTAAAAAAAGAAAATAACTTCTAACCTAGACTGTTGAATCCTACAAAATTATCTTTCAAAATCAATGGGGAAATTAGATACTTCCATGACAAAGAACACCTTAGAAATTTCATGAACACCAAACCAGCATTCCAAACAATTCTAAACAATAACCTAGAAAAAGACCATGAAGGTCACAACTCCATGAGGCCCAACAGAGGGAAGCCACCAAGCAAGGTAAGAAAGTAAAGGAAAAGGGGGAAAATAAGAAATAAAAGAGCCAATAAGAGTAAAACATCATGACAAGGATGAGTCAATATCTATCAATTATAACCATCAATGTTAATGGACTCAATTCACCAATCAAAAGAAATAGACTTGCAGAATGGATTAAGAAGCAAAATCCAACAATACACTGTATACAAGAAACACACCTAACCCAAAAAGAAATTCATGGACTGAAAGTAAAAGGATGGAAAACACTTCCCCACATGACAGGAACCAAAAAAAAAGCAGGGGTAGAAATCTTATTTTCAGACAAAGTAGATTTCAAACCAAAACTAATTAAGAGAGACAAAGATGGTCACTACATCCTTGTGAAGGGAACAGTCCAAGAGGAAGAGATGACAATCCTAAATATATATGCACCAAATACAAATGCCCCCAAATATAGAAAACAAATGTTGAGGGACATGAAAAACCAAACAAGTACTAATACAATTGTAGTGGGGGAACTCAATAACCCACTATCACCAATAGACAGATCATCTAGACAAAAAATTAACAACAAAATTCTAGAACTGAACCAAGCTATTGAACAAATGGACTTAATGGTTGTTTACAGAGTGTTCCACCCCACAAAATCAGAATACACATCCTTTTCAGCTGCACACAAGACATTCTCCAAACTAGATGACATTCTAGCTCATAGGACATGTTTAAGTGAATGTAAAAAAATTGAAGTTACCCCCTGTATATTATCAGACCATAGTTCAATAAAATTGGATATCAATAACACAAGAAACTGCAAAACTCCCACAAACACATGGAAATTGAATAACACCCTCCTGAGCAACCAATGGGCAACAGAGGAAATTAAAGAAGAAATTAGACAGTTTCTACAAGTAAATGATAATGCCAGGACAACATACAGGAATCTATGGTACAAAATGAAAGCAGTTCTGCTAGGGAAATTCATAGCAGAGAATGCCTATATTAGGAAAACAAAGAGAACTGAAATAAATAACTTAATGCAGAATCTCAAGCTCCTAGAAAAAGACTAGCATAAGAAACCCAAAGCTTGTACAAGAGAGGAAATTATGAAGAGCAGAGCAGAAATCAGTGGAGTGGAGACTAAGAGAATGACAGAAAAAAATTAATGAATCAAAGAGTTGGTTTGTTGAAAGAATAAATAAAATCGATAAACCTTTAGCCAACCTTGTCAAAATACAGAAAGAAAAGACTCAAATCCATTCAATTAAGAACAAAAAAAGTGAAGTCAAAACAGACCCAGCAGAAATCCAGAGGATCATCAATACCTACTTCAAGAATCTGTACTCTAAGAAAATGGAAAACACAGAAGAAATGGACAGATTCCTAGATACATACAAATTGCCAAAGTTAAATGAAGAAGATATAGAAATTCTAAACACTCCAATTACAATGAGTGAAATTGAAAATGTAATAAAAAATTTACCACCAAAGAAAAGCCCAGGTCCTGTTGGCTTCACAGCTGAATTCTACAAGACGTTTAAAGAACTATTGCCATTACTCTTTAAATTCATCAAGGAAATTGAAAGGGAAGTAAGGCTTCCAAATTCATTCCTGGAAGAAAGACCCAACCCAAAAACAGAACTACAGGCCAATCGCCCTAATGAACATAGATGAAAAATCCTCAACAAGATACTGGCAAACAGAATACAGAAGATCATCAAGAAGATCATACACCATGACCAAGTAGGATTTATCACAGGGATGAAAGGATGGTTCAACATACATAAATCAATAAATGTAATACACTGCACTAATAGAGCCAAGGACAAAAACCATATGAGCATCCCAATTGATGCAGAAAAAGCATTTGACAAAATCCAACACCCATTCATCATAAAAACCCTACAGAAAATTGCCATAGAAGGTCTTTATCTCAACCTGATTAAGGCTATCTATGAAAAACCAACAGCCAACATCATACTAAATGGTCAAAAACTGAAAACCTTCATGCTAAAATCAGGAACAAGACAAGGATGCCCACTATCACCACTCCTGTTCAATATAGTTCTGGAAACATTAGCCACAGCAATTAGAAAAGAGAAAGAAATAAAAGGAATAAAGATAGGAAAGGAAGAAGTTAAACTGTCATTGTTTGCTGATGATATGATACTTTACATAGAAGACCCAAAAAATTCCGCCAAAAGACTTCTAGACTTAATTGACAGATTCAGTAGAGTAGCTGGATACAAGGTCAACACTCAAAAATCAATAGCCTTCTTGAACACAAATAATGGATTCACTGAGAGCAAAATTTGGGAAACAATTCCTTTTACAATAGCATCCAAAAAAATGAAATATCTAAGAATCAATCTAACAAAGGAAACAAAAGACCTCTACAGTAAAAACTACAGCACTCTGAAAAAAGAGATTGAAGAGGATATAAGAAATTGGAAAGATATCCCTTGCTCCTGGGTAGGAGGAGCCAATATAGTGAAAATGGCCATACTTCCAAAATTACTATATAGATTTAATGCAATGTTGATTGAAATTCCAACAATATACTTCACAGCTAGAGAAAACAATTTAAAAATTCATTTGGAACCAGAAGAGACCTAGAACAGCAAAAGCAATTCCAAGCAACAGAGACATGGCAGGAGGTATCACAATTCTCAACTTGAAACTATACTACAAAGCTACTGTGATAAAAACAGCATGGTACTGGAAAAGAAACAGACCCGAGGATCAGTGGAATAGATTAGAAGATGCAGAAACAACTCCAGACATACTCAGCCACCTCATCTTTGACAAAGGTGCCAACCATCCTCATTGGAGGAAAGATAGAATATTTAATAAATGGTGTTGGAAAAACTGGATTTCAACTTACCAAAGATTAAAACTAGACCCATACTTATCACCATGCACTAAACTAAGATCAAAGTGGATTAAAGATCTAAATATTAAAACAGAAGCACTAAACTCGCTGGAAGATAAGTTAGGTAGAATTCTTGAAGACATTGGCATAGAAAAAGACTTTATGAACAAAACCTTAGTAGCACAGGAACTAGCACAAAGAATCAACAACCAGACCTCATCATATTAAAAAGCTTCTGCACCACAAGAGAAACTATAAACAGAGCTAACAGACAGCCTACAATGTGGGAAAAAAAATTTTAGCACCTGTACCTTAGACAAAGGACTATTATCTAGAATATATATAAAGAACTGAAAAAAATCAGACCCCCCCAAATTCAAACACCCAATTTAAAAATGAGCATCTGAATGAACAGACATTTCTCAGACAAAGAAATAAACGCAGCAAATAAATATATGAAAAAATGTTTAACATCACTGGTCATTCAAGAGATGCAGATGAAAACAACACTGAGATTTCACCTCACCCCAGAAAGAATGGCTGCTATCAAGAAATCAACCAATAACAAATGCTGGCGGGGATGTGGGGAGAAAGGAACACTTCTCCATTGTTGGTGGGAGTGCATACTGGTGCAACCACTGAGGAAATCAGTATAGAGATACCTCAAAGAACTAGGGCTAGAAGTCCCATTTGACTCAGCTATTCCCCTACTCAGTATCTTCCCAAAAGAGTTAAAAGAATCATACCATAGCAATATATATGTACCCATGTGTATAGTGGTACAGTTTGTAATAGCTAAAGCTTGGAAACAGCCCAAGTGCCCATCAACTGGAAATTGGATAAAGAAGATGTGGTTTTTTTATAAAATGGAGTACTACTCAGCCATAAAGAATGAGAAACCAGAGACATTTATAGCTAAATGGATGCATATTGAGGACATACTCTTAAGTGAAATAAATAAGGCACATATGTGTAAATACCAAATAGTTTCTCTAGTATGAGAAACTGAAAGTGCAAATAAGGATTAAAATGATTAAAATGAATAATTGATTATTTGAAATAGGAAGAAAAGGTCCAAAAGGGTAGGGGAAGTGGGAGGGAAAGGAAAGAAGGGAAAAGAAAACTTATGAGAAAAGAAAAACAATTTAAACAAAGTCTTTGTAAATAGGGAAGGGTGGAGGGGGTGAAGGGTGCACAGGTAATGGCGAAAAAATAAGAACCAAGATAATCATATACAGGTACAAGCACCCAATGATAAATATAAATGTGTTGTATACCTAAAATGTACCAATAAAAGAATTTAAGCAAAAAAAAATTTAAAAAGTAAAAAAGGTAAAATCACATGGACACTGCTGAAATCAAAATCATTATTAACAACTACTTTGCAAATGTGTACACCAATAAATTGGACAATTCAGAAGAAATGAATAGATTCCTAGATATATATGAATTACCAAAATTGAACCAAGAAGATTAAAAAACCTGAATAATCCAATAACAAGCAATAAAATAGAGGCAGTAATTTAAAAAAAAACCTACCAACTGAGAAAAAGCCAGGTCTAGATGGGTTCTCTACAAAAACTTCAAAGAAGTTCTAACCCCATTACCTCAAGCTCTTGAATGAAATTGAATGGGAAGAAATACTCAGAAAGTCATTCGTGGAAGGTAGCATTACTCTGATTCCAAAACTAAACAAAGAAACTAAAAAAGAGAGCTATAGACCAATCTCTGGAATGAACATAGATGCAAAAATCCTCAACAGGATACTAGAAACAGAATGCAATTAACCATCAAAAAGATCGTACATAATGAGTACATAGGCTTCATCCCAGGGATTCAAGGATAGTTTAACATATGCAAATAAATAAGTATAATAGATTATATAATCAGAAGCAAGGACAGATTATATAAACGTCCCAATAGACACAGCAAAAGCCTTTAACAAAATTCACCATTCTTCATGATAAAAACAGTGAAGAAAATAGGTATAGAAGGGTCTTAGCTCAATCTGACAAAAGGTATTTATAACAAACCTATTGCCAACTTCTTATTAGAAGGGAAAAAACTGAAAGTGTTCCCTCTAACATCAGGAACAAGACAAGAATGTTCTATCATCCACTATCATCACTCCTCTTCAACATCTACTTGAAACATTAGCAAGAGCATTTAGGCATGAAAAAGAAATAAAAGGGATATGGAGAGGAAAGAAATAAGTCAAATTATCCTTATTTGCAGATAACATGATCCTCTACATAGAAGACCCAAAAATTTCACTAAAAGACTCTTAAAATTAATAAACTAACTGAGTAATGTTTCAGGATGCAAAATCAATATACAAAAATCAATAGTATTCCTGTACACTAATAATGAACCCAATGAAAAATAAATTAGGAAAAAACACCATTCACAATGGCACCAAAAAAGTTAAATATTTAGGAATTAACCTACCTATGGGATGGAAGTCCTCTAAAATGAAGACTACATCACTCAGAAAAAGGAAATTGAAGAAGACATCAGAAAATGGAAAGATATCCCCTGTTCCTGAATAGGCAGAATAAATGTAGTCAAAATGGCCACATTTCCAAAAATGATATACAGACTTAATGCAATCCAAATCAAAATTCCAACAGCATTCTTCACAGAACTGGAGAAAATAATCCTATAATTCATTTGGAGCCAGAAGAGACCTGGAATACCAAAAGCAATCCTAGGTAAAAAGAGCAAAGAGGGAGCCATCACAATCCCAGATTTGAAGTTATATTACAAAGCTACAGTGATAAAAACAGCATGGTACTGGCACAGAAACAGAAATGATGAGCAATGGAACAGAAGAGAGGGTGCAGAAACAACCCCAACATTCAACTATTTGATCTTTAACAAAGGGGTGCAAAATATACAGCAAAGATAGTCTCTTTAATAGAAGAAAAACTGGCTGCACATGCAGAAGATTAAATGTAGAACTATATCTTTCCACATGTACTAAACTAAAATCAAGAGATCAAAAATCTAGGTGTTAAAACAGAAATATTTAACCTGCCAGAAGACAAAATAGGCAAAACTCTTGAAGTCATAAATATAGTAGGCAAGACTTTCTGAACAAAACCTCAATTGCACAGGAAATAGAATGAGAAACAACAAATAGGATTGTATCAAATTAAAAAGCTTCAGCACTGCAAAGCAAACAACTAAAATAGTGAAGAAACATCCTACAGAATTGGAAAATAATTTGCCAGCTATTTCTGAAGGAGAAGATTAATATCTAGAATACATAAAGAACTAAAAAAAAAGTACATCGCCCAAAAGACCAAGTCAAATAATGGGCAAATGAAATGAATAGACATTTCACAGAAGAAATATAAAAGGCCAATAAATATATGAAGAAATGCTCAGCATCACTTGCCATTAGAAAAATGAAAATTAAAACAACACTCAGATTCCCAGAAAGAATGGCCATCATCAAGAAAGCAAATAGTAATAAATGCTAGATAGGTTGTGGAGAGGAACCATTCCACACTGTTGACAGGAATGTAAATTAGTACAATCATGTTGGAAATCCATATAATGTTTCCTCAAAAAACTGAGACTAAAAATTCCAAACAATTTAGCTATTCCTTGCTAGGTATCTTTCTGAAAGAGTTAAAGACATATTACAGTGATACATGTGTACCCATATTTATAGCAGCACAATTCATAATAGCTAAATCTTAGAAGCAGCCTATATGTCCATCAACAGATGAATGGATAAAGAAAATGTAGTATTTATACACAATGGAGTACCAATAAGGAAAGATAAACTTGGGTCATTTATAGAAAAATGGATGCACCTTGAGATCATAATGTTGAGTGAAATCAGACACACAAGTTAAATATTGTGTGGTTTCTCTTACATGAGAAACCCAAATTATAAATAAATAGCAAGATAAACAATAAATGATAGGAAGTAGGGAAGTAGATATTTCTAAAAGAGGAAATGGATCAAACAATGGAAGGAGGGAGGGAAAGGGGAAGATGATGAAAAACAGAATTAGGATTTGTTACATACATGTATCAACTCCACACAGGAAATGTAAACATTATGTATTGCAAATATATACCAAAAATAAAAAAGAAGGGACTCAAGAGATGGATGGAGAAGGGAGGAATGGAAGGAAAAGAGGATAAAAAAGTAATTAATATGGGCTATGTAAATGTACCAATTTCTCACAAGGAATGTAAATATTATGTACTGCAAACATGTACTGATAAAAAGATAATAAAAATAATGAATATCAAAAATATTTTATTCTAATCACATTATCATAAATATAGCACTTACAGTAACAAAACTGTATAAAATTCAATCACTTTCCTGTAACAATGAGCAATTAGAATTTGAAATTTAAAATGCAACACTATTTACATTTGCAACCTATAAAAATAACTATAGAGCTACAAATCTAGGAACATAAAATCTATATAATGAAAACTACAAAACTCTGATAATGAAGTCAAAAAACTAAATAAGTGGAGAGATATTCCATGTTCATGAACAGGAAGATTCAATGTTGTTAAATTTTTAATTCTTCTCAATTTGGCAGATTCAATGCAAACCCAATGAGTATCAATAAGCTTTTTTTTAACCTCAACAAACGGATTCTAAAGTTTATATGGAAAAGCAAAAGACTCAGAATAGCCAATACAATTTTGAAAGAGAATAATGAAGATAGACAGACACTATCCAACTTCAATATCTTCAATATAGCTAAGTAATCAAGACAGCACAGAATAGGTAAAAGAATAGGAAAGTAGATTCATCAAACAGGAGAGCCCAGAAATAGACCCACACAAATGTAGGTAACTGATATTTGACAAGGAATATAGGCAAAATAATGAGAAAAGAGGTTTTTTAAAGTGTTAGAACAAGTGAATATCCATATACAAAATTAGTAATAATAATCTTAAACAATAGATCTTGTAACTTTAACAAAAAAATTACCTCAAAATGGATCACAGACATAAATGTAAAATGCAAAACTAGAAATAACATAGAAGAAAATATGTACTAGAAATAACAGATGAAAATCTAAATGATCTTGGATTTTCCAATGATGTTCTAGAAATAACATATGTTCTAGAAGTAACATAGAAGAAAATCCAGAGGATCTTGGATTTGGTAGTGATGTTTTAGATAAAGGCAAAATACAAGATCCATGAAAGAAATAATTGATAAGCTGAACTTCCATAAAATTAAACATTTCTGCTCTGCAAAAGACTTTATTAAGAGAATGAGAAGACAAGCCACAGTCTGGGGGAAAAAATGTTTGCAAGAGACATATCTGATAAAGGACTCTTTCAATTCTTAATAAGAAAACAATAAGACATTTCACCAAAGGACAGCATATAGACAGCAATAAGCACATGAAAAAATACTCAACACTATAAGTCATCAGGGAATTGCAAATTAAAACAGTGTGATACTATTACACAATTATTAAAATGGTAAAAATCTAAAATAACAAATATTAGCAAGGATGTGGAATACCAGCAACTCTCATTCATTGCTGATGTAAATTCAAAAAGGAAGTGCGGCTTTTGGGAGACAATTGGAAGTTTCTAACAAAATTAAATTTTCTTTTTTATTAATACATGTTTGCAGTACATGTTTGCATTCCTTATGTGGAGTTGGTACGTGTACATGACACATCTTAATTCCTTTTTTCATCCCCTTTTCCTCTCCTCCTGTCTCCCTCCCTCCATCTCTTAATCCCCTTTCCATTTGAGAAAGATCTATCTCCCTATTCCTATTATCTACCTTTTATTTTGTTGTTTATTTATAATTTTGGTTTCTCATAGAAGACAAACCATGTGATATTTAAGCTTGTGTGTCTAGTTTATTTCACTTATCATTATGGTCTCAAGGTGGATCCATTTTCCTACAAATGACTCAAGTTTATCATTCTTTATGGAATAGTACTCCATTGTGTATAAATACTACATTTATTTTATTTGTTCATCTGTTGATGGACATACAGGCTGCTTCCAAGATTTAGCTATTATTGTGCTGCTATAAACATAGGTATGCATGTATCATTGTAATATAATGTCTTTAACTCTTTTGGTAAAATCCCTAGATGAGGGATAGCTGGATTGAATGGAATTCCTAGTTTTAGTTTTTTGAGAATCTCCATACTGATTTCCAACACAAACATATTAGTTTACATTTTCACCCACAATGTAGAAGAGTTCCTTTTTCCCCTGCAGCCTATCCAGCATTTGTTAATATTTGCTTTCTTCATGATGGCCACCTTTCCCAGATAAGATAGAATCTCAATGTTATTTTAATTTGTACTTCTCTAATGGCCCATGACATTGAGCATTTCTCCATTTACTTATTGGCTATTTGTACCAGCACTGAACTCTGTGGTATTTATTAAAATAAATTGAAAACTTATGTCCACAGAAACTTTCATACATATCTTTTTTTTTTTTTTTTTTGGTACTGGGGATTGAACTTGGGACCTTGCGCTTGCGAGGCAGGCGCCAGAACCACTGAGCTAAATACATATCTTTTTAATGGCTTATTGATAATTGGCAAAATGTGGACACAACCAAGATGTCTTTCAGCAGATGAATGGATAAAGAAATGCTGGTAGAAAGAGGAGGGGGAAGGGGAGAGAGGAAAGGGGAGAGGAGAGAGGACAGAGGACAGAGGGAGAAAGGAAGAAGCGGTATATCCTGATAATGGAATTATCCAGAACTAAAAAGAAATGAACTAACAAAATTTGAAAGACATAGGAAACCTTTATTACCAAGTGAAAGAAACCAACCTGGAAAGCCTACATTCCATACTACATTCTGGAAAAGGCAAAACTATAGAGACAATAAAAAGAACGGTAATTACCAGCGGTTAAGAGAGCAGGGATGAATGAATAGGTAGAGAACACAGGATTTTCAAGGCAATGATACTATTCAGCATGATACTTTTACAGTGAATAGATGTCATTATGTCTTTATTAAAACTCACAGAATGTGTAACACCAAAAATGAACCTTAATGTAATTATGGACTTTGAATGACAATACATCAATGTAGGTACACTGATTATAACAAATGAATCACACTGTTGAAGGATGCTGATAGTAGGGATGGCCATAATAATCATAATGTACATTAGTTGAATGCAGCTATCTGATTCTTAAATACAAGGATGATCAAATAATCCAGTGAATGTTTACTTTTTTAAAAAAAACTTTTTATAGTAAAAACATACATTGCCAGAAACAATAGGATAAATGTGCTTGAGAAATAAGGCAGTACTTTGAGTATTTTGAGAGAAATTAATGATAATGTGTCCTTTACTCTAATACATGTTTTAATGTAAACATTCACCATATTTTATGATCACCCCTCATTGCTCCAGCATTTATGACAGTTTCTATAAAATAAAAACCTTACCTCATCTACTATTCACTACATCTGGCACCATGTGACTTTGGCTCTTCCCCAAGGTCAAGATGACCATGAAAGATAAAGGTTTTAAATCAATTCAGAACATTAAAGCAGCTATGACAGTTCAATTAAAGAAATTCCAAAAGAGGACTCCAGAGTTGCTTCGGAAAGCAGCAAAACTTGATGTCTGAAATGAGGAAGAGTATTTTGAAGTGAGGTAAATGGCAATGTATCTTTTATTGTAGTAAATTTTTACTTTAAATATTCACTATATTTTTTATCAAACCATGTATATAGTCAAATCTGAGTCCTAACTTATTCCCATCTTAGCATGAATTTAACAGAGCTAAAAATAAATGAATTTTTACTAAATTTTATCTAAAACTTGTAAATTATTATAATTTTGCTAAAGTTTTAGCATAAAACATTATCTAAAATTTGGCATTAGAGAACAGGAAGAATTTTCTCATCAATGTCACCTGCTGGACTGTTGCTGGGGCCCTATATTAATGCCACACTAAGAAGCTGCTCATTTCCAGCTGATATCGATATTATTGGAGGTACTTTTTTAATGAAATTTTTTTCTTAATTCTCTTGTGTTCTTTACAATACTTGGCTTATAGCATCCAAAAAACTGAAATACCTAGGAATCATCCTAACAAAAGAAATCAAAGACCTCTTCTCTGAAAACTATGGCACTCTGAAAAGAGATATTGAAGATGATAGAAAATGGACAGATATCCCCTGCTCCTGGGTACAAAGGATTAATAGAGTGAAAATGGCCATACTTCCAAAACTGCTATATAGATTTAATGCAATTCCAATTGAGATCCCAGCAGCATACTTCATGGACCTTGAGAAAACAATCCAAAAATTCATTTGGAACAAGAAGAGACCCAGAATAGCAAAAGCAATTCTAGGTAACAGAGACATGGCAGGGGGTATCACAATCCCCAACCTGCAACTCTACTACAAAGCTACTGTGATAAAAACAGCATGGTACTGGCAAAGAAACAGACCTGAGGACCAGTGGAACAGATTAGAAGATGCAGAAACAATGCCAGACACACTCAGCCATCTCATCTTCAATAAAGGAGACAAACACCCTCACTGGAGGAAAGATAACCTCTTTAATAAATGGTGCTGGAAAAACTGGGCTTCAACTTGCCAAAGATTAAAACTAGACCTGTATCTCTCACCATGCACTAAACTAAAATCAAAATGGATTAAAGATCTAAATATTAAAATACAAACTCTGAACCAGTTGGAACAGAGCTTAGGTAGAACCCTTGAAGACATCGGTGTAGGAAAAGATTTTATGAACAAAACCTTAGTTGCCCGTGAACTAGCACAAACAATCAACAAGTGGGATCTCTTCTTATTAAAAGGCTTCTGCACAGCAAGAGAAACCACCAGCAGTGTGAAGAGACAATCCACAATGTGGGAAAAAGTCTTCACCTGCTCTTCCTCAGACAAAGGTCTACTGTCTCGAATCTATAAAGAACTTAAAAAGATCAGACCTCCCAAATTTAAAGACCCAATCCAAAAATGGGCATCTGAAATGAACAGACATTTCTCAGATAAAGAAGTAGAAATATCAAATAAATACATGAAAAAATGTTCAACATCACTGGTCATTCGAGAGATGCAAATGAAAACAACGCTGAGATTCCACTTCACTCCAGAAAGAATGGCTGCTATCATGAAATCAACCAATAACAAATGCTGGCGGGGCTGTGGGGAAAGAGGAACCCTGCTCCACTGCTCGTGGGAATGTAGACTGGTGCAAGCACTGTGGAAATCAGTATGGAGATACCTCAGAGAACTAGGACTGGAAGTCCCATTTGACCCCGCTATTCCACGGCTGGGGATCTTCCCCAAAGAATTAAAAGAATCATACCACAGTGATATATGTGCATCCATGTTCATAGCAGCACAGTTTGTAATAGCTAAAACTTGGAAACAGCCCAAATGCTCATCAACTGGAGACTGGATGAAGAAAATGTGGTTTTTTTATAAAATGGAGTCCTACTCAGCCATAAAAAATGAGAAATTAGAGACATTTATAGCTAAGTGGATGCACATTGAGGTGATACTCTTAAGTGAAATAAATAGGACACATGTGTAAATACTGAATAGTTTCTCTGGTGTGAGAAACTGAAAGTGTAAATAAGGACTAAAATGTATAATAGGTAATGTGAAATAGGAAGAAAAGGGGCAAAGGGGAAGGAACTGGGAGGGCTAGGGGAAAGGATAGAGGGGAATGGGATTAATATGAGAAAATGGAAAAATAGGAGCAAAATCTTTGTAAATAGGGAGGACTGGAGGGGTTGAAGGGAGGGCTGGGCAAGGGTGAAAAATAAGAGCCAAGAGAGACTATGTAAAGGTGCAAATTTCCAATGATGAATGTCATTATATTGTATACCTAAAATGTACCAATGATTAGAATGAATAATCGATAATGTAAAATAGGAAGAAAAGGTCCAAAGGGGTAGGGGTAGTGGGAGGGGCAGGGGAAAGGAAAGAAGGGAAAGGAAAAATGATGAGAAATAGAAAAAATGGAAATAAAGTCTTTGTAAATAGGGAAGGGTGGAGGGGGTGAAGGGAGGGCTAGGAATGGGGAAAAAATAAGAACCAAGATGCATTATGTAAAGGTCCAATTCTCAATGAGAAATGTAATTGTGTTGTGTACCTACAATGTACCAATAAAAGAATTGAATACAAAAAAAATTCAAAAAAGTAAGTAAATAAATGCTGCTGTGAACATTGTACAGAAATGGATCCATTTCCTGGGGATCACACATGTGAGTTGCCTGGGTATGTGCTTGGAAATGAACTTACAGGTCCAAGTTACTACTAGAAAATGCCAGAATGTTCCCTAATTTTCATTTTTAAGAGCCCTGTTTGGGAGTCCCCGTAGGTCTATGTCTGCATCACTGGGGACAGGCTCAGTAACTACAGTAACAACTTCCTCATCTCATTGGCTTGCAGTAGCAAAGGTTTCTTTCTCAGTCTTCTTTGCTCTGCACTACACCCAGCAGTTGCATGATCCCTGCAAGTTTGAGGTGGATGGAGCAGGCTCTCCCTGGAACACTGCTGTTCTCCTAGAATTTTTTCCTTCTCCAAATACAAATGCATAGCTGAATGATGGTCTTCATTTCTAATTCTTTTGCCTCAAAATGTTTTCTCTAGCCTTATTACATTAATATTTTATACCTTTTCATCCTCTGTTATTAGATGCATACAAATATATACTTTTTACTTATTTTCTTATTACCAGGAAGTGACTCTGGGCCAGACCACTGTCCAACAGATGGATAGTTGACTCTGGGCACACAGAGAGCCTACCCACAACTTGTGCCAAATAATGATCACCCCAAAACTTAGTGTTTTAAAATAGCCATTTATTTAACCTTTTATTCTTTGTGTTGGTAATTTGGGATTGAGTTCAGCTGTGTGATTCTTTTGTTCACAGCTGAGCTTGCTTTTTTTACCTGCCTAAGAAATGAGCTAAAGAAAGAACAATTTCATTTGGGTATGAGAAGAGATTTAGAGAGAATATAAACAAACAAGGAATATTGTCTCATCTCCAATCTCTTGAGCCAGAAAAAATAAAAACCAGAAAAATGGAGCATTTTATGAGAAGTCAACAGAGAATTCAGGGCGTGAACCAGATCCTGGATTCTGGCACCCCAGTCTTGTTATGTCTATAACATAATGCCAACAGTGAATTCACAGCAGTATTAAAAATAGACTTTTAACTGCATCAGTTAAGCAATCTGGGTTCCTCTGCTGGTAGGTGCCCAGTGTACAGTGGCTGCGAACAGCAACCTCCTTGGTAGTGTATGTGGCCTGTTGCTTGTATGGGCTGCCTTAAGGGATCTTGAAGACATTGCTTCCAGGTGGATGTTTTTTATCTGACCTCCTATCATCCCATCCCCAATCCAGGCTCCAGACAGGCACTCAAGGTGCCTTCAGGAAGCCCCAGGGCATGGTGAAGAGGGTTCACATTGGACAGGCCATCATGTCCATCTGCACCAAGCTGCAGAACAAGGAACATGTGATCAAGGCCCAGTGCATGATCAAGTTCAAGTTCCCTGGCCATCAGAGGATTCACATCTCCAAGAAGTGGGACTTCACCAAGTTCAGTGCAGATGAATTTGAAGACATGGTGGCCCAGAAGCACCTCATCCCTGATGGCTACAGGATGAAATACATTCTGAACCGTGGTCCCCCTGGATAAGTGGTGGGCCTTGCACTCCTAAAGGCTTCCACTGTGCCACTCCTCCCCCCAACAAGTTCATCAGTAAATCTTATCTCTGCTCCCCCTGAAAAAAAAAACAAAAAAACAGACCTTTAAACTGGGCATAGTGGCACATGGCTGTAATCCCAGGACTTGGGAGGCAGAGGGAGGTGGATCACTGCAAGTTCCAGGCCAAGCTGGGCTACACAGTGAGTTCTAGGTCCGCCTGAACTACATAGCAAGACCCTGTCTCAAAACAAAAACAAAACCAGACTTTTGAAGTTATTCAAAAATTGAAGGAATAATCTACCAAAGGGATTACAAAATGGCAAAAATCAAACAAAGAAAAAGGATACCCTGAATAATACCCAGTCAGCATGACCGTCACTCAGGAGAGCTCAGGAAAAACCCTATCTTTGAACACTTCAATACACAGTTGGGAACCATGTTCTGAGCCTTGCAATCTAAACCTTCCAGTTTCCTAGGACCCATAAAGTCTTCTGTACATTTAAAAGTGAAAAACATTCCATTCACATAATGATTAAAACTCTTAAACTTTGCAGAGTGAACCAAACACATGCCAATCAGTTCAAAACATATTTTAATTCTAATTGTAGACTACCAACTGTTTCCTTGCATGAGACTAAATGTCAATTGACATTTCTGGGTTTTAATTCCTTCATCAGAAAAATTAATATCCCCAAGCAATGCAAGATGATAATGAATGATAACAGATCCAAAGGAGAATTTTAAAACATATGTAACCTTTGTCCTTTCTGCTTGGCTGGGGGGACAGATACCTCAGTGTCCAAACCAAGTGCAAGAATAAAAATAAATGCAGGATTTATGAAGCAAAGAGATTTTCTAGAACAAACATAGGGAAGGAAAGCAAATGTCAAGGATGGTAGGGGACATGTCTAAGAGTCTTTGAAAACTGGAAAGATACCTGTTATAAAGCAACTGATGAAGGAAAGGTTTGTTTTGGCTCACAATTTCAGAAGTTTCAGTCCTTGGCCCACTTTCAGTCAGTTGGCCCACTGCTTATATGGGCCATATATGGTGGGGCAGCTGTCACAGTGGGGGCACACAGCAGAAGAAGCTGCTTACCTTGTGCCAGCTGGGAGGTAAAGAGAGGCCAGAGTCCCAATACCCCTCCACCCCAAGGACACACTCCTGATGACCTGACTTCCATTTACTAGATTCTGCCTCTCAAAAGTTCCACCATCTCCTGGAATCACCACAGGATGGTCCCTCCCTTCACCCCCTCAACCCTTCCCTATTTATAAAGACTTTGTTTCTATTTTTTCCCTCTCTCATAATTTTTCCTTTCCCTTCTTTCCTTTCCCCTGCCCCTCCCACTACCCTTACCCCTTTGGAACTTTTCTTCCTATTTCGCATAATCAATTATTCATTCTAATCATTGGTGCATTTTAGGTGTATAATATAATGACATTCATCATTGGAAATTTGCAACTTTACATAATTTCTCTTGGTTCTTATTTTTCACCCTTCCCCTGCCCACCCTTCAACAACTCCATCTTTCCCTATTTTCAAACACTTTGTTTCCAGTTTTCCATTTTCTCATATTAACTCCATTCCCTTCTTTCCTTTCCCCTACCCCTCCCACTTTTCCTTCCCCTTTGCCCCTTTTCTTCCTATTTCACATTATCTGTTATATCTCTTAGTCCTTATTTACAGTTTCAATTTCTCACACTAGAGAAACTATTCGGTTTTTACACATGTGTGTCCTATTTATTTCACTTAAGAGTATCACCTCAATGTGCATCCATTTAACTATAAATGTCTCTAATTTTTCATTTTTTATGGCTGAGTAATACACCAGGGGTATAACTTGGTCAAATGGGACTTCCAGTCCTAGTTCTTTGAGGTATCTCCATACTGATTTCCACAGTGGTTGTACCTGTCTACACTCCTACCAGCAGTGGAGCAGAGTTCCTCTTTCCCCACAGCCCCGCCGGCATTTCTTATGGGTCGATTTCATGATAGCAGCCATTCTTTCTGGAGTGAGGTGGAATCTCAGCATTGTTTTCATTTGCATCTCTCGAATGATGAGTGATGTTGAACACTTTTTCATGTATTTACTTGCTATTTCTACTTCTTTAAGAAATCTCTGTTCAATTCAGATACTCATTTTTGGATTCGGTCTTTAAATTTGGAAGGTCTGATCTTGTTCAGTTCTTTGTAGATTCGAGATAGTAGACCTTTGTCTGAGGAAGAGCAGGTGAAGATTTTTTCCCACATTGTGGATTGTCTCTTCACACTGCTGGTGGTTTCTCTTGCTGTGCAGAAGACTTTTAATAAGAAGAGATCCCACTTGTTGATTGTTTGTGCTAGTTCAGGGGCAACTAAGGTTTTGTTCATAAAATCTTTTCCTACACCAATGTCTTCAAGAGTTCTACCTAACCTCTGTTACAGCCAGTTCAGTGTATCTGTTTTAATATTTAGATCTTTAATCCATTTCGATTTTTGTTTAGTGCATGGTGAGAAATATAGGTCTAGTTTTAATCTTTGGAAAGTTGAAGCCCAATTTTTCCAGCACCATTTATTAAAGAGGCTATCTTTCCTCCAGTGAGGGTGTTTGGCTCCTTTATCAAAGATGAGATGGCTGAGTGTGTCTGGCGTTGTTTCTGCATCTTCTAATCTGTTCCACTAGCCCTCAAGCCTGTTTCTTTGCCAGTACCATACTGTTTTTATCACAGTAGCTTTGTAGCATAGTTTCAAGTTGAGGGTTGTGATACCCCCTGCCATGTCTCTGTTACCTAGAATTGCTTTTGCTATTCCGGGTCTCTTCTTGTTCCAAATGAATTTTTGGATTATTTTCTCAAGGTCCATGAAGTATGCTGCTGGGATCTCAATTGGAATTGCATTGAATATATATAGCAGATTTGGAAGGATGGCCATTTTCACTACATTAATTCTTCCTACCCAGGAGCAGGGGATGTCTGTTCATTTTCTGATATCATCTTCAATCTCTCTTTTCAGAGTGCTAGAGTTTTCAGAGAAGAAGTCTGATTTCTTTCATTAGGTTGATTCCTAGGTATTTCAGTTTTTTGGATGCTATTGTGAAAGGAATTATTTGCCCTATTTCTCTCTCAGTGAGTCTATTCTTCATGTAGAGGAAAGCTATTGACTTTTGTGTGTTGACCTTGTATCCAGCTACTTGACTGAATTTGGTGATTAAGTCTAGAAGACTTTTGGTGGAGTTCTTGGGGTCTTCTATATAGAGTATCATGTCATTGGCAAATAATGACAGTTTGACTTCTTCATTTCCTATCTTTATTCCTTTTCTTTCTTTCTCTTGTCTAATTGTCATGGCTAATGTTTCCAAAACTATATTGAACAAGAGTGGTGATAGTGCACATCCTTGTCTTGTTCCTAATTTTAGTGTGAAGGATTTCAGCTTTTGACCATTTAGTATGATACTGACTGTTGGTTTTTCCTAGATGGCTTTTATCAGTTTGAGGTAGAGACCATCTATTCCAATTTTTTGAAGGGTTTTTATCATAAATGCATGTTGGATTTTGTCAAATGCTTTTTCTGCATCTATGGAGATAATCATATGGTTTTTGTCCTTGGCTCTATTGATATAATGTATTACATTGATTCATTTGCATATGTTGAACCATCCCTGCATCCCTGGGATTAATCCCACTTGATTAGGGTGTATGATCTTCTTGATGATCTTCTGCATTCTGTTTGCCAGCATCTTATTAAGGATTTTTGGATCTATGTTCATTAGTGAGATTGGCCTATAGTTCTCTTTTTCTGTTGGGTCTTTCTCTGCTTTGGGGATCAAGGTGATGCTTGCTTCCAGGAGTGAATTCAGGAGTATTGCTTCCCTTTCAATTTCATTGAAGAGTTTAAACAGTAGTGGCAGCAATTCCTCTGTAAATGTCTTGTAGAATTCAGCAGTGAAGCCATCAGGATCTGGGCTTTTCCTAGTTGATAAGTTTTTAATTATATTTTCAATTTCATTGGTTGATATTTGGTTGTTCAGAATTTTTAGGTCTTCTTCGTTCAACTTTGGTAATTCATATGTATCTAGGAATCTGTCCATTTCTTCTGTGTTGTCTATCTTATTGGCGTATAGGTTCTGGAAGTAGGTATTGATGATCCTCTGGATTTCTGCTGGGTCCGTTGTAATTTCACCCTTTTCATTCCTAAGTGCATGGATTTGGGCCTTTTCTTTCCTTTTTCTGACAAGATTGGCTAAAGGTTTGTCAATTTTATTGATTCTTTTGAAGAACCAACTCTTGGCTTCATTCAGTTTTTCTATCATTCTCTTAGTCTACATTGCATTGATTTCTCCTCTGATCTTTATAATTTCCTCCCTTGTATGAGCTTTGGCTTTGTCCTGCTCTTATTTTTCTAGAATCTTGAGGTTCAGCATCAGGTTGTTTAATTGGGCTCGTTCTGTTTTCCTAATATGAGTATTCACTGCTGTGAATTTCCCTCATAAAACTACTTTCATTTTGTCCCATAGATTCCAGTATGTTCTATTGTCATTGTCATTTAATTGAAGGAAATTTCTGATTTCTTCTCTAATTTCCTCTGTGACCTATTGGTTATTCCAAAGTGTGTTGTTCAATTTCCACATGTTTATGAAATTTTTCCAGTTTCTTTTGCTATGGATCTCCAATTTCATCGCACTGTGGTCTGATAATATACAGGGGATAACTTCAATTCCTTTGCACTTACTTAAACATGTTCTATGTGTGAGTATGTGGTCTATTTTAGAGAATGACCAATGTGCAGCTGAGAAGAATGTGTATTCTAATTTTGTGGGGTGGAACACTGTGTAAACATCTGTTAAGTTCAAGAGTTCGATTGTTTTGTCCAAGAATTCGATTGAGTTCTAGTATTTCATTACTTATTTTTTGTCTAGTTGATCTATCTATTTGTGACAGTAGGGTATTGAGCTCCCCCACTACAATTGTATTAGTGCATATATGGCTTTTTATGTCCATTAGTATTTGTTTTATATGGTTGGGCGCACTAGTGTTTGGTGCATAGATATTTATGATTGTCATCTCTTCCTCTTAGATTCTTCCCTTTACAAGGATGTAGTGTCTTTCTTTGTCTCTCTAAATCAGTGTTAGTTTGAAATCTACTTGATCAGCCAAGAGTATAGCTACTCCTGCTTTTTGGGGGGTTCCCATCACATGGAATATTGTTTTCCACCCTTTAACTTTCATCCTATGAGTTTGTTTTTGAATTAAGGGTGTTTCTTGTATGCAGCATATTGTTGCATTTTGCTTCTTGACCCATTCTGCCAGTCTATTTCTTTTGATTGGTGAGTTGCGACCATTACCATAGATGGTTATAACTGAAACATATTGTCTTGTCATTGCCATGACTTTTTCTTTTTGTTGGGTTCTCCCCCTTTACATTTAATTTCTTTTCCCACCTAATGGATTCATGCTGTGCTTCCTGGGGTTGTGATCCTCATTGTCATTTCCTAGGATATTGTCTAAAATCTTTTGGAGTGCTAGTTTGGTATTTATGAAGTTCCTAAGGTGCTCTTTGTCATGAAAGTATCTTATTTCTCCATCCATTTTGAAAGATAGTTTTGCAGGGTATATCAACCTGGGATGGAGGCTGTTTTCCTTTAGGGCTTGAAATACATCACTCTTCTTGCCTTAAAGGTTTGTGTTGAGAAGTCTGCTGTGATTCTGATGGGCTTTCCTTTGTATGTGATTTGTTTCATTTCTCTAACTACATATAGACTTTTGTTCTTTGGTTGGGTTTCTGGAATCTTAACAATTATATGTCTATGTGTAGCTTTTTTTTTTTTTTGATCAAGGCTAGTTGGAGTCCTATATGTCTCACTTATCTGTATGTCAAGTTCTTTTCCCCTGCTTGGGAAGTTTTCTGCCATTACTTCTGTGAAGAGTTTTTTTATGTCATCTGCACTCTCTCCTGTTTCTTCTTTGACTCCAATCAGTCTTATGTTATTCTTCCTTGCATCATCCAGCAGCTGCTGGACTGATTTCTCATGTTCCCTTACAATTTTGAAGCAATTTTTCTTTTCCTGGTCACTAATAGCAATCTTATCTTCTATATCTGCAATTCTGTCCTCACCTTGGCTCATTCTGCTGTGTAGACAATGGAGTTTTCAATGGAGTTTTTGATTTCCTGGAAATCTATTTGCATCTGTTTTATGGATTCCATTTGTTTCTTATGTTGGGATTCCATCATGTTCCTGAGCTCCTCTCTAGATTTATTAATCATGTCTTGCACTAGGAGCACAATTTCTCCTGTTATCTGAGAAATTATTTCTGATTTCATTTTTACCAGATCTTCTTTTATTGCCAGCTCAGGGGGTCCAGGTGTTTGAGTATCAGAGTGTTCCATCTCATTTCCTTTTGGGGTTGCTGTAGGTGATCTGGAAGTCTGGTTTTGAGACTTATTTATGTGTCTTCTCATTTTGACCCGGGACGGGAGGTGTTGTTGGTGCCCACACGGCTTACCTCCTCTGAGCTAGGAGCTGTGGGACAGCATCTCAGTAGCCCCTTCCTCTGGGCTTGGAGTGGCAGGACAGATGGCAGTCCAGAAAACCCCTTTCTCTGGCCCAGGAAAGGTAGGACAGAAGGCGGCCCAGAAGCCCCTACCTCTGTGCCAGGAGTGGCCCAACTGTTGCCCACATCTTTAACACATGGGCCTTTAAAGGACATTCTGCATCCAAATTTCATGACTAACAGTGACAATATGGATCAGATCTTAAAAGGAATGTGATGGGCTGTGTGGTGGGCAGGGCATTCCCAGGTGAAAAATCTCACAGTCCAGTGAGGAGACTAAGGAAAAATGGTGTGAATATGGTGGGGATAGGGCAAAAAGGAAGACTATACAAGAAAGCCCATAGGAAGGAATAACTAGTTACTCTTGAAGGGGGCCACTCAAGGAGGTTTTCACAGAGGTGAAGAGAGCAGAGCTGAGTGTTGACACAGATAATGGATCTGATATACAGTATGTACCTTTAAATATGTTTAAAATGAATGAAATAGAGAAGTTCCCCCACAGAAGTATCAATAGTATGTATGACTGGAATGGCATTTCCAGGAAGCCAACAGTGGCTTATGTAGTCCTGAACAAGTGAAAAGTTGAAAGGACAGAACATCTGCTTTCATCCGTGAGGCTAGAGATGGATGTGAAGGCCAGACCCCTGAAGACTGGTGTGCAACACAAATGATTTTTAGTGTGTCCTGCTGGATTTGAAAAACTATGTGAGATTTGAAGAGAATGCAAAAGGACATTCCAAGAAGAGGCTCTGTGATGAATATGGTAGGGGCCACCCAGATCCACTTTCAAGGTCCTATGGCCTCAGCTGGTAGAAGTGACTAGCAGGGAGCCTTCAGCAAGGCCCCTTTTGGGGTCAGCCATGGCTACAGACCTGCCTCACCTATAGGCATGCTCTTCCCATGCTGCCCACATCTAGTAGCTAACAAAGGCAGAGGACACTGGTCTGACCACTTTAGCCCACCTTGGAGAACTCTGAAAAGCCCTTTACCTTCAGTGCTCCCTGTGGGCCTATAGTGTCATCTGTCTAGACCAAAACCATATAGTGGGAAGACTGAGGTAGCCAGCAAGGTCAAAATATCAAGCCCACACTACCCCTATGGGTCCTATACCCACATGGCTCTAACCTTCACAATTTTCAGGTGGCAGCTAATAGTTTAGAATGAATAGGCTACAGCAAATGGAGCCTTGACCTCAGGATCAAAAGGAATCTAAGCCAGTTTCTGTTCTGTCTTAGTCAAGCCATAACACTTCCCTGGAAAAGTTTCATCATCCCTGAAATGAAAATAGTGCTAACATCTGAGCTAGTGGTGGGAGTGGGGAAATATAGAAGATCAGCTTGTTATGGCTTGTATATAGATGTCCCCCCAAATCCTCATGCAGTTATAGGTGGAGCTTTTCAGAGGTTGCTGGATCTAGAGCATGTGATGCTGGGATTGATTCATGGTCAATGCCAGGATTAAAGGTGCCCCACCCTAGGTGTGATTGCTAACCATCCTAAGGGCAGGTAGCCTGAATAGAATATAAGGGACAGAAAGAAGGCCACTGTTGTCACTTCTTGCTGTTTGCTGCTTGCTGCTTGCTACTTCGCTGCTTTGCTGCCTTCTCCCTGCTATGGAACTATTTCTCCTCTGCGATGCCTTTCTGCCTTGCCTCCCTGCCTTGGAGGCTGCCAACTATGGACTGAAATCTCTACAAACTGTGCACCAAATAAAACTTTCCTCCTTTAACTTTGGGTGTCAGATATTTTGTTCAGCAATAAGAAATGTGACTAACACCTATACTTTAACATATACAGGAGAGAAGATAAAGAGTACCTAAAGCAACAAAAAATTCCTGCCGTCCTTTGGGTAAATTGATTCTACCTCAGGATTTAGGAGTGAAGTTTTTGCAGGAGTCAGAGAACTTCATGTAAGTGCTACACCACCACCTTGGAAATACAGGGAGAACGCAGTTGGACTCCTAAATGTTGGGAGTCTGAGAACCACACACTTGAAAGTCCCCTCCCAATCACCCTCTTGTTGAATCTCAGCCTTGATGTTGCCAGCTTCTAAATGTGGGAAGGGCAAAGTAGGAGGCACATGTGGAAAATGATCACAGCTCTAATCAAATACCATGCTCTGGATAGATAAGTGAGGCCCATTTGTCCTGGCAACACATGCTGGCACAGTGAATGGCTCTACAAAGTCAGATCAGACATCTGCCATTTCCTTCCTGTGGTGAAAATGCTGCATCCAAAATCAGGGACATGTCCTCTGTTAAGGAAGGAAACAGAAAGAGGTATATCCAGGCATTTAAAAAACAACCTGGATTATGCCAAAACCGCTACCTTTGGGAGAAAAAATTAGAGATGCTCTTTACTTCAGCATGTATCTCTGTGCTGTGCAGATTTGCTGCCAGGCACAGAGTCAGTCATCCTTCTGTGATCAGATTTAAATATTTTTCATAAAAGTGTTGATGTTCCTTTGAATATATTGAGTATAAAGCTGGTCCGCATCTCACATGCAGAATCACCAGACTATGCAGAGGAACAAAACAGATTGTGGAAATCATTTACTAAACCAGGAACTTTCCAGAGAGGAAGCTCTGCTCCGTCCTGGGGCAGGTGGAGGAATCAGCACCTGTTTGTCACCTGTTATGAATGCTTGTGTATCCTCAGAATCCACATGTGGAAACCCAAATCCCCAATCTGGCTATTTGGCTATATGGCTTTTAGAAGGTAATTACAGTTAAATGAAGTTATAAGGGCAGGGTCCTAATCCAATAGGATTGGTGTGATTATCAGAGACCCTAGAAAGTTTGCTCACTCTCCCTCCTGCCCTGCTTTTCTCCTCTCCTCTCCTCTCTCTCCACCTCTCCTGTCCTCTCCCCTCCCTTTCCCTCCTCTCCTCTTTTCTCCTTTTCTATCCTCTCCTCTCTACTCCCCTCTCCTCTTGTCATGTACTCCTCTCTCTACATTCAGTACCAAGGAAAGGCCATGTGAGGACACAGCAAGGTGGCCATTTGCAAACCAGGAAGACAGCCCTCCTTGTGAACCAAACAGGCCAGCACTTTGATCTGTATTTCTAGCCTCCAGAACTGTGCAAAATAAATGTTTATAAGCCACTTGGTCTGTAGTATTCTGTATGGAAGCCTGAGCTGACTAATGCATGATTCTTATAAGAGGCCTGAGTGAGCCAAGGAGTCTCAATACTGGGCAGTCCCCACCCTGCAGTTTTTAATTCTGCAAGGAAACTGAGCACAGGTCAGAGGCCAGGAGACACCAACCTTGAAACAGAGGAAGATCTTACAAAAACACTAATTAAAAATCTTGTTTTTAAAACCCCACAATTATAGTATCTTCACTGCTTATACTGTAAAATATTTTATCCATGGTGAATTTAAAACTGCCAGCTCACTGATAGCATCATCTTTGACAGCATCAGCCTTAACTGTTGAGTCAATATCCTTCAAAGAACAGAAGTCACTATTATTGATGCCAAAGGACTGATCCCACAGAAAAGTTGTTGCTGTCTCCTCTCCATGAAGTGTTGAATCACAAGGTATAGCAGGATTCACACATAGTCTCACACCAGAGTTCATAACGAATGTCTTTATTTGTTTACTTATGTTAAGCGGCAAGAATGGATTTTACATTAGACATTCTTTTTTCTGGCTCATTCTTTAATAACTTTCCTATTCTCTGATAGTTAAAAAAAATTTTTCAACTCATCTTTGAATTATGTTTTACTCACTACTTATACTGGTTTTTCTTTTGCTACACAGCACCCAATTTTTAAAATAAAGGTACAAGTTCAATTCTAAATGACTTTCAGGAAAGAAACTAATAGAATTCAATTCTTCTCAAGTCACAGATTATCTAACTCAAGCCCTCACTGGCATGAAAAATTTCAGGGGGCTTAGGAATATGCTGTCCTAGCCTGTGGAGTGAGCCTTGTCACTTATGAGCTGTGTGGCCCAGCCTCCACAAAAGTAATGAAAATTTCATCATCTGTTGAAAGAGGGCTAACATTAACAAGGCTCTGTTTAGCTTGGGACACACCAAGCCTCACATTCCTCCTTGGTCTCAAACCGGTTGACGTTGCCACCCCAGCCACCATACCAGAAACGAAGGCAGCCCCTCTTTTACCAGTTGAAGTACCACCTCAGAACATAATCCTGGGACCTGCAACAAAACAAATGCAAAGAGAGCTATATTTCCTGCTCACACATGATAGGGAAAGAGCAATGGTGTAGAGTCTCAGGGCTGGGAATGAATCCTCACCTTCCCATCAACTGACTGTGTGACCTGGACCAAAACATTAAATCTCTCTGAGCTTCAATTTCCTCAGACATAAAAGCAATATTTTTATAAATCCTACATCACAAATGTGTAAAGTGTCATGTAACACATGTGAAAGGTACAATAAGGTAACATATTTTCACAGTACCTGGCCTATGGCACTTATACCACAGACAAGGTACAAATGAGTGACTGGATAAAATTTTCTGATACTGAGAACTCTTCACTTGCTTCTTTTCCTCATTTTTCTAAACCATCCTAATCTGTAACCTGTCCTGCCTTCTAATGACATCCATAAATCCAACTTATTATTCACAGTACCTTGACTCTTGCCCAAGAAGTTAAGGCATCTATTAAAAGAAAACCATGATGTTCTTGAAAATGAAAAATGGCATTGAGAAGCAACAAATCTCAACAAATCAAGATCTGAGATCTCTTTCATTTTAGATCAGACCCTGATTTCCTCAGTATGTAACCCCTGCCTTCCAGGGAGAACAGATTTCTTCAAGTATACTTTGTGTCACTGACAAGTGTTCTTGTCCCAAGTCAGTCCTGAAGCACAGGATTCTGGCATTCTCCAGACAGGTCCTCCTGAGCCTTACAAATGCTCCTGAACAGTGAAGATGCTGTCTTCAGAAAGCAAGAGTCAAACTGCCTGGGCTGTTTCTGAGAAGTGACCTACTAGCCTCCTCTTACATAGGATAATCAACACCAACTAGATTTCTAAGGGGCACAATGAGATGTGCTGGCCCCATGGAGATGTGATACACTCTTAATGGAGTTAAGAATGGACTATAGAATTGTCCTACACCTTGAGCAGGCACATTTGAATTTACCCAGGAATGGACTACAGAATTGTCCTACACCTTGAGCAGGCACATTTGAATTTACCCACCAAATGATCCCTCCTCTGGAAGGTGTAAGACAACAAGCAGCAAGGGCCCAAGAGAAGGAAGAGCAAGTGTTTCTCCCAAAAAGAGGCAATAAAAAAAGCACTGTAACAGTGAACTTTGGGCTGTATGCTCTAGACTCAACATGTAGACTTGGGGCTCAGCAACCAGCTGGCCCCACCTCTGCCATCCCCAACTGACAGACCAAAGGCTTGTTGCAACAGACCAGTCACATTTCCCATGATGTTTGCAGCTTTGTCTTCAGAAGCCTCATCCTTGCCCTTGGTCTGGGATCCTGTGGGGCAGGGGCTGTGCTTCCTAGATTTTACATCCAGAGCAGCACTGTCCAGCTGAATATTCTACAATGACAGAAATGTTGGAAATGATGGAAAATCGGTGCTCACCAGCCTGACCACGGGGCTATTGAACATTTGAAAAGTGGCTACTACAACTAAGGAACATTTCACTTGACCCAGCCATTCCCCCTCTAGGTATCTTCCCAAAAGAGTTAAAAGCATACCATCACAATATAAGCACACCCATGAGTCTAATCCCTAATACAAAAGAAAAGACATAAAATCAAGTAAATCATAAAGAATAAAGTGAAACCGAGCCGGGGATTTACCTCAGTGGTTCCACCACTTGCTTTGCAAGCACAAGGTCCCGAGTTCGATCCCTGGTACCAAAAAAAAAAAAATACAATGATACCAAATAAAATATATATAAGAAATAAAGACAAAGAGAACATTAAGAACAAAAAAAAACATGAAGACATAAAATCAAGGACATATAAGATTCAAATGAAGCATAAAATAAATATAAAATAAATGCAAATAAGACTAAATTAAAAACCAGCAAACAAAATAACAAAATGTATCCTATCATATAATAATATAAAATAATATCATAGCATAAAAGAATATAACAAAACACAAAATGCAATCTAATTAAACATAAAAAGTGAAATGCAAATAGATAGAAAAGTGATTCTGTCTGCTTCTCCCTCAAAGAATCGTTAAGCTATAAGCCATCATTAATGTTCTCTCTGCTATTCCCTCCAAAGATGAGGAATCTAAGGTTCAGAAGGGTTCATCAACTTTTCTAAGATCACACAACTCTCTAGTGGCAGAGCAAAGACAAGAACTAATTCATTGATCTTAGAACCTTTCAAGCCAAGGAGACACAAATGCCAAGTCAGTACTCCTAAGATGTCCGTCAGACTCACTTTATTCCCTTAGTTTTGAAGATGTCCCTAAAGATGCCACACCCACTTATAAATTGGGAAACTCGAATCTCCCAGGTAGAAGAGGAAGGAGGTCCCACGTTACAGTGAACCCTACATATCAACTGTTCCTAATTACGCACTGGAGGATGCAGTCCAAGACAGACACTTGCCAATGTGGCCAGCACAGTACCCTCCCCGCTCCATTTTTCAGTCTTCATTATCATGAGAGGAATACAGTTTGGTACTGGCCACCTGTAAATTTTGTTCCATTAGCTCTAATTAGAAGGAGGGTGCTAATCAGGGGAGGTAAGGGAGCATTCTGGCCAGAGCACCCTGTCCTGCCTTTGTCCCTTAATCTTCACTATTAGATTAATCAAACCAACCCCAGAAAAGAGACCCTGGATTTTGTCCTATCTCCCTTACTTCATGGCAAGTCCCTAAAGGCATCTGATAACCTCATATTGCTACATCAATCTCTAATTTTAAATAAATGTCATATACTCTCATACTTAAAATGTGGAACTAACAGCATCAGCACCACTCTTGACCTTGTAAGAAATGCAGGCTCTCAGGTCCCCAATCCAGACCCACTGAACCAGAATTGATATTTTAACAAGATCCCTGAGAGAGTTACATGCAAGTTAAAATCTGAGAAACACTGTCATAGACCACAGAAAACAGGGATGAATAGTAATAATGATAACTATGCCTTGTATTTGTGCAGTAGTGGTGATTTCAAAGCCCCTCCATGCACATATGGCTACATAAGTAGAGAAAAGACTTCCATTCTCTCTCTTTTTTTTTAATTCTTTTATTGGTACATTTTAGGTATACAATACATTTACATTTATCATTGGGTACTTGTACCTGTACATGACGTACCTTAGTTCTTATTTTTTCCCCATTACCTGTGCACCCTTCACCCCTCCACCCTTCCCTATTTACATAGATTTAGTTTCCTTTTTTTTCCTTTTCTCATAATTTTTGCTTTCCCTTCTTCCCTTTCCCCTTCCCCTCCTACCACCCGTACACCTTTGGACCTTTTCCTATTTCAAATTATCAATTATTCATTTTAATTATTTTAATCCTTATTTACACTTTCAGTTTCTCACACTAGAGAAACTATTTAGTATTTACACATGTGTGTCCTATTTATTTCACTTAAGAGTATGGCCTCAATATACATCCATTTAGATATAAATGTCTCTAGATTCTTGTTCTTTATGGCTGAGTAGTACTCCATTTTATAAAAAAAAAAACAAAAAAAAAACATCTTCTTTATCCAGTTTCCAGTTGATGGGCACCTGGGCTGCTTCCAAGCTTTAGCTATTACAAACTGTGCCGCTATAAACATGGGTGCACATATATCACTGTGGTATGATTCTTTTAATTCTTTTGGGAAGATACCCAGTAGGGGAATAGCTGGGTCAAATGGGACCTCTAGCCCTAGTTCTTTGAGGTGTCTCCATACTGATTTCCACAGTGGTTGCACAAGTTTCCACTCCCACCAACAATGAAGGAGGGTTCCTTTCTCTCCACACACACCCCTAGCATTTATTATTGGTTGATTTCTTGATAGCAGCCATTCTTTCTGGGGTGAGGTAGAATCTCAGTGTTGTTTTCATCTGCATCTCTCGAATGACCAGTGATGTTAAACATTTTTTCATATATTTATTTGCTGCTTTTACTTCTTTGTCTGAGAAATATTTGTTCATTTCAGATGCCCATTTTTGAACTGGGTCTTTGAATTTGGGGGTTCTGATTTTTTTTAATTCTTTATATATTCTAGATAGTAGGCCTTTGAGGTACAGCTGCTAAAAATTTTTTTCCCACATTGTAGTTTGTCTCTTAGCTCTGTTGGTGGTTTCTCTTGCACTGCAGAAGCTTTTTAATACAATAAGATCCCCATTGTTGATTCTTTGTGCTAGTTCCTGTGCTACTAAGGTTTTGTTCATAAAGTCTTTTCCTATGCCAATGTCTTCAAGAGTTCTACCTAACTTATCTTCCAGCAAGTTTAGTGTTTCTCTCTTAATATTTAGATCTTCAATCCACTTTGATCTTAGTTTAGTGCATGGTGATATGTATGGGTCTAGTTTTAATCTTTGACAGGTTGAAATCCAGTTTTTCCAACACCATTTATTAAATAGGCTATCTTTCCTCCAATGATGGTGGTTGGCTCCTTTGTCAAAGATGAGATGGCTGAGTATGTTTAGATTTGTTTCTGCATCTTCTAATCTATTCCACTGATCCTCGGGTCTGTTTC
This sequence comes from Heterocephalus glaber, assembly GCF_053883595.1. NCBI lineage: Eukaryota > Metazoa > Chordata > Mammalia > Rodentia > Bathyergidae > Heterocephalus > Heterocephalus glaber. The sequence continues at coordinate 6,222,081 of NW_028258324.1, read as the reverse complement.
TTTTCCAGTACCATGCTGTTTTTATCACAGTAGCTTTTATACTATAGTTTCAAGTTGGGGATTGTGATACCCCCTGCCATGTCTCTGTTGCCTAGAATTGCTTTTGCTATTCTAGGTCTCCTCTTGTTCCAAATGAATTTTTGGATTATTTTCTCTAGTTCTGTGAAGTATATTGTTGGAATTTCAATCAGCATTGCATTAAATCTATATAGTAGTTTTGGAAGTATGGCCATTTTCACTATATTGGTTCTTCCTACCCAGGAACAAGGGATATCTTTCCATTTTCTTATATCCTCTTCGATCTCCTTTTTCAAGGTGCTGTAGTTTTCAGTGTAGTAGTCTTTTGCTTCTTTTTTTAGGTTGATTCCTAGATATTTCTTTTTTTTTTTTTTTTTGGATGCTATTATAAAAGGAATTGTTTCCCTAATTTCTCTCTCAATGAGTCTGCTATTTGTGTATAAAAAGGCTATTGTTTTTTGAGTGTTAACCTTGTATCCAGCTACTCTACTGAATCTGTCAATTAAGTCTAGAAGACTTTTGACTGAATTATTTGGGCCTTCTATGTAAAGTATCATATCATCAGCAAATAGTGACAATTTAACTTCTTCCTTTCCTATCTTTATTCCTTTTATTTCTTTCTCTTGTCTAATTGCTATGGCTAATATTTCCAGAACAATATTGAGCAGGAGTGGTGATAGTGGGCATCCTTGTCTTGTTCCTGATTTTAGCATGAAAGTTTTCAGTTTTTGACCATTTAGTACAATGTTGGCTATTGGCTTTTCTTAAATAGCCTTAATCAGGTTGAGATAAAGACCTTCTATTCCAATTTTTTGTTGCATTTTTGTCATGAATGGGTGCTGGATTTTGTCAAATGCCTTTTCTCCATCTATTGAGAGGATCATATGGTTTTTGTCCTTGACTCTGTTAATATAGTGTATTACATTTATTGATTTTCAAACGTTGAAGCATCCTTTCATCCCTGGGATAAATCTGACTTGGTCAAGATGTATGATCTTCTTGATGACCCTCTGTATTCTGTTTGCCAGTATCTTGATGAGGATTTTTGCATCTATGTTCATTAGGGAGATTGGTCTATAATTCTGGTTTTGGGTTGGGTCTTTCTCTGGTTTTGGAATCAAAATAACACTTGCTTCCAGGAATGAATTTGGGGGGCTTGCTTCCCTTTCAATTTCCTTGATGAGTTTAAAGAGTAATGGCGATAGTTCTTCTTTAAATGTCTTGCAGAATTCAGCAGTGTATTCTCTTTTTGATAAATGAGAAAATTGAGAAGTTATGTATAAGCCTGAAGCATCTCAGCTACGAGATGAAAAGGTGAGAAGAAGGTGCCAGCACCCAGTATGACACAATGTCAGGGCCTGGGACTCCCCAGGGCCACTAGGCTGCACAAACTTGCCAAGGGTGAAGATACAGTGGTCGTCTACCTGCCCAAATGGCAGGCTTTGTCAGTTCCTCTCCTCCATCCCACCTAGGGTATCCTAGTACTTGGGGCTTCTCATTTTTTAGGAGGCTCAGGAAGGCCCATGTAAATGCCCGGGCATAAACTATCTCTGGCTCCAAAATCCACTCTAGGTGTAGCAAGTGCTGCTCAGAGGGGCACTGGCCACAAGGGCCAGTTCAGCCAGCTCCTGGGCTCCCACACCTGACCCCAAGGCCAGCACAAACAAAGTGATACCTTTCCACTTGGCCTTCTGGGACAGAGTCCTTAGTTTCTCCCTGTCCCAGCTGCTTGTGTCACTGCCCACAATGGAGAAGCGGACCTGTGCCCTCCGTGGCAGCGGAGCTACCAGGAGCATCTTCTCTAGTGTCCACTCTAGGGCGTGACACAGGGCAGGAGCTCCCCGCAGCAGGCAGCCTGCAGCCTCAAGGACCTGCTTCTGCATCTGTGTCTGGAGGCCACAGGACATCAGATGGAAGCTCTCAAGCACAGGGGATTGACCAGAGCCAGGCCAGAAGCCTGGAGTTGTGTGTGTCAATAGGGCCACATGTATTCCATGGTAGGATATGTTCAGCTTTGCAACCACCTCCAGGTCATCAAGCACAGCATCTACTAGACCTAAATAAAGCTCCAAGGAATACTTCAGCACTGACACCACAGGAACTGTCCACCAGGAACACCAAGTCCATGTCCACCATCTGGGGCCCAGTCACAACCAGCCCACATTCCAGGGCTGGCCGGCACTTGTCTAGGAAGGAAATGCAGAGAGAGGACAGGGTTAAACCACCACCACATATTCCTTTCTTTTCCATGCAAAACACAGTTCTAGGCCCTCGGTAAGAATACCTACTGCTGACCATTCTTGCATCGCTGGGTTAACATGCTAAGCTGATGGACACAGCAAGTAAATGTGCCCACTTTTGAAAAGACAGAATTGAAACTAACTGTACATTGTTTTCACCACTATGCCATATAGCTCCCTTATCTCTAGTGTCGTCTGTATTTTCCCTCTCCAAAAAAGAATTAGAGATAAGTTTCTTATTAGGTAAATAAATCAACAGTAATAATGAAGTTTGGGGTAGCACACAAAATACTGATTGCTAGATCTGGGAGTAAATTTAACAACCATGTGAGACTACCTTTTATATGGATTTTTAAAATCTAATATTGGCATTTATAAATGACCAACTAATAATGTGATCAGAGCCATCCCAAGCAGCTCACCTTCACAGTGGTATATAGGCCTTTTCTTTTTTAATGTAGATTCTCAGGCTCTAGCCACACCAAGATTCTAGTTTGGTAGGGCTGGGATGGAGCTCAGAATCTGTAACTGAAATGTACCCAGGCTTTCAGGACAGTGTCACTAAGGATGCTCACAGGAGACAAACCCTTCGCTTAGAACTGGTGGGCAGCAGAATTCTTATCCTGAGGGCCCTAGTCCTCCAAGGGGGATCTGTAAACCAGGAAAAAGAAAAATTATATCTTTATTTTCACTACCTCTATTGAAATAAAATTTAGTATTTTCTTTCATTACGTACAAAGACAACAAACCACTATGACATTATGACTCAGGCACCAGTAGAAATCACTGGTATTCCATGTCATGTTACAAATGTTCAATATTATTTCTACTCATCATCTTCTGTTAGATCTTGTCACTTCATACGCTAATAAAGAAGCATGTGATGAATGCATTAAGAAATGTAATGCACATATAATGGAATACTATTAGGCCATAAAAAGGCAGGAAACTGACATTTTTGACAACACAAATTAATCTCAAGGACATGATGGTAAGTAGAATAACCCAGGAACAGAAAGACAAACACCACATAATTTTTACCTGTGGAATCTAAAAATGAGCCTGCTTGCCTAGTTCAGCCCAGGTCTATCCTTCATTCAACATGTGACCCTGGGCAAATGACTTAGTTCTAAGAGCCTAAATTTTCTCATCTGTCAGATGGAGCTAATGATGATAGTAAAAGCACCTACCTTATGTTTGTGATATTTCAATGAAAAATGAGTTAATATATATGTAAGAGGGATGCATAATAAGTGCTCAACAAATCCCAGCTGGGTCTACATTTCTACAGGAAAGAAAACTGAGATCAAGTGTCAGATGAGATGCTGGCTGTGAAAGCAGTTCATCCACTGTGACATACACTACAAATGGCAGTTACTGCATTTGAATTCACCAGTTTATCACAGACAAGTCTCTCAAGGCAGTGCCAGTGTTTGTGCAGATAAAGCAGAGAGAACAATGAAATTCCCTTTTGAGTTTACCTAGTCTGTCCCTGGGCAAAATGGGTATGGATGGGAACTCTGCACATGTAAGCATGCATTGGGTTTCAGCAGAAAGTTCTCCCTGGAACAAGTGAGTGTGGGATGTGGGATATTGTGGTTGGGCACAACTCAGCCCTGCTAGCTGTGGCTACACAGGAATGCAATGTTTGTGCTTCTCAAGACAATTCTGATTTCCTAAGAAAAACTGGGAATCCAGATGTAGTAAGAAATTGCCAGACTTTAAAACTCTGTACACGCCAAGCAAACACCCATCTACAGAACAGATCTGGCCTGTGGCCACCAGTTAATTCATGTTGGTCTGAAGGCAGCATCAGTTTGGTCAGAATGCTGTCTGGCTCACCATAGCAGGAAGTGCAGTGTGCCATGTGCTCCATACCCTGCTGGCTCTTGGTCTCCCACAGAAACAAGTGAAATCTGCTGGTTCCATTCATCTAATCCAAACATATACATACATTAGCTAGATGAAATTTCAGGCCATGTTCATGTTTTCTTCCAAGTCAGATAAGACTATGATATTCTAAATAATATATCATTATATGAATATTTATATATAAATAATTTGGCATATGTACAGACAGCTATGCACAGTCATTTATTGTCCTAGCTCTAACCTGGATGACCTGGTTTCAGAGCTGGGACATATTGCAACCAGAAGGTAAAAAGAGAGAAGGAATTAGGGAAGGCTTCATAGAAATTGAAAATAACTTATCTCCTTCATTTAGCCTTTCCAATTATGATTAATTTAAAAACCACTAACGGGGCTTAAAAGCAAAATATTAATAACAAAATATTAATAACACCTGGTTAAGTGATCAATGAACCCATTTGTTTCTCTTCCTTAGGCCACAGCTAGAGTATGTTTCCCAGCCTTCCTTGCAGTTAGCGGGCCCACAGGACTGTGGTCTGGCCAATGGAATGTAGATGAAAGTAATGTTTGTCTTTTCCAGTCCATGTATTTTAATCTGCTGCTCCCTTTACCCTCATCTGCCGGCCCGATTTAGAGGATCCAGAAAAATATTTTGAGGCACTAGAGTAAAATTACTAGGTTACTGATAAGAAGATCCCAGGTCTGGAAATGGCTGTAGGCAGCAAAACATGCCCTCTCTCTCCACTCTGCCTACACACACACAAACACACACAACACACACACACACACACACACACATGCCACATCTACTTGTGCAGATGGTAGAAAAACTCCTTCATGGTGTTAAGACTTGAGGATGAATAGTTTTATAGTTAACTGCCCTGACTGACATGATTTGTAGAATTTCATGACAAAACTAGAAATGCTTTGAGATTCTTTTAGGATTTGAGGTGTGGTTGGCAAAGAGGTGGATGTCTTGGCCTAGTTAGTCCCATCTAGTTCTCTGCTCTGTCAAAACATGTAGGATAGAACTCCACTGAGGGTCTGCACCTCCTCCTTCATCCTATAACAGGAACAAGCAAATGCTGGGCTCTCTGCTAGGCAGCAAGGTGCCGAGGGATGGAGATGTTATGATAGTCCTCAGGGAGAGTGACAGTCAAGGGTCACTCTGGAAAAGCACTTTCCATACTATATATTACAGAGATCTTTACTGTTTCTGTTTGATGTTGAATTATATACCAAACTGTCTTTCTGAATGAGCTCATTTAGGAGATATCCTAGAAGAAAAAGAAATATAAAGAGTTGAACACTTCTTTATACTAATGTAACACAAAAAAAACCCCACAGAAACATTGCTAATATCCTGAGAAGAAAGACAAAAAACACCCTTTCTTAGTCCTCAAAAGGCAAATGCAACCTGAAATTATGCTCTTTGCTGACTTAAAGATCAAACTCAGGGACTAAGGGTGTAATTCAGTGGTAGAGCACTTGCCTAGCATGTGCAAGGCCCTAGGTTGGATCCCCAGCACTGAAGGAGGAAAGAAAGGAATTGAAATTAACCAAACCTGATTAAACAGCTTCCACTGAAACTCTTAACAAGCCATGTGGCGATTCAAAGATGACGTGCTACACTTTCAAAGAGATTGAACCTTGTGTAGAGAGATAAACAAAGGATTTTCAAGAAAGAATGAGTTCCAATAATACATTTTAGGAAAACAGGAAGAGGAGATACATTTCAAGGGAATGGATGGAGAGGGCCTGATGAAGATAATGATGTCTTTACACTTTTGAGAGAATAGGTAAGAGACATAACTGGCAAAGAAGCAGGGAAAAGCATTCCAGTGTGAGGGAGCTATATGTACAAAGGCCCAGAGGTGAACAGTGGTTATCTTTGAAATTCTGCCCCATCCTTCCCACTCCCCACACTTTAGAGAACACCTATCCCAATGTGCAGCTGCAAAGCATATCTGAAACCTGAAGGCCAGTGGAGGAATTTGGCACAGAATGCAGAGCTGCCAACATTCAGCATTCAGATCTGCTCCACATGATCATCAGATCTGAGTACTGACCACCCCAAATGGACCTAATTAATCATCAAGGATTAAACAGTTTAGAAAGGAAAGTGACATATTGTTAGCTTTACTGGAAATCACAGGAGGCAATTTGGAAGACTTCCAAAATCAGGATTCATGGCAATGTGCCAGGAGAACTGAGGAGGCTGAAATAACCCTGAAAGCATCAGTTTTGCCCCAAGAGTTATAGAACATGTTAAGTTAGTGTACATTATTTTAAAATCACAGGCAACATGGGTAGGGTATATTATACAATGCAAAACTTGAATGGACTTTTAAAGTAGTATCAAAGACTTCAAACAAATTTTAACAATCCCCCCTACACCATCTGTACAAATGCACACTCCTCTGTCTTAGAGATGGTTCATGAGAAAGTTCCAGGCAACCCTAATGGATTAGCTGTCAGGAACATGGGTCCTATTCCTCAAAGTGCCATAGCTGGAGATGTCATCATGGTGAAGACTCTGGATTCGGTTTTCTCAGTGGCAGTTTTAGGGTAGGAGTCAATTCCACTGAGTTCTTTTCCTGCCCTGAAACACCCTCTTCCTAGGTTACATCTTTTGTATTTGCCTCTTGTCCAAGTCAGTATATTACCTTTTCCTCTCTGAGTGGCTTAGAGCCCATAACACTGCTCCCTGTTGTTCTGCTTGTGGGATCCTACCAAATTCCAATGAATTTTGAATAGCTATAAAACTTGAATTTTTAACTTTTCTCAGGAACAATAATTTTATGACCATGCTTAACATTTGTACTGACCTTCAAACAAAACTGTGGGAATTTTGTAGATGAAAATGAAATGGAAGTCCACAGGGATTGGGCTACTGTGATTCAGTATAGATACATCTGTACCAATTAATTACTGTGACTTTGGACTTGCCAGCACAGTCCTTGTCACCAGTGAAGTAGACAAAACACTTCCTGAGAAAGCTTGAGCAGAGAAGTAATGTGGGAGAGATCCCAACATGAGGGAAGAGGAAAACTGCCTCTGTGATTCCAATTGCAAACTCCCATTGGCATCAGAGACAGAAATCCCAAAAGTAGAGTAGTTTAAACACAAACTATGAGACCTACTGGAGGCTCAAAGCTTTACTATCATTTGAATCAACACCTTAGGCAATTTCCTCAGCAACTTCATTCTTAAATGTCCAGTCACAGTTTTTTGGGACTGTTTGCATCCTAAATACAGAAGTGCATGGAAGAGAAAGGACATGACACAGGGATTTGCGTTGACATTTTTTGTTGTTGTTTTATAGACAGAAAGACATTTTCTCAAGGGATCCAAGCTCAACCCTCAAACCTCAGCCCCCATTATTAAAGAACTTTCATAAACCTTGACCTGGAGAGAACTCCAGGGTTTAATTCAATGTTCAATTATTTTATTAAGCTGCCAGAGACCATGGGCCCATGTTCATTCCTGGGACTGAGCTAGGGGAGGCTCTTGGCTTGGAAATACGGAATTGGAGAGGTCGGAAGATAGTGCTGGGATGGGAGATTTGCTTTGGACAGAGGAAAGGCTAACTAGCCCCTAAAGAATGCAAGTCAAAAACTGTCTGGCATCAAACTGAGAAAAGACTTAGAAGACAAGGAGAGAAAACTGGAAAAACTAGGGGGAAGGAAAAAGGAGAGGGTAGCCACATAACCTGTGACTGACTGCAGTAGTCTGAGTACATTTTGGCCCTGCCAGTTGGCCTGGTGCCATCAAAGACTGCCAGGAAGCAGCCAACGCTTTCTGGGTTCCCCTGTTAAACATTAGGGCCCAGCACTGTGTTGAAGGTGTCAGGTGGGATGGTGGGACTTGGGAACTAGTCACACCAGAAGCAAATTCCAGGACTGTGTAGCTTAGAACACGTCACTTTCCTCTCTCACCCTCACTTACCAAATCTGAGAAATGCAGATTATCATTATTAACTTGCATAGGACAATAATGAAAACTAGACCAGCATTCCTCAAACCTTAACATTCATGCAAACCATCCAAACATCATGTATAAATACAAGCTCCGACTGAGCAAAGCATGAGCAAAGATTGAAATTTAACATTTCTCACATCCTGGGTGATGCTGCTATTGCTGGTTCTTAGACTACAGTTTGAATAGAAAGGGGTTAAGATGATAAGCATGGAAAGGAAGCAGCATGGTGGCTGGAACTGCATAGGTGCTTACATAGGAAACTATTTGGTTTAATAAAAAGTTGTTGAGTGGAGGGCACTCTTAAGGATGGTAATATAAAAACCTACATTGAAGGCATGCATACATAAAGTGTCAGATATCCCTGTAAGCACTATATCATAATTCTCACAGAAAATACATGAGTTTACCCCCATTTTATGGGGAATAAGTTGAGGCTCTGGGGCCAAATCATGTGCTCGGATTACATAAGGGATAATGCCAGGGTTTGAAGTGTCATCGCCTAATTCCTTCCTGAGTTACTGTTTGGGCCTTAGAATATTAAGAATCTATTAACAGAGAACATAACAACCATAGATATCACCACTAGGTTATCCTTCTTCAAAACAGAATGTCTTTCTGCAACTTTTCTGAATTCTGAAATTATACCAAAGTAAAACATTACTCTCAAAATTTCTTCGGCCTTCTTAATGTTTTCACCTTCAAAAGTTGATTTTTTTTTCCTTTTGAACTCCCATGACAGCCAGCATTTTATTCTTTATATTTCTTAAGAGAAATACATAGCACTAAAAATAGGGCTAGTTCATAAACTTATCTCAGAATGTTACTATAAAGATAAGAAGGCATTGATAAACAGAATATAAAACTTCTAAAGTCTCTCATTCTTTTTTCTCTTTTTGACTTTTGGTTTCAAAATCTCATTGCTAATGGGAATTACAGACTTTGAGCAATTACTGAATTGTTCTTTGCCTCAGTTTCATTGTCTGAAAAATAGGCTCTTGGTACTACTTATCTCACCAGATTGTGGCGAAAATTAAATGAATCAACAAGAGCTTAGAACAGTGCCTGGATCAATAAATGTGAGCATTTTCCTAGACATTGTTTCAAGGGAACATGTGCTTTTCACTTTTTAAAAAAATGATCTAATTAAATTTTATATCTTGAGACACAACACAATGAGATAGTTCTTAACAATGGGATTAGGCACAGTTAGTCCAAATGCTAGAATGTGGTTTTATTTAGGATTGAGACAAGTCAATGGATGGCTTAGAAAATCTTTTCAAAAGTATCACAGCTACCAGACATGCTTAAATGGACTAAGAAGTTAGCACATCTGCTTGTATCATCATTTCAAATTGAACCACATCATTTTCCCAGTAGAAGCATGTGGGTGTTGTTCCAAAAAATAAAATAGAGGTGAAAGACAGAAGCCCCACACTTAGGCAAAGACAGCCTTCAGGCAGAGAATTCAGAAAAAAACCAAAAGATATTTCCACTCTAAGCTGGATACCTCTCAACATAAGGCACAATGTAAGGAAAGATAAGGGCTGCAACGTGCCCAGTGTGAAGAAAAGAGGATGCTTTGAAAGGCCCTGAGAATGGGGCCGTCATTTTTATAGTTTCTCTCTTTACCAATGCCACCAGAAATGGAGCCATTAATTACATCTGAGCTGGCAAGAATCATTTAACAACCTCTGTAAACTATTAAAATTTTAAAACAGAGTTGGCTTCTAGCTTCCTGGGGAAAGAGTATGTCCAAAAAAATGTACAGAAGAGGTGATTGGAATGATCATATATTCAACCTGGCAACTTCTTCTTACACACCATTACATCCTTTCACTCAGAACCTAGAGCAACTAGAGGAGCAAGACCAAAATGGCAAAGGACCACCTCTCTACGTGGCCCATGCACGGCCTGCCCAGAACCTCCCTCAGAGAGCAGTGCTGATGAGTATGAAAGAAGAGGTCACTGCACCATGTCAGTACCACTCTCCAAACGTTAGGGAGATGCTCTCCTGAGAAATCAGTGCCTTAACAACTATACCTGGAAGGGAGCTGAGAGAACCTGTCTTGCAAACCTGTCTCCATTTTTTAGTTAAGCAAAATGAGATACAGACAAGTGAACAGACTAATCCAAACGCACCTCGGTATTTATGAAAGAGCCAAAGGAAAAACTACAATTTTAATTTAAATTATTGTTAGTTTAGATCTACCTTTATTATCCCTTCAAGAAGTGACAGAGAATGTCCCCCGCCAACCTGCCCCTATCCAGAATTCTGCTAGGCAAGAGTGATAGATACAACAGTGAACATGGTCTGCACCGCGCGCTGTCCTCCGGGCAGCTCGCCCGCTTCGGCGCCCGGATTTTGGACTGGAGACGCTGCTGCAGTGCTGCCGCCGCGCTGGTCCTAGGGCCGCTAGGCTTCGTGCAGCGCGAGCCGCCGGCTCCCGGGAAGGCCCGGCGTCACCCCGTTAGGGCCTGCGCGAGCTCCGCCGGCCTGGCCCAGCTGCGCTGGCGCTCGGACGGCCGCGCGCTGCAGAAGCTGCCGGTGCTGGCCGAGCGCAGCCTGTCGGATGTGGTGAGCTTGGTGGTGTGGGCCATGGCGGTGGGCATCTCGTACATCAGCGTGTACGACCACCAAGGTATTTTCAAAAGAAATAATTCCAGATTGATGGATGAAATTTTAAAACGACAGCAGTACCTTCTGGGTCTAGATTGTTCCAAATACTCATCAAAGTTTGCAAATAGTAATGACAAAGATGATCAAGTTTTAAATTGCCAGTTGGCAGCGAAGGTGCTGTCCCCAGGGATGGGAAAGCGGACATCGTACCAGCCGCTCAGGACTTCTGCCAGCTGGTGGCCCGGCAGCAGCAGAGGCCCGGGGACCTGGACGTGGACGTGTTGGACAGTTTGATTAGTTCCAATCATTTCCCCGATCCTGATTTAATATGTTTGGTCCTGTGGACAGCACATTAGGCTTTCTTCCCTAGCAAATCAGACTGACTGAGATTGTGTCTTTGCCTTCCCACCTAAATATCAGCTATGAGGACTTTTTCTCTGCCCTCCGCGAGCAGCGCGTGGGGAAGTAGTGAGCCCTGCTTGCTACTTCCGAGCTTTGGGAGAAGAGGACCTGGGGGACGCTGATGTTTACAGACACCTGCAAACCCTGTCTACACGGCGTTCGTATTCCTCATAATTTACCAGCAAACACAACAAAGTGTCTTACTTGAGATTGTGAGTGTGTATATGCGTGTGTGGGGGAGGGCGTGTGTGTGGAAGGAAGTAAACTTATCAGTGGGGGAAGTATTGGCGAACAGAGTACATAAACCTACAACCTCGAGCGAAGAGCAGCCGTCTTCTAGGAGCTGAGATTTCAGATCTGAAGTCTTCAGGCCCTGCTACTTCCCTGTTTTTGTAGGGAGTAGAGGGATGAATCAAAGCTCTTTTGGTTGTTGTTTGGGGAAAATGGAATGATTTTGTTCAGTCTTTCCTAGTGACCAAACTTTAATTTTTAAGAATAGTATAAGAACTTAATAAATGGAAGTCTTCTCATTTGAGGGCGTTTCCAAGGAGTGGGGTTGGGAACACCCAGGTTCACACATCCGTCCATGATCATTTCGAACTTCACTGTAGTCAAACAATGCAACTTGAGAATGTCTCTCTGGGGTCTTTGTGTTATGAAGAACATTTGAAAAAGAGCTCTTCCTATACTGAAATGCAAAGTTGTAAAAATTTAAATATTGAATTAGGCAGTCAAAACCCAAAATGAGTAAGTTGTAACATTAAAAGTAAAGGTTAAAATTTTCCTTAAAAAAGGAAGGTTTTAATTTCTTTTTTTGTTTGGTGAGTTGTATGTTATATAACACCCAAAGTCCGTAGAATATTTCCATTAATTGTTCTGAGCATTTAAAAGAAGTCAGAACAGCACTTTCTCTCAAAATCAACTTGTTTCTCTTTGGAATAACACCTGGGGTTTATTCATCAAACCCTGTTGAGATTTTGCATAGAAAAGTAAGGAAGATTGAGGCTTGTGTGGGAAACAAAATATTACCAAAATCTACAAAAATAATTTAAATTCATCTTACACAGTCTCTTTTGTGACAGAGAACAGCTCTGGTTCTGTTACTTTAAAAATGAATCAGTCACTTCTTGGTAGGTGTTTAGTATATTTTCCCTCACTGCTGACCCTGGGACAGACACATTCTTCATACTGGACGGACTGTTTTCAGATCACTGTCCTGACCCCAAGCCTCTCGTCATCCAGAACCGCACACTGAGAGTGGAGTAGCCTACAAACGGAGAAGTCTGAAAAGTAGCAGACAAGACTGGATTTGGAAGGCATGGTTTGGAATTGCTTGTCAGATTCTAAAGCAGTGAAGAATAAATGTTTTGACTTTGGATTTTAAAACCCCATTTATGATTTTAAAACTACACTTGAAATAACAATGATTAAACTAAATTTTGGTCTATTGACATTACTTTGCACTTCATAGTTCTTTGTATTTTTTAAAATCTTAATTTATTTCCAAGTTTTGTGTGAAGCTACAACATATCTAAACTATTAGAAATTTTCTATTTCTGTTGTCATGTGCTGTGATTCACGTCCTACTGAATATTATTTTACTTAAGCCTTTTGTATGATAGATGATATAAATGTCATTTATAAATATTTTGCAGTATGCACAGCTTTAATAAATTTAATGGTCCCAATTGAAGAAGGGAGTTAATATTTGTTAAAATGGAATTAGTTAAATATATTACCTATTGGGTTGTAGCCCAGATCTCCACAAGATTTGAGTATTTGAATTTTTTACTCTTCTCTTCTTTCACAGTACTGTATGTTTATCAAAATAAAGCTGTAGTCCATTTCTCAATCTGCTGCAGTTTAAGAAGAGACTTGGGACACATTTAGGTAGATCCTTTCCAGAACTTTCTCACATGGTGCACCTGCTAGTGCAGTCTACAATTGGAACAGCATTGCTTGTTCCAAAATTCTTGTCAAAATCCTCACAACCTCTCCATCATCAGAGCTCAGAATTGATCATTGTAAAGAAAAGCATATGTCTTTATGTGTATCAAAGGCATTGTCTTTAAATTGTTTCTTCTTAACATTCCCCACAATGGAAAAATCACCAAATCGAGCCCTCTACATGGCTGGAGCAGAGCAAGAAGGGAAGATTTGAATTCAATTCCCAATTCAAGTTGTGGTTTGCTTCTTAAAACTGATGGGTTAGTGCTGTAAAGTGGAAAGGCTGGTTTTAATGTGAATAGTGAAGTATGGTCTATTGTGACAAAGGCTGAAGAATTCCTGTCTCTGAGCAGATGTTTAATATTAATGAACATTGCCAAATATACTGTGCATATCAATAATTTAGTCTTTGAATGTATATTAATCTGCTCCCTCCTGTGTGATGGAGCCATGCATAGAATCAGTTCAATCCTTGTGATGTTTTGTATGACTGTAGACTTTGGCAACATGTAAAATAATTGTACAGCAAATTTTTATGATTATGGAATCAAATTTATTAAATTTTATTATTGAAAGTTGAAACTTAAAATGTATGAACAAAAACCAATAAAAGAATGTACTCTTTTCATGGTCTGTAGTATGTGAATGTTACATTTATTCTGAACATTTAGGGACTGCAGAAATGTAATGAGAAACTCCTATGACTAGATAACAGTACTAGTTTTTTAAGATTGTATGCTCTTGGTTGAAATGTATTCCCATTTTTAACAACTTAAACATTTGAAATCTTACAGTGTTATTTGCCTTTTGTTAGATAATAAAAATTCAGCTTCACAATTGCCAGGATTTTCAAAATCCCACAGCAACTAAAAATCTGAGCTATTTTCACTGAATATGGAATTGCCAAATTAAAAGTATGTGTACTCCTTTAAAAAGGAATTTGATAGTTCTTGTCAAAACAGGAAATTGAAAGATAAGAGCTGTAGTTTGTCTTACACTGCCTATTCACTGTCTAACCTGAAGACATAGTTGTAAAACAGTTGGCTTTTTGGGCATGGTTTTCATCTAAAATCAAGTTTGTCAAAGGTCGCATTTTAACTCTGGGAAATGTCTTTAACAAAATTACTTAGAAGTTTAAGGATAGTTTGAAATAAAATCCAGGAAATAAGATTAGTGTCAGCAATTGCCCAAGACCCTATATAACTGGCTGTAGAGTGATAAAACTGGTGGAAAAGAGGAACACAAGAAGAATTTTCATGAGGTTTTTAAAAAATTATACAAAAATGTTAGAGGATTCAGAGAAGCATAAATAAAAGAAAATAACCTCATTGATTACATTTTTGCTGACAATCCTTCCAGAATTTTTTGTACTTTTATTTAAAAAATGTATCCCACTGTATCAGGTTTAATAAATTCTTTTAAAACTAAAAAAAAAAACAAAACAAAACAAAACAGTGAACATGGAACTCACTGTATGCATTTTCACTTGGCTTCTCAAACCAAGATAGTTTGTCCATCCTTTTCAATAGTTTGCAAGTTGTCACAAGTTTATCTATTGACTCTTAGAAGCAGAGTCACAGCTATGTCAACAAAATCTTTCATCTATCCTTTCTGCATACAGTCAATCTTAAGAGAAAATTAAATGGTCTGGCACAGATGAGTTCATTAGCTATTAACTTGAACCATGCAACACTTCTATTTTTTTTCCATCAAAATTGACCAAATATTGGCAATGTCACAGAATCCAACATAGCATTCATAAGCAGCCTGAAATCTCTTAAGAAGAAAGTCACCCTTCATTTTGACAAATCATCCCAGATATTCCATAAGAATGTATTGCATGGGTTTCAGCTAGAAATTTTCAGAAAACAGATAAATTAATAAGTTATGGAATACAAACATGCTGAAATACTGTATAGGAATACAAAGAACAAGTTATTCATACTCACAATATGGATGAATAAGGAGAACAGAAACTGTGTTGACTGGACTGGAAGACATCACAACACAAAAAGAGTACATGCTGTATGATTCGATTTATATGAAGGTCCAGAACAAGAAAAATTATTTTACAGTGATAGAATTTAGGACAGCAGCTCTCCAGGACTACATGGTTTGTGAAGGGACCTGAGAAAAATCTATGGAATGCTGAATGTGCTCTATGTCTTAAACTACATCTTGGTCACAGAGGATAAGCTGATATAATAATCTATCTGTCTATGTGCTTAATATCATTGTACTTTCCCCATTTTGTGACGTGGGCACATGTATTACATCCCAGGAACCAGGAGTGGTGGCACATGACTGTACTCCCCACATTCTGCAAGCCTAAACCAGGAGGATCACAGCAGCTCAAGCCCAGCCTGCACAACTTAATGAGACCCTGTCTTAACTTAGCAAGACTCTGTCTCAAAATAAAAAATTTAAAAGGGCTAGACACATAGCTCAGTGAAAAGGCCCTAGGTTCAATCCCTAGTACTCAAAAAAAGGGGGGGGGGAGGGAGGAAGGTAGTTACAGTCCGTGGCATAGTGCTTTGGCATAGTGGTCAAGCACAAGCTCTGAAGACAGAGCTCCCACTAACTCACCATTTGACCTTCAATGACAAACTTATTCTCTCTAAGCCTCTGTGTTCTTGTCCCTGAAATGGAGAGGTACAATAACACCTACCCACTAGAGCTCGGGGGATCATTAAGTAGAATAATATCTATGAGGTACATGGCCCAGAACAGGGGCTCAAGAATGGTCACCTGGTGCTAGAAGTAGCACTGGCCAGAGTCCACACTGAGCCCCCTCACTCTCTGCACACACAGTGATTTCTGGAGAGTCCTTCCTCGAACCACATGCCAACCCTGTGAGCCCTTCTCATCAGCAACACCCCCTCCTCACCACCAGCAGGGTGTCAGGAAGGTTGTGGTCCTCGGTGAAGGTGATGAGCACAGGGGTGATGTCCGCGGCACTGAGCTTCAACATGGCTATACTGACAGAAAACTGCATCGGAGGCCTTGCCCGCCTGCGGGAACACAGCCACCTTCCTCGGCAGGTCGCCTGCACACATGCATTTGAATACGTGTCTTGCCACAAAGTGCATGGTGGGCCCAAGGTTCCTGAGGCCAGATGACGGTTTCAGGGGCATTTTCTAGATGGCCTGCAGGAATGCAGTCTTCCCCTTGTAGACTGAGAAGTGAACCAGATAATCTGTCCTGACATTATAGGGAAAAATGGCCACTCAGGCCCCACTGGGCAGGTACTGTCACTTATTTCCAACTTCATCAACAGGAATAGCAAAATGTCTCTCATTTTTTCAAAATCGAACTGGGAGACATCACTCATCATATCCAAGGCAAAGACCACTTTCATTGGGAGCACTGGGCAGCAGGAAACACCTTGACACAAGGGATACACAGATTGGAGATGTTCTGTAAATGCCCCCAAACAGGGTAGGGTTTAAGTGAGTAAGGAGTCTTTACCTGTGGAACAAGCTAGAAGGGAAATTATTTGGGAGGGATAAGAACACATTATTAATTTACACAGGCAATGGCTTCAATATAAACACCTTCTCCTCTTAAAAAGTGAATTATGGCCTTGTAGGCTCCCGCCTGAATATGGCAGAGGCCTCTACTTGACCCTCAATATCCATTCTACCCTTTTGCTATAGTAATAGAACCCCCAATTCCTGACTAGGAAAAGGACTACCTGGAACAAAGACCACATTTTCCAGCAGGGTAGCTATCTTACTAAGCTCTAAATAACAGAATAAGAAAAAGAACAGGTGAAACTGGAAAGCTTTCCTTCTTCCTTTTCTTTCTCTGCTGGTTGAGAAAGAGATATGATGGTTTAAACCCGATAAACTGCTAGGACCATGAGGTGGTGTGGGGAATAGGAAACTCCCCCCAGCCAAACGACCCACACACAACAACACAGCAAGAAAATATAGCCCTGAACACCATGGGGCTTCCATGAAGCCAATTGATGACATATTGAGTTAGGTCACAAACAACTGAAATTAAATCTAACTAATCCATCAAGCTACTATGAAATTATATTTACTATATACTTTATTTGTACATATGCATATAAAACTACATGTGACAGGTTGGGTGTGGTGGCTCATAGCTGTAATCGCAGCATTTGGAAGGCTGAGGCAGGAGGATCACCACAAGTCTGAGGCTAGCCTGGGCTACATAGTGAGTTCAAGGCCAGCCTGGATTACATAGTGAGACCCTGTCTCAAAAAACCAAACAAAAACAAAAACAAAAAAACTACACATGACATATGTAAAGTATAATATAAACTATGCACACTTCATGTAAATATATATACACAAGCAATATATTTTCATGTAAAATATTGGAAAAATTAAAATTATCCTTAATCCATCATATATGTATCCACATAAATAGAAATATATGAATCACTTTTTCATTTTATTTTATAAAATTTGCAACATAGGACATGTTCTTTTCTGAATCAATTTTCACTTAGCATATGGTGTATCGATAAATTTAGAGCAACATCATCTATTCAATTACACAGATGTCCCATGATTTCTTCAGCCAATATCCCTTTGTGATGAACGTATCTGTGCAAGTATCTGTACATATCTGTCTAATCAGAGCCTTAATTAAATCTCTACAGTTATGGATTTTCATATATATGCTCCAACTGATGTTCAGAAAAGATGCACCATTTTACACTTACTCCCATCAGCAATGTGCCCTTTTATACATTTTATACATTTTAGAAATAGTCTAAAGTTAAGGACCAAAAATGGTATATCCTTATTTTAATTTGTATTCTTTGACTTCTTGTGAGGATGAACATTTTCATAGGTTTATTATTTGTATGTAGTTTTTCTTTTCTAAACTCCCATTTGTGTCTTTTGGCCATTTTCAATTTAGGAGGTTTTTTATTTATTTGTTTGTTTTGTTTATTCAGGTTTGGCCATGACAAAATGTCTCTGTCTACCAATAAAAATGATTGAGTGGCAGCAATTTTTACTTTGATATGATATGATAAAGAAGTTAAGGTCTCTGCTTAGGTCTATTGCTTATATTGCAAATATGTTTTCCCATTTTTCTGTTTGTTTTTAACTTCATGGGGTTTCTCAGTGCATTAACTTTTTATATGCTCAATTCTTTTCCTTTGTGGTTAAGCTTATAGCATTATTCTTTGTGACTTTTAGGAAAATGGATTCCAGAGTCTCCCAGACAGCAACTGGATGGGAATGGACAGAACATGGAAGGGTTAGAGTAACTGTAGAGAAAATGTAAACCTCCAAACAAAGGAATTTGCTAAGTCCATGTTCTCTCCCTAGTGCGGGTAAGTGGAGCAATGCATGCTCTCTAGGATGTAAATGCCCTGGAAGACACTAAAGAGAGTAAGCAAATTTTAATCAGGGAATGTGGCAAACATTACTTAAGGTTTAATAGTTTATAATCCCATTTTTTATTTGGTACCAGGGATCAAACTAGGGTCCTTGCACTTATGCAGCAGGCGACGAAACCACTGAGCTAAATCCCCAGCCCTATAATTCCATTTTTAAAAGATAAATAAAATAGAATACATTTCTTTTCAAAGGGTCATCATTGATCCCACCTATTTAAATGGGTGAGATAAAAAGAGCAAGGTTCCTCTTTTGTCTATTGTATGCACCAAGATGCAGACACATAGTGTGCAAATATCATTCTGTTTCATGGTTCCTAGTGTTTCACAGTGGGCTGCTTTTCATTACCAAGATGGACACCTTCCAAACACTTCATGTCTGAGACCACTTCGGGAAAGATTATGTCCCCAAGGGGAACCTCAAATGTTAATTTTAAGAGCTTTTTGTGATAAACAAGCCACCACTGAAGCCTCAGTCAAATCCTCAAGTGACTTATGCCCCAATCCTTGATCCATCCCCACTTCACACCTCCAACTCCTTTTGAGCCTTTCCCAAGCAACTTAACGGCAGTTTTCTCATATGAAATCAACAATTTCACAAGGCTGTTAGAAAGATGGGAAAAGATAGGGAAAGGAAATATGAATTCAATTTGAAGCATATTTCTCTTCACTCTTGTGACTTTAAAATGTCATGTGGAGGGCTGGGGATTTAGCTCTGTGGCACCGCGCCTGCCTCCCAAGCACGAGGTCCTGAGTTCAATCCTTGGTATCGCAAAAATAAAATAAAATAAAATGTGGACATACCAGTGCATATCTGAAGCTTTTTAATGTACAATAGGAAATCCAAATATTGCTAGAGCAGATGAAACTCTCCAATAAATATATTTCTGGATCCAGTGGATGTTTTAAGCATTTTTAAATTCTTATATACAATATAGTAAAATTCTTATATACAATATAGTAAGTAAGGGGCTCTTTTTCAAAAAAATCTAACTCAGAAAGTAATGGAATCAAACCTGATTTTGAAGTTCAAATCCAGGAATCTTAGCAGAGAGTGCAGGGACATGCTTTCAATGCTTGGATCTTTGCAATAGCAATTTCTATAACATTTCTTTAGAATGATTGCCAAGACAGGGCCCCCTAACACCACCCCTAGTAAATCTGCTTCTCTCCTCTGATCCTTTCCTCTCTGTTCTGTTCTGTCCTCAAGCCCAGTTTCCATCACCTCCTGCCCCTTAGCTGCCTCCACATCCCCCATCCCTGCCTAATACTTTTTGTGTGCCTAGGAGATGGAATCTCATCATAACTTCGGAGACTGTTTTTAGGTGTGACATGAGACACAAAGAGACCTGTACTATACCATGTGTTGGCTTATAAACACTTTGTAAGCAATGCTCAAGCTTTACAGAAAGGTATATTATAGGAAGGTAACAGCCTCAAAATCAACTTTCATGTCAACTAATGTTACCCAAAACATTCGCACTCTATGCTGGATTTAAAATATTATTCTACTACTTTTACTTGACTCAGTTAAAATATTTCAGAATAAAGTCTGTAAACTTAAAGTATTAACAATTTATAAGAGGAGAAACTAAAGAATCTAACATATATCTGTTTTGTGAAAGTGTAAAGTTTTATGTTCTGAAAAGAGTAAAGTTTAGAATTTAAAATCTTCACTTGTCATCATATCTAATAAACCTTTGGGGCCGTTGGGGCCCTGGAAAGGAAAGAAATTTGGGTTAAAATACAAGATTCTGATGTTTCTCACATTCTTCTCTGGACCCAATAAGAGACTCTGAGAAAGTTCAATTCCCTACACAGACTGCCCTGCACTCTTGACCCTGGGACTCTGCCTGACCCCTTAAGGGAGGGTGGAGTATCTAAGAGGTGAGTCTAGATAGATGTGACAAAGAAGCTTTTAGAAGACCAGGTCATTTTGAAACCAACAGTTCAGAATCAAATTCAGAAGAAGGTCATGTAAGACCCCATGTATATTCACAGGCTGTTCTAAAGTAGATTCCACAGCTGGACTATAATCCAAGCATACCTGAGGCAGAAGGATCATCACAAGTTCAAGGCCAGCCTGCACTACATAGTGAGTTCAAGGCCAGTTTGAACTACATGATGAAACTGTCTCAAAAAAAATAAAAATAAAAAAACAATAAACTTGATCCCAGTCCACCCTTGCCTTCAGGCCATGGATCACCAGCCTGTCTGCCCTAATACTGAAAAAGTCTTTCTCAAATCCTTCAGATTATAGTTTCCTGGATCAGCCCCTCCGGGAACCTAGAGCCCTCCTGTGTTATTTGTACTCTACAAGGTAGGAATCTGTCACCTTGGGCAGGTTGCTACCATCTTTTCCGTCTGTTTCCTTAACTGTAAAATGGACATAAATACTCCCTTTTTCTCTATAATTTGTGACTCTCTGACTTTGCAGCCTCTCTCCAGTAAACCCAAAGGAGTAGGATCAACCCAGGTTCAACCCATGGCTGACCTATAGCACCATCCATCATGGAACAATGGCCCAGCCTCCTAGGATAGGACAAGGGCAGAATTAGAGTCTCAATGTCTCCCCTTTTGTAGGGGGAATGGGCATGATCAAAATATATTATAAGGGCTGGGGATTTAGTTCAGTGGTTCCACTGCCTGCCTTGCAAGTGCAAGGACCTGAGTTCGATCCCCAGTACCAAAAAAAAAGATACACATTGAAACCCAATATTTTGTAAAAGAAGTAAGAATCAATAATAAAAAGAGAAAAAAGTCTTTCCTTTCATACAAAATAGCTTGCCAGGAAATATTTTTTTAAATATTTGTAGGTGTGAAACATTATTTCAGTTAAGATTATATAAATGTATTATTTGTTAAGATTTCCTTCTTGTTTTTACATAAATATTTTTGCTCTTCTTGTTTGTAAGGACAAACTCTCCAGTGAATTTTACATATCTTTTATGTATTTAGGCATATTCATAAATCTCTATGCATTATAATATGGTCTCCATATTCAAGGAGAAAATACATATTGAATATATGTACTATGGAAGGATTTGAAGCAAATGTCCTCTAAAGCAAATTTGGCCTATTCCATAGATCCTCTTGAATGTCTCAAATGTTCATTTCTTCTTCAGATATGCTTCCTATCAGATCATTCATTTTTATACAAAGGTTGAAAACAAAAGAAACGAGAGAATACATGTTACCATTTTTCCCGGTGGGCCTTGGTCACCTGGAGTTCCAACAAATCCAGGAAATCAAGCACTACCCTGAAAATGACACCAAAGGAATGAGCCTCCCCCTGAGATCAAGTAAAAGACCCACTTTGAGATAACAAGTCATTGTTATACCTAAGGACAATGAGTCTGGGATTGACCATTTTGTTTATGATTTGTGCATCTGTAGAGAGAGAGAGATGGAGATTCCATCTGGGGGTTGGGGATGTCTTTTCAGGAACCATCCAATTCCCCTCCAGCCACAAACCTAACCCCACCTTTGCCCATGTGTGATTCACACACACACAGTCCCAGACAGAGCCTTAAAAGATAACTCAGTATTTATTTGAGGATCAAGATCATAAAACAAAAACAATGCATAAGTCTTTATTGAGGTCCTGACACCAGGAAAAAGGAAAAATTCCCATACCACCTTTTGGTTTTCAGTGTCTCAGAAAAGGCAGAGTGGCTATAGGCTCACTGCTCATATTCTAGGTATGACACAGAAGTACCTGGATTTAATTGATGCTTTATCTTTTTTTTTTATTTGAAACTAGAAAGGTAAGTTGGCTGATCAGGGCAGCCATAGGCAGCAGCAAGCTATGATAAGCATAGGTTAAACTTTTTCTTTGTCATTGCCAATGGATCAAAATAACCAATTACACAGTGTATGGAAAATATACATTTTATTTCCCTTCCTCTTTTCTGCACTGAATTCTAGTCCATATCCTTTTCACAGGAGGCCTTGCTCCATCAGCTACACACTACCCTGATGTTAATATCTACAAGGGTTACTCCTTTCAAAAATAGTTACTCGTGATTGTAGCTTTCAATGCTGAATCATCAGAACCTGAAGCCATGGCTCCCCCACCCCACCCCCACCCCCCACAGGGGATCAAACTCAGGACCTTGTGCTTTCGAGGCAGGCACAGTGACACTGAGCTAAATCTCTGGCCCAGCAATGGCTTTTTCATGGGAGACTTCATGAAGCAAAGTGGACACAAAGTTCACCAAGATGGAAGCCATGTTCTTAAGAATCTAGTCCTAAAAGAGCTAAAAGAAAGTTAGGGCTTGGAAGAATCCTAAAGAAACAGCAAGGTTTGCTCTACAGCCAAAACAATGCCCCTCCAAATGATGTCTAGACCTACCAAACACAGAGGTGCCCCCAAACTTGTTCTTAAAAGAGTGATATTGCAAAACTAATGTATTTTCTATTGCTACAGCTTAACAAACTACATTTGCATTCAGAAGATGAATAAGAGTGGATTGAGCAAGGAGTGTGGTAACTCAAGGCAAGTGCAGAAGTGCTGCCTGCAGAGGAGTGAGCATCCGGCCAAGAGGTCCATTAACCAGTGCACTTGTGATGGTATAGGCTTAAGGTCATTGGTGTTTACTCTCTTCCCTCTGACTCCCTTTGCTCCCTTCTCTCCTTGGTGGCCAGGGGTCACCATATTCTCCCTTGACAAAACCAAAAGCAGAACTTTGAAGTGAAGAAAAGTACCCAATGCCCACCCCAGGAAGATGTCCCCTTACTTGCACACCAGGATAGCCAGGAAATCCACATTCTCCCTAGTGTCAGAAGTAAGGTTTCACACTAAACTTGCTGGAAGAGAAGTTAGGTAGAACTCTCGAAGACATTGGCATAGGAAAAACTTTATGAACAAATCCTCAGTAGCACAGGAACTAGCACAAAGAATCAACAACTGGGATCTTGTCTTAGTAAAAAGCTTCTGCACTGCAAGAGAAACCTCCAAAAGAGCCAAGAGACAACCTACAATGTGGGAAAAAAATTTTAGCAGCTGTACCTCAGACAAAGGTCTACTATCTAGAATATATAAAGAACTCAAAAAGATCAGACCCCCCAAATATAAAGACTCAATTCAAAACTGGGCATCTGAAATAAACACACATTTCTTACACAAACAAGTAAAAGCAGCAAATAAATATATGAAAAAATATTCAACATCACTGGTCATTTGAGAGATGCAGATAAAAACAACCATGAGATTCCACCTCACCCCAGAAAGAATGGCTGCTATCAAGAAATCAACCAATAACAAATGCTGGTGGGGTTGTGGGAAGAAAGGAACCCTTCTTCATTGGTGAGAGTGCAGACTGGTGCAACCACTGTGGAAATCAATATGAAGATACCTTAAACAACTAGGATTGTGAGTCCTATTTGACCCAGCAATTCCTCTACTGGGTATCTTCCCAAAAGAATTAAAAGAATCATACCATGATATATGTACACCCATTTTTAATAGCAGCATGGTTTGTAATAGCTAAAATTTGGAAACAGCCCAATTGCCCATCAACTGGAGACTGGATGAAGAAAATGTGGTTTTTTTATAAAATGGAGTACTACTCAGCCATAAAGAATGAGAAACTAGAGACATTTAGAGCTAAGTGGATGCAAATTGAGGCCATATTCTTTTTTTTTTTTAGTACCGGCGATTGAACTCGGGTCCTTCCACTTTTGAGGCAGGCAGCAGAACCACTGAGCTAAATCCCTGGCCTAGGCCATACTCTTAAGTGAAATAAATAGGACACACATGTGTAAATACCAAATAGTTTCTCTGGTGTGAGAAACTGAAAGTGTAAATAAGGATTAAAATGAACGATTGATAATTTGAAATAAGAAAAAAAGGTCCAAAGGGGTAGGGAAAGTGGGATGGGAAGGGGAAAAGAAAAAAGAGAAAGGAAAAATTATGAGAAGAGGAAAAAATGGAAACAAAGTCTTTGTAAATAGGGAAGGGAGGACAGGGAACGGGGGAAAAATAAGAAGCAAGATACGTCATATACAGGTACAAATACCCAATGATAAATGTAAATGTATTGTTACCTAAAATGTAATAATAAAAAAATTTAAGGAAAAAATAATAATAATAATCACCTCTATAATATATGATAAAATGTTGGTTTATGATCATAATTTGTTCTGGAAACATGCTTGTAATCCAAAGCACTTGTATATCAAAGCAAATTTCCCCATAAGAAATAATGGAAACTCAGATGATTCATTCCACGACACCAAAATATTCATACAAAAAGATTACAATACTTTAACATAATACAAAATAATAAATAAGATGCAAAATATAAAGAAAAATAAACTAACCTGCACTTATCTTTGCAAATCTTTGTGGCTGGTGTGAGGGAAATAAGAGAAAAGAGGGTTATAGTGTAGGACAACTTCCACTATCGCTAATGGAATCACTGCTATCTATTGGCTCAGTGGACTCTTTTCTGTTTTTGGTTTTGGGGTTTTTTTGCATATATTTTCTATTGATAATATCTATTTTTAAATTTAATTTTATTGGTACATTTTACTTATACAATATAATGGCATTCATCCTTGGAAATTTGCACCTTTACATAATCTCTCTTGGTTCTTATTTTTCCCCTTTCCCCTGCTCTCCCTTCAACCCCTCCATCCCTCCATATTTACAAAGACTTTGTTTCCATTTTTTCATATTCTCATATTAATTCCATTCCCTTCAGTTTTGTTTTGTTTTTGTTGGGGTTTTTTGGTACCAGGGATTGAACTCGGGACCTTGCTCTTGTGAAGCAGGTAGTGGAACCACTGAGCGAAATCCCCAGCTCTAGAATCTTTTTCTTTTTGTGCCACAAGGAATCTATCCAATGACACTTGCTTGTGCCTCCTTTTGAAGATTTCATGGAAATGTGACATTGCACTGTCATTAAACAGATTCACTGCTCACACTGCTCCAGTCTTCTTCAGGTGCTGATTTTCTGCAAAAATTTGCACTGTTTCCCACATTTTATGCATATCACTAATCTTCTTTGAAGTAAGAGATTCCTCTGGCTTTTTCTCCTCCTCCTCTGCAGACAAGATCTCCTCCATAAATTCTTGCTGTCTTGCTGTTGGGAAATGATCACCCACAATCATATGGGGGGGAGATCAGTGGTTCAGTTGTGATCATGTGACTTTGGCATCAGGTACTACTCATATTGCAAGACATCTCACATTTATGAAGTTAAAATTTGTTAGAAATGTTTGTTTGTCTTGCAGAACAAATTACTCACAATCCAAGGCTTTATTATACTTAAGTGCCAAAAGACTTCTCCAGCTTCTTATAAGAGACTTGACTTTTCCACCTTCATCACTTCTTGAGGTCATACTCTAAAAGCCATGGCATTATTTCAGAGAAGACCATGATTGAATGTATATCTGATGAGCAGAGTGGGGAGAATCTTCCCTGTGGAGTTGTTTGTGATTTTTTTTAATGCTCATGTTAATGAACAAGAAGACATGAGGAAACTTGTTTTCTAAAATCACAGACTGTCAGAAATTTAACTATTAGAAATTACATTCAGCAAGAATGAATGCCTCATTCTTGCCTGTAGGATTGAAGTCATTTTAACATAGAGAAACAGCACCAATTCCCACCTCAAGTGCATGCTTCAGATAAGGGTTTTACACAAAGCATTCCATATTGATCCTAACTTTGTAGTTTCTGAGGAAAGAGAACCCTGCATTCTCACCTCAGCCCAGACCGATGTCAATCTCTTTACACAGTGCTCCTAGTTTACTTTGAGTTACCACACTCTGCTGTGTTTAAATTTCACCCAAATCTTGTCTCTCTCCAGCTACCATGACAAACATGTATCCTCCTGTGTCTGGTGAAGTACTCCATGGTCTCTCTGGTGCAGGGTCTCTCTTGGTAAGCAAGTTAATCGAACTGTGTTGGACAGCAAGTGTGCCCTCAGTGGCCTTTATCACATGGACCTTATCACCTCTAGGCAATTTTTACACAGCACAGATAATTTTGTCAGTCATTGGGAAGGAAAGCTTCAGTCAGAAGCTAAGTCTGAACCTTTTTTAAAAAAAAACCTCATGGTGGACACCAAACCACAGCCCTGAGGGCCGAGGAGCAGAGACTCCCCCAATGCCAAGGAGCTGAGCCTTTCAGGCTGCCTTAGCAGCACCCCTAGCACAGATGATCAGAGCCCCCACACAAGTGCCAAGGAGGTATGCCACATTCATGCCAGCAGGACAAACACACACACACACACACACACACACACACAGAGTTGAAATGAGAAGACATGTAAACAGGTCTCAAAACCAGACTTCTAGATCACGTAAAGCAATCCCAAAGGGAAACAAGATGGAAAAATCTGATACTAAACCACATCCACTCCCTGAACTGGCAACAAAAGAGGATATGGAAAAAAATGAAATCAGAAATAATTTCACAGATAACAGCAGAGATTGTGCCCATACTACAAGACATGATTAATAACTCTAGAGAGGACACAGATAAAAAAAATAGAGAAGGAACATGATGGAATCCCAACATAGGAAACAAATGGAATCCATAAAACACATGAAAACACATTTCCAGGAGAATAAAAACTCCATTAAAAGTTTATGCGGCA
This sequence comes from Heterocephalus glaber, assembly GCF_053883595.1. Lineage (NCBI taxonomy): Eukaryota > Metazoa > Chordata > Mammalia > Rodentia > Bathyergidae > Heterocephalus > Heterocephalus glaber. The sequence goes on along the minus strand of NW_028258324.1, from coordinate 6,195,015 downwards.
GAATGAACTGAAGTGAGGACACAATTTCAGATGCAGAAGATAAGATTGCAATTAGTGAGCAGGAAAAGAACAATTGCTTTAAAATACTAAGGGACCACAAGAAATCAATCCAGCAGCTGCTAGATGATGCAAAGAAGAATAACATGAGACTGACTGGAGTCAATGAAGAAACAGGAGAGAGTGCAGATGACATAAAAAAAACTGTTCACAGAAGTGATGACAGAAAACTTCCCAAGCAGGGGAGAAGAACTTGACATACAGATAAGTGAAGCATACAGGACTCCAACTAGTCTTGATCAAAAAAAAAAAAAATCAACACATAGGCATATAATAGTTAAGATTCCAGAAAACCAACAGAAGAACAAAATTTTACACACTATTAGAGGAAAGAAAGAATCACATACAGAGGAAAGCCCATCAGAATCACAGCTGTCTTCTCAATGCAAACCCTCAAGCAAGAAGGGCTTGAAGTGACATATTTTAATCCCTAAAGGAAAATGGCCTCCAACCTAGAATAATATACCCTGCAAAACTATCTTTCAAAATTGATGGAGAAATAAGATACTTTCATGACAAAGAGCACTTTAGGAACTTCATGAATACCAAACAAGCACTCCAAAATATTTTAGACAATATCCTAGGAAAAGACCATGAGGACCACACTCCCAAGAAGCCCAGCAGAATGAATCTATCAAGCATGACAAGAAATTAAATGCAAAGGGGGAGAATCCAACAAAAAGAAAAAGTCATGATAAGGAAAAGTCAATATGTACCAGTTATAACCACTGATGTTAATGGTCTCGAATAACCTCAAAAGAAATAAACTGGCAGAATGGGTCAAAAAGCAAAATCCAACAACATGCTGCATAAAAGAAACACACTTACTTCAAAAAGAAACTCATAGACTGAAAGTTAAAGGGTAGAAAACAATACTGTATGTGACAGGAACCAAAAAAAAAGCAGGAGTAGCTATCCTCTTTTCAGATCAAATGGATTTCAAACCAACACTGATTAAGAAAGACAAAGAAGGACACTACTTAGTTGTAAAGGGAACAATCCAAGAGGAAGAGATGACAATCATAAATATCTATGCACCAAACACTAGTGTGCCCAACTATATAAAACAAACACTAATGGACATGGAAAATCAAATAAACACTAATACAATAATAGTGGGGGATGTCAATACCCCACTGTCACAAATAGACAGATTGACTAGACAAAAAATAAGCAACAAAACACTAGAACTCCATCAAACTCTTGAACAAATGAACTTAACAGATGTTTACAGAGTGTCCCACCCCACGAAATCAGAATACACATTCTTTTCAGCTGCACACGGGTCATTCTCCAAAACAGACCACATACTCCCTCAAATATTTTTGTCTGTTTGTTTGTTTGGGGTTTTTTGTTTGTTTGTTTTTAGTTCTTTTATTGGTACATTTTAGGTATACAATCCATTTACATTTATCATTGGGTGTTTGTACCTGTACATGATGTATCTTGGTTCTTATTTTTTCCCCATTACCTGATCACTCTTCATCCCTCCACCCTTCCCTATTTACATAGATTTCATTTCCTTTTTTTTCTTTTCTCATAGTTTTTCCTTTCCTCTCTTCCTTTCCCCTTCCCCTCCCTTCACTCCTTTGTCTTTGGACATTTTTTCATATTATAAATTATCAATTATTCATTTTAATCATTTTAACTCTTGTTTACACTATCAGTTTCTTACACTAGAGAAACTATTCAGTATTTACACATGTGTGTCCTATTTATTTCACTTAAGAGTATGGCCTCAATATGCATCCATTTAGCTATAAATGACTCTAGTTTTTTATTCTGTATGGCTGAGTAGTACTCCATTTTATAAAAAAAAACAACACATTTATCCAGTTTCCAGTTGATGGGCACTTGGGCTGCTTCCAAGCTTTAGCTATTGCAAACTGTGCCTCTATGAACATGGGTGCACATATATCACTCTGGTGTGATTCTTTTAATTCTTTTGGGAAGATACCCAGCAGAAGAATAGCTGGGTCAAATGGGACCTCCAGTCCTAGTTCTTTGAGGTATCTCCATACTGATTTCCACAGTGGTTGCACCAGTCTGCACTCCCACCAACAATGGAGAAAGGTTCCTTTCTCCCCACAACCCCGTTCAACATCACTCGTTATTTGAGAGATGCAGATGAAAACAACCCTGAGATTCCACCTCACCCCAGAAAGAATGGCTGCTATCAAGAAATCCCTCAAGTAAGTAAGTAAGTACTCCCTCATATGTTTAAGTAAGTGCAAAGGAATTAAAGTTATCCCCTGTATATTATCACACAACAGTGCGATGAAATTGGAAATCAATAGCAAAAGAAACCACAAGAATTTCAAAAACACATGGAAATTGAACAACACACTTCTGAACAACCAATAGGTCACAGAGGAAATTAAAGAAGAAATCAGGCAGTTCCTACAATTAAATAACAATGACAATACAACATATTGGAATCTATGGGACACAATGAAAGTAGTCTTACGTGGGAAATTCATAGCAGTGAATACGCATATTAGGAAAACAGAGCAAGCCCAATTAAACAACCTGATGCTGAACCTCAAGATTCTAGAAAAATAAGAGCAGGACAAAGCCAAAGCTCATACAAGGGAGGAAATTATAAAGATCAGGGCAGAAATCAATGCAATGGAGACTAAGAGAATGATACAAAAACTCAATGAAGCCAAGAGTTGGTTCTTCGAAACAAAATTGACAAACGTTTAGCCAATCTTATCAGAAAAAGGAAAGAAAAGGCCCAAATCCATGCAATTAGGAATGAAAAGGGTGAAATTACAATGGACCCAGCAGAAATCCAGAGAATCATCAATACCAACTTCCAGAACCTATACGCCAATAAAAAACACAGAAGAAATGGACAGTTTCCTAGATATGTATGAATTACCAAAGTTGAACGAAGAAGACCTAAAAATTCTAAACAACCCAATATCAATCAATGAAATTAGAAACGTAATTAAAAACTTATCAACTAAGAAAAGCCCAGGTCCTGATGGCATCACTGCTGAATTCTACAAGACATTTAGAGAGGAACTACTGCCACTGCTGTTTAAACTCTTCAATGAAATTGAAAGGAAAGCAATACTCCCAAATTCATTCCTGGAAGCAAGCATCACCTTGATCCCCAAAGCAGAGAAAGACCCAACCAAAAAAGAGAACTATAGGTTAATCTCACTAATGAACATAGATGCAAAAGTACTTAATAAGATACTGGCAATTAGAGTGCAGAAAATCATCAAGAAGATCATACCTCCTGACCAAGTGGGATTCATCCCAGGGATGCAGGGATGGTTCAACATATGCAAATCAATCAATGTAATACACTATATCAATAGAGCCAAGGACAAAAACCATATGATCATCTCAATAGATGCAGAAAAAGCATTTGAGAATGTGTGAGAAACTGAAAGTGCAAATAATGATTAAAATGAATAATTGATCATTTGAAATAGGAAGAAAAGGCCCAAAGGGAAAGGGGAGGAAAAGGGGAAAGGAAAGAAGGGAAAGGAAAGAAGGGAAAGGAAAAATTATGAGAAAGGAAAAAAATGGAAACTACGTCTATGTAAATAGGGAAGGGTGGAGGGGGTGAAGGGCGCAATGGTAATGGGGAAAAAATAAGAACCAAGATCCATCATGTACAGGTACAAGCACCCAATGATAAATGTAAATGTATTGTATACCTAAAATATACTAATAAAAGATTTTAAGCAAAAAATTAAAAATAAAAAAAATGGTACTGGAAAAATTGGGTTTCAACTTGTCAAAGATTAAAACTAGACCTGTATCTCTCACCATGCACTAAACTAAAATCAAAATGGATTAAAGATCTAAATATTAAAACAGAAATGCTGAACCAGCTGGAACAGAGGTTAGGTAGAACTCTTGAAGACACTGGTGCAGGAAAAGAGTATGAACAAAACCTCAGTTGCCTGTGAACTAGCCCAAAAAATTAACAAGTGGGATCTCTTCTTACTAAAATGCTTCTGTATTGCAAGAGAAACCACCAACAATGTGAAGAGGCAACCCACAATGTGGGAAAAAATTTTCACCTGCAGTTCCTCAGACAAAGTTCTACTATCCAGAATCTATAAAGAACTTTAAAAAATCAGACCTCCCAAATTTAAAGACCCAACCCAAAAATGGGCATCTGAAATGAACAGACATTTCTCAAAGAAGTAGAAATAGCAAATAAACATATGAAAAAATGCTCAACATCAATGGTCATTCGAGAGATGCAAATGAAACAATAGTGAGATTCCACCTCATCACAAAAAGAATGGCTGCTATCATGAAATCAACCAAAACTAAATGCTGGCAGGGCTGTGTGGAAAGAGGAACCCTGCTCCACTGCTGGTGGGAGTGTAGACTGGTCCAACCACTGTGCAAATCAGTATGGAGATACCTCAAGGTACTAGGACTGGAAGTCCCATTTGACTCAGGTATTCCCTGCTGGGTATCTTCCCCAAAGAATTAAAAGAATCATACCACAGTGATATATGTGCACCCATGTTTATAGCGGCACAGTTTGTAATAGCTAAAACTTGGAAGCAGCCCAGTTGCCCATCAATTGGAGACTGGATAAAGCAGATGTGGTTTTTTTATAAAGTGGAGTACTAATCAGCCATAAAAAATGAGAAATTAGAGACATTCATAGCTAAATGGATGGATATTAAGGCCATACTCTTAAGTGAAATAAACAGGATACACATGTGTAAATACTGAATAGTATCTCTAGTGTGAGAAACTTAGAAAGTGTAAATAAGGACTAAAAGGTATAATAGATAATGTGAAATAGGAAGAAAGGAGGCAAAGGGGAAGGGGAAGTTGGAGGGATAGAGAAAAGGAAAGAAAGGAATGGCATTAGTATGAAAAAATGAAAAAAAGGAAACAAAGTTTTTGTAAATAGGGAGGGGTGGAGGGTTTGAAGGGAGGGCAAGGGAAGGGGGCAAAAATAAGAACGTAGAAAAATTATGTAAAGGGTGCAAATTTCCAATGATGAATGTCATCATATTGCATACCTAAAATGTACCAATAAAATTCATTTTTAAAAATCTTTTAAAGACATAACCTGAAATATTTGTGCATAAAATATATGATATTTGATATTTGCTTTAAAATAATCAGCATGGGACAGGAATAAGTGAGTGAGAGTATAAATATAACAAAATGCTCACAGGTTTTCATTGTTTGAACTAGGTGATTGGTACATATGTCATTATACTAACCTCTCTATTTTTATATATGTTTGAATTTTTTATAATAAAATGTTAGAAAAGAAAAGAAAAAAATCTGTTTGGGGATGTTCCAAATTTAAGACGCCTATTAGATGACCAAGAAGAGGCTTTCTTGGAGTTTAAGATTTTGGCCTAAAGAAACTGGAGATCACAGGACAGATGGTATTTGATAACATGCGGCTGAATTCCCTGAGGAATGGCACCTGAGGGGTGAGTGAAGAGGGTGAGAATTATGAGAATAGAACCCTGAGTCTGCCAATATTTCAGAGTCAAAACACTGAGAAGATCCACCAAAGGAGGCAGCCAGCAAAAAACAAGAAAGGAGGAATGCACTGGAAGTTGAATGAGAAAAAGTGTCAAAAACAAGCCCATGGTCATCTCTATCAAATGCTGCTGGGAGATAGGGTGTGATGAGAGAAAAGAACTGACCATTGGGTTTAGCAACATGGGACTAACATTGACTAAAGGCGACCTAGTTAAGGACTAAAGGCTCAGTTGTCATCAGTTAGGAGAAAGTGTAATGTTTGGGACCTGATGGTCCTCTGCTGTGAGGGGCTGTCCTGTTTGTTGTAGGATGTTATGCAGCATCTCTCATGTCTACTTAATGAACATCAGTTGCACACCCCTTCATAACAACCAAAACATCTCCATACATTGTCAATGTCCCCTAGCAGGTAATCTCAACTCTACTTGAGAACCACTGGTATAGACGACTCCTTCAATGAGTTTTGCAAACAGAAAATGAGGTAAGGGGAGTAAGTATTCAAGTGAGGGAGTTTTGTTTTTTATTTTTCTTTTTTTTTAATAAGTTCTTTTATTGGTACATTTTAGGTATACAATTCATTTACATTTATCATTGGGTGTTTGTACCTGTACATGATATATATTGGTTCTTATTTTTCCCCCATTCCCTGTGCACCCTTTACCCCCTCCACCCTTCCCTATTTACATAGACATCATTTCCACTTTTTTTCTTTTCTCATGGTTTTTCCTTTCCTTCCTTTCCTTTCCCCTTCCCCTCCCTTCGCCCCTTTGTCTTTGGACATTTTTTCCTATTTCAGATTATCAATTATTCATTTTAATCATTTTAACCCTTGTTTACCCTATCAGTTTCTCATACTAGAGAAACTATTCAGTATTTACACATGTGTGTCCTATTTATTTCACTTACAGTATGGCTTCAATATGCATCCATTTAGCTATAAATGACTAGTTTTTCATTCTGTATGGCTGAGTAGTACTCCATTCTATTAAAAAAAAACCACATCTTTTTTATCCAGTTTCCAATTGATGGACACTTGGGCTGCTTCCAAGCTTTAGCTATTACAAACTGTGCTGCTATGAACATGGGTGCACATATATCACTGTGGTATGATTCTTTTAAGTCTTTTGGGAAGATACCCAGTAGGGGAATAGCTGGGTCAAATGGGACCTCTAGTCCTAGTTCTTTGAGGTATCTCCATACTAATTTCCACAGTGGTTGCACCAGTCTACACTCCCACCAGCAATGGAGAAGTGTTCCTTTCTCCCCTCACCCTCACCAGCATTTGTTATTGGCTGATTTCTTAATAGCAGCCATTCTTTCTGGGGTGAGGTGGAATCTCAGTGTTATTTTCATCTGCATCTCTCGAATGACCAGTGATGTTGAACATTTTTTCAATATTTATTTGCTGCTTTTACTTCTTTGTCTGAGAAATGTCTGTTCATTTCAGATGCCCATTTTTGAATTGGGTCTTTGAATTTGGGGGTCTGAATTTTTTCAATTCTTTATATATTCTAGATAGGAGTCCTTTGTCTGAGGTACAGCTGCTAAAATTTTTTCCCATATTGTAGGTTGTCTGTTAGCTCTGTTGGTGGTTTATTTTGCAGTGCAGAAGCTTTTTAATAAGATGAGATCCCAGTTGTTGATTCTTTGTGCTAGCTCCAGTGCTGAGGTTTTGTTTATAAAGTCTTTTCCTATGCCAATGTCTTCAAGAGTTCTACCTAACTTATCTTCCAGCAAGTTTAGTGTTTCTGTCTTAATATTTAGATCTTTAATCCACTTTGATCTTAGTTTAGAGCATGGGGATATGTATGTGTCTAGTTTTAATCTTTGACAGGTTGAAATCCAGTTTTTCCAACACCATTTATTAAATAGGCTATCTTTCCTCCAATGAGGGTGGTTGGCTCCTTTATCAAAGATGAGGTAGATGAGTATGTCTGGAGTTGTTTAAGTTGGTCCGAAGGTTGTGGGTTATTGTTAAACTGTTTTTTGTTTTTCTTGAGAGATATTCTTCCCTCTTTGTATGCTGATAGGCATGACTGATGAAAAGGGAAGAATATTTGACAGTGCAGAAGAGAAAGGTGTAACATTCAGTAGAGCCATGAGGAAACAAAAGGGAGTGGAATCCAGTCTAGGAGATGAGGGTTGCATCTTACACAGAACCACGGATGTTCAGCCATAGAAGAAGAGAAGGCAGGATATGTGGGTAGAGAGGCAAGCAGGTAGGCCTATTTGGTGGTGACATATGTAGAGTGCCTCTTCTCACGAGTTCTGTTTTCTTAATGAAATAGGAAGCATGATCATCTGTGTTAAGTGTAGAAGAGAAAGCAGGTCTTGGAGGTTTGAGAAAAGAGGAGAGGGCATGAAATAATTAACTCAGTGAGAATGAGACTAGGAAAACATAACCAACTAGTCAAGCAGCAGTAAAAGCCATTCAAAGTGAGACCATTAGATCTTGCTAAGAAAAATTCACACAAATGTGGACAAAATCTATGTGTTCCATAATTTTAACAATGAAGAAAGACTGCCCCTGAACTTAGCTCTGAGTTGGTATGTGGTTCTAAACATGCAAACCTGAATTTTACCCAGAATTTCCCTGATACATAAAATTTTCCCTAGAAAAGAAAAACATAATTTTCCCAGAAGGGGCTTCAGTAGTTTCATTTTTATACTCAGATGTGTATGATCATTACTTCTAACTCAATAAGGCCAATCTAAAGATAACTAAGTTTCCCGCAGCTCCATCATTCCACAGATATTCACTTAGCACTTATTATGTTTAGGACATATTTTTAATTAATGAAATAGCATGGTGCCATCTTGCAGCCACAAAGGAAACGTAACAATAACAGAATAGCCAGCCCAGAGTCCTGACATCATTAAGTAGCTGAACACCACCAAACATCCCAGTGATTTCTTATTTTGTGAGGCAATAAATGATGGTGATAGTGACAGTAACTTTCAGACTAAAGCATCAGGAGTAACAGTGGCTACTGATGTATGATTTCTTCAATAAACTTCATATCACCTCCATGTTTCAAAACCTGTTAGTGACCTATTAATTATATGTTCAAATACCAACTTGTTATGGGAGTAGCAAGCATTCATTTAAATACACTTATTAAGCTCCTACTCTGTTGCCAGGCTCCATTCCAGCAATGCAAAAATTAGTAAGATGAAATCCTTCTATCTAGGTTACACTCTGAGGGTGAAAGGGTGGTCATGTATTCAGGAATAAATTGTTATTATGCAACCTAGCCAAAAAGAGGCTACTGAAGAAATATGAACAGTGTGCTTTAGGAACACAGAGCATAGGATAACTAATTCTGTCTGGGGACGGAGATGGAGAAGGGCATCCCAAATAGACAAAAGAGTTGGGTGTAGTGGCACATAAGCCTACAATCCCAGATGCTTGGGAGTCTGAGAAAGGAGGATTCTAAGTTCAAAGGCAGCCTAGGCAACATAGCAAGACCTCATTTGAGTGAATAGAGGAGAGAAAGGAAGGGAAGGGAAGGGAAGGGAAGGGAAGGGAAGGGAAGGGAAGGGAAGGGAAAAGGAGTTTCTTGACATTGGCCTGGCAATAATGTTTTTGTCCTTGTAGGACAAAATAAAAATGAAGAAATTCCAGAATAGGTAAGTCTCCATGGACAAAGACAGACTTTGGAGCAAAAGATTTGGATAGAAGCAATGTAGTTAATGATTAGGGGCTCAAGCTATTGCCCAGACAGATTTGAATTTTTATTCCAGTTTCAATACCAAGTTGCATGAGTGACCCTGGGGAGTTAGTCAACCTTCTAGACTTTAGTTTCCTCATCTGTGCAGTAGAGATAATAATATCATCCACATGTATGGGTTTTTGGGAAGATTGAGAGTGTGAATGGAAAGTTCATAGTGCAATGCTCATGCTTTCTCTGTAGAAAGTATTTAATAGATGGTCAATACTCAGCTGCTACTGCTGCCAGTTGCAGTGGTAATGATGATGCTAGCAGGAGGGTAGTTATGGAGATGGTGATGGTGGTAGCAACACTGATGATGATGGGGATGGTAGTGGTGGTGATGGGGATGGTAGACATTGTCATGATGCTGATGGTGGTAGTGGTGGCAGTGATAGCAGTAATGATGGTGGAGGTGATCAGTACTGGTGGTGGTTGACGGTCTTATTGCTGAAAGTAATGATAATAGAGGTAGAAGTGATGATGATGATACTTATGAAAATAGTATTACTGGGGATGTTCACATTTATACATATAGATAGTGAGCTACCTGTAACTGGAATGAATTCAGAAACTTTTAGGTGCTTTTTGAGAAATAAACGAAGATTGTCCCTAAGTCAAGTAGATTGACTGAGAGGGAAAATGAAAAAGTTGAAGACGCCCACCAAGAAAATGCCTATGGCCTAATTAGGAATGTTTGAAAGATTAGAAAAGATAACAAAGATTGCCAACAATAAATTCCCTAGGAGAGGGAAAGCAAATACGGTTCATGTTTAGTTGCTCCATCTTCTCCCTGCTGGAGATGTGCAGACCCTCACCATCTGCACTTTCACAGACCCAGACTATGTGTTTTAGGGGTGCTCCCTATGACAGTCCTGAAATGTTGCCTTCAGGAAAGGTATCGCTTCCTAGCTTTCTCTGTCCCAGAGAGAGGTGAGGAGACACAAGCATTGTACTGTTTCAAACCAGGAGAGTTTAATACAGTCAAAGTGTTAATTTCACCACCTGAATTTTCAGAGGATATATGCAGAACAAACATTTGCCTCATATCCCATTTGACAGTAATCCTATTCCACTCTTTCTTTCCACGTTTAGGTTTCTTAGGCCTGTTTTTTTCTCTCCTTGCCAACAAATGCAATTTCAATGCTGAGTGAGGGAAAACAAAAAGAAAGGTAAACCAAAAACCCTGAAGGCTTTTCCTTTCTATTGGTAAAAGAAAGCTCAGAAATATGAGCTTCAAGAAAGTCAACATTAGTCTTTACAACAAAGCTAATTTCAGCAAGGTGGTGAATTGAAAATAGTCATAAAATAACTAACTTGTATTTGTCTTCCAAGTGATGACTAAGGTGAAAATGCACAGCCTTGCCTCTGAAACCATCTGTAGAATAAAAATTTTATGATCCTTGGTCTTCAAACATTATTTCTAGATTCTGAACAATTTAACCCATATGCTTCAAAGTTCACAACTCAGATTGGTTGACTTATTTGCTGCCTTGGAAATGTGCTTCACCAAGCAACTCTGCATTCTCAAAAGCTTCAAATACTAGCAAAATATATGTCAAACAGAAGAGGCACATTGATACTTCTCTCTTCAACAACAGGTAAAAAGTCAAAATAAGTCCCAAGACATCTTTGGATTCTTTATTTATACAGAAGCTTGAGAATCTTTGACTAGTTATATTCTCAACAGCTCTAGTGATTATGTCATATCTGTAACCCCAAGTTTAATTCATCAAGACTCTTAGATTTTTATGCAAAATAAGAACAATCAACAAACAAGAAATTTGATCAAGAGTTCAAAACAGAGAAACAAGAGTTACAGGCTCCCCTCTTGGTCCCTGCTGACCTTGTGGGCCTCTCTCTTGCATCACCAAGCTCACCTTTTTATAATAACCAGGAAAGATTGAATTAATTTTCTCCCATAAATTCATGCATTTTGGTGCCATCTTCCTTAGAGATTGTTCCATTCCTCATTTCAAGTCCTATTAGCATTAGCACACAGTCTAATGGCTTTCTAAAGCCTTCCTCAGGTTTTGTTAAATATGGTTCACTTACAAATATAGTAGTGATCTTGGTATTTAAATAAGTAGAACCAAGTACACAGTACAAATTACAGAATTTTGTTATTACTATGGCTTTTTCTATGTATGGATATGTGAATCACTGTTCATCTGTCTTTGTTGACTGATTTATGTGACCTACCTTTCTGTATATTTTCTTCATGCCTCTCCTTATCTGTATCCATCTATCCAGCTATAAGGTAAAGGGTAGTCAATAGCATCACCAACCATATCAGAAATGAATGCTAGAAATTATCAGATAAGGAAAACTTCACATTAACAAAACCAATAGGCTTCCTCAAGTTGCAATCAAGAGAGTGTACTCTCTGTCATTTACCTTCATTCCTCTTGGTCCAGCTTTTCCTTTTGAATCATTTGGCCCTGCAGGCCCAGAACTCCCCTGCAACAAAACCATGGTAAAAATCACCCCTGGGGACCACAGTTATCTACCTGACCCTTTCATTACAGATGATCCCTGATTTACAACAGTTTACCTTAACTTTTTTTTTAATTTACAATGTTGCAAAACTCACACATGTCCAGTAGAATCCACACGTCAAATTTTGATCTTTTCCTGGGTTAGCAATATGTGGTACGACACCATCTCATGATGCTGGATAGTCACCCATGCAATCACAGGAGGAAACAACAACACTGCAGTTGCTCTGTGTAGCTAAGATAGGATGTTTGGAGGCCGGGGATTTAGCTCAGTGGCACCGCGCCTGCCTCACAAGTGCAAGGTCCTGAGTTCAATTCCCAGTACCAAAAAAAAAAAAAAAGGATGCTTGGTATGAGGAAGTAAGGTATACTGTGCAAGAGGTCATAATTACCATATACTGAGAATTGGTGGAATTATCTGTATACTACAGAGGGAATCATGTTTTGATTAAAAGATCAGAAAGACAAAAGCCCGGGCTTTTACTTGCTCCAAATAGAAAAGGTTTTTAAGTGAGATTTAAAATAACACAGCAAGTTACAGCTAGGATTTTCCTAGCCAGGGGAGCAATAAAAAAAAAAACTATGGATTTGGCATCCTTCAGCTACTATTTTGAGTCTCTGGGTAGTAGAAATTCTCCTTTCTGGCTCAAATTCTGCTGCTCAAGTTTGTCAGCTCTCTCAAATGCTCTTCTGTCTCAGTCTCTCTGACCCTTCTTCTGTGAACTTCCATGAGTAAGGAATAGGACAGGAACTAGAAAGATACACTCTAGAAACCAGTTCAGCCACTTACTCCCTGGATAACAAGTCATTTAATCTCACTGAGCCTCAGCTTCTGCATCTATAAAATTGAGATGCTTCTTTACATCTTTCTGAGGAGCAGATTAGTCATTTTTCATCTTTAAGGGTATTATTATTTGATCTTGCACCATATCTAAATATAAGCTTGTGTGACATAACTTTGAGGTTTAGATCCATATCTCAGTGGTCACTGTCACTATATTCCCCTGATATACCCAGAAGAATATCTGATGATCAATGTCTACTGCATTAAATTCGCTTCCCTAGACTTCCTGATATTCACAGATCCCAGAACAGTGTAGCTTCATGTTGGTCATCTGGGAACACTCAGGGGTATGCAGTGATCATTGTTAATTAGCAACTGTACCTTTGTCTTTCAAACTTACCTGAACACCGAACAACCCTATTTGTCCAGAAGCTCCTGACAGTCCTTGCTTTCCTCTTGGTCCCTGCACCAAAGGTGATATTAAAATTCAATCAATTTTTACACAGCAATTATATTCCACATAACCACAAAATCATCATGGATGCCTATGGAAACAACAGTGAAGGTACCCTGACCCATCACTACCTCATTTCTCAAACTTTAATTAGGTGGTATCTGTACAGTTAAGCACCAAGGCATACCCACTCCAAACTCACTGAATCAACAGCACAGAACATGAGTCCTCAGTATCAGTGTTTTAGCAATCTCTCCAGTTGAATCTGTTTAGCACTAAAGTTTGAGAACATTGCTTTTATATTTTAATTCACCCAACTAATTTTAAGTCCCTAAAAGGGGATGAGTGGGGAATCTAGAATATTGATCTCCTTTTGAATATCAACCTTTTCCTTATACACACAAGGACTAAAAACAAGACATTGTGGGGGGTTTTTATTTTGTCACAAAGCAAAGGTACACTTAAGTGACTTGATCTTACAGATTACATTGCTGGCTAATTGCCCATTTTCTCTCCAGTCTATTTTATTATACTGATTTTTGACACTTTAATTTTTCTCCAGTTTTTCTTAGAAATAGTTTCCTAACAGAAGCGTTGATTATGGCTTCCTTTTTCCTGGGTAAAATATTGACAGTCATCTATTTAAACAGACTATCACACCCACATTCCAGCAGGAAGGTGAGAATTAAAGAGAGATTTTATTGATTATCTTGCTCATGGCTCCCAGCATGACATGCAGCCTCTTCATCTGGAAATACAGTAACTTCGGTGTAGAGGGGAAAGCAGGGACACAAAATTGGCAGGAGGCTCAAATTTGAATTAAGCCAATGATCAAAAGGAAAATAGAAAAAAATATACCTTTCAACTTGTTTCCCATCTGAATTCAGATACTATTTTTCTACCATAAAGTAATACAATCTCCAACTACACTTTGATTACCTACTTCTTTCTTTAGTACTTTTGTCAAGTCTAAAATCACCAGAAACCTTCTCAGATAGTCATCTGACACTCTTAGTATTTTTAAACATGGAAAGTGAATTAATTCAAGTGAAATTTGTTGTTTTAAATCTGCTCCATTGAGGATACTTGGAAACAACTTGGCTTTTAAAGAAAAGATATAGGAAATAATGCAGAAAGCCTTACAGAATTATAGATTCGTTTTATGCTTTTCGGATTCCAAAAGAACTCATTAGAAGTTCAAATTTCCAGTTATCCCTGGACAGTTTACAACCCCTTAATGGACTGAAGTCCATTAATAGTCCATCCCTAATAGTCCGAATGTCCCAGGTCTGTTGGCAGAGTGCTCTGTACATAGCAGACACTTTGTTTCAACACTTCAGTGATTTTCCCTGACAAACTGAATACAACTTTAATGAATTCAATACTATTTGGATAATTCAAATACACAGCTTCAGAAGGAGTAATTAAGAACAGTTTTTTTATAACTGAATTGCCTGAGTCTAATCCCACCTTCATTTCTTACCAGCTGGGTGAACTTAGCCAATTTACCTACCTTCTCCATCCCCTCTCCATTTCTTCCCTGTAAAATTGGAATAACTAGGCCCACACACACACACTGAAGGACCAAATGACTTAACACAAGTGCATAGTGCATGGTCTAGGACACAGAGGTAAAAAAATATTAGCTGTTGTGCTTTAGGCTTACCAGATAGGGGCTTCATAAGTCATTTTGGGAGACACTAGAAGGAAGATATGCAAGAGCATTCTGACTTAAATTCCTATAAAACTAAATTAGCATGTCAAACAAATAACATTAAAACCAAGTTCCTTGGTACAATCTGTGAGCCGGGATACCCAGGCTTTCCTCCATAACCATGTCCACCGGGCTCTCCTCTCACACCCTGTCAAAATGAATGAAACTCAGTAAGTTCATCAGGCATCCTCAGTACTCCCATTGAAGGCAGCCTGCCCTCCAAGATGTCACTTGAAAGCCCCAAAGGAAGGACTAAAGCAAGGCTAGTCTTGTCTGCTCAAAGACAGAGCAGACAAGGACATGTGGAGGGTTTCCAGTTATTCTGGGAAAACACAAGACTAGACTCCTGCTGCCTTTCCCAGTCTCTCCAACCTCTCAGAGGTTAATAGAAGCAAAAACCCAAACTCATATATTATATAATAATTGTTTCCTAAAAGTTCAGCCCTCTCTTTAAGATATATAGGCTAAATGCCCCCTAGTGTTAAGGACTCTTATCCCACACGAGGACAGGGAATGTTGAAACAGCATGACACTGTGGGACAAAGGCACCGAGAACATGGAAAATACAAGACACCTGATTTTAAAATCCCAAGATCCTTTTAGCCTTTAGCTGGCTCTCTAGGTTGAGTTGTTAAAACGACTCATTTGATGACTGATTTAGTTTCTCTCCCAAATTAATATTTTCATTTCTATAGAGAAGATATATTTCCAAGATTGAGGATAATAGCAATTTTGTGGATTTCCTGCCTTCTTTTTCATATTGCTCACAGACTGTCCCATTGATTATTTATACATGTTGCAAAGAGCAAAACCTCAAACTCAGAATTAATATGTGGATCAAATTATCTGTGCTTCTTAGTTTTTTTAAAACAATTTGTACCTCTATTAATCATTATCATTATACTATTCAGCTTTTCAACAGTTGATTCCTAGTTTTATAAATATGAACCAAGTTTTAAAGGGAAGGTAACTAGATAATTTGGAGCAAATTGCTACCCACCAGCAACACCTACCTGGGAGCCAACATTTCCCATATCCCCCTGAGGTCCATGGAAGCCAGGACTTCCCTAAAAGATACAAAGGGAAAGTCAGCTGAGATGCCACACCCTTCTTATTCTCTATACTTGCACTGTTCATTACAGAAGCCACTACGTATATGGGACTATTAAACTTATATGAGCTAACATGAGGTAATATAAAAATTTATCTCCTCAGTCAACAATGGCCATATTCCAGGTGTTCAATAACTACCTAGTGGCCAGTGGCTACCATATTGGACAGAACAGACATAGGCTATTCCCAAGAACTCACCGAGCTGAGCATTCCTCAAGAAGCAAATGGAATTAAATTTGGATGTTTCAAAATGTCATTATCATAGTCATCTTTCCCTACAGATTGTCTCTTTTGCAACTCAGGGTTCACCATGCTAGAACAGCAGACATACATATTCTTCAACAAGCCATGCTTAATATTTGAAAATACTGACTTCTCTTTCTACTCATGTCATGTAGGGACCTGAGTTGCAGAAAGAAACAGAAGATAAAGGTGTGTCTTTGCACAAGGGGAGATCAATACACAGTGTACAGGTGACAACAGAGAGGATTTTATAACCACATGAGGAAATACCCCAAGCTCTCATCTCCATAGAGTCAGAATGGGAAAATGAATGCATCTACATAACTTTTTTATTGTTTATTGATACATTTTAAATATACATTATGATCACATTCACCATTGGGAATTTTTACTTGTACGTGATATATCTTGGTTCTTATTTTTCCCAACCCCCTTCCCTCCATTCAACCCCTCCACCCCTCTCTATTTACATAAGCTTTGTTTCTGTTTTTTCCTTCTTTTCTTCCCCTTCTTTCCTTTCTCTTGCCTCCCCTCCCTAATTCCCTTTCCCTTCGAACATTTTCTTCCTATTTCACAGTATCTATTATACATTTTGGTCCTCATTTACACTTTCAGTTTCTCACACCAGAGAATCAATTTGGTATTTACATGTGTGTCCTATTTATGTCATTTAAGAGTTTCACAACTTTTTTTAAAAGCTTATAAAGTGGAAAACAGCTTGGACTATGATGTTGTTCTCTTGAAGTATGCTAAATTCCATGAAAGGATAATTTATCCCAAATATGGAAAAATAATTATTCCTCATTTAAAAAATATGACACTAGAACATTTTTAAATAAGCTCCTGGGACCATATCTGATTTTCTCTGGGAGAATAATTGCCATCATATATTAGGAAAGATCAGTAAACTAAATTTTTTCTTGTCTACTGGAACTATTTATAATTTTTCCTCTACATTTGATGTTTCTATATTCTCAAATTACTGTAGTAAATGTTATTTTTATAAGTATTTTTAAAAGTTGTATGTGGGAAAAAGCTATAGATAAAGCTCTCTTGCTATAGTTCTGGATATAATAAAATTCTTTCTTAAAAAATGTTCTCATTTTTTTTCAGTAGTAAATAGCATTTTGCACCCGGTATAATAAAGCAGTTTTAGCGTTTGGAACAATTGGATAAAATATAGTTGTGAAACAGAAAATACACAGCCTTGAAATATCCTTTCCCAGATTAATTATTCATTAGAAAGAAGTTAAAGTATATTTCCTGTAGAGAAGACTGGTGAACATAATCTTAATCAAGTGATCAAACAATGTCACCAGTAACAACACAAACTGATAAAGTGTCCCTCCTAGTTAGTCACTAAGAAATGTATAACATTGAATCTCCTGCCAAAAATATTTAGCCTGCCTCTAGTTATCAAGAAACAATCAGACAAATTGTAATTGATTGAAGCTTAGCAAAATAACTGGTCTGGGATATCAAAGTCATGTAAACTTTAAAAAACAAAACTAAGCAACTGTTGTAATTTAAAAATACTAAAGAAGAAAGACAACTAAGTGCACTACATAATCCTTGATTGGATCCTGGAACAACAAAAGTGGGCATAAAGAACATGATTAAGGTGTTGGGCTGAATATTTGTGTCTCTCATGTTGAAATATTAACCTCAATGTGAAGGTGTTAGGGCAGGGCCTTTGGGAGGTAATATGTCATGAGAGTGGAGCCCTCAGGAATGTGATTAGTGTCCTTACAAAAGAGGGCTGTATGAGAGTGCTAGCTCTCTTTCTGCCACATGCTGACATAGCCAAGAAGATGGTCAGCTGTGATCCAGGAATTGTGCTCCCAGGAGACAACAAATCTGTCAGTGCCTTTGGCCTTCCCAACCTCCAGATCTGTGAGGGGAAAAATGTTGAATTCACCCAGTCTACTGATTTCTACTGTAATAGCCCAAACTGATTAGGACATGAGGCAAAGGGAGAAATTTGAATATGGACTGTGTATTAGAAAATAATATTGCATAAGTGTTATATGTCTTGGATATACTTATTATAATGTGCTAGTACAAAATAATGTTCTTTTGTTAAAATATATGTGTTGAATATATGGAGGCAAAGTAGCATAATGCTTTTGATCTTCAAATGGCTCAGCAAAACATGCATGAAAACACATATGTATAAAGACATATAAAGCAAACATGGTAAAAATTAGTGCCATTCTTGCACCTACAATTTTTTCTATAGATTTAAAATTTTTCAAAACGAAAAGTTAGGGTAAAAAGTAATACATGTTCAGCATGAGCTATTTAAACAATTCAGAAAATAAAGTTAAGGAAAAAAACACATAATTTCTGGTGATACAGGAATTTTCTCTTTTTTTGTATTAAATTCTTTCATTGGTACATTGTAGGTATACAACACAATTACATTTCTCATTGGGAATTGTACCTTTACATAATGCATGTTGGTTCTTATTTTTTCCCCATTCCTAGCCCTCCCTTCACCCCCTCCACCCTTCCCTATTTACAAAGACTTTATTTAAATTTTTTCCATTTCTCAACGTTTTTCCTTTCCCTTCTTTCCTTTCCCCTGTGCCTCCCACTACCCCTACCCCTTTGGACCTTTTATTCCTATTGTACATTATCGATTATTCATTCTAATAATTGGTACATTTCAGGTATACAATATAATGACATTCATCATTGGGAATTTGCATCTTTACATAGTCTCTCTTGGTTCTTGTTTTTCACCCTTGCCCACCCCTCCCTTCAACCCCTCCAGTCCTCCCTATTTACAAAGATTTTGTTCCTATTTTTCCATTTTCTCATACTAATCCCATTCCCTTCTATCCTTTCCCCTAGCCCTCCCACTTCCTTCCCCTTTGCCCCTTTTCTTCCTATTTCACATTACCTATTATACATTTAGTCCTTACTTACACTTTCAGTTTCTCACACCAGAGAAACTATTTGGTATTTACACATCTGTGTCCTATTTATTTCACTTAAGAGTATTGCTTCGATGTGCATCCACTTAGCTATAAGTGTCTCTAATTTCTCATTTTTTATGTCTGAGTAGTACTCCATTTTATAAAAAAACCACATTTTCTTTATCCAGTCTCCAGTTGATGGGCATTTGGGCTGTTTCCAAGTTTTAGCTATTACAAACTGCACTGCTATGAACATGGGTGCACATATATCACTGTGGTATGATTCTTTTAATTCTTTGGGGAAAATCCCCAGCAGTGGAATAGTGGGGTCAAATGGGACTTCCAGTGCTAGTTCTTTGAGGTATCTCCATACTGATTTCCACAGTGCTTGCACCAGTCTACACTCCCACCAGCAGTGGAGCAGGGTTCCTCTTTCCCCACAGCCCCGCTAGCATTTGTTATTGGTTGATTTCATGATAGCAGCCATTCTTTCTGGAGTGAAGTGGAATCTCAGCGTTGTTTTCATTTGCATCTCTCGACCAGTGATGTTGAACATTTTTTCATGTATTTATTTGCTATTTCTACTTCTTTGTCTGAGAAATATCTGTTCATTTCAGATGCCAATTTTTGGATTGGATCTTTAAATTTGGGAGGTCTGATCTTTTTAAGTTCTTTATAGATTTGAGATAGTAGACCTTTGTCTGAGGAAGAGCAGGTGAAGATTTTTTCCCATATTGTGGATTGTCTCTTCACACTGCTGGTGGTTTCTCTTGCTGTGCAGAAGCTTTTTAATAAGAAGAGATCCCATTTGTTGATTGTTTGTGCTAGTTCATGGGCAACTGAGGTTTTGTTCATAAAATCTTTTCCTACACCGATGTCTTCAAGGGTTCTACCTAAGCTCTGTTCCAACTGGTTCAGAGATTCTGTTTTAATATTTAGATCTTTAATCCATTTTGATTTTAGTTTAGTGCATGGTGAAAGATACAGGTCTAGTTTGAATCTTTGGCAAGTTGAAGCCCAATTTTTCCAGCACCATTTATTAAAGAGGTTATCTTTCCTCCAGTGAGGGTGTTTGGCTCCTTTGTCAAAGATGAGATGGCTGAGTGTGTCTGGCATTGTTTCTGCATCTTCTAATCTGTTCCACTGGTCCTCAAGCCTGTTTCTTTGCCAGTACCATGTTGTTTTTATCACAGTAGCTTTGTAGTATAGTTGCAGGTTGGGGATTGTGATACCCCCTGCCATGTCTCTGTTACCTAGAATTGCTTTTGCTATTCTGGGTCTCTTCTTGCTCCAAATGAATTTTTGGATTGTTTTCTCAAGGTCCATGAAGTATGCTGCTGGGATCTCAATTGGAATTGCATTAAATCTATATAGCAGTTTTGGAAGTATGGTCATTTTCACTGTATTAATCCTTCCCACCCAGGGGCAGGGGATGTCTTTCCATTTTCTGATATCATCTTCAATCTCTCTTTTCAGAGTGCCATAGTTTTCAGAGAAGAGGTCTTTGATTTCTTTTGTTAGGTTGATTCCTAGGTATTTTAGTTTTTTGGATGCTATTGTGAAAGGAATTATTTGCCCTATTTCTCTCTCAGTGAGGCTGTCATTTGTGTAGAGGAAAGCTATTGATTTTTGTGCGTCGACCTTGTAACCAGCTACTTGACTGAATTTGGTGATTAAGTCTAGAAGACTTTTGGTGGAGTTCTTGGGGTCTTCTATATAGAGTATCTTGTCATCTGCAAATAATGACAATTTGACTTCTTCATTTTCTATCTTTATTCCTTTTATTTCTTTCTCTTGTCTAATTGCCGTGGCTAATGTTTCCAGAACTATATTGAACAAGAGTGGTGATAGTGGACATCCTTGTCTTGTTCCTGATTTTAGTGTGAAGGATTTCAGTTTTTGACCATTTAGTATGATATTGGCTGTTGGTTTTTCATAGATGGCTTCTATCAGTTTGAGGTAGAGACCATCTATTCCAATTTTTTGTAGGGTTTTTCTCATAAATGCATGTTGGATTTTGTCACATGCTTTTTCTGCATCTATGGAGATAATCATATGGTTTTTGTCCTTGGCTCTATTGATATAGTATATTACATTAATTGATTTTCGTGTATTGAACCATCTCTGCATCCCTGGGATGAATCTCACTTCATCAGGGTGTATAATCTTCTTGATGATCTTCTGCATTCTGTTTGCCAGTATCTTATTAAGGATTTTTGCATCTATGTTCATTAGTGAGATTGGCCTATAGTTCTCCTTTTCAGTTGGGTCTTTCTCTGCTTTGGGGATCAAGGTGATGCTTGCTTCCAGGAATGAATTCAGGAGTATTGCTTCCCTTTCAATTTCATTGAAGAGTTTAAACAGTAGTAGCAGCAGTTCCTCTCTAAATGTCTTGTAGAATTCAGCAGTGAAGCCATCAGGGCCCGGGCTTTTCTTAGGTGATAAGTTTTTAATTACGTTTTCAATTTCATTGGTTGATATTGGGTTGTTCAGAATTTTTAGGTCTTCTTCATTCAACTTTGGTAATTCATATGTATCTAGGAATCTGTCCATTTCTTCTGTGTTGTCCATCTTATTGGCGTATAGGTTCTGGAAGTAGGTATTGATGATCATCTGGATTTCTGCTGGGTGTGTTGTCATTTCACCCTTTTCATTCCTAATTGCATGGATTTGGGCCTTTTCTTTCCTTTTTCTGACAAGGTTGACTAAAGGTTTATCAATTTTGTTGATTCTTTCAAAGAACCAACTCTTGGCTTCATTGATTTTTTGTATCATTCTCTTAGTCTCCATTGCATTGATTTCTCCTCTGATCTTTATAATTTCTTCCCTTGTATGAGCTTTGGGGTTGTCCTGCTCTTCTTTTTCTAGAAGCTTGAGGTTCAGCATCAGGTTGTTTAATTGGGCTCATTCTGTTTTCCTAATATGCGTATTCACTGCTATGAATTTCCCTCGTAAGACTGCTTTCATTGTGTCCCATAGATTCCGATATGTGTATTGTCATTGTCATTTAATTGAAGGAACTGTCTGATTTCTTCTTTAATTTCCTCTATGACCCATTGGTTATTCAGAAGTGTGTTGTTCAATTTCCACATGTTTATGAAATTTTTTGAGTTTCTTTTGCTATGGATCTCCAATTTCATCGCACTATGGTCTGATAATATACAGGGGATAACTTCAATTCCTTTGCACTTACTTAAACATGTTCTATGTGTGAGTATGTGGTCTATTTTTTAGAATGACCCATGTGCAGCTGTGAAGAATGTATATTCTGATTTTGTGGTGTGGAAGACTCTGTAAACATCTGTTAAGTTCATTTGTTCAAGAGTTCGATTGAGTTCTAGTATTTCATTACTTATTTTTAGTCTAGTTGATCTATCTATTTGTGACAGTGAGGTGTTGAGGTCCCCCACTACAATTGTATTAGTGCATATAGGGCTTTTCATGTCCGTTAGTATTTGTTTTATATAGTTTGGTGCACTAATGTTTGGTGCATAGATATTTATGATTGTCATCTCTTCCTCTTGGATTCTTCCCTTTACAAGGATATAGTGTCCTTCTTCATCTCTGTTAATTAGCGTTGGTTTGAAATCTACTTGATCTGCCAAGAGGATAGCTCCTCCTGCTTTTTTTCGGGTTCCTGTCGCATGCAGGATTGTGTTCTACCCTTTAACTTTCAGTCTATGAGTTTTCTTTTGAATTAAGTGTGTTTCTTGTAGGCAGCATATTGTTGGATTTTGCTTCTTGACCCATTCTGCCAGTCTATTTCTTTTGATTGGTGAATTGAGACCATTAATGTTGATGGTTATAACTGAAACGTATTGACTTGTCACTGCCATGACTTTTTCTTTTTGTTGTGTTCTCCCCCTTTACATTTAATTTCTTGTCATGCCAGATGGGTTCATTCTGCTTTGCTTCCTGGGGTTGTGATCCTCAATGTCTGTTCCTAGGATATTGTGTAAAATTCTTTGGAGTGCTGGTTTGGTATTCACGAAGTTCCTAAGGTGCTCTTTGTCATGAAAGTATCTTATTTCTCCATCCATTTTGAAAGATAGTTTTACAGGGTACATCAATCTGGGTTGGAGGCTGTTTTCTTTTAGGGCTTGGAATATGTCACTCCAAGCTCTTCTTGCCTTGATGGTTTGTGTTGAGAAGTCTGTTGTGATTCTGATGGGCTTCCCTTTGCATGTGATTTGTTTCTTTTCTCTGACTGCTTGGAGAACTTTGTTCTTCTGTTGTGTTTCTGGAATCTTAACAATTATATTCCTATGTGTAGATTTTTTTTATCAAGGCTATTTGGAGTCCTATATGCCTCACTTATCTGTATGTCAAGCTCTTTTCCCCTCCTTGGGATGTTTTCTGCCATTATTTCTGTGAAGAGATTTTTTATATCATCTGCACTCTCTCCTGTTTCTTCATTGAGCCCAATCAGTCTTATGTTATTCTTCTTTGCATCATCTAGCAGCTGCTGGATTGATTTCTCATGTTCCCTTATAATTTTGAAGCAATTTTTCTTTTCCTGGTCACTAATTGCAATCTTATCTTCTATATCTGAAATTCTGTCCTCACACTGGCTCATTCTGTTGTGTAGACTTTCAGTGGAGTTTTTCATGTCCTGGAAATCTATTTGCATCTGTTTTATGGATTCCATTTGTTTCTTATGTTGGGCTTCCATCATGTTCCTCAGCTCCTCTCTACATTTATTAATCATGTCTTGCACTAAGGGCACAATTTCTCCTGTTATCTGAGAAATTATTTCTGATTTCATTTTTTCCAGATCCCCTTTTGTTGCCAGTTCAGTGGGTCCAGGTGGTTGAGTATCAGAGGGTTCCATCTCATTTCCGTTTGGGGTTGCTGTAGGTGATCTGGAAGTCTGGTTTTGAGACTTATTTATGTGTTTTCTCATTTTGACTGGGGCAGGGGGCTGTCAGCACCTGCCCGGATTACCTCCTCTGAGGTGGGTGAGGTGGGACAGGGGCCACGAGCAGCGGTAGGGATGGTGACCCAAAAGCCCTTTCGTGTGGGCTGGGAGCAGCCGGAGGGATGGTGGCCGGGAAACCCCTTCCTCTGGGCCAGGAGCAACGGGACAGAAGGTGGCCCAAAAGCCCTTTCCTCTGGGCTGGGAGCAGCGGGAGGGGTGGTGACTGCAAAGCCCCTTCCTCTGGACCAGAAGCAGTGGGACGATGGCTCAGAAGCCCCTACCTCTGGGCCGGCAACAGTGGGACTCAGTACCTTGGTCTGGTGGTCTGGTGTCCTCTGCACCTTGGTAATGTGGAATCAGGTGGCTGCCTGTCTGCAGCGGGGTGATTAGGTGTCTTCTGCGTGACTCAGGACCTCGGTAGGGCATGCACAGACCTGCCTGTCTGCAGCGGGCTGATTTGGCATCCAGGAATTTTCTAAAAATTTAGAAGCACGGCCAGGGATTTAGCTCAGTGGTTCCAGGGCCTGCCGCACAATTTCAAGGTCCTGAGTTTGATCCCCAGTACCAAAAAAAAAAAAATTAGACTCACATTGAATATGATATTTTACAAACCTGCTTTTTTTCACTTTTTATTACATTATGGATTTTTCTATACCAAGAAAGTCTTCTCTTTTTATGTTTCATTCCCCAATAATACTCCATTGTGTGGAAGTAGCATTCTGTATATAAGCAATCTCTTTTTATTAGACATCTGAGCTTTTTTAAGTTTTTGCTGTTTTGAAGGTTCTGCAATGATTGGCCTTGGCACTAAATCTCTGTGATTAGCTTTTAGGTAAATTTATAGGGTTGAATCAAGTAGAACTAAAGCTGTGGCAGACACAATGTTGACCTACACATTAGACCCTCCCCTCTTCTCCTTACTACTAAAATATCAATTTGAGGTAAAAAAAATATCCAACTCCCAGAGTGAACTATACGACAGATCTGAGACAAGTCTGGTGATTCTGTTTGCTTTCCTCAGAGGTTTGTTTTCTCTGGAGTTCCTGAAGGGGGCACAGGCACCTGGGGAGCCCAAGACCCAGTTTTGGCCAATGAGTGAAGAAGAGAACACTGCTAGGAGCACCCTAATAAAAAGAAAGCCCCTCTCCCTCTGGCTCTTTATCAAAGGTGAAGACAAAATGCTCAGAGCTGCCAAGCCTGACACGCTGAGGACAGCAGTGTGTAATGAAAGGGGCTGTGACACTGACTGTCACTCAACAGTGTCACTGTGGCCATGCCACGCCGGGCATCGCCTAAACTTGGGTCATCAAACACCACGAATCAGGCTTTCTGTCATTTGTATATTAAAAAACATTAGAAACAAAAAATAGCAGTTGTAACAGATGTATTTGCCTACCCCCTTCCCCAAAGATTGAACTACTTTTCATTCTCCCCAGAAGTATTAATTTCACACTTCTGCCTGGCCTGATTGTTTCCCACTATCAGGGGTATTCTCAGCTTGTTTGAAAAGACTGCTTCTTCAGGGAACTTTTAAATAGGAATTGCGGCTTTAGTAATCTCAGAAATAATATCAATGAAAGACTGCCCCCTAGAGGTCCATCTTACAATAGCATGCAGGCCAGAATGTGGGCATCCCCAGCTTCCGGCTTCCAAAACTGATGGTAGTGGCTTCTGTTAATCAACCCTGCTGAAGGATAGCTAGTTAGCACCCTTATTTGAGCCCAGCATGGAAGCATAAACCATGGGCAACACAGACTCAATATGACACGGTGCGAGTGAAGGTGAGCCGGTCCCAGAACCCGGAAGGAAGCTCACTGCCTCTATCCCAGGCTCCTAGGGCAGAGAAGCTCAGCCAGACCCAGCACCCGGAAGGAAGCTCCCCCGCTGCCATCCCAAGCTCCCAGGGCAGAGAAGGTGAGCCCTGTGGGCGCCAGAAGCACCCCCTCCCGTGGAAATGAGAAGACACGTAAACAAGTCTCAAAAACAGACTTCTGGATCACTTACAGCAACTCCAAAGGGAAATGAGATGGAACAATCTGATACTCAACCACCTGGACTCTCTGAACTGGCAACAAAAGAGGATCTGGGAAAAATGAAATCAGAAATAATTACTCAGATGACAGCAAAGATTTTGCTCATGGTGCAAGACATGATTAATAAATCTAGAGAGGACACAGATTTAAAAAAAAAGAGGATCTGAGGAACATGATGGAATCCCAACATAGGAAACAAACGGAATCCATAAAACAGATACAAACAGATTTCCAAGAGATTAAAAACTCCATCGAAAGTCTGCACAGCAGAATGAACCAATGTGAGGATAGAATTTCACATATAGAAGATAAGATTGCAATTAGTGAGGAGGAAAAGAAAAAATTGCTTTAAAATTGTAAGGGAACATGAGAAATCAATCCAGCAGTTGCTAGATGATGCAAAGAAGAATAACATAAGATTGATTGGAGTCAATGAAGAAGGAGGAGAGAGTGCAGATGACATAAAAAAAACTCTTCACAGAAGTGATGGCAGAAAACTTCCCAAGCAGGGGAAAAGAGCTTGACATACAGATGAGTGAGGCATATAGGACTCCAGCTAGCCTTAATCAAAAGAAATATACAAATAGGCATATAATAGTTAGGATTCCAGAAATCCAACAGAAGAACAAAATTCTACAAGCAGTGAGAGATAAGAAACAAATCACATACAAAGGGAAGCCCATCAGAATCACAGCAGGCTTCTCAGTGCAAACCCTCAAGGCAAGAAGAGCTTGGAGTGATGTATTTCAAGCCCTAAAGGAAAACAGCCTCCAACCCAGATTGATGTACCCTGAAAAACTATCTTTCAAAATTGATGGAGAAATAAGATACTTTCATGATAAAGAGCACCTCAGGAACTTCATGAATACCAAACCAGCACTCCAAAAATTTTTAGACAGTACCCTAGGAAAAGACAATGAGGATCACAACCTCAGGAAACCCAGAAGAATGAACCCACTGGGTGTGACAAATTAAACCCAAGGGGGAAGAATCCAACAAAAAGAAAAAGTCATGACAAGACTTTTAAAGCTTTTAACTTCATCTCCCTAATGAGTGTATAATTCAATCTTATTATTGTACTGATTAGTATTTTTCTGATTCTAGAGTTGCACACCATTCCTTGTGCTATACTGGCCATTTATCATCTTCTTATGTCTACTTTTTAATTGGGTTGTCTATTAATGAGCTCTAAGAATTCTTTATATATTCTGGTCATAGATTATATGCATTGTAAATATGTTCTGTTTAAGGACTACTTTTCGTTTTAATGATGTCATTTAAAGTTCTAAATTTTGATGGAATCTCATTTATCAATTTTTTTCTTTTATACATCATGATTTTTGTATCCTAGGTAGTTCTTGCCTACCCTGAATTCATAAATATTTTCCCTTATAATTTCTTCTTAAAGTTTTATACTTTTAGGCTTTCTTATTTAGGTTCATAGATCCCTTCAAGTTATTTTCATGTATGGAAAAAAAGGGTTGAGGTTAATTTTTTGTATACGGATACCAGGTGTTCTAGTGCCGTTTGCTGAAAACACTATCTCTTCCTCAGCTCTTGAATTGAGTTTATATTCTATAAAACGCTAATGTTAAATAATCTTTCAAAACTCAGTGGATCATATATGTGTTGTTCTATTTCTAGATTCTCTGTTTTATTCAAATGATCTATATGTCTTTCCTTACACCAACACTGCCTTGATTACTGTAGCTTTAGAAGAAGTCTTAAAATTAGGTACTAAACGTCTTCCAACACTGTTTTTGTTTTTGCTTTTGTTTTTAACTTTTCTAGGTCCTTTGTACTCCTACATAACTTTTAAATTTCAATATCCAATTCTTCATTTATTTCAAGTATACACAGACCTGAATTCTTATATATACCTTGTGTTTTCTAATCCTGCTAAATTCAAGTACAAGTTCTAGGGGCTCCTAGAGATTTCTTAGTATTTTCTCTGTAGATGATCATTTCATCTATATATAAAGATTTTGCTTCTGCCATGCCAATTATATCCTAATTGTGTCGTTTTATTGCCAGACTATTTTGGTGGGGACTAGGTTTCAAAGTTTAATGGACAGATAAAGAGTAAGCATATCTGCCCTTGTTCCCCACCTTAAGGAGAAAGCATTGTATCTTCTCCATTCATATAAGGCATTCTCGCTGGAAGTATGGAGTACATGCCTTTAATCTGTAGAGAAGTTTCTGTTCTACTTCTAGGCTCCTGATAGCTTTTTCCATGAACAGCTGTAGAATTTAGTCCAATACTTTTTCCTCAACTAGTGACAGGATCATATGGCTTTTTCCTTTCCTCTGTTAAAATGATGACTTTTGGGGGTGGATCTTCCAATGCTGAACCAACACTGCCATCCCTATAACAAAACTACTTTCTATATCCTGCCAGATCTGAATTCCAATAGTTTGTTTTGCTAAACAAATTTCTATCTATGTTCATACTTTTTTCTTCTATTATCTTTATCCAGTTTTAGGATTAGCACAATGTTGAGTTCCTAAAATGAGGGGAGAAGTGTTCCTTCTTTTTTCTGCTTTAATTGTTTGATAGAATTTATCAGTTAAAATGTTTATGAGCCTGCTGTTGTCATATAGGTAGGTTTTCAAGCTAGGAATATACTTTCTTTAATAGGTGCTATTCAAATTTTATATTTCCTCCAGAGTTAGTTTCATTAATTTGTCTTCCAAGGTACTTCTTAGAAGTTGTCAAATTTATTTCAAAAAAGATTTTTGTAATATGCTTTCTATGACCTTTTAAATTCTGTAAAATCTGTGGTAATGTCTCCTAGATCTTAATATTGTAATTTAAAAAATGTATAACTGATATTGTGTAACAGGAAGAAAAGGTCGAAAAGAGCAGGGGAATTGGGAGGGGTAGGGGAAGGGAAAAAAGGGAAAGGAAAAAATATGAGAAGAGGAAAAAAATGGAAACAAGGTCTTTGCAAATAGGGAAGGGTGGAGGGGGTGAAGGGAGGGCAGGGGAAGGGGAAAAAAATAAGAACCAAAATACTCATGTAAAGGTACAAGATCCCAATGATGAATGTAACTGTATTTTACACCAAAAATGTACCAATAAACTTAATGGGGGAAAAAAAAAAGAAAAAAAATGACACGGTGCTGCCTCGGAGAATTACAGTTTCAGTTTGCACACATGACTCAGGAATCTGATGTTAAAGGTTAATCCTTGCCTCCAGTTCCAGATGGAAACTTCCGAAAGCTGTGAAGAGGAGGCTGTCACTGTACTTGTGCTGTTGTAATAGACACAGCCCTGGACAGTTTGCCTAGAGGCCTGAAATCCTTTCCAGAAGTAAACTTTGAGCAAGCCATGGAACCAAGCTCAGTTTATACACAGATCAGGACCTTTCCTCACAACAACCACTGATTCATGAAACTGGTCATTTTCCTACTCCTCACATTGTACAGATGATGAACTAGATCCCAAATGGATTTAGGCTTGCTTCCCAGCTGTCTCCATACCTCAGTGTTGTAGTCAACTGAATGGCCATTCACAGGGCTCTCTGAGCTCAACCCATGAAAGGGAACATTCTCAATGGGTTTGTCCAAAACAACTGTGATTAGTGATGGGATGAAATATTTTTGCAGCAAATCCTAACAGTTCTCTCACATAGCCACATAATAATGATCTTATTATAAGCTAAATTTTAACTCAGGGCCAGAAAATATATAACATGGGCACTAACTGGCAAAATCTCGAAAGACCAGCTGATGTCCTACAGCTTTGTCAAAAGATACAAATTGCAGACTGAGACAGAGGCTCCTCTTTAGTTGCAAACATTTTGCAATATAGACCTCAATCCTGGAAATTAGAAATGATGAAATGTGAGGACTGAGGCACTCAGGTTATTTTAATCATTTCTCAGAATCATGCATTTTAATGTCTGGGATATAAAAATCTAAACATGGATCCTGAGAAATTAGCAGCTGTCAAG
The DNA here is from genome assembly GCF_053883595.1 of Heterocephalus glaber. Classification (NCBI taxonomy): domain Eukaryota; kingdom Metazoa; phylum Chordata; class Mammalia; order Rodentia; family Bathyergidae; genus Heterocephalus; species Heterocephalus glaber. Next base: position 6,165,118 of record NW_028258324.1, on the reverse strand, counting down.
TTAAATCTTTTTCCTTCTGTGATGTCTTTGATCACAGTCCTCAGAATTAGACAAGGATCTCATCTTTAAAAATGTCTGGTACTTGATTCATATCAGCCCTGGCTGTGATGAAAATAAGGCCAGAAGTGTAATGATCATGAGCATCATTTAAATCAATGCATCATTATAAAATTGGAGAGTTTTAACACTGGAAAGGTCTTAGGCATCTGATGCTTTCATTGTGGGTACTGAGGAAACCAATGACAAAAGAGGCAAAGTAACTTGTAAAGTAGTACTGGTATTATGGAAGATGGGACTTTTAGCTATAAGGATGCAGGACAAGGATGTAAATGGAGATTCACAGTCAAGACTCTTATCTCATGGACAATGGAGCTCCATAGGTTTGCTCCCCAGGTTCCCATTGCTGGTCCAACCAGGATGCCCAAGTCTTCTCCATTAGGTAGCATCCATTCCTCTGTCCTCCAGTCCCCCAAGCAAACAGTCCATCTTACCCAATAGCCACAACTTCCTTTTTCTCCCTTAGGGCCTTGGGTGTAACTATCAGTTCCAGGATCCCCCTGAGAAAATAAAAGGTTACTTACCTCAAATACACAGCAGAAAAGAAAGAAAGAAAGAAAGAGAGAGAGAGAGAGAGAGAGGGAGGGAGGGAGGGAGGGAGGGAGAGAGAGAGGAGAGGAGAGGAGAGGAGAGGAGAGGAGAGAAGAGAAGAGAAGTTACAAAAATCATTTTAAAAAAAGAAAGAAAAGCTTAAGCAAGGTGGACCCTTTTCATTGACTGGACCTGCTCAGTAATCCCAGACACACACTAAAGTTTGAATTTCAACCTCTTTATGAACCTAGGTTTTCTGTAAGATGGCTTTTACTCTCAAGTCTCTTGTTTGTTGTGATGCAGTAAGGATGGGCTGAACAGATGTCTCATTACCGAATAATAAATCACTTTTTGCCTTTGTGCCACAAGCAACAGTTCTCAAGTCCCTGAAATTAAAACAAGAAATCAACCAACTATCACTCACAGGATCTCCCCTTAACCCAGGCTCTCCATGCTCTCCAGGTCATCCTGCCAGTCCTATCGAGCCCTTAAGTTACAAAGAAAAAAGTGTCATAAACCATGTCACTTCATAAAATCACCTATTGCCTAAAAGGAAGAGAACATTAAGAGAGAAAATAAGAATCAAATTAAAAGAGCAACTTAGTACTTGAATATTAAATTATTTGCTGTCAAACAGGCAAGGCTGGGATATATAAAAGAATATTTTTGGGATAGAGCTGAAGATCGTCATATCAAGGTAAATACAACAGATTCAGAATGTCAAATATTACACATTCTCTAATATATGGAATTTAAACTTTTTTCTTAAATAAAAAAGATATGACATGAAAGTAGAAAAGAAACTATCAAAGACGAAGAAGGGGGTTGGGGGAAGGGAGAGGGCACAGAGGGACAAAAATGATCACGTATAGTATATACATGTATGAATATGCCAAAATGAAACCCACTGTTCTGTACAACTAATGCACACTAAATCTTTTCTATGTTTGGCCTCAGGCATGTCTCACATCATTTAACCTTCACCTCTTGGGAATTAATTTATCTGTGTATGAGGGGCCTGAAGCTCTGGGAAGCTCACTTCAGACTTCCCTACCATCAAATCCCTTCATCTTCCCACTGCTTCCTGATGCTTTACACAGAAACACACAAAAGAAAAACAAAAAACTTTCTCCATTTGGATGTGGGCAGGATTACAGAGTAGAGGACTATTTCCAGTGATCCTGACTGCTGCAGACATGGAGCCAGAGAGGGTTAGGAACCAACGCACCAGAGGACTGCAACATAAGTACTAGCTGCATCCCTTAACCCCTGCTGCTGTTGGTGCTGTCCCCACATAACAGCTCCTACAGAGCCACAGCAGGGGAGAGTGCCCCCAGCTAGGTGCTTCTGTCCAGGACATCAGTGCAGGGTTTTGCAGGGTATAAGTGATAACCAGACACCGCCCCTCTGACTCTCAGACACACAGAGCATGGAGCGTTCTCTAAGCTCCAATGGAGCCACCACACAGTCTCACTTGAGGCTCCTCCTGGCTAATATAATGGTGAAGGAGTGAGATAATTCCAAATTCCAGACCTTGCATACTTTACTACATAAGCAAATTTCTTTGAATTCTCTAAGATGCTATTCCCTCATTTGTGAAAGAGATGTACCTACCTTGTAAGGCTGTCGTAGGAAACAAATAGACAAGAAATTAAAATATTCAGTACAGAGTTGTGTACAATTCCTATTATCATTTGCTCTACTTCCAATCCCTCCTTTTTCTGACCCAGGTACTGGGTTTCCAAAGCAATCTCCCAAATCTTGCCCCAAAACCTTCAATAGTCCTTGAGCACTTAGCAGGAGGGGAAGTCTTAAAATAGCATTAAACTGACTCAAAGTTGACTTTTAAGATTTTCATCCTAGTCTATACCTTTTATTTCTTTCTCTACTCTTGCTAAATTTGAGTTCTTCATTTGGCTACCTTGAGTTCTCCTAACTCTACACCTTTCTTTGTGACTCTCCTTAAGCTAGAATACCCTGCATCTTCCACCTCTTGCTTCTCTCAGAGGTCTGAGCAAAATATGTCTTGATTTCTTGTGCTCCCTGAGATGCTCAAGTCCTCTCCTCCCTTCAACACTTGCTCAAATCCACAGGGCCTTAGTATGGAACTGCTGTTCTTTTGCCCCTTTCCCTCCTCTCTCTTCACCTGTTAACTGTTACTCATACTCTAAATTTTGGTTTATCTGCCCTTCCTCCAGGAAGCCTTCCTGCCTGCAAGCCTGGATCAGATCCCCCATCATTTTGCTCTCCACATACTTATCTCAAGGGGGATCTCACATCTACCCTTGAGTACTTCATGTCTCTGTCCCCATAGAAGCCAGTCCTAAGATATAGAGCCAGCCTGTTGTGTTCCCCATTCTAAACCATGTGTGGATTACAACATACATTCAATAAATTTTGATGACTGATAAAACAAAGAAAAGCCACTTTGCAGCTTCCTCTCCAAGTCACTGTGCTCCCATTGATGCTTTATTCGCACCATTCCACATCCATATCATTCTCTTTTGTATGATAGTTCTTCCTGTACAAACTTTATTTACTGTACAAATTAATAAATTCTTTGTTGGCCATAGCCATGACTAATTTATCTTTGAACCTTTCTTGGTGTATAGCAAAATGTCCCATAGGTAGGAGGCACTTGACAGGTATTTATTGAATTTAACTAACTTAAAACTCTTTAGTGTTAAATGTTACACCTCTACCTTCTCTAAAATCTGATCCCCAAATGTCTAGCTAAAAGCTTAACCTCAGTAAGGAGTCACGTCTTCTGACCCTCCCTCTTTCACTTATCAACAGATCAGTCCACACCATTAACTGTGCATCCATGGAGTAATGGTATATGGTTGGGAGGCTGAGGCAGGAGGATCACAAGTTCAAGTCCCACCTAGACAATTTGGTAACTTAGCGAGAACCTGTGGCTAAATAAAAGGTGGGGGCTAGAGATGTGGCTCAGCAGGAAAGCCCTGGGTTCAATCCCCAGTGGCACAAAAAAGAAGGATACAAAGAAAGACAAATAAATAAATTTCAGCCCCCATCTAATCCTTTCAACCAACAAATGCTAATCATAGGTCTGTGTTGAGATGGATCCTTCAGCCATGCTGGAAGCCACACTCAATAAGAAGTGTCTGCACAGGAAAGGAAAGGAGGCTATAGTACCTGTCCCAGGAATCCTCTGTCCTTTGTGTAGAAGGAGGGCAGAAGGCAATGTGTAACTACTGTCAAGCTGATGGTGCAACAATGTAAATTTTAAGGATGTAGTGAAGGAAGAGATCACTACAGGCTAACACGGTCAAGGAAGCCATCATGAGGAAGAAAGGAGCAGGACATTGGAAAAAAGTTATTTTAAAATTAGCAGTGAAGATGGGATTGGGGAAAAGGCATTCTGGGGGCAGGGGGTGGCACCTGGCATAAGCAAGACTCAGAAGTAAAATACAAAAGGGACATTCAGGAACAAAGAGTCGCACAATTTGATTGAGCATTGCTTAACTAAGATTCCCAAAGTGAATGAACAGCCTTAGATGTAGAACTAAGTCATTAGTGACCAAGAGACATGCAATGCTTGTGAGCCACAGAATGACATGATTTCTATTCTAAAACACAAAAGGTTGCATCCCTGGAATCACACTATTCCTTCACTATCAGCAGAGTGAAGTCTTAAGTAAAGCTTCCAGATAGTCATCTAAATATTGGTTGCACTAACAATTCCTTTCAGATTAGCATCCGAAAAACTGCAATACCTAGGAATCAACCTAACAAAAGAAATCAAAGCCCTCTTCTCTGAAAATTATAGCACTTTGAAAACAGATATTGAAGGGAATATCAGAAAAAGGAAACACATCCCTTGCTCCTGGGTAGGAAGGATCAACATAGTGAAAATGACTATACTTCCAAAATTGCTATATAGATTCAATGCAGTCCCAATTGAAATCCCAGTAGCAAGCTTCATAGACCTTGAGAAAACAATCCAAAAATTCATTAGGAACAAGAAGATACCCAGAATAGCAAAAGCAATTCTAGGTAACAGAGACATGGTAGGCGGTATTACAACCTGCAACTTGAAACTATACGACAAAGCTACTGTGAGAAAAACAGCATGGTAGTGGCAAAGAAAAAGACCTGAGAACCAGTGGAACAGATTAGAAGATGCAGAAACAATGCCAGACACACTCAGCCACCTCATCTTTGACAAAGGAGCCAAAAACCCTCGCTGCAGAAAAGATAGCCTCTTTAATAAATGGTGCTGGAGAAATTGAGTTTCAACTTACCAAAGACTAAAACTAGACCTATATCTATCATCATGCACTAAACTAAAATTGAAATGGATTAAAGATCTAAATATAAAAACAGAAACACTGAACCAGCTGGAACAGAGGTTAGGTAGAACTCTTCAAGACACTGGGGCAGGAAAAGATTGTATGAACAAAACCTCAGTAGCCTGTGAACTAGCACAAACAATCAACAAGTGGGATCTCTTTTTACTAAAAAGCTTCTGCACAGCAAGAGAAACCACCAGCAGTGTGAATAAAACAACCCACAATGTGGGAAAAAATTTTCACCAGCAGTCCCTCAGACAAAGGTCTACTATCTCGAATCTATAAAGAACTTTAAAAAATCAGACCTCCTGAATATGAAGACCCAATCCAAAAATGGGAATCTGAAATGAACAGACATTACGCACACAAAGAAATAGACATGGCAAATAAACATATGCAAAAATATTCAACATCACTGGTCATTCAAGAGATGCAAATGAAAACAACGCTCAGATTCCACCTCACTCTAGAAAGAATGGCTGCTATCATGAAATCAACCAATAACAAATGCTGGCGGGGCTGTGGGGAAAGAGGAACCCTGCTCCACTGCTGGGGGTGTCAATTGGTGCAACCACTGTGGAAATCAGTATGGAAATACCTCAAAGAACTAGGATTGGAAGTCCAATTTGATCCAGCTATTCCCCTACAGGGTATCTTCCTCAAAGAATTAAAAGAATCATACCACAGTGATATATGTGCTCCCATGTTCATAGCAGCACAGTTTGTAATAGCTAAAACTTGGAAACAGCCCAAATGCCCATTAATTGGAGACTGGATCAAGAAAATGTGGTTTCTTTATAAAATGGAGTACTACTCATCCATCAAAAATGAGAAATTAGAGACATTTATGGCTAAATGGAAGCACATTGAGGCAATACTCTTTTTTGTTTTTAATTCTTTTATTGGTACATTTTAGGTATACAACACAATTACATTTCTCATTGGGAACTTGCACCTTTACATGATGCATCTTGGTTCTTATTTTTTCCCCATTCATAGCCCTCCCTTCATCCCCTCCAGCCCTCCCTATTTACAAAGACTTTATTTCCATTTTTTCCATTTCTCAGCATTTTTTCTTTCCCCTCTTTCCTTTCCCCTGCCCCTTTGGACCTTTTCTTCCTATTTTACATTATCAATTATTCATTCTAATCATTGGTACATTTTACATTATACAATATAATGACATTCATCATTGGAAATCTGCACCTTTACATAATCTCTGTTGGTTCTTATTTTTCACTCTTGCCCAGCCCTCCCTACAACCCCTCCAGTCCTCCATATTTACAAAGATTTTGTTCCTATTTTTCCATTTTCTCATATTAATCCCATTCCCTTCTTTCCTTTCCCTGACCCCTCCTACTTCCTTCCCCTTTGCTCCTTATCTTCCTATTTCACATTACCTATTATACATTTTAGCCCTTATTTACACTTTCAGTTTCTCACACCAGAGAAACTATTCAGAATGTATACATGTGTGTCCTATTTATTTCACTTAAGAGTATGGCCTCAATGTGCATCCATTTAGCTATAAATGTCTCTAATTTCTCATTTTTTATGGCTGAGTAGTACTCCATTTTATAAAAAAACCACATTTTCTTTATCCAGTCTCCAGTTGATGGGCATTTGGGCTATTTCCAAGTTTTAGCTATTACAAACTGTGCTGCTATGAACATGGGAGCACATATATCACTGGGGTATGATTCTATTAACTCCTTGGGGAAGATCCCCAGCAGTGGAATAGCGGGGTCAAATGGGACTTCTAGTTCTAGTTCGTTGAGGTATCGCCATACTGATTTCCACAGTGCTTGCACCAGTCTACACTCCCACCAGCAGTGGAGCAGGGTTCCTCTTTCCCCACAGCCCCGCCAGCATTTCTTATGGGTCGATTTCATGATAGCAGCCATTCTTTCTGGAATGAAGTGGAATCTCAGCATTGTTTTCATTTGCATCTCTCGAATGACAAGTGATGTTGAACATTTTTTCATATGTTTATTTGCCATGTCTACTTCTTTGTGTGAGAAATGTCTATTCATTTCAGATGCCCATTTTTGGATTGGATCTTTAAATTTGGGAGGTCTGATCTTTTTAAGTTCTTTATAGATTCAAGATAGTAGACCTTCGTTTGAGGAAAAGCAGCTGAACATTTTTTCCCACATTGTGGGTTGTCTCTTAACACTGCTGGTAGTTTCTCTTGCTGTGCAGAAGCTTTTTAATAGAAGAGATCCCACTTGTTGATTGTTTGTGCTAGTTCACGGGCAACTGAGGTTATGTTCATAAAATCCTTTCCTACACCGATGTCTTAAAGAGGTCTACCTAACCTCTGTTCCAACTGGTTCAGCGTTTCTGTTTTTATATTTAGACCTTTAATCCATTTTGATTTTAGTTTAGTGCATGGTGAGAGATATAGGTCTAGTTTTAATCTTTGACAAGTTGAAACCCAATTTTTCCAGGACCATTTATTAAAGAGGCTATCTTTCCTCCAGTGAGGGTGTTTGGCTCCTTTATTGAAGATGAGATGGCTGAGTGTGTCTGGCATTGTTTCTGCATCTTCTAATCTGTTCCACTGGTTCTCAGGTCTGTTTCTTTGCCAGTACCATGCTGTTTTTATCACAGTAGCTTTGTAGTAGGGTTGCAGGTTGGGGATTGTGATACCCCTGCCATGTCTCTGTTACCTAGAATTGCTTTTGCTATTCTGGGTCTCTTCTTGCTTCAAATGAGTTTTTGGATTGTTTTCTCGAGGTCTATGAAGTGTGCTGCTGGGATCTCAATTGGAATTGCATTAAATCTATATAGCAGTTTTGGAAGTATGGCCATTTTCACTCTATTAATCCTTTGTACCCAGGAGCAGGGGATGTCTGTGCATTTTCTGATATCATCTTCAATCTCTCTTTTCAGAGTACTAGAGTTTTCAGAGAAGAGGTCTTTGATTTCTTTCGTTAGGTTGATTCCTAGATAATTCAGTTTTTTGGATGCTATTGTGAAAGGAATTGTTTGCCCTATTTCTCTCTCAGTGAGTCTGTCATTCATGTAGAGGAAAGCTATTGATTTTTCTGAGTTAACCTTGTAACAAGCTACTTGATTGAATTTGGTGATTAAGTCTAGAAGACTTTTGGTGGAGTTCTTGGGGTCTTCTATATAGAGTATCATGTCATCTGCAAATAATGACAATTTGACTTCTTCATTTCCTATCTTTATTCCTTTTATTTGTTTCTCTTGTCTAATTGCCATGGCTAATGTTTCCAGAACTATATTGAACAAGAGTGGTGATAGTGGACATCCTTGTCTTGTTCCTGATTTTAGTGTGAAGGATTTCAGTTTTTGACCATTTAGTATGATATTGGCTGTTGGTTTTTCATAGATGGCTTCTATCAGTTTGAGGTAGAGACCATCTAGTCCAATTTTTTGTAGGGTTTTTCTCATAAATGCATGTTGGATTTTGTCAAATGCTTTTTCTGCATCTATGGAGATAATCATATGATTTTTGTCCTTGGCTCTATTGATATAGTGTAGTACATTAATTGATTTGCGTATGTTGAACCATCCCTGCATCCCTGGGATGAATCTCACTTGATCAGGGTGTATGATCTTCTTGATGATCTTCTGCATTCTATTTGTCAGTATCTTATTAAGGATTTTTGCATCTATGTTCATTAGTGAGATTGGCCTATAGTTCTCCTTTTCAGTTGGGTCTTTCTCTGCTTTGGGGATCAAGGTGATGCTTGCTTCCAGGAATGAATTCAGGAGTATTGCTTCCCTTTCAATTTCATTGAAGAGTTTAAACAGTAGTGGCAGCAGTTCCTCTCTAAATGTTTTGTAGAATTCAGCAGTGAAGCCATCAGGACCTGGGCTTTTCCTAGTTGATGAGGTTTTAATGACATTTTCAATTTCATTGATTGATATTGGGTTGTTCAGAATTTTTAGGTCTTCTTTGTTCAACTTTGGTAATTCATATGTATCTAGGAATCTGTCCATTTCTTCTGTGTTGTCCATCTTATTGGCGTATAGGTTCTGGAAGTAGGTATTGATGATCCTCTGGATTTCTTCTGGGTCTGTTGTCATTTCACCCTTTTCATTCCTAATTGCATGGAGTTGGGCCTTTTCTTTCCTTTTTCTAATAAGGTTGGCTAAGGGTTTGTCAATTTTGTTGGTTCTTTCGAAGAACCAACTCTTGGCTTCACTGATTTTTTCAATCGTTCTCTTAGTGTCTATTGCATTGATTTCTCCTCTGATCTTTATAATTTCTTCCCTTGTATGAGCTTTGGGGTTGTCCTGCTCTTCTTTTTCTAGAAGCTTGAGGTTCAGCATCAGGTTGTTTAATTGGGCTCATTCTGTTTTCCTAATATGCGTATTCACTGCTTTGAATTTCCCTCGTAAGACTGCTTTCATTGTGTCCCATAGATTCCGATATGTTGTATTGTCATTGTCATTTAATTGAAGGAACTGTCTGATTTCTTCTTTAATTTCCTCTATGACCCATTGGTTATTCAGAAATGTGTTGTTCAATTTCCAAGTGTTTATGAAAGTTTTCCAGTTTCTTTTGCTATGGATCTCCAATTTCATCGCACTATGGTCTGGTAATACACAGGGGATAACTTCAGTTCCTTTGCACTTACTTAAACATGTTCTATGTGTGAGTATATGGTCTATTTTGGAGAATGGCCCATGTGTAGCTGAGAAGAATGACTATTCTGATTTTGTGGGGTGAAACATTCTGTAAACATCTGTTAAGTTCATTTGTTCAAGGGTTCAATTGAGTTCTAGTATTTCATTACTTATTTTTAGTCTAGTTGATCTATCTATTTGTGACAGTGGGGTGTTGAGGTCCCCCACTACAATTGTATTAGTGCATATATGACTTTTCATGTCCATTAGTATTTGTTTTATATAGTCGGGTGCACTACTGTTTGGTGCATAGATATTTATGATTGTCATCCCTTCCTCTTGGATTCTTCCCTTTACAAAGATGTAGTGTCCTTCTTCATCTCTCTTAATCGGTGTTGGTTTGAAGTCTACTTGATCTGCCAAGAGGATAGCTCCTCCTGTTTTTTGGGGGGTTCCCGTTGCACGGAGTATTGTTTTCCACCCTTTAACTTTCAGTCTATGAGTTTCCTTTTGAATTAAGTGTGTTTCCTGTATGCAGCATATTGTTGGATTTTGCTTCTTGACCCATTCTGCCAGTCTATTTCTTTTGATTGGTGAATTGAGACCATTAACGTTGATGGTTATAACTGAAACGTATTGACTTGTCACTGCCATGACTTTTTCTTTTTGTTGGGTTCTCCCCCTTTACATTTAATTTCTTGTCTTGCCAGATGGGTTCATTCTGCTTTGCTTCCTGGGGTTGTGATCCTCAATGTCTGTTCCTAGGATATTGTGTAAAATTCTTTGGAGTGCTGGTTTGGTATTCACGAAGTTCCTAAGGTGCTCTTTGTCATGAAAGTATCTTATTTCTCCATCCATTTTGAAAGATAGTTTTACAGGGTACATCAATCTGGGTTGGAGGCTGTTTTCTTTTAGGGCTTGGAATATGTCACTCCAAGCTCTTCTTGCCTTGATGGTTTGTGTTGAGAAGTCTGTTGTGATTCTGATGGGCTTTCCTTTGTATGTGATTTGTTTCTTTTCTCTGACTGCTTGGAGAACTTTGTTCTTCTGTTGTGTTTCTGGAATCTTAACAATTATATGCCTATGTGTAGATTTTTTTGATCAAGGCTATTTGGAGTCCTATATGTCTCACTTATCTGTATGTCAAGCTCTTTTCCCCTCCTTGGGAAGTTTTCTGCCATTACTTCTGTGAAGAGTTTTTTTATGTCATCTGCACTCTCTCCTGTTTCTTCATTGACTCCAATCAGTCTTATGTTATTCTTCTTTGCATCATCTAGCAGCTGCTGGATTGATTTCTTGTGTTCCCTTATCATTTTGAAACAATTTTTCTTTTCCTGGTCATTAATTGCAATCTCATCTTCTGTATCTGAAATTCTGTCCTCACATTGGCTCATTCTGCTGTGTAGACTTTCAATGGAGTTTTTCATGTCCTGGAAATCTATTTACATCTGTTTTATGGATCTCATTTGTTTCCTATGTTGGGACTCCATCATGTTCCTCAGCTCCTCTCTAGATTTATTAATCATGTCTTGCACTAGGAGCACAATTTCTCCTGTTATCTGAGAAATTATTTCTGATTTCATTTTTTCCAGATCCCCTTTTATTGCCAGTTCAGTGGGTCCAGGTGGTTGAGTATCAGAGGGTTCCATCTCATTTCCTTTTGAGGTTGCTGTAGGTGATCTGGAAGTCTGGTTTTGAGACTTATCTACATGTTTTCTCATTTTGACTTGGGTTGGGGGGGGCGCTGGGGGGGCTGCTGTTGGTGTCCATGCAGCTCATGTCCTCTGAGCTGGGAGATGTGGGCCAGGGGCCAGGAGCACTGGTAGGGATGGTGGCCTGAAAGCCCCTTCCTCTGGGCCAGGAATGGCAGGACGTTTGGTGGCCCAAAAGCCCTTTCCTCTGGGCTGGGAGCAGTGGGAGGGATGGTGGCTGGGCAGCCCCTTCCTCTGGACCAGAAGTAGTGGGATGGTGGCTCAGAAGCCCCTACCTCTGGGCAGGAATTCTTTAAATGCTGAGAACTTGATTAGCTCCAGCACAGTGTTCTGGTGGTCCCATGTCGTCTGTGTCTTTGTAGTGTGGAACCAGGTAGCTGTACAGAGAAGAGGCCAAAGGAGCTGGGGGGGAGTCCAGTAGGCAGGCTGATTCTGTTTTTTCAGTGTGACTGGCAACCTTGGGACTGCGTCTGCAGACCTGCCTGTCTGCAGCGGGCTGATTTGGTGTTTTCAGTGTGACTCAAGGCAATACTCTTAAGTGAAATAAATAGGACACATGTGTAAATACTGAATAGTTTCTCTAGTGTGAGAAACTGAAAGTGTAAATAAGGACTAAAAAGTATAATAGTTAATGTGTAATATGAAGAAAAGGGGCAAAGGGGAGGGGGAAGTGGGACGGGTAGGGGAAAGGAAAGAAGGGAATGGATTAATATGAGAAATTGAAAAATGGAAACAAAGTCTTTGTAAATAGAGAGGGATGGAGTGGTTGAAGGGAGGGCAGGGGAAGGGGAAAAAAATAATAACCAAGAGATTATGTAAAGGTGCATATCTCCAAAGATGAATGTCATCATATTCTACACCTAAAATGTACCAATAAAAGGATATACAAAAAAATTTTAAAATAATAAATAAATAAATATTGGTTCTCTATCAAGCATTTCAAATCACTAGATGACTCCTTCCCACAGCTTACAAATAAACTGTTGATGTCAGTTATGCAATAGAAAAATGAGAAAGAATACCCTCATACTTTACCCAATTTCCCATTTCCCTTTACTCCAGATGACTCTGGGGCTCCATGATTACCGTAGAAAAAGGAAAATAAATATACAAAGAACCCTTATTCTAGGGTTGTGTTCCGGTTCCTGTCCACAGCAGTGAGGTCTCGGGAGTGGCTTGGAGCCCCGCCTTCATCTGGTGCTCCACTTAGCCGCATGGGTGCCTGCAAGGCCCAATTCCATCCCCACCACCACCACTGCCTTATGGCTCTTCTGCTACCTGGTCCCTCACTACAGAGGCACAGGGTATTATACTTCACATAGTTAAATGTGACAGATTAATAACTACCACAAATTGTCATTTTCTAAGCACTTGATGCTATGGTATTGCTGATTGTAACATTTGGCCTAACATGTTGTGATTGATCTAATCATTTTTCCTTCCTAGTATAAGGAAAATAAAATACCCTCAGAGTCATTGGAGTCTCAAAACCTAAACACAAGCCATATCGGGAAGACACTTCTGAAAAGCAATCATTCCACAAGGGTTTTAAACACAAGCAACAAAGATACCTGCATTAAACAATTTTGAAATATCAACCCAGGAATTAAACCAAGGACAGTACCAAAAACAAAAATGAGAAGACATTTAAGAAAGGCACAAATACAGGCTTCCATGCCACAAAAAGGAAATTCTGGGGGAAATGAGGTGGAAAAGTCAGATAATCAACCACCTGGACACCCTGAACTGATAGCACAGGAAGTAACAAAGCAGAAACATGATGCTCTAGAAAAATTCAAAGCAGAAATAATCTCCCAGATAAATACAGAGATGGTGAGTAGAGTGAAAGACATGATTAGAGGCTCCAGAGCAGAAACAGACAAGAAAATAGATGAGATCAGAAACATGCTGGAAGCAATGAATGTGCAGCATAAGAAAGAAATGGAAAACATGATCGGCCAACATAAGAAAGGAATGGAATCCATGAAACAGATTCAAACAGATATCCAGGAGATTAAAAACTCCATTGAGGAAGTCCCATTTGACCCCGGTATTCCACTGCTGGGGATCTTCCCCAAAGAATTAAAAGAATCATACCACAGTGATATATGTGCACCCATGTTCATAGCAGCACAGTTTGTAATAGCTAAAACTTGGAAACAGCCCAAATGCCCATCAAGTGGAGACTGGATAAAGAAAATGTGGGTTTTTTTATAAAATGGAGTCCTACTCAGCCATAAAAAATGAGAAATTAGAGACATTCATAGCTAAGTGGATGCACATTGAGGCAATACTCTTAAGTGAAATAAATAGGACACACATGTGTAAATACCAAATAGTTTCTCTGGTGTGAGAAACTGAAAGTGTAAATAAGGACTAAATGTATAATAGGTCATGTGAAATAGGAGGAAAAGGGGCAAAGGGGAAGGAAGTGGGAAGGCTAGAGGAAAGGATAGAAGGGAATGGGATTAATATGAGAAAATGGAAAAATAGGAACAAAATCTTTGTAAATAGGGAGGACTGGAGGGGTTGAAGGGAGGGCTGGGCAAGGGTGAAAAATAAGAACCAAGAGAGACTATGTAAAGGTGCAAATTTCCAATGATGAATGTCCTTATATTTTATACCTAAAATGTACCAATGATTAGAATGAATAATCAATAATGTAAAATAGGAAGAAAAGGTCCAAAGGGGTAGGGGTATTGGGAGGGGCAGGGGAAAGGAAAGAAGGGAAAGGAAAAATGCTGAGAAATGGAAAAAATGGAAATAAAGTCTTTGTAAATAGGGAAGGGTGGAGGGTGTGAAGGGAGGGCTAGGAATGGGGAAAAAAATAAGAACCAAGATGCATTATGTAAAGGTACAATTCCCAATGAGAAATGTAATTGTGTTGTATACCTACAATGTACCAATAAAAGAATTTAATACAAAAATAAATGTAAAAAAAATAAAAATAAAAGATAAATCATGTACAGGCACAAGCACCCAATGATAAATGTAAACATGTTGTATACCTAAAATGTACCAATAAAAGAATTTATGCAAAAAAAAACTTCTGCACAGCAAAGGAATTAACCATCAAGGTGAAGAGACAATCTACAGAATGGAAGAAAATTGCCAGCTATTTCTCAGAGGACTAATATCTACAATATATAAAGAACTCCAAAAAATTAGAACCCTCCTAAAGTAAAATATCCAATCAAAAAAAATGGGCAACTGAAATGAACAGACACTTCTCAAAAGAATAAGTACAAATGGCCAATACAAACATTTTAAAATGTTCAACATCTTAGACCTTTAGAGAAAGGCAAATTAAAATGACACTGAGATTCCATGTTATTCCTGATAAAAATGGCTATTATCAGAAAATCAAACAGTAACAAATGCTGGTGAGGCAGCACAGAACAAGGAACCCTTCTACCTTATTGGTGAGAATGTGAACTAGTACCACCATTATTACAATCAGTGTGGAAATTCTTCAATATACTAACAATAGAAATTCCATTTGGCACAGCTATCCCCCTTCTTGATATCTTCCCAAAGAGTGAAAAAAAAATCATATTACAGTGATACATGCATACCCATGTGTATAGCAGCACAGTTCATAATAGTTAAATCCTGGAAGCAGCCTATATGTCCATCAACATACAAATGGATAAAGGAAATGTGGTATTTATATACAATATAATACTACTCTGCCATAAAGAAAGATAAACTTAGGTAATTTGTAGGAAAATGGATGCACCTTGAGACCATAATGTTAAGAAAAGTAAATCAGATATGCAAGCATAAATATTGCATGGTTTCTCTTACATGAGAAATCCGACACATAAATAAAGAGCAAAATAAAAGATAGATAATAGGGGGATAGGTCTTTCACAAATGGAAAGGAGACCAAGAGATGCAGGCAGGGGGTAGGAAGAGGAGGGGAACGAGGTGAAAAAAGAATTAAGATGTGTTATATACATGTACCCACTCCCTATAAGGAATGTAATGCATTAAGTACTGTAAACGTGTACTACTAAAAAATAAAAATTGAAAAAAAACCTTCCTATAAGTACATAATGGTTAATTCTTGGGCATTTTACCCCCAAACTACTGTAGAATTCAAACTCTGTTTCTAATACTTCCTATCAGTAGCTCTTACCCTCTCTCCTCCCTATGTTTCTTGTGTGGAAATCGGGTGTCATAATATTATACTTCACATGGACTTGATGTGAATAATAGATGAAAATATAACATCTAATCCATTAGAAACAGTGCTACAAACACAATGGAAAAACCAAGTAAAAATCTTGATTCTTTCCCCATGTGGACTTCCTGTATCTTTAGAGTTCCAGTGATATGGTACACAATATGTCATTGCCTACGTTATGGTTTCTAAAAACATCCTAATTAATAAGGGGACTTTGTAAGAAACACTGTGTGTTATACCAGACTTCTGGTGAGCAATCCAGTAAGAGAGAAGCCGGGATAGTGCTTGTCCAAGCACATATGCCATCTCCGTGTAGAAAGGAAAATGTCAGGGGAGGGGGATTCTTGTGAAGAGACACACAGCTAAGAGCGCAGAGGTAGGCAGCACTCTCTCCTCTTTTTTGCAGCAAAAAAGTATAAAAATGTCTACATCCAATTGAATGTTTATATACTTAGAGACAAAATGACAAAGTGATCTCCCATGTATAGAGTATCTTTTGTAGTACTGGGCTTTCTGGGTTCCATTTCACATTCTTCTATGTGACTCTATACCATATTATACACTGTTATGCTATGTTATGATGTTCATTGACATTGCAGGCTTTACCTTGCTAATCTATGCTTCATTATGCTTCACTGAGCCACATTATACTGCCCCCCTACTCAAAGCATAGAGTTAGGACCCACAGGATCTGCATTATCTCAGAGCTTGGAAGAAATAAAGACTCCTACCCCTGACCTACTAAATCAGAATTTGCATTTTAACAAGCTCCCCAGATTCTTCAAATTGTGCTGTACAACACTATACCAAAAGGAACTATACTGCATTATTTGGTATGCACAGTCTCTAGGATTAGACTGTCTTAATTTCAAATCTCAGTTCTGCCAATAACCCAGTTTTGCTATGGTTTGTTTTCTTTTTCATTTGTAAAGTAGTATGTATGTCACAAAGTTATATGAAGATTAAATGTTTTAATAAACTGAGTGAGATGGTCCATGTCTGTGATCTTAGCTACGTGGGAAGCAAGAGAATCACAAGTTCAAAGCCAGCTTAGGCAATTTAGTGAGACACTCTCAAAATAAAATATAAAAAGGTCTGAAACTCTCAATGCTTATTCTATATAGCTCTAGAAATTTTAGCTGGAAAAATTAGGCAAGAGAAAGAAATAAAAAGGATACAAATAGGAAAGGAAGAAGCCAAATTATCCTTATTTACAGACAACATGATTCTATACTTAGAAGATCCTAAAGAATCTACCAAAAGACTTTTATAGCTGATAAATTAATTCAGCAAAGTAGCAAGATATAAAATCAACATTTAAAAGTCAATAGCTTGCCGGGGATTTAGCTCAGTGGTTTGGCCGCCTGCAATGCAAGCGCAAGGACCAGAGTTCAATCCCCAGTACCAAAAAAATAAATAAATAAATAAATAAAAAATAAAAATCAATAGCTTTTCTATGCACCAATAATGGACTAGCTGAGAAAGAAATTAGGAAAACAATTCTTTTCAAAATAGCTTTTTAAAAAAATACCAGGGATCAATCTAAACAAGGAGGCACAAGACCTCTACAACGAAAATTTCAGACCACTGAAGAAAGACATTGAAGAAGACACTAGAAGATGGAAAGACCTCCTATGCTCATGGATTGGCAAAATTAGTATTAGTAAATGGCCACAGATCTATAAATTCAATGAAATCCCCACCAAAATATCAAGGAAATTCTTCACAGAACTAGAAAAAACAATCCTAAAATTCATATGGAAACAAAAAATACCCAGAATAGCCAAAGCTATCCTAAGCAAAAAGAGAAAGGCTGAAGGCATCACAATACCCTATTTCAAATTATACTATGAAGCCATAATAACAAAGACAGCATGGTACTGGCACCAAAATAGACACATAAACCAACTGAACAGTATAGGGGACACATAAACAAATCTTTCATTCTTGACAAAGGGGCCAAAAATATACACTGAAGAAAAGACAGCCTTTTAAACAAATGGTACTCCAAAAACTGGATGACCACTTGTAAAAAATTGAAACTTGATCCCTATCTCTTATCCTGTACAAAAATTAATTCAGAACAGATGAAAGACCTAAATGTTGAAACTGCTAAACAAAGCCATAGGCATAGGTAAGGACTTCCTGATAGCACAGAAAATAATAACAAGAATCAACAAATGTGATTCTATCAAATCACATACTCTGAACAGCAAGGGAAACAACTGAGTGAAGAGACAGCCTACAGGATGGGAGAAAATATTTATATCCAGAATATATAAAGAACTCAAAAAACTTGACACCAAAAAAAATCTCAGAGAGCCCAATCAATAAGTGGACAAATGAACTGAATAGAAACTTCTCAAAGAAAGTACAAATAGCCAAAAATATATTAAAAAATGTTTCAACATCTTTAGTCATTAGGGAACTATAAATCAAAACTACATTGAGATTCATCTCAGTCAGAATATTGATACAAAATCAACAAATGCAGCAAAGATTCAGAGGAAAAGAAACCCTTCTAAACTGCTGGTTGAAATGTAAATTAGTAGAGACATTATGGAAATCAGTACAGAGGTTCATCTAAAAACTAAAAATAGAGCTACCATTGGATCCAACGATACCACTCCTTGGTATATAACCAAAGGAATTAAAGTCAGCGTACTATAGGAGACCTGCATAGTTTTGTTTATTGCAGCTCAATCCACAAGAGCCAAGATATGAAACCAACCTAGGTACCTATCAACAAATTAATGGATAAAAAGTGTTATATATACACAGTGGAATATCATTTAGTCATAAAGAAGAACACAATTTTGTCATTTGTGAGAAAATGAATGGATTTGGAGATCATCATTTTGAGCAAAATAAGCCAGACTCAAATACCATATGTTCTCCCCAATATGTAAAATCTAAAAAAGATGACATGAAAGTAGAACGGAGACATTATTAGACAAGAGGAAGGGAATGGGACCAGACAGAAGAGGATGTAAGGAAGGGAAAGGGAAGGATGGATATGATCAAACTACAGTAATACAGTGGTGCCTTGGTTCACAAGCACTTTTGTTCGCAATTTGGTTCACCAAAGCATTTAGCAAAATTTGTTTTTGTTTGAGAACTATCCATCAGGTGGCAAACATGACTGCAGCCACATGAAAACAAATGTAGCCATCTTTTCCAGAATCATGGAATGAATTAAGTTCATGAACCAAGGTATCATTGTATATTATTCACATTGATTAATAACACTAAAAATAGAAGGAAAAATGAAAAATAGCAAATCACAATGAGATACCACCTCATATCCACTAATACAGTTATCATCAAAATGATAATGATAAAAATAATAAAAACAGAAAACAAATGAGGAGAGGGCCAGGGATTTAGCTCAGTGGTTCCATCTCCTGCCTCGCAAGCGCAAGGTCCCGAGTTCGATCCCCGGTACCTAAAAAAAAAAAATTAGTGAGGAGAAACTTCTGGTGATATAGTTGAGTAGTAGAGTGCCCAGGGTTCAATCCCCAGTACAGTAAGTCCCTGACTTAGGAACATTCAAGTTGCGATCTTTCACAGATAGAAATACACCTTACACTGTGAATATTCATAGATGTGAACAAATTGCAGAAATAGCTCTTGTATCTGTCAGACACTATCAGAGTTGTGCTCTTGTCTGCTTACTATACAGTCCATGTATTTGGGTTTTTTATGCTTTACATTGTAGTATATTTGTGGCAAATGTGTATAAAACTCACTTTGTTGGACTTACAAACGAATCCAATTTATGAACATTCTCCCAGAATGGAATAATGTATAAGTCAGGGACTTACTGTATAAAAAACAAGTTTTAACATATGAAACCCTTGGAACAGTCCCTGATAAATAAAAAACATAGCACTTAACACCATTTAAAAGTTAGCTGTTCTAATGACAACACAGCTTTCTGTAAAACCTCATTCCTTGTAGTTAGAAAGTAAAAGTCTTCCATGAAGACATTGGATCCATCACCCCTGAAAGGAAAAACTTGAAGAAAGAAGACCAGAAGTGTAGACCCGGGCTGTCAGAGGGAAGAACAACCATTCTCTGAGCCTTCCTGGTTTGAAGAAAAGCTTGAGGGAAAAAAAAGGTTAAGGATTACCTTGGCCACTTGGAAGTAAATTGCCAGCAAAGCAGAGAGGCTCATAGAAAACAATGTGTTCTATTTCATAAGAGACTGTCAAAGTGATATTGTTCTCTGCTGCTATTTCCTATTGATATGCCTAACCCTTCAGTAAGTTGTGCTTGTATACTCCAATTCAGTTTTGTCTATGCTACAAGGAATAAAAGGAAGAATTACAAGGAATGATGAAGACAGTGTTGGAAAGATTCAGGCTCTAGTCACAGCCGTGGAAATGATTAAAAGAATCCCCAGGAAAGACAAACCATAGGATCAGACATTCAGACCCTAAGGAGTAGTCTTATCATCTCCTCCTTGCCCAGCAAGAAAGATCACAGCCCAAAGAGCCCCTGATACCTACAATGGCTTGTGGATCAAATAGTTTTTCACTCACCTTGTGGACTGCAGACCTCATAGAGAATTTCCTTCTCCAGGTTCTGCAGGGACTCAAATTTTTCTTCATAGTATACTTTGTTCTGATCATCAGTAATCTCCAGAAGCTGAGAATGTTTAGCTTCTCCAACCCCAGTAGCAAAAATAATTATGTTCCTATCCCTGAGGGCCTTAGCTGGTATGGCTAAATTATCCTGGGAGATCCCCATCGGTGATCACAATCAAATATTGATGAACTCTGGGTCTCCCTCCTCTGGAACTGTCAAAGAAATGTAGAGTAAAATTCAAGGCCTTCCCAGTATGGGTGCCATCATTCATTTGCTGCACATCCAAGATGGCGCTGTGAATGGCCTCTTTTGAGGAGTACTGGTTGACCCTGAATTCTTCCTGGGGAATCGAGCTGAACTGCAAAAGACCAATCTGAATTTCATCAGCACCAATATTAGATTGGTTTACCATTGTCTCCATGAATTCCTTCATCTTTTCAAAGTCTTTTGGGGAGACGGATTCTGAACCATCTATCAGGACAATAATGTCAGCTTTCTTATTCTTACAAGCTGGAGAAGAAAGGAACAAAACACAGCATTCATTCAGAGGCTGAACCCAATTAATCACAAGTCCCCAAGGCCAGTATGGGATGGCATTTACACAACATGAAAATAATTTTTAAAAGGAGTCACAAACCTGTCTCAAAATAAGAAAGCTATGTGATAAACTTATAGAATGTGATAGTTTGATTTATTCCAGAAGATTGTCACTTTTAATGTGTTCAGTGTTCACTTGCCAACCAGTGAATTACACTTAGAGAATGAAGCCTATTCAAATAGATTAGTTATAAGAGGGGGGGCTTGAAGTTTTTAAAAAATATTACTTTCTGACAAACAGATGTCCTGTAGCATTTCTTGTTGAATGGCCTTCAAGGAATCAAACTCATACACAAAAACATCTTGTCTTTAGCTATTTCCTGAAGCTCAGTAATGTTACCATCTCTTACTCCAATAGCGTAAATGATGACTCCATCATCCCCCAATGCCTCTGCAGCCTCAGCCACCAGATCTGAAGATTTACCATCAGTGATGACTACAAGATATCTACCCACGTGGATTCAGGTAGTGTCTACAAAGACCTGAGTCATGTTACTCAAGACCTCACCGATTCGGTGCCACCTCCTCTTGCTGCATGTCATCAATGGCTGCCTTCAGCTCTGTCACATTGGCATACTGGCTGAGGTTAAGTTTACTTTCAATTCTGAGTACCAAATGACTACAAACTGCACTCTGTCAGACCCAATCTGGAACATCTTTATCACCTCATTCATGAAAGCCTTCATTTCAAGAAAATCTTCTGGGTTGATGCTGCCAGACCCATCAATTAGGAAGTAAATATCTGCCTTTCCAATGTGCACACACACTGCCCAATGAGAAGAAAGGACAGTTTGTTAGAACAGCTCTCAGGTGATGTATGGCTAAACCCACTGATGCCAATCTTCACCATATTCTCTCAGCATTCAATGGCCCCTGTGTATTCTTGGTCAGGAGTGTGATTAGCCAACACACTAGGCAGACCAGAGAGCTTGGAAGAGTCTGGAAGCTTCACCAACTAATGACTGGAGGGGTTAGATAGATACCCTAGCTCCCTCACTCTTTGGATAGGACAACTGGGAGGGGAGTTCTGCAGTTTCCCTGAGGCCTCAGCAGAACCTGAATTGCCTACAGCAGTAACCTGTAGGTTACCCATCACCCCCTATTGGCTGTCTTCCCTTTCCACCCTCAAATCCCCACTGGCCTACCACTGTCCCCTGAAGTCACCACCCAGATAAATCACTCACATCTTCATCCTTGTTTCAGAGGCTTTTTCAGATCGTCCTCTCTGAATATATGAACTAAATATGTCTTGATATTTCTCAAATTGGGATACTGAGAGAAAACTAAAAGTAAAAATTCATCAGATCTTTGAAACTATAAATTTTCTCTTTCCATCATCCTGCCTGTCATCCAAGTTACACTTTTTAAATGCTCAGACAAAAGAGTGCACTTTCTGAAGTTTAATTTAATGAATTTAAATGAATTGATCCAAACTCATTTAAAGCTTTAAGTTTTAAATGGCCTCTGCTTAAACAAGTCATTTTGTATTAAGGCCTTTACTCAAAAGGGTAAAATAGCTCCAGATTTAGATCCTGTCTCCACCACTGAGCAGCAGACTTGCTTTTTTATATGTGAATTTCCTCAACTGTCAAGCAAGAATCTCCACATATTCTCAAGAAGCTATTGTGAGACATAAGTAAAATCATGGAAATACAACAGAGGTGAGTATTAAAATCTTCGGGTTCAGATAACCTAGTGTTTTATTTTTTGTCATTTGACAGATTCCCCAAAAAGAATGGCACATACTTCTCTCCACTCCCTTTCAGTGTTATTAATCTCTGGACTCCCTTGCCCCAGGGAAGACACTGTAGCCTCTTCATGTTTCCAGGATGGAGGGGAAGTGGTCTACACTGAGAGTAAGTTCCCCTACTCAGGCTCTCTCATTGGGAGGCCCCTCATCCAGGCAGTATATGGGAACCACTTATACTTTTTAAAAGTTACTTATTGTTTTTTCATAAAATTCTAATTTAATGAGGTATCCTATATTTCACCTGGCAACCTTCCCTCAGAGGGTGACACATGGGAAAGGAGCATGGCATAGGGGATAAAGCATGGCATACGGTGTTTGTTGAATCCTGGGGACTGGAGGGAACATTTTTTAAATAATAGGCAGAAATTAGGAGCTTGCTGCTACCTAGCATATACTGGTGACAGATAGGAGGCTGCCTGGAGTCTGAGAAATGACCACTGTGCAGAAAGGGACATTTCTGCAGTCAACCCCAGGCAGCAATGGCCCATTCAGGCCCCACTACAACCCAGGGCCTTTGCATTGTTGAGAGGAACTGAGGGCCAGGAATACCACCTGCTGCTCTACATTCTCACAAATCTTGGAAAATGGAGATTTGGGGGAAGGAGAAGACATCTACAACACACATGGAGTGTTTGGCAGAGTGTCATACAGATATAAATATAAAATGACTAATAAATGGTATATATTCTGATCATCCAGGACAAAGTTCTGGTAAGATTATAAAGCTGCTGGTTATCTGTAAGCTTCCCCCACCCTTAACCCATCTAGGCATTGAGCATATTTTCTTGTTCTAGGTTTCTTTTTTTTTATTTTATTTTATCAGGACATTTTAGGTGTACAATATAATGACATTCATCATTGGAAATATGGGCCTTTTTTATAAGTTTTTGCTAATTTTTAATGTTTTTTTGTTTTTGTTTTTGACTTTATTTTATTTTTTTTTTAATTAAATTCTTTTATTGGTACATTGTAGGTATACAATACAATTACATTTCTCACTGGGAATTGTACCTTTACATAATGCATCTTGGTTCTTATTTTTTCCCCATTCCTAGCCCTCCCTTCACACCCTCCACCCTTCTCTATTTACAAAGACTTTATTTCCATTTTTTCCATTTCTCAGCATTTTTCCTTTCCCTTCTTTCCTTTCCCCTGCCCCTCCCACTACCCCTACCCCTTTCGACCTTTTCTTCCTATTTTACATTATCGATTATTCATTCTAATCATTGGTACATTTTAGGTATACAATATAAGGACATTCATCATTGGAAATTTGCACCTTTACATAGTCTCTCTTGGTTCTTATTTTTCACCCTTGCCCAGCCCTCCCTTCAACTCCTCCATTCCTCCCTATTTACAAAGATTTTGTTCCTATTTTTCCATTTTTCTCATATTAATCCCATTCCCTTCTATCCTTTCCTCTAACCTTCCCACTTCCTTCCCCTTTGCCCCTTTTCTTCCTATTTCACATTACCTATTATACATTTAGTCCTTATTTACACTTTCAGTTTCTCACACCAGAGAAACTATTTGGAATTTATTCATATATGTCCTATTTATTTCACTTAAGAGTATCGCCTCAATGTGCATCCACTTAGCTATAGATGTCTCTAATTTCTCATTTTTTATGGCTGAGTAGGACTCCATTTTATTAAAAAAAACCACATTTTCTTTATCCAGTCTCCACTTGATGGGCATTTGGGCTGTTTCCAAGTTTTAGCTATTACAAACTGTATGCACCTTTATATAATCTCTCTCGGTTCTTATTTTTCCCCCTTCCCCTGCCCTCACTGCAACCCCTCCATCCCTCCCTATTTACAAAGACTTTGTTTCCATTTTTTCATTTTCTCATATTAATTCCATTCCCTTCTTTCCTTTCCCCTACCCTTCCCACTTTGCCTTCCCTGTTGCCCCTTTTCTTCCTATTTCACATTATCCATTATAACTTTTAGTTCTTATTTAAACTTTCAGTTTCTCACACTAGAGAAACTATTCCATATTTACACATGTGTATCCTATTTGTTTCACTTAAGAGTATCGCCTCAATGTGCATCCATTTAGCTATAAATATTTCTAATTTCTCATTTTTATGGCTGAGTAGTACTCCACTTTATTAAAAAAAAAACACATCTGCTTTATCCAGTCTCCAGTTGATGGGCACTTGGGCTGTTTCCAAGCTTTAGCTATTACAAACTGTGCTGCTATAAACATAGGTGCACATATATCACTGTGGTATTATTCTTTTAATTCTTTGGGGAAGATACCCAGCAGGGGACTAGCTGGGTCAGATGAGACTTGAAGTCCTAGATCTTTGAGGTATCTCCATACTGATTTCCACAGTGGCTGCACTAGTCTACACTCCCACCAGCAGTGGAGCAGGGTTCCTCTTTCCCCATAGCCCCACCAGCATTTGTTATTGGTTGATTTCATGATGGCAGCCATTCTTTCTGGGGTGAGGTGGAATCTCAGCAATTGTTTTCATTTGCATCTCTCCAATGACCAGTGATGTTGAACATTTTTTCATATGTTTATTTGCCATTTCTACATCTTTGTGTGAGAAATGTCTGTTCATTTCAGATGCCCATTTTTGGATTGGGTCTTTAAATTTGGGAGATCTGACTATTTTCAGTTCTTTATAGATTCTAAATAGTAGATCTTCGTCTAAGGAACAGCTGGTGAATATTTTTTTCCCACATTGTGGGTTATCTCTTCACTCTGTTGGTGGTTTCTCTTGCTGTGCAGAACATTTTTAGTAAGAAGAGATCCCTCTTGTTGATTATTTGTGCTAGTACATGGGCAACTGAAGTTTTGTTCATAAAATCTTCTCCTGCACCAATGTCTTCAAGAATTCTACCTAACCTCTGTTCCAGCCAGTTCAGCATTTCTGTTTTAATATTTAAATCTTTATTCTGTTTCAATTTTAGTTTAGTGCATTGTAAGAGATATAAGTCTAGTTTTAATCTTTGGCAAGTTGAAACCCAGTTTTTCCATCACCATTTATTAAAGAGGCTATCATTCATCCAGTAAAGGTGTTTGGCTCTTTTGTCGACTATGAGGTGGCTGAGTGTGTCTGGAGTTGTTTCTGCATCTTCTAATCTGTTCCACTGGTCCTCAGGTCTGTTTCTTTGCCAGTACCATGCTGTCTTATCAAAGTAGCTTTGTAGTATAGATTCAACTTGGGAGTTATAATGCCCCCTGCCATGTCTCTGTTCCTTAGAATTGCTTTTGCTATTCTAGGTCACTTCTGGTTCCAAATGAATTTTTGGATTATTTTCTCAAGGTCCACGAAGTATGCTGTTGGGATTTCACTTAGGATTGCATTGAACCTACATAGCAGTTTTGGAAGTATGGCCATTTTCACTATATTAATCCTTCCTACCCAGGAGCAGGGGATGTCTGTCCATTTTCTGATATCATTTTCAATCTGTCTTTTCAGAGTGCTATAGTTTTTCAGAGAAGAGGTCTTTGATTTCTTTCATTAGGTTGATTCCCAGGTATTTCAGGTTTTTGGATGCTATTGTGAAAGGAATTATTTGCCCTATTTCTCTCTCAGTGAGTCTATCATTTGTGTAGAGGAAAGCTATTGATTTTTGTGTGTTGACCTTGTAACCAGCTACTTGACTGAATTTGGTGATTAAGTCTAGAAGACTTTTGGTGGAGTTCTTGGGGTCTTCTATATAGAGTATCATGTCATCTGCAAATAATGACAATTTGACTTCTTCATTTCCTATCTTTATTCCTTTTATTTCTTTCTCTTGCCTAATTGCTGTGGCTAATGTTTCCAGAACTATATTGAACAAGAGTGGTGATAGTGGACATCCTTGTCTTGTTCCTGATTTTAGTGTGAAGGATTTCAGTTTCTGACCATTTAGTATGATATTGGCTGTTGGTTTTTCATAGACGGCTTTTATCAGTTTGAGGTAGAGACGATCTATTAAAAATTTTTGTAGGGTTTTTACCATAAATGCATGTTGGATTTTGTCAAATGCTTTTTCTCCATCTATTGAGATGATCATATGGTTTTTGTCCTTGGCTCTATTGATATAGTGTATTACATTGATTGATTTGTGTATGTTGAACCATCCCTGCATCCCTTGGATAAATCCCACTTGATCAAGGTGTATGATCTTCTCGATGATCTTCTGCATTCTATTTGCCAGTATCATATTTAGAATTTTTGCATCTATGCTCATTAGTGAGATTGGTCTATAGTTCTCTTTTTCAGTTGGGTCTTTCTCTGCTTTGGGGATCAAGGTGATGCTTGCTTCCAGGAATGAATTTGGGAGTATTGCTTCCCTTTCAATTTCATTGAAAACTTTAAACAGTAGTGACAGTAGTTCCTCTCTAAATGTCTTGTAGAATTTAGCAGTGAAGCCATCAGGACCTGGGCTTTTCTTAGTTGGTAAATTTTTAATTACGTTTTCAGTTTCATTGATTGATATTGGGTCGTTTAGAATTTTTAGGTCTTCTTGGTTCAACTTTGGTAATTCATACATATCTAGGAATCTGTCCATTTCTTCTGTGTTTTCCATCTTATTGGTGTATAGGTTCTGGAAGTAGGTATTGATGATCCTCTGTATTTCTGCTGGGTCCGTTGTAATTTCATCTTTTTCAATCCTAAATGCATGGATTTAGGCCTTTTCTTTGCTTTTTCTGGTAAGGTTGTCTAAGGGTTTGTCAATTTTGTTTATTCTTTTGAAGAACCAACTCGGCTTCATTGAGTTTTTGTATCATTTTCTTAGTCTCCATTGCATTGATTTCTGCCCTGATCTTTATAATTTCCTCCTTTCTATGGGCCTTGGGTTTATCCTGCTCTTCTTTTTCTAGAAGCTTGAGGTTCAGCCTCAGGTTGTTTAATTGGGCTCGCTTGGTTTTCTTTATATGAGTATTCACTGCTATGAATTTCCCTCGTAAGACTACTTTCATTGTGGCCATAGATTCTGATATGTTGTATTGGTATTGTCATTTAATTGAAGGAACTGTCTGATTTCTTCTTTAATTTCCTCTGTGACTCCTTGATTATTCAGAAGTGTGTTCTTCAGTTTCCATGTGTTTATGAAATTTTTTCAGTTTCTTTTGCTGTTGATCTCCAACTTCATCGCACTATGGTCTGATAATATACAGGGGACAACGTCAATTCCTTAACCCTAACCCTAAAATGTACCAATTATTAGAATGAATAATCGATAATGTAAAATAGCAATAAAAGGTCCAAAGAGATAGGGGTAGTGGGAGACACAGGGGAAAGGAAAGAAGGGAAAGGGCAAAATGATGAGAAATGGAAAAAATGGAAATAAAGTCTTTGTAAAGTTGTTTAATAAAAATTGCTGCTGACAGTTTCTGATAGCTAAAACTTAGAAACAGCCCAAATGCCCATCAACTGGAGACTGGATAAAGAAAATGTGGTTTTTTTATAAAATGGAGTCCTACTCAGCCATAAAAAATGAGAAATTAGAGACATTTATAACTAAGTGGATGCACATTGAGGCGATACTCTTAAGTGAAATAAATAGGACACACGTGTAAATACCAAATAGTTTCTCTGGTGTGAGAAACTGAAAGTGTAAATAAGGACTAAATGTATAATAGGTAATGTGAAATAGGAAGAAAAGGGGCAAAGGGGAAGGAAATGGGAGGGCTAGGGGAAAAGATAGAAGGGAATGGGATTAATATGAGAAAATGGAAAAATAGGAACAAAATCTTTGTAAATAGGGAGGACTGGAGGGGTTGAAGGGAGGGCTGGGCAAGGGTGAAAAATAAGAACCAAGGGAGATTATGTAAAGGTGCAAATTTCCAATGATGAATGTCCTTATATTGTATACCTAAAATGTATCAATGATTGGAATGAATAATCGATAATACAAAATAGGAAGAAAAGGTCGAAAGGGGTAGGGGTAGTGGGAGGGGCAGGGGAAAGGAAAGAAGGGAAAGGAAAAATGCTGAGAAATGGAAAAAATGGAAATAAAGTCTTTGTACATAGGGAAGGGTGGAGGGTGTGAAGGGAGGGCTAGGAATGGGGAAAAAATAAGAACCAAGATGCATCATGTAAAGGTACAAGTTCCCAATGAGAAATGTAATTTTGTTGTATATCTAAAATGTACCAATAAAAGAATGTAACAAAAAAAAAGAAGGAAATGTTGCCACATTGCTTCAAACGTGCAGGGAAAAGGATCCTGTTGATTTAACTCAGGAAGAATTCTATAAACACCTAGAGTATATACGTCAGACTTCACTGTTGAAAGTTTTCCAGATGTGGCTATAAAAAGAGAAAGCATGGGCAGGTGATTTAGCTCAGTGGTTTTGTTGCCTGCTGCGCAAGCGCAAGGACCTGAGTTCAATCCCTAGTACCAAAAAAAAAAAAAAAGAAGAAGAAGAAGAAAGCATATAAGATGTGGGGTAGAGCTTACATTTCACACACTAAATTCATTTAGTGAAACATAAACTTGTCTGGATGATTTTGCTTGTATTTTTATACAAAAGTTGGAGGACCCAATAAACATTTGCAGCATGCAGAAATATTCAAATGTCTCAAGAGCACATCTGTCTGATGATATCAGCCCACACTGAGCATATTTTATATGCCCCCAGAATGAGCAGAACATGACTTTCCTCCCCTAAGCTTGAATCCATTTCCAAAAGGCATCTATGAAAATTATCTCCTCTCAATTACAATTTTTCACTCTAATAAAGAACATTTGTTAAAAAATAACAACACTGTAATCACATTAAATGAGAGGTGTCTAGTGGGGTATCTTTATATTCTTAGCCAGACCATCTCACAGCTATAAAGTTCTTAAATCTCAGATCTACTAGGTAATAGCGAATCTTCAACAAACTGTTTCACCTCTTTATGCCTCCATTTCCTCAATAGTACCTACCTAACAGTGTTGTTAACAGGATTAAATGAGATCATTACAGTAAAACACTTTGTCCATGGCTGCCACATAGAAATCACTATTCATTTGTTAAATAAGATTAGTCTTTTTGGAACTCCAATATGTAAAATTTAAAGAGATTTCCCCTAATTTGAAGCTCAAAGTCTGAAGAGATGGCTAAACTAATACTTGCCTATGTATCAATAAAACAGTTAAATATTTTAAAATAATAATAATAATAATAAAGCAGTTATTTTGTTTTGTCCAATTTAATTTTTAGTGGCTTGGTTTTGTTTTGTGCAATTGTCTGATTTAATTCATTCCCTTGATTTAATTTTCTCTTTCATTGATTGCTGCTCTGTAAGTTTTTATTAGTCCACATTTGCAGCACATATTGATTACATTCCTTGTAGGGTGTTGGTACATGTACATAGCAAATCTTAGCTCTTTCTTCTGCTAATATCTCCGTATTTCTCACCTGAAACCTATGAGAAGCCAGAAGAGCAGAACTTACTCTGCTCCTTTTGCTGATAGAAGTACAGAAATTGAGTGCAAGAAAGGTAAAGTGGCATGCAGGTCTCCCCAGCCATGGGCTTTCAGGACCAACTTTGTCCCAGGTAACCTCACTATAGGCCCAGTGCCTGTCTAGGCTTCACATTTCTGTTTCAAGCCCTTCGATGAAAACCTTCAAGTCCAGACTGTCCTTCAACTCCCAAATCCATTTTATGTCAAATGAAGACTTGTAAGAAATTTTCCTTGGTACAAAACTGTGCGTTCAAAGCCTAAGTTCTTTTTCCTATCAATTAGGCCTTCAAAGAGTACCATTTGTGTCCAAACACCACTGTTAGGTGATACAGAGAACGGAATTACAAATCCTTCTTTAATGCTTAGGGAACTGAACAATATATTTGGGGAGAGAAATGTCACTTACCAGAAACAGTAAGAAATTTTGTGAACATTAAAGCACCTTTTGGGGGGGGGTTCTGGTTGGTTTGTTTATTTGCAGTACTGGGGATTGAACCCAGGGCCTCATGCATGCTAGGCACACCCTCTACCACTGGCCTGTATCCTCAGCCTTTTTTTTTTAAGACAGATTCTCACTAAGTTGCTCCAGGCTGGCCTCCAACTTGTAATCCTCCTACCTCATTCTCCAGAGTAGCTGGGATTATAGCCATGTGCCACTGCACCAGGCAAAGCACATTGCCTAAATATACCAAAGAGTTCAAGGAGGAATCACTACAGTGTCTACATTGCTTTTCATTCTTGGGCCCTTTAAATTAAATATTGTAAAGAAATGATCCTCACATGCCCAGAAATAGCAGACACCAACAAATGAGCTCTTCTTTCCAGAAGGTGATAAGTACAGCCATCCTGACTCCCCAGGTACACTTCGACTGTTCATGCTGAATTTACTTCCTAAGAATGATTCAAGAGTATGAGATGACCACACAATTTTATTATTTGTACTTCTTGCCCCACAAAAGCCCTAAAGATATTTGGTATTGACTTCTAAGGAACCCACAGGTCTT
The DNA here is from genome assembly GCF_053883595.1 of Heterocephalus glaber. Classification (NCBI taxonomy): domain Eukaryota; kingdom Metazoa; phylum Chordata; class Mammalia; order Rodentia; family Bathyergidae; genus Heterocephalus; species Heterocephalus glaber. Next base: position 6,134,373 of record NW_028258324.1, on the reverse strand, counting down.
GATTGTGGTTTTAGCATGGCTATTTGCTCTTCAGACTTGGACAAGCCATTTCAGCCTTCAGGGTTGATGTGATGACTTTAGATAACTTAGTGCTGCTTAGTGCTGTGATGACTATGTTGCAATGATTTCCCCAGGGGATTGGCCCAGTGTTTCTCCCATAAGCAGATATTAGATAACTAGATTTCTCTGTTCCTCAGTGTCAGCATCAACCTTTCTCTAACGCCTGCTCTAGGAGACAGGTAAGTAATTTGAGAGAATATACTCAAATATCTATTCCTCAAGACATTCCACCTAATGACAAATAAATGAACACAGGTATCTTAAATAATAGATGGGTTTTAGTGAATTAGGATTACATGAAGGTAAAGAGTTTGAGAGTTTGAAGTACCAAGAAAAATGATCCAAAATAAATTCATACATCATCATTATTATTATAATAATAAAATACTACATTTTAATTTTTGAAATTCTTTAGTTAATAAAATTAGATTAAAAAATAAGATCTTCAAGGAAGGGATCTATGTTTTCATATTTCATTGTGTCCTCATTATTATTATTAATGCTCTTAGTCATGAAAAATGAGAAAAACTTTAGCTAATTGTAAATAAAATACATCAGCTATTTGTGGAAATCTAGTAAGAAAATCAAAAGCTTGTAAATATTCTACATCTGTGCACACATGTGCTATAGCCATGAAGAATTAAATGTCTGTAGATTAAGTACCTAATATCTACATGATAGATGCTATGTAATGAAGATATTTAAATCTCATTTAAGCTGCCATAAAGATTTTGCATTTGAACATATAGGGCTCACCATGGAGGCAAAAAATGAAGCTATTAAAAGAAAAGTGATTAGGAAGAAATAGTATTCTATGCTATTTTCTCTGATAACTCTAATAGTTTGAGGATAGATAGATTTTTCTCAAAGTATATTGCTCATATTATTAACTCAACGGAAAAATCCATTTTTTGAGATTTAATTATTCAACTAAAAATTACTCTACAGAAAAAGGCAGGAGAAGCAGGGTGTAAGGCCAGGTAATAGGGTGTATGAATAAGATCAAAATACATTATACATATTGAAACTAAAAGAAAAATATAAAACTTGGGGGAAAACAAGGTGAAGAAGGTAATGGGGAGGAAATGATTAAAGTATGTTCTGTGCCTGTACCAAAAAAAAAGAAAAAGAAAGAAACTACAACCAAAAAACATAACTTTGCAACTGTCATAGTAACAGTTGAATCAGGAAGAATCATGAAGAGGTGCTAAAACTAGTGGGTAAAAGTCTGTTGAAAAACTGGCCATGAAGGTGCAGTAATTTAAAATATCTGATTCTGAGCCTGGTGTGGTGGCACACACCTGAATCCCAGCACTCTGGGAAGCTGAGACAGGAAGATCCCAAGTTTGAGGCCAGCCTGGGCAATTTAACAGCTTAGTGAGACCCTGTCTCAAAATACAATAATTTAAAAGGTGTGGGAGCTGGAGATGTAGCTCAGTGCTTCATTCAATTCCTACTGTTGCAACAGAAAGAAAAAAGAATTTTGTCAAAGAACGAGATATTAACATAGTTTCAAAAGATCTCTTTAAAAATTACTTATAAATTACAAAGAAAGAAAAAGTACCTTTTGTTATGGTTTGTGTCTAGATGTCCCCCCAAAGCCTATGTGGTCAGAGGTGAGGCTTTTTCAGAGGTGGCTGGATCTAGAGTGTGTGATGCTGGGATTAAGGATCTGTGATTACTAAATCAGTCCATTGATTGTTTTGGCACTTGTCCTAAGCCAGGTAGCCTAGATAGAATATAAAAGAGGTGAAAGAAGCTGCTATTGATGCTGGTCACTTGCTGGTTGCTACTTCACTGCTAGCTACCTTCTGCCTGCCCTGCTGTGCCATAGACTGTTTCTCCTCTACAATGCCCCTCTGCCATCCCACACTGCCTTGGAGCCAACCACCTACGGACTGAAACCTCTGCAAAATGTGAGCCAAATAAATCTTTCCTCCCTTTGTATGTCAGGTATTTTGTCTCAGCAACAAGAAAAGTAACTAAGACACCCTTACAATTAAGAAAATTGGTAGAAATCACTACACCAAAAATTAACATCAGTAATAATGAAATAAACCAATATCATGCACCTCCTAGTGTTATGCATGAGAAAATTCAACACCTGTTATATATTATTCCTACCCAAAATCTATGACCTAAGTCTAATAATGATGAAACAACCATATAAACCACAAGTCAAGGGCAGTCTAAAAACAATTGACCTGTGCTCCTCAAAAATATTAATGTTATGAAAGACCAAAAAAGCTAAAGAAGTTATTCAGATTAAAGGAGTACAAACAGACATGACAAATAAAGGCAAAATGATGATCTTGGGTTGGAAAAAATGTTATAAAGGACATGAAGTGAGATAATGTGTGAAATTTTAATATGGGCTAAAAATTATAAAATAATTCTGCATTGGTGTTAAATTCCTTGACTTTGATCATTATGCTGTAGTCATGTAAAAGAATGCTATTCTTTTTTTTCTTTAAGTTTACTGGTACATTTTAGGTATACAATATGATGACATTCATCATTGGGAATTTGTACCTTTACATGATATATTTTGGTTCTTTTTTTTTCCCCATTCCCCTGCCCTCCCTTTGCTATTCTTCTTAAATAATATGTGCAGTCATATTATGGGACAAGTGACCTTAGTCTCAGCAACTGACTCTCACGTGTTCAGCAAGATTAGAATAACATAGAAAAAGAAAGAGAAAGGGGAATAAAGCAGTGTATACTCTTGCAATATTTGACTCAGTGCTTTCTGTTTATCAGACAATATGGCAGGCACTGGTTAAAAGAAGCTATACTTTTCCTCAGAGAACTTAGGATCTAGACAAAAGAGAGATGGATAAATTGCAATACTAGGGATGAGCAAGATAATATAGAAATGTGAACAAGATGTTGAGGAATATGATGTCTAAGCACTTCACCCAGGTGAAGAATTCACAGAGCAGATGATATTTGTGTTGAGACTTGAATGATGAGTAGAAAGGTGCAGGTGAGCAAGTGGAGACAGGGAGTTCCAGATAGAAAGATAGCAAGTGCAAAGACACAGGAGAGATACTGAACACCCCATATATGAGAAGTATGCTTCTCATAGCCTTAGGGGCTAAGATTTTGAAGTGCTAGAAACTTGACTGAGGCTTCATTGGAATTCATACACCTGTGCTACTGAAATTCTTTTTTTTTAACCTTTGACGTTCTAGGACTTGAATCCAGGTCTTCATGCTGAGCGATATCCCCAGACCTATTTATTTTTTATTTTGAGACAAGTTCTTGCTAAGTTACCTAGGCTGCAAATCAAAGTTGCAATCCTCCTATCTCAGCCTTAGAGTAGCTATGGTTGGCTGAATGTGCTACCATGCCTGGATTACTACCTAAACTCTTAAGGCATAGTAAGTCTCCTGGAGACTTTCGGCTTTCTAAAATTTCTAAACTAAGAAAATAGGCTAGAAGAGAGGATCTAGGCAGTTTCTCAGTCTTCAACCATAAACTACTTTAACCATTTAATTAAATCAGCAGTGCTTCAAATACCAGACTACTTCAAGGTTTTTGCACTCTATTTGTAAACTCCTCACATATAAAATAAGAAGATTCCATCTCTAATATTCTCTGCCAAGAGTGTTGCATCAGAATCACCCAATTGCTGGATCTCATCAACAGAGTTTCTGATCCAATAAGTCTGGGGTGGAGCCCAAGAATCTACATGCTGAACTGCTCCAAGAGACCACACTAGGAAAAATATTCTTCTACACATTTGCATGTAAATGCATAGAGTTTACCTCCAACAGCATCTGTGGTTCCACATGGAAAGAAGTGAGTGTGTATTATCAAGTAAGTAGAGAAAGGGAGAAATAATTTTTCAATGTTTTCTTTATATATACATGGTTGCTATAATCAGAAGCTTCAAAGCACTTGTATAAAATACCCAACACAAGTGTGCAAAATTAATGTAACATTTTTTCAATTTCTTTCCATTTATAATTTATTGTCTGTAATGCAGAGCTGTGTTCTCTTTTTTCTGGTCACTTTAACAGAGTTATTGTAAGCACTGGATGTTTGGCTTTTTTACAAGACAGTGCACCACATCCAGACAGAAAACTCCATAAAGCAAATACTTGGGGGACAGGAACAGATTCCTCTGTACACATCACATTAGAATCCAAACAGCATGTTTGATAGTAGGGGGAAAACTAAAGTTTAGTCTTTATCTATTGCATAAACATTAACATTTGCTTTCTGTACCCATTTACAAATCTTATGATAGTTTGGAGGTACATATACATATAACAACTTTGTTGTAAAATATTTGAGGGAAGCCACGTCAAACAATCTCAATGATGTCTGATTATCTCAAAAAATAACAAGAGGCAGATCATGGAGCTTTCCTCCAGCAAATAATGAGGACTGCAACCCCAGAGTCAGCACAGTCATCTATAAAGCAATGAATGGATGCTGATGGTCATGGTGTTCTAACCAGCTGTGGCATTCAAGAGTTCATCACACAATTCATAAGGAGTTTAAGATTTTTGAACAGAATGCAATCTCAGCTCTCAGGCAGTTTCTAACTATCCCAGGCCCTCTTCATATCCTTATGTGTCTAGTTTCTTATTACACCTGGTTCTTACATTAATTATGCTATTTACCAAAGGTGACATCGATGAGATGTCAACTAGAGGTCCCTAACACTTATCACTCCCACACAATAAGTAAACAGTGACATTTTTGCCAGAATGACTAACAGAGTACTGGAATACAGCGTGGAAGTGGCAGAAATTCCATGAAGCACAGAAACTCAGGTCTGGCATGTAACAAGGAAGTAACTTGCCTGGGCCACCCCATTCCCCCAGTCGCAGTCAGCTTTGAAGAAGGATGGACTCCTCACTGTGGCAAAAAGGTAAGCAGAAGGCCCCTAGTGGCCCGAGTCACTGAACAGACACCTGCAGTCTGCACAAGCCTTGATCCAAGTTTGGGGAATGCCTGGAGTTCACATACTGCACAACCATGTATGTAAACTTGGGGCAAGGGTAGCAAAGATGTAGAGATGAAGGGATGCAGTGGCCAACTGCTAGAGCAGGACATTTTCTAGCAGTGGCTCTAGTTTCAAGATGGCACTATGCATCTTGTTCCAAAGGCCACTGCTCCTCATCCTCCAGAGCCCAAGCCACAGCCATACCCTGCCATTACTAGTCTTTGCTGCTGTTGTACACAACCTCACAGAGCCTACCTCACCATTGTGTTCTACCACTCCAGGCTCCAGAGTCATCACCTGGTGTCCAAGTTGTCTCTATTCCCTGTGGGGTCTAGGACCTGAATATGAAGCTGTCCCCTACTTCCAAGAAACTAACATTCTTCTCCACTGGAGCTGAGCCAGCAGAGCACCCTGAACCATACCATCAGAGTCACAACTGTGTTCCTAACTATTGGGCCCAAGATTCTGGGCAGAGCCTAGAGAGTTACTGTCCTGTTTGGTGAGAGAGCTAAGTGCACCTGTGCCCAACTGAACCTATATCTACATCAGAGTTGCCACCATAGTTCAACAAAATTCTGAAGCTAGGACACCAGCTCCACAGTGACTCTGAGTACCTGTGCTCCAAAATCACCACTATAGCTAGCTGGGACCCATGTCAGACCTGACACCAAGACAAACACCCTTCATTAAGTCTCTCCTCTGTGAGAAAAACAAGAACAGGAAGACACCCAAACCCTTTGCTGCCAAAAGCTAGTACCCTATCCTACCACCATCACTACCACAAAAATGAGGCAGTTTAGGTCACTAAGGAAAACTTAGAGCTAAAGAACTGATCAAATGAAATAAAAAATGCAATTGAGACTCAAGAGTAGGCTAGATCAAATAGAAAAAAGAGTCTCTGAACTTAAAAACACATCTTTCTTTTAAATTTTATTGGTATATTTTAGGTACACAATATAATGAAATTCATCATTGGAGATTTGTACCTTTACATAATGTATCTTGATTCTTATTTTTTCCCCATTCCCCTACCTTCATTTCAATCCCTCCTCCCTTCCCTATTTACAAAGATTTTGTTTCCATTTTCAATTTTCTCATATTAACTTCATTCCCCTCTTTCCTTTCCCCTACCCTTCCCATTTCCCCTGCCCCTTTGCACCTTTTCTTCCTATTTCACATTATTATACATTTTGATCCTTATTTACACTTTCAATTTCTCACATCAGAGAGACTATTTAATATTTACACATGTGTGTCCTCCTTCTTTCACTTGAGTATCACCTCAATGTGCATCCATTTAGCTATAAATGCCTCTAATTTCTTATTCTTTATGGCCAAGTACTACTCGATTTTAGAAAAAAAAAAACACATTTTCTTTATCCACTCTCCAGTTGATGGGAAATTGGCCTGTAACCATGTTTTAGCTATGATAAACTGTGCTGCTATGAACATGGGTCCACATGTATCACTGCGGTATGATTCTTTTAATTTTGGGGGGAAGATACATAGCATGGGAATAACTGGGTCAAATGGTACCTCTAGTCCTAGATCTTTGCGGTATCTCCATATTAATTTCCACAGTGGTTGCACCAGTCTACACTCCAACCAACAGTGGAAAAGGGTTCCCTTTTCCCCCACAACCCTGCCAGCATTTGTTATTGGTTGATTTCAAAAGCAGCCATTCTTTCTGGGGTGAAGTGGAATCTCAGCGTTGTTTTCATTTGCATCACTCCAGAATGGCCAGTGATGTTGAGCATTTTTTCATCTGTTTATTAGCTATTTTTACTTCTTTGTCTGATAAATGTCTGTTCATTTCAGATGCTCATTTTTGGATTGGATATTTAAATTTGGGAGGTCTGATTTTTTACCTTCTTCATATGTTCTAGATAGTAGACCTCTGTCTGAGGAACAGCTGCTAAAAAATTTTTCCCACATTGTGGGTTGTTTCTTCACACTGATGGTGGTTTCTCTTACAGAAAGCTTTTTAATAAGATGTACAGAAGCTTTTTAATAAGATGAGAACCTAGTCGTTGATTCTTTATGCTGGTTCCCATGCTACTGACGATTTGATCAGAAAGTCTTTTCCTATGACAATGTCTTCAAAAGTTCTACTAACTTCACTTCCAGCCAGAAAAGTGTTTCTGTTTTAATATTTAGATCCTTACTCCATTTCAATTTTAGTTTAGTGCATGGTGAGAGATATAGGTCTAGTTTTAATCTTTGGCAAATTGAAACCCAATTTTTCCAGCACTATTGACTAAAGAGGCTATCTTTCCTCCAGTGAGGGTGTTTGGCTCCTTTGTCGAAGATGAGGTGGCTGAGTGTGTCTGGAGTTGTTTCTGCACATTCTAATCTGTTTCACTGGTCCTTAGGTCTGTTTCTTTCCTACTACCATGCTGTTTTTATCACAGTAGCTTTGTAGTAGTTTCAAGTTGGGGATTGTGATACATCCTGCCTTGTCTTTGTTGCCTAGAATTGCTTTTGCTATTCTAGGTCTCTTCTTGTTCCAAATGAATTTTTGAATTATTTTCTCAAGGTCCATGAAGTATGCTACTGGAATTTCAATTAGAATTGCATTGAATCTATATAGCAGTTTTGGAAGTATGGCCATTTTTACTATATTGGTAATTCCTATGAAGGAACAAGGGATGTCTTTCCACTTTCTGATAGCCTCTTTGATCTCTTTTTTCATAGTGCTATAGTTTTCACACAAGAGGTCTTTCATTTCTTTCATTAGGTTGATTCCTAGGTATTTCATTTTTTTGAATGCCATTGTGAAGGGAGTTGTTTCTCCAGTTCCTTTTTTAGTGAGCCTGCTGTTCATGGACAGGAAAGCTACTGATTTTTGTATGTTAACCTTGTATCCAGTTACTCTACTGAATTTGGGTATTAACCCTAGAAGACTTTTGGGGGAGTTCTTGGGGTCTTCTATATAGAATATCATGTCATCTGCAAATAATGACAATTTGACCTCTTCATTTTCCTATCTTTCTTCCTTTTATTTCTTTCCCTTGTTCAATTGCTTTGACTACTGTTTCCAAAACTATATTGAACAGGAGTGGTGATAGTGGACATCCTTGTCTTGTTCTGATTTTAGTGTGAAGGATTTGAGTTTTGACCGTTTAGTATGATGCTGGCTGTTAGTTTGTCACAGATGGTTTTTATCAGGTTGAGGTAGACACCATCTATTCCAATATTTTGTAGGGTTTTTATCATGAATACATGTTGGATTTTGTTGAACATCTCAATAGATGCAGAAAAAGCATTCAACAAAATGTTGTCCTTGGTTCTATTAATATAGTGTATTACATTTATTGATTTGCATATGTTAAACCATCCTTGCATCCCTGGGATGAATCCCACTTGGTCAGGGTGTATGATCTTCTTGATGATCTTCTTTTTCTTTTCCACCATTAAGTTTATTGGTACATTTTAGGTATAAAATACATTTACATACATCATTGAGATCTTGTACAATTACATGAGTATCTTGGATCTTATTTTTTCCCCCTTCCCCTGCCCTCCCCTCACCCCCTCCACCCATCCCCACTTGCAAAGATCCCATGTCCATTTTGTTCCCTTTCTCATATTTTTCCCCCTATTTCCCCTGCCCCTCCACCTCCCCCACCCCCCTAGACCTTTACTTCCTATTACACAATATCAATTATAAATTTTTAAAATTAAAATATCAAGACCTAAGAGACATTACCACAGATTTTATAGAAAATAAAAGGATAGAGAAAGCATATTTCAAAAATCTGTTTTGAAATAAATTTGTCAACTTCTAAGAAGTACCTTGGAAGACAAATTAATGAAACTAACTCTAGAAGAAATATAAAATTTGAATAGCAGCTATTAAAGAAAGTATATTCCTAGCTTGAAAACCTACCTATATGACAACAGGCTCCTATACATTTTAACTGATGAATTATCAAACATTTAAAGAAGAAAAAAAAGGAACACTTCTTCCCTCATTTTAGGAACTCAATATTGTGCTAATCCTAAAACTGTATAAAGATAACAGAAGAAAAACGTATGAACATAGATAGAAATTTGTTTAACAAAACAAACTATTAGAAGTCAGATCTGACAGTATGTAGAAAGTGGCTTTTTTATAGGGATGGCAGCATTGGTTCAGCTTTGGAAGATCCACCCCTGAAAGTCATCATTTTAACAGAGGAAAGGAAAAAGCTATATGATCCTGTCCCTAGTCGGAGAAAAAGTATTGGACTAAATTCTACAGCTGTTCATGGTAAAAGCTATCAGGACACTAGAAGTAGAACAGAACTTTCTCAACAGTTTAAAGGCATGTACTCCATACTTCCAGTGAGAATGCCTTATATGAATGGAGAAGATACAATGCTTTCTCCTTAAGGTGGGGAACAAGGGCAGATATCCTTACTCTTTATCTGTCCATTAAACTTTGAAACTTAGGCACAACCAAAATAGACTGGCAATAAAATGACTCAATTAGGATAGGATTGGCAAGGTAGAAGCAAAATCTTTATATGTAGATGAAATGATCATCTACAGATAGAATACTAAGAAATCTCTAGGAGCCCCTAGAACTTGTACTTGAATTTAGCAGGATTAGAAAACACAAGGTATATATAAAAATTCAGGTCTGTGTATACTTGCTATAAATGAAGAATTGGATATTGAAATTTAAAAGTTATGTAGGAGTACAAGGGACCTAGAAAAGTTAAAAAAAAAAAACAGTGTTTGAAGACGTTTAGTACCTAATTTTAAGACTTCTTCTAAAGCTACAGTAATCAAGGCAGTGTTGTTGTAAGGAAAGACATATAGATAATTGGGATAAAACAGAACCTAGAAATAGAACCACACATATATGGTCCACTGAGTTTTGAAAGATTATTTAACATTAGCATTTTATAGAATATAAACTCAATTCAAGAGCCGAGGAAGAGATAGTGTTTTCAGCAAATGGCACTAGAACACCTGGTATCCGTATATAAAAAATTAACCTCAACCCTTTATTTCCATACATAAAAATAACTTGAAGGGATCTATGAACCTAAATATGAAAGACTAAAACTATAAAACTTTAAGAAGAAATTATAAGGGAAAATGTGTATGAATTTAGGGTAGGCAAGAACTACCTAGGATACAAAAAACATGATGTAGAAAAGAAAAAAAATTGATAAATGAGATTCCATCAAAATTTAGAATTTTGAATGACATCATTAAAATGAAAAGTAGTCCTTAAACAGACCATATTTGCAATGCATATAACCTATGACCAGAATATATGAAGAACTCTTACAGTTCATTAATAGAGCCCAATTAAAAAGTAGACATAAGATGATAAATAGCCAGTACAGCACAGGGAAAGGTGTGCAACTCTAGAATCAGAAAAATACTAATCAGTACAATAATAAGATTGAATTATACATTCATTAGGGACATGAAGTTAAAAGCTTTAAAAGTCTTGTCATGACTTTTTCTTTTTGTTGGATTCTCCCCCTTTGCATTTAATTTCTTGTCATGCCCAATGGATTCATTCTGCTGGGTTTCCTGGGGTTGTAATCCTCATTGTCTTTTCCTAGGGTATTGTCTAAAACTTTTTGGAGTGCCGGTTTGGCATTCATGAAGTTCCTGAGGTGCTCTTTATCGTGAAAGCATCTTATTTCTCCATCAGTTTTGAAAGATAGTTTTTTGCAGGGTACATCAATCAGGGTTGGAGGGTGTTTTCCTTTAGGGCTTGAAATACATCACTCCAAGCTCTTCTTGCCTTGAGGGTTTGCATTGGGAAGTCTGCTGTGATTCTGATGGGCTTTCCTTTGTATGTAATTTGTTTCTTTTCTCTCACTGCTTGTAGAATTTTATTCTTCTGTTGGATTTCTGGACTCGTAACTATTATATGCCTATGTGTAGATTTTTTTGATTAAGGCTAGCTGGAGTCCTATATGCCTCACTTATCTGTATGTCAAGTTCTTTTCCCCTGCTTGGGAAGTTTTCTGCCATTACTTCTGTGAAGAGTTTTTTTATGTCATCTGTACTCTTTTCTCTTTCTTCATTGACTCCAATCAGTCTTATGTTATTCTTCTTTGCATCATCTAGCAGCTCCTGGATTGATTTTTCATGTTCCCTTACAATTTTAAAGCAATTTTTCTTTTCCTGGTCACTAATTGCAATCTTATCTTCTATATGTGAAATTCTATCCTCACATTGGTTCATTCTGCTGCGCAGACTTTTGATGGAATTTTTAATCTCTTGGAAATCTGTTTGTATCTGTTTTATGGATTCCATTTGTTTCCTATGTTGGGATTCCATCATGTTCCTCAGATCCTCTATTTTTTTATCTGTGTCCTCTCTAGATTTATTAATCATGTCTTGCACCATGAGCAAAATCGTTGCTGTTATCTGAGAAATTATTTCTGATTTCATTTTTCCCAGATCCTCTTTTGTTGCCAGTTCAGAGAGTCCAGGTGGTTGAGTATCAGATTGTTCCATCTCATTTCCCTTTGGGGTTGCTGTAGGTGATCCAGAAGTCTGTTTTTGAGGCTTGTTTACGTGTCTTCTCATTTCTACGGGGAGGGGGGTGCTTCTGGCACCCACGTGGCTCACCTTCTCTGCCCTAGGAGTGTGGAATGGCAGCGGGCGAGCTTCCTTCCAAGTGCTGGGACTGGCTCACCTTCTCTCTCTTCTTGATGATCTTCTGCATGCTATTTGCCAGTATCTTATTCAGGATTTTTGCATGTATGTTCATTAGTGAGATTGGCCTATAGTTCTCTTCTTCAGTAGGGTCTTTTCTCTGCTTTGGGGATCAAGGTTATGTTTGCTTCCAGGAATGAATTTGGGAGTATTGCTTCCCTTTCAATTTCATTGAAGAGTTTAAAGAGTAGTGGGAATAGTTCTTCTCTAAATGTCTTGTAGAATTCAGCAGTGAAGCCATCAGGACCTGGGCTTTTCTTACTTGGTAAGTTTTTAATTACGTTTTCAATTTCATTGATTGATATTGAGTTGTTTAGAATTTTTAGGTCTTCTTCATTCAATTTTGGTAATTCATACATATCTAGGAATCTGTCCATTTCTTCTGTGTTTTCCATCTTATTGGCATATAGGTTCTGGAAGTAGGTATTGATGATCCCCTGGATTTCTGCTCGGTCCATTATAATTTCACCCTTTTCATTCCAAATTGCATGGATTTGGACCTTTTCTTTCCTTTTTCTGATAAGGTTGGCTAAGGGTTTGTCAATTTTGTTTATTCTTTCAAAGAACCAACTCCTTGCTTCCTTAATTTTTTGTATTGTTCTCTTAGTCTCCATTGCACTGATTTCTGCTCTGATCTGTATAATTTCCTCTCTTGTATGAGGTTTGGGATTGTCCTGCTCTTCTTTTTCTAGAAGCTTGATGTTCAGCATCAGCATCAGGATGTTTATTTGAGCCTGCTTTGTTTTTGTAGTATGAGCATTCACTACTATGAATTTCCCTTGTAGACTGTTTTCATTGTGTCCCATAGATCCTGTCAATATGTTGCACTGACATTGTCATTTAATTGAAGGAACTGTCTGATTTCTTCTTTAATTTCCTCTGTGACCCACTGGTTATTCAGAAGTGTGTTGTTCAATTTCCATGTGTTTATGAAATTCTTGTGGTTTCTTTTGCTACTGATCTCCAATTTCATCACACTATGGTCTGATAATACACAGGGGATAACTTCAAGTCTTTTGCATTTATTTAAACATGTTCTATGAGTGAGTATGTTGTCTATTTTGGAGTGGGACCCATGTGCAGCCAAAAATAATGTGTATAATTTCTCCCTTGTATGAGCTCTGGGGTTGTCCTGTTCTTCTTTTTCTAGAAGCTTGAGGTGCAGCATTACGTTGTTTAATTAGGCTCGTTCTGTTTTCCTAATATGCGTATTCACTGCTATGAATTTCCCATTGATGTTGAGCATTTTTTCATATGTTTATTTGTTATTTCTACTTCTTTGTCTGAGAAATGTCTGTTCATTTCAGATGCCTGTTTTTGGATTGGATATTTAAATTTGGGAGGTCTGATTTTTTTATGTTCTTCATATGTTCTAGATAGTAGACCTCTGTCTGAGGAACAGCTGCTAAAAAATTTTTCCCACATTGTGGGTTGTTTCTTCACACTGATGGTGGTTTCTCTTACAGAAAGCTTTTTAATAAGATATACAGAAGCTTTTTAATAAGATGAGAACCCAGTTGTTGATTCTTTTTGCTGGTTCCCATGCTACTGACGATTTGATCAGAAAGTCATTTCCTATGACAATGTCTTCAAAAGTTCTACTAACTTCACTTCCAGCCAGAAAAGTGTTTCTGTTTTAATATTTAGATCTTTAATCCATTTTGATTTTAGTTTAGTGCATGGTGAGAGATATAGGTCTAGTTTTAATCTTTGGCAAGTTGAAGACCAATTTTTCCAGCACCATTTATTAAAGAGGCTATCTTTCCTCCAGTGAGGGTGTTTGGCTCCTTTGTCGAAGATGAGATGGCTGAGTGTGTCTGGAGTTGTTTCTGCATCTTCTAATCTGTTCCACTGGTCCTCAGGTCTGTTTCTTTGTCAGTACCATGCTGTTTTTATCTAAGTAGCTTTGTAGTATAGTTGCAGGTTGGGGATTGTGATACCCCCTGCCATGTCTCTGTTACCTAGAATTGCTTTTGCTATTCTGGATCTCTTCTTGTTCCAAATGAATTTTAGGATTGTTTTCTCAAGGTCCACAAAGTATGCTGTTGGGATTTCATTTAGGATTGGATTGAACCTATATAGCAGTTTTGGAAGTATGGCCATTTTCACTATATTAATCCTTCCTACCCAGGAGCAGGGGATGTCTGTGCATTTTCTGATATCATCTTCAATCTCTCTTTTCAGAGTGCCATAGTTTTCGGAGAAGAGCTCTTTGATTTCTTTCATTAGGTTGATTCCTACGTATTTCAGTTTTTTGGATGCTACTGTGAAAGGAATTATTTGCCCTATTTCTCTCTCAGTGAGTCTGTCATTGGTGTAGAGGAAAGCTATTGATTTTTGTGTGTCGACCTTGTAACCAGCTACTTGACTGAATTTGGTTATTAAGTCTAGAAGGCCTTTGGTGGAGTTCTTGGGGTCTTCTATATAGAGTATCATGTCATCTGCAAATAATGACAATTTGACTTCTTCATTTCCTATCTTTATTCCTTTTATTTCTTTCTCTTGCCTAATTGCTGTGGCTATGTTTCCAGAACTATATTGAACAAGAGTGGTGATAGTGGACATCCTTGTCTTGTTCCTGATTTTAGTGTGAAGGATTTCAGTTTTTGACCATTTAGTATGATATTGGCTGTTGGTTTTTCATAGATGGCTTCTATCAGTTTGAGGTAGAGACCATCTATTCCAATTTTTTGTAGGGTTTTTCTCATAAATGCATGTTGGATTTTGTCACATGCTTTTTCTGCATCTATGGAGATAATCATATGGTTTTTGTCCTTGGCTCTATTGATATAGTGTAGTACATTGATTGATTTGCATATATTGAACCATCCCTGCATCCCTAGGATGAATCCCACTTGATCAGGATGTATGATCTTCTTGATGATCTTCTGCATTCTGTTTGCCAGTATCTTATTAAGGATTTTTGCATCTATGTTCATTAGTGAGATTGGCCTATAGTTCTCTTTTTCAGTTGGGTCTTCCTCTGCTTTGGGGATCAAGGTGATGCTTGCTTCCAGGAATGAATTTGGGAGTATTGCTTCCCTTTCAATTTCATTGAAAAGTTTAAACAGTAGTGGCAGCAATTCCTCTGTAAATGTCTTGTAGAATTCAGCAGTGAAGCCATCAGGATCTGGGCATTTCCTAGTTGATAAGTTTTTAATTACATTTTCAATTTCACTCGTTTATATTGGGTTGTTCAGAATTTTTAGGTCTTCTTCGTTCAACTTTGGTAATTCATATGTATCTAAGAATCTGTCCATTTCTTCTGTGTTGTCCATCTTATTGGCGTATAGTTTCTGGAAGTAGGTATTGATGATCCTCTGGATTTCTGCTGGGTCCATTGTAATTTCACCCTTTTCATTCCTAAGTGCATGGATTTGGGCCTTTTCTTTCCTTTTTCTGACAAGATTGGCTAAAGGTTTGTCAATTTTATTGATTCTTTTGAAGAACCAACTCTTGGCTTCATTCAGTTTTTCTATCATTCTCTTAGTCTCCATTGCATTGATTTCTCCTCTGATCTTTATAATTTCCTCCCTTGTATGAGCTTTGGCTTTGTCCTGCTCTTATTTTTCTAGAATCTTGAGGTTCAGCATCAGGTTGTTTAATTGGGCTCGCTCTGTTTTCCTAATATGAGTATTCACTGCTATGAATTTCCCTCATAAGACTGCTTTCACTGTGTCTCATAGATTCCAATATGTTGTATTGTCATTGTCATTTAATTGAAGGAACTGTCTGATTTCTTCTTTAATTTCCTCTGTGACTCATTGGTTATTCAGAAGTGTGTTGTTCAATTTCCATGTGTTTATGAAATTCTTGTGGTTTCTTTTGCTACTGATCTCCAATTTCATCACACTATGGTCTGATAATACACAGGGGATAACTTCAAATCCTTTGCACTTATTTAAACATTTTCTATGAGTGAGTATGTGATCTATTTTGGAGTGCGACCCATATTTAGCCAAAAACAATGTGTATTCTGATTTTGTGGGGTAGAACACTCTGTAAACATCTGTTAAGTTCATTCATTTGAGAGTTTGATTGAGTTCTAGTGTTTTGTTGTTTATTATCTATCTATTTGTGACAGTAGGGTGTTGAGGTCTCCCACTACTATTGTATTCATGCTTATTTTATTTTTCATGTCTGTTAGTATTCATTTTATATAGTTGGATGCACTAGTATTTGGTGCATATATATTTAAGATTGTAATCTCCTCCTCTTGGATTTTTCCCTTTACAAGGATATAGTGTCTTTCTTTGTCCTCTTAATCAGTATTGGTTTGAAATCCATTTGAACTGAAAATAGCATAGCTACTCCTGCTTTTTTGGGGGGTTCCTGTCACATGGAGTATTGTATTCCACCCTTTAATTTTCAGTCTATGAGTTTTTTTTTATTAAGTGTGTTTCTTGTATGAAGCATATTGTTGGATCTTGCTTCTTGACCCATTCTGCCAGTCTATTTCATTTGATTGGTGAATTGAGACCATTAACATTGATGGTTATAACTGATATGTATTGACTTGTCATGACTTTTTCTTTTTGTTGAATTCTTTCCCTTTTCATTTAATTTCTTGTCCTGCCTGATGGATTCATTCTGCTGGGCTTCCTGGGTTGTGATCCTCATTGTCTTTTCCTAGGATATTGTTTAAAATTCTTTGTAGTGCTAGTTTGGTATTCATGAAGTTTCTAAGGTGCTCTTTGTCATGAAAGTATCTTATTTCTCCATCAGTTTTGAAAGATAGTTTTGCAGGGTACATCAATCTGGGTTGGAGGCTGTTTTCCTTTAGGGTTTGAAATACATCACTCCAAGCTCTTCTTGCCTTGAGGGTCTGTGTTGAAAAGTCTTCTGTGATTCTGTTGGGCTCTCCTTTGTATGTGATTTGTTTCTTTTCTCTCACTGCTTGTAGAATTTTGTTCTTCTGTTGGGTTTCTGGAATATCAACTATTATATGCCTAGGTGTAGATTGTTTTTTATCATGGCTAGTTGGAGTCCTATATCCCTCACTTATCTGTATGTCAAGTTCCTTTCCCCTGCTTGGGAATTTTTCTACCATTACTTCTGCCAAAAGTTTTTTTATGTCATCTACACTCTTGTTTCTTCATTGACTCCAATCAATCTTATGTTATTCTTCTTTGGATCATCCAGCAGCTGCTGGATTGATTTCTTGTGGTCCATTACTCTTTTTAAGAAATTTTTCTTTTCCTGGTCACTAATGCAATCCTGTCTTCTATATCTGAAATTCTGTCTCACATTAGCTCATTCTGCTCTGTAAACTTTTCAATGGAGTTTTTAATCTCCTGGAAATCTGTTTACATCTGTTTTATGGATTCCATTTGTTTCCTATCTTGGGATTCCAACATGTTCTTCAACTCCTTTATTTTTTATCTGTGTCTTCTCTAGATTTATTTGTCACGTATTGCACTATGGACAAAATTTCTGTTGCTATCTGAGAAATTATTTCTGATTTAATTTTTTCCAGATCCTCTTTTCTTGCCAGTTCAGAGAGTCTAGGTGTTTGAGTATCAGATTGTTCCATCTCATTGCCCTTTGGGGTTGCCTTAGATGATCTGGAAGTCTGGTTTTGAGACTTGTTTATGTGTCTTTTCATTTCAACATATGCAGCCTGCTGTGCCTTTATTGAGGCAACTTTTTGCTCACCCAGTGGTCTTTAATTCTCTGCAAGCCATGGAGCAGTCTTTTCTCTGCTGCTCACCACTGCATCAAATCCTGGGTTCAGAGTGGTGGCCTTCTGGATCCCTGCATTGTCATGTTGTCCAGGCGGGGTTATGGCTGGGGCCTCTGTGCACTTGGGATAGTATCTAGGCATGCCTCTCACTAGGGTCTGCCTTCCTATATAGCTGTTGTCTGGGAGGGCCTTTGGCAGGGGTCTGAGCACCCCAGTTGCTGCTGTCTGGGCAGGCTTCTGGCTAGTGTCTGCAGGCACTTACCAATGGTGTTGAGGCAGG
Source organism: Heterocephalus glaber (assembly GCF_053883595.1). Lineage (NCBI taxonomy): Eukaryota > Metazoa > Chordata > Mammalia > Rodentia > Bathyergidae > Heterocephalus > Heterocephalus glaber. The sequence continues at coordinate 6,116,715 of NW_028258324.1, read as the reverse complement.
CCTCTTGCTGTTGCTTGTGAACCTGTGAAGCTCTTTTCCAGGTGGGGGTGGTGGGGCAGGTCCCTGGCTCAACCTGTCTGCAGCTGGGGCACTCTGGTCCACACCAGCTTCTCACTGGGATCTGCATGCACTTACCAATGGTATCAGGGTGGGCCTCTGGCTCAAAAACACATGTTTTGAAATTATCCAGTCAGAGGGGGAAGACAGGGAAAAAAAAGGAATGAAACAGAGAGAAGTATCCCCACAGGACTTATGAAACACCTTTAAGCCAACAAGTGTTCATGTTATATGAGTTCCAGAGAGAGGAAACAATGGGGAAAGGCACAGAAAGCTTATTCAGTGAAATAATTGCTGAAATATTTTCCAAGTCTTGGAATAGATTTAGACATCCAGACATATGAAGCTCAAAAGCCTCAAATAGGCTGGACATAGTGGTACACATCTGTAATCCCAGCACTCACAAGACTGAAATGGGAGGATTACAAGTTCCAATCCTGCCTGGGAAATTTAGGGAGAAACCCCTGTTTCAAAATTTAGAAATGAAAATTTCTGGGGATGGAATTCATTGACAAAGTAGTTATGTAACATGTACAAGACCATGCGTTCAATCTCCAGTACTGTACATACACACATACATACATACATAGGAATAAATTTAACCAAGACAGTAAAAGATTAATACACTGAAAAACTGCAAAGCACTGATTAAATAAAGAGAAGACACAAATAAATGGGAAGATAATCTGTGTTCATGGATTGGAAGAATTAATATTGCTAAAATATCCATACCATCCAAAGCAACATACAGATTCAATTCAATCATTATTAAAATTCCAATGATATTCTTCACAGAAATGGAAAAACAAAATTAGGTTGAATGCCTAAAAATTATATGAAACCACCAAAATCCGCAGCTGTACAAAGCAACAGTAATAAAGAAAAACAATGCTGGAGACATCATATTTTGTGACTTAAAGTTATATTACAAAGTTATTGTAATCAAAACATAATGGTAATAGGATATAAAAACAGAAACATAGACCAATGCAATAGAACAGAGAGCTCAGAAACAAATCAAAGCATATATTGTCAACTATTTTTCAATAAGGGCATCAAAAGGACACAATAAAGAAAGAATATCTTTTTTAATAAATGGTGCTAAAAAACTGGATTTTCACATGCAAATAAAATTGGATTTTTATACTATGCAGCAAAACCAACTCAAAATGTATAAAAAGCCTAAATACAAGACTTGAAATCATAAAACCTCAAAAAGAAAACATAGTGAGAAAGCTTCTTAACATTAGACCTGGTAATGATTTCTAAATATAACAACGAAAGGTTCAGGCTACAAAATCAAAAATAAATGATGCTATATTAAACTAAAAAGATTCTGTACAGCATTCAACAAATTGAAAAGGTACCTTAGATGGGGGGAAATAATGTATAAACTAGAAAAATATATATTTCCAAACCACTTATCTGATAAGAGTTTAATAATCAAAATTTATTTGTAGAAAACTTTAAGAACTCAAAAGCAGAAAAAACTCCATTTAAAAATGTATTAAGGTAATACTCTGCATAGAGGGTCCCAAAAACTCCACCATAAGACTCCTAGAATTAATAACCACATGCAGCAGCATAGCAGGATAAAAAGTCAACACTCAAAAACCAAGAGCATTCCTGTACATGAATAACAAACTCATTGAGAAAGAAATTAGGAAAACAACACCTTTCAAAACAACATCAAGAAAAATGAAATACTTAGAAAGAAGTGAAAGTCCTTTACATTGAAAAAGGAGATTTACTTTGAAAAAGGAGATTAAAGAGGATATCAGAAAATGGAAAGATAGCCCCTGTTCTTGGATATGCAGAACCAATATAGTGAAAAGGGTCATATTTCCAAAACTGTTATACAGACTTAATCCAATCCCAATCAAAACACCAACAGCATTCCTCACAGAACTAGTGAATACAATCCTAAAGTTCATATGGAGACCTAGAAGAGACCTAGAATAGTAAAAGCAATTATGGGCAACAAGGGCATAGCAGGGCACATAACAATCCCTTTGAAATTGTACTACAAAACTACCATGATAAAAACAGCATAGTACTGGCAAAAAAAAATAGATGAGAAGATCAATGGAGCAGATTAGAAGATGCAGAAACAACTCCAAGCACACTCAGCTACCTTATCTTTGACAAAGGGGCCAAACACCTTCACTGGAAGAAAGCTTCTTTAATAAATGGTGCTGGAAAAACTGACTTTCCACATGCCAAAGATTAAAGCTAAACCAACATCTCTCACCATGCACTAAACTAAAATTGAAATAGATCAAATATCTAAATATTAAAACAGAAGCACTTAATCTGCTGGAAGATAGAATAAGTAAAACTCTTGAAGACATAGGTGTAGGCAAAGACTTTATAAACAAAGCCCCAATCGCACAGGAAATATTACAAAGAATCTACAACTGGGATCTCATCATATTTAAAAGCTTTTACACAGCAAAAGAAACCACTAACAGAGTAAAGAGACAACCCATAGAATGAGAAAAAATTTTACCAGCTACTCTTCAGACAAAGAACTAATATTTAGAATATATAAAGAACTCAAAAAAACTGAGGACCTCCCAAATTTAAAGACCTAGTCCAAAAATTGGCATCTGAAATGAATAGAAATTAAATTAATAGACACAGCAAATAAATATATGAAAAAATGTTTAACATCACTGGTCATCTGAGAGATGAAAATTAACACTGAGATTCCATCTCACTCCAGAAAGAATGGCTATCATCAAGAAATCAACCAATAACGAATGCTGGTGGGGCTGTCGGGGAAAAGAAACCCTTCTCCACTGTTGGTGGAACTATAAATTCATATAACAACTATGAAAATCAGTATGGAGATTCCTCAAAAAACTAAAACTAGAGGTTCCATTTGACCCAGCTATTCCCCCTCCTGGTATCTTCCCAAAAGAGTTAAAAGCAGCATACCACATCAATCATGTTTATAGCAGCATAATTTATAATAGCTAAATCTTAGAAACAGCCTAGTGCCCATTAACCAATGAATAGATAAAGAAATTGTGGTTTTTATATACAATGAAGTACTACTCTGCCATAAAGAAGGAAAACCTTGAGACATTTCTAGGTAAATGGATGCACCTTGAGACTATACTTTTAAGTAAAATAAATTGGACACATGTGTTTAAATATTACATTGTTTCTCTGGTGTGACAAATCAAAAGGATAAATAAGGACCAAGATGGATTATAGACATTGGACAGTAGGAAGAAAATGTTCGAATGGGAAGAAGAACAAAGGAAGGGTAGAGGAGAGGAAAAGAAGAGAACAGGATAACAAAGAAAATAGAAAATAAAATGGAAACAAAGCTTTTGTAAATGAGGGGAAGAAGGGTTGAAGGGAAGGGAGGGAAATGGGGAAAAAAAGAAGAATCAAGATATATTATGTACAGGTAGAAATTCCCTATGATGAATGTGATCATTATGTATATCAAAAGTGTACCAATAAAATTAATTTTTAAATGTATGAAGATCCCAAACAGACATTTTCCCAAAGAAGACACAAAAATGGCCAACAGACATGAAAGGGACTCAACACCACTGGTGCTTAGAGAAATTCACACTAAAACCCCTGTGAGATGTCCCCTTCCACCTTTTAACTGGCTGTTACCAAAAAAAAAGAGGTAATAAATGATGGCAAGGGTATGAAGAAAAAAGAGAGACCTTTAGTAGGCTGTTGATGGGAAAGAAGATTGCAGCCATTATGGAAAGCAGTATAGAGGTCCCTAAAAAAATTAAAAATAGAACTGCCATACAATCCTGCAATCTTTCTTCTGGTTATACACCCTATGGAGAAGAAATCACCTCTTTATAGAGATAACTGCACTTCATGTTCATCACTACATTATTCTCAATAGCCTCCCTATCTATTGATGGATGAATGGATAAAGAACCTGTGGCCTATCTATACAAAGGGATAATATTCAACCTTAAAAAAGAAAGAAATTCTGTCATTTGCCACACAGGGATGGACCTGGAGGACATTATGTTAAGCGAAATAAGCCAAACATAGAAAGTTATTAAATGACCTCATTTATATGAGGAATTGTAAAAAAATAAAAATCAAATATATAAAGATAGAGAATAAAACTAGTCACCACACCCAGAGCTCAGGAAGGAAATGAGGAAATGTAGGTCAGAGGATACAAAGTAGCAAAGTATGTGGGATGAAAAAATCTGTAGAACTGATAATGCATGATATGACTATAGTTAATAACATTGTATATTATCTACTCATTTGCCTCCCTCACACATCAGAGGGTGGAACCTGTGTCTTAGAAATCTTTGTAGTGGCTGGACACATGAAAGTGACTAATAAACCTTTTCCTTTTATGATGATTATATAGATGAGTAAATAAGCTTCTGAATGATTGAATCCAAGGAAAAGGAATACTCAAATTTGTTCAATTCATGCCTGGTTTATAAACACTCCATCACAACAGCATTTCATGAGCTTGGTGCTTTCCAGGGCAGTTCAATCAGGAAGCTGCCTATAGTATGCTCAGTACAGCAGGTATTTCCAAAACTCCTGGGCAGGTTTGGGCCCTCCTATCAACCCCTTACTTCTTGTCCCCAGAAAACTTAGAAAGTATAAGTCATGATACTGACTAAGAACAGGGCCTCATGATCATCTGCAATTACCTGATCTGCTGTCATGCACACAGTCCTTTATTTCCTTTGTGTTCTTTAAGAAGATCTCTCCAGAAACTGGAGTGAAAGTATAGGGTAGTACAGTAAAAACTTCACAGACCTTCACTTTGAATTTTCTGGTTCAAATGTCAACCCTGCCACATTCCTGTTATTTGGCTTCTTATAAGTCTTTTGAACTCCCTAAGTGTCTGTCAGCCATAAAACAGGCAATGACACTCTGCCAGCAACACGGGGCAGTCACTGTGAGGACACCATGACCTAGTGGATGAGGAAGGATTTTGTTAAAAGCTATAAAATTGGAGATGTCACTATCAGCTTTGTCAAATAACAATCTACAAAGCAAAACCCCTGAAATTTAGTCTTTTCTCATCAACAGAACAAAACTTCTGAATTTTTTATTCTAAGAGAAATGCCTTCCCTGAATCGAAGTGCTGACCATATTTTTTGCTTCAGTACACATAGGAAATAACCAGGTTGAGATGAAAGTGGGATTCAAATTCTAACAGACTTTTTATAGCAGTGACAGAACCTCCCTAAATCAAAGGACCTAGGTGCCACATGTGACACCAAGCTGGTCACAGTGTGGTCACAGGTGAAATAAGCTCTTTAAACCTAGCTATGTCCTTTAAAGCAAATCTTCCATTTCATCTCCAGGATCTCAGCTTAAAATAACTAAGTGACATTGAACTACTCTTTGTATGCAAAATCTAAATAAACCTGACAAAATACACACTTTTAGTTATGTGACACTGACAAAATTTTATAGCCTAGTCAGTAAATCTTATAATCTATAAAGAAATACATTTATCTTGTACAGGGTCTGATAGGTTTGTGTTGCTGCATTTAGTGCTTCTTTTTTCAATTATTTTTAATAATTATTAAATTTTAATAATTATTAAAAAATTAAAATTGAGATTAAAACTAGACCCATATCTATCACCATGCATTAAACTAAGATTGAAGTGGATTAAAGATCTAAATATTAAGACAGAAACACTAAACTTTCTGGAAGATAAGTTAGGTAGAACTCTTGAAGATATTGGCATAGGAAAAGACTTTATGAATAAAACCTCAATAGCACAGGAACTAGCAGAAAAAATCAACAACTGGGATTTCATCTTATTAAAAAGCTTCTGCACGGCAAGAGAAACCACCAACAGACCTAACAGACAACCTACAATGTGGGAAAAAAAATTTTAGCAGCTGTAACTCAAAGGGCTACTATCTAGAATATATAAAGAATTGAAACAAATCAGACCCCCCAAATTCAAAGACCCAATTCAAAAATGGGCAATTGAAATGAACAGACATTTCTCAGACAAAGAAGTAAAAGCAGCAAATAAACATAGGAAAAAATGTTCAACATCACTGGTCATTCAAGAGATGCAGATGAAAACAACATTGAGATTCCACCTCACCCCAGAAAGAGCGGCTGCTATTAAGAAATCAACCAAGTGCTGGTGGGGTTGTGGAGAGAAAGGAACCCTTCTCCATTGTTGGTGGGAGTGCAGACTGGTGCAACCACTATGGAAATCAGTGTGAAGATACCTCAAAGATCTAGGGCTGGAGGTCCCATTTGACCCAGCTATTCCCGTGCTGGGTATTTTCCCAAAAGAATTAAAAGAATCATACCACAGAGACATATGTTTATAGCGGCACAGTTTGTAATAGCTAAAGCTTGGAAACAGCCCAAGTGCCCATCAACTGGAAACTGGATGAAGAAGATGTGGGGTTTTTTATAAAATGGAGTACTACTCAGCCATAAAGAACAAGAAACTAGAGTCATTTATAGCTAAATGGATGCATATTGAGGCCATACTCTTAAGTGAAATAAATAGGACACATATGTGTAAATTCTGAATAGTTTCTCTAGTGCGAGAAACTGAAAGTGTAAATAAGGATTAAAAGGATTAATAACTAATAATTGATACTTTGAAATAGGAAAAGGTCCAAATGGGTATGGGTGGTGGGAGGAGATGGGGAAAGGAAAGAATGGAAAGGAAAAATTATGAGAAAAGAAAAAAAAATGGAAACGAAATCTATGTAAATAGGGAAGGGTGGAGGGATGAAGAGTGACCAGGTAATGGGGAAAAAATAAGAACCAAGATACATCATGTGCAGGTACAAGCACCCAATGATAAATGTAAACATATTGTATACCTAAAATGTACCAATGAAAGAATTTAGGCAAAAAAAAAGTTAAAAATTTATTGAACTCACTGTCATCCAGCTCACTTACTCATCTTTTAAAACCCAGCTCCATGTCATCTCCCTAATCCAAGCCTGATGACAAATCATCCTGTTATATTCTTTCTCTGATGTTTGTACACTTATTTCAATGAATATCTGGAATTTGTTAAGAGTAAATCTTCATAATTTATATTACTTAACACCTAGAGCATTTCTCCCCTTTGTTGTTTCTTTCTTTTTTTATCACAAACCAGTGTTTTATTGTATATTATAGAGGTGACTATATTTTTTTTCCTTAAATTCTTTTATTGGCAGACAGTTCCTACAATTAAATGACAATGACAATACAACATATCAGAATCTATGGAACACAATGAAAGCAGTCTTACGAGGGAAATACATAGCAGTGAATACTCATATTAGGAAAACACAGGACTGCCATTAAGATTTTCCAAGAAATGGGGGCGGGGATTTAGTTCAGTGGTTTCGCCACCTGCTGCACAAGCGCAAAGACCCAAGTTCAATCCCCAGTACCAAAATAATTAATTAATTAATTTAATTTAATTAAAATTTAAAAAATAAAAAGCAGGGCTGGGGATTTAGCTCAGTGGCTCTGCTGCCTGCCTTGCAAGCTCAAGGACCCGAGTTTGATGCCCAGTACCAAAAATAAAATAAAATTAAAAGCAAAAAAATCCCAGCACTAAGTAGGCTGAGGCAAGAGAATCATGAGTTGAAGGCCAGCTTTGGCTACATAGCAAGACCCTGTCTCAAAAAACAAAATAAAAGGTAAGCATGGTGGTGCACACCTGTCATCCCAGCACTCAGAAGGCTAAGGCAGGAGGATTGCTGTGAGTTTGAGGCCAGCCTGGGCTTCATGCTGAGTTCAAGGCTTCATGCTGGACTATATAGTGAAATCATATCTCAACAAAAACAAGCAAGCAATCAGAACCCAAAATTTTATTGGACTTGCTACTCATTAATGCAGGAATGAGAAGTTCCAGGATATGAGAATATGAGAAAAGAAGTTTTCAACTACAAGTGTCAAATTAAATACAATACTGATTAATTCCTACAAAACAACAAAACCTTAATTTGAGGGGTTATCTTCTCTACTAGATTTTTTAAAATGTCCTTTTTCCATTTAATATAACTTAATCTCTAACTTTTCAGAGCTATAAAACAAAGGAATTTAATCATGTGTGAATAGCAAATGAAAGAAAATTACATTCCCTAGGAGTCAGACTGCTCTAAGGCAGGCTCATTAGAAAGCACTCTAGCATGGCATTAAAATGTCAGGCAATCACCTTTCTCTGCACTCCCAAATTTTATATCATTTGGCTCAAGAGCTTTTTTCTCAGACCTCAAAAAGCCACTTGCTTTCCAAGGACATAGCTATGGGTAAAGACCAGCACATCCCCAAAGACACCTCCTCACCAATGGGCATAGCCATGGGGATGGCTCCAGCTCTCTTGATGGACTTCATTTATTACCTATTTTTTTTAATAATGACACAATGTCAGTTCATGGGAGAAGCAAAAAGTTTTGGACTCTGCAAACCAAAGATCTCAAACTTAAGTATGTATCAAGCCTCTTGGGATTCAGATATTTTCAACATTCACCACCAATGATTCTAAGGCTCACTGTTTCTAACTTCTCATCTGTAAGTTCTCCCTCTTGGCATCCCTCCACTCCTGTGAGAGATATGGGTCCAGGTTTAAACTTCCGCATGTGGAAAGCCAGTTTTCCCAGCACCATTTATTAAAGAGGCTATCTTTCTTCCAGTGAAGCTGTTTGGCCCCTCTGTCAAAGATAGCTGAGTGTGCTTGGAGTTGTTCCTGGGTCTTCTATTCTGTTCCACTGATCCTGAGATCTGGTTTTGTTCTTTGTTTGGTTTAGTTTGGTTTGGTTTATCTGGGGTTTTTTTCTTTGTCAGTTTGGTCAGTAGCATGTTGTTTTTATCATGGTAGCTTTGTAGTATAACTTCAATTCAGGGATTGTGATGCCCCCTGACCTGCCCTTATTGCTCAGAATTGCTTTTGCTAGTCTAGGTCTCCTCTGGTTCCATATGCATTTTAGTATTCTTTTCTCTAGTTCTGTGAGGTATGCTGTTGGTATTTTGATTGGGATTGCATTAAATCTGTATAAGAGTTTTGGAAATATATCCATTTTCAGTATTTTCCCTATCCAAGAACAAGGGATATCTTTCCATTTTCTGATATCCTCTCTGATCTCCTCTTTCACAGCACTATACTTTTCAAAGTAAAGGTCTTTCACTTCCTTTTTTAGATTGATTCCGAAGTATTTAATTTTTCTTGATCCTATTGTGAAAGGTGTTGTTTCTCTAATTTCTCTCTCAGTGAGCTTATTATTTGTGTACAGGAATATAGGAACCAGCCTATGAGCTTGAAACTGACCAGTGGGTGATGAGGATAAAAAGTAAAGAGACACAGAATCAGGTGAAAATATGGAGGGCCAGGAGTCTCTTGTCTCTCTTGGCCATAAAGCCCCAAGTGACTGACACACCTTGGTTTTATTTACTCAGACACAGATACAAGCAAATAGAGTTATACACGATTCATCTGTCTCCCACCCTCCATGGTACTTGTCCTGGTAAACAATAGGATCACGGGTGTTTTTACTTTTCCCTAAAATTTGTCAGCATGCTTGCACGCCCTCTTTCTCCTTAGTGTTCACTAAGGAGGCCAATTAGGCCTCACTCTTCCTAACTGATTTCCCACACAGGAATACTATTAATTGTTGAGTGTTGACTATGTATCCTGCTATGCTGCCAAATTTAGTTATTAATTCTAAGAGTCTTTTGGTGGAGTTTTGGGGGCCTTTTATGTAGAGTATCATATCATCAGGAAAAAAATGATAATCTAACTTCTTGCTCTCCTATGGTTTCTGTCCTTGATTCTGTTAATTTGATATATTACATTTATTGATTTGTATATGTTGAACCATCCCTGCATCCCTGGGATGAATCCTGCTTGGTCATGGTGTATAATCTTTTTTATAATTTGCTGCATTCTGTTGGCCAGTACCTTACTGAGGAGTTTTGCACCTGTGTTCATTAAGGAGATTGGCCTGTAGTTCTGTTTTTTGGTTGGGTCCTTCTCTGATTTTGGTATCAGGGTAATGCTTGCTTCTAGGAATGACTATGGAAGTACTGCATCCCTTTCAATTTCATTAAAGAATTTGAGGAGTAGTGCCATTATATCTTCTCTAAAGTTATTGTAGAATCCAGCAGTGAATCCATCAGGGCCTAGGCTTCTCTTTGTTGGTAGTTGTTTCTTCTTCAATTTCATTAACTGATATTGAATTATTTAGAAATTTTGTGTCTTCTTGATTCACTTTTGGTAATTTGTATGTATTTGGAACCTGACCATTTCTTCTGAGTTTTCAATCTTATTGGAATATAGGTTATCAAAATATGTATTGATGATCTTCTGGATTTCTGCAGGGTCTGTTTTGATTTCACCTTTTCATTCCTAATTTTGTGGATTTGGGTCTTTTCTTTCCTTCCTTTGATCAGGTAGGCAACAGACTGACTCTGATTCATCAATTTTTTTGTATTGTTTTCTGAGTTTCCATTGCATTTATTTCTATTCTGGTTCTCTTCTTGTTCCAAATGAATTTTTGGATTGTTTTCTCAAGGTCTATGAAGTGTGCTGCTGGGATCTCAATTGGAATTGCATTAAATCTATATAGCAGGTTTGGAAGTATGGCCATTTTCACTATATTAATCCTTCCTACCCAGGAGCAGGGGATGTCTGTCCATTTTCTGATATCATCTTCAATCTCTCTTTTCAGAGTACTAGAGTTTTCAGAGACGAGGTCTTTGATTTCTTTCGTTAGGATGATTCCTAGGTATTTCAGTTTTTTGGATGCTATTGTGAAAGGAATTATTTGCCCTATTTCTCTCTCAGTGAGTCTGTCATTCGTGTAGAGGAAGGCTGTTGATTTTTGTGTGTTGACCTTGTAACCAGCTACTTGACTGAATTTGGTGATTAAATCTAGAAGACTTTTGGTGGAGTTCTTGGGGTCTTCTATATAGAGTATCATGTCATCTGCAATAATGACAACTTGACTTCTTCATTACCTATCTTTATTCCTTTTATTTCTTTCTCTTGCCTAATTGCTGCGGCTAATGTTTCCAGAACTATATTGAACAAGAGTGGTGATAGTGGACATCCTTGTCTTGTTCCTGATTTGAGTGTGAAGGGTTTCAGTCTTTGACCATTTAGTATGATGTTGGCTGTTGGTTTTTCATAGATGGCTTCTATCAGTTTGAGGTAGAGACCATCTATTCCAATTTTTGTAGGGTTTTTATCATAAATGTATGTTGGATTTTGTCAAATGCTTTTTCTGCATCTACGGATAATCATATGGTTTTTGTCCATGGCTCTATTGATTTAGTGTAGTACATTGATTGATTTGTGTATATTGAACCATCTCTGCATCCCTGGGATGAATCCCACTTGATCAGGGTGTATGATCTTCTTGATGATCTTCTGCATTCTGTTTGTCATTATCTTATTCTGGATTTTTGCATGTATGTTCATTAGTGAGATTGGCCTATAGTTCTCCTTTTCAGTTGGGTCTTTCTCTGCTTTGGGGATCAAGGTGATGCTTGCTTTCAGGAATGAATTTGGGAGCATTGCTTCCCTTTCAATTTCACTGAAGAGTTTAAACAGTAGTGGCAGTAGTTCCTCTCCAAATGTCTTGTAGAATTCAGCAGTGAAGCCATCAGGGCCCAGGCTTTTCTTAGGTGATAAGTTTTTAATTACGTTTTCAATTTCATTGGTTGATATTGGGTTGTTCAGAATTTTTAGGTCTTCTTCGTTCAACTTCGGTAATTCATATGTATCTAGGAATCTGTCCATTTCTTCTGTGTTTGCCATCTTATTGGTGTATAGGTTCTGGAAGTAGGTATTGATGATCCTCTGGATTTCTGCTGGGTCTGTTGTCATTTCACCCTTTTCATTGCTAATTGCATGGAATTGGGCCTTTTCTTTCCTTTTTCTGACAAGGTTGGCTAAAGGTTTGTCAATTTTGTTGATTCTTTTGAAGAACCAACTCTTGGCTTCATTGATTTTTTGTATCATTCTCTTAGTCTCCGTTGCATTGATTTCTCCTCTGATCATTATAATTTCCTCCCTTGCATGAGCTTTGGGGTTGTCCTGCTCTTCTTTTTCTAGAAGATTAAGGTTCAGCATCAGGTTGTTTAATTGGGCTCATTCTGTTTTCCTAATATGCGTATTCACTGCTATGAATTTCCCTCACAAGACTGCTTTCATTGTGTCCCATAGATTCCGATATGTTGTATTGTCATTGTCATTTAATTGAAGGAACTGTCTGATTTCTTCTTTAATTTCCTCTGTGACCCATTGGTTATTCAGAAGTGTGTTCTTCAATTTCCACGTGTTTATGAAATTTTTTGAGTTTCTTTTGCTATGGATCTCCAATTTCATCACACTATGGTCTGATAATATACAGGGGATAACTTCAATTCCTTTGCACTTACTTAAACATGTTCTATGTGTGAGTATGTGGTCTCTTTTGGAGAATGACCCATGTGCAGCTGAGAAGAATGTGTACTCTGATTTTGTGGGGTGGAAGACTCTGTAAACATCTCTTAAGTTCATTTGTTCAAGAGTTTGATTGAGTTCTAGTATTTCATTACTTATTTTTTGTCTAGTTGATCTATCTATTTGTGACAGTGGGGTGTTGAGGTCCCCCACTACAATTGTATTAGTGCGTATATGATTTTTCATGTCCATTAGTATTTGTTTTATATAGTTGGGTGCACTAGAGTTTGGTGCATAGATATTTATGACTGTCATCTCTTCCTCTTGGATTCTTCCCTTTACAAGGATGTAGTGTCCTTCTTCATCTCTCTTAATCAGTGTTGGTTTGAAATCTACTTGATCTGCCAAGAGGATAGCTACTCCTGCTTTTTTGGGGGTTCCTGTTGCAGGGAGTATTGTTTTCCACCCTTTAACGTTCAGTCTATGAGTTTCCTTTTGAATTAAGTGTGTTTCTTGTATGCAGCATATTGTTGGATTTTGCTTCTTGACCCATTCTGCCAGTCTGTTTCTTTTGATTGGTGAATTGAGACCATTAACGTTGATGGTTGTAACTGAAACGTACTGACTTGTCATTGCCATGACTTTTTCTTTTTGTTGTGTTCTCCCCCTTTACATTTAATTTCTTGTCATGCCAGATGGGTTCATTCTGCTTTGCTTCCTGGGGTTGTGATCCTCAATGTCTGTTCCTAGGATATTGTGTAAAATTCTTTGGAGTGCTGGTTTGGTATTCACAAAGTTCCTAAGGTGCTCTTTGTCATGAAAGTATCTTATTTCTCCATCCATTTTGAAAGATAGTTTTACAGGGTACATCAATCTGGGTTGGAGGCTGTTTTCTTTTAGGGCTTGGAATATGTCACTCCAAGCTCTTCTTGCCTTGATGGTTTGTGTTGAGAAGTCTGCTGTGATTCTGATGGGCTTTCCTTTGTATATGATTTGTTTCTTTTCTCTGACTGCTTGGAGAACTTTGTTCTTCTGTTGTGTTTCTGGAATCTTAACAATTATATGCCTATGTGTAGATTATTTTTTATCAAGGCTATTTGGAGTCCTATATGCCTCACTTATCTGTATGTCAAGCTCTTTTCCCCTGCTTGGGAAGTTTTCTGCCATTATTTCTGTGAAGAGATTTTTTATGTCATCTCCACTCTCTCCTGTTTCTTCATTGAGCCCAATCAGTCTTATGTTATTCTTCTTTGCATCATCTAGCAGCTGCTGGATTGATTTCTCATGTTCCCTTATAATTTTGAAGCAATTTTTCTTTTCCTGGTCACTAATTGCAATCTTATCTTCTTCTTTTTTTTTTTTTCTTTTTTTTTTTTGGTACCAGGGAATCGAACTCAGGTCCTTGTGCTTGCAAGGCAAGTGGCGGAACCACTGAGCTAAATCCCTGGCCCCACAGTCTTATCTTCTATATCTGAAATTGTGTCCTCACATTGGCTCATTCTGCTGTGTAGACTTTCAATGGAGTTTTTGATCACCTGGAAACCTATTTGCATCTGTTTTATGGATCCCATTTGTTTCTTATGTTGGGATTCCATCATGTTCCTCAGCTCCTCTCTAGATTTATTAATCATGTCTTGCACTAGGGGCACAATTTCTCCTGTTATCTGAGAAATTATTTCTGATTTCATTTTTTCCAGATCCCCTTTTGTTGCCAGTTCAGTGGGTCCAGGTGGTTGAGTATCAGAGTGTTCCATCTCATTTCTGTTTGGGGTTGCTGTAGGTGATCTGGAAGTCTGGTTTTGAGACTTATTTATGTGTTTTCTCATTTCAACTGGGGCAGGGGGCTGTTAGCGCCTGCATGGATTACCTCCTCTGAGCTGGGTGAGGTGGGCCAGGGGCCGGGAGCAGTGGTAGGGATGGTGACTGAAAAGCCCTTTCCTGTGGGCTGGGAGCAGCGGAAGGGATGGTGGCCGGGAAGCCCCTTCCTCTGGGCCAGGTGCAGCGGGACAGAAGGTGGCCCAAAAGCCCTTTCCTCTGGGCTGGGAGCAGCAGGAGGGATGGTGACCGGGAAGCCCCTTCCTCTGGACCAGGAGCAGTGGGACGATGGCTCAGAAGCCCCTACCTCTGGGCCGGGAACAGCGGGACTCAGTACCTTGGTCTGGTGGTCTGGTGTCCTCTGCATCTTTGTAGTGTGGAACCAGGTGGCTGCCTATCTGCAGCGGGATGATTCGGTGCCTTCCGCGTGACTCACGACCTCGGTAGGGCGTGCACAGACCTGCCTGTCTGCAGCAGGCTGATTCGGCGTGTTCTTCCATTGCATTTATTTCTGCTCTGATCTTTATAATTTCCTTCCTCATATGTGCTTTGAGTTTCACTTGCTCTTCTTTTTCTAGAAGCTTGAGGTTCAACATTAGGTTATTTATTTGAGCTCACTCTGTTTTTCTGATGTGTGAATTTGCCGCTAGAAAGTTCCCTCACAGGACTGTTTTCATTGCATCTTACAAGCTCTGGTATGTCACATTGGTGTATTCATTTAATTGTAGAAACTGTTTAGTTTCTTCTTTAATTTCATCTGTGAACCATTGGTTGTTCAGGAGTGTGTTATTTAATTTCCATGTGTTTATGTAGTTTTTGTGGTATCTTTTGCCATTGATTTGCAATTTCAGTGCACTGTAGTCTGATAATATGTATGGGATGATTTCAATTCCTTTTCATTTGCTTATGCATATTCTATGAGCTAGTGTGTGGTCTATTTTGAAGAAAGTCACACTTTCTACTGAGAATGGTGTATATTCTGTTGGTTTGATGGTTTGGTTTTCTAATTGATCTGTCTATTTGCTACAGTGGGTTATTACAGTCCCCCACTATAATTTTATTAGTCCTTAATGGATTTTTTCCTATCCATTAGTGTTTGTTTTATATAGTTGGGTGGACCAGAATTTGGTACATACATATTTGTGGTTCTCTTTTGCCTGGATTGTTCCCTTAACAAGTAGGTAGTGACTTTCTTTGTCTCTTCTGATCAGTCTTGGCTTGAAATCAACTTTGTCTACAAATAGAATAGCTACCCCCTACTTTTTCCTGGGCTCTTGTTGCATGGAATGTTGATTTCCGACCTTTGACTTCCCATCTATGAATTTCTTTTTGTTGTTGTTTGGTTTGGTTTTTTTTTTTTTTTCTGGTACCAGGGTTCGAACTCGGGTCCTTGCACTTGCACAGCAGGTGGCAAAACCACTGAGCTAAATCCCCGGCCCCATCTATGAATTTCTTTTGGAGTTAAATGTGTCGCTTGTATGCAGCCTATTGTTCAATCTTGTTTCTTGATCCATTTGGCCAATCTGTTTCTTTTGATTGGTAAATTGAGACTATTCATATTGATAATTATAACTGATAGGTATTGCCTTATCCTTTTCATATTATTTTCCTGTTGTTGGTTCCCTTTTTTCCCTTCTATTTAATTGCTTCCAGGATAAAGAAAGAACCCCTGCCCCATAGGCAAAATGGAGATGAGTCGCCTTCCTAACCCCACATCTTCTGAGCTCATCTCTGGGAGCTGCATGGCACCGCCCACCGCAGAGTTTTCTTGGCAGGTCTTCTCTCCATCTGAAAAATAAAGGCTGGACTTCTAGCAAATTCTAGTTTCTGGCCCAGGCTTCTAAACACAAAAGATGCTAGGTCTCTGCAAATTTCATTCAAAAGCAGGACCAGAAGAGCTGATCGCGGTAGAAAAGAGGAAAAAGCTTTCTTTCCTCCCTCAGATGAGGGCTTCAAAGAATTCAAACGCAGGGCTTGGTTTCAAACCCGAGATATGAAGCCAGCCTGCCCTCTGCTGGCCAAGTAGCGCGTCCTCCCGAGCATCTTCTGTAAAGAGAAGCCTTAGACCCAAGAAGCTGGAGGCAGGGAAGTTATTTGGAAGACAACCCCACGAAGTAGGAATGAGGAAGTGAGGAGTGTGAGATGCGGGGGAGCGGGGAGGAAAAGCCAAAGCGAGGCTGTGTCCCTGAGGTCACTGCCACTGGAAATATGGACTTGATCTAGAAAAGATTCACAGTGCCTCCCAGGGAGGGTCAGGGGGTTGAGCCCGGACCTGCTAGTTCCCTGGGGGCAGCTTCCAGGGACGTCACCTTCGGGCCAGATCCCTGGCAGGCCCACGGCTCCCTGAGCATAGGGCAGGCCCTGGGCTCCAGAGGGCAGAATAGGACAGCATTTACAGGACCCGTGTCAGGGTGTTGGTGTCCTGGGCACTACCCCAGAGCTTTCTTGCAGCCCCACTGAAGGCAGAGGTAGGCTGAGTGTGTGAGAGGCAAGGACCATTGTTGCTCTGCACAGCATGAGCTGGCTGCAGCCTCATCCTATCCCAGCTTTCCAGACTCCTCCTGGCTTCAGGCCCTTTACCTAGGCAGGGCAATTGAAGTTCAGAGAGTCTGGGTGCCTTATCAATCTTGCACCACCAAGAAGTGGGGAAACAGACTCAACCTGAGACAGGCATGGTGGCACACACCTGTAATTCCAATGCTCAGGAAAATCACCCTGAATTTGAGGCCAGCTAGGCCTTCTAAGTTAGACCCTCTCTCAAAAACAAAAATATTCAGCCTGAACCCCTAGTGCCTGGCATGGTACCATAATTCCCTCAACCCCCAGCCTTGTTCAGAACTGGAGTACACTCAGCTCTCCCCACTGTTCTTGTCCTTTTTTGTTTAAACTAGGAATTGAAACCAGGGCCTTCTCACTGAGCTGTACTCCTGAGCCCTTTTTTATTCTTTACTTTGATACAGGGTCTTGGTAAGTCACTAAGTTGCCCAGGCTGGGCTTCAACTTTCGATCCTCCTGACTCAACCTTCCAGAGTGCTGGGATTAGGGATTACAGGTGTGCACCACCACACCCAGGTTCTATTCTTGTTTTATAAGAAGAGCCCCAGGAGAGGGAGGAAGAAAAGGGGATGAAAAAATTAAGGTGTGTTATATATAGGTACCAGCTACCCATAATGAATGTAATCAGTGTGTACTGCAAACACTAATAAAATAAAATAATAAAAGAGGCTGTTATGGCTTGTGTCTGGATGTCCCTCCAAAGCCTCACACAGACTTTTCCAGAGGTGGCTGAATCTGGATTGTGTGATGATGGGATTAAGGGTATGTGATTACTAAACCAATACATGAGGGTGAGTGGTTTGGCACCGCCCAAATCCCAGTAGTCTAGATGGGATAAAAGGGGCAGAAAGTGTTAAGGTCCCGTGTTGCTTTGCTACCTCCTGGGCATAAACTGTTTCTCCTCTGCCATGCCATCCTGCCTTGGAGCAAGCTGATTATGGACTGAAACCTCTACAAACACTAAGCCAAAAAACCTTTCCCCCTTTAACTTTGGGTGTCAAATATTTTGTCTCAGCAATGAGAAAAGTAACTAGGACAGAGGTTAAGAACTTTGGTTCACAAAAAAAAAAGAAGGAGCAGAAGCACCCTGTACCTGGCATCTTGGGCAGCCTGTTGAGAGGCAGATCTTCTGGCTGTGGTTCAGTGTGTGAGCTCTGCTTCCTGGCCCCATCACTCTGCAGGTGTGTGACCTGGAGTTTGCAACGGAGGCTTTCTGTCTGAGGTTCTGCAGCTATAAGATGAGATAATCACAGGGCCTGATTGACAGCACTAATTGAGGATCATATGAGTTAATACTTGCAAAGCAATCACAAGATTGTCTTGTACTTGGAAAGCTCTCAAAAATGCATTCAGCAACCATTCAGCAAATTTATTGAGTACCTTTATGTTAGGCACTCTTCTAAGTACTGAAGATGCAGCCACGAACAAAGCCTTTTCTTATTTCCTAGACCAGTGTTTTCCCACAGTAAGTGAGCATCAGAATTTACCTCAGTCTGATGAAAACACGGATCCATGGGCCTCACCTCTGAGACTTCTGACTCCATAGTTCCCATGGATGCTCCTGGACCAAGGCCCAAATTTCCAGAATGATTATCTATGGGACAGAAAATGAGGTATTAGACACAATGGAATATTTTTCATCTGAGACAACATGGCCAACCTGAACTTCATAGTGAGACCCTGTTCAAAAAAACTAAAAACAAAGCAACCAAAAAATAAAATAAAACAAAACATTGGAGTGCCTCAGAATTGCTTGTACCTAGTCTGAGTTTCTGGTTCAGTACATGTGAGACAAGGCCCAGGAATGTGTACTTCTTACACACTGCAGAGTCTGGGGTCTATAGCATAAGAAGGACTGCTGCAGCAGGAGAAGCAGACTGCTCACTATTTGAATTTGGGCAAGATACTTAACTTCTTGATGCCTCAGTTTGTCCATCTGCAATAAATTGCTTCAAAGAACTGTTTGAAGAAGCAAAGTACTGTATTTTAAAGTTTTGTACAGTTCCTAGTACATAATAAAAGCTCAGTATATAGTAGCTATTATTCCTATCAGAAAAAAGACAAAACTTCCTGGGATTACATATATACTAAGGCAACCTCCACCAAAGCTCTGGACAGCAGGCTTACTACAGGGATGGCAGGTCCTTCACAGGGAGTGCTTGGGAGAAGGCTACACAAGTCTTTGCTCACTTACTTATGCCTTATCTGGGAAAGGCACATAGGGATAAAGTTTCCCATGTTTATTATGAAACCCTTCCCAATGCCAAACAGCTCTGATGTATCCAATTTTCAATTCAGGATAGTTTCCCAATTGGTTATTCTATGGAAATACTACTTTTTAGCATAAATTCTAATAACTGTGCCAAAACTATAATTTTTTTCTAAATTGTCTTACTTTGGTTCTCTTTCAAAAAAAAATTAAACATCAAAACAGGCAAAGGGCTGGGGATTTAGTTCAGTGGTTCTACCACCTGCCCTGCAAGCGCAATGACCCGAGTTCGATCCCTGGTACCAAAAAACTAAATAAGTAAAAGAGGATTAAAAAAAAAGGCAACAATCTCAAGAAAAAACCTCAGAGGCCGGGTGTGGTGGCACATACCTGTGATCCCAGCATTCAGGAAGCTGAGGCCCAGGCTACATAGTGAGTTCAACGCTAGCCTGAACTACATGGGAAGACCCCGTCAAAAGAAAAGAGAGGGGCTTGGGATTTAGCTCAGTGGTTTCGCTGCCTGCTGTGCAAGCGCAAGGATCCAAGTTCGATCCCCGGTACCAAAAAAAAAAAAAGGAAGGAGGGAGGGAGGGAGAGAGAGAGAGAGAGGCCTTAGGGAATAATTAATAATTGCCACACCAGCTTTAACTATTTTACTGGCAAGAATATAGAGAAAGAAATTTGCATGTATAATCTGTGTTTACTTGTAACTCTCCAGTCATATACTGCTTATATCTGTGGATTCAAGTTACTGAAGTAAATACCAATAAAAATTTTTAAAACCTAGGCCAAAAAAAGAAAAGAATATTGGGAAAGAACAGCAGAGTTTATGGAATCCTGATCTAAGGGGTGATGCTCCTCCTGTGCAGCCTATTCCAATCAGAGAAAGAGAGGTGGGGAGGGTAGAGAAGCTGGTGTCCAGCTCGCTCAGACCCTTCCTGCTCCCCGGCATGCATGGAAATACAGGCAGGACCTCCAGTTCCAAGGAACCAGCACTTGGGCAATGCAGTGGCTTCAGCAGCTGCAGTCATGGGTCTTAACTTTCCTAGGACTTCCTGGGAACCAGAAAACAAAGGCTGGACCTGACAGAGCAAAATCAAAATCAGAAAGTCTCTTCTGTTCTCTACAACCCTCACCCCACTGTTTCCCCTGCCCATCCAGACCCAGGTCTCACCCCTATTGGTACACCTCATACACAGCACCTGAGACATGACAGGTGCTCAAGAAATACTAGTGTGGCTAATCAAGTCACTTAACAAGCTAACTGTTGAAAGGTCTATCTGTTGGGACAGATGGGGCAACCATGATAGCCATGTTTGACTCAGGAAACCATTTTAATCATAAGAATATGTAGATATGCATCAGATTTCCCTAATTCTGCTTTTTTTTTCTCTTTTTTTTTTGAGACAAGGTCTAGCTATGTAGTTCAGACTGGCATTGAACTCACTATGTAGCCCATGCTGGCCTCAAACTCGTTGCGATCCTCCTGTCTCAGCATCCCAAGTGCTGAGATTACAGGGGTATACCACCATGCTGCTTTTTTTATACCTGCATCTTTCAGGGTTTGACCAGAGAAGCAAGATTACCAGGAGAAATATGTAAATAGAGGTCTTATTAAAGAGAGGGATTTGAACTTACACAATTGTGAGCTCTGGTTAAACAGTTTATGTAAGTCTGTAGTCTCTGCATCTGGTGTGGGGACAGAGTCAGCAGGGCTGGCCATGGAGGAGGAAAGATGGATGTGAGGTGGGAGAGGGCAGGACAAGCTGGAACATGTGAGGCTGAGGCAGGTCTTCCTCTTACACCTCCCATCCCTTGAAGCAAGTCACCTGCAGGTAAAGCTCGTGCCCTTTGTCGCCAGGGCAAACACATACCTGGCCCAGGAGTTGAAGAAGCCAAAGGAAGAGATTGGCAGAAAGAAAGGGGCTCTGGGCCCTTCTGCTGCTCACTCCTACCAGGTGAGCCAGTGAGGACCCTGTGCTCCCATAGCAACCAGCACCAATCTGGCCTCCCAAGTGTATAAGACACCAGCCACCGATTCACTTGTGCCTTGCAATTGTCACACAGAATGTCTCAGGAGGCCCACTCTAGACTACACGACACAGAGAAGGGAATTCTGAAGAATGCAGTTTTGACTTACATGAGTTGACCCCATACAGATCACAACCCCACGGCAGCTCAACTCAAACTGTATGGCCAAAAGGCAGGCCCTCCCAAGCTGGGCGTGGTGGTGCAGGCCTGTGATCCCAGCACTCGAGAGGCTGAGGCAGGGAGATTATCACAAGTTGGAGGCCTGGCTGGGCTACATAGTGAGTTCAGGGCCAGCCTGAACTACAGAGGGGGACCCTGCCTCAAAACAGCAACAAAAAAAAAAAGTCAGGCCTCCAGACTGTAAGCGGCTTTGCTCTGCCCAGGGGTGGGCTAAGCGTAAGAAGCAGGTGGACAAGGGCTGGGGATTTAGCTCAGTGGTGCCATCTCCTGCCTCGAAAGTGCAAAGTCCTGAGTTCTATCCCCAGTACCCAAAAAAAACAAGAAGCAGGTGGACAAGCTAGGGATCAACCCTAACTCACTGAGTCTTAGAAGAGATGCTGAGGAGAAGAGTAGAATTAAAAGGCAGGCTTATAAATGCTGGTGTGCATACAACTCAATTCAGAGAATATTAGTACCAGTTAGATAAGAGATGACTAAGGAGAGAGTCCTGATGAGCTAGACCCTCACAGCAAGAGAAGGAGTATGACCTACAGTCAAATTCAGAGTCAGAATTAAAACTGCCCAAAAATCCCCTGGTGTAAGAAGCTGGACAACTCAGTGGTAGAGCGCTTGCCTAGCACACACCAGGCTAGGAAGAAACCCAAGAATCTGCATTCCAACAAACTAGAAACACTCATGCCAAGATGGGCCTTGGTGTACATTTCAAGAACGCCTTCTCTAGAGTCTCACACAGTAGAGAGACTCCCAAGTCTATCCTATTAGCAAAAGCAGGTGACCATAGATTATTTTATTTGAGAGACATCAGAGACTAAATATAGGCAAAAGTGGGAAATAAAATATGCTATTTATTTTTAGCATGATGTTCTAGAGGTTGTTTTAGAATTCTATTTATTGGGCTGGGGATTTAGCTCTGGTTCCGCCTCCTGCCTTGCAAGCGTGAGGTCCCAAGTTCGATCCCTGGTACCCAAAAGAAAAAAAAAGAATTAGAATTCTATTTATTAAGCGTTTGTAAATGTTACTTGCTTTGTTAATAAAGAACTTGAGGGTTGCCAAATTGTATCCCCCACTCAGCCTTCCCTATCAGGTGCTGCGCTAGTGCCACCTAGAGGCCACTGTGAACACATGCCAGAGTACTTGGGGATTCCAGAAGGTGGCAGGGTAGTGACAGCAACAATTAAGAAACTGAACTTTGGTTGTTTGGGTGTTTTTGTTTGCTATTTTGGGGGCGGCGGTCTTTTGTTGTGCTGGAGATGGAACCTGGGACCCCACACGTGCCGGACAAACACTCTACCATGAGCTACATCCCCAGGCAAAAACTGAACTTCTTTGGAAGCAGCGAGTGGTTTGGGATTTTTGAAGTTATAACTAAACATGAGACATTCTGTGAGCTCTTCCCTGACTTCTTGAGAAAATAGAAAGAAGATGGAGTTTGAAATTCAGTAGATATGGTTTAAATCCCTGTCATTACCTAAAAGCCAGGTGTCTGAGATACACTCTCTGCCTGACCTCACACCCTATGGCTCACCAGCTGCACAAAGGTGTAAAGTAATGCGATGGACCTCAGCTGCACTGTGTGTCTCTCAGCTTCTGACCCGAGGCATCTCTAAGGCAGGGGACGCTTGAGGTGACTGCCAGCCATTGGAACCTGCTAGCCATTCAGGCTCAAGTACACACCCCTGTAGTAATATAGCTGCAGGGACCCAGACCGTATAACAAAATTTGTCACCTTGTATCTTAGACAATTCTGAGGAACTTTCTAACCAGCTTCTCAGAAGCCTCCAGAACAAATCAGCAAGAGATCCTAGGGCCCACAGTGATGGCCAATGCAAAAATTCTGCCAGGCATTAGTTTTCCTCTTGCACTTGTATTCCCTGAGGCCATTTGCCAAAGTAAACTACTGGAGGCTCAGGCAGGAGGATCACCATGAGTTCAAGTCCACCTTGTGCTACATAGTGAGTTCAAGGCCAGTATAAACTTCATAGCAAGACCCTGTCTCAAAAAAAGCAAAACAAAGTAAACTACTTGAACACCAGCTCTCATCTAACATTCTGCTTTTCTGGAATCTCGGGATGAGACAAAGTATGATGTTAGACATTTGTTTATCCTCTGTGAGCCTTAGCTTTCTCCACTGCAATATATTTCTCACAGAGATATCGTAAAACTGAAGTGAAATCCTGTACACAAAGCACTTTTCACACTGCCTCATCCATAACAGAGCTGTCTACCCAGCAGGACTAATTTTTTTTTTTCTTTTAAGCTGGGCCATTAGCACCAGCATCACATCCACCATCATCTCTACCACTGCCACACCATCATCTCCATCCTTATGCCATTATCGCCATCGCCATCACCACCACAAAGACCACCATCAACACCATCTTTTCCACTACATTCACCGTAATCACTGCCATCACTACCACCTAACCATCACCACCGCCACAGTACCACTGTCACCACCACTGTCCCCTCCATCTCACCTCCGAGCCACCAGTACTTCATTCCAGTAGACCATTGGCAGGGCTTCCCTGGCCCAGGTCTACTCCATTCTTTATAGGTAGCAAAGATACCAGACATGTTTCAATCTGTTGTATCTGCCTCAACAACATCTAAACATGAGCTCACTCAGATTTTCCCAGCTACCCCTAACATCAATCAGAATACTTTGGCTAATTAAAATCTTGCATCAGGGTTGTCATTTTTCTACAACATATATCTGCAAAGCCAGTTCCCCTGCACCCTTCAGGGGACCCAGAAACATTATCTCCATCCCCAGCAGTGACTGACTTTTCAGTGTGCAGGAAGAGGTTTGTGTCTCTGTTCCAGCCTAACAAAAGTGACTCTGAGACACCTCTCTCCCTCTTCTCTTCAAAACCTGGCTATGCACTGTGACCCAGCTCTGCGGACATGCTGGCCTCAGATCTCTTTCCAAGCATAGGGACTCTTGGAGGCCCTGAAGGATGGTATGGCTGCTCCCATTTCACAGGTGAGGAGACTGAGGCACTAAAGTGGAGGTTTTGTGACTGCTTTCCTGGCAGAGCTAGCTCGGCAGCTGAATCCTCTGCCCCTGCTTGGGACCTTCCCTGCTACTCCTGCTGGTTCCACAGCCCTTCCTGGCTAACTGTCAGAGTAGGCAGCTGGGCCTGGGGATGGACAGAGGGCTATGAGGAAAGCACCTGGAATGGGGGGCAGCAGGTGCAGGATAATGAGGCCACTGGGGGAGGTTCAAGAAGCAGGTGCCGCCCACAGAGGGGGTGAGGTTGTCATTGTATGCCCAGCTCTGGTGGGCCCAGAGCAGGAGGGGATCTCTGTGGGTCCCTGGGCCACCCTGGCTCATGCTCAGAGGTCATCAGAATGCCTGGGCTCAGGCATACAGCCAGGCCCCTCCCCTGGGTCCCAGCAATCCTGCCAGGTTGCCATGACAACCACCACTTTCATCCCCGTCCCTTTGTCTGGTCATGGTCCAGCTTTTGTGACCAGCCATAATTAGGGTGGGGGGATGGGGGCCTTGCCTCAGCTGGGGTGAAGTTGTGAACTGGAAGCAAAGGGGAGCTAGGGGAAGGCTAAAGAAACTAGAGATGCAAAAAGCCTGGGCTTTGCTGGCCACTGACCCCCTGGAGCCTCCTCTTAGCTGCTTGGCCACATTCTCAGAGCTGGGATTGTGGGCCTGGGAGTGAGCTGGGCCCTAGGCCCTCCTATTCCATCTCAGGGCCTCATTTTCCTATCTGTACATTGAGCTGTGGACCACCCTTCACCTCTGGTGCACAGGGGCACTGGGAGGAAAGAGTGTGGGCCAAACAAAAATGTGTTCACTCCCTTATATAACTGGAGAAACTGAGGCCAAAGAACAAAACTGGGCCCTAACCAGGATCACACCTACAGTGAGAAAGTGACAGGAGTATCAGGTCCCCAAACAGAACCTACAGCTGTCCCTGCCCCTGACACCCCTCCTAGGGAGCAACATGGCCAGTAGGACTTGGTGGGGTGCAAGGAGGCCTATGGTGGCCCAGGCTCCACCATCTGTGTGACTTAGAGCAAGTACGTTCTCCTCTCAGAGCCCCAGGGTGTTAAAAACAAAGGCAGAGCCGGGGATCTCCTCTCAGAGCCCCAGGGTGTTAAAAACAAAGGCAGAGCCGGGGATTTAGCTCAGTGGTTTCGCCGCCTGCTGCGCAAGCAAAAGGACCTGAGTTCGATCTCCACTACCAAAAAAAAAAACAAAGACAGAGGGAGCAGGGTGAGGTAGCAGTCAACCCTCCCTCCCTGAGCTACTGAGGAAAAGAGGGGCATCCCCTGCGCACACCTTCTGTTCCTCCCAGCATTACCTTGTCCCCTGATAATTGGACACCCCCTGAACTCTGCTCTGGGTCTTGGCCCCTGTGACTTCCTCCGCCTGTGGTTCTCTCTTCAGACAGGACCCAGGAGGTCCCTGGTCACTAGGAGCTGGAGAGAACAATCAGCCCTGCCCTGAGTCTGAAGGGTCCTGAGACAGAGAAACCCTGCACAGAAGATAAGTGTGCAGTTGGCTAGCTTTGCTGGTGCAGATGAGGGCTCCTGGGATGGAATAGCACTTAGGAGGGCAGCAGAAGGGCCATGAGATGTGGCAGGAGCACCATCTGTTCTTTCCTGGGCTGCTACTTCTGCTCTTTGAGGAGAGCCAGTAGGTCCTACCCCAGGGGCACTAGCCTGTGGTCTTATGGGAGGAGTTGGGACAGCCCAGACAATGATCTGCTTATGTAAGATATGCAAGCCCCTCAGGCTCAGGAAGGACCCTCTTCTCCAGGGCCACCTGACAGGCACAGCAGGGTCTGCTGACATGCCCCAGAGATCCCTCTGGGATGGCACCTCAATCACAGTGGTCTGTGTACAGCCTTCTCAGCCAGCACTGGGGCCCTTATATTGTGGCAAAGTGGAACAGCTTGATGCCAAATGTTACAGCTCTGAGGCACAGCCAAGTGTTACAGCTCAGCATTGCAGCTACCGAAATTTGAAGACTCAAGAATCTGATGGTCACTCAAAGAGGTGGAGGAAAACCTTTCTCACACCAGTGGACTCAGTGGAGTTCGTACTTGGAGGTCTGAGGGCTTGATTAGAAATGGAACCCCCCCTTATATAGGAGTCCACTGGGTAGGCAAGCATGCTCACAGAAGCAAGGGGGTGGAGTTACAGAACTTTTCTGAAAGGGGCAGAGCTAACAGAACATTCCTGAGAGGTCACTAAATTCAAACAGTTAGAAAACATTTTGATACAATGGGCAGGTGCAGCTGCCCAGCAGCACTGTTACATTTCTGGAACAAAACATTATGTGGGGAAAAAAAAGAATCCTACAGGGAGGCAAGGCAAGGGGCCGTCTTATTGTATAGTATTGCTCTATCAATATGAGAAACTTAAGGAACAGATGGGGGGAGGGGGGCAGAAGCTGCTCCTGCAGCTTGAGGGAAAGCAGGGCAAAGAGTCTCTTCAAGATCAGTAAGGCAGACTCTGCATCTCAACACAGCTCTGCCATTCCAAGAATGTCACTTCCTCTTCTCCATGAATCTCTCTCATGATTAGCTCTGCATCTATGCTGCACGGGAAGAGGGTAGTGGTACTACCTGAAGCCAGCAGATGGTGCTGGGTCCTGGGCTAAAGCTCTATTACTAAATATCGATGTCCACTTCTGTAGTTTGTTATTGGTATTATGAGTTAGGGACCCACTATGGAGAAATTAGTATGTGCCATAAGGTCTATACATATCATTTAATTCTCACACTAGCCATAGAAGGCAGAGGCTATGATTGTTTCCCCTTTTACAGATGGGGATGCTAAAACTCAGAAAAGTTAAACCTCTTAAAAGGGGATCCACAGGCCTACCAAAGGGGGTGATAAGGAGGCAGAGCTGAGGCCACTATTAGGTTGAAGACAATACAAGACAGATTTGGACTCAAGATAAAATACTTTTCATAGTGGTCCAAGCCTAGGGGCTGGGCTGCCCATGCTACCTGTAATGAGAGGCATGCCAGAGTCTAGATGGATACTTGTCATTCTCACACCAGGATAGAAATGAAGCCAAGCATTGAGACCAGACCTCATGCCCAACCCCCTCTCTAACTTCATCTGATCCTTGTCTTTCACAATATCAAGTGAAGTGTGTTTTCTTTCATTACCATGAATTTGGTGATCAGCAAGAGGGTCTCCCAGCAGCTGCCCCTTCTACCCTGTCCATTATGCACCTGAGCAAATAAACTAATCAGTCACACAAATAGCCTGAGGAAGTTAGATCTGTGTTCTTGAGAGTTGCAGAACTGAAAAGCATCTTGTAACCAGTTGATTAGGACCAGATGATCTGGCCACCAACCTCCACCTATGAGCAGACACCCATCCATCTATGATCATGTACCTCCTATATAAACCAACCCTAAATCAGCCTCCAAGAAAGATGGACTTTGGACAAGAGTCCTGTGTTTTGAATTAGGTAGCTTTTCAAATAAAGTTGTCTTCCTCGACACATTGTCTCTCAAATTAACCGTCTTGTTGTGGAGATAGTGACCAAACTTGAGTCTGGTAATGATTTTGGCAAGCCAGCCAGAAGTGCTGCTCATAGTGAGCCAACCCCACAATGGGGAGTGCTGGGGACTGTCTAGCAGCTGTGGGAACCCTTTTGTTCCTTTTGTTCTTTCTTTTCTTCTTTGGTCACAGTCAGGCTGCTCAAGCACCCTCCACTGATGCAAAGAACTAATAAAGTGGACCCTCAAGTTATGACCAGCCTGACATACAAACAACTTGGGTTAATAGGTTAATGGAAGATTCATCTGCCTCTTGTTATCTATAGTGTGTACCCAGGTAAATATCCAGATCTCAGCTGTATTGAGTTACAACCAACTTGAGTTACAACCAGCCCTCATGAAGCGATCAAGTTCATAAGTCAAGGGTCTTGTATTTGGGAGAACAGACTCCTGTGCTAGTTAAGCTGCTTCAACGTGCACATTGGGAAACTTCCTTTCTCCACTGTTTGAGCATTCTGTTTGTGAAACTTGGTACCCTTAAGCAAATGAAAAGTTTGCTGTACTTTGTTCTCAGTTTTATATGTGTCTGTGATACTTGGGATAAGTGTTTGTGTGCATCAAACAGAGATGCGAAGCTCAACATCTGTTCCAACAAACAGCTCATGTAGGTGCATTCTGGGAAAATGGTCCAATTTTAGTTACCCCTATGTCTAAGAGATAAGTTTCTATTGATTAAATGGGTCTAGGAGAGATCATTGGCAGAACTTAATTCAAACTCACCAAAGTAAACTGCCTCCAAATCTCCCAGAAATAACTTTAGCAGAAGTAACTGCAGAGGCTCCATTTTTTTAAGATGGATTTCTCCTCCACATTTTTTTTCACTACTGAGCATAGAACCCAGGGCCTCACACAAGCTAGTCAATGGCTCTGCCCCTGAGCTACATCTACAGCTCTATTTTTATTTTTATTTTTGTTTTTATTTTGAGGTAGAATCTCACTAGGTTGCCCAGGCTGCCCTTGACTCTGTGATCCTCCTGCCTCAGCCTCCTGAGTAGCTAGGATTACAGGCATGTGCCACAATGCCTGACTCTCCAGCATAATTTTTTATTATTATTGAGTTCATGATGCCATCACAAAGCCTTTTCCTAGTGAATTCACTTTGGTTCTATATGTCTAGTTTAATGTTTTTGTTTGGTCAGCATGCCTAATGTAAAAACATGAAAGGATTTCTCAGCTCTTCACCTTTTTGTCTACACTAATATGAGACTGAAAATGGGGGGGGGGGTAGCAAAACAGTCCTTTTAAAAATGAAGCTGTTATCAGGGTATGTTTGCACGTGCCTCTAATCCCAGCACTTAGAAGGCTGAGGCAGGATGATTGCTGTGAGTTTGAGGCTGGGATACATAGTGAGTTTCAGGCTAACCCAAACTACATAGAGAAAAAAAAAAATCAAGCTACTAAAGCCAAGCATGGTGGTGCATGACTGCAATACCAGCACTCAGGGAGCTGAGGCATGAAAATCCCAGGCTGGTGTCCCACCTGGACTACATAGCAAGTTCAAGTCCAGCCTGGATTACATAGCAAGATCCTGTCTCAAAAAATAAATCAAGTTGCTATGTGAATTGCTTTACCTAAAAAAATTTTCCCCACCACCTTAAATATAATTTGAATTCAACTGTTTTTATGAACTGGTCACATAAATTAAGATTGTTAAATTAAGCCAGGTGCCTTTTAGTTCACAAATGAGCTATTTTAAATTTGTTGGTAAAGTGAAAATAAACATGTATTCAGAATTGTTAGCTTTTTTTTTTTTGGTACCAGGGATCGAACCTGGGACCTTGCATTTTCGAGGCAGGGGCCGGAAGCATGGAACTAAATCCCGGACCCTGTTAGTATATATTTTTGCCTGCGTTTTTGACCATTTGGGATTATATTTACCTCTGTTCAATGTTTAAGACCCAAGAACAAATATGTAAATGAAATAAAATGCAATGTCCTTTCCTTTCTATGTTTCAAGCACAGAAACTTTTAGGGGGTGTTTTTGACAAAGAAATAACTCAAAATGATAACAATGATTATCTGCTCTCTGTTTTCATTAGTAATCTAGAAATAATTGTTTAAAATAAATAATTAGGGGCTGGGGATTTAGCTCAGTGGTTCTGCCACCTGCCTCACAAGCCCAAGGACCCCAATTCGATCCCCAGTACCAAAAAATTAATTAATTAATTAATTAATATTAGTGGGATAAAGTTTCATAAGTGCACAACAGAGATAATATATGAGTCATTTCTGAGGAAGCTAAAATATCAATTGCTAAATATAAATTATTTGAAAAATAACATATGTGGGTCTATTAAATATGTTTAAATATTAAACATGTTTCATAAATTGTTAGTATATAGAAAAGCAGTTCACATGTGTAATACTATATGCAAATTTTACAGAAAAAAATAAGCCATGTTTTAGGGAGAAAACTGTGAAGAAGCATAAAGTATTTTATAAAGGAAAAAGTAACTAAAATTCAACAATTTTGTAGAGATTGCTTCAAAATGTGTTTAAGGAAGGAAATAAGGCAGATATGAATCACTAAGTAGGAGAAAGAGAAATATGAAGAAATTTATAAGTGTGTGGCTATGTTCTGGGGGAGGAAGTTTAAAAAGAAAAGAGCACTGAAACAGTAGGTTGCATTTCACCCTCCTATACGAGAAAGGGAACCCAGTTTGGTGAGGAAGCCTCCTCCAGAGCAGGGCAACCGTGAGGACTGAATGGATCGAGGGGCTCCTTTGGACTTTGAAGTACCTAATACACATTTCTCCATGGAGTCCTGGGGCAGAAGGGAACAAACTAATTGACTTTTTAAATTGATACTTGTATCACCTATAAGTTGACTGAAGTCACCAGAATCTCTGGAAATTTCCAGGACCATTCATTTCTGCAGCCATTTGAGTGTCAGGTACAGGATCTGTTATGGTTATGTCCCCCAAAATGCTCTCCTTTGGAGGTGGGCCTGGTGGGAAGGGTCAGGTCACTGGGGGCATGACTTGGGAAGGGTATATTCTCATCTCCACCTCCTCTCTTCTCACTCTCCTTCCTAATTATCTGTTTTGAGCACCTTTTCCTCTTCCATCTCCCTCTGCCTTCCTTTCTGCAGGGCAGAAACAACCATGGACTAAACCTATCAGCCAAAATAAACCTCTCTTCCTTTAAGTTGCGGGTGTGTGGTATTATGTCTCAGCAACAGGAAAGTGACCAAAACAGATTTTGGTACTGAGAGGGGTTGTTGCTGTGACTTTACCTGACCATGTAGTTCAGAAGCCTTTGGAAGTGGTTGGAAGGAGGAGTTTGGAAAGGGTCGGCAATACTGGCTAGAGAAGCTCTAGAATTTTGTAAGCCAAAGTGGATGGTAAATTCTGGTTAGAGCTCAAAAGATCAAAAATGCTAATAGAAGCTAGATGTGGTGGTGCACACTGGTAGTCCTAGCACTTGGGAGGATGAGGCAGGATTGCCCTGAGTTCAAGGCCAGACTGGCATACATAGTGAGTTCAAGAACAGCCCTAACTACGTAGCAAGACCCTGTCTCAAAAAAAAAAACCAAAATACTAATAGAAATGCAGACTGTAAAAGCCAGGTTCAGGAGATTTCAGTTGGGAACAAGGACTCCATTGGCAATTAGACTAGATGTCATGCTCTGGCATAAAGTTTGTCTACATTTTACCTATATCTTGAAACATTGCAGGAGACCAGATGAAGGACAGCAGACCATGAATCTGGCAGAGGAAATTTCAAGGCAGCTGAATATGGCATGAGTACGTCTGACTGCTTTTAGCCAGACCTATAGTGACAATCAGGAGCAAATAGCAGAGTTAAGTAATTCTAGAAGTTTGCAGTTTTGTGCTCACTTTGCCAGCACATATACTAAAAGTTTGCAGTTTTGCTAGAAAGAAAGCACCTATAAAGTTGGGGCAAGGGAGGGCATGGTTGCTAAAAAGATTAGCATTAAAAATAAGCCAAGTACTTTACATCAGGACAATAGAAAAGATGGCTTAGAAGTATCTCAGGAATCAGCAAGATCCCACCCTTCTCAGGCTGAAGGGTACAATACTGTAAAAGTTCCATTTGAGAAGTAAGCCCCCTAGGCCACCTGCTCAAGAAGGGCTGCTTATGAGACTGGCTCCCTGGACTTCATTTCACAGTATTCAGCCATCCAGGCACCCTGATGCCACTGCAGCAATGATCCAAGGGGCCCTGGTTGCTGCTCAAGCTGGTGGCAGACCTTCATGTCATCCACGTGGTGCTGGTTTTACAGATATGCAGAATGTAAGAGTAGTGGAGTCATGGAGGACTTCCACACAAACATCTGAAGAAGGCCTTGGAGGCTAGGCAATATGCCCCTGAGAGGTCAGTGCTTAAAACCATGAGAGTAAAGCCAAAAGTATAGTGGAAGACTCTAGGAAGTTGGAGATGCCAGAAATTTGGAATGTCTTCTGAGCAAAGGTACAGGAAGTGAATGGAGCCATCCCAAGAGAGAATCCATGAGGGCTGCAACCAAGAATGCTATAGGGATGGGACTACCCAAGACTTTCGGAACTCACATTTGTCCACAACCTGCTCTAGGTATTGTACATGGAGCTTTAGGATTTATTGTATGCCCTGCTAGGTTTTGGTCTTGCTTTGGGCCCCTTCCTTTACATCCCCCTATTTCTTTTTGAATGGGAATGTTTACAGTGTGCTGCTATATATTGGAAGCATTTAACTTTTTTTTTTTTCTTTCTTTTTTTTTTTTTAGTTCTTTAATTGGTACATTTTAGGTATACAATTCGTTTACATTTACCATTGGGTGTTTGTACCTGTACATGATGTATCTTGGTTCTTATTTTTTTTCCCCATTACCTGTGCACCCTTCACCCCCTCCGCCCTTCCCTATTTACATAAATTTCATTTCCGTTTTTTTTTCTTTTCTCATAGTTTTTCCTTTCCCTCTTTTCCTTTCCCCTTCCCCTCCCTTCACTTCTTCATCTTTGGACCTTTTTTCCTATTTCAAATTATTAATTATTCATTTTAATCTTTTTAACCCTTGTTTACACTATCAGTTTCTCACACTAGTGAAACTATTCGGTATTTACACATGTGTGTCCTATTTATTTCACTTAAGAGTATGGCCTCAATATACATCCATTTAGCTGTAAATGACTCTAGTTTTTCATTCTTTATGGCTGAGTAGTACTCCAGTTTATTAAAAAACCACATTTTCTTTATCCAGTTTCCAGTTGATGGGCACTTGGGCTGCTTCCAAGCTTTAGCTATTACAAACTGTGCTGCTATGAACATGGGTCCACATATATCACTGTGGTATGATTCTTTTAATTCTTTTGGGAAGATAATCAGCACGGGAATAGCTGGGTCAAATGGGACTTCTAGTCCTAGTTCTTTGAGGTATCTCCATACTGACTTCCACAGTGGTTGCACCAGCCTGCACTCCCACCAGCAATGGAGAAGGGTTCCTTTCTCCCCACACCCCCACCAGCATGTTATTGGCTGATTTCTTGATAGCAGCCATTCTTTCTGGGGTGAGGTGGAACCTCAGTGTTGTTTTCATCTGCATCTCTCGAATGACCAGTGATGTTGAACATTTTTTCATATATTTGTTTGCTGCTTTTACTTCTTTGTCTGAGAAATGTCTGTTAATTTCAGATGCCCATTTTTGAATTGGGTCTTTGAATTTGGGGGGGTCTGATTTTTTTCAGTTCTTTATATATTCTAGATAGTAGTCCTTTGTCTGAGGTACAGCTGCTAAAAAATTTTTCCCATATTGTAGGCTGTCTGTTAGCTCTGTTGGTGGTTTCTTTTGCAGTGCAGATGGTTTTTAATAAGGTGAGATCCCAGTTGTTGATTCTTTCTGCTAGTTCACGTGCTGCTGAGGTTTTGTTCATGAAGTCTTTTCCTATGCCAATGTCTTCAAGAGTTCTACCTAACTTATCTTCCAGCAATTTTAGTGTTTCTGTCTTAATATTTATATCTTTAATCCACTTTGATCTTAGTTTAGTGCATGGTGATAGGTATGGGTCTAGTTTCAATCTTTGACAGGTTGAAATCTAGTTTTTCCAACACCATTTATTAAATAGGCTATCTTTCCTCCAATGATGGTGGTTGGTTCCTTTGTCAAAGATGAGGTGGCTGAGCATGTCTGGAGTTGTTTCTGCATCTTCTAATCTATTCCACTGATCCTCAGGTCTGTACCTTTGCCGGTACCATGCTGATTTTATCACAGCAGCGTTTAACTTTCTTTTTGGATTTTATAGAGTGTGCCTTGAGTCTCAGGTAAGACCTTGGGCTTGGACTTTTCAGCAATGCTGGAAATGTTAAGTCTTTGGTGACTCTTACAGATGGACTGAATTCATTTTGCATAATGAGATAGACCTGAGCCTTTTGGGGTCTAGGGAAAGAATGTTATGCTATAGATCTAAAATGTCTCCCAAATTCCTCATATTTGAAAGTGTGCCTGGCCTCTCTCTCTCTCTCCTTTTCTCTCTCTCTCTCCTCTCTCTCTCTCTCTCTCTCTCTCTCTCTCTCTCTCTCTCTCTCTCTCTCTCTCTCTCTCTCTCTCTCTCCTTCTCAGTCCCCACCCCAGCTGTCATAGGTTGAGCACTCTTCCCGCACCATGTCTCTCTATCATCCTTGGAGCCAGCTGACCATGGACTGAAACTGTGAACCTGAATATACTTCTCCTCCTCTAAGTTGTGGGTGTCCAGTGACAGGAAAGTGATTATGATAGGACCCAACTCTGAAATTTAGCTTCTTGTACATGCTGGGACTTTAAACTCCTGGACCTTCTCTGCAAACTAAATGCAAAAGTGACTTTTGCCCTGGGACATCTCAATATACTGGTTCCTCTAGAACAATTCCTAACTTTAAAGGTGGCCCTTTTGGAGATGCCAGAGACAAAACCAGGACCGCTACCATCTGACTTCTATAAGATGGTAAGGCTCAATATATGGACAAATGGAACCCAGGAAGAACAAAAACAAACTTGCCCATTTTATTTGGCTAGAGACTTTAGTTCCTAATTGTGGGCTAATAATTTTCCCATTATATGAGAATTTAAAGGGTTTGGACTCTGACCCTTTAAATGGACCCATGCTTGTCAGCAAGATAAGAAATGAAGAATTTTGGTTGGAGTGTTGATCCAGATAATAAGAGACATTCTCAACCAATTGCTTAATAATCCAACAGTTAAAACAAACTACAAAATAATGACTCCTATGTCTGAGAACTGTAGCCACCACTTATGACATTTTACTTGATGCTGAAAAATTCAGCCTGAGGTAACTAGCGATGGTGGTTGTCTCTCACCAGATAATGATTCTTTTACAGCAAAAAACTAGCTGTTGGCTAACAACTTGAAGAATGGGCAAATATCAGGCTATTTTGCTAGACAATCCAAATGTTAAACTTCAGGTGACTACTGCTTTAAATCACGCCACTCTGTTTCCAAGCCAAAAAAAGAAACATATTGGAGCATAATTGAATAGAAATTATAGACAGTCTATTTCAGCAGACACAACAGGGTAAATCAACCACCAGAACAACTGGATGGGGAACATTTCACCAATACAACCAGCTTGATGGAACAAGGGTGCTGATATGCAGGGTTTATCATGGTGATAGAGGGGATGTTCCTGTCACCCAGGATTTTGGCCCAGAAGGCAAAACTCATAGCACTGACAAGGCCACTACAACTGCCAGAAAGAAGGTTAATATCTACATGGATTTGAAGTATAGCTTTCTGATCATTCATGCTCCTGGGGCCATCTGGTGACAACATGATTTATTTACCACTGGTAATAAAGACATTAAACAATCAGTAGAAGCCAGATTGTAACCCTTAATCCTGATGTGTCAACTTTATTGGATTAAGAAATGCTTAGAAAACTAGGAAAGGATGTTCCTGGAAGTGTCTGGTGGGACATTGAGGTGTGACCTTGGGTACTCAATATACTGGTTCCTCTAGATATATGGCCCCTTGCCCATTCCTCTCTGGCACTGTTCTGTTCTGCTTCCCAGCTTCCATGAACTCCATCTTGAGGGTTCTGTCTTGGAGCCTGCCAATCATGTACTCAATCTCTTGAAACCATGAGCTAAATTAACTTTTCCTCCTTTAAGCTGTGAGTGTTTGTTGTTATTACTCAGTGGTAGGAATCTAACTAATACACTAGGCATGATGGTGCATGCCCGTAATTCCAACATGGGAGGCTGAGGCAGGAGGATCAAAAGTTTGAGCCCAGGCCAAGGATTTAGCTCAGTGGGGCCACCACCTGCCTCACAAACACAAGGTCCTGAGTTCAATCTCTGGTACCAAAAAAAAAAGTTTGAGCCCAGCCTGGAAAATGTAGTGCTTTAGAAAGACCCTGTCTCAAATTTTTTAAAAAATATTTAAAGGGCTGAATATGGCTTAATACAATGATCTTGGGGGCCATGGATTTCAGTGGCAACACACCTGCCTCGAAAGCACAAGGTCCTGAGTTCAATCCCTGGTACCAGGGGAAAAAAAACAGAACTGTTTTGGGTTCAATCCCCAGTATGACCCCCTCAAAAAATAGAAATTTTGACCTTGTTAGAGGTGGTCTTTTTCCCTTTACATTAACTATAATGCACTGTTCAGGACACCAAAAGGGTGATATGTGATCAAAGAGCATCAGTTGGCCAACACAGCGGCAAAGCAAGCAGCTAAGAGAATTGAGATAAAGAGACTTCTAATCATCCTTCACATAAACTTATCTGGTTTTACGACCCATTACACTTAGAGAGATGAAGAGAGGCCTCATGAATGAGGTTCACCAATATGCATAAAGATAATACATGGGAATTAAAAGTGCAGTGCACAGTGGTATTACCTGAAGCATTAATGTACACTGTTGTGAAATACTTCCCTGAAAGCACCCACCAAGGAAGGGATATTTTTGACCAAAAGTTTGCAGCCATACTTGAAAAAGCCTTGGCAAAAAACTTTCCAAAGGATCATTATAGCTACATAATATATGCAAAGAATAATCAAAAACTAGAAAAGCCTACAAAAAGGATGGGAGTATAAGATAAGAAAACTTGTCCTCTTAAGATTGTCAATTAGGCTTTACCCAAATGCCTAACATTTCTGGAAGTTACAAATATTTCTTAATACTTGTAGGCACCTTCTCAAAGGGCATAGAAGCTCACCCCACTCAAATGGGAAAGACAACAGAGGTGGTCAAAGTCTTATGAAAACAGAGAATTGAAAACTGGTGGACTAGCAATCAGCAACAAAATTCTGCCTGTCCAAGACCTGGGATCCAGACACCTGGAAAATAACAATTGGCAAAAAGGAAAAAGGAAATAGATCTCGCAGAGATCAGGAGGAACTGACAGGAAAATTAGAAACTACAGAGAAGTTGGAGGAACAGACATTGTAGAGAAAAGAAAGAAGCAGTATGCAAACTTATCCCAGCACTAGGAAGAGGAACCTGTCTTTGCAGACACAAGGTGAACCCCAGGATTGAGAGCTCCAGAAAGAAACAACAGATCAGGCCAGCAGTGCTAGCTCCAAGAAAAACCATGGCTATTATGATGGTTAACTGATTGTGTCAATTTGAGTAAAAAATGCCCAACTAAATTGGATCAGCATAGTTCTGGGTACAGCTGATGGGATTTATTGAAGACAGAAGACCCACCCTGGGTGTGAATGGCACCAACCAATAGGTTTGTACCCTGAATGGAATAAAAGGGAAATGAAGGGGCCGGGGATTTAGCTCAGTGGTTCTGGCGCCTGCCTCTCAAGAGCAAGGTCCCAAGTTCGATCCCCAGTACCAATAAATAAATAAATAAAAACTAAATAAATAAAAGGGAAATAAAGAGGGAAGGCTCACTTCAGTTCTTTCAGAGGAGTTCCAGTCTTCACCTCCACCTTGGACATCATTTTCTGGCGTCCAGCACAAACTCTTCACCCTTCCAGTGGAGACCCTTTAGCCTTCTCATACAGACTCACATAGGGCACTATGGTGAGCTCCAGGCCTTTGATCTTTGACTGGATTCTTCAGATCACCAGCACATAGACAGCCCTTTTGTATTCTTCCACAATTGATTCTGTGAGCAGCCATTGTAAGCCTACCTTGCATATCCTTATATACCTTGTGTATCTTTATATATCCTTATATATTTATATATCTTATATTAAATCTGTTTCCCTAATGAGCACTAACTGATACAGCTATTATAAACTGCAAAAATAGTGTGGGGTTTTACTCTGAATTGACTGTTTCCATATGGAAGGCAACAGTTGAAGAAGGAATACGGTGCAGCACCACCATAGTGCCAGAGAGTGTTTCATGGGCACCATCTCAGAAAGAGGTTTATTATTATCATTTAAGACTGAAATCAGAAAAACCAAAAAACAACTTCACCTCAGGGTTTCCATGTAACCTTCCCACAGTGACTGGGTGTAAGTCAGCCATGAGAGACAGTCAAAGGGAGGGTGTAGGCTAGACACAAATCTTCTGAGAAATTTACACTCAGGCTAGGAAAGACAGACCCCTGGCCTCCATGGTGAGAAGCCAGGCCTGATTTGTATGTCTGTCAGAAGCAGCTGGACCTGAAAGTGCTGGCATTAAGCACAGGAGTGTGCATGACTCCTTGATCTGCTGCCTATAGCCAGCACAGATCAGAGGTCTGATTGTTTTCCCCATCCACCAACATGAACAAGGACACACCTTGGCAAGTACAGCTCCTACAGCCTAAGTGAACAGTCAGCAAGGCCTCTGGAAAATGGGGCATCTCACAAACCTGCAGGCCATAAAGCTAGGCAGAGGAAACTGACTTGCTGGCTTCCTAAACTGTAAATCCTTGAAAGAAATCACTCACTCAAAAATACTGAGAAATTTTTTCTTTTCTTTTCAACTCATTTTCTTTTCTTCCCTCTTTCTTCTTCACTGGTTTACTTTTAGGAAGTGGGGGATTTTCTTTTTTCTTTTTCTTTTTTTCTTTTACTTTTTCTGTATTTTTTCCTTTATAATTTTTTATTCTTCCTATTTTTTCCATTTTTTTCTTTTTCTTGTTTGTTCTTTTCTATTACCTTTATCTCTTTCTATTAATTTCCTTCCACTACTTAGTAGAATCCTTTATCTAACTTTTGCTTCCTCCTTTTCACCTTCAGTTGCTTAATTTGTCAGTTGTTTTCTTCTTTCTCTCATTCACCTTTCTAACTACTTGTGTAAACATTAAGCTTTATTAATTCTTAGTTAACTCTATGTTATTTCTGTTGAATTCTTTTCTATTAGTAGAGGTATAGTTCTCACATTTAATAGATATTTACATATGTCAATATTTGTTTATCTTAGTGTTTAAACTTAATTATTATATCTCTTTTCTATGGTTAAGGTACATTATTTTTTCTTATGGTATGTCAATATCCAGTTTTTCTTTGACACCATTATAGTTAAAATTTATTTGCTATTGCAAAGGTGTCATAGTTATTTCTATTAATAGATTTTCTCTGTATGCCAATATCTGGATTACCTTTGTGACATTAACAATATTGCAGTCCATTCTCAGAGACCTAGGAGCTGAGCCAATTACACTGCACACTCCCAGGCCAAATTAATGGAGGTGGTCAGATCTTGGGAGAGAGGCAAAGACCTATAGATATCCATGCTCAGAGTGCAGCACTAAAAAGTAGACACTAACTAAAGAGATCAATATACTAGCAACAAAGTGTTTCCACTATAAGTGCTCACAAACCTCAGCTCAACACAGAATCAATAAAACATGAGAAGACAAAACAACAAAATGCCTCTAAAAATTCCCAACCTCCTCAAAGACAATCTGTGAGCCATTGAGGAGGAGGAAATCAAAGTCACACAACTAAATTATTCAAAAAGATAACAGAAGAAGGGCCAGGGATTTAGTTCAGTGATTCTGGCACCTGCCTCAAAAGCGCAAGGTCCTGAGTTCAATCCCTGGTACCAAAAAAAAAAAAACAAAGATAACAGAAGAGATTAAAAAAACATCAATAAAGTGCTCAGCAAGCTCAAAGAAAACATAATTAAACAGATACTGGACATAATAAAATGGTCAGTATGTTTACAAAGACACTAATAAAAAGCCAGCTGAGTTTAAAAAA
Organism: Heterocephalus glaber; assembly: GCF_053883595.1. Taxonomy (NCBI): domain Eukaryota; kingdom Metazoa; phylum Chordata; class Mammalia; order Rodentia; family Bathyergidae; genus Heterocephalus; species Heterocephalus glaber. Next base: position 6,076,843 of record NW_028258324.1, on the reverse strand, counting down.
ATAATATAATGTATGAATGACTAGTTTAGCAAAGAATTGGACTCCATGAAAAGGCTCCAAGCAGAAATTCAGGAGATTAGGAATTATATTGAAAGTTTGGGCAGCAGAAGTGACCAATGTGAGGACAGAGTGTCAGATTTAGAAGACAGTGCTGCTGTCAGGGACCAATTATTCAGAAATACCTAAAAACAATAAGAGAACATGAAAAATGGCCCCAAAAGCTGATATATAATGCAAAAAAACTAATCTAAGATTAATTGGAATTAGTGAAAATCAGAAGACAGCACAAATAACATAAAAAATTGTTTAAAGAAATAATAGGAGAAACCTTTCCAAATATGGGGAAACAGCCATGATCAAAAAAAGAACCTCTCAATGGGATGGAAGTGGTGGCAGCCATGGGAGCAGTAGCAGTTCCTGGCCAGAGCAAGGTGGACTATGGCCCTGGCCCATCCCCAGGCAACATCACAGAACTGGCTGACTTCCTGGAAGGAATGGAAGCGCGACTGAGGAGCTGCTGCCATTTAGTGCCTGGAACATGCAGTGGCTGCAGAGCTGGCACAGGTGGCAGGTAGCTGGTGGCAATTTAGGAGGGAAGGAGGGGGCTGCAGGATGCCACCAAGGCCTCCTCAAGAAGGATGCTGTCCAGAAAGAAAACCAAAAATGAAGTGTCCAAGCCCACTGAGGTCCAGGGGAAATATGTGAAGAAGGAGCACCGCCTCTGCTGCAGAATCTTGTGCCTTCATTTATCTGGCAGGCTCCAACAATTCCAAGATGAGCTGATATCTGTCTTCCAGATTCAAGCTCCACTGCTTTGTCAGCTTCCAGAGATAGAGTAGTTTCAAGAAACCAGAGTTTCCTTAGAACTCCAATTCAAAGAACACCACATGAAATAAATTGAAAAGAAAGCAACAGATTATCTGCACCTTCTTATCTTGCCAGGAGACTAGCAGATGTCCTGAAGGAGTATGGCTCATCTCAGTCACTTTTGACAGAATTTAATTTTGCTGTTGAAAATGGAGACTCTGGTTCTTGATATTATTATTCAGATAAATTTTTTGATGATCAGAGAAGGTGTAACTTGGAGGTCGTGTGCATGACGACTACAGGTATGAATCCAACCATGATCTCTTCCAAATGCCACAGAATCAGGGGAGGCATGCTCCAGGTATTGAGTGAGTTGCTGTTACATCTTTGGGAAATTTAACTAACCATGGGTCTGAAGACTTGCCCCTTTCTCCCAACTGGTCTGTGGACTGGACAATGAGAGGGAGAAAATATTATATAGATCATAACACAAACACAACTCATTGGAGCCATCCTCTTGAATGAGAGGGACTTCCTCCTGGATGGGAATGCATTGAGTCTTCAGAATTTGGGACCTATTACATAGATCACACAAATAAAAAGACTCAGCATAGGCATTCTTGAGCTCCTAGTGTACCTCAGTATGACCAAACCCCTCCTGTCACTTACCAGCCACTTACCTGTCACCTGTTACTCACAGCAAACTGAAAGAAATCTTCTGGTACCTGAAAATCCTTACCATACTGCAGAAATTCCTAACTGGCAGCAAGTTTATGCTTGAGCCCCTGTGAAATATGACCACATTCTGAAATGGGGACTCTTTCAGCTGGCTGACCTGAATATATACCAGGGAATGCTAAAGTTGCTCTTCATAAAAGAACTGGAACAGATTGTTAAAATGTATGAAGCCTACAGACAGGCTCTTCTCACTGAGTTGGAAAATCACAAGCAAAGATAGTACTGGTATGCCCAGCAACATGGCAAGAATTTTTAAGTTAACTTTTCAAAAGAAATTTTAAATTTTGTAAGTGCTATAAAATATTTTCACAGGTTTAAAAAATGCAGACAAATAACTTGGTTAACAAAGGCAACTTACTTTTTGGAAATTATAAAATTCTAATTTTACATGTATTTATTTTGCCATTAGAAGTTTTCTTTTATTACAAAATAAAAATGAGTTTATCCTTTTAAGAGCCAACATGGTATCTATATCCAAATGTTATGTATTAGGAAGCTGCTTTGAATATTTTTGATGGAGAAAAATGTGGGAAGAAAATGTCATAACCACATATTAAATAGGAAATGTTCACTACATAACTTCTTACAGCAGCAGTACCTTTCTTTAAAAAAATGTATGCAGTATTTTTAAAAAGACCTTACTTCTTCAATGTGGAATGTTATATGGAATGGGATGGTTTGCATATTATCATGGCATAGTTCAAAATGCAAAATAGGATTTGGGACCTTTATTGCGATAAATTTCTGTATGTGATGTATGTGGTGATCGCTTTTCCCTTCTAAATGTAAGGAACCCTCTGAAGCATGTTGAAATAATCTTTCAGGAATAAATTTCAGCATAAGGCCATAGCCTGGGTGGGGAAGGGGTATGCAGCTCTCAGCATTGATAACATCAATTCTTTACGCTCAGCTAGGGATCTGACTGCTATTAGCACAGCTCTGAAGAAGGAGGTCAGGGTTCCCAGAAGCACTATACACCACCTTCTCACAGGTTGGGCTAAGCTCCCTAATGTGACAACCAGGGATCCCATAAGAAATCTTGGCCACTAAATCATTTTTTAAGAATTAATTTTATTAAGTATACAATATAATGACATTCATCATTAGAAATTTGCACCTTTACATAATCTCTCTTGGTTCTGATTTTTTTTCCCCATTCCCCAGCCCTCCCTTCAACCCCTCCATCCCTCCCTATTTACAAAGACTTTGTTTCCATTTTTCATTTTCTCATATTAATTCCATTCCCTTCTTTCCTTTCCCCTACTCCTCCCACTTTCCCTTCCTCTTTGCCCCTTTTCTTCCTATTTCACATTATCTATTATACCTTTTAGTCCTTATTTACACTTTCAGTTTCTCACACTGGAGAAACAATTCGGTATTTACACGTGTGTCCTATTTATTTGACTTAAGAGTATTGCCTCAATGTGCATCCATTTAGCTAAGAATGTCTCTAATTTCTCATTTTTTATGGCTGAGTAGTACTCCACTTTATAAAAAAACCACATCTGCTTAATCCAGTCTCCAATTGATGGGCAATTGGGCTCCTTCCAAGTTTTACCTATTACAAATTATGCTGCTATGAACATGGGTGCACATATATCACTGTGGTATGATTCTTTTAATTCTTTGGGGAAGATACCCAGCAGGGGAAGAGCTGGGACAAATAGGATTTCCAGTCCTACTTCTTTGAGGTGTCTCCATATTGATTTGCACAGTGGTTGCACCACTCTACAGTCCCACCAGCAGTGGAGCAGGGTTCCTCTTTCCCCACAGCCCTGTCAGCATTTGTTATTGGTTGATTTCTTGATAGCAGCCATTCTTTCTGGGATGAGGTGGAATCTCAGCATTGGTTTATTTGCATCTCTCGAATGACCATTGAAGTTGAACATTTTTTCATGTTTATTTGCTATTTCTAATTCTTTGTCTGAGAAATGTCTGTTCATTTCAGATGCCCATTTTTGGATTGGGTCTTTAAATTTGGGAGGTCTGACTTTTTTAAATTCTTCATAGATTCTAGATAGTAGACCTTTCCTGAGGAACAGAAGGTGAAAATGTTTTCCCACATTGTGTGTTGTCTCTTCACACAGTTGGTGGTTTCTCTTGCTGTTCAGAAACCTTTTAATAAGAAGAGATTCCACTTGTTGATTGTGCTAGTTCATGGGCAACTGAGGTTTTGTTCATAAAATCTTTTCCTAAACCAATATCTTCAAGAGTTCTACCTAACCTCTGTTCCAGCCAATTCAGCATTTCTGTTGCAATATTCAGATCTTTAATCCATTTCAATTTTAGTTCTGTGCACAGTAAGAGATATAGGTCTAGTTTTAATCTTCAGCAAGTTGAAACCCAATTTTCCAGCACCATTTATTAAAGAGGCTATCTTTCCACCAGTGAGGGTGTTTGGCTCCTTTATCGAAGATGAGATGGCTGAGAGTGTCTGGAGTTGTTTCTGCATCTTCTAATCTGTTCCACTAGTCCTCAGGTCTGTTTCTTTGCTAGTACCATGCTGTTTTTATCACATTATCTTTGTACTAGATTCAAGTTGGGGATTGTGATGCATCCTACTTTGTCTCTGTTGCCTAGAATTGCTTTTGCTATTCTAGGTCTCTTCTTGTTCAAAATGAATTTTTGGATTGTTTTCTCAAGGTCCGTGACATGTGCTGCTGGGATTTCAATTGAGATTGCATTGAACCAAAATAATAGCAGTTTTGGAAGTATGGCCATTTTCACTATGTTGATTCTTCCTACCCAGGAGTAAGGGAAGTCTTCCCATTTTCTGATATCATTTTCAATCTTTCTTTTCAGAATGCTATAGTTTTCAGATAAGATGACTTTGATTTCTTTTGTTAGGTTGATTCCTAGGTATTTCAGTTTTTGGATGCTATTGTGAAAGGAAATGTTTGGCCTATTTCTGTCTCAGTGAGTCTGTTGTTCATGTAGAGGAAAGCTATTGATTTTTGTGTGTTGGCCTTGTATACAGCTACTTTACTGAATTTAGTTATTAAGTCTAAAAGACTTTTGGTGGAGTTCTTGGGGTCTTCTATATAGAGTATCATGTCATCTGCAAATAATGACAATTTGACTTCTTCATTTCCTATCTTTATTCCTTCTATTTCTTTCTCTTGTCTAATTGCTGTGGTTAATGCTTCCAAAACTATATTGAACAGGAGTGTTGATAGTGGACATCCTTGTCTTGTTCCTGATTTTAGTGTGAAGGATTTCAGTTTTTGACCATTTAGTATGATATTGGCTGTTGATTTTTCATAAATGGCTTTTATCAGATTGAGGTAGAGATGATCTATTCCAATTTTTGTAGGGTTTTTATCATAAATGCATGTTGGATTTTGTCAAATGCTTTTTCTGCATCTATTGAGATGATCATACGGTTTCTGTCCTTGGCTCTATTGATATAGTGTATTGCATTTACTGATTTATGTATGTTGAACCATCCCTGCATCCCTGGGATGAATCCCACTTGATCAGGGTGTATGATCTTCTTGATGATCTTCTGCATTCTATTTGCCAATATCTTATTCAGAATTTTTGCATCTATGTTCATTAGTGAGATAGACCTATAGTTCTCTTTTTCGGTTGGGTCTTTCTCTGCTTTGGGGATCAAAATGATGCTTGCTCCCAGGAATGAATTTGGGAGTATTGCTTCCCTTTCAATTTCACTGAAGAGTTTAAACAGTAGTGGCAGCAGTTCCTCTCTAAATGTCTTGTAGAATTCAGCAGTGAACCCATCAGGACCTGGGTTTTTCTTATTTGGTAAGTTTTTAATCACATTTTCAATTTAATTGATTGATATTGGGTTGTTTAGAATTTGTAGGTCTTCATTCATCTTTGGTAATTCATACGTATCTAAGAATCTGTCCATTTCTTCTGTTTTCCATCTTATGGGCATATAGGTTCTTGAATAGGTACTGATGACCCTCTGGATTTCTGCTGGGTCCATTGTAATTTCATCCTTTTCATTCCTAATTGCGTGAATTTGGCCCTTTTCTTTTTCTCATAAGGTTGGCTAAGGGTTTTTTGTTTTATTTTGTTTATTCTTTCAAAGAACCAACTATTGGCTTCATTGATTTTTTTTTGTATTGTTCTCTTAGTCTCCATTGCATTGATTTCTGCTCCAATCTTTATAATTTCCTCCCTTGTATGAGCTTTGGGTTTGTCCTGCTCTTCTTTTTCTAGAAGCTTGAAGTTCAGCATCAGGTTGTTTAATTTGGCTTGTGCTGTTTTTCTAATAGGAGTATTCACTGCTATGAATTTCCCTCACAAGACTGCTTTCATTGTGTCCCATAGATTCCAATATGTTGTATTGTCATTGTCATTTAATTGAAGGAACTGTCTGATTTCTTCTTTAATTTCCTGTGTGACCCATTGGTTATTCAGAAGTGTGTTGTTCAATTTCCACGTGTTTATGAAATTTTTTGAGTTTCTTTTGCTATGGATCTCCAATTTCATCGCACTATGGTCTGATAATATACAGGGGATAACTTCAATTCCTTTGCACCTATTTAAACATGTTCTATGAACGAGTATGTGGTCTATTTTGGAGAATGAACTGTGTGCAGGTGAAAAGAATGTGTACTCTGATTTGGTGGGGTGGAACACTCTGTAAACAAGTTAATTTGTTCAAGAGTTTGATTGAGTTCTAATATTTTGTTGCGCTTTTTTTGTCTAGTTAATCTATCTATTTGTGACAGTGGGGTATTGAGGTCCCCCACTACTATTGTATTCGTGCTTATTTGATTTTTCATGCCCGTTAGTATTTGTTTTATATAGTTGGGCACACTAGTGCTTGGTGCCTAGATATTTATGATTGTCATATTTTCCTGTTGGATTGTTCCCTTTACGAGGATGTAGTGTCCTTCTTTGTCTTTCTTAATCAGTGTGGGTTTGAAATCCACTTGATCTGCAAAGAGGATAGCTACTCCTGGTTTTTATTCAGGTTCTAGTCACATGGAGTATTGTTTTCCTCCCTTTAACTTTCAGTCTATGAGTTTCTTTTTGAATTGTTTCTTATATGCAGCATATTGTTTGATCTTGCTTCTTGACCCATTCTGCCAGTCTTTCTCTTTTGATTGGTGAATTGAGACTATTAACATTGATGGTTATAACTGATACATATTGACTTATCATTGTCATGACTTTTTCTTTTTGTTGGAGTCTCCCCCTTTGCATTTAATTTGTCGTGCCCAATGGATTCATTCTGCTGGGCTTCCTGGGGTTGTGATCCTCATTGTCTTTTCCTAGGATATTTTCTAAAATTTTTTGGAGTGCTGGTTTGGTATTCATGAAGTTCCTAAGGTGCTCTTTGTCATGAAAGTATCTTATTTTTCCATCAGTGTTGAAAGATAGTTCTGCAGCGTACATCAATCTGGGTTGGAGGCTGTTTTCTTTTAGGGCTTGAAATATGTCACTCCAAGCTCTTCTTGCCTTGAGGGTTTGTGCTGAGAAGTCTGCTGTGAATCTGATGGGCTTTTGTTTGTATGTGATTTGTTTCTTTTCTCTCACTGCTTGTAGAATTTTGTTCTTCTGTTAGGTTTCTGGAATCTTAACAATTATATGCCTATGTGTAGATTTTTTTTGATCAAGGCTAGTTGGAGTCCTATATGCCTCACTTATCTGTATGTCAAGTTCCTTTCCCCTGCTTGGGAAGTTTTCTGCCATTACTTCTGTGAACAGTTTTTTTATGTCATCTGCACTCTCCTGTTTCTTCATTGACTCTGATCAGTCTTATGTTATTCTTTGCATCATCTAGCAGCTGCTGGATTGATTTCTCATGGTCCCTTACTATTATAAAGAAATTTTTCTTTTCCTGGTCACTAATAGCAATTTTATCTTCTATATCTGAAATTCTGTCCTCACATTGGCTCCTTCTGCTGCGTAAACTTTCAATGAAGTTTTTAATCTCCTGGAAATCTGTTTGCATCTGTTTTATGGATTCCATTTGTTTCCTATGTTGGGATTCCATCATGTTCCTCAGCTCCTCTATTTTTTTTTTATCTGTGTCCTCTCTAAATTTGTTAATCTTATCTTGCACTATCTCTGCTGTTATGTGAGAAAGTATTTCTGAGTTTATTTTTTCCAGATCCTCTTTTGTTGCCAGTTCAGGGAGTCCAGGTGGTTGAATGTCAGTGTTCCATCTCATTTCCCTTTGGGGTTGCTGTAGGTGATCTAGAAGTCTGGTTTTGAGGCTTGTTTACATGTCTTCTCATTTCAAGGGGCGGGGAGGTGTGCTGCTGGCACCCATGCAACTCATCTTGGCACTGGGGGCAGTGTTACAGCAGCCCGAAAGGTTCACCTCCTCCGTGCTCCATTAAATCAATTTTATATTGCTTTTTTTATCTTCTAAGTGTTTTGCCACAAAACTTTAAAAGCATATTATTTACTTCCTAATGTTTTCTCTTTTGGTTTATATTAAAATGTTGTTCATAATTTATATTTAGTAATTGATTACAGACAAATATATGATACTTCTAGCCTGTAAATTTCTAAAATTCTGTGAATTTCATAGTTTTTCAGTTACTTTTACCTGAGTTGCAAATATATATAAATATGTTTTTAGTTTTGTTAGTCTTCAAAAATATAAAACACTCCCAATTAGATATAAGTGGGTTGATTTATTGATAAAATGCCAAGTGTTTGATTTTATATAACAATTTTATTAAATATATTTTTGTGGAAACTAAAAGATAAAAAAAGAATCTCTCCACAACACATCACAGTCAAAATCTCTGAAATCTAACACAAAAACAGAATCTTAAAACTGTTAGAGAAAATGAATGAATCACTTATAAACATAAACCCATCAGAATTAAAACAGTCCTCTCAACACAAACCTTCAAGGCCAGGAGAGCATGGAGTGAAGTGTTTAAAACAACTTCCAACTCAGACTTATATATCTTATAAAACTATATTTAAAATTGAAGGAGAAATAAGATCTTCCCATGACAAAGAGCATCTTAAGAAATTCATAACCACCAAATCAGCATTGCAAAAAAATTCTCAAGGACAGTGAAGAGACAATGAAGCCAACAATGCCAAAAAGTCTAATACAATAAATACACCAGGCAGGGTGAACTGTTAAGCATAAAGGGGGAAAAAAGGAAATCAGCAACAGGAAAGCAATTCAATGATAGGAGTAAGTCAATACTTTTCAGTAATAACTCTCAATGTGAAAATTTTAAATTCCCCAATCAAAAGACACAGGTTAGCAAAATGGATTCAGATACAAAACCCAGTGATATGCTGTATACAAGAAATATATTCAGTTCGAAAAAACATTTACAGATTTAAAATCAAAGGATGGAAAATGACATTCCATGCAATAGGAACCTGGAAAAAACCAAGAGTAGCTATCCTATTTTCAGACAAAGTGGACTTCAAGACAGAAATAATCAGAAGAAACAAAGAAGATCACAACAAATTAGTTAAGGAAACAATTCAATAGGAATAGAAAACAATTATAAGCATATATGCACCAAATACCAGCATACCCAACTTCATAAAACAAACACTACTGGACATAAAAATTCAGATAAACACCAACGCAATTATAGTGGGGGACCTCAATATCCCACTGCCTCAAATAGATCAACTAGATAAAAAGTCAACAGAGAAACATCAGAGTTGAACCAAACCTTCAAACAAAGAGACTTAATAGATATCTACAGAGTGTTCCACCCAAAAATAGAATACACAATCTTCTCAGCAGCATATGAGACTTTCTCCAAAATAGACCACATGCTAGCCCATAAAGCATGCTTAAGTAAATGCAAAAGAGCCAAATTATCCCATGCATATTATCAGATCATAGTGTAATGAAACTAGAAATCAATGGCAAAAGAAACCACAGAAATATGCAAAAACATGGAAATTAAATAAAACCCTCTTGAGTAATCAAAGGGTCATAGAAGAATCAAGGAAGACATTAGACAGTTCCTAGAATTAATTGATAATGCCAATAAAACATACCAGAACTTATGAGACACACAAAAGCAATCCCTAAGAGGCAGGTTTATAGCTGTGAATGCCCACAAAACAAAAACAGACTGAGTCCAAATAACCTAATGATGTACCTCAAGGTCCTATAAAAACAAGAATGATCTAAAAAAAAAAAAAAAAAAACAAGAATGATCTAAATCCAAAGCTAGTACAAAGATTATAATGATCAGAGCAGAAAATAATAAAATTGAAACTATAAAGAAATACAAAGAATCAATCAGTTGAAAAACTAGTTCTTTGAAAGAATAAACAAGATAGGTAAAACCTTACAAATCTTTTTAAAAAGGAAAGAAAAGGCCCAAATCAATGCTATTAGGAATGAAAAAGGCAAAATCACAAAAGATACCACTGAAATTCATAGACACGTAAGAATTACCAAACTAAATCAAGAAGACTTTTTTTTAAAGCTGAGTTATCCAGTAACAGGCAATGAAATTGAAGCAATTAAAAGAAAAACCCAACCTCCTAAGAAAAGCCCAGGTCCTGATGGATTCACCACTGCGTGCTACAAGAACTTTAGGTAAAATCTAACGCCAGTACTCCTCAAACTCTTTAATGAAATTGAAATTTGACATTGGGTAAAAATCCTCAACAAGATGACAAACAGAATGCAACAAATCATCAAAAAGATTATACATCATAACCAAGTAGGCTTCATCCCAGGAATGCAGGAGTTGTTACAACATACACGAATGAATAAATGCAAAACATCACATAAATAGAAACAAAGACAAAACTCACTCTCAATTGACACATAAAAAGCCTTTAACAAAATCCAACCTCCATTCATGATTTTAAAAACCTAAAGAAAATAGGTATAGAAAGACCTTATCTCAATCTGATAAAAGCCATTTATGACAAACCAATGGCCAAGATTATATTAAATGGAAAAAATAGAAAACCTTCCCTCTAAAATCAGGAACAAGACAAGGATGTTCACTATCACCACTGCTGTTCAATATAGTCTTCAAAACATTAGCCAGGGCAATCATGCAAGAGAAAGAAACAAAGGGGGCCAGGCATGGTGGTGTGTATGCCTATAATCCTAGCACTTGGGAGGCTGAGGCAGGAGGACTGCTGCAAGTTCCAGGACAACTTGAGCTACATAGTGAGTTCAAGACTAGCCTGAACTACATAGCAAGACCTTGTTTCATTAATTCATTAATTAATGGGATGTTTATAGGAAAGGAAAAAATCAAATTATCATTATTTGTAGATGACATGATCCTCTACAAAGAAGACCCAAAAAATTCCCTCAAAAAACTCCTAGAACTAATAACTAAATTCAGTAGTATAGCAGGATACAAAGTCAACAGCCATAAATAGTGTTTCTGTACACCAATAGTAAACTCACCAAGAAAGAAATTAGGGAAACAATACCTTTCCCCAATAGCAATCAGAAAATGGACACCTGAAATGAATAGGCACTTCTCAGAAGAATTGCAAATGCTCAATAAATCCATGAAAAAATGTTCAACATCTCTGGCCACTACAGAAATGCAAATTAGGACAACACTGACACGCCATCTTGGCCCAGAAAGAATGGCCATTACCAAGAAATCAAATACTAACTAATACTTGTGAGGCTACGAGGGAAAAGGAACCCTTTTATGTTGGTAGGAATATAAACTAGTACAACCACTATGAAAATCAGTATAAATATTCCTCAAAAAAATAATATTCCTCCTTAAAAATAGAAATTCCATTCAACCCAGCTATTTCCCTTCTGGGTATCTTCTCAAAAGAGTTAAAGATATCATATTACATTGATGCAGCACAATTTATAATAGGTAAATCTTGAAAGCATCCTATCTGTCCATCAACAGATGAATGGATAAGAAAAATGTGCTATTTATATGCAATTGACTACTACTGTACCATAAAGAAGGATGAACTTGAGTCATTTGTAGGAAAATGGATACAACTTGAGACCATAATGTTAAGTGAAATATATCAGACACACAAGCTTGAATATTGCATGGTATCTCTCATATGAGAAACCCAAAATACTAATAAAAAAGCAAAAAAAGACAGATTAATAGGGAGTAGGGAGACAGATCCTTTGCAAATGAGAAGGGGACAAAGAGATGGAGGTAGGGGCAAAAGGAGGAGAAAGGGATGAAAAAATAATTAAGATGTGTTATATACACGTACCAGCTCCCCACAAGGAGTGTGATTATTATGTACTATAAGCATGTACTAATGGAAAATTTAAAATTGGGAAAAATTTTTTAAAGAAAAGAGAGAATTTCCTGATGCTGGCTTCCAAATCAATCCAGCGTGAGGTGGAGACTTCATTCATCTTGCAGACCCCGGTCCACTGGGAAGATGGAAAAAAAATCACACTTTAAAAAAGAAAAAAAAACTTTAGTTAAGATTTCTCTGGAACCCAGACCTACCTAGGAAAAGGATCTGTCTCTTGCCCCACTCTGTGTTAGGATGGCTCTAAAATGGGATGAATTGAACCCCACTTGAAATTCTATTCAGGAGGCCCTGCAGTCAGTACCAAGAACCTTGTCTCTTCACTTTGAATATGAAAACAATTTTTATTAAATATGTTCAGAACTTAAGTCTGGATTAATTGTACACAGCAACTTGCCTCTTCTAGGTCCAGATTTCCATCAGGCAAACTTCGACACCCATTTGCCTCCAGGGACAGAGTGCTGTTCCAAGTGCTGGAGAGAGCTAAGACCTGAGCACCAGAGAAGTGCACTGGTCCTTATGGCTCATTTTTCATGAGCAATTGAGCCCTTGAATCGCACCAAACTATGCTTTCAGTATTTGCTTTCACTGGCTATTCTGATACCTAGTCTGGATTTAAAATTCACTATGGCTAGGGATGTACCTCAGTGGTAGAATAGTTGCTTAGCATGTGTGAGGCCCTGGGTTCAATCCCCAGAAACACATACACACACACACACACACACACACACACACACACACACGCACGCACGCACGCACCAAAAAAAGAAAATTCACCATCAAATAGCTACCAGTATTCAAATCTCTTCAGGTCAGGTTGTTCCATTCTATGTTTACATTGCAACGAACATATGATAATAGGAAATCAAAGCCAAGTATTAAAGCCTATAGTGATGGCATATGTCTTTAATCCTAGCATTCTGGGATGCTGAGCCAGGAGAAGATTGCAAGTTGAAGCCCAGCCTGGGAAACTTATCAAGATCCTGTTTCAAAATAAAAAGTAAAAAGGGGTGAGGATTTAGCGCAATGTGAAGGCCCTGGGTAAATAATTAATTAATTAACTGCATAAATTAATAAACAAACAAATACACAAAGCCAAGCATTGAAATCAGACCTCATGAAACCCAGGATTTAGCTTGTCTTTCACACTTTTAGGTGAAGTATGTTTTCTTTCCTTACCATGAGTTTGGTGATCAGCAAGAAGGTCTCAGCTGCCCCTTCTACCCTGTCCACTATGGACCTGGGCAAACTAATCAGTCACACAAATAGCCTGAGGAGATTAGATCTGTGTTCTTGAGAGTTACAGAACTGAAAAGCATCTTGTGACCAGGTGATTAGGACCAGATGTGCATCACCTGTCCACCAACCTCTACCTGTGAACAGACTCCCACCTGTCTGTGATCATCTCCCTCCTATATAAACCAGCCCTAAATCAGACTCCCAGGAAGAGAGACTTTGAGAAAGAGTCCTCCATGTTCTTGATTAGCCAGATTTTTGAATGTTCTTTCTTGGCTCAGAACCTTGTTCCTCCATTGAATTGGCCTATCATGAAGCAAGCAGCCAAACTTGAGTCTCTTAATGTCACCTAAAGAGGATATGTGGACCTTGTGATAACCAACCTGACTCCATCTTAAGTTGGGAATGTGATAGCCAACCCGACTCCATCTTGTGCCTCACTACCATTGTGTGCTTGGGCTTGGACAAAGCACCCAAAACCCACATCCTGTTTGACAGAACACTTGCTGCAGTTGCAAGTTGTTTTTTTGTAGCTCACCTAGTGTGTGTGAAACTTTCTTTTGCCCCCACTAACCTGGCATGGTTCTGCTTCTGTAAAATTCTACTTGCTCTCCCCTTGAGCCCTCCCCAACTGAAACCATTATTTAAAAGGAGAAATCAAACCCCTTCTCAGTGATGAGCGATCTTTCTGGGCACTAGCCCCCTCTCGGTTGCTGGCTGTAAATGAACGGATTCAAATCTGGCTCAGAGTGGCACATCTCTATAGCTCCAACTCGCACACCTATAACAACCTCAACTTGCCCTGGGCAGATTCTTGACCTATCATTGCAGAAAAGCATTTCAGGATGGGTCAGTGAGAAGTATAAGCAGGTTACACAGAATCAAAGAAGTACACACTCAATGCAGGCACACCAGGAGGAGGTACACTATAGTCTGGGTTGGGTTATTTATATAGTCTTGAGGTCCTTCATATGGATGATCTAGGATTTTCATTCTTTGAGTTATTTATCATTTACCTAGAGTCTGTCAGGTTACCCATTACTGGGACAAAGCACAAACTGACTTTATCAACTAGGCTAAAATCCAAACTTTGCATGTGTTTGAAGTTTAGAGCTATGGCCCCCAATCAATAGTGCTGTTTCTTTCAGAGTGAAAGCCTTTGGAATTTGTGGATTACTATATCAGAAGAAAAACAGAAAGACTTGTAATATCATTAAGATTCTTGGAAATTTCAGGGTGAAGATCCTGGAAGTAAAACAGATTTAGGGTTGAAAAGATGTTATATCCTTGGGTGACTGATGTCTGGAAGCTGCAGTTTTCTCAAAATTATAATTTTCTTGTTCTTTTTTACCTATCTACACTGCTTCTATCCTACCTCAGTAACACAGTGCTTGTTCAGGGCTTGGGACCCTAAGGTGTCAATCCGGCCCCATCCCAGCCCTAGAGTTACAGAAAAGACAGCACTTCCCAGGTAAGGGCTGCCCAAAATGGTCCCCCTTAGACCCATCTCCAGGAGTGGCTTCTGCTTTCCAAGATGTGCCTCTTTTTTAAAACAAGGACTCTATGTGGAGCCCAACTGGCCTCTAACCCATTTTCCTGTCTCCGCCTCTGAAATGCTGGGAATACAGGCCTGCACCACCACACCTAGCAGGTGCCTAAAAAGGAAGAGTTGCTGGTGAGCTCTGATAGGGTATAAGTAAGAACAAAAGGCTGGGAGTGAACATCCCAAATTTTGCAACCCAGGCATTTCACTTGCTCCACCCTTAGTTGTAGGGAACAGGGGAAGGGGACGTTACCAGAACCTCTGTAGTGAGTCCTAGTCTCCTTCGAGCCACGGCAGCACACGGCGAATTACAGGAAAGGTAGACTAATGAGACTGAGAAGAAGCTGAGCTTTGGGTCTGATCAGTGCTGCTCTAGACGGCAAAGACAAAAACCCCTAGCTTGCAGCACCTTTTATTTAGTACATCCAAAGAAACAAATGTAACAAATGAATAATGTAGATTTCAGTATCATATTGGAATGAACAAGGTGTAACAAAAGACTGGGTGGGGGGCGGCGGAAATCTAAGAACAATGAGGAACTATGCAGATGAAGATTTAGTTCCTCCCAGGAGCTACACAGATGAAGATTTGGTTCCTCCCAGGGCGTCTCCCACAGGTGTGGTCTTGTCCTGGAGCATTACAGCATCATGGGATCGTTGAGATCTTCCTTGTGACCTGAGGCCAAAATGGAAGTATGTCTTGGAGTGTTATTGCTGGCCTGTAGGCAGGAGAACTAGGCCTACTCAAATGATTTTTCCCTAGAATTATGTAGCATTGCTCCCAACACTTAGTGATGTCTCTGAGCCTGACCACTCCTGAGGCCCTCCCTGAGGGGCTGATAGCGCCCTCCTTCCCGGCTCCCTGCATCCAGCCAGTGCACCAAGTCTCATCCACTTCTGGGCTCTGGTAGCCTTCTCTCTAGCCTTCCAAGCTCCAGCCACCAATGCTTTCTCTACCCAGCAGCCCTGCTTAGACCCCTCCAAGCTCCCTCATTCTCCCACCTTCGTACCTTGTGCCTCTGGCCAGAGGGAGGCCCTTTCAGTTCCTGGCACACATCTTCCCCCGATCTTCCTCACCTATGTCATATTCACTACAGCTTGGTCATCTTTTCTCCAAGATCTGGGTTAAGGACCCCAGGGTGCCCACTACCATGACAAAATTGTGTGGCCAGAGCCATTAATGTGTCTGCCTCCTTGAAGAAACCAAAGTCGTCAAGGGTCAGGGTATAGCCAGTCTTCCCCACCTTATGTCCCCAGCCCTGCTGCTTGGCACATATATTCTCTTTGAGTAAAGTCACTTTAGAAAATCTTCTGGGGAGGCCCAGGATGTAGCTCAATGGCCCTGTGCCTGCCTAGCAAACACAAGGCCCCGAGTTTGATCCCTGGTACTATAAAAAAAGAAAAAGAAAATCTTCTGGGGACCACAATGGGATGGGAAGGAATCAGCATGAGTCCAAATGACCAGCCACTCCCACCACTACTTGTGCAGAGAGCGGGCAAATGTACAAGCAGGGCTCCCTGAGCTTGGGACACCTCGAACCTTCAGCAGCCTCTCCCTGGGGGTGGTCTCTGGCCTGCTCCACTGCTTCTTCCTGCCCCTTCCAGCTCAGTGGCAATCTCCTGAACAGCCTGGCAGGCTTCCAGGCCTCCAAGGAAGCTACTGCCTCTGCCGTACCATTACTATCACCACCACTGCTGCTGCGAAATGCAATTACAGCAAACAACAGCCGCTGCCTCACTTGAGCCGTGCCATCCACACCTGGAGCTAATTAACTTAATTAGGCCTTAATGAGATACACTGGTCGGAAGGCCTATTTTTACTTAATTATCCCCTAATGTGCTTGGCTTGGGGAAGCATGGAACCTGGGAGGATGGTTTGGCAGTAGTGGCGACAGCCACCTCTCCTCCCTACTGAAGGGACAGCCAGGAGTGATACTTGTCTGCCAGGAGTAGAGCTCCAGGGACCTGAGGTCCCAAAAGTGGGAGATGAAGCAGGGACCACAGGCCACACCTGCAGAAACAGCAGCCCCACCCCCCACCCCAGGCCTATCTTCTGGCTGCCCTGCCTGAGCTACGCTGAGGCCATATTGGGTTCTGCCAAGGATGTGACAGGCATGATCTGGCTAGCTTTTGTGTTCACAGTTCTCTGGCAGGGACAGACGGGCTCAGAGATTCACTCCTCCCTGTCTTCTAGTGGGAAAAGCCAAGGCCCAGAGAGGTGAGGGCCTTGCTTTGGCCACACAGCTGAGTGGTGGCAATGGAGGGGAGGGATTCCCAGACCCTGTGAAGGCACATGGGGGGGGGGGGGGTACTGGGGATCAAACTGAGCTAAATCCCCAGCCCAATTTTTTTTTTTTTTTTTTTTGGTACCAGGGATTGAACTCTGGTCTTTGCGCTTTTCAAGGCAGGAGGCAAACCACTGAGCTAAATCACCAGCCCTGAAGGTGCATTTTAAACAATAATGAGGTCCTTTCCAGTTGGGATCTAGATTCTCCCACACAAGGCCAGGTTAGGGTAGGTGGAGGATCACCTGGCTCCTGGGGTATACTTCTCTAGCTTTAGAGTAGGACAAGGCAGCCTTGCTTCACTGGGAAGATATGGCTGGCTGTATCACTGGCTCACTTGAATCTCCAGATTCCTTGGAGTAGATGGGGGACCTTGGTTATTACAGGGACAGCACATCTCTGTGCTAAAAATGAATGAGATTCCCTCCCAGCAAAGCTGTCTTCTCTCTGGAACCCCACTTCCTCTGCCAATAGCTTCCTGAGCATCTCCAGCCCTATCCAGCCCCAGGTGTCCAGTCCTAATGTGAACAACTCAGGAAGCTCAATTTCCCAGTCACTAGCCTGCTCTTCCCAGCATCTCCCTCTTCTGAAAATGACCACACCATTTGCTCATGCACTGAAGTCAAAACTGAAGAGCAACCTTTGACAACCCTCCCTCACATACCACAGCCAACCCATCAGGCACATTCTTGGTCCTGCCTCTAAATAACATCCCAAATGCCAGCCCCTATACCTCCCAGTGAACACCCAGTCCTCAAAATTCTCCATGACTTCCCATCACATCCAGAATAAAGATCACAAGCCTTAGCCGACCCCCAGCCTGCCCCTCTAGTCGTGTGCACCAACTTTCCCTTCTCCTTAGTCACATATGCTGCCTCAAAGGCCTCAGAGCCTTTGCACTGGCTGCTGCTTCTCCCCATGACCCTTGGGTCCTTCAATCTTGGCTTAAATGTCACTGCAGGCTCCTCTGGCCCCACAAGTACCACTACCAGGCCCTAGCATATCACCATTAGAAACTCTGCATAACACCAGTTTGCATCTGACAATGTTCTTGTTTTCCTGTCTCCTCCTGAATACAGAATAGGTTCCATGAAAGTAGGGACTGTCTCTGGCTTGGTCCCTACTGAATCCCAAGCCTAGAAAGCTATATGCCTGACACAGTAAGGACCTTTTTTCAGTACTGGGAATAGACTGAGCTACATCCCCAGCCCTTATTTTTATCTTGAGCCAAGGTCTCACTAATTTGCTCAGCTTGAGCTCCCTTACTTTCCATCCTCCTGCCTCCTCGAGTGCTGGGATTACAGGATTACACCACCACAGATGGTTCGAAGGAACTTTTTGATGAATGGATGGAAGGACGTACCTTCCCACAGATGGCCAGAGTCCCCAAACCCTTCCTCAAGCTCCCCAGAGCCCACCCAAATACCTCACACCTGAGCCTGGCATCCCTAGACCCCCACACTCTGGCCTCCTGGCCTCTGCTTCCACCAGTCCCACCACCTCAAGTGCCCTTTTCCCATCCTCTGTGAGCTGAAACCCTTGCTTCCCTCTGGTTCTAAGGGTCCTGTTCCCCTGATCAGTAAGGGGGCGGCGGGGGGGGGGGCGGTCTGAGCCTCTGCCTGTTGGAATCTGTGAGCTTGGCGCGGCCCTTAGTTCTCAGGAGACACTAGTCTCTGTCTACTTTTTGGGACTCAGTCTGTCTAGATCCTGAGGCCCTAAGCCTCTGAAAGCAGTGACCCTTATCTCTGCCTGCCTCTGACTCACCATCCCTGCCCCAGTAGCCAAGGCCAAGACAGCTAGCCTATAGTCAGGAATTAGCAAATATTTGCAGAAGAAGAAAATAAAGTAGGTAGTTTATGGTGTCCCCCAGCTGTCTCAGAGCTAAGGATATGGACAGGAGTTGACAGAGGATAACTAGTCCAAGTGAAGGCACAGGCTGCCTCCAGCTCTATCCAGCCCCATGTCTTAATCCTAACACCATCAGCCCAGGGCCTCTCAGCAACCAGCATTCTCCACAGGGAGCATGATCACGCCATCGCTTCCTGGCCTTAGCCTCCTCTCCTGTGCAGGTCCTCACTTCCTTGGCATGAAAAGGTTCAGGGCATGGTTACACACATCTGTAATCCCAGCAACTGGAGAGGCTGAGGCAGTAGCATCACCATGAGTTTGAGGCCAGCCTGGGCTACATAGTGAGACCCTGTCTCAAAAAAAAAAAGAAAAAGAAAAAGAAAAAGAATAGACCTCTTTCTTAAGGTAGAAAAGCCCAAGAGAACCCAGGCCAGCCTGGCTGGGTGCTCAGGGCCAACTGGCCCTCTGACTGGAGGTGCGTGCAGACCCTCTATTCTCATGGTAGCCTGGCCTCTTGGAGGGCCTTTCATCTTCCTGCTTCACAGATGATGTCCCTGCCTTAACAAAAATCTGACAATGGGAATGGTGTCTTGATGTCATTGTGATACTACCAGCAACCGTAGCTGTCTGCCACCCCTTCCTACCCAGCATAACTGTGCCCTGCCTGAGGGTCATGGTCCCTGGAGGGGGATGGTTCTTAGTGACAACTCCCACTGCCTCAGGCTGGGTCTCCAAGTCTTCTATCTAGGAGGCCTGGGCTCGGGGACCATCCCAGACCTCCAACTCAGAGGCAGCACCTGAGCTGTCAGCCCAGCCTCTCCCTCAGGCTTGAACTGGGTGACCAGGGCAGTCTTGCAGGTGCAAGGGAGGAGGAGGCTGCTGACCTGCAAGAACCAAGGCAAGGGGTTTGGTACTTGGCACTGCCCTTCACTGGATCTTACTTGCTGCCTCAATTTCCCCCACCTGATAAAGTAAAAATATTGGTGCTTTTTAGCAGGATGATACAGGAGCCCATAAGCTCAAAGCATAAAGTGCCCTGTAAGCCTAGCATTGATGACTTCAGCTCAGTTCCTCCTGAGGCAGAAGCAGGGAGCTGTGGAATTTAAAATACTAAATTAGCTAGCACGGTAGTGTGTATACCTTCTAGCATTCTGGAAGGCTGAGGCAGGAGGATTGCAAATTTGAGCCCAACCTGGGCAACTTAGCAACTTAGCAAAACAAAGTCTCAAATGAAAAAAATAAAAAGGGCTGGCAATGTAGTTCATTACAAAGGCCCTGGATTCATGCCCCAGTACCACAATTAACCACTCAATCAATCAATTTTTAAAAGAGCTGGAGATGTAGCTCAGCATGCAGGCGCTGAGTTCAATCCCCAGTACTGAAAAAAAAAAACCACCCACATGCCAAACTAGCCTCTGAAAAGGCCTCCAGTTCCAGCACTGGTGGGGGGGTCCTCCAGGGGAGAGCTGCAGAGTCTCAAGCAGTCAGTGCACTGTCTCCTTGTCTCACAGAAGGCCAAGGGACTCCAAGGATACCAGGAGCTAAGGACCCCTCCGTGCCTGCAAACACAGCCCTGCTCCCTGGAGGCTGCCCGAGGCTGAGGGTCACTCGCCATCCAGGCTTGGGGCATTCTTAGTCATGCCAGGCTGCCTCTTAGGGTCAGCACTGCCATAACTTCCTCAACCACCTTGTGTGCCCTGGGCCTCAGTTTCCAAACTAATCCAATGAGAACAAGAGTAATCATCCCAGTCCTGCCAATTTATGGCTGTCAAGGCCACCATGAAGGACCAATAGATTAGTGGGTATGAGACAGTGGCTTTTTAAGCAACAAAGCTCTAAAGAGAGACAAGACAGACTGCTAGTGGTGGTGGCATTTCTGGTAGCCACCCCAGCCAAGCCACAGCCACTGCCCTGGGATGAGTTTGGGAGGAGGGGTCACACCCAATGAGATGATGACCCCCATTGGCCCTGAAAGCTGCCTTTTGGCCCAGGTTCCTCTTCTGTCCTAGGCTAGTGACTGCCTGCAGTCACCTCACACACACAGCAGCCCACCACCCACCTCCCTCTGAACAGAGGCAGCTGCTGAGGCCTCCATGCTGCAACCACAATTGAATGAGCATTTTCACAATGTCGCTTCCCGCTGACAGCTCCTAATTGCATGTGGAAGCCATGTGATGGAGCCCAAGTTACACTAATTATGTCATTACCCTAATTAAGTAAATACTGTACGTGCTAATTGGCTGAGATGGGGGGATGGGCACTGGGAGAGGAGGCCAGTGTCCCCTGGGCTTTTATATGTTGGGCTGCAGGTGACATATGCAGATGGGTGCCTCCCTCGCTGGGGGGACCCAGCGGAGTTCAGGGAGAACCTTGGGCCTCTGCCCTAGACAGGAGAGAAAGCAGAAGCACTGACCAAGCAGTCAGAGACCCCGACTGAAGGCTCATCTGAGCCCCAAAAGGCTGCTGATCTTAACAAAGCCCTTTCCTTGATCAATGGCACCTACTTTCTGTCCACCACCTCAGCCAGCCCAGGACCTGTGGGATTTCAGACATCCTGGGCTCAGGGGCCTCAAAGGACCACTACCAGTTACCTGCCTGGCTGTGAGTCAGCAGGAAAGAGAGAGGTTGATGAGGGAGCAAAGTCCCAGTTCCTATGGGTAATACTACTGTGAGCCAGCAAAAGAACTAAGAGGGCTGACATTCCCAGGAAGGTACATGAAGTGGGACACTCTGAAGAAGGCTTCCTGGAAGAGAGAGACTTCCCCTATGAGACAGGGAGGAAATCTGAGCATTAGAGCACAGGTCATCTTCAAGATATCATTTCTAATTACAGTACTAAACTTCTAAACCATGATCTTTGGGTGGGAGTTAGAAGGGACAAGAGAGAGCCACGTAGGCTGGGCATAGTGGTACAGGCCTGTAATCCCAGCTACTCAGAAGGCTGAGGTAGGAAGATTGAAAGTTTAAGGCCAGCCTAGGCAGTTAAGTGAGAACCTGTGGCAAAATAAAAAATAAAAAGGACTGGGGTTGTCGGTGGTAGAGCACTTGCCTAGCATGTGTAAGGCTTGGGTTCAATCCCCAGCACCACCACTACCAAAAAAAAAAAAAGACTGCAAGCTGGACATAGTGGCACATTGGCACATGCCTGTAATCCTAGCACTCTAAGAGGCTGAGGCAGGAGGATTGCAAGTCTGAGGCAACTTAGGGAGACCCTGTCCCAAAATAAAAAATAAAAAAGGCTGGAGGTGTAGCTCAATGTGAAGGCCCTAGGTTCAATCCCCAGTACCCCCAAGATGGAGGGGGAAGGAAAGGGAGGACGAAGAGGAAGAGGAGGAGGAGGAGGAGGAAGAGAGAGGGAGGTTCCATCTAAAGAAAGGCCTCCAGACAGGACTGCAACCCACTGGGAGCCACTGGGAAGAATGCCAGCTCTGTATCCTGGGCGAGGTGTCAGCCCAAGGGAGTAGAGCCCCATCCTTCCTCTCTACACAGATCAACATGGACTAGCTGTCAGGGGGGCCCCAGGGCTGCCTTATCCTTCATGGGTCTGTGCAGAGGAGCCCAAAGAAGGGC
The DNA here is from genome assembly GCF_053883595.1 of Heterocephalus glaber. Taxonomy (NCBI): domain Eukaryota; kingdom Metazoa; phylum Chordata; class Mammalia; order Rodentia; family Bathyergidae; genus Heterocephalus; species Heterocephalus glaber. Next base: position 6,054,608 of record NW_028258324.1, on the reverse strand, counting down.
TGGGGCTGGACCTCCTGCCACTGGGTCTCCTCACAGTCCTCGTGACCAGACAGTGCCCATTTCCCTAGGGTGCCCAGAGCCTCGGCACAGCCATCCCCCTGTCTCAGCACCATCCCATCTGCCACCATCTCCACAGACGTGTTCTGCAGCTCCACACCCAGCAAACACCACATGCTGGCTCTGGTGGGCAGCACACCCTCCCTCCTCTGCTCACTTACTTGCTTCCAGGGGCCCTGGCCCTAGCACAGCTCCCCCTACCACAGCCCTGCCCTGCCCAGCTCCCCGGGCAGCCTAACCCAATCTCCAGGTGTCAGGCTCCCAGCGCATGACATCCACTCGTTCATTCACTGCCTGTTTCGGACCTTCATTCATTCCATACAACGTGGTCTGGGCTGGCCTCAGAGACAGGTAGGAAGCCATCCTTCTGAACATCTACAACTTACTCAGATAGCTTAGGGAAAACTGTGTGTGTAGCAAATAGAAAATGGAGCAAAATACTAATAGCTGAATATTAACAATAATTTTCCATATGCCCTAAAGGATCTATGGATATCTTTCATACTTATTCTGACAACTATTCTGTAGGTTTAAAACTTTTGTTTTTGAGACAGGGTCATGCTATGAGGTTCAGGCTGGTCTTGAACTTACTTTGTAGCCCAAGCTGACCTCAAACTCGGTGATTCTCCTGCCTCACCCTCCCAAGTGCTGGGATTACAGGCATGTACCATCACTCCTAGCTAAATTATTTCTAAATATAAAGTAAAATAAAAGGAAGAATGAGAGTGGATTAAAATCCCTTTCCTTTCTTAGGGCTCCAGGCTCCTAGGGAGACACCAGAGCAGTGGCAGCCCCTTGATGTGGCCCTGTTAGATGAGGACAGGAGGGCTTCCAGGAAGAGGTGATAGGCATTGGGCTGGACAGAACCCAAGCAGCAGCTAGCTTTCACCCTTCCATGCAGGTGGGCCTGGAAGGCTGACTCTCCCAGTCTCCTTCCACAGCTTTAGGCCAGTGCATGGCTCCTCCCCTCTTGCTGCTGTCCAGAGAAAGCTCATGTAGAGTCTCAGGTAGGACAAGCAGAACTTCTTTGGAAGGGCGGCTGGAATGCCTGTGCCTCAGAACCCAAAAGGAGGCTGAACAAGGCCAGGGTGCTGTCCAGGCAACCTGCCCCTCTCCTGCCAGCACTGAGCCCAGGCTGACTTCCCCAGGGAGTGTCCTTGCCTGTCACAGTGGACCTTGCAGCAGGCAAGTAGCAGCAGGGAAGTGGATCATTATTCCATCTTTCATTAGGTCCCCATGTGGCAACCCTAAAACTGTAGGGTGTGAATGGGTGGCATCTCTGGACCCACTCCTGCAGCTTCTTTCCCACCCTGTGCTTTCCAAGCCCCTGCTTCCCCCATTGTCATCCCTGCCCCTCCCCTTTGCCCCACTCGCCCACCACCCTCCCCTCCTCCTTTGGGTCCCATGGGCTCTTCCTAAGAGGGGGCTTCCCCTATCCAGTTCTCAGTCGTGGCTGCAGACCCCAGCCATGGGATTGGCCCCCATCCCCAACAACCATCCCCTCCTCCACAAAACAGTGACAGCAGCAACCTGACAGTGTGTGGCTGGGGAGTTCAGAGCACCTAAGAAATGATGGGAAGCCCTGCTTACCCTCGCAGTCCATCCCCTCTCCCTTCAACCTCTGGCTGCCACTTCAGCCTTTATTGCCCAGGGTGGACCTGCCCTGCACTCAGCACACTGTCCTTATGCTGGGGCTCAGGCACCTGGGGTCAGCGGAGCTATTCCACCCTTCAGACACCTTTGTTCTCATGCCTTTGCCTTTGTCGCTGCCCTGACTTCCCAAGCCAGCCCAGCACCTTGCCCCTTGCCTGGCCATCCCCCTCCAGCAAGAGCTTCCCCTGAGACCAGAGCCCAGCATGGGTCAGGGGTGGGACCTCTCTGCCCAGCCCAGCCCAGCCCAGCCAGACAGCCCTGCCTCCCCCAGTGCTCGCCTTCCTGCCCACACCCCCACGCTTGCCCCAACCTCCACACTCCGTCCCTGCTCCCCGCCCCTCTGTCTCTTCTCACAATCTGGTCCCTCACCTCCTCCACCCCCTCCCCATTTCCTCTTCCCTCTGCTCTTGGCCCTTCAGTCCGGAGAATCAGGCTTTATCCCTCGGCAGCAGGAGCACGTTTTCCTCCCTCCCTTCTCTTGTGTCTCATCCTCTGTCTTCTCTCTTCCCCCTCCAGCCTCCACTCCTTCGCCAGCTCACTCACCCTCTCCCTCTCCTGCTGCCCCCCTCTTTCTCCCCCACCTCTTTGTTTCAGCTGAGAACCGGCTCCCCGGGACAGTTCCCACACTGCAGTGCCTCTGGTGAAGAGACAGCGCCACTGAGGTGAGCTCCGGGGATTCAGGGACACCGGCACAGGGTAGCCAGAGCCCCGGGGGCGGGCAGGTGGGGAGAGTGGACAGTCCGAGCTGGTCCCCTTCTCTGCCCACGGAATGCAATGGGACACAGTTGGAGTGGCAGCTGCAGGTGCCCCGGTGGTCAGCAAGATCCTAGGGTGGAAGGACAAGACTGGGTGGGAGTTGGCAGGCTGTCCCTGCCCTGGTGCCTGGCTTCTGCGGGTGGCCCAGGGCTGAAGGAGACCCTCAGGGGAACCCAGGGGGTGGGTGGGAGGTGGGCTGCCTGGAAAAGCCCACCCTTGAAGGTCTATTTGCCCAGTCCTGGAACCCAGGGCTGACTCTTGCCCTGGCTGGGCTGCAGTTATGAGCTACCTCATGGCAGCAGAGGTACTGACCCAAGGGGGTGTGACCCCCACAAGTGCCTGTCCCTGGCAGGGGTTTGGCTGCAGACTGAAATGTGCAGGAGTTGGGGTGTGCAGGAGAAATCTTTTTCCTGCCACAGGCTTCCAGATTTCCCTCCAAGCCCCAAGCCCCAATCTCCAACACAGCCCCCCCTAGGGGTCTTTGAGTAGCTCCCCCCAGACGAGGTTTGAAGGACAGCGCTATCCATAGTCGTGAACGGGGGGTTTCAGGCCAGAGCCCAAGTGTTCCTGCAGGCAGCTTCCTGGATTTGGACTGGAATGGGGGCTCTGTGGGCAGAGGTGGGGTGGGGGTGGGGTGGGGTAATAGGTGGAGATAGAGCTGACTTGAGTGAGGCTGCAAGTGCACTTACTGGGACAACTCAGAACCACCAGAAGATCCCAAGAACCTAAAGCAGGGCAGGGAATAGGAGTGCACAAGGGGCAGAAGCAGTGGTAGCCCTGCCCGCTTCTCAGCTGGAGGTAGGGGTGGAGGCAAGGGAGGCTGAGACCAGGACTAAGAAGCTCACACCTTCTCAAGGGCCAGAAAAGGCTGGGAGTGTGGGAACACCAGGGAAGACCTTCCCTATGGATACATGCCAATTCCAGGCTACCTGGGCAGGGCAGCCCAAGGAGCCAGTGGTGAGTCTGATTCTGGTGGGGGGAGTGACCCCACAAAGCAGAGTTACTAAGGGCAGTGGTTGCTCTAAGGACTGGGCCATTTAGGCACGTTTCCCAGGACTGACCCTCTCGCACTTGGCCAGAAACCCCTAATTTAAGCACAGCAGCAGCTACCCCCTACTCCAACCCCCAGCCCCCTAGTGCAGCATCATGTAGAGCTGGTGCAGGGCCAAATGTCCACCCCCTCCAGCCACTATGGGTGGCCTGAGCCGAGAAGTGAATGAGTAAAGCCTCAGGACGCTAGTGGTAACCTGAGAAGGGGTTTGACCAGCAGACAGCCCAGACTGAAGAAAGGCCATCCCTCTCGGGCTGGGCACAGCTCACTACAGCTCCACAGCCCCGTGTCACAGGGCAGCCTGCCTAGGTCATTGGCTTCCCACCACCCAGTGGGTGTCGGGCCCCCCCAGCCCATGCACACACCAAATCCTGTCCATAAGGATTCCTATTCCGGGCCCAGACCAGTTCTCCGTCTCTCCAGGCTGGCCTCAGGTGGCCCTCACACAGGATTCAGACCCAGAGGGAGGCAGGCTGCCCAGACTATTTTCTTCAGGAATGAAGTGGTGCTCTTTCAGGCTGGCTCAGCTTATTCTAACTCAGCTGACAGCCCCCCTCCACTCCCATCTACTGCTCCAGGAGAGTGCACCCTCCATTTTAGCCATTAAAGGCTAAAATACTAACCCCTGGGTGCCATTGTAAAGTTCTTGCCTAGCATGTACAAGGTTCTGGGTTCAATCTCCAACACTGAAAAAAAAAAAAAACTAAAAACACCACTCCCTGGATGTGTCAGCCCAATGCCAGAGAACAGTAAGTTGCTCACTTAGCCTCAGTAAACACCAACACCCAGCTGGCTCTGACCCTGGCCCTGGCAACAAGATGGCCTCCCTGGGCCAAGATCTCCCTGCAATTGTCCTCGGAAGACACCAATACCTCTCCTTTCTTTCCCCCTTTCCCTGAACTTCCCACTTGAACAGAGCTTTCTCAGAGACCTACCTGTTACAGACACCTCAAAACACTGGGCAAGGAAAGGATGTTGTTCCCATTAGCCAGAAGAGAAAACTGAGGCTGGGAGAAAGGAAAGTGGCAGGGCCAGAACACAGACCTAAGACCTTACTCCCACTCCAGTACTCCTTCTAAGCCCCTTAATGCCAGCTTGGCAAGATCCTACATGGGGATAGTCTCTATGTCCTCTGAAATATCCACCAGCTGCTCTGTCTCTCCTCAAGCTCCCAGTGGCATTCTCAGACACAGAAAGGCTACTGTCCCTTGAGATATCTGAGCTAGAGAACCAGCCTTGGTTCCAAAGTGGGCATCTAAAAGGTCACCCAGACTGGCTAAAGGCTGCAGGGCTGAGGGTTCAGAGGGCAAGTAGAGGGTGTTCTTGGGGCACTGTAATCTACATCTCTCCACCTGTGACCCACCCTCACATGACTTCATCCTCCACTGTTGTCAAGTAGTTCCTTTAGAAATGGTTGACCAATTAAACGTATTCCAGGTCCTTTTTTGCCTTGAACAAAGAATTGGATGAGAACCTAAAAACAGTGCTGAAAGTTTATTTGAAAAGTGAGGGGTGAAGGGATAAGGGAAAAACTGACTGTAGAGCAAACAGGCTGAATAAAGAGAGGAAAGGATAAAAGCAAAAAATAAAAGTGCAGTCTGCAGCTGACGCAGAGTGGGTTACAATGAGGAGTCATGGAGTGGACTCATGGTGTCTGTGTCCTTATATGTCATCCACATCTCGTGGGAAGCCACAAGAAGTTCCACACATGGGGTCCTGGAAGTTATCTGGCACTGTCTTGAGATCTTGTAATTGACAGGTTCCACTTATTTCCCCAGCCAGCTATGCCACACCCTACCTTCTGTATCACCACCCCCTGCAAAGGAAAGTTACCCCCAGCATCAAAGTCCTGAAACAACCTAATGCCATCAATTCCCTGATGAAATCTTCATGAGGCTTTCCACTGCTACCAGTGTGAAGTTAACCAACTCCCTCTTCCAGGAACACAAGCTCCTTTGCCAATCAGCCTCTGCCAGTCTATAGGGCACCCTTGCCTGAAGCCTGCTCAGTGACTGGTCATGAGCAGCACCAGACACACACACACACACACACACGCACACGCACACGCACACACACACACACACACACACACACACTGAATGCAGCCCTCCTGCCTGCCCTTGCCTGCAACTTGGCACCCTGTACTAATCCACTCCCAAGGGTGAGGGCAGAGGCTGGGAGGGCACATCTAGGGCTGTTAGAACACTACAGCACAAGCACTGATGTGTGAGGACAACATCCTGAGATGCTGGTCAAGGTCAACAGGACAGAAAGTGACACAAGCTCTCTCCTTCCCTAAACCTTCCTGGTCCCAAGCCCAGCTTGCCTTTCTCTCCTCCCTCCTGACCCCCAGAGCCTGCTTTGCATGAGCCAAGTCTCAATGTCATGAACCCCTGCTAAATAGACTGTGCAGAACCCAAGTGGGGAAAAGGAGGATCTTCCCAAGGAGGCACACAGCTCTGGCCTAGAGCCCTCTCCACCCTCAGGGTGGAGGCCAGGACCACAGGAGCAGCCCCAGGCCTCGCTGTTCTCTATGGCTTTTTATTCCTATGTGATTCTACTGCTCACTCATATAGGGATTGGAGCCGTGGCGCACGGCGAGGATAGCCAGCGGAGGGCTCGGACATTGAGCAAGAGGACCTGAAGGTGAGATTGGACAATGGCACCTTCTCCCAACCCAGGCTTCCAGCCAACCCAAGGGAGCATTCTGCTGCTATTCTCCTCCTTACTGATTTTCTCACCAGCTGTAACAAAAGGGGCTGTTGGACCCCTTCACTGCTCTGACCTCATTTCGATGCTTGGAGACCCCACTGAAGGCCTGGCACCATATCTGAACTGTGTCCCAGAGTTGGTTGAAGGACCTGCGGATGTTCAGCCTAGGAAAATGGAGTTGGCAACAAGAAAAAAAGGTCCAGTGTCTTGTGGGCTGGAGAAGCCCCTGGATAAACAGATGGCTAGGAAGTGGGACAGAGTACAACTCAACCAAAGCTAAGGGCTGCCCAAATACAGAAGGGATGTCCTTGGTGGCAAGTGGTAAACATTCACCCAACAAAGCATACAGGAAGTTGGAGAGACTGCCAAGGATGCCACTGGGAGTCATGGTTGGATGGTGGCAATCTTTACACCTGCCTCTGCTCACTCACATTGAGGCTATTGGGAACCAGGTCCTAAAGAGGCAAACACAGCCTCCCATTTATATGAAATAAGCCCTGTGTGCCCACCAGAGGAGCAGAGGAAATTCCTGCCAGGTTTCGGCACCATGGCTATAGCCATACCACACTCCCCTCCCCAACAGTTCCCTGCAAGTCTCAAGGGAGATACACATAAGGAAAGATAAACATAAAACACACAGTGTGGTCCTTTTTATTTCCAGTCTTTCTAGCTTCACTCCACAGAAGAAACAGGCTTAAGAGATGCTCCGAGACTGACCAGGGGAGAACTAGGACAGTTAACTGGCCAAAAGGCCAGTCTTCAGGACTGCCTGCTGCCATGACAGAAAGCAGGGGTGGAGGGGAGCTCCCATCTACAAACCTCAGAGAGGTGGGAGAGCCAACCAAGCAGCTAGGGCTGAGGAGGGGAGGAGCCCTAAAGCACAACAAGGCCCTAGAGACCCATTCTGGTCTTCCCTAAGACTCTGCTCTTGTAGACTCTGCTCTTTTCTGAACCTATGCCATCACTGAGGCCGCAGCAACAGAAGGTGGGCATCCATGACGTTGGTACCTGTCAGCCCTGTGTATAACAGGTGTTTTCCACCCTGAAGGCGGCAGAAGAAGGTATGTGTGTCATTGTGGGCTAGGAAAGTGGTCACATCCAGCCCCTCAGCAGCTGCCTGGCTCTTAAGCTCAGGCATGACCCAGGCCCCAGCAGCCTCAGTGGGCCCATCCTGCCCATCAGTGCCACCACTCAAAAACAGTACATCAACAGGCCCCAGAGACCATCTTGCAAGCTCTGCTCCAACACGCAGGGCCAGTTCCTGGTTCCGGCCACCCTTGCCGGAGCCCTGCAGCTGTACTGTGGGCTCCCCACCAGCCAGCAGGCAGACAGGGCCCTTAGCCTCCACTACAACCTCCAGCACCTCCTCCAGCTGCAGGTCTGAGAGCTGGAGCTTAGCTGCAAGCTCACGGAGTTTTACAGTCTCGTCCACTGAGGCCATAGCTGTGGATGGGATGAGATGCGCTCCAGCCACATGGGCTAGCAGCCCATAGAACTGAGCCACACTTTTCACATCACCCTGTATGGCTGCACTCAGCACCACAGCCCGGTAGCCCAGCAGCTGGGCCTGCCTCTGAGCCTCAGCCAGTGCCAACACATTAGAGCCAATGATCACATTGAGGACATGACCACAGGTGTGTGGCCCATGGGGGTCAGAGTCGGCCTGAGCAAGCACGGTCTTCACAGAACGTGGCAGGGCACCGCGAAGTCCATAGCGATTGAGGATGTACAGACAATCTTGCACGTTGTGAGTGCTAGCCACAGTGGGGCCACTGGCAATCACCTCCACAGGGTCTCCCACCACATCTGACAGGATCAGGCTCACCACCTGAGAAGGGCCACAGCACAAGACTCAATCCCACCTTCTCCTCGAACCAGAGTCTACAACGACAAACTGCCCCCTGGGTATCTTCCATCCAGTGCATTTCCTCCTGTCTCATTTCTCCTTCCCCTTCCCCTTCCCTTTCCCTTCCCCCTCCCCCTCCCCCTCCTCCTCCTCCTCCTTCTTCTTCAGTACTAGGAATTGAACCCTAGCATTCACACTGAGCTATATCCCCAGCCCTTTTTCATATTTTATTTTGAGACAGGTTCTCACTAAGTTGCCCAGGCTGGGCTCAAATGTGAGATCCTCCTGCCTCAGCCACCCATGTGCCACCATGGCCAGCCTCCCTGCCCACTTTTAACAACTCTCAAGTAGGACTGCAGAACACTTCACCATGGGGACACCCTCCCACTCCCTGGGGCCCCTTCTAGGGCTTCTCCCAGCCTGGTCATGTGAACTCTCACACCAGGCCCCTGCCAATTTGTATGCTGACTAGGCTTTCATCTCTGTCATATGTGGGGGGCCCAGTGCTGCCTGAGGAAGAAGCAACTCACATACCTGGGCAGGGTAGGCAGCCTGAGCCAGCCCTCCACCCTTGAGCTGGGACAGGGCCTTTCGGATGGTGTTCAGCTCCTGGATGGTGGCTCCACGGGCCGCCAGCAGCTTGGTGAGCATCTGTTTCTCCTCCAAGGTGACAGGTGGGATGGGGGCAGGCAGCAGGGCCGAGCCCCCACCTGCATGGTCAGTAAGAGTGTCAGACGGAGGGGATCTCAATCCAAAGAACCAGACAGTGACAGGCCTGTGACAGAAGTGAGCTGGGAGAGTGGGATTAGGACGCCCCCATGTGGACATGTAGTATGCGTGTGCATAGTCACTATGCCTGGGCCACCAGAGTGGCCATGTCCCCTGCCATGGGGTAACCCAGAGGTCTCTGCCAGCACTGGAAGAACTAACCATCCCTGAAGAGCCTGGAACATGGAACAGAGCAGGGGGAAAAGCAGAAGACTAAGGAGGGGACTCTATGAGGACTGGAGACTAAGTTCTAATCCTGGATGACAGTGGTACAGACAGCAGCAGTTAAGAGCGACATTTTCCAAGGGCTCTGAGGTGCCAGGCCCTCCATTAGGTGCCTGTGTGAGGTGCCCCTCCCTTTTGTGCCCTTTTAGCATCACCCAACAAGGTCAGTTGGGGGTGGGGAGGACCCTGCAGCTGAGGGGAAGACAGATGGCTGGACCAAAGCCAGATAGGAGGCACCATCCAGGCTCCTCATTGCCTCACTTGCCCCCAACTTCACCTTATGACTCTGGGGGCCCAGATCAGTTTCTCAAAGATCTGGCATTTGGAACACACCCCTGCCAGCTGTCCTGAGCCAATCTTGCACCCGCACCTGAGATAAGCACAAGCAGTAGGTCATCAGCTGTGAGTCTCTCTGCCAGATCCCGGATGGCCAGTGCAGCCCGAAGTGCATCACGATCTGGTAAGTTGTCCTCCGCACCCTCAAATACCTGGATACGGCTGTGTGGCTTCAGCAATATCTCCCTGAGGAGGGAGAAAACACAGAGGAAGAAATAGGGTGGGCTCCTCTCCTCCCACTGATTTCTCAGCTGTATATGTGAAAGGGACATAAACAAGGATGCCCCCTGACATCCTTCCTGGGGCCAGGCCAGACTCAGGAGGAAAGAGAAGCTGGTGAGGAAAAGACAATCCAGGAAAGTGGAGAGCAGTCCCCCATGGCTCCTTACTGCTTGCCAGCATGTTCCATGGCAGCACGGATCCCTTTGGGAACACTGATCACACCCTGCACAAGATGCTGGCCCAGTAGCTCCTCCACTGCAGCTGCCATGCCGAGTACAGCCTTGCCAAAGCCAACGAGGTACAGGTTTTGCTGCAGCTGGAAGCTCCGGTCCCGCACCTTCAGCTGTCTGCCATCTGGATCCAAGGACAGTGCCCTTTGCAGCATGGGCCCCGGCTGCACAGCACCCACAGCACTCTCAAACAGCTGTCGCGCCTGCTCTGACAAGGCCATGCCGCTGACCAGCCGGGCCACTGGGGGGCCCCAGAAGAGGAGACGTGAAGGGGCTCGGACCAGACAGGGCAGAACCTGCAGGGCTGCAGCCATGCCCCTCTGCTCTCAGCATCACCTTGTACCCATGACTGCCTAGGGGGAAGAAAGCACAAGTGAGGCCAGAGACAGAATGCCTACTATGGGCAACCCTCCAAGGGCTTAGGGCTGGTAGACCCCCATAGCTGCCGCTGCAAGAATGAACTATCTAATAGGTCAAGGAGACTTCTTGAAGCACATAGCTACCTGATCTCACTACAGTCCTTGCAGCCCAGTCCTGCCACCTACCAAGTCCTCCTCTTCTGCAGATCACACACTGGCCTTCTGGATACTCATGCCCCAGGTCCAAAGTTCCTGGCCCCTCCTCCTAAGTCACCCCTTTGGTTGACAGTTAATCATTCACAAAAGGAGCAATTCCCACCAGTGGGCTCCAGCTCCACCCCTTTTCCACCTCTTGTACTTCTGAGCTGTCGCCCAGGCCAATGCCCTTTTTGGCACTTGTGCTTTGCCTCTTTACCACTTCTGCTGCCAGGGGGCTGACTGTCCCACCAACTGACCTTAAGCCCACTCACTTCCACCCTGCTCTTTCATTAGGTCCTGGGACTAGGCTAGGAAGCCTGGAAATGCTGGTTCTGTGTGGCAAAGGTACAGGCTCAGCAGCAGGGGACACAACCTGAGGAATCCCAGCACTCAGTTCAGCAAGAGAGCAAGGTACAAATCAGGAGTAGCAGCTGGGTAAGGTAGCTCACATCTAAAATCCCAGCACTGGGCCAGGGATTTAGCTCAGTGGTCCCCTGGCTGCTGCACAAGGTCCTGAGTTCAATCCCCAATTCCAAAAAATAAATAATTTTTTAAAAATAAAAAATAAATTTTTTTAATTCCAGCACTTTAGGAGGCTGAGGCAAGAGGATAGAAAGTTTGAGCCCATTCTGGGAAATTTAAGGATTTAGTGAGACCCTGTCTCAAAATAAAAACTTTAAAAAGAGAGGGTCTGGGGATGTAGCTCAGTGTGACGGCCCTGGGTTCCATCCGCAGTCCCATAAAATAAAATAAAAATCAGGAGTAGCAGCACAGACTGACCCATGGAGGAACCTTGGGGAAATCCCCAAGCATTTCATGTGGCTATGTGCTACAGGGCCCAATCTACTGGACAGGAAAAGGTGCCCTTCTACCCACATAGCTAGCCAGACCCAATCCTGCCAATAACATCCCTTCTGGCTCTCAAACAGCAAAACAAGTCCTGAGTTATACCACTCAAAGTGGTGTGAGTCCAACAGCTAACACAGGCAAAGGCCAGGCTCCCAACTTAGTCCAAATAGTCACTTTCCCCACTGGGCAGAACGAAAGCTAGAAAAGACTTGGGGTGAAGGTCAGGAAGCTGTAAGAGGGATTTAAGGACAATAAAGCCCCAAGGGGCTCTTCTGTAAAAAGACATCTACTTTTGTTTTGTTTTGACTTGTTTTGAGGATTGAACTCAGAGCCTTCCATATGCTACCACTGAGCTACACACCAGCCCCTAAAAAGGCATTTACTTTAATAAATGCCTCCCATGAACGCTTCAAACTATCCACAAGTGTGGATGGAGCAGAGGAAGGAGACTTGGAATTGAGGTTCCAGCTGTACCACAGGTTTTCTGCGTGGCTCTTTTTCTCTCACTGAGCCTCATCTGCAAAAAAAAAAAAAAAAAAAAAAAAAAAAACCCCAAAAAACAGGAGATGAGGTGAAATTAAGACTAATGGCGGGGGGGGGGGGGGGCGAGCGTGTGACTTAGTGATAAGAGCACTTACTTAGCATGCTTAAACCCTGGGTTTGACTCTGCAGTGTTCACAAAAAAAGCCAGGTTTGGTGGATGCCTGTAATCCCAGCACTCTGGGAGGCTTAGGCAGGAGGATCACCAGTTTGAGCCTAGCCTGAGCTCAGCGAGATGGGCTCAAAATAAAATATAAAAAAGGTCTAGGAATGTGGCTCAATGCAAAGGTCCCAGAGTTCAATCCCAATTACTACCAAAAAGAAAAATAGACTAAAGCTCTGACCTTTGACACTCTCAGGCTTTCTGATGCTGTCCGCTGTAACAAGAGAACCCCGAACACTACTTTATCCCTCACTCATATAACACCACAACTTCCAAAACCTGGCCATTTAGCTGGCCTGGTTCTCAGATTTCCTATAAAATAATAGCCCAGCCTGACTCCTGTTGTGACTGGGAACACAGAGGGCACTGCCATGAAGACTGAAAACGTGCCCAGCTTTCGCCAGGGGGATCCATGGAGCTCACCCATTAAGTTCAGAACTAAAAGGATTCTCGTACCTAGAACATCTGATTTTTACAGCCTGGGTGAACTCTATACCTACTTCTCTGACAAAGGTCTAGAGGAGTCCAGCTCTACTACTAGATCCCAGAGCCCAGGGCAGAAGGATGCTCAACCCTGACTGCCGAACAAAATACATAAAGTTCAGTTCACTTAGAATTGCAGATAAGTAATTTTAATGTATATATGTCCCATACAGTATTTGGGATACACTTAAGAATTATTTACTGCTTATCTGAAATTCAAATTGAACTGGTCAGCCTACATCCTTCACTTGCTAAATACGCCAACGTTACCAAAAGCTCCAGAGCAAAATGCCGAAACACCTAGAGGAACGGGCCTGACTCCTCCCCACACCAAGTGCGCTGACGCCACCTCCGGCTTTCACCTGCCCTTATATGACCCGGAAGTGACGTCATCTGCCCTCGCGAGGGAAATGGCTGCCTTGTAATGTTACGTGATGCGAGAAGTAAAGGCCCACTGCCTCTCGAGCCCACCGCCACTAGAGACAGGTATTACTTCAGAACACCGTACGGGCCTTCGTGGAGCACACTTACCGCTCCGCGGCTTTAGGCTGCGGCCTCCGATGAGTGTATCGGAAATACACGCTAGTGGGCGTGGTGGAATCCGGAAGTGGACTTGGGTAGGGTGGGGCGCCAGGGCGGAGAGTGCTGGAATTACCGCACTGTTACTACTGACCATCCCGAGACTTGATAGGAGTCTCCTTCAGGCCTCGGTTACTCCATCTCTGCTGTGGAGTTTCACTGGTTTGCAACAGTCGTTCCCCTTCTCACTGGCTTGCAGTGATGCGTCTTTTCTTTATCCTGTAAAATCAGTCGTTAAATACATCCCGAGCGCCCACTAGGTGCTACGGGTAGACACTGGGCTGAACACATGGATTGAGAGCCACTATCTCCCCTTAACCCAAGAGACATTAAGTCTTAGGGCCGGGGATTTAGCTCAGTGGTTTCGCCGGCTGCTGCGCAAGCTCAAGGACCCGAGTTCGATCCCCGGTACCAAATAAATAAATAAATAAAACGAAAATAAATAAATAATTATTCTCACTCTTCCTGTGGCTATAATCTCACAACTCATTGGTATTTCCCTCTCCTCCATGGCTCACCGGATACAACCCTCAGCAAGAGATTTCTGATCCATGATCCTTATAATCATGTGATTACAAGCTGCTTGTAAACACAAATGACCTTGGTCTTCCTAAATGCTCCTGCTCGCAGCACCACTAACTGTCCCCGCCTTGAGCCGAATTTGATTCATAAATCCTGACCAGATTCCAAAACCACAAGAATACACTTTTTACTAATGGAGATGAGGAGAGGACAGAGTCTCTAAAAATCTCATTGAAGGGCCAGGGATTTAGCTCGGTTCCGCCGCCTGCCTCACAAGCACAAGGTCCCAAGTTTGATCCCCAGCACCAAAAAAAAAAAATCTCATTGAAACATGTCTCTCCACCTGTTGGCTTTGGCAGTTGCCACATCTCTCCATAGGTCTTCAAACCAGTCTCTCTTGTCATGAACTATCCATAAACACACACTTCCAGCTCTCTCCCAGGGTTTTTCTTTCTTGTTATAATAAAGAAATTTTATTCCCTCTCCCAAATGATCTCCCCCCTATCATCAAAACAGGCACCTTTAGGAGGATTTCTCCTTTTTAATGTTGGGTACGATGTAAATATTTAAAATTTCATAGTTTTTCCTTGTTTAAGCTAACTTTATCCATCCATGCATTCATTCATTCTTCCATCGTTCAACAAACATTTCCATAGTGCCTTATATGGGCCAACTGCTTCTGTCAGGCTGTAAGCAGGAGACTAATTGTATTCATTTTTAAATCCCCCATTGCTGTCAGAAGCTACTCACAAGAAGCATTTGACAACAGTAAGGCTTAGGTGGCCCCTGGACTGTGAACTTATGCATGTAGAAAGTTGGTCTAATTCGTACCTGTATTTCTACTGCCCTGCATATGACCAGGCATAAATATAAGCTGGATTTTCTTCTTTCATTTTTTTTTATTAACAGAACAGAGAAGGGGTCAGCTGGAAAGTGAAAAGGATTTCACAAAAGGATAAGGGATGGTGGAAGTAGAAGGCATCAGGAAGCAATGGAATTTAGTTTTGAGAAAACAATTAGGCTTCTCAGGATGCTTATACATACCTTGATAGTGGCAATAAATATTTCCCTTCAATGTTTTCAGAGTGCACTTTGGCAATGAGTATCAATAATGACAGGCATGGTGATTCACGTCTATAAACCCAGCTACTGGGGAGGCTATGTCAGAGCACTTCAAGCTCAAGGCCAACTTCAGCAATTTACTGAGACCCTGTATCAATTTTTTTTAATACTCTTTTTTCTTTTTTGGTTTTTTGAGGTAAGGTCTTACTATGTAGTTCAGGCTGGCCTGGAACTCACAGCGATCCTCTTGCCTTAGCCTCCCGAATCCTGGGAGTATAGGCGTGTGCCACCATATTCCGCTCATAATAAAATTTTTTAAAGAGCTGGGGATGTAGCTTGGTTGTAGAGTGCCTGCCTAGCATGAACAAAGCCCTGGGTTCAACCCCCAGCAGAAAAAGGAAAGAAGAAGGGAAAACCAGTAACAATATTAAAAATATGATCTGAGCATGGTAGTCCATGCCTGTAATCCCAGCATGTGGGAGGCTGAAGCAGGAAGGTCACAAGTTGGAGGCCAGCCTGGACTACATAGAAAATTCAAGGCCAGGGGCCAGGGATTTAGCTCAGTGGTGCCACCACCTGCCTCGAAAGCGAAAGGTCCTGAGTTCGATCCTCGGTACCTCCCCCCAAAAAAGAAAGTTCAAGGCCAGCCTGAACTACATATA
Source organism: Heterocephalus glaber (assembly GCF_053883595.1). NCBI lineage: Eukaryota > Metazoa > Chordata > Mammalia > Rodentia > Bathyergidae > Heterocephalus > Heterocephalus glaber. The sequence goes on along the minus strand of NW_028258324.1, from coordinate 6,039,335 downwards.
GAGACCTTGTCTGAAAAACAAAACAAACCAAAAACCTGATAGGTCAGGCACAATGGCATATGCCCTTGCCTCGGCTACTCAGGAAGCTGAGAGCATGGGTTCAATCCCCAGTACCAAAATAATAATAATGTTACACACATATTACTTTCTTGAGATGCTAGGCAATGAGAAAAAAAATGGAAAAGGTCATTTGATTACATGTAGAATATAAGCTTCCTATTATTCAAGCAAGCAAAAGGAAGAAGGCAATGGAGGTAAGGAAGGGTTTGTAAAATTGATTCATTCCAGTTAAACCTTAATTTAAATGTTCCCTTTTATAGCAAAGGAGTAGGGTGTCCCTGGGTGATGTTTGGCTGTCAGTGACCAAGGAAAGGTAGCAATAGCAGCACTCATCTCCGTTAATAGTGATGAATCACGGGAATCCCTGTAACTCTAAATCTCCCCTCACCAAGCCCAAGGGGTCAACAAGGAGAGTGAATGATGTAAATTTGGAAGAATAGGCTTTCTGATCTGGAGCTCCACAATAAATAAATCCTATTTGTTGTGAAAACTGATCACAGTTAATGTGCAGCCATTTTCGGTTTCAGATCCCTGAAGAGGTTGAGGTGTTTATCACCATGGCAGAAGTCATTTCTGAAAAGTACCCACTCTTTCCGCCGCCTGTCTCCCAAGCTCAAGGACCCGAGTTTGATCCCCGGTACCAAAAAAAAACAGTTTAAAAAAAAAAAAAGTACCCACTCTTGGGCCAGGGATTTACCTCAGTGGTTTCGCCGCCTGCTGCACAAGTGCAAGGACCAGAGTTCAATCCCCGGTACCAAAAAAAATTTTAAAAAGTACCCACTCTTCTATTGACATTTGACCTGTTGTCCTCCATCCTCACCTGGTGGAAACTAGAAGTGGTTGTTGACAGGTGTTTACTGAGTCCAGTTCTTTTCAGGCACGTGGAAGGATTACACTTGTAATTGAGTGGAGTCATGTGACTAGTTCTGTCTAATGAGTTGTAAGTGGAAGTAAGAGGGTCATTTCTAAGAACAGAACTTAATTTTTCATGTGAGAAGTTCCTATCCATTTTTTCTGTTTGCATCCAGCATCTTCTCTGCCAATATGAGACCCTGAGTGACTGATGGGAAGAGCCATTCTGCCAAACTTCAGTGGACATGGACTGAATGTGGAAAATAAACATTTGATGTTTTAAGTCACTAAGATGTGGGAGTTAGTGTTACCGCACCACAATTTAACCTATTCTGGTTGATACTTGCTCTTTATCCTTGAATTTTAATTAAAATTCCAGAAATCCAGACCTGTATCTTAGATCAACACTTTTATTGATATTGGATCATCCAGGAAGTGTTTATTCATCCTCATTGGCATTCCTGTTGCTAGATGTGCCAGCATGCTTCAGGTCACACACTGTAGAACCCTGAAACTCTTTCATGAAGTATGTAACAACAGTGAGGAGATAAAGAACACTGTACTATATATTGACAAACTCCAGGAAGCCTGGTGCACTGATTAATACTATGAAGCAGACGTACAAAGGAGAGCCAGCACCCAGAAGGCTGAGGGAGGAGTTCAAGACCAGCCTGGGCTCTATAGTGAGACCATGTCTCAAAAACAAAAAAAGTAGAAAACAGCTTCCACAAGGAGAATCCCTCCACATTAGTCTTGGATTTCTATGGCAGGACAGGTTTTTATTCCATCAGTTCATGTGATTTCTGCGTGTCCCCCTCCAGTTGTTTGTTTTGGTTTGCCACAAGTGATCCAATTCAGGGCTTTACACATGCTAAGCACACATTTTACCACTAAGCTATACCTCCAACTTTTCAATCATATTTTAATTATGACCAAACAAAGACAAATGACAGAATTCAGGACAAGCAAGAAATGTAAGATTAATTTAGAATCAAAAATAAAAATACTGGGGCCAAGGATTTAGCTCAGTGGTGCTGCCGCCTGCCTCACAAGCGGAAGGTCCTGAGTTCAATCCTCCTCGGTACCTAAATAAATAAATGGGGTAAATATAAATGTATTCAGTTTTTCTCCAAGGTAAATACAATTTGGTTATTCTGACCTGAAAAATATTGTGAATTATTATAGTCCATCTGTCTTAGTTCCCTTGTGCTGCTATAACAGAATACCACAGACTGGGTAATTTATAAGCAATAGAAATGTATTTCTCATAGTTCTAGAAGCCAGAAAATCTAGGATCAAGCCATTGGCATGTTCAGTCATAGGTGGGGCTTTCCCCGAGATTACTGTGTCTAGAGTATGTGATGTTGGAATCAAGGGTATGTGATTACTAAATTAGTCCACTGATTGTTTTGGCATTGTTCTGGGTATGGCTAATAGGAAGGCCCACCCTGGGTGTGAGTGCTACCTGTAAGGGCAGGTAGCCTGGATAGACTATAAGGGACAGAAAGAGGGCTGCTGTAGTCACTTGCTGTTACTGCTATTTCTGCTTGTCTTCTGCTTCCTCCTGCCTGCTCTGCCATGCCACCCTCCTTTGGCGCCAATCAATTATGCACTGAAACCTCTACAAACTGAACCAAAATAAACCTTTCCTCCTTTAACTTTGGGCATCAAAGGGTTGACAAACCCTTAGCCAACCTTATCAAAAAAAAAAAAAAAAAAAGTAAAGAAAAGACTCAAATCTGTGCAATTGGGAATGAAAAAGGTGAAATCACAACAGGTCCTGCAGAGGGCCGGGGATTTAGCTCAGTGGTTTCGCCACCTGCTGCACAAGCGCAAGGACCAGAGTTCGATCCCCGGTACCAAAAAAAAAAAAAAAAAAGAAACAGTCACAACAACAGACCCTGCAGAAATCCTGAAGATCATCAGTACTTACTTCGAGAACCTGTATTCTAATACGATGCAAAATACAGGCGAAATGGACAGATTCCTAGATACACATGAATTGCCAAAACTGAATCAAGAAGATATAAAAACTCTAAATAAACTTTGGGCATCAGGTATTTTGTCTCAACAAGGAGACAAGTAAGGCATTCTCCCTCCTTTTATGGCCCTTGGAGGAACTATCATGACATGTGTCTTAGTTGCTTTCTAGTCACTGGGACACAACCACACCTAGAATTTAAAAGAGGAGCAATTTATTTTGTTAATGTGTGGTCAGCTGGCTACAAAGCAGAAACAGCATGCTGGAAGGGCCTGCTGCAGAGGAAAGCTGCTCATATAGTGGCTGCCACGAAGTGGAGATTGAGGGAGGTGCCAGGAAGGGAAATACATACTTCCAGGTCACACCCCCAGTGACAGGCCTCTAACCAGGCCCCACCTCCTAACAGCACATTCAGCTATTGAACTCATTAATGGACTAATCCACTCATGAGTATAGTGCCCCCATGATCCAGTCACTTTCCAAACACAAGGTTTTGGGGGGATACCCCAGATCTAAACTACAAAAGTGTCCAAAGTCCATGTGGAGAGGAAAAGTTGTCAAAACTGCATAATCAGTAACATGCAAATCAGGGCTGGGCTTGGTCAAGGGTTACTGACCCACTGGGCACATGCTGGAAGACTTATTGTGTATAAACTAGATTACCTGGTTACTTTTTCCCATTGTATTTAGAACTAGATATCCTGTTCCTGGGCTAATGTTTAACTCTGAAGGTGAGTCTAGCCCAGAAAGTCTCAGAAGGTCCTCCCTTCTTTCTCCAACCATTGCTTTAGCTACCTCCTGCCTCACCCTCATTGGCCAGAAGGTGGGAGGACAAAAAGGCATAACACTTTTATAAATGCCTCTTTTATGAAGGCCCTTAATTCCATTCACAAGGAATGAGCTCCATGATCTAATCATCTGCTCTAGGTCCCTCACCCTTTTTTTTTTAAAGATGTGTCCTAAATTGCTCAGACTGACCTTGAACTTGTGATCCTCCTGCCTCAGCCTCCGGAGTAGCTGGGATTACAAGTGTGTACTGCCAATGCACCCACTAAGGCTCACCTCTTAATACTATTTCTTTGTAGATTAAATTTCAATGTGAATTTTGTTGTTGTTGTTTTCTGGTACAAGGGATTGAACTCTGGACCTTGTGCTTGTAGACAAGCACAGTGCCACTGATCTACATCCCCAGCCCCTGTTGTTGTTTTCAGACAGGGTCTCACTATGCAGTTCAGGCTGGCCTTGAACTCACTGTGTAGCCCAGGATGGCTTTGAATCCATGGTGATCCTCCTGCCTCAGCGTCCCAAGTACTGGGATTACAGGCGTGCCCCACCAGGGCTGGCTCAACATAAATTTTGGAGGGCTACATATACTCAAACAATAGCAGTGCTCATAAAAGAACCTGGGGAATATTCATTGTAAAATCCACAGTGAAAATAAAAGATTGATTTTTTTAAGTTAATGCAGTATCTAAGATAACTCAGAGAGTATCAGCTACTAACACCAACCTAGAGGCAACTGCACCTTAGAGAGGTACTTCTAGGCTCTGCAGCCCCTTTCTCATGTACTTGATTTCCTCAACCTTGGGGCCTAAAGTCCTGTTTGCTCAACCTCTTCTTTTTTTTTTTAACCTCTTCTTTCTTACCATTCAGCCCCTAATACCTCATAGAATGCGTAACAATTTGGCACCTGCCACAAGAATTACAAATGGTTCAGGTGTGGAAGAGCCCCTTTGAAGGGTTTCCAAGGTCAGGTCTGCTGTAACCTTGGAACTGTGAGAGGCCCAGTCTTGCTGCCACCCGAGACAGCCAGTAACTCGAGAGTAAGAATGATAGGAGAAAAAGAGTATTATGAGCAACAAGCCAGTATATTGCAAGATGTGGGACCAATACCCATGATCATCTTGCCTGGCACCACTGAGAGAAGGTTTAATAGTATCTTTTGTGGGAATGTTATCTCAGTTTCAGGCAGGTGGCTGCTGCCAGGATAGTTCATTAATCTTGAAAAATGGCCAGTTCTGGAATATAGATTATCAGTTCTTTATCTCAATCCAGAGATCACACTATCAGAGTGTGTCAGATCTGTGAATCTAAGAAAATATGATCAGAAGCTTGTTTGAAGGTCTGTGCATCTGGTTTCTGTTTCTGCTTCGTAGTTTCCAAAAAAAAATTATCTTTTAATTGTGACTTTTCCTGTAACCTAGGAATGGAGCATGCATAAAGAAAGTGCCAGTGCATTTTAACTGATTTTACACCTAGTCCTTAAGATATGGATCAAGGTGTATAAAGTTTCCTGGTAAATTGAAAACAAGGGAGGAGAAAAAGATCTTTTAACTCATGGTGGGACTTCAAGCTTTCAGCAAACTGGCCCCATCCATTCCTTACCTATCTGTGTTTGTCACACAACCCTTTGTTCTGAAATGCTGGAAACTTCATGAGTGTGAAGCCAGAAGATAGAAGAAGTTAGGCAGATAGGGATCAAGTTCAGAATAATTAACCTTGAATAAAGTAAAAGCACTTAAATGAGTTAATATACCAAAAGGCCCCAATAATTAACAAGTAAACTATCAGGGCTTACTGGCATGCAAGAGACAAAGAACAGGTCCCTAAACAAATGGGAGAAGCCCTGGAGGAAATGAAGTGCAAAGAAGCTTGCTTTTCAGACATCAAAGGCTTACCTGCAACCAGAAGCATCCCTGCATTCTCTCACATTCACTCACACCAAAAGCTGTATAAAAAGCCAATAGATTTAAACATCTAAGGTGTCCACCTTACAGAACCCCTCCCCAGATAGTAGGGAGATTTTCCTTTTATTCTTTCTAATAAAAACACATTTGGCTATTCCCTGCTGCTTATTGCTTTGCTGTTTTGTCAGTATTATAGACTGTAAACATGAATCCACTCATTTAAACAGGCCCTTTTGTGAGGAAAAGCAAAGTTTATTCCAGTGAACAGAGACTAAAATCAAGGAGAGATTCTAACAGCTAGCAGGGAAAGAAAACTATGCTTATATAGATTTTGGGGAAGGGGCTATAATCATAAGGAATGTTTATGACTTGGATGCCCAAGGATGGTCTGTTCAGGTGTGTAGATAATCACTGGACTTCTCAGCCAGAGAGACTGTATACTTTGTTTTGTGTCCATTTGTACTATTTACAGAGAGGTTGTTGTTGTTTGCTAAAAGCAGCCTGTTTGTTTAGACCAGGCATGACATTCAGCTTCAATCTTTGTTGCCCCAAAATAAGGGCCCAGATCACAGCAAGGAGGGAACTGGTTACATGGGCAGCTCTAGTGAGAAAATTGGCATGGTGCTGAATAAGAGGAGGAAGCAAATCAATAATACTGGAGACCAGTAGAGTGAAAAGTCCAAACATCTTACCAGGAAGCAGCTCAGGGGCCACCAGAGCCTGTTTCAGTCCTCCCTTGGTATCTATCCTTGGTATCCAAGGATTGTTTCCAGGATCCCCACAGAAAACAATCTGTGGATACTCATCTGCATTACAGTGTTACCTTGTTATTTATCATTAAATGGTTCGAGGAGGTGCAACAAGTGCCAAAAAGACAAATATCAAATTATTTTGGGTGGAAAGGGACAAGCCACAAGGCAACTGTAGCTTATACATAGACAAGTTGTAGCTTATACATAGAATACCAAACAAATCATAAGTACCAGAACAAAATTTTGGCATCAGAATTCATTAAGTACCAAATCTGACAAGTTTCAAAGTGGACAAGTGCCAAAAATGACTATATATGTTATTCACATATAGCCCATACACATCCTGTATACTTTAAATCATCTCTAAGTTATTTATAATTCCTAATACAGGGCTAGGAATGTAGTGCAGTGTTTTCCTAGCATGTGTGAGACCCTAGGTTCAATCCCCAGGGTCAAGGAAAAAAAAAATTCTTGACCTAATACAATTTAAACACTGCAAAAATAAGAACCAAGAGAGATTATGTAAAGGTGCAAATTTCCAATGATGAATGTCATTATATTGTATACCTAAAATGTACCAATAAAATAAAATTTAAAATAAATAAATAAACACTGCAAATCGTTGTTGAACTATATTGTTTAAGAAATAATGACAAGAAAAAAGTATGAGTTAAGTAAAGATGCAGCCCTATATATTTTGAACCTGTAGAATTGTCAGAAAAGGTTTTTAAGCCTTTGGAAACAGTTCTGTAGCTTTAGAGACAGTGCTTCTGGGGCATTAGGCACCACCTCCTATTTCTGGGCAGTCAAGGTTTATGTGAGAAGGTCCCATCGATTCCTGCCATAATAAGGCATTGTTTGGCAACAATGGACTTTGTTAAATGTGAATGGTTATTTGCCCTTTGTCCTGGAAACAAGGTCCGAGCTTTCCAATGCAGAGCAGAGTGTGAATCCAGTCTCTAGCCCTTTCCAATGCAGAGCAGAGTGTGAATCCAGTCTCTAGCCCTGACTGGCTGTGTGACTTTGAGAACATTACTTAACCTCCCTATCTTCATCATTAAAATGGGGCTAAGAGGGTTTGGGATGTGCAGCTTAGAGGTAGAGCGCTTGCCTAGCAGGTGTGAGGCCCTGGCTTTGATCCCCAGCTTTGCTAGGGGGGAAAACAGAGTTAAGAGTATTGAGTAAACATTTCAGGTGCCTGTAGAAAGGCTGCAAGTTATGGCTATACTATTCCTGGGTTGGGCTAGCTTCACAGATGTGTAACCTATACAGTCACACTGGGAATCACATTCAAAAGCATCTTGCTCTTGGTTTAGTATTCTATTGTTGCCACCTTGAAATTCTTAATCATTTTTTAACCAGGGGCCCTTCCCCCCTCCCCCACTGTGTTGGGCCCTGCAAATTATATAGTTGGTTCTGCCACCAGAAGAAAATGCCTTCTTTTCACCCAGACTCCTTGGTCATAGAGTCTCGGGATGTCTCCAAGAGATTCCAGAAAGTGGACATATTCTGACCCTGAGCTACATAGTGAGGGAGCGGGAGGTGACAGAAGGTTCCCGGGCAGTAGTGAGGCTTCAATGTCCTAGATGCCAGGGCCAAGAGAGCTCTTTAAGCTCTCTTCTAAACTCTCTTCAAGAAGCTTAGAAACCCTGAGCTCAGCATTTTTAATAGCACTCCTGGAAGCCCCCTTTGAGTCTTCCACAGTTGACTCCTACAGGGAGGGAGACTGAGCACAGTGTGTAACTTAGTGAGGACTAGATATGAGGTCGGCTATTCATTCCTTGCCAAACAAGAAACAAAATTGTTCTAATCTTTTTAAATGTTTTAAAATATATATTAATTTTACCATAGAGAGAGCAAAAAACCAATAGAAAATATGTTTAAATGAATAAAAACATTGCTGGAATTCCCTTTAACTTGATTATACTTTCAGGTTGATAACACCTCACTAGGCACAGTGGCACCTACCTGTAATCCCAGCACTCTGGGAGTCTGAGACAGGAGAATCATACATTTGAGCCCAGTCTGGGCAATTTAGCAACTTAGCAAGACCCTATTTAAAACTAAAAAAGGGTTGGGTATGAGGCTCAGTGGAAAGGCCCTTCAATCCCCTTTCTCCCCAGAGATAGAGAGAGAGAGAGTGGGGGCGGGGGAGAACAGAAGATTAGGGCATGGCAAAGTGAGTGGCTGGGCAAGTGAGTGTCAGTAACAGAAATGTAGCACATGTGCCAAGCCCTGCTTGAGGGACCAAAGACTGCTATCTTCAATTCTTCTCATGAGATCTCAAGCAGATTCTTTTTTTTTTTTTTTTTTTTGGTACCAGGGATCAAACTCAGGACCTTGCACTTGTGAGGTAGGCAGCAGAACCACTGAGCTAGATCCCTGGCCTCAAGCAGATTCTTGATAGGAGGGCCTAGACCTGACATAAGCCTAAGGAGTTGGCAATACAAAAAGATGGCTGCCATTAAGCTCTTGCTCACTGTGCTTTCTCTTTCACAGTGGTCCGCTCTCACCCTACAGAGTGTACAGTAGTATTTCTTTTCCTACTTTTAATTGTTCCACATTCACTCTGCACAGCATGTTTCTTTTCCTACATTTAATAAATGTAAAACCTCACTTGTCTTGACCAATTATTTGTTCAGGTCAGAAAGAACCTAGAAAACACCTCTAAAAATAGTACAGTTAGAAACAATAGAGCTAAAAACAAGTCACTGTCTTCCATCCATTTAATTCTAAACAGCACCCTATGTCCATTCCTCCTTCCATTATTCTTTTTTTTGGTACCAGGGATCAAACTAGGGACCTTGTGCTTGCAAGGCAGGCCCCAGAACCACTGAGCTAAATCCCCGGCCCTTCCTTCCATTATTCTAAGATAGGAAATAAAATAACAAAAACCCAAGAGATCTCTGATGCTCCAGGTGAGAGCACGTGGTGTTAGATCTCCCAGCCTGACCTTTAGTCACTTTTACTTTACTCCTACCTCAGTAAAGATTTATAAATATGTACTATATGTCGTGCATGTAATAAAGATCAGAGTGAATTCTGGGACAAGCTTGCATATCGAGAGCCCCTAAAATGATTCAGCATCCCATCAGTCATTCCTGTCAGTCACAACTAGACATTCAGGGGGAGGCACCTGGTTGAGATGCATATCCTTTAAATTCTGAAAGCCTTATTTATTGAGGATTGTGGCTGTTGCTGTTTCCCTGTGCTATAACTTATGTGCAGTGCTTTTCCTTTCCTGTCACCTGCCACCATTTTTCTGTCTGTATCATATCTTTTTTTGGCACCAATGAGCCCTGAGCACAATGCCTCTTGATCTTCAATGAATGGAGCTGCTTGCCGCTTACTATCAGGTGTACACTTTGCAATTCTTTTCCCATTGTACACAAAAGCCTGGACTATAACAGACTATAACTGCCTGTTTCACAGTAATAGATAGAGTACCCAACACCCCGGAACCTGATAACACACGGAATTACCTCTGTTCATCTCCATCATAGAACATTTCTTTGCTCTTAGTGGTGAGTGAAATTAAACATTCATTTAGCAAACCAAGCAATTTGTCAGGCATTAAGTAGTTTTTTTTCAATTTTTATTTTTTTATTAGTGCATATCTGTAGTACATAATGATCATATTCCTCATGGGGAGTTCATATATGTACATAACACCTTCTTAATTCTTTTTTTATTCCCATGCACTCCCCTCCCCCTTAAACAGTATATCAACTGTTATCGGGTAGCTCTTTCTTGAAGTGGCTTGACAAATAAACGTTACCATGTTCTGGGTTACTTGCCTCTCCTAGAGCTGGATTCAAGGTTCTTCTTGTCTTGAACAAAGAATTGAACAAAAGGAGTAAAAAGCATGGCAAAGTTTACTTGAAAAAGTAGAAGTGAAGAATGAGGGAGAAACTGGCTCTACAGAATAAACTTGGGCTGAATAAAAAAGGAAAAAGCAAGATAAAAGAACACCTAGAGAAACCAGAGCAGGCTTACATGAGGAAAGCCTCGATACCAAACTCTTCTTGGCATGTGTATCCTTTTATACTTTCTGTATCTCAGGAAAACCCATGAGAATTTCTATGGGCCCTGGGAGATAGTGTTGGCTGACACCAAGTCTAGGGTATCCTATTAAAAACCTGCTGAGTACTCATGAGAAGCCCACATGCAGGGGTTTGGGAACTATTCTATGCATGTATTCCAGGATCTTGTAATTAATAGGTCACTCTTACTTCCCCAGCCAGTTTTGCTATGCCCTAATGTCCTATGTCAGAACTGTAAGTGACAACTGAAACAATCTATAAAAAAATTACCACATGTTCCAATTGTGTTCCAATATTCTGCTTTTCCTATTTCCTCTTCAGCAATTTTCTTTCTCTCTCTCTTTTAACCACTCAGGACTGGTGATCCCAGAATCTTCACAATGAGCTACATCCTCAGCCATTTTTTATTTTTTGAGATAAGGTCTTGCCAAGTTGCTAAATTGTCCAGGTTGGGTTCAAACTTGGAATCCTCTTGCCTCAGTTTCCCAAGTGCTAGGATTACAGGCATGTACCACCACACCTAGCTTGGATTCCTTTGGCTAAACTAGTATATTCAATTATTATATATTAAGCTCTGGTTGAACTTTGGCTAAAATAGGAAGCAAAATTACTTTATAGCCATATGGTAGAATTGTATGTAGCCATTCAAAATGATTATGTAAATCTATATTTATTGACCTGTAAGGTGTTCTTTGTCTTTTATGAAAAGAGCAGGTTATATGCCAGGTATGGTGGTACATGAGGATGAGGCAGAAGGATCACTATGAGTTTGAGGCCAGCCTGGGCTACATAGTGAGTTCAAGGCCAGCCTGAAGCACATAGAGAGCCCTTGTCTCAAAACCACTCCCCCAAAAAGAGTGGATTTAAAATATATTATAAGCCTAATAAAAATATATTTCAAGAAAAAACTAAGACGTTCTACATCAAAATGGCAATTTGTTATATATTATTACAATAAAAATGTAGCTGGGCATGGTGGCACATATCTATGTCATGGCATGGTAGGCAGCTAGTCAGGATCAAAAACTCAGTACCAATAATGAATTAGAGGGACAGAGTTTAAGAAAGGAAGATGATTTATTTGTAAGGAAAAAAAAAGTCAGAAAACAGAAACAAGCTGCCCTGGAAAGAGAGCAGGGGTAAAAAGATGAATACCCTTGAGCCCTTGTCCTTGGTATTAGGATTAGGGACCCTTCCTTCCAGATGGATACCTGAAATTAGTCGCAATCTGATTTGTTCCCTAGGCTGTCCTTGGATGGGTTCCAGGTCATAAGAACCTAATCTGGGCTCCTTTGCCTATGTGCACATTGCTTTTGGTGGGCTTTGTTTGACTTTTTCCCTTTTGTCCTTGTCAGGGCCTTATCTCTGGGATGTATAGGTTGGTTAGGAGGAGCCTTAGAGAAAAGGCAGTTTAGAGTAGTGATTAAGGGGATGCATGTGTATCTAATGCAGTAATATAATGATTCTAGAGTGAAAATACATATATATAAATGCATGTGTGTGTATTTTATATACTAAATAAGAGTTTCTTTTTATTTCTTTTTATTTTTTTGGTATGGGAGTTGAACTTGGGACCTTGTGCTTGTGAGGCAGGTGGCAGAATCGCTGAGCTAAATCCCCAGCCCCAAGAGTTTTTTTTTAATTAGGTAAGCCAGGGATTTAGCTCAGTGGCACTGCACCTGCCTCAAAAGCACAAGGTCCTAAGTTTGATCCCCGGTACTGAAATTAAATAAATAAATAAATAAATACATACATACATAAATAAGGTAACTGCCCCCTTGTCTCCTTTGCACTTTATTGGAGGTGTAAGAAGGTGGTTATTCTTGTTTCCATGCTCCTGGCTTTCACCATGCTTTGCCTATCAGTTTTTCCTCTGGTTAATCTCTCGATTACAGAGCATTCCTTTCTTTGTTGTAAATTCTTAGGTTATTTGTGCTATCTGGTGCCTGCTATATCTGGTTTGTTTTATTTATTTATTCATTTTTTTTTTTGGTACCAGGGATCAAACTAAGGTCCTTGCGCTTGTGCAACAGGCGGTGAAACCACTGAGCTAAATCCCCAGCCCTTGGTTTGTTTTATTTTTTCCTTCTCTCTGCCTTTGTCCTTTTAATCATTCCTGAAGGAATTCCTCTAGTAAAGTTTTAACTCCTTTACTCAGGATTAGCAGTGAGTCTAACTGCAGAGGCAAAAGCTGCTTTTAGTAAGATTTTCTACTAATTTCTGTAATAAAACCTAAATGAGGCCCTTATTCTATTCTTTCCCTGCCTCTAAACTCATCCCTACCTCTGCAAGGCTGAAACAGCAGGACTGCAAGTTTAAGCCCAGCCTGGGTAACTTAGTGAGACCCTGTCTCAAAAATAAAACAAAACAAACAGAAAAACGGGCCTGGGGATATAGCCCTGGGTTCAATCCTCAACACTGCAAAAAACAAAAACAAAAACAAAATAAAAATAAACCACAGTGGCTAGTTCTGGATTCTATGCTTTTTTATTATTCTTTATTTGTACTTTTTAGTTTTCTGCAGTGCATATGTAAAAACTTTTTTTTTTTTTTTGAGATAGAGTTTTGTTATGTAGTTCAGGCTGGCCCTTGAACTCACTATGTAGCCCAGACTGGCCTCAAACTTGCACCAATCCTTCTGCCTCAGCCTCCCAAGTGCCGGGATTACAGGTGCATGTGCCACCATGCCTGGCACTGGATACATAAAAACTATGATAAAATAAATGAGACAGTGATTAAAAAGAAAAGAACAAGCTGGGCATAGTGGCACACCCCGTAATCCCAGCACTTGGGAAGCTGAGGCAGGAGGATCACCTTGAGTTCAAGGCCAACCTGGACTAACCTCATGGTGAGACCCTGTCTCAAAAATCCAAAAAACAAAAAAAGGAAAAATAAAAAATTAAGCCTGGAGCTCCTTTTAAAACAGCATGGTTCATTCTGGATTGCAGCTTTCCCTCTGTACACTCACCACTGGAATGAGCCTTTCTGGGTCCCTTTGAAAATCCATCCATTAAGGCAGTGATACTGTTGGACTGGAAGCCAGCAGAGCCCCCACTACAGTAGGGCAGGGAACCAGGCTAGGAAGAAAAATGGTGAGAATATAAAAATGATCCTCTTGAAATATGAAAAGATTTTTTTTTCTGCATTCAAAAAATAGTTCAGGTTAAATAGGGAGGGCTGGAGGGGTTGAAGGGAGGGCTGGGCAAGGGTGAAAAACAACCAAGAGAGACTATGTAAAGGTGCAAATTTCCAATGATGAATGTCCTTATATTGTATACCTAAAATGTACCAATGATTAAAATGAATAATCGCTAATGTAAAATAGGAATAAAAGGTCCAAAGGGGTAGGGGTAGTGGGAGGCACAGGGGAAAGGAAAGAAGGGAAAGGAAAAAATGATGAGAAATGGAAAAAATGGAAATAAAGTCTTTGTAAATAGGGAAGGGTGGAGGGGGTGAAGGGAGGGCTAGGAATGGGGAAAAATAAGAACCGAGATGCATTATATAAAGGTACAATTCCCAATGAGAAATGTAATTGTGTTGTATACCTACAATGTAACAATAAAAGAATTTAATAAAAAAAAAATAGTTCAGGAAGTCAAGACTGGGGAGGACGTTTTGGTCTTAACAGTGAAACCTTGAAAAGGTACAAGCCTATAATCTTTTTCTAATTTGTGGCTTTTTAGTACATGTTTGCTGCTCATCATGATTACATTCATTGTGGGAAGTTGGTACATGTACATAACACATCTTGATTCTTTTTACTTCCCCTTTCCTCCTCTCCTCTCCCTCCCTCGTAGTACAATCTTTGTTTGGTTGGTTGATTGGTTGGTGTTTGAGACAGGTTTTGCTGTGTATACCACACTGACATTTAACTCATTATGTAGCCCAGGTTGGCCTTGAATTTGCAGCAATTCTCCTGCTTCAGCCTCCTAAGTATTGCGATTGCAGGCATATGCCACCATGCATGGCTCCTAGTGGTACTGTTGCAGAATCCAAGAGACAGGAGAGACCAATGGGAATCAGGAGGACTTTATTTCAAGTTTTAGGTGAACACCAGCTCAACAGACTAATGTCCAAATGAGGAGCGATGGGCAAAGAAAAGTTTTAGTTTTTATACATTTGGTCGAAGGGGTGTGGTCTTTTTAGTGATGTAGCAAGCAAGCTTATAGGTGCAGACAGTTTTCTAACTTAGCTTTGAAAGAAGACAGTGTCTTATGAATCACATGGGAACAGAGTGTCATAAACTTTGTTTACAGGACATAGTTGTCAATTTTATCTGTACCAGAACAAAGAGTTACAGCTATGGGGGCGGGGGGGGGGGTTGCCCAAGGCTGGGAAGAACTTGTTATTTAAGTCCTGTTTCAGTACAGTCTTGAAAGATATTCTGCAAACCTTTGTCTTCACTGACAACATTCAGTAGAAAATGTCTGTTTCTTTGGTTATTTTTGTAGTGTAGGGATAGGGGTCTGTGGCAGGGGAAAAATAGAATAAGAGCCTAATTAGGCTTTGTTTAAAAAATTAGTAGAAAATCTTACTAAAAGAGCTTTTGCCTCTGCAGTTAGATTCACTGGCTAATACCAGATGTAGAAAGGCACCAGATAGCACAAATGGCATAAGAATTTACAAGAAAGGAAGGAATCCTCTCTGATGAAGAGATTAATCAAAGGAAGACCTGACAGGCAAAGTGTAGATAAGGCTCTGACAAGGATAAAAGGAAAATGTCAAACAAAGCCTGCCAAAAGGAATGTACACATAAGCAAGGGTGCCAAGGTTAAGGTCTTGTGGCCTGGGACCCATGTGAAGATAGACCAGGGAACCAATCAGACTGTGACAAGTCTCAGATATCCACCTAGAAGGAAGGGTCCCTAACCCTAATAAAAGACACCAACAACAAAGATTCACAAAGATTGCCTCCAGGGCAGCTCCCATGTCTTCAGCTTTTTCCTCTTTACAATTAAATCGCCTTCCTTTCTTAAAACTCCATCCTTCTGATTCATTATTGGTGCTGAGTTTTCAATCCTGGCTAGCTGCTCACCCTGCCCTGACAGTAGGCTAACAGGGACCCCCCAAAATCGTGTCTCCTGGTTGTATTCACTTTCCAACTATTGACATACAGGGGCCAGGGATTTAGCTCAGTGGTTTCACCGCCTGCTGCACAAGTGCAAGGACCTGGGTTCGATCCCCGGTACCAAAAAAAAAACCCCCAAAACCAACTATTGACATACAATAGTAACTCTGCTTTAAAGAAAATAGTTTATTCTGGGCCAAATACATTCATGGCCCAGTTCCCCTGAATGACATGTTCTACCATGGAATAGGTACATTTTCATAGTCACGAAACAAAAGAAAGCCATAAATCAATACAACAAAAATGACATAGATCATCAAATGGTGGAAATATCAGATAGGCGGCAGCAGCAAAGCAGGGAAATCTTTTCTATAGATTCCAGATGTTATCTTAGAGATAGCACTCTTAGCTTTAGGGCTGCAAGAGGTTAAAGGTCTGCTAAGTTTAATGGTACATTCCTAAAAGTTTGTATATAGTTATAAGAATGTTAGATCTGATTTGAGAAACTAATCACTATGTTGATTATTGTTTTATTTACCTAAATATCACATAATTCATAAAGTGATCCTGGTAACCATTGAGTTTGCCATATTTTGTATCAGTGATGTTAATTTGCTATTGCCTCAAGAAAAAGTTCCCTAACATTGATGACGCCAGAACCTAAGGAGCAGTTATCATGACACAGTTAAAAGGCTGTCTTCCCACACCCTAAGTGTCCATTTGTCTCTAATTGTAATAGAGGACAAAACCACTTCATTATGGGGAATGTGGAGTATTATACTTCATTCTACATAAGGGAACTTACAGGTAAATAAAGTGCATTCGATGAAAGAGTGATAGTATTCTTTGAATTAGTAAAGAGTATACCTATGCCAATGATTTTAACAAGGTTTATGTGTGTTATTTATATAGTTGTTATAGTGTGGTTCTCAGAAAGCAAACAAAACACAATACAAAGTCAGATATGAGGGAAATCTCTTTGTTCCACAAAAGTATTTACAAAACAGAATTTGATGACTGTATTTTGTTTTCTTTTTTTTTTTTTTTTTGGTACCAGGGATCGATCGAACTCGGGACCTTGCGCTTGCAAGGCAGGTGCCGGAACCACTGAGCTAAATCCTCAACCCTATATTTTGTTTTCTAATATGTGTCTTTAACATTTTATATCATAAACTAAAATTTATAGTGAAACAAAACAAAAAAATCTTAGATTTGATACAAAAGTTAAGTAAATGGTTATTAAAGGCTCTAAAGTAGCCCACAATAATTTTGGGACTGGATGACCTACAACATTCCATTTCTCTACAATCACAATATTCTAACCACCCCAAACAGTTCAAAGGATCTTCAACAGAGATGTGGCTTCTTCAGAGAACTTCAGTTTACATAGCTCCAGCATAGCATCAGATCTATCCTTATTGCCATCTAAAGATTTAAAGCCACTTTGTATCACCCTTTGTACCCTCTAGAATTATGGGGAAGTGAGTGCTGTGGGATGGGGAAGGCTTTTCTTCCTTTTTTTTTTTTTTTTTTTTTGCAAATTTGGAAAGTTGTCATCCATTCAGGTTTCACTCTAACTGGCTTTTTCCAGACCCTGGAATAAACTGTAACCAGAAGCCCTGCTCTTTCTCAGAAGGCAATTGCAATCCAGATTTAGTTAGGCTTTTACCGTCTTTCCTTGGAGAACAGTTTCTCTTTGTAGAAATCCTTTTTCTCCTTTTTACCTAAGTGGATGAGATATAGCCCCTAGCTCTTTCCAGGAAGACCTCAAGATCCCTAACATCCCACTACCATTTTTTTTTTTTTGTACTAGAGATTGAACCCAAGGCCTTCACTCTGAACTATAGCCCCAACCCTTTCTGTTTTGATTTTGAGATAGGGACTAAATCACTAAATTGGCTTGCAATCCCCCTGCTTCAACCTACCAGAACACTGGGATTACAGGTGTGTATCACACCCAGCTCCATTTTGTTTTTACCATTGCCCAGGTTTTGATGGGTCTCTAGATAGCACACCATTCTCATATCAGTGATATACTCCTTTCTGGTTTTCTTTATTAAGTAAAGCAAAATGAATAGACGCTGTCTGTATTGTCATAGACCCCAAGCAATTAACCTTTAGAGGAGTTACATACAAAGTAGAGATGTATGGCCCTGCATAGGTTGCACTGGGTTTAACCCTTTCTCACATAGAACATTAAAGCCAGGAAGTATGGCTCTTAACTTCATCAGAAATTGCTTTCCTTTGTTAGGGATCACCTTTTTCTCTTTTTAAGGCAAAGAATCCCTTTTATCATAGGATCATTAAAACAGTCCTAGGGACTACAAAGAGGGTAATGCAACTATTCTATATTTTAGTGCATATTTATTAGAGTATTATTTATACAGAATAATGGGTTTCATTTTGGCCTATTTTTATATGCATGTAGCATACTTTGATCATTTCCATCCCCACTAGTCCCCTGTTCTATACACTGAATGTGGTGATTGCATGATTGTATATAGATGTCACAAGAACATCTAAAAAGGTTGATTTTTATTGTATGTAAATTATTCCTCAATTAAGAACACCAACAATCCAGTTTACTAAGATAGGAAAGTGTATAAAACACTAAGGCAGAAGGAAAGGAGTTGATTGTATAAAATTAATGTGTATGTATGAATAAGGAGGAGGAAATCAGAATTTTAAATTGTATTCTAGGGTCCGGGGATTTACCTCAGTGGTTCCAGCGCCTGCCTCTCAAGTGCAAGGTCCCGAGTTTGATCCCTGTTACCAAAAAAAAAAGAATTTTAAATTGTATTCTGTTGAATGAGGAGATACATTTTCCTTTCTTTTTTTAAAAATTCTTTTATTGGTACATTTTAGGTATACAACACAATTACATTTCTGATTGGGAATTGTACCTTTACATAACGCATCTTGGTTCTTATTTTACATTTTCCTTTCAAGGGATTCTTTGATGCTATGAATTTTGGGCTGTGAATACTTTTGTTTTTCTCATGATGCTGGGGACAGAACTCATTTAGCTCATGGCTTTCAGCCGGCTAAGCAAGCACTACCATAGAGCTACACCCCCAGCCCTATAAATATGTTTTGCAACTTACAATGTTTGTTACTATTATGCCTGACCTGAGTAAGACCCTCTCAGCAAACATGCTGCCTTCCACAAATAACAGGAAACCACTACAGGGTTTTAACTACCGTCAGTAAACAGAACAGAAGGCCATAAAGAAATTTAGGACAGGATATACAATATCCAAAGTCCGGTATCATCTGCACATCTGCACTGACCGTCCTGGGTACCTTGACCCCAAACGTTCCACTCCAGATTCCTTAGGATTACAACCCCTTTCCCAAACCCTATGAAAACCAAACTTCTCCTCTGGCTAAGGACTGACATCTTTCTCAATCTCAGCAGAATAAATCAGCTCTTACTGGTCACACAAAACCTATGTGTGAGTGGTTTCTCTTGGGCCGTTTGTAACAGTTACATTTATTAAAATGTATGGAGCTGTACACTTAAAATTAGTTTACCTCATGAACTGTTATGTTTCAAAATGTTTTTAAAGAAAAGTATAAAGTTCTGGGTAGTAGTCATAAGGGTGTACAGTATAGAGTATTAGAACTTAAAAATTCATCCACTTAAAATCTGCAGACTAGAGGCCGGGGATTTAGCTCAGTGGTTCGGCCACCTGCCTCGCAAGCGCAAGGTCCTGAGTTCGATCCCCGGTACCAAAAAAAAAAAAAAATTGCAGACTATATTGTTCCTCAAAAAAATAATAAATTGAAGCCCTCTAAGCCAGAGCTGTGGTGAGGAAGCAGTCAAGTAAGTCCACAACCAGATTCATACCCCTAGAACTGGCTTCCAGGGGTGTTCCCGACTCCCCCCGCAGTACCTAAATTCTGGGGAGCGCCTGAATTTCCTGAGGTCTCAATCAAGCAAAACTGCGCTGGGCCCTAGATCACCCCCTCAGCCTTCCCACTCACTGGGGAAGTAAGGGTCAATTACCCCCGGTCCAACGGGGCCGCAAGCCCTGCCGCCGCACCACCGCTCCCCGCCCCCTGCAGCTGCGCTGACGTCACCACCCCGCCTAACGCCGCTATTCCCGCCCCGCCCCCTATCCCGGCGTGCGCAGCGGATAAGGATCCTCGCTCTCGGCTTCTGCCTGTCGCCCCAAGATGGCGGACACAATGAGCTGGGGTCGCGCCTGTTGGCTCTGAGGAGACCGTGAGGAAGAACAGAGAGGCCCCACCGTCCAGGCGGGAGAGTAGTACTTGAGTAGGAGGAGGAGGTGGCGGCCCGACTGCCAGCCGCCCTCCAGCCCGCCACCAGCGCGGCACCCGCCCCGCCCGGCTTGGCCCTCAGCAGCCCTCCCGTTCGGCGCCCGACCCCGCCCCGGCCCTGCGCCGCCGCCGCCGCCGCCGCCTCCTGCAGCCGCTGCCGCCGCCGCCGCCGCCGCCATCGCCATGAAGCTGACCGACAGCGTGCTGCGGAGCTTCCGTGTCGCCAAGGTGTTCCGCGAGAACTCGGACAAGATTAACTGCTTTGACTTTAGTCCCAACGGCGAGACGGTCATCTCGAGCAGCGACGACGACTCCATCGTGCTCTATGACTGCCAGGAGGGCAAGTGAGTGCGGCGGTGCTCTGGGCTCGGCTCTGAGCACCTCCCTCTCCCGCTGGTGGCCCGCAGTGGCCCGCCGCCCGCCCAGAGTCCCGACTACGGTCCCAGGCCTCTTTTGCACTCGCTTCTGACAGGGCCACTTCCACCCCTCAGCCGTCCAGACATTTTTTGCTTTCTTTTAAAAGGATGGTAGCCGTAAAGATGATCGCATGATTGTTTTTTTGTTTCTTCGGCCTCCTCCTAGCGCTTTTGCACAGCTCACCAAACCCCACCTTGACCTTGACCTTTAAACGCCCTGGCTGCGCCCCGACCCCCGCAGCGAGCTCTTCGTCCCCAGACTGTTAGGGGTGGCCGTCAGCGGGGCTGGGCGCCGTGCTTGCAGGGCTGCACTCTGGCCCGCTCGCCAATGTCAGGTCCCTGCCCTCCTCGCGGTGACCTCGATTCCGCCCTGGCGCACAGCCCATGTTCTGCTCCTCAGCTTCCCGCGGCCTTTCTGCCTCGAGCCGCGTGGGTTGCCGTTCTTAGCGGTCAGGATTTACCTGTTGTGCCACTCAGAGCCCCCTGGCCTTTTCTTCCAGTATCAACTCATTTTTACTCTTTTTAAGCCCGATGCGCACGTTTATAGTGAACTTTTAAACGACATCCTGAAACTTCCTTTTTGCCAGATACAAGCAAATGCGGCCTCCCATCCAGACCTCAATGTGGGCTCCCGTTAAAACAAAGAAAGCATCCTAGAACAATTTCGTGTTTCCTCCTACACTTTTTGTTTTTAAACAGTTTATGGTTCACTTGGAATTACCAAAATTCTATATGTAGTCATAAAAGTTTTATATTGTGCCAGATCATTTGGCGAAACACCACACCTGCGTCTTTCCGCAATAACCTTTATAAGCAGAGCTGGGGTCCTCGTGTTGACCTTAGGGCCGTGGACTTGCCCCAAGTGCTTGCCACATGGTGACTTTCTTTGGAGCAGAAACTGGTTTAAATTAAATTTGATTCCTCTCAACCACCTTTCCCAAGCAGGCCTGAGGAATGTTTGGTTTTGTCAAACTTCGTTTTGTTGCCTAGTTCTAGGTCTTATTTTCTGAATCCTTGAGTGTTTCTCTACTCTCTCTAGCTGTTCCATTTGCCCATTTTTGGTTTTGTTTTGAGACAGGGTCTCCCTTTGTAGTTCAGGCTGGCATTGAACTCACTTCGAACCTCCTGCCTCAGCCTCAATGCTGGGATTACAGGTGTGAGCTACTAGGCCCACTTTGTTTTTAAACAACTGCTTTTCTTTTGGAACTTACCTCTTCATTTGTGAATTTGAGTATCTAAAATAGTGCTGTTTGGGCTGAGCTATAATCTCCCCTGTTTTTTTCTCCACTGGGGCTATGAGAAAGGGTTATGTAACTGGCTCTGCCTGTAGTTTGTGAAAGTGTCCTGCCATGGCGCTCCTGGGGGAGAGGAAATTGTTAGCTGTACACATACTTAGTGCTATTCTTTAGTGGATGGATTTCTGTCCAGGTCTGGCCACTTGAATTGATTTGGAGGAGGGAGTAGTATTTAAAGCTGGAGCAGGGGGGTCATAATTCGACTCCTGGAGGTGAAAGTAATTTGAAGTTGATTTGCTTGATTAGTGATTGTGCACAGATTATAACCATCCACCACAACCTGAGGATGGAAATACATATCCTAGTTAAAGGAAATAAAGGTTGTGATAACTGTTTTGTCACAGTTTACCCCCAAATGTAGCATAATTTCTGCCTTTGGGAAGGATGACAGTGACATAAAGCCCTGTTTTGTAAAAGTAAAATGTCAGTTCTATGAAATAATGCAGCTTAGGGCTGTGGATTTAGCTCAGTGGTTCCGCCACCTACCTCACAAGTGCAAGGTCCAGAGAGTTCGATCCCTGGTACCCCCCCCAAAAAAAAGGCAAATAACGCAGTTTATTCAGTCATGTAGCATTTCTGCATTATTACAGACTTAAGAAAAGTATAAGAATGTTTCAAAGCACTTCTCTTGGGGTTAAAAAAAAATACTTGGAAGAAATGTGAGAGTGGTGAAATGTGAAATTTTGTCCTGTTTTATCAGTCTGTAGGTAAATATGTATATGTATGCATTTTTTTGGAGCCACTAGAGACTTAAATTGAAAGTATCGAGCCCCCATATCTAATTTTTTTTTTTTTTCAGGGAAGGTCTCACTACGTTGTCCAGGCTGGCTTTGAATTTGTAGTGATCTTCCTGCCTCAGCCTCTGAAATGCTGGGATTACAGCTGTGCGCCACACACCTAGCTCCCTGAACATTTCAACATAGATTTCATAAGCACAAAGACATTCTCTTACATAACTAGAGCATGACTACCCAAATAAGGAAATTTAATTTTGCTATGATACTGTAGGGTATGCACTTCTGAGTTTTCTCATCAATTATGACTGTGCTTTGTGGTCTGTGGCATGAGAATGGCTTGGTAGTTAGGAGACTGGAGTTCTGGTTTGGGGTTGTGACCAGGTCCATGGTATTGGTCAGAATTACTTCTCTTTAGCCCCTGTGATTTTAACTGGTAATGTTAAGAAATACTTTGTAGGCCTAATCAACGTTGGAAGAAAAGTAGTTTCCTTAGAAGGTATAATATCTTATTAGATGTTACATGTTCTGTGCAAAGTGTTTTCCAGTTTATTGTCCATTTAAACTTTACAATGGAGTTCGTCCATTGAGTGATGCTTCAACTTGAAAGAATATAGGGCCGGGGATTTAGCTCAGTGGTGGCGTGCCTGCCTCGAAAGCACAAGGTCCCAAGTTCAATCCCCGGTACCAAAAAAGAAAACTTGAAAGAATATAAATGATGTTGATTGTGGCAGGTAATGCAGATTACTCAAAGAAGCTTTAATATTATTTTTTTGGTCATACCTAGTCACCAGAACCATAGTTGAGGGAAGACACTAAAATATTTGAGAAAGTATTATGCATGGACTTGGTAAAAATACTTGAAATGGATATGAGACATTAAGACCTTGGTTTCAATATTCAGGGTTTTTTTGTTTTGTTTTTTTTTGTACTGGGGATTGAACTTGGGACCTTGCGCTTTCAAGGCAGGTGCTGAAGACCTTGCTTTCAAACTAGGAAATAAAATGTAGTGAGGTGGGTGTGGCCCACGCCTGAAATCCAGCGCTTGGGAGGCTGAAGCAGGAGGATCACTTTGAGTTCCAGGCCAGCCTGGACTACAAAGGGAGACCCTGCCTCAAAAAACCAAAAAAAAAAAAAAAAAAAATGTACTAAGTTTCTTTTATTAGGGACAAAACTCAACATTTTAATAAACTTGAGGCACATAAGCCATACCTAAATGGAACCCACTTATTTTTCACCATTCTTTTGTTTTGTTTTGTATTAGACAGGATCTCTCTGTCTATTGCAGGCTGGCCTCAGACTCACAGTGAGTCTTTGCTTCAGCTCTCTTGAGTACTGGAATTGTACACCACACTGTCTGAAATTGGCTTTCCAGGGTCAAGTGGTAGGGCCTCATGCATGGCAGGCAAGCCCTCTATCACTGAGCCACATCCCCAGCCCTGTGTTTTTCTGTTGTAGGTGGGCAGAAATACTAGGATTAACTTCTACCACAGGTAGGTGTAAAGTCAGCTGACTTTAGAGAGCAACCACATATATACTTTCAGGTTCATTACCATTGGAGTAACTGTATAGCAGAAGCCTGTAAAGTGGACTGGACAAGGTAGTCTTTGTTGATGTCTTTAGGAGTGAAGTATTGTATCTGTGAGGGTAAGCATGTGGAAAATCCAGTTCAGATGTAGTGAGAACTCTTGTCGGGAAATAGATTTTATAGAGGGAAGCTGTCAGCCTCACTGACATTAACAAAAATTGAAAGTGCCAGTGATTGATGTCTTAATGCTGCCTGAGTCATTTGATTGTTTAGCATCTAGGTTCCAAGAGGGTTTTACACTGAGAGGGTGATCTTTCTTTTTCATAAATTGAAACTCTTGGTAAACATTGGTACAGGATTTTTGTTTGTTTTTTGAGACAGGGTCTTGCTATGTACCCCAGGCTGGCCTGGAACTCCAGGCAGTCCTCCTGCTTCAGTCTCCTGAGTGCTGGGATTACAGGTGTGCACCACCACACCTGGCTTGGTACAGGATTTTGAGGTCCTTCTAATACCTATGTGCAGAGCATTATGTTAAAAGCTTTGTTGCCTGACTTGATGCATATGGAGAATTGTTCTAGCATTCAAATTAATTTTATAGAAATATTTGGGGTTTTTGTTTTTTGTTTTGTTTTTGGTACCAGGGATCGAGCTCGGGACCTTGTGCTTTCAAGGTAGGTACCGTAACCACCAAGCTAAATCCCCGGCCCTTGGGTTTTTTAAAAAGATGTGTAATTTAAACAATATGTGACAAAGTACTATAGTCACAAATTTTGCTGAGATCCATGTTAGCACGGTCTTCAAGATTCTGTAGAGAGTAACGTATAACTTGAAAATGAGTGATTTTACATTAATGTAAAAGAGAAGAACCACTGTGTAGTTTTTCTAAGGAGAGTCAAGTATGCCTCTTTTTTTTTTTTTGGTACCAGGGATCGAACTCAGGACCTTGCAAGTCTGCAGAAAGTATGCCTTCTTTAAAGACTTGGCTGTGTACGTAGGGAGGCTGGACATCTCCAAGAGCAGGTTATATTAGGAAGGCAACTAGTTCTGCATGTGGTTTCAGTTTGATAAATCATTGCCTTCTTTAAGAAAGAGCTTTCTAAGGGAATGGCTAAAGTTCTTGGGTTTAAGTATTCTCATATCCTTCTTTGTTGTAATTTATAACTTGTATTGTTTCATGTGCCTTTCTCCCCAAATAGATATAATACCCTTTTCTTTTTCTCAAAGGTTACTTTTGAACATTGTGGTAAAGCTGAGTTGAGCTCCAACATTTACTTCTACTTCCTAATGCTGGTCTTAAGTATTCAGAGGTATTCTTTATCCCCCCCCCCCCCCCAACAGGGATTGAACTCTGGACCTTGCGTTTGTGAGGCAGGCACGGCACCACTGAGCTAAATCCCAGGCCCTGGTATTCTTTATACTTTAGATAGTATTGTGTTTGATTAATTTTTGGTGTGTGGATAATGTGTGTGTTGTTTGCTTGCTGGCTGGCAGTATTGGAGATTGAGTCCAGGCAGGGGCTTCACACTGACTTGCAACCCCAGCAGTTTTGTTATTGTTTATCTTGAGACAGGGTCTCACTTTTTTGACCAGGCTGGGCCTAAACTTGTGATCCTTCTGCCTCAGCTTCTCAGTGTGTTGGGGTTATAGGTGTGCTTCCCTACCCTTAGCTTTTTTTTTTTAAAGAGAAAAGGCCTTGCTATTTTGCTGGGCTGAAGCCCTTCCTCGGCCCCACCAATGACTGGAACTACGGGCATGTGCCATCATACCTCTTGATTGATTGTTTACTCCTTTTGTCTTTTTGTAGGTGGTGGTAGTATTTCTTTGGTTTTGGTTTTGTTTTGTTTTTTTGACAGGGTCTCACATATATGGTTCAGGTTGGCCTGAAATTCACTGTAATCCTGCCCCAGCTTCCCAAATGTTGGGATTACAAGTGTGCATCACCACATCCACTTGATTCCTCCTTTTGGAAGAAATTGTTTCCTTCCAGCATTAAAACTTACCAAGAAAAAAAAAAATTACCAAGAATCCTCACCCTTGCCACATCATCCACATCCCACTCTATATTTGGAGATCTCAGATTTTGGTGATGGAAGATATTGATGATATTTTCTCTGTTTGCTCATCAGACCAAAGAGAACCCTGTACAGTAAGAAATATGGTGTGGACCTCATCAGATACACTCATGCGGCAAACACAGTTGTTTACAGCTCTAACAAAATAGATGGTAAGTAAGCCTTTTTTTTTTTTTTTTTTGGTATTGGGGATTGTACTCCAGTCCTTGTGCATTCGAGGCAGGCAACGGAACCACTGAGCTAAATCCCCAGCCCAAGTAAGCCTTCTTTTGAGGAAGGTCAAAATTTCCTTCGTTAAATAGTTCATGGAATCTTTGTGTCTACTTATGCTTTGTTATAGCTACTTTAAATATTTTCCTATGATGTTAGCAATGCTAATTACATTGTTATTACTGAAGGAATGCTGGAAGGAACCCAGTAGCACTTCTGAATGACTTAGAACTCAGTAGGAAAAATCTCCAGTTTACAGTGGGGACTGGAAGAGGAAGGAGCTAATTATATTTGTGATTTGTACTTCTTGAAACTTGAAAAAATACTTTTAGAACAAATAAAAGAATACTATCCACAGCAAGTGGTAACTACTGGACCTTCCCATTTAAAGTATGTGGATTTGAGAAAAATTTTCACAAATGTTTGAACTATGATAGTTTAAGGGAAGTGAGAAAAGTTTTTGGTGTATGTGCAAACTTTTATAGTGTTTATCATAAAAGACAGTGAGTGACCTTAGTCATCTTTGATTCCAAGGACACTTTCTTTTTTTATTATTAGAGATTGAACCCAAGATCTCACATTGAGCTACATCCTCAGCCCTTTTCATTTTTTATTTTGAGATAATGATCTCAGTAAGTTGCCTGTGTTATACATGTAATCTTCCTGCCTGAGAGACTCTTGAGTAGCTAGGATCACCGTTGTGTGCCACTGTGCCCCACCCAGAGATACTTTTCTTTTTTTTTTTTTTTTAATCTGAATTTTATTCCTTTTTACTCTGTGCTCCCCCCTTTCCCAGTGCTGGGGCCTTGAGCATGCGAGGCAAGTCTAGCCTTTTCCTTTTCACTTTTAAGTAAAATTAATCTTTGAAGAATAAAGATTTTTAGAAATTAAAACTTGTCAATTTTTTTTTTTTTAAAGGGAAGGGGTTTATTTGGCTTACAGTTCATAGAGGTTTCAGTCCATAATCAGCTGACTCTGAGGCTGGGATGGCAAACAAGCATCTCAGAGGAGAAACAACATGGCGCACACAGAAACATGTGAATTTCTTTTTGTAATAAATGGTCCTGTTTTTAATCTTCCATTTCCCCTGGGAGAAGTCCTTTTTTTTTTTTTTGAGAAGTCCTTCTAAGTTGACAGATTACCCTGGTGATTGAGGTATAACATTTCACATGTTAGAGGTTTTTTTTTTTTTTTTTTGGTACCGGAGAATTTTTTTTTTTTCAATTACCTCACTGATTTATTCTTTCGCTTTTTTTTTTTTTTTTTAAGTTTTGTTTTGAGATAGGGTCTCTATGGTTCTGGCTAGCCTTGAACTTACAGTACTTTGTAGCTCAGGCTGGCTTTAAACTGGTGCTCCTCCTGCCTCAGCCTCTCAAATGCTGGGATTACAGGTGTGCAACACCACACCTGGATATTTTGCTCTTTGCAGTAAGATTTTTCTAATGTCATTCAACAAGGATTGCTTAGACTGCTGTTTGGGCTGTGTCTCAGCAAATGAGCCAAAGTCCCTTTTATTTAATGAGACTTTTCTACCTGTATTTGCACATGTACTTGATTTGATTTGATTTTTTGGTACTGGAGATCGAACTCTGGACCTTGCTGTTTCGAGGAAGGCGCGGCACCACTGAGCTCAATCCCCAGCCTGTGCTTGATTTTTAATAAGTATATAATTTTGACTTTTCATGTCTATTTCAGAAGTAGTTTTCTATGTAAGCAATGTAGTTGATGCTTTTGTACAAGAATATAAAACATTAGGATCCTGAAGAAATATGTATATGTGATCATCTAAATGACTGGTGTATTTTTCTGTTGGGTTGCTTTTCTGAGTGATTAATGAGGATTCTCCAAATGTGGTGCAAGATGAGACAAATGTGTGGCACTTGCAGCTTTGCTGCCAGGCCTCTGCTGTGGGGATGTTACCTTTCCTGTCCCAAGTGCATCCTGAAGAGTTTCTCCAGCGCTACGTTTCCTTTTGCCTGATTCCAGGCTGAGGTAGTAGTTTGTACAGTTTGAGGGTCTATGATACCACCCGGTACAGGAGATAACTGTACAGGCCACTGCCTTGCCAGGAACAGCGCGCCAGCCACCAAGTGGGGCAGAGAGGATGGTGAAGCCCTGCTCATCTCTGGGAATCCAGGTAATGGGAGGGAGTTTTTTCTTCTTAGGGCAGGTGAATACTTCTAGCACTAGAATAAGTAGGAATGCTTGTCATTTGAAAAGTTTGAAGATGTTTTCAAGGAAGTGATGTAGATTCAGGTATGAAACATAAAAAGGGTACCCTTTTTCCCCCTCCTTCTTTAAATGGACATTTATTAGAAAGCATCCTTGTGAACCACTGGGTGAACTACTTGATACTTTCAATTTATTTATTCCTGTTTTCCATTTGCCTTTACAGTGTTCTTTCTATGCTTTTTTTCCCCTCGGTCCTTTGACAGCATTTTCTATTACCTTTTTCCCAGCAGCAATAGCTTTTTCTTTTTCCTCATCTTTTTAGGAGCATAGTACTTTCCACTTTTTTTTTTTGTTTTTTGGAAGTACTGGGGATTGAACTCAGGGCCTTCATACTGAGCTACATCCCAACCTTTTTTATTTTTTAAGACACAGTCTCAAACCTCAGCCTCTCAGAATGATAAGATTGCAGGTATGTACCACCACACCTGGACTTTTCTTTCTTTCTTCTTTTTGTGGTGCTGGAGATCGAATCCAGAGCATTGCACATACTAGCTAAGCATTCTACCACTAAGCTACATCCCCAGACCTTTTTTATTTTTTATTTTGAGACAGTCTCGCTGATTTGCCCAAACTGGGCTTGAATGTGGAATTCTCCTGTCTCAACCTC
Source organism: Heterocephalus glaber (assembly GCF_053883595.1). NCBI lineage: Eukaryota > Metazoa > Chordata > Mammalia > Rodentia > Bathyergidae > Heterocephalus > Heterocephalus glaber. Next base: position 6,010,514 of record NW_028258324.1, on the reverse strand, counting down.
CCGGAATGCTGGGAGTACAGACATGTACTACAACACCTGACTCAGTTCTGTATTTTAATTAGTATATGCTTGAGATACATCAGTTCTATTCTTTATGGCACTTCATTCCCCTACCACCACCACTTTCTTGTTTCCTTTTTCAGATAGAATCATTCCGTTTTTAACAGCATACATCTTATTTTTCCTAAGCAAAAATCTTTGTTTATTCCTTTCTTGGACATCATCAAAATCTTATTGGTATGACTTGGTATATTTTATGCATCTTGAAACATTACTTCTCTTTCTGTTTTGTTTACTTTCAATGTAAATTTTGTCTCCAGTTGAACATTGGGATGGGTCAGTACTGTTGGAGAATCCTGGATAAAAACTTACTGCCAAGGCTGGCATAGTAGTGCATGCTTGTAATCCTAGCACTCAGGAGGCTGAGGCAGGAGGATCATCGCCACAAGTTTGAGGCCAGCCTGAGCTATATAGTGAGTTCAAATCTAGCCTGAACTGCATAGCGAGACCCTGTCTCTATGATAGATAGATAGACAGACAGACAGACAGACCAGTCATGTGGCTGCTCACTTCTTTGACCCTGTTTCCTTAGTAACCAAACATTTTTAAGTTTACCATTCTGTGAGTACTGAGACACCAATGTCTAATTCTTTTTTTTTTTTTTTCCCTTTTGGTCAGGTCATATTTGCAGGGCAAGTTGCATTATTATGAAGAAGGCAAAGATTGGAAGTAAAACTGATAATTTTTTTAATTTTTAAAAAAATTTTTATATGTGGTACTGGAAATTGGACCCAGGGTCTCATGCATGCTAGGCAAGCACTGTATCACTGAGTTGTACCTCTACCCCCAAAACATGGATTTTAAACTTTGCTCTATATGCTGTCAACTTAGAATCTGCTTTTAAATTACGCGAAATCTACGTATCCACTCTTTTTTTGGTACCAGGGATCGAACTCGGGTCCTTGTGCTTGCGCAACAGGCGGCGAAACCACTGAGCTAAATCCCCGGCCCTATGTACCCACTCTTAAGCTACCAAGAAGAATTATTCACCATTATAAATTTACACTCTATTTGAATAATGGGATACAGTTGGATCTTTAACCTTGTCTTCTCAAGATGCAAATGCAAAGTAAATTCATTTTTTAAGTAGTACAATATCATCATACCTTATTTATCTTCCTACAGATACGATTCGCTACCTGTCCTTGCATGACAACAAATATATCAGATACTTTCCTGGACATAGCAAAAGGTAAGAACCAAGTATTGTAGAATGAGTTATTTTGTCCCTGAGGTAACACAGAGAATAGATGAGTGGAGAGATTTTACTAGTGGACTGAAGCTGCCACTTCACTGCTGTTTGACATTTTTCTTCTTTTTTTTTTTTTTTATTATGCTTTAAATAGTCAACTGGGCATGGTGTGGTGCATGCCTGTATCTCAGCACTTGGGAGGCTGAGGCTGACTCAAAAAAAAAGTCCACTCTTGATTTAGTGAAGTTTTGGAAGGGGAATGGGTAGAACTTTAGAGATAATTGAAATCTCATGAATAAGAGGCTGGAGGGTATAGCTCATTAATAGAGCCTATGCTTTGGATGCAGGAGGCCCTAGGTTCCCTCTCCAGAACCAAAACATATGGCATTTGGGTAGGTATCTCTCTTTTTTTTTTTTTGGATAAGGTCTTGCTATATAGTTCAGGCTGGCCTTGAACTTGCTATGTAGCCCAGGCTGGCCTTGAACTCAAAGTGATCCTCCTGTCTCAGCCTCCCAAGTACTGGGATTACAGGCATGTGCCACCATGCCCAGCCTTAGGTATCTCGTATAAAAGAACCATTTATGCTTTAAAGCCTCTAGTTTAGATGCAGTATAGATCCCCATTTCAGCAGGCCTTTACATAAAAATTTTCTCTTTGGATGCTGGGGATTTAGCTCAGTGGTTCTGCTGCCTGCCTTGCAAGCGCAAGGACCTGAGTTCAATCCCCGGTACCCCCCCAGAAAAATTTCCCTTTGGTGTTCTTTTATGTGTATATGTGCATGTGCCTGCGTGCCTGCATGTGTTGAGCTGTACAATCAAGCTGCACCCTCAACCCTCCATTTGAAGATGTTAATGAAAATGTGAAAAAAATATATTGTCCTTTGTTACTTTTAATATCAAGAAATGTATCTCCTTATTTCATATTATGATGCAGGTTGCTTCACTCTGTCCTCCTATTTCCCTCAATTTTTTTTTCCTCCAATTTTTCAAGTTTCAGTTGAACGTTAAACACACTTTCCTTGTATAATATTTCAGTCACTTGGGGTATTTCCTTCTTCTTTCTTTTATAATTGTACAACAATCCAGGACTATTTAAGAATATAGGAAAAAAAAAAAAAAAAAAAGAATATAGGAAGGAGCCCTGACAGCAGATGGTCTGAGGGCTGCCTGTTAAAATTGTGCTTCTGAGTTGGTTGCTGTGCAGTACCAGACAGAATGGCACATGACAAGTAGATGATTTGCTTATTGTATTCAAACTAATGTTTACAAATATACTTTTTGTAATTAAGAGTTGATACAGTTGTTTGAATTTTTTTGTTTTGGTTTTGGTGTTTTGTGACAAGGTCTCACTCTGTAATTCAAACTGATCTTGAACTTACTATGTAGCTCAGTCTGGCCTCAAACTCACAGCAATCCTCCTGCCTCAGCCTTCCGGAGTGCTGGGATTACAGCCATGGGCCACCAGGCCTGGCATTATTTGAAATTATTTCCAATCTTTTCAAGTACTCAACTTCTTGATCTGATTCTTAGATTACTTCATCTCTCCTTTTGTGACAAAATCAACACCATCCAGGATGAATTCTTTGTTGAACTTCTCTTCCACCTAAATTCCTTTCTTCTCAGAGCCCCTTCCTTGAAGAAGTAGCCTTTATTCTTTTACAAAACTAACTCCCTTCTTTCTGCTTGCTTCTATCCTCATAATTGACCTTTACCTTGATGTCCACAAATTTACTCAGAATTCCTTACCTTAAATTTACTTACTGACCTTATCACCCATTTCTTTTCACTATCCATTTTAAAAAAAGAATCTAAGCTGGGCAGGGTGATGCACGCCTGTAATCCCATCACTTGGGAGGCTGAAGCAGGAGGATTGCCACAAGTTCAAAGCCAGCCTGGGCTACATAGTAAGTTCAAGGACAGCCTGAACTACAGAGTAAAACCCCATCTCAAAAAACAAATGAATGGCCGGGGATTTAGCTCAGTGGTTCCAGCGCCTGCCTTGAAAGCGAAAGGTCCTGAATTCAATCCCTGGTACCAAAAAACAAAACAAAACAACAACAAAAAAAAACAAAGAAGAATCTACACATTCCCATCTCCAACTCTTCATACTTGTTTACTGTTAATCATTTCTGCACATTGAAAGTGTCCCCCATGTGAAACTAGCAAGGTAGGGCAAAGAGGATAACAGAGAGGGTAAAGTGTACTATATGCTTGTACAAATCTGACAAGATGAAGTCCATTAATCAGTATAACATTAAAAATTCACTTTTGCTGTAGTCTCTTGGAGTTTTGTTGCCTAGACACAAGCTTCCTTAGGGTCAAGTTCTTGGTTCTCCTTATAATCCTGAGACTTTTTTTTTTTTTTTTTTTGGTACCAGGGATCGAACTTGGTCCTTGTGCTTTTGAGGCAGGCAACAGAACCACTGAGCTAAAACCCCACCCCTTCCCTTATTCTTCTACTCCCCAGCATACAGTGTGTTTTGCATCAAGATAGACCTTTTCTGAACACTTGAGCTGAATGCTATGGCATAAAATTACCTGTCCATTCTACTCACTGTTTTTTATTAGTACATCAGATTTTGACTTCACAGTATCTTAAATTGAGCTAGTGCAAATATTAGTTGAGTTATATTGGATAAAGAAATATTTTCACTGGGACTGGTGGCACACACTTGTGATCCCAGCATTCACCAAGATTCAAGGCCAGCTGGACTATATAGCGATTTCAAGGCCACCCTGAAGTACACAGCAACACCCGCCCCCCCAAAAAAAAACCAAAGTAAAAAATTGTTTTTAGTGATTGACTCTTGATGATACAGGTTGAGTATCCCTTGTCTGAAATGCTTGGGACCAGAAGTATTTTGGATTTTAGAATATTTGCATATACATAATGAGATATCTTAGGGATAGAAATCTGATCTAAACATGAAACTCATTTATGTTTATATATACCTTTATAGCCTGAATTTAATTTTATAGTAACCTTGGTGCACCTGCATAATAACTGTGACCCCTCATATAAGGTCAAGTCTGCTTCTGGTGTCATGTTGGTAAAGTACTTAAAAAGTTTCGGGCCAGGGATTTAGCTCAGTGGTTCCGGCGCCTGCCTCACAAGCACAAGGTCCCGAGTTCGATCCCCGGTACCAAAATAAATAAATAAATAAAGTTTCAGATTTTGGAGTATTTTGTATTTGGGGTTTTCATATTAAGAGGCCCGTATCAGGAATATAATTGCTGTTAGCACGGGCATGTAGATCTCTTAAGTGCGGTTCCAGGCAGGCAGTCTCACCTGGAAGTTTGTAAGAAACTCAGATTATCAGACCCTGCCCAGCCATGCTGGATTGGAAATTTGGGGAGTAGATTCTAAAAGTCTAAATGTTAATTCACCCTCCAAGTAATGCTGATACCACTCTAGTTGGGAAACATTAGTGTAGTCCACTGCCATCCCGTTAAGGAATCTAGGGTGGGGTGAGTTGGGTTTGGAGACAAGGTCTCACTTTGTAGCCCAGGCTGGCCTCAAATTCATGCCAATCCTGCGTCAGCCTTCCGCAATGTTGAGATTATAGATGTATGCCACCATACCTAGCTTGTTTGTTGAGACACAGTTCATGTGCCATAAAGTCTCCTTTTTAAAATATACAAATCAGTGGTCTTTTTTGTATATTCAAGAGTTGGAGAAAAATGATCACTAAACTACTTTTTGTCTCTATAGATTTACCTACTCTCAACATTTTCTATAAATGGACTCAGATAATATATGGCCTTGTGTCTGGCATCTTTCACTTAACTCGATGTTTCCAAGGTTTATACTGTCACATGAAGCTAGGTGTGGTGGTACACGCCTGTAACCACTGGGGACGCTGAGGCAGGAGGACCACTGCAAGTTTGAGGCCAGCCTGGACTACATAATGAGGCACTGTCTCAAAAAACCAAAAATCAAAAACAAAAAACATTGTCACATGATTCAGTGCATCATTTCTTTTTATTGTCAAATAATATTCCATTGCATTGTATGTGTATACCACCTATTATTTATCTACTTATTAGGTAATAGACACTTGGGTTGTTCCAGTCTGGCTATTATGACTAATGATGCTGTGATACATGTGAACTTATTTTTTTAACTTGTGTACTTTTTTTGTGTGGACATATATTTTCAATTCCAGGCTTGAAATTTCTGGGATGTATATAATACTCTCTTTTAGAAAAACTGGTTTCCCTAGTATTTGTACCACTTTACATTTCCATCAGCAACTCCAGTTTCTCCACCATTCTCATGTTTATCAACATTTGGTATCAGCTTTTACTACACTATGCTAATGGATGTGAAATAGTATTAGATTTGTGTTAGAATCGTATTTTTATACTGGGACTTTAAGTTTTTTTCATTATACTAGTTGTCTTAGATTATGCCATATATGCTTGTTTGTGGTTCCTTGAATGGCAGTTTTGGGAGAACAGCTATATATAAGTAGCCAGATCGCTTCTCGGCCTTTTGGCTAAGATCAAGTATAAGTAGCCAGAATGGCTTATAGTTCACATATTTGCTCATTTTGCTTTAACTCCTATTTATTTTGATGCATTGCAGGGTCGTGGCCTTATCCATGTCACCTGTGGATGACACTTTCATTTCTGGCTCCCTTGATAAGACCATTCGACTTTGGGATCTCCGGTCTCCTAACTGCCAGGTAGGTAATGGCACCTCAGATTTAAGCTTTTTGAGCATTTTCCTGTGGTATTATTATCAGCTCTCCTTTTCAAGAAAGAGAAAAAATGATTCCATCCAGAATCTTCTTAAACTTCAGAGCAAATCTATTTTCCTGGTAGGTTGCTCCTTAGAAATCAGATATCCTAATCAAATGCATATTGCTTTAAACTCTGTGGCTTAGTGTTAAACGAAACAAAACACCGTTCCTAAAGCCTCAGACTATATGTCTTTTAGCCTCAGTAGATATGTGGTTATTTGAACTCTGATCAGAAATCTGTTATAACTCTTTTTTAAAAGCTTCCTTTTAGTTAGATTCTTATTTGCTTATTCTGTTCTGTAAGTAGGTTAGGTATATGTTCATATTGTTTGTTCTCATTGGGAAAACAAATTATACAGTGGTAGATTAGTGGTAGGTCCTATATCCGTTAACTTTTTTTTTAAGAGACAGAGTCTCTCTATGTAGCTAAGGTTGACCTTGAATTTGCAGTGATCTTCCTGCCTCAGCCTTTGGAGTACTGGGATTACAAGTGTGCACCTGGCATCTATTAACTTTTTGTCTTCTTTTCTCTCAGGGTCTTATGCATCTACAGGGCAAGCCAGTTTGTTCTTTTGATCCAGAAGGGTTAATTTTTGCTGCTGGTGTCAACTCTGAAATGGTCAAGCTTTATGACCTTCGTTCTTTTGACAAGGTAAATTGTTGAGCCTTTGGGCTATCTTGTTATGGAGTTTTTAAGTATGAGGTTTGGTTGTTTGTTTGTTTGTGAGTGGCAGGGTCTCACCATGTAGTCTAGGTTGGCATTGAACTTGCACTGTAGCCCAAGTTGGTCTCAAATTCTTGATCCCCCTGCCTCAACCACCCAATTATTGGGACTACATGGGCGACCACACTCAGCTAAGGTGAATGTTAAGAGCCTTGGGCTGGGGATTTAGCTCAGTGGCGCTGCACCCACCTTACAAGCTCAAAGTCCTAAGTTCAATCCCTGGTACCAAAAAATAAAAAAGAGCCTTTTCTGTGGTAGAGGAGGTATTGATAGATATTAGATGGCAGCAGCATCCTCAGCTTTCCCAGTAAAAAGTAATTTAAAGGAATAAAATGGGAGTTGACTCTTGATGGCAGGAATTATTTATGTGCCTTGGCCCTGGTGGGGGGGGTTGCTATTTTTATCTTTTGCAGGGGCCATTTGCAACCTTTAAGATGCAGTATGATCGAACTTGTGAATGGACAGGACTTAAGTTCAGCAATGATGGCAAGCTCATACTCATCTCCACCAATGGCAGCTTCATCCGTCTCATTGACGCATTCAAGGGAGTGGTGATGCACACATTTGGGGTAAGCTGACAGCCTTTGAACATGACTGTTATCATCTTCATATCTCCTGGGCCAAGAATTGTGTTAGCTCATTATCCTTGGTTCACTGATGATAGTATAGGCTTGCATTTTCTTCTTGCATGTCAACTGTTTCCTTTGAATTGAGACATTCACTTTTACTGAGTGATCCAAGTTTGATGTTTAGTATAAAATAATTCCTAACAATAAACAGATATTTTTGTGCACCCCTCCTCTCCCATATGGAGTTGGGGGTTAGGGAGTGGGTTGTACAGGTTGTCAGCCACTTTTGGAACCTTAGTTGCATTGTACATGATGGAGAGGGCTGCATGGGAAGGAGTGAGATACGTTTGCTAGTTTGGTGTTTCTAGGCAATTTTTTTTATTGGTGGCTCTGTAACAAGAGAACTACTCTGCTCTGTTTCAGGGTTATGCCAACAGCAAAGCTGTCACACTAGAGGCTTCATTTACTCCAGACTCTCAGTTTATTATGATTGGTGAGCTCCTTTCATTTCCTTCAGGGTTATTTCTTTGGTAATATGCATATATTATTTGTCTAAGCAAATTGAGATATTATTTGTTTTAATAGGTCTGGGGGTGGCATTATTTTTATTTGTTATTGTTGTTGGTATTGGGGATCAAACCCAGCACTTTTGTTACCACTATCCTGCAATAGTAAAATAAAAGCAGCTATGTTTATTGAAGGTCACGAACAGAGAAATGGTGCTGGGATGACAGAAAAAGAACACTGCATGCCATGCAGACAAATCAGGCTTTGGGGTTCAGGAGTGAGAGAAGAAAAAAAAGGGTAGCATGTGCTTTGGTCTGGGGTGATATAGCAAGCTCCTAGGGTGCTGCCTACGTACAAGTGTGTGAAGGGGAGTGAGTAAGGTAGGATGGCCCTGGGGTACTACCCAAGCTGAAGTGGGTAAAGGGGAGTGGTTTCTTCAACTTCCATTGTTCTACCTGTACTATTCCCCCTGAAAGACCTGGTCCCCCAAAATCTTTTTGAGGTACTGAGGGAGAAAGGACCATTTTCCATGGCTACGTCCTGCTGAGTAGGGGTGCTGGCCCTACCTATGCAGGGACTGAGGAAGTCTTGCCCTGTCTCATCTAAGAGTTCAAAGGAACCTGAGTTTTCCCTCTGAGGGTTTGTTTATGAGCCATGAACATGGAAATGGGCTTTGATCTTGGGCTTAGGCCATCAATCACCAGTAGTTTAATGGCTGTCAAAAAAGAGATAAATTTGACCGAGAGATTAAGTTTATAAGATCTAAATAATAAGATTACGAGAAGCATTAATAAACACTATGTCCAGGGTAGTAATCAAGTTCCCCAATTCCAGATATTTGGCCAGGACATCCATGACTCGTAGTTCTTGCACAACTTAGAAGCGCAGCCAGCCAGTTCCTGTGCTATATTTTTACTATTTTAGATTGGTAAACATAAAAACTACATTCTTCTTTAAATAGATAGATGGATAGATGATAGATAGATAGTAAAATAAAAAGGGCCAGGGATTTAGCTCAGTGATGCCACTGCCTGCCTCAAAAGCGCAAGGTCCTGAGTTCAATCCCACTACATTCTTCTTTCAGAAACAAACATAATCCCTCTGTTTTGGCAGTTAGGAGACCTAGTCCCCCATTATGTCATATGGCCACCATGCTACTGAATCTATTTGGTCTTGAAGAATAGCAATAATGTGGACAAGTTCGCCTAGTCCAATGATGGTGAACCTTTTAGAACTTTCAATTTTAGAGCTTTCGATGATACAGCCCACTGTGGCACACGTGCCATAGCTTTGTGCCACTGACCTAGTCTGTCTGTCTAGTTCTTAGATAGCTATTGATAATAGGAAAAAGATGTGATTAGTTTCAAGGTTTTGTTTTGTATAAGAAATCAGTTTTCAGGCCGGGGATTTAGCTCAGTGGTTCCGGCGCCTGCCTGGCAAGCGCAAGGTCCCGAGTTCAATCCCCGGTACCAAAAAAAAAAACAAATCAATTTTCATTATCTCTATTAAAGGCAGTTTTTGAATCATCCAGCAAGGTCCTAGGAGAAACAGAAAAAAAACAAAAGAGGGTCATGTTACAGCTTGGGGCAAGGACCTCAAGTGTACCACAAAGAGTAGGTTTACTTATCTGGTTCAATAGGTTTTTTGGTATTTTTTGAAAAGAAACTTGAGCCTTTATTCCCTTCACTTAGGAGGCTGAGGCAGGAGAATCACTGTGAGTTTCAGGCCAGCCTAAACTACACTATAGTTCAAGGCTGTGCTGAACTATATGGCGAGACCCTGTCTCAAACCCCCCCACCCCCCAGAAAGATACTTGAGGTTACCCACTGGTTGAAAAATGTACAAAGTTTGTGATCCCTCTTTTTTTGTGTGTCTCAGGCAGCTTGGCTTTTACCCGGGAAAGGTGAATCCAACTATCTGTTGCCTGTCCTTTACAGTAAAAAGAATGGTTAGAAGGGTTGTGTAAGGGTCTTTCCATTTGAAGGCAAACAAATATTGGGAATTAGGATCCACAGGAATAGAAGAGAAGGCATCTTTGAGATCAAGGGCAGAGAACATTCAGTGACTACTGGAATCTGCTGAAAGAGTGTATGGATCTGCTACTAATGGGTGAATAGGTAGCACCGCCTCATTGGTGGCTCTGAGATCTTGTACTGGGTGACATTGTCCCAATAGCTTGACAGTTGGTAAAATGGGTGTATTGCACGGGAACTGGTGTGGCACCAGTAACCCTGTGGCAAAACTTACCAATAATGGGCTTTGTCCCCCACCTAGCTTTTTTTTTTAAGGTAATACTGTCTTCTGTGAAGATATATAGAATGGGGTCCTTTAGCTGAATGACTGCTGGAGTCGCCTTGATAGTCCTCCTCAGGCCATCCTACCATGTTTGGGGATCAACTCCTTGCAGAAATATTGGGCCCCATGGAGTCAAGCTAATTGGGTCCCTAGCAACTAGGACACAGGTTACTAGAGATTTGAATGTTTGAGTGGTCCTGAGTAGAGAGAGTATATCTCTTCCAGTTACTGGCATGGGGCACTCTGGTATCACCATAAAGGCAGCTTAGAAAAAGGAAATCTTCTAAAGAGCAGGGTTAATGAAAACTGTCCCGTTAACTCCCTCAAGGCCCACAACAACTTTAGAATGGGATGAAAGCTCACCCAAATAAGAAACTAGAATAAGTTGCCCCAGTATCAGAGGAGTATAATTTGTTTTCCTGCAACTTGTAGAGTCATCTAAGGCTCCTGTAAGGTGATGGGAACTTGTTTATGTGGGACCATGCAGGCTGCCTCAGGCACCATCATTTGCTGTGTGGACATTCTTACTTGTCTACCATGGTGATGAATGACCTTATCCCTCTCTGGGAATGAGAGAAGTCCCTCTTCCAATGCCAAGGGTTTTCTCCCATGCTCTGACAGGATTGCCAAGGGTTTGGCGGCTTTAGAGGGCATTCCTTTGCCCACTACCCTGGTTGCTTGTACTTGAAGCACTCTGACTTTCTTCTATCAGTCTTTGGGTTGCCTCAGTTTCCCCTAGTGTTATGGGCTTGAGCCTTATCCATTAGGGCAAGCATGGCTTTAGCCTGCCTCTTTTCCTTATTTCAGATCTTGTTTGTCTTCTACTTCATCATGGTTATTAAAAGACCAAATAAGCCACATTGATCAGTTGACAACCTGCTTGTGGGCCTTTTGGAGTTTCTGGAACTTTCTTCCACTATCTGAAACTAACTAATAAAATACTGTCCTTGGATAATCTGACCATCTCTAGACTCCAGGTCTGAATTAATGTATTTATGTAATGCTTCTCAAGCCAGATCTGAAAAGCAGCTGGATTTTCTTGTTTGTGTGTGTGTGTTTGTGACAGGATTTCCCCATGTAGTTCAGGCCAGTCTTGAACTCACTATGTAGCCCAGGCTGGCCACATCCTGGGCCTGAAATACTTGGGAACCACCAGGAGATGCTCTGTAATATCTCCACTAATAAATTAAGTAGTAACCCCAGGATGTGGCTTGATAGGGTGAAAATTTAGTCAGCAAACATAGGTTACACATCTTTTTACACAAGGACATAAATTTGAGGCTACCGTTATGATAGAAGCAAAACTGAGTAAAATGGAAAGGACTAGCATTAGAAAAGTAACTCCTCAGTGTGAAAACTTAGAACACAAAAATTTCTGACTTTTCCCCACATGAGGAAACACTGTTTTCCAACTCTTTGTTTCCATGCATTAACAAAAAGCCAGATAATTTGAATTCTCCTATAGAATAAAGTCTGGGGGCAGGGGGATAAGAGAATCAGAATTTCCTCAAGGGAGGGGGAAAGCAAAGTAATTCATCAGGAACACTTGCTCAGCATGAGCCTATGGCTCACCAGCCCCCACAAACATCACTGGAGCTATCTCAGTAGCTTCCTAAATCCACACTGTCTAGGGCCTGCTGCTAATGGTACTACCCCAATGAAAAGCAGTAACATTAGGTAGACTAGGCCCATGCCTCCAAGTCCTAAGTGAAATATCAAGGAAGTGGCCTGGAGGGCTCTATTAAGGCCAAAGCATCTAAATCCCAGCTCCCCAGCCAGCTCCAGGGGCCAAGACCATGTGTAAACTAGCCATCTTGCTTCTGCTTGCCTCAGCCACATTTCTATAGGCGTGAGAAACCACAGCTGCTTAAAGGGGATTCCCATGCTGCAAGGACCAATAGTAAAAGGGAGCTCACACAAATACAGACCCACCCAGTGTGTAGAAGCCCTCCTGGTTCCTGCAGAAGCCAAAAATCTTTCACTCTGCTACCTGGTCATCTCCAAACAGCAATCAAATCAGCTATTCGTCTCAGGAGTTCATCCCATATACCCAGCAAGCATCCTTAGTTGCTTGTAAAAAGAAGAGAAAAAGTCTCCCCAAAAGAAGAGTTACCTTTCTTTGTGGCTGGGCTTTTTGGTTGCCAGTGTCAGATGAGGTCTACTGATGGCTCACATATCTCCTGGCTCGCTTGCCAAATGTTACCATGTGGTGGATCTGACAGATTCCAGGCTTTTGTGTATGGCAAGCAAAGAATTGCAAAGTGTACGCCCAATGGTGAAAGAAAAGCAACTACATTTATTGACGGTCACACATAACTACATTGTGCCAGGACAACAGAAAAGGTACACTGACACAAAATGCAGACAAATGAGGTTTTCAGACTCAGAAGCAAGAGAAGAAAAAAGGGTAGCATGTGCTTTGGTCTAGGGTTATATAAAATGTCCGTAGGGTGCTGCCCGAGCTCAAGTGACTAAGGAGGAGAGTGATTTCCTCAGCTCTCATTGTTCTGCCTGTACTACCTTTATATTGAGTTACAACTCCAGGCCTTTTTATTTTGAGATGGAGTCTTAAGTTAATTGCCCAGGCTGGGCCCAAATTTGTGATCTTCCTGCCTTAGCCTCCCTAGTGCTGGGATTATAGGTATGTACTATCACACCCAGCTAGGTATAGTTTCCTTTTGTGCTGTTTGGTTTTGTTTTGTATTGGGAATTAAACCCACCCTGGGCCTTCACACTGAGCTTCGTCCCTAGCCCTTTTTTTATTTTTTCCTTTGAGACAGTGTCTTGCTAAGTTGCCCAGCCTGGGCTTGAACTTGTGATCTCCTGCCTCAGCCTCCCAGAGTGCTGGGATTATAGGCACACATCACCATGCCTAGCTTGTAACAGTTTTGAACGCTCCTGCCTTCATTGGAACTTGCATCCATATTGGTCTTCCTTGGGCCAGCATGAGTGTTAAGCTCTAAAAGCACTACCTTATAGTATTGCTAACTTCCTGGTATAGCCCTCTATTCAGTTGTCTTAGTCACTAGATGTTGGTACACGAATGGTATTCAGCTCCTCTTTTGGCCTATCTTTTTTTTTTTTTGTTACTGGGGATCGAACTGGGTACCTTACCGCTTGTGCAGCAGGCGCCAGAACCACTGAGCTAAATCCCCGGACTCAGCTCCTCTTTTGGATGAGAAAAATAAAATTAGAGGGGAAATGACTTGTCCATGAACAACCAGGGACTATCACTCCTCCCTTTTAATTTCTGCAGAGGATTAGGTCCTGAATTTTGGCGTCTTTCCTGGTTTCAATTCATGTCTCTCAGTTGTTGTTGTATTGTGTTTTGAGTTACTACATTTTCTTTCATCATTCTCTTTAGGTTCAGAAGATGGCAAGATCCATGTTTGGAATGGTGAGAGTGGTATAAAAGTAGCTGTATTGGATGGTAAACACACAGGCCCCATTACCTGTTTGCAGTTCAACCCCAAGTTCATGACATTTGCCAGCGCATGTTCCAACATGGTATGTGAACGATGAGAGGTTATCTTCCACATAGGGGCTCTCCAGTGGGGGTACCTCAATGAGCACAACAAGCTGTTCGGCATAGGCAAAAGTACCCAAGTTCATGTTTTTCAACTGTGGTTTCCCATTTCACTTTCCATCATGTGATCTCTGCTTTCATTATCTTTTTTTTTTTTTTTTTTTTTTTGGTACCAGGGGATTGAGCTTGGGTCCTTGCACTTGCGAGGCAGGCGGCAGAACCACTGAGCTAAATCCCCAGCCCACATTATCCTTCTTAAGATCTAGGATCATTACTGAGCTCCCAAGAGATTGCAAGCCAGTTTTTGCTTTGGTTTTAGGCCATACTACCTAAACTGTGCTTGACAGTGATTTTGCTCCTTAAAATACTCTGAACCCATCTTTTGTGACTGCATCCTTTCAGTTTTCCATTTCTCTTGTTTTATATTGAATTCCTCAGAAATCTTACAGTTGATAATGACTCACTACTTAGAATTAACTCCATACCCTTGTCTCTTCCTAGATAATACTAGCAGAAGGAAAGATCAGTGAGTTTCAGCCTCTGGTTTCCTCTTGGGGTCTTCTAAATCTATGTGGGTATTTGGGAATGAGCATTTTATTACTGCCTTACCCAGAGCACACTGCCCTCCCTATCCCCACTCCTCTACCCCATGCTTGTGGTTGAAACCAGGGACTTTACCACTGAGCTACACCTCCAGCCCTTTTTTTAAAAAAAAAATTATATTTTCATGGATTTTTTTGTTTTCATAGTGCTAGGTATGAAACCCAGAGCCTTCATGCTTGATAGACAAGGGCTGTAGTACTGAACTATATCCTCAGACATCCCCCCCCCCCTTTTTTTTAATCAAAATGTCAGAAAAAAAGTACAGCAAATCAATCCAGTCCCTCTTGGTTTTTTTGGTTTTGTTTTCAGCTCAGGCAGGAGAGAGTATCTGAGGTTACCTGGTAGATGAACAGTGACGCCAGCTTACGTAGACCCAACAGGACTTTTTTCCTTATGACATTAGACCACTATGGCACACAAGTAGACAGTGAATGGTAAAGGGAAACAGAACCAGCATGCTCCCAGGGTTGGGGGGTGGCCTGTCAGGGTTGGTCAGAGGGAGGGCTACCTGTCCTTAACTCCTCCAAAGCTGGGGTTGGGCACCTCAGTGCTATGGGGTGGGATAATGAAGAACTCTCCATAGTGAGAAGATGCTTGGCTTTTTAAAGTCTACTTATATTTTCCTTCCAGGCCTTCTGGTTGCCCACCATTGATGACTGACTCTAATGCTGTTTGGCTAATTCTAAATAGTGAGGGTGCCCAGCAGGAAAAACTCAGAGGGGACTGAGATAACAGATTGAATCTTTTGACTGGGCTGGAGAACATCCTTTCACATGGCCTTCCCCTGGATGTGCTGTACATCTACTCAAAAGGAAATTACTTTGCTGAGCTTCTTCAGAAGGACTGTGGTGCCACAGATTCATTTGGGATTTGGCCTTTGCAACTGTCACTGCACCAAGCTCCCCCAGAGGAGTGACCAGACTTGTAATTAGGTTATTGTGAAACACTCAAGGCACCTTCAATTTTGAATGTATTTGCTGCGAGGAGCCAGTGAAGTTGTCAGTTCTGCACATCCTTTCTCCCACCCCTATAAATGCATGGGAAGCCGAAGTTTGATTTTGAGATGCTAGGGAAACTCATTGCCCCTTGCCCACTTCCTGCATGTCTTGTTACTGGGTCTCCCTGTGTACTTGTGGCATTATTCCACAGTCATCATATTTCTTAGGTGCCAAACATTTACAGAAGTAAGTCTTCATATACCTTGGGGTCAGAGAGAGAGAGACAGATACTATAAAACCTTGCTTGTCAGGAACCCATGCATTTAGCCCTATGAGGATGAGTTCTCTGGGCAGGCCTCAGGCTCTGGTGTTGGGTAGGAAAAGGCCCAAGAGCCTAAAAAGGAGGGAAGGGAGTTAATAGGTGAGTTCCTAGAGTTGAAAGGTTTACCAGCAGCCGGTGTAGCCCCCCCTCCCATCAAGACAAACCCAGAGTCATCCTGGGTGCCTACCAAGCTTGGTTTGTACAAAAGGTAGGGTTCTATTTTTGTACTTGACATGCATCACTCTCCTGTGGGCCAGTATTGTGGAGTGAGTTTACACTGATGCCTTCCTTCCCTGCCCATCACAAATTGTGTACATAGTCTCCAAATGACACTCCTCATACCCCCTCCTTTCCCCAGCTCCCACCCAAGAGCTGGTTCTAGGCCTGTGTTATATGTTATAGCCTTTTTATATATGAGCTTTGATTTGTTTGTATTCTAGCACAGTGTGTGCACCTCCATTTAAATATATTTGTGTATACATATATGCATATACTTGTATATGCATATCTATCTTGTCTGTAGTTTCTCAAAGTTCTGCAGGAGATAGAGTTCTGCACCCCAGGAGAAAGACTGCATCCTTGCTAATAGTGTTTGCCACAAGTGTTAGTCTTCCCTATTACTTTTTTCCCTTTGGAAGACTAAAAGAAACAAAGCTTCTAGTGTTTGATGTTTCCATGGCAGCTAAGTGAGGGTCTTGGGATGACTTGTGTTCTTCAAGCCACACTTTGGAGCCCTTTCTACAGTATTACTCTTTCTTGCCTGGTGATGCTCTGCGCTTACGTATGTATGTGTGACAGTCATTTTTGCATGGCTTCTGTGCCTGGCTTGCAGCATTTGTGGACAGGATGCTGGAACTTAAGTATTTTCAGTTTGTCTGGGGCTACTTTGCCACTTACAGGTCACTCCCACTTTACCTGGCATGTCTTCTTTCTTGCTTTTTCTTGCTTCCTCTTGAGAAGGGGCTCTAACTAGGCCCAGGTTGAGATGAACTACAGATAGGCCATTGCCTTTTCTTCCCCTGCGTGGCCATCTTGGAGCAAAGGAAATAGCATCTTACTAAGCTCCCAACCAAACATTTATATAGGCAACACTCCCTGCAGATTCAGAAATCAGCCCAACAAGGTTCTGACTTTCCCAGAGGTTTACAGCTGCTGGGGGTAAATCAAGCTATCACTGCTTCTGTTCAGCAGGCAAAAGGTATGAATCATTAGCACTATTTGTTTAAAGCAATTACTTTCTGGCTTGTTACTTAAACTGAAAGAGCAAGGGTATACACCCTTCCCAAAAGTAGAAAAAATCTGCAACTGCCACCATGCCACCCCTCTGTAGTTCTCCATTCCCAGAGTATAGAGATTTTAGGAACTAAATGATCTGAGCTATTACTGCCCACCCCTGCTTTTCAAGGTAGAAAATTCATGTTAGGACTAACAGCCAGAAGGCTTGAAACTGGGTCAGCAAGAAAGACTGCATAACTTACATATCTGTAACTACAGAATAACTTGCCCAGCAACAGGAATAATATGTATTTGAGGTCCTGTGTCCAAAGCTGAGGCACCTTTGAAAATATGGCACCTCACAGCCTCTACTTGTGGGCCCTGTAGCAGTAGAGCTGGCTCCAGAATTGCTGTAAAAAGGGAAAAGATGCAGCTGGAAGTGACCTGAGGCAATGGGGTGATGAAGATAAGAGAGAAGGGCTGAGAGCCTAGCTGTAGGGATGTATCAATAGCAGCCAGAGGTGCTTAAGCTCTTAGTGGGGAGGGGCTGCTTATCACCTTCTGAAAACTCAAGGCCAAAGCCACTGCTTTATATGTGACAGTGATATTACAATGCTAAAACACCAGCCAGTGGGGTATTTTAAAAATATTCCCTGTTGCAATCATAATTATTGGTTATTAAAGAAAATTTCAGAATTTTAAACTATCAGTTTGCTACCCAAATGCTAATAGCACCGTTGATCTTTGGTGTTAAATGTTCCTATAGACATTTCTGTGCATAGATTTTTTTTGGTGTGTTTACATAGTTGTTACTCTACTGTACATACGATTTTATGTCCCTTTTGTACTTAACATAAACATTTTTTCCATGTTACCAGTCTTAAACAGAATTTTCTGGCTTCAGCTTTTTCCATTGAGTTTCTGTAGCATTGTTTGTTTGGTTTCCAGACGGGAGGGATGGGCTGCACTGTTCTGGCTCACATGGGGCCCCTGTAATGCTGTGTGAATGGATTGTTGGGCCCCCTTGCTAACTAGGGCCTATGGGCCCCAGACCCATCCCTCAACCTTAGGCTCCAATAAGCATCCATAGAGCCAGAAATGAGTGACTGGTAAAAGGCAAGCTTGAATCACTCTTGATCTTCAGAGACTTACCTGGCACAAATCTCAGTCTACCTTACATCCCTACTGTTTACCTGAACCCTTGATAAGTTTGGCAGCTTCACTGGAATGAGTCATCCTGTTAGGCTGTGGTTTCTGGAGAGCAAGGACTGCGGCAGCCTCTGAGTCTTCTGCACCAGGTCTGGCAGAAGGCCTAGCCAGTTGCTTGGTAACTGCCTGGCTGGTAAGCTGGTAATTCCTGGATCCTAGAGTAATTCTAGCTCAGCACCCTCAGAGCCGCAGGACTTGCCTCCTTCCTGGTTCTCAACTGGCTCTGAACCAAAGAAGATGAAAACCTTGGGCCCAGCCACATACAGTCACACATACCTACAATCCCAATACTTGGGAGGCTGAGGCAGGACAAGTTCAAGGGCAACTTGGGCTATATTGCAAGACCCCAATCTCAAAAAAATAGATATATATACAAAATTTTAAAAGAAAAAAAATGGGCCTGCTGCATTAGTCAAGTCTGCCACTTTGGAGGTTGCAGAGGGACTTTGACAGGTGGTAGAGACATCCTAGCTTAGGTGTGGTTGGCCATGCATGGGCTTTCCTGGCTCCAACTACTGTACCAAGAAGGAAGACTCCCTCAGCAAAGGCTGCTGCAGCCTTTAGCCTTTGTTCATAGAAGATGTGAGCAAGTAGATCAATATGGCAGCCCTTGGAGCAACCACTCCTGTTTGGCCTACGGTGGGAGACCTACAGCACCTACTTCCTGTGTTTTAGCCTTGTGCGGAGAGCAAGACCAGGAACAGGCAGAAAGCTGGGTTAGAAGAAAGGCCAGCAGGCAGTGGGGCAAGCTGGATGTGGGCAAGAGGCAAGGACAGGATGTTGTCCACACTTTGCTCAGGTAGGAGGGGGAGGGTTGTGCTGAGGAAGGAGGAAGTCATACTCCTACAGGCTTGTACACTTGCACTCCAGCATTTACTGGCTGCCTGACGGCAGGCAGGAGACCTATAAGAGGCTGCCAAAGCTTCATAGACCAGCTAGTTTGTCAGGGCCCAGCTGAGGACAGACAGGTTCAGGCCTGGAAGTCCTGGGCTCTGGAATACAGCTTTGTGAGAAGGGGAAATAATCTGATGTTGGAATTAGCCTTTCCTGTCTGCCCTGGATAATTAAATCTAAAATGAATTAATGGGCAGCAAAGGGAGTCTGAGAGCCTCTCAGTCAGATACAGGTTTTACATCAGCTCTCTTAGATCTTTCTGGTTACAATCTAGGGCTATGAGTTGCCGGATAAAAGTTACCTCTGTTATAAAACTAAGAGTAAATCAAGAAAGAGGTAAAGCTAGGTCCTGAAGATGGCTTGTCTTGTAATTCAACAAATACTTCTGAGCACCTGAGCTTCGTAAGTTTTAGATGATAACAGTCTTGTGGGAAAGATGAACTAAGCTACACATCAAACAGCAACCCCTAGGGCCCTAACTAACCTGCCTCCAGCCAAGTCTAGTAGCTTTACACAAATTGGCATTCAAAAGCAAGTGAAAAGGAAGGCATTCTAGTACTTCAAGCCCAGAACTCACAGCTGGTGGTAAAAGCCTCTTTTCAGTTCCCTGGCAACAGCCCCCACCCCCACCCCAAGCTGAAAACTAGGGAAGATATTATGTGGGAAAACCTGGGGTCCTAATTATATGCAAACTTGCAAGGTGGAGCTAAAACTAATCCACTAGAAGGTAACAAATAGCAGAAGGTGTCCATGATCCATACTATACAAGCAATTCACAATTCACGAGGGCTGTTCTGCATATAAACATTTAATAATAGGGAGGTGACAGGGCAACAAAGCAAAGGCATTATTGGGGCATGAGACTAGGGCAGGGCTGAAGCAATCAACTAGGAGGCCAGGTAGTAAGGAGTCCTGCCCACCTAGCCAACTCTGGGACATCTTGCCCCTTTTTGCTGTGCCCTAGCTTTAGCTCCAGAGCCTGTGCCCTACAGTGGTAAAGGACAGTGGGGCAGAGCCTGAGCTGATCTCAGGAGCTGTCTTCAATATGGTCATTTCACAAGGAACCCTGCATTGACTAGGGGTTGTTGAATGGACACCCTGACATTCATAGATTGGAGCCCTGGATCCAGATAGGCTGCCCATCCCTCATGGCATCTTTGGCCAATACCCTTAACCCAGGAGTCCCTATCTGAAAATACTTGGGGTTACTGAGGATCCTGTCTGAGGAGCCTTGTGAGATTCTTAAGTTGTAAAGTGCCTCTGCCAGAGAGATATTATGGTAAAAGGCAGGACCTGGTGGGCTGGGCTCTTAATAGCCTTTCAGCTCTGGCTGCCTAGTACAAATGTTCCCCTTGAAATAGGTGAGTGGGAGTGGAAGGCAAGAGCACTGAGCTGTGGCTGGGGATGAGGCAGCAGGGCCTGCTCTTGGCCACAGTGGAGAGTTAGATGCCCAGACTGTACCAGCCCTGGAGTGGTTCTGCATTGTAATGTGTGAATCCTCAGGGGCCACTGCCCCCTTGGCCCTGGCTATGCAAGGGAATCACGAACACAGAGACATCATCGTAGGACACCTGCCCTTGCCCCGTGGGACTGTCTTCCTTCCCCTGCGTGCTTCGTATCAGCATTTGGGCCAACTCCGAGAACCTGTGAAGATTATCCTGTAGATGTAGCTTGGGGCTGAGCAAATGGCAAAGTCAGCCCTCTAAGAGCATTCAGTGCATAGAACTGGACAAGGGAGACCCAACTGTAAGCCCAGCAAGCACCAAGCCTGGGAGGGCCACAACTGGACCACAGGAATCCAAACCAAAAGATCTTTGGGAGGGACCTACATCACACTCTTCCCCTCTCCCATGAGACAGCTCTCATCCTGGCTACCTGCCCTGAGTTTGGGGCTCATTGTTAGTGCTGTCTTCTCTACTCTAACTACTTGGTGTTCCTTCTGGCACCAACAAAGGCCTAGGCAAGTCCCCAGCAACTACAGTACCTGTGTGGGTCATCTCGGTTCCCAGGGAGGAAGCTCTGCACCAGCCGTGCCACCTGCTCATTGGACAGGACATCCCAGAGCCCATCTGTTGCCATGACAACCACATCATCCTCCTGCAGCTCCAGCTGATCCATATCTAGCACAGTCACCTGCAAGTTAACCCCAATGATCCTTCAGCACTCCCTGACTGACTCCCACCAGGCTCACTCCCTTTCTGGGCAGATGGAAGCTGGAGTAGACTACCTTGCCCCCTCACCTGTGGGACAGAGAGCAAGAATGGCTTGAGCTGGATGTTGGTGTCCAGGACTCTGAGCTGATGGTCTCCTAGGCCCCGGGAGACAGCCAGTGTTCCCAGTAACCGAGCCTGGGGCCAAGGAAAATGTGAGGTGATGGTGAACAGCTCCAGTAAATGCCCAAGTGCTAGGCTATGGCATTATTGAGCACACAAGGAAACATAGACCATGGCCCTCAGAAGCCCTGGGCTGAGGGAGAAACATGAGGGAGCAGGCCCCAAGACATCAGCTGTAGCCACCAGTAAGAGACAAAAGAGCTCCCACCTTCAGGGAACAACTAAAGAAGGGTTCTTGGAGGTGAGCCAGACACTGACCTGCCTACCCTGTCCGTGAATCAGTGGGTATTTGAGATCTGATTTCTCCACACGTTTGTAGCTCCTATCAGGAAAAGACCAAGCATCACCCAAGGTCTATACCCCACCTCCTCTCTGCCTATGCCCAGCTATCACACCCCCACAGTCCCCACTCTGCCCAGATGGAAGGGGACTGCCCCAGGCTTCTCCCTTCCCACCATGTACCCCTACCCTGCTCACCAGCCATTCATGTGGTGATCCCTGAACAAAACCTTCTGACCCAAGTCATCCCCTTTCAGTCGCCGAGGGAATTCCAGTCGGGTGAACTCACCAGCCAGAAGCTCTGGGTAGACAAAGGCCTGGGGTGGGGAGGCTGTGCTTAGGTCAGATTCCCTTCTACGCTCCTTGTGGCCCTTGGACCCAGGAATTGGGGCTCCACAGTCTCCCCCTGCCAAGGGTACCTACCAGCTCCTGGATCCGCTGCCGCTCAGTCTCTGGGGTGAACTCAGAGCTCAGTGGCCTTATCTCATCTCTCCGTACCAAAAGAGCCCTGGTTGGGGTTGAGTGGAAGAAGGGTTGAGACTACCTCCTCTTTCCCGCCAGCCCTCCAGCCATCGGAAGCCAACTCTGGCCATACTGATTCCTTGCTCAAAGCCCTCTGAATTCTTAGGACCTGCAGGGTGAAGGCTCAGGCCTTTGGCTTGGCACTTGAGGTCCCTGCCCTCTCTGGTATCTATTCTCTATCCTCATATTCAACATATGCCAAATACAAATACTACACAAACAGCTCAGCCAATCTTCCCCACCTTTCACTGTCCCCACTGCTTCTGGCATTCTCCTGCCCACCCCCAAAGGTTCACTCACCTGCTGTCTCCAGCATTGGCCACATACAGCTTTCCCTGCAAGGATACAGCCACCAGGGCTGTGCAGCCACCCACCTGGCATGAGGCCTCCAGCTCCCGCCCAATCACCTCATCCTGGAACAAACCAAGGCAGTTTAGTCTTAGCTGCTGCCAGTCCTGCCACCATACATACCACGGTCCCTGACTTCCACCCTACAGTTCACTTCAAGCAACAGGCCTGTAATCCAGCCCAAAGTCCAGTCATAACTCCCAAACCTCTGTGTCAGGAGGCCTAGACAAGGGAAGTGCTACTCCAAACAGGAAAGGAAATCAGTTCCTGCACTAAAAATCAAGTGTGTGCAGTAAGAGATGCAGATTAAGAGCACTTAGAACATAACAGGCACTGGGTATGTGGGTGGGGTTAGCAATGATGGCAACAGCAAACAAACCCAAGCTATCTTCTCAGTCCAATAATCTGGGGTGACTATAGTTGTAGGAAACCCCCATTCCTTCAGGTCCCTGGGGCCAAATCCTTCCCTTCTTCCCACAAAGACTCACGCATTCCTGGAAGGCCCTTTCCAGGGCCCCAATCACCAAGTCTTTTGTCTTGATGCCCTTTTCCTCCACAAACTGAGGATCACTGAGGCAGACACAGTGACCACTGAGGTGCATAGGGGGCTGAGTGGCCACTATGCCTTCTACCACGGCCTCCAGCTGCCGGCGCAGGCAGGAGTGCAAGGTGTTGGCAGCCAGGATGGCCGCTGCAGGACCGCCATGCCCATCAAACAGTGCCCAGTAATGACCTGTAAGGAACTACACCAGAAGGGCTCTGTGTCAGGCTCTGCCCGGCTTCCCGAGGCCCAGCCTGAACTAGGACAAAAAACCCTCAGCCTCCATGTCATGGATTCGGCCTGTCAGAAGGTTGGGGCTGGGCTCCTCTCACCTCCTCTGTGCACAGGGTCAGCCACTCTTGGTCCTCTTCAGCCCCAAACTCATATCTCCGGATGCACAGCTTCCCACAGGCAGCTTGATCCTCATTGAATTCAGATTTTTCTGCATTGATGATCCTGAGGCCAAGAAATGGTCAGTGACCATTCAGGGACACACCTATGTCCCTGCAGGCAAAAGACCCCAGCTGGGCAACGGCTCCCAGGTGCTATCCCTGACACCTGGGGCAACTACCATGTAGGTTTCCAAAGTTCAGTGGCTTAGTGCTAACCCAGGGCTGAGGGACAGGGTGGGCTCCCTGGGGAAATCTGGGGCGCCCTTCACTTCCATGTGAATCCCTGTTCCATAGAGCATGGGCCATAGCCCAGGGTGTGTATCTCCAAAGTCCAGAGCACTGGACTTCACCTAGTCTCCTGGCCTCATCTTGGAAGCCCTAGGAGTGTAGATCCTTCTCGACCTCCAACCTCCTCAAAAGTTGGTGACTCAAAAGTTCGGGTGAGATGGGGGAGGCTGTCGAGGGTCGTGTCTTCAGGTGGACGAGAAGGGGTATCTACAGGTGGGGTGGGGGTGTCACTCAGCTTACAGCTTAGCGTATGTTCTAGGCCACCACAGAGCCCTAGCTGGCTCAGTGGGGTCCGGAGGCCGGGGACTAGGGACCAGGGACTAGGACGTCCCTGGAGGAGCACTCACTCGGCGTAGCCTGCGTTCCAGGGAAGCGTGCGGCCCCGCGCGGGGCTGCGCACGGGCCGGGCGTCCGGGCGGCGCGCGGCGTCGGCGGCTGGGCTGGAACCCGAGCCGCGTAGAAAGCGGGGCCGCCGGTAGGGCACGGGACTGGCGCGCGGCGTGGCCGGGCGCGGAGCCGGGAGCGGACCCCCGGGCAGGAAGCGGCGCCGCAACCAGCCGGCTGACATGGTGCGGCGGCAGGGCCCGGGGAGGAGGAAGCCGGCCGGGGGCGGGGCTGAGGTTGGACTGGGCTGGGCTAGGCTGGGCTGGGCGGGGGCGGGGGCGGGGGCGGGGCGGTGACACCCCATCCCCAACCTCCAGCCCCGGGTCTTTGGGCGGCCTGTGCTGTAGGGTTCCCTAACAATAGCAGGAAGAGACTGCTCTTATCAACCCACTTGAAACGCAAGAAAACTGAGGCCCAGACAGGTGAAGTCGCTGGCCAGTGTCGCAAAGCAACACTGAGCAGGATTATGTTCACCCGCGCCAGTAGGACACTAACCTCGGAGGGGCAGGAAGTCTCCGTCCCCGACGTCCCTGTATGCGGGATGGTGTGTGTGTGCTGGCAGAGCCTCCTCCTGCTGCTGGGCCGGGCCTTACCCAAGGGGAAGATGGGGACAGGGTGACCTGGGAGGTGTCCGACTGGCACGCTCAGGCTGTCAGAGCCCATGTGCCCTCTCCTCACCCACCCAACCTCCCTGGATGGGGCTTAATGGTCATCCTAACCTCCTCATCCTGAGACAGGCTGCGACCCCAGGGGCACTTATCTCCCAAACGGCTTTCCCACCAACAAAGATGTCTTCCCTGGACAGACAGCAGAATATTAACTACAGTGAGTGTGACTGATGGACAAGAAGAACCTGTGAAGACTTAAAGGAGAGTCAATAGTCCCCCAAAGACTGCAGCTGGTCAGAGTTTAAACCTGGGACTGAGGAGTCAAAGACTTCCATCTGGGCTAAGGGCAAGATGTTACATTCTCTTAACCCCTGGCTAGGTGTCACCATGGGGCCAGCAGCAGTGGCCCCCATCACATCTGCGTGTTAACAGAGCACATGGACCGGGGATTTAGCTCAGTGGTTCCACTGCCTGCCTGGCAAGCACAAGGTCCGGAGTTCAATCCCCGGTACCAAAAAAAAAAAAAAAAAAAAAGCACATGGTCACTCATCTGTCAATTAAAACCAACTGGTGGGTAAGGCTGCTGTTTCACTCTCAGACCTAGGACTCTGAGG
The DNA here is from genome assembly GCF_053883595.1 of Heterocephalus glaber. NCBI lineage: Eukaryota > Metazoa > Chordata > Mammalia > Rodentia > Bathyergidae > Heterocephalus > Heterocephalus glaber. Next base: position 5,985,406 of record NW_028258324.1, on the reverse strand, counting down.
CCCACAGAGGGGAAGTCTCCAATGCCCAGGGTATGCTGTTCTCTCTTCCCGTTATGACAGTGCAGCTGACTAAAACCTCCCCACAACCACCACCAGATTTCTCTTCCCCTTCCTTCTCCAGGAAGCCTACTGGAAGTTCCTAAGGCCCAAAAGCCTGGGACAGCCTGTGCCCCTAGGGTGGATAGAGGAAGAATCCCTCCCTTCATCTGCACTGCTAAGCCTAGGCCCATGTTCAACAGGCCCCACTTCCTCCAAGCATCCAGCCCTGCCCCACTGGAGGTTCCTCTCCCCCAAGGAGGAAGGTTCTTTGGGTAGAAGGTATGCCCAGTGGCCCTCCGTCAATGATTCAGTTCCAGACTGCCCTGGGGTCTAACTTACTGGATCTATTGTGTATGCCAGGCCCACACTGGGCACAGCACAGTGCTTGGAGAAGAGCCAGGCACCTGCCCACTGAGCCCCCTGTGGCATGGCAAAAGTCTCAGTAGATAGTCCTTGATCCACATCCAGGTGGTGGGACAGTCAGAAAGTCTCCCAAAGGACACCTGAGCTGAGATCAGTCACTGGGACAGAAAGGGACCAGGGGCCCAAAGTGAGGCAGGCCCAGTTCAGTATGTGAGGTAACCACATCACCACCAGTTCATGGCTCAGAGGCTTTTTTAAAAATCTAAAACTGGAAAAAACAAATCAAATGCTATTTTCCCAACCCACTGTCTTGGACTCACCTAGACACAGTTTAAGTCCTAAGACACTTTCACAGGAGCCGTAGGCTAAAATCCAACATCCTCTTTCCTCTTTTATCCACCCCCTCAATACTGGCAATTACTGAACCCAGGGCTTTTGCACTGAACTAGGTCCCCAGCCCTCCTGGGGTTTATTTGCTTATTTGTTCTTTTTACTTTTTAATTCACTAAATTGCCCAAACTGGACTTGAACTTGCAATCTTCCTGCCTCAGCTTCCCAGAGTGCTAGGATTACAAGTATGCGTCACCACATTCAGTTGCCTTCTCAGTCTTTAGATTGACCTGTGTTTATCATTTCTCTTTCCAGAAACTTCTAAGTGCTTCTCTCTCTGGTACTTGAAATTGCAGTTGAGATTCTCTGGGGGTGGATTTTTCTTTATTCCTATTTAGAGACAGGGTCTCACTATATAGTTCAGGCTAGACTTGAACTCACTAGGTAGCCCAAGCTGGCCTTGAACTCATGGCATTCCTCCTGCCTCAGCCTCCCAAGTGCTAGGATTACAGGCATAAGCCATCAGGCCCAGCCTTTATTCTTAAACTGTACCCTCTCAGGAGCCATACAACCCCTCACTCCCCAGTGACACCCTTCTCCCCCCAGCAATACCCTTCTCCCAAATGCTCCAGTGAACCAAGCCTGCTCCCTTCTGGCCAGAAGCTTCTCACCAGTGAACTCCACCAGTGTGGGGGTGGGGGGCCACTGCTGAAGGCCAGGGACAAGCAGGCCAAGAAAAAGAAAAAAGGTTTTATTTTATAGTTTTAAATTTACAATGAAAATGGCTTTGATACATATCTGTTCTACATATCTGTTCTCTAACAAAGGTGTTTTGTTTTTAGACAGGATCTAGCTATATAGTCCAGGCTGGCCTCAAACTCACAGCCATCCTCTACCTCAGCCTCCTGAGTGCTGAGTGCTGAATTACAGGTGTACGCCACCATGCCTGGCTTGGGTTTAACTTAATATTTTCATATGACTCAAAATTCAAAAGGTATAAAAGTATAATTTAGCAGTAAGTCTCCCCTGCCACCCATTGCCTAGCTAGCCAGTTCCTCTTACTAGGGACACCCAGTATTACCAACTTCTTAGGGCTCCTTCCAGAGATGTCAAGGGTATTCTGTGCAAATTCAAGCTAAAAAAAATCATACATACATGCTTGTGTGTAAAATCTCTTCTTGCACATTACACACATAATAATCTAGGCTATATCTTGCAGCTATATATTTCATATAAGATCCCTCTGAGTGATTTTTTTTTTTTGGTACCGGGGATCAAACTCAGGACCTTGTGCTTGTCAGGTAGGTGCAGTGCCACTGCAGCAGCCCTCTGAGTGTCTGTATGAATCCATGATAAGCTGCCTTGCTCTTTGTTAGTCTCTCTGCAAATGCATGGACTTTATATAATTAGGCCCCAGGGATGGACATTTAGATTGTTTTCAATGTTTTGGTTTCTAGTTTTTTGTGTGTGCACATATTGGTAGGATCCATTCCTAGTAAGGAATTGTTGAGTCAAAAGCATCCAGTGTTCACAACAGCACTATCACAAGAGCCAGAAGGTAGAAATTAACCATGTCCATCAATAGATGAACACACACATTGTGGTACAGACTGTGCATTCAATGGAGTACCATTCTACCATATAAAGGAATGCAGTACCAATATATGCAAACCCATGGGTGAATCTCAGAAATAGTATGCTAAGAGAAAGCAGCCTGACGCAAAAGGGCACATTTTGTATGCAATATCCTGAATAAGTAAATCCACAGAAACAAGAAGTAGAATGGTGGCTGCCAGGGCATAACTGTGCAACAACCACCTGGACAGTGTTCATCCCTGGACTCATGTGAAGAGCTGTACACAAGCAGCCTTCTCATCTTTCTGCCTGAAACCGGATCACAGGGAGGTGGAGTCTATTTTGATACCCTCTGGCCCTCAGGCTCCTTGCCCATGTCCCAGGATCTGCAGCTGACAGGGCTCAAACCCCAGTATCCAAGGAGATCTCCCTTCTCTGGTTAAAACCTCTTCCTGAGCAGTGAGAGACAGATGGAGGAGACAAGGGTCACTGCTCAACAAAACTTCCCTCCTTTGCTACAATTTCTTGAGTAAAGAAAATTGAGGTTGCTGGGCACACCAAATTGCTGCACCTCTCCAAACCCCGGAGACTTCAGGTGTACGATTGGAAACAGTAACCCTCAGGGTTTGTCGTCATAACATAAATGTAACCTTCATGTAAAAAGACTGTGACACAAGCAGGGCGGGGTGGTGCATGCCTGTAGTCCCAGCACTCAGGAGGCTGAGGCAGGAGGATCGCTTGGAGTTTGAGTCCAGCGTGAGGTACACAGTCCGTCTCTAAAAAACAAAACAAAAAACTTGTGTGACATAAAGACTAGTACCAGGTATCAGGCAGGCCACACACTCCATCATCATGTCTCAGCAACCTCAACCTCAAAAGGCAATTTCCTTTCCAATCTTCCCATCCAAAGTCCCTGGACAGGGACTGATTGGAAGGCTGGGGTCCACAGAGGCCTGAAGACACAATATGCTGACTGGCTGGTAGCAGCAAGCGAGTGCTAATGCCGGGAAGATAAGGCTGCCAGGTCGGGAGACAAACCTATTAAGAGCAGGTAAGTTCCTCAGACTCACAAAGTTCTGGCCTTCCTTCAACCTCTGGGCCTTTGCACATGCCATTCCCTCTTTGCAGAACTTTCTCAGCTCTGCTTTGCAGAACTTTCCCCTCTGCTCTGCTGGTCACCCCATTCTGTACCGCGAAAATTTCACTTCCTAACAGCCGCTCACATTCTCTGGGTAGAGAAGCACTGTTCATCCGCTGGCTGCCAGACCAAGCACTGTGAGTTCCCACCCCATGTGCCGAGAGCCCAGCCAAAGGAGCTCCGGAAACGCCCCTCAAGGCAGAGCCACCGCCCAAGCACGCGCTCACCAGCATATAAAGGCCCTTCCTGTTCCTGAGTTAAGAGCAGATCCGCCGCTGCGCGCAAGCCTAGTAGGCCGTGGGTGCAGTCCGTGGGTGCAGTCTCGCACCCGCCACACCCGCAAACCACGAGGATCAGGGTGTTTCGACGCCCACGCACTGCGCCCACGCCCCGCTAGCGCACGCAGGCCTCTTCCCAATACCCGGAGCGCGCAGGGTGAAGCGCCAACCACTCACCATCTCCCCCCCCCCCCAGGAATCCATTGCGCAGGCGCCGCCCGAGTCCCGCCCCTCCCAGCCCTGCCCTTAGGGGGCGGGGCGCCGCCCGGGAAGCTGCAAGAGGCTCGCCGGCGGCCACCACATCCTCCTCCTTCTGGTCCCGCGAGTGTAACCCGGCCAGGCCCAAGCTGCGGCTCCGACGGCGTGGGCGAGCGACGTCGAGCCATGGCGCACCAGACGGGCATCCACGGTGAGGGCGGATGTCAGACAGGCAGGGGGCCTAGGGGTCGGCTTTCAGCCCCTTCCTCCTCCTTGCATCAGCTTGAAGGAAGCTTCCTGTTCTCTGCAGCCGCCTGGGGTGGGCACATGTCGGGGAGTGCCGTGCATAGTCAGGAGTGGGCGCGCACAGCTGGGGTGGAGGTATCGGTGTACCCGTCCGGGGGTGGATATACCTGTAGGTACTCCTCTTGTGTCTTGTTCCTTTCCGGGGGTTGGCCATACCCGGATGTGCACATCTGGGAGAGTGTATACGCATGTGCACATGTCTCACTCCACAGCCCTTGTGTGCACATCTGGATGTGACTTGCTTGTAACATCTAGGGTTATTCATGCACATGCACGGGTGGCTGTTTGGACACCGTAGGTGGCATGGGACCATCTTAGACATCACCGATTCGTGGCGTTGCACACGTTTGTGGGTGTCTCTGTGTGTGCATAGTTGGAGCGCATCTCAGCGTTCATTTGTTACCATGGATCCTTGCACGGGATGTGCCTTATGGCTTGTACAGGCTTGTGTATGTGTGAGGAGAGGGTCCAGACCTTTGCTCCTCTCAGGACTGTAGCACTCCTTCAGGTCAGGCTGGGGGAAACCTGGAATAGGGCCTTCTAAGGTGCATGGGGAGAGTTGCCAACCTGACCTTGACCTCTGACCTCCCTCCTATTTTCCACTGTGATCTCCTGAGTCTGCCACAGCCAGAGTTGGAAAGTCCCAGCTCCCGTCAGGAGGCAGAAAAGAGGATCCAGATAAGGGTGTAGTTGGGGAGGTCCTAGAGAATCCAGGTCAGCTCCCACCCCCATCCCCGGGGAGCTCCTATATTCCAGTGCATCACACACACAGCCCCTCTTCCTGGGACCCCAGTTGGACAGGCTGGGAGAAAAGCAATGGCTGGGAGCCAGGTGCATTGGCCCTCCCCAGGCCTCAGTGTCCCCATCTGTCACTGGCCTGGGAGGGTTACTTAGCCTGGGAAGGGCCTGGGCCACTTGCCTACACAGCCTAGTGGTTTTGCCATCAGCCACTCTGCCACCACACCCCTGCCTAGGGCTGTCACCATCGACCTGCCTGACCGCCTGGATCTCAGCTTGTGGTTGTGGTCAGTTAGTGACTACACTGCCCAAAGAGGGTTTCCCTAGCCCCGCCCCTGCTCCTGCTCCCACCCTGCTGGACCAGAGAACACGGGCCTGGTTGAGGGCCAGCCTTCCCACAGGGAGAAACTGCTGCGGGGTCTGCTCCTTCCTTCACCTTTGTCTAGTCACAGCTGCTGGCCACCTCCAGCTGTGGAAGTTAGGCACAGCTATTCCCTGCTGACAGGCTTGGCTGGGGGAGCACTGGGGACTGGGCTGACCCCAGCCTTCCTTCTGCCTGTGCACAGCCCACCTTCCTATTTCAAGCCAGGAGAGGTGTCAGGGGAGATCACCCTGGAGCACCAGGGGCCAGCCCTGTCCTGGCCATAGGTGTAGAGCTGCTGACCTCAGAGCAGGGCCAGGGAGGTACCGTAACCTGAGGCTTACTGGACTTGGGAGGCTGGGCAAGCTGGGGGTCAAGTCATGAATCTTTGATGGCAGAGGCTCAGGTGTCCCAGGCCTGGCCTCTGGATTATTGATGGTGGCTGGGGAGGGATTGGGGTAGGGTGGGAAGTCTCTTCCCCTGCTTGGGTGTCAGTTTCCCTGGGAGCACTAGAGCACTCATCAGCCTCTCCCTCTGGGGAGCTTCCTTGTCTCCGCTCCCAAGGTCTGATTAGGTAGAAAGGGCCGCTTAGCACAGCCTGCCCTCCACCCTCACCAAGTGATTAATCAGGGGCCATTCCTGTGCACTTTATCCCTCTCCTCCTCACCACAGCCCCCTAGAGTTTAGGATATTTCCTTCCATGTACAGGAGGTTCAGGGACAGCAAGGGTCACACAGCTAAGGGAGATGTGGAGCCGTCAGAGGCTTGATGCTTCCAGGACCTGCTTGGGGGTCTACTGATTGGAAGTTCTGCCCTGGCCCAGAGCCTGTGTGAGCCTGCTGGGCTCGATGGGGTCTTTGCACGGGCCAGTGGCCTTGGAGGGTGGTGTATAGCCTGAGGGCTCTGGCTCAGGGTCACTCTGTGAGGGGCATTTGAGGACATGGCCAGAGTGTGTTTTCCCAAAGCTGCCCCTTGAGCTGCCCAATCCAGGCCCTATAAATACTCTCTGACCTCAGCCTTCCAGCTGTGTTCCTGCTGGGATTCTCCTGACCCCTGGGCAGCCTCAAGGTCAGGCTGGCCTGGCCCTGCTCACCCAGAGACCCAAACAGGCCGTTCACCTTGGTTTCCCTGTCCACCACCACTAGTGGCTCTGAGACTATCTATGGATCCCTAGCTCCAGTTGTGATCTTCACCTTCCAACTCTGGAGCCCAAGGTCCAAGGTGGAGTCTCTTTCCTAGCACCACTCCTCCAGGAAACCTTCCCTGGTATCTGAGGGCTGAAGGCACATTGCCCTCTGGCAGGGCAGGGCTGTGCCAGGGCTGGGGATAGCGCCTCAGGGCCTCCTCAGGGTATGGAACCTGGCTGGGCGCTGAGGCTGTGTCATGTGTGTCTGTTTCTGTGTACCCTTCAGATGTCCACTGGCCTAGACACATGTCCTAGCAGGCTTTTCAGTTGCCTACTTGTATGTTAGCAAGCTAGGGATGCGTGTGTGTGTGTGTGTGTGTGTGTGTGTGTGTGTGTCTAAACGTGTGTTCAGGGCCAGGGATTTAGCTCAGTGGTTCCACCGCCTGCCTCGCAAGTGTAAGGTCCTGAGTTCCATCCCCGGTACCAAAAAAAAAAAAAAAATTAGGTAATAAAGTAGGTAATGTGTGTTCACTTGTTTGGCCAGTTGAGGGTGTGTTCTTGCACAAGGTGTTTGTGTTTATGCTCTTCTCTGTCTTACACAAGTTTTAGATCCACACATGTAGGACTTAGCATGCCTTGGCACATGCAGTGTGCGCATGAGTGAGTGGACCTAATGGTCAGTGCGCAGCAGGGGCACTTATCTGTGTTCCTTTGTGGATGTGACAGTGCTGGGAGTGTCTGAGGCCAGCACACTGCTGGGCCTTCACAGGGGCAGGGGACAGGCGAAGCCCATTCACTCTCATGGCCCGGTTTGCCCAGGAGCTTGGCCTGTCTTTGGGTGGGCTGTCCTATCCCTGTCTGCCCCTCCCTGTCACCAGAGTTGTTCCAGCCAGCAGGCCACCCGCTTCCACTTCTGCTGGCTAAATTTGGGAGCTTGTGTTCAGTGGCCATCTCGAGTTCCAGTCACATGGGGGAGCATATTTAATCCTCTTCCCAGCTCAGCCACCAGACCCCACAGAACAGAGCAGGCCCTAGATTCATCCCTTCCTCTCTGCCTGCTCATTCCTCACCATGTTTCTTGTTCTTGTAGCCACAGAGGAGCTTAAGGAATTCTTTGCCAAGGCACGGGCTGGCTCTGTCCGGCTCATCAAAGTCATCATCGAGGACGGTGAGTGACCCCACAGCTGGGGCACAGGTTGAGGGGGGACCCATTTACTTCTGGGAGGTGGTAATTTTGGGCCTCCAGCCCCTTCAGGACCTCAGTTTCCCATATGGGGGTGGTGGTGAGGCCACTCACAAGAGCACCTCAGGAGGGAGAGTTGGAAGTAGACACAGTTGCCACCTCTTCACGCCCTGTCCTGGGGCCTGCCTGTCTTCCCAGCGGTGGGGAGGTAAACTGTGATGGGCCCAGTCAGAGCTCTGAGCTTGGTAGCACGGTACAGGAGATGAGTACCAGGCACTGCCACATAGGCTATTAGCGCTCACTTCCACCCACTCACCATCAGCAACCTGGCCTAGCCCGGCTGCTTCCCTTCTGGAGATCCTTCCCTTGGGAGATCGCTGTGATGGGGAGAAGGAGCTTGTGTCCAGCTCATTCTGTGAGCAGCATGGGGCTTGGGGTTGGCAGGGCCTCGGGCTGGACCCTGAGACTTAGGGTTGTACAGGGTGGTGCCAGGGTGCAGGGGCTTGAGCTGAGGCCTGAAGTGGGGAAGGTTCTGTTGGGTCTATTAGACTTGGCTAAGGGGTTGGGAGTAAAGGACTCCTCCTGCATTTCTTCTGTGCCAAGGGACTGTTCTTAACAATGAAGGCTACAGACTCAGGGACTGGGCTTGGCCAGGCCTCCCAGGGGTCCAGCCCTTCTCAGTAGCCATGCTGTGGTGGCCCTTTAGAGGCTGCCCTCCATGGGCTTGGTGCCCAGTTCACCTTAGCAGGAGCTTACCAGATCCAATTTTTTTTTTCTTTTTTTTCTAGCAAAACATTAATTGTACATTTTAGACATACATGATGATAACACTCCCAGATCCAAAATTTACCTCAGGCTTTAAGACCATGGTTGTGCTGAGCTTTGTCCAGTGTCCTCAAATTCAGATGCCTTCATAGCCTGCTAGGGGACACAGGTAGGTCATGAGTACAGCCTCCACCCCAGTCCTTGGCCCTTTCCCAGTCTCCCAGACAAGATGTAAGATCTTAAGCAGGAGGAATCTCTAGGTGGGCTCTTATCAGTTCTGCACTATAGTTGTTGGGGTACCTGGGAATGTCCAGAGTGTGACTGGAGCTCCTGAGATTTCCAGAGAAGCTGAGAATTCCACTTACGCTTTTGATTTTGGTTTGGTTTGGTTTGGTTTGGTTTGGGCTTGGTTTGGCTTTGTTTTGTTTTTGTTTTGAGACAAGGTCACTATGTAGTTCAGGCTGACCTTGAACTCACTGTGTAGCCTAGGCTGGCCTTGAATCTGCTTCAATCCTTCTACATCAGCCTCCCAAGTGCTAGGATTACAGGCCTGCACCACCACACTCAACCTGGTTTTTGGGTTTTTTTTGTACTGGGATCGAACTCAGGTCCTTGAGCTTGCGCAGCAGGCAGAGAAACCACTGAGTTAAATCCCCAGCCCCCCTGGTTTGTTTTCTTGAGATAGTCTTGCTTTGTAGCCCAGGCTGACCCTAAACTTGTGATCCCCCTGCCTCAGGCTCCTAATTGTTATGATTATAGGCATGCACCACCACACCTGGCTAGATTTCACTTCTTATGTAAAATTCCTGGTTTGAAAACATGAACAGCAAATTAAACACCACTGATAATGCTGTTGAGGCCCACTCAGCCTGTGACTACTGGTGTTTAACCCTGATCCCATGTGAATTCCAGGCTGGCGGGCAAGGAGCCAAGCCTGCAGTGACAGCGGGACCAGTAGGTTTAGCCTGCTGGGGCTCTCTGCACCTGGCCCCCTGGCCCCAGCACAAAGGCCTGCTGATGAGGCACTGGGCCTGGACTGGACTGGCTGATTTCCCCTTGGCCCAGTGCTTCCTCCAGCCTAGGTCTTTGGTACTCAGCTGAGGGCCCAGCCCACAGACACATCCTGATGTCCCTTCAGCCGCTCGACACAAGCTGGGGGTGACAGACCTGTCAGGCCCAAGCATTAAGAAGTTGGCCGACACTGGTTTGTGACTTTTGGAAAGGGAGCAGAGTACGGATGTGGTGTGGTAGCAGGATACTTCTTTCCTGGATGTGTTTATCCCTGCGGATCGCATGGCCTGGGCCTGTAATGCCACCTCCCCCCAACACATTTGCCCCGGAATGAGGAGAGGGTTCTGCTGGGCCTGAGCGGAGTGGGGAGGGGAGAGGAGATGCAGGGTGGAACTGTGCTCTGACCAGCTGTGTCTGTAGATGGGGTCAGAGTGGTACGTAGCTGTGTGAGTCTCGTGAGGTTCTGCGTGTCTTCATGTGGCTCTGGGGGTCAGGATGTATAGAGAAGCAGCCTTGCCCTTGTTCACTCACTTGTTAAGGACCTGTGGCGGAGTCCTTAGTAAGAGATGGTAGGGTGGGGGTGTTTCCAGTGACAGTGGGCTGGGGTAGCCAACAGGTCTGAGCTGGCCCTGGAGCCACAGGCACAGGTAGAAGATGGAGACAGCTACTCCGGCTCACCTGGCCTCTGCCCCCAGAGCAGCTCGTGCTGGGTGCCTCGCAGGAGCCCATGGGCCGCTGGGACCAAGACTATGACAGGGCTGTGCTGCCGCTGCTGGATGCTCAACAGCCCTGCTACATGCTCTTCCGCCTCGACTCACAGAACGCTCAGGGCTTCGAGTGGCTCTTCCTCGCCTGGTCACCTGATAATTCCCCTGTGAGTCACAGGGACCCCTGCCAGCCCCAGGCTTAGGGCCAGTGAGGCATGGGGAGGGCAGCTGGGATGAGTAGGGTAACAAGGTCCTGCGCCAGGGAGAGAATCTGGGGAGCTTGGGTTCCTTAGAGCCTTAACTTCAGAAGGCCAGGCTGTGGGCTTCCAAGGGCTCCCCCTGCTGGCGGTGCCTCCCTACTGCAGCTTTGTCTCGTGTTGCACCCCCTGCTGGCTGTGTAGGCACAGTGGTGACTGGGCCCTTGCCAGGGCTCCTGCATGCTTTTGCAAAGGCAGCCCTGCTCACAGGGCCTCACGGTTTGGCACACTTCGCTCCACCCCATCAGGTGCGGCTGAAGATGCTTTATGCCGCCACACGGGCCACAGTGAAGAAGGAGTTTGGGGGCGGCCACATCAAGGATGAGCTCTTTGGCACAGTGAAGGTAGGTGAAAGTAGCCACCCAGGCCTGTACACGGCATGCAGCCAGGATCATGGGCCCACAGAAAGTGGGGCATTGTACAGGCCACAGAGAACACCAGTGCAAGGCTCGGGGGTGAAATGGGAGGGCTGGGAGTCTAGCAGCTGCAAGCTGAGGTGCCCATTTATGCCTCTGGGTCTGCCCCAGGATGACCTCTCCTTTGCTGGGTACCAGAAGCACCTATCATCCTGTGCTGCCCCCGCCCCTCTGACTTCCGCAGAGAGAGAGCTCCAGCAGATCCGTATCAATGAGGTGGGTGTGCTGGGAGCCTATGTTCCTGCCGTGCCCTGGCTAGGTAGGTGTGGCCTTCCCTCACCATTGCCCTGCCCTTCAGGTGAAGACGGAGATCAGTGTGGAAAGCAAGCACCAGACACTGCAGGGCCTCGCCTTCCCCCTTCAGCCTGAGGCCCAGCGGGCACTTCAGCAGCTGAAGCAGAAGACCATCAACTACATTCAGCTGGTGGGTGCTCAGTCCTTCTCTGGTACACTCATTAGGTACACTGCCCCCCTGCTGCTCCTGCTCTCCATGTGCCCATGACATAGAGCCCTGCTCCCCCAGCCTAGCAGTCCAGCTGATCTGTGGACTCAGAGCATGCTGTCCTCCCCAGCCCTCTCTGTCCTGTGTTGGGTGTGTGAATGCACCTGCCCTCCTGTCCCCAGCCCAGTGCACACTGCCCTTTTCCTGACCCCTCAGCCCTGAGCCCCTTCTTGTCCCAGATTCCCTGTGCAGCCTTCCTTGGCCACTCCCTCTCCTCAGGCAGGATCCTTCTGTACCAGTGGTCCACAAGACCCCTTTCAAGCAGAATTGCTCTTCCCTTCTGAGACATTTCCCCCAGAGGCTTCACCTCAGGAGGAGCTGGCCCAGAGGCAGTGCCTCCCTGAGGTCGAGGCCTTTCCCACCACCCCATCCTCTGCCTTGTGGGCATCCCTTCTCCAGCGGAGCCTGCAAAGGAGTAGCAATAATGCAGGCCCAGGTGCCTCATGAAAGGGACCTGAGTGCCACAGCGGGATGGCACGAGGAGGAGAGTCCTGCCTGCCATCCAGTCTGACTTTGGGGTTGCTGTCGGGTAGAAGGATGCCCTCATGTCTGCCCCTGCTACTCCGCAGAAGCTGGACCTGGAGCGGGAGACCATCGAGCTGGTGCATACAGAGCCTACAGATGTGATCCAGCTGCCCTCCCGGGTACCCCGAGATGCTGCCCGCTACCACTTCTTCCTCTACAAGCACACCCATGAGGGTGACCCCCTTGAGTCTGTGGGTGAGTGCCCACTGCAGGGCCTTGGCCTCTGCTGAGCAGGAGCAGCCCCAGCCTGATGCTAGATGGATGGAAGTGTGCAGGTGCCTTGTCTGTACAGCTCACACCACCCCACCCCACCCCACCCCACAGTGTTCATCTACTCCATGCCGGGCTACAAGTGCAGCATCAAGGAGCGCATGCTCTACTCCAGCTGCAAGAGCCGCCTGCTTGACTCCGTAGAGCAAGACTTCCAGCTGGAGATCTCCAAGAAGGTGGGTGCCCATCCCCAGGGCCCATCACCCCAGCCTCTCTGTGGGCCATTGGAGTCCTGTATGATGGCAGAGCAGGACTCCTTGATTCCTTGCTGCCTTGTTGGACCCAAGGCTCCCCAGCCAACGGGTGGCACAGATAGGCCCAAGCCCCAGCTGCCATGACTCCTTTTCCTGGGTCTAGGGGCAGGAATGGAGTGACTCTGGGGTCAGCAGGGCCCAGGCTCTGTGTTCCTGAGGGTGTCATTCCAGGTGGGGTTCTGAAAGGAGCGCCCAGAGCTCAGTGAGAGAGAGAGAAAAGGGGCGCCCCAGGGGTAGAGGTTGCCAAGGGTGGTGTATGTCAGGGGCCTTCACTATTTGGGTGACTACTGCTTTACCCTGCACAGATTGAGATTGGCGATGGGGCAGAACTGACAGCTGAGTTCCTCTACGATGAGGTCCACCCCAAGCAACATGCCTTCAAGCAGGCCTTCGCCAAGCCCAAGGGCCCTGGGGGGAAGCGGGGCCACAAGCGCCTCATCCGGGGCCCAGGTGAGAACGGAGATGACAGCTAGGCAGCCAGACGGAGCCAGGCTGGCATGTGGACTGTGGGGTTGCCTGCCTCAGCTCCCTGTACCTCCCTCCTTCTCAGCCTGGGCTCCAGGGAGGTGCTGACTGCAGGGTGGGAGAGCTGGTGGCCGAACACTTGCAGCTTCCAAGGACCCCTGGCCAGCATTTTGTGACCCTTCCCCATTGCCGTCCCTGCTTCTCATATGTATGCCCAAAGTACCCAGGGCCCTCTCTGGTTGTGTCAAGGGGCCTGGATTAGGGGCTTGGCATAAACTGGCCTTCGGGGGACCTGAGGCTGGGGTCTCAGGACAGCCCAGAAGCCTCTGCCACAGTGGGTGGGGTGAGCTGAGCTGGGGCAGGGGTCACAGATGGTTGAATGCTGTATTTTCTAAAGAATAAAATATTTTTAAATCAGTCCTTGAGTCTGGCCCCAAGGGACCATCTCTGGCCCAGGAATTGGGTGGCCCTCTCCCAGCTCAGAAGCAGACTGTCGGCCTGCTGGGTGGGGCCCAGTGCTCCTAGCCACAGGGTTGTGGGAGAAGCCCTTACCGTGTGGGAGGCCAAGAGGCTGGCACACCTCCAACATCACATGGGATCTGGGTGTCTTGTTCCCCATGGCTGCTGTTACAGATCACCAAAACTTAGCAGCTTTAAAAAACAAGTTCATTCAAGACCAGCCTGGTCAATGTGATAAAACCCTGACTCAAGAAAAGCTTCATAAATTTACTACAGTGCAGTTTTGGAAGCCAAAAACAGGAAACAAGTTTTCCAGGGCTAAAGTCTAGCTGTTGGCAGGGCTGACTCCTACAGGCCTTGTGAAAATCCATTTCCTTGTTTTTCCCACTTCTAGAGGTTGCTTATATTCCTTGGCTTGTGGCCTCTTCCTCCATCTTCCAAGTCAGAGGCATCTTGTCCAAGTCTCTGCTCCCAGGGTCATGGCTCCCATGGCTTCTTCTGAAATCAGATCTCTCTGTCTGTGTGCCCCACCACTCCCCTGCCAGTGATCCAAGATAACCTCCTCATATCAAGATCCTTAGTTTAGATCTTAGCCACTTCCCTTTTGCCATGTAAGGAAGCATGTAGTCTATAATCCCAGTACTCTGGGAGGCTGAGGCAGGAGGATTTCAAGTTTAAGCCAAGCCTGGGCAATGTAGCAATTTAGGCTGGGAATGTAGCTTAGTGCTGGTTCAATCCAAAATACACAAAAGAGGGCCAGAGATTTAGCTCAGTGGTTCCACCGCCTGCCCTGTAAGCACAAGGACCTGAGTTCAATCCCCGGTACCAAAAAAATAAATAATAAATAAAAAAATACACAAAAGACAAGGAAGGAAAAACCCCCAACATTCAGAAAATTAGCATGTGGGTCAGCCCATGAGCATGTGTTTGTGCTTGTCTGGCACACACACACAGCTCTGTGGTTTGCACACTTCTGTCAGTGCCTCACCTGCTTTTCTACACCCAAGGGAGCCAGAGTGGCACTGGAGGTGCCAAGCAGAGACTGGAAATCTGTCCCAGGTTTGGGGTTTAGCAGGAGCCAGGGCTTCTGTGTAAACCTCTGAGAGGTAGGTGGAGACTTCTGTCCCAGATGGACAGGGCTGGACACATGCAGTTGATGACTGCCATCCAGCTGCTGAGTGGGGCACTGTCTTTTCTCCTAGCTCAGGCAATGTTCTATCCCTGGGGCCTCCCTTAGGCCCTACTGAAACCCCTGGGCTTGTTGAGGGGAGAGCTAGAACTCTAGCACGGACCTAGGGGAGGCTCACCCTTGCCCATCCCAGACGCCTGCTCCAGGTGGGCAGCTGCTGAGCCAGGTGGGCAGCTGCTGAGCCAGCTGGATGACTGGCACCTTGGAGCCTCCTGGCTATGACACCCACCCAGAAGTGAGCCCAGGAGGAGTGGGAAGGCAGATGTGCAGCCCTGCCTGCTCCCGGCAAAGCCCATTTGTAGGGGCCAGGATTTAGCTCAGTGGTTCCGGCGCCTGCCTGCCTCATAAGCGCAAGGTCCCAAGTTCGAGCCCTGGTACCAAAAAAAACCCCAAAAAACCATTTGTCCATTCACTCATTCGATTTCCACTTGGATACCCTCTCGGTGCCTGCCTAGAGCTGCATGCCAGTGGCCACAGCTTCAGCAAATACTCAGCACAGCTGTGTGCTGGGCACTGTGCCACATTCTGGGGACAATACAGGAGATCTGTCTCCCAAGAAGCTGGTGTTCCATCAAGGGAATAAGAGGATGCAATAACCATGAAGAGTCAACAGTACAGTGTAACCAACTGAAAAAGCGAAAAACAAAATAGGCAAAGGAGCTCAGAAGAGTCAGATTTGGGTTGGGAGTTGACTTTTAAAAAGGGTCAGGGTGGAGAGGGTGACATGCAGAGAGACCTAAAGAAGGAGGATACAGTCAGAGGGAAGAACAGGCTCACAGGCCTGAGGCAGGTGGGGCACAGGTGTGTCCTAGCAACCACCAGGAGGCCAGCATGGCTGCAGACAGGCCAGAAGTGGAAGGGCAAGTTCTCCAGAAATTTGGCCACTACAAGGACTGTGACTATGACCCCAGGGTCAATGAGGAGGATATAGGCAGAGGAGGGACCCACAGGACAGGTCCCCCCAGGGGTAGGATGGAAAGAGGCTGCACAGTGAGAAGAGCAAGGCAGCCAGGCTGCTCTGCCAGTGGAGTGGAGGTGGAGGGAGCAGACGCTAAAGGGCAGCCAACAGGACCTGAAGAGGGCTCTGGGGCACCCTGAGGCTTAGGGCCAGGAGCTCAGGAAAAGCTGGGTGGGGAGGAGCAGCCTCAGGAGCCCTGGCAGGACCACTGAGGTCTGGGTTCCCATGGGTGTCGGGAACTGGGAACGAGGGCAGGAGTCCCTGCTCCAGAAGAGCTGCATGCTGCCCACCACTGGGCTCTCGAGGCCACACAGAGCTCTGGAATAGAGCTCTAGGAAGCAGGAAAGTAAGGGTGGGAGAGTCACTGTCCTGAGAGGGGCTGAGGCTGAGGGTGAGTCAGCCCTCTTGGGACAGGGAGGAGCTGGCATGGGTGAGAACCCATGATGCTTGTGAACCTTCGGCAGGTTCTAGCCTTTGCTCTGCCCTGAACTTCCCAGAGCACAGATGTGAGGCCCACTGGGGACCTCTACTGTCTCGGGGGAGAGTGGAAAGAGGAAGGGGTGAAGGGGCTGTCAGTCACCTGACTCGCTGCTCACCACCTGCCCTACCCAGGTTTGGGTGAGGGGGAGCTGCTGGGCTGGCAGAGAAGTCTCACTTCCTCTCTTCTCAGAGAGGAGGGACACTCGATAGCTTGTACGCCGCATCCTTTCCCTACAGCTGTTACCCAGTCTACTGGCTAGACCCTCAGGAGAAGCCTCCACGTGCTGACATGGTAGGACAGTAGCCCTCAGCCCCCTTGAAAAGAGGACAGTGTGGGAAGGGGTGAGGAGGGAGGTGAGCCTAGCAGCTGCAGGCAACAGTGAAAGGAACTGTCACTCCCACAGGCCTGGGGACACTCACTGAACCCTGAAGGCACCAGAGCAGAGGCCTTCTCTGAGCAGAGATGTCAAAGCCGCTGGTAGATGAGACATCTGGGCTCTGTTGGTTTTACCCTAAGCAGGCTGGGAAAGGGAGGAGGGCAGCAGATGAAGGAGCTGGGTGATGCCCATGCTAGCCAGGGGCCTGGGGGGAAGCCAGCCTCAACCACAGCAGGAGACTCATCCTTGCTGGGGTCTTAATCAAAGGCAGGAGGATTTCAGGGTGACTGGAGGGAAGGGAGCCAGCTGCCGCTTTGTTTAGAAGGACAAAGTCTAATGGCCCCTAAGGAGAGGAAGGGAAAGCGGGCTAGGCTAGGGTCTGGTTTTGTGTGAAATCAGGACTCTATTGCAGGCTCAGTCCTGGTTCTGAGTCTACATTCAGAGTCAGAGATTGGGTAGGAGGCCAACTTGAAGTTCCCCATGGCACTGAGAGGATGAAAAGGGGCTTTGGCAGCTGGCAGAGCAGTAACAGGGAGGGTTTTGGAGGGGGGCTTGGAAGACCTATGTAGACCCCTGAAGGGGAGCAGGTGGGGGTGTGCTGGGGCACTCATACAGCCATTGGCCCCCACAGGCTTCCTGCCGAAGGATCCCGCAGCCCCTCTCTCTTCTAGTGCAGGCTGTGGCACTGGCTGAAGCCCTGGCCCTGGGAGCCCTGCCTGCCTTCCTACCCTGTGAGCTCCAGCCCCATGGTGTGGTGAACTGCAACTGGCTGTTCCTGAAGTCTGTGCCCCGCTTCTCTGCAGCAGCGCCTCGAAGCAATGTCACTAGCCTTTCTTTGCTCTCCAACCGCATCCACCACCTCCATAACTCTGACTTTGTCCACCTGCCCAACCTGCGGCATCTCAACCTTAAGTGGAATTGCCCGCCGACTGGCCTTAGCCCCATGCACTTCCCCTGCCACATGACCATCGAACCCAAGACCTTTCTAGCTGTGCCCACCCTAGAGGATCTGAACCTGAGCTACAATAGCATCACCACTGTTCCTGCCCTGCCCAGCTCCCTTGTGAACCTGACCCTGAGCCACACCAATATCCTGGTGCTGGACTCCACCAGCCTCACTGGCCTGCCTGCCCTGCGTGTCCTCTTCATGGATGGCAATTGCTACTACAAGAACCCATGCCATCAGGCACTGGAGGTGGCCCCAGGTGCCCTCCTGGGTCTGGGCAACCTCACCCACCTATCGCTCAAGTACAACAACCTCACAAAGGTGCCCCGTGACCTACCACCCAGTCTTGAGTTCCTGCTGCTGTCCTACAACCACATTTTTAAACTGGAGCCTGGGGACCTGGTCAACCTGACTGCCCTTCGAGTGCTTGATGTGGGTGGAAACTGTCGCCGCTGCGATCATGCCCGCAACCCTTGTGTGGAGTGCCTTAACAAAACCCTCCAGCTGCACCCCAACACCTTCAGCCACCTCAGCCACCTTGAAGGCCTGGTGTTGAAGGACAGTTCTCTCCACACTCTGGAACCCAGATGGTTCCGAGGTCTGGAGAACCTCACAGTGCTAGACCTGAGCGAGAACTTTCTCTATGACTCCATCACCAAAACCAGGGCCTTCCAGGGCCTGGCACGGCTGCGAAAGCTCAACCTGTCCTTCAATTACTGCAAAAGAGTGTCCTTTGCTCACCTGCAGCTAGCACCCTCCTTTGGGAACCTGACCTCCCTGCAGGAGCTAGACATGAATGGCATCTTCTTTCGGTCACTCAGTGAGAACACACTAAAGCCACTGACCCACTTGCCCCTGCTCCAGACTCTTAATCTGCAGATGAATTTCATCAACCAGGCCCAGCTCAGCATCTTTGGGGCTTTCCCTGGCCTTCGCTTTGTGGACCTGTCAGACAACCGCATCAGTGGAGCTCCAACCCAGAAGGGCCTTGGGGAGGCGGATGACAGGGAGCAGGTCTGGCTGGGGCCTGAGGACCTTGCTCCAGCCCCGCTGGGCAACCCCACGTCTGAAGACTTCATGCCTAGCTGCAAACACTTCCCATTCACCTTGGACCTGTCTGGAAACAACCTGGTGACTGTGAAGTCAGAGATGTTCACCAACCTCTCTCGCCTCCAGTGTCTGATCCTGAGCCACAACTGTATTGCACAGGCTGTCAACGGCTCACAGTTCCAGACACTGACCAGTCTACAGGTGTTGGACGTGTCCCATAACAAGCTGGACCTGTACCATGGGCACTCATTCACAGAGCTGCCACAGTTAAAGGCCCTGGATCTCAGTTACAACAGTCAGCCCTTCGGCATGCAGGGCATAGGCCACAATCTCAGCTTTGTGGCCCGGCTGCACAAACTGCAGTACCTCAGCCTGGCTCACAATGGCATCAACAGCCGTGTGAACCCTCGACTCTGCAGCAGCTCCCTGCGGGCCCTGGACTTCAGTGGCAACACCGTAAGCAGCATGTGGGCTGAGGGAGACCTCTACCTCCACTTCTTCCAAGGCCTCCAAGGCCTCCTCTGGCTGGACCTGTCCCACAACCACCTGCATACCCTCCTCCCCTGCAACCTGGACAGCCTCCCCAAGAGCCTGACACTTCTGCTTCTCCGTGACAATTACCTGGCCTTCTTCAACTGGAGCAGCCTGGTCCTCCTACCCAATCTGCAGACCCTGGACTTGGCAGGAAATCAGCTGAAGGCCCTGACCAATGGCACCCTCCCCAACGGCACACAGCTGCAGAGGCTGGACGTCAGCGGCAACAGCATCAGCTTTGTGGCTTCAGGCTTCTTTGCACTGGCTACTAAGCTGCGGGAGCTCAACCTCAGTGACAACATCCTCAGGACAATTGACTCCTCCTGGTTTGGGACCCTGGCAGGCAGCCTGAAAGTCCTGGACGTGAGTGCCAACCCCCTCCACTGTACCTGTGGGGCAGCCTTTGTGGACTTCCTGCTGGAGGTGCAGGCCGCTGTGCCTGGCCTGCCCAATCACATAAAGTGTGGCAGCCCCAGCCAGCTGCAGGGCCGCAGCATTTTCGCACAGGACCTGCGCCTCTGCCTGGATGAGGCCCTCTCCTGGTACTGCTTTGGCCTTTCACTCCTGGTGGTGGCTCTGGGCCTGGTGGTGCCAGTGCTGCAGCACCTTTGCGGCTGGGACCTCTGGTACTGCTTCCACTTGGGCCTGACCTGGCTCCCCAGGTGGGGCCCAAGTGGTGCCCAAGCCCTGCCCTATGATGCCTTTGTGATCTTCGACAAGACACAGGGTGCAGTGGCCGACTGGGTGTACCAGGAGCTGCGGGTGCAGCTGGAGGAGCGCCGTGGGTTCCGGGCGCTGCGCCTGTGCCTGGAGGAGCGCGACTGGGTGCCTGGAAAGACGCTCTTTGAGAACCTGTGGGCCTCCATCTATGGCAGCTGCAAGACAGTCTTTGTGCTGGCCCACACTGACCGGGTCAGTGGCCTCCTGCGCACCGGCTTCCTGCTGGCCCAGCAGCGCCTGCTGGAGGACCGCAAGGACATCGTGGTGCTGGTGATCCTCAGCCCTGATGCCCACCGCTCCCGCTATGTGCGGCTGCGCCAGCGCCTCTGCCACCGGAGTGTCCTCTTCTGGCCCCAGCAGCCCAGGGGTCAGGGCAGTTTCTGGGCCCAGCTGAGCACAGCCCTGACAAGGGACAACCGCCACTTCTATAACCAGAACTTCTGCAGGGGACTCGCAGCTGAGTAGCCCAGTGACCATTGGGTGTGGCTCCTCTGGCTCTTCCCTCGCTGCTTGCCCCCAGTGTGCGCCCTGCCTTGCCCCACAGCTCTACTGCTTTGCTCCCCACTCTGTGCAGCCAGCATACAGCAGATGCTCAATAAATGCTACAAGCGTGCTATTCCTGAGTTCTCTGGAGGTATGGGTGGGAGGAGAGGGGGAGAACGCTCCAGGTCTCCGTTAAGTGAAGAGTGGACAAGAGGCAGTTGGGAAAATGTCCTTAGAGAAAGACAGGGCCCACAGGACAAAAGCCTGGCTAAGGGCATGTTTATTTGCAGGCATTTGTAAGGCAGTCTGAAGATGGCCACTGAATGTGGACAGATCTCCTTTCCCTCTCAACCCTCCCTCCATCCCCTGCCTGCCCTTCCTGGTCAGCACCTCTCTCTCGAATGTTGGTCTCAGGTATCTGCCTCCCTCTCCTCAAGGGCACAGAAACTTCAGGCCTGTTTTTTCTGCCTCCTCCCCAGCAAACTCTTGAGAGTATGCCAGCCTAGGGCGACATTCATTCCCTAGGGGAAAAAAATGAGTTTATGGCAGGTTCTGAGGGGTGATTGCGCCCCCTGGTGGCCATGCTTCTGCTGCGTGGGGAAGGCTGGCCTAGGTGGGGAGAAGGGGTGTGTTTCCTGCAGCGGAGAGCTGGAAGCCACAGGGAACTCCCAGGTGAGCTCCCAATCCATTCCTTTCTGTTTTCACCCAATGGACCATATGGGGGTACCTGGGTACAAAGGTAAGTCCCCCTTCCTTGATCTTGCTTCTCAGATCTCATTGCACTGAGGCTGGAGTTGGAGTTACATCTGACAAGGATAAAGTATGTGTATCTATATCTTTTTTGCTGTCCTGGGGATTGAACCCAGGGCCTTCACGATGAGCTACAACCCTGCCCCCCCCCACCTTTTTTTTTTTTTGGTACCGGGGATCGAACTCAGGACCTTGAGCTTGCAAGGCAGGTGGTGGCACCACTGAGTTAAATCCCCAGCCGCCCCCCCCCCCTTTTGGGACAGACTCTTGCTATGTTGCCCAGGCTGGACTCAAACTTGTAGTCCTCCTGCCTCAGCCTCCCGAAGTGCTGGGACTACAGGTGTGTGCCATTGTGCCTAGCTGTTTTTGATATGCACTGTGGGTTTCAGGACACAGGGAGGAGACCAATGTTTGGAGAAAGCTTGTTCAGGGTCTGGATTCAACAAGTGCCTGGGTCGTGGATTTTGCCAGGCCCAGAGCCACTGAAGAGCCTTGTTGTAGGCTGGCTGCCTTCACTATTACCACACCAAACCTACCCTTTGAGGAGCAGGGGAGAAACAAGCAGCCTGGAGGAGCTGGAGTATGGAATGGCAGAACAGAATCAGTATGGCTAGGTAGGCCAGTCTGTGGGGAGGAGCGGGGCTGGCTGAAGAGTGTTATTTTTGCAGGCAAATATCAGGCAGCCCTAGTGTGTGTGGGTTGCTTCTCCTACCCCCACCCACACCCAGGGCAGAGCTGTGAGGGAAGTATGGGCCACCTTCCTCTTTCTGCCTACATAGAGCTTCCCACCATGGTGTCTCCTGTTATCTGCCCAAACAAAAGACAGAAAGAAGGTCTCTGACCTGTGTCAGAGACCTCATGTGGGTTCTGATTTATCTTGCTTCCTTGGCTCCCTGGGGAAAAGAGAAAAGCAAACAAGAACAGTCTTTTTGGTGCACGCCCATAATCCTAGCACTTGGGAGGCTGAAGCAAGAGGATTGCCAAGAGTTCGAAGCCATCCAGGGCTACATAGTGAGTTCAAGGTCAGCTTGTCACCAAAAGAAAAAGGAGGAAGAGGTGGAAAAAAAAAAAGAAAAGCAGTCCTTTGCGTGAGGGTGGAGTTCTGGGGAAGTCTCCAGTTAAATGACTTTGAGATTGTTCTTGAAATACCAGGGGCAGGAAGCAGTAAGCAGGGCCCTGTGCTGGGCACCATGTCTTGCTTGTAAGGAAGCAAAACCTACCTATCTCCCTGGACAGCAAGCCTGCCCTCTGGCAGTTCCAAGGTTACACCTTGTCTACCTGCCCCAAGGGCTGGCAACTCAGAAGCATTTCTGGGATGAAGCAGGGGGGCTGTGAAAGGGCTTGGTTTGGCTGAATGAGTTTGAGTCCCAGGCACTTGGCTCTGTGCTATCTATGGGACCCGAAGGGGCTGCACTGCACTATCTCAGGGCCTAGTGGAGATTTCTGAGCAGGACAGGGCAGAGCTGCAGGAGGGCTGCTCCCATTGTGCTGTGGTCAGGAAGCTGCTGGTGGTTGGCATAGGCCCCCTCCTCCATACCGCCACCATTCTCACCTATGAACACTGATAAGACTCCAGATGGCCAGGGACTGCCCCCCCCCCCCCCCCCCCGCCATTCAGGTTGTCTTGAGCAGGTGACCTTCCCTTTGGGAGCCTCAGTTTGCTCATCTATAAGGAAGTTGGCCAGAGCTATTCTGCAGTTGTAAGGGTTAGTGGTAATATGTGTAGAGGTCTGCAAAAACCTAACAGGGCCTCAGTTCTCATTATTAGGTATTGGAACTCTTTTTGAGATGGTCTTTTTATTTTATTTCTTTTTTTTTTTTTTTCCTGGTTTATTTATTTATTTATTTTGGTACTGGGGATCAAACTTGGGACCTTTTGTTTGTGAGGCAGGAACTGAAACCACCGAGCTAAATCCCTGGCCCCTTTTTTCTGGTTTTTTGAGACAGGGTCTTGCTATGTAGTACAGTACTGTAAGGCTGGCCTTGAACTCACTATGTCCAGACCAGCCTCAAACTTGTGGCAATCCTCCTGCCTCAGGCTCCTGAGTGCTGGGATTATAGGTCACACTAGGGATCAGGATTTATACTCAGGCCCATCAGCTGATATGGGTTCAATGGTTACCTCTCCACCCAAAGAGTGAACCCCTCGAAGCTGGGCCCCTGCTGAGAGCATTAGTGTCCAGAGGCAGGTGTGATGGAATCAGAGGCCTAGGAAGCTGGGGGTAAGAGCTCGCTCTCCCTGGGAGGATCTGGGGAGGCTGATGTTTCGTCCTCCTTTTTGGGAGAAATCAGTCCCAAACAAGTTGACTTAGGAAGAGGTGATAGAAGGAAGAAATTGTCAACGTGGAGAAAGTCTGTCCCTTAAGACTTAAACATGCAGGCTGGGGAAGGTGGCGCGTGGCTATAATCCCAGCACTCAGGAGGCCAAGCAGGAGGATCATGGTGAGTTTGTGGACAGCCTGGGCTACACAGTGAGACCCTGTCTTAAAAAACAACCAACAATAACAACAAAACATATAACTTATGCTCTCCCCATTAGGACTTTACTTGATGTCCTAAGCTGCTAAATTTTTTTTTTTTTTTTGCTGCTAAATATTCTTGGAAAACTTCCACGACATAGCACAATAGTACAATTTATTTTTTTCTTTAATTTTTTTATTTTTCAGATTTCAGTATAATGTCCATATGTGTTTTACTCATAGTTTTTCAGTACATATAGGATATAAATTTTTTTAAGTCTACACCTGAAAAAGGTATTGTGTGAAATCATGATATATATTTGTTTGTTTTTGGTTTTTTTTGGTACCAGGGATCGAAGTCGGGTCCTTGCACTTACACAGCAGGTCGCGAAAGCACTGAGCTAAATCCCCGGCCCCATGACATATATTTGTTAGGTATTAATTCATGATGATGATTTTTCATTTAGGGAGAAATAATAATTTTTTTTAGTACTGGAGATTGAACTCAGGACCTTGCACTTGTGGAGGCAGGTTCGGTGCCACTGAGCTAAATCCCTGGTCCGACAGAGTACAGTTTCACACCAGACTAGCTTGTAAAAGTCAGGCTTCTTGGTTTTAAGCAGTTCACATATCCATCTACCCCCTGAGGATCCCTCATTCCCTCTCACAGACTTGGGAGGGGCAAGCAGTGAGGTAGGAACAGTGCCTGCTAGGATGAACAATCCTATCTGAAGTAAGTAGGCCAGGTATGTTCCAGGCACAGGAATGTGGGGGACAATGCAAAGCTCTGCAGCAGAGCTGGGAAAGTAGTTTTCTGAGCAGGAAGAAACCATATCTATGAGATTCTAAAGTGAGGCACTTAGATCACACCCAGTGGCCTGCCCATATAAATGGTTTATCTGATGTGACCATGACTCAGCTGGTGACTCCCCAGTGTGACCTGGCCAGGGCATTTGCCCAGCAAGCCCAGGTTCACTTCTAGCACAACTCTGCCTTAGGAGAGGTACAGCTATCCTTTCTGGGGCTACCAGAGGGGAGGATGGCCAAAGTATCCTCACTTCCAGCTGTGTTTTTTCTTCAGCTTACCTAATTTCTAGTAGACTTCGATGTCACCAGGGCCCACTTTGATTCACTCAACATGTGCGCTCAGTACCTAACATGTAGCAGGTTCTGTCCTGGCCTCAGAGGGGACAGAAATGAAAAGAAAGACAGGACAATTCTCCTCATAGAGATGACATAACAGCAGGGCAGAGGGTCAAAAGGGTCATTGTCGGTGGTAACCAGAGCTTTAAAGGACAGCCAGGCAGGAGGCCCAGCAATGCCCACCAACTCAAGAGGGCACACAGGCAGGCATGCACAGGGGTCTTCTCAGGGACCTTGTCCTGGGTAAAGGGACAGCTGCAGCGTGATCCAGTGGCAGGAAAACGCAAGCAAAAACTGGTCAACACTGACACTGGAGCTAAGCAACCTGGGTACTCAGGGCCCAGAAGTACATGAAGCAGAGACCAACAGGGTGGGGTGAGTGACAAGGCTGGAAAGCTGGAAGGGAGCCTGCTCCCAGCTTGGTCAGCCTGTGGGAGAATCCAGAATTTAATCTCTCTGAAGCTGGAAGACAGGAACCCTTTCTGCAGGGAAGGGACTAGATCTCTAGTTTCCAAGATCCCCTCAGGGCTGCTGCTAGGGTCAGAGCACATGGTGGCGGCAGCAGCGAAGGTAAGAAGTGGCCTGAGGTGCATTAGGGAACTTGCTAACAGTGTGGGAAGTTCAGCTGAATTCCAAATGAGGGACCAGAGTGTGTTGGTAGTGACCAAGACAGACTGGGAGAGGGGCAGGCAGGGGAGGGGTGGGCAGACCCAGGGTGCTGTCTGCCATGTGGGTCTGGGAGGTGCTTGTCAGACACAGCAGTCAGTGGTGAGCAGATGGAACCGAGAACCATGGCTCGGAGGGGTTACATGGGGTAGGAGGAGCACAGACAGTGGCACCAGTAGATACTGAGGGTCTAGCTGGAAGGAGAGACTGCTTCATGTGAAAATGGGTGACTGCTGCAGGCCAATGGGAATGGGATCAGGGACAGCTGCAGGGATGTGCAAGAAGAAACAGGACCTAAATACACATGCAGAGTCAAAAGTGAGGTCCACAAACTCTTCTTCTTTGTTTTCCCCAATACTGGGGACTGAACCCAGGGCCTTTACCTGATCTATATCCCCAGCCCTTTTTATTACAGGGTCTTGCTAAATCACTAAGTTATCCAGGCTGGGCTCAAAAATTCAATCTTCTTGCCTCAGCCTCCTAGATGCTAGGATCACAAGAGTGCACTCAGCTAACCACTTTTGTTGGAGAGGACACGACTACAGGTCAGGAAGCTGAGGGGCTGGGGGACTTGGGAGGCACAGGTGAGCTCATCCCTCAGCTCAACTTCAGTGGGAAGTATGAGGTCAGGACTGTGGCTGAGGAGCGAGCTGGGCCAGGGCTCCTGGTCCAAATCTGAGGCAGAAATTTTAGTGAAACTGGCTGCTTTCAGAACAGTTCAGTTGCTGAGGTACCATTGGATCTTGCTAGGTACAGAGGCCTTAAAGAGGTCAGCTTCAAGCAGAGGGGAGGTCCTTTGGTCACTACAGTTTATACACCTCTGTAACAGATGGAACTCCAATTATTTCTGATTCAGTAGCCAACAGCAGAAACACCTATCACTTAAACAAGAATTTATTTCCAGGATTATATTTTTACTATAGGTTTAAGATTTAATATAATTTAATTCACATAGAAAGACAACTGTGGAGACTATCTGGGTATAACAACGACTTGCAGAGAGGTGGGATAACTGAGGTCCCACTCAGGCCTGGGCTGACACCAGCTTGCTCATGCCAGAGAAGTAGGCTTTCTCCCTTTCACTCATCACTTCAAAGTGCAACGGCCGCCTGCAGAAGTTGCACTCCGCAGAGGAGTGTGGCTTCAGTTCCAGCCCCACTTGCTTCCATGTGGCCAGCAGATTCTCTGCAAAGAGAAGCAATTTTGAAATATTATGTGTTTTCCTAAGAGAAATGAAAACATCTGTCTACACAAAAACTTGTACACAAACATTCACAGGACCACTGTTCCTAACAGCCAGAAAGTGAAAACCGAAAGGTCTGTGAGCTGATGAATAAACAAGATGTGGAAATCTTTGATAATAAGATTAGTGAAGTGCTGATTACTGCTACACATGGATGAACTTTAACAACAGTGCTATGGGAGCCAGGGGCGTTGGCACACACCTATAATCCCAGCACTGTGGGAGGCTGAGGGAGGAGGATCACAAGTTCAAACCCAGTTTAGGCAACTGAGTGACTTAGTGAGATCCTGCCTCAAAATAAAATTTTTTGAAAAGAGCTGGGGATGTAGCTCAGTATGAAGGTGCAGAGTTCCATCTCCAGTAAACACACACACACACACCCCCACACACACCCCCCCCACACACAAATAATAAACAAAAAATACAATTTTAAAAATTAAAGAAAAAAATAGGGCAGGGATGTAGCTCAGCAGTGCAGCACTTGCCTGGCAAGCACAAGGCTCTAAGTTAGACTCTCAGTACCAAAACAAAAAACCAAAAAATTAAAAGAATAAAAACCACTGTGCTGTAAAGAGGCCAGGCATAAAGGACCACATGTCCATATGGCTTCTCTCATACGAAATGTCCCAAACAGGCAAATCCTCAGAGAGAAGCAGAGAAACAGTGGGCAAAGCTGGAAGGCTGACTGCTAATGGGCTCAGGGTTTTTCTTGGGGAGATAAAAATGTTCTGGAATCAGATATTGTACATGCCATGAATTCACCTAAAAACCACTCAATTGTGTGTTTTTTTGAGACAGGGTCTCACTTTGTAGTGCAGGTTGGCCTTGAAATCACTAGGTAGCCCAGGCTGGCCTTAAACTCTCGAAGCAATCTTCCTGCCTCAGCCTCCTGAATGCTGGGATTACAGGCAGGCATGCACCACCACACCAAGTTTCAACAATATATTTTAAAAGAGTGAAGTTTGTGGCATATGAATCATATCTCAATCAGGCTATAAAAATAAACAGGAAAACAACAGTCAGAGTTGGACCTTATTTCACAAGCCTGCAGGGAAGAAGCTGCTCCAATGTTAACAAACTACAGTTTAAAGCATTTTGGGGTCTAGGAGTGGGCTCCTTCCCTTGATTCAATGTCTAGCAACAAAAAACAAAACAAAACAGAAAACCTGAGTATTTCTTTTTTTGTCTGGTTTTTTTTTTTTTTTTTTTGATTTTTTGAGACAGGGTCTCACTATGTAGCCCAAGCTAGTCTTGAACTCACCATGAAGCCCAGGCTGGCCTAGAACTTGTGGTGATCCTTCTGCTTCAGGTTCCTGAGTGCTAGGATTATAGGTGGCACCACCATGCCCAGCAAGCATTTCTTTTTTTATTTTTATTTTTATTTATTTATTTATTTTTTTCCACCAAGCATTTCTAACAGAACATGAAGGCTGTCAGGAAGCTGAGGGCTCAGGCTGGCGCTGGCAAGGTCCCTTTCAGAGACTGAGCCCCCTCAATCCCTGCTTCTGGGTTGAATACCAGGGTAGGTGGTGGCAGTACAGACACATGAGCAATGTAAAATGCTGTGCAGGGTCTCTGGTGGTAGGTGCAGGGTTAGTTCAAGGACCACACTGAGGGAATGGAGAAGAACACAGAGAATTTAGAGGACTGTGAGCTGGCCTGTGCAGGCTGGGGCAGACTCAAGCCTTTGGAGGACTCACCTCTCCTGCCAAGCTCATTACTGTGCATCCTCCAGTGGGGGCCTGGGAACACGCCAGACTAGCAGGCTCCCACAGAGCTTCCAAGGGGGCTCTGCACACTCAGAGTAAATCCAGCAACTGTTTTCTAGGGCTTTGTGTCACCTGAGGCCTTCTTAATTACCTTGACCAAGAATCAAATTTGCCAGTCTCTGCAAGCCACAATGATAAACACTAGATAACAAACTTATCCAAGCCTCCAGAGAGGCCCCCACACCCCTGAAGGCACTCACCCAGAAAGTAGCTCATCATCTGAGGCGTGTGGTGAGGGGTAGGCGCAATCCGAAGCAGCTCCTCTCCACGCGGCACTGTTGGGTAATTGATCGCCTGGACGTAGATGTTATGTCTGCTCATTAGCTCATCACATACTTGTGTGTTTTTAGCAGCATCGGCAACCTAAGTTTGATGGCAGCAGAAGATAGGGTCAGAGCAGGATGGGCTACCTCCTGGCAGAAGTATCACAAATAGTTTCCAAAAGGCTCAGGCTCAAGACCAGACTATAGCATCTGCAAGCTTGGGGGAGGACAGCACTCTCTGAACACCTGCAATTTAAAGGAGCTGGTAATGTCTAGGGAGGACCAGAGAACCAAAGCCTCATTAGAAGTAAATTTCAGGGCCAGGGATTTAGCTCAGTGGTTTCGCCGCCTGCTGCACAAGCACAAGGACCTGAGTTCGATCCCCGGTACCAAAAAAGAAGTAAATTTCAACCAGATGTGGTGGTTCACAACTGTAATCCCAGCTACTCAGGAGGCTGAGGCAAGAGGATTACAAGTTTGAGGCCAGTCTTTGCAACTTAGGCAGACTGTCTCAAAATAAAAATTTAAAAAGGGCTGTAGCTATATAGCTCAGTGATAAAGAGTACTTCCCCAGCATTCATGAGGCCTTTGGTTCAATTTCTAGAAGTGCAAAAACAAACAAAAAGAAGTAAATTCTGCACTACTCCCCTTCCAGGCCTTGTGTGGAGAAGGTAGGGCTTCTTTTCACACCAGCTGGTCCTCATTCCCAAAATGTCTAGCCCTGCTCTGGTTAATTAGCTGTAATCAGCACGGGGATTTAGCTCAGTGGTTCTGCTGCCTGCCCCGAAAGCGCAAGGACCCGAGTTTGATCCCCATTACCAAAAAAACAAAAAAACTAAAAACTAAAAAAAAAAACTAGCTGTAATCCCTACACTGGTTTACCTGGGACACCAACAGGGCTTCCATCTGCAAAGGGAAACTCAATACCTGTTTTGAAATTTACTAGGTACAAAGCTGAGGTCAGGCTTTGGAGCTTTCTGGGTTCAAGCTCTGTGTTCACCCTATTAAGGTCAGTGCTCTGAAGAGGGAAACTCTGCTCCAGTCTGCTGGGTTTAAAGGCTTCATTCTCACTGTGAAGGCAGCCAAAGGCAGAGACACCACAGAGGGCTGCTGGCTGCTGGCCCTGGCCTGGCCTTGCAGTCTTTGTGCCCTAGCCCAACTTTAGGAAGGCAGAATCCAAACAACTGCACAGCTTGTGAGGAGGCACAGCCCCCAGGAGTCTAAGCAGGGACAGGCCATTACCCGAACAGGGATGATGTGGCTGGGGCAGTGGACCACAGGGAGGCCAGCATCCATGAGCATCTGCCTCATGAGCTTGACGTTTCGCTGGTGCTGGCGGCGAAGTGCCCGCCCCTCGGCACTCTTCAGGATCCGCACAGACTCCAGGGCTCCAGCCAGCAGCATGGGAGGCAAAGAGGTGGTGAAGATGAAGCCAGCCGCATAGGAGCGCACGGTGTCAACCAGAGAACTCGTGCTGGCGATGTACCCTCCAACACAGCCAAAGGCTTTGCCTGAGAGTAGACAGCTTCATTATACCACTAACAGCCAGGTGTTGCAGTACCTCAGATCATTTATTTTCTCCTTAGCTTCTTTCTCTGTCCGAAGACTGACAGAAATTGAGTGACATCCTCCATGGTTAGGAGGGCAAAAGCTAAGAGGTTATGAAAGGGTCTTGCCCAGTGACAGGGGCAATCTCAGAATGTGGTCTCCAGAGCAGGCTAGCACCCTGTGACTGCCCAGTGACCTGGGGCCAAGTGGCTGCCCCTCTTCCCACCATTTCCTCTTGCCCACTCTTCCACTTAGCCAGCACTATGGCTCTGCTGCCAGCCAAAACTCCCTCTCCTCTCTTCTGCACTGTGCTCCTGGGAGCAGGATGCGAGCTGGGTGCTTGCACCATCCTCACTGTGGACATAATCTGGTGGCTACACTCACTGCTGTGGTGTGACCCATTACTTCCTACTTAAAGCAAACACCAAACTGACAATTAGAGCTTGCCAGATAAAAACAAAAAAATCAGAACCTGTTAGGGGTGGTTTAGGGCCAGACTTGTTTTTCGGTTCTGGTCAAGTCCTTTGTAAAATGTGTATCTCAAGTTTCAGGATTAAGGACTCTCGAAGAGTTCTCAGAGATCTCAACATTATGTTCCGTAATTAACACTTTTGCCAAACCAGTGAAGGGTGATGTGGGTTCAAACTCCTACAGTGGAAAATTTCTCCCTCCAGCACTTCCCACCTCACAATGACCACACCTTCAAAGAGCATGTCATAAGAATGCCTTGAGAGAGAAGTCAGTGAACAAGCACCTTTCCTGAT
This sequence comes from Heterocephalus glaber, assembly GCF_053883595.1. Taxonomy (NCBI): domain Eukaryota; kingdom Metazoa; phylum Chordata; class Mammalia; order Rodentia; family Bathyergidae; genus Heterocephalus; species Heterocephalus glaber. The sequence goes on along the minus strand of NW_028258324.1, from coordinate 5,954,798 downwards.
GGCCCCATCCCAACTGCCCCAGGTTCCTAGGCTTGCATGGGGCCCTGCTCCCCTTGGCAGGGATGGAGGACGCTCTCTTTGCCCACTCATCCTTTACCAAGTGTAGGGCTTAACTTTGCATTTTAGCTGACTGCTACATGGGTTTCCAAATGTTTTACCAACTCTTGAAGTTTTTAAAGAGTCCTCAAATGTGTACAATGTACATCTTCATCTCTTCAGGGTTCTCAAAGGCAAAGACAATGTCATAGTAATGAGCTGCATGCAACACATCTTATCTCCTCCACAAGCATTCTTTTTGTTCGTTTTGAGACAGGGTCTCACTATGCAGTTCAGCCTGGCTTTGAACTATGTAGCCAAGGCTGGCCTCGAACTCTCAGTAATCCTCTTGCCTCAGTCTCCTGAGTGCTGGGATTACAGGCATGGGCCAACATGCTTGGCTCTCTAAGAGCATTCTGATATAGCTCCATTTCTTTCCACTGTACTGATGAGGAAACTGAGGTGTGGAGAGGCTAACTGCCAATGTGGTGTTACATAACTTGTGAGTCATGCAGCCAGAATGAAGCCCAGGCAGCAGGTCTCCAGAGTCTGGCTCCCCACCACTGTGAGATGCTTCTTCTGCATGAGGAGGACCAGAGGAAAGGCAGAGGGAGCTAGAATGTTCCCCTATGGGAATCATGCACTTCCGTACTTCACAACACCTTGTTCCTAACAACTGTTCTAGCAGAAAAATATAAACTCCTTTTTAATTTAGATGAACAATCTGAGGCCTAGAGTGTAAAAGCTCTTGTTATGGCATGTAGTTAGAGCCATGACTATTCTGGAATGAGCTCAGACAGCAATAAATGATATTCCTAACATGCCTGGCTGTAAAGGTCTTTCAACCTCCAACAGATTCTGCTAAGCTGGACTACTACTCACTGGGACCAAAAAATCACCCTTAAGAAAGTGGCCAGACTGATAAGCTATCATTCTGTCTCCTCACTAGATCCCAGTCACACTACTCAGTCCTTGGCCTTGTTAGGATAATGTCATTTTAGTGCAGAAGAGAACATGCAAATATGCGTACCAAGTGTTCCAGAAATGATGTCCATCTTCGGCATGACTCCGTCTCGATCACCAATCCCTCCACCTCGAGCCCCATACAGCCCCACTGCATGAACCTCATCCACAAAGGTGATTGCTCCAAACTCATGGGCCACATCGCACAGCTCTTCTAGTGGACACACTGCTCCTGAAAGAAGACCAGAAACTGCTCTGAAGAGTTTGCACTTCAGAAATTTCTGTTTTGCTTACAGTCAGAACAAAGTAGCTCACATTCTAAAATATCATTTTTAATGCTGGGAAGTAAACAAATTTTCCCTAATTTCTAGGTTACCTTGGAATCTCATAGAACCTAGTAAAAGCCAGAGTGGAAAATCCAAACTCACACAAATCTACATAATGACTACCGATTACAAATCACAGCAGAGAGCAAAAGAAAAATAAAACCCAAAAACAAGGCACCATACATTGGGGGGCAGGGGGAATGCTACAGATTGAACCCAGAGCCTTGAGCATGCTAAGCATATGTTCTACCACTGAGCTATATCCCCAGCCCCAAGTCAGTTCAGGTCTTGCTTTCTCATTTCAGGTTTTAGACTAGCTTGTGTTTAGACTTACCATCCATGGAGTGGACAGTTTCAAATGCAACAATCTTAGGGACCGCGGGGTCAGATCTTTGCAACAGTTCTCTGAGGTGGGCGACATCATTGTGGCGGAAGATATACTTTGGCACTCGGCTGTTTCGAATCCCTTGGATCATGGAAGCATGGTTCCCAGAATCTGAGTAAATCTCACAACCTAACATGATAAACATGCTATTTATTGCCACCTATGTCAAAGAAAACTTGTATTCTAGACAAAGACAACAGATTTTTTTCCTGAAAATGGTCAGTAGGAAAAGGAAGCCATTTGATAGTTTTTGTTCTGGCATAATAACTAGCTAGTGCTTCTTCTTTGAGAAGATTCAAAGGAATAAACCTGTGAAGAGTAGTTAGTCTGCCTTTAAATCCAGGTGCCTCACTCCAAACTCGATTAGGAGATAACTAAAAATAAGCAAGAGATTTCTCCAAAAGAATTTCTTTTTTTTTTTGGTACTGGGGATCGAACTCAGGTCCTTGCGCTTTCGCACCAGGTGGAGAAACCACTGAGCTAAATCCCCAGCCCTTCCAAAAGAATTTCTTAGAATACAAAGCACATCTGAGGGAATTAGCTTAAGGATGTGGCCTTTCAGGTTTTTTTGTTTGTCTCAAAACAGTCTTGCTACTTAACCCAGGCTGGCCTCAAACTCATGATCCTCCTGCCTCAGCTTCCCTAGTGCTGGGATTATATTATTATCTAGTGCTATGCCACCACACCCAGCTCATACCTTTCATGTTTGAATCTTCATTTGTATCATGTTCTACTGGAACTCCTACGGTGCAATTAGCACTTTATGTGCAAAGAGGAAATGTTCCCAGCTAGGACTGTTACTCTTAGTTGAGGGCTTTGGTAAGCCTTTGTTGTTATTACTAAGAGACTCAAAAAGCTCTAAGGTACCCATGCCAGGCTTCCTTACCTGGCATCATCTTAGCCAAGGTGAAGAGGGTTGAGTCATTGGCCACAAAACATGAGGAAAACAAGAGTGCTGCATCTTTCCCATGGAGGTCAGCCAGCTCCTGCTCCAGGTCCACATGGAATTTACTAGTTCCAGAAATATTTCTTGTACCACCTGCCCCAGCACCATGTTGTTTCAAAGTCTCCCTGTGGGGGTTGGGAGAAACAGGGACAGAGAAAGGCAGAGACATATAAATAAAACTCATGGTTCTAAACACCATGTGAACTGGACCTCTTTCCAGGTTCCAGGAAGCTAAAACTTATGTTGACCCAGCAGCTCTCTCACTATGAAACCTGGGGCCAGAAGTTTCAAGTGACTGCATCTTCAGAATAGTGGGACAAACTAAAAAGTAATCTGTAGATATTTTCAAAGGCTAAGAATAGCCTTTTGCTGTGCTGCACTTTCAGTTGACTATCCCCCCCTCATAAAAGATCCAGCCTGTATAAATCATCAATGCTTTCCCAAATAAGACCAGTGGTACTGGAAAACCAGGGATACTTACACAACTGCCCCACACACCCGTGGATGGCGACTCATCCCTAGATAGTCATTACTGCACCAGACCGACACCTGCTTTTTGGTGATAAGGGAGTCCGAATAGTCATCTGCCATGGGGAAGATATGTGCCCTCCGGTTCACAGTTTTAAAAACTCGATAGGTGTGGTCATTTTTTTTCTCATCAATTTTCTTCTCAAAGAAATGATCATATTGAAAAGTGGAAATAGCTAAAAATCAAACAAAAGATAGTACAGTCTGAGGGTTAAGATGCACATCTAGGTTTTGGTGAAAGACAGACTTGAGTTCAAGTCCCAGCGTGGCTACTTCACAGCAGGGAGATTCTGGGCAAGTGACTTGATGTCCTCATCTTGTGAGAGGTAAACCAGACTGTGTATTATCAAGTGTTTGGTACTGCACCCAGAATGGAGGTGGTGGATATGAAAAGAGTTCAACTCTGGACTCACCACATGATTTTCTTTTTTATCTCATGTACATTTAAGTTATAAACTCTCTTCTACATCAGGCAAATAACAACGAGACTTACACTTCGGCAAGTTATCTTGAAGAAGATGAGACACTCTTTCTGGTCTTTGCTTTCGCATGATATCCTGGAAATTTTTCAGCAATCCACTTGGATCCTCTCCATCAGTCTTCACACTGATCACACTGGGGTTCACTGAGGTTTGGGCAACCTCTGTAACAAAAGTTATGACAGGCAAATGGGACTGACATTCCTCACCGAGTTTACAACACTTTCTAGATACACTGTCCAAAATGGCTTACTGCCTAGTTCACAAAAACGCTGATCAAAACCAAAGTTCGTTTTTAAAATTTTTTAAGTTCTAATATGTTTGCGATAAATGATATCAAAGTTAGTTGTAACTGAGGTATGAAAACATCTCTTCTTCTAATTTATTTACTGTAATGGCTACCTTTCATGCTGTTTTGTTTTTAGGGTTACTAATCAGCTTTAATGAACATTAAAATCCAGCTGGGCACATCCGTATTTCCCAGCACTCAGGCAACTGAAGCAAGAGGACTGCCATGAGTTGGAGGCCAGCCTGGGCTACATAGTGAAATCCTGTCTCAAAAACCAAAAATAAATAAATAAAAATTAAAAAATCCAGGGCCGGGGATTTAGCTCAGTGGCAGTGTGCCTGCCTCGAAAGTGCAAGGTCATGAGTTGATCCCCGATACCAAAAAACAAAACAAAACAAACCAAAAAAACCCCAAAGTTTTCTAGCTGGTTAGCATGCTTTTCCCATTCCACCCCCTTCACTACCTCCCCAATTCTCTATTCTTTTTCACAGAAAACAATTTTGGCCGTAGGCATAATTTTTTTTTTTTTTTTGAGACAAGATATTCTGTAGTCCACACTGGCAATGAGCTCATGATCCTCCTGCCTCAGTCTCCCAAGTGTTGGGATTATGGGCATGTACCTCTATGTCTGGCTCACATGTATAATGTCTGCTGGTGAAGCTCTGGGGAGCTTTGAGGCTCAGCTGGAATTAAGGTTGCCATGCAGTGACCATCAGTAGGACACGCAACTTGGGGAGTCTTGGGATCAGCACTTATTGCAGACTTCAGTAGCACCATTATTTCTACCTTTTGTTCTACTAAGCAGTGGGAAAGACCAAAGGAACAAAGGACAGGTAGAAGCAACTCAAGACTGCTGGTTATTTTGAGACATTAAACAGTTACTTGGAAAGCTGGCCACATCCTACACACCCACCAGAAAGAAAATCCCACATTTTGCAACATAATTCTCTATCTTGAGAACCTTCCTTCTCATCCCTAAAAGAGGAAGGTGTCTACACAAATACAGTCCTAATAATAGCTCACACTTAGAACTGACACTGCCAGGAGACAAAATGACCTCTTCGCTCTTTCTGATGGTCATGTCTTATCTGTTACCTTTCCGCACCGCATGCATCTCCTGCACATCCTCCTGAAGCTCCAGACTGGCTTTGCAGAAGACACTGCTGCCCTTCTGGCTCATCTGTGCTGCCAGGAAAGGGCATTTGCTCGCAGTGCCCTGGCTTGTGGCAGATGAGGGATGACCAGATGGAAGCTGTGTGCCATCTGGAGTCTGCTGGGCTCTGTCAGGAGCCTGCTGGACACTGGCTTTGGCAGTTTTGTCTTCTGAGGGAGGAAATGGAAAAAATGAAGCATTAGACCTGGTTTCAGGGTACACAAGAAAACCACTGACTTTTTTTCTTTTATTGCCTCAAAGATAAGCTTTGCATTTATTTTACCATACAGTCCAGATGCAAGATTATTTTTATTAGGTCTTGCTAATCTGTTTTCTTATCTGCCTCACTGGAAGCAATGCTCCTGTGAAAGGCTCACTGGCACATTCCAATTACAGCTCAAACACAGAATATTTCTCCTTATAGATCCAAAAACGTACCCTTTCTTTAGACAACCCACAGCTTTTGTGTTGAATCACTGCCAGTAATTTCTACCTCACATGTACTCAACATATTTTAGGAGAGAAATGCTCTCTAAAGTAATCAAAGTATTCACATAATGTTTTTCTGTTAATATTTTGGGTTTTTTTTGTTTGGGGGATCGAACTTGGGACCTTGCACTTGTGCAGCAGGTGCCAGAACCACTGAGCTAAATCCCTGGCCCTGTTAATATTTTATAATAATTTTTTTTTTTGGTACCAGGGATCAAACTCAAGACCTATAATAGATTCTTGATAAAGAAGCTTGCTTGTTGCTTAACAAAAAACCTCTTGGTTTTCTTTTTTAAAAAACACACTAAAATTTAAGTATTTATTTTGCTATCTAATAGAGTTCAAACTACTGTATACTAAGGTAAAAATAAGGGTAGATCACATTCACACACCTTACCTACTTTTCATCTAAAGTCATCAAAGGAGGATACTGACTTAACACAGCTGGCTGGTAATTATGCTTCTATTTATAATGATTTCCTTTTTTTTTTTTTTGGTACCGGGGATCAAACTCGGGACCTTGCGCTTGCGAGGCAGGCGCCGGAACCACTGAGCTAAATCCCTGGCCCCTATTTATAATGATTTCCTTTCTTTTTCAGCAAATTTGTTCACCTTCCTTTTAGCAAAGTTTTTCTTCATCATTTAGGAATACTCCTGTGAGTCACTGTCTAGCCCTTCCTACAACTTGGATAAGGTGTCTCAAAACAGTTTTCACTAAAATTTTCTGCAAAGGAAAGCCAAAAGTTATTTTGAAGTTAGTATCATTCATTATAGAGGTCATACATATTTGTTACAGAAATTCTAGAAAAAAGAAAAGAGGCTTGTGATTCAAAACATCACCACTGCAAACATTCTGGTAAAAAAGACAACTCCTGAAAGTAAATCCTACAAAAGATTAAGTCCTTTCTAAAGAAGAAAAAAACACTCCTTTCTCACAGGTCCACACCTAGAGAATACATCTAAGAAGAGATGGCAAGGTGAAACAATCCCTAGGATTAAGTGAAATCTGAAAAACTTCTGCTGGCAGAACCAGACCAAGACTACCTTCACATCTGGTCTCTCTATTAAAACCAGAACTTAAAAATTTATACACAATATATGCGAGGTGTCATGGCACATCCCTGTAACCCTAGTATTTTGGGAAACTGAGGCAGAAAGAGTCCAAGTTCAAGCCTAGCCTGGGCAACATGTAAGACCCTGTCTCAAAAAGCGGGGGGGGGGGGGGTAGCTCAACATGAAGGCCTTGAGTTTAATCAATCCCTAGAACCAAAAACAAACTTTAGATATAAAATAAATCCATGTGTTTAAAAAATCACTAACAGGGGCCAGGGATTTACCTTAGTGGTTCCACCGCCTGATTTGCAAACTCAAGGTCCCGAGTTCCATCCTCAGTACCAAAAAAACCACAAAACAAACAAACAAATAAACAAAAACTAACAAATACTGTACCATGGGATTTTACATTTTTTTTTTGGAAACAGGGTCTCACTATGTGGTTCAGGCTGGGCTTGAACTCACAGTAATCCTCCTGCCTCAGCCTCATGAGTGCTGGGATTACAGGCAGGTGCCACTATACCTGGCAGGATTCCACTTTCATGAGGTTCTTAGGGCAGTCAAAATGATAGCAAAATGGTGGCTGCCAGGGGCTGGGGGAGGAAGAATGGGAGTTAATGTTGGACAGGCACAGAATTTTAGACTAGGAAGATGTAGACAGTTCTATAGACAGATGGTAGTGATCTTTGTACAACATGAATGTGCTCAATACTACTGAACTGTACACTTAAAAATGTTAAAATGGTGAATTTTATACTTTGTGCATTTTGTGACCAACAAGTCTTAAAGATAAAAATCACCATTTAAGGTTTGAGACTTTGCAGGGCAAGGCTAAAGTCAAAGACCAAGTATTTACTGAAAGGTTGGAATAGAACATTCCAACTGAATACCTGCCCTGAAGAAACAGGCACTCTAGAAACCTGAAACATGGAACACTGGCCACATTTCACTTTAAAAGCCAGGAACACTAAAAGTGCCCACCCTGAAGGGTTAGGGTGATAATGACAGGAGATAATCGGCACACAGATCTGAGCCCTCCCCTGGGGCGGGGGGCTTCTCCACCACCACAGCCTGGAACTGCTTTTCATCTAGTAATGAGAACAGACATCCCTACCTTTGCCTTAGCTGCCAATGACACTTACTCTCACTGCCCGGAGGGGTTTCTCTGATCTGCTGGCAGTGTACCGCTGAGGTAGTCAGGGCCCGAGGGGCTGGCTTGGCCCCAACTTCCATCATCTTGGGGCAGTTTTGGGCATAGAACAACAGAGATTTGCCTGCCTTCTGCAGAAAGGCCTGGGGGACACGAGATAAGAAGGGGCATCGTCGAACAACGGTCTCCATGTCCAGGAAGTGTACTGGCTCCTGTAGAAAGACTGATGAATAGTGACATCAGCACTTGTTAATAATCAGGCAAATACAGTACCACACTGCAAGGTTACTGGGTTCAGGTGTCACCAGCAGTTTACACCAAGAAAGAGTACCTCACTCAAGGACAGCACTGATATATGACTCAAAAAAAGAGCAGTGACCGCATACTACCCAGGTCACCAACTTCTTTTTTTTCTCCAGCTCTATAGAAAAATGCCCCAAAAGCAACTTCACCAAACAGAGAAATACACACAACTAATAACTAAGGGGGAGGCAGGTCTGGTGGCGCACACCTGTGATCCCAGTATTCGGGAGGCCAAGGCAGGAGGATCATTGAATTTGAGGTCATCCTGGACTACACAGTGAGTTCAAGGCATGCCTGAACTACACAGCAAGACTTTGTCTCAAAAAACAAACAACAAATAAACAACAACAAAAAATAACTGAGAAGGTGGAAAGATGAGGAGGCTAGTTAGGAACAGGTTCAGGAGGCTTCTCTAAGGAGATACAATGTGCAGATAAGACACCCTAACCCACACTAGGTGGAGAAGTAAGGCTAGGGAAGAAGCCAGTCACCACTTTAGGCAGGTAGGATTCCTAGGGATCCCGGCCTTCTTCTCCCCAAGGAAGGCATCCAGCCAAGCTCTGAGTCCGAGGCAGGGATTTCCACCACCACCACCACCACCACCACCACCACCGTGGCCAGGTCATGCCCCTATAGCTGGGGAGAATGAGAAAAAGGGGACCATAGAGAAGGGCAGGGGCGTGTCTGGACAGGGATGGGGGTTTGGCAAGCGAGGGAATCGAGTCTGGTGGAAAGAATCCTGGGGATTGGGGTCAGAGGGTACCGGGGTTAAGGGCTCCAGATATGGGCGGGGTATGAGAAGTGAATTCTAAAGCGGTCAAGTGACAGGAGGGAAACCAAGGCACTAACTAGGCAAAAGACCTGGAAGACGAAGGCTGACCAAGGCGCGGGTGACTGGGGCGGTGGGGGATGGGGTCTCAGTGCAGGGAAGCGGGGCCCGGGCTGGACGGACACCCGGGGGCTCCCTGATGCCGGCAAGCGCGGGCCCTCACCTGCGCGGGGCTCTCAGCGGAGGCGGAGGTGGGGTCGGCGGTGGGCGCTCAAGGGGAAAAGTCCAAACTAACCGTTGCCCTTGTCCGCAAACAGTTTCAGGCCGCGACCCTGCCGCCCTAATATACAGCTGGAGCGACCGCTGCGCACGCGCAGTAGGCGCGGCTTTCTCCGCGCAGGCGCGCTGTGTCGCGCCAGATACAGGGTGGAGTGGGAGATCGCTGAGTGGGCTCGATACCGGCCTGGGACCCTACGGCCACACTCGCCTTCCTGGAGGAGGCGAGGGCGGCGCGGGGCAGCGGAGGCTCACTCCCAGACCTCATCCTGTATCCCCTGCCGCCTCCCCACTAACTGTGCTTCAGAACCCTGCATTTCACTATTGGGCATACAAGGTCAAGGTCCGAGGCCAAGTGCCGCTAGGGCCAACTGAGGGCCCTGAATTTACCAATAAAAATGTGTGTCTTGGTTATGACAGAAGGGTTCCGGGCCAGAGTCTTTGGTAGGACTCACCCCACTGGGGGCTTCCCAGAGGAGGTGCTGGCAGATCCAAGGAGGCGGTGGTGCAGGGAGGAATCCGCATGGACGGGAGGGAAGGAGTTGAGATTGCAAAGGAAGGAGCAGAAGCTGGAGACCCAGTGGTGGATCTTCCTGGCCCAAGATGATGAGATGATGCAGAGAAGGGACAGAGGAGCAAGGCTGGATGAAACCCCTGGTTTACAGCTGAGTGCCTGCTGGGGCAGGTGGGGTGGGAGTCGGTGCAGGGTTAACACACATCAGGTATTATTTTTACTTTTCGTCTAGCATTGTTTGAAATCCTTCTTACCCACTCTGGGCACCAACCAGCTGGATGGTTTAAGACTCCATCCCAGCGTTTAGAGCTGGGCTGTGCTTCCTGTGAGCCTCCCTGAGACCCGTTCTGAAAGGGAGGGCTTGGCAGATCCTTCTTAGGAATGCCAGCGAGGCCTCCTTTCCCAGTGTTGTCCATGCTGGTCTAGGCAGGGTCTGTGCCAGGTCAGAGCTGCACTCGTCCACTAGGGGAAAGGACCATTCAGGAATGCCTTCCCTAGCTAGGCACAAAGTCCAGAGCAATGGCCACCAGGGTGTGTTCAGGTACTTCCTGGTTCCCTCCCTCTCAGCCCCAGCCAGTTACAAGGCTGACAAGGGGAGTCAGGTGCAGAGGAGAGGCCTAGGTCCCAAGTGACCTGGGACCAGTCCAGCATGAGGGCTCTGGTCTAGAGTCCAAGGCCCATCTCTGCCCCATCCTGCTAAGAAGTGTGCAGTACCCATCAGCCAGACAGGAGAGAGTAAAGGTCAGCACTTGGCTTCAGACTCAGTTGCAAGTGGGGACAAGATAAGGATGGTGTTGATGGCTGTGCTCTGCTCTGGGTCTTGTTGTCCTTATCTGGGCAGTGGGATGGTAATCCCTGTTCTGCCTGCCTCACAGGGCTATTTGGGCTATGAGCAGCAAAGGAGAAGCAGAACTGACTGTTGCAGCAGACCTGAATCTCCCTTGGCTGTGGCCCTGGGCAAGCCTCCTCATTTGTATAGCTCTCCCAGCCCTGCCACTTATGGTTGGCAGAAGGACCAGGTGAAGTAATGGATTGCACAGGCTCATTGTTTAAACCAACAATCTCCAGCCCTCTGGGAGTTTTCCTGTGTAACACAGAGAAAGGCTGGGAATAGGCAGCCTCACAAGGGAAGTGAAATAGAATGTTGTAAACAGTTCCTGATGCTTTACTCCATCAGGAAGGAGGGGGATCCCAGCCACCAGGAAGGCGTCCAGAAGAGAAATGTGCACTGGCTGGAAGGACAGGTCTATGCAGCACTGGAAGACTGCTGGATGAAGCCTAGATTGAGAGAGGCCCAGGCCTGAGGGTGGGGGTTGAGTCAGCCTGAGTAGCTGGGCTCCAGGGATACAGCCAGGAGGTGGGGCAGGAGGTAGGGCAGGTTGGGCCAGAAAGGCCCTAAAAGAGACACAGGGCCTCCCAGGGCCCAGACCCAAAGAATACCACCAGAGCACTGCTCAAAATGCAGAGCCCTAGGCCACATTCCTTTGATCCCAACCAAGGAATCTGCATTTTAACCAGACCACTCTTGTGGTGCTTTATGGGTAGGATGTCTTGGGGCCTCGTGTTGGGTTAGCCTTCTTCAGTGGCTCGGGGTTTAAGACCTTGAAAGGTAAGGCTAAAGCATGAGCTCCAGTCCTATCTCTGCTACATTCCGACCCTGAGATCTTGAGCAAATTATCCCATCCCTAAGGTTTGGTTTTGGTATCTGTGAAGCAGAAGTTACCTTACGTGCTTAGGGGCTGAGTCTGGGTGGGCCCAATTCTTGACCATTTGGAATCCCTCTCTGGGACTGCAACTCTCCTTCCTTTTCCCCCTCTCCCTCCAAGGCTCCTTTTCCTTTCCTCCCTCCTTTTGCTCTCTCTGCCTCTTCAGTAGGAACTCATCTTATATCTCCCCCCATCCCTGGGTGGGGGAACCCAAGCTGCTAGGGTTCAGCATGGTCAGCCTTCATCCTGCTCCTGATGCTGGAGCTTTTCCTCCCTCACCCAGGCTGCGTCACCGACCTAGTCACTGTCAGGGACTACTGCACAAAGCACCATTCTGGTGGTCAAGGTAGAAGGAAAATGGCAATCCTTGCTCTGGAATCCCTCCTTTCCACTCTAGAACCCAGGAGCTGTTTTAGCAATGAGGGTCAAGTAGCTCAGCCTGAACAAGCTTACTGCTTTTGCTGGGCCTCAGTGTCCTCATCGGTCAGCCAGACAAGCTGAATCTTCCCCTCAAGGAGACTTCAGTGGACATGGGGCAGCTTTGAAGACAAAACCTCCAACTTGGGCTGTGGGTGTAGCTCAATGGTAGAGTGTTTAGCATGTGTGAGGCCTTGAGTTTGATTCCATTACAGTGGTTCCTAGGTACTCATCATTAATTGGCTTTAGGAGGCATAAGTTCCAAACAAATTGTTTTGGCTGGAAAAGGTAACAAGCCAGGAAGTAGTTAACACTGACAAGTTCTAACTTGCACTTTGAGTACCAAACAGTGAGTACTAAGACAAAATTTTTGCATCAAAAAAATCATCATAGCTGGGCATAGTGGTACACCCTTATCATCTCCAGCACTCAGGAGGCTGAGGCAGGAGGATTACCATGAGTTTGAGGCCAGCCTGGACTACATGGTGAGTTCAAGGCCAGCCTGAACTACATAGCAAGACCTTGTCTGGAGTAAACAAAACAAATCTCAAAAAAATTAGCCCCCTCATTCAAAAAATGTGCATCTGAAATGAATAGACACTTCTCAGATGAAGAAATACAAACAGCCAATAGATACATGAAAAAAGTTCAACATTGCTTGCCATTTGATAAATGCAAATTAAAACAACACTGAGATTTCATCTCCAGAAAAAATGGCTATCATCAAGAAATCAACAAGTAACAAATGCTGATGAGGCGGGGGGGGGGTGGGAGGAACCCTTCTCCATTGTTGGTGAGAGTGTAAACTGGTACAACTACTGTGGAAATCAGTATGCAGATTCCTCAAAAACTAAAAATAGATATTCCATTTGACCCAGGTAGTCCCCTTCTTGGTATCTTCCCAAAAGGGTTAAAGACATCATACCATAGTGATGCATGCATACCTGTGTTTATAGCAGCACAATTCGTAATAGCTAAATCTTGGAAATAGCCTATATTCCCATAAAAGATGAATGGAAAAAGAAAATGTGGTATTTATACAATGGAGTACTACTGTGCCATAAACAAGGATAAACGTGAGTCATTTGTAGAAAAATGGATGCATCTTGAGATGATAATGTTAAGTGAAGTAAATAAGACATACAAGTTTAAATATCACATGGTTTCTCTTATGTGAAAAACTCCATATATAAATAAAACACAAAATAAAACAAATAATAGGTAAAAAGGGAGAGAGGAAAAAAGTTATTGTAATCTAGCATAGACAACGAATCTAAAAGTGTACCTTGATCTAGTATAAATGTTTTATATGTTTTTGGCCTATTAGTCTGGTTGTTAATCTGTATATATGATAATTAACTTTATAAAGACTTACAAATCAATGAATCTGATACTACCAAAAGTGGAGGGGATCCTCGCAAGCGAAAGGTCCCGAGTTCGATCCCTGGTACAAAAAAACAAACAAACAAACAAAAATAGCTGCCATGACATCCTCCCTAGTAACACCTAAATGTTCCCACCTCTTTCTAACTTATTTAGGGCCGGGGATTTAGCTCAGTGGTTTCACGGCCTGCTGCGCAAGCACAAAGACCCGAGTTCGATCCCTGGTACTAAAAAAAAAAAAAAAAAAGAACAAAAAAGTGGAGGGGAGGAGGGGCCACAGATTTAGCTCAGTGGTTCCGCTGCCTGCCTCTCAAGCACAAGGTCCCGAGTTTGATTCCCAGTACAAAAAAAAAAAAGTAAAGTAAAAAAGTGGAGGAGAGAGAAGGAGGAAAAAAAGAATTAAGATGTGTTATGTACCATGTATGATGGTGTATGTCTGTAATCCCAGTGTTTGGGAAGCTGAAGCAGGAGGATTACCAGGAGTTCGAAGCCAGCCTGGACTACATAGTGAGTTCAAGGCCAGCCTGAATTACATAGCAAGACCTTGTCTCAAAAAAAAAAAAAAAAGCTGTATTATGTATATGTACCCATTCCCCACAATGAATGTAATCATTATGTACTGCAAACATATACTAATAAAAATTTTTAAAAGACCAAAAAGAATCAACTGATAAATTTGATGAGTTTCAAAGCAGTTGACTACCAAGGTATGATTTACCGTAAAAACAAAACTCTCTAGCTTGTGCTGCTGCTGATACTTGGTGTGGCCTTAGGCTAGGGGTTCTTTTTGAACTGGCAGGTGTCATGTACAGTGGTAGGTGAGGTGGCCTAGCTAGAGAGACTACAAACAGCATAGCTCTAGGCCCTGGAGGGTTTATTACAATGCAGGGCACAGGAACCACCACATGAGATGGAACTGGGGAAGGCAAGGCAGGAGGGTTCTGATCCCCTAGCCCCTGCCTTGTCTAGGCCTGGTTTGTCTTTGGGATGCCCTTAGACTCTGGCTAACCTGGGACAGCTGAGGAAGGACAGCACCAGTGTGTGAAAAGCCTGTTATGGAACAAAGGTGGGCCCTGGTTGGTGAAGGGAGAATGGAGCTGGGGTTGAGCAGAGCTGGACTGGGTCTCACAGAGAACTGTGTTAGGGCCAGGGATTTAGCGCAGTGGTTCTGCCGCCTGCCTCGAAAGTGCAAGGACCTGAGTTCAATCCCTGGTACCAAAAAACAAAAAACAAAAAAAAACCAAAGCCCCAGAGGACTCCTTAACCTAGCCCAGCACCCACAAACTGTGTCCCAGGCATGCTTTTTTTTTTTTGGCTTACATTGTGCTTATTTTTATAGCAATTTTGTTCTTGTTTTCTAGTTTAAATGCTTTTTAAACAATCTACATGGCTCTTTCTTTCTCTCTCTCTCTTTCTCTCTTTCTTTCTTTCTTTCGTGCTAGGGATGGAACCTAGGGCCTTGCACATGCTAGGCAATTGCTCTGCCATGGAGCTACACTTCCAGTCCTTATTATTTTCTTTTTTCTTTTTTTTTTTTTTTTGGTACCTGGGATTGAACTTGGGTCCTTGCGCTGGCGCAGCAGGCGCCGAAACCACTGAGCTAAATCCCTGGCCCCAGTCCTTATTATTTTCTTAAAAACAATGCCTCCACTCATGTAAGTCTCAATCAGAGTAACCCATGTTTCCCCCCATTTCAGGCACCACCTGTCTGTGATCGTCCAACCCTAAACATGTCAGAAAACATCATGACTAATGAGGTCTTAGTAGATAATCACGAGATGGCACGGTGCCAGAGTAGTGCAACGTGTCAGGGGAGCAGGCAGAAAAGCTGTGCTTCTTTTAAAATGTGTTGTTAATATTTAACAATAAGGAAATTTCTCATAGCTCTTAATAAGACCCAGTCTCAAAAAATAAAAAAGGAAAAAGGCTGGGGAATGTAGCTTAATGTAAAGGCACTAGGTACATTCCCCACCCCACACCCCAAACACAAAAAACAAAAATGGCCCAAGCAAGACATTCTTCAATTGTCCATCAGCCTTCCTTTCAGGGGGTTCCCACCCCTGAGGACATGTTGTGTCCAAGCAACAATACCAGCTTGGCCTTGTAGATGTCTGTGTGTATCCCCAGCCCTAAGCAGTTTAGAGCCAGGGAGACCCAGAGAGAGAAGACTTCCAAGTGATATTTGGGCTGTGGTGGGATCCAGGTGTTCTGCTTTCCAGACTCACCCACTGTTCACAATCTCTGGGGCAGGTCTGGGCAGTGGGCTGGGGGAAGGATTAGGGTAGCTGTGAGGAGCTCTCTGGAAGGCACTGGGCTTTCTAGAGGTGGCTTGCATGGTGCTGGTCCTCATGCTTCAGCCCTGCTTGTGGAACAGGCCACAGCAGGATCCCTTGAGGTGATGGACTACAGGCAGGTGACAGGAGCAGGCTGAGCACCCTCTCTGGCCAGGTGCTGGGTGCACAGTGTGGGAGCCTCCTCTTGCCTCCCTAGCTGCTGGGGAGACAGACATCAGGAGAAGAGCTACTGAAGACTGTAATGGTGCAGCTGAGGGCTCTGACTAAAGAATAGTGTGAAGGGGATCCAGGCCAGAGCTGAGATCTGGTGTCAAGGAAAGCCACCTGGGACAGAGCAGCCAGGCCAGGAATTTCAGTAAAGGCTATCGGGAGCCTGGAGTGGAGGAAGAAGGTGGAGGAGGACACAGAGTCTGGAGCCCAGAGAAAAAGAGAAGGAGGGGTGTACGGCAGAGACAGACAGGCAATCAGATTCCCAACTAGCTGCTCCCAAAATCCCACCACTGCCAGCAATGAGATTATCTCCCGACACAGGGGCTTCATTTCTATCTGGCCCTATAGGCATTTAAGGCCTATCTGGCACCCTTTGGCCTGGAGGAGGGGGAGCTGGAACAAAGTGGGAGAAAGGGAGAGAGTGCAGCTCAGTAGAGAAGTGATGCAGGGCCAATAAGGAGAAGGCCAGGGAGGATGGTAATGCAGTTAACAAGTATGGTGGTATCAGCAGCCGTCTTCAAATGTTTGGCCTGGTGCTGTGACTTTGCACATAGTACATCCTCAGGTTCCCCTTGAAGCAACTGGATGTCAGTCCACTGATTGGCCCATACATGGGACAGAAGCTCAGAATGGTCAAGTACTTGTCCAAGGTCACACAGCCAACAAGCAGGGAGCATGGCTGACCTGCTGGCTTCTGCCTTTTGGTCTAGTCCTCCACTCTAGGGAGTTTGAGGAAGATAGGAGATACGGCTGCACTGAGGCCCTTAGGTCTCAGCAGAGGTGTTTCTAACTCTGGGTATGAGGTCCAGTTTGAATGCCCAGCTAAGGAAGCTGACCATAATTTCAGGCCAGTTGCCAGCCAGCCTGACTCTTAGGAGAAGTTGTTAATTTCTGAGAACCTCTGGGCAGCCAGCCATGGCTTCGGGAAGCAGGACTCCTTTTAGATCCCACACACTTTGGGACACTCCCCACTTTCTGTTCCCCGTACCTGGTCAGGGCCCTGGGCCAGGCAGAACAGCACCAGGGCTTGCAGTATGGTAGAGATCGCCTCTCTGCCCTCTTCTTCAACCTCCTTAGGGGCCCTGGAAGCAGAAAGTGTTTTCTGTCCTATACTCCAGAATTTGTCTCCCATGCCAGGGAGCAGGGCCCCAGTACTCCCCACCGCCTCTCCCAGGCCTGACACCATTCCATACCTTCTTGCTAGAAGCAACAACAGCCACCATCTGATTGAGGGCTATCTCTGTATGGACCGGCCAACTGGAACCCTGTTTTCAGAGTGCTGCCCTTGGTCACCTCCCAGATCTCTCCTCCAGCCTCCAGCAGCCTGCACAGCCTCCCTGAGAGCGATACTTTCTGTAATGCCTAAATGCTGCTTGTCATCTTGGCTTGACAATGGGGTCTGTAGTTTGCTTAAGCACTAGTCCAGATGTGCTGTGAAGAGATTTGGTACTTGTGACTACCATCTGCAAACAGTTGATTTTAAGAAAAGGATATTTTCCTGGGTAATATGGGTAGGCCTCAATCAATCAGCTAAAGGCCGTACAAGGAAAGACTGATTTCCAGAGAGGGCCTTCTGCTATGAGCTGTAACAAAAAAGTCCTGCCATGGTGTCCAACCTGCCCACCTGCCCACAGACTTCATGCTTATCGGCCTTCACAGTGGTGCAAGCCAAGCCCTTAAATCCCTCTGTGTCTCCGGCCCATGTCTCCCCTGAGAACCCTGATACTTTCTACATACAAGGCCGATGTGAGGCTTCAGTGGGACACTGCCTCTTTGGAGCCACCTGTACCTGGAAACAGTAGGCAGGCAGTGTTAGTTCTTGGTTGCAGACAAAGGAACTGAGACTTAGAAAAATAACTTTTCCAAAGCTTCAGAGCGAAGTTGGGATTTGAACAGGCCTGCCTTTCCAAAGTCAAACTTCAGTCATGGTCTCCTTACTTTGTCAAGACTCTTGCAAAGTGGCTTTCTTTCTCCAGCTTCCGTTTCGGTTCAGTTAAAGCCCATAGCCCTGGTGGGGGAGTTGAAACTAGAGGCATGTTGGCCTCCACGGGTACTGAGTTAATAATAAGTCCCTGTGCAATACAAGCTGTTGGGACATGCTGATGTTTGTTCAACCTAGAATTGTCATGGCCCTAGTGCAGCCTTGGAGTTGTGAGTGAAATCATCAAGGGGCTGATAGCTAAGTGATGACCTCTCTCCTTGGAGAAGTCAGCTTGCCCCCTACCCTGCAGTCCTAATGAGCTAAGCCCTTTGAAGCACTGACCTGGGATTGGCTGTGCAGAGGCCCACAGGCACCCTGGCATTCCCCAGGCCTCTGGAGGACACTTAGGAGGGGGAGAGAGGAGAAGCTGGAAGTCCACAGTCCTCCAAGTCCTCACAAGTCATGGAGTCTGGTATAGCTGATGGAAAGGGAGCAGTTGGCCCAACTGAGGGAACCTTGAGAGCCAGCCAAGAGATGGGCTTTGTTTTGTGGAGTCTGGGATGAGAGAATGACTCTAAAGCCTTGGAACTCAAACCGGGGCCTCACACAGGGTGACTGTGCTAGACCTAGCCTGGGGACCCCAGGAGTGGCCAGCCACATGTTTACTCAACTTCCAGAGACTGTCTAGCTTGATGCTGTGGCCTGGTTGTAACACCAGCTTAGTGCTTCCCCTCAGCTAACAGCCACCAGCCCTCTTAGCCCCAGGTTCCTCTTTGCTGAGCCATCCACACTGGAGTCCGTTGGGACTGTTTCTTCATAATTCTGGGGGTTTGGGGCAGGTCATCAGGGCTGGTGGCCCACAGGATGTGTTCAGGGCACATGTGTTAGATGAGTGAATGAATTCATGAATGAATGGAGTGAGTATTAAGTGAGGACTACCTGTGGACTATGTATGAATGAGTATAGAAGGGTGAGTCCCCAGGCCTCAAAGATGGGGCAGTTTGTGGGCAGGTTGCGTTAGCAAAAAGGTAAATGAGGAATGCTGGAAGCTGATAATTGTTTAGCAAGGAGCATGGAGAGGGGAAGGAGGACCTGCATGAGGTTATTTTCTGGGCATCCACTATTTTGGGTACCTTCAGGAACCTGCCCTGGGAAAACAAATAAGCACTTGAGTCCTGCCACACAGCCACCACATGACCATTCATGCACTTAGAAGCTCACATGGGCCTTCCAAGGTGTCTGTACCGTCATCCTCAACACCTCCCTCTGTGCTTACCCGGGGACAAGCCACCTCTGATCCAGAGGCTGATCTGCAGACTGCACACATATGTGTATGAGCGTGTGTGTAGCCAGGGGTCAACTGAAACGCCCTGGAGCTAAGCTGGGGTGGAGGTCGTGGGATAGTCTACAAAGCAGGTGGCAGATAGTTATCTCATACTCCAACACCCACTTGGGTCCTTGTCTGGCCAGCAAATCAGAAGATGCATGTGCTTATGCACCAGATCCAGAAAGGGTCTCACTTTTATATTTGGGATCTCAATATATATATATTTGTATATTTTCTAACTATATTTAGAAGATAGTTTTTCCATAGCCTGCCTGTGTCTTAGCAGACAGAAAACTGTTGGCCACTCTGAAGTGAAAGTTCAGGTTTGGAAGTCTTTGGGGCCAAGTTTCAGCCAGGGCAGCCCACCAGTCACATACACAGGTGCACACACTAGGTCTCCCTCAAATATATACACAGTCCCATTGCCTAAAGTCACAAATTCCCACTCCAATTGGTCACATGCTCAGCCCTCCGGTCATGGTGACAGCCACACAAACACCAACAGCCACAGATAGCTATAAATTCTCATTGCTACAGGGGACACACAAATATAGCTACAATGTGCCCCAGAGTTGTGATATTATCATGCATGGACAGCCACAGTGTGCCATGGTCGGGACATCATCATACATGGTATCCCACACATGTGGGCTGTGCAGGATCAGTCTATGTCCAGGGGTATCACATGCTTCATCCTTCACTCCTAGCTTCTAGACCTTCTCCAAGGGCTGCCAAGATCCCTGGGATGTGGCATCAGGGTCCTTTTCCCACCTGCACTTCTCACGGGTCAATGACATCATCCTTCCCCCCTACTGTCCTCCTATGTGCCTATCCTGTGCAAGTCTGTCTTGAAGACCCCAAACACCCTCTGGAAATTTCCAAACTGACCAGAGTGAGGACCAGGGATATTCAAGTCAAGCTGTATGACCAGTACAGTCCCTTATCCTTTCCAGGACTTAAGTTTCTCCATCTATCAATGGGGGCATGGACCTGGTGGTTCCAGGTGTCTTCTAGTACCTGTGACAAGGACAGCTCTGATTCTGTGCCCATTGGGCATTTCCTGGGCCATCTGGCTCCTGAGTCTCTGCTCAAACCTCACTGCTGGAAGACTCTTGCTGATGACTGGATCCAATCTACAGTGAGGGGGTGCTGGCTATCCCCTGAGGCTTCAGAGGTCTGTGCCTGATGCTCTACAGGAGCTGGAGGAATGGCTCCTCACCCAGGCTTGGAGGCAGGGACCATCTGGAGCCACCTAAAGCCTTCCATAAATAACCTGTCATATGGGCCTAGAGGATGGTTTGGGGCCAAAAAATATTTTTTAAAAGGCTTCTAGAGAAGCTGTCCTGTGACTTGGTCATGAGCTCGGGTAGGACAGGCATTCTGAGCACCACAGGTGCTCATTGTTCTGGGAAGGCCCAGATGCCAGCACTCCCTCTTATCTTTCTTATTCTTGGATTGTCCCAAACTCTTGGGCTCCCAGGGCAGCACAGGGAGTCAATCAGTGTACATGTACATGGGGCTATAACCAAGCCCCACAGAGCCTGGGGAGAGGTAAGTCAGTTTATAAATTGCCCAAGTCTAATCAGGGCCATCATGGAGATATTTGGGCATTTTTCAAAGGGAAGTTTTTGAGTGGTCAGTCACTGTGTACAAGGTACAGAGTGAGAGACAGAGAAAGTAAACCAAAATACATTAAATTGGCATTTTTTCCATGTGATTAACTGTTTATAGAGCGTTCTTGTGTGTTCCATGGTCCAGTTAAATTAGGAAAGCATATTATGTAATTCACCTGGGCTGTACAAAGGTGAACTGGTTTCATTTTTGTGGGTTTTGGCAAGAGCTTTGAATAGACTATGTGTGTTAGCAGTAGCTAAGGGTAGAGGAGCCACTTGAAAATGCCTCATTTCCCACAAACACCTGACCACAGGACCTGTTCTCAGAGTGTCTGGTGGGGTCTGGTGGGCTCTGAGTTCCCCAGATGCACTTGAAGCCTGGGGATGTAGCTCAGTTGCAGAGCACTTGCCCAGCATGTGGAGGCCCTGGTTTCAATTCTCAGTACCAAACCAAACCAAACCTAAATAAATAAATAATAAAATAACACCACCAACAAAAAAACAAAACCCAGAAGCACTTGAACTGCTGAGTCATCCTGGAAATCCTTGGAGGACTCTCTGTGTGCCCCCCACCCCTTCCTAATTCATCTGGGGCTCGAGGAACCATGTTGAACAACTTTTCTGGTGTTGCCACTGACCACACTGAAAACCACTGATCTTATGTCAGAGCAGTCAAAACGATCTTTCTAAATACTAAACTGCATGGAGTTCCTCCTCTGCCCTAGCCCTCCATGGCTAACTTCTAGAAGCCGAGTCCTCACAGGAGTGTGCAAAGCCCACCTTGTTGACAGCCCTCCAACACAGTTTTCAGGTCCTTAAATCTACCCAGTAAATCCCAACCTTGGGCCTGTGCTTTTGTTGTCCCTTCTGTTTATAATGCAGCGCCCCCCCCAACTCTCTTACTCTCTTCCTGTCCTTACATCCTTTGTCTCCCAAGAGCTCCTTCCTAACCTCCATAGCTTTTTCCACCCCCCTCCTCTTCCCCAGCTTATGCCTAGTCTCCCTCTGCCCATTTGAACCTTGTTATCTCCTTAACCTCTTGTCAACTTCAGGAGCCAAGGCCTATGCAATTGTGTACATAGCTTCATCCCTCGTACTGAGCGCAAGTCTTGGCACCTGGGGTGGGGATAATGGAGGTGCTGGTAAATTTGTGGAGCATGGAGCTGGCTAGATCTCAGCAAGGCTGAAGCTCAAGCCTCTTGGGCCAGCCAGACCTGATCAGAGGGGCCATCACACAGGAGGAAGCAAAGGGAAACTTTTTGGTCCCAGGCCAGGTCTGATGGCTTCAGAGGGCATAGGGAGAAAGTAGAGACGCACCTGTGTCCTGTCCCTGCAGCACACAATGTTCCTGACTCAGTGCCCAGGGGTCATGGCAGTACTGATGAACTCAGCTCACCTAGCTTCCCACAGTGACCCAGTGAGCTCACAGGGTGTTCTGTAGCAGAAACCAGAAAGTTCGCTGGGCATGGTGGCATGCACCTGTAATCTCAGCTACTCAGGAGACTGATGCAAAGAGAATCAAAAATTTAAGGCCAGAGCCTGGCATGGTGGTGCACACCTGTAATCCCAGCATTTGGGAGGCTGAGGCAAGAGGACCGCTGTGAGTTCAAGGCCAGCTTGGGCTACACACTGAGTTCAAAGACCAGTTGAAATATATAGCAAGACCCTGTCTCAAACAAACAAACAAAACGAAACAAGAATTTGAGACTAGCCTGGGCAACTTAATGAGACTCTGTCTCAAAAAAAGAAAGGTTTTAAAAAAAGGAGTGGGGATATAGTGCAGTGGTAGAACCTTTGTCTGAGTTTAATTCCCAGTACTGCAGTGAGGGGGAAAAAAAGGAACCAGGAGGTTCTAAGTTGGGCTGGAACCAAGGTGGGTTCTGTCTTCTCTAACCCATCCTCCACTAGTCCTGGTTGGGCCTTGGAGTGACCCCACTGGGTCACCTAACCGCCAGATCTACAGGAGTCATGGGGAGGGAAATGGTAAAGTCCTCTGACCTGCTCCTCTGCCTGTCTGGCTGCAGGTAATCACCAGCAGGGTTCCCACCACTGTCTGATTCTGAGTTCTGATTCCTGTCCCCAGTGTGGCTCGGCTTGTAGCACTCCATAGCCCACTCCATAGCCGTCTCTCCTCATGCCAGCGGTGTGGTTTTGAGTAGCCTTGGGGGTGGGGGTGGGGGTGGGGGCTGTCTGTGATTGTGAACATGATGTCAGTGGTGGCCTTGCTTAAGATTCTCAAAGAATTTTCTGATAAGCAAAACTTTGACTTTGGCAGCGCTTCCACCCAGGAAGCTGATATTTCTCCCTGAGCCTGGCCATGCCAGATAGGTGACCTTCAGGCTCTAAGTCACCTGTGCCAGCAATCTTGGGTGTAACTTACTTCCTGAGCTGGTATATCTGTGCAGGTACACACATGTGTGCACATGTGATATGTGGTATATGGAGGAAGAATCTGCCAGCCTCAGCTCTCTCAGCCTCTCTCACCCACCCTTCTTGTTTAAGTTACCACTTATGAAAAGCTTACTCTGTGCCAGGTCTTACAGCAGCCCTATGCTCTAGGGTGTGTCCCCCAAAAGACACATTCAAATTCTGACCCCCAAGACTTGTGAATGTAACCTAATTTGGAAATAGGGACTTCGTAGATTTCATCAAGCTAAAATAGATTCAGAAGGCTAAGGTAGGAGGATAGCTGTGAGTTTGAGGCCAGCCTGGGCTACATAGTGAGTTCAATGCTAGGCTGAACTACATAGCAAGACCCAGTACCCCGCACCCCCAAAAAATTCATACTAGATTATGGTGGGTTCTAATGCCATGACTGTATGCTCATAAGAAGAGGGAAATCTGGACACAGAGAGAATATGACCACATGAAGAAAGAAGCAGATTGGAGCCATACTGCTGCAAGTATGGAGTTAATAGGGCTACCAGAAGCTGAAAGAGACAAGACAGGGTTCTTTGAGAGTGGCTGGCCAACACCAGAGCTGGTTTCCAGAGCTGTGAGAGGAAGCATTTTGTTCTGAGCCACCCCAGTTTTTAGTCCCTTGCTACAGCTGTCATGGGAAAGAATACACCTGGCTTCTGTTAGAGTGTGCATCTTACATGAGGAAACTGATGAGAGTCTATGTAACTCAGAGAGCCTAGGCTGTGGCCCACGGTTGTTCAGCACATTGGTATTGCATCTGGGATTGGAGCCCAGTTTGCATAACTCCATCCTGTGAGCTCAGTCTTTCCCCAACAGAGAGACTGTCCCCCTTGGCCTGTCACCTTTTTTGATCCCATCCCCCGACTCTCTACAGAGCCACCCCCCATCGCCAGGGGAGACCCTATCCCTTCACTGCTAATTCCTAAAGACTCCTCCAGGGGCTGGGGATTTAGCTCAGCGGTTCTGCTGCCCCCCTCAAAAGCGCAAGGTTCCAAGTTCGATCCCCAGTACAAAAAAAAGACTCCTCCAGCCTCCAAGCTCCAGCCCTGCCTCTCTCCTCACCTGCCCCAGCAGACTGCAAGGGATGCCCCTCACCATCCCTCCACACTCCACCACAGCCTCTGCCTTGATGCCACTCCCAACTACCGATTTGGAAATTCTGATTCCTATAGCCTGACGCTGGCCCCATGTCCCTGCCACATCTTTGTGCTGTCACAACCTTCCTATGACTGGGAGCCCTTTCTTTTGCAACTCCTTCAGTCTCCCAGCCCAAGCTCACATCTCTCCCCTTTCCCCCACTTAGGCCTTCACCCCATTGGGGGAAACCTCCTAGAGGCAACAGATTCCCCCTTTCTTCTTACCCCAGCTCCTCAGCTTTACCTAGCCTTCCCTCCCCCCTATTGATTCTTATGCTTTCTCCACAGCCTCCTCCATTCCCCTTGCCTGGTAGTGATCAGGTTCTGCCAGTCACACCTGGCAATTCTCCCTTTTCCTATTTGCTTAGTCCCTTGTCCTCAGCCCTGTCTCACAGCTCCTGAATTTCTAAACTTTGCTGAGACAAGTACAGGCCACCACTCGATCCAAAGAGAATGTGGCACCAGAGGCTCATCCCCTTTAGCCTTGGGTTTTTCACAGTCTACTCAGCTCCACTCATATAAAAACCTCCTCTACATGAGATGAGAGAAGGGCATAGCCCTAGGTACTTTTTAATATAATTTATTAATTTTCTGTGCCTTCCACAAACACCTCCTAGTATGCCACATACATTAGATGACCCATGACCACTCTGGGAGACATTTTTTTTGGCTTCAACAAGCTTGGGTAGTGGGTCCATTCCAGATGACTCCACCCTATGTCCTCTCTGGATGACTTTGCCCCTCTGCAGCCACTCTCAATCAGATCTACAAGGAGCCTTTCCCCTGTCGATGACCAAACAGAAGATGGACACTGCAAGTATGTAAGCCTGCCTTTTCCCCATAGATAAGCAACCTTCTTCATGCCCTTAGCAAGTCAATTCATGTACTATTCCCCTTTAAACTGCAGCGTAAGTCTTAATAAAGCTTCTTTTGGATGTCTTATTTTTTCTATTCATGATTTCTGTCTTAAGAAGAGCAGGCTGAGCTTGTACATTAAGGATTAATGACACTGAAGGCCACTGGCACCAAAAGCAGCCAGCCGCTGGGGCTGTATCACTGAAGACAGCTAGCGGCAGAGAACCATGGAGAATGATAGAGAATTGCTGGGAGCCTCCATCTTCAGTCACCAGAAGAGTTCCAAAGGGCTGCAGCTGTCAATAGATTGATGACGGCTGCTAACACTAAGTGCTATAGCTGCTGGCATTCAAAGCTCGGGCTGTTAACATTAACAGAGCTACCCTCTGCCTATTTGTGATTTCTACTGGAATCGAGCAAAAGATTTGTGGACTTGTGGATTTGTGGATTTGTGACACTGGTTTTCAGTACCCTTTGCCCATAACAGTTTGGCTTCCTGTTCACCGAGGTATCCACAGTGAGGACTGTGCTCCTTGTCAGCTCAACAAACCCCACTGCCTACAAGGTAGTCTCCCCAAATGGCATTCTAGGCCTCCTCAGCTACTGCCTAGGCTCCTGTGGGCTGCAAGGTTGAGACAGAGGAGGCCCAGGTTCTGGTCCTGGTGCCTTTTTCACACTAGGGCCCTCCTTATCTTCTTGCAACTGTACTTTGATCTTCAGCCTCCATCTTGGCCTGAGGGCAGGAACTGCCACTGTCCAAAGTGGGTCCGAATCAATTTGGTCAACTCATGTGCAGACTAAGTGTGATCTGGCAGATTCTGAGTCAGCCTGGTCAGGAAGGGAGATGGAAAGGAGGGAGGCCAAGGCCAGAGCTTCTTTGATTGTTGTACTGACTTTTCCTTGAACTGCACAGAAATGTCACTGGAGTCCCTGTGTCCATGTGGCACGACAGGGTACTGGCATATGCCCTTAAATATGAATGTACAGTGTAGCAGTTTGTGCTGATACTCTGGTCCCCTTTCACTATTTTTGCGCACACAAGCTAACTTTCAGCTACCAGTACTGAAGACCCTGTGCCTGAGGCCTTTCCTTGCCCCATATGCATTGGGCAACCATACCTTCTGTGAATGGGTGGATAAGCCCAACTCCTTCACTCCTCAGGCAGGATGGCCCTGGACATGTTCTGTGGCATGCCCCAGATCTCTCTGGTGGGACTGGGCCTGACTACCCACTGTGGTAACTTGCTTAAGAACATACCCATTACTGCTGATCTCCCCCCACACACCAGCCCGTTTCACTTTCCTAGCGTTTCCTAGAATCACATCCCAAATAAACAAAGGTTTCTTCAGTCATTTCTCTAGTTTGGCTTCGAGAGGAACCTCATCTAAGATACACAGGCACAGATACACAGTCTCACCGGGCTACACTCACTTACGCAGACAAGTACAACCGCCCACAGGTGCTTAGACACAGCCATGACCACAGAGACCCCCCAAATGCACACAA
This sequence comes from Heterocephalus glaber, assembly GCF_053883595.1. Lineage (NCBI taxonomy): Eukaryota > Metazoa > Chordata > Mammalia > Rodentia > Bathyergidae > Heterocephalus > Heterocephalus glaber. The sequence continues at coordinate 5,928,350 of NW_028258324.1, read as the reverse complement.
AGACACAACCACACACACACATCCTGAAACAAAGTCATGGACACACAAATGTGTGCATGCACACACAGACAGATATATGGGTGCAGTCTTGGCCACATACGCCAATACATGTACACACACCTGTCCACACACTTTTACCCATTTCATATGGTGAAGACAGGACCAGAAGGAAGTGACAGAACCCTCCCTCCAGGAACACATGGATCCTCAGCTAGAATAAGATCAGGCTCCTGTAGCTGGAAAGGAGGATCTGGCCTGAGGGAGTCTGAGCAGCCCGAGCTTGGTGGGTCCATAGGGGAGACAGCCATGGGGGTGGGGACATCTGAACCAAAGGCAGCAGGATTTCTTCTGAGATGTTTGACACAGGAGCCTCCCAGGTGGAGGTAGCATTGCAGATGAGGTACAGAGGTGAGACGGTATGGACTGTGACTGGTCCTAGTGGGGTGGGACACAAGGTGAGAGTGGAGAAGCAGAGCAGATAGTCAGTGGGGAATTTGGCCTAACACTGAGGGCATGGGGAGTCACAGATGGGCTCTGAGTGAGGAAGCACATGGCAAGCCCTAAGGAGTCTTCTTTTTTTTTTTTGGTACCAGGGATCGAACTTGGGTCCTTGCGCTTGCGCAGCAGGCGGCGAAACCACTGAGCTAAATCCCCGGTAAGCCCTAAGGAGTCTGACAAGCATAATCACCCACAGCTAAGCAAGACTCCTCTCTCCTCCAGGACCAGAGGACAAGCCCCCTTCTCTCTAGAGCTCAACCCAGATGTATAGGAGGTGGTTTTATCTGCCTAAGGTGGCTGTGTGGCCCTGAGCATGTGAGTGACTTGTTAGGGTTGAATCTTCCTGGGAAGCAGAAATGACTCACTGTCGGGAGAGATTTGTCAATCGGCAATCCTGGGGTTAACTCTTCATAGCCTGCTTTGGGCATAATCAATATTACTGTCCCCTGCATTTGCAGGTGGGCTGAGAGGACACAATTCTTGAGCTGAGACCATACCAGTTATTGCCTACCTCAGCTTGGAGAAACTATGTGTTTCTTCCATCCCACATTCTTCCCTTCTAGGATCCAGGTACAAATGTTGCTGTGGAAGAAATACCAATCTGTCCTTCAACAACATCCCTAGATGCTCCCCCTCCCCACAGGAGCTGTTTCTGATAGAGAAGTGCTATACAATAAGACCGGCCCTTGTCTTGCCTCTTTTTTTTCCCACAGAATGTTTTGTTTTGGAAATGTAAGTTTGTGCCGCTGGGCTGGGCTCCTGCCCAGTGTATCAAAATGCTTTGTGGCTGTTTGAACTGTATGACCTTTCAAGAATGTTCTGTTAAACTCTTTCCCCCTCACAAGAAGGTTCTGTTAAGCTCCACCCCCTCTCAGGAATGTTCTGTAACTGCTCAGTTTGCTCTGGGCTGCCCTCAACCCAATGTATCAAAATCGTTTGTGACAGTTTGAATTGTGTGACCTTTCAGGAATGTTCTGTTAAGCTCCGCCCCCTCTCAAGAATGTTCTGTAACTCTGCCCCCCTGCTTTAGTGAGCTTGCTCACCTACCCTGTAGATCCCTATATAAGGAGGCTCTCATTTCTAGTAGTATGCTCAAACTTAGGGCGCACTGGTGTAATAAAGGTTTTTTTTCTCCTCCTCTTCTACTGACCATCAGATTCTTGAGTCCTCAAATTATGAGAGCTGTGACCCAGAGCTGCCACACTGAGCTGTAAAGCTCAGTTGTGCCTCAGAGTTGTGGCACTTGGCTCCAATACTGAGCTGTAACACTTGGCTATAGCACTGAGCTGCTCTGCTCTGCTGCAACATTCCTCCTAGCAAGAAAGTCCTCTCCTTTGCCATGCTGAGCTTGAACCCTGTGAGGGCACTCACCAACCCTAACCTGCCTGGTCGCCCTTTCCCAGTCTGCCTTCCCTGGAGCAGACACTTGATGTTAGTCATCAGCTGAGCCTGGCACTCGGGCTGGTATGCACCTGCCACTCTATAAGTGTGTGACTTCCAGAACAGGGGTGGGGACACAACTGCATCCCACATACACCCATGGAATTAGCCCTCCCTGAGTCTAAGCATTGCTGTGGATGGTAGGAGGGCTTTCCTGGTGCTCCTCGGGCCCATTGATTCTAGAGATTGATTTGTCAGATAAGTCTGGCCAGGTAGATGTGCCTAACATCTGCAAGTGGCTATCGGGACATGGTCTTTGTCCTTACTGAGTTTATAGTCATAGGGAGGGACAGAGGATAAACCTAATACCATATAAACAAGGAGGCTTGTGAGAGTGCTGGGCAGGGATCAGAGATGGCTCTGAGGTGGTGTTCAGATGGAAGATAAAGAGATCACAAACCTGCAGTGCACCATCTGGGGGTGAGCAAGCCAGGCAGAGGGGACAGTCAGAACAAAGGCCTCAGGTGAGCTTCAGCTTGACTCATGGGAGGGGCATTGAGGAGGTCAGTGTGGCATTATGAGGAAGGGGAGACAAAGGAGCCCTTGATATGCTTTCTTCCAAGAAGTACCCCAACTATATCTGTCTTTTGAGACCAGAAACACCTCCTGTACACCTGGCAGTCCGAGAACTCCAAGCTGATCCTCCTTCCCTACAGTTGCCCAGAGGGGTCACCTCCAGGGGAGGCCAGGGACAAGTGAGAGTGGGTTGGGGAGGACAAGCCTGATTCCAGTTTCTTCCTGACTCAGAGCCTTTTGGTTTCTGCCTTAAAACACTCCATTATTTCATCAGTGTCATTCTAGGAAGCTGGGTGCCCTTATTTTAAAGGTGGGGAACTGAGGCCTGAGATGAGATCAGAGCTGGGACTTGTGTAGCCTTACGTTCCTGGGCAGACCATCATAGCCAGGTCAGACTCCCTTTTCTCCCTGACAAGCGTGGGCTGTCCTTTCTTACTGGGGTCCCAGGACTATCACATCAGAATTTCAACAGGGGCTCCATAAAAATGCAGGTTCCTAGCTGTCCCCAACCCCGACCCATAGAATCAGACTCTATAGCAGCCCAAGAATTAACATTTTAAACCAGTTCCTCCATAGATTCTAGAAACCCTAAACCTTAGGCCCCCTGTGGGCCTGGGCCTGGCAGACTGGCCCCACTTAAAGTCCAACAGAGTGATCCCTTTATGGCTCTATTTCTCAATTGATGAATGGTGGTAAGGAAGATATGCTACCACCCGAGTACAAACTGGGACATCTTCCTGGGTATCAGCCCAACTTGAGTTAGCTAGCCCATCATTAAAATGTCATTTTGATATTAAAAGAGACTGCTGTACTGTGGAGTAGACAATAAATTTGACAGTTTATGATAAAACACAAGATGACAGAGGACATTGTAGTGTGTGGTTAGCTGCTTTCTTCCAGAATTGGCTTCCCTCTCTGCTGTGGAGGGCAAGCCTTGAAGCCTTCTTAACTTCCACTGGGGCCTGAACTAGTTCAGGCTTCTTAGTTTGTCTCCCTGGATGCATTAGGATTATAGGTTCGGGTTTGCAGAGAGATGAGTTCTAATCCTGCCACCTCACTAGCTCTGTACCTCAGTTTCTTCATCAGTAAAATGGGCATAATACCTCACTGCTCCTGGAGTGGTTAAGACTCCATGTGCCTTGGTGTTGTAGTCAGAAGGATTCAGCAATGGAATACATGAAATACAGGACATCTAACTTACAAGGTTATTTTATGATAATTACCCAAAGAGTCAAATCCAAAGGAGTGAAAGAAATTAACCACACACTAGAAGCCCAAAGGATTCAACTGAGGGCCTAGATCCCAGCAGTTTCCCACACAAGTCCAGCTAAAGGCCTAGAGTCCAAGGCAATGTCCTCCTCGAGCCCAGCCTGTGGCCTAGAGACCACAGCAATGTTTCATGCTTGTCCAAATTGAGGATTTGCACCTGGAAGGCCCAAAGGCCAGTGGTGGAAGCCAGAAATCTATGCTGGTGAGATGAAGGGTGTGTGCCACCAAGCTGAGGGATCCACATTGGAGACAGGAAGTGATGCTCATGGTGAAGACCAGAGCTCCCCTGATGAAAACAGCAGCCATTCCCAGCAACAGCGAGGCCCCGAGCTCCTCCAATGAGAACATCCTAGTTTTCATCAGGAAAACCTTCCACAGTTAAGCTTCTCCTAGAAAATCAACAGGCCAAGATCTTCCCCTCCAGTTCTCTTTTTATGGCTATTGGTAACAATGTTCAGGTTGATCTTTCACACCCAGACCATGCTGATTCAGTTCAGCTGGGCGTAAAAAATTGACCATTAGTCAATCCACCACACTTGGTGTACAGCGACTCTAGTAAATTAGAGTTGTTCCTTTACTGCTGACAGCCTGCTTCCAGGCTGGTTCTGTGCATTACAATTCAAGGCTCTGTGGAGAAGGGAAATGTTCCATAATCCTCTACCCTCCGGAGCATCTGGCCCTATCTTCCCTCCCCAAATGCTTGGACAAGGACCTGTGGCCAACATCTGTCTTGTCCCAAGTCCCTAGGGTTAGGCTAATATTTCCCCCCCCTCCTCAGCTGGGTAGCAAGGCACAGGGGTAAAAAGTTGCCACAGCTACAAGTGGACTGGGCACCATGCCCCCCCATGGCTCCCTGAATCCAAGAGGTTCAGTGTCTTGCCTGAAGCCACAGAGCCAGACCACAGCCTGGAGCTGTGCTGACCAACATAGTAGCCATTGGCTGTACATAGTTATTGACATTTACTGAGTTAAATGAATTAAGATGAAATAAAAAGTCAGTTCCTCAGCCACACTAACCACACTCCAAATGTGCATAATCAAATGTGAGCAGTGGCTACCATGTTGGGCAATGTAGATGAGTATTTTCATCATCCCAAAAAGTTCTTTCCATCAACGCTGGTCTAGAGCAATGACTCGCAGTCTTGACTAACCACTGTTCTCACCCAGAGAGCTTTTAAAAACCGACCTCTGGGCTTCCTTCCCTTGTGGAGGTGTTAAACAGCAGCCAGGACTAAGATCCCACAGTTCCAAAGCTCCACTTACTTTATTTACTGGAAAAATTCTCAACTTTGGGTCCAAACCTTGTGTGAGTGTTCCTACCCTGCTCTCAGCCCATATATGCAGGGCCAGGGCAGGGGGCTTTGGTTTTGTGGGATTTGTTCTTTTATCCCAGCTGGGCTGCCCTGGCCCTTTCCCCTCTCCCTGGGTATTGTGAAAGAGGCCTGGCCTCTCTGATGGGATTCATGGAGGGGAGGGAAGGGAGGAGAGGGGTTGGGTTCATGAGATGTGGATAGGAGGACTTGGCACACAGATGCTTTTGCACTCACCTGAGTGTATAGTGAGGAGTGCAGCCACTGGCCGGCTCTGTGTCCACACACTTCCTGGAAACTGCTCCCAAGTGACCCCTGGTTTATTGACACCACTATTTCCAGTATCCCATAGCAGTTCCAGTCATGCCACCCACTGCCTGAAACGTAGAAGGACAGACCAAAGATGGATCCTCATCCAGAGGGACTCTAATATCCCTACCAGAGAAGACTTTTTACTAGAGTGGCCACGGCCACCGGATGGAGGAGGGTTGGGGATGCTGAAGGTTGATGGCCCCATTGGATCTGTCCTCAGTCTGGAAGGATGGCCTGCCTTTAGAGAAAGCTGGTATGTCAGCTCCACAGATGGTACCACTGAGGTCCAGAATTGCTGTGGGACTTCCTGGGGAGGGCACCTAGCAGGGTCACTGTCACAACAGGTGGGCTTGGAGCCACAGACTCATCTGTACAAAGCCTCCCTTTTGGCTTTCAACCCTAGAAGGGGACTTGTGGCTCCCTGGTCCTCTAAGACTAATCCCTAGTCATCTTGTCTACACTGGGTACCCTTACAATCTGCCTCATTCCTGACCCTACCTGCTTTGTCCTTGCTCACCACACCCCTGTTCAGTCCTGTTACCAGATCTTTGCTGAGTCAGTTGCTTACACCTGGGCCACCCTTCCTCTTCTGAGTCCTGGTCATATCTGTCCCCTGGAGCCAATATTCTCATGGGAAGAAGACAATGAAACAAGTCCAGAGTGTTACATAGTTATAAATTACTGGAGGAAAATAAAGCAGAGAAAGGAGTGGGGTGGGTTGGCATTTTAAGTAGGATGGTCAGAGAAGGCTACACTGAGATAACATTTGAACAAGGTCCTGATAGAAGTTAAGGGCACTGGTACAGGAGTCAGTGTAAGAGGACTGAGATGGAGGTGTGGCTGGTACGTTCCCATTTGAGTCAGGGTCTTGCTATGTAGGCTGGCCTTGAACTCACTAGGTAACCCAGTCTGGCCTCAAACTCATGGTGATCCTCCTGCCTCAGCCTCCCACGAGCTGGGATTATAGGCATGCAGCACCATGCCTGGCTTTCTGGCTGGTACATTCTTGTTTAAGAATAGTGAGAAGGTCAATGTGGCTGAAGCAGAGAGAGCCAAGGAAGAGTGGTCTCAGTAGAGACAAAGAGGTGTCAGCCACATCAATGGAGCAGAGGAAGCATGACGTCACACACTTCATATTAACTGACAACTTAATGTCAAGTTCGGGCATGAATTAATAGCTCATGGAATTTCCCTCCCTTACCATGACAGTGTAATATGATTGTTTTACAGTTGTGACCACGCAGGCTGGGAGAGGTGGTATGACTCCTGCTAGCTCACCCAGCTTAGAGGCAACAGGGCCTGTACTCATCTCCAGACCTGCCCTACCCTGGGAAAAGCCCTGAGCTCTCCTGTTCAAAGTTTCAACGGCAGCCATCTGCAGGTGCAGGGCAAACTGATAGTATATGGGGCTTTCCAGGTGCAGGCTGGGCTGGGCTCAGTGGGGAGTGTCCAGCCTTTCATCCTTTCCCTGTACTGAGCTGGGATGGCTTTGGCCCTCGGGTAGAGGGGTGGAGAGTGATTCCAGGATGAGAGGCTCTGCTATAGGGACCTTCCTGTGGGCTTTGTGCTTGGACAGAGACCTACCCACTACAGGAGCACAGGAAAAAGATGCTCCCCCGCAGCCACCCTTAACATAGAGTTCACCCCAAAACTGAGCTCTGGCACAATTCGGAGCCCTCAATCAGAACTGGAGTCCAATCTAATGGAGGTGGCACAAGTCAGGTGTAGTGTCCCCAGCTCCTCCTCCCTGATGGGTAAGGATATAGAAGACAGTAACCTGGGAAGATTGGGAGGGTGAGTAAAATCATCCAGGGACTCTCACTTTGAGCAAACCTGACATTTAAAAACCATTTTATTTATTTGTGGGGGTTTTTTTGGGGGGGGGGCTGAGACAGGGTCAGACTGGCCTTGAACTATGTAGCCCAAGCTGGCCTTGAACATTCGGTGATCTTCTTGCCTCAGCCTCCCCAGTGCTGGGATTATAGGCATGCACTGTTTGAAAACCATTTTACAGAAGCTTCCCTGAATTCAGTTTTCTAAAGTACAAGCTCCTATAGATCCAAAATACTCCATAGTTATAATTGACAAAAATAAAACCCCAAAACTAAAAATACAACCTGACAATTGATATATTTTATCAATATAATTGATATATTGATAATATTGATATATTTTTCTATATTTTTTTCTTTTGTAACTCCTCCCCACGCCCCTAAATGTTTGGCTGGCAGACAAGAGAAATGAATATGATAGGAATGTTGGTGGGGAGAATAGAAAATTATCCTTTGAACAGTGTTGAACATTTCAGGGTGTGGGCGCATGTGAAGAGCAACTATATTTGTTTTAAGGATTTCATAGTGCCTAATTTAAATTAGCCCAAACATTTCTAAGGTAAAGGAATCAGTCCTATGCGACATCACGGGAAAGACGGGATTAAATGTGTGACTGTTTCTCACGTCTGGCCTCAGATTTTTAGGTCTAAATCAGAGGCGCTCCTGCCCTATGCCAGTTTCTGAGTTTACTGAACCTACCTAGGGTTTGCAAATCCAGGGACAGACTCTAAGGTCTTGGTGTGTGGTAAAAAGCCTCAGAGTGTGGACGAGTCCTAATCAGTGTTGGAGTCTGGACAAGTTGGTCTGTACAAGAGAGGCGATGGCAAGTTCTTGAATCTTGCGAAACAAACTCCGTTCAGGGTCAGATGCCCCCGCTGGGAGGCCTGGTAGAGGAAAGGTCTAAGGACAGTCTGGGCCTTCAGACCTCAAAATGGGAGTAGGGCCGGTTTCTACTGGCCAGGCCGAAGTACTGCCTCTTCCAACAGCTACTCGAGCGAAGGTCGACTACTTCCCACTCCCGCCTAACACAAACGGGAAAGCTGGTCTCGAGAACACAGGCATTTTTTCTTGAGAGCACACACCGAATCAGGAGAGAACCTGAGAGTCAAATCAAGGTGTCTTTAGAGTTGTGATTCCGACTGATCCACGTTTTTGTGAATCCACACTTGTCTTAAGCGCGTTCGAGTTCCAGGGGTAAATTAACTCAACCATGTCTTGCGCGAGTTAAGACGACTCACTTGTCCTTCTCCGGCACCCTTAAGGCCGTCGCTCCAGGTGATAAAGCGCAGCCGCCCCTCAGAATCTCGGGAAGTGTAGTTTTCTTGTCCTCTGAACGCTAAGGTATGGGCGGCACGGCACTGCATTTCCCAAAAGGCTGCGCTTCCCTTGACGTAGCTGGGCGACGGGACGGTGGGGCGAAGCCCACGTCTGGGCTTTTAAAATTCTCAAGAGGAATGAGTAACAGTGGACAGAGGCTCTTAGCACCGCGGTCTGTAGGTTGCTTGGCTTGGCGGAGCTGGGCGCGGAGGCCGCGGCGTTGTCCGAACAGCTCTGCTTCCCGTCGGCGTGTAGAAAGCTGAAGCATTTCTCCTTTAACTGCGGTGGGCGGGGCGCAGCGACGCGTCCTGCGTTGCTATTGGCGGCGGTTGGGGGCGCGGAAACCGAACCGGAGCAACGGCCGCCGCAGCTACCTAGGGCTTCTCTGGCGCCGCCATGGCCGCGGCCTGCCTGGTGAGTTCTTTTAGGGGTGGCCGCCTGGGCCCCTGTCTGCCCTCTGGGACGTTGGGCGCTTGGCCGACCGGAGCGGTGAATTCGAGAGGACGAGGCAGTCCACTCCACGCTAGGGTGCGTTCTGTGCGGCGGGCTGAGTCCGGGCGCTTTCCGAGCGCCCCCCCGCGCGCCTGGTCCCGTGCCTGGGTACTGGGGTAAGCCAACAAGACCCTGCCGCCGGGCTTTATGTATTAGAGAGGAAGACACGAGCACAGCACCATTCAGGTGGTTTGGCATTAGGGTCAACCTTGTCTCCCCATCCTGAGCAGTGGGTAGCTGGATGGGGTCTTGCTGAGCTACGCCCTTTTCCGAGAGATGAGAACGGCCGGGCACAGGGAAGCCTGGGGCGGCCCATGCCTTCAATGTGACCAGGACCTGGACTCCTCTCCTGTGTCCCAGGTTCCTGCAAATGCCAGAGAGGAACACTCAGTGGAGTCCTTTGGAGAAACTGCTGTCCACAGGCCTGGCTCTCTTGTAGGGTCGTAGTCTGCGGCTTCCTGAGGCGTCTAAGGACTTGGGCAGAGGGCCCAGATTAGAACCTTGACGTTTGACTTCTAACCTGGTGCTTTCCTCCCAACCCCCATCCCCAGTACAAACCGGGGAGTTGAGCCCTACAAGCAGGAACTAACTACACGTCGGGAAATTTCAAGGGACCCACTATCGAGTGGACCGGAACTTGCTTCTGCTCACCGAGCCTAGAGGTAGACACTGTCTGAGCCTTGTTTTTCGAAAAGGCTCAGATGAGGACCAGAGGCTGAATGCGATGCTTGCTGCTCTGTTGGAGACCCTCCCACCACCTGCCATTCCCCCTATTGAAAGAGGAACACGGGCAGATGGTTGGGGGTGGAGCTGAGCACAGGTTAGGTCACAGTACTATGGGGTGGTAGTGGCCTGCTCTGACCCAGGGACGTCCTTTCCCAAGAGTCTTTTTGGGCTCCCTGGAGCACCCAAAATGTTTCTTGGAGGTTTCTTACCTTTGAGGAGGAGGGAGTTACATTGTATTTGGATGGATGTGGTGTAATCCTGTAAGTGCCAAGATACAAGCTGCTGTTGGATGGAGAGTGTCTCAGATAGTGGCCTAAAAGCCCATACCTCTGATGTTGGATAGAGTGGAGATGGTGATGATGACACCAGGGAGCTGCTAGGACAGACCCTTGGGTTCACTAGTCCAAGGAAGGATCAAAGGTGCAAGATCTGATTCCTTTGATGAAAGGTGTTGAAAGGCCCCTAATTTTGTTCTTTTCTTCCTGTTTGGGTTTTTTAACAAATAATTTTATTGAGATACTCTGTACCATGAAGTTCACCTTTGTTGTTTGTTTTTTGAGACAAGGTTTGGCCATGTAGTTCAGGCTGGCTTTTTATTCATTTATTTGAAGTAGCAGATTGACAGTGCTTTATTTAAGCTGTCTGTGTGAAGGAAAATAATGCACATCCCAATCATATATGTGTAAAAATACTAAGGGTGTACAGTGTACAAAAACAGTTTCTTGTTATTTCACATCGTTGTGGGTCATATACTTAAGGAAAGAAATAATTTTAGTATGACCAACAATAATAGTAATACAGTTTCTTCGGTTCATAGTTGCATCTGCTTAAAATCCTTAACCAGATGACCAAATCTTTCACAGGTCTAATGAAAGAACTAGCAAGGTCAAGAAATGTCACAAACTATAAAGATACAGGGAGATAATTCAATTACCAATTTAGAAGTTTTCTTTTTAAATGAATACTTTAGGGCCAGGGATTTAGCTCAGTGGTTCCACTGCCTGCCTTGAAAGCACAAGCTCCCAGGTTCGATCCCTAGTACCAATAAATAAATACATACATACATACATACATACATACTATACATTTCATGCTTGATGTTCAGGCTGGCTTTGAACTCACTGTGTAGCCCAGGCTGGCCTTGAACTCTCCTCGATCCTTCTCTCAGGCTTCCAACTGCTAGGATCATGTGGGTATGCCTCACCATGCCTGGCAAGTTCACCTTTTAAAGTGTACAGTTCAGTGGTTTTAGTACATTTGTGGTGTTGCACAATCATCACCACTATCTAATTTCAGAATATTTTCATCATGCCAGTGAGAAACCTCATACTCAATAATAGTCATTCTCTTTCTTTCCCCTTCCCCCTCTCTCTAGCTTCTGACAACTACTCATCTAGTTTTTTGTCTCAACAGATTTAATTAGTTTGGACTTTCAAAATAGTCCACTGGGTTTCACTTAACAATGTTTTCAAGGCTTATTATGTTGTAGCATATATTAGCACTTCATTCTTTTTCATGACTGAACAATATTTTGTTGTATGGTTGTACCATATTTGGTTTATCCACCTGTTGACGGACACTTGAGTTTATTCATTGTTTGGCTAGTGTGAACACTGCTTCTGTGAACATTAGTGTACTTTTTATGTGAATGTATTTCCAGTTGTTTTAGTTATTTACCCAGAATTGATGGGTCGTTAGCTAACTGTTTTTGAGGAGCTGTGGAGCTGTTTAACACAGGGGCTATTTTGTTGTAGTTGTTCTCTTTAATTATTTGGGGAATGGGTGTAGTGGTGCAGACCTGTAATTCCAGCTCTCTGCTGAGGCTGAGGCCAGAGTATTGCTGAGTTTGAAGTCAGCCTGGGCTACGTAGTGAATTCAAGGCCAGCATGAACTACATAGGGAGACCCTGTCACAAAAAACAACCCCCCCCCCAAAATGGGAGGTGTGTGCTTGTTTGCCTTCTTTCTTTCGTTCTTTCTTTTTTTTTGAGACAGAGTCTTGCTTTGTAGTCTAGGCTGGCCTTGAACTCACTGTGCAGTTCAGGCTGGCCTCACACAGCAGTCCTCCTGCTTCAGCCTCCTGAGTGCTGGGATTACAGGTGTGTGCCATGACAGGATCAGCTTGTCAGTTTCTACAGAAATGACCCATGGGATTTTGATAGGAATTATGTTGAATCTGTGGATTGATTTTGAAAATTATTGTATCTTAATAATATTATCTTCCAATCCATAGCGTGAGTTATCTATTTTTAAAGTTCTGTTTAATTTCTTTCAATGAAGTTTAGTGCTGTAGTTTTGTTGTACAAGTCTTGTGCTTCTTTTGTTAAATATTCCTAAGTATTTTATTTTTATTTATTATAAATGGAGTTGGGGCTGGGGATGTAGCTCAGTGGTGCCGTGCTTGCCTGGCAAGTGAAAGGGCCGAGTTCAGTCCCCAGTACCGAAAAAAAAATGGTTAAATGGAGTTGTTGCCATTGTTTTTCAGGTTATTCATTGTGACTATACAGAAATACAGTTGATTTCTTTCTTTTTTTTTTTTTTTCTTGCTACTGGGGATCAAACTCATGTCCTTAGCTTGCAAGGCAGGCGGCAGAACCACTGAGCTAAATCCCCAGCCAGTACAGTTGATTTCTTAGTGTATTGTTTTTTTTTTTTTTTTATGGTACCAGGGATTGAACTCAGGACCTTGCACTTGCAAGGCAGGCATGGCGCCACTGAGCTGAATCCCTGGCCCTGTGTATTGATTTTTAAATTTTTATTATTTATTAGTAAATGTTTATAGTACATAATGATTAATGATTGCATTCATTGTGATGAGTTGGTACATGAACATAACACATTTTAAGTTTTTTTTTTTTTTTTTGGTACCAGTGATCAAACTCAGGACCTTGCGCTTGCAAGGCAGGCACTGGAACCACTGAGCTAAATCCCCAGTCCCTAAGTTTTGTTTTTGTGGGGTTTTTTTGGCCTCTACTGCTCCTTCCAGCTCACGATACCCTTCCTATTTGCAAAAGCTCTATTTTCATTTTTTTTCTTCAGTTCTTCTTTTTCCCACCTCCTTTCCCTCTGTCTCTTGTTTCCCTGATCAATTTGAAAAAGATCTCCCTACTTCCATTTATCTTTCATTTTAATACATATATTAAGTGTATATGTATTTTGAATTTCTTATATAAGAGAATCCATGCAATATTTAAGCTTGTGTGTCTGATGCATTTCACATAACATTATGGTCTCAAGGTGCATCCACTCACCTACGAATGACTCAAGTTTATTTTTATGGTAGAGTATTACTCCATTGTATATAAATACTACATTTTCTTGTGTATTGATTTTGTAGCCTACTTCCTTGCTGAAATAATTAATTACATAGTTCTGATAGCTTTTAGAGGATTCCTTGGGATTTTCTGTGTAAAAAAAATCGTGCTGTGGCCAGGCATGGTGGCGTATGCTTATAGTCCCGGCACTTGGAAGGCTGAGGCAGGAGGATGGCCGCAAGTTTGAGGCCAACCTGGGCTACATAGTGAGTTCAAGGACAGCCTGAACTACATAGTGAGACCCTGTCTCAAAAAAAAGAAAGAAAATCATGCTGTGAGCATTTTTAACCCCTAGTGGCTGTTGTAGGAAGACTTGGCTCAGGGGCAGCTCCTTCCTTGACCAGGTTCACCCATTTGACTCTGGTTCTCCCACAGGAGGATCCCTCATTGGAGAGGCATTTTAAGGGCCACCGAGATGCGGTTACCTGTGTGGACTTCAGTCTCAATACAAAGCAGCTGGGTAAGAGAAGGTACTAGGTTAAGCACTAAGAAGGCCAACCTTCTCCCCAAGAGATGTGACATGGGGAGCAGAGCATGGCAAGGACATGGATGCTTTGTCTGGACCTGCATTCTCCTTCTACATGCCAACTCTCTGGGGCTGGGCTTCATGACCTCCATTTTATTTGCAGAGTGTGGGGTTCAGAGAGGTTGGAGACCTTGCTAGGGTTAGACAGCCTTTGAGAGTGAGACTGGGTCGGGCTTTTTCCTGCATACATCCCAGCCACTTCTTTGTTCTGTCCTATGGCACAGGCTATAAACAGTGGCCTCTTTTCCTTTGGTGTTGGATTCCATTGCCTATGACATAATGATGCGCCTTGTTTTAGAGGCCTAGCAGTGAGAAAGGTGTTGAGCAGAGCCAGGAACACCCCACACCGTGGTCCTTTTGCTGCATCTGGTTGCCCCCTTCCTTGCTCACTTGCGGGTTCATACACAGCTCGCCTGGCTGTAGCTTTCTTGTTTCTGTAGATTCAACTCACCTCTTCATATTATTGTCAGGGTCTCCTGGAAGCTGTAGGCAGAGAGGGAACTGAGATCATTTTTGGTTTTGTGGGGACCTCCTTAAATCTTATTGAGTTGAGCCCTCTCACTGGTAAAAGGCCTTTTGGGCTGGGCTGGCTCCCTAGTGTTAGAAAGACTTGCTCTTGTGCCCTCAGGGTCTGCCTGTGAAGTGATGTATGGCTCCTCAGGGATGAGTTCTTCCAGAGCCTGGGTGCTGCCTAGGGCTGGCATGGGAGGGTCTCTGTCAGTCTGCTGCTTAGAGAATTGCCAGGTTGTAGGCTCTCCAACCTTCTGGTCAGTAGTCACTGAGGTGTGGGCGGTGGCTCTGTGGGGACCTTCTCTGTGGATGCCTGGGAATGCAGAGATTGGTGTGATGCTCCTCTTGCCTCCCCAGTATCCTCGGGAGGCTTGAGATCCGCTAGAGGTGAAGATCACAGTATCACCCATTCTCCCCAGCCAGTGGCTCCATGGATTCCTGCCTCATGGTCTGGCACATGAAGCCCCAGGCACGTGCCTACCGCTTCACAGGCCACAAGGATGCTGTCACCTGTGTGAACTTCTCTCCCTCGGGACATTTACTTGCCTCAGGCTCCCGTGACAAGACTGTCCGCATCTGGGTACCCAACGTGTGAGTTATAGACTTTGAAGGGCTTGAAAGAGTCTGGGACCCTGGTGCTAGAGCCGTCTCTACCCAGGTCCGTATCCTGCCTCTGGACTGGCCAGAGTGGGACTTCTACTCTGCCTCTGAGGAGGTGCCATCAGAGGCTAGAGCTGTCTCAAGAGAGCAATTCTGGGCTGGTCCCAGAGATCCTCAAAGGACTGCTACCTGAATGCTGCTCACATGTGGGTAGAGGTGGGAAAAGCAGGATTCTGCTTTTCTGGGGGAGGTTCTGGCCTCCTTTTTTGGGAACTGGGTGCTCAGGCCTGGACTGACTTAGGGAGGGGTATCTGAAGATTGGGGAAGGATTTGTTAAGCTTGTGGGCCTTCACATGACTATTACTGGTTTCTTGACTCTGGCTCTCTGTCCTCATAGCAAAGGCGAGTCCACTATGTTTCGTGCACACACAGCCACAGTGAGGAGTGTCCACTTCTCCAGTGATGGCCAGTCCCTTGTGACAGCCTCTGATGACAAGACAATCAAGGTGTGGTCAACACATCGCCAGAGATTCCTGTTCTCATTGAGCCAGCACATCAACTGGGTCCGCTGTGCCAGGTGAGCATTGTCATATCTGGAGGCACTTGGACTTGGGGTCGAGCAAGGCACAGAGGGGTGTTAGGTGCCCGCTTGTGACCTTGGGCAGGTTATTTAGTCACTGTAATCTTCCTGAGCCTTGGCTTCTTTATTTTGAAAATGGCAACAGTAATAGTTCCTGCGTTATATTTGTTGAAAAGCCTCACTGAGCTTAAGTTAGCCTCTCTCAAGCCATGATGACCCTCTGACTCCCGTGCTGAGGGAGCCTCACCTGAGGCAACTGAGGCCACTTCTTGGAAGTTGCAGTATCAATGATAAGACACTGTCAGTGCTACTGCTCTAGTTTCTTCTGGTCCCTTATGACAGTTCTGCCAGCCAGGTGGTGTCATTTCCATTCTGCAGATGAGGAAACTGAGGCTCAGGGCAGTGCAGTGTCTCATCCCAGACTTGTTGGGTGAGTGGCAGAGAAGGGCTCTGAACCTGAGTCTGGTGCCAAGGCTGACCTACTTTCCTCTGAGGTGCCTCAGACTTTTATTTTGCTCCCGAGCTCCCCTTTGGTTGTTGAGCTGTGCTTTGTACATGTAGAGCCAAGTGACCTGAAGGACTTATCAGGGTCCAAGAATTGGCAAACACCGATATGCCTACTTTTAGCTTATTGGAATTTTTTAAACAGAGCTTTCTTCTGTCGAATGTCTGCTCTGGAGGATGGGGTAGAGATAGCCAGGAAACACTAGAAAACCGTGGGATTCGGAGGTTGGGATTGTTGAGGTTTCTTCTTTTGGGGACCCCATGCAATTACTCATTCCCTAGGGCAGCAGCATTCCTCTGTCCTGGGAGGTCCCTGATGCTCTGAGAGGTCTCATGGTCAAGGTCCTGAGAGTGTGAGGGACTGGGTCAGCAAAGTGAGTGTTGTGCCCCAGCAAGTCTTGGGTGGTGGGTCCCCAGAGGCTCCATGCCTTTTTGTTTGCAGGTTGTGTTTTGCTGACTCAGAGGACTGGGAGAAGGGTCACTGTTCTGCTTTGGGCCTTGTGACTACCTGCATGCTAGGAATGTCAGCAGGCAGCACCAGCCAGATGTTGCCACATGCCTTGTGCCTATGGGGTTATTTTGTGTATTGTGCTACTCCATGCTTACTGTGGGGAAGGCACTGCTCCTATCCCTCTCACAGAGAGGGACACCACCTGCGAACTCAAGGGTCCACTCAGGAATCAGGACAGGACATGTAACTCCAGATACTTCCTGATCAGTTAGTGGGCATGCAAGGAAAAGTGACTGTAGAAAACTGCTCATCAGTACTATGACCCCTGTCCCTTCTGGCTCAGGTTCTCCCCTGATGGGCGGCTCATCGTGTCTGCCAGTGATGACAAGACCGTCAAGCTGTGGGACAAGACCAGCCGGGAGTGTGTCCACTCATACTGTGAGCATGGCGGGTAAGTCCCCAATGCTGTCCCTCATCTGTGGGTGCTGCAGCACTCAGCTCTGACCCGACACAAAGAGACCAGTGAGCTTCAGGATCTGGCCCTGGGGGGTGGCAGCCACACCTCTGCTTCTCCTCAGCTGATGCCTTTTGTGTAGGCTCTGCATCTTTTCTTTTGTGCACAGAAGGGTTAGTCCCATCCCCATCCCATGGAAAACTTAACCTCTAGCGATGTGATTCTTTGGACTTCTCTTTTCTGCCTTCACTTTCTAGATCTTAGAATTGCAATATATCTGTGAGCATTTGAACTTAGACCCTCAAACTGCATTTTAAAGCTTCTTAGTATGTTACCTGTGGCAGTGGAACGGAAGCCTCATCAGGTGGTGGCTGTTTATATTGGGCCCTATCATTGAGAAGGGAGGAGCCTGTGTTTGAGTAGAGACTCAACCTAATGGACCCCAGGTTCTACCCTTCTTAGTTAGGCTGGAAACCACTGGCAAGGTCTCTTTCAGAGAGCCTGAAATCATGTGTAGGTGTATTGAGGGCACCTGGCTGGTCTCTTAGAGATAGGTGGGCTGGTGGCCTTGTGGCCCTGCTAGACCTTCCTACCTATTCCTGTGGCAAAACCTACCCTGGATCCAGCTCTAGCAAGGGTACCAGCTCCAGTTCCAGAGCGTCAGAGTAGCCCAGCTGACCTTTGAGCTGAAGATGGCTATTTCCACTTGTATTTAAAAAATAATAGGCTAGACACAGTGGTACATGCCTATAATCCCAGCTACTTTGGAGGCTGAGGAAGGATTGTAAGTTGGAGGCCAGCCTGGGCAACTTAGTGAGACCCTGTCCAAAAATAAAAAGGGGATATAGCTCAGTGGTACAGTGCTCCTAGTTTTGATCCCTCGTACCACACCACCACCACCACCACAACCACCCGCCCCGGAAAAAAAAAAGAAAGAAAGATGGTGGAACTTGGTCCCTGGCTACCATTCTTATTTCTTTTTTGGTACCAGGGATTGAACTCCGGACCTTGCACTTGCGAGGCAGGCGGCAGAACCACTGAGCTAAATCCCCGGCCCATTCTTAAATCTTTTTGCTCTCCTGTGGCTATCTGAAACATGGCAGAAAAGAGGTGTTTTGGTTTGAGGAAATAGCATGAGCAGATACAAAGGGATGGGAAAGCAGTAGACACTTGTGGGTCTATACTGAGGCAGACCAGACCTGTAGTAGCTGATATCCCTTGTCTTTCCAGCTTTGTCACCTATGTGGACTTCCATCCCAGTGGTACATGTGTTGCTGCTGCCGGCATGGACAACACTGTGAAGGTGTGGGATGTACGGACTCACCGGCTGTTGCAGCATTATCAGCGTGAGTGCTGGACAGCCTGCTGGGCCTAGGGGCAGCCATGTTGGACTGTGTTGGTGCTGGCTGTTTGGTTCATTGCTGTGGTGGTTCAGTAGAGTGCTGAGTCTTGGTCTGTTGGGATAGACAGGATTGAATAGAATCTGATGTGCCTGTCTTGGCTTGGAGCACTGGCCAGGAGATGAAGTGTGCTACCTCCTGGCTTCTACCAAGCCCTTTGGTGCTAGCTATGAGATGACAGAGTCTCACGAGTACTGCAGCTGGGGATCCTCAGTGGGGGTCTGGCTGGGACTCTCCTTGAGAGCCAGTTCTTGGTGGCTGCCAGTGCTGCTCTTCTCTCCCTATCATGGAGATTGCCCTTCAGGGCCATGAAGGCAGAGATGTCCATAGCGGTCAGTGTTGGTGGGACCTTGGGCACCTCTGGTCTCATGGAGTCCTCTATGGGTGTAGAGCCATGAGCCATGTAGAAGGTTGATTTAATCAAGGGCGAGGCCTGGAAGCCAGGCCCAGGACTGTGCCTCTGATTTAATTACAGCCTTTGGAAACGTGGTGGTGGGTGAGTGATACAGGTTCAGGGCTCAAGTTTTAGAGCTCCCCCAGCACTCTCACAAGCACTTTCTGTCTCAGATGCTTAAAGACAGCACTTCTTGGGATAACTAAGGTGAGCTGACCTCCCTTGAAAGGGTAGAAGATCCTGGCCTGGGACAACAGTGGAGGGTAGAACCCAGCTAGCTTCTGCATTCTCAGCTTTGTGATATTGGACAGGTCCTTTAACTCCCTGGAGCTTCTGGCACATTGATAAGTCCTGTATCATGGGTGTTGGAGGGTTTATGAGTTGGTTTGTATCAAGAACTGATAGGAGCTGGGCATGGCAGTGCACACGTATAATCCCAGGATTCTGGGAAGCTGACGCAGGATTGTGAGTTTGAACCCAGCCTGGGCAACTTACCAAGACCCTGTCTCAGAACATTTAAAAAGGGCTCTAGACATATCCCAGTCCAAAGTCTCTGGGATCGATTCAATTCTTGGTACCCCCCTCCCCCAAAAAACCTGGTACAATTTGGAATAAGGTATGATCATGATCATGATCATGATCATGATGGAGATGGAGTCTTGTTCCTGGTATCCAGTCTGGTCTGCTGAGGCCAGCCGGGTTGGTCAAGGCCCGCAGTATCCTCCACCACCACTAGGTGTCAGGGCCCAACCATAAGAACCATGTCTTTTCTATGCAGTGAGCCCTGGTGCCTGTCACTGATGCTTTCAGTCTTCTAGACCAGAACAGTAGCAGGGTCTGCCCTCCACTTGGAGGGGTCTAGCCCTCCCCACCTCCAGGCCTAGAGGTCTTTCTTCTGTTCTAGGCCAGGCCTGAGTTAAGGGCCAGGGTTGGGAATGCTCTGTCCATGGGTAGGTACAGAGCAGGGGGAGCCTGGGCAGGAGAGATGGGGTGAGAAGGTGATGAGGTGATACAGTGGTCAGGAGTGCAGGCTATTTCCTTTCTGTAAAGGAGTCAGGGCTGGGTGTGTGTCTTGTAGCATATGAATCTTGGCACTGAGAGGAGAAGTTCTCTAGGTGACCCCAGGAGAGTCCAGGCCCAACCTGGATGGATCAGGAACTTGGGTTGATGTTCATGGGACACAGCAGCAGGTATCTAACTGGGGAGAGCCTTGAATGCCCTCTCTGGCCCAGGGTCTCAAAGACAAGGCTAGACTGGCAGCCTGTCCAATGGCCTGTCACTCGGGAGTGAAGGAATGAGGGTTATCTGAGAGAAAAGCAGTGGTCTACTTGCACAGGAGGCTGGTGTTCCCACCTGGTAGCTGTCCATGGCCAGTGTCAAGGTGAAGGCCTGCATCAGTGGGGTGTGGTCAGGCCCAGGGGCTGGGTTGTGGAGTTCGGGTAGAGGCAGAAGCTAACACTGTGAGGAAGGAGGGGATGCCTGGGGCCTGGGATTTGGCATGAACTAAAGGCCGAGGCCATACCCTGGGTCCTACCAGTGAAGGGCCACAGAAGAAATAGCTCCACAAAGTAGCCAGAGTGAAGGGCCTGAGTCCCATCTCCAGCATGGGAGGGCTCCAGAGGGTGGGGGCAGAGGAGGAAGGAGAGAGGGGTTTCCTTTTTTTTGGTACCAGGGATTGAACTTGGGTCCTTCCTCTGTGAGGCAGGCAGTGGAACCACTGAGCTAAATCCCTGGCGAGAGAGGGGTTTCATGGAGGGAGTAATCAGAAGGTGGCCAGAGTAGGCAAGGAGGATGGTAGGTGCTAAGGAGAGGGCCCTTGGTCCTCATTGGAGCTTGGGGATGGCAGGGCTCCAGAGGCTCAGAGCTAAGTGCTGAGTGGGCCTGGATACACATGGCCAACAGTCCCTCCTGAAGCTTTCAGTCTGCTTTTGTTGCTGTCCTTACCTCATGGGATGAAACTCCTCAGTGAGGCTGTAGCACCTTGTTTCTTAGCCATTCATTCTAGGGCAGATCGGAGTCTTGGGGGAACTTGGTGCACCCTGTAAACACAGCTGGAGTCTCCTGAGCTCCCTGTCCAATGTTAAGGTACCTGGTGGGTATTCACAGGGGAGCAAACTCATCTCCCAGCCTTGAGGATCACCTTCAGGGGCTCAGTGGTTCAGAGCTTATTACATAGGAGAGACACTTCTCACCCTCTTTGCTGATGGAGGGACCTGGCCAGGTTTGCTCAGGTCTAGGGATTTCTCAGAGAGCTCCTTAGCTGAAACCCATTATCCAGGAGGCTCCTGCCGCTACAGGTGCCATGGGGTCTTTTGGAGGCTAATTCCCCAAGAAGAGATCTCAACACTGTGGTAGCAGATGCCTGATCTCTTTTCTGTTCCTGATTCCTATGAAACCCAGAAAGATTTTAAGGATACAGTGATGTCCAGGGTCTTCCCTGGTGACTCTCCATGTATGCTAGGTACTTCCTAAGTAGCTAGTGGGCTCTTCTGAGAGAATTTGGTTAACTGTATTGCAGTGTATGTCCAGCTACCCAGGGATCATGCTCTGTGGAGGCCACTTTCTGTCCTGGGTTGAAGTTGAAGCCTGCTTGAGGCTTTGGGCTATAGCAGATAGCTGGCACCATTTGCCTCAGCCTGGCCAACTCTCTTCCAAGGCGAGAACTTTCTTGGCTCTGGCTTGTCATTGCAGAAAGCACTTCTGACTTCCCAATCCAGTAAGGAGTCGGCAGGGTGGCGGATTCTTGGGAGTGCCAATAGCCCTGACTCCATATACTCTGACCCCACAGTAAGACTGTTCAGACATCTGAGCGGCAGCCTCCATCCCAGCATCCAGAACGTGTTTGTGGTTTATAAGCACTTGCAGGTCCATGATCTTCTGACAAGCCTGTGTGGCTAGTAAGGCAGGACTTCTCCCCATTTCACCAATGAGAAGCATGAGGCTTGCCCATGGCCAGTAGCCAGGAGGTTGTGAATCTGGATCTCCAGCTTAGGCCCTCCCAGTCTGGCATTCTGCCCACTATTCCCACACAGGTTTCTTTGTACTGTAATGACTACAGTGTTTTATTCCTGGGTCCCTAGGATAAACAGAATCCTTGGCTAGCTGATGAGAGACTTGGCCAGTCCTTCTCCAGAAGGTTGAGTTGGAACTCTTGAGTCCCAAGTTCTCTGGCCGCTGGTCCCTAACATATCCCTGTACCTCTACCCTACCCAAGGTGTGGTTTTGGAGGGTTTTAGTTTTTTCTTTTATTTTTAAAATGCAGTGCTGGGAATTGAACCCAGGGCTTCATGCATGCTTTACCACTGAGCCACTCCCCAAGTCCTGTCTTAGAGGGTTTTTTTGCTTGTTTCGTTTTTGTTTTTTGTTTTTGAGACAGGATCTTGCTCTGTAGTCCAGGCTGGCCTCGAACTTGCAGTGATCTTCCTGCCTCTGCCTCCTGACTGCTGGGATTACAGTCGTGTGCCACAACACCTGGCTGGACGGTTTTTAAGCAGCTAACAGGTCAGGGCTGCCCCCTTTATTTGCTGTTTTGAGATGGAAAGTATTCAGTGCGGTTCACCGTCACACCTGATCTGGCCAACTTATCTGGCTCTTTGCTACCATCCCAAGGTGGGCATTTATGTGGTACTTGTAAAGAGGAATATTTATGGCATCCTTTGCTGCTAGTATCAGAGCACTTTCAGGCATGAATGCAAAGCTCTTTGGAAACCCAGAGCCCACTGTGTCATTGGTAACACCAGTTACACACCACAGTGCTTGAAAGTGAACTGACTGCTTGTGGCAGGATGTGGAGATGGAGCTTGGTCTTGGCATGGCCTATCTCAGAAAGGTCCCTTCTACTTGGACACCTAGCTTTTCACTTTGGAGCCAGCCTGTCGGGCCAGGTTTGCTGAAGGCCTCCTCACGCTGAGCTGTGTGGGCAGAGTGGATTGTGGGTACTCACAGCTCTACTTAGGTTCCAGCTGCCCACTCACTGGCAGTTTCTGGTGTTTGGGAGCAAAGGCCAGTAGGTGAGACAGGACAGCAAATGGGGCATCTCCAGAAGCCTGGCATGCTAGGCTGAGCCCCTTGGGAGTAACTGGCTCCAAGTGTTTGGTATTCCTGGCATTTGTGGTGGAGTGGGGCTTTTGTTGACTTTCCCCTGAGGGAGAGTCTCTCCTTTGGGCTGGACCAAAAGTGTGGTGACCACACTGACTGTAGTCTTGGTGCTGGGGTTCCCTGAGGATTCCTTCCCCTGCCCCATGCTCCTATAACTGGTCTTCTACCAGCTTTGTCTTAAGTGGGGCAGAAGTGGCCTTCATCCCAGTGCAGGCTGTAGGGTCTGTGTATTTTGCCTCTATAGTAGCTGTAGAGACCCTCAGCTCTTCTCCAGCAGCCTTTCGGAATTCCTGGCACTTGGAGAGTGTTGTTCAGATATAAATATCTTGTTACATAAAGCCTTGGCTGTCTCCCCTGATATGCTTGGGAGCATGTCTTCGTACTCCCCAGCACATCAGCACATCAGCTGGACTGGCATCTGGGGGACTCTGCTGACGGCTGTTCATGTTGAATGTGTTTGCTGGCCCAGCAGTGGTTCCTGCAGCCTCTCAGTGCTGTGATGAGGGCTTGGTTTTCAAACTTGCCTTTGTGTTTGTGGCAGTGCAGACGTGGGAGGGTTGTGATTATCTGAGCCCCACTGGTTTTTCTTACCAGGTCTGTGGTAGTAGGTATGGAGGCACAGCCTTCCTCAGCAGCAACTCCTAAGGGGCTGTAATGAAAAGGTCCTCACACTGGTCTGCCCACATGAACCTCCTTGGATCTACTGCTGGTTCTACCAGCTCCACCCTGAACATGCCCTTGGCCTTGAGGAATGGCTCTATAACCCTCAGGGGTTCTGGACAAACAGCCTAAGGACCTGCTTATTACCCATTTTCTGAGTCCCATGCTGTGTAGTGACCCAGGGTCTCAACTCAGCCCCTGCTTGATGGGAGACCCAATCTGGATCTGATAGCTGCACACAAAGGTGAAGAGTGAACTAGTAAGATGCCTGTAGTACTTGGGAAGGATAAGTGAAGGGGACCCAAGGTCAGGGGAAGCTTCCTGGGGGTAGTGACTCTGAATGGTGAGCTTTAAGGTCAGGGGACAGGGAAAGCAAGAGTCTTCTAGGCCCATAGGGAACAGGGGTGAAAAGGCTCTATGGCTGGGCGACCCAGTAGAGCTGGGGCGGGTGGATCTTGCAGAGTGAGGGATATGAGGGCAGATGTTGGGCTTGAGCTGGGACGGTGGGACAAAGAGAGCTGCTCAGTGAATAAAATGACAAGACCTGGAGTTGCACGGTACACCTAGCAGAGAAGGGGAGACACTCATGTTGGCACTGGGGTCTAAGGCTTACTCTGTGAGCTTTTCCTGGTAGCATCCCCTCAGTACCCCTGGCAGATGGGCACTGTGGTACAGATGGAGAAACAGGGTCATTGTGGTCAGGGTGCTTGTTTAGGGTCACCAGGGGGGCCAGTGGGAAGGCTGGGATGGGAGCCCAAGCCTGACTTGACTCCTGAGAGTGTCTTAGTCTCCTGCTTATGAATCCTCCAACCCCTCCAGTAGGACAGTAGCATCATATTGGGATTTTAAGAGCCGGTTTTCCATTTGGTTTCCCAAAAGTAACAATGTAAAGCAGATTAAACCCTATGTTTGAGTGTTCTCTTCTGCTGCAGCTTGACTGCTGGCTGTTGTGTGAGACGATGAAGAGCTCACTTGGTGCCTCTGCCTTGCCACATGTATTTCTTCCTCCTTGTGTCTTGCATTGCCCACTCTTGGCTCTGGCTGAGTCTTTTCTCATCCCTTGGTTATGACACTTTCCTGAGAAATCCATAGTGGTGGTGGGGGGGGACCCACAGCTCTTCTGGGAAATGGCTCTCCTGGCCCAACCTTGTTGGCCTGTGCAGAGCCCCACTTGCCTGTCTCAGGTTTTAACTGTGTTCTCTAGCCCTCCTGGCTAGCCCCTGACTGATGTCTTTACTCCAGTACACAGTGCAGCAGTAAATGCTCTCTCTTTCCACCCATCGGGAAACTACCTGGTTACAGCCTCCAGTGACTCAACCCTGAAGATCCTGGACCTGATGGAGGGCCGGCTGCTCTACACGCTCCATGGGCATCAGGTGAGGGGGAATCAGCCTGGTGTTGAGGAGTGTGGAGTGGGGCTGAGGCGAAATCTGTCCTTTTTTTTTAGTACATGCTTTTGATACATAATGAATGCATTCATAGTGGGGAGTTGGTATATACACATATTGTCTTAGTCCTTTTTACATCGCCTTCCCACTTCCCTCCTCCCCAGTCCCTCCATCCCCAAATCTTCTTCCCATCTGCAAAAAGTCTACTTCTTGGTTTCCAATGGTCTATCTTATTTTGCTCTTTAAATTATTTGTATTTTGAGTTTCTCATATAAGGAAACAATGTGATATTTAACCTTCTGTGTCTGATTTATTTTGCTTAGCATTATGATCTCATGGCGCATCCATTTTCCTACAGATGACTTAAATTTATCCTTCTTTGTGGCTGAGTAGTATTCTATTGTGTGTATATACCATATTTTCTTTATTCATTCATCTGTTGATGGACATATCGATTGTTTCCAAGATTTAGCAATTGTGAGTTGTGCTGCTATAAACATGGATTTGCAGGGGCCGGTGATTTAGCTCAGTGGTACCGCTGCCTGCCTCGCAAGCGCAAGGACCCGAGTTCGATCCCCGGTACCCAAAAAAACCAAACAAACATGGATTTGCGTGTATCACTATAATATGGTATCTTTAACTCTTTTGGGAAGATACCTAGAAGAGTTATATCTGAGTCAAATGGAATTTCTATTTTCAGTTTTTTGAGGAATCTCTGTACTGATTTCCATGTTGGTTGTACTAGTTTATATTCCCACTAACCATGTAGAAGAGTTTCTTTATCCGCACGATCTCACCAGCTTTTGATTTTTGAGTTTATGGTGATGATCATTCTTCTGGAGTAAAATGGGCTGTCAAGTGTTGTTTTGATCAGCATTTCTGTAATGGTCAAATATGCTGTACATTTTTTTTCATGTACTTTTTCTCCATTTGTACATGTAAGTGTCTATTCATTTTACTTGACCATTTTTTGATTGGGTCTTTTATTTGAGGGGGATCAAATTGTTTGGGGTGTGGGATGGGCACCATCTGGGCATGGTTGGTGAACTTCCCCTCAAGGGGCTGAATGGAATCTGTTCCCTAATGGCCTCAGGGATCCTTTGATGTGGTTGAGTAGAGCCCTAGAATCCATGCCCTGAGT
Organism: Heterocephalus glaber; assembly: GCF_053883595.1. Classification (NCBI taxonomy): domain Eukaryota; kingdom Metazoa; phylum Chordata; class Mammalia; order Rodentia; family Bathyergidae; genus Heterocephalus; species Heterocephalus glaber. Next base: position 5,902,619 of record NW_028258324.1, on the reverse strand, counting down.
CACCATCAGAATTCCTGGGGATTCTGGGCTGGGCTGATATCCATGACTTTAGAGACATTGACAGTGACATGTTCTTTGCAGAGGGAATTCTGGGCTAGGCTGAGGCAAAAGAAAGAAATCTGCATACTTGTTGTTTGAGAATTACTGGAATTGAACAGTAGGAGCAGAGGCCTTCTATCTGAGCAGGCTTCAAAGGACCTGGTACTCTGGGCTCCCTGGATAAGTTGTGGCCAGTGTGTGGGCCAGCTCTGGAAGGTGGGCTGCTGTTTCACCAGCAGCTGGCCCGGTTTCAGGCCTCTCACATACCCCTACCAGGAAGCTGTGGCCTGGCTATCTCCTGCCAAGCAGATCATTTATCACCTGTTGAGAATAGTTACCATGTGCAAGTGGGACAGGGAGCCCAGAGATTTTAAGTTTGTCTCTTTCTCCACCTGTGAGCCAGAGCCAGACAGAATGGAGAGTAGGGTAGGCCCTCAAGAGCCAAGGAAGCCCCTGGGAGTGGGTGCTCCTGTGTCCTGGGTCAGCAGCCAGGTGTGGAATGTCTAGTCCAGAGCTCTCTGAGCTGCTATTTGGGATTCCACTGCCTTTTGAGTTAGGTACATGGGGGCCATTTGGCCATGGCTTGGGGGTAGGGATGTAGGCCTTTTCTTTGGCTTCTGTGGGACCTGGAGGCATCTTGCTGCCTTTGTCTTCCTTGTCAGAGACAAGCCCAGTGTTCAGGACCGATGGCCTCTTCTCCCTGGGCAGGGACATCCAGGTGTGATATGCATCTGGTCAGTCCTGGAGAGCCATCTCTGTTAATAACCCTTGGGCAAGTTGATTATTTAGATTCATGTATTATGAGTTTTGGACCTTATAATAGGAGGGCATGTGAAAGCCATGCAAATGTTGCTTGCCGTGCAAACTTTACCTGCTCCCCATTAGTACAACAAAGGTACTTCTCAGAAACACTGTGTACATGGGTACTTATCAAGTAATTACTAGAGCTTTTCCTCATTTTGTGAGGGTCCTTTAAACAGCCATGTCCCCTCACCTGAGAACACATCAGTGTGGTATCTAAAATGTTCTTCCCAGTGTTTGGGCATAGCACGCAGCACACAAAGGCAAACCCATTGACATTGTTCTCCTTTAAAGTGGAAGGGGGACTGTGAGCCTGCTTGTGCAGCTGTTTCTGTTAAACCTGGACACCGGACTGAGGGACAGGGTGACTGTTTAGGGACATGGAGTCTAGGAAATGGCTCCTTGGAAATGCTGGGTTATTTCTTCCTCAGGGCACCAAGCTCACAGTGCCAGAGGCAGGGAAAAGAAAGAAAGAAGTTGAACTCTGTTAATGTGGTCATGTGTCCCATCATCGTCTGCTCCCTAGCTCACTAGGTTGAGCAGGAGGGAGATAAAATGGATGTCATGGTCCCACCTCCTTGGGCTTATGGCCTGGGAATTGGGAGACTCCATGGGGAGGCTGATAGAGCTGAAAGCAGGCTGAGATGGGTTAGGAGTCAGGAGAGGCAGGCTGAGTCTTAGGAGGTACTGTACCTGGAGCACTGAATGAAGTGGGTAGGCCCTGCCTCTGTCTCCCATGGTCCAGCTCCAGTGAAAATAGGAGTCAAGGTATGAAGCCCCAATTTCTTTCTACTTGTAACCCCTCAAACTGCCTATCTAATGTAAAAATTTAGGATTGCCTTGCCACAGGTTTTAGGGGCTCTTCTTCCTCCTGGAATAGCCATAGTGCCAAGCCCTATTACGGGGTGTACTACAAGTGCCAGGGGGTGGGAACCCCTGCGCCTGACTTCCTCAGGGTTCTTGAGTTGATTCAGGAAGGCAGGGGCTGCCCAAGGTTTCCCTGACTCTGCTCTATCCCTGCTCTGGTTTTAATCCTTGTCTCCTAGAGAATGCTAATTCTGTTTATGCTCCTTCACTTTGAGTGAGACCACCATGCACTCCTAGCTGGTGGTGGCAGCTTGGTGCTGGCTTCTACAGCTGAGGCTGGTTGAAAGTCCCTCATATGGGGCAGACCTGGGTCCAATTTCTTTGCCCCTCTGCAGTGTGGGATGGCTGACTTGAAATGGCTTTCTTTTGGGGTGCTCACTTAAGTGGAAATAGCATCAGGACTGAAGAGCCCAACTGGCATAGGGGTATGAGTGTGTGAGCATGTATGAGGCAGGAGTGCCCAAAAGAGCATATTTACCCTGAGCAGCCCAGTTCATCTTCCTGGTTCTCCCTTTGGGTTTGAGATAGTTCAAAGCTAGCTAATGTTGGCTTCCCAAGGGAAGATGCAATTGAGCAACTTTCATTTGGGCAGTTAGTGAAAACAGCGCCCACTGGCTGGACTAAATTTGTAGTGTTTATGGAGATGCGTGACCAGGAGTGGGATCTGCTCTGCTCCATCCCAAGGGGCAAAACTCCTTGAGGCTGGCCTTTATTTTTAATTTTTTTATTTTTATTTTGGTACCAGGGATCAAACTCGGGTCCTTGGCGCTTGCAAGGCAGGCGGCGGAGCCACTGAGCTAAATCCCCGGCCCAAGGCTGGCCTTTAAACAGTCAGTTTGTGACTCATGAGAGTTTGTGAGATGCTGTCAAGCAGGGTTGGCTTAGGCTGAGAATGAAGTTCTATGTATCACTATCCTGCAAAGGGTCACATCACAGGGGCTGCTGTTGTGCAGTTTCAAGGGCTGTGACCAGGGAGTCTGCAGTTTGGTACTCTGAGGCTCTCTGCCTCATCCTTCCAAGAAGATGTGCAGGTGGGCTCTTTGGCGACTTGAGCTTTTACATTCTGTTCTGGGAGGTGGTAATGTAGGGGCTTATGGCCAACTACCTGATTGACCACAGCTGTTACCAGCCACGTCCCACTTTATGTAGCTTAGCCCTAGGACTCCCAAGTGGATCCTGGCTGCTCAGAGATTCTCTCCTGGGCAGATGAGGAGCTTGGCAGATTTGAAAGCACTCTTGAGTCCAGGTAACAAAGCTGAGAGCTCCCTGGACTCTCACAGGTCTCATGAATCTTTGAGTGGCAGAGCTGGAACAAAGACCTACATCAGTGCTAACTCTACCATATTTTCTTGTCTTCCACACGTGGCTTTTTACACTTGAGTTGTGATTTTACTCTTATTTTTGGATCACTGGTCTGAGTAGGATGCCAGCTGGCTTCACAGCCACTGGTGTCCCAGTCTTGTTGCTATATGACCCTGATTTGGGCCAGTGGGAGAGAAACTTCATGAAACTCTCGCTTGAGATTGGAGGATCTGCCGGTGGTAGTTCCTAGGTGTATCCCCAAGAGAGCTGTGGGAGGGAGGACCACTGACTTTTGGCCAGAGGAATAGTACAGGTTGAGGGTGAAGTCAGCAGAGTAGTCAGCCTCAGAGAGCTGCTGCAGGAATGAGGCAGACCTGGACCAGGACAGAGGGCCTCTCTGAGTGCTGGGGAAGCACTTCTGTGTCCTGCTCTGAAGGCAGTGCTCTGTGGAGATTGTGAGGAAGGGTCCCCCAAAGGAGAGAGCAGGGTCAGGGCTATAATGCTATTTTGTTTTTTGTTTTTGGTACCTAGGATCAAACTCAGGACCTTGTGCTTGTGAGGCAGGCCACAGCACCACTGAGCTATATCCCCAGCCCAGGTCTATAATGCTGATGGGTAGCACTGGAGCCAGAGTTGCCCCTGGCATACCTTTCTGTGGTGTCATAAGGCACAGAGGGCACCAAAACCGAGGAACATGCCAAGTGCTAGGCTGAGATCAGGATCACCCAGCATAGCCTCTGGGTCTCCTGAGCTAGACCCATATGCAGGTGTGAAGGGCAGTCTGGCCATGCAGACAGTTTGGTGGTTCTCCGGTACATCACTGGCCACTTTCTACCAGCCCATTTGGAGGCACTTTTATTCAGATAGGCTCACTCTGTGGGGCTAGGGGATTGTTTAGATCCACTTTGGGCTGCTGTCACAAAATGCCCGAGGCTGAGTAATTTATAAAGGCCAGAAGTTTAGTTCTCACAGTTCTAGAGGGTGAGAGGTAAAACATGAAGGTGCTGGCACCAGGGAAAGGCTGCTGTCTGCTTCTCAGAGAGCACCTGGATGGTATATCCCTCCCTCTGACCAACCCTTTTTATAAGGGCACCTCTTCTCATTCATAAGGGTAGAGCCCACATGACTCACTTACCTCCCAAAGGCCAGACTTTCCAATACTGTACTACCGCATTGGGATTAAGCTTTAAAATAACTGTTGCAGGAATGGGTTTTGGTTATGTTTATTGTGGGCCTGAAGAATTCTGGTGCTCCTCCTGTAGTCCTGGCTTTGTGACTCTGGGCTACAAAGGAGGACTGTTCAGCTGTTCCGCAGAACAGGGCTCCCTGGCTGTGCCTGGGGTCCACATGGCTGTTCAGAGGCATCCATAGGTGAGTGTTGCTGAGTGACATGAGTGGTGGGCCAGAGAGCTAGGTGGGCCATGTTTTTACTCTGACCTGCCTGGGCTGTGGCCCCCTTGATGGCCTGGCTGCTCCAGCTTCAAGGGCACTCAGCAATGACTAGAGGCAGCAGTTGGCTGCAGGTTTTCAGAGCAACCCTGGGTGGACACTGACCCTTTGTTCAGCAATGGGGACAGGACAGCTTCAGATAGGAGCCTCTCTGGGTAGAGTGGACAGGTCAGGGATGCTGCCTGCCTGGATGTGGTGTAGTGTACTCCTTCCTCAGCCATTGCCCCAAGACATCAGAGTCAACTCTGGTCACTTTTGTAAGCATCTTCTTTGACTGAGGCCAAGTCCTGGGATGTGTTTAGAAAGTTCATACTGCCTTGTCTGGTCAGTGATGATATTGTGTTTTCAAGAAAAACCCCAGTATTTTCAGAAATGGCTTGTACCTACCATCTCTGGTTTTGAAAAACCATCGTATTTATGCTGAGCAGCCTGAGCTTCAGGAGGCTGCAGATAGTGGAGGAAAGGGCTCAGGTATCAGGAGCTGACCATTTCAGCTTTGCTACTTACTATGTGACAAGACAGTAAGAGCAAGACCTTGGATAAGACCTTGACTTGATCTTCTTTCCTCATCTGTGGCCTTGACATCCCATTATCTGCCTTATCATGGGAGGGGCTGTGTCTAGATTGCTGAGCACAGCACACAGTAGGTCCACACAGTCCCTCTCTACTGCAGTTCTTAGAAAATGATACCCGGTTTTAGATGAGTGATTTTTTTTTTTTTTAAAGCCATTACAAGTTTCTGTTATGGGCATGGTCCTGGCACTGTGGGTGGAGTGGGTGGGCAGTCAGTGTTGTTTAGGAAAATGAGTCTGAAGATAGCCACCCCATTATTGGGCACAGGGTTTGGCTGTCAGCTTCTCTTGCTGAGATGGAGCCTGCCTGATTCCCTCTCTTCTCAAACACCCACAGTGTCTCTCAGGAATTTCTCTGGCTTTGTATTTTGCTTAAGAGTTGTTGTCATCTTCCCCCAAAAGATTTGCTTTGTCTTCTCATCACACGGCTCCTGAAGTCATCCCCCAGTGAGTGGGCTGAGGCAACTCCCTTGACTCAAATGCACTTGTCCCTGCCGGCTGCTCTACTTAGTGGACCCCCTTGGCCTGGTGCTTTGGTCTCTAGCCCTTTCATCCTGTCCCCTTCATTGAGTCATCTTCAAGCCCTGACTCCTAGAGGACACACACACATATAGGCATCAGGAAACCATGGTGGGGACAGTTAAGCAGGAGGAAAGGGGGACCCTGCTTCTGACCAGATGTAAAGCAGATGTGGGGATGTCAGCTGCAAAGGAGTTGCGTCATCCTGGTGCACTGCCTCATTTTATGGATGGGAACATGGGCAGGAGAGGGAAGGCTTTCTACCAATGATAGCTGTCATTTGAAACCTCATGCCCCAAGCGAGACCCTCACAGCTCCATGTGGCAGGTGTGGGGCAAGGTGCTAGAAGTACAGACTTATTTTTCTGTTTTTTGCTGAAATATAATCTTGAGCCATGCTCGTTGGTTTTTAAATCCCCTAGAGCTATTTGGGAGAGGATTGTGGGCGTGCTGTGGTCAGGGAGTTAAATCTGGTGTTGGTGGCTGTGTAGTTGGTAAGTGTGTCGCTGTAGTGACTGAGCTGCATGTGGTTCTGGGCACCTCATTTGGCCCACAGTGAGGGTGAGCAGCCTCACTGTGAGCCCAGATTCACACGGGCTGCTGACTGTTCAGTGGTGGGCACTCAAGGCTTTGAGTAGGGGACCCACCGGTGTTTTCTGGGCGCTTGTGCCATGCCAGGCCCTAGGCCACGGCTACGGAAGTGGCAACAAAGGGGCTCACTGTTGAGGAGAGGAGGCAACAGTTTGACAGAGGTTCTAGGCATGTAGGCTGCCCCTTAGGCTGCTCCAGGCCGAAGAGACTCTTAGAATGTCCGTCTCCCTCTGTGAAGACTCTGTGACTCTTGTCCAGTTATTTCATTTTGGAGGATCATTTTGGTTTTTTATTTTTTGAGACAAGGTATCGCTGTGTAGTGCAGGCTGGTCTTGAACACACTATGTAGCCCAGGCTTGCCTCAAACTTGTGGCGATCCTCCTGCCTCAGCCTCCCAAGTGCTGGGATTATAGGCATTCTGCCACCACACCTGGCTGGGAGAATTATTTTGATACACAGGAAGTTCATGTTGAGCTTGGATGGTTGGCTCCTTTTGGGAGAGATGAGAGGAGTTGAGGAAAGAGAATGCTCATTTATTCCAGTCTGAGTAAACTGAAGTCAGTCCGACCCTCTGTTCCCTGCCAGCAACCCAGAGTTGAGAGCTGGGAGCAGGTGTCTTGAGCTATGGTTGGAAGAGAGTCTCACTATTCCTGAGCAACACCTCTTGCACAGAGGCCACACTTGTTCACTGGGCTGTGATGACCCTGGGGGCCACCACTCAGACACAAGAGCCCAGCCCACAGCAGATGCTGGCAAATGCATGCAGGAGCTCCCAGTGGGGGTTTGTGGAAGAAGCAGCCCAGTGGGCGGGGTTGTAGTTTCTCTGCCTGAGCACTGGGCTCAGAGGCCTCTTGGGCCCCCTCGGTCTATGTGTCTGTTTGATGACCACTCAGCTTTTCCTTCTGACTCAGGGGCATGTGATGTGACAATCCTGTTTGTTTGGTGGCATGGTGGGTACATGAGAGTCAAACATTTCACAGCTCTTACAAGGTGTGGGAGGTGGGAGTACCCGGCTGGCCTTTTGCCACCATGGCTGCTGTGGCTCAGAGGTCAGAGCTCAATCATGCAGGGGCCTCAGTGAGTCTAGCGGGAAGGTGAGGAGAATGGGTAGCCTGCTGGCGGGGCGGAGGGGAGAGTCACACTACAATCTAATCACCATGGGCTCTGAGTGATGGAAACTTCTGGGGCCTGTCTGTGGTAGTCATCAGAGGCACATCTGTGGCCTTAAATGGATTTATTAAAATGAAGAAAGATTGAAAATCATTGAATTAAGAGCTTAGTATAGGCTCTATAGAAAGAAAGCACAGAGAAAGAGAAGAGCTTTCTAGTTCAGCATCAGAGGAACACTGATGAGGCTGGTGGGGTGGAGTGTTGGTGAGGGGAGAAGGAGAGGCCCTGGCCAGGACAGCCTGGATGACGTTGTCTGGGCCCTCACAGCCCAAACCTCAAAGCATGTCAAATTGGAGAGTCCAGTCTCTACAGTCATGTGGTGTTTACCAACAAGGGCATGGTCTGAGAAATGCGTCATTGGGAAAACATCATAGCATGAGTAGGTACTTATATAAACCAAGAGGGCCATATCACTAGGTGATATCCACTCATGGGACAACTATTGTGCATGCTGTCCTTTGATGCCTCAGGCAGCTTGTGAGGGCCATGGACTGATGAGCAGGAGCCTCCTTGGAAGGTTGTTCTTTCCAGGAATGCAGAGGTGCCAGTGGAGGAGCTTTGAGGTCCTCCTGGTAAATGGGCCCTGCCTGGGAGGACTGCAGGCCTCACATGGTATGCTGGTCACTTGTCCCACTCTTGAGTTTTCTGAAACTTGGTCCCGGGGAAAGCACCAGTGCTCCTGACCTGGAGGGCTCCTAATACCTGCTGTCTGGTCCCTGTCCTGCTGAGCTTCTGGCTGGTGAGCACATTCTTCAGTGAAGTTCCTGCTGTTGTCACTGCTCTGCCTCTGACATCTTGATCCCAGGTTGGCATCTGGTGGTTGAGTGATGACAGGAAAGTACAATGGCTTGCAAGTATATTTGGTCCCTCAGTTGCTGTGCCTTCTTGGGAACCTGCCATTACTCAGCAAGCTCTGGTGGGGGAAAGGGTCTATGTTTTTTGAAACTTTCTTCTCTTTTTTTTGTTTCCTGTTTTTCCTCGAAATCATTTTATTTTATTTTTATATTGTAGTAATGCTATATACTTACTAAAAAATTCAGAGCGTGAAAATGGCAGATATTTCCAAGAATCAAGTAAAGACTACCTGAGATCGCACCACCTTCCTCAGCCAGGCCTGTTAACCTCTTGCTAACTATCCACCTGGAGGGATATCTGAGTGACTCAGCCCTGTCCCCACTTTACACTCAGGCTCTGCATGCAGAGCTGGTATTGCGCAAATGGTATCCCATGGCCTATGATGTCTTGCACCTGGTATTTCACAGTAGCTGTTCCTAGGGAATGTTCCCCTTTAGTAAAAGTGAATCCACTTTATCCAGGTTAATGACAGTATAGGATTCCTGGGGCTGTTGGGGGGCAGGGCATACCCAGGCTTGTGGCTCCACCCAGGTGGAGAAGAGGCAGGTGACAAGCAAGCACAGGCTGGAGGCTTTGCGTCCCCCCAGGCCTTGTTCCCTCCACTTGGAAGAGTAAATGCACAAACTGTTCTCAGAGGATTAAGTGGGTTAATTCAGGTAAAGTGCCCTGGGCCACTGTTAGCTGCCATTGTACTCTTCCTTGTTACTCCATTATGAGTACCTTTGAGAGGAAGAGCTGTAGGTGGATTCTGGAAGGATGGGTAGGCATGTGCCCTCCTGCCCCATGTGCCTGAGCCAGGGTGGCACCTCTTTACCTGCCTATCTCTCCTTGGGGAGCAGAAACTGCCTTGGTCCCTGGCTTTGGGGTTCCTTTCTGGCCCAAGCCATACATGGTCTTCTCTGGCATTGAGTGGAAGGTGCTTCCCAGCATTCCTCTTGTCTCTAGCTGAGGCTTTGCTGCTGGAAGCTCCTTCCATGGGCAGGGGACTCTTGCCATTCCCTGCACTGGCCTGGAGAATCTGAGGTGGCCTTTGTGACAGTGGCTATGCTGTCCTCATCTAAGAACCTCTTTTATCTACTTTTGCTTAGAGAATGCTAGGTACTGTCATAATGAAAGTTCAGCTGGAGGAAGAGATAGTTGTGGCTGTAGTCGTGTGGCCAGAAGGACTCTTGATGTATCTTTCTAGAATGGATTTCAGGCAGAGAGGGAAGAAACATGTTCATGTTTCTCTGTCAGGAGATCACACGCTCCTCCCAGCCAAGACATGCTCACTAACCATCCAAGTGCTGGCCTCCAAGTACATGCACTTGAAAGCCAGAGTGGGTACTTTTTCCCCCAAGGCCCAAACACAAGGCAAGTGGCATGCATATTGCAGGGGTGTGTCACGTTGGTCCACTGCCCAGGCACCTGCAGTAATGCCCACCCCAGCCTCTTACCTGTCGCCTGGGGCCCTGACTGTGCCCTGTTCACCTTAGCCATTGGCTCTTCTTTGGGGCTTCCACTTCTCTAGTCAGCAGCACAGTTTCTTTTGGGAAAGAACATAGTCTGAATCAGAGGGGTAAGTTCTGGTCCCAGTGCTGTGGCCTGGGGCAAATCAGTGCATCTCTTTGTCCTCTAGCTTCTTATTGTGGACATGAGTATGATGATAAAGCCAGGACTGTCAATGTGAGCTGTGTCATGTTCACTCACTTCTGCCCATCTGTGATCCCATAGTCTGGAGGTCTCCTCAGTGGCGCTTGCACTTAGCCACACACAAGCTCCCGGGCCTGGGGCTGAGGAGGACTGGAGGCTGAGTGAGTGCTCAGTCCTTTGTCCCCTGGCTATCATCATTCAGGAACTGCTAGTTTTCCTGTGTGTTTAGACTCTAGATGACCTGTGGTACTTTTGTTTGTTTGTTTGTTCTGTTAGGGACCTGCCATCACTGTTGCCTTTTCAAGAACTGGGGAGTATTTTGCTTCTGGAGGCTCTGATGAACAGGTGAGTAAACAATGGCCTGAGGCCTCTGTACTGATCCTGCTCAGAACCCAACAGGAGGCTTGAGGCCATCTGGGAGATGGGCCCTGGTGACTTTCAGTGACCACAAAGGCCCTGCTGGAGCTTGTGGTTGGGGTGCTCAGGTCCAAGGCCCTTGGTGCTTCAGAGCAGGTCTCTTGCAGGTGCTAGCTTTGTGCCAGAGTTTCAAAAGCCCTCGCTATTCAAACTAGCATGGATTGGAAGGAGTCTGCGTCATTAGTGCCATGAAAAAGTTGAAATTTTAAAATTAGGTTTCTTCCTGATTATGCAAGGTATTACTGAAATTATGGCGAATATTAACATTTTTAAAAAATTTTTTACAGTAAAAGATGTATTGCCATTAATTCCCCTCACTTCAAATACACCCCATCATTCTTGCCACTTTCTGAAGCAGTTCTGGAAGTCCTTTTTCATGTCTGTAGTAGCATTGTTATGGCTGCCTTAAGGTCCTGAATCAATTAAAATATTTGCCTTTCATGGTTATTTTGACTTTGGGGAATAGCCAGAAGCCTCATGGTACCAGATCTGGTTAATAAAGTGGATGAGGACACACCATGACGTTTTTACAAGCCTGTCTTTTCTTTGGATGGTGCTCAGCAACAGCATTCACTGTGTTTTTAATCACACCTTGTAAATACACTCATGAAAGAGGATTTTGAAGTGAGGGGGAATATTTGGAAGGGGATTAATGGCAGTGTGTCTTTTTTTTTTTAATTTTATTTTGAGACAGGATCTCACTGTGTAGTTCGGGCTCACTGTGAACTCACTGTGTAGTCCAGGCTGACCCAGAACACACAGCGATTCTCTTGCCTCGACCTCCTGAGTGTTGGGATTATTGGCATGTGCCACAACACCCAGCCAGCAGTGTTCTTTTTACTGTAATTTATTTTAAACATTCACCATATATTTTGATCATCTTGGTAAACCAATAGATAAGAGTTATTGGCTGCTTACTACAGGTTTGGTAATATAGTTAATGTGACAAGACCATCATACCTCATTTAGTCCTCACTATAGCCCTTTGGGACAAGTCCTCTTTATTTCATTTTATAGATGAGGAAACTGAATCCCAGTAGATAGCACAGCTGGAATAACACTGGACCTGAGCCATGCCCCTGCCTTGGGAGCCTCTACCTCGTGGTCTGCTGCCCTTTGCTTTTTGTGTACTGTTGGAGGGGCAACATTTTCAGTATCGTTGGCTGCAGAGAGAGGACATTTTGAGGTTTCCTGTCCCACTTCATTGCCCTTTATGTTAAGGCTTCAGTCTGTTAACCCTGGCATCCTCTGCCCAGGCTGCTAAATGCCAGTGACCTGTCTTGGTGGGCACCCTGCCACTAAGATCTAGCCCACAGCCCAGCTCTAGTGAGGCCAGGAGCATTGAGGCGTCTGCCTGCCTGTAGCCTCTCCCCAGACTATCTGGGCAGTGCTTCTTGTCCAGAAAACTGCATTCTCCTGGGGAAGGGAGAAAAGGACAGCTGCTATGGGCCGCTCTTGACCTGCTGGGTTGCTGAGAACTTTCATGCTTGAGTGCCATGGCTCAGGCAACTTAGCACAGGCAGTCCCACTAGCCCTTCTTGAGTCCTGGCCCCAGCTAAGTGTACTGATTTGGTTTCAGGCTCTGCCATTAAGGCAGAGGGTAGTGGGGGGCTCCTTGGCCATAGCCTAGATAGGAAATAGCAGATGTCTTCCCACTCCAGCACCAGTCCTTATGTGCTAGCAGCCAAAGGAGGCAGAAGGCAGAGGGGTGTCCCAAGTCTTCCGTGACTATGGAGGCCTGACTTATTGCCTAAAAGACACAGGAGCTGCTGCAATAGACACAAACAGTAAATAGAGTTGTGGTAAATAAAATATAATAAATTCACAGCCAAGTGCCTGGTGGAAAGTAGGGTTTACACTTGCTCTAACCTTTCCTCAGGCAGCCAGACTATGAGCTCTCTGGTTGCCTCGATTGACTGATTGGTGTTGGGGATGGAATCTAGGGTACTCTACTTTTTTTTTTTTTTTGGTACTGGGGATTGAACTCAGGTCCTTGCGCTTGCGCAGCAGGTGGCAAAACCACTGAGCTAAATCCCCGGCCAGGGTACTCTACTTTGAGCTATATCTCCAGCTTTTTTTTTTTGGTACTACTGGAGATTGAACCCAAGATCTTCACACTGACCTATAGCCCCAGCCCATTTCCTAAACACACACACACACACACACACACACACACACACACATCTGTTTATGTGTGTATATAACATACATATATATATATTTTTTTTTCTTTTTTCTTTTTTTTTTTTTTTGAGACAGTGTCTCACTAAGTTGCCCAAGCTGGGCTTGAACTTGTGATCCTCCTGCCTAAGACTCCCAGAGTGCTGAGATTACAGGTATCTACCACTACACTGGGTTTACCCAGCCCTTTTTGTTTTGTTTTTGTTTTTTGAGACAAGGTCTCACTGTGTAGTTCAGACGGGTCGTGAACTCATTATGTATTCCAGGCTGGCCTCAAACTTGCAGCATCCTCCTGCCTCAGCCTCCTGAGTGCTACCTTGTCCTTTTTTTGTTTGTTTTGTTTTGGTACCGGGGATCGAACTCTGGACTGTGGGCTTGCGTGGCAGGGGCTGGAACCACTGAGCTAAATCCCTGGCCCATTACCCTGCCCTTTTAAAAACTGTGTTTGCTAAGATTATAGGTGTGCACTACTGTACCTTCCCCCTGACTGGCTTTCAGAAGTCTGCTTGAGAGCTCTTTGGTGTAACATTTGATACTATCTCTTCACATTTATGCTTGCCACTCAGCTTCTAGGAATTTATTTACCAGTTAGGTCTGCACAGTCATACAAGGACTTTGTGTACAAAGGTGTGTGTCTGCAAATGTTTTGACTATAAAATGATGAATGAAAGATCCAGGGTGCCCATCTCTCTGGGCATAGTAAACAGTGACGCTGCTCAGGGAGGGAGTGGTGAGGGGCCTCCTGTAGAACCAGGCTTGCACCTGTGTCCTGACAGAGATGATGTCTAAGGGATGTTGAGCATTCACCTTGTGTGGATGTGTTTGTTTACTCTGACCTCCACTGACCATGCTCCATAATTCCTGTTGTGAAGCCCAACCATGGAAGTAGCTCTAGAAGTACCCAGCTGCTCGTGGCTGACAACATCCAGCAGGGAGTGCTCTTGCTCCCCACCAAGGCAGTTCCTTCCAATTTTGCGGAGTAGCAGCAGGACAGATCCTTTTCAGAGGAAGATACTCAGGCGAGATTTTTATGGTTGAGCTTGGCCTTGGGATAACCAGAGCATTACCAAGCACTCCCTAGTTGCCTGTGTGCCAAACTCTGTCGTATGAGGCCCCAGCAGCTCTGTGAAATGAGAACTGGGATCATCCCCTTTTCCTGGAGGAGGGCTCCGAGGCACAGACTGAGTCCACTGCTTAGGGCTTCACAGTGTCTTCACCACTTCCCACAGTGTTCAAGGCCAGGCCACCTCCCTTGAGAGCTTCCATTTTTGAGGGGAGATAGATGATAAACAAGGAACAAGAACAAATAGATTAAATAACTACTGACTCTGATGCTGAGACTGATCCTGTGATACCCCAGGCAGAAGGACTGAAAGTGCCATGGCCTGGGGGTACAGCACAGTGACACTCTGTTCTGGTGGGTCATCGAGGTCCTCTTGAGGCTTGTGCCCAAAGCCTGGTCCTCAGGGAGGTGGAACAGGTCCTGTAGTTGAATTGGGATGTCGGGAGTGGACACCATGGCTCAGAAATGGCCTCTGGGCCCATTTTCTCAGAAGAAGCTGGCACGGAGTTTCTCTCCCCCTCATTCTCTGTCCCTCTTGATCTTGGCAGGTGATGGTTTGGAAGAGTAACTTTGATGTTGTTGATTATGGAGAAGTAATAGAAATGCCAAGGCCCCCAGCCACACTGGCCACCTCCGCAGGGAATCTGGTAAGTAGCTTAGCAGGTGTGTTCTGGGCCTTGTGACTCCAGGCTGGGTCATGGTGAACAGCATTGTGCTCAGAAACGATGAGGGGTGGAGGCTTAGGTTGATTTTGGGAAAAGGACCTTGCTACCACCAAGGTACTTATGGTGCTACCACCTTGCTACTTATGGTGCTAGATTCCAATCTGAAGTGAACAAATGAGATGGAAAGGGCTGGAGGAGCAGCTTCTAGGTGCCAGGCCCCCAGGCTGCTTGGTTGGGGAATGTTTCCATGGTACTTACTGCTCCTGGATTTAGGCCCAGAGAGACAAAGCTGTCCCATGCCAAGCCTTGGGCCACAGGACCCAAGTGTGGGGTTCCTAGAGGACTCAGGGCCCATAGCCACAGCTGGAGTGAATGGGAAAGGCCCCAGTTCTGTTTTCACTTCCTTTTTAACCATGGGGAGGAAGTTCCTCACCCATGAACCATTTTTAGTACCTTTGTTGATAAAAGAGCAGTTAATGTTCCAGAATTAAAACTGCTAATATTTTTTGACACATTTTGGGGAAAATTGATAATTTTTATAGTCTCATTAATTTAGGTCATAATCATTTTTGGCTGAAATAAATGTTAAAGCCAAAGTTGTAGAACTCCAAGGATTTTAAGCTTCTGTAGCCACAGGCTGTTTAAATCTCTTTTCCGTGGACCTTTGAGGCATCATAGCCTCTCCCACAGGCGGAAACTGGCTCAAACAACAGGAAATGGCTCACCCAAGCCCCCAGCAACTCAAGGCTGTGGCCCAGAATAGAACCAAGAAGCCTCTTGAGTCCACCCTAGGGCTGTCTGTGACTCCAGCAGATGGACACCTCCCCACTACACACAAACATACCATTCTTTGTGCAGGGGCTGCCCATAGGAATAGGCCATTTTGGGTTTTACCATTTTCTTCCAAAGATCACCCTCCTGGCTGGCCACTGTGGCTGAGAAGTTTGTTCTCCCTCAGTACTTGTTAGTGAATGACCATTCCTCAGCTTTTGGGTTTGTTGGAGAATGGCTGGGTTGCATGATGGTCTGCTTGGTGCCAGTTCATCTTCCACCTAGAAGGGTTTTTCCACCAAGTTTGGGGTCCCGCCCTCTCTGCTATGACTCCCTGTCTTTTGGGCACTTAAGGTAAGCCAGGAAAACCAAGGCCTTTTCCCCATGCTGCCCTGTTCATTCTTTGTCTTATCAGAGTGAGTAGGTAAAGTTACCCCTCTAGTTTACAGATGTGACACCTTGGGCTAACCAAGCTGAAACTGCAGGTAGCAGGGCTGCCTGGCAGCTCTTCCCCACCCTAGGATGGCACTGCCATTTGCCTCCTGAGAATGGTTAGTATCCACCACCTGGGGCAGAATCCCACGTTCTTTTTCTTATAGTTATTAGCTTGAACAAGCCACTCCTTGGTTCTTTATTCTTGCCTGGGAGATAAGGCACCTTTGCTTACAAGAGCTTCAAGGCCTGAGAATCTGGGATGAAGTCATGTGGGGTGGAGGAAGCCAGCCTGACAGGACAGGGCATAGAGAAATGCAACCAGTTGTTCTAAACTACTTTTCAGGCCCACATCTCCACTGTTGTCACAGCTCTGCCCACTGAGCATCCCTATGTGTCACTCAACTAGGAGACAGAATGTGGGCTCTGAATAAATGGGAACAAAGCTTTTGTACATAGGGAGGGGAGGGGGGAACGGAAGGGGAGGGATGGGATAAAATAAAATTTAAAAAAAAAAAAAAAGAATATGGGCCCTAGATTCAGAACTGGGTCTGACCCTGGCTATGTGGCCTTCATTTCCTCAGAGGGCCCCAAGTAACCCCACAGGCAGCCTCTGAGGACCCCATGTGTAATGTTGGTGAGCTGTTGCCCCTGAAGTGACCTGCTAATCTTACAGTTATTGTTGGTTGAGCTCAGAGCTTTTTGTTTGTTTGTTATGAGCCCCTCTGAAGCTCCTCTAGACATGCCCTTGCCCGACACACTCCACAAGAAGCTTCTCTGCAAGGGGAAAGAGAAGAGTACTAGATGGTGTTTGTTTTGTCTCATTGTGAGTATATACATATACATAATGTAAAATCGACCATTTAAACCATTGTTAAGTGTATTGCTTGCTAGCATTTTGAGCATATTTACACTATTGTGCAACCAGCTCCATCCATCTCCAGAACTTTTTCATCCTCCCAAACTGGGGAGAGCTGGTTTTTATAACACTGTTCAGTGGTTAGATTTTTTCCTGAGATACAAAGGGAAGCTGTGTGTTCTTGCCTTTCTCGCCAAGCTTTCCCTGGCACTGAGATTCCCTGACTGATCAAGGTGTCTCAGCTCCTTTTAGGGGAGCCCAGTAGCACTGCCATATCCCATGACCTGTGAGTCTGACACGTCCCTGCCCTCCAACTCAGGCCATATTCCTTCCTTCTAGTAGCCCGGGGCTGCTCAACCTCCACAGTGTTCATATTTTGGACCAGATAATTCTCTGCTGTGAGGGCTGTCCTGTGTACTATAGGAGGTCCAATAGCCTCCTTGGCTTCTACTCTCTAGATGCCAATAGTATCCCATCCCTGAACCCTACTCCCCAACAGGGATGACCACAGATGTCTTCAGACATTATCATAGGTCCTCAGGAGTGAGCTCAGAAAGCCAGATGTGGTGGCACATACCTGTAATCTCAGCACTCTGGGAGGCTAAGGCAAGAGCATTTGCAAGTTTCAGCCCTACCTGGGCAATTTAAAGACTTAGTGAGACCCTGTCTCAAAATGAAAAAGGGCTGGGAATGTAGCTCAGTGTGAAGACCTTGGGTTCATTTCCCAGTACTGAAAAACAGAAGAGGAGGAAGAGGAAGGAAGAAAGAAGGAAGGAGAAGAATAATAACGACAAAGGAAGTTGACTTAGCAATGGGAGGATTGAGGAAGTAGGGCCGTCATCACTGTAGAAAGAGCACTGGGAAGGGGTGGGAAGAGCAAGGGGAGGAGAGAGGAGCACTAGGGAAGTGGAGAAGTATGCAGAGGGAGCTCAGGAAGGCCAGTTCCAGCAGCTCTGTGTGAGCACTCTGCCCAGTTGAGGCAAATCTGGGTCCCCACTGATGGCTGTGGCCCAGATTTTTCAGCCTGGGTTTCTATTAGAAGCCCATTTTATGGGAATGTTGTTTGGCCTGTCAAATTTTAGAATCTTCTAGGGGTAATGGTAAACAACAAAAAAAGACTCTTTGCCATTAGCAGCTTGGCTTTCTTCACTTAAAATTGGAGTGTATTCTTGCCATTCCTGCCAACAGGCCTCCCTGGCTCAGAAATATCTCAGAGGTTTAGTGGCTGACTGGGGTGGCTTGACTTCTCAGAGCCCATGAGCACCACAACCATGCCCCAGGAACTCAGGAATATGATGACCTTGTGCCGCTTTCAGCTGTATCTACACTTTGGGCTGCAGGTGCTAAAACAGCATGAAGTGCTCTTGGGCATTAGGGGATTTATGAAGTCCAGAGTCAAAGGTATCGGTGTGGATGTTGAATACCTAATCATATGTCTGTTCCAGCACGGCAGTCAAAAGCCAGACAGGCAGACACTGTTTGGGTCCCTTGCTCTGCACACCCCACTAGCAAGGGCAGCCCTATCTGCCTGTCACAGTCCCTCCATCCTGGAAAACCCCCTGCCCATGATCCCTTCCTGACTCTGCAGCATTTCAGATTTTCAGATCTCTGATCTTGGAATGAAGGCTGTCCTTGAGCCTACTCTGAACAGAGCTCTGTTCACTGCAGAGCTATTTTCAACCTCTGGTTGAAACTCACAGCTTATTTTTAGGCACATTTCATGTTGAAAAGCAAAAGCCATTTCCCAGCCATTCAGAATGAGAATAATGGGTTCCATTTCCCTCTATTCTTGGCTGAACTGTGCATGAGGGGGAGTTCAGGGCTTGTGGCTGGGGAACTTTCTCTGCTTGGAAGGTTGCAGATGAAGGATTCCAGACCATGCTATGGGTTGAGGGTAGCAAGAAGCTCTGTGCTCTGCCCTGTGACATGCTGCAAGGTTGGAGGAAGGGTGGAAGGGCCACTTGTGGGCAGACAAGCACCTCCTTGAGCTGCTTGAGTGGGGTCAAGGGGTGGGGGCTCCAGGGGGCTGTCTGTAGCAGGTATTTTCAGGGGTCTAGTGCTTAGCTCTGTTCTCTGCCCCAGCGCTGCCTTTTTGTCCCCTCCACACTTGTCCACCCTCCTGTTCTCTGTGCCTTGTGACCTGTCCCTGTTGCAGAAGGACCCCTCTATGTTGGCTTACCTTGAATTTAGCATCTGTCCACCCACCCCCAGCCATCATAGGACGGATTTCTGCCTTAACCACAGAATGACTTTTAAACCATTTTTTAAAAGTAAAGATGCATTTATTTGGCTTTACTCTTATTTTTGCCCTCCCTCCAGACATCTGAGGCCTGTTACACAATTGGAAAGGAAGGTTTTACTGGGTGGAGTGGGAGGGGAAGAACACAGAGTTCTAGGTAATTCAATGAAACTGAAAACAAAAACAAAACTACAGTATTTCCTGAGTTCTCAGGGTTGGCTGCTCTGCTACTCAGCCATTAACTTTGAGTTGTGGAGCCAAGGGCTCCTCTCTGCTCACCTTTCAAGATCTTGCTTGAGCTGGGGATTTAGCTCAGTGGCATGGCGCCTACCTTGTAAAGACAAGGTCCTGAGTTCGATCCCCGGTACAAAAAAAAAGATCTTACTTGAAGGAGAAATGTCACCTATGGTTAAGAGTTTGAGTTCTGGCTTCTGACCAACCTGTGATTGATCAGAATCCTGCCCCTCCCTAGCTTGAGCTGTGACCCTGGACCAGTGGCTGGATCTCTGTGGGGCCTGTCTTCCTCTTCTGTCAAGTGGGGAGATGCCAGGCCCTTCATGAGATTTCGTGGGTGGTATGCCAATCGGTACTTGGCACTGTGCCTGGCACATGGCAAGGGCTCACCAAGCTGTAACTATTTTAACAGTGTTCCTTTTTCCTCTTCTCTCCCACTGAGAACCAGTGTTCAGACCTGCTGGGGTGGGCCTCAGTCCTAGAGTTGTTTCCAGGAAGGGTGGCTGGGTCAGCCCAGAATATCTGACCTGAACCAGAGACGACCTCCTTTCTGAGGACATCCCGTGCTCCACGGGTTCTCAGGGCAAAGTCCCAGCCATCTCTTGTGCCACACTTTAGCTCTCATGTTTCTGCCTTGGGGTGCTGCCACAGGGGTGGGCTTGACTTAAGGGCCCTTCCCTGGCCCACAGACTCTTGGCACTAGAGCTTTCCCCATGCTGAGGCTCTGAGGTCCTGGGTGCCTGTAGTGGTTACTCAGGACATAGTGCTCACTCCAGGCACCTTGCTCAAGGAGTCATAGGGTTGTGAAGTGGGGAAAGAGACTTGTTCCACTTGCTTCATGGATTTTGTCTCAGTCCATTTGGGCTATTGTATCACAATACCATAGATTAAGTTTAGCTTATAAACGATGGGGATTTATTTCTTACAGTTCTGGAGACGGGGTGGTCCAAATGAGGCTTCAGGGTCTGGTGAGGAAGGATCTGTTTTCTAGTGTATAGTTAGCTACTTCTCTGTGTCCTTGTGTAACAGAGGGAGTTGCCTAGATCTCTGGGGTCTCTCTTATAAGGGCACTGATCCCAATTATGAGGGCTTCATCTTAATGAATTAATTGCCTCATAAAGGCTTACCTCTTAGTACCATCACCTTGGGGATTAGGATTTCAATCTATGATTCTTGTGAAGGACACAACACTTAGATTACAGCAGATTTGCTTTCTCTCTTGGAAGCATGAAGGATTGGGTCTCTTTCTGAAAACACAAATTTCTGACTTGGAGTTTGCTTTCAGTAGTGGGGAGAGGTATGGATTCAGCAGGAGGGGTATGGTGGGTGTTTGAAGCAAAAGTGAACTCCTGGTATATGTCTTAGAAAAGAGCCTCTCCCTTTCCCCACTTAGACCCAATTCTAAGCTAATTTTTTTCAGGACTGTTAATGAGGATGTTTGGCTTTCTGCCTGCTGCCAGTGTATCAGAAGATGCCAGGCAGTTACACAGCATTGAAGAGGGTTGGCTTTATCTGGCCTGAACCCTCAGCACATTGAGCTACCCCGCCCCCGGGCTCAGAGCATCTCTGGGGGCTGAGATGTATTGTGGGCTCTTGCCTTACTCACACTCTCTGCCTGAGTAGCTGGCTTTGTCCACATTATCCCACTTCCGGGTGAAGAATAAGAGCATTTGTATGAACAAGAGAAATAAGAATGAGGGAAAGCAGACCCTCCTGAGGGGGACTGTTCTGTCAGATTTGGCTGTTGTGAGGCCTTCTGGGGCCCAGACTTTGTGGGATGATTTGGGATCAGTAGGGACTTTGTTTTCATGTTTCCTAGGACTTAGCAAGGGCCACATCTCTGTGTGACTCCTGAGGCAAAATTCATTTCTGTCCCATGTGCCACACAGAGGAACTTGGGCTTGGAGGTTATCTGCTGATGAATGGTCCAGGCCCCAATCAAGCCTGGGTCCTTGGAATTAAAGTGGACCAAAGATAAGAGACCTTTGCCTGAAAAAGAGCAGAAGGGAGTCTCCCCATCTCTCAGTGAGCAAAAGGAACCCAATATCCTCAGCTCCTAGGACAAATACCCAGGCCTTTCTCAGTGTATGTGGAATGTGTATACATGAGTGTGCCCACTCACATGTAGACCTCTGGCATTGGTCTGTGCCTTTCCCTATTATTCCTCTTGTAGAACCTGTGGTTCCTGTACTATGGGGCATCTCCAGATAACATGGGCTGTCCTGGGGATGTTGCTGTTCAAGTATCTTCCTGGGATGAGAATAGGAATTAAAATTAAGATATTAGAAATTTTGGCCTCTGAAATCTGCTGTAAGAACTTGAGTGGCAATACACTGTGCTGCCCTGTGGAATGCTGTCTCTGGCTTACTGGTCTAAGTCAAGGCTGGCGCTGTCCCGATGCCTTGGGCAGGTTGTCTTGATTCTCTGCACTCTGATTTTTCTCCACCAGTTTGCGTTACATCTTCTGGGGATTTTCTCTCTCATGGGTACTCTGTGCAAAAGACCGTCCTGTGGAGTGGTGGGTGTCACAGCCTTTGCTGACTATGTGATGAAGGCCTTTAGGCAAGATGTCTCCTTTCACACCTTTACCTGAACAAAGTCATGCAAAGTTCTCTGGGTTTCTTAGTTTCAGTGAGAAGAAAGGATACTAGAAATAAAGACAATTCAATATTTGTATACCAAACTGCCATGCTTTAGAGAAGTTCCTGCTTGAAACAGCATCCTTGATATGGCTGGTGGGTAACACACCTGTACAAGATCAGGAGCCCCGAAGATTCCAGTGCTGCCAGTAGGACCACTTAGGTGCAGCCCAGGACTTTTCCTCCAGAGTCCACACTTGACTTTATTTTGAGGCACATGTTAAGTAATTATATGTTTCCTTGTAAGTGAAGGTAACATTTGATGAGCATGAGGACATTTGCAGAAGTCTGTCCAGAGATGTCAGCTGGGCTTCCCAGGGATTTCTAACACATTTCTAGGTGAGGCTGATCGTGCTGGTCCAGGTCCCCACTTAGAGAACAACTGATCTGTCAAAACAGTAACCAATTGTGACCCTTGCATCAGGGTTGGGAGGGTAGGGGGACAGAGAAAAGAGTTCCTTTTTCATCTTAGAAGTTTCTAGGGCTGGGCCTGGTGGCACGCACTTATAATCCCAGCACTCTAGAGGCTCAGATAGGAGGATCACCACAAGTTCGAGGCCAGCCTGGCTTTCATAGTGAGTTCAAAGCCAGGCTGAACTATATTAGTGAGATCATATATCAAAAAACAAAGCAAAAGAGAAGTTTCTAGGACTAGTTGAGGCTACAGCTTGAGAAAAGCAAGTAGAGAATCGGTGCTCCTCTCAGCCCAGAAGTGGAAAAGGGAGGTAAAGAAAAAGGATTATGGCTTTGATTCTAATCTCCTTATTGTTAAAAGAAATCCCAGTGTTACCCTGTAAGCCTGTTAAGTCCAAAGGCACCCAGCAGTCTCTGTTTAGAATCAGGTAGGCAGAAGTGTGGCTTGACTGCCAGTAGAAGAGATCAGTAAGAAGGAAGAGGCATTTGCTATGTCCTTACTGAGAGCCCCCACTGGTTCTGTCTTTCTGTCTCAGCTCCTGACCTACCGTTTAATTATGTCACCATTAATTCAATCACTTGTTCTTGAATCTGGATTCCCTAGGCCACCTGCCTTCTGCATGGCCCTTGGTTTCTCCTCTTGCTTTCTTGGTGTCCCTGCCTCCTACCTCACACCCTATAGATGTGGGGGCCAAGACCAATCCCCTCTTCTAGGGAGCCTGTTGGGTTTAGGGAACCCTTTGGTGAAAATCTTATTTGTCAAGCCTTTTAGGGAAGTATCTCTATGGTAGCAAGAACATGGAACCAGCCCTGTTCAATGACAGTAGCAGTGGCAAGGATGGGACAGATGCCAGATTACCTTCTCCAAGCTGATCTTTTGAAGGGCTGATGGTAGTTTCCTGTCTGGAAAATTCCCATCCATTGTACAAGCAAGTAGGTCCCTCTCCAGAGGACAGTAGCATGATGCTAATACAGAAAGACCTTTTTAATGACTTAAACCAATGAGAAGTATGTTCTCAATATTAAGGACATTCATATTAAGATAATCATGGTGTCCTGAAGACTGAGGAACCTGAATCTGGAACCCAGATGAAGCCTAGAATCCCTTGGGTCCAGCTCTCCAGGTGCCAAGACACACCTGGCGCATGAGTCTGGCCACACATAGCCCTCTGAGAGCTTTGTTGACTCTTTCAAGAGTCCCAGAACTGTTTGGGGTTCTCCTTTTTCCCTGGCAGCCAAAGCTAGGATTGAGGGTTATTAACAATCCACATTTGCATGAGGGGAACTGAGTCTGAATCATGGGATGAGGACAATGGAGTCTGGACATCGTCATGTTTCAAGGCACACGTGGCCCTGGAACACCTGCCATTACAGCCACTGGGGCCACTGCTATGACATTGCCATTTTGCTCATGGTGCTGATAAGCCATCTATACCCTTGTCAGACCACACTGACAAGTCACCTCTCCACATGAGAGCCAGCAGAAGCCACAGGAAGAATCTCTTGCCAGCTATGTGGTCCAGAATACAGAGAATTGATAAGAACTGAGGCTTTTGGGCATTTTAGGATCTGGTTTTTCTTTTTCTTTTCTTTTGGTTCCATCTGTTTTTTCACACCCAGAAATCTGAAAGTGGAAAAATAAGCCACATGTAGAAATAAACCCAGTTAAGTCTAGGTTTATTTTATGCCTGTTTGGGTCACTGTCCTCTGTTCTCAGTCGAGTTGCACTCATCCTTTTAATCTCTCCCCCATGCAGCCTCCCCCATGTAGCCTTTCCCAGGACCTGGTAGGTTGTAAACTCTCCCTGCCCTACCTATCCAGAGCACTCTTCTTCCTGTAGTCCCCTCATCCCCATTGTCGGTTATTTGCAGGCTTAACTAGTCTTCTGCAGGATTGGGGTCTTACCTTCCCCATGGTGCCCAGAAATCAGTTAAGACATATGCCTGCAGGCGATAAGCACCATAGGTTGAGGGTACAAGTCTAACAGCAGGCTCTGACTCTCCTTTTGGCTTTTTGATGGTGCCAGACTCGATGAAGGAGGCAACTTTCTGTCTTCATTAGTCAGTTTTTTGGCAGATGATGTGAGGTGGTACAGGTGATGACTGAGGCATAAAGGGCAGTAGAATCTGAATGTCTGGACCAGAAGTTTCAGAACTTCTTTCATTTTAAGTGGAAAAGAACCCTTTGTGGTTTCTGTTTTCCAGATTGGATAGCAGTGTTGCCCATGTGGTATAAGGATGTTGGATAATGCTTGTGTTTATGTTCTTATTGGTTACCATGGAAAAAAATCAGAATAGATGGTTTCCATGGAGATTATCTTTCAGTTTGTTGCTTTGAAGGTCTGGACACTGTTGTGGGGCTCACTGAATACTGTTGATGCCATCAGGGGCTCTCTGTGACAGTGCCAAAGGCTAGTCAGAACATTCCATGGACTTAGATAAAGTCATCTGCGTCCCATGCTTGCAAATCCCAGAACACTGAGGTGGCAGTAATCCTGTGGCTCAGCTTCCTGTTGGGGTTCCCTCGCCTGGCCTCAGGTCCATAGCTTTTTTCTGTCACTGGGAAGCATTTTTTATTAAAACATAACAAAACCTTTGTATTATGGAAAATTTCAAGCTACCGTAGCACAAAAAAGTGGAGAGAATAATATAACAACCTCTCATGTATACCATATCTAGCTTCAACATTTTGCCAGTCTTATTTGATCTCTGTTTCCTATATTTCTTATGAGTTAGAGTATTTTTTAAATCCCAGATATATCATTTTACCCTAAATAAGGGTTTTTCTTGGTTGTATAATTACAGTGCTCTTATCACACTCAACAAAATTAAGTTTCTTTGGTCAGATACCTAGTACATACTCACTTTTTTCTGCATTGCTTCTGTAACCCATAGTTGCAGTGCATGGAGGGGTTGAGAGTCTTGTATGTAACTGTAGTCAGGCCAGGGGCAGGAGGAACTTCAGGGCAGGTGGGCCCCCTACTGTCAGCTGCCTTGGGGCTGCCATCCGCTGGGGGGCGCTGGCCCTCTTCAGAGTCTACAGAGGGAAGGAGGGAGCCAGATGATGTAACTGGCTCACAGCAGCTGTCTGCAACTTCAGTTTCCAGGAAGAAGGAGGCTGTAAGACCCTGTGGGACACAGCCTCCTCCCTCAACTCCTCCCTGGAAGTGTGGGGCCTGGTAAAGGGCTCTGGCCAGCCTTCAGCCTCCTGCCTCTGTGGGTTGGGCAGAGCCAGTCCTGGATATCTGTCTTGGCAGGCCTCACACATGTCCTGTGATACTGCACAAAATATCAATTACCGAGCTTGGGAGTGATGCCTGGGGCATGGTTGGTAGCTTTAACATTCTCCATTGAACTAAGTGCAAGAAGAGTTTAAAATAGCCAGCCTTTGTTCTGAGGTTTTAAACATTCAACTCCAGTAGTTACAATTAGCTGTCTTCAAGTGGATCTATAAATAAACTGCTACTGTTCCTCTTTGTCACCAAGAGCTTCAGCGTCTTTCAGAGACGTCGCTCTGCTGCTCATCTTCATTAGATCCTCTCATCTGTGGGGCATCTGCAGTCATCAGTAAGCTGAGCTGACAAAGTTTGTAAGGACAACATTGTGTTCCCTTTTACACAGTTCCCCCAAATTTAACTACACAAGGAAAGATGGTGAGTTTGCATTGGAGAAATCTAGCAGAGAGGTCAGGGGCCCCAGGATCAGTGTCAGCACCACCAGTATTAAGTATCCTCTAATATCATGCACATTGCTTTTGACGAACTGTAAAAAATTTGTAAACTACATCCAGTCATGTAAAACATCAGACAGACCCAAACTGAGGGACATTTGACAAGATAACTGATCAGTATTCTTCCAAAGTATCAAAGTCATTAAAGACAAAGGAGGACTAACCAAATGACACAGATTGCTAAATATGTAATAGAATGTGATGTGAAATCCTGGATAGGATTCTGGAACATTGGGATTCAAGGACATTAGTTGGGAAACTGGTGAAGCTCAAATGGGGTCCTTAGTTTGGTTAATTGTATTTCCCATATCCTGGTCTGATCTTTCTCCTGTGGTTATATAAGGTGTTAACACTGGGGGAGGGATATATGGAAATTCTCTGTACTATTTTTTGCAACTTTTCTCTAAGTCTAAAATTAGTTCAAAGCAGTTTAATTTTAAAAAAAAAGAAAAAACTACAGTCAACACTTGGGCTCTATCGGAAGCCTTGCTCTCACAAGTTTGTGGAGCATGTGTGTGTTCAAGGGAATGCTCTTACCCAGGGGCTGCTTACCAGCAAGGGCCCTGCAGGGTGGTCTTGGTGGTTGGCTATATTGTAGTTTCTGAGGGTGCTTCAGAGGTGCATCTGCTGTAAAAGGTCCAGGGCAGACTATGCAGGAGTCTCTGCCCAGGATGGTCCTACCTCCTTCAAAGGCTTGTGTGGACTAGCCAGGCCCTAGATCTCACTGCTCTTCCTGGCTTCTTCTCTGTGTTCTGGCCCCTTGCTCTGCTTTGCTGCTACCGGTGTATGTTTCTGGCTGTGACAAGTGTGGTGACCTGAAAGGCTTCAACCCCAAAAATCTGGGAGTTGTTTTCCTACCCCTCCAGGGAAGAGGGCCAAGGATCTCTGAGTCAGAGTATTATAGCTTCATGGTAGGCATGGCTGCCTGCTTTCTCAAGGTCTCTGCCAGTCTGGAATTGCCTTTGTATGGCTTCCTTCCTCTGTGGGTGTCATTTCAGTAACACACACCTCCCAGCTCCACTTCTTTCTCCATGGAACATTTGTAGAGGCTGAATAACCTTTGGTTTCCTACCTGTCAGGGCATTTCTTCACCTTTTTGAGGACACATCCATCACCATGTGGGGAGGTACTTGGAAACCAGAGTGAGGCTGGGTAACCCAATGGTGGCTGGGGACTGTACCCAGAAGTGGTTGTCCCAGTCCTGCACTGGGGGTTTGGCTTTGCCATGGCCTGGGTGAAGAAAGTGGGGTTTCTTGGTTTATCTGTTTAGCATCTCCCTCATACCTTCAGGCCTGTTAATGACACAAGGGAAATAGGAACACAGATGTACATGTGTTTCCTGCCGCTTTGAGGGGGACTGTGAGATGAAGATGTGCACCCTGCTGCCTGTGGTCCTGAGACCTGGGCAGCACTGGTTCTGTGTGTGACAAGGCCTGGAGTACAGATGTTGGTTAGGCATGCTAATCCCTCTTCCGTTTTAAGGACACCCTGTCAGTTTCCCATCCATGGGGGCCTGAATTCAAAGGGTAGCCCAGAGACCTGACTGAGCTGTGATGTGGTACATCTGATTCATCTTGGAAGTTCCTGTGCTGGCCCCAGGCCCTGAATCTCTGAGGCCCTGAGCTTTAACAGATGACACAGCCTCCTTGCTCTCTTCAGATGCTGGCTTGGAGTACTCAAAGGCATATTCTTACTTCTAAATGAAAGCAAGCAGCAGTAACCAAACCCTGTGCTTGTGTTTGGGCTGGCTTGGGAGAACATTGGTGAGACTACCAAACAATTAGATGATTTTAAGACACCAGAATTCCTCTTGGGTTCAGGCCTATGTTTAGAACCAGAAGTTTCCTCTCTTGTTGGATTCTAGGCAGGAACTCTAAATTATCGGGCAAACAAGGCTGTAGTATATCTAATCTGCAAATATGTGTGGTGAGTACAGTACCAGGTTTCTTTTGAGCTTTGATTTGAGAAAACAGCCCTGCCTTTTCCTCTTAAGCTGGACAAGAGGCTGAGCCCGAGTAAGCTCTGTATTTTCCTCCTCAGGACCAGGTTTAGCAAACACAGGCAGGCAGACATGAACCCCTGTTAATTTTTCATGAGGACAAATCATCAGAGGGGACAAATCAGACCCAGGGGCCCGAGGTCAGGACTAAAACTCTTATGTCTGAAGCTCTTCATGCTCACTTAGACTACAGTGAACAGTCCAGTGAAAGATAGAGATAGGGCGGTGGGGTGTGTGTGTGTGTGTGTGTGTGTGTGTGTGTGTGTGTGTCCATTTCTAGTCTTGGGCTAAGCTCTGCTTTGGGAACAGTGGCATACTTTGATGTTTTAAGTAGACAGCGGCTGGAAAGGCTGCCACTTGGGCCTGTATAGGAAGGATACTAGTGAGAGAGCCCAGCCCAGCTCTTGGCCCTAGATTACCTTCTTCTCCCTTCTCTGGCCCAGACTCAAGCTGTGGATCAGTTCCTGGACACATTTGTCCATTACAGTTTCAGTTTCAAGAGCAGACCCAGCAGAGGGCAAGGTCCAGAGCTAGAGATGAAAAGAAAAGGAGAAATTTCCACTTTAAGTGTTAATCATCATCTACTTTACCTACCAAAGGTGGGGGGTTGTTCTGTCAAGTCAGCTTATAATATCTTATGATCAAGCTCTAGCCACTCTTGGATGCTAGCCAGCCATGTGCAGATCTTGCTCCTGATTGTTCAGCTCTGTATGGATCCCTACATGGCTGAGGAATAGATGGTCACTTCTTGAGAAACCTTGCCTGGGGTTGTCTACTGCTTTCTCTCCTTTCTCTAGGGAAATTAAGGATTTGGGAATTGAACTGCACTGAAATGAGATTCTCTTTGGCACCTAAACAGTAGTTCCAGACCAATGGCAGACCTCCTGGACCTCACCTGGGGTCTTCAGCCTGAACTTTGGCCCATTGGTAGTGCTCTATGGACAAGTGATGGTTTTTACCTTAAGTGCAGAGGAGCATGACACATGTCAAAGGTGTCATTGGTGGGTGGGCTCCTAAGGGGATTGCAATTGTAACTGCCTCTTGCATTTTTGGTTGTGTATTGGTAAAGCTTTATAATTTACAAATAATAACATGCACCATTGAAAAGGTGAACAATTCTATGAGTTTTGACATCAGAGTCATATAACCACAACCACAACCAAGATAACAAAATATTTCCAGGCTTGGTGGCAGATGCCTGTGATCCTAGCATTTGGGAGGCTGAGGCAAGAGGATTCCTGTGGGTTTGAGGCCAGCTTAGACCACATAGTAAGTTTAAGGCCAGCCTGAATGACATAGCAAGACCCTGTCTCCAAAAAAAAAGATACAAAGTATTTCCATCATTCCAAAATGTGCCTCTTTGTATGCAGTCTACTCCTAGTCAATCACTTAATTTTCTTTCTGTCACTATGGCCTGTCCTTTTTAGAATTTAATATAAATCGAATTATAGTTTGTTTGGGTGTGGTTTTTTTCAGCCTATTTTAAAATATACCCATGTTTTTACATATATCAGTGATTTATTCCTTTTTTTGACTGAGCATTCCGTTGAATGGATGGATATACAACAGTGTATCTACTTGTTGGTGAATATTGCATTATTTTTTATTTTGGGCTGTTATGAGTAAGTTGCTATGAACTTTCATATATATTTTTTTCCTATGGACATATGCTTCTATTTTTCTTGGGAAAACACTTAGGAATAGAATGGCTGAACATATAATAGGCATATATCTAACCTTTTTTTTTTTTTTTTTTGGTACTGGGGATCGAACTCAGGACCTTGTGCTTGTGAGGCAGGTGCCAGCATCAGTGAGCTAAATCCCCGGCCCTATGTCTAACCTATTAAGTAAATGTCAAACTGTCTTTCAAAGTGATGACGCCATGGTACATTCACACCAGCAGTGTACAAGAGTTCAGGCCCACCTTTTTTCCAACACTTGTTGTGGTCAGTTCTTTTAACTTTAGACCATTCTAATAGTCTTATTGTGCTATTTCACTATGATTCTAATTTGCTTTTCATTAATGTAGATGATATAGAGCATCTTTTCATGTGTTTGGTGCCATCTTTATATTTTGTTAGGGGGAGTGTATGTTCAAATCATCTAGTTTTTTGTTGTTGTTGTTGTTGTTGTTGTTGTTGTTGTTGTTGTTGTTTTGCAGTATCAGAGATTGAACTCAGGACCTTGTGCTTGCCAGGAAGGCATGGTCCCACTGAGCTACATCCCCGGCCCCATCTAGCTATTTTTAAAAAAATTGTTTTGGGTTGTTTTCTCCTTGAATTTTGAAAGTTCTTTATATATTCTACAGGTATTAGATTTGCAGAGTCAGAGGTATATATTCCCTGCACCGCACCCCCCCCCCAATATGTACAGAATCTATAAATGTGACCTTACTTGGGAAAAGAGTCTTTGCAGATATAATTAAGACTCTTAGGATGAGATATTCTAGATTATTGGGCTGGTCCCAAATGACAAGTGTGTTTATTAAAGACACAAGAGAGACACAAAGAAAAGAGAAGGCCAGTTGAAGTTAGAGTCAAGAGAGTGAATGCAGCCATAAGCCAAGGAATCCTAGAGCCACTAGAAGGTGAAAGAAGTACAGAAGGATTCTCTCTTGGTGCCTGCAGAGGATATAGCCCTGCTGAACCTTAATTTCAGACTCTGGCCCCCAGAAATGTGAAATATATACATTTTACAGTGTTTTGGTGCTATTGAGAAGGTAATGGCCACACATTTTCCCAAAAAAATGAAAGACATCAAACCACAGATCGAGGAAGCTCAGAGAAACAACAAGTTGGAAAACAAAAACAAACCTTAGATGAATTATATTCAAACTCCCGAAATCAAATATTAGGAGAAAACCTTGAAGGTAGAAAAAGAAAAAGACACATTACATGTGATCAATCAAAAATAAGAATTATAGAAGAATTCTCACATGAAACTACAAACCAAAAGTTATTAGAGTATCATCTTTAAAGTATTGAAAGAAGCCAACCCAAAATTCTGTACTCAGCAAAATATCTTTAGAAGTGAAGTTCCCCTTCTAAAGATTTTTTCAGATAAACAAAAGCTTAGAGAGTTCATTCTAGTAAATTTGTCTTTAGGAAAAGTCTTTGTTTCTCTTTTCTCCTTCTGGTTCCCAGCTTTACATGTTTTAGAAATTTGATATTGTCCCATACCTTACAGATGCTCTGTTCTATTTTTTTGTTTTTGTTTTTTAACCTGTGATTCACTTTGAGGAATTGATCTATATTGAAGATGACTGATGCTGGGCACAGTAGTGTACTCCTTTAGTCCCTGCTACTCAGGAAGCTGAGGCAGAAGGATAAAGTTTGAGGCCAGCCTAGGCAATTTAGCAAGATCGTGCCTCAAATAAAAAAAATAAAGGCCTGGGGATGTAGCTCAGTGGTAAAGTGCTGACCTAGCATGTGCAAGGCCCTAGACTCAATCCCCAATAAGGCCAAAAAAAAATTTTAAATCACTGATTTGTTTTCCTTAACTGGGTGGAGCTTGCTAATAGCCCATCAAAACCTTTCATCATCTGAATTACTAGGTTTCTTATTTATAGCATTTCTGTTAAACTCTTTTTTTTTTTTTTTGGTACCTGGGATCAAACTCGGGTCCTTGTGCTTGTGAGGCAGGCGGCGAAACCACTGAGCTAAATCCCTGGCCCCTCTGTTAAACTCTTAACAATTTCTACCTTTCTATTGAAATTCATGTGTTCACATGTATTGTTCAGTAGAATTGTTAACTTTTTTCTTTATCACGCACACGCACACACACACACACACGCACACACACACACAAGTACTAAGGATTGAACCCAAGGGCCTTCACAATGGGCTGCATCCCTAGTCCTTTAATTTTGAGACAGGGTCTCAGTCACAGAGTTGCCCAGCCTGGGCTGGAACTTTGCAGTCCTCCTTAGCCTTAGCCTTAGCCTCCCAGAGTGCTAGGATTACAAACCTGTGCCATCATACCCAGCTTTAACATGCTAATTATAGTTATCGAGCAGAGGATGTAGCTCAGTGGTAAGGCACTTACCTTCCATGTGTGAGGCTTTGAGTTCAATTCCCAGCACTGCAACACACACACACACACACACACACTCATAGTTATTACAAATTCTGTCTGTTAGTGCCAACATCTAAGTCATCTGAGTCAGATTCTGTTGATTGCTTTGTCTTTCTGTGATGGGACTTTTGCCTTTTGTATCTATCATGTCTAGGACTGTAGGGACTAAGGTAGATAATCTTATCTTATCAGGACATGAGCTTAGTTTCCTGTTACCTTGATCTGTACTTAGGTTAAGGCCTGGGTGTTGGAGGGTTTTTGTCAGTGTTTGGGCTGCACCGAATCTTTTACCTTTCTTGTGGACCTACGCCTAGGGAAGGCATGCTCTTTACCATGCCTTTTCCTCTCCCCATAGTAGGCTACTGTTGCTTCTTACTCAGGTCTGCTAGCTTCTTTAGGGGTTCTCTCTTGTCCTGACTCAGCTTTGGTCTCCATCAGGACTTGGGTCCCTGGATTCCAGAAGTGAGGCCTGCTCAGTATTCCTGCCCCTCAGCCTCAGGACACCTCAGTGATAATGGCTCAGGATGGGTTACTCCCCCTCCCCCAGAGCAGAGCGGATTTTTTAACTTGTCCTTCTCCCTTAAGGGTTTTGTTCTGGAGGGCTGTTCTGGAGGGCAGAAAGACTTCAGCAAGGCCACACACACACACACACACACACACACACACCCCCCTCTCCTCTAGGCCTACAGCCCAGGTTGGTTTTCTCCCATTAACTTTCCTGCCACCCCTCCCTGGCCAGCCTTTTTGGTGATGCCCAATGTAGGTCTAGAACCTGTGAAGGGATGCCAGCTCCTCCTATATCTATGGCTTCCAGGGATTCACCCTCTTATCTTTATCCACACTTGGCCTCTAGCAGTTTGTTAAAACCTGTAACTCAGTTCTTCATACCCATTTGTGTGGCACTCAGGATCTTTTCTTCCTTTGTTTTACCACAGGTGAGCTGCAGGTGATGTTCATTCCTTTTTTTGTTTTCTTGGAAGTGTCTGTCTTTTCCTTAGAGTCAGGCTACTAGGTTGTTCTATGATTGAAGAAAAGTTACGATTCTCTTAGATTGTCTTTTTTTTTTTTTTTTTTTGGTTAAGATAACACAGATGATACTGGGATTAGCTCAGTGGTTCCACTGCCACCTCCCTCATAAGCACAAGGTCCTGAGTTCAATCCCCGGTACCCCAAAAGAAGATAACACAGATGATATGGAAAAGTGAGACCATATTAAATCCAGAGACCAGGCGAAAAGATAGTCCCAGACAGATTGATTTCTTGTCACCAGGAAGACCCACAAGCTCTTTGGTTTGGTTTTTTTTTGGTACCAGGGATTGAACTCAGGTCCTCAGGTCCTTACGCTTGCGTAGCAGGCAGCGAAACCACTGAGCCAAATCCCCGGCCCCTGGTTTGGTTTTTAATGAAGTTTATGGGCTTATTCTTCATGTGTCTGAGTGACTGCACATCAGCCACACAAATATGAATGCAAGTACAGCTGTGTGCAAAGGGCTGACTCCTGTTGGCATATGACAGGCAGGTGACGAAATAAGAACTCAGGAAGATAATCCACTAACCTCCTGAGGGGGCACAGGATCCCTCACCAAGGTAGGAGAGGGGGCACCTGCAGATCCCAAGTAAGATTTCCACAAAGTCCAATTGATTCATCTTTTCAGATTTGTCTTTTTTGTTTTAATACTAAGATGTTTATATTGGATGAAAGTAAAAAGTTGTTGCCTTGGCATAGATCTGTGTGTGTGGGTTAATCCTTATTGTGGTTTTACTTATTATATACGTGACTGAGAACCACCTGGCAAAGTCCCCTAAGATCCTTTGATGTTGAACAAACAAAATGCTGATGTATTTTCCCCTGTACATGCTACTGTAGTTATTCTGCCCAAGTCATTATTCATGCCCTCGCTTTCTCATTTGCCAAGTTCTACAGGAAATGTACCAGCTCCAGAATGCGGGAGTGCAGGTAAGCGACTGCAGAACCTAGGCCTGTGAGGACACTGGGGTTTCCTTACAGCCAGCGTCATCTGCCAGAGGCTGCCTGATGTCCAGAAAGAGTCTGCACTTGGGTTCAGATCCCAGCTCTCATTTGCTGGGTGACTTAGGATAAGTTACTTAACTTTTCCACTTGTTTTTTTTTTTTAATCTGAAAGTTAAGTTCATGATCCTTGTTGCAGAGGGCCATCATAAGGATTTAATGAGGTGATATGTATTAAGTCAGGTGAGGGCACATAGTAGGTGACAAGTAAACCACAGCCTTTGCCAGACTGGTAGAATGTTAAGTATTGCAGTGTCTTCCAATGAAGGTGGAAGAATGCCTCAGGGTACCTCTGGAGGTTGAGGCAAGGGACTTTGGGACAGTCATTTCCTGTCTTGGCAAAGTGTAACGAGCCTGTGAAAGCATGATATACAAGGACTGCTCAAAATATATAGTTAATGTTTAAATATAAAAATTTTATGACAATATAAGACATGTTGCCATTAATCTTCCTCAAAATACCTCACGCTTCAAACACAGTACCCTATTGTTTTTGCCATGGTTTTTAAAAATCTTTTTTGAGCCAGGGTCTCGCTATGTGTGTAGTTCAGTATGGCCTTGAACTCACTATGTAGCTGAGGCTGGCCTTGAACTCATGGCAATCCTCTTGCCTCAGCCTCCTGAGTGGTGAGATTATAAGCATGCATGACTATACTTGTTCTCGCCACTTTTTGAAGCAGTACTGGAAGTCCTCTTTCCTGAGTGTCTTTATGAGGTGTGATCAAAAATACAATGAATGCTGTTGCCCAGTGCCATCCAGTGGAAAGCAGGCTTGTAAAAATATCTGTGTCCTTATCCACCTTATTCACCAGCTCTGGCACCATACAATTTTTTTTTTGGTACCAGAGATCGAACTTGGGTCCTTGCGCTTTCGAGGCAGGTGGTGGAACCACTGAGCTAAATCCCCGGCCCGGCACCATACAGTTTTTTGAGTCTTCCCCAAAGTCAAAATGACCATGAAAGGCAAACATTTTGAATTGATTCAGGACATTGATGCCAGGGATTTAGCTCAGTGGTTCTGGCGCTTGCCTTGCAAGCACAAGGTACCAAGTTCGATCCCCGGGACCAAAAAAAAAAAAAAAAAAAGCATGATTCAGGACATTGAGGCAGCCACTGTAGTGCAAATAAAGACATTCAGAAAAAAGAACTTCCAAAAGTAGAAAAGACAGTGGAATAAATGTCTTTGAAGTGAGGGGGAACACTTTGAGAGGGATCAGTGACAATGTGTCTTTTATTGTAATTTTTTTTCTTTTTCTTTTTTTCCTTTGGTACTGGAGATTGAATTCAGGACCTTGTGCTTGCGAGGCAGACAGCGGCACCACTGACCTAAATCCCAGCGCTATTGTAAATTTTTTAAATAAATAAAATTTAAAATATAGGAAAAATATTAAACTTTAACTATTTTTCAGTCCCCCTTCATAGATGGGCACACATCTCTTTGCTGTGTAGGCTGTCTAGCTCTGTGGCTGCAGTCTGTAATACTCCTTTGGGCCTATTTGGCACTCACTCAGAAGGAGGGTTCCTATAGCTAAGGTTGGTGGTGCTCTGTCTCCACCCCTGCCCCATCGTCTGCTGTTTCCAGGGGCTCAGCTCCACACCTGCAGTTTCTGAGCTGTTCTGCAGAACGACTCAGATTTTCTATTCCCTCTTCCCAGGCAGCAGGCAGCACCTATTTGGAGCACCTCATAAAGATGCCTGCTATTGGGATGGAAGAGCTACACCCTCCCTCCAGGGTCCTTTCCTGGAGGAGCTGTATGGACTCTGTTCAGGAAAAGAGTGCCTCTCTGGAAGGAGTGGGCACGGGACTGTGAATATTTCTGAGGGCCTGCTGGTGACCTCAGATTAGTGCCTCTCACAGCCTAGCCCCTTGAAGGCTTCTCAGTGATTGTCCCTGTTTTATAGATGAGGAAGGAGAGGCCCAGAGAAGTCAGCTTCTTACTCACTACCACCTTGCTTGTCAGTGCCAGAGCTTGGATTTCAGCCAAGGTCTGAGTCACTATTCTTCACCACTGTACTCTGCTCTGTTGCCCAATGGAACTGCTTGGGCCTGGGGGCCACTGTGGTGGGCTGAAGACTGTCATGGCAAGGCTGATGGCCTCCTGAAATGTTTCCTTTTGGAGTGTGCTTCTGGGTACACATTGAAACCTAAAATGCATTGACTCTTGGAGGACAGGAAGAGCTCCAGCCCTGGTGGGGCCTAGCGAGGGGCCACAGAACGTGGCAGACATGCTGATGATGGACATGTGACCATGCTGCTTCTGTTCTTAAGAATGTCCCTCTGGCTCATGTCTCACGTTCAGCTTCTTTACCTATGAGGGCCTTGGCTTTTCCAAGTTCAAATTACTCAGTCCTTGAGAGTTTGTGATTTATGAGATTAGAACGCTTTACTAAAAAAAGAGAATATGAGGTATGATCAAAATGTATGGTGAACATTTAGATTTGTAGAAATTTATTATAGTAAAAGGCACGTTGCCATTGAACCCCCCTTACTTCAAACACTTATCCAATCTTTCTTGCCACTTTCTGAAGCAGTTTTGGAAGTCTTCTTTCCTAAGTGGTTTGTTTTCGTTTGGGTTTTGTTTTGTTTTTTTGGTACTGGGGATTGAACTCAGGACCTTGTGTTTGCCAGGCAGGCACGGAACCACTGAGGTATATCCCTGGCCCTCCTGAGTGTTTTTATAAGGTGTGATATTGGTGAATGGTGCTGTCAAGTGCCATTCAAGTGGAAGACGGGCTTGTAAAAACATCATGGGTGTCCTTAACCACCATATTCACCAAATCTGGCACCATGGAACTTCTGTCTCTTCCCAAAGTCAAAATGACCACGAAAGGTAAACACTGTGAATAGATTCAGGACATTGAGGTAGCCACAGCAGCACAAGTAGAACTGCTTCCAAAAGTGGCAAGAACAATGGGATAAGTGTGTTTGAAGCAAGGAAAAGTATTTTGAGGGGAATTAATGGCAATGTGTCTTTTACTGTTACAAATTTTTTTAAATAAACACTGTATTTTTCGGTCACACCACATATGCTAGTGGGTCCACCTGCTGAACTGCCCTTTCAAGGAGTCTGATGTCTGCCCAGGTGAGTGTGTCTAATGCAGAGGATCTTCCTGGGGCTAGGGTACTATAGGTTAGTCCAAGAGATGGGAGAGTCAAGAGAAGCAAGGCGGCAGGCAGCCTGTTGTTGTCAGGGCTGGGCAGTGGGCGGACATGCAGGCATCCTAGGTGAGCCCTGGTCATAGCATGTATCCTCAAGTGGTAGTGCCAGTGGAGGCTGGAGTGCTGCTGGGCTGCTGGGTGGAATAGCCTTGGCTCTGTTGTACATGAGTAGTTGGCAGGCTTGGAGCCCAGTGGTGAGAGGAGTGATGAGTGGAGGCAGGTGGTCAGAAAAGCACAGATACATGGGCAGGTGATGGCTCCCACAGGAAGGCCAGCACTGATGTATCCACTTATGTGTCCTGCCTCTGGCCCAGGAGATGCAGTAGCTGGAGGGACAGGGCAGGGACGGAGCAGTCCCAGGTATGCAGGAGCACAGGAGGGCTTCTGATTAGGAGTGCAAGGTGGAGAGGGACAAGGAGGATGGGATGCTTGGAGCAGAGAGGCCGTTGCTGATGGAGAGGACTGCACGAGTTGGGCACAGAGGTGCAGAGGCAGGAGAGAAGCTGCAGAAGGAGGTAGACTGGATTGGAGTACCTTGCCAAGGGGCTTGGAATTTCTCCCAAAGGCAATAGAGAGCCCTGAAGGACTGGCAGAGCTGAGGAGTGACGTGGTAACATTTGGAATGCCCATTAGTGAAGTAGCGGTTTAAAGCCCAACCCCAAATGTGGCTGTATTTATGGGTCACAGGCTTTGCAGCTGGCCAAGAGTGTGAGCCATCACTGAGCAGGGCAATTCCACAGGGAACAATTCCACACAGGAATTTCAGGCTTTAAAACCAGAACTGGGGCATTTGGCGGCCTGTCCTCAGGCACTCGTGGCTTGAGGGAGCCTGCCAGCTGAACATGTGCACACTACTTCCTGGGTCAGGAGATGCCTTCTGTGTACAGAGCAGGATCCACCTTTTCTGATTTGGGGGGCCAAAGGGCCTTAGGCAGAAATGTTAAGTGCCTTACATTCCTAGAGTCCTGTTGAAACAGCCCTGTGGTGTCTATCTGTGGATTCTCTCCCCCAGTATTCGACATCTACCTGGCCAGGACATTAACACAGGAACCTTTGTTTTCCTATGGGATCTGAGTTAGGACGGGGTTGGAACAGCCTCTCACCCCTGATTCTGGGGCTCAGTTGCTGGGCCCATGGGAATCCTGTGGTAACACTGGAGCTATCCTGTGTTGGAGGTGAGGAATTGGAGTTGGCTGGCCAGAAAGAAGGATACCTTCAGAGCCTGGCATCTTCAGTGCCTCACTAGGCTGCCTGCTGAACGGAGCACCCTGAGTAAAGAACTGGGAGATGAGCCAGCCTCCTAGCATGCCTTCAAGAGGAGGCCAGGCCAGCCCTGGCCCACCTTCTCATTTCCCCAGCCCCTTTGAAGCAGGCTAGACTCCTGAGCGCTCCTATTCCTCTCTTTACTCATGGCTTCTGCTGGGAAAGGTGGTTGTGTGGACCTGGATGTAGAAATCTCACCACACTACTATTTCTCAATGACAATTGGATGTCTTTTTTGTTTGTTTGTTTGTTTGCTTGTGGTTTTCCATGTAATTCTTTGTAAGAGCTAATCCTCTGTTTCTTCAAGTGTTGAGTAGGCTGAGAAACCTTTTCTTTCTTTCTCTAGCCAGAAATGGATCTCCCCATGCCCCCAGGCAGAGGCAAGAGTCTGGAGTCTGTGCCAAGCCAGCCCCAGGAGCCCATCAGCATGCCCCAGACACTGACCAAGACGCTGGAGCACATCGTGGGCCAGCTGGACGTCCTCACTCAGGTAGGCCATGATGTGAGTTCGCCCAGTCCACACTTAGTCTGGCTTTTGGACAGTCTGAAATTGGCCAGGAGGTGCTAGACTTTTAAAAAAATATAATGAATCTATTTTCCAGTTCAAATTAGTGAAATAGCAATCCCCTGCCCTGGGATCCTGGCCTTTGGAGTCATCCAAGCCCTGGTAGGCCTCTAGATTCCAAAATCACCAGTACTGTGTCCTGCCAGAATATACCCTCCCAGATATTGCCTGGGCCAACACAGAGCTTTGAAAGAAACACTGCTTATCTCACTCCTCACTGGGTGGGCACATGCCAGGGAAATGTAAGCAGTGAGTTGAAGCTTCCAAGAGCCTGGGGTCTGGGTTTGAGCCTGGCGCTGTTCCTTATCCTTCAAGCATCCTTGGGAAAATCCCTTCAGTTTTGTAAACTTTGCTCCATGTATCTGTAATGTGCAGGTGGTTGTGGACTCTGCCTTTCATGTTTGTGGTGAATATTAAGAAAGATAAATTTCTGTGAATTGTTTGGACCAAGCCAAGCTCATGAGTGGCTGGTCAATAAATGTTCACTGTGGCCCTGACCATGACCCTCACCAACAAGGCCGATGTGAGCCCCACTCTAGAACTTAAGTCAGCAGCTTGTAACATAAACTCACAGTGCAGCAATTCCAGGAGGAGCAAAATGCATGCACAAGAAGTGGCAGCCAGTGCTGGGGGAATGGCCAGTGGGGCATCTCACCTGAGAGAGGAAGAATGGCTCTGGCAGAAGAAGCAGCTGCCTGCAGATCTGGGGACTGAGGAAAGCCTAGAGTGGCTGGCAGGTAGTGTGCAGTGGTACAGGGCAGGGCAGGATTTAAAGGTCCTCCAGCACCTTGGTTCCTCGGCTCTTGGTGCCAGGCAGGGACTCTACAGATCCCTGTGTCCCATGCCACCATATGGTGGGTGAGGCTGTGGCCCACTAAAAAAAGTAAAATGTGTAAAAGCTGGAGAACTTGAGAAAACCAGTCTCTGGCCCACAGTGGGGATGCAAAAGATACTTCGTGTCTCTAATCAAAGTGGAGCTGACATGGCATAGCATCCTCTCCCTGCCTCTGTATCTATACAAAGTGACAGAAGCTCCATGTCGTGTCACATCTTGTGTGGCATGTCCCATAGCCCAGCTAGGACTGCATATCTTGGGCCTACCACAGGAAGCACACAAAGAGGGCAGGTGTCAGTAACTGGAGGGAGCAGAATTCCCAGGCAGAGCACACGGACATTTTGGAGTCTCTTAACCCCTGAGAAGAAGGCCTGTGCTGAGAGAGATAGGAGCCATGAGCAGACTTAAAAACCCACTTCAGACCCATCAGAAGCTTCCTGATGTTCTTCATGGCCTCATCAAATGAGAGATCAAGGGAGGTGGAATCAATTAGAACTTTATAGGATAAAATTAGAAATGAAGTCTGAGAAGGTGGTTAAAAATAGCTTCATTGGATCCAGAGGAGTATAGCACTGAAAACATTTCCTGTAACTGTTTTGGGGGTACACATGGGAAGCTTTGTTGTAGTGTTAGCATTAGGAGCATGATGAGAACTTCGCAATGAGCTTATATCACAGAGCGTAAGTGAAGGCTTTCCTGGGACTGTGGCCAGGTGTCTGGATGTCCCTGTGGCACCCGTGCACACCTCACACACTCAGTCCCTTTGTACATCCATATGGCCGTCTACCCCTCTACCACCAAATGCCAAACCAGTCACCTGCTTTGCAAAACTGACGATGCCTATGTGTTCCTGGACACCACAGAGTGTTCCTAATAGACTCTACATGTCCTGAGGAAACTTGGATTCCATAGACAAGGCCTAAGTTTTAGCCTGTTTTTGTACAAGGTACATTTAGGATAATCTAGCCATGTTTTCCTGGAGCTCACCTGTCAGTTGTTTCCTGGCTGACCTTCCCCTCCTGTTCTTGGGGCTCTAGCTCTGGTGTTCTAGCCACAGCTACAGCTCTCACCACCAGGGCATTTTGGATTCCCTCACACCTCTCCCCTTGGGGTTGGCTCAGCAGAGGGCAGACCCACAGACTGACCAGCCCTCTCTTGAGGCCCAGAGCCGGGTAACTACTGCCATGCTTCTTCCCTTGTGACTTGTTCTCCTGGTGTGGTTTATGGACACTGGCCTTGGGGCTGCACCCTCAGTAGGTACTCATCATCTGCTTGGTCCTGAAATGCCTCTGAGCTCTGGAGGGTCAGGAGCCTTGGCCACCCTAGCACTGACTCCTGCTTCAAAGACATCTGTCTGAACCATGCTACTCTGCCTTGTCCTGCCCCACCTCACAGTCCTTTCTCCTACGAAGAGGTCTACTTCTGAGTGGCCTCCTAGAGGGAAATAGTGCCTTCTAAGTCCCTTGCATCTCTATTCTACAGAACATCTTTCCAAGGGAGAACCACTGGGACTGCAGCAGTCAGTGGTCAGAGGTATTTACTAAGTCACAGAGCTTTTAGCCCCTGAGTGACATGAATAGGGCACCACATTATAAAGGCTTATAGTCTTCAAAGCCTGCCTTCTGCTCAACATGGCTGGGTGTTGCTACTGCTGACATGTCAGGTGCTGGTCCTGCTGTTGCCCCTGTCACTACCAGGGCTCAGCAGGGTTGGGGCATCTTCATGACAGGACCATCAGTGCCTCCCCCACTTCCCTACTGCTTCACAGAGCCAGCCAGACCCAACCCTGCTCAGAACCATTCCTTGGCCCTCAGAACAGAGTTGGCAGCTTCCCTCTTCACACACATCTTCCCTAAGATCCATTCCCATCCTTGGGAAGTCCTGGGACTGAATCTGCTGATCTCAGAGCCAGGCCCCCAACAGGCTGCCTGCTAGAGTCACTGGAGTCAGCTGGGAACTGTGTATCCGGGAGCCCAGCATGCCAAGTCAAGGAGGCCATGGGTCCTCTGGTGTATAGTAACAGAAACAGCAGCCCAGGAGCTTGGCCTCCCTGTAGTGGGACACTGAGCAAAGTAGAGTCAGATCCTGACCTAGGCAGAGGCTCTGGGGTAGAGTAGAGTTAGGGACATAAGGAGACTGGGACTTGGACAAGAGGGAGAGCTGTCATGGACCTATCCCTGGAAAAGAACCTCTGCAGAACCTTGGATCAGACTTCACTGCAGGCAGAAGAAGGGAGTGATGAGAGAAGCAGGATTGCTGCTGTCCCTGTGAGACTTCTGCCCTCCTGATCAAGGGGGGAATGGCAGCTTCCCAGCCTTCCCAGGCCAAGGGGCCTCTCAGATCAGGAGGAAACCAAACTGCCCTTTGGGCTTATGCAGCATCAGAAACCCAGTCCTTTAACTCATGAAGTGGAGTTGTACTGTCTTGTTCAGGAATACATTTTTTTAAAACTGCATACGTTATTTTTCAAATACGTGTTTATATGGGGAAGATAGACTTTGAGACAACCCAGCAAGGAATGTGCCCTTTGACCTGTCTCCCGCCTGTTGGTCCCTCCTGAGCAGGCACTCTTCAGGCTGTCCTGGGCTGTCAGGTCTTCCCAGATTGTTATTTTATAGGAAGCTCCCCAAGCATGTGGGGCTCTGAACCTCATCATAGTTATCCTCCTGGCACTTGTCTGAGGTCTGCAGCTTTCCAAGGGCTTCCGTTTGCAGCCCTCACTTTATCCTCGAGTCTGGTGCCCAGCGGGGAGTGCCATGCCAGTGGAGATAGGACATGAATAATGGCTTCTTGTGCTGGGCATTTATGGTGCACACCTATAGTCCCAGCTACTGGGAAGGCTGAGGCAGGAGTATCACAACTTCAAGGCCAGCCTGGGCAACTTAGAGACTTAGTGAGACCGTCTCAAAATAAAAATAAAAAATTGAAAAAGGGCTGAAGATGTAGCTCAGTGCAAAGGTCCTGGGTTCAACCCCTAATAATGAAGGAGGGGAGAAGGAATAATGACTTTTTGTCCCTAGACCAGCCATGGGGTCCCTCAGGCCTGCATCTTCTCCAGGAAGCCAGATGATCCTGATCTCAGCCAGTGTAAGTCAGAGCATTCCCACTTCCCTTGCTTGAACACTTGGTGGAGTTAGGGCTGGCTTCATCAGGAAGTTTGGGCAGGCAGGGAAGGGCAAAGGAAGTAATGAGAGAGTGGAAATCATCAAAGTATGTTACATACATGTACAAATCCGCCAAAGAGAAACCCATTAATCTGTATAACTAATACTAATTTTAGAGAAAATTTCTTACAAACCAAGCATGACTTTAAGAGATAAGGCCAACAAATATTGCTCAGGTCTGTAATCACAGAGCCCAACAGGCTGGTCTCTGAGGTCACCAACCAGAGTGTACACACCCTTCCCTGTCCTGCTCCTCCTGTAGGAGAGCCTCTCTTACCTCTGTGAGGTTGCTGTTTGGGGTTCCATGAGTTCCTCTGCTGAGCTCTTTGAGGCCCTGATCTCAGCTGACACCATGGTCTCAACAACTGTAGTTTGTTCACCCTGATACCTCCCTACCGGATGTGGGCAGGAACCACCCTCCCCCTGGGTTTGAGGGCTGCTTTGCTCAGCTAGAGAGCCACCTATCTTCCTGGATTTGAGGGCGAGTGCCACCATCGATCACCTGGTAACCCTGGCAAGTGATGTCACTCCCACAGCCTCAGTTTCCTCTGTTGTGAATGGGATAGTCATGCCAGCTCGGTCCTCTGAGCACTGTCCTGAAGCTCCTGCTGAACTGGGTGTGCTGAACTGGTGCCAGCTAGATGGTGAGGCACCAGCAAAAGGTGATTCTGTACAAGGGCTGCCTGGGGCCTGGTAGCTGCAGAAGTGGAAATTCCACAGGCCTCTGCTGGATTTGAGTCACAGGAGTGCGTGTGAGCTGCCAGTGAGAATGAGAGTGAGAAGCAGAGGTCGTTCCCCAGCCCGAGGAGGGCATAGGGGTTGACAGAGGCTTGTGGGTGTGTGTCTGTCCCACTCGATACAAGCATTATACCTAGACCAAGGCATCAGGGCCGAGATTGAAGCTTTTCGGAGATGTGTGCTTGTGATGATCATTCTTTGAATGGAGTTATCATAATGGTTTTTTTGGAAAATATATATCCTAACCATGGAATTAGGATCACTGGGGAACTTTTTCTGCCTCAAACCCCTGTGGGAATTCTCAGGACATTTGAGAACTGAGACCAGGCAGGTATTTGCTGTGCTGCACGTGCCTCCCTCAACACATGTCTGTCCCTCGGGTACAGGGCCTCCACTGTGAGCCTGTCCTCAGCCCTGTACCCTTTCCTTCCAGTACACGTCTGTACTATGGCTGCTGCAGATAACTTGCCTGCTGGGCCTGCTCAAAGGCTGCTGAAAAGGCTGGCTTCATACCAGAAGCCTGAGGGGGTCCTGAGAAAAGCCAAGACCGAGAGTCGGAAGCTCCAGTTTCTCCAACCCAACTTTTTTTCTTTCTGGTTTTCTGTAGGGCAGCAATCTTAGTCCAGTGGTTAGAGGCCTGTGGAATATCCATACCTGGTGCTTCCATGCCAGAGGCCACCTTAACTGCTGCCCCACACTGCCTGCGTCATATAACATCACCCTTGCCCCCGTGGTTTTCCACGTCCACCTGTCTCCTAGTGGGGGCAATAGAGTCAGCATCCCAGGTAGGGCCAGGACTTCCCTTGGGGCCTTGTTTTGTCTGTCCTGTCCCCCACCAGACCTGTCTATTATGGCTGCCCTGGAGGACTCCAGGCTGGACTGTTGCTGTCAGGCCTGCCTGGTTGATGAAGACCACTCTCTGAGGCCATAGGAATTGCTGTGCAGGGCTCAGCTTACATTGTGTGACAGGTTGGAGAGGTGTCTGCAAATTGCA
The DNA here is from genome assembly GCF_053883595.1 of Heterocephalus glaber. Taxonomy (NCBI): domain Eukaryota; kingdom Metazoa; phylum Chordata; class Mammalia; order Rodentia; family Bathyergidae; genus Heterocephalus; species Heterocephalus glaber. The sequence continues at coordinate 5,858,359 of NW_028258324.1, read as the reverse complement.
GAGGCCCTGGGCCCTCCTGAGGGCAAAGGGTGAAGTGCAGAGCTGTGGACAGTGATCGAGGAGCCTGGGAGGCTGCTTTGAGGGGTCTGGCATAGACTCAACCGCCAGCTTGGTGGTTTTGCCTCAGAAGCCCACAGAAAAGTTATTTTTGACTCTAGTTTCACGTCTTGCTGCTTTTTAAAAATACTGAACCATGAAATTCCTTTTCTGACTTTTTTTTTTTTTTTTTTAATGGCACCCATTGCTTCAGACTGGCCCCAGCAATTCTGTGATGTCACGTTCAAGTTCCTGTGACTCATGGAGGCTGCTGAAAATGTATGCAGTGGGAACCAAGCCTACCCAGTCCTGATGGTTCAGGTCTCCTTTGTGGTTGAGTTTGTTAAATGCCCAGGTCACTGAGCTCTGCTGACTTAACTCAAGTGGTCAGAATTTTTTACCTGTTTGATATAGGGAGTTAGAGGGCATAGCCCACTTACTGAGATGCCCAAATGACCCCCATCCTCTTGGTCCTACAGTACCTTCTCAGTGGGCTGCTTAGGAAAGGCTAGCAGGGAAGGTGGGGCTGCTGTACTCTGCTATGGGCCAGGCTGCCTAACTGCTCTCTGGGGGCTCTCTCTGTCCATCTTTGTTAGACAGGTCAGCTGTTGTTTGTGGAGACAGACCCTGGGTTGTTTTTTTTTGTTTTTTTTTTTTTGGTTTTATTTATTTATTTATTTGTTTGTTTATTTATTTATTTATTTTTTGGTACTGGGGATCAAACTCAGGTCCTTGCGCTTCCGCAGCAGGCAGTGAAACCACTGAGCTAAATCCCCAGCCCTGGACCCTGGATTTTAAAGTAGTTGTATCATTTTTCCCTCAAGGTTGGTCCTCCCAGGTGTGCCCAGACCCAACTGGTTGGGAAGGTGTGGAGTAAGGGTCCCCTGCATACCTTCTGGTGGTCCTTGCTTATAGGGCATGAGCAGTCTCCTGGCCTTGCCTCACTCACAGGCAGAGTCAGGAATATGGCTGTTTCTACCAAAGCAAGCCTTTCTCCATGTCAGCACCTCTGGCGACCTGGAATACTTAGTCCAGAAGCAATTTAGCTATCTTAACTTTGCAGACATCCATGGGCTACCCTTTCTGCCAAAGTCAAGTTCAGGACAGCCTGGATCGCCACCACTTGGGATTTAGAGACAGAATACTTGTCCTCTGTAGGAGGCTATTTCCTGGGAGATGAGGGACTCAAGACACTGTCTGGTCTGTGGCAGGGACACGTTTGATGTCTGATTCTGGCTAGGTCCAGAGAATGGGGAAGAATGTCTGTCCAGACCCCTGGTTCCTCCCCAGCCCTGCTGCTCATTCTGGTATTTTATCCATAGGCTCCTTTGGCTTTGCAATGGAGGGAGGCTGTGTCTTCCTCAAGTACCAACCCAGGGCAGCTTGCAACTCCTGTACAGTACACAGCCTGCTAACTCCCTCAAAACTGACTAGTGTTATTGCTCAGGGCTCTGGGTGGCAGCTCCCATGGATTTCTGGCAGAAAACTCTTGCTTTCCATCGATCCCTTCTGTGGTTGTGGTGAAAAGCACCCTCTAAAGAAGCTGCAGATTGAAGGCCCTGCCTGCCAGATGGGCTGGGCAATGGCTGTGCTTACCTCTGGAGCCTAGGAATGTTCACGGTCAGTCATACAAGTTTTCTTCTGAGGTTCTAAGCAGGCCTGGAGTGTGGGGGGAGTGAGGCCCATGCAGAGACGTCTCAATCAGGCTGACTTGAGGGTGCTCTGAGAGGAACAGAGGCTCCAAGTGATTTGCTCACACTCCTTAGCACCTGAAGGCCCTCCAGGGAAGGGTCAAGCATAGACCACAAGCTAGGGCCTGTGTCTGTCGGGACTGACAGCCCCGAAAGGGCTTGCATGACTATGCAGTTTACTCTCCCTAACCAACTGTCACTCTTGCAGGGCCAGGGAAGCCTGCAGTGGGCCTATCATACCTCCTCCCTCCACTCACTCTGATCCACATCTGCACTGTGGGTGCAGACCCTCATCATAGCCACAGGAGCCTCATCTGGGGGGAAAAGAGGAACCAGAAAGAATCCTCAACCTTAGCACGGCTGGCATTTAGGGAGCAGTTCTATACCTGCCCCATTCTGCTATTGGACCAGCTGGTGGCTCTAGAAAGTGGACCAAGGTGACAGGGCAAGGGGAGGCCTGTGAGAGCCTGCCCTGATGGCCGGCGCCCTTCTTCCCTATAGTACCAGGCGCTGCTGGCCAACTTGTCAGCTGCTGCCCAACTTGCTGCTGCCAAACTTGCCAGGTGCTGAGGTTTTCCAGCCTCCAACAAGCTACTAACCAGTTACTCAAGCTCGGGATGGTGGTGTTCTGTCAGGTGTTGGTAAAGAGCTCCTTTGTATGGGTTGTTGGGAAAGTCAGCCTCTGGAAAAATAGGATGCAGAAAGTGGCCAAGGGTAGTTTGTGCCTGTGTTTAGCTCTGCTGTACTCACCCTGGGATCAGTACAGCAGAGCTGAGGGCGACTGATGTCCTATCTCTGTGAGACACCTGGCTTCCAGGTGGGTCTACACATGGCTGGTGAAGAGATCCAAAGGGTTGTGGCACGAGTCTGAGCAGTGCTTGATGGGTCCTAGCAGCATCCATTTTTTACAAATGGTGGTAAATGGGCCCATTTTTTATAGTTTCTTTTAGAGGAAGCAGTGATATGGAAAGACAAAGCTATAAAGCCATGAAGAGGGCATATTAGCCAAGATTCCTTAAACTGATGGCTAATCCACTGATGGAAAATAGTGTTTAATATACTTCCGAAGAGAAGGGGGGCGGTGGTAGAGAGCATGTCAGGGAAATCCTGTATCCCCGAGACATGTGAAACAGCAACAAGGAGTCTTGGGCTCAAGGAACCAAAAGTTTTCTTTGTGCTACTTGCAGGAAACTGTGGTGGATGAAGGGGAATGTTTAAAAGATAGTTGCTGGAGCCAGGTATGGTGGCATACACCTGTAATCCTAGGACTTGGGAGGCTGAGGCAGGAAAATCACCCTGAATTCAAGGCCAGGCTGGGCTACATAGTGAGTTCAAGGCCAGCCTCAGCTATGTGGCAAGACCCTGACTCAAAAAACAATAATAGGACCAGAGATTTAGCTCAGTGGTTTCGCCACCTGCTGTGCAAGCACAAGGACTCGAGTTTGATCCCCGGTACCAAAATTATAATAATATTATAATAATAATAATAATAATATAATAAGCCAAATAAATAAATAAATGACAGTTGCTAAGTCCAGAAAGATTGAGAGGACTTTCTTTAGATATTCTGGGCCTAGGCACTTTAGCATGCCCAACATCAGCATGAAAGGAAATCTCCATTCCTTCCCTCTGAAGTTTAGGCCTTGAAGCTTTCAACCATCATCAAGTCAGCCCTGAGGTAGGAAGGGGAGGAACTGGACTGCTTCTTTGATTCTCATCCCTACTTTATCCACTTCTACTTCCTGCTAAAGTCAGGAGACATCCTCCCTCCTCAGGCCAGCTAGCAGGGTGGCCCCTCTTATCTACCTACCCTCCTTCCCCCACCATCTGGCCTGCCAAGCCCAGATCAAGCTGGAGGGAGTGTTCCTCACCAAACAGGCAGGCTTATCCCCAGACTAGGGCTGCCCTTTGGCTGTGGGAACCCAGGTGCCGTGTTTTCTGCATTCCCACAGGGCTCACGGCCAGGTATTTGTCCACCTAGCATCAGTGTGAACCTTCTATATGCCAGGTGCTGACTGGGAGCAGGAAAGCAGTGATGAGCAAGAACAGACAAGAACCTGTCTTCATGGTGCTGGCACTAGAATAACTGATATAGGCAGGCTCCTTGAAGACCAGCATTTGTATCCTCTGTCTCAATGGCCCTGTGCCACAGACATTAGGCACTGGACTGGGCTTGGAGGCAGAGCCTGGGTGTTGGGAAGGGCAGGAAGCTGAGCTGGTCCCTACACTCCCAGTCACCCTTGACATGTAGCACATCATCAGGACAGGGCATCTGTGCGCATGTACACACATCCACACACACAGATGTACACCCAGAGACAGAGCTCCACCTAGGACAGGCAGTGGACCTAGCAGCCCCACTTTGTTTTGATAGCTCACAAGACCCCACAGTAAAGAGACTCCCTTTTATCACATCTGTTTTAGATCTTTAGAATCTAAGCGAAGTCAAAATCATACTACAGGGGAGATTAATTCCACATTTTCCATCTTTGCAATGAAACCAAAGGAAAGTTAGATGTTGTGTGCAGCAGTTATCCAGCCCCAGAACATTTCCCTGAGCCCTGGTGAGGCAGGGTGATTTTGCTCTCTTTGACCCAGGGCAGCTGGGACCTTCTACCTCCCAATAATCGGACTCCTATGTTGGCAGGGGGCCGGGGCGGGGAGCCCTCCTGGGGGAACCCAAATCAGCCACAATCCTGGAAATGATTAAAGGTAACTTTCTATCACAGGAGATTTTTAAGAAGCAACCAGACAACCACACTGAGCTCAAGGCAGATGTCTAGGGCAGGAGCTCAGTGGAATAGGGTGGCCTGCCTGACTGACAAAGAGCTGCCTCTTAGCAGATCCCCGATGTGACTGTCCATGCAGATGGTCCCCTGGTTGGTATATGACACAGCAGCCAGGGGACCTTGGGACAGCTTGGCCCTGCTGTGCTCACCATTCCCATGCCCCTCTCCCAGGCTTTCCTTAGATGCTGCTTCTGCCCAGCACACTTCCTTGTCTCTCATCTGAGTTGCACCCCATGTTGCCCATCAGACACAGATGCCCAGGCTCCTGGCTTCTCTACCAGTCCGGGGCAGAGTGTTTAGTAGGTGCATGGCTAGGTGTCTGCCTCCATCAGCCTGCCTCAGATACACTGTCCACCTCTCTGCTACTTGTTTTCAGCTTTTGGAGGAGATCCAAGAGGGGACTGCCACCCTAGAAGTCAATATCAGTCTCCCAAAGAGGGCCTGGGCAGCATCTAGGGCTCTGCTTGGAGCAGGACTTGGACGGGAGGAAGTGCCAGGGTGAGCAGGGGTCTCTGAGAAGAAGGGCTGCCGAAGAGCTAGATGGGAGCAGGGGCTGCAGACATGGAAGTATTTTTAAGGAATCTAGCCAAATATCTGGGAAGCTCAGATCACCCTCATTCTTCTTTTGTCCCAAGGTGTTAGTCACTCTCTGTGATGGTGGAGCAGCTTTGCCAAAAGGCAACCCAGACAGGACTGGTGCACAACTTTATCAATGCCTGGAAGCCCCCAAGAGTCAGTCTCTTGTTTGCTGCTTGTGGTGGGTGCCTTGAGAATGTGGGGGAGTAAGAGATATTGGGTGTCCCCAGAAGGATTGTGAGGGCCCCATGAGTATCCTATAGCCCTTTGGGCTCCAGCTTCCATGAGACAGACCTTTAACAAACATGGTGGCAATAGTGGTTCTGAGAGGAGGAGCTGCTCCTGGAAGGGACTTGTCTCTGAGTATATGCCCTTGGTCTGTGAGCAGAAGTGCCAGTTCAGTGCTGCCTATCCCACTGCTTGCTGTAGGACCAGGTGATGGAGTTCATTCTAGAGCCAGTGCTCTGAACACTAGCCATAGGCAGTAGCAGCACCATACTTCCTGTCCATGTCTGCTCAGACCTCAGCCTGGTGACACAGCCCCAAGAAGTGGTATCTTCCTTGTTCGCTTCCTTTTCTGACTGAGGGCACTGGGGCTCTTTCTCCATCTTTCTTATGGCCCCCATATCTCTCTTCCCTGCTTATCCACTCCAGGACAGCCACACTGATCTCCTGCCAATTACAAGAGTGTGCTTCAGGGCCTTTTCACCTGATGTACCTCATGCTTACAAGCACTTCCATTGGCCCATCTTGTGGCATTTCCTCACAGAGGCCTTCCTGCCAGAGGTGGCACTCTCCTTCCCACATCTGCCAGCTCCAGCCAGCATCAGCCCCAGAGAAGGTGAGCCATGTTAGGGCTAAGTCCCTGTGGGTCAGGCACACCCTACCCTGTTCTCCTTTCCTTCTTTCAAAAACAAGTGAAAAATGGGATAAAGTAGGAAATGCAGGAGAATTGAGAGAAAAGAGCTGAGAAAAAAAATGCAGGACAGTCCTACCTGAAGAAGAAAACAGCCAGGAAGAAAAAGAGGCCAACATAGCTGAAAGAAAGGAAGGTCAAACTGTGGGGAAGTGGGGGGACTGGAAGTAGGTGCCCAGCAGGAAAAAGAAGGGACAAAGGAAAGGCCCACACTGGGGCCTGACTGGCGGGGAGAGGGAATGTGGACAGGAGGGCTGATGTATTACTCCACAAGGTGGAGGGGCAACCAGGCCCATCGTACCTGCTCCCATTTGCTATGTCCCCACTTCCAAGAGTGGAAGAGTCATTCTCAGGGAGCTGGGAACTCTTGCCTCCACAGGACACCCCAAGAACTCTTTCTGGGGCCTGTGCAGCATCCATAGGGATGTTGTGACTACTCCTGCCCCTCACCAGCTGTGAAGTCAGGGAGAGGCTTTCTGTGGTGCCCCAAATGGCCAAGTCCCTGTCACATAAGATAGAGGAGCCATTGGCTACCACAAAGCGCAGCAGAGATATACAAACCTGGCTCCATGTCTGGGCCATTGGTGTGTGTGAGGGATGATTCGGGAACAGGTACAGCTATCCTCAGTCCAAGAGCCTGGTGGGCCCCAACAAGCCTTTAGCAGACATGAAATAACTGCACACTGGTGGAAAAGGTTGGCCTCTGAGGTGGCGAGGTATAGAGCAAGGGCATCTGTGTTTCTCTTCCACTTGGCATGGGGGCCAGGTGCCAGACATGCCTCTGAGGACTGGCATCTCAGTGCAACTGCTCTGGTACCACTATAGTTTTCAGGGGACTAAAAATAAAAGCCTGTCACTTTAAAACCAGTTCTTTTTGTACCATGCTCAGAAGGCCCTTTAGGGTGTTACATAAAATGTCTTACACGTTCTGAGCTGTGAGTGAGAGAAGATGCACTCACTCTGTGAGTGTTGCCCCCAAGGGAGACAAATCACCACATCTTTCTCCCCTGTGCAGGAAAATTGGGATTCAGACAGAATGCCATTGTTTCCCTGCCCTGGGAGGCTCTTCCTTGGAGACCTCAAGCAATGATGCGCCATGCTGGAAACCAGCTCCTAGACCATTGTCCAGTCTCTCGCTGTGCTCATGATTTTTTCCCCCTTTCCCCCATCCCCTTGACTCCCCTCCCTTCCCTATATACAAAAGCTTTGTTTCCATTTTTTTCCTTCTATTTGCACTTTTTTTCTTATCCCTTCCTTCCCCCCCCCCTTGTTCCCCTTCCCATTTGAACATTTTTTCCCATTTCCCAGTATCTATTATACATTTTAGTCCTTATCTCCACTTTTGGTTTCTCACACCAGAGAAACATTTAAACATGTGTGTTTGATTTATCTCATTCAAGAGTATGGTCTCAAAGTGGATCCATTTAGCTAGAAATGTCTCACGCTCATCCTTCTTTATGGCAGAGTAGTACTCCATTGTATAAAAATCTTCTTCATCCATTCATTTGTTGATGGACATTTAGGCTGCTTCCAAGATTTAGTAATTACAAATCGTGCTGCTATAAACATGGGTGTACATATATCACTGTGGTGTGATGCTTTTAATTCTTTCAGGAAGATACCACGACAGGGAATAGCTGGGTCAAATGGAACCTCTACTTTTAGTTTTTTAAGAAATCTCCACACTGATTTCCACAGTGGTCGCACCAGTCTACCCTCCCATTGACAGTGGAGAAGGGTTCCTTTTTCCCCACAGCCCTTTCAGTATTTGTTATTGGTTGATTTCTTAATAACACGAGCTCGTGATTTTCACCCATACCTCAGCACCTGCCTTCTGTTGTTCACCTGAGTTGGGCAGTCCCTGCCCCGTTGCCCACCGAGGAACCAGGCTGCTTCCACAGGGCTCACAGAATCACCTGCACTGTCCTGAGTCCTCAAAGGGCCCTCAGCTCACCTGCCCTGGATTCTCTCTAGGATCCAGGGGCTTGTAGATTTATTGCTCTCCCTCCTTCCCCCTCACCCCCAGCTGTCCCAATAATGAGGATGGTCTCAAAGGTATGAAGCAACTGCTGCCAATTGTGCTGCTTCCCAGACCACCCCAGCTCTGCCTGGCCTTCTTAAAGGGGCCCCACCCTCCACCTGTCCCTTTTGTGCCAGTTCTTGACCTATGTCTTGGCCCCAGAGAATGCCCCATCTGACTCACCACCAGGTGCTGTTGGTCCATTCTTTTTTTTTTTTTTTTTTTTAATGGTACTGGGGATTGAACTCGGGACCTTGCACTTTCGAGGCAGGCAGTGGCACCACTGAGCTAAATCCCCAGCCCCTGTTGCTCCATTCTTTGTGGAGATCTAGTTCTGACCACTTTCCTTCTGAGTGGCCCCTCCCCAGGTCAAAGCCACCACTATCCCCCCTCATTCTTGTCTTCACTCAGCCTTCCCACAGCTGTACAGACTATTCCCATGTAGCAGCCAAAGGGGTCTGTCCCCTTCCTGTTCTGTCACACGGAGGTTGAAGAAGCTGCCTGCATGGCCTGCAGGACCGTCTCCTCTCCTCCCTCCCCAACAAGGCCCTTTTTCCTTGCTCTCGCACATAGGTGCCTTTGGTCCATTGCTCCTGCTCATTACTTTTACTCCTGCTTTTGTGTACACTGTTTCTCTGGTCCCTAATGCTCAACCTCCCTCTCTTGCCTGATAAGCTCATTCCTCACCTCCTCAGGACCACTTGAGGCCAGCCACATCCAGTCTTCCCAGCACAGCTCAGAGTCTGTGTGATTGTGTAACATTTGCTACCTGGAACAACTGCACAGGCCACAGGCTTGGAACAACTTCAGCCCCACTGACACCTTAGCCAGACACTAGCCAATAGGAGGAGGTGCCCATTGAGGGGGTTTTTTTTGTTGGTACCAGGGATGGAACTCGGGACCTTGTGCTTGCGAGGCAGGTGCTGGAATCATTGAGGTTTTGAGTGAAGGAAGAGAGTGTCTAGGGCAAGGTTGGTGGACTTTTTCATATACAGTGGATGTTCTAGGCTTTGTGGGCTACAGAGTATCTCACAACTGCTCAGCTCTGCCATAGTATCCAGGAAGCAGCTATAGACAGTACAGAAACCAACAGGCAGGCAACAAACCTTTTAGAAGTGGGCAGCAGGCAGTAGTTTGCCACGCCTTCTCAGAGAAAACAACAGAATACAATCAGTAGCAAAAAGAAGTGTTTCAAAGGCCAGAGTGTTCCAGGAAAAGGTTGTGGCCTCCTGGAAATTGCTGATAACAAGAGCAGAAGGTGGTTCAAAAACAATCCCCCAGGTGACCCTCTAATGGGTGTGACCTTAATGATAAAACTTCTGGAACTCTAATGACGTCTTCCCATGAGGCTCCATCATGTTGGCCTCAAGGGCTATGTCCCTGGAAGGCAACATCAGTTGAGGGGTGACAGTGACCAAGCAGGAGGAGGGGTCCTCCTGACTTCCTGTCACTCTAATTTAGCCTTTGAGGAGTGGGCACCCAGCAGTGACCAAGACATGTTTTGAGGCTGATCGCTTCTGATGCAGTGGCTTGAGTGCCCCAGTGAAAGAAAGCTTCTGAAGGGAAGGTATCGAGGTAGTGCCTCATTGCATATCTAGAAAGAGGTTCCTGTTAGTATGATCTTTTTCTCCCTATGATACTGCCTTTTAATGGCTCAAATGCATTATTCTTTAGTGATAATTCCAAATGTCAATGTTTAGGCAGGGAAGAGACTGCTTTCCCTGAGGCCTGGAACAGCCTTAGAGTGTTACTAGATGGTGTGAGGGGGCTGCTAGGTCACCCTGAAGCCGTCTGTTCCCACTGCAAGGAGCCTCTGCTCGTGTAACCTGGAGTGGGTAGGCTAGGTGGCCCAAACCAGGATAGAAGGCAGCCACCACTGTTGAGGACCAGGATCCAAGATTTTCTCCTCAGGCTCCTTGGGTTGGGCATTAGGGGGAAAAGTTATGGAGTAAGGGACAAGCAGTATTCTGAGACCTCAGAACCAGCAGCACTGACATGGCCAGAGTGAGTGGAGGGAGCTGGCAGAAGCCAGGCCTCTCCATAGGCAGGCTGGATGGAGGCAAAGCTAAGGTGCACGCCACCTGAGGCTTTAGCATGTACTCTGAAGCCAGGTTACACTGGCATTGATGCCCTATGTTTGTCATTGATAAGCTGTGTGCCTATAGGCTAGTTGTTACTCTCACTGTGGCTCCATTTCTTCATCTGAAAAATGGATGATAAAAGACCCTACCCAGAAAGGTTATTGAAGAGTGCTGGGGATGACGAGGGCACTTGGTGACATTGCAAGTACTGTGTGAATGTCAGTTGCTAAGAGAATCTTCTGGAGCAGTGTCAGGACTCCCCAAATCCCAGTCCTAGGACTTCTTACTAACCTTCCTTGAGTCTGGGTGCCACACTTATTAGAACTTAAGTATCAGCAAGGGCAGGGAGAGGGAGTGAGTTGCCTGCTTCCTACAAGGTTGACAGAAGGAACCTTGCTGTGGAAGAATCTGTATCCCCAAAGAAAGGATTTACAGGGGGTGAACTATATTTCCTGGCCTTCTTAGCCACCCAGCAGCCAGGGCCTAGGAGTTCAGTTTCCTCTTCTTCCTGCCTGAAAGCCAGAGGGCCATGGATAATCCATGTCAGGCAGGTGTTTTCCCCCTTTGGCACCTGACCCCTGCCTGCTCTTCCTTGAGGACCTTCTGAGGGACCAGAGCCAGAGATGAGCAGTGTGGGTCAAATGTCAGTTCTTACTTGCCCTTGCTGTAAGGAAAGTCACACTGCTGGGTCAGGGAGTTTGAACTCTGAAAGACTGCAGAAGGGTTCACCTTTAAAATACTCCTCACCCTCCGGAACAGGTATAATCTCGCCTTCCAGTCTAGTCAGAACAGGTCCAGTGTGACAGGAGGAAAACTGCCAGGACCTAACCCAGAGCATCAGGCCAGGGGAGTAGCCTCTGTGGCCGGGCCTGGCCAGGGATGGATCCGGGGTCCAGCCCAAGCTCCCTTGAATGCCTACTTCTGTCCTTTGAACAATGAGGCAGCAGCATGTATTTACCGAGCTTCACTCTGCACCTGACACTGGCGTGGGCATGTATTCACCTTCCACTGCTCCAAACTAACAGGTAAAAGGTCAAATGCATCATTAAAAAGTTCACATCATGTGGCCCAAAAGTAGTCCTTGCTGGGGATGCCCCCATACACTCTCCAGTACACCCTAGGTCCACTCCTCCCCTCCTTGCCCACACACCTGGGAAAGCAGAGTGGTACTGTGGTGGCCTGCACCTGGCCTGCCAGCATTCCTGCTTATCTGCACCACCAGCCCCAACCAAGCATAATGCTACTCAGATGCATCTGATGGGGACCTTTCCACCACTGGGAAAACCCTGTCCCATGTAGAGGGAAGGCACATCAGCAAAATGTAAGAACAGGGTGTGTGTGTGTGTGTGTGTGTGTGTGTGTGTGTGTGTGTGTGTGTGTGTGTGTGTGTGTGTGTGTGTGTGTGTGTGTGTGTGTGTGTGTGTGTGTGTGTGTGTGTGTGTGTGATCTCATGCATTACTGGAGTAGAGTTATTAAAAATATGTGAAGGAGAGACCATCAGACAGAATTGTAATGCACAGAAGTCCAGAAAGCATCCTCTCTCAGCCCATCCTCCATGCTCAAAGAGGGGTTAAGTAGGATTGGATGTGGCTGGGGAGTGCTCAGTAGCCTTAGCCCTGCTTGTGGCCGCCACCCCACCTTGGCTGAGTAGGCTTGAAGGCAGAAGGGACAAGGAAAGTGGAGACCAAACACAAAGATGGCATGACTACTCAGAAGCTTGGCCAGAAGGGGGAGATGCAGGTCTGAGGGGTGGTGGCCTTTTAAGTCTGTCTCTCTGTAATGTACTAGGAAGTACCCCACTTGAAGCTCAAAAAGGAAGCACCACAGCAGGGCTGGCACCCTTAATTTTGAGCTAGTTGTGAAATAGTTCTGTTCAGAGAAGTCAGTATCAACACACTTAATGGCCACATCCCTGCTGAGCTGCAGTATGGGCCCCCATGGAACTAAGTGGAGGCTTGTGGCACAGCCATGGGCCTCATCTGCCCATTTTCTTGGCCCACTGTCTCCATGTTTAAAGTTGGGTTCCTGGGAGAAGTTCAAAAACACAAAACAGAAAAGGAAATGGAGCAGGCTGGGTTCCCCCACAATGGCCTTGAGTCCAGGCTGTGTGTCGGCAGGAGGCTGGGTAAAGTGATTTGGGTTGTGTGAGTTTCCCAGCAGCCAGTGGAAACTTCCAGGAATGCTACTCAGGCCAGTTGAAGGCTCTTTCCACTACCACTTTTACAAGATGTAGACCTTTCCCCAGCCAGCCACATGCCCAGCCATCACTGGGGATATGGGAGTCTCTTTCAGCTCAGCTCTGCCTCTCAGGTGCAGTTTGTGTGCCAGGGCAATCATTTTCCAGGCTCTGTCCTGTGACCCTGGTTCAGAGCCTGCCATCCCTGGTTATCTTGTGAAAAGAGGCCACCGCCAGGCAGTGTACCCTCCCTGGCAGCTGACATCTATGCAGGATGCTGCACAAATTTATAGCAGCCTTCAAAGAGAAAACCCTCCCAAAATGTTTCAGTGTTGTATTAAGTATATGCAAGGAAAGTTTCCTTTCCCCTGGACCAAGGCCCAGACCCTGCATAGAGCTCTGGGAAGGGGACAAAACCTCTTGGGTTCACCTTCCTCCAGTGAAGTTAATGTGTCCCTTCTAGTGCCTGCAAACTGCACAATGGACAGATCAAGCCTGCCATATTCGTGGTGGCTTGTGCACATGGCTTCCTCCACAGTGGGAGTAACCCATGACTGGCGTGGCCTGGTATGCAGTAGGCACTCAGCAGCCCTCAATGAAGGCAGGAAAGTGAAAAGCAGAGCCATCAGGCCAGCCTGGGCCAACCTGAGCAATTGTCAGGGTGGATGTGGCACCCCTGTGGTGAGCTAGCCCTCTAGCAGAGATGAACAGTGCTGCTCTTTGCTGACACTGCCCAAAGCCTACCTGGAAGCTATGCCTGTAAGGCTGGCCCTGGCCTGGGGAGCAGGGCCTCAGACTCAGGAAGATGGCATGATGATAAGCATGGGGAGAGTGGCTAATGTGTGTCTAGCTCCCCAGGTGCTGGCAGCACACTGAATTACCTATGCTATAAGCTCCATGTTGTCCTTCCCACTTAGGAGGAGAAAATGGCCAAGAGACATCAAGTCACTTGCCCGTGGCTGGCCTGGGCCTGACCCCAGATGGCACACTCCTACAGTAATCCTATGGGACTCACACAGGCAGAGACCCTCCTGGACTCTCAGAGGTCCCTGGGGTACAGAGAAGAAGGGCCGAAGATGGACTGCCTTTATTTGTTACTGTTTCCTTGCCTCTGGAATGGGGATGGCTGATGGTCTCCAGTTGTTTATGGACAGAGCCTGGCCCACAGGAAGCAGGTTGTTCTCCAGCCTAATCCCAGGGTACCAGGGCTCGGGATGCCTGACCCATGGTTGTCTAAGGTGTCAAGAGCTCTGAGACCTGCCGTCTGCTTTCCCTCAGTGTGTCCTCTTCCTACCCACAAATATTAGGGATCAACCACCCAGAACCAGCAGTGGGCATGAAGATGAGGGCTTCACCAGCAGCCACCAGAGAGAGCCAGGCAGAGCCCCTTATCAGGAAAAGCCAGCACCTGGCATCTGGATGCCAAGCTGCACCAGCTGAGAGAGGACTGGCCAAGGGGATCCTGAAGGGAGCTGGGTGGTCCCTTTGTTCTGAGCCTGACCACCATTTATTTTACAGACAGTGTCCATCCTGGAACAACGGTTGACACTGACAGAAGACAAGCTGAAGCAGTGTCTGGAGAACCAGCAGCTAATCATGCAGAGAGCAACACCATGATCAGGGGAGCAAGAATCAGGAGCTTGGTTGATTGGGGGGTGGGGGGCAGGCCAGGGATTTGTACTATGGGACTTGGGGAAATAAAGGAATTCAGCTCTGTGGGAATCACATCTGTAGTGAGCCCTGACAAATAAGTAGTTGTGCCCTCCACCTTGCAATTTGCACCAGCATCCTCTCCACTTGGAGCAGAGGGCTCCAGGCCAGGACCTGCACAGAAAGGATGTTTGAAACCCAACTGGCAGGACCACATTTAGTTTGATGTAAAAGATCCACTTGAGGGGCCTGGGATTTAGCTCAGTGGTTTCGCTGGCTCCTGTACAAGCACAAGGACCTGAGTTCGATCCCCATTACCAATAAATAAATAAATAAATAAAAGATCCACTTGAAGTGTTTGGTGCCTTGAAGACCTAAGGCTGCAGACCTCTCTCTGGATACCCTTGCCTTTCACTCACCTTATATGTTAGTTACTTTTCTCTCATTGCTGAGACAAAATACCCAACACCCAAAGTTAAAAGGGAATAGGTTTATTTGGCTTACAGTTCATAGAGGTTTCAGTCCATAATCAGCTGGCTCCGAGGCTGGGATGGCAAACATCACAGAGGAGAGGCAACATGGCGCACACAAGGCCCAAAGGTAACAAGAGGGAGGCAGTTCATGGCGCCCACACCATAGCAAAGGCAACAAGGGAGAGACAATTCACCAAGTCTTCCTGCCTCTTTTATCCCATCCAGACTACTGGGATTAGGGTGGTGCTAAACTACTCATTCACGTGTAGATGTTTAGTGATCACATGCCCTTAAATCCTAGCATTCCAAATTCACCTGCCTCTGACTGAGTGAGGATCTGGGGGGACATCCAGACCCAAACTGTAACACCTTACCTTTCAACCATGTGACTGGCTTTTCTCCTGGTGTAGCTTGGAATTTGACTGCTCTTGTGGTTGGATAGACTGGGAGTTTTCTCTACATCTGACAAAGGCTTATCTGAGTCAGGTTTGTCCAGGAATAAACAAGTTCTGTGGAGTGGGCAGTGGCCTTGATTTCTGTTCCACATATGTTCACTGGGGCTTGGTGGCTTCCTTCTTTCTGCATGTGTGAGAGCAAAGGAGTCTGAAAATTCAAACTGACTTTATAGATCTTTGTTTTGGGGGGGTTTTTTGGTACCGAGGATCGAACTCAAGTCCTCGCACTTGCGCAGCAGGCAGCGAAACCATTGAGCTAAATCCCCGGCCCTGACTTTATAGATCTTATTGCAGGAATGGTTTGTTCTGGATGAGACCTAATCAGTCCTCCCCCATCCCAGAGCCACAAACGGAAAATGAAAATGTTAACTTGGGAGGCCTCTGCACTCAGGCCCAGGACATCCTTGCTTATAGCTGTTGAGGGTGTTGAGGGAGCAGGGCAGCCAGAGCCTTCCACACACCCTCCTCTCTCAGGCTGCCCATACTTCTGTTGAGAGCCAAAGGGCTCAGGGGCCCGTGTTTCCATTTGCTCATGAGGGTTTCTGTGTCTCCTTCCTCCACATCTGCCAGAGTGAGTGTTTTCCATATGTCAGTGTGTCGTTCATGCCTTCAGCCTCCCGTGTCTTGGGGCTTTGTCAGCACGGAGGTCCTTATCCTCCACCACACCTGCCCAGGCCTGGAGGGAGGGGGGCAATGGTAGATCTTTTGGTAGTTGTTGGTACCATGTGGTTAGGGGACCCCAGGCTCTGCAGCTTCCAGGGGGAGCAGCACCTGAAAGCCTTGGGGCTTTGGATGACAAGGGACAGCCTGTGTTGCATTCTGATGAATGACTAGGATGGGGAATCTGCCGTGTCTACCTGTATTGGGCAAGGAGAGCCAAATTCTGGGGTCAGGCTTTGGGCTTTGCCAGTTTCTAGCTGTGTGACCTGACATTGTGGTCTAACCTCTCAGAGGTTAGATGATAATGATGATGATTTCCTACTGCTGGGGAGCGAACCCAGGCTTTGTACATAGTGGCAAGTGTTCTACCCCTGAGCTATATCTACAGCCCCCAAGCCTCAGGTTCCTACCTGTGAAATGGTAGTGACACCTACTCCTCAAAAGGGTTGCAAGGTGTGTGCTACACCCTAGGCAGTGCAGACCACGTGCTCAAAGGAACCCCATCACTCTGACCGTACCAGTCCCCTAGGACAATGGGGCTGCTGTGAGTGGGAGAGACCTGTTGGTGCATGGAAGAGCCTGGCAGGACCAGTGAACTGCACTGAACTATCAGGTAAGACTCTCAGCTGCTTTGGGAGGTAGTGAGCTCCCCATCCCTACAAACCAAGGAGAGCCAGGGCAACCAGGGTTCAGCCTGCTCAGCTGTGGGACCAGCCTTATCATCCCACCTATGCCAGATCTCCCTATGATCTGTCCTAGGCTGCCTGTTCTGATTTCTGGACCTGAAATTGGAGCTGCTGGGCATTGGGACTCATGATTTGAACAGCCAACCCCAAGAAAGTTCATCTCCAGAGACAGTAGTCCATGACTGAGGACAGCAGAACTAAGCAGGGTCTCAAAGGCTAGCATGGCAGTTCTTGCTTATGGGCCAGACCAGGGTTGCCACTGTCTCTGTCTCTAGTTTATGCCATGATCAAGTTTAGAAAAAATGGATTTTAGAGAGATTGTCTGCACATAATGTAGTACTCCCCTGGTGGGTTACTGCCAGTGGAAGTTCCACCACTTGTCAGATGTACACTGGAGGAGCACTCCCCAAACACCCTTTTTCTTATAGGATGATAACAGCATAGCCTGGGGCATCAGTTCTACCATGGGCTCTGGTCAGGGGAGGCAGGCCAGAGTTGTGGCCAAGCTTGGTTAGGCCCACGTGCACTGAACTACGTGGGCTGCTGAGAAGGGCTCACTGGTGGACAGGGACCCTCCTGAGGCATTTCCAAATGCTTGCGCTTGAATACCGCCTTGGTGGAACCATGACTGGACCTGGAATTTGCAGGGCCCATGGTTTGTGGTAGGCAAGGACTGTACCATTAAGCTACGTCTTTTAGCCTACAAGTACAGTTTTTTGGAATGCTGTGCTTGTAAATAGAGACCTGCCTCTGCCTCCTCCATACCCACAGCACAGCTATGGAGGGGCTGAGCTCCTAATTTGGGGCCAAGGTTTTCCCAAAACTCAGCCCAAGTCTGAATCTTACTGTTCTGAGAATCTGGGGTCCAAAGTCACACCTGGGGGAGGGGGTAGGGGGTCTTAAGGAGCTCTGACTCTGGTGGGCCCTGTCTAGCCACTTCATTCCCCCACCCTGTGAAGACACAGCAGGACTCTGAACTGACAAACATCTGGGATGGTGGGGAGATAGGACTGGGTGTGGGGGCAAGTGTGGGGCCTAGGTGGGCTCAAGGTGGCTGGGCAAGGGTGTGGGCCATGTGACAAAGGCCTTCCTTGTGGTATCTCCCAGATGACACTCCCTGTAGCCCTATACCAAGGCTTTCCTGGGGCTGGGCTATTAACAGTTCACACTCTTGCTGCCAAGCACAAAAGCAGCCTGCACAAAATGCAGATGTCTTAGCTCAGGCTTCATCTCTCCTAATTTTGGATTTTGGTAACTGAGCGCCCAGAAAACTGACTTGCAGTTCTGTGTATAGAGCTGTCTCTGTCTCCTGTTAGCAAGATGGGGTGAGGACCTTAGCAGCAGTTCCCAAGGTCCCTGCCCCGCCCCACTTCATGTCCTCATCTTTCCAGTGAAAGAAAACAATAGGAGTCAGGTTTAAAGTACCACTCCCTTTGATCTTTTATCAGATTCTTTGGGATCCAAGAACGAACCCATATTTCCTGCTGGAGAAGCTGAGGCAGGCAGGCCAGATGTGCTTGGACCACCGAACCAGGCAGCCCACCAGGAAGAGGCTTTGGAACCCACCCCACCCACGGCAAGCCCCTCCTTTCTGCATCATCATATCTCAGGACTACTGACAGGCTGAGTCTAGGGGTCCCCATAGCCTGTGAACGCTTGCCAGAGTCTGCAGCACTAGCCAGCCTGCCTGGCTACCATGCTCCTACCCAGCAGTCCTGGGCCTTCTGTCCTGTGAGCTGCTTGCCATGTCCAGAGCATTAAGTCAACTGGACCCATCACCCACATTATAGTTACCCCCACCCACCCCAGGCCCAAACCTCAGAGAGGCCCCTGTTTATAAGATAGAACCTGTCAAGGGCTGGGGATTTAGCTCAGTGATTCCACAGCCTGCCTTGCAAGTGCAAGGTCCCAAGTTCTATCCCCAGTATCAAAAAAAAAAAAAATAGACTCTGTTTCACTGGGCACTCGAGTGAGTATTGTCTGTGACTGTCCGTGTCACCCCACAACCAGGCCCTTTCCCTGGACTTGGCTTCACATGTCAGTGGGCACAAGGGGCTCATGTCCCAGGGTCCTTCTGGCTCAAATTCTCAGTGGCCAGTATGGTTGTCTCCAATCTCTCCCCCCGCCCCGCCATGGGACACTTTACAAATTTGTGTATCATCCTTTTGAAGGGGCCGTGCTGATCTCTGAATCGTTCCAGTTTTGGTATGTGTGCTGCCAAAGGGACCCCACTGTCCTACTCTCACCCCACTCCCCACTGTGGGCACCCCCAGTGGTGAGGAGGAAGTGGGCCCTTCACACGGAGGAGATTAGTATGCCAAAGCCACCTCTTCTGCTTCACTAAGGCTGCCACTCCAGCCAGTGCAGGCTTGGGTTGGGTGTTTGACATTGCCTGGAATCCCGGAAACCCAGCCCGCTGAGCAAGCAAGAACGTGGTGAGTCACTCTGGTGTCCCAGCTCCCTGTCATTAACCTCATCTGCCTAAATGACTTGCTCAAGATGGGCCCTAATGACTCCCACCTTGACTGGTGTGCTGCTATTTACAGTGGACCAGGAGGTACCCAGGGGTTCTGTCCTTGCCAGGTCCCCCCACTCCACCCTGTCCCACCTGCACTAGCGTGCAGAGGAGAAAACCATGCTAAGGCAGCAGTGGTGGCCAGTGTTGACCCTGGCACCTAGGCACTACTCTTCCTGTGAGCCCACCCCAGCCAGTATATTCTGGCACTGTGGGCTCACTCCTTGGCCACTTTGGGGAGTATCTCTAGGAGCTTCATACTGCCTCCCTGCCCCATGAAGGCCCGGGCTGTGGGCTCTCATGACCATGCTCAGGATGAGCCTGGAGCCCGCCCAGAGTGCCTGTGGCAAAGCCATTAGGAAGCGCTCTGTGCCAGCCCCTCCTGACAGGACTGCCATGTGGAAACTCTCAAGAACCTATTAATAGAGCAGGGCCAGGGAGTGTTTTCACTTTAGGTGAGGCCACCTAGGGCCCACCTGCCTGGAGCATGGCCTGTGGCGGAAGCTCCCACCACTCTCTACTCTGCCCTACTGCATATGAGAACTCTGCATGCAGGAACAGGAACCTCCAGAGGGAAAGTGATGTTTTCCTGCAGCTTCCTAGTCTCAGCCCTCCACTTCTGTTTCAGGCACAAGTGTGTGTTTCCGAACGTGGGACTTTGGCATATTTTGTGGGTATCCCATAGGCAGAGGCCTGGCCGGCAGGAGCCAGGACAATGTCAGCCACACACACTGACACTAGCACGTTCCCAGCTGGGCACCTGGACTTGGTGTGGAACTCAATCCTGGCTTCTGGGCCATGGTGTCCCTGAGCACCTGGGACACACACTGAATCAGCCCTTTTCCCTTGGTCTCAGGCCTGGCTCCTGCCCACCCCAGCCAGTCTACTCTGTGTGCTCCCTTTGCTGGGCTCAGTTTGAAGCCTTGCAATGATCTGGCAGGTCTCTCTAGAGCCATCTAGCTCCCTCAGAAGCTCTGATGATGCCTATGCCACCTCTATCCTGGGCCCCCAAACTCTGGCCCTAGCCAGAGCCACCCCAAAGACACACTTTCATGTCCAAGAGGGCCAGCACATCACCTCCACCACTGGTCCAGGGCCCAGAATCTTCGTATGATAGCTGCTACTGAATTTGTTCCCCAGAAGCCTCTGAAATGTGGAGCAGGCAAAGCAATGTAATTAGGCCTCGATGCACCTCCAGGCAGCACACACATGTGCCTGCTAACTGGAAACAAGGTACTTTCTGTCACAGAGGCCAGGGCTGCTGTGGGACTCTGGCTGGAGCTGTGACACTGACTTCTGCTCCTAAGGTTGCCCCCGGTACTTGGGCCGTGTCCAGTTCCCAAGTGGCTGAGAATAGAGCCACTTATGAAGCTCCACAAAGCTGCCTGTGACCCTTTGAGAGGTGTCCCAAAGTCTCTTGGGGGAAAACATGTCTGAGGGAGTGTCAGGCTGAGGCAAGTCAGGTGGGGCTCCCTCCAGCCTCCCCCAGAACCAGGAGGCAGCCTACCTCTCAGGCCATCCTGGAGAAAGCCCCAAGGCACCAGGCTGAGATGGTGCCTTTGTGTTTCCTACCTGACCTCCCACTTCTGCCCTTGGCCCACCCCAACTGTTCTCAACACTGCAGCCAAAGTCTGCCAAAACGTAAGGATAAAAAATAGTAATAACAACCTCACACCACCCCTACTGAGGTCATACTCATACTTGCCCTCCCCATCTACCACCCTCATTACCCTCAAGCCATAGGGGCCTCCTCACTGTTCCAGCTTTGCACCTGCTGTTCCTGATACCAGGAAAGCAAGACTGCACTTTGGAGCCTCAGCCTTCTCATCTGTAAGTTGGGGTAAGAGTAGAAATTATCCCACAGGGCTATGGGAAGATTTGCTGAGACATGCCAGGCTGCAAGGGCTCGCTTTGTCCCCACTGGGCTGACCCACTGCTTAGGGAAGTAGGTAGGAGGTGCTGAAGGGATGGGCCTCCAGCATCAGAGTCCTGTGAGCTACACAGACAGCAGACTTAGCCTGTGCTGCCTGCCGGACTCACCTAGGGCTCAGCTAGTACTTCTGTGATTGGGGTCCATGCACCTGGCAAGGCCCCAGCTTCCATGGGTCTCTCTGGCCACCCCACATGCCAGCGTGACTCCTGTACAGCCTTTTCCTAATGAAGCCCAAGCCACCAGAGAAGCCAGATGCCCCCTGCCACAGCCCCCACAAGGACAGGGAGGGTGAGTGGCCACCCCTCCGTGCCCCACCTGTGTGCCAGTCTGCTAGCTGAGAGGGGCAAAGCTGGGAGCCAGGGCCAGCAGGTCAGTGACCTTGCTGTACCAGAAGCACTCTGGGGAGGTGGGGTAAGTTGCCCAGATCTGAATAAGCACCTCGCTGTGGGCTGTGTAGGGGAGGTATAGAGGGGCATGTTCTGTCCTGCCCCACAAATGGCTCAGAAACCCAGACAAGCAGAGCCACAGATTTAGGAATTTTCTGTCTGAAGGCGCAGAGGACGGTGGGCCTCTCAGGGGCCTCTTGCATGCAGCACACTGCTCTCCCAGCTGGCCACTGGCCTGGGGCCTCCTTCAGGGGCCCATGAGCTCGGCAGCCAACCTGGGGGGTGCACTACAACTTCTGGGGATGCAATCTCTCCTCCCACCCCCCTTTCTTCCTCCTCCACAAACACATGTTTCTGATCCCCTCTCAGGCCTCCTCTCCCCTCAGCCCCTTCCCATTTCCTCTCAGAGCATCATGCACATGTGGAACTCATTAGGGGACCCTCAGGGCTCATAACCCAACTCTGGCCTGAGTTTGGGGAGGGGGGCCCTGTCCGCAGACCCCATGCTGAGCCTCGGCAGCCTCCCCACATCTGGCCCCTGTCTGGCCTGTGCAGCTCCAAGCTGAGACCACAGGAGCTGGTCATGGCTGAGAGCTTGCGAGGCTGGTGGAGAGGAGTGTGGCCCGGCAGCCTGGCTTCTCTCCTCTCTGTCTGCTTTGGGCACCCTTTAAGGCTTAGCCTCTGCAGAAGCCCAGCTGGGGTAGTGTCTGATTCCCCAAGGCTCCCCAGAACAGGCCAGAAGAAGGCTGTGGGGTTCTGGGCAACTCACATGATGATTCTCAGCTTCCCGTCTGAAAAATGGGAAGTTCAAGAAAGAGAACATAGTGTGGAGAACAGCCACTGAGCAGCATAAGGCCACATGCTCCCCTGCAGGCCTGGTTCCATGGCTGTTAGAGGAGGTTATGCAAAGAAACTTGTGCTGCAGGAGTTGAGGCAATGCCAGAATGAGTAGGTAAAGCCAGCTACTTCCCTGCAAGGTTGTCAGTCCCTTTAACACATTCCTGTACTGTGCAGCTGGGTCCCTGAGCCCAGTGTTTCCAGACATGTGACCACATGACCCTGTCTATGATGGTGTTCCCAGTGGGCCTGGTGTTCTATGGGATCCATTTTGGAAAATGCTTCGAGAAGAATAGTAAGGAGGCAAGCAGGACAGGTCAGAGCCCCCTAAGGGGGAAGGGTCCCTAGAGTCTGAGTAAGAATTGTCTGCTGGCTCTGAGGAAAGGATGGGAACTAAGCTGGGGTGGGGGTTGACAGGTAAGGAAGGGGAAGCAGGTGCCCAGCAGGGGCTGGTGCCATCAGGCCTCTGAGTCCCTTCCTGCCCTGGTGCTCTCACAGGAGAGTAGGCGGGTAGGTGGGCCAGCACGGGCATAGAGGTGGGGCGGTAGGCAGGGCCTTCCTCAAGAATGGGACTGACACAGGCAGGCCCAGGGTGTGGGGAGTGTCTGCTACCAGCCTGCTTCGACACCAACCTGGGGATGGGGCAGCCACCCGTCCACTTGAGGTTCATGTTCCTTTGTCTCTGCTTCCATATGTATTCCAGGCAGCTTCTGCCCAGAGCCCACTCTGCCCACACTCCTGGCACAGCTACGCCCAGGCCTTTCATCCCTCCACGTACCAGGAGGCCTTCCCACCAGTGTCTTTGCCTACCCTAGGCCCTCTGGCCTGGTGGGGCTCAAGGGGAGCTAAGTAGGGGTGAGGTGGGGCCCATACACAGGACCTTCCCTCCCCTCACACCCCCATTTTCCAGAGAAGGTGATTTTTTTTTTTTTTTTTGGTACTGGGGATCGAACTCGGGACCTTGTGCTTTCAAGGCAGGCACTGGAACCACTGAGCTAAATCCCCGGCCCCCCATTTTCCAGAAAAAGCAACTGAGGCTTGGAGAGGGGAGGCTGGTGGTGGCATGGGATTAGAACCAGATGTTCTGGTTAGGCTCCCCACTTTCCACCTGCATGGCTATCCCCTGGGAGTGAGGATAGACAGAAGGTTCTGCCCATGTCATAACTGGGGAGATCGAGGCCAAAGAGCTGGGGCCCTACCAGGAGCTACCCAAGTCAGAGCAGGCCAAAGGGCTGTGTCTTTCCTAGGGCCCAGGGTGGCTGGTGTGTCCAAGTTTCTGGAGGGCTCCAGTGGCAGCCAAATGCCTCTCAACAGTCCTCACCCCCGCTGCCTGGATACTGAGCCAGAAGGCTGTCCTGGGGATGGGGTCAGTACAGTGCTGTCTTCTGAGGGGAAACTTCATGAGCCACACTAGGAGCCTGGAGTAGGGTAGGGGTCCCAGCAGAACTGGCCCCCTATCTGCTCTGTCCCCACCTCAGTGCCCGAGGACTCCTGAGGTTTAGGGTTCACTCAACTCTGCGAAAAATACCCTAGTCTTTTCAGGGTTGGGGCTCTTCTAAGTCTTGAAGAATATACCCTGTGGCAGGAGTAGGCCTAGGTGGGCCAGTCCAGAAAGATGAGTCCCCCAGACTGTACTCTGGTGCTGCCTACCCAGGCAGCCCGCATGCAGCTCCACAGGCAGTTGAGCCTATGTGGGATGGCACTAGGCTGTGAAGCTTCAAGCAGCAACCCTGTGCCTGGGCCAGGCCAGCTGGCTGCTAGGCCACTTCCCCAACCTCGTCATAGTCACTGTCATTGTCACCATCAATGCCTCATAGAAGGATTCCTGAAAAAAGGGTCTGCGTAGGCTGGTAGGGAGGAGACCAGACAGGCCCAGGCAGCAGGCAGATGCTAATAAGACAATTAGGTCTCACAGCTATAGAGGGACCTGCCCACTGAGGCAGGCTCAGCCCAGGGCCCTGGCACATTTGCTGCCAGGTGCCCCCAAAATTCCTGGCCTGCCCCACCCTTCCAGCCTCAAAGGTGCTGGAGTTTCTAGAGAAGGGGATGCCAGAGCCCACCTCCAGCCCTCCCTAACCTCTGAGTCTGAAGGGAGGGATTCCTTTCCCTCCCTCTAATGCCTGCCTCTGGGGCCCAAAGAGATTCAGCACAGTCTGCCTGGTTCCCTGAGCTGTTGAGTGGCCTCTCCTAATCTCTTAGGGTGACCTCAGTGTCAGCAGAAGGGATGTCCAGCTGAGTCAGAGCCCCCCAACCAGCCCAGCCCCTCCTCCAAGCTTGAGAGTACTGGTTCGTGGAACTAGAACCCTGGCTTGGGCCCCAGGGACCATCTAGGGGGAGGGAGGGTTCTAACACAGGGAACTTGAGCCCTATAGTCTGAGGCCAAATGGTGAGAGCAAGTGCCTATCTCTTCATGACAGGGAGTCTTTTGGCTCCAGGGACTCTGAGTGACTTCGAAAATCAGGCAGGACATACTGAGGCCCAAGTGGGGAACAGCAGTACAAGGCAGGGGCGATCTAAACATGTGTGAAGTAACAGGATCATTCACTCATGGCTGATAACACAGAAGATCCTAGTCATAGGCTGGTATTTGACTCCTGGACCAACCACTGTCCCCCAGGGCCCAGATGGACCTAGGGAAGGATAGGAAGGCCATCAAAGAAGATGTTCTAGAAGAGGATCAGTAAGGGAAAGTCCTTGCATAGGAACCAAGATGGACATTGTCAGAGACTGGGGAGAGGGAGAGTGGAAGCACACTGAGGAACCAGGATCCTGAGGGGAGAAAAAGGGTAGGACCAGGTCACCAATGGCCATGCTAGCTGCAGAGTGGAGTCTAGACTCACACCAGGGACTATCCAAAGATCCAAAGATCTCTGTAGCCTGTTTGTGATGACCAATGGGCTGTAGGGATGGAGGCAGAGGCTCTGGAAAGAGGCAGGTGAGGAGCCCCAGGAAGAGGTCAGAAGGCCGGGGGTCTGTAGTGGTGGTGGAAGGCAGATGGTTTCTGACAGTGGGTCCTGGGGTGGATTACCTAGTCTGCCAGGAAGTGGAAAAGGTATTTGGTAGCCTCTCTCTTTATGAGGATGAAAGCTGCCTATCCCCCAAGTTTGTCTCCACCCTGTCCTTGGTCTTGCCCAGGGACAAGAAAGCAAGGGACTCCTTGTAGCTAGAGTGGGCCTGGAAGAGTCTGCTGCCACCTGAGAACACTGAGCTAAGGGGAAAGGAGCACTGGAATTTTAGTCTAGGACTCAACCTCCTGCCATGACTTGGTTTGTTACCATGGACCTCAGTTTCCTTGTCTGTCAAAGGGCTTGGCATCTGTCCAGGGCTGACACAAAATCCAGATGCAAGACCAGAAGTGAACATGATCTGAGCCAGGTGTGCACCTCCCAGCAGCCCATGGCGGCCTGTGTGGGAGCAGGGATGAATAGCTAGGAGCTCCAGGCAGGCCAGACTGTCTTTCCCACTTGTTCCTTTCCCCAGACCATCCTTCCCACTTGTCCATGTTTATATGTTTCCTTCCCATCACCTGGGCCACTGTGATTCACCCCAGGCCCAGTGGGTAAGTGAGTAACAAGTTGGGCCTGAGCCAGGCCCTTGGGCAGGACACTTCCTTTCCAGGCCTCAGTTTTCCCCTCTGTAGAACGGTCAGACAAGCCTTGCTCTACTCAGCGTTTTGGGGAATTGGGGCAAATCCAAGGCTGAGAATGCAAAAGCAAAGGGCTGAAATGGAGTGAGGGCAACACAGCCCCTCTAGGTGCCAGTCACAAGTCAGCTCTGAACAGAGCTTGAAGTGCCCACATGTCCAGGGTGACCAGCCTGGCAGCCCCCACCCCTCCTAAGGGTATCTGGGAGAACTTGGAATGGCTGGCAAGGTGGAGTCATGAGGAAGGCCTGGCCCAGCCCCAGGGCTCTGGGTGACTGTGAGGGTTGGGGCTGCAGTGATGAAGGGGAGCCTCACTAAGTGAAGTCACAGGGGTGAGGCCCCAGCACAGACCCCCGTGGGCTAAACTTCTTCTAAGTGGGTTTAGGGTGGAAAATGCAGGGCCCCACAGGGGATGATTGGAAGCCAATCTCTTCCATTAGACAGGGAAGACTTCCTGAGGCTGAGGCCCCTGAGAAGCTGGAAATGAGTTTAGAGGGTAGAGACAAGGGCACTGTGTCCAGGGCACAGGAAAGGGAGCAGAAGGAGGTCACAGTGAGGCAGCCTGGGGCTCAAAGGCCAGAGCTGGTCTGCCTATGAATTGGAGCCATAGCAATCAATTTTATCTCTTGTGCCCACCACAATCATCTTGTCATAGCTTCTTGGAATGACTTTGAGGCCAGGGGATAGTTCAGCAAAAAAAGGTGCGGCAACTAACTAATAATGCCTGCCAGTGACAAAGCAAGGAAGAGTGGTAGACGCATATCCTCTATTTTCCATGCTTGGGCTGGCCTCTGTGAGTTGGGAATATGGTTGGGAAAGACACTCTCCAGCAGTGACCATGGGGACTCCACATGTAGAGGTAAGCCACGGCCCTGCACTGTCATTGCTGGGGGTGGGGGTAGCTGCAAGAGGGAGGAATTAGGTTGATCTGGCCTCACGTGAATCCCTACCTCATCACCTTGTACAGTCCCTGGCACAGGACAGGTACTCAGGAAATGTTTTTCTGTTTTTTGGTTTTTTTGGTACTGGGGATCAAACTCAGGACCTTGTGCTTGTGAGGCAGGTGTCAGAACCACTGAGCTAAATCCCTGGCCCTCAGAAAATGTTTGAGAATGAATGGGAAGAGAAGGCCTGGCTGGCTCTTCTCTCCCCCTCACCTTCTCCAAGCAGGCCTCCCAGACCCTGGCCGGGTCTTGGGTTCTCATTGCCTTTGGGCCTGACCCTCTCTCCCACCAGGGCTGTTTACTTCCTAAGGACCCTCATTCTCATCCCTTCTGGACAGACATCAGTTGGTCATACTGCTGTCAACCAGGTCCCGGCAGCCGCTTTCTGGGAGGAAGGCAAGGGTGGAGCCCTGCTTCATTCACAACAGAGATCCTAGCAATAGCCAATAGGGAAGAGTGAGCTCAGGTGACTGGATTACTGGTGAGAGGATTATGGATCCCACCAGCCTGGTAACAACATCTCTGGAAGACCTGTCTGTGGGGATCCCTCTGACAGGAGTGGCAAGAGCCCACACATGAGCCTGAATGTGTGTATACATAACAGAGTATTATGCACATATGAATTTCTGCACATATACATAGGTCTGTACGTTTCTGCATATGCTTGTATGTGCCTGTGAGCATATGTGGATATATAAGTGGGTCTATGTGTTGTGTGTACTTGTGTATATGTGTATGTGGATGCACATGAGTGGTGTGTATGTATGATCACAAGTTCTGTACAGGAGAAGAGAGTTGTCAGCTCATTCACCATGCTTTCCTGTCCTGGCTTAGACATCATTTATCTAGACACCAACCCAGGAGGATACCAACCAAGGGTTGGGCAAGAAGCTGTCCCAACGTTTAAGGGTAAGCAGAGTGAGTCTGGGTCTCAGCAGGCCTCCATGGTTAGGCTGGGGAAGTGTTATTGGGCACAGGCTGGCTTAGTCACCAGCAGGAGGCACCATGACTAAAGTGCCTCATCCCTGCTCATCTGTCATGGAGGATGGGAGATAGACCCCAACAGAAGATGTCCTTCTGGTAGCAAGCAGGAGCTCATGCTATATCTGTCCTGGTTCCCATAGGCCCAGGAGTGCAAGGATCTGGCCTCTCTCCACCTCCAGCTTATGCGCTTAAAACATGGTGGCCCATCTCTAAGGAATCCATGGGCACCAGAGGGGAAAGAAAAGTGTTTCCAGGATACTTACTGTTCTTGGTGACACAGATCCTTGGTCACCAAGCCATGTGGATGGGGGGTATGGTGTGTGCAGACTGGTTTACATCTGCCCTTGGGGACCTCAGCTTCTCTCAGAGGAGCAGCAAGGGCCAGAAAACAGCCTATCATCATGACTAAGCCTTGCCCTGGCAGGAAAACCCTTCTATGTATGGCTCTGGGTTGGCTATGTATCGATAGAGAAGGCAGCTCCAAATATGCCTGGTGGGTCTGGGCCTGGCACTTGGGTGAATGGGGTGAGGCAGGGGATAGAGGAGGGAGAAGAGGCTTAGGGGAGAGCTGACATGCCATCAGGCATCCAAAGTGAGCAAGTCTGGTGGGGGGGCTAACAGAGGTTTTGGTGGAATGTGGAGTAGAGACAGGGGCAGGGGTCCTGAGAGCCTGCAGCAGGGGAGCTAATCTAGATTGGAAGATCAGAGGAGGCCTCCTGGAGAGTGACATCTGAGCTGGGATCAGAAGGCAGCCAAAGGCTAAGGGAGTAGATTATGCAAAGGCCTAGAGGTGTGTGGGAGAGCAGTACAGCCCTCAGAGAGCTCATGTCCATCTGCTATCCCTTCAGACCAGCTTCCCCTCAAGGACTCAGATCTGTTCTGGGGGACTTTTCCTACTGCTCCTGCTCCCCAGATACCCTAGCAAGCTGGACACCTCTCCTGGGTGGTGCAGGCAAGGAGGACCTGAACTCAGAAAACAGGAAAGGCCATCTTCCTGAAGAGAAAGAATGTCTTTGATACCAAGGCTTCACCCAGGGCACCAGGTTTCTGCCAAGAAAGACCCTCTCCCAGGTATCCTCCTGCAGCATCCTTGATGGACACTCACAGCTGCAGGGAGAACCCTGGTAAGGGGCAGCTCTGGCCTCCTGGTTTGACCATTGGCAATTTCCTGCACTGCTCAAGGCTAGTAAGTCTGACAGCAAGGATTCCTGAGCTCACCCAGGGCAGCCCTGCTGTGACCTGTTTTATTCACTGCAGTTCCACAGTAGCTGCTCTAGATAGAGGCAAGGCCTCCACTCAGAACCCAGACTTTGGGCTTTTCCTCCAACCTGGGTGATGGGGATCCTGCTGGCACGTTCCACGGCCAGGCTAGTTTTCCTGCCATCCCTTTGCCTCCATGGTCACCCACTCCCCACATTTCCTGCCTTCTGCACTCATTCAAACCTTGCCTCTTACAACATCCCTGCTGAGCCTGCCCCTGTCCCCACCCACTCATCCCACAGATCTTCCCTTCAGGCTGTGTATCCTCCTGCAGGACTAGCTTGGACACGCTTGGACACACACACACACACACACACACACACACAGGAGGGGGGGGCATCACAAGCTAAAGTGAGAGGCTGCAGGGCTCCTTTCCTCTCTCTAGGGGGATGGGGGGACTGGGGCACAGGAGAGGCACCCATTTCAGTTGAGCCCTCAGTCATTAGAGCAATGGCTAGTTCTCACTAGGCACTCAGAAGCAACTCCACCTCAGCACAGGGAACACATAGCCCAGTCACACTTGAGGACAACATGAGCCTCCTGTTCATGTGACTGGCCTGCCCTGAGGGAATGTCACTCTGATTTACTGGACAACTGACTTCTTTTGCCTTCTCACCGAGGTATAGCCCCCCTGCCCCCTTTTTTTAAAAAAAAATAAGTTGTCTTCTTTTATTTTGTTTTTTTGTTTTTTAGTATCAGGGATCGAACTTGGGACCTTGCACTTGTGTGGCAGGCACTGGAACCACTGAGCTAAATCTCTGGCCCCTCCCCCCCTTTTTGAGAGAGAGTCTTGCTAAATTGCTCAGGCTGGGCTTGAATTTATCATCCTTCTGCCTCAGCCTCCCAAGTAACTGGGATTGTTGACATTCTCCACTGCACCTAGGTCAGGCCTCTTTTTGAGTGCTGCCTCTATCCCAGACAACCAGCACCCAGAATGTCCCCTGGTGGGTAGAGCCTCAGAGGATATCCTCCCAGATGGATGGATCCGCAGACTGGCTGGACACTGTCCAAACTAGCACTCTCCTACATCGGGAAAACAGGCTGAGAGGTAAGAATCATATTGCGGTCACACAATACATCAGTAAATGGCAGGAAAGAATCTGGGTCTCAGCCTCTCAGGCCTGGGAAGTTCTTTCCTAGGACCCCAGGGAAGCAGTCTCTGCCCAGCAAGCCGAGGTCAACACTGGGCAGGGTGTTGACTCTGGGGATCCAATCCGTGGATAAGACTATCATCGGCTGCCCTGGTGAGAGAAAGCCCTGCTCCTTTGCGACAGAGCCCTACTGAGAAGACAGAACCTTCCAGACAGGCTGTCTCGGAAGACTGAGGGAGCTGGAATTGCTTTTTGTGTCTTCTGGTCAGAGATCAGCTGAAAGCTGAAATGCTCTGGCTTCGAGTGGTCCTCATTGAAGCAAATATCAAGCGCTATCACCTCTTGACCCGACATCCCCCTCCCCCAACTGAGGGTTGGGCAAGGTGGCTCAGAGCTGACCAACTGAACAGAGTGAGTGAATTGAGTCCCAAGGACATAAGGGCACCCAGCTGGGCGGAGAATGGACCAGGCAGACCACTCCCTCCTAGGTGAAAGGCTACCCTGGTTCGGTAGGGACAATATGGCAGGTCCTGCGCACGCGTGCCACCCAAGTCAATCAGTTTTGTTCTAAGGCTACCTGGGGTCCATTCATCTCCTCTGCCCCGCCCGCCAACCAAGCCGACACGCCAACCTCGCTAAGGCCCAGTCCCCTTCCCGCGCGGGGTGGAACCGGCGGCGGGCCCCGCCTCCCTCCCACAACAGCTCCTTCCTCCGTGACTGGCTCTCTGCGCACCGCGTGCCCGCCTACCTCGAAAGTTGATTGGTACATTAGGAGCGCGCTAGGAGAAAGACAGCTGATTATAAAGAGTACTTCCCTCCTACCCGCTCGGGTGGAAAAGTCACGTGGCGTTACACTTCACATTTGTCACCACCCCGCTCGTAAAGCTTTCTTAAAGGGCTCGCTCTCCCTTCCCAGGCCTTCTCTTTCCCAGCCTAGGAGGGTGGCTAGCAGCCCCGAGCCATCCTGCCCCTCCAGTCACCTAGGTGCTGATTTGCCTGAGAGCCTGCTGGGGTTGAGACTCCAACTTGGATCTCGGAGACTGTGACCATCGGGATGATGCGGTCGTCGCCTAAAGCGGAGTCCACCTAGAACAGTGCCTGACACGTAGTGGGCGTGCAGTTTCCGTTTGCTGAATGAACTAGAGGAAAGATGAATGAACGAGATGACCGGCGGGGGGAGGGGAGGTTGGCTTGGTGTGACCTCCCCCTCGCCCCGCCCCGCAGTCCTGGGGCACCTTTGCTTCTGTAAATGCGGGGTGCCAGATGTGGAGAGCCCCTGCACCAGCTAGGAGGGCAGGCACGGGGAACCCGGGAAGTGGCTGGACTCTGCCACTGTGTCTGCGGGCAGTAGCCAGTTCCCGGGCGAGCAAGACAGCGGAGGCGCGGGGTGCGGGGCTCTCGCCACAGCCCTGGGCGGGGGCAGCTGAGGCGCGGCGCCTTTAAGCTCGGGCGCCGGCTGCCGGCTCCGCCTCCAGGAGGACGCCAGGGCGCGCGGCCGCTGGAGCCGCCGTTTAATTGGGGCTGTCAGGCCGCTGCGCGCGCGGAGGCCGGGCGGGCGGGACTGAGGCCGGGAGGCCGGGAGGCCCGGGCGGCGGGCGCAGCTCGGCGGGAGGCCCGGGCGCCCGGAGACGCGGCTGGGGCCCGCGCGGCCGGGGCGCCGTCCCAGGGCAGGGCTGCCCGGCCCCAGCCCCGGGCAGCCCGCGCTCCCCATGAAAAACCAGCTCCGCGGCCCCCCAGCGCGGGCGCACATGTCGGCTTCGGGGGCTGCGGCGGCTGGGGACACCCGGGCGGGGTCGGAGCCCGGCTTGGGGTCTGGGTCTGGCGCGGGTACTGGGGCGAGGGCGGCGACGGAAGCGGGGGCTATGCCCTGCAAGAGCGCCGAGTGGCTGCAGGAGGAGCTGGAGGCGCGCGGTGGCGCGTCCCTGCTGCTGCTCGACTGCCGGCCGCACGAGCTCTTCGAGTCGTCGCACATCGAGACGGCCATCAACCTGGCTATTCCGGGCCTCATGCTGCGCCGCCTTCGAAAGGGCAACCTGCCCATCCGCTCCATCATCCCCAACCACGCCGACAAGGAGCGCTTCGCCACGCGCTGCAAGGCGGCCACCGTGCTGCTCTATGACGAGGCTACAGCCGAGTGGCAGCCCGAGCCCGGCGCCCCCGCCTCGGTGCTCGGTCTGCTCCTGCAGAAGCTGCGCGACGACGGCTGCCAGGCCTACTACCTCCAAGGTGAGAGCTGCGTCCAGACCTCTTATGGGATCCAGGCACCCCCTGCCCAGCTGCAGGCTGTTTCCTCTGCGCGCGTTTCACCAGGCCTGACGCCACGTCGCCCCTAGCCCGAGTCCGCCCTCCCAACAGCAGGGAGTTTAGGCAGGCGCTGGAGGTCCCTGTGCGCCCCCGTTCTAGGCACGATTTAATTGGGTGGGACAAACTTTACCTCACCTGGGGTGTTCTTTTTTTTTTTTTTTTTCCTGCTAATTGAGCAACAGCAATGCCCATGCTCTAGCTGAGCTCAGAGGCTGCCTTCTGGAATCCAAAAGTGCCATGGGCCCAAGCCTGAGCCTAGAATTCATGTCCTGGGAAGGCCAGGGTAAGGACGGTCACCTTTCATGGCACCATCTAACCTCCTTTACATGGGGACCGTTTATGATGAGGTCTCTGGGATCCCCATATGGCCCCTGCCACCTGGGGATTTTTGCCTGTTGGAGAGCTTGCACGCAGTGTCCATTGCCCTGGCCCAGGTCCTAGGGCCCCAGTTCCCCAGCCTGCTGCCCCAGAGCTTATGGAAGCGGGAGGCAGGGGGGGCGGGTGGTGGCTGCAGCCCGTGTTTCCAATTAACATTCCAAAATGGCCTCTCGCTGGCAGTGGGACGGGCAGCAGGGGAGGGGGGAGGCTTGCAGCACCCTCGGGCGCAGAGCCTATGCCTAGCTGCAAGGCGCTTCTCCCCATCTTTCCTGTCCCTGTATAACCCCCGTGGCCCTCCCCTGTGCAGTTCCAGTGCTGAGGGCCCTTGTGTTCTGAGGGAGGGCTCCAGAGAAATGGACCTGGGACCCCTTTGACAAACTTGCTTCTTCTGGAGGGAAGACCACCCAGTACCTTTACACCACCCTCTGCAGTAGGCTTTCAGGGGGTGGGCAATTGCTACACTGTCAGCAAGCCAAGGCCCTCTCTGCCTCTGGCTGACCCAGATGTGGCTCTGCCCCCTGGGGTCTCATCTGTAAGAGGGGTTGGCAGAACCACAGGTGTTGCCCTGAACTGGATTGTCTGTTTTCCTTTACCCTTTCACTTACTGAGCACTACTGGATGCTAAAATGAACAAGGGAGCTTCAGCAGAGGAATGAGCTGGGGCCTATCCTCAAGTGCCCTAAAGCTGGTAGTATGGCGGGGACCTTGAAGTGTTATGGGTAAGGGTTCAGAGCTCAGGCCTTAGTTTCCTTATCTGTAAAGTGGTCACAGTTTAGATAGAGAATGAATGAGAGGGTTCACATGTAGCATCCTTGGTGTGGCCATGTTGACCGTGGGGCTGACATGGGGAGCCCTGGCCACTGGTGGTCTTGTGAGGCCCCTTTGGACTCTGATCAATATCTTACCCGGCCACAGGTGGTTTCAACAAGTTCCAGACCGAGTACTCGGAGCATTGTGAGACTAACGTTGACAGCTCTTCCTCGACGAGTGACTCGCCACCCACCTCGGTGCTGGGCCTGGGGGGCCTTCGCATCAGCTCTGACTGCTCAGATGGCGAGTCAGACCGAGAGCTGCCCAGTAGTGCCACCGAGTCAGACGGAAGCCCTGTGCCATCCAGCCAGCCAGCCTTCCCTGTCCAGATTCTGCCCTACCTCTACCTCGGCTGTGCCAAGGACTCCACCAACTTGGATGTGCTCGGCAAGTACGGCATCAAATACATCCTCAATGTTACCCCCAACCTGCCCAATGCCTTTGAGCATGGTGGCGAGTTCACCTACAAGCAGATCCCCATCTCTGACCACTGGAGCCAGAATCTCTCCCAGTTCTTCCCCGAGGCCATCAGCTTCATTGGTAGGTGGTGCTGGGAGCTGGGCAGAGTGAGTGGGTGGATGGGTGGGCGCATAAGGTGTGTGCAGGACTCTGGGTGTCGCCCCTGCCTAACTGGGTACCTCTGGGCCTGTTGAGACCTGTGTGTGCCCTGCATGTGTCAGCGTGTGCCTGTGGGTGTACCCATGCCTGCTGTGACTCACAGAGTCCCTCAGGCCCCTCTACCTGTCCAGACCTGAGCAGTCCCCTGAGTCCTGGGCTCTGTGCTGTCCAGCTTAGGTTTGCTTTGCTGTTGTTTCAGGCTGAGCAAGCTGAAACATCACAGTTCACAGACTCCCATCGGCCTCGCTTGCTCTGTATCATGCCTCAGCACGTGTCTCTCCAGGATAGGGCTGTCATGGTGCCTCTGTGGGCTTTACTTAGAGGACCAAAAGATAGCCCTGGAGCCAGAGACTTATCCAGACAGGCAGCTATCAGGATGTGGCACCCTAGAGGGCCTCTGTGGGACCCCAGCTGCTCTCAGCAGCCTGTGGCATTTGTTTAGAGTAAAGGGGGCATATAGAGAAGGTGGGGGCAGCCTGAGAAAGGCCTATATCCCCAGCCTCAGCACATTTGGGCTCTTCTCCTGCTTCCTCCTCTGCTAGCTGAAGGCTGTTATACTGCAAGTCCTCTCCTGGTCTTGGGTCTCACCCAGGCTGTGAGGAATGGACACAGGCTCATGGTAAATGTAAAACTTGTACTCTGAGCTGGTGACCCAGTGTTTCTGCCAGCCTCCATGGCAAGATGGGGGTAGCCTGGGCAGTCTTTTCCCAATGGCAACTGGCTATGTCCAGTGGAGGGTATTTGGTGTCAGCTGGGCTGGGCTAGCTCTAATAACAGGAAGTGGGAGGCTTCCTCGCCTCATCCGCTTACTGGGAACCAAAACTAGGTGCCTGGCTGAGAGGGAGAAAGGAAGCTAAGGCCTGGAGGAGGGACCTCCACTGTTGCTGCCTAGAGCTTCTGTCCTGCTGGGAAACATTACCAAGTGGGCTGTGGGTGCTGTGCTTCTCCACCAAAGGGAGGGGGCCGAGAGGGGACACCAGATTCCCCAGGGCTGAACCTGGCTTGTGGTACTTTTATCCTTCTTAAAGATTCCTCCAGGGCCAGGGATTTAGCGCAGTGGTTCCACTGCCTGCCTCGAAAGTGCAAGGTCCCAAGTTTGATCCCTGGTACAAAAAAAAAGATTCCTCCATATCTGGTGAAGGAAAGCGGGAGGGAATGGGATGCACACAGAGGTTGGACAGGTACCTTTATCCTTATTTGACAAATGAAGGAATTGAAGCCCTAGCATTGCATGGACTCTGTGGGACAGGGTCAAGTCAGGCCCTGAAAGGGCTCAAAATAAAGCCATCAGCAAGAGTTTCACTCTGAATCTCCTTGGAGGGGTTTTGGGACCAGGCAGTCCCCACACCCTGGTGTCATGGGGACGCTTTTTTCCACCACCCCCTTCTCTTGTCCCAAATCGCAAAGTCAGACTGTAGGGCTTCACCTGAAGCCTCAGCATCTCTCTTCTCCCCTGCTAGTTCTGCCTCCCATGTTACAGCCAGGGGACCCACTGTCAGTCTCTGAGTGTGGATTAAGCACCTACCCTGTGCTTAATCCTGAGTCTCCTCCAGTGAATGGAGATGGGGAGAGGAAGCTCTGTCATCCAGAGGCAATGAAGAATAGTTTATGAACCTATGTGTCACCCTGTAGGAGAACACTGACTAAGGGCTGACTTTGTGCCTGGCTTTCCGTAGGTTTGGAGTTAGGGAGATGGGAACCACAAAGATCCTAGGCTGCTTGTTAGTCTGTGTCCCTGGTGTGGCTATGGCACAGAAAGAGGCAGCTGCTGCAGAATCGGGGGAGGAGAGATCACAGGCTGAGTTGCTCAGGTGTGCAGCCGGTGTTACTGGCTAGACCCCATTGGCTGTGGTGGGAGTTGTTACTGGCACATGGGCCATCGAGTTGGGAGAGTGGCTCCCAGTTAAGCAGACCCCATTTGAGAGAATCAGATGTGCTTACACCCAAGTCCCCAGGTCTTCAGGAGCTGGAGCTAGGGCCTTGGGGACTAGCTGAGCAGAGCGTAGAGCTGAGTGCAGAGCAGGCCAGGTCTCCATTTCCTTCCAGGGGAGCCTTCTGCAGGCCTGCTTCCCAGGAGGCTCTGGGAAGGTCCATGGGTGCCACACCAAGAGAACAAACAGCCCCTACTCAGGTTACAGCCTGGCACCAGTGGGTAACAAATTATAAGAAACCTCTATGTGGTCTTGGTCTTGTCGTTTTGTCTCTGCACTTATTTCTACTTTGATAAAATGGCTTACTGGCTATGGTACAGGCGACCCTCCAGGGTGACACCCTTAGCACCAGCAGGATGAGCAGTGATCACAACAGTGTGTGATAGCAGTGCGTGTCTGCTGACCCTTTGCTTGTCTTAGGTCCTCATGAAAGCACCTCAATCAGCCGAGGTGCCAGAGAGGACTCAGGGACACAGAGGTATGCAGGGACTTGGAGCAGAAGCATGCCATGGCCCTCTCTACAGCACTGTGTCCCCACACTGGCGAGGTCCCTCAGGAGTCAGGAAGGGCCACCAAGTTGCCTGTGGAGTCCAGCCTCACTGCTGTGGCCCTTCTGGCTCCCGTTTTGGAAGAGTCCATGGAGATGGTACCTCCCTGACCCTTGCCCATGTGTTTCAGAGGAAGCCCGCTCCAAGAAGTGTGGCGTCCTGGTGCATTGTCTGGCAGGCATCAGCCGCTCGGTGACAGTCACTGTGGCCTACCTGATGCAGAAGATGAACCTGTCACTCAATGACGCCTATGACTTCGTCAAGAGGAAAAAGTCCAACATCTCGCCCAACTTCAACTTCATGGGGCAGCTGCTGGACTTTGAGCGGACGCTGGGGCTAAGCAGCCCATGTGACAACCACGCACCCAGTGAACAGCTCTACTTCTCCACTCCCACCAACCGCAACCTGTTCCCACTCAACACACTCGAGTCCACGTGAGGCCGGGTCCACAGGGCCTGGAGGAGGCCCAGCCTGCTGCCCTTGGCCTGAGGAACCCACACACGTCGCCTGTGCCTGGAGGCCAGGCTGAGCTACACCAAGTTCCCTTGCTGTCTTGTGGGTCAGGGCCCACGGGCAGGGCTTCCTCACTGCAGAGGCTTGGGATCTCAGATGTGTGGCTTTGGGGGCCAGGAGGCCTCATCTTTTCCCGGGACACCCCTTTCTGCGGAAGGCCCAGCCCATGTGGCTATTTTTAAAGACATATCCATGGACCTGAGTTTACTTTATACTTTTGGCAGGTAAATCCAAGCTCCCTGGAGCTCAGAGTGTATTCAAGCTCTTCTTGATTTTTCTTTTTTTAACAAAAAGTGTTATTTTCAGACTATATGCAACAGTGAATTGTATAAATCAGTGTTTCATGCCTTTCTTGATCCTGAGAGAGAGAGAGAGAAGTATTCTGTTTCATTTTTCTTCCTATTTCAAAAAGCAGTTATTGATATGTTTTGTTTTTGTTCTTAGTGGAAAAGACAAACCCCATGTTGATCTTGACCAAATGCGTTTTGCACACGTGTGAAGCCTCTGTTTCTCCACCAGGCCCTCTGGAAGAGGAGGCTGCTGTGCTCCAGGAGTCAGCCATCCCCCACAATGGCTCAGCCCAGCGTGGCACTGCATCCACCTGTGCTGACTGTTGTAAGTGTGCTCAATGGACTGGACCAGTGGTCTTTACATTGTTTGCCCTCCCAACTGCCCCTCCAGTGGTCTTGCAGACCTCCCTGGGGCAGAAGATGGAGGTCCTGCCTCTGTTCTGCTAGAGGTGGAGCACAGGGGACTGCCAAGCAGTAGCATTAGCCTTCTGGGTTCAGCCCCTCAGAGGCTGGACCCTGGGCCCTTTTCTAAACTTACCATGACTTCTGTTTTTGTTCTTTCTCTCTAGCTGGGAGTGGAGGCCAGTGTCTGGGGAAAGCTTAGGTGATGGGACCCAGCCCTGCATCCCAGATTCTTTCTCTTACCCTGGCTGTTGATTTGGTCCAGCCATAGCTTCCAGTCAGTCCCCTTGTCCCCATGGAAGCCTTCCCCACTCACATCTTGGCCATGCCTTTTACTACCAGGAACCTTGCACCCCTTTTAACCCTAGGGTAGGGGCAGATGGGGCGGTGATGGTCAAGTGGAAGGGGTGTGAAGCTCTGTCCACCCCAGCATTCACAGAACAAAGCCACGGATTCTGTTACGCTCCTCTAGTTTTGTTCCTTCTCCAGCCTCCTTCTACCCAGGTGTTAGGGCTGCACAGGACCTGGGAAGGGGTCAGCCGTGGGGCTGGTGTCCCTGATGGAGCCAGCACTCAGCATGCGAGCAAGGCCACGGAAACTGCCCCCACCGCATCTTACCTCACAGGGTGGTTTTCAGGGATTTTTGGGGGCAGCAGATTAAAATCTTGCCACAGTTGAGAAATTGACAAAAAGCTTCCATGCTGTACATGGTTCTCTTTCTCTCTCTACTTTTTAAAACAGAAAAACCCAGAAAGATGTGTCTGATTTGTGTACATGAGGGTATGCCAGAGGGTGGCCAGTTTTGCTTTATGAGCTTATGAAGGAAAATTTGTGTTCACACACACGCACACACACACACACACACACATACACACACATATATATATATATATATCCTGAACCAGCAACAGGACTTTGTTTATATTGCAAATAAATATTATTTTTTCTTTAAAATGAGTTACACTGTTTGGTAAGGGCAGGGGTCCTGGGATGCTGATGGGCATTGCCGACAGGCACTCAGGGTCTGCTTCTGTGAGGCATCGGCCTGGACCTCCCTACAGTTTGCTAGGCACTTGTATAGCCCAACTGGGGGTGCCCCCCAGGTGGGAGGGAGCAGCAGGGCTTCTAGACAAGGCCTCGGTTTCCATCTATAGAATGGGACCAGCACACAGACGGTGCTGTTCAGATGTGACCTGATGAGCTCTTTATGTTCATGTCCTGGTTAGGGCCTAATCTTGCAAGGAGGCATCAGCCATACTTGGCCCTCCATCATCAAGGCTCCCACAGGCAGGGTGTGGGCCGACCCAGGCTGCAGCTAGGAGCAGGGAAGGGTCTAGAGGAGGATGGTGGCCGTGGCTGGGCAGAGGGGCTGGGCCCCCCATGGGTAACAGCCCTGTTTACAGTAGAGTGGGGATGTAGGTTTATGTCTCTCTCACCTGCTGGATCAGGTGAGCCCCAAGCAGGGACTTAGGAGGCCTGGGTGCTGACTCAGTTTCCCCACTTCTTACACAGCTCTGGCCCTTCAGGCTATGTGATCAGCACCAGCAGAGCAAGAGCTATACAGCCCCTCTGGTCTTTCCTGTTGGGTTACTCTGGCTCTGCCTTCCCTGACCCTGTCCCGTAGCTGCCCAAGTCGCATAGGGCCAGAACACAGTCACCATCTTCACGGCTAGGCCTGTGACCAGGGGGAGAGGCCAGGTTCTGCCAGCCATGGGACCTGGGTTCCAATTGCAGCTGTGTGACTGCTGGCCTTTGTGTTTCCCACTTAATTCTCTGGGCTTCCGAATGGAGAAGCCCCTTCGTTCAGCAGCAGGCCTGCAGGGTGGGGCTGAGAAATAGGGTTCTTGCCTCATAGGCAAATGGTGAGCGTTGCCTTTGCTCTTGGGCTCCCTTGTG
Organism: Heterocephalus glaber; assembly: GCF_053883595.1. NCBI lineage: Eukaryota > Metazoa > Chordata > Mammalia > Rodentia > Bathyergidae > Heterocephalus > Heterocephalus glaber. The sequence continues at coordinate 5,818,867 of NW_028258324.1, read as the reverse complement.
GCCCTGGTCCTTCTGTGCCAGGGGCAGGCAAGGGGGTGGGGGCTTGAGCAGGCAGAGACTGCGCCTTTGTTCCTCCTGCTGCCCTCACCCAGGGCCAGGGAAGCCCTCGGGTGCTCGGCTGGGGGCTGGGCCCTCAACAGGCAAGTAAGTGCCTGGCAGTGCCAGCATGCCCAAGTACAGGACTGGGGGTGGGGCAGCCGTCACCTCCTGAGCTGACTCCTGAAACAGGCCTGGGGACCAGGGAGTGCATGAGGGAGACCAACCCCACCGCTTCCCTCCCTGGCACTCTTAGGCCAGGTGGTCTCTCTGACCCTCAGTGCCATCTGTGGAAATTCCCACTTCAGCACTGCCTGGCTAAGGTTCCTGCCAGGGAACAGGGGCCTGGGCTGTAACTAAGTGCAGGGCCCTGGGTCCTTGCTCTGTGATGTTAGGGTAGGCAATGCTGCCCTGGACCACTTCCCATACTCGGGTCCCAGGCTCCTGACACATGACCACCTGAACTCCTATCATTCCACCAGTCTCAGCCTGGTCCTGACCAACCTTGCCAGGGCCCTTGATGCCAGTATCCCCTGAGGTTTGCACACCTGGCTCTCTGCGGTTGCTTTGTCTCTCTCCCTATGCCGTGGTGCTCCTCCTGACCTGCTGTTAGTCCTCTGGGTCTCTGTTTCTGTCTCCATCTCATCTCTAGCCCCAGGCACCCAACCACTTCTTAGCTGCTTCTCAGCCTTCTCCTGGGAGGCAGATCCAAGCCACTTACTCACCTTCACATTCATCCAGCAGTCATTTCCTGTGCCGCTGGCCAGTTCTGGGAGTGGGAACATCCCCCAGGGAAAGCTTAGTGTTGTCAGACTGGGTGGCAGGATAATACAGCCTTCAACCTGTCCTCTGATAAATGAATCAGGTGCAACAGCAAGAGTGACTAAGCCTGGACACCAGGAAGAACTTGCAGCACTGTGGAGCGGTTACTTCGAAGAATACTGACCAGGAGATAGAAAAGAATGAACATGTCCTAGGGTAATCCTGCTCTGAGCCTCTAGAGAGGGCCTTGTCCTGCTGCTGGCCCCGTGGGGCCTCCCCAGCATGCAGACACCTTCATGCCTAGGGTATAGGCAGGGTGGGGGCGGGCAGCAAGCCCATGCTGGAACCTGCCCCCTCCCTGTGCTGCACTCAAGCATCAGGCTGCCTCTGCATATGGATGGATGTGTCTGGAGCACCCGCACTCACACCAAAACCTCAGCAGAAGCCCCAGGGCCTGTGTGGGAGCCAGACTCCTCTGGAGGGAGGACAGGGACACACAGGTTCTGATCTTTGACAGCTTTTCCCTGGTTGTTCTGGGCTCCACGGGACATAATCTCACCTGCTCCCAGAGACCTCCTAGGATTGATCCATCTGACATCAGGAGCCCTGGAGTGGCTCAGAATTGTCCTGTCCTGTCACACATCGAGTCAATCGGGAGAAGCCAGTTCCCTCCATCCCTGCTTCTCTGAGTCTTTACCCGCCTCCTCCATCAGGCTGAAGCCCTCTGGCCCTGTGAGAGACAGACAGACAGACAGACAGACAGACACACACACACACACACACACACACACACACACACACACACACACGTGGTGCATATGGCTTCTTATTTGTCAGACTGAGCAAGCCCAAGCAGGTGCTGTGGCAGCTGAGGTGCTGCCTGCAACTCCAGCTCCTCTTTCTGGGTGCGTCATCTCTGGGTGAAGTCATCCCTTCCTAGGCACAGCCATTAGACTATCCCTCGTTAGCAACTCTGGGAGGCCTCAGCCCAATGTTTCCAGCTGGGCCAGAGGAGCCATACAGGTGATACAGGACTTCAGCCCCAGCAGGAATCCCCCAGGCTGCTCTATTGTACACCTCCACACTGCAGCTTCTGCCTGTAACAGTCTCCATGCCCCTTTATGCTGCCTCTTCCTCTGGCTTCAGGGCTGCAGGCAGTGGAGAAAGAAGTTGTGGTTCTCTTTCACATGGGCAGGGCCTGAGGAGGAGCCTCCTTAAGGAGCAGAGACCTTTGTAGTCTTCAAGCCCAAAGCGGCTGGGGGTGACTCACTACTAGAAGCCCTAGTTGCTGAGTGCAGAGTAGCCTGAAGGACAAGTGTGCAGGTTGGCACACAGTGAGGAGGCAAGGACAGACATTCTGAGTGGGTCAGGAGGGCTAGACCATGTGGCTTCAGAGGAGATGGTGAGAAAAAGACCCACCTGCAGAACTATGGGCCCCATGGGAAGCTGGCATTAGGATGCCAGTCAAGGGTCCCAGCTTATCTGCCTGTGTCTGTGGCCTGAATGCCAATTGCCATGCCATGTAGGACTGGCTTGCTGAGTGTGGTGGCATGGGCCTGTAATCCCAGCACTCAGGAGGCCGAGGCAGAGGACCATTATGAGTTAAGGCAAGTCTGAACTATAAAGCAAGACCCTGCCTCAAAAAAAAAAGGATGAGTCTTAGCCAGGGGATGTGCTGGTGCTGGTGCTGGACCCATCTTCCCTCCAATGGGGGAACCTGCCCTGCCCCTCACTGTGCACCCCCATGCCAAGCATCCACAGAGAGGCAGTGTCACGAATGTCCTCCTGCACACTTGGGTCCCTCCCAGGACGGCGTGCCCCACAGCCCCTCTCAGAGCCCAGGAATGTGAGCTGCAGGTTGTTCACCCTGCTGTGACCACCCCACCCTTGTGGAGGGGCACTTAGCTCTGCCTCTCCCCTCTGCAGTCCTCCCACAGGCCTGAGATGAGAACAAGGTCTCTGAGGGGACCCAGCCTCGAACTCAGAGCTTACATCCTGGATCAGATGCTCGGTTCTGTTCCAAGGCCTGCACAGCCTGGCCTCAGTACCCAAGAGAAGTCCAAGGAGCAGGAAACTGAAGGCCATGCAGAGGGCCCTGGGTGGGGTGAGAGGCTGGGCCAGGCCAGCAGACCACTTGGCTTTAGTCCCTTGAGGACACTTACTCCTTCCATCTCCCTGCTCCTCCTTCTGCCAGGGGGATCCCACCCCCAGCCTGCCCCAGTTCTCCTGGTCCTGGGGTCTGGAGAAATTTAGAGATTTAGCCCATTGCCAGGGGAGGGTGCCCCTCCTCACAGCTCCACTATCAGCCCCTGCGTGCTTTAGTCTGGCAATAGTTTGAGCCGGGATCCCAGCTATCTTCTAGGCACCAGCAGAATGCATCTTGATCCTTGCATATTTCTTGCACTGCCCAGAGACCCTCCCTGCCCACTTCCCATGTCTGCTCATCCTCAGCCCTGCTCCTCTGTGAGCCCCTGGCCCTCACCCTCCAAAACCTACACTGAGCCCCTCGGTCGAGGAGCTGGGGGCTGCAGATAGCGCTGATGAGGACTGCAGGATCCAGGCTCAGCTTGAACCTGTCCCCAGCTTCCTGGAGCCAGCCCCTCACAGCCCTCTCCCCAGCCCTCAAAGAGAAGGAGATGGTACCATGCCTCTCCCTAGCGGCTTGGTCCTCTGGTGGTCTCACTTCTCCCTGTCCCTTCGGCACTGGTGGGCAGGGAGTCTAGGTGTGGTATCTCCTGCATCCCAGACTTTTTCCCTGGGTCTCGTGGCCTAGAAGTGGCATTTCTGGGGCAAACATCTTGGCTCCATTTTTCTGAATTGGTTTCAAAAGGAAAGCAGGACAGTTTGTCTTTCACATGGGACTATTACTGCTACTGATTTAGAGAAGCTGTGTGTTGACTATGCCAGGCACATGTAATGGGCTCAGCCAAGTGCTGGGGGCCAAGTCTGTCCTCAGCATGAACCGCTGCCTGGACTGGCTACCCCTCCTGGCTGCCACTGCCTGGGAGTTGTGCTGACATGCCTGGTCCTCTGCAGCTCTAAGTGCAGCAAGAGTAATGACAATAGCCGGGGATTTAGCTCAATGGTTCCACCGCCTGCCTCGCAGGCACAAGGTCCCGAGTTCAATCCCTGGTACCAAAAAAAAAAAAGTAATGACAATAACAGCCACAGAGTGGCCCCTGGTTTGGGCCGGGATGTTAAGAGGAGGAAGCTGGGACACAGCAGCGAAGTCTAGTGTCAGGAAGGGGCCACGTGAGTCTGGACACAGGTCTGGCTGACTTGGGAGTCCCTGCTCTCAGCTACCTCAGGCCTGAGATGCCAAGGGGCCTGGGACCTTTGTCCCCTTCCTAACCCTAACATGGGTTGTGAAACCCAACTGTGCCTACTTGAGAGAACAATGTCTGGTGGCAAGGGCCCTGGGGCCACATCTCTGAAGGCAACACACGTCGGTGTGTTTCCTGGGCAAGGAACAGGAGGCTGAGGAGGAGAGTTGGCAATGGCAGGGAGGCGCAGGAGGAAGTATGGAGCCAGGAATGTCCCGAAGTGTGCAGGCTTGGGAGCCTGAGAGGCAGCAACGTCCAGGTAATGCAGTCTGGAGGCTTCTCAGAAAAGATGACAAATTCCAGTGATGATGAACTGTCTGAAGCTCCCACCTCCAGTCTCTGCATGTTATTTCCTCTCCCTGGAATGCGTGTCACCCACTACCCCCTTCAAGTGGCTACCTCTGTCTCCTCCTCTCCTGAGCCTAGGTCCATTGCCTCCTCCTCCAGGAAGCCATCTCTAACTTTGTCCCCCAGGTTAGATCTTGTGCCCTCCCCTGGCTGCCACAGCCCTCTGTGTAGCCCACCCCTAGAGGCCCGGCTAGCCTATCGATAGATCCAGCTGGCCATTGTCAGCCCCTCTATCTGAATATCTGGGCACTTCTGGGAACATGCCCAGCTTCAGGTATCAGGCCCCTGTAACCTACTGAGGTATGGGAGAGTTCCCATAATATTTATTTCACTCTGTCCCCTCATATGTCCAAGCTTCACTGGCTTCTGCCTGCCCAAGCCTTTGGTGGTGCTGAGGAGGTGGGACTGGGCACCTCTGTGCCTCTGACTCACTGACTCTGTGCCCACCCTGATTGCTGCCCACCCCCCTGCCAGGTTCCACCCAGAGAAGGGTCTGGCCACTCCTGTTTACAAAGATCTGCCACTGCCACAGCTAAGTGGAGGGGTCTGGAGGCCAGGCTAATTGATTAATTAAACTCTTCCGATTAATTAGCTTTGTCTCTCCAGGGAAAAAAATTCTAGAGTGGAGCCAGAGCTTCCTCCTGGCTGGGAGAGGGTTTCACAAGCCTGGGTCAGACTGAGCCTGATCCTAGTGCTGCTGTGGGCAGTGGAGAGCTCAGGAGGAGCATTCTGGGCCCTGGAGCCAGCTAGGCCACCTGGGACAGGGAGAAGGGGCCTCCAGCTTGGGCCTCAGCCAGCCCCTCCTGAGCACACTGGCCCCAAGCCCCAAGGCCAGAGGCAGTTTGACCTAGCAAAAGCAAGTAAGAGCAAAAGGTGGAGGCTAGATCTGAGCAGACAGAGCAGTCTGCTGGGGTCTGCACAGGGCTGCGGGGGTTGGGGGGACAGGGAATCCAGACAGGACCCCCAGTCCAGCTGCTGTGTGCAGGGGGACCCTTGAGGATCAGCAGAAGAGCTTGAAGTTTCTCTGCACATGGTGGGCTGTGGCCAGTTTGAAGCTGGGACAGAACCTGGCCAGGTTTGGATTTTGGAAAGATCTTGGGGGCAGCTTCTCAGTGGAGGAGTCTAGAGGGGCAAAAGAGGGTTGGTGGTGGGGAGGAGGGGGCTTCAAGTGTCCAGAGAGGTGGACGTCCATCAGGTCTGGGGAATTACAGGGAGGGTAGTCTAGCCTGGCATACGTAAATTAGCTCCTGCTGTGTGGCCGAGGGCCATCCAATTCCCTACTCTGGCCTCTTTTCCCTCATCTGCAAGATGGGGGCTGCAGGAGAATAAGCCTGAGGCCACCACCTTGGGATGTGAATGTCACTCTCATGTTTTCTTGTCCCAGGACAAGCACCTTCTTTAGCCTCCAAACCCTCCATGGCACTTACAGGTGTCCTGCCTAGCGGGGTTCACCGGTTGTGGAGGCAGAGCAGCCCCAGCACTGGGTGAGTGCCTCATTCAGAAGCTACAGTATCATGATCCAGACTGGAGAGGCACATGGGGCTGCTCAGGGTGGGGGAGGGACACCTGTGCCCAGGCTGGCGCTGGGGGAGGAAGGCCGGGCCATGGGTTGGAGGCAGAGAGGCACAGAGCCCAGGACACCCCGAGCAGCCACAGGCAGCAGGCAGGACTGCAGTCTTGGCATGAAGCCTGCCCTGGGCTGGTCCTCCAGCTCCCTGAGTGGCTGCCCAAGTGGGAACAATGACCCTTTCACGTCACACCTCCTCAGTCACAGCAACTTTGGCGCCGCAGGACAAAGGGGCCATTTCATCATTGTTGGATTGGATCAACAGCCCGCCTGCCTGAGCCCTGCTGCCCCCACACAGCCCAGGCCTGGAAGGGAGGCTGGCTGCCCAGGCTGGCCAGACCCAGGACCTTCTCCACCTGGTCCAACTGCATCCATCCCAGAGACCCCCTTGCTTTCCTCACCATCCCTTTCTGGCTCACCTGGCCTGCTATGAGGATGCTAGGCTCTGCTCCAGAACTGTGGTCTCCCCACAGGTGGGAAGGGCTGAGGGAGATGAACTGTCAGGTTTCACCCAAGTCTGTCAACCCTGAGGTCACAAACCTTCCACCTGTACTCTCTGCCCCCAGGCAGCCCTGGCCTCCAGGAAGAAGCCTCTGTCCCAAGGGTAGGGAGAGCTGAAGAGCCCTGGCTTTCTACTCCCAGTGACTTTCCTCGATGTGGACCAGCCCAAGGTCAGCTCTGCTCACATTTGGCCTAGCCTCTTCCCTCTGTGGGTACCTGGCTGTCCTGAGGCTCAGAGAACCAGGACTCTATCCCCCATGCCCAGCCCTTCTTCCTGCCTCCTGGCTCCTTTTGTTAGAGACCAGGGGTTTGGGACCATGAGCCCCATGCTTCCTTCCTCCTCCATTTGGCCAGGGTTTGTTAAAGGCTTGAAGAAGGATAGGAGGCCTCTTATTACTTTTAGTAAATAGGTCCCAGCCTGGGTACTAACACAGAAGCTGTACCTACTACCCCCGTGGTCAGAGCCCAAGAATCCAGCCACTGAGGGCTCAAGCCACATCCTCAGAGGCAGAGGCTGGGACAGGGAGATGGCTTCCTGGAGGACACCTGCAAATAGCAATAGTCGTGGTAGCCCAAGGTGGATGTATCTGGGGGCTCACTGGGTGCATCTGCATGGCATAAACCAATCAAGCAGGCTTCTCCGGAGAGAGCTATGCAGTTCAGGGCCCTGATTGAGGGCATAGACTCTACCTTGGTGGGCTTTGTGAAAACTTGGGCCCCAAGAGTGGATCAACTGAGAGAGTAGGATCCTGATGTAAGGGAGAGAGGAACTAGGGATACATGGGTTCCAAGGTCTCCCCCATTTTACAGACAACCCCAAGCTCAGAGATAAAGGGGCCATCTAAGCCACGTGGTGGGTGAAGGAGAGAGCAACCAGGTCAGGAAGGAGCTGCAATCTGGGACTGGTCACCACTGGCACCTGGCCTCAGGGTGGCCCCCTGGGCGCTAGGCAGTTGGCTGGGTGTGGAGGGCAGACATGGCATGTGTGGGTGTGGGAAACCTGCAGGGCAGGGCCTGCTCTGTAGTTCCTACAGCTGCCTGTCCCTGCACTGCGGCCCCTGCCAGGCCCGGCGGCACTATATGCATTGCCCATTTGCCCTGCTTCACTTCCTCTGACTAAGATTAAAGAATCACCCCTTTGGGAGTGTGGAGCCTGGCACCTGTCAGCAGGAAATGCCCGGCCCAGCCCTTCTAGAGCCTGCCTGTCCTGGCACCCCTCATCTGAGCTCTTGGCCAGGACTCCTAGGAGCACATGTGTAGGGGTACACTGCCCTGGTTGTGGCGTGTTGGGCTCATCCTGGGTCACCGTTAGGTGGTCTGGGGTGGAAGTAGGTGCCCCCCCACCCAAGTCTGGCCCAGGGTCCTCTGTCTCAGCTGTTAATCTTGCTGACACCCTAGCTTCAGAGTCTTTGGTATGTGTAGCTTCTCCCAGCCTAGTCAAGGCCAGGACTTGGGGTTAAGTGCCCAGTCCCCAGCAGAAGGGCAAGGCCTAGGCTCTGAGCACAGTTTCAACCACTTTGAATTTCAAGATTGCCCCTAAATGGTGTCTGTCCAGGGAATAGAGAGGTTGAGGCTGCTTCAAGATGGCTGCTGAGAGGTGAGATATGGCCCTGGGGGACTGCCCCCTCAGGGGGCCTCCAATGGCCCTCCAATGGCCCTCCAATAGCCAGTATGGGGTGAGGTGGGGAAAGAGTAGGAGCTTCAGGGAACTTCCTGCTCCAGGGAAGGGTCACAACTCCCACAGCCTCTGCCCCAGCTTTGGCCCCAGGCTTAGTGCTGCCCCTTCTGGCCCTCTCCTAAGCAGGGGAGGGTACTGAAGTCTGAAGGAGAGACATTACTGGCCCAGAGTTCCTCAACAGGCCACGAGGCAGAGGGTCTGGGCTCTGTCTCTAGTTCTGTCCCTCAAGGGCCATGGGTCTGCAGCCAGGTCCCTGCCCCTTTTGAGCCTCAGTCTCCCCTGAAACTGCACATTGACTGGACCCAGGTTCAGACTCGCTAGGACAAACCCAACAGCAGCTATCAGCCAGCAGGCTCCAGTCACCCCTTGTTGGGAGTTCTCAGGAGGGAAATGCCCTCTGTCCTCAGACTTTGTCCTCCATGAATGGTCATTTTACAGAGGACACAGAGATGCTCAGATGGCAGGGCCAGGCAGTGTCATAGCTGGGCCAGGTGATAGGGTCTTCTTAGAAGTGGGGAGACCTGGCATTGGAAGACCAGTCTCAAAGGCCCCAAATCAGCACACATTCACATGGTGGTTTCTGCTAAGTTACCTGAAAACATTTTTGCCAGACCATAAAACTCTGGGGACACTAAAGGTGCAGCCCAGGGTAGGGGACATGTTGGGACAGGCAGAAAGCCATAGCAGCCCAGCCCCTGAAACTCCTGAGCACCCACCAGTCTCTGTGCATGTCCCCACTGCTACCTGGGCCTGAGTGGCTCTAATCTGTGTGGTCCAGGGCCAGTCCTGCCCTCTCTGGGCCCTAGCTGCCAGCCCTACACAGTAATTCCATGCCCTCCTCAAAGGCTGTGGGCAGGTCAGATATCACTGGTGAACAATAGCTCAGGAAAGAGGGGAACTGAGTGGCATCCTGTATGGTAGGCACCCCAATGGGGTGAACCATGTGGCCCGGCTGAGAGTCTGGTGTTGCTGTCAGACTAGACAGGTTTGCAGCCCTGCCTTCAAAAATGATCAGCAGTGTGGCCCTTGGCAGGTTATTCCATTTCTCTGAGCCTCGACTGAATGAGACTAATGGATACCTGTCTCCTTGGTGTGGGTTAGTTTGGGGGAGCCACCAGGCCCCAGTGCCATGTATGCTGGGCATGAGGGCTGCTGTGGCTGTCCCTGGTAGATTCAAGTTGTCACACTGCTGGTGCACCATAAGGGCTGTTCCAGTAGCCACGCTATGGAGCATGCCTCAGTTGAAGGACAGAGGGGATGGAAATGCTGCCTTCCAGGTAGGGATGATCCTGAAGAGAGTAGGAAGAGGAGTGTGCTGTGCTGTCGTGCCCAGGGGCAGGGCCTCAGGGGACAGAGGACAAGGTGAGAGGGAGGGGTCAAGCTGAAGAGACGTTGTCTCAGGAATCGAACCCATCTCTGAGCTGGGGAATCCTGGAGCCTCAGCCAGGGGCCCCCCAGGGGTTCCCCCTCCAACCCAGCATCTGGGGCCAGCAGTGACCACTGCTCCAGGCTGACGACTTCATACCATCTCCCCAAGCTCCTCTATGAAGTTCCCCTTTTACTGTGAGTGTGGACACTGGGGCCCAGAGTTCAGCAATTTGGAATGTGATGCAGTGGACCCCAAAGGCCCAGCCGTTGCCTGGGGAGAAGGGATGGAATAGGGGTCTTGTCCTGGGGTCCAGCTCTGCTCCAGAGAAGCCTAGAGACAAGGTTATCCTGTAGCTCACCTGTTCTGAGTCTCTCTATTTCCAGCTAATGGCCTCCTCCTCAAGCTGGCACGGGCTCTTCCAGGCACAGAATGAGGTGAGTGTCCTGGCTGTGCCCTCTACTGTGCTCACAGGTGCTATGAGGGCCTGTTTGCCTTCAGGACCCCTCTGAGACTCCGAGAGGTAGGGCTGGCTCACCCACTCCTAGGAAGGAACAGGTGAGGTGCTGGGGCCAGACAAAGGGTCAGAGAGGCCATGGGCCTTGGCGTCAGTGCCTGTGCAGGGCTCAGGTTCCTCATTCCAGGTCCAGCGTGGAGCTTCCAGCATGGAGTGGAGTGGCCTTTTCCTGCTGCCATATAATCCACCAGTGGCATGGAAAGTGGAGGTCATTTGGCAATTTGAGTCAAAGGCCTAAAAATATGCATAACCTTTAATCTAGTAGCCCTATTCCTGGGAATCGGCTTTGAGTAAATCCTTTATCTGAAGGAAGGGAGAGGGTTTGTGTTCTTTGGCTCAGATCAGCCCAGGTACCTGCTGTCCACTTTCCCCATTAAACTTGTTCCCTTCACAGAACCATGTCCACCACCCTCCCAGTATATGCAAACTGCTTGGGCCTGTGTCCCATACCTGTGCCCTTTCCTATACACCCTCCATCTCCCTGGGACTCAGGTCTCCTCTCTCCCCAAACACAGGTCTCACAGCCCCCCTTCTCCAGGGAGTCTGCTCAGATTTCACCCTGTCTGCCGTCCAAGGTGGAGGTCTTCGGAAGCCACCGCCATCCTTGAGGTACTCCCTTGGAGGTAGTAGGCTGTTTCTCCACAGAGCTGCTTAGTCCTGCTCAATTGTAAGAGTTTCTGAGAAGGTGTGAGGCTGTGGTTCTTCTCGGGGAGAGGCTAGGGGCACCTTGGAACACACCCCACAGAGACCCACTCACCAGCATCACCCCTATACCCCTTCTCTTTGGCCATTCCTAACTCCCACACAGGAGTAGGGCAGGATGACCGGACACTGGGGAGGCTGCCCTCCCTCCTTGTCTAGGCCCTAAGAAGGTGAAAGCCCTGCACAGGCCTCAGGGTGTCATTTGTCCCTTCCTGTCTCCAGGCTGCTTGTAAATTCTGTTTTTCTCATAGGAGATAAGTGGAACTTCTGATCTATGTTCTTTCTGTGAGTTCAAGGGACAGAGCCAGGCTGCTTGGCAAGGAGGGCAGCAGAGGGACAAGTGACTTGATATGTTCGGTGCCATGTGTCACTGTCAGAAATCCCAGATGTGACGCCTGCTCCTAGGAGCAGCTGAGCCACTGAAGAGGAGGCTGCATGGTTTGGCCCTGCTGTGGGCTGGGCTCTGTCTCCGGCATGCAACACCAGGTCCCATCCTCAAGAGAAGGGATCATTCAGTCCATCTTTTGGGCAACCAAACTGCCTTGTGTACAGGAGGTTGAGGCACCAGGTCAGAAAATTCAGCCATGATCCTGCAGGTGGACAGAGGAAGTCCCAGGGGCCTGGGAGAAGGGAGAAGGGTATAGGTCTGGGGGTGACCCTAGAGCCTGATGTGCCTGTCCTCCTGGGACTTCATGGGGTCACTCCTCATGGTGCTGCTGCATGTATCAGGGCAGGTGGGAGGAGATGTCTGCTCTGGCCTCTCCTGGCCATGAAGCCCAGGCCTTGACTGTGCCCCCACAGCCTCTGCCGCAGCCGAAAGATGTGCCTGGAATTCTAAAGCTGAGCTGCAGAGTCATCTGCCCAGAGCCTGCCAGCTGTAGGCAAGGCTGCTTGTCTTGGGAGGGAATGTGCTGCCCCAGCAGGGACCCCTATTTGGAGAAAAAGGGAGTCAATTCCATTTGGCCCCAGCTTCTGCCCCCACCTTGCCTCACCTCTAGACCTGGGAGTGTGGTACTGGGGGAAGCTGGGGCTCCTGCAGGGTCCTCAACGCCTCTCTGCAAGCTGGTGGCTACCCAGCCTCAGGGCTGAATGCAGAGGTGGGCAGCCTGCCTGAGCTCCTCCCCTGGCATCCCTGTGATTTAAGACAGAGAATCCTGTGCACAACAGGCCTCAGGTGCCCTCTGTGGGGGCCATGCAGGTCACTGCAGGTAATTTGAGCCTGCAGGTGGAAGATGGCCAGGCTGGAGCTCCAGTTCTACCACCTACAGCTATGTGACCTTGGGCACATCACTAACCGTTCTCAGCCTGATTCCTCACCGGGAAAAGGTGGAGTGTCTGAACAGAACCCGAGAACCTTAGTGTAGACTTGGTGTGATCACAAGAGCATCCCACCCTTGGTGTGGCCTTGCTCTACTCAGGCCCTGCAGGGAGTCTTTCGTATTCACAGCCTTATACCTACTTTCTGCAGGTGTGTAGCATGTTCCACATCTCAGATGAAGAGACTCACAAGGCCCAGACTCGTCTTGTTGGGATGGGGTGACTGGGTGAAGGAGTGCTGTTTTGAGGGGCAGGAATGAGATAGGGTTGGGAGTCGGGAGGCCTATCTTGGGCATAGGGACAGGGAGGTGGCAGGGATAGGTGAGGCTGGCCCAGACAACCCCCCAAACTGTTGGGAAGGGAGGTGGCCACTGGGGTCCCAGGTCTGTTCTCAGCAGATACTGCTCTGAACTCCAAGCCCTTATCTCCACTGCTTGGCAGTGCAGTTTGGTCTGGCCAGGCACAAAGCAGGTATGATTACACCTCAGGAGGCGGCAGATGGACCCTAGGACACCAGGGGTGAGGGCTCCTTCAGACCCAGGCTGCCCCTGGTCACTGCTGCAGCCCCCAGTCACAGCCCAGCAGAAGGGCCAACAGTGGCTCTTCAGCCTGGCCAAGCTCCCGGGAAGTCAAGAGCATGAATGGATGCCTCACCCTGCCCCCAGCAAGTGAGAAATAGCCAACACTGGTCCACTTCCCGGCTGGCCTCTGTGATTAACCCTAGTGGCTTCTTCTTCTAGAGCAAACACCAGCTCTGGCTTGGAGACTCCAAGCCAAGTTCCAGCCTCAGCTGCTTGTCCCCAAACCTGCAAGCAAGTGGCCAGGGAAAGACTCAGGAAACACACAGTAGTCTCCTCTTGGGGTGTGGTGTGCTTCCCGATCCTTTGACCAGCATCAGTCTGGAGACCCAACAGGCCTGGCACCGGGTACCTAAGAGGCCCCTCGGTGAAATTCTAGCCTAGACCTGCTAAAGACCAGAGAGGCAGGGAGAATCTGCAGGATGGGGTCTGGAAGGAGGGAAGCAGGAAAGAGGCCAGCCTTGACAGAGATGGGTGGACACAGGTGGGGTTGCACCTCAGGCTTTGAGAGTTGCCACTGGACAAGCCAGCTGGGAGCCTTGGGGGAGAAACTCATATCCATTTCTTAGAGAGCTCTGTAGGAGGCTGAAGATTGCCCTGACCCCACCAAGCTGAGATGTGCAGAACTGAGCTAACCTTGATGGGCTGGGGCCATGAAGGTGGTCAAGTGGGGCCTCCTCTCGTTTCCAAAGGGTTGCAGTGGCCCTTATCCTGGGCATGTTCTTAGTGACCCTGCTCCATTCAATCCCAATCAAATCCTGGCACTAGTGCTCTAGGTGAGCAGCTTCAGGCAAGTCGACTTCCACATTTGTTGGGTGAAGAAAGCAGTGCACTTAGAGCAGGCTACAGAGATGAGAAGGGCCTGGCTGGCATAAGCCCATGGTTGCTGGCTGTCTCCTTGGTCCAGGTGGCATTCCTGGACCTTCCCTGCACTGTGCCACCATCCTGCCCCATTTAGCAGATGGAGAAGCTGAGCCTGGCACAATGCCCAGTCTGGCTCAGGGCCACAGGAAATCTGTGCCAGAAACTGTCTAACTTCCCTCACCTTAGTGCCCTGGGCCACAGGGGGGAGTCAGGCAGGTGCTGGCCAGGGGTAGAGATGGAGAAGCACCAGGGCATGACGTGTCCTGGGAAGGCCATGTCTACGCAGGTGCAGCCCTGCCCCTGAATCTCCCCATCCTCCCTGTTACCTGTCCTGTCCTCTGGTGCCACACCCACTCTGAGCACTGCCACTGCCACTGGCCTGGAAGCCTCCATCCTCCTACACTGCAACCAGGCCCAGGTCTGCTGTAGTCAGACAGGGCCTTCAGGGCCTGTGGCTCATTTGTTCCATCCTGTTCAAGTTCGGCCCAATCCAGGCTGGGAGCACAGTTCAAGTGAGTCTGCAGCCACCATAGCTCAGCCTGGCCCCAGATGGAGGCTGGGAGACCATGTGGGATTCTGGGGCAGGGAGGGGAATACCACATGTGGCTGAGGCAGCAAGTTGGATGTGACAGGGAGGTAGAAGCAAGCAGGGGAAAGGAGACAGGTAGGCAGGCAGGCAGGCAGGCAGGCAGGCAGGAAGGAAGGAAGGAAAGAAGAAAGGAAGAGGCTGCTCAGATTACAAAGCCAAGGCCCCAGGCTGCTATTGTCTGGCCAGCGGTGGAGCTGCAGTCAGGACTGCACCCTGGGACCAAGGCCCAGCCCACCTCCCCTTGTCTCCACAGAGAGACTCTGAGGGGGCCCACTGAGGGTCCATGTGTGTTTAGGCATGCAGGGGTGTGCTGAAGGAGGTCCTTGGGCTCTGCATGTCGGCCCCCAGTGTGTGCACAGCTGGGTGTCCACTCTGCCCCCAGTGGCACCCCAGGTTTTGTCTCCATGGCATATGTGTTACACAGGTGGAGCTGATCCATGGCTGCAATGATCTCTAAGCCTCTTGCTTCTTCAGAGGCGGCTGAATCTAGAGTGTGTGATTGATTCTAGGTGGGGCTGGGTCCGAGGGCATTAGGATTAAGTGCGTGAGTGCTACCCTAAGTAGTCTGAATAAGATAAAAGGGGCAGAAAGATGTTGTTAAAGTGCCTTGTTGCTTTTGTTACTTTGTGCACGCCATGTTGTTTCTCCTCTGCAATGCTTCTCTGCCATGAGCCACCCTGCCTTGGAGCCAGCCGATTATGAAATAAAATCTCTACAAACAGTAAGCCAAATAAACATTTCCCCTTTAACTTCAGTGTCGGGTATTTTGTCTCAGCAAAGAGAGAAAAGTAACTAAGACAGCCCCTCATTAAGGATTCTGCTGGCACAGAATGGTATGTACTGGGCATTAGGAGCGTAGATGCTCTGTGACACTGGGCAAGAGGCTTAACCTCTCTGGATCTACTGTAAAAAGAGGATTAAAAATTGTGCAAGCTTCATAGTGTTGTGAGAATTAATTAAATGACAGCATGCTGGGAAGCTGGGCTGATCCAGTGTCTGGGATAGTGCCAGGTCAGAAGGGTGCTATTCCCCAGGTTTCTTTTGTTAACAATATTATTGTCATCTGCCTGGTCTGTCCCCTGAGACTTTGGGCCTGCACAGTCCAGGGCCCTGCAGCCAGCAAGGCCTTCTCCCACCTGTAAAATCATCAGCTGCTCCCTAAGGGTGAGACTAAGGGTGCCTGGGTCTGGTGTCAGGTTTGAGAGGCAGCCAGGTACACGTGCCCTGAGGTTTGGAGGCTGGCAATTCCCTTCTACACCCTCATGTTCCAGAGTCCAGCCTTATGTGGAGAGGGAGCCCCTAGCCAGATTCGAGAAAGGGTTCCTCCGGATGTGGGGGTCTTCCAGGACACTGGTGTGGTAGAGTGGCACCTATCCAACAGCCCCTGTGAGTTCCTTTCTGCATGACTGTCCTATTGACAGGCTCCAGGAGCCTTCCCTTTGAAATCCAGGCCCTGTCCTTTCCCAGAATGGCCCAGGCTAAAGCAGACCTGGAAGCTGGGCATGGTGGCATACACCGGTAATCCCAGCAATCTGGGAGGTTGAGGTAGAAGAAGCAAAAGTTTGAGCTCATCCTGGGAAAGTCTGTGAGACCCTGTCTCAAAATTAAAAATAAAAAAAATGGCTGGGGCCATAACTCATTGCGAGAGGCCTGGGCTCAAGCCCCAGTACCACCATTACCAAAAAGAGACAACAGAGAGAGACAGAGACAGAGACAAGAACCAGAACCAGAACCAGAACCCCATAGAAAGTGGTTATGTGCCAGCAGGCGTGTTGGTGCATGCTTGCAGTCAATGCTTGGGAGGCTGAGGCAGGAAGATTGCTCAAGTTCAAGGCCAGTCTGAACTACATAGAGAGACCTTGTCTCAAAAAAAAAAAAAAAAAAAAAAGACAGAAAGAAAAAAAAGAGAGAAATAAAGAAAGTAGTCATGGGTAGAAAGGCTACAGGCCCCTTAAAAGTCTCACAGGACTCTCATTGCCTGCCAGATGAATTCCAAAGACGCCCGTGTAGTAAATAACTTCCCAGAAAAGCCTTCACCTGGTTCTGGGTCAGGTTCATTGCCCTGGATGTTGGGTAGAGAGGAAATCCAGGGTTCATGCCCAAGATGGCCCAGTGTCCCTTGGCCTGCTCTGATGCCTGAACACACCAGCCCTTAGGGACCCAGTGTGAGGGCCACCAAGGTCTCCACCTTGTGTCAGTGATGCACCTGGATCCCAGCCCAGGTAAGGGTCTCCCCACGCCTCCCCTTCTACTTCCTCCCCATCTCTTCCATCCAAGGCCTTGACTCTACTTTTCCTCCCAGAGGGGGCGCTGTCATTTTGCATGGGATGCTCATGAAGATCCAGTAGATCTGGCAGTCCTGGCAAGGGGGCTGGCAAGACCAGCATGTGAAGTCCTGAGTGTGGGCCTGACTGACTCTAGGGGCTTGCACTATGGAAAGTTGCTGTGGCTTGTGTTTCATGGGTCCATTCACTATTGAGATATTCATTTGGCCTCTTCCCAGGGATGTGGCATTGGGCTGGTGACCTCATCCCTCTGAGCATTGTCTCCAACTGGAAAAGAAGGACAAAGCCTGGTCCACAGGGCAGTAGGCATAGCCAGAGGCCACACGCAGCTGGCATGGGGGATACTCATGGTAAGCGCCCAGTAATGCTGCACCATGGGGGTGCTCCCTCACTTTCTGGTTTAGGAGAGCTGAGGGCAGGGTCAGGACCCTGTGCTTACTCCCTCTGCTGAGGGCAGCCTCAAGCCAGCCCCCAAGCCTCATTCTCTCTGTCTGTGAGTAGGTGAGGCAGAGTTGCAGGTGCCCTGTCATGACACAGCATACTAAGAGGAAACATACCCCAGGCCCACTGCCACTCTAGCAACCTATTCACAGATGGCCTTGTTCTGTGGCCTGCAGATGTGGGGTGCTGGGTGGCCTCAAGGTGGGGATGTGACTCCTTCCTTCTGTAGCCTCTGAGTGACTGCAGTATCTCCTCCAGACAGGTCCTTCCCCCAACTCTGCCCTCTGGCTATTGCTTATCTCCCTGAGAAATGGCCCAGTGTCAGAGGAAGAGCTGTCTGTGGCCTTCAGGGCCTTCCCTGCCTGGACTGGGCTCATCAGCACAGCCACTGAGGAGCCTGGGCTTTGGACTCCAGGTTTGGCCAGGTAGGGAAAGGGCTCTGACCTCAGGGAGGCTGGCTGTCTTGCTGCCTGTCATCTTCCTGGCAAAGGCATTGGGAACCCTGGTCTGGAAGGGAAGGCAGGTCCTGCCTTGCAGACTCTGAAGGAAGATGAGGCCTGGTTTCCTCCAGAGTGCCCGGTCCCCTTTATACCCCCTACCCCAACATACACATTACATGGTCTTTGGTCATTAGGATATACTGAGTTATGACTTGGTGGCAGGGAAGGTCTGCTTTGAGCCATGAGCTGTATGTGACTTAGCAGCCACAGATTGGGGCCTGGATCTCATGGATGAGGCTGTGGAGCAGCATCTGTAGAAGAGGAAGGCAAGAGCCTGTCTCTGTGGGGCCCAACAGCTTCTTGAATGCCAGTTCCAATGAGTGTGGGCCACTGACTCAGGACCCCAGCAGAGAGATGGAAACATCCAGGGTCCTACAGCACTGAGTCAGCCTGTGCCTCTCTGTGGATAGCAGCAGTGTTCAGAGTGAACAGACCACAGAAGGACAAATCTTCCCTTCCCTTTGGTCAGAGGGCTGAAGGCCAGGGATACTGAGCCTACTTCTCTTCTTAGCTACAGCCTGATACCCACATGGGCAAAGGCAGAGTCTGTTTGTCTGTCCACAGCCTCAGTGCTCAGCCAACCCCTGCCACATAGTTACAATGAAGAAATATTTGTTAGCCAGTTGTGCTCACACGTGTCTATAGCCCTAGCTCTTTGGGAGGCTGAGGCAGGAGGATTGCAGGTTTAAACCCAGCCTGGGCAAGTTAGCAACTTAGAGAGACCTTGTTTCAAAATTTAAAAGAGAGGGGGCCTGGAGATATAGCTCAGTGCCAAGGCCTTGGATTCAATTCTCAGAATGAGAGAAAGAGAGAGAGAGAGAGAGAGAGAGAGAGAGGAGAGGTAGAAAAATATCCTTTGCTGAATGAAGCTTGGCTCCACCTGCTTGGATACCTGAGTTGTTACATGCAAATATGTTATTTCATTGAAAAAAATATTCACTTATTAGGTGCTGAGGTAGCGGGTAACACATGTCACTGCTGTTGCTGATCATTTCATGGCTGCCTCTGAACCAGCCACTGCCAGTGACACTGGGGCTGGCTGAGGGATGGTTTCATTTCATACCCAATAACCATCTTTGCAACATCCTTAGCATGTGGCTATGTACAACACTCACTGTCACTGTGATCAGCCTGGTGTGCCAGAGCTTAAACTTCTATTCACAGAAACAGCAGGTTGTTTGTTTTTTTTTTTTTTTTTTACATTCACTCAGTGCTCAACATGTATTTACTAAGCACATGCTCAGGGATCATCCTATGGTTGAGGTGATGGAACATAGCAGCAACCAAGAAGGAGCAGGCACCAGGGCACCTGTCAGAGCCAGGGGCTCTGGGGAAGTGACCCTGGGAAGGTGCTGGGAAGTTGGCTCTGCAAAGCCAGAGGTAGCAGGAGCAATGGAAAGAGAATATATTCCAGTCAGCAAGAAAAACCTGGGCAAAGGCCAGATGGCCAGAAGGGCCATTAAAACCTGAGAGCATTCAGTGCAGTTGAAGTGGGGGAGGAGCAGAGTTCCAGGGAGGAGGCAGGAAGGAGGGTGGAAGCTGACAGCATACAAGACTGCTTGGGTCTGGCAATCGGAAGCCACAGTGGGTCAAAAAGAAGGAGCAGGAAGCCAGAGATGAGTTTGTGCAGTCCCCTTCTAGTAGCTGTATAAAAGGTGGATTCTGAAGGATTTTGCTCCAAAGTCTGGAGCTGATTTTGCTGGCACATCCAGGATTACGGGTTTTTTGTTTTTATTGTTGTCTCCCCCATCCCTCTCCAGATCTCATGTTCCTGAGGGCAGAGGTTAGGTCTGCACTGAATTCACTTCTCAGTACCCAGTATCCATCGTAGGATGAGACACATGGCAGGGGCCAAACAGATGCGTGCCACATCACGTGTCCCACCTGTCTCTCTGTCCATGCCTGTGAAGCTATCTATCTGGACCTGCCTCTACCATGGGCCTGTGTCCTAAGCTAGGCCAGGCCCAACTGGGCTGAGACAGAAGGATGTGCAGGATACAGGTCAGGCATGCAGGAAATGGACTGTGCTAGCTGCCAGCTGGGGAAGCTCCTGCCCTGGAACCTCCATCCCACTCCTAGCCATCATGGACACAATTGCTGGCTCCATCCACCCAGGACAGATCAGACTGGCATCCAGAGCCATGTAGGCTGCAGAAACTCAGGGGCCCTGTCCATAGTCAACTCCACCCAGCCTCAGCTTGGGCAAAGGAAGTGAAGGTAGAAAGTTGAGGGCTGGTGCATGGGGACAATTAGGATATAGAGACCCATGGATGGGAGCTGGAGGGTAGCAATCCTGACTCAGGAAGGCCTGTTCCAAGCTGCCACTAGACTCCTTCACCAGGCAGCCAAGTAAGCAATAAGCTCTCCATCAGGTGAGGTGTTCAAGTGGTATCAGAAGTGGAGGAACTCCCAGCTCCTATCTTCCACCTTGCTGGAGGACTCCCCCAGCAAGTATCCTCTGCTCTGCAGCAGCCCTAACAGCCGTCCCCCTCCTGCCCTTGGACGTGCACCCCTGCCACTGGCTGTGCACTCCTGGGAAGGTCCCTGGCCTCTCCATCCCTGACCTGCCTCCCGTAACACAGGAGTGGAGTAACTCAGGGTAGTGTTTTCCTTACCTTCTCCACACTTGGCACCACATAATAATTGCAAGTATTTGCAACATCTACAATAATTGTCTTCTAAAATAAAAACACTTAAAGTCTCTAATCAATTAGCAAAAACACAGGAAGACACTTATTTCAGAACACCTATTCCCATGTTCTTTGAATTAAATTTAAGTATTTTAAGTATTTCTCCTGAGGCTCAAGGCTTGTGACCAGAGTGGGAGATCCCACACCCTTTCCACTTACCAGGAGCACTCAGGTGGGGTGACGGGTCCAGCCCTACTTCTACACACACACACACACACACACACACACACACACACACACACACTCACCCCTCACTCCTCTGATCCCTTCCTGAGCAAATCCAGTCCAATGCTCCCAGCATAGCTGGTGACCAAGGTCTCCGATCTGGATACACCAGTGCCTCTGCCCACTTCTGGTTGCCTTGGGCAGGTCTCACTCTCTGCTCCTGGGATTTGTGCTGTATGCTCTTTCCTCCTACAATCATCTTCCCCTCTCTTTGCCTAGTTAAAGGCACCTTCATCCTTCGGTCTCAGTTTATTTGCCTCTTCCTCCAGTAAACCTTCCCTAACCTCACCAGGGCTTCTAACAGTCACTGTTTACCTGGACAGAACCCCTGCCTATCTCCATGACTGTCACCTCCATTGCCATTCAGTGTCTTGGGGCCCAGAACACTGCCTGACCCAGAGAATGTACCCAGAAAGTGTTTGTTGAATGAGTGAATGAATGAATGATCCAACCACAAAAATGCCTTTAAACTCAGGCCTGACCCCAACTGGCCTTCTGGCTCTAGGCTCATTATCAAACCCCAGAAGGGCATGGGTTTGGCCTGAGGACTCAATCCTGGGGTGTGGGACCTGGGGATCCCTGCACTGAGGAGATGGGGCAGGAGCATGTGTCCAGAATTCTTTCCTGATGTGATCCTGTTCCTTGGGAATGGGCCAGCTGAGGGCGTAATTTGAACAGGAAGCAGGAAGGAGAGCTGGGCCTCTGTTCTCTCACCCCATCTCCAATTTGGATGAAATGCAGCCTGTAATTTGGAAGGCTAATTTGGTCTGAGGTTAGAAGGGAGCACTCTGTATGCATACTCTCCCAGGGAAGAAGCATCCCTCCCCGAGGACCTGGACCTCTCAGTAACAGGCTACCCTGCTCCAGTCCACCAAGGCCCAAGCTGGGACCCTAAACAGTCAGGCAGCTCTGTCAGGGAAGAGGGAAGGAGGGAAGAACCTGGGTCCAGCTTCTCTGGCCACTGACTGTCTTTGGGACAGTGGGCCCAGACATCAGAAGAGCCACAAAAGGTTTCCAAGGACCTGACCCCCATGTTATCTTATCCCCAAGGTCCCTCCAGCCAGATCACACCCTGCTGCTCCGGAGAAGCATGGGGGAAATGGGCATTGTATCAGCCCAGCCTAAGAAGCCTCTTCTCCTGCATACCCTGACCCTGATTCCTGCCACCCCTGAGAGCTGCACTCCTCGGCCACACTGAGTCACTTTAAGTGCGTCTGGCAAGAAGGCCACTGTCTTGCACTTCTAGCCTTTGAACACCTCCCATCTCCTCTCCTGTGAAGTCCTCTGACCACCAGCCTAGTCCAGGAGCCACCTCCCAGTTCCCTGCCTTCCAGGTACCTGATTGCCTCCCTACCAGGCACAGGCTCAGTGAGAGTGAGGCCTGGTCGTGGTGGTCTCCATGGCCTGAGTCTCGCCTGGGCCTAGCTCAGCAGAGCTATGGCACAGATGGGCAAAGAGGCTGCTGCAATTTCTTGGCCTCAGTGTGCTGCCTGTGGGCTGAGCATGCAATGCTGGTTCAGCACATGGCAACTGTGAACCAGTGAACAGGTCATGGGGCTAGACAGTCTCCGGGTCCCTGCAGCTCCACCCTCCACAGCCTTGCCCTTCTCATTTAAGCCTCAAGCCTCTCTGCCCAGGTACTTGTCAATAGGGCCTGGCATTGGTCTTGGGATGACTGAATTGGGCAGAAGCCCTGGAGAAGGTCAGAGTGGACAGGTGCAGAAGAGGAGCTGGAAGCTGTGATGCTGAGGAGATGTTGGGTGACAGAGTCTTGGGGCAGGGGCCAAAGATTCTTTAAGGTGACAGCTAAAAGTGTCTGTTCTGTGCCCAGTGTTCAGGGATCCCAGCTAGCCTGGGGGCAGCCAACCATCCCTGAGCTGCACCCCCAACTTACACACATCCCAGCAGCTTCTGAAACTTCTGCTCAGCTCTAACCGTCTGTCACTGGGCTGGTGATTCACACACTCCACTCTTCTTTCCTTTTCCCAGCTAATTATAGCTCCTGCCTGTTTTTCCCTCTGGAAAAAAAAGTCTTCTTAAAAAATATATCTCTGAGCTAGTGGTAATTAATTTGGTGACCATTACTGTGTACAATTCAGACTGATTCTGAGGACAGGCAGGTATGAGGATGTCTACTGATCAGAGAGGAAGGACTGATAGAGGATGTAGAGTGCAAGTGGGGACAAGCAACAGAAGCTCAGCCTAGCTCCCATCCACCATCCTGGCTCTGGGAACCTTAAGGACAGCAGTCACAGTAGCAGTAATGGGACCTATTGAGCACTACCATGTGCTAGGCACAGAGCCAAATGTCTGCCATGTGCGTAACATTTAATCCTCTGACAACTGCTGAAGGAGGCTTGGCTATAGGCCCCACTCTTTAGAAGAGGAACTGAGGCTCAGAAAGTCATCCAGGGTCATATAGTCATCAGTGGCTTGAGCAGAGGGAGGCCCAAGGCCATTAAGCCCACCAAGGGACAAACAAGCATATGGCCTCTGTCCTGTTTCTCCCCTGCCTTCTGAGAATCATAGAAGCTTGCCAGAATTGAGACCACAAGTGTTGCCTGAGCTCTTCCTGGGGTCCAGTGAGACAGAACTTGGAATAGATGTCTGACCAGGTAACCTGGACAGCAGGGAGGATCCCTGAGCAACAGACAGGAGCAATCTGAGACTGGATCAGAGGAGCCAGACAGAGCTAGACAGGGGAAAGGGACCCACAGGGTAGAGACGGAAGGGTAGGAGGTAGCCAGACCAAGAAACAGCCAAGTCTGAGTCTGGGATGGAAAACAAAGATAAAACCTAGAGAGACCAGAGAGACTCAAGAGAAGGGGACTGAGCAAAGAGGGCAAATGTAGTCTCGGACTGAGTGGCAAGGAGAGCCCTGATGAGAGGGGAGGACCAGGGACTAGGGATCTCAGACAGAGCCCAGGAAGAAAGGAGCACTGAGAGGAGAGGAGAAGAAGAAAGAGGAAGGCCCTGCAGGTAGGGGCTCCATGAGACAGGGCAGGCCTCAGCATTCCAGGCCCAACCCAGTGTTAGGGATACGGTGCCTCTCACATCCAGGAAAACTCCTAGGGAGTCCCTTCCAAACCCAAACTCTGAGGCTGGCCAGCTTTCCCCCACCTTAGTCCACAGGTGAAGATGAGGAAGATCCAGACAGGTCTAAGTCACCCTACTTCCTAGGTGGAGAACTGCAGTGTAGCTGAGACAGCCCAGCCCACCTCCTATTTCCACCAGCCATTAGGAAATACGTTCCTTTTACCAGCTCCCACAGCTCAAGGCCTGTCCCCACCTCAGGTTGCTTGTGCAGGCCAGGTCTCCTTTAGCCTATACAACTGTGTCTCTTCCTTAGGTCCTCAGGACAAGGCTTGCTACTCCCTCGGGTCCTGAGAACAGGGGGTGCAACCCCTCAGACCTCCTTCAGGATGAGGCTCCCTACCACTTCAGACCTCTCAGGACAAGGCCTACTACCTCCTCAGACCCTTTTAGGTTAGGGCTTGCTTCCTTCTCAGACTTCTTTTTTGTTTTGTTTTGTTTTGGTTTTTTTCAGTTCCAGGGATTGAACTCAGGACCTTGTGCTTGGGAGGCAAGCAGCAGCACCACTGAACTAAATCTCCGGCCCCTTCTCAGACTTTTTAGGACAGGACCCATTATCCCCTCAGGCCTTCACAAGGAGGCCTACTACCCTTCAGACCCCTCAGGACAAGGCAGACATCCTCTCCAGGGATATCCCCTCCAGGCCAGAGACTAGTTTCCTCCCCTCAGACCTCCAGGCCAGGCCAGGGCCCCTCCTCCAGCCCCTAGTCCCTCTCTGCCTTGGCAGCCCAGGAGGTGCTGACAGCCTGCTAACCACAGGCAGACTACCCCTGGCTCTAGCCCCACCCCCCAACTTCTCAGGACACCTGACATAGCCGCTATCTATCTACCCTGGGTCAGGGCCCAGTGCCAGGACTGTGTTAGCCAAGCAGCTGTTGGGATTTCCGGCGCAGGGAGCCTCTCAGCCACATTCTCGTCTGGAATCTCCTGGACAAGTGTGCCCTCTTCTGTGGTCTGTGTCTGGACCCTGGAGCATCTGTCATGAGAAAACAGGGAGCAGGTGGCCTTGAGCCCAGAAGACTACCACAGGCCTAGGAGGTGCCATGAGCCCCAGGAATGGGGAAAGAAGTAGCTGCTGACTCCTGGCAGGGCCTGTGCAGGAGACAGGTGCCACAGAGCCTCCTCAGTGGTGGTCGAGGAAGCCCATGGCCTGGAATGCTATGGTGCCCAGGGCATTTGGATGGAAACACCTGTTTCATGGGTCCCTCAAACCAACCAGAAAACTTCCTTTTGCAATGCTTTACAACAGGAGGCAACACAGGGTGGGGGTTGGATTCATCTAGCTCAGGCGTTGGGGCAATAACTGACCTCAGTTTCTTTATCTGTAAAATGGAGCCACCAGTAATTCCTTCCTCAGAATGCTGTGAATAAACTAGATTTCACAATGGAAACCAGGACATGGATGGCTACGCTTCCATCAGAGGCTTTAAACCTTTCTGTGGAGCGCCCCCGCCCCAGTCCCCCTCTCCTGGAAGTCTTCATTTTCCAGCCTCCACCCAATTGAAGCCTGGGGAGGGCCAAACCCAGATCTGAAGGGAAGAGAAGGCTCGGATGGTGACCACGAGTCAGGAGACCCCATAGGGTCCCCTCCTGGGAGGGAGCACCAGCAAGTCTCTCCTTCTTGGGCCCCTGAGCAGTGAGGACTGTGCTATCGGAATGCTTTCCTGCCGTGATCTGGCCACTCCCAGGCCCCAGCCACCCTCCGCGCCTCCACTCTGTGCTGGGCCCCCTTCCAGTGCAGCCTGGTCTTTGGCCCCAGCTCCTTTGACAAGAGGAGAACAGGGAGAAATGGCTACCCCCACCTCAGACCGTTTTTAGCCCCTCGGGAACTCGGCGTCCTCCCAGCAGGGTGCGTGGGTCGTGCGGGTATTAATAGCTCAGCTGGAGGAGGTGACAGGGACTCTCACAGCCAAATTCAGGAGGCCTCACAGCCTGGGCAGACAGGACAGCCCTCTCGTCCCCACCTTTCCTGTTAGCTCAAAACTTTGCCATTCCTGTCCCCGCAGGGGCTCTCTCACCCTTCAGCCCCCACCCCTCACACATGCCCTGCTGTCCCCTTGGCCGAATCCTCCTGTGACCCTCTGCGGAGAAGGAGACCTTTCGGGTCAAGGCCCTGGTGGGCTGGTGGCCTGAGGCTGGTCCATGACCAGGCCCCGTGGGAGATGAGAACAGAGAAGCCTGTGATAAGGCTTCCCCCTGGTACCCTTCTCCTCGGGCTGCTGACCGCTCTTCCACTGGTGCTGTGCGGGTTTGTGCCCAAATGTCTGTCTGCACTGGGCGGAGAATGGAAAGATGGGAAAACCAAAATGGGGGAATGGAGCATGGAAAGGATGTCTGGAGAGGACCTAGAACCTTAGCCCAGAGCTATCCCTGAGGCTCATGCCATGGTGGCAGGGGAGGAGCAGGAACCCAAACCTGCCTTGAGCACCCATCCTCCCTCTTGGAGCTCATCAGCCTACCCTGTAGCAGCCATCTAAAGGGCAGAAATGGGCAACACCAGGGCACAATCCATGCAGAGGTCTATGATGACCCACAGTTCAGAGACCAGCCACTGAGGCTTGGGGGTAGTGCAACCTGAGAGCAGGCAGCCAGGACTGGAGGCTTGGGGACTAGATCCAGTCAGTCCCAGCCCTTTTCACAGTCATATTCAACCTCCAGTAGCCCCGTCTTGCCTGTTGCAGGCATCCCTCTGTTCCTGGTCCCACTCAGTCATTTCAAGAACATAGGAACACTTCTGGGTCTTCAGGGCCTCTCCAGACTGAGCTTGGACTTGCATCCTCATCAGGTCTGAAGAATGCCCTCTTTCCTCTGACCCTGACTCTGCACCAAGGCTGGGTCTTTGACTATGAGCCAGGACTGAATCCCAAACCTCTATCTTTGACCTCAGCTCTGGCTCTGGAATTTGGACTGCTGACCTCTGATCACCTCTCCCCAGGCTGAGTTCCAAACCCAGTGTGGGCCTAGGGAGCCTGGGTCCCACTTTCCTTCCTGTGCCACCTTCCTGGGGTCACCAGGCTCCATAGCTCTAAGTTCCTCAACCTGGGGGCTCTGTGTGCTCCTCAAAGCCACCTCACTCGAGCCTCGAAGCAAGGTGTCACAGGAAGCATGTCCCACCAGGTGACTTGTGAATTGGACAAGCAGAAGCTGGAAACATGCTATTTCTGGGCTGTATCTTATTGGCTAGGACTGAAAGCACAGCAGAGCCCACAGCAGAGGGAAGTGAAACAGGCAGAGGGACTCCTAATCACACAGACATTGAGTAGAGGGATATACAGGGGCCTTTGAGTGACCTGAGGCTGGGACTATGCTCCCAGGGGGCAGAAAGGCAGTTGTCCCAAGGAAACAAATTGTGATAAATATCACACACACACATGAAGTCTGCATTTACTTCTCTTTCTAGCTGTGAAACCCATATTCCTGGTGGCTGTTCAGCCTCAGGCTCAAAACGCATCCTTGTCCATAGAATGGGACTGTAACAGTCTTATTCTCAGAGTTTTACATGGACAAAATGCAATCACTGGGGCAGTATCCCTGTGCATGCCTGGGATATAACAAGAGCTCATGAAGGAAAGCTACTAATACTACATGTGAGATCAAAGTCAAGCAGCCCTGGTTGTGGGGTCAAGATCCCCATTGCCACCCTGCCTCAAGCAATCATCCTCAGTCTCTGAGCCAGGGACTCCTGGGGAGACATAGCTTGGATAGCTTGACTCAGATTCTAGGGTGGCAGAAAAGTAGGATCAAAGTAATCTTAGCTGATGATTACTGGAGCCAGAGTAGAATAGAATTGTCAGCATGGAATTGGGTCACAGAATTCTTAAAATGGAGCAGCAGAAGCCCCCAAAACTCAGCATTCCAGGGTGCAATGCTCCCCTGATTTCCTGGGCCAAGGAACAATGGGTTCCTGCCCAGTGCAGCCTGGGCACTGGGGGCTCTTTCCCTGGGGGTCCTGCAGCAGCCAGGGAGGGGGAGGGCTCTCAGGCTCCACCAGGATTGGAATCCTTTCATTTCCTGGTATTTCCTCCTTCCCCTTCTCTACCAGCTCAGGTGCCCTGAAGGTCCAGCTGCTCCTGATCACCCCTACCTGGCCTGGCTGCCTCCTACCAACCCATCCCAGGAGATCCCTCAAGGCTGGGTGAATCCTTAGGGTAAATCCCAAGGGGCTATCCCTGCTGCCCTCAGCCTTTTGGCCCTGCAGAGTGGGCTTCTGACCTGATGGTGACCTCAGGCCTGTCCCTGTGGCCTCCCTGTCCGTGCAAGTGAGGAATTGGTACTGCAGGAAAAAGGTGAGCACCCCCACCCTGTGTTTGTGGGAGGGCACCTGCTGTGCACTTGGACTTCATGTCCACCATCTCTCATTTAGGAAATCGAGGACCAGACAGGGCGGTGACATACCCGAGACCACACACCTGGAAGGCAGCAGTGGGAGGGTGTGACCCAAAGCTACTGTCCTGGAAGGAGAGGTGAGGAGTCAGCCCCAGCTGTCAGATGGGGCTACTGCTCAAGGGGCAGAAGCAGAGACTTGCAGCCTGTGTATCCTGAACCACAACTTCGGTGGGGTGAGAGGGTGGCACAGCTCCCACCATGGCTGGTTGAGCTCTGCCCCCTGGTGCCAGTCCCATATGACCTTACCAGGTGGCTAATGAGGGCCCAGGCACCACTCAGTAATTGGCCTTATTAGGCAGCTAGGGCTGCCCAGGGGATGGGGTGGCGGATGCTGGGCCCCATGGGGACCAGCCAGACAACTGCCTGTTAATTACCTGAAAAATCAGACAATTAGGCTTCTTGCCACCCGCCTGCCCACGTCCTGCTGGCCCCTAATTACTGAGCGGCTGTTGAGCCGGCTGGGAGTGACCTGGATTTGGACTTCGGACCAGCCTCTGCTATCTCCCTCATCTCCTACCTCCTGTTTCTGTCACAGGCTTCAGAGACAGAGACCTGGGGTGGGGGTGTGCCTTTCAGGGGGTACCCTCCAAAGCTCCCAACCCCAGCCCCTTTTCCAGACCTGGATCCTTTCCACCCACTGTCTCTCCTGCCAAAGACAGCTTCAGAAGAGAAGAGATGGATGACCCAAGCCCTAGCCTTCCCCAAGGAAGATGTGTGGGCTTCTTGGGTGAGGGACAGAATCGAGGAAGGGAAGGGTTGGAGGCAGGGGGAATACAGGGGCTGATGTCCCCCTCTGCTTGGCACTTACAGGGAAAAGATACTAGTGGTGTTCAGGAGTACAACTGGTGCAGGAGAAGCTGAGAGCTCTCCAGGGGGCCTTGACACAGCCCAGGGGGTACTGGGGCCCTCCAGCCTGCTCTTGGGGAGCTTCCTTCTCAGAAGGGGCATGAACTTGAACAAGGTGTGATCAGTGTGCAGCCTGCAGTATTGGGGAAGGTATAGAAAGATAGCCCTGACTTGGAGCAGTGGTCCTGGAAGGCCCCCCAGAAACAGTGGCCTTTGGGTTGAGCCACGTAAGAGTGCACACTTCCCAGCAGAGGGAACAGCATGTGGGAGGTTCTGGGGGTGGATTCTCCTGTTGGAGAGCACAGATGGAGGGGTGGTGGGCAGGCAGAAACCTACTATGGTCCAGGCAATTGGCTGGAAGCAGCTATAGGGGCTGCCTGGGGAGGGTGAGCAGCAGCTGGGAAAGACATCTGGAGTCTGTCAAGAGAGAGGCTTGGTGGAGTGGACAGAGGCACATGCACTGGCCCTTGTCCTGAATGCACTGGGACTCCCTGCTCTGATAGGCAGGGCCTGAAGAAGGTCTGATCTGGGGCTTTGGGGCCTCCTCTCAGGAAGGACCTGCTCACAGGAAGTAATGGACACCCCCTTCTTAACCTATTTCCTTTGCTAGTTCTGTTCTGGGATTAAAAGCCTCTTCCAGCTCAGTATAGTGGCACACACTTGTAGTCCCAGCACTCTGGGAGGCTGAGGCAGAAGAATCACAAATTCTATCCCAGCCTGGGCAACGGAGCAACTCAGCAAGACCTCTCCTCGAAATAAAAAATAAAAAGGGCTGGAGATGTACCTCAGTATGAAGGCCCTGGGTTGAATCCCCAGTACTGGAGAGAAAAAAAACCCAAACCCTTCCACTATTTCCTTGGGGGACTGGAGGCCCAAAGGTGCCAGCTCCTCAGAAAGGCACTCCTAGCCCAGAGAGGTCAAAAGGCTAAGTTGAGGTCACCCAGCCGGCTGACAGGAGTGGGCCTCAGAGAAACATCTACTCTGTTCTCCCAGAGAGATTCTGGCCTGGCTGCAAGCAGGTGTGTGTGTGTGTGTGTGTGTGTGTGTGTGTGTGTGTGTGTTGGGGAGGAGATAAGACTTCATTGGGAGGCTGGGGTAATCGCCCAGTATTCCACAACCCTAAATGTCACAGGTACTCAGGTATTCCTGCAAAACACATGACTTTGCTGCATGGCAATTAATGGAGGCCTCTGCCAACTGCTCCCAGAGAGTTGGAGCCTTGTGACACATGCACACACAGGTGCAAACAGCCTGTAGCCCTGACTGCCTGTAGCCCCTGGTCCAACTGTGCTGCATTGTCACTATTGATTAGAGCAGATATGCACCACACAACTCTAGGGCACTGTTCTCACAGATGCCCCCCTCACTGTCTTTTGTTCTTATTCAACTGGTTATGTGCTTATGCCTTTTTTTTTTTTTTTTTTTTTGGTACCAGGGATCGAACTCAGGTCCTTGCATTTGCGAGGCAGGTGGCAAAACCACTGAGCTAAATCCCCAGCCCTATGCCTTTTTGACTTTGAGGGCAGGCCTGGGCCTTACCCCTTGTCATTCCTCATGGTGGCTCGCCCAGTCCCTGACACACAGAACATACCCTGAAAATGTGTGTTGGATGGAAGGTGGTGGGTGGATGGATGAGTAGAAGGATAGACAGGTGTGTGACTTTTCCAAGGTCCCTGAGCCTTTAATAGCAGATGTAGGACTTGAACCTGGCCTGGGCTCCCACATGCTGCCTGTCTTATCCTGTCCCCAGCCTGATCACCCAGGAAGAATTCCATTTAGGATGCAGGGGCATCTGCACAGCAAACATCCCCAATCTGTGCACCCACTTTGAGCTGTCACTGGCCAGTCTGAATCACCAGGTTCCAGGAGAGCTTGGATTTCTGCCAGACCCAGGAAGATGGTGCACATCTGGAGGAAGGGGTCATTGCCTGGGCCAGGAGAATTCTCCTATGCAATGCCATCTCCAGGGCCCAGATTGGGCAAAGAGCACAGCTAGAAAGAGAGCAGTGGAGACTTGGGGAGGGAAAGGGGTTCTCTTACACTCAGTGAGGAAGGAAGGAATAACAAACAGCTGGATAAGCGCAAAGACCCGAGTTCGATCCCTGGTACCGGAAAAAAAAAAAAAAACAAATAAAGTAAAAAAAAATTTAAAAAACGAAAAACAAAACAAACAGACAAAAAAACCCCAAACAGCTGGATAGCACAGCAGTCTCAGAGCCTGTAGGCATCTGCCCCAGCTCAGCTTCCACCATTCTCCCTGTACCAGGGGCGAGTCAGCCCTGCTGGATACAACCTACCTCCACTGATCCCCTTGGACAGCCTTGCTTCCTCCTGAAGCCTCAATTTACTCATCCAGAATCATAAATGAGATGAACTCCAAAGTGTCTCTATGCACAGACCCCAGGCATTGTATGTGTTCAACAAATGGTAGCTACTGTGTATTGCTCCATTTTTTAGAAGGAGAAACTGAGGTCTAAAGAGATAAAGTGACATTCTGAGAGCAAGGACAGAGCCAGGATTGGCATCCAGATACCCTGGCATCAAATGGAGCATCCTGGCCATACTGTTCCCTAGTGTGGGGCAGGACAGGCCCAGCAGATTCAAGGCAGCTGAAACCTGTTGTCTCATTTGGGGTGTGAAGAAGAGCCATTCACAGCTAGTTGAGGCTGGCTAAGCAGACCCCAAAGTGTGAATCTAGGGGACCCTCATGAGGGCTAGTCCTGTGAGGAGATGGGGAAGATCCTGATCAGTCTACCTTAGGCAAGCAGGTCTGAAATTCTACCCTGAACCCTTTTCCCTGTTCTTTCCTCTCTTCTCCTCCTCCATGTCCCAGTCTGAGCCAGCTGCCTGGGAAGCTGCCTGGGCCACACTCTTGGGCTGCACCATCTGCTGGACATGGCCAGACACATGTCCTGCCCATGAGGAAGTTGGACATGGATGGGCAATACCTTCTCAGAGCCATGCCAAGGTACAAGCTGTTCCTGGAAGACTGTAACACGAGCTGGGCTTGGTGGGGCTGTGCCTATGGCACACAGGATTCTGGGTAGCTCTTGGGCTGGTAGTCTGTATGCTGCCCTGTGATCCGGCTCCTCAGAGCTATAGCTTGGCATGTCAAGGCCTGCACTTCCGGGACAGTACTAGAAACTGGTCCTTTCCTGCGAGGTTGGGCTAAGTGCCAGCAACTCCACTCCCAACTCCAATAATCACGCTGACCATATGGATCTTACTTCACAGTTTGCGGAGTATAACAATCTTACATCTTCCAAGTGGTGATGGCCATGGGGTCATGTGTGCCAGGACATGAGCAGGTAGTTTTCAGCAGTGGTTCTTCCATCTTGACCAGCACCCTGGGAGGAGGGCCTACCCTTATTCCATTCTACCTCTTGGAGAGGAGTAGTCCCTTGCCTCTAGTCACACAGCCCTAGACCTAGGGTCAGCTAGACCCTTACTAAAAAGATGAAGAAGGCACAGCTATCACTAGCAGAGAGCTGGGCGCTCAGGAGAGAGCAGGAGTGGATCTCAGAGGCCCAGGGCTGTGCAACATGGCAGGCATGGGCCACAGGCTGAAGGACAGGAGGTAGAGGTCACCACAGAAGGACCATTCTGGATCTGGTCCTTTGTCTACTCCCTGGACAAGGCAAAAAGCTCTGGGTTCCTCTGGGATGAGGGCAGAGGCTGGAAAGTACCATGGCTCCTAGTGGGCATCCCTTGGGAAAGAGCTAGTTGTAGAGACTCAAAAGGGTCTTTCAATGCTCCATGTCTTGTTTTTGCCACCAAGAGCCATGGATACTCCCATAATCCTTCCCAAATGCCTCTTGTCCCACCATCATATCATTGAGGATCCTGAATTGAAATCCTGCCACTTGCCTGCCTTGCTGGATGGGAGCTCCAGGAAGGTGACCATGGTTCTCTTTCACAGGTTGGCAGCTGTCACAATGAGATACTCAATGAATATCTGCTAAATGCATGGATGGGTGGGTGGTTAGTTGCATGATGGGTTGGATGGCTAGATTTGTTTCCTATAGCTACTGTGAGAGAGTACCACAAACTTAGTGGCTTGAAACAATACAAATATATTCTGAAAGGGTCTCTCTGGGCTAAAATGGAAGTACTGGCAGGTCTGCACTTTGGAGAATCTAAAGGAGCATCTACTTCCTTGCCTTTCCAGCTTCTAGGGGCTTCCAGTTTTCCTTGTGGCCCCTCTTCCTCCATATTGAGTGCCAGCTATGAAAGGCCAAGTTTTTCTTGCACTGCCACCTCCCTGACTCTTTTTATCCCCTCTTTCCTTAAGGACCCTTGTGATTACAGTGGACCCAATTAGATAACTCAAGATAATCTCTTTAACTCCAAACAATTAGCAACCTAAATTCCATCTGTAACCTTAATTCCCCTTTACCATGTTAAGTAACATAATCATAGGTTCTGCAAATTAGGATGTAGACATCTTTTGGGGGCCATTATTCTGGCCATCACAGATGGATAGATGATTGTTTATTTGGATGGATGGACGAATGGATGGATGGATGGACAGATGAATAGACTGACAGTTATTAGGCTGAGTATCCACAGTGGATGAAGAGAGCAGACCGCAGACCTGTTACCTCTTGTCTTCTATGTAATTGAAGAGCCTCAGGCCAGAGGAGGGAACTTTGCCAGGCCCTGTACTTCTTCTTTTTTGGGGGTACTGGGGATCGAACTCAGGACCTTGAGTTTGCCAGGCAGGTGCTGGAACCACTGAGCTAAATCCCCAGCCCCCTGTACTTCTTTGGCTTGTGTTTTATCTCCTCCACTGACTGACCCTCCAGAAGTGGAGAACTCTACCCCACCTACCGACCTGGTGCCCCAGGCCCAATTAGACGCTTACCTCCTGGAATGAGAATGACTTCCTGGGACACTCAGCTGAGATGGGATTTTGGAGGGTAGGGGGCAGGGATCTGGAGATGGGGCTCCTTCTCGGTGAATGTGATAGAATGAAGATGAGAGGAGCTCAGCCTCCAGAAACCACTCACTTGGAATTTTTTCCAGGAGAAGGGAGGTCAATTAACTTTATGTTTACCTGTTTAAATATAATATATGATTAAAAGAATACCTTAAGGGGCAATGAATAATAGTATAAGGTATACCTGTGACCCACCAAACAACCCAAGGACAAGAACAGAACTTGTCTTGCCAGACCATAGGCTTCATGAGGCCTGGAATTTGTGTCTCCTGCTTGTGCTCATCTCTTCCTTGCACCACCAAGGGTGTCTGGCACCCATAGGTGTGACAGGGTGTAGGGAACAGGGGAAGGGGACGTTACCAGAACCCCTGCAGTGAGTCCTGGTCTCCTGCAAGCCACAGCAGCACATGGCAAATTACAGGAAAGGTAGAAAGATGAGACTGAGAAGAAGCTGAGCTTTGGGTCTAATCAGTGCTGCTCTGGGCAGCAAAGACAAAGCCCCCAGCTTACTGCACCTTTTATTCAGTACATCGGGAGAAACAAAGGTAACAAATGACTTGCAGAGAGTTCAGTACATCCGCGTAAACAAGATGGTAAAGGTCCAAGAACAATGAGGAACTGAGTGGATGTTTTGTTCCTCCCAGGATGTTTTCAGCTCCCAGGATGTTTCTTGTCCTGGAGAATCACAGCATCACTGGATCATTGAGGTCTCAGTTGTGACTGGAGGCCAAAATGTAATTATGTCTCGGAATTCCATAGCTGGGCTATAGGCAGGAGAACTAGGCTAACCAAATGATTTTTCCCTAAAATTATGTAGCATTGCTCCCGACAACAGGGGGTCCCAGGTGGGAGCTTCTGATTTCCTCCTTTACCCAAATCCTGCCTGCCTAAGGGTCACAAATCTTAGCTGGTCACTTTCTGGCCTTTTGTGAGTAGTTCTATAGTATACATATGACCCTGGAATGAACTTGCTTACTCTTACTTTGGGGTTTTGAGTTGGATATAGTCCCCTGCTATTTGGTCTCTTCATCCCACACTATGGTTTAGGATTCACCTGTATGGCTGCAGGTGACTTCTCAATTTTGTTGTCACTGGATATCTGTGGTGTTCCTGGTTTCTCCTTAGGAACAATGTCTCTGGGTTGGGGGTGAGGTTATTGTCCTTATTGTTGGTGCTGGTCTTGCTCCCATACAGGTCACACTTCTTCCTCTTCTCCCAACCCGCTGCATGCACAGTAAGTTCCCAGGTCCCCAGGTGCACCAGATGATGATTCTGTGACCTGAGCCGACTCTAGGTCGCAGGGTCTGGGTGGGGCTGCAGCTGCAGGGGACATCTCATATTGGGGCCCATACCCATGCACCCCACTTTGAGTCACCCTCATAGGCATACTGGACCCCTCAGGTCCTATGTTTAGAACAGGAGGAAATGGAAAAACAAGCACTGCAGTTAGGCAGTGCTGAATTCAAACGTCCAGCTGTTATGTGCCAGCTGTAGTAATTTGGGCAAGTCAGTTCCCCTTGTGGAGCCTCAGTTTCCTCAACTGTGAAGTGGGGACACAGCACCACCCACACAGTGCATTGTGAGAGTCAGGGGTGCTCAGTGGAGGCAGGGGAAGCTCACCACAGGACTGTCACTGTTTTCCCTACTCCTGTGCTGGCCTCTTGGTTCCAGCCAGGCCTAGGTGCTGTCAGGTGCTTCAGAGAGCACCTAGCCCAGGCCCTCTGTAGATGAGGAAACTGAGGCATGGGGTGGGGAGCTCCCTCTTCCCTGCTGCAGGGCTGACTGGTCCCACACCAGGACATCCTGTTGGCTCTGTGCGTTCAACAACTGTCAAGTTGCCTCTCTGTTGTGGGGCCCTGGACCTTCCCTCCAGCCACTTGTGTTCCTTCTCCCTCTTCTGGCCTGGTCTTGAACTAAAGATGGGGATGGCAGGGTGGGGGGCACTGGTGGGGTCACTGTCCCTAGACAAGTCTCAGCAGCCTACATGCACCCTGCCCCCTGACCCTAGCAGTTACCTCCCACCCTCCACAAACACCCTGGATCCCCTAGATACCCTGACCAGCCCCTTTGTCTGGAAGGCCCCGGGTTCTGCATTGCTTAGGGGCTCCAGAGCCTCACAAAGCCTCGCCCTGCTCTAAGGAGTAGTTGTGGAATGCACCCCCTCAGCAGCATCAAGGGAGCAGGCAGTGACAGGGAGGCTGATGCTCTCTCCAGACAGAAGAGAAACGGCCTGCAGACTGGGGGTGGAGCCAGGTGCTTGGTTTTGCCATCACACCAGCTTTCAGATGAGGAACATACAAGGAACAGGACATGACTTCAGATACAGTGCCTCTGTCTAGTGCCTGTTAAGCCTGCATCCAAAGGTACTCACGGGAGGGAATGCAGGGGGCAGGGGTCTGCCTGAAATGTTGGGGGGGGGTCCTCTAAACGTGGACTATGCTGGAAGGAGCCCCCCCACCCCGGTAGGTTACTCTTCATGTGCAAGCAGGCCTAAGGGGTAAGGGCAACCTCCCTGCCAAGACTGTTCCAGAAACATGGTCCCCAGAAAGCAGGCCTAGAGCCTGGAGAGAAACCAGTAAGGAAGGGCCATGCTCCCATCTGCAAACTGCACCCCTTCCCACCTGCCAGCACTCCCTCTTCTCTGTTTCCTCTCAGGGAACCCCCTCCAGGCTCCTGTCACATTCCCTCCAGCGCGCCCACCCCCGCAGCCCCCAGGCCCCTCCTCTCTGCCAGGGTGGGAGCACAGTAATTCAAGCTATTTTTAGCCAGGCTGCATCCTCCAGGAGATTCAAGTCAAGGGGAAGCCGCCCCCGCGCCTCCGGAGCTGCTCTCAGAAAAGTGATCGATTAAAACCATTGCTAGGAGGGCCCTGCGCCTGGCGAGCAGCAGGCACTGCGACAGGCAGAGGGCACTGGGCCTTTCACTTGCTGGCTCCTGGCACTGGTGCATGTGGACAGCAGCAGTAGGGGTCCCCATGTGCCATTCACTTCCACCTTCAGTGGCTCTCTCCTCAGTGCTGCCCACAGGGAGAAAAGACCATGCAAGCCATGCCCCCCACCTGTCCCATCCCTGCCCCAAGCAGCATGCCATGAGTGTAGGAAGTCTCTGTCCACGAGGGAAGATGTGGGAGCCGGGAAGGACCTCACTTTGCCCGTCTGGACTCCTGCTCAATTCATACTTTACCACAGAAGAGCTGCCCTAGGAGGTATCTGGAAATGAAAGAGCAAAGCACTGGGCAAGCATGGGGGCAGGAGGGTGGCCTGGGAATCAGGGGTCCTGAGCACCTGGGTGAGCAGGTGAGTAAGCCCTGCCCAGTGCCTAGTGCTTGGAACGAATGGGTCACACTGGCTGAGTGGGTAGTGCCCTGATCACTAGCATCTTACAGAGAAGGAAGCTGAGCCAGGGGAGTTATTTGCTTGATAATGTTGTTGGGAGGCTGTTCTCCGTCCTTTACCAGGGGATGGATGGTGAGGGTGGCTGAGAATGTAGACAGCCAGCTAACGACAGGAGCGGGGCAGACATGGAAAGGGAAGTGGCCGGAGAAGTATGGGGGGCCACCTGTGGGAGAAGGTAGGCCTGTGCCTCTCAGCACCCCTACCTGCAGTGTACACCCTAGCACCTTCTACAGGAAGCATCACCTTCCTTTTCTCAAGCTGACAGCAGTATCTCAGGCAGTGTCCAAGCCCAGAAGAGCTTCAAGGAGTGGCTTTGACAGAGGAGAAAAAACTGGGTGACCATGGGCAAGTTACTTCACTTTTCTGAGCCTGTTTCCTCATCTGCAATATGGGATTAACAAGAGAGGCTACTCTGAGGGTGTAGCAAGGACCAGTGATTACCAGTGCAAACCTATCCCAGTTCTGGTCTCCACAGAAGGCCCCTTTCCCTGTCTGACCCCTGGACTTACGGCTGTGCTGGGGAGGTGAAGGCCACCACTGTGGTCAGGCCTCTGGGGTTTGAGGTGCAGTGACAGCTGGGGGAGGCCAGGGACAGCTGGGAGAGCTATGGGGAATCAACATTGGCCTTTGCCCTCCCCATTGCGTTGTGTCCTCTCCTTTGCCCGATCTCACAGGGCCTGCTTCCTCTCCCAGGGTGGTTCTCCGTCCCTCCTTGTCCCTCCCTGTCCTACAGGCTCTGTGGAGCCCTCTGGACTGGCTTGGATGAAGCTGTCTTTGCCCTGCCTCTTGAGTGATGTGCATGAAGCTTGGTCCCAGCTGCCAGCCTCTGCACACACAGTAGGTGTTCCAGGTGTTCATGGCAGCAGCCCTGGCCCAGCAGACTTAAGTATAGCGATTGAGGCCTCACAGGAATAGCCCTAGATCTGCCAGGTGGAGCCAGGCTTTACTCTTTGCATCTGCTGCAGCATGGAAATCTCTTCCCAGCCTGTATGATACTAAGTAGATACTAAGTATTGTATTCAGGACCTTCAGACTGAGCTATATCCCAGCCCTTTTTGTTTTTATTTTGAGACAGGGTCTTACTAAATCACTAAGTTGCCCAGACTGGGCTCAAACTTCTGATCCTCCTGCCTCAGCCTCCCAGGATGCTGGGATTACAAGCTTGCACCACCATGTCCTGCTAGGGCAACCCCATTTTATATGTGAGATAAAGAGGGGAGTTAGGGGCAACTAAGTAGCCCTTGAGTAGTTGGTTGGGTGACTTGTACAGTGACATACAGCTAGGAGAAGGCTGTGCTTGGATCAGAATTGTCGCCTATGGCCATAAGCCTTTCTGTCAGAGCACTTGACAAGACCTTTAGGTGCTGGCTCTCCTAGACCCACAGCTCCTCCTCTGGTGTCCCTTTGCCTGCCTAATCGGGCCTGGGCTTCATTCTCCCTTGCTCACCTCATGGTGTGCTCAGGCCTGGTGCTGGGAGGTAAGCACATCTCAGGAACAGAAGCTGGGGACAGGGTAAGAACTACCCCACAACTTCTGGGGGTAGACACCAGTGACCTGCAGCCCACCCACCCCACCGCATCCCCAGGCTGGAGTCCTCCTGTGGCCCTCAACGCCTATCCATTCCTCAGCCTTCCCTGCCTGACTCTGCCACATACATCCCTTGTGCCCCTGAGAGTCCCTTCTCCTCCCTGAACCCCAGTTTCCCCATCTATAAGACTGAAGAGGGGAATTAGATGATCTTCAAGTGCTTGCCCCAGTGCTGGTTTCCTAAACTCTGCCAGAAGCTGCCTCCACAGGAAGGCTGAAACTGCGGACCTGTAAAGTCGAGGCCTGAACTCCTAGGGAAAAGATAGTGGCCTTGTTCATTCAGAGAAATTCTTTGAAAGGTCACTTCATCCTGCCCTCTCTCCCCCTTAAAGAGCCCTCCATCTGATCCCAGGAAGAGGCGGTCCTGGAACACAGCCAGGGCATTAACCCCAGGGCTGCTTGCTGAGCAGAGTCCTTTCTTCCCCACCCCCAAGCCTCTCTTTAGCAGGGGCTTGGGGTGGGGGTGCTGGCTAGAGGGGCATCCAGGCAGGACAGGGTTAAGGGAGAAAGGGGAGCTGGAAGGGGGGTGCAGTTGCCAAGGCAACAGCATTTCTGGGGCCACTGGAGGCTGCTGGGAGGGAGAGGCCCTCCCTTCATTCTTCCTGTTCAGATGCTCTTTGTTAAAAAGGAGTCTTCTTAGCTTCCGTTTGTGGCTAGGGGAGGGAGTGGGGGAGCCACCTGGGGGTTCCTTCCCACCCACCGCAAGCACCTTTTCCACACATCCCTTCCTCATCCCTTCCTTCCTCCCACCCCTCCTGACGGCTCAGTTCTCTTCACACTTGCCAGTCTCTGCCCACCTGAGATGGGGACCCCAGCCCAGACCTGAGCTGGCAGGCACTGCCTTTCTTCAGGGACACTCCTGACAACGTCCTAGGCCTGCTAGGGTAGGTCAGGGGCTTCTGCTACCTGGAGGCTTCACTGGGTATGACCCCCCACACTCCCTGGAGCTTGCAGGACATTTGGACAGCAGATCTTCCTTGGCTGTGGGACCTCTAGCAAGTCATGCCAGGACTCTGTCTCCCGGCCTGTCAAATGGGGCGATAAAAACTCCACCACTGACCCTGGGTACAACACAAAGCCAGGCTCTGGGAGGCTTCCTGCCCTCTCAGCTTTGGGGGCTGCTCTTCTTTATGACAGACAAGAAAACAGGGTCAGAGAGGAGAAGCTATTTTGCTGGCAAGTGGCAGTCAGAGTTTAAATACACATGTGTCTGATGCTGAATCCTGTTCCTTTACCACCAAGTGACAGGGTTTTAGGTAACTCCAAAGTGGACCAGGAGGGGCTGTGACCAGGGTGTCCACAGATCCTGCTTCCTCTGGCTTGAAGCCTCTAGGGGAAGACATCTCACCACCGTCCCAGGAACCTGGAGGTCAGGGTGACCTGACAGAGAACTGGCCCAGAACAGGGAGTAAGGGGCTGCTGGATCGACTGGAGTGGTGCTGGTGGGGAGGAAAGAGGAAGAGCAGACTCCTGCTCTCCAGCCCCTGACGGCAGTGGGACTCCTTCTGCGGTCCCATGCTGCCCCCTGGTGGACCACAGGTTCACATTTTTGGCTCTGGATAGTATATCACCCCTGGGGGAGGTGAGCCAGGCTCCCCACAGAAGGCAGATCAGTGTCCTTGGGCTATGGGGGGGTCTGTGAGATGAGCCAAGCAATAGCCTAGACCTCCAATTTCTGCTGGAACTGACCAATCCTGAGCCCCAGGTGGCCCCAGACACCTTTCCTTTTCCCGTGAGCTTTGATCTGACACTTGGAGAGAAGTGAATTTAAGAGTTGTATTTTCTGCTGACCACAGTGGTGGATGTTTGTAAGTCCTGGCTTCTTCGGAGGTTGAAGAAGGAAGATCACAAGTTTGAAGGTCCTTGGGCAACTTAGCAAGAACTTATCTCAAAATACAAACAAACAACAAAAAAACTGGGCATGGTGGCACACCTGTAATCCCAGCACTCAGGAGGCTGAGGAAATAGGATTGCTGAAAGTTCGAGGCCAGCCTGGGCTACATAGTGATTTTAAGGCCAGCCTGAACTACATAGCAAGACCCCATCTCAAACACACTCCTAAAATGGCCTGGGGGAGCTGAGCTCTATAGTAGAGTGTATGTGGAGGCCCTGGTCTCAAACTCTAGTAACACACACACACACACACACACACACACACACACACACCCTCCAACCTTACAGCTCCTATTTTCAACCCCCAGTCCATCATTTGAAAGGAAAGCAGTACTCCCCAAATCATTCCTGGAACCAGGCATTACCCTGATACTAAAACCAGAGAAGGATCTAACCAAAAAAGAGAACTACAGGCCATCTCTTTGATGAACATAGATGCAAAATTTTCAACAAGATACTGGCAAACAATGCAGTAAATCATGATTTTTTTTTTTTTTTTTGGTACTGGGGATCAAACTCCAGACCTAGCACTTGTGAAGCAGGCACCGGAACAACTGAGCTGAATCCTCGGCACCAAGATTCTTTTTCTTTTTTTTTGTACCAAGGATCGAACTCAGAACCTTGCACTTGCGCATCAGGCACCAGAACCAGTGAGCTAAATCCCTGGCAAGAATGCAGTAAATCATTGAGAAGGTTATACACCATGACCAAGTAGAATTCATCTCAGGGAATGCAGGGATGGTTCAACATACGCAAATCAGTAAATGTAATACACATATTAACAGAGCCAAGGACAAAATACACATGATCATCTCAGCAGATGCAGAAAAAGCATCTGACAAAGTCCAACACCCATTCATGATAAAAACCCTACAGAAAATTGGAATAGAAGGTCTTTATCTCAACCTGATTAAGGCTATTTATGAAAAGCCAATAGCCAACATCATACTAAATAGTCAAAAACTGAAAGCTTTCACTCTAAAATCGGAGCAAGACAAGGATGACCATTATCAGCACTTCTATTCAATATAGTTCTGGAAACACTAGCCAGAGAAATTAGACAAGAGAAAGAATTAAAAGGAATAAGGATAGGAAAAAACAAAGTTAAATTATCATTATTTGCTAATGATGTGATAATCTACATAGAAGACCCCGAAAACTCCACCAAAAGATTTCTAGATTTAATACCAAGGACCTGAGGTTTAGCTCAGTGGTTCCATCACCTACCTCGAAAGTGCAAGGTCCTGAGTTTGATCCCTGGTACCAAAAAAAAAAAAAAAAAAAAAAAGAATAGATTTAATACTAAATTCAGTAACATAGTTGGATACAAAGTCAACACTCAAAATATCAATAGCCTTTCTAAGGCCGGGGATTTAGCTCAGTGGTTTCGCTGCCTGCTGCGCAAGTGCAAGGACCCGAGTTCGATCCCTGGTACCAAAAAAAAAAAAAATGGCCTTCCTGTACACAAATAACAAACTCACTGAGAGATAAATTAGGGAAACAACAGCTTTCACAGTAGCATCAAGAAAAATGAAATATCTAGGAATCGATCTAAAGAAGGAGGTAAAAGACTTTTACATTGAAAACTACAGTACTGTGAAAAAGGAGATCAAAAAGGATATCAGAAAATGGAAAGATATCCTTGGCTCTTGGATAGGCAGAACCAATATAGTGAAAATGGCCATAGGTCCGAAACTGTTGTACAGATTTAATGCAATCCCAATCAAAATTCCAATAGCATACCTCACAGATCTAGAGAAAACAATCCTAAAATTCATTTGGAACCAGAAGAGACCTAGAATAGCAAAAGCAATTTTGGGGAACAAAGACAAGGCAGGGGGCATCATAATCCCCAATTTGAAATTATACTACAAAGCTACTGTGATAAAAAAAGACAGCATGGTATGGCAAAGAAACATTCAAGAAATAGAAGATGCAGGAACAATTCCAAGCAGCAATGTGTGGTGGCACATACCTGTAATCCTAGCACTCTGGAGGCTGAGGCAGGAGAATCACTATGAGTTAGAGGCCAGCTTGGGCTACATAGAGGGACCCAGCCTCAAAAAACAAAAACAAAAAACTCCAAGTACATTCATCTATCTTATCTTTTCAAAGGAGCCAAACACTTTCAGTGGAAGAAAGATAGCCTCTTTAATAAATGGCTTGGGGAAAACTGGCTTTCTACATGCTGAAGATTAAACCTATACCACAAAAAATACCAACAAAGTGAAGAGACAACCCACAGAGTGGGAAAAATTTTTACCAGCTATTCTTCAGATGAAGGACAAATAGCTAGAATATATAAAGAACTAAAAAAAAAAATCAGAGCTCTCAAATTAAAAACCCAATCCAAAAATGGGCATCTGAAATTAAAAGACACCTCTCAGATGAAGAAGTATGATCAGCAAATAAATATATGAAAAAAATGTTAGACATCACTGGTCATTCGAGAAATGCAAATTAAAACAATATGGAGATTCCATCTCATTCCAGAAAGAATGGCTATCATCAAGAAATCAACCAACAACAAATGGTGGAGAGGCTGTAGGGAAAAAGGAACCATTCTCCTCTGTTGGTGGGATTGTAAACTGGTGCAACCATTATGGAAATCAGTGTGGAGATTCCTCAAAAAACTAAAACTCTAGGTTCCGTTTGACCTAGCTATTCCCCATCTTGCTATCTTCCCAAAAGAGTTAAAAGGCATCATACCACAGAGACACATGAACTTTCATGTTTACAGCAGCATAACTTGTAATAGGTAAATCTTGGAAATAGCCCATATGCCCATCAATGGATGAATGGATACAGAAAATATGGTTCTTGTATACAGTGGAGTACTACTGCCATACCGCCATACACTGCCATAGAGGATAAACTTGAGACATTTTTATGTCAATGGATGCACCTTGAGAATGTAACTTTAAGTGAAATAAATCAGACATACATGTTTAAATATCAGATTATTTCTCTTGTGTGAAAAACCCAAAGGGTAAATAAGAACCAGAATGGGTGACAGATACTGGGAAATAGGATGAAAGTGTTCAAATGGGAAGAGGAACAAAAGGGAAAGGAAGGGAGGGAGGGAATAGGGATAAAAAAAAATAAAGAACAAATGGAAATAATAGAAACAAAGTTTTGTAAAAGGAAAGTGGAAGAAGGATTGAAGGGAAAGGAGGGGAATGGGAAAAAAGAATTAAGGTATATTATGTACAGGTACAAATTCCCTCTGATGATCATTATGTATGTCAAAAGTGTAGCAATAAAATTAATTTAAAAAAAAAGAATGTGCACTACCATGCCCAGCTTAGAGAGAATCTCGAAAGTGACATGTGCACGGAATTGTCTTTTGTGTCCCTCCTCATATCTGCCCTCTGAGGACACATAGAATTAGGGAGTCCCTCACTTGGGGATTTCTAAGCAGATCCAGAGCTCAGCCAGTGCTCGAGGGCCCCCTCCAACGCCTCATACCAGTCACATTCCCTCCATCTGAACATGCCGGTGGCCTCTGTATCTCTGTAACTTCAGATTGAGGGATCAGAGCCCCTGAGAACTGTCTCTTCTCTCTGCCCTGGCTCTATTCTTGTCCTTGCATCTTACCCTCATTTTTAGCATCTACTTGTTGCCAACCTTCTTTCTCTAAACCTGAGGTCCATGGGGAAGAAGCATGGACAGGACTAACAGTAGCTGAGCACTGACCATGTACTCAGCAGAATACAGTATGGTGCTTGACTCAATTTATCCAGTTTAACCCTGGCAGACAATTACCATTTTTACCCCATTATACTGGTAATGGAGGCTTAGCAAGCAGAGCTCCAGGTGCAGCAGAAGAGCTGACTCTTAGCTCTA
This sequence comes from Heterocephalus glaber, assembly GCF_053883595.1. NCBI lineage: Eukaryota > Metazoa > Chordata > Mammalia > Rodentia > Bathyergidae > Heterocephalus > Heterocephalus glaber. The sequence goes on along the minus strand of NW_028258324.1, from coordinate 5,774,592 downwards.
TGAAATTCCGCCAGGCCAGCTGGCCTCTTGACCCTGAATCTGGATTTGTGAAATGTGCACATTTAATCCACATACACCCTAGACTGTGAAAGACACTACAAAAATAACCCCAGAAAATCTCCATCCCTGTTCCTTTGCTGAATAGGCCTCACTGGGTCCCACTTGGGCTGAGCACTGGGCTATGGGCCTAGACAAGGCCTGGACAAGACAACACCCCTATGGACCACTGCTGAGGCGGATCACAGCACCCTGCTCAGGCCAAGTGGGTCTTCTCACTCAGGACCACAGCTTTTTCTTCTTGTGCCCTAGGCAGTTCAGAGGGGCCTGGTTGATCAATTCTCTGCTGAGTCCAGTGAGTGCTCTGCTTAAAGCCACAATGCAGAGGAAGGCAAGTGTGCCCAGACTACTGTGTGTACAGGGCACTGGAGATGGGGTACTGGACCCTCACTCAGGAAGTGTGTCCACTCTAGAGGAAGTGCTAAATTCTTCATATTCTGTTGGCCAGGGACTTCTTTGAATCTGATAATGACTGCTGACTTCTTCGTTTTAATTATTTATTTTTTGTGGTGCTGGGTACCAAACCCAGGGCCTCATGCATGCTGGGTGAGTGCAGTACCTCTGAGCTATGGCACCAGCCCCCATGATAATGTATCCCCGGATCCCTGGAGCTACAGCTTGAACCCAGGGCCTCATGCATGCTACCCATATGCTCTACATTGAGCTGTATTCCAAGCTCGTTTCTTTTTTGTTTTGTTCTATGGTGCTGGAGATGGAACCCAGGGCCTTGTGCATAGTAGGCAAGTACTCTACATCCAGAGCCCCAGAATTTTTTTTCAGAGCCCTAGAATTTATTGATTTATTAGTTTTTTTTTAATAGGGTCTAACTATGTAGTTCAGGTTGAACTTGAAGTCACTATGTAGCCCAGGCTAGTCTTGAACTCATGGTGATCCTCTTGTCTCAGCCTCTTGAGTGCTGGGATTACAGGCATGCATCATCACACCTGGCTTTAGAATTCTGTAAACGTGTAAAATAGAATCACAAAGGATTTTCATGGATAGGGAAAGAGGTCCACAGATTATGACTGAATGCCTAAAAAAGGATTATATAGGAGTTCATAATAAGGTTTCACTTATGAAGAGAGGAAGGGTAGAAAGGAAGGAGAAAAAAAAAGAAAGTTATCCTTAGAAAGAGGACTATCCAGATGGCCTTACCATCCATTCCACTGAGAAAATATGGCAGGTCAGTGGCTCCAGGTTGTGGCCTCATTTGGCCCCTGGACAGGCTTCTTCAGGTCACAGGCAAATAGGGCTCTTCATTCTTGTCAATGCTGCCCTCCTTGCCCGGCAGCTGGGATTTTACTCTGGTCCTGTCCCTATCATAGCCCTAAGAGTCCTGCATAGCCATTGACCATCTTTGAATTTACGTTTCCCATCAGACTGTGGCTACTTCTCACTCTGCCACTATCACAGCAGCCTGGATCCTGGGCAGATGTCACTGCTCATGTTTTAGGAGCTGGGGGAGCTATTGCTCAGCTAGAAGGCCACATGGCAGGGCTGGTTGGTTCCTGCAAAGCTGTCACAGTCTCTTCTGCTGACCCAACCCTTGCTCATCTCTCCATCTGAAGAACGCAGCAGTCAGACCTTCTCCTCCTGTCCCAACCGATGGGCCCACCTCTCCCACTCCCTGGGCTGAGGCTCTGACTCACTGTTAGACATCTTGTCATTCCCACCTCCTGTAGTGCCTGCATTGGCCCCCAGCCCCACCCCAGACAATGCATCTGTGCTCAGCGCTTGACAAGGACTTTGGTCCTGAAGAGACACCTTCCTCTCCAGTCTCAGATGCTTCTTTCTTGGCTCTAGGTCATCCGCCAGCACACAGCCTGCTCTTCACTCTCACAGCCCACGCCTGCAAGTTTTTTTCTCTCTCTCTCCTTGGGAATGCTTTCAGGAAGGAGTCCTCTGTATGTCCTGACTCTACAACTTCCTTTCCTCATACTGTATTCCCTAAACATTTGCAGTATACTTCTGTCACTCTGTGAAGCTGCCTTGCCAAGGAGATTTCAAGTGTTTATTAAATTCCTGCTCTTCATCAGGAGCTGTCAAGCAGCAGGAAAACGAAAGTGACCAAATCAGTTCCAGATTCAGAACACTGTGACAATGAGCACAAATAACATAATTAGAGTCCAGGAAAGTTGGAAGCAAACAGAATGAGAGGACACAGAGTAACTGGGGAGATGAGATGAAGGATGGATTGACTGATTGAGACAGGGTCTTGGTATGTAGCCCAGGCTTGCCTTGAACTCAAACCTTTCCTCCTGCCTCAGCCTTCCGAGTGCTGGAATTACAGGCATGAGCCACCACGCTTGCTGAAAGGTCTCTATTTTAGATTTGGTAGACCAAGGAGGCCTGTACAGGAAAGAGCACACACCCAAAGAACGGGAGGGGACAGGTAAAGGGGACAGAAGTGCAAAGACCTTGAGGCAGGAAGAAGGCATTTGTGGTTGGCAGGAAAGAAAGAAGTCCCTGGGTTTGGAGACAAGGAGAGTTTGCCAGGGCCGGGGCAGGTGAATAATTTATGCAAGGAGAATGTCCTTGTAGGATTTAAGGGGGCAGGACCTGGTATCATTAAAAAGGACCCTCAGGCTCCACTGCCTTGTGGAAAGGGTGGAGAGGGCAACCGAGTTGTTAGGAGAGAGTGCCTACTCAATTTCAGACACAGTAACTCTCAGAAGCATCTGGATCGCCATCCTCTCCAAAACAAAACAACAAAAGCCCAGCTCCTCACTAATCTACCTCATCTCTGTAAACAGCACGACTGTATCCCTAGTTGTTTAAGGCAGATTTGGGCTGTCCTTGCTTCCTTTCTCTCTCATCTTCTGCACTTCAGATCTAGTCTACTCTCTTTCCTTATCCACTTCCGTCCTCGGGTAGCCATCATCCTCCCCATGGTGTTCTTTGCACTATGTAGTCCATGATGGCTCTGAACTTACTATGAAGCCCAGGCTGGGGGTTCCAGTTTGTGAGCCTCCTGCCTCAGCCTCCTGAGGGCGGGGATTACAGGCGTGGTCCAACCTCCCTTTCTCCTCAACAGTTCATTCTCCACGCAGGCGCTGGAGCGTTTTTTAAAGAACAGATCTGTCAGGGTCGGGGATTTAGCTTAGTGGTTCCGCCGCCTGCCCCGCAAGCGCAAGGGCCTGAGTTCGATCCCCAGTACCAAAAAAAGAACAGATCTGTCAGGGTCGGGGATTTAGCTTAGTGGTTCCGCCGCCTGCCCCGCAAGCGCAAGGGCCTGAGTTCGATCCCCAGTACCAAAAAAAGAACAGATCTGTCACTCCCTAACATTCACCCTTCAAGGACTCCCTTCGCCTTCAGGATCTTTAACAGCTGGAAGGAGGAGTCAGCCGAAAAGGGCGGGGCCAGGCTCAAAGCCTCTACGTTTAGCTTTCGGCCTTTCTGGGCTTCGGAACCTTTCTTTTCGGTAATGGGGAAAGCTTTTCCATAGTACCTTCCGGCGTCGTTAATTCTTTTTCCCGTGCTGCTCAGCGGCCTTTCTTTTTTTCTTCCGGTCCCAGGCACTTGGCGGCAGCGGGTTACGGTGAGTTTTGACTGCTGTGTATCCAATGCCATCGGCGATTTACGGGCGGTCGCGCGCCGCGGTTTATGGGGTACTGGCCGTGGAGAGGAGAGGAAGACTGGCGGTGTGGCTGTGGGGAGTGGAAGCTGCGGGGCGGGGATTGTTGCTTCTAGGTTCTTAGAGGGTTGTGTGGTAGGGAGAGGAGATGAGGGAGAAGTCGGATTTGATCCAGTTCAGTCTTGCGATTTGGGCAAGAGTTGGTTTTAGGGCATCGTTTGCTGGGTTTGAGAGGCAGGGACTGGCTTAGGTTCGGGCAGGGTGAGTTGAAGCTTTGAAGGTCTGTACTGTCTCGTTTCTGGTCTCGTGTTCCACCAGGTCAGGGCGGCAGAGGTTCCCTAGCCTGGTGAGCCCTCAGTCCTGATCCCACCCTTGTCTTGTAGGTGCAGATATGGCCAAGTCTAAGAACCACACCACGCACAACCAGTGTAAGTTTCTTGGGGCCCACTCCGCGCTCATTCCCTGCCAAGGAGAGTATAGCCAGGGGGCACATTTCCATTATTACCTTGGAGCTGATTTTGTTTCTAGCCAGTATCTTGAGGTATATTTGGCAGCCAGACTATCCCTTGAGAAACTCACAGTGCTTTGCATTCAGTGGTAAGATCTCAAGAAGTCCTGATCCAGAAAATAATGATGGGTGGTATTATAGAGGAAATCTCTTTTTTTAGTCCTTTTTTTTTTGCCCCCTTTCTGGATTGAACCAGGGCCTTTGCACTGAGATACATTCCCAGCCCTTTGTGGGGTTTTTTGCCCTTTGTGTTTTTAAGATAGGGGTTTGCTAAGTTTCCCAGGCTGAGCTTGAACTTGGAGTCTACCTCAGACTCCCAGAGTCCTGGGATTCACATCTGGCCTAATTTTTTTTTCCCCCCTCCCATAGCCCGAAAATGGCACAGAAATGGCATCAAGAAACCCCGATCGCAAAGATATGAATCTCTGAAGGGGGTAAGTGTGTGCACTGAATCACATAAAGTGTCCCGTCCTGACTCCAGCTTCAGTTTCTGCCTAAAGTAGTTAACTGTCCCTTGACTTATGTGGTCTGCTGAAATCCACGATTCCTTTGTCTACCTTGCTAGACCTATGATAAAGCTTTGTTGGGCCTTTTCCAGCCCATAGTGTAACCTGACTTCTGAGGGCAAATGGCCTTCTCTTGTTCAACCAGAGCTCTTAAGGGAAGTAAGCTTATCTGTGTGTCAGGCACTCTGTTATCCTATTCTGCATTTACCAGACTTATGACATTGACCTGACCCAATACTGGGCACTAGGGCTACTCTCCTCCCTGTGGGGGGGTGGGGGGGGCCTCTGAGGATAAGCTGAGAAGGCTGCAAGGTGTAGGGGGAGAGCTGAACCTGTGGCCATTCTGTTTCTTCCCTATACCTTTGCTCTCAGATCTTTGGTGTGAATCTGTTGGGCCAGACTTGGTATTTGACACTTTCCTTTAATGGAGGAGGGAGTATCCCTGATGGAGTTTCAGGAGAAATTTTTAGCCAGGAAGTTCATGCCCTATAATCACTGCAGAGAGGGCAGCCTTCCTCATTCATTCTATCTGCAGTTGCATTCAACTGTTAGCTTTGAAAATGTGTTTTGTACCCCGTTAGCCAGGTAGAGTATTGGCTCCTTGGGGTAACTTGGTGGTATGTGTGCCTCTGGAAATCGTTTTAAAAGGTTAGATATGATGATGTTTTTAGAAAACTAGGTGCCCTTATGGAAAGGAGCACAGAGGATGACCTGGGGGCCTTTATTTACAGTTGAGTGGGCCAAAAGTAGTCCAGGTTCTTGTGATGACAAGGAAAGAATTGCCAAGTGTACACCTCTTAGTATGTAGTAAGTAGCTACATTTACTGAAGATCGCGCGGGACCATAGCTGGAACAGGAAGAAGGATGAAGGGAAAGGGGGTGAAGGAAAAAGGACTCCAGTGCAAGGGGGAAAAGGAGGACTTGGTAATTCAGGCTTACGGTATATATAGGGTCACTGTCTCTCACTGGCCAGCAATCTGTGCAACCTTGTAAGCTTAAGCCAGGATAATCATTAGAGGGTTGGTGTTTATGATTGAATGTAGAGAAGGGAAGTGGCTCCCAGCTTCCCTGTTTTAGGATTATGGAAGCATGGATAATCAGCATGGTGTGGGGCTTGAAGGGAAGGGAGCGACTCAGCTCCTTTGTTTCTAACTGTACTACTTTGTTGCCACCTGTGCCATTTCTCCTTTCCAGGTAGATCCCAAGTTCCTAAGGAATATGCGTTTTGCCAAGAAGCACAACAAGAAGGGCCTGAAGAAGATGCAGGCAAACAATGCCAAGGCCATGAGTGCACGTGCTGAGGCTATCAAGGCCCTTGTCAAGCCCAAGGAGGTCAAGCCCAAGATGCCAAAGGGTGTGAACCGCAAGCTGGCTCGACTTGCCTATATTGCCCACCCCAAGCTCGGGAAGCATATCCGTGCCCACGTTGCCAAGGGTAGCAGGCTTTGTCGGCCAAAGGCCCAGGCTCCAGTCAAGGCCCAGGCTCCAGCCAAGGCCCAGGCTCCAGTCAAGGCCCAGGCTCCAGCCAAGGCCCAGGCTCCAGCCAAGGCCCAGGCTCCAGCCAAGGCCCAGGCTCCAACCAAGGCCCAGGCTCCGGCCAAGGCCCAGGCTCCGGCCAAGGCCCAGGCTCCGGCCAAGGCCCAGGCTCCGGCCAAGGCCCAAGGTCCAGCCAAGGCCCAAGGTCCAGCCAAGGCCCAAGGTCCAGCCAAGGCCCAAGGTCCAATCAAGGCCCAGGCTCAGGCTGCCACTCCAGCTTCTGCTCCAGCTCAGGCTCCCAAAGGTGCCCAGGCCGCTGTGAAGGCTCCACAGTAAATGCCTCTATCTCCCGATGTGAGGACAGAAGGACTGGTGTGACCCCTCGGCTGCCATCTGTAGAGGGCTGGTGTTCTCCTGTGGTCTTAGTACAAATAAACCTGAGGCAGGATCTGTTACCCTGTGTCTGTCATCCTGGGGCTGGGGTGGAGTTGCTGACTCCTTTGCCAAAGAAGACAACCTTCTGTTAATTGCCAGATGTGGGTCAGTCAGAGTGGGATCCTGGAGTGCAGAAGGAATGACCTGGTAAGTGAAAATGGTTGGGGCTTCGGGGAAGCTGGGGTGCCTGGCTTGCTGAACTAGGTACCCTGCTGAGGAAAGGAAGAGATCTGAACACCCTGAGGCAGTGATGGTGAGTCTTTTAGAGACCCAGTGCCAAACTGCAACCCAAGACCCACTTATTTATTGCAAAGTGCCAACACTGCAACTGCAATTAAACCTGAATACTGAGTATTTAGTTTAGAAAAATCAACTCTACATTAATATCTTTTATCTTAAAACCCAATAACATGCTGGGTGTGGTAGCGCATGCTTGTATAATCTCAGTGCTGGGAAGGCTGGGGCAGGAGGATTGATATGAGTCCAAGGCCAGCCTGAGCTATATGGTGAGACTGTCTCAAAACCCAAAAATCAATGTGGGTACTATATTTACACCAATGCTACCCTGAAGAAAGGCCCTGCTCACCTCTACTCCAGCCTGAGCTGTTCATATTTCACCTAGTCTGGGTTGTGCTGGTTCTCCAGTGATAGGGACTTGAGAATGCAGGGCTGTGGTCAGACTACCTTATTACTACAACTACTGTTCACATGTAGGCCCTTAATCCTCATGGCAGTGAGTGGAGCAAGTAGCAAATAATGGACACTTAACAGAGGTTTTCTGTAGGAAGTGCCAAATGGAGCATGTCCTGGTTACACCAGCATGGCAGCACAAACCTGTAATCCTAGTATTCTCAGAGGCTGAGGCAGGAGGATCACAGATTTAAGCCTTAGTCTGGGCAGCTTAGTGCTTAGTGAGAGCCTGTCTCAAAAAATAAAGCAATCCCCAGTACCAAATAAAGTAAGAAAGGCTGAGCATGTAGTACAGTACAAATGCCATGAATTGAATCCTCAGTACTGCAAAGAAAAAGAGCTATGCCAGAGCAGTAGGATTATGGTCCCTCCTGAAGTGGGTGTATTTTTGTTGACATAGGTGAGAAAGTGATCATGTGACTAAAAAGGGATACAAGTAGCATTTGAACCCAGGTGGCCTATCGGCCCCAGGGAGTAGTGTTTTCAACACCAGCTAGCTTTAAGTTTAGATTGCCTAAAAAAGTCCAGGACTGTTGTGTGGGTGGCCATCTGACTGCCAGGAGGTATCAAATGGAAGTAGGATCTTGAGCAGATTCTGTTAAATTAACTCGACCCTGTCAGAGAAAGGCCTGTGTGCTCGTGCCTTGGATAGGTGGTCATCCTGTAGAGGGGGTTTGTTAGGGAGCTGGGAGGGGTCAGGGACTTGAGCTAGGCATGACTCAGCTGGCCATTGCCTCCACACTTGGGGTACGCTGTTGGCAGTGTGGGACGTGTCAAGGCCTGTGAGGATTCATTGAATAAGTAAGTCAGAGTCCTGGTGCTTTGTCAACAGGCTCTGGAATTATCCTAGCCAAATGCTTAAGCAGTTCCTCCTATACACATGGAGGTCTGGACTGACAGAAACAGTCCCATTTGGGACCATAGCTGACTTGGCACTCCCTGGAGACCTACCAAGTCTGTTTCAGAACAACGTTGTATATGAAAAGCTGCCAGAGGAAGGTGCCAGAAGACCAAAGAGGCAAACAAATCTGGGATTGCACAAAAACCAGTTTATTGGGGACCTAATGACAGATGGGTGTCTTGGGCAATAGCAGACAGCAAGAGGAAGGGGTTTATCTAGACAAAGCCTGAAGCTAACCGGCTTTCTCAAAAAGTACTAATATGGGCTGGGGACATAGCTCAGTGGTAGAATGCTTGCCTAGCATATGAAAAGCCCTGGATTCCATCCCTAGCATCCTCCACACACAAACTATTAACAGCAAATGTCAGGTGGACTATCTTAATGTTTTTGTTTTTTTGGTAGTGGGGATCGAACTTGGGTCCTTGTGCTTGCGCAGCAGGCGGTGAAACCACTGAGCTAAATCCCCGGCCCTGGACTATCTTAATGACTTTCTTTGTCCTGTAGGGTTTGGAATGCTTGGCAGGGTCACCTGGCAGTCAAATGGATGGTTACAACCAAGATGGTTGTATTTGGGCGTAGTCATCAAACTGGATTCCTACAAGCACCGAGACTAAAAGCCAGCTCTTGGGCCCCTCCACATATACTGATCAATGACCACTGGCCAGTCTGCTGGAAACTTAAGATAAATACCTGGTCTACCAGGGCCTCCGCTTCCCACATCAGAGCCCATGGGTTTTGACAAAACACACCAACAAAATAAGCACTCATACCTTGTAAGCTGTGCCACTAATGGCGGCCCAGCTGCCCTCATTCTGGTCCTCCCCTAGGGTCCCAAGGGTACCCCCAAGAAAGCTAGTAGTACCCTGAGGTGCTTATCTTGGTATCCCCTTATGATGGAGCAGTGTCCCCAACTGTACAGGTCAGATTTAAGCATGGCCACCGAGCACAGGAACTAAGGGTCCTTATTGGTGGGGAGATGCGGCTCAGTGGTACTGGACTGTCATGTCAAGGAGTACAGAGCATTGTACGCTGGTAGGCAAGGGCCTAGAGCCAGTTTCATAGCATCTGAAATGGGGATGTAGGGGCCGGGGATTTAGCTCAGTGGTTTCGCCGCCTGCTGCGCAAGCACAAGGACCCAAGTTTGATCCCCAGTACCAAAAAAAAAAAAAAGAAATGGGGATGTAACAGCATGTCACCAGAAGAATGAGGACCCCCCTTCTCCATGAATGTCTGCACTTAGAACTTCAGGTGCAGCCTCTGTCCACACAGACTAACTGGGCAGAAGAAGAGGAGGTTTTTGTCCTGGTTGGGGTGAAAGCTCCAGGGCAGAGGCTGGGGGTCTAGGGCTCAGTTGTTAGTGGGCAGGGCAGGCACACTGGCCAGGGCAGGCAGCAGACGTGTGTATATGTCAATTCCTCGGAGGAACACGGCCTCATGCAGTCGCTCATCATGGTCGTGTAGTAGCACGGGTGTACGGTTCATGGGTGAGAAGCCCAGAGCTGGGACTCCTGCCTGCAGAGTTGAGAAGGAGCTGTCAGGGGAAGACAGCGTTCAAGCCAGCCCACAGCCCACACTACTGTGCAAGCAGCTCACTGCGCGGATATAGCGGCTGTCCGTGGCAGCAGGAAGAATCTCCAGCTCCAGTGTGAGGTTCCTGCAGAGGCAAGAGCCCAATGAATGGGGAAGGGACTAGGGGTGGCCATAGGGAGAAGTAGAGGGAGGTGGAGGAGAGGGGAAGGGAAGGGAAGGGGAAGAGGACAGGAAGGACAGGGATGTGGGAGGAGGGCTAGTCAGTGTGCTCACATGTCCTTGCAGATCCCACTGAAAGCTGCCCACCAGGGGTCTGCATCATCAGTAGAGGTCACTCGGGGCTCCATCCATTTCTAGGGGAGGGGAAGGATGGCAGGATCAGGACGGGGCAGGGGAGTCTTACCCTATTTCTCAAAGAGTGGGCTCTGCCTGGCACAAGACACACCCCACCTATACCTGCCCAGACATCCAGGGAGCCAGTGCAGCCACAGGTCCTCAAAGGCCCTAGGTCTGGGACCTTCCCTTGCTCACACTCCTACTTGCCTCCTGTTCCTTCTTCAAGATGCTTGAAGCCCCCAGACCCTTTCAGACTGGTCAAATATGTGGATGAAATGGTCTCAAGTGCAAGGTCCCAACCCTTCCTGGACCACATGTGTGGATTCTCATACCAACGTGACATGTAAATACTTGATTTATACCTATCACCTTCATTCCCTGAGGACCACGAGAGTGAGAACTGAGCCTAGCCCAGGGGTGGCACACACCTATAATCCTAGTGCTTGGGAGTCTGAGGCAGGAGGATCACTGTGAGTTCAAGGCCAGCCTGAACTACATAGTGAATTTCTGTCTTAAAAAAAAAAGGCCTAGTGTTATTCTGTGCCGTATCCCCTAGTGCCCAATGGCCTCTACAGCTAAAGCCTGTTGGCTGAATAAAATGTCTCTCATAGCTAGAACAATGCCTAGATGCAGTGTAGCACACACTGCTATACTGTCACACACTTGGGGAGCCCAGTCTCTTCTAGTCCCCACACTCCCTCATCACAGGTCCAAGTCGATACCTGAGCAAACTCGAAGGTGACCCCCTCGCCAGCTTCCTGGCACCATCTTTGCAGCTGCTTCTCAAAAGCCTAAGAGAAGGGAGATGCGCTGACCCCTCGGGCTTTCCCTGAGCCTCTGGGGCAGAACTGAGGACCCGGGCTCCTCCTTCCCTCAAGCCCAGGTGGAGGGGGTACCTCCAGGTCCACATCTGGTGCGATGCGAAAGTCAAAGTCAGCACTTATAGTGGCAGGTACCACATTCAATGCCACACCACCCTCTATCTTTGTCAGGTTCACACAGGTCACAGCCCCCTCCTTCAGGTGAGGGTTTGATTGCAGCCTGTAGTTGGGGGTGGGGAGAACAATAATGAGAAGATGGCTCAGCTTCCCTGTTCTCCCAAACAGCCTCCCAGAGTCGGCTGCCCCACCGTGTCCCCTGCTCAGCCTGCCTCACCTCTGCTTTTCCTTCTCCCGGAACGCCAGGACAGAGCTCATGACCTTGTGCTAGAAGGTGAGGTGAGATTAGGTAAGGTATGAGAGTGGCCCCAGGACATAGCCTCCCCGACACATACACCTCCCTGTGGGCTACAGACCAGCTTCTCTGCTGCTGTGTCCTCAATGAAACGTGAGCCATGGCCTGGCCTCCCAGTGCTGATGAACCGCACCCCTGGAAGATGGAGAGGGAAGACGGTGTTTTTAGCAAGAGAGGGCTTAGAGATTCCATCAGTCCTAGGTATCCCTCTCATTCCAAGCTCCTCGGGTAGGGTTCTGTCCCCTTGGAGCCAGCGATGTAGACCTGGCTCCGGCTCACAGAGCTTGCCCTCAGAGAAGCTCAGGAAGGAGGAGCCGGGGCAGGAAGGGGTTAGGAGGCAGAGGCCCTGAGTTCAGGGCGACACAGGCCTCACACTGCTGTGTGGCCCTTTGTAGGCCCCTGCCCTTTCTGACCCAGTCTCCCCACTGTAATGAGCCCTTCCCTTTAAGCCCATACTCACACCAGGTAGCCCGCTCACTATAAAAGACAGTGAAGGCATCTGTGGGGTTGGCCAGGCCTGGGGGGCAAAAGAAGGTTCAGAGGGAAAAGTGACCCAGACCCCATTTCCCTTAGCCTGGCATCTTGGAGGCCTGTCAGCCTGTTCACCTTCATCCAGGGCAAAGCCTACTCTCAGGGACTGGAACTCAGGCCGCTGCACGAATGCCTGCATGCCTTTAAAACCTCCAACTTCCTCATCTGTAAAAGTGGCAGAGGCTTGAGATGAGGGGACCCACCCTCAACACAGCTTCCCCCTGCCCAAATATACCTCTCCCTGAGCCACTCCTACCAGGCACAAAGGTCATGTGGATGGTTCTAGGAAAACGGTGGCCCTCATCCTTCAGCCTCCTCACAGCCTCCAAGTACCTGAGGGGGCATAAGCCAAGTGCTGAAAAAGCCACCAGATGCTCAGGCTGGCCCAGCAGGCAGGACCAGATGGGGCTGGCAAGATGCAGGGACTCCACAAAGTCCTTGCCCCTCTCTAGGCCTCAATGGTTCCATCCATGCAATAGTCACGGTAGTAACTCCTGCCCAAAGTAAGGGGTCAAGATGTCCCTTGGCCTTGAGTTTGTCCACATGCCTGGGTCATGGGTCAGTCCATTGCATCAGTGGGGACACTGTAGGGGCCTGAGAATGGAGAACACTCACTGGATGCTGACACTCTTCATGTCCTGGGTACCCCTGGCATAGATGTAGCCCTCAGGATTCTTGAAGGCCTCAAAAGGGTCATGACTCCAATGTTCCTAGGGACAGGGATGGGAAGAGGGTCCCATCATAGAGTTGGGGTAACAGGTGGGGTATTAGAGGCACAGAAGGAGGCTGAAGAAGGCATCTGATTGCCACCCCCCCCATCTGTCTCCTGCCTCTATCCCCAACCCTGGCATAGAATCATTCATTGGACAAAGGCTGCTTGAGTAGAATAATGTAGTATGGATATCACAAGTTAGTGTTAGGACCGGTGCTATGGGCTCCCTGAGGACGGATCCTGAAGTCTACATCCTGGGTGTCCCCCAAGCATGCACACACTGCCCCATATGTACCTTGAAGACAGGCACCACATCCATGTGGGAGTTGAGTAAGATGGAGGAGAGTGTAGGGTTGGTGCCTGGCCAGGTCAGCACAAGAATCACATAACCAGGTACCACCTGGAGAGGGTCAGGAAGGGAGGTGGTGAGTGTAGGTAAGGAGGTGCCCCAGGCCCACTGTCCCTCTCATTCAGGACCCCAGACTCACCTCCACTTTCTGACAGCTTAGGCCCAGCTGGTGGCCCCTCTCCTCAAGGAAGGTGATGGCAGCTTCTGGTGGGACAGAGAGTCTTGGGCTGCTTCTGCCTACCCATGGCTCCCTCCACCCTAGGCAGCCCAGCAAGGACAGCAGACCCAGAAATGGACTGCTGCCTCCCCTACACAGTTCCACATTTCTTAGAGACATTTGCTTCTGACCTATCTGTGACCATTTGGGAAGGCCAGGGAAAAGACCAGGGTTGGAAGTCCAAGGTGTAATTCTTATCTTCCTTAAAGATAGGAAAATTATGGCTCAGAAATCTGAAGAGATTTACTGAGCTGCTCTCAGCTGGAAATCACCAGGCAGGGGCTTGGACCCACTCAGAAAATTCCCAGGCACCAAGCTTGATTCCCTAAGTTGATAGACTTTGTCTAGTAGGCTCCTGGGGGCCTCTCCTTGTGGCTGCCTGTCTCCCACCCCACTCCTGCCCTGGGGATCCTGGGGAATGGGGGAAAACTGTTCCTTTTTTCTTTTTCTCTTCTCTTCTCCCTCCTCTTCCTCTCCTCCCCTCCCCTCCTCCCCTCCTCTCCTCTCTCGGGATTGAACCCTTTTCATTGAGGTACATCCGAGCCCTTTTTAATTTTTAATAAATTTTATTTTGAGGCAGGTTCCTACTAAGTCACTAAATTGCCCGGGCTGGGCTCAAACTATCTTCCTGCCTGTGCCTCTGTAAGCGTTCTGGGATTAAACTGTTCTCTTAACTAGCTGCCAGAAGGAAGACTGGAGCAATACAGCCTCTAGGGAACGGGTGGTCCACAGGCCGGAGGGGATAGCTTGGTCTGTGGACCTCGAAGCTATATGACGAAACAGAGCGGGGCTCAACTGGGTGACAGGAGTTGGAGGAGGTTTAGCGCCCAGCTCCCCCCACCCCGAACCGCCGGAACCGCGGGGTCTCACCGTAGTCGGGCTCAGGGTGGACCGTGCGTATGCGCAGGTACCGTCGGAAGAGCGTCACGGACGGGTGCTCGAACTCAGGACCCTTGCTGGCCATGGCTGTGTGATGAGCTGGGGGCGAAGGGAACGCGGCTGGAAACCGGCGGACACCACCTGCACCTAGGCCCTCCCTACAGCGGCTCCCCGAAGCCCCATAGGGAGAGGACCCCTTGTTTTGGAGCCCCCATTCTGTGTCATTTAGTCCCTCTAAGAGCTCCAGGAAGTTTGTGCCTTCCAATGTTCACTTTTCAGAGGAGAAAGCTGACGCTCAGAGGTATGGTGACAGCTAGAAAGTAGCCGACTCGGGTTTGAATCTCGACATTGATCTCCGAGCCCTCCTCCAAATATCTCTCCCAACTGCCTGGCTTTCATGTCGGGGAGCCTCAGACTCAACCTGCCCTTCCCCGAGTTCCCACTCTGCTCTCTCCTGGTCTTTGGCCCGCTCTTGCCTCTCAGCACCAGTCCTGGACTTGTGGCCAGGAGTCCGGGCCCAGGGAGATCGCAAGCCTATAAGTGCCCTGGCGAGCACACCACGAGGTTGGAGCGGCGTCGCTGGGCAGAAACCGGAGACTGCAAGCCTGAGTGGTCCAGGTCTCCTGCAGTCGCGACGGAAAGGACGTCTCCGGCCCGCCCCTGCCTGATCCGGGCCCCGCCCTCAGGCAGCCCCCAGCCGGCCCCGCCCCCTACATGCGCCCTGCCCCGCCCAGCCAGGCCGGTCCAGTGCCTGAAGACCCGGCCTCCTCCCGCCTCAGGATAGCGCACAAGGAGAGGGGGCGGGCCTTGACGCTAAAGGTCGCAGCAGCTGTGTTGGGCAAACATAGCCCTGAGTGCTTCCCTGTACCCCTCCTCTTTTCATGCGTCAACCCTCTGGGTTGCCAGTCTGCCAGCCTCGCACGGTGAGCTCAGGAGGCTGGTCCTTGTACTGGCGGGGTTCTGACTCTGGCCAGGCGCTGAATGGGTGCTCGACACTGCAGGAATAGAGGATAAGGGTACAGATGGGAGCACGTGTGGCTGCGAACGTGACACTGTGCGGGCAAATCTGTAACACCGGGGATCTAACAGTGGGCATGACTCTATGTGTGACAGTATGAGTGTGAGATGGTAGGTGTGACGGATGTCACGGTGAGAGAGTGTAGTCCTAAGGCTGTACGACAGTGTGGGGGGTGAGGAGCAACACCCTTGGCCAACTGTGCCAAACGCTCTGGTTCCTCTGCATCCACAAAGAGGAGGGATGGAGGGGGGCAGAGGCATAAATGTCCTCCTGGCCATGCCCAGGCGGTGCTCAACTGGAGCTCCCCATTTGGGTGCCTGGCTGCTCTGTGTATTCCCAGCCAGTTCTGTCCTTTGCTCCAGGGGCACAGCCAGCTGGGGGAAGGGCAGGTCAGACTTCAACCTCTGGACCTAGGAGGCAGGCTGAGGGGTAAGTGAAGGATCCATCCGACCCCAAGAGGGGTCAAAGTCTCTGGCTGCTCACCCACACATAGCAAGGAGGCAAACAGACTTGATAGTTCAACAAAAATGCTGCTTTAATTCTTAAACCTCATTCCCCACCCCCACCTCTGATGGGCATTCCCAACTCACTCAGCTCAGCTGCCCAGACCCTGGTTTTCCCACCAATCCCAATGGTCATGTGGTAGCAATAACACCCACCTCCAATCCCCCAGCCCTGTGTGACCAAGTGCCCCACTTACCCAGAAGCATTTGATCCTACAACCATCATCCACAATAAATTCTAAGTGTTACCATCATGCCCATTTTACCGGGGAGGAAACTGAGGCACCAGAGAAGTGAGGCAAATGATAAGGAAGTAGTGCACTTTTAGACTCCCAACTCTAGCCCCAGCCCCAAAGCAGCCCAAAGCCTCCCATTCCCACCTCTCCCAAAGCACACCAGCACATAGAACCTGTCACTCGCCCGGCAAGACAAATATGCTTTTCTTTATTGTGCTTGTGAGATGAAATGAGAAGTCCAGGCTGGGCCTGCCCCTCTGACCTCTGCTCTTCAATCCCAGGGACTGCCTCCTTGGAAGGGCAGAGTGGTGGTCCAGACCTTTGACACTCAGGCCAGGCCTGGGGCCTGGGAAACTGGTCAAGGGAAATGGTCAAGGAAGGCAAGAAGGACGAGGTGGAAGTCCTGTGGCTTGTGGAGGTAGCAGGCATGGCCCGCGTTGGGTAGCTTTACCACAGAGTGGTTGGGCAGGTGGCGGAGCTGCCGCAGTGACTCTTGGGCCAGAGTGTGGTCCAGTTCCCCATACAGGATTAGGGTTGGCGTCTGCAGGGCAAGGTAGGAGGCCATGATCCTGCAGCCTGGTGAGGATCTGACCCTCAAAGTATTACCTTAGGAAGCCTTCCCCACATACCCCACCTCTTCCATCCAAGATCAGCAGCCATGAGCTTCCCAGTAAGACCTGAAAGCCTGACCCCCACCTCCCATCATGACACAGGCCAGGGACAGGGTGCTAGGACTTTTGAAGAGTCTAGTACCTTCACAGCCCAGAACTGCTTCTGGGTGTAGTTCTTGGTGGAGGTGGGTGCGATGGGCACAAATCCATGTAGCTGGTGGTGGCCTCGAATCAGGAAGGGCAGGGCATAGCGGCCGCTGAGTGAGGGGCTCACCAGTACGACATTCTTCACCTCCAGGTCCTGCAGTACCTGCTGCAGCAGCTCTGCCCGCCCTGCCTCTGTGCTTGCCTCCTTCGAAGGTGCTGAATTCCCAAAACCTGGGAACAGCAGCAGGGGCTAAGGCTGGCTGAGAAGTGCCTAGGAGTTGCTGCCAACCACAGTGGAGGAAAGCAATGGGGACCAGTGGTACATGGCATACACTACCCCAAACTTCCCAGAAGTAATTATTTTTGGAATAAGCCTGCTAGAAAAAAAAACAAACAACTTTCATTCATCATATTGGCAAAACTAAAAAATAAAACAAAACACTAGTAATACTAGTGTTGGGGAAGATGTCAGGAAATGGGCACTTTGATATATGACTGATGGAAAGATAAATCCATAGAGTGTTTTTGGAGGCTGAGGTAGTATTGTCAAAGTAAAAGAAAAAAAAAATGTATCCTTTGACCCATCAGTGGTTTTTGATTGCTTCTCTAGAGAGGGTACTGACCCCATGCTCAAAGAAGCATACCAAAGATGCTTCAGCTATGTTACTTAAGTTACATTTTAACTGACACTGAAAACCCTAACTAGGTCAGGATGACTACACAAGATGGCCTGTTTATCCCTCCCATGGCCTGCAGAGCTAACAGCAGAGGGGGAGGTCTGTAGGGACTAGATTGATCCACAAATCATGATGTATGGGGAGAAAACCAAGTTGCAGGCAGTTTTGTTCAGGAGGCAAGATGCTCATCATGTTTACAACCCCTACTACAATCCTGCATATTATATCTGTACATATGGAAATACCCAGCAAAGGGTCTGGTAACCTCAAACTACTTAATGAGGGAGAGAAGTGTGCACAGTGGTACAGCATGTGCTTAGCATGCATGAGGTCCTGGGTTGACTCTCCAATACCCAAAAAAAAAAAAAAAAAAAAAAAAAATAATAATAATAATAATATTTTTAAAAAGAAGAAATTAAAATAAATTTAAAAAAGAGAAACCAAAACCAAGGACCAAATAATCTGTGTAGTTAAAAACAAAACAAAACAAAAAGGTATGTAGTTTGTCAGAAAAAATACAGTGAAATCCCTTGTACAACTGCTTACAGAGTGAGTAACATTTCTAGTTTTTGAGTGACACATTAATTCACACTGTAGTTTTCAAGGTAGAAAATAAAAATCAAACCTTTCCAGGCCAGGGATCTAGCTCAGTGGTGCTGGAGCCTGCCTGCCAAATGCAAAGTCCCAAGTTGGATTCCCAGTACCGAAAAACAAAAAGCAAAAAACAAAAAAACAGACCTTTCCATGGTGCTTTCTGATGTTGTGGCCTGCCACTGCTTGTCCAAACATGGAGGTCCAGATGCCCCAGGCCACCTTAGGGCTTCTCTGTCCCTCCAGCTCCCCCTCTGGAAAGGTACCCTTTTGTAATGGCTGCATCCTGCCTCCCTAGACCCGGAGAGCGTGTGCTCACCTGGAAGATCAAGGGCCACAGCCCGGTAGCCTCTGCGAGACAGCAGCTGCAGTGTGCCCAACTGCTCCCACGTGTGGGAGTTAAAGGCCTTTCCATGGAGCAACACGACCTCCACCCTGTGGGCATACAGGGAAATGTAGGGCCAGGGCACTCTTCTTTCCTCCTGGGCTTCTCCCACTGCCCTCCCAGGCTCTGAGCACCCTGAATCAGCTGGGATGCCTCTACTAGACCTTTGGCATCAGCACCCACCTGCGTCGCTGGTGGAGTGGGAGCACCTCGCGGTAAAAGATGGGGGAGCTGCCTCGGGTGAGGCCAGCCAGGACTGTGACATTGGGGTCTCCTGAGAGCCAGGAAGTCTGCTCAGGGGGGCCTGGCAATCCCACATACAGTAGCAACATAAACAGCAGGCCTAGGCCCAGCAGGGCTGCCTGATATCTGCTCATGGAGGTCTGCACCACAGCCTAGAGGAGGGGAAAGGAAAGAGGCCAGGCTGAACTCTCAGTCTCCTGGACTCTAACCCCAAACCCCATCTTGACATCCTCTGCGAATGGAGAGGTCCAGCCCTTGTCCTTTTCTCTTGCACTGGACAAAGGTCTAGGGATTCATACCCAACTACTCCACGTGCCAGCCAAAAGCTCAGCTAGCCCATGACATGAGGAAGTGCATCTGAGTTGTCCCTCGGGCATGCAGCATGCTCAGTGGCCACCATCATCACTGTCCCAGCCAAATCCACTTCTGTTCATCAAGACTGTAGGACAAGCAGGCTGTGTACTCAGCTTACAGGTTCACAAAGAATACCAGGGGGCAGATATGATTCTAGATCCCTGCAAGGTGAATTCTCTTGCCTAAGTAGCAAGTGAGAGGTCTAGTATTTGAACCAAGGGTTGGGCTCCTAAACATTTGGTTTGGAAGAAGGAAAACATGGAAACTAGTGGAAGTGACAGATGAACTGGAGCCTTGCTGGTGGACAGAGTGGTGAGGGCTGCCACAGGAGAAAGACAGTGCAAACAAAGGGATTTCCCACTGAGGGTGTGTTTAGGAAGGGTTCTTTCTATCACACTGTACATAATTTACAGCTGATGGGAATATTTAATGGTCTACCCCAACTATTGTTTGAGATCTCACAGAGAATGTCTGTGATGGAGGAAATGCTGAGGCCTGGGCTGATGTGGGGGCCCAGGGAGGAGCACGGTTCACCTAGAAATGAAAAGGGCAACATGGAAGCTGGCAAAACGAACTCTTCCTGATTCCCCCACCAGTTTTGTCCCAAATGACCTGTTTCAAAGAATCTTCCAGTTGAGGACCTCTGCCTACCCAGAGGAAAGGACACAAATAGGGCAGGCAGCCCTCCTTTGAAACTGGACTGTGTCACTTCCTAACTGTGCTGTGTTTTCAGATTGTCAGTAAAATGGGATAACTTCATGGCTGCCCAAGTCTTTTTTTTTTTTTTTTAGACAGCTCACACTGACCTCAAACTTCCAGTGATCTCCTGCCTCATCCTCCCACCTGCTGGGATTATAGGCATGCACCACTACATCTGGCTCCCTCCCAAGTCTTCTGTACAGTAGACCTAGGGATGGGCGTGTCTCTGTCATCATTTCTTGAGCCTAGCGTGAGTGTGTCTGCTTTGTTCTGGGATTCCAATTTATTGAGTGCCAACTGGGTGCAGACTACAGCTAGGAGTCTGGGGCCACACACCACTTTCCATGTCATTTTGGGGGGCGTTTCCAGAGGCTCCACCCCAGGTTCCAGAGTTAGGCAGTAGGTGGGCAGTGGGAGCTCCTCTGGTGGTGACGGGAAAACCAGGAGCCAGGTGGAGGAAGAGCATGCTGCTCCCTTCTTCCTAAACATGAAGAGTCTAGTCCAACACAGTATGAGCTCAGGTTCCCATAAGGCAGAGGATCCGCACTGGACCTCTCCTTGGGGTTCACCTTGGAGAGGCCTTGGTGATTTTGCACGTTTCCCAGGAGGGAGGGGCCGAACTTCTGATACTGCCTTGGCATCCCACGGTTGGGCAGTACTAGGTAATTGTAAGGGTCTTGCAACAGATCACTCTAATGCTCTCAGTAGGCCACTGTATGTAATAGCACTGACAGTGACACATGTGTACACAAGTGCGCACAGACATCAAGTCTTGCCCCCATATGCTTTCTTTTGCACACATTATTCTCATAATGTATACACAGTCTCCTTGCACACACACTGGGCCGTGCACAATCAATCCCTTGCAATAATACCCTTAAAATCATGTTCAGGCACCAGGCAGGTAGATGGACAGACATACACTTTCAAAACCACATGTAGACTCTCAGAAATACTCAAGCATATGGACATACATACAATCTTAAAACTACACACAAGAAACTCAAGCACAGACAGATGGATACGCAGAGACCTTCAGAAGTGCACACATACAAGTAGACAGTCACACGCACACAGGAATACATACAGTGATACAGCATGCAGACAGACCGAGGAACGCATCTCTGCAAATAAGCATGCAGAAGCACGCATGCCGCACCGCACAGTCTCATATTTGGACACACGCAGACACGTACATTCTTGCCTCGAGCCTGCCCCTTCCGCAGGACTCCGGCCCAGGCAGTCGGGACGGGAGTGGCCCGCCACAGCAGCCTGCGGACCTACCTCCCTGGGGACACTTACCGCCGACCGGTATGAAGGGGCTGGCTACCAAGGGGCGGCTCCGCCCCCGCTCAGGCGGAACCAGCAGCCAAAAAGCATGGCGGCCCCAGAGCTGTCTCCTCCACCCTGCTGGCTCTGGGATCATTGGGGGAGGAGTAACGCGGCCGCGACGCCTGCGCAGTCAGCAGTTGAGGCCCAGCCCTTAATCCAGATTAAGGGGCACAAGGGGCGGGGCCTAAACCCTGAGTCCCGCCCAGTGCAGATTTTCCTAATTGTTTTTGCCTGGGAGCGGGCGGAGAGCCACCTGGATTCTTCTCAGCGAGACATCTTTCCTTTGGCTGAGTTTTCTGTCTCTATACCGAATAGGGTTGTCACCTGATTTAAGGAAGGGTCAAGCCTCGGAACAGGGCGGGCACAGAGGCCTCCAGTGTAAATGCTAGATACTGTTATTACTCAGTAGCTCCAAGTCCCCGCCCAACCACTCCCCTGACCCCTGTGGCTTGCTCTAACACACACACACACACACACACACACACACACACACACACACACACACACGCGGTCAGAGCCTGGGTGGCTCCTTGTCTGCCATGGCGACGGTGTGACAGCGTCTGGCTTGTCCCAGGCTCGGGGCTCCGCGGGGCACCCACGTCTGGCCCCAGGGTGCTCTGCAGAGCGCCTGTTCACACCTCATCGGCACCCTGCGGAGGCTGGCAGCCTCCCGCCTATTCTTCAGGCGAGGAAACAGACTCCAGGGCGCGGGGACAGCGCTCAAGGCCACTTGTCGGACTCTGGCGGAGCAGTGTAGTCCAACCTGCCACCCTTCTGCCAGGCGCCACGCGGCCTGGCCAGGCCTAACTGGGGATGAGGATAGGGGAACGAAAGGGAGCAGCAGGGGTACGATTCCGAAGGAACCCTCCTCCGCAGGGGTGCCAAGTCCTTAGGGGGCAGGTCACCGAGGGGTCTGAAACCGCGCCCAGCCCGGCGCTTGGGGCACGCGAGGCCAAAGATTTGGGGAAACTGAGGCCCTGTGGCTGTGAGAACAGGAGAGGGTTTAGCGGCGCGGACGACCCAGAGGCAGCTGTAGCCAAAAGAGGGCGCCCCGGAGTATGGCCCAGCCCATGCTCCGCCCCCAGCCTTTTCCCAGTTTTCCTACTCATCCCTGCCCACATTCGTCAGCTCCCGTCTGAGCGAGATCACGCAACTCCTCAGGTACCCACCTTGAGCTCCCGCCCTTCTCTTCCTCTCCACTCAGAACCTACCCCAATACCCCAAGTCTTACGGTTTCGGCTCCCCAGGTCCCCTTCCCTCTGGGCTGCCTCCTTTCTCTGTGCGGCCTCTAAATCCAGAGAGCCAGAATTATGGTCTGCGGTGTGGCCCGAGCGAGCCGTGGAGGCGCCCGCGACGGCGCCCCTAACCGCAATGTGTAGGCGTTGGTCCCCAGCGGGTTGCACGCTGAGCACCCCGCGTTCCTTGCTGGAAGGAACTCTAAAGTCTTTGCCTGCTGGGCATTTGGTTTTCCGCCTTTGGAAAATGGGCTTTTACCCCAAACTTGGTTTCCCTCCACCTTGTACCATTGGCATTGGGCTGAAGGAGATTGATAAGCCAAATAGTGAGGTGTTTACTGTTGATTGAGCAGTTACTATGCTCTAGGCATGGTGCCAAGTTTTTACCTGCAGGGCCCCATTTAATCCTGTTAACTGCCTATGAGCTAGTACTATTGGATTACCCCATCTGTAGAAAAGGATCATAGCGATAATAATTGTAATGGGAGCCCCGTGTATTTTCTTAACTACCTGCAGGCACCCTTAGTGTTATTATTTTTTCTTGAGCTTTTAATTAAATTCTTTCTTGGGGTAGATGAGGAAGCTGAAGCCCAGGGTCACCCAATTGAGTGGCAGGGGTGGAAATAACACCCGTGTCTCCCAGACCCTAAAGCACATTCTAGGGTCCTGGAAGCGAACCCTCCTTCCTCCAGCCTCCTTGCTGCTCTCTGCAGGACACCTGCTCCCCTGTTCTGTGGCCTCTCATCTGCCTGGCTTTGAACTGCAGGCACATTACCACACAGCGGCAGCAGGAATGGCAAATGTGGAGCAGTACGAGGGCACTATCCAGGTGCAGGGCCAGGGCCTGTTCTTTCGAGAGGCACGGCCTGGCCATGGGCAGGCTGCTCGCCTCTCTGTGCTGCTGTTGCATGGCATCCACTTCTCTTCTGAGACCTGGCAGAACCTGGGTACACTGCACAGGCTGGCCCAGGCTGGCTACCGGGCCGTGGCCATTGACCTGCCAGGTACTTCTGGGACAAGCTTCTGGGACAGGGGTTGGTGAGGCCTCGGGGCCTCAGGGCCTGAGGCTGGAGGATTGGGAGGACCTAGCCAGGCTGGGCCCTAAGCTTGACAAGAGTTCAGTGCACACTGCATGTTCCTTTGAGCTTCTCCAGTCTTGATCTAGATGTGGTCTATACACTGCTCAGCAGCTCCTGTTACCTGAGGAAGTGTCTCACCTTTATGTTTTTTTTTTTCACAATTGCCTTTTTCTTTTTTGGTACCAGGGATCGAACTCGGGACCTTGTGCTTTCGAGGCAGGCATCAGAACCACTGAGCTAAATCCCTGGCCTTCACCCTTATGTTTGAGGTTGGCCCTAGTAAGAATGGAATGAGATTACCCATGCAGGTCTCCAGCTAGCACCTGACATGGAGTAATAGGTGCTGAGCAGTTTTGGAGAAAAGCATTTTAACAGAGCCATATCCACAGGCTGTTGGGAGCGTTCAAGAGTGAGACTTGTGTCTCCTGGTGTCCTGGGGGGGCATAGCAGGGCCTGGTGGGGAGTAGCCCTTGGTAATCATCCCACTGAAAAGCTCTGATTTGAGCTCTGGAGGAGGGGGGACAGCCCTCAAACCACCTTTCACATCCTGGACTGCCAGGCCCTTGGTATCTAGTGTGGAAGGGGAGGCATGGCCATCTAATCGTCTCACAAGCCAAGGCTGGTATGATTTCAGGGCTCAAGGGTAGACCTCCAGCCTGGCCAGGAATGGTTCCAGCAGTGGATTGGGCTCTTCATTGTACAGGTCTGGAGCTAATGCTGTTGTCAAAGGTAGCAACTGACCAGAAGAGGAAGGATGAGCATGGAAGAAGCCCCTTGGCCATTGTCTTCCAGGACCCCACCCTGTGCCAATGGCCAAGTGCCTTTTTAACCAACTGTTAGCTTAATTTTTTTTGGTTTTGGTTTTTTTTTTTGGTACCGGGAATCGAACTCAGTTCCTTGCGCTTGGGCAGCAGGCGGTGAAACCACTGAGCTAAATCCCTGGCCCCTTGTTAGCTTAATTTTAACAACACTCAGACATGTGGATACTTTCATTATCCTCTTATAACAGAAGGGGAAACAGCAGCTGAGAGAGGGCTGAGAGAACTTAGCCAAAGTCACATAGACAATAAATGAGAGAGTAAGGACTCAGCCCTACTCAGAGCCTGATTCTTTATGATACTTAATTCTGGGGAAGATGGGCACAAACATGGAGGGAAATGCCTTTTGTCTGCCACAGAGATGATAGATCAGGCTGCTGCAGGTATAAACATGGGCCTGGGGGGTGTTATAGGAACCTGGGCACACAGAACTTGACCTAGGAGGGCTTCCTGGAGCAAGAGTCCTGGTTTTCCTACTCACTGCCCTTGTCTTGTCTCTCCATTTGAATTCCTACAGGTCTGGGGCGTTCTAAGGAAGTGCCAGCCCCTGCCCCCTTCGGGGAGCTGGTCCCTGGCAGTTTCCTAGCAGCTGTGGTGGAGGCCTTACAGCTGGGCCCCCCAGTTGTGATCAGTCCATCACTGAGTGGCATGTACTCCCTGCCCTTCCTCACAGCCCCCAGCTCCCAGCTCCAGGGCTATGTGCCTGTGGCCCCCATCTGCACTGACAAAATCAATGCCGCCAACTATGCCAGTGTGAAGGTACCCCTCCTGGGAAGCCAAGTGCCCCTGCAGGAGCCAGGGAGAGTCCATCCCTGAGCCTTCTTCATCTAGGGCTAGATCACTAAGGGGTGGCTTCTGGGAGGAGCTGACCACTAACTTCCACCTTATGGTCTGTTTAGCAGATCACTGTGTCATACCCTGTGTTAAACTTTGTGTTGGGTAGATACAAATCCAACCCCCCACCCCCTGGGCCAGCTGGTCTCCTCAGAGTGGCTCCAGACAGAGACTGAAAGTAGTGGGAAGGGCTGGAGTTGACCTTCCAGAGGCTGGGGCTGGTGTGTCTGGGCCCTGTTAACTCTGCCCTCCTCCATTTCTCTCAGACTCCAGTTCTGATTGTATATGGCGATCAGGACCCCATGGGTCACACCAGCTTTGAGCACCTGAAGCAGCTGCCCAACCACCGCGTGCTCGTCATGAAGGGGGCAGGGCACCCCTGCTACTTGGATAAACCTGAGGAGTGGCACACAGGGCTGTTGGACTTCCTGCAGGGGCTGGCATGAGCCCAGCCCTGTGAATGGAGGGGTTGACTACCCACTTGCTTTAGGATCTGTCTCCCTGCTCAGTGGGCTCTGGCTTACCATGCACATCTAACAGGTGTGTCTGTCTGTGTATGTGTCTGGATTCCTATCTTTTGGGTCTATGTTTTCTGCTTCTTTCACTTGCAGTGATGAGGTAAAATCAAGAGGAAAAATTTAAAAAATCAATGGATATAATTTGGCAGAGGATAATCCAGGAGCTTCTTCTGGTATCCCTCTTTCCTCTCTTCTGCCTTGCAGGCCAGTCATCTCCTCCTCGGCTCCCCCACCCCTCTGAGACCACAAATACATATATGTCCACATGCATACTTACACATGAGAGCCATCTATGATCCCAGGTAGGTCCCTGCACTTGGAAGCAACTGACTGGGTACTTGTGACCCGACTGTATCTTCCCAGATGCATTGGATATACACGCACAGGGCTTGCATAAGTACAAGTGGACTTCAAACTGTGCAGCTCCTCATAGCCTGGGAAGGTGGGGATCTCACGGACCAACCTCGTGCCAGGCTTGGGGTGTGGCCAGCCCTAGACCCCACCTATTTACCGACTGGTTACTACAGATTGCAGTCCAGAACTGACCCCAGGGCCATCCCCTGCCTCTAGCTCTCCCTGCTTTTTCCTCTGGTTCTGGGGCCTCCAACCTTCACCCCCTACCCGTTATCAGGCTTGAGTCTTCTCAGCCAAGCTTGTTTTCGGCGTTGAGGTTTAAGGAGTGGGGAGACAGGCTGTGGAGGTCGGTGAAATAAAGCTTTGCAATTAGACCCCACAGGCTCTTGCTGTCTCCGGAGCGTCGCCCCTCCCCCCGCCCCTTGGGACTGCCACGGTGGCCCCTCCCCCACCCTGGCGGCACCAGATGGTCCCCCTGCCCTTTGTCCACCAGGCCAGATGGAGGGAAAGGGAGATTGGATTCCCCTCCCCACCCACACACACCCAGGTGCCAAGAGACTCGGCTGTGGGGGGAGGTGGAGGTCAGTGGGACTAGGCTGAGCCGATTACCGAGAAGGGGAGGAATACTGTATTTGCTCCCACGGTGGGGAGGAGCAAGGGACTTGGGAACAGTCCACCCCCCTCTCCTTATCCCCCCGGGCCCCGTCCTTTCCGACCCTGGCCCAAGAAGAAACTCTGGGGATAGCTTTGGGAGCACCACGGGGTGGGGTGCACGAGGGCCACACGACTCAGGTCCCTCCTCCATGGTAACCTGTCCTGCGCGCACCGGTCGGGTGGTGCGGTACGGAAGCCGCGGGCAGCTGCTGGGAGCGGGTGTCGGAGGGCGAGACCCAGAGCGGAGGATGCCGCGGAAGCCCAGAAGGCCGGGCAGAGTGAAGGGTCGAAGGCCGAGCGCCTGGGGACTAGGGCCGGAGCGAGGCGGGGCCGAAATGGGGGACGCAGGGGGCTCGCGGAGGCGCTGGATCGGAGAACGCTCTGGGTGGGCGGCGCAGGAGGACGGTGGCTGGTATGGTGTTCCACGCGGACCCACGCCGGGCCCAGGAGCCCGGGGCAGGGGCGCGGATCCTCCCGGAAGCGGCCGCCGCTCGGGACGCACCGCGATGCGTGGGGCGGGGCGGGGCTCATGGCTGCGGCACTGGGGCAGCTGGGGCGGGCCCGCCGCGCTGTAATCGGATCCGGGGAGGGGGCGGGGAGGGGCCGGGCCAGGCGGGCCGGGGGTGGGGGGGCGCGGAGCCGGGCTTCGGGCCGGCCGGGCTCCGCGCCTGTCAAACCCCTCATTGTTCGCAGCTGATGTCACTCGCAGTTGTGAGCGGCCGCCTCTCCCGGGGACAATGTGGGACTGAGCGGCCCAGCCGCCGCGCCGCCGTCGCAGGACAGCCCCAGAGAGGTAGGGCGCGGCGGGCCGCGAAGTTTGGGGGTTCGGCTGGGGGCAGGGTAGTCCGCGCCCCGGTGCACAGTTTACGGTCCTGGGAGGCTGTGAGGAACACATTCCCTGTCCTGTGCGGCCAAGGCCTGCCCAGGTGGGGGGCGCTGGTCTGCCAGAGGAGCCCCCGGACCAAGGAGGGGTTTCCTGGACCTCAGTTACCAGTTTTGCGGCCCCCATCCCATCTGCTGTTTCTGTCCTTTGAACCTTCTCTTTTCTTACCTTCTGCTCTGGGTTCGGGTTCTGCTTGTTCTGCCATTCTCCTGCAGCTCTTGGCTGGCACACACCCCTTCCCATTCTCTGCAGTCCCGGGAGGAGCCAGATACACACCTCCAGGCCAAGGGTGTATGGAGACCATAGTTAGAGTGCAGAGTGGTCCTTCTTGCCCTTCTTCAGCGCCTCAGCTCTGACCTATGTTCTTGGGTGGGTCCTGGGAGGTGGGAGAAAAGGCTGTGCTACTCCAGCCTGACTCTTGTGCCTGCCAGACTAGAAGAGGGAGGTGCCCGCCTCCTCACTCTCCTGTCCCAGGCCCGCCATCTTGAGACCTGTGGCACCCAGGGCCCCACCCCACCTCAGTACCCAGGGGAGTGGTCTTCAAGGGGATGCATCCTGGGCCTTCTCCCAGCATGTGGGGCTTTGGGTCCCCACCAAGCCCAAGATGATTACCTTCATGCTGCACCATGGGGACATGGGTCTCCAGGCTCTCCTTTCCCTACAAAGGGCCCTTACACTCCAGGCACTCCCCAAAAGCTGAGCTCTGGCCGTTTTGTGAGGTCACCCTCATGGATGGCACCTGAGACCCTATTGTTTCTCCAGCTGAAGACCTAACCCTTCTAGGTCCTGGAACCCCCTCAACTTCCAAGGCGCCCCCATCCCAGCCCCCACCCCCAGCCTTCATCAGCATGCAGGCTCAGGCTGCCCAAACACAAGGGGATTGTTCTCCTTGCATGCTGAGGGTGGGGGGCTGGGAGCGGACAGCCCACACACCCTGGCAGTCCAGGCCGTTGGTGGCTGGAAGCCCCACCCTATGTCCCCAGACAGGCTCTGTCCATCTCCCCAGCCCCTTCACTGCCCTCTCTGCAACCTCCATCACCACTGCCCTGTGGCGCAGATCTCTTGAAGGAGGATTGAGGAGGGAGCTGCGCTGCACAGGTGGACCTTGGGTTATCCCAGTCTGCCAGTTGCCTTTGGTGAAGCCCTGCAAACAGCTCCCTTCACTGGGCCTCAGGTTCCTCTCTCAGTTGGTGAGGCTTTCCCAGTCGTGATAGGCTGAACCCTGCTCAGCTCTGTAAAACCTGCCCCGCACTCTGTGGCTTTCCCTAGCCCCTGTCCTCCTAGGGAAACCTGTTTGGCCTCTCAGAAGTCTCATACCAGCCCCTATTCCTCACCCTAGCAACATGCCCAGGGAGCCTCTAGACCTGGAAAAACAGCAAGAGCAAGGGGTGGGGGTGCTTAGGAAGGAGCTGGGAATTTTGTGTATGTAGGTCCTGGCTCTGCCCATTGGTTAGTCCCTTAGTCCCAGGTCTCTACATTAGGCTTTAGGGAGCCTTATGGTCCCTACATCCCCTAGGCCAGTGAGCCCTAATTCCTCTCCCTCACCCTGAGCCTAGTCCTAGATCTCATATCCTCCTGGGAACTCTCAGTGTAGTAGAAAGACAGGCCCAGAAATCCCCATCAGGGGTTCCTTTGAGTTGTGGCCCTATCTTTGGGAGGTGCAGAGGCCCAGTGATTACATCTAACTTGGAACGTTGGGGAGGGCTCCATCGAGGAGGTGGCATTTGAGAAAGATTGTGACAGAGAGTGTGAGGAGGAAGGGCATTTCAAGCTAGAATCAACAGCTCAGAGACCTGGAGATGCCTGGGCTGTTTTTGGAGCCTGGTGTGTTTGGGGGATGGGATAGAGATGAGACAAGAGAGGTTAGCAGGGGCTGCATTATGAAGGGCCTTGATCCCACTTCATAGAGATCAAGCTTTATTCCTTTGGCACTAGGGAGCCATGGATGTCTGTTAAGCAGCACCATGAGCACAGTCTTCAGCAGGGAGAATGGATGCTAGATGCCTTTTCTCAATTTGAGTGAGACACAGGATGGGTACCAGTGACTTGGGCTGCACCATGAGGGTGTGGCCTTTCTCCTGTGTTCCTGTCTGGGCCTGAGCCTGGGCCTAGGCTTACCTTGGTTTCTCTTGATTATGAAGACTGTCTAATGATGATGAGATGCTGTAGCATTTCTGGCACCTGTGAGCTTGTCAGAACTTCCCTTCCCAGCCCCCCTTCTCTGCTGGGCACTTTGGCTGTGAGACATACCTAAATCAAGACCAGAGGCTGGAATTTGTAGATCCCAGGCTGCTCCCCTGCAATCTCCTCCTGAGCTTCCTCCCTCCAAAGCTAGATGTGATAGGTCATCATGGGAGGCTGAAAACTGAGGCTGGCCAATGGGTCTGAGGATGCTAGGGCATATCTTGTGGGGCCTGGCTAATCAGCAAGGGTTAGCATCCCCAGAGTAGGAGATATGCAGAGGAATGAAGAACCTTCAGTGCTGATACCCACACCCCACTGTCCATCCTTCTGCCACACCCTGCCTTGCCCGATGCTCAGAGCCATTCCCCAGCATCACTAGGTGTGGCCAGCATGGCTGCTTTTGAAGTGAGAAGGATACTACTAGGTTGGGAGCTGGGAGTTGAGGGGGATGAAGCTCTCTCCCTACCCCAGGTGGGTCCATAGGCCCTCACTGGTCCAGACACTCCAGCCAGCAGAATGGAGGGAATCCCCCAAGGGGCGGGCCAGTCTACTTGAGTTGCCTGGCCCCAGGAGCCCTCCCCTCCCCTAGATTGTTCTTACTGCAGAACAAAGCCAGGGTGGACACTTGATCCCTGCCTGTGGGGGGAGCTGGCTAAGCCCCCAGCCCTTTGATTGGGCAGCTGTCATGGAAGAGAGACAGCTGGGGGGGAGGGGCAGGAAGGGGCCAGCCACCATCGCTTACACAGCTGTCATCCCACCCCCACCCCCACCCTACACTCTCCAGCCTGAGTGGCAGGAAGCCAGGGACAGAAGGAGTGGGCACCGGGTCTGGGGAGGGGGCCCAGGGAGCAGGAGGGACGCCTGAGGTCAAAGGCTGATCTGAGCTTGGTATGTTCTGCCAGGGAGCCCTGCTGACCAGAGGTGAGCTGGAGGTCAGTGTGGTATGATGTGTGGCTGCCACGAGGGTGGCCCAGCAGAGACCCAAGGGCCACCATACTGGGACAGCAAGGACCTCCCTAGAGCCCCAGTGTGAGGGGAGAGGAGCCAGTAATGCCTAACGGGGCTGCTTATTTTTAGGGCCCTAAGAGAATAATTTTGAGATATGAGTCAGGACCCTTTGTTTTCTCCCTGAGACAGAAAGACTTTGAGGGTCTCTCAGAACAGAAAAGACACAGACCAGCAACCCTCTCCCATCCTTAACCCCCAAACATGTACTAGTTGGGTAAACCAAGGTACAGATCAGAAGAGGGCTAGGTCAAGGTCACCCACTGAATTTGGAACAATTAGGGTCTCTATTGAAGACTAAGGTGTCCTTTTCATGTGGGAGTTCCAGTTCTGGCCATGTTGTTAAGCACCCCCCACCCATCTTTCCTTGAGCCACAAGAGGTGATGAGATAGTATGGGAACAATGTCAAGTCCCCCACTGATTACCATCCCTAAAGAGTCCCTATACCTCCTGAAAATTCTAGAGCTTAAGAACATGACTCTGGACAAGCTGATAGCCCTTTCCAAACAGGACCCATGTTCACTAGCCAGGTAGGGGTATCCTAGATAACCAAAGCCTAGAGCCTACCATTAAAAAGGTCCTCCACCAGAAAGAGGGCTAGCAGAACCAGACAGGAGCAGCCAGGAAGGGGACCAGATGAGGCCTAGGTCAGCCACACACTAGCAGGAAGGACCCTGCCGTTCCTCCAGGCCTTTCCTTTCTGTGACCTTGGGCAGGTTATAGACCCTCTTTAGGTATTGGATTCCCACTCCCTATATGGTGAATTCATCTGCTCAGCCACCAGTATGTTTGAGCACCTTCTCTGGCCTGGCTCTGAGCTGAGCCCTCAGGACACAAGCAGAAGCTGGTAGCCTTGGTTCCTTTTCTAAGGGCCTCCCAGGCTTGGCTGTCCAGGGAGGCAGAAACCAAGCGCGTCATCACAAGTGCTTTGATGGGGGAAGTGCAGGCAGCCAGGGGAATGTCTAGCAAGGGCAGCCAGCACCAGAGGTTGGCTAGAATGCCAGAATGCACAGTCCCTTCATCTACTGCTGGTCTTCACTCTCTGGGGAGCTTATTACAGAACTCAAATGGAAGGAGGAGCAGGGTTGGCATCCCTATTGTAGGGGTGGGGAAATGGAGACCACATGTGCACTTGTCCCTCAGGCTGTGAGCCCCCTTCCTATTCCATCCCAAGCCCTGGCTAGCAAGAGGAGTTCAGAAGGGGGCACTAGATAGAGCTCCATGCCCTTTACCCTCGTGTCAGGACAGAACAGGGGCTGAGGGAGTAGGTATCCAGAGGCTCCCATGTGCTCCAAGACTAGTTTTGCATCCTTGGCTGCCTCCCACTCCCAGCCTCTGGGGTAAAAAGAATTTGCAGGGTTAGGGTTTAGTTTTGGCCCAGATTTGGCACCAGCTGGTCCTACTCCCTGTCCTCATTGAGTTCTAGGCTCCCAGTGAGCTCCCCATCAAGGCTGAGCCTTGGCGGGAGATAGCCGATGAAGGATTTCCAAGCAGGATTAAGGTTCAGGATTAAGTTGGGGCACAAAAAGGGATCTTGTGGGGAGGGTTAGCAGCTGAGCTAATCCCAGCAGCTAATCTCAGGCTCCACCTTCCTCTAGCAGTTAATGGCCTTGACATTCCTGCAGCCCACTGAATCCCTTTCTTACCCATCACCCAATCCCAAGGAGACAGAGATGGTACATATCCTCTTTATTATATGGGGGAGGAAATTGAGACCCTGAACTCAGGGGTTGTTTCTGCTACAGTAGAAAGTTTGCCTTTTTTTTTTGGTACCGGGGATTGAACTCAGGACCTTGTGATTTCGAGGCAGGTGGTGGCACCACTGAGCTAAATCCCCAGCCCTTGGTACAGTAGAAAGTGTTCCACGTGGGGAATGTGGTCAGCCTGGAAGCTTCACATCTCCTGTGCCAGGGCCATTTTGAGCACATAGGAAAGCGATGAAAACACCACTGTGCAGACTTCTGAACACCCTCTCCCAACCCCAGCCCAGAGCTAAATGCATTCTGCTCAGAGCTGTCCATAAACAGCCTCTGCTCGGGTGACCTATCGAAGATGGGATCAGCCTCTGGAGGCAGGTGGAAGGCCGGGGCAAGAGGACCCTGTCTAGAACCTCACCAGCTTTGCTGCCCTCCCTTTAAGACCTCCCAAGGCTGCTCCAGCTTCCTCTGCAGCTGATCCTCCACCCTCCAGACAGCTGGGTTTTTGTTTGGAGTAATTTTTAAACCTTAACTCCACCTTCAGGGCCCAGTCCACAGGGGTCTTCTCTTTCAAGAGATCAAGGATGAGGCTGTCCTTTCTGTACTCCTGTAGGTCTCCTAGTTAATTCTTTGATTGATTGGTTGGTGCTGGGATTGAAGCCAGGACCTTGTGCATGCTAGATAAGAACTTTCCCACTGAGGTATATACCCTAGCCCTCCTCATATGAGAGGAAGGGAATGACAGGGAGACTGAATCCCCACGGTGTATGTGCTGACTTTTTAATTGTCCTAATTTGAGGGTGGATAAGATTTGTTATTTCTTTTATTGATTGATTTTTGGTACCAGGGATCGAACTCAGGACCTTGCGCTTGCCAGGCAGGTGTGGTGCCACTGAGCTACATCCCCAGGCTTGGTATCTCTTTTAGAGATGAGGGAAGCTGAGGCCCAGAAGGGTTAAATGACCTGTCCAGCATTACACAGCTAATGAGACACATATAAGCACAGTGGTCAGGACATTTGGAACTCAAAATCCATTCTGTCTCCCTTCTCTGGGAGTTTAATTAGATTGCTCTAGTCAGGGTCCTCATGTAAGGGCAGGGGCAGGGTGAACTGGCTTCCTCTCTGACCCCTTTTCATTGCCCTTACCAGAGCTAGCCAGGCCACGGCGTGGACACACTCCCAGGCCACTGTGGCCCCAGCCCCGCCTGACAGGATGAGCAGCTCAGATGCGGGGCTGGAGGAGGAGCCAGAGCTTAGCATCACCCTCACACTGCGGATGCTGATGCATGGGAAGGTGAGTGGGAGGGGCTGGGAGGGCCCAGCCAGTGCAGATTTGGTGGACCTCTGCTGGCGGGGGTGGGGGTGGTGGGGGGTGCTGGGGGGTGCGGGGGGATCGGTGTCCATCTGACTCCACTTTCATCTTGTTTTCAGGAAGTGGGCAGCATAATCGGGAAGGTAGGTATCCAGTTCTGCCTGGTGTGTTCCCCTCAGCCCAGGCTACCAGGTGGTGACCACTGAGGCTAAGAGTGATTCTCTGTTTTGCCTCCTACAGAAGGGAGAGACTGTCAAGAGAATCAGGGAGCAGGTGAGGAAGGAGTTTGGGGGAGGAGTCCAGGGTACCTGATGTGGAGGGAGGGGAGATACCTGAACCACTCCATTTGGGAAGAGCAGTGGATGTCTGAGAGGCTGGCAATTTCTAGCCTCTACTGAGGACTGGTGAGTGGGGAATGTGCCCTGCTACCTGGCACCCGATCTGTACCTGCAGAGCAGTGCCCGGATCACCATTTCCGAGGGGTCCTGCCCTGAGCGCATCACCACCATCACTGGTTCCACAGCGGCTGTCTTCCATGCAGTCTCCATGATTGCTTTCAAGCTGGATGAGGTTGGGGCTGGCAGGCTGGGAGTTCAAGGGTGGTTCCTGGGAGGAAGGGAGGAGTGTGTCTCTGATTCCAGATAGTGGCTATGGGTGGGAGGGGAGGTCAAGCCTAGGGTAGTGTTCCCTTGGAGGAGCAAGAGGAAGGGGTACCTGCCTAATTCCTCAGCCGGAAGGTACTTGAGGTGGGGTGGGAGAGGAGTAGGTGCATGTGACCAACCCACCGTCTTCCTGCCCCAGGACCTTTGTGCTGCTCCTGCAAATGGGGGCAGTGTCTCTAGGCCTCCCGTGACTCTGCGCCTTGTCATCCCTGCCAGCCAGTGTGGCTCATTGATTGGGAAGGCTGGCACCAAGATCAAGGAGATCCGAGAGGTAAGGGGAGAGGGATGCCATCCATAGGGAGTTCCCCACCCTGTAGTTGTGGAAGACCCCTGTGCTTATGGCTTCATACCCCTGGTGGAATTCAGACTGGGAGCCCTTCTAGGGATTGTTGGAGCAGCCAGAAGTAGGCTCTGTTTTTCATTTGCAGACTACAGGTGCCCAGGTGCAGGTGGCAGGGGACCTGCTCCCCAATTCCACAGAGCGTGCCGTCACTGTGTCCGGGGTGCCTGATGCTATCATCTTGTGTGTTCGACAGATCTGCGCTGTTATTCTGGAGGTGTTACCCTGGGGCAAAGAGAGAGGGGGCAGGAGATGGGCCCTGTGCCACCAAGTGGGGTAGGGTGGGGCTGCAGGGATAGATTATGAGCTGTAGTGTGCGGGGGTGCATTTATCTAGGGGTCCTGCTGGGGGGCTTGAGGCTACTGGGCAGTTGGGCCTGAGAGGGTCCCAACAGCGCCTCCTCATTTGTGCCTTCCAGTCCCCACCCAAAGGAGCCACTATCCCATACCATCCGAGCCTCTCCCTAGGTACTGTCCTCCTCTCCGCCAACCAGGTGAGGGCACAGCAGGAGGGATAGAAAGCATTATAGGAGAAGGGGGGGCCGAGTTGAAGGAGGGGATAAAAGAAGAAATTGTGGTGAGGGGGAGGTATGACCCTGGTCAGCCTGCCCTGACCTGTCACAGTAACAGCCTCTCCACCTACTTTGTCCCCACAGGGCTTCTCTGTTCAGGGTCAGTATGGAGCTGTGACCCCTGCTGAGGTGAGTGAGCCACAGCCCAAGACCCCCATTTCTGTGCTAAGCCTCCTCTGACCTCTGACTCCTCTTCTTTGGCACAGGTCACCAAGCTCCAGCAGCTGTCGGGCCATGCGGTCCCCTTTGCCTCACCCAGTGTGGTGCCAGGTAAGCAGCCTGTGGAGGAGGAGGCAGGGGCAGACCCAAGAGGCTGGGAAGCCCCCCTCTGAAGGACATGGGGTTCAGAGAGGTTCAGTTCCTCTTCTTTGCCTCAGGACTGGATCCCAGTGCACAGACCAGCTCCCAGGAGTTTTTGGTTCCCAATGATGTGAGCAGGGGATGTGGTGGCTGGTGGGTTGTAGGGGAGGTGGGGCTCTGGGCCTTGCCTAGGGTCAACTTCTGCCTTCTCCCTAGCTGATTGGCTGCGTGATTGGGCGCCAGGGCAGCAAGATCAGCGAGATCCGCCAGATGTCAGGGGCACATATCAAGATCGGGAACCAAGCAGAGGGTGCTGGTGAGCGGCACGTAACCATCACTGGCTCGCCGGTCTCCATCGCCCTGGCCCAGTACCTCATTACTGCCTGGTGAGCATGGGTGGGCAATGGGGGGGGCACCCAACTGGGGAAGGGAGAACTCATCTCCTTTCTCCCTGGACTGGTCCCCTGCCGCCATGAACTCCCACATCTCCATGGTATTCTACCCAAGTCCCCCATATTGCTCCACCCTCATGTTCTCTTTCCCCATTGCTGTCTCTTTCCCCTGGGTCTTTGGCCCCAGCCCCATTTCTCCTCTCACCCCATACTATATCTGCTTATCCTTCCTCCCTCCTCACATTTCCACCTTTCCTATCTTACCCCTAAGCACATCTACCCCGTTATTGCTCTCAGTTCCTCTGTTTTTGGCTAATCTCAAGCTGTTTATCTTCCCTCATTGCCTCTGTCTCATCCCATCTCCCCTTCATCTTCCCTCTATATCCCTTTTTCCAGTCTAGAGACGGCCAAGTCTACCTCTGGGGGGACGCCCGGCTCGGCCCCCGCAGACCTGCCTGCTCCCTTCTCGCCACCCCTGACGGCCTTGCCCACAGCTCCCCCAGGCCTGCTGGGCACACCCTATGCCATCTCCCTCTCCAACTTCATCGGCCTCAAGCCTGTGCCCTTCTTGGCTCTACCACCTGCTTCCCCAGGGCCACCACCGGGCTTGGCGGCCTACACTGCCAAGATGGCAGCGGCCAATGGGAGCAAGAAAGCTGAGCGGCAGAAATTCTCCCCCTACTGAGGCCAGCTGAGGTACAGGCTGGGGCAGGCAGGACCTCCGGCAGGGTCTGCCTCCGCATCCTACCTGTCCAGGGAGACTCCACCCTGGGGTCCCAAATGCAGCCGCTAACGCCAGGCGCATGGATACATCCCCCACCCTGTCCCCCACCTTTGGAGTTCCTACTCTCAGAGAAGGGGCAGTTTCTGGGCCAGGGTTCTGGGAGCTGCAGTAGTCCTAGGCCAGAGGGCCCTACCTTCAGCTCTAGGAGCAGCCAGGGGCCTCCCTAGTGCCCCACCATGGGGGGGCGGGTGTCCATGTATTCTCCATCCCTTGGGGCCTCCCACCTACTGCCCCCCTGTGGGAATCAGGGAGGGCTAAGGGTGGCTGGGCCAAGCTTCTCTCCACCTCCCTGCAGATTCCCGCTGCTTCCATGGATAATACTTTTTGACTGGAATGGACTGGCTGGGATTGTCAGGGGCACCCCCAAGAGGGGGCTCTGCTGGGTGGCTGGGGGAGTGGCTTGGGGGGCAGGGGCCCAAGCAGCAGACACTCTGTACAGTTTTTTCAATCCCTGTTTTTGAATAAATATTCTCAGCGACCAGAAAGGTGTGAAATACTGGTGTCGGGATGGTAAAACCTGCAGAAAATGGGTGCAGTGGAAGCTGCACCTGTGGATCCACTAGCCCTGCTTGGGCTTCAGCCCCATCCACACACCAGTTCTCAGGTTTCAGGGCCCTTTGGGGTTGCCCAGGCTTCTGCTTCTAGCATCAGACAGGTCCAGTTGTCTTCTGGACATTGTAAAAGTAGATAGAAGAGCAGTAGCTTTGTCCAGCCTCTCCCTGGTTCAGATATCAGGGAAGTCCTTCTGAGTGTTTCTCCCCTGGTTCCTCCTTCTGTGGATATACCTCACACCCTTCGCTGCTTGGCCCATCACTTTAGCTGTGGACCTTTTGTCTGTGGGCCCTGCCACCTTCTGTGCTCCCTGGACTTGGGGACCATCCATGAGTTTCACAACCTGTGCTGGAGGGGCCCTCAGAAATGGTTCAGGGTACAGATGGGGAAACAGGTCTCAGGAGAGTAGGTTGTGCACAAGGCCATGCCATGTTTGGCCCAGAACCCAGGATTCCTGAGAAGTCTCTGGGCCTTGCCAGACTGCAGACAAAATCCCATTTCAGAGCCAAAAGTCCAGGCTGAACACCTGCTGCCACCCATGCAGGAGGTGGGATAGGTCTCCTCTGATAGCACCGTCCTTTCTCCAGTCAAGAGAGGGAGCTCTCAAGTGGTCTCTGGTAGGCTCAGGCTGGGTCCTCCTGCCAATTCGCGGGCCTGCTGGGGTGCCGCAGAAGGGCCTAGGGCAGGGCCATCTGGGGGTCCTTTGAGGCGCTGCAGAAGGGCTCGAGGGTACCAGGCTTTTGGCACCCGGGGCAGAGCACGGCGGGTAAGGCGGCCCAGCGCCAAACGCACAGGGCGCTGCAGCAAGCCGTACAGGAAGGGGTGAGCGGCAAAGGCCGAGTAGGCCACCCAGGTGACAGCTGCCTCGGCCTCTGCGGCCCGCGCCGCGGGTGCCAGACACGCGCAGCCATAAGGCAGCCAGCAAGCTGCAAACTGGCCCACGGCCAGAGCTGGGGCCAGGGCCGCCTTGCCCTTAGGCAGGCGAGGCCGGAGGGTCGGCAAGAAGGAGAGGCGGCTGTCCAGAGAGTCTGAGCGCAGCCGGGCGCCGCGCGCAGGCAGCGGGGGACGCAGGGCGGCCCGGCGCGCCACGAGGAAGATGCTGCCATAGGCGCCGAGCAGCAGGAGCGCTGGCAGCGCGAAGACCAGCAGCGCCCAGAGCGGCCGGAAGGGTCCAAGACCCCCGACCAGGACAGAGCAGCGCGCCGGCGCTGGGGGCGGCGCGGGCGGTGGCCCAAGCAAGGACAGCGCACCCAGGAGCCCGGCGGTGGCCCACACGGCCGTGAGCACAAGTCCGGGCGCCGGCCGCCCGCCTGGCCGTAGCGGATGTGCGATGAAGCGATAGCGCGCCAGGCCAAGCGCGGCCACACCGAGCGTGCATGCGGGCAGCAGCGCCGCGGAGAGGAACCGTGCGGCACGGCACGGCGCGGGGCCCAGGCGCACGTGGCCCAGCCCGGGAGGGGGCGCGGCCAGCAGGCCCAGCGGCATGATGGAGGCGGCCGCTAGCAGGTCCACTACGCACAGGTGCACCAGGTAGAGCGCGTCTTGCAGTCCTGGAGTGCGCAGCACCACGACGAGCAGTGCCCCGTTGCCCAGCAGGGCCCCCACCTCCACGAGAACAGCCAGGATCAAGCCTACCGAGCCTGCGAGTTCGGTGACGGTGACGATCAGCACTGTGGTGTTGGCCATTGGAGTGCTCAGGCTTCACCTGTGGTGATACGCAGAGGGTGGACGGGATCCTTCAGCGCCTCACTTCCCATTACCTGTCCCTTGCTCCTCTGGCCCCTCACCTCATAGGCTGCCCAGGAGGGGACTCCAACACTCGGGCTACCATTCTCTTGGGGGCTTGGCTGGTGCCTTGGAGAGTGAAAGTCTGAGCCTGCCGGCGCTCTCCCCTTGCCCCAGCCCGGCTCCAGCAACTCAGCCTCTGTCGGAGATGGTACTGGCTGTCACTCTGATGTTGTCCTTTGGAGACACACGGAGCTGGCAAGGGAGGGGCAGGGCCTGGCGCCAGCCCCCTGGGTCCTAGCAGCTGCCAGCTAGAGGCTGGAGGCACTGCTGTACGGGGGTGGGCAGAGCAGGTGCCAGGCTGGAGCTGAGACTGAGGGAGTTACAGTGTCCCTTTGGAGCCAGCCAGGCCCTGTCCTGCCTTTCCCAGAGTGGGATGTATGTGTGCAGGGGTGATCGGACCAGTTAGCTCAAACTGGTTAGAAGGAGCAGGAAGACCCTTAGGTATAATCTGGGCCTCAGGAGGAGTGCTGTCCTGGAAGGAAAATCCCAGGGCATGGCACATAGTAGGTGCTTGGCCAATATTAACTTGAGGCAGAATGGGTGTCCGTGACAGTGAGAGGAATAAATGAGAGGAAGTCTTAGCAGACAACTGCTAGTTGTTTGTTTTTACTGATAGCAAACAAGCCCTCTTATGATAAAATTACCCTGAATTTTCTTTAGAAACCACCCCTCCCCAATTCTCAGGACTTGCAGTGTGAGTAAGCAAGATCTCCACCCTCTGTTTTCCCCAGGAGGCACAAAAGTCAGTCCTGGCCAATCAGTGTGTGGTATCTCAAAGTGGCTGGCTCAGGGAAAGATGGGTAACTCTAGTTTCATGGCAAAACCCCATCTATGCCCTGGTATCTTGCATATGGATCTGAAGTTCTTCTTTCTCAAACCCCAGGCTTGAGTCTTCAGCTGCCTCCTCAATATCTCCACTAGGACTGACCTAATGGGCATCTCAAACTTCCTATTTCAAAACAGAACCATGACTCCTGACCCCTTCTCAACCTGCTCCTCCTAGAGTCTCCATCTTAGCAAATTTCTCAGGATAAATGCCTCCCTTTCCACTGCACCCATATGCAACCCATCAGTGTATCCAAAATCCAGCAATTTCTCACCAGCAGCCCCAATACCCAGGCTTCTGCCCTCACCACCTCTCATCTGACCATTGCAGCCCCCTTCTAACTGATCTCCTGGCCTCTGCTCCTTCACCTTATGCTGGCCATCTGCCTGTTTGCCCTCAGATCTGTTCCCTTTTCCTTGCTCCTCTGGCCCCTTACCTCATAGGCTACCCAGGAAAGGGCTCTGACGCCCAGGCTGCCATCCTCTGCTCTTGTACCTTATTCTGGGCATCTGCACTCCCAGCACTGCCTCCATGGGAACTATACTTGCCTGGCTTCTTTGGGAGTGTGCATTGAGTGGACATTACTAACAGAAGACAGGAGAATGGAAGGAGGAAGTCTCATGCCCCACCTGGGACTCCAGATCCCCCTGTAGAAGACCCTTTCTCCCCACAGCCCTGGCTACTTTCAGATAGCCTCCTGTGGGTCTGGTTCCTGCAAAGTGATCCTGGGAGAAGCACTCATCAGAACAGTGTTTCCTTCCGGTAACCTTCTACCCTGTATGATGGTGGTGCTTCTTGCTGTTTCTCATTTTTGGATTGCCTCATCATCTCTTCGTAGCTCAGTTTCCCCCCTGTATCAGATTCCCCTTGTCTGGTTACCTTGAGTAATTTGTTTCAGTTGGCTAGATCTTGACTGATACCCTCCTATCTTCTCTTGACCCAGCAGCTGAAGCGGGTCCCTCTTAAAACAATCAGATGGGGCCACGACTGCTCCTGTTCCTCCAAGAGCTCCCCATCACCTGAAATCTCAGCTCCTCTGTGCCATGGGGTGGCCTCTGTTATCTGCCTTCTCCCCATATCTCTGCCTCCCTTCCTCCTCCTTTTTTCCCACACACCCAGCCACAGCAATCATCTTCCTGTTCTCCTCACCCGTCAGAGCACTTTCCACTTCTGGATCTTTGCACTTGCTGTTTCCTCTGGAGAGGCCTTGACTGATCATCATTAACATTATTCCATCTTCCTGGCACTCTTTTACCTTAGCTTTCTTCCTGGCACTTTCCTTACCTGATATTACATTTCCTATTTATGCGTATGTTGGTTGTGAGCCTGTTTTACTAGAATGCAGAAGCAGGGAACTTGGCTGAGTCTTCCTCAAACACATGCCCGCCCCAATCCATCACAGGCATATGGCCAGCATCACTGCAGATCCAGATGGTAGAGATCAGCCATGAACTGCCTAGTTTGACTTTTTGTGCTGAAATTTGGCAGGTCCCTGTCCAGTTTTCCATTATCCGGATGAGAAGGCTGAAGCCCAGAGAGTGGAGGAATATGCCCCAGAGCACACAGCTGGAGCCCCGGCACCAGCCTCTTAGAGTTCTGTCCACAAGGCCTGCAGGCCTGAGGAGAGCTCAGCTGGACTAGGTGGGAGCAGCAAATGAGAAAAAAGGATTAGAAAAGGCAAGTGGTGGAGTCGATGGTGGGCTAGAGAGTGCTGCTCCCTCCAAAATCACTAGAATGAATTAAAAATGAAAACATTTTGGAATGACTGAGTGAGCATTCATGTATCTGTGTGTGTCTATGAAACTTGCAAAACAAATACAAGAAGAAGGCCAAGTGTGGTGAGACACACTGGTAATCCCAGCACCCTGAGAGGCTGAGGCAGGAGGATTGCAAATTGAATCCCAACTTGAGGAGTTTATCGAGATCCTGTCTCAAAATTAAAAAAAAAAAAAAAGAGCTGGGGATGTAGCTCAGTGTGAAAGCCTGGGTTCAATCCTCAGCACTGGGGGTAAAAAACAGGAAGGATAAACCCAAAACAAATAAAACTGGAAGAGAGTGAGAGGGCCAGGAGGACTCTTCTGAACACACGCTGTACAGTCTGAATCCTCTGGAGCTATATTAGTGTTATATTCATTACAGATTGAAATCCATAAATTAATAAGGGTGAAGAACACTTCTTGAATGTATCAATAGAGACAAATGAACCTACCTGTATTGCAAATGAATAACAGAACCACATTGAAGAGAAACAAAGAACAATTTCAAGAAACACATTCAAGCAACATTTGAATCTATTCACTTATTTTGACCCTCAGCCTAAAGAGAAAAAGATAATCTTGAATAAGGTTAAGTAAATCTTGAGCTCTGTTTAGAAAGCTTTTTATTTTTTATTTTTATTTTTTGGTACCAGGGATTGAACTCGGGTCCTTGGGCTTCAGCAGCAGGTGGCAAAACCACTGAGCTAAATCCCCGGCCCAGAAAGTTCATTTTTTACAATGATATGAGTATAGGAATTCTGAAACTCATTTTTGTGTGGGATAAGGCAAATACATTGATATTGATACTGATGGGAACCCAGGTGCTTACTGTTTGAGAAGGGAGGAAATATGGGATTGGGGAAGAATGGAAGAAATCTGTGGTGCTTGATTAGAATTGGAGAAATAGATATAGATAGACGTCTGTTTATTATTTAGCTACATATACCCTACTTCCTAGCCCCAATATTGGATTCTAAACACTATTTCCTGCCCCAAGGAGCCAAGGCTCCTTGGAAATGGCTGATTCCAGATTTGTACAACATGAACTTGGAATATCTTGTTTTGTCAGAAAGTAAGGAGGTACTCAAAAGAAGAAAAATGACAGGGATACACAAAGGGACCTTCTGCTGGCTAAATCTGAGACAATCTGAGAATCACAATATGTAATGACAATCATGGATTATAACCCACTGAATAAAATAAAGATCCATATAATAATAATATACATATGTATAAATATATAGAATATGTGTAGATATAAAAGAAATGATGGAGCTCAGTCACTACCATTTACAACCATCTTAGCGGAACTTATTCAGGTAATTTGTTTCAGGTAAATATTAATAGATGTTAAAACTTGTGGGTGAAAGTTGATGAGGAATGAGGAATTCATAGTTTACAACGTGTCCCCTGGTTAATTAAAAAGGGGAGAAATGGTAGCTTTACCATGGAAAAACCTGCTAGACATCAATTCAATGGCATGATCAAATCTAATTAACATCTCCAAGAATGGGACACAACCCTCCAGGTATAACACACCCAGGGCACATCGTCCATGTAGTGCTCCCAGACATACAAAGCCTGAATCTGATCATGACAAAATAGTAGACAAGCTGAAATTGAGAGACATTATATACAACAACTGGCCAGTACTCTTCAAAAATGTGAAGAATATGACCAGGGGTGATGCTACATTCCTGTAATCAAGCTCAGCTACTTAGGAAGCGGAGGTAGGAGAAATGCAAGTTCAAAGTCAGCTTGGGCAATTTACTTAGTCTCTCAAAGTAAAATTTTAAAAAGGTGGGGTGGGGGCCGCCTAGGAGGTAGCTCAGTGCTCCCTGGGTTCAATCCCCAATACAAAAAAAAAAGTGCCAAAAAAATGTCAGTTATAAAAGAAAAAAAAATGGCTGAGGTAGATTTTCAGATTAAAGGAGATAACAGAGGAGTTACAATAGCTAAATGCAGTGGGTGACCATAGACTGGATCCTGGCCTGCTCTGTAGTACATGCATCTCCTGACTGTGGACAGGGTTACATGGTGTGTTAGCTTTTCTTCACTGGGACAAAATGTGTGACATTCACAATTAAAGGAGGAGAGGTTTATTCTGGCTCATGGCTCATGGCTCAGGGTTCAGTTCATGGTCACCTGGCTCTAAGGCAGAAACATCATGGCAGAAGGGCATCACACAGCCAGGAATCAGACAGCAGAGGAAGAAGCCAGGGAGGAAGGGGCAGACTGGATACTCTTCAAAGACATGCCCCCAGTGACCTATTTCTTCCAATTAGGCCAGCCTTTTATCGGCCCACTCATCTGTGAACTCATCAGTGGATTAATCTGCTACTGCCCATAATCCCATCACCTTCTAAAGCCCCACTTCTGAACATAATAGCCTTCCAGGGAACATCTTTCAAATCTAAACCATAACCCATGGGGCGATAATTGGCATCCTTTCCTGGTGCCAGACTTGTGCCCATTGATAGATGCTTGTTTATTTATTTATTTTTTTTTCTGAGTCAGGGTCTTGCTGTGTAGTGCAGGCTGGCCTTGAACTCATTATGTAGCCCAGGCTGGCCTTGAACTTGGGGTGATCCTCCTGCCTCTGCCTCCCGAGTTCTGGGATTACAGGCGTGCACCACCATGCCTGGCTCTTAACTTGTTTCTAACAGACATGAGGTGTACAGGGATATTTAGCACCAAAACACGATTCTCCTGGCAATGTATAGGTTAGAGTAGAGAACTACCAGGTGGGTCCCCAAATGATAAACAGTTGAGTTGACAGTGACAGGCTCTTTTGCGCCTCAATTATTAGCGCAGGACATTGCAGTGATGGTCCTGGGTGGGCATGTATGTGTGTGCATGTGGTTCATATCCACCCATGTGAGTGTCTGCACCTTGGAGCAGGGCTGGAGTAGCCATGTACTGGGACACCATGGAGGAGGCCCAGGCTTGGTAGTTATGGCACAGAACAGTGGGGGTTCACACTTAATAAACCTACCTGTGCATGCCTGAAGTCTAAGCTTAGAATACCATGGTAAACACACCTCTCTCAGATGTCTAATCTGGGCCAGGGTAGATGCCCCTGGTAAAGTGGGACCCAATCCACTCTCAGCGATGCCCCCAACCACAGACCCTTGAGGAGCTGCTAATCTGGTCCCAGTAATGAGCCCCTACCGCACCTACCATATCAGGAG
Source organism: Heterocephalus glaber (assembly GCF_053883595.1). Taxonomy (NCBI): domain Eukaryota; kingdom Metazoa; phylum Chordata; class Mammalia; order Rodentia; family Bathyergidae; genus Heterocephalus; species Heterocephalus glaber. The sequence continues at coordinate 5,730,124 of NW_028258324.1, read as the reverse complement.
GCAAAGCTGTGGGCCACAGCCATGCCAGGGCTAATGGGGATTAGAGGAAGCACACTCATGCTCCAAGACACAGAAGGGCCTTAGAAGAAGCAGTGATACAGATTCAGTAATCTTACTACTCCAGAGGAAATGGAAGTGACCTGTTCAAGAGATGTCTGCACCTTATGTTTATTGCAGAACTACTCAGCAGTCATGACATGGGATCAACGTAAGTGTCCATCAACAAGTGAATGAGTAAAGAAAATGTGGTATGTATACATGATGGGGTACTACTTGACCTTTAAAAAGAAGGAAATCCTGTCATTTGCAACAATATGTATAAACCTGGAGGATAGGATGCTAAGTGAAATAAACCAGGCACAGAAAGACAAATACCACAAGATCTTCTTTTATGTAGAATCTAAAAATGTTGAACTCATAGAAGTAAAGCATGGCATTGGTTACTAGGGACTAGTGGGAAGGGGGTTAAGAAAATGTGGGTCAAAGGATACAAAATTCAGTTAGGATGAATAAATTCAAGAGATCTATTGTACAACATGGTGACTATAGGAAACAGTGATTGTCTTAGTCACTTCCTCATTGCTGAGACACAATACCTGACACCCACAACTTAAAGGGGATGTTTATTTTGCTGTGGTTGGCTGCCCCAAGGCAGATAACACCATGGCAGAGTGGCATAGTGGAGGAAAAGCTGCTTTTCATGGTGGCCAGGAAGCAGAGTCCAGGGAGGAGCCTGGAAGGGACATACATCCTTCCTGATCACATCCCCAGTGACCTGCCTCTTCTGACCAGAGCCCACCTCCTAACAGTAACAGCTGTGGTGCCCCATAATCCAGTCAGGGTCCCAAAGCCCTGCCTGTGAGTGCCTGAGGCCCTTGCAGATCATCTAGATATGAACAGAAACAATGTACTTAGCACTAGGGATGTGTTCTCAGAAACAGGGATTCTTTCATGGTGTGGAACTCACAGAGTGTGTTGCACAAACTAAGACGGCTACAAGGTGATATAATCTTATAGGTTTATCATCATATATATGGTCCACTGTTGACCAAAACATTGTTTGTTCTGTTTTTTTGAGACAGAGTCTCACTATGTAGTCAGGCTGGCCTTGAACTCATGGCGATCCTCCTGCCTTAGCCTCCCGAGTGCTGGGATTACAGGCACACACCACTACACCTGGCTAAAACATTGTTAATTGGTGCATAAGTATTTTGTTTTTGATACAGGTTTTACTATGTTGACCAGGCTTGCCTTAACTCCTGGGCCCAAGTGATCCTCCTTCCCTAGCCTCCTGAATACTGGAATTACAGGGATATACCAATATACCAGGCATAGATATATTTTTGGGAAAAAGAGAAGGGGGGATTTGGGGTAATAGAGATGGGTAAGTTGATTGATGATCCTGGTCCAGCCCTTCACAGGACTCAGAGTAGGGCAACAGCTCAGAGGTGAAGCTCCAGCAGGTAGCGCAGGCGACACTGGCTCTCCTGATAGATGAGGTACTCACTCTGGCAGAAGTGGGAGCTGCTGAATTCTGAGCATGGAACAGGCCGGCCCTGGGGCACCATCACTCGCTGGCCATCCAGCTCCAGTTCAATGTCCTGGGTAGGATCTGCAAGGCACAGCAAAGGCTATGGGTGGCCCAGGGGTCCCTGGTGCCTGGCCTTTCCAGTCTGTCCTGCCCCACACTCTCCTCTTCTGCCATAGGGAAGGCCTGCTCTTTTCTACCTTGCCACCCCCAAGTCATGCCAGGGCTGGACTTTCTGTCTGAACATCCTCCCTTGTTTCTCTCTGGGAAACTCCTACTCGTATGTCAGTGCTCAGTCAATCACAGCACTTTTTAACCCTCTCCGATGATTAGGAGGGCTGTATTGGATCAGTGAATGTTTGATGGATGACAAAGGGAAAGATTGCAGTGAAAAAGGCTGCTTCTTTTGTCCTTCTTCACTGTCCCCTCTTTGCTCACCTCCTCCCTGAAAATGCCCTAGACCCCTACCTCAGTGCCCCCTCCCTCTAACCTCAGACCCATGCAGCTTCCCAGGGCTCACCAGGCTCTGTATGTCCTCGGGCAATGACACTGTCGAAGCCGAGGGGTGGGGACTTCAAGCCAGGGTTGTCCATGGTGATGCAGTACTCTTTGCCCAGGGCCACCTCGCCCAGGAACATGTAACACACCTGGTGGTTCCCACAGTGCATGGCAGTAACTGGAGGACACAGGGGGTCTCAGGAGGGCAGCTCAGACCTCTGCCTGATAGGGAGGTCTCTCTGTCACAATGGCAATGCTATCCCTGCTGGCTTTGCTGCCCTGGCTCAGGAAAGTGCCCAATTTGCCCTAGACCCTGTGGTCTCAACTACCCCCCACCCCCACCCCCCAGCTCTGCATCCCCTGCCACCTTTATCAAGTCAGCAATGGCTTCCTGGTGAGCAGACCGAAGGAGGGGCCTGCTGAGCCTGCTCCTGGTATCCTTCAGTGTCAGCCCCGGGACCCCCTGCAGGGCTCTCCTGAGGCCCTCCCTAGCCTTTCTTTCTCAGGCTCCTCTGCTCTCCCTGGTCTTGGGCAACCTTAGAACTTCAGCCCCATCTGTCCTTGGAGGAATCTGTGGGCCATGTTTTTTTAGACATTCGAGTTGGTGGTGGCCCCCATGATGCAGTCAGCCTAGGCTAGGGGGGCTGAGCTGGGGAGGTCACTTCAGTCAGGCACCCTAGCTACAACCTGGGAGTCCCTGGACACACCTTTGCCCCTCTCCTATGTGCTGCCCACCTCCTTCCCACATTTCCCTGTTGTGGATTCTCTCCTTTCCTACTCCACAGCCATGGGCTTGAGTAAGAGCCTGGCTTCTCTGCAGCTTCCAGCCTCAGCCACCTTATTGAGAGCTGCAGCCACCGAGATCCTGCTAGGTCCATGTCCAGTTGGTATCCATCATCTCTGGGGAAGGCCCACTCAGCAGTCCTGGATCCCCTGACCCCAGCCCTGCCAGATGCTGCTGTGAACTTCAACAGTAGGACCTGCTTGGAAGTCCTGGCTGGCTACAATCTCCTGGCCTCTGTGCCATCCTTTACCTTGAAGCTCACTTGTCCACCCCTTGCAGGTGTGGTTGGTGCACTCATCTTCACTTCCTCCAGAAGGCCGTCCCTGACCACTAGGAGACTCCTCCAAGGTCCCCAAGTGGAAGCATCCCCCCTAAACACTGTGGTCAGCAGCCCTTTGAGGTTTCCTCCCTCAATTTTCCAGAGGGCAATATTGGCCCACTCCACCTTGGCACCTTCCATCTCTGCCTCACCATAGCTAGCTGACTTGCTGTTCTCTGAGGCGAAGTAGATGCCCTTGCCAACACGGCCTCCAGAATGTGGCATGATGCGAAGCCCGCTGGTGAGGATGGCAGCCACCACAGCCACGTTGGTGCCATGCCACAGCAGCCTCCGATTCCTGAGCTTGGAGTAGGCCTGGAACCTGTCTCCCTGAACAGGAGAGGAGTGGGGAATGGGAGAGGCCAGCTCACAGATGACATGACCAAGGCCCCTCTGGTCACTCACACCCTCAGGACAGCAGAAACTGGTCAGAGTGGCTAAGACAGCTCACCAAGGGGTAGATGGGCCAAGGTTATTTTCTTAAGGGTCAGGGTACTGATGCGGGGGTGGGGGCTGGGGAATCTCCCTTACCTCGCCTTCCCGGTTCACTTTCCAAACATGCTGCAGAGCTGGACATCTGTAGGTGCTGCCTGTCTGTTCTAAGTAGGTCTGTATCACCTACGGAACAGCAGAAGCTGGGGGACTCATGGACTGATCTCCTCAGGTCCCCCTAGTCCCACAGCTCTCCTTAGACCGTGCAGTCACAGGGAGAGAAGGCTAAGGGCTAGGAGTCCTACCAAGCTCTCAAAGCAAGAGGGAAGAGGGCCAGCGCTCTACAGGGCCCAGCCCACCTTGTACTCGGGTGCCCCAGAATCCAGCAGCTGAAGCTGGCACTTGAGGAGCTGGTAGTCTCGGTCCAATGGGTGTGGCACCTCTTCCACTCTCTCCTCCGCCCCACTGGCCGCCTGCAGGGTCTGGGCCAGCTCGATGTCTGCCAGCACCTAAGATGATGGGCACTGGCAGCTTGTCTGTCCCCTGGACCTCCGGCCTCCCCCACCCACGGGACTGGTCCCACAGCCACCCCACCTGTTGTCCACCAGTCCATCCCCACCCTGTCCCTCAGCCCATCCAGTGAAGTCCATCCCTCTGGGTCTTCTTGGCCAGCTGTCTCTTGAATATCTTGCCCAATCTGGTGTCTTTGCTGACAGCCTGCCCACCTGCTGGCCCTCACCAGCAGCATGTCCTTCTTGGCCTGCAGAAGCTCGAGGGAGTTGATGGGCAGAGGCCGGCTGCGGCCAAAGTTGTGTGGGATGATGGTGTAGAAGTGGGAGGACAGCTCCTCCAGGCTTGGGCTACCATCTGTGGGGGGTTTCAGAGCCCCCTCTAGCGCCTCCAAGGCCTCAAAGCCCCGTGCGATCTGCTGCTTGCTTAACTTCCCCAGGGGCATCTTCTTCACATCTGGGGGGACAGGAGAACAGGGGCTCAGCCATGTATCCCTGCCACCCTGGGGCTCTGCCTCCCCGCCAGGGCTCTTCACCTCACCCAGGTTCATGAGGGTCATGGCATTCTTAAACATCTCCTTGCTGAAGATGTTAGTGATAAGCTTCCGGGTGGCAGGGTCCAGAGAGCAGGGTCTCACCTGCCTAACCACAGTCCCCGCTGGGCCTCCATCTACCTGGGGAGAGAAGGCTATGTGGGTTGGAGCAGCTGGGCAGGGCACCAACACTTGGGCCAGAGCACGGCACTGGACAGAGACGAGCCCAACTGAGGCCAGAGAGGGAGGCACCTGAGGTTGCACAGCTGGGCAGTGGCAGAGCCTCATCTGCTGGGTCAGTCCCCTCCCTCAGCCCAGGCCCCACCACTCTCAGCCTCTTCACCTGCACCATAGCCTCCTGGGCGTTGGCCTCTCCCTGCACTTCGATAAGTGTGTACTTGCCGGAGTGGGCCACAAAGTGGTCCCGCTCTGCCCATTTGTTCTTGGTCTTGTCATGAAACTTCTTCTCAAAGTCCTTCTTTGCATCTTCCAGGCAGGTGAAGTGATTCATCTTTGACTGGCCCACCTCTCCCTGCAAGTGATAGCTATCAGGGCTGTACCCGTCATAAGCATTTGCTGGTCTCCATATTGGGCCAGGCCCTGGGCCAGTGCCCCTGGACAGTTGGAGGTAAAGGAGGACAGTCAGCAGCTGTGGCTTCTGGAAACCCTGGGGAATACTGGTGAGTAGGAAGAGGCGGGGTGGCAGGACAGGGGCTGAGACACTCACCACTCGGCCCCAGCGGTTCCAGCAGAAGAAGTTGTTGCCGTCTTCCAGCAGCTGGATGACATAGAACTTATTGTTGTTGCACCTGATGTTGCTCTGGTTCAGGGTGCAGTCATAGTCCTTGTGTACCTGAGCAAACGCAGAGGTGGGGCAGGCTGTGTTTGCACGGATGCCTGGCTGTATGCTGAGAGGGGTCTGGTGGGGACAGGAGTCTGACAGCTCTGGGGCACTGAGGGGGCCCTGTCCTGGAGCTTGTGGGGTCATGGTTCTGCCCAAGAGGATGTGGTCTGAGGGGTTCTGGGAAGATGTAGCTGTGTCCTGTGTAGGGGAATCTGAGAGGGACATGACTCTGCCCTGAGGGCTGGTTTGAGGGGACACTGAGGAAGTCAGAGTTTGTCTTTAGGTGTGGTCTGCTGGGCAAGGCTGGCCTCCTCGGGCCCGATGGGTACAGCCCTGACCTTTGTGGTCTTAGAGAGACATGGCCTTGCTCCAGAGCTAACCCGGAGCTTGAGCATCTGTCCTTAGTAGGGAGAAGGCTCTGGCCCACCTGGGGAGGTGGCTCACCTGGGTGCCAGGGTTGTTGCTCAGTGGGCAGTTAGGGTCCATGCAGACGATGCGCTTTTCTACGGGTGCAGCCCTGAGGGCCTCAGCAGTGGAGTGGAAGCTGTTCTCCTCCCCTGGCTCCTGTCGCCTCTTCTTCTCAGAGTGCTCAGTCTTCACTGAAGGCTTTCGTTTTGGAGCCATGGTTGTCTTGGGGAACAGGGGGCCCTCAGACCTCTATGGCCCCTGCAGCCCAGCTTGACTCACAGCACCCACTTGGCCCACTTGGGCTCGCCCTTTGGGGGTTCTGCTACTCCTCCCTGCCTACACCTTCCGCATTTCCAGCCCAGGCCTAGAACCACCTCTCTGTATCTCATTTACACCCCTCTCCCCAGTCACAAGGGCAAGATCAGGACCTGGCCAGTCTGCCCAATCTGACCAAGGAAGAGGCTGGTGCCTGCCCTCTCCAGCTCTCCAGCGTGTCCTCAGATGGTAGGAAAAGTTAAAGGAGGCTCTCTCCCTCCTACTTCTGGGCCCTGCCCTGTCCAGGACACTTCCTCCTGGCCCGGCAGCAAGCTTGGAGCTAGCATGGTTGCTGAGCTGAGTCACTGAGCTATGGGGGAGGGTGGGGAGCTGTTCTGGGGCAGCCCTCTTAGGGCCACATCTATCCCTCCACAGCTTGGGACCCAGGGTGCAGGAGCTTCTTCCTAACATGAATATTCTTGACAGGCAAGAACTTGCTCGGTGGCAAATGCCTGTAATCCCAGCGCTTGGGAGGCTGAGACATAAGGATGACTGTGAGTGTGAGGCCAGCCTGAACTACAAAGTGAGACCCTGTCCTCAGGAGAGTGAGAGAGACAGCGAGACACACACACACACACACACACACACACACACACAGAGAGAGAGAGAGAGAGAGAGAGAGAGAGAGAGAGAGAGAGAGAGAGAGAGAGAGAGAGATCAATCTGCGGTGCCAACCAAGGTTCCAGATTAGTGGCCTTAAACTGCTAGAGGTCAGGGCCAGTTCCACCCGCACAGCCCTGCCCTGTGGCCTGTGGTGCAGAGGTTCATGGGCAGGGCCACAGGACACTCACCTAAGAGAAGCAGGGACCTGGGACAGGTGGTTGCCCCCCAACCTGGTATCCGGAACGCTGTGTGCACCTCCCAGGGCAGTATCAAGTCTGGGGACCCCTCTAACAACCTTCTGTGAGGCTGAGGCTTGAATCAGAGAATTCTCCACAACTGCCAGAGGAGAAGGAGCTCTGGAGGGGCACAGAATTCTAGCTATTTGACCACTAGTGGGTGAGGCTGAGATCAACAGCTTCTCTCACATAACGCCTAGGGCACGGACACGCCCTCAACGCTACTTGTCCAGCCTGGGGCACGAAACACGTACCCCCCCCCCCCAACTCCCCGCCCAGTGACCTTTGCGGCAGAGATACACTAACCTCCCTTTCTCCAGGGCTTTCTGCATTCTGCCCCTTCCCTAGGGCCAACACGGAACTCCGCACCTCTGGCTCCCCCCAGCGATCATGGGGCGCAAGCACCACGAAGGCTCTCCTGGCCCAACCCCTCCCAGCGTGCTAGCAGGAAAGCAGAGCGCAAGCGCCAAAGCATCAGGCCGGAAGCGCTGGGTAGAGAGATTGCTTCCGATTTGAGCCCAGCGCGGAGGGGCCTGGTCAGGGCGTCTATCCTATGGGCTTCCGGGGGCGTGGCAGAACCTACGTGAGGATCCAATGGAATTGCGGGAGGCGGGACCCACTGTGAGGTGGGAGCCTATCAGGGTGCAGGATCTTGCCACGCAGCCTGGGGTTTTAGCTGCCTTGTGAGCTTTCTAGCAGCTGCTACAGCGCACTGCGTGGGGAGCATGTCTGCTACTGTAGCAGCTCGAAAGCGGGGAAAGCCGGCCTCCGGGGTTGGGGCCGCTGCAGGGGCTGGCAAACGACGGCGAAAGGTGAGGATGGCGTTTCCATGGGCCGCAGTCTGTGTAATACTGGTATAACTGCCTTCGGATTCCGAGGAATCCGAACCCAGTCCCTTCCCCAGCTCTGGAGTCAGCTCTCTATCCCCGCCAAATCCTGGAAAGCTTTGCTCTTGACCAGGGCCAGGAGCCACCACCTCTCCCAGTTCTGGACTCTCAAAGAAGCAGAGGGGCCCTTGGTCAGTGCTGAAGTGGTTGGGATCCGACCAAAGAGGGGATCATATATTTAATTCCCAGGTCGACTCTGTGGGGAACAGGGGCAAGTCCAAAGGCGGCGGCAAGATGAATGAGGAGATCTCCAGCGACTCTGAGAACGAGAGGTGAGCTGACCTTTCCCACTTAGTGGGAAGGGAAACTGAGGCCCACGTGGATTAAACTAGGCCGAAACCCGGGACTGTGACCCTTTGCACTCAGATCAGGGCTCTTTCCTCCAATTTTGGGACCTGAGAAGTCTCATCTCTGTGGCCCCAGTGGGAGACCACTGAGACCTCCTTTACTCATGACAGGGACTCAAGCACAGGGCTAGACTGACAGGCAAAGGGAGACAGATGGAAGACATGCTTGCTGGAGTTTCATTCTATTTGCCGGTAAAGTCACAATTAGTGATCTTCCTATGTTCTTTTTCTTTCTTTTCTTGAGACAGGGGTCTCACTGTGTTGCTTTTCTAGGTTCAAGTGATTGTCCCACTGGGCCTCCTGGGTATCCTAGGTAATGGGGACTACAGGTGCGCCAGCGCCTCCTTCAACTCTTTTTTTAAAAGAATTAATTTTATTAGTATAATTTAAATGTATATAATGATCACATTTATCAAAGGGAATTTGTACCTGTACATGGTATATCTTGATCTCTTTTTTCTCCCAATTCCCTCCCCTCCCTTCAACTCCCTTCCCCTCCTTGTTTATAAAAGCTTTGTTTCCATTTATACTTATTTTCTTGTTTTTTTCTTTTCACTTCCTTTCCCCCCTCCCCCCTTCACAGGTTCTCTTTCCTTTTGAGTAGTTTCTTCCTATTTCATATTTTCTATTACACATTTTGGTCCTTTTTTACTCTTCATTTTTTTTTTTTTTTTTTTTTTTTGGTACCAGGGATCGAACTTGGGTCCTCACACTTCCACAGCAGGCTGCGAAACCACTGAGCTAAATCCCCAGGCCACTCTTTCAGTTTTTTGTACCAGAGAGACAATTTGATATTTATACATGTGTCCAATTTATTTCACTTAAGAGTATAGTCTCAAGTTGCATCCATTTAGCTATAAATATCTCTAGTTTATCTTTCTTTATGGCTGAGTAGTATGCCATTGTATAAAAGACTACATCTTTTTTTTTTTTTTTTGGTACCTGGGATCGAACTCAGGACCTTGCGCTTTCGAGGCAGGAGCTGAAACCACTGAGCTAAAACCCCAGCCCCAGGACTACATCTGTTTAATCCATTCATCGGTTGATGGGCATTTGGGCTGTTTGCAAGATTTAGCTATTACAAACTGTGTCACTATAAAAATGGGTGTTCGTATATCACTGTGGTATGACATTTTTAATTCTTTTGGGAAGATACTCAGCAGGGGAATAGCTGGGTCAAATGGGACCTCTAATCCTAATTTTTTGAAGAATCTCCACACTGATTTCTACGTTGGTTGCACCAGTCTACACTCCCACCAACAGTGAAGCAGGGTTCCTTTCTCCTCCATATCTCAGTCAGCATTTATTGTTGATTGATTTCTTTTTTAAAATTTTATTTAAGTTCTTTTATTGGTACATTTTAGGTATACAATTCGTTTACATTTATCGTTGGGTGTTTGTACCTGTACATGATATATCTTGGTTCTTATTTTTTCCCCCTTACCTGTGCACTCTTCACCCCCTCCACCCTTCCCTATTTACATAGATATCGTTTCCATTTTTTTTCTTTTCTCATAGTTTTTCCTTTCCCCTTTCCCTCCCTTCACCCCTTCGTCTTTGAACCTTTTTTCTTATTTCAAATTATCAATTATTCATTTTAATCACTTTAACTCTTGTTTACACTATCAGTTTCTCACACTAGAGAAACTATTTGGTATTTACACGTGTGTCCTATTTATTTCACTTAAGAGTATGGCCTCGATATGCATCCATTTAGCTATAAATAACTCTAGTTTTTCATTCTTTATGGCTGAGTAGTACTCCATTTTATAAAAAAAACACATCTTCTTTATCCAGTTTCCAGTTGATGGGCACTTGGGCTGCTTCCAAGCTTTAGCTATTACAAACTGTGCTGCTATGAACATGGGTGCACATATATCACTGTGGTATGATTCTTTTAATTCTTTGGGGAAGATACCCAGCAGGGGAATAGCTGGGTCAAATGGGACCTCTAGTCCTAGATCTTTGAGGTGTCTCCATACTGATTTCTACAGTGGTTGCACCAGTATGCAACTGTTGGAAGTACAGAAATGAACGGCAGGTGGAAAGAATGTGTGTAGTGAGAAACATGTTACAGCAGTGTGTTTTGGGAACAGAGTCTCAATAGAGAGGTAAAATAGCATTCAGAGATCAGAAAAAGAAATTTGGGGTAGCACTGTGCCAGAATGGGAGGTGGGGCAGATGGAAGGGCAGGTGCTGGGTACATCCAGGAGACAGGGCTTTGAATGTTTCCCTCATTTCTGCAGGTGATGGGAGGCTCAGGGTTTCAAAGGGCCCGGCATGTTGACATCCTTGTAGGATGAAGGCTCTCAGTCCAGGGAATGCTGGTGACTTCTTCATGAGTTGATTTAGAAATTCTGCTTCTGAATTTGAGTTTTTATTGCCTTATTTTGCCCACAAAAAGACTTAAACTTTTTTCTTTTCCTTTTGTTTGTTTTTTGCTTTTTGAGACATCTGGAGAATCTTGGAATTTCCAGCTGTCATTTCTGACTCCAGTTAATCATTTCTTTGTTTTCTTTCTTTTTTTTTTTTAATTTATTTTTTTGTTTTCATTCTTTTTAAAAATAATTTTTTTTTCCTTTGAGGTATAATTTACATACAGTAGTGCTCACCTTTTTTAGCCTATAGTTCTTTGAGCTTTGACAAGCACACAGTTATGTAGCCACCACAACCATGAAGATATAGAATACTCCTCTCCCTGCCCCCAAGTACCTCCTGTTCTTCTATAGGCAGCTCTTCCTCATCCCTGCTAACCAATGTCCCTGGAGTTGTCTTTCCCAGAAAGCTCTGTAAATGGAATCATGCAGTATATAATTTCTTGTTTTTCATTAGAGTTTTCCCTCCTATGTGTGAATTCTTGAACAACAGATTGATTGGTGTGGGTAAACTCCCGACCTTGGCCTTGCATGGGAGGGGCAGTATCAACCCTGTTGGCCAAAGGCTTGCCAGGCACTAAGTGGTCTCTGGGGCCTTGTTTAGCCTGGGCTTTCCTGCCTTTTCAAAGTCCCTTCTGTGGGAAATCATGGGGTGGGTCATGAGTGAGGATTGGGAAACATAGTTGGGGCACCTGATAGAGACTAGGTATCTGAGGCACACGATCAAAGGGAGTAGGCTACCGTGGATTTTCTTTTTTTTTTTCCAAAACAAGGTCTCACTATGTCGTTCAGACTGGTCTTGAACTCATGTAGCCTAGGCTGGTCTGAAATTTGCAGCAATCCTCCTACCTCAGCCTGCTGGGATTGCAGGCATGTGCCACCATGCCTGGCTACCCTGGATTTTCTGCTTCTGAGTTCCCATAATCTACGTCCAGCTTCAAGCATTGGGTCAAAGCAGGACCAGCATTTGGGTTTTTGTTTTTTTTTGGTACGGGACCTTGTGCTTGTGAGGCAGGCAGCAGAACCACTGAGCTAAATCCCTGGCCCTAGGACCAGCATTTGAATGAAGCAAATACCCTTGGTTGGCAAAAGAATGGGGTCTAGAGGACCAAGAAACTTTATTAGTACAAGGCCAAGCCCCAGCCAGTTAAGATTCACATGGAACTTTGTCCTGAGGGTACAGGATGGTGTCTTCCATGTTTGGGGCTGGTTGTCATCTTGGGATCTAGCTGTATGGCTCTCTGTTGCATCTCCTGCTTCTGGTACCCTATGCCTTCTTCCTTCCCTCTTATTTGGACAGCACATTTTCTAACCATACTAAGAACGAACTGGTTCTGCATCACCTTATATATCTGAGAGTTTCTTTTTTGGTGCTGAGAATTGAGTCCAGAGCATTGTGCATGCCGTGCCCACACTCTATAACTGAGCTACACACACCCTAACCCCCGATACTGTCTTCATTTTTCACGATGGTTTCAGAGGGGAGGGTGTTCTAGGGATTGGCATTTTCCTTCAGAATTTTGTCTTCTATTGCAACTGAGATATCTGAAGCCATATTGATTCCTGATCCTTTGTTTGTGACATGGTTTCTCTTGGAAGCCTGTAGAGCTTTGTGTTTCCCCGAGAGTTAAGAAATTTCACAGTGATGTCTGGGGTTTGAGTCTGTTCTCATTCTTATGCCAGCCACGGAGTGGAGCCTTTCAGGTTGGTGAGTTACATCTTTTGGCTTTCTGCACATGTGATCCTTGGCCCTGAGGGCTGGCAGTGATGGGCAAGGTTGAATGATGGGAGAGCATCAAAGAAGTACGTTCCTTGTGGCCAGAGGATTGGAGTTAGCCCCTCAGACCCGGCCCCTTGTTGCCCACAGCCTAGCTCCAAGGAGGACTGAGGAAGAGGAGGAAGAGGAGGAGCTGGAGGAAACCGCCCAGGAGAAGAAGCTGCGCTTGGCTAAGCTTTACCTTGAGCAGCTGAGGCAGCAGGGTGAGCCGTGGGGAAGCCAGGCAAGGGCTGGGACCTGTGCTAAAGCCTCCTGCTTCCCCTGCTGCAGCCCCAGCCATCTGATGGTCCACTGGCACAGGTGTCCAGCAGCTGCCTGGGCTTCTGGAGCTGCCTGCTTGGTGGGGGTGGCCAGACCTACAGGGGGCTTTGGACTGATGGGATAAGTGAAGGTGGGAGGGGATGGTCTTCCCTTCCTTCCCCTTTGCTGAGGCGGCCTGAATTTCACACAAGACACAGCCCAGGCATTCAGGGCCCAGCCCCAGGGTGGAGAGTGGAATGAGCTGAGAAGGGAAAGGGGGACCTAGGCCTTGGTTTATGTTGACTGTGTGTCCTGCACAGAGGAGGAGAAGGCTGAGGCTCAAGCGTTTGAAGAGGACCAAATAGCAGGGCGCCTGAAGGAGGATGTGGTGAGTGTGGAGGGAGGGTGGAGGAGGGGGAAGGCTGGTCCTGTCCCCAGGACCTTATTCCTGTTCTCTCCATGCAGCTGGAGCAGAGGGGCAGGCTGCAGAAGTCAGTGGCAAAGGAGGTGAGTGGGCAGGGTGCTTTGGTGTGAGGTCAAGGCTGGATTGGCGGGGAGATGACCCAGTAGGGGCTCAGGCTGTGGGGGTCTTTGTTCTGCAACGCAGTGAACACCTGGGTGGATGTGGTCAGGTAAGGGTCTTGTCCTTGCAGCCTAGGTCCTGCTTTCCTTCTGGGCAGAGTTGGTAGGAAAGTATGGTGTGGGAGGGTGGTGCCTTTATGCCCCCAGCCATAATGACCCAGCCCCTGCCTGTCCAGATCCAGACCCCAGGCCCAGCTGACATTCGGGTCTTACGGGGCCACCAGCTCTCCATCACATGTTTGGTGATCACCCCTGACGACTTGGCCATCTTCTCCGCTGCCAAAGACTGCACTCTCATTAAGTGTGAGTGGGCCTCCGTGTGGGTGCAGCCTCTGAGGTGTTGGGGGCTGGTGTGGGGAGAGGGAGCCCTGACCAGACAGGTCTGCTACTGTGTTTCTGGGTGACATCCACAGTGGGCCTATGAGCTCTGTGACAGTTGAGACCATGAGCAAAAGCAAGATGACAACTTCATAGCAGTTGAAGCTGTGAGTGGGCATTGGACTGGAAGATGTTTGAGGCACTGCGCAGACCTGGGATTGAGTCCTTGGTCCTTTTGGGTTCCCAACTGTTGACAGCTGAGCACAGCCTTCCTCCACCTACCATAGCCACTGGAAGAGCTCATACCATTAGTCCTAAAGCGCTTTTTGTTTTGTGACACCGGGGATGGAATCCTGAATCTTATGCATGCTAGGCAGGCTACCCTCTCAACCCCTAAAGCACTTTTTTTCCTTTTTTTTTTTTTGGTACCAGGGATCGAACTTGGAACCATGCGTTTGTGAGGCAGGTGGCGGAACCACTGAGCTAAATCCCTGGCTCCTTTGTTTTTTGAGACAGGGTCTCACTGTGTAGTTGAGGCTGGTCTTTTCTTTCTTTTTGTATTGGAGATCACACTCACGACCTTGTGCTTGGGAGGCAGGCATCGGTATCACTGTGCAAAATCCCCGGTGAGGCTGATCTTGAACTCACTGTGTAGCTCATGCTGGCCTTGAACTCATGGTGGTCCTCCTGCTTCAGCCTCCTGAGTACTGGGATCATAGGCGTACGCCGGCACACCCAGCCTACCTCCAAGCACTTTTGCATTCCTTCTCTTTTTTGGGGGGGTTTCATGGCCACCCTTTGGAACTGTTGCCCCCACTTAACAGCTTAGGAAACTTGTCTAGAGACTCCCGGTAGTTGAATCAGGTCCTCCAACTCCAGTCGTGGACTTTTTTCATGGCCCCTTGTCCATGATGCTCCCTGATAGCCCTGTCCACCATCCTAGTAGCCTTTCTTTCCTGGTGGCAGGGAGTGTGGAGACTGGGCGGAAGCTGCATGTGATTCCAAAGGCCAAGAATGGTGCCGAGGGGAAGGCCCCTGGCCACAGCAGCCATGTCCTCTGCATGGCCATCTCCTCCGACGGCAAGTACCTTGTAAGGCCCGGTTGGCCCCAGAGGGAGGTGGGGGTTCTCAGTGTGTGGTGTATACCTGTGGCCATTGCCCTCATCCCTGCAGGCCTCCGGTGACCGCAGCAAGCTCATTCTCATTTGGGAAGCCCAGAGCTGCTGCCACTTGTACACCTTCACGGGACATCGGGATGCTGTGTCGGTGAGGAGCTGGCATATGTAGAGTAGGCTCTGCTGAGTGGGCTGGGCTTGGTGCTGGGCCACAGGACTTAAATGGGTTGGGGGATAATAAATGGGGAGGAGCTGAAAGAGGCAGAGTTCAGCTTGTGCAGGGGTTGGATGCTAGGAGAAGCCCACATCTACCTAAAGGCCAAGTGGGGCCTTCCAGAGATGCCTCCCATGGCGCTCTTGGAGCAGCTTCCTGTGTTATGACACCTGCTGGTGGGCCTCTGTCTTGCCTGCTGTAGCCCAGGTCCCCTTTCCTCCTCTCTCCATACACCCTTAGGGGCTGGCGTTCCGCAGAGGCACCCACCAGCTCTATAGCACCTCCTACGACCGCTCTGTGAAGGTGTGGAATGTGGCAGAGAACTCCTATGTGGAGACACTGTGAGTGCCTCAGCCAAGGGTGTGTGTGGGTGTGTGGGTTCACCGTGACCCATCCTACTCTGTCCTGTCCTTAGCTTTGGACATCAAGATGCTGTGGCTGCACTGGATGCCCTGAGCCGGGAGTGCTGTGTGACAGCTGGGGGCCGGGACGGGACCGTGCGTGTGTGGAAGATCCCTGAGGAGTCCCAACTGGTCTTCTATGGCCACCAGTAAGGCGATGTGCCAGGCTAGCTGGGGGCCCTTTGGGTGGGGTGGGGCTGGCCACACCCCTCACAGCCCCTCTCTCCAGGGGCTCCATCGACTGCCTCCATCTCATCAACGAGGAGCACATGGTGTCAGGTGCAGACGATGGGTAAGAGCTGACCTTTTGCTGCCTCTGAGCACTTGCTTCTTAGAGGTTCCTCTTAGAACCCCACTCTGTGGGGAAGCTGTTGTAACCATGGTCATAGATGTCACAGGCACCGATGACCTTGGTCATCTCCCACGGCTGGCATGTGGACTTGGTCCCTCTCTGGCCTGTGTCTTTCTGTCCTGTCCCTGGTCCCTCACCTGCTGCCCCCATCCACAGCTCTGTGGCCTTGTGGGGCCTCTCTAAGAAGCGGCCACTCGCCCTGCAGCGGGAAGCTCATGGGCTGCAGGGGGAGCCAGGCCTGGAGCAGCCCTTCTGGGTGTCATCGGTGGCAGCCCTCCTTAACACCGACCTTGTGGCTACAGGTGGGTGCCCTGAGGCAGGGAAGTGGGGGTCACAGGGTGGGCTGCTGCAGCAGTTGCTCATTGTCCCATTCCCAGGCTCCCACAGCTCTTGTGTGAGGCTTTGGCAGTGTGGTGAGGGCTTCCGGCGGCTCGATCACCTCCTCGACATCCCTCTGGTGAGTGGGGCTTGAATACTTGTCCTGTTTTCACCCCATTTGAGGACCGTGAAGTTCCTGGCCCCTAGAATGAGCTCTTAATGTCCTTCTTGCCCAGGAACTGCCTCAGAAAGGAGGGGCAGCTCCTGGCACAGGCTTGGCAGGACCTTAGCCTTCTTTCCTTCTCTCCCTTGTCCCCTCCTGCAGCCTCTGTCCTAGGTCTTCTCCTGGGTGTCTGGTGCAAGACAGGACCTGGCACTGTGATTGTTTCTATAAGGCCGGTGCCAGCTTGATAGCCAGGCTGGGGCATGTTGAATTGACTGTCCATACTGGGTCACAGCGGAGGGCAGCACCATTTTCAGTAGATCTGAGAGCGCTGGCCTAGGTTTCTAGCACTCCACAACCAGCAGCCAGTGCCAGCCCATGCCCTTGACATACCCAATGCCCTCCTTCCTCCTAGATGTGAAGGCTGAGGCTCTGAGGGGTAAAGCAGAGCTCGGTTTTAACTCCAAGCCCTTGACGGTGATACTGGGGACTGGAGCAGAGAGGTGTTCTAATGTAGTATCATGTTCCTCTCCTCAGGTGGGTTTTATCAACAGCCTCAAGTTCTCCAGTGGTGGGGACTTCCTAGTGGCCGGAGTAGGGCAGGAGCACAGGTACATGATCCCCCTGGGGGGCAGGGTACAGGGCAAGGTGGCACTGGCTGGGCAGTGGATGGGAATGGGGTACAGCCTGGGTGGGGTCTGGGTTGTTCCCAGCTGCTCCTTCTGCCCTCTGCAGGCTTGGCCGATGGTGGCGGATCAAAGAGGCTCGGAACTCAGTTTGCATCATCCGGCTCCGCAGGGTCCCTGGGCCCCCTGCGGCGGGCTCCTGACACTGTCGTCCTCCTTATTTAAGTTCTTCCTAGACCCTGCCCCACTCTTTGTATTAAAAGCCTCCTTTTTGGGCCTTGTCTCTCGAAGCTTTTGAGGGTGAGGGTGAGGTGCACTGAGGACTGAGTTGAGAGAGGCGTTGGAAGACACAGGACTCCAACAGGCTCTCAGCTTGGCCGTTCTGCTGGCCTGAGAACCTTTATCCTTTTCCGAAGAACTGAGGTTATAGACCTTAGCTGGCTCCTAGTTCCTGGTCCCCAAGTCCCCTCCATGACCTTATCTAGGCAGCTTCCCGCCCACTGCTCTGAGCTGGGAGGGGTCCAAGCCATCTGATTACACATGAGGCCTGGCCTTGGGGTCTGAGAGCTGAACTGAAGGCAGCAGGGCTGGTAAGTCAGGTGGACCACACATTCCCACCCAGGTCAGGTCAGGAAGCTGGAGAGGCAGACTGTGCTGAGTTGGGCGTCTGGAGTGAGTGGGGAACCCTCTGCCTGCATTTGTGCTTCTGGGTCCAGAGGGATCAGATTCTAACCCAAGCCCCTGAAAATGGTTTGAGGATCAGAAGGTGTTGGTAGCTTTTACTTCCCCTGTTGTCCTGCCCTAGTGGAGCTCAGCAGCAGCATAAATGTACCTCCTCTTCTGGGATAAGGGGGAATCCAGAAATGAACAGGAAAAAGTTCCTGCATTCAAGAAGCTCACCTTCTGGAGGCCACGAAGAAAAGGAACAAGCTGACACTGTATATAACAGTCAGGTGGTTAGTATTATGAAGAGAGAAAGCAAAGTAAGAGGACGGAGATAAGCAGATTGTCTGTAGGACCTCTGGAGATGTAACATTGAGGGGGCCTGAATTAGGGAAGACTCAGGGGAAGAGCACCCCACACTTGGAGTCTATGGGAGAGGGTGCGTTGTGGTGGGCATGTGATGAGTGAGCTGGGGGTGTGGACCAGTTCAGGTAGGGCTTTGTGGGTCATAGGAAAGGCTTAGGATTTGGTTCAAATGCATTGAGAGGCTATGAGAGGATTGAGAGCAGTGACTGGATCTGGTTCCCATTGAAAAGGTAAAAACTGCCCTTCATTAGCTGTGTTGAGAATTAATTAGAGGTGGGGCCAGGTGGGGTGGGAGGCCAGTTGGGAAGCTACAGTGGTACTGCAGCAGTCTGAAGAGGATGTGTGAGGGGCTGGCAGCAGAGGTGCTCACACAGCCATTTTTGGGATGGGCATTTGAAGGAAGCACTGATGTCTTGCTGGTGGGTTGGTTGTGGTGTGAGATAGCAATGGACATGGTGATGTTTACTGAGGGGAAACCAAGCAGGGAGGAGCAAGAGCTGAGCAGTGTCCAGGAAACATGGGGAAACTGAGTGGGCCATGAGCGTACTGCTGTTTTATCACCTACGTGAAGTCACGGGGTTCTGGCCTCCATGGGTTGGGGAAGCTCTTACTGAGCCAACTGGATTATCAGATGTCTGTAGCTATGGCGATTGGGGTTGGTGCATAGATCTTGTTTAATCCAGTTGTGTTCAAATTTGGAACTTTCATTTGGAGCTGTTGGGAAGAGAAGTAGCTGTGTAGGGTAGGAGGAGCTGCTGGTTGTCATTTTACCACCATAATATGGTGGTGGGGGGGGGGCGAGGAGATTTTTTTTTCCAGGTAAAGGAGAGTAAGAAAGAGCCAGGACAGTATTGTTTGGACTTCAGCATTCAGCCTTGCCTTGTTGGCCAGGTCCCCCCTTTTGAGCTAGTTTGAGTTTTTCTTACATTTGCCTCTAGACTAACAAATATGGACACACTGAAGGCTAGGTGAGGGCATAGGAGGAAGAGTGGATGGATGCATTTCAGGTATCCCCAGTCCCTGGATAAGCCACATGGCACACTAGAGAGAAAGAGACTCCAGAAGTTGCCACCCACTTGCCACACAAAAGCTATAGGTTTTGAGACCTAGTGACCAACAGCAACATGTCACTGAAGTGGGCCTCACAGTTTCCTTCTTGCCCTGACCTGAGTCACCACCACAGACAGGGCAGCACCAGGAAGGAGGTAGATGCCCTTGGGGGAAGTCACCTCACATTCCTGAGGGTGTGGAGGCTCAGCCTGGTCTTTAGAGGTCATAGGATCTTCCCCAATTTTGCCCTTCCCAGGGCCTCCTCACTGGGAAAGCATGATATGGACAGAACCCTGGCAGGTTTCTGCTGTTGGAGGCAGGGTGACAGTGGTGTAGAGAGTTTGCTCCTCTCTCATGCTGGCTTCCCTGGCCCCCTCCCCAACCCCTCCAAATCCTTCGCATCTCTCATTTCTTGCTTCCCCAGCCTTCTCCCCCTCCTTCCTATCTTCCAGTCCTTGCTCATCTGGTTGCTGTCCAGCTCTCAGTGCTGAAATCCACCTTCCAGATGTAGAGACCTCTCAGGCCTAGTCACTTTCTGCTCACCACCACCCCTACAAGAAGGAGCAGTGATAGGACTTTTCTCCCTGGGAATGGAGGGAAGGATCTCAGAACCCAAGGGCTGTGGGTCTCCCCAGAGAAGCAATCTGGCTTTATTTTAATTTATAATCGTTCATTCATGAGCATTTATTTAGTATTTGCTATGTGATGGCACTATTTAGCATCTGGGGACACAAAGAAAATGCTCAGACACTGCTTATAAGGAACTGGATGAGGGAAGAGACAGGCTAGCGAACAAGTGATGGTATGAGATCAGGTAACAGCCACAATGAAAATCTATAAAGAGCAATAGAGTGTCCCAGGGAGCAGGATCCATCAAGTCGACCCCAGGTCTTGTGGGAAGGACCATGCTGGAGTTAGCAGGCCACAGTCACATATCGGGTTGGAGCTGCTGCAGGAGAAATGTCCAGGGCAGAGGCTGAGAGGAAGGGGCCATCTTAGCACGGCCCATTTCTGGGAGACCCACTGTCCACTGTAGGTGCTAGGGCTGTTAAGGGACACATTGGGATCCTCACTGGCTTCTCTTTTTCCTTGCCACCCCTTCCTGAAGGGGAAAGGGATCAGAATGGTGGGGATGGGGTGGGGTCAGGAGAAGAGACCCTGGAGTGCTGGCACCATTGTAGCTGAGGGTCACCCACAGTAGTCTTGAGAGGCTTGCATCTTGTCCCTTTACTCCAGCTACCAGGAGCTCACTCCTGCCATGCTTATCCCAGGCCCTTCATTCCCTCACCTACCACACCTTCAGAACCTCCCTTGGATGTTCTTAGCCCCTATGGTGACTCCTTCTTGACCATTGGCTGGAGTCTGAGCTGGTTTTGGTGGCACTGAAGGCCCTGGCACCCTTCTTGACCCCAGGGGCACTAGGATCACAAACAGTCTCCTTGCTGTCTGAGCTTCCTTCCTGGGCTTCAACCCTTGAGTTGCCCCAGGCCTCAGATGTAGGATCTTTCCTATACCCTCAGAGTGTAGGGTCTTTTCTATCCTTTCACTCCTTAAATGCACAGAGACCCAAAAATGAGGATCATAGTTGCTCTGACTAGTTAGTAAAATTTACATGCAACAAACTTGCTTGGTATGGTAGATTAGGTTTTAAAGTTTAAAAAATTATCGTACAATAAAATTGACTTTGGAAGGGGTATACAGTTCTGTAAGTGAGAAATTATAATGTATATAAATTCATGTAACCACCATCACAACCACAATGAAAATTAGTTGTCTCAGCTGGGGATTTAGCTCAGTGGTTCTGCCACCTGCCTTGCAAGCGGAAGGATCCGAGTTCGATCCCTGGTACCAAAAAAAAAAAAAAAGAAAGAAAATTAGTTGTCTAAAAAAATCCCTGTGCCCCCCTTTTTTTCCTTGTGATGCTTGGGATGGGACTTAGGGCCTCCTGCAACCAGACAAATGCTCTACCCCTGAGCTACATACATAGTCTTCTACCCTGTCTAGTCAGACTTTACTTATCACTAACTGTGGCAACCACTAAGCTCTTTTTGAGAATATCACATAAATGGAATCCTATGGTAGACAACTTTTTTTTTTTTGATACTGGGGATCGAACCGGGGATCATCCTTGTGCTTGTGAGGCAGGCGGCAGAACCACTGAGCTAAATCCCCAGCCCTAGTAGGCAACTTTTGAGGCTGGTTCCTCTTCCTTCTCTTCCTCTTCCTCCCCTCCCCTTTTCTTTCTCTTCTTCTTCTAGGATCTTTTCTCTTCTCTTCTAGGAACTTTTATTATTTCAAATCCAGAGAGCAACCACCTGCCTGATGTCACAAGGATGTGGACCAGCCCAGATTTGCTCTCAGATTTGCCTACACACAGAACCCAGGACCTTAAACCATGGCCTTAGAGCAGTTGAGAGTGACCCTGTTCTCCTTGGGCCTAGCCACAGTGCTCCAGTCCCACTGTTTTGAGGTGGGGATCAGCAGCACAGGGAGACTATTGTTAATAGAGCCCTGGGCCCTGCAGGGTCCTGGAGAAATAACAGGGCAGGGATGTCTGTAGCTCTATGGGGGCATCAGTGGGCCTGGTACCTGGGAGGAGACAGTGCAGGTGCAAGGGCAGCCTGGGCAGGGGTCAGGCAGAGGCGTCGGAGGAGGGCTTCGTCCAGGATCTGTATTTGGGGCTTGGTGCTCTCAGCTGGCATCAGAAAGCACTAGCCCAGGGCAGTGCTCACATGAACAGAATAAGTGATCCCCAAAGCAGGGGGCAGAGCTGTGGTATCAGGTGCATCTGCAGCTGACTAGGGAACAGTTAGGGACTGGCTGCTTCTGGGTCAGGGCACATGAGGCTGGCTTCTGTGACTTGGCTCAGTGTCTTTGGAAGTCATTCCTACCACTACATCCTTTTTATTACTAAGTAGGGTTCTATTGGGTGGATGGGCCCCAGCTTATTCTTTCGTATTGTGATGGACATTTGGTGACCATGAATAGAACTGCTATGAACATTTGTGAACACAGGTTTTCATTTCTCTAGGGTAAATACCAAGGAGCTGGGTTGCTGAGTCGTACGTTTATAAGAAACTGCCTGTTTTTTGTAGTAATTGTACTATTTTGCATCTTCATCAACTGTTTTGCAGTTTGAGATTGAACCCAGGGCCTTTACAGTGAGCTACATACCCTAATCCTTTAATTAAAATATTTTTGGTACTGGAATTTGAACTCGGGACCTTCCACTTTCGAGGCAGGCGGCAGAACCACTGAGCTAAATCCCCAGCCCTAAAAAATTTTTGTTTTTTTCGGTACCGGGGATCAAACTCAGGACCTTGCACTTGTGAGACAGGTGGCAGAACCACTGAGCTAGATCCCTGGCCCTTTTCTGTGGTTTTTGAGGTAGGTCTTGCTGTGCCTTTTAGACTGGCCTTAAACTCACTATGTAGCCCAGGCTGGCCTTGAACTCAGAGTAATCCTCCTGTCTCAGCCTCCCAAGTAGTGAGATTACAGGCGTGCACCACCACACTTAGCTCTTGATTTTGAGACAGGTTTTTGCTAAGTTGCCAAGTTCCCAGTATGGGTTCAAACTTGCAATTTTCTTGCTTCATCTTCCAAGAGTGCCGGGATTACAGGCATTTGCTACCACATCTGGCCCCACCAACAATTTATGAGTTCTGGTTGCTCTATATCCTCACCAGCATAATTATTGTCAGTATTTTAATTTTTAATCATTTAAATAAAAAAGTAGTGGCTAATTTTAGTGTTAATTTGTATTTCCCAGTGGACAATCCTAGTGGGCTATCTTTTCTTGTGGTTACTTTCCATATATATATATATATTTTTTTTTTTTTTTTTCTTTTTTTTTTTTGTTGTTGTTATTTTGTACCGGGGATCGAACTTGGGTCCTTGTGCTTGCGCAGCAGGCAGCAAAACTACTGAGCTAAATCCCCAGCCCACTTATATATCTTCTTTGGGGAAGTGTCTGTTCAAATCTTATTTATTTAATATTCAGTTGATTGCCCTGTTTTTGGTGATACTCAGGGCTGAACCCAGGGCCTTACACATGCTATGCAGGAGCTCTACCACTGATGTACATCCCCAACATATAAATTTCCTAGGCTAGGATTGAATTTTTGAGCCTCCTCTCTCCCTAGAATGGTGGGATTACAGGCATGTGCCACTACGCCCATCTGCCTTTATTTTTTTCTCAAATTTTGGTGTTCTCAAACTTCCAGTATAGTGTTGAATAGGAGTGGTGAGAGTGGACTCATTGTCTTACTCCTGATCATAAGGAGGAAGCATTTAAATTTTCACCATTAAGAGTTATTTTATCTGTTGGTTCTTTTAGGAACTTTATACATTAAGAAGTACTCTTTATTCCTAGTTTGCTAAGGTTTTTTTTATCATATACTGATGAATTTTTTCAAATAGTCTTTCTGAATCAGTTGAATGATCATGTGGTTTTCTTTAGTCTGTTTCTTTTTTTTTGCTTAAATTCTTTTATTGGTACATTTTAGGTATACAATACATTTACATTTATTATTGGGTGCTTGTACCTGTACATGATATATCTTGGTTCTTATTTATTCCCCATTACCAGTGCGCCCTTCACCCCCTCCACCCTTCCCTATGTACACAGATTTGTTTCCATTTTTTAATTTTCTCATACTTTTTCCTTTCCCTTCTTTCCCCCCCCCCCCCACTTCCCCTACCCCTTTGGACCTTTTCCTATTTCAAAGTATCAATTATTAGTTATTAATCCTTTTAGTCCTTATTTACACTTTCACACTAGAGAAACTATTCAGTATTTACACGTGTGTCCTACTTATTTCACTTAAGAGTATGGCCTCAGTATGCATCCATTTAGCTATAAATGTCTCTAGTTTCTCATTCTCTATGGCTGAGTAGTACTCCATTTTATAAGAAAACCACATCTTCTTTATCCAGTTTCCAGTTGATGGGCACTTGGGCTGCTTCCAAGCTTTAGCTATTATGAACTGTGCCGCTATAAACATGGGTGCACATATATCACTGTGGTATGATTCTTTTAATTCTTTTGGGAAGATACCCAGCAGGGGAATAGCTGGGTCAAATGAGACCTCTAGCCCTAGTTCTTTGAGGTATCTCCATATACTGATTTCTACAGTGGTTGCACCAGTCTGCACTCCCACCAACAGTGGAGGTTTCCTTTCTCCCCACACCCCCACCTGCATTTGTTACTGGTTGATTTCTTGATAGCAGCCATTCTTTCTGGGGTGAGGTGGAATCTCAGCATTGTTTTCATCTGTATCTCTCGAATAACCAGTGCTGTTGAACATTTTTTCATATATTTATTTGCTGCTTTTACTTCTTTGTTTGAGAAATGTCTGTTCATTTCAGATGCTCATTTTTTAATTGGGTCTTTAAATTTGTGGGGTCTGATTTTTTTCAGTTCTTTATATATTCTAGATGGTAGTCCTTTGTCTGAGGTACAGCTGGTAAAATTTTTTCCCCCCATTGTAGGTTGTCTCTTAGCTCTGTTGGTGGTTTTTCTTGCTGTGCAGAAGCTTTTTAATAAGATGAGATCCCAGTTGTTGATTCTTTATGCTAGTTCCCATGCTACTGAGGTTTCATTCATAAAGTCTTTTCCTATGCCAGTGTCTTCAAGAGTTCTACCAAATTTATCTTCCAGCAAGTTTAGTGTTTCTGTCTTAATATTTAGATCTTTAATCTATTTTGATTTTAGTTTAGTGCATGGTGATAGTATGGGTCTAGTTTTAATCTTTGGCAGGTTGAAATCCAGTTTTTCCAACACCATTTATTAAATAGGCTATCTTTCCTCCAATGAGGGTAGTTGGCTCCTTTGTCAAAGATGAGGTGGCTGAGTATGTCTGGTGTTGTTTCTGCATTTTCTAATCTATTCCACTGATCCTCGGGTCTGTTTCTTTGCCAGTACCATGCTGTTTTTATCACAGTAGCTTTGTAATATAGTTTCAAGTTGGGGGTTGTGATACCCCCAGCCATGTCTCTGCTGCCCAGAATTGCTTTTGCTATTCTAGGTCTCTTCTGGTTCCAAATGAATTTTTGGATTGTTTTCTTTAGTTCTGTGAAGTATATTGTTGGAATTTCAATTGACATTGCATTAAATCTATATAGTAGTTTTGGAAGTATGGCCATTTTCACTATATTGGTTCTTCCTATCCAGGAACAAGGGATGTCTTTCCATTTTCCTATGTCCTCATTCATCTCCTTTTTCAGGCTGCTGTAGTTTTCAGTGTAGAGGTCTTTTGCTTCCTTTGTTAGACTGATTCCTAGATATTTCATTTTTTTGGGTGCTATTGTAAAAGGAATTGTTTCCTTAATTTCTCTCTCAGTGAGTCTGCTATTTGTATACAAGAAGGCTATTGTTTTGTGAGTGTTGACCTTGTATCCAGCTACTCTGCTGAATCTTTCAATTAAGTCTAGAAGTCCTTTGGTGGAGTTTTTTGGGTCTTCTATGTAAAGTATC
The DNA here is from genome assembly GCF_053883595.1 of Heterocephalus glaber. Taxonomy (NCBI): domain Eukaryota; kingdom Metazoa; phylum Chordata; class Mammalia; order Rodentia; family Bathyergidae; genus Heterocephalus; species Heterocephalus glaber. The sequence continues at coordinate 5,704,846 of NW_028258324.1, read as the reverse complement.
ATATCATCAGCAAATAATGACAGTTTATCTTCTTCCTTTCCTATCTTTATTCCTTTTATTTCTTTCTCTTTTCTAATTGCTGTGGCTAATGTTTCCAGAACTATATTGAACAGGAGTGGTGATAGTGGGCATCCTTGTCTTGTTCTTAGTTTTAGCATGAAAGTTTTCATTTTTTGACCATTTAGTATGATGTTGGCTGTTGGTTTTTCATAGATAGCCTTAATCAGGTTGAGATAAAGACCTTCTATTCCTATTTTCTGTAGGGTTTTTTTTTTTTTATCATGAATGAGTGCTGGATTTTGTCGAATGCTTTTTTTGCATCTATTGAGATGATCTTATGGTTTTTGTCCTTGGCTCTGTTAATATAGTGTATTACATTTATTCACATATGTTGAACCATCCTTGCATCCCTGGGATACATCCGACTTGGTCAGGGTGTATGATCTTCTTAATGAACCTCTGTATTCTGTTTGCCAGTATCTTGTTGAGGACTTTTGCATCTATGTTCATTAGGAAGATTGGCCTGTAGTTCTCTTTTTGGGTTGGGTCTTTCCCTGGTTTTGGAATCAAAGTAATACTTGCTTCTAGAAATGAATTTGAAAGTATTGCTTCCCTTTCAATTTCCTTGATGGGTTTAAAGTGTAATGGTGATTGTTCTTCTTTAAATGTCTTGTAGAATTCAGCAGTGAAGCCATCAGGACCTGGGCTTTTCTTTGTTGGTAAATTTTTTATTACATTTTCAATTTCATTGATTGTAATTGGGGTGATTAGAATTTCTATATCTTCTTCATTTAACTTTGGCAATTCATATGTATCTAGGAATCTGTCCATTTCTTCTGTGTTTTCCTTTTTATTAGAGTACAGGTTCTCAAAGTAGGCATTGATAATGCTCTGGATTTCTGCTGGGTCTGTTGTGACTTCACCTTTTTTGTTCTTAATTGCATGGATTTGAGCCTTTTTTCCCCTTTTTTTGATAAACTTGGCAAAGGTTTATTGATTTTATTTATTCTTTCAAAAAACCAACTCTTTGATTCATTGATTTTTTTGTTTGTGTCCTTCTCTTAGTCTTCATTGCATTGATTTCTGCTCTGATCTTTATAATTTCCTCTCTTGTATGAGCTTTGGGTTTTTTATGCTTTTCTTTTTGTAGGAGCTTGAAGTTCTGCATTATGTTATTTATTTGAGTTCTCTCTATTTTCCTAATATGGGCATTCACTGCTATGAATTTCCCTCATAGAACTGCTTTCATTGTGTCCCATAGATTCCTGTATGTTGTACTTGCATTATCATTTACTTGTAGAAACTAATTTCTTCTTAAATTTCTTCTGTGACCCATTGGTTATTTGGGAGAGTGTTATTCAATTTCCATGTGTTTGTGGGAGTTTTGCGGTTTCTTATGTTATTGATCTCCAATTTTAGTGTACTATGGTCTGAAAATATACAGGTGGTAACTTCAATTCTTTTACATTTACTTAGACATGTCCTATGAGCTAGCATGTGGTCTATTTTGGAGAATGACCCGTGTGCAGCTGAAAAGAATGTGTATTCTGATTTTGTGGGGGTGGAACACTCTGAAAACATCTACTAAGTCCATTTGTTCAAAATCTTGGTTCAGTTCTAGAATTTCATTGTTAATTTTTTGTCTAGATGATCTGTCTATTTGTGATAGTGGGGTATTGAAGTCCCCCACTACAATTGTATTATTGCTTATTTGGTTTTTCATGTCTATTAATATTTGTTTTGTATCATTGGGGGCATTCGTATTTGGTGCATATATATTTATGATTGTCATCTCTTCCTCTTGGACTGTTCCCTTCACAGGATGTAGTGACCATCTTTGTCTCTCTTAATTAGTTTTGGTTTCAAATCTACTTTGTCTGCAAATATGATTGCTACACCTGCTTTTTTCTGGGATCCTGTCACGTGTATAACTGTTTTCCATCCTTTTACTTTCAGTCTATGAATTTCTTTTTGAGTTAGGTGTGTTTCTTGTATACAGCATATTGCTGGATTTTGCTTCTTAATCCATTCTGTCAGTCTTTTTCTTTTGATTTGTGAATTGAGGCCATTAACATTGATAGTTATAATTGATAGATATTGACTCATCCTTGTCATGATGTTTTACTATTTGTTGGCTCTTTCATTTCTTATTTTTTCCCCGCTTTTCTCTTTAGTTTCTTACCTTGCCTAGTGGTTTCCCTCTGTTGGACCTCATGGAGTTGTGACCTTCATTATCTTTTTCTAGGATATTGTTTAGAATTGTTTGGAGTGCTGGTTTGGAGTTCATGAAATTTCTCAGGTGTTCGTCGTGGAAATATCTAATTTCCCCATCAATTTTGAAAGATAATTTTGCAGACAGCCACTCTGGTAGGTTCCCCGCATCAAGCTTCTCCCCAGGAAGCAGGCGCTTATGACCTGTGGGTTGGGTCTGTCAAGCCATTTCGCAGAACGTAGAGGATGGTATGCTTCAGTGACCTCTGAGAACATGAATATCTGTTTAGGCTTTTGGGGGGCGCTAATTGAGATGCTTTTCCTTAGGGTATTTCTCACAATTGAAGCCTGAGCGGAAAATAAAAGGCACGCCCAGCCCAATTTCCGGAGGATAGGAGATTGCGAAGGACAACCAGGAAGTGGCCGGGCTGGGAACTGTTCCCGGTTCTTTTCTCTGATCTTAAGTGTGCCTGCCGGGGTCCCTAGATAGCGATCCCGTTTCCCAACCTAGGCTGCAGCCCGGGCCCATCACTCCAGAGCTGCCATGTCCTTGGACTTCGAAGGCTATGAGCAGGTCTTTCCGTGCTCACCGTAGAGATCAACAGCAAGATTTTGAGGGTCCCTCGACTCCCATCTGGGGTTGCTTGAAGCCAGGATCTCTGAACTCACACCCCACTCATCTCTTGAAGCCCCAGTTAGTTCTGGAAGAGGTGGATGATGTCGTAAAGAATCCAAGTAAGGGAACAAGAGGAGAGAATCAAGGTAGTATGTACTACCAAGCTCTGCTGCCTCAGATTTTTGTGGAGAAAGTGGCTGATGGCCTTGTCGCTTCATGACACACCTTGACACATCACCTTGCCTCTTCTCTTCAGCTCTGCTTTTCTCCACTGCCCAAGATCATCTTGATTTTGTTGTCATTGCTGTCAAAGACTACTTCCTTTGAGTTGAATCCCAGAGCCTCAGAATATCAGTATTTGTGGTTTTAGTTGGATTTTTGCTCAATTTTAATTGTAATGATTTTAGTAGTAGACACATTTCTTTGTTTGGTGTAATGGCTTTTGAATTGAGAGACTGTTTTACCAAGTAACAGTCATCCCTGGGTGCAAAATTGTAAAAACTGTTTCAAAGAAAACAAATTTTGTTATAGTTGAGTTTTTCTTGCCTATAAATTGCGATGTAACAGTTCTTACTGCATAGAAGGAAACATTTGTATTGAATTGTTTTAACCCACCTGTAAACCCAATGGGGGCGTGAGGCTGAGGCAGGAGGATGAGAAGTTCTAGTCCAGCCTGGGCAGAGCAAGGATGAGCAAGATCTTGTCTCAAATTTTAGAAAGGGCTGGGGATGTAGCTTAGTGCCAGGGCCCTGTGTTTGTCCTGAGTACTGTAAAAATAAGTAGATTAATTAATTTTTTAAAAAGCTGTGGTTCTCCTTAACTGTAATATAGTGTAAGGCCCAAACTTGACAGCTACATTACAATTGAAAGAAGACTTCATTGCTTAAGACTAGAAAAATGCTTATTTGAATAATTAAATAACTTTAAAATGCAGTGGTTTTCCTTTTACTAATGAGGAAAACCCTTCATTGATTCCTTCATAATCTGCTTCTAATTAATACATAGAAAAAGATTTAAAAATGAATGTAGTTATGAATTTCAGGTATATATCTGTGGACCAATTGAAATTAATATGTATAACTATGGCAAAACAATATAATTAGAAGTAGTTATAAATCTCTCTCAGGGCATCATTAGGGGTTGTGGTGCTTAGCTAAAATTGACCCAGAGGAGACCAACTATAGTTTACTTGAGTTAAGAACATTAAAAATTGGAGCATGCCAGGCATGGTGGTGCACGCCTGTAATCCCAGCACTTGGGAGGCTGAGGCAAGACGATCACCATGAGTTCGAGGCCAGCCTGGAGTACATAGTGAGTTCAAGGCCAGCCTGCACTACAAAGCAAGATCCTGTCTCAAAAAACCATAAATAAATAAGTAAATAAATTAAAATTCTTAAAAAATTGGAGCAAACTTTCAAGCCAAAGCAGTTCATCCTTTAGCATATTAATTTATCTAAATTGAAGTTGAGTGGGTACAATCTATTGAAATGAACTTTACCATGTACTGTGGATATAAAATGTGTTAATGTTACTCCCACAGAAAACAGAAAAGATTTAATATTTTAAAACTTTATTTTAAAAATTTGATTAAACTGTGTTTTGTTAATAAAAAATCTGCTCTTAAAAAAAAAGATAATTTTGCAGGATACAACAGTCTAGGTTGGAAGTTATTTTCTTTTAGGGTGTGAAATACTTCACTCCAGGCTCTCCTTGATCTTTAGTCTGTTTCTATGATGGATTATACTGGCTGATTTTTGAATATTGAACCACTCTTACATTCCTAAGAGAATTACCTTTGACGGTGATGTATGATCTGTTGTATAACTGATTTTTAAAAACTTGATAGACTGTTTTTGTGGATTATTTTTATTTATATTTGATGATGAATACAGTCTGTAGTTTTATATTTTTGGAATATCTTTGTTTAGTTCTGATATTAAGGTAATTCTGACCTTTGGAAATTATTTGGAAAGGGTTCTCTTCTGTTCTATTCTCTGGAAAAGATTGTGTAGAATTGGTATTATTTTTTCCTTAAATATTTAGTAGAATGTGCTAGTGAAACCATTGTGGCTTGGAATTTTATTTTTTGGAAAAATTTTAACTTCAAAGCCACTTTCTAGTGTGAAGAAAAGAATTTTTTCTGGGAATTAAAAAAAGATGAAAGTCAGGTGTGGTGGCCACACCTGTAATCCCAGCACTCAGGAGGCTGAGGCAGCAGGATTGGTGTGAGTTTGAGGCCAGCGTGGGCTAAATACCAACCAAGTGCAAGGCTAGCCCAAACTACAAAGAAAGAACTTGTCTCAAAAAAATAAAAATAAAAAAATAAAAGGGCTGGCTTGGAAAGTGAAACTAACAACTTCTCTGTTCACAGAGAACTACACTGGGACCAGAAGCATCTTACGTAGTTGGAGATAGCAGGAAGAATGGGAGACACTGCTTCCCAAGTGGCACTCCAGAGTCAACAGTTGGTGAGTGACTGCAGTACAAGAACCTGAGGACAGTCACGCAGAGTAGGAGCTCATGGATGCCGTTGTAGGGAAGGGCTGGGTATTTGAACCTTGATCCCAGATCAGATCTTTGGCTGCTGCACACTGCCAAGTTCCCAGAGTGAATGAAGGAAAGATAGTCATGGGAGACTTCCAGCAGTGAGAGAGCAGACTGGGGGAAGTCTTACTGAGAGGGAGGGCTGGTAATCACAGACTCAGTTCCTGTGGGCAGACATCAGTTTCAGCCTGAGTCACACAGGATTGGAAGGTCCCACTGGCGCCATATTCCTACTGCTAAAGGGAGCCTCAAAACAGGGTCATATGGTATGTTATATCTCAGCCCTCATAGATACCACTGTAATGGATTAGCCTGTTACTCTGATAGCTGATTTGATTGCATGGGAATAATCCTCACTCAGTGGACAATTTAGTGCCAGTAAACCTATCTGCTGAGTCCACAATCACACCCAGGAAGAGGCATAGCAAGAGTTCCTAACCCAAGAACTCAGACTGGATCAAATTCTTCAAAAATGCCTGCAGTGTGGCAGAAAGAAGTCCTGAGTCTGAGTTGACTTCAGTGTTGCAGTAGAGTGATTAGAAGAGTTACTGAGGTGTGGGCATTCAGGCTATTAGGCAAAGAAGCTACTTGGGAATCACATGCAATGTCTCATTGGAATATCTAATCTGTGTCCTGTGGGACATCTTAGTGGTTTAACAGTTTTTTATGTCTCTTGGGTTATTTAGTAACATGGAGTTATGTTCTGTTATTTTATGGTTTCATGTGTTTATTAGGTTGTTACGCATGTATATTTGTTCTTTCATTGGCTCTGATTTAATAGGTGTCTAGGTTCTTTCCCTTGTCTCAGCTCCCTATCTAGTTTCTTCACCTTAAACCCCTGAGACAATGTTATTAACATATTTCTTTGTTCTTTTCCAAACACATAAACTCTTCCTCCCAAGTTTTGAAATTCACCATACTTAGCCCTCTCTGTCACTCCTATCTTCACGAGTATAATTCTTCAATCCTCCCGATCCTAAACCTTTAGTTCTTCTGTAACTCACCTAGATTATTTTCCTTCCCATAAGTAAGTGCTGATAACCATGTAGCTTTCCTCAGTCACAAAGTGAACCCCATTTCTCTCATACCTTACTCTTGCCCCCACAAAATAGCCTCTGAAAACTCTCAATGCTAAACCTTCAACTCAACTAAAAGTACTCCAATAAAATCAGTCTTTTCCTGCATCAGTCTTTTCTTCTCATCCACCACTGGTCTCCCTTTCAAACTTCCCCCTTAGTGCCTAACACTACTCATCAAGACACCTCTTATTCTCCCCGCCCCGCCCCACCTCACCTACCTCACTCCAGAGCAACCACAATAATAAACTCTCACAGTGTGCATAGAGAATAGGCAAAGGGGAAGAGTAACTGCAAGGGCTATCATATAGAAGTGTTGTAAGATTGAACCTCTGGATGCTGTTATAAATAGAAGCAATTCTTTCAGCAAAACATAGGGAAAGATCAAAATCACTTGAAGTAAATAATAGAAGGAGTAAATACTAGCACTGGACATGCATAGCTGAAAATTGTTCATGAGGAGGCAACATCCTACTAAAAATTTCTATATAAGTCACAAACTGTCCTCACTTCTCTGCAAGTTCCCAACTTGCAGTAAGACACCACTCCCCCAAAAAGGAGAAGAAAAAACGGGGCCAAAAAATACACACAGATACACATAAGAAAATGGGGAAACAAGGAAATAAAAGACCCTCAAACCTCCCCAACACTCCCAAGGCAGAGCATGGGCTCACAAAATGAGAAGAAACAAATACCAGGTTGAAGAAATCCATGAAAATTTCTTAAAAGGGATAAAGAAAATAGATGAGTTCAAAGAGGAAATGAACTAAAAGTTTATAGCAATTGCACTAAGAAATATGCCCATGATGAATTTCAGGGAAATAGGTAAAAAACTGGATGATCTAACCAAAGCAGTTCAAAAATTTGAACATAGGTTCAGCAAGGATATGGAATCCTTGAAAAATGTCAGATGGAAGTGCTTCAAAGAAAAAATAGTATAGAGGGCCGAGGATTTAGCTAGTGGCACCACACCTGCCTCACAAGCGCAAGGTCCTGAGTTTGATCCCCAGTACCCACCCAAAAGTATAGAATTCACACATTGAAGAAATGACCAATGTAAAGACAGAGTATCTGATATTGAGGATGAAAGAGTGAATTATGATAAAGAGCTCAAAGAAGTCAAAAAGAAAATAAGAGAACATGAGAAGACTAGCCAGCAGCTACTAGATGACAACAAGAAGACCAATCTAAGCCTAATCAGAGTTAGAGAAAAACTAGAAAATAGCATAGATGGATTCACTAATGTGGTTACAGAAATTGTGGAAGAACATTTCTCAAATATAAAGAGAGTTTAAAATACAAGTAAGTGAAGTTTATAGAACACCTAGCAGTTATGAAAAAAGAAGCTCACCAAGGCATATCCTCATTAAATTCACAGATGTCCAGCAAAAAAGCAGAATTTTAAAGGCAGCCAGAGAAAAACAAAACTCACATATAAAGGTAAACCATTTAAAGTCACAGCAGACTTCTCAACCCAAATCCTAAAGGCTAGAAGAGCTTGGACTAAGTATTTCAAGCTCCAAGAGCAAATAACTTCCACCCCAGATTAATTTACCCAGCAAAGCTGTCCTTCAAAATAGATGGAGAGGGCCGGAGGTTTAGCTCAGTGGCACTAGCTCCTGTCTGGCAAGTGTAAGGTCCTGAGTTCAATCCCTGGTTTCACAAAAAAGACAAAAAAAGGAGAAATAAGGTATTTCCATGAAACAGACCAGCTCAGAAGATATGTGAGTGTTAAACCAACTCTAGAGAAAATGCTTAAGAATATTCTTAACAGAAACAATGACTCAGACACAGCTAAAAACACAGAGGAAACTAATGAGGTCAATGGATAAAGAGCAGCAAAAAACATCAGGAAAAGAAATAAAGAATACACCTAACAGTTAAAGAAGGCAATGACAGTAAGTAAGCATCATACATCAGTAATACCTCTCAATGGCCTCAACTCTCCAATTAAAAGACATAGACTGGCAGACTGGATCAAAAAACAGAATCCAACAATCTCTTGTATTCCAGAAACTCATTTAATCCAGAAAGATATCCATAGACTAAAAATTAAAGATTAGAAAACAACATTTCATGCACCAGGACCCTGAAAACCAGCAGGAATATAAATTCTAATGTTAGTTGTGGTAAACTTCAAGTTAAAACTGATTAGAAGAGACAAAGAGGGTCACTGCATACTAGTTAAGGAAAAATACAACAAGAAGAGATAACACTGATAAAGGTATATGCACCAAATATTGGAGTACCTATTTATATAAAACAAAAACTTCTTAAAAGATCAAGTAAACACTAACACAATCATAGCAGGGGATTTTAAGACCCCACTTTTGCAGAGACAGATCAACCAAACAAAGAACCAATAAAGAGGTTTCAGAGCTGAACCACTCCCTTGAACATATGGACTTAATGGATATACACAGAGTATTCCACCCCTATATAACAGAGTATACATTTTTTTTTCAGCAGCACACGGTATTTTTTCCAAAATAGATCACGTACTAGTCCACAAGCCTGCTTAAGTAGATATAAAAGAATTGAAATTATCCCATGCATACTATCAGACCAATGTGCAATGAAAATAGAAATCAACAACAGATGAAATTTCAGAAAAGACAAAAGCTCCTGGAAAATTCACAATATACTCCTAAACCACCAGTGGGTTACAGAAGAAATCAAAGGAAAAAAAAAAAGAAATCAAAGAAGAGATTTAAAAATTTCAGGAAGTTAATGACTATACAACTCAACAAAACCTCTGGGATACTATGAAAGCAATCCTAAGAGGAAAATTCATTGATTAGTGCTCACCTTAGGAAAACAGAGTAAGCTCAAATAAATAACCTTATGAGAAATCTTGTGGTTTTTTTGGTATCGGGAATTGAACTCAGGTCCTTGCGCTTCCGCAGCAGGTGGCGGAACCACTGAGCTAAATCCCTGGCCAACCTTATGAGAAATCTTAAGTTACTTGAGAACAAACCAGCCCCAATCCAAAATTAAGGAGGGAAATTATAAAGATGAGAGTGGAAATCAATGAAATTGAGTGCCAAAAAAAATCAAGGAATCAAAGAGCTGATTCTTCAAAAGAATGAATAAAATAGGTAGGTCCCTAGCCAGACTACCAAGAGAAAACAAAAGACATCAATGCAATTAGAAATGGAAAAAGGCGAAATCACAGCAGACACTCACTGCAAATCCAGAAGATAATAACTACTTTGAAAAATTATACTCCAACAAATTAGCAAATTTTGAAGGAATAGATTCATAGACACATACAACCAAAAACTAATCCAAGAAGACATAAATACACTTAACAACCCAACAAGCAATGAAATTGACTCAGTAATTAATAATCTACCAACTAAAAAAAGCCCAGGATCTGATGGATTCACTGATGAATTCTACAAAACCTTTAAGTGTGTTATATCTCCAATACTCCCCAAGGTCTTCAAAGAAATTGAAAGAAATGGAGTGCTCCCAAACTCGTTTATGGAAGTCAGTATCATCCTGATCCCAAAATTGGATAAAGACCCACCTAAAATAGAGAGCTTTAGGCCAATCTCCTTAATCAACATAGATGCAAAAATCCCCAATAAGATCTTAGCAAATAGAATGCAGCACATTATAAAAAAGATGATATATCATAATCAAATAAGTTTCATCCCAGAGATGCAAGGATGGTTCAACATATGTAAGCCAATAAATGTAATACATCACTTAAACAGGAACAAGGTAAAAAACCATATGATCATATCAATAGGTGCAGAAAAGGCTTTCAACAAAATCAATCACCCCTTCATGATAAAAAAACCCCTGAACAAAAAGGTATAGAAGGACTATACCTGAATATGATAAAAGCTACATATGACTAACCAATAACCAGCATCTTATTAAATGGGGAAAAACTAAAATCATTCCCCCTAAAATCAGGAACAGTACAAAGATGTCTACTATCACCTCTTTTATTCACATGGTACTTGAAACATTAGCCAGAGCAATTAGGCAAGAGAAAGAAAGAAAAGCGACACATTTAGGAAAGGAAGAACTCAAATTATCATTATTTGCAGATGACGTGATACTCTACATAGAAGACCCAAAGAATTCCACCAAAAAATATTTTAGAATTAATAACTAACTTCAGCAACGTAGCAGGATACAAAATGAACATGTGAAAATCGTTAGTATTTGTGTACACCAAGAATGAATAGAATGAGAAGGAAATTCTGAAAATAATACCATTCATAGTCACTTCAAGAAAAATGAAATATCTAGCAATTAACCTAACTAAGGAAGCAAAAAACCTCTACAAAGGAAACTACCAGTTCTCTGAAGAAGGAGATTAAAGAGGACATCAGAAATTGAAAAGATATTCCCTGCTCCTGGAAGAACCAATTTTGTTCAAATGGCCATGCTTCCAAAACTGTTATACAAGTTAAATTCAGTCACAATCAAAATACCAATAGCATACTTTACAGATCTAGGGAAATGAATCCTAAAATTCATATGGGACCAGAAGAGACCCAGAAAAGCAAAAATAATTTGGGCCATAAGAGCAGAGCAAGTGGCCTAGCAATACCTGATTTCAATCTATACTACTAAGAAACAGAGATAAAAACAGCATGGTATTGGAACAAAAATAGATATTTGGATCATTCTTGATCTTCAACAAAGGGCCAAAGCATATGTTGGAGGAAAGATAACCTATTCAACAAATGTTGTTGGGAAAACTGGTTATCTGTAGAAGAATGAAATTGGACCCTTACCGCTCATCATATGCTAAATTCAAATAAAAATGGATCAAAGATCTAAACTTTAAAACAGAAACATTAAACCTTTTGGAAGATAAAATAGATAAAACAGTTGAAGACATAGGTGTAGGAAAGGATTTTCTAAACAGAACCTCTGTTGCACAAGAAGCAGCAGCAAGAATCAACAAATGGGATTATATCAGACTAAAAAGTGTCTTTCTCTACAACAAAATAATCAAACAGTAGAGTGAAGATACAATCTATGGAATGGGAAAAAATATTTGCCAGCTACTCCTCAGACGGAATACTGATATCTAGAATATACAAAGAACTAAAAAAAAAAAAACCCACCTAAAAGTAAAAATCCAATCAAGAAATGGGCAACAGAAATTAACAGACACTTCACAGAGGAAGAAATACAAATGGTCAACAAATATAGGAAAAAATGCTTGACATCTCTGGCCATTAGAGAAATGCAAGTTGAAACAACATTAAGATTCCATCTTACTACAGAAAGAATGGCAATCTTAGGAAATCAAATAATAACAAATGCTGGTGTGGCTGTGGTGATCTCCACTGTTGGTAGAAATGCAAACTCAATTTATGGAAATCTATATGGAGTTTCTCAAAGAACTGAAATAAGAAATTCCATATGATCCAGGGATCCCCCAGATTCCTCAAAGAGATCATCTCATCACATTGCAGTGATACATGCATATTAGTGTTTACAGCAGCACAATTTGTAATAGCAAAGTCCTAGAAGCAGCCTGTATACTCATCAACAGAAGACTGGGTAAAGCAGGACTGGAGATTTAGTTCAGTGGCACCACACCTGCCTGGCAAGTGCAAGGTCCTCAGTTTGATTCCCGGTACCAGGGAAAAAAAAAAAGATTGGATAAAGCAAATGAGGTATATGTATATAATGGAATACTACTCTGCTATAAAGAATGACAAATGCCTCACATTTGTAGGCAAATAGATACACCTGGAAAATATAATGTTGAGTGAAATAAACCAGACACACAAGCTTAAATACCATATGGTATCTCTTATTTGAGTGAGGCAAAGTACAAACAAAAGAAAATGATAAAGGATGGATAGAAAGGGACAAGAGGATGGATCTCTTGCAATAGGGAAATGGTTCAAGGGAACAAGGATGAGGGATGAGGAGGAGAAGAGGAAATGAGAGGAATAAAGATGTGCTGTGTACAGGAACCTAATAACCCCAATTAATGTAAACACTATATGCCATAACATGAGCTAAGCCAAACAATATCAATAAATTTGAAAAAAGGTGATGGGGAACTAGAGGAAGAGAGGGAGGGGGGAGAAAAGGAAAAGCGATTAAAAAAAAGAAGCTGTGATATGTACATGTAACCATTCCCCAAGAGGATTGTAAGTTGCATAAAATGGAAACATGTTACTAATAAAATAAAAATTTATTTAAAATGAATCAAGGTGTATTATATGCATGAGGCAGCTCCCCACAATGAATGTAGTCATTATGGCTAACACATACTAATTTTATTTTAATTTATTTTTTCATTTAGAAAATCAGTTTATTTGCTCTGGGTTTTTTTTTTTTTTTTTTTAACTATTAGATTAAATCTGGGCATCCAACAGTATCAAATTCAAATAATCAAAAATTATCCTACAGCTATACTAGACTCACATCTTATTACCTTCTCAATAAAAAGGACATTGAGCTCTGTATTGTGCATATTAAAAGGTAACTATTTAAAAGGTAATTTCTTCCTTGCTTAATTTAATTTTATCATAAGGAATTTGCCTGGTGGTCTATTCAGGTAATCAACAGCTATTAAGAGGATCATATATTCTGTTTATAGAGGCACAGTTTGTAATAGCTAAAACTTGGAAACAGCCCAATTGCCCATCAACTGGAGACTGGATAAAGAAGATGTGGTTTTTCTATAACATGGAGTACCATAAAGAATGAGAAACTAGAGACATTTATAGCTAAATGGATGCACATCGAGGCAATACTCTTAAGTGAAATAAATAGGACACACATGAGTAAATAATGAATAGTTTTTCTGGTGTGGAAAACTAAAAGTATAAATAAGGATCAAAATATATAATTGATATTGTGAAATAGGAAGAAAAGGTCTAAAGGAATAGGAGAAATGGGAGGGGTAGGGGAAAGGAAAGAAGGGAAAAGAAAAAATATGAGAAAAGGAAAAAATGGAAACAAAGTCTTTGTAAATAGGGAAGGGTGGAGGGGCTGAAGGGAGGGCAGGGGATGGGGAAAAAATAAGAACCAAGATACATCATGTACAGGTACAAGTGCCCAATGATGAATGTAACTGTATTGTATACCTAAAATGTACCAATAAACTTAATGGAAGATGATCATATGTTCTATAATTACATCTAAAATTAAGAATTTTAAGAAACAAAGCACTGTGTATTGTGGTAGGTTCTCTTATTCATGTCACTATTGCGTAAATTTCCTCCCCATGTCTTGTGTGTAAGATGTATGGATCTGCATGGACAGGGGCTAGGGGTGTAGCTCAGTGGTAGAGCACATGGCTAGCATATGTGAAACCCTGGGAGCATGCTGCAACTTAATTATCCACAGTAGTGGTTCTCAAACTTATAGATCAGAAACGCCTGGAGTGCATGCTAAATTTGCAGGGCTCTGTCCCATAGCTCTGAATTCAGTCGATCTGTGGTAGGCTTGGAATGTGCATTTCTAACAAGTTCCCAAGTATGCTGATAGTGGTAGAGGAATCACATTTGACAACCACTAATCTACACCAGAAGTCAGCAAATTTGTAATAACAGCCAAATGATAAATTTTCTGTTGCTACTATTCAACTCAGGTAATATTTAAAAGGGACATGGAAATGTTTCAATTAAACTTAGAAAAACAAGTAGTGGGCTAGACTGGGCCATAGTTTGCTGACCCCTGATCTACACCAGCCTGCTGAAATTTGTCAGCTCATGCATACACCAAAAACTGCTCTACTACTGGCCTTGTCATAGTGCATGAAGGCCGCCAGCAAAGTGCCAAAGTTTTGATAATTAAATTTATTCAAGTGATGTCCAACTACAGCAGTCAGGGCTTGCTGTCTGTTCTTCCTTCGAAGATACTCACCTGGGATCTGTTATAGATGAGATCACCAGCTCCATATTCCTCAGGAAAGAGACAAGCTCCAAATGTGTGGCCTGTGGAAACATTCATTGTTTCTGCAATAGGATCTAAAACTCTTCCAAGTTTATGTTGAAACTTTTCTTTGAAATTATCAACTCTCTTGAATACAATTTTAGCTCCTCTTTTCATTTGTAGTTCATGAAGCCAATATAAATTTTTTTGCCACATTTCTTCCATCATTAAAATGCGGTTTAGGGACTCCAAATAAGTTAAACTGATGGAAACTTGATGGGTTATACTTTTGATTCTTTGCTTCTCCCACATAGTAATTGTGAGAAACAGCATACAAATCATGTCCTTCCTTTCTTTCTTTAAATACTCTGTCATAGAATTTTCGTGGATTCACTACATCTCTAGCAGAGAATTCTCTAATGACTGTTGTCCCAAATGTTGTATTATGTCTAGTCCTTTAGGTAATCTTGGTGTTTGATCGTGAAATGTTTCTAATGGTATCTGTTGATTGCTATAATATATTGACTCTTTTTATCTTTAATTTTCTATTGAAATGTGGTAATAGGCTATGGGTTTATCAATGTATTTGCTGGTATTGAAATTTTAGATCTTATCCCATGTGTCAAGTAACATGCAATTTGAGGATCACTGGCTTTGCCATAAAATACTGTTTCCACTCTGGGAGGTGGATATATGAAGTTGAAATACTTTTTTGCCTCAGGTGGAATAATCAGCTGAGGAAGTTTGTTGCAATTCTGTATCCAATTGGAGTAACTCCCAGCAGGGGGCCAGCAAGGCATTTGATCAACAAATCTCCCAGAGTATATGGGTCTGATGCAGTTTGGAGGTTCCACTCCTGGTTCGAGAGTTCCAGCCTCTTCAGGTTGCTGGGCAAACTGGCACTGGGAAGGTTCTATTACCAAACCCATCTGGGGCTCTATAATTCTAGCTTCATCTGACTTCTCAGCTCGGGGTAGGCCACTGTCCACCTCCATAGTGGGCTTCACCTCTGTTCTGGGTTTCATCACAATGCAAGTATATTCTTTTTCCGGTTCCTGTCACTCTTCTAAACCTAAAACAGGCTGCTTTCCCATTGAAGGCTCTATCCCTTCAGGGGCATTGGTCATAGGACCTCCTCTGTTCCCTACAGCCTGTGGACTTCCACACACCATGCTCAACCGAGGCTGTGTTACCCTTCTGTGGGGACAATGTACCAGACAACACTCATTTTCCAATCCTACCCCCCTCCCTGGTAACACATCCAGGGGTTTTGCTTCCTGTAAAGCTGAGACCCTGCTGACTCCTAGATTGCCCCTCTCTGTGAGGGTCCTAGAAATAGTCTGTTTTTTCAATTTCATTTCAAGCTCCTTGCCTACAGGAGATTTTGTTTCTGGTGATGCCATTTTTTCCTTATATTTATTGCTAACTACAATGCTGTCCCTCCATTGGGAATCTTCTTTTCCTAATCCCATTTCAATCCCTAATTCTGTAGATTTTGTTCCAGTAAAGATCCTCTGGTCTCCCGAATCATCCTTTCCTTCTTGGGTACTTCCAAATTCCACGCTCAGGGCACATTTCCCCTCAGACATCTTCGTTCTTCCAAGGGCATTGATCTCTAACGGGAGAGCTGTATTTAGCTCCACGGAAGTTTTCAATCCCTTGTAGACTCCACTCTCATAAAAGAGCACATCCACTCAGACGGACAACCTGCCCACCACTTCCTGCCTGCCTCTAACAGCCAGCCAGAGGAATTCACAGGAGTCACATACTAATTTTAAAAAGCCACTTTCTTTACTAGACATAGAACTATTCAGATTATTCCCTTTTGAGTGACTTTTGGTATTTTGTAAGTTTTAGTGAATTTACCAGTTTTTTCTTGGCGTGGGTGGTGGAGATGGAATCCATACTCTTGACCATTGCTAGGCAAGCCTTCTGCCACTGAGCTGCAGCCCCAGCCTTTGTCTCAGTTTTTGTTTGTCTGAGAAAGTCTTTATTTCTCCTTCACCTTTGAAGATTAATTTCACTGAGTAAATAATTATAGGTTAGTGGATTTTTTCTTTCTACATTTTAACTATTTCATTGTGCTTTGATCACATGGTTTCTGATGAGAAGATTGCTCTATGTATCTTTGCTTCCCCATACATGAGGTTTCCTCCTTCCGTCCTGGCTTTTCAAGATTCTTTCTGTAATTTGAATGTGATGTGCATAGCTGTAGTATTTATCCTGCTTGTTGTTCTCTGAGTTTTTTGGGTCTGAGGTTTGATATCTACTATTAATTTGGAAAGATCTTGGCTATTATTTCTGCAAATATTTCTCCTGGATTCTCTTCTGTCTCTCTTTTTGGTCTCATTTACGCATGTCATGTAGTTTTAAAATCATTGCCTAGTTCTTAGATCTTCTGGGTTTTTTGTTCCCATTTTTTCCTTTTTCAGTTTTGAAAGTTTCTGTTTGCATATATTCAAGCTCACTGGTTCTTTGCTTAGCTATATCAAGTCAGTTGATGACCCCATTAAGACAGTCTTCATTTTTTTTATGGTGTTTTGTAATTTCTAGTGTTTCCTTTTAATTGTTTCTTAGACTTTCCATCTTTCTATTTGTACTACCATCTGTTTTTGCATACTTTTCTGTGTTTTTGGTACCAGGGATCGAACTCGGGACCTTGCGCCTGCGAGGCAGGCGGCAGAACCACTGAGCTAAATCCCCGGCCCTCCATACTTTTCCATTTGAGGCCTTAGTTATTTTAAATTTCCTATTTCAACGTCTGGATCTGAGTTTCATTCTGATGATTATTTTCTCTTCAGATTGTGTATGTTTTCTCCTTTTGGTATACCTTGTGTTTTCTTATTGAAAGCTGGACATGTATTAGATAATAGGAACTGGGGTAAATAATCTTTAGTGTGAGGCTCTATGTTAATCTGTGGCGAAGCCCAACCGACCTCCAATGCTGCTTGACAAAGTTCCAGCTGGGGGAAAAGAAGGGTGGAACACATCGTACCCTCATGTTTTATTTTTTTCATGCCATAATGTTTAAAATTGTTACTCTGGTCACAGGAATCATTGTGTTTGTGACTAACAACAAACTCTCCATAAGGCAAACTGGCAGTGATGTATTGAAATCTGATCTCGCTCAAAAGTCCCAAAATTCCAGTTTCTCTTAGTTCTGTTGCCACATCCACTTCTAACGAAACCTCTCCTGAAACTCCCTCTGTTTTCCCACTACTATAACTCCCCCTCTTATTGCTGACCTTCTTATTACTAAAGGGGTCTTATGAAGAGGTTGATAGGACAGACTTTAGATGTAAGAAATAGTGGGAAATAAGAAATAGAGAGAAAGTTGGGACAGATAAATGCATTAAGGAGGCAAGTTACTCAGTTTTTCTCAAAGTACTGTAAACATCTCCTGCTCATGGACCATGAACCCAAATGACACTTAAATAAGATGAATAGAGGTATAGGAAAGTAGAGAGCTAATAGCAAACTATATTAACTGTTGTGCAGTTTCTCAAGGGCTAGCTGGTGACCACAAGTTTGACATTTAATTAATTAAATCTTGCTTGTACCCCCGCTGCTATGGAGATTCTAATTAAGTTACCCTCTGGAGATTTTGATTAAGTTACATTTTGTTCTACCTAGGTATGGGAAAATAAGGGGACAATTGTGATTTTTAAGAAATGTATTCATGATGTTCAATGATATGAATCAGCTTAGAAAAATATATTGTTTAGTAAAAATAACCTTACCTCACTAGATGTTGCTAAGGCAACGTAAAATGTAAACATGTTCCGCCCAATGCCTCTTAGCTCTTGCTTAAAGATATAAAAATAAATCAGACCCTGAGACTTCTCAGAGGGAACCTGCACATTGCTTGCGAAGGTTCTTTTCTCACTCGCCGGCCCGGGACCTCTCCCCTTCCTACCCTGCATCGACTGCAGCTGGTCTGCGGCAAATCTGCTAGAATTTAGGCTATGTTTTGGATCCATCATGCCAAAATGTTTCTTTGTGTCCCTTCTTTAGAAACTCCAGTCTCATCTCCAGGAAACTGCAGGTCTGTGCTCTGTCATTATAGATTAGTTTGCACTTTCTAGCACTTTATATAAGTAAAATTACACAGGATATGGTCATTTTTTGGATTCCTTTAAAGAGTGAATTTATTTTGAGGTTAATTTCCTCCTACATGTATTAGTGGTTTATTCCTTTTTATTGCTATGTAGTATCACATTAGATACGTATACCATATTTTGTTTATTCATTAAACTTCAGTTTACTTCAAGGTTTGGGCTATTACAAATAAACCTGCTATGAACATTAGTGTACAAATCTTTATGTGTATATCCATTCTTATGAGATGTGCTCAAAATATATGGTGAATGTTTAAATTTAAAAATTTATTACAGTAAGACATGTTGCCATTAATCCCCCTCAGAATACTCACCCTTTCTTCACACTCACTTATTCCATCATTATTGTCACTTTCTGAAGCAGTTTTGGGAGTCTTTCATGAGTGTCTTTATAAGATGGGATAAAAAATGTGATGAATGCTCTGCTGAGTGCCATCCAATAGAAGGGCAGGCTCATAAAGACATTACAATGGGACTTCATCCACCTTAGTCACTGTATCTGGCACATCGTGACTTTTGGCTCTTCTCCAAAGTCAAAATAACCATGAAAAGTAAATGTTTTTAATAAATTATGAACATCAAAGTAGTCATAATAGTGCAACTAAAGACTCATGAAAGAGGACTTCCAGAACTGCTTCAGAAAGTGGCAAGAACAGGGCCTGGGATTTAGCTCAGTGGTTTCACTGCCTGCTGCACAAGCACAAGGACCTGAGTTTGATCCCCGGTACCAAAAAAAAAAAGAAAGTGGCAAGAACAGTGGGATAATTATGGTGGAAGAAGGGGGAGTATTTTGAAGGGAATTAATGGGGAATTAATGGCAATGTGTCTTTACTGTAATAAATTTAAAAATTATATACTCACTGTATTTTTAGATCACAACTTGTATTTTGTTTGGGTAAATACTTAGGAGTAGAATAGCAGGATCACCTGGCAGGTATATACGAGATGTTTTAAGAACTGTCAAACTTTTTTCATCATGACTGTACCATTTTTCATTCAAGTTTTATTCAACAGTTGCTATGATGTCTTTTTCACTGTAGGCATTTTGTTATGTGCATTATGATATTTCATTATCGTTTTACTTGCATTTTACTACTAAGGATTTTGTGTATCTTTATGTATGTTTGCCACCTGTATATTTTCTTTGGCTCCTTTCCTGTGCAGTTAGGAAAATCTTCGGGCAGTAAATTATGACACCATGGGATTACCTTTATTGTTTCCTGTCTTTTGAGAATCACTGCACTTTATTACCTAGTTTTTAGTGCCTTAAAAACTGTTATTTTGTAAACTGTTATTTTGTATATTTTGTCTACTTTTCATTGTTCAGGTGGGAGAGTAAATCCAGTCCTTGTTATTCCATCTTGGCTGGAATTCCCATCCTTGCACTTCATTTTTTTCCCCCTGTGTACATTATAACTTTTCAAAATCTATTTGGGATTAATATTTTGCCACTTCAAGAAAAATGTAGAAAATTAGCAGCCATCTAAGTCTTTTTACTTTCCTTGTTTTAAGTAATAGTTGCCATGTGTGTTACATTTATATGGTTTGAAACTCGGCCAAACAATGATATAACAACAAACATGTTAAGAAACTTCAGTCTGGGGGCCGGGGATTTAGCTCAGTGGTTCCACTGCCTGCCTCGCAAGTGCAAGGACCTGAGTTCAATCTCCGGTACCAAAAAACCCCAAAAAACAAAACAAGAAACTTCGGTATGTTATATTTACTCAGATATTTAACATTTCTGTTGTACTTTATTCATTACCAAAGTTCCAGGTTTTCCACTGGTATTATTTCTCTTTTTCCTGAAAAATTTCTTTTAGTCTTTTTTCTCCTTCCTTTTAATTAATTAATTAATTAATTTTAGTGGTAAGCCTTTGCAGTGAACTATATCTCCAGCCCTTGCTGATGTTTCTAGCATCTGAGTCACTTAGAGGATGGCTCTGGTTTCTTTTTTTTAATTAATTAATTAATTAATTAATTAATTTATTTATTTTGGCTTTGATTTCTTATTTGAGAATGAATCAGATTTTCTTGGCTGTTTATGTTGGGTGATTTTGGATTGTATCCTAAACATTTTAACTATTACGTACCTGAAGAATGTTTAGTTTTCACTTTAGCAGATATCTAAACCAGCTAGGTTAAAGCCAGAGGCTTTGTCTCACCTTCTGTGGATTCCAGCATCAGATCAGTTTTCAAAACCTTTCTGTGCTGTTTCTGTCCACCCTGTACCTGTCTGCTGGGACTTGGCAGGGGTTTTATATGATAGTTCAGGTTTTTTTTGATAGTTCATTTTTCAAAGGATATACAGGTAAGGGGTTAGCCTGAGTCTTGTGTTGGTTCTACACAGAATTAGCTACCCCACCCCCCTTTCTGGCTTTTCTCATTCTTCAAAGGTCCTAGGGATCATGTTCCTAGTTTCTCTGGCCAGAAATAGGAGTTTGTTTCAGAATTTTAGAGCCCTCACATTATTGTGCTGCTCCATTGAGAGAGAGAAAGAGAGGAAGGGAGGCAGAGAGACAGAGAGAGGATCCCAAAGCCTCATGCCCTCATAGTTCAAAATCAAAAGGTGGTTGAATCACGGTGGCAGTATAGCTAAATGTGATGTAAGGAAGTGGGGTCTGGTTGGAAGAGGTGAGTCACTAGGGGTGTGGCCGAGCTCCTCCCTTCTCTCTGTATCCTGGCCACCATCATACAAGCAGCTTTTCCTCTGTACTGCTCTTTTTTTTCTTTTTGGTACTGGGAATCAAACTGAGGACATTGTACTTGTGAAGCAGGCACAGTGCCACTGAGCTACATCTCTGGCTTCTGCACTGCTCTTGTCATGGCTTCCTGCTTTGGGGCTAACCAACCACCGACTGAAACTCAGCCCAAATAAACTTCTCCTTAGTGTTGTGGGTATTGGGTATTGTGTCTCAGTATCCAAGGAGGTAAATAAGACATAAAAAACAGTGGGATGGGGGGTGGAGAGAGGAAGGGAGGGAGAGAGGGAGAGAGAGAAAGAGAGAGGGGGGGAGAGAGGATGAATTACTTTCTGACTACAGAGGCCCCTTTGTATATTTTCTTTAGCCAAGGAGATGGCTTTTCAGGTGCCCACAGCACCGCCTCTGTGGCAGCACAGCTCCCTGACTGAGTTTGGCTGTGGGGTAGGGCCCAGAGGGAAAAAAGAAAAACAGGAGAGATGTAGCAGCAGCAGCAAGAGGAGGAGAAAAAGAGGAGGGGGAGGAAGAAGAAGCAATGCTGTTTATACTTTCTGGCTCGAGGTGTGATTTTTCTGGTTCTCTTGGTTATTTGCTGTCCACACTTGTGCAGTCTGCCTTTTTGCCTGTCTTCTACTTTTACTTGGAAAGAATAACTGATAGTTCAAGTTTTCACTTTCCCAATTTTTGTGCTTTTGTTTACTTTTCCACTATCTAGTTGCTTTGCATTCTGTCCAGAGTTTTTAGTTGTAATCACTGGGAAAGATTGGTTGTAGTACACTTATGATACCATGTGGTGGACCCAACAGATAGATTCCAAGCTCTTGTGTATGACAAGCAAAGAATTGCAAGTGTATCCTGAGGGAAACTTCGGAGGGATTGCTCACGACTGGGCTTACCGGGCCCCAAGTCTGAGTATGGAATTATTTTGTGAGAGCCAAGCATTGTTGTGAATTCCACCACTTTGTCTGGAAGTCGAAGTCACTCACAGGTTCAAACTACACCACATTGGGTGTCAATTATAGGAGACATTATCAAAAACCCTGGCTCTGGGTCTTGATCTCCCGTGGACCAGTATGATGTCCACAAGATAGGAAAGAAAGAATAAAGACACAGAGACAGAGACTTGAGAGAAGCTGGATCTTGGGTTGATCCAAGCTGCTCTGGGCAGCAAAGACAAAGGACCTCAAGGACGTCTAGTGTTTATTCATTACAAGTGTGGGAAGGAGGGAAGCTGGGCAGGCCTTGGGACACCCGCTGATAACAAGTATCGTAAGTAGGAGGGCACTAGCACATCTTTTGCAAAAGAGAACAAACAGCTAATTCAGAGGAGAAGAATTTAGTTGGAGTCAGTTGACTTTGTCTGGAAGTAAATTCAGCCAGATTCTGCTACTTCCAATGTAACACAGCCAAATTGTGGAGGGGCAAGAAGCTTGTACCACTTATAGCCTGCTAATATTGGGCAGAGGTGTCTGCTACACAAGTGTATATTCAGTGGTAAAAGAAAAAGCAGCTACATTTATTGAAGATAACCAGAAGCCACAAACAGAAAAGAGGCATCAAGGAGGCAGAGAAATACAAAGTACACACAGATAGATCAGGCTTTCCAGTTCTAAAAGATATGCTCCCCAGCCCGGGTGCCTCTCACTGGTCTCTGGGTAAGACTGACAGGAATGATTGACAGGGTGCTTAGTCATCTGCAGGGGCTTCTAGGGTGCAGGACTTTCCTAGAGTTCACGATGATTATTACTATATACATGAGAGGTAGTCCACATATATGAACCTTTAGCTAGGTTTGAGTGGGGAAAAGATTTCTGAAGGTCAAGCCATGGATCTAACAAACCTATGTTCTGGCCTGGAACTTTGGTGATTTCCTGGGTTTTATTTATTTATTTATTTATTTATTTATTTATTGTTTTTTAGAGACAGGATCTTGCTATGTAGTTCAGGCTCAACTTGAACTCACTAAGTAGCACAAGCTGGCCTAGAACTGATGGCGATCCTCCTGCCTCAGCTTTCCTGAGTTCTGGGATTATAGGGGTGTACCATGTAGTGGATCTGACAGATAAAACAGTGCCCAGCTGTTATTTTTATTTCTGCTTCTCTCAGAACAATGGAAGGAGGATTGGCCCTGGAGTGTTGCCTGAATTCAAGTGGATGAAGGGAGTGGTTTCCCAGGCCCAATTGTGCTACCTGTAGTACTTACTCTATCTTGCCACTCTAAACTCAGAGATTCTTTTTGTTGTTGTTGTTGTTGTTGGTTTTTTGAGACAGAATCTCACTATGTAGTTCAGGCTGGCCTAGAACTCACAGTGTAGCTCAGGGTGGCCTCAAACTCGCAGTGATCCTCCTGCCTCAGCCTCCCAAGTGCTGGGATTAAAGGGATGTGCCACCACAACCAGCTGCTCAGAGATATTTTAATGAAATTTGAAAGGATAGTTGCTATGGCTTATATTTAGATGTCCCCCAAGTCCTCTTGTGCTCATAGGTAGGGTTTTGGAAAACAATTGGATTATGGGGTGGTATACCTGGGTTGCTATCAGGAACAGTGTCTCATAGGAGGAGTTGTGTCACTTAGGGCTGATAGAGCCCAGACAGGGATACTACCAGTTCGGATGAGCCCACCTGCCATCTTAGAGAAACCTAGGTTTCATTTTACTTAGGTTACAGAGGACATGTCAGCAGGCCATGAGCAGTCCCCTAGGACATGTTAGCAGGTTACAGAGGACATAGATGACACATTAGCAAGCCGAAAGCCCACCATTTCTCCCACCTACCTCCTAAAAAAGCCTCTTAGCCTATAGGAGACAACTTCTCTGTTCTGCTGGCACAGAGAGGTCCCTCTCAGGTTTAGCAATAAACCTGCCTGAACTGTTGAGTTTGCGTTCCTCTTTCCCGCTCAAGGGCTAGCCTGGAAGGGTTTATCATTCTTTCCCAGCTCCTCCCTTTCTTCTTCCTGAATGCCCTGAGTTGAGTAGCTTTCCTCTACGCAGGCTCTTCCATGGGGCTGTTCTGCTTTGGAAGTGAACTGAAGCCTGTACAGATTGTGAGCCAGAATAAACCTTTCCTCCTTTAAATTGTGGATCAGTCAAGTATTATGTCTCAGTGATGAGAAACAACAAAAACAATGTACAAATTATGTACAGTGAAATGAAATCTTAAATGTGCAATTAAATGCATTTTGACAAAGGCGTATATCCCATAATACACACCCTATCAATGTATAAGCCATTTCTATCACCCAAGAAAGCTTCTTTGTGCCCCTTTCTAATCAACCCCAACTTCCTGGGGCAACCATTGTGCAAGGTGATTTTAAACTTTATATTAATGGTATTTTACCACATGACCTGTTTTGTGTTTGGCTTTTTTTTGTTTAACATAACAGCTATAAGATTCATTCATGTCAGTTATCATTCTCATTTTATTGCCCAGTAGTATTTTATTTTGTGAATATACCACAATTTATCTCCTTTTTATAGATATTTGACTTATTTCTAGTGTTTGGCTATTATGAATGTAATACTATGAACATTCTTGTGCAAAGTCTTTTGGTAAATCTGTTTTCATTTATTTGGGTAAATACCTATGAGTGGAATTGCTGAGTCATAGGCTAGGTGTAGGTTTATGTTTAATTTAAAAAGAAACAGCCAAATCAATTTCCATATTAGTAGCACCATCAAAAATATATAAGAATTTCATTTACTCTACATCTTTGTCATCATTAGGTATTCTCATTTTTTTTGTCTGTCATTTTAGCCATCACAATGCATGTGTAATGATATCCTATTGTGGTTTAATTTTTTTGTTTGTTTGTTTTGTGAAACCATCTTGCTACGTAGTTCAGGCTGGCCTTGAACTCACTCTGTAGCCCAGACTGGCCTCAAACTCATGGCAATTCTCCTGGCTCAGCCTCCTGAGTGCTGAGAGTACAGGTGTGTACCACCAGGCCCAGCTTAAATATTTTATAATTTTTTAGGTCTGGGATTTAGCTCAGTGGTGCTGCCACCTGCCTCACAAGTGCAAGGTCCCAAGTTCGATCCCCAGTACCAAAAAAAAATTTTTAATAATTTTTTTCTGGGTCTTATCTAAGATATCCTCAATTTCAAGGGCACAAAATAACTTTTATGAGATATCTTTTAGCAGTTTTATAATTTTAGTTTTCATTTAGTTTTTTTAGGTCTATGATCCATCTTGAATTAATTTTTTTGTCTATGGTGTTAAATAGGGCCAATCTTCATTGTTTTTTGTTTTGTTTTAGATCATAAATGCATTTCTTTTCTGTATTGAATTATCTTGGTACACTTTTTAAAAATCAATAGGCATATTAATGTGAATCTATTTCTGGCTTCTATATTCTGTTTCATTGATCTGTTTGTCTCTTCTTACCCCACATTGTCTTCGTTACTGTCACTTGATAGTGAGATAATATAAATCTTTACTTTTTTCCTACTGTATCAAGAATTTCCTATAGTTCATTGACATATAAAAATATAGTTGAATTTTGTATATTACCCTTGTATCTCAAAAAAATTTTAATTCTTTTTGTTTGGTATTTTTATTTATATTTTTTATAGTACTGGAGATTAAACTGAGGGCCTCATGGATGCTAGGTAAGTGCTTTACCATTGAGCCATGTACCTGGCCCCTTCTTTTTTTCTTTTTGATAGGATCTCACTATGTAATTCAGGCTGGCCTTGAACTCCCTATGTAGCCCAGGCTGGGTCAAACTCATTGTGATCCTCCTACCTCAGCCTCCCGAGTCTTACATTACAGGCGTGTGCTACTATGCCTGACATTTTTTGAGACAGGATCTTGCTAAAATGCTCAGGCTAGCTCTAACTTGTTATATTCTTGCCTCAGTTGAGTAGATGAGATTACATGGATGCACCATTATGCCTGTCACTTTATAAACAACTTTATTGACAGATAATACACACACCACAAAATTCACCATTTAGTGTCCAATTCAGTGGTTATTAGTATAGCCATAGATACATGGAAACATCATCATGGATGTCATGTGTATTACTTAGCTTTCTTATCACTGAGACACAATACCTGACACCCACAACTCAAAGGAAAGAGGTTTCATTTTCCTCACAGTTTCAAGGAATTCAGTGTATAGTCAGCTGGATCTAAGGCAGGAACAGAATGGGTGGCTTAGATCATGGCGGCAGGGAGGCAGAGCAGGAGAACAGTGCCAGAGGAAGAGGTGGGGGCCAGATGCAGACCCCAAGGTCACACTTCCATGACCCATCCTGGCACACCCAGGAGTGTGCATTCCTTTTTTTGGTTCCAGGGAGTGAACTCAGGACCTTGTGCTTGCAAGGCAGATGCGGTGCCACTGAGCTAAATTCCCGGCCCAAGGAGTGTGCATCTCTTAGTCCAATGAAGTTGACAAATCAGACTAATGTTCACAGTGTGCACATTTGATACATTCCTTTATTAGTTATAATAGTTTTTTATTTATTTGGAAAACTTTATGTACATAACCATGCTGTCTGTGAATAATATAGTTTTATTTCTTTAAACAAAATTTTTTTTTCTTTAAACAAAAGTTTTTTTTCTTTAAACAAAATTTTAAGACATGCTATTTCATTCTCTCTCTTGATTGCACTGCCTAGACCTTTAGTATATTGCTAAGTAGAAGGGGGAGGAGCATATCTGGTGTTTTTGTTTTTTTGTACCGGGAATCGAACTCAGGACCTTACATTTGTGAGGCTGGCATGGTGCCACTGAGCTAAATCCCTGGCCCCTTATTTTTTTTTGTACTGGGGATCGAACTCAGGTCCTTGAGCTTGCACAGCAGGCGTCGAAACCACTGAGCTAAATCCCTGGCCTCCCTGGCCCCTTATTTTTTTAATTAACATCTTTCCTTTTCCAATTTCATTATATCTTTATATTTTTTGTAGGATATTTCTTCCAGGTATAGAACTTTAGGTTGGCTTTTTACCTTGTGTCATTTCTTTAGCATTTTAAAATGGTATTCCATTTTCTTTTGGCTTGCACTTGATTATGATGACAAGTCATCTATAATTTTTTATTATTCTTCTCTTAAATATAATATGACATTTTCTCTGGTTTCTAATTTACAATTTTTTTTAACATTGATTTACACTAATTTGACTATGTTGTGCCTATATATGGTTTTATTTATATTTATCATGTTTTATATGATGTTTTGACCTGTTTTTGATTTTTATAATCCTTTCTTTTTGTTTCCCTACCTAGTGAACTATTTGTTTTTATGATTTTTTTTTTTTTTTTGAGACAGGGTCTCACTTTGTACTTCAGGTTGGCCTTGAACTCACTATGTGGCCCACACTGGCCTCGAACTCACAGTGATCCTTGGCCTCAGCCTCCTGAGTGCTGGGATACAGGTGTATGCTACCACACCTGGCTATATTAGTTATTTTAAAGTTTAAAAAAAATTAATTAATTTTATTAGTACATGTTTGCAATTCACACAGTTTACAATCATCTTGGGGGGTGGTTACATGTATGTATCACAACTTTGTTTTTCTAATCCACTTCCCTTCCCCTCCCTGCTCCTCCTCTGGCTCCCCATCATCTTTTACATACTTGTTGATATTATTTGTCTTATCTCATGTTATGGCATATAATGTTTACATTGATTGGAGTCATTAGGATCCTGTACATGGCACATCTTTGTTCCTCTCATTTCCCCTTCCCCTCCTCCTCATGCTTCATCTTTGTTCCCTTGGACTACTTCCCAATTGGACAAGATCTGTCCCCTTGTCCTTTTCTATCCATCCTTTATCATTTTCTTTGTACTTTGCCTCACTCAAATGAGAGACACTACATGGTATTTAAGCTTGTGTGTCTGATTTATTTCACTCAACATTATATTTTCCAGGTGCATCCATATTCCTATAAATGCCTCAGATTTGTCATTCTTTATAGCAGTATTTCATTATATATAGATACTGCATTTGCATTATCCAGTCTTCTGTTGATGGGTATACAGGCTGCTTCTAGGACTTTGCTATTGCAAATTGTGCTGCTATAAATGTTGGTATGGATGTATCACTGTAGTATGATGTCTTAAACTCTTTGGGGAGGATACCTAGCAGAAGGATCCCTGGGTCATATGAAATTTCTAATTTCAGTTCTTTGAGAAATCTCCATATTGATTCCTGTAATGGTTGTACTAGTTTGCATTCTCACCAACAATGAAGGAGAGGTTTCTTTTTTCACCACAGCCACACTGACATTTGTTATTGATTGATTTCCAAAGATTGCCATTCATTCTGAGCAAGATGGAGTCTTACTTAGTGTTGTTTCTTTCTTTTTTTTTTTTTTTGGTACGGGGGATTGAACTCAGGTCCTTGGGCTTGCGGGGCAGGCAGCAGATCCACTGAGCTAAATCCCCGGCCCTAGTGTTGTTTCAATTTGCATTTCTCTAATGGCCAGAGATGTTGAACATTGTTTCCTATATTTGTTGACCATTTGTATTTCTTCCTCTGTGAAGTGTCTGTTAATTTCTGTTGCCCATTTCTTGATTGGATCTTTATTTTTAGGTGGTTTGATTTTTTTTTAGTTCTTTGTATATTCTAGATATCAGTCTTCTGTCTAAGGAGTAGCTGGCAAATATTTTTTCCCATTCCATAGATTATATCTTTACTCTACTGTTTAATTCTTTTGTTGTAGAGAAAGACACTTTTTAGTCTGATATAATCCCATTTGTTGATTCTTGCTGCTGTTTCTTGTGCAATAGAGGTTCTGTTTAGAAAATCCTTTCCTACACCTGTCTTCAAGTGTTTTACCTATTTTGTCTTCCAGAAGGTTTAATGTTTCTGTTTGAAAGTTTAGATCTTTGATCCATTTTGATTTGAATTTAGCATATGGTGAGAGATAAGGGTCCAGTTTCATTCTTCTACAAACAGATAACCAGTTTTTCCAACAGCACTTCTTTAATAGGTTATCTTTCCTCCAATATATGCTTTTAGCCCCTTTGTCAAAGTTCAAATAGTTGAACATGTCTGGGGAGGTTTCTGTATTCCCAATTCCATTAGAATGATCCACATATCTATTTTTGTTCCAATACCATGCTTTTTTTTTTTTTTTGGTACCAGGGATAGAACTCAGGACCTTTCGCTTGTGAGGCAGGCAGCAGAACCACTGAGTTAAATCCCCGGCCCTACCATGCTGTTTTTATCACTATTTCTTAGTAGTATAGCTTGAAGTCAGATACTGCTATGCAACCTGGTTTGCTCTTATTGCCCAAAATTACATTTGCTATTCTTGGTCTCTTCTGGTTCCATATGAATTTTAGGATTTATTTCTCTAGATCTGTAAAGTATGCCGTTAGTATTTTGACTGGGATTGCATTCAATCTGTATAAAAGTTTTAGAATTTTGACAATATTGGTTCTGCCTATTGAGGGTAAAGTGCCATCTTTCCAATTTCTGATGTCCTCTTCAATCTCCTTCTTCAGAGTACCGGTAGTTTTCTTTGTAGGGGTCTTTTGCTTCCTTAGGTTAATTCCTAGATATTTCATTTTTCTTTCCCTTTTAAAAAAATTGTACAGAGATGAGTTTATTAAAATCAAAATAAGATCCATGCAAAAGAAGACCCAGGGCAGCTATAAACATTTTGCCTCCTAACCAAACTAACACAGGTCAATTTAACAAATTAATCAAAAGATAGTGATATTCCACTTAAGGATTTTCTGGATCTCTTTCTCTTCCCAAAACAGATGGGTTATAAATATTGAAAAAATATTTAAGTACTGTCTGGGAAAATAAAGGTTACTAATATTTTTTAGTGTAGCCCCAAATTTTCACTTACACCGGTGTGTACAGTGTTGGAAGTTGTTTTTTACACACATCAGTTGTACTAGGCTTTTAATTTTCATATTTAATACCAAAAGAAACTTGAGTTTTTCTAATAAAAGTGGTCTCATGGAAAGCATTATAATTTAACTGCTTTCTGTTTTTAAGAAACAAAAATAATCTGTACTGGGTAACGAGGTCACTGGGTTCGTGTACATTCTACCAATAGTCAAAAAGTTAAAAGCACTAAATAGACACACTTTTATTAAATAATCTTTGTAACAGTTACTTGTAAATCCACTTAAAAATAATTTTTCCTCTCCCTCTTTGCTTTGATAATCATACAAGTTTGTTATAAAAACAATGCAGGAATGTGTAAATCAACCTACTCTTGACTTTGTGAAATATGACCAACTCAAGTCCTTATCCGAAATTAAAATGAAAGATGACTCTTAAAGAATAGAACCCATTCCTGGTTTCAACCAAATTATTTTCCTAATTCTTGTTTTTGTGGAACCGGGGATCAAACTCGGGACCTTGTGCTTGCCAGGCAGGCGCGGCGCCCTTGAGCTACATGCCCAGTCCTATTTCCTTCATTCTTATGCCCTCAAATACACCCTTATCTCCAGCTAAGTTCTCAGTTAATTTGTAGAATAGTGGGAAAAACAACTTGTACAGTCCATTTGTGGGGAGGGAAATTTTGTCCCTTCAACCCAAAGTTCGTGAAGGCAACAGTCATCTCATTTTGCACCCCCAGAACTTAACATTTTGTATACACAGTACAGTTCCCCTTTACAGAACATCTCTGAGGATACACAGATTACTTCTTCCTCTTTCCTCCTTGGTGCTGCCCTCCTTTCCTCTTGCTGCCCAAACCAGGTGGCCTGGAGTGCATCTTGCCTCCCAAACTTCCTTTTCTCTTCCCTTCCTAGCTGGGTGGCCCACCTTTCCTCTTGCCCCTAGTACCCTGCCAACCCCCCTTTCTTTGCCCTTCTGGCTCATTTTCCTCCTCTCGGCCCTTCTCTCTCCTCTGCTTATTGATGGCCTTCGTCATGTCCAGCTTAGGCTTCTTGCTCTTCAAGAGGCAAAGCAGCTCCAATTGATTCTTTTTCTTGGCTGCAAAGTCCCCGAAAAGGGGCTGGAACTTCCTCTTCTTTTTTTTTTTTTTTTTTTTGGTACAAGGGATTGAACTCGGGTCCTTGCTCTTGCAAGGCAAGCCAGGGAACCACTGAGCTAAATCCCTGGCCCTCCTCTTCTTTTTTTTTTTTTGGTACCGAGGATCGAACTCAGGGCCTTGCACTTGCGAGGCAGGAGGCGGCACCACTGAGCTAAATCCCTGACCCTAGAACTTCCTCTTCTTGCCCGAGTCCCGGAGCGCCTTCTCCTTGGGGAGGCGCTCCTGGAAGCGCCCCACAGAGGCGGTGGTGGCGCGGTCCAGCTCCTCCTTACTCTGGTGGGCGTGGGGGTGCATGCCGGCTGTACTAGGCAGCTGCGTCTTGTGCGCGCCGGCCAGGTTACGCGCCGGGTTCAACTCGTTCTTGGCCGCGCATTCCTTCTTGGCCTGAATCCACTTGGCAAACTGATCGTCCATGGGGTCGGCGCCATCGGGGACTTCGATCAGCCATTCCTTAGTGTCCTCCCGGCCGCGCTTGTAGCCTCAGCGGCGCCCCTGGCCGCTAACCTCGTCCCACACCAGATTGGTCTTTCTGTTGGGACGGATGCCCTTGAGGCGCGCGAACTGCTGCCACCGTGTAAGCGGCCGCGGTTTGGGGACTGGTTTCTCAAGCGGCAGGTGAGCGGTGGGCTCCAGCAGTGGCGCCACCAGCGCCTCTTCCGTGCACTCCGTGGGCAGCTGCCACAGCTGGTTGAACAGCTGCGTGTTGTCGCTCTCCAGGGCCCGCCTCTCGGCCTCTGGCACGAGTCCCACCTGCCGCAGCGCCGTTGGGGGGTTGTGGTCTGAAGCTAGCAGATTGCCCAGGTCAAAATCCAGCTCTAGCTCCTTGTGCGTAGTGGTGCTCTGCAGCTTCTCTGCCTCGTCCTGCTCGGCCTTTGCCCGCAGCTCTTGCACGCCGGGGCCCTCCATGGCTCCAGCTCCGCTCCTTCGCTTTAGTGCAGCCATTGAAGTTACTTTTCCCAGAGCAGCGGACCGGGGATCGCAATGCAACCACGTGCAGGCACCCAGACACTCAATCCGGAAGAGTATTTCATTTTTCTTGAAGCAATTGAATGCTATTGTTTTCAGAATTTCCTTCTCATCCTGTTAATTGTTGTTATATACAAATGCTAATGATTTTTTTACTTTAGAGAGTATTAGTTTCTGTAATCAAACCCATGTAGACAAGACCTTACATATTTAATACAGTGAGAGTTACCCCTGTACAAATGGAAAAAAATTAAGTTTAACCTTTCTAGGCCAATATGGCTGTTAATTTCTGTACAATGCCAACTCAACACAGTAAACTGAGATAACTTTTTCCAAAGTTGACTAAATGCTAATGATTTTTGTGTGTTGATCTTGCATACTGCTACTTTGCTGAAATTGGTTATTCTAAGTGTTTTTTTGGTAGAGTATAAGAGTACTTTGGGTCTTCTATGTAGAGTATCATGTCATCTGCAAATAATGATAATTTGAGTTCTTCCTTTCCTATATGTATTCCTTTTATTTATTTCTCTTGTCTAATTGCTCTAGCTAATGCTTCAAGTACTATGTTGAATAGAAGAGTTCGATAGTGGACATCCTTGTCTTGTTCCTGATTTTAGGGGCAGTGGTTTTATTTTCCTCATTTAGTATGATGCTGGCTATTGATTTGTCATAAATAGCCTTTATCATATTCAGATATGGTACTTCTATACCTCCTTTCTTCAGGATTTTTATCATGAAGGGGTGTTACAATAGTTATTTTTAAAGTTTTTATCTACTAATTTCAGTAGATGAGTCATCTGTTAGTCTAATTCTACTGATATTTTTTTCTTTTAATTCCATGTCATATTTTTCTGCCAAACATTATAGAAAGTGCAATACAGACTAAGGGAGCCTATTTCTCAACTAAACAGGAATTTGGTTAGTTTGGAACTGGGTCAGTACTTCATCTAGTTTTCATTCACCTCGGTTTCAAATGTCTTGAAGTAGGAGCAGAAGTATGCAGGGTTAGGACAAAGAGACTTGAGATCTCTGCTGTCCAGGCCAGCCCTGGCTTCCTGTGGGGCTGCTGACTCAGAAGTTCCATGAGAGAGAATGAGGGCTACACAGCCTCACTCTGTGATGGTGTCTCTTCCAGATTCCAGTTAGCGGAGCAGCTCACATACAGCCCCTGAAACTTCTGCTGGCTTCTCCTCATCGCAGCAGGATTCCTCTGGACATATCGTCACACAGAGGCCTTACTGCTCTGGGTCTAGAAATTTGGTAAATATACACAGGCATGCAAATGGCCACTAACTTCTCTGCAACCAGAAAGGAACATCTCCACTATGGTTTGAGTGCATTTATTTATGTTTAATTGTTTCTACATGATAACAAATCCTACTACTAAGAAAGGATGATTAATATTTTTATTTATGAGTGCAACCATGTATTGACAACGTGAATATGCTGCTTTACAGATTCCACTGTCTTCCATTTTTTTGGACAGGTATCATGCTCTAGTTAAAAAAATGTTTTTTTTTGAGACAGGGTCTATGTAGTTCAGACTGGCCTGGAACTCACTATGTAGCCCAGGCTGGCCTTGAACTTGGAGTGATCCTCCTACCTCAGCCTCCTGAGTCCTGGATTATAGATGTCCGCCACCACATCAGGCAATGTTTTTTATTAGTATACATACATTGTGATACATAATGAATATGTTCATCACAGATTATTGGTACACATACATATTGCATCTTGATTCTTTTTACTTGCCCTTTCCCTCCCATCTCCACAAAGTCTAACTCCGTGTTTCTTATCACTTTTCTTTTAATTTGCTTTTCAAAATTTTATATTTTGGATTTCTTTTTTTTTTTTTTGAGACAAGGTCTTGCTATGCAGTTCAGGCTGGCCTTGAACTAACTATGTAGCCCAGGCTGTCTGAGGACTTGCAGTGATCCTCCTGCTTTGGCCTCTGGATTTCTTTTTTTTTTAATTTTTAAAATTTCAATGTAACATAAGTAGATATTAATAAAGAAAATATAAAAAAATTGTTTTTCTGTGAAAAAATAAAACAGAATTTTATAACAAAAATAATTAGGGAATAACAATAGTTAATATACTGTGTATCTAGGTCTTTAAAGAATGGCCAACACGTTACTCAGAGTACAAGTCATAGACAAAAACATTCTTACATAGAAGAAACAAGCAAATAAAAGGACAAAACTTTCTTTTCAAGGAACAAAAGAAATTAGTGGTACAAATGAAACAAATCAGCACTTATCTGAAGATATTTTTGAAACAACAGAATAGATAGGGAGAAATTCAAACATATTTTGGACTTCTTTTGTAAGAGAAACCATGCAATATTTAACCTTCTGTGTCTGATTTATTTTACTTAGCATTATGCACCTACCAATTTTTAATTTTTCAGTTTTTAAAATAAATATAATGGGTTGCATTTTAAATTTTGCACATAAACATATGTTTTAATATTTTATCTCACATTTTTTATTTTTCATAACTCAAATTCTCATTGTATGTGACCACATTATACTTGATGCATGATTAAATATCTATTTTTTCTTTTTTGTGTATATTTTCTTTTTTTATTAGGTATATGTTTGCCATAATAAGAATTAGATTCATCTTGAGAAATTGGTACACAAACATATCAAATCTGGATGTTTTTACTTCCTCCTTGGAATTGAGCTTATTTAGACTCTCTTGAATCTATTGTTGTTTGATGACTTTAAAAAATTTTTGTTTTGGTTTTGGTCCAGCCCGTGTTTTCTTTTTGCTGTGGCTACTGTGGAAGTGATAGCGCGTGCCTAACTGGAGGGAGAACTCTGACATCCTCGGGAGGTGTGGAATTTCTTCTTTCCTTTTGGTTTCCCTGAGGGGAGCCCTTCTTTGCCTTGCCCTGCCTTTGTGCTGCTCTCTTGTATGATGTGGCCATGTCTTCTTCCTCTTCGTGGGGTGAGAGTCACACCCACATTTTCTGATCAGTAGGTTGTTTTTTGTTTGTTTGTTTTGTTGTTTTAAAACAGGGTCTCAGTATGTAGGTAAGGCTGGCCTTGAACTCACAGTGATCCTCCTGTCTCAGCCTCCTAAGTGCTGAGATTATAGGGATGCACCACCATGATTGGCTTGATCAGTAGATTTTGGATTTAATTTTTCTGTCTTCCTCTCTTTCAATAAGCAAATTCCCGCCATTTTAGATTGGAGGAAAATGGGGATTATCCTTGCACACCATGAAACTCAAGGCTTTTGTGACTCTGTGTGTGCATCTGTATGCACGTGTTGGGAGTAGGGTGAGGGCAGGTAAAAATCCGACTATTGGCAACAACAAAGGCCTAACCGATATTATCCTTCTCAAATGAACATATCCAGCACCCTCTCTGTCACTCCACACACATCTTTCATGCACACCTGTCTTCCCTACCTCCTCATTCCATTAACTTCACACAGGCTCCCCAGCCTCCAATGGCCTCCTCCACTGCAGCATCCCCCAACGACCCCATATAGACTCCCCCTATACTCACCCTACACATTCAAGTGCATTTCTAGTGACCCCGGTATGGTAGCTATCAGGGGACAGCAGGCCTTACTGTCTAGGTGGATCTTCAGGGCTGAGGATCAGGCAGAAAGTGGTCCTGCTTGTGGAGTGGCCACCACCCATCTGTGTGATGGTGGGCTCGAGGCCTGCGGGCCAGAGGGAGCCAGGAGAACTCTTGAACCCACTGAGCTTGTAATGGTGACCTGGGCTGGTCTTGGGTGCCCTGTGTGGGCTTCGCTGGCACTGTGTGGATGGGCTGTACATGAGTCAGCAATTCAGTGCCTCTCTGAACAGGTAATTGTTGGTAATAGTCTGTATACTCCTTTTTATATAAAATTCAAAATATGTGTATAATTTTGTTTAGTTTTTTTTTTTCTGCAAGTCTGGGGATTAAACCTAGGGCCTTCACACTGAGCTATAGCCCCAGCCCTTTTTAAATTTTTAAGTTTTGAGACATGATATCACTAAGTCATTAAGTTGCCCAAGCTAGGCTTGACCTTGTGGTTTTCCTGCCTCAGCCTCCCTGAGTGCTAGGATTGCAGGTATGCACTACTACACCCAGCTTCTTAATTTTGTTTACATAAATGAGATCATAATGATTTTAGTTTTTTATGTATAAATACATGTTGGATATACTTCCTCATTAATATAGATCAACTCATTTTTAAATAGCTAATAGCATTCAGAAGTTCAAATGGGCTATAAACTATGAAATCAATCCCTTATTGATGGATATCTAAGTTTTAAAATTAAATGTTATTATCAGTGACTGACTACATGCCTTTATATCAGTGCATCAGTATTTTTGGTGTTGTGGATTTGAAGTCAGGGCTTTGGCCATTTATGGTAGAAAAGAATGGGGAGCACTTTTGTCTTTTCCTTGGGGGGAGACTCAAGTGTTGGGAGCCATCTGGTGCCTGAGTCATACCTGCCCTTATGACATCACAGGTCTCCCTGCACTTTCTGCCCATGCCTCCATGACTGGAGGAATACAGGCTTGAAGGGATTTGAACCATCTGCATCCAATCTACATGTGACCAGTGGTAAGAGCAAGCCAGATGTGCCAGGCTTTTTAGGGATGTCCTCACAGCTCTCTCAGGATGAAGGAACCCTCTGACGTCTAAAGAGGGAAGCCTGGAAATGGGGTCAGGTGGACCACAAATGGGCAAGGAGGAAAGGTAGCCTCCCTCTTTTCTCCTCCCTGCTGATTGCAGGAGGAGAAGCAGCCTAAAGATGTTAATATACCAACTAAAGATGAGGACCCTCAGCCAGGTGTGGTGGCGCACACCTATAATCCCAGTACTTTGGAAGGCTAAGGCAATTCAAGCCTTGCAAGTTCAAGTCCAGCCTGGGCAATTTAGTAACTTAGTAAGACCCTGCTTCAAAATGAAACATAAAAAAGAGGAGGAGAGGGCCAGAGATTTAGCTCAGTGGTTCTGCCACCTGCCTTGCAAGTGCAAGGTCCCGAGTTCAATCCCCAGTACCCGCCCCCCCCCCACAAAAAGAGAGAAAAGGATATAGTTCAGTGCAAAGGCCCTGTGTTCAATCCCCTGTGCTGCTAAAAAAGAAGAAGAAGAAGAAGAAGAAAAAAAGATGACCCTCTGTGGAAGCTGCAGAGCTCAGAGAAAGAAGCAAAGGGAGGAGAGGAGCCAGTACATTGCCCAGTGTGCTTTCATTTCAGAAGAGACAACTGTCAATGGGAGATGAGGGCCTTTCCTGGCACCCTGAAGCTGAAGTGGGTGAGCAGCATCCTCTGAATGTCCCCTCTCTTTCTTTGCAAGTACCAAGAAGACCCGAGAGAGATGTCAACTGTAAAGATCCAGGCCTGGTGGCGGGGCACACTGGTACATAGGTCACTGCTGCATGCAGCCGTCAGGGCCTGGGTCATTCAGTGTTGGTAGTGGCTGATTCTGGCAAAGCTGATGGAGAAGAGGTGGCGTTCGATGCTGGAAACATTTTAAAAGGAGGAGCGGGCAGCAGTCAGACTGTAGTCCTGGGTCCGCATGTGGTGTGCTCGCCGGCACTACTGCCAAGTACTCAGTGCTGTCCGTGTCATCCAGGCCTGCTGGAGGTGCCACAACTGCACTTCCTGGGGTCTCACCAAGGGCCACTATCGAATCACTACCAGGGAGCTGCATCTCAAGCTGGAGATCTTGCTGGGGTCAGGGCCTTGCATTATGACGGAGTGTATTCCTCTCCCAATAAAGCTGTGAACTAGCCTTCTGTAGAATTTCTCTGACCAGCTTCAGGAGGGCAGGGCAGATGGTGGGAGATACTTGGCACCTCAGATACTTACTCTGAGAAATTGGCAGGGGTTGTCTGAAGCCCTGTATGGAGAAAGATTCTTTGTCCAGACTGAGCAAAAACTGTGATTAATTAGCAAAGTCTGCTATAGTTAGGAGAGTTGGGAGTACAGTTAGTTCATGCTTGGTCTGTGGAAGTGGAGTACTCTCCCCACACCCGTGTATCACAGGAGCCTAGGGGTTGTCATGGCAATGGCAGCACGTTCACCAGGAATTCACCCATCTGGGTCTAGATGCTCAGGGCTCGTTCCCTATCCTAGATTGAGAGGCTCACACTCACACCAAGCCTGTGATCCTGTCTCCTTGCCTGGCTGGGGCTATACTCTCATATTTAGTTACGAAGTCAGAATCTGAGAACTCAACTGGTAGCTGTTAGCTCAACCAAGTTGTGTTAGTTACTTTCTCATTACTGGGACAAAATACCTGACCCCACAAGTTAAAGTAGGAAAGGTTTATTTTAGCTCACAGTTTGTCAGGTTTCAGTCCATAGTTGGCTGCTTCATGGCAGGGTGGCATGGCAGAGGAGAAACAGACTATGGTAGGGTAGGCAGGAAGGAAGCAGCAGTAGGGAGCCTCCCTTTCTCTCTTTATTCTCTCTTTATTCTCTCTAGGCTTCAAGCCTACTGGTTGATGCCACCCACACCCAGGGTGGGGCTTCTGACTTCAGTAAATCCATTCAGCCACATCCAGAACTATGCTAAACGTTAATCAGCAGACTAATATGTATCCCACACTCATGATCCAGTCACTCCCCACCTATGTGTGCATGAGGCTTTGGGGGAATATCTAGATGTAAGCCAGAGCACAAGTTCTCTTTCCCATCTTAGATCCTTTCTGTACCTTGCCCTTGAATCCCAGGTGGAAGCCAGGACTCATCTTCCTGTATGGCCGGCTGGGGAGGATCCCACAGTATGGGGATGGAGAAAAGACATTCCACTGCTATCCCTACCCTCTTGGGAGCAGCAGAACCCAGGGTATCACAGAATCAGGAGCTGGTGAGGCCTTACCTCTGTCTTCCTCTGAAACGGTTGATCCAGGCAGAGCCAGCTTCTCTGAAAGTCCCTCCCTGTGACATGCTGGTAGGATCGGGGCTAGATGATGATAAAGGGCCAACTAGGCGGTCTGGGGTAGGCTGCCCCTCTTCCTGCCTGGACACTGCTATCTTGTGGGTCCCTTTCAGATGCCAGCCACAATGACTGATATAGGTCAGTGAATAAAAGCCTGATCATTGACTGAAATTGCAACAATTCTACTGGGCAATTCTACTGTATGTATAGTTGTATACATACATACACTAATGTGATGAAATGGGTCAATTCTTTGAAAACCAAAATTTGTCCAAGGTGAATTAAATAACTGGAATTATCCTACAGCTATTTTAAAAGTTGACTTTGTAGTTGAAATCTTTTAGATGGTTTAACTAGCAAATTTTACCAAACATTTTATAAATACAGTGGACCCTTGACCTATGAACTCGATCGATTCCGGAGGCTGGTTATAACTCAAGTTGGCTGTAAGTCAATACAGCTGAGATCTGGATGTTTACCTAGGTACACACTATAGATAACAAGAGGCAGATGAATCTTCCATTAACCTAATTAACCTAAGTCGTTTGTATGTCAGGCCAGTCCACTGTAATAATTTGAAGGTCCACTGTAATATCAATTCTACAAAATAGAAGAGGAGGGCACATTTCCTAATTCATTTTATGAGGTCAATGCACAAGATCCTGTGGCATGGTTTGTATGAGTGACCCCAAAGTCCCATGTGTTAAAGGTGTGGTCCCAGAGTGGCACTACTGGGAGTTGGTGAACCTTTGAGAAATGGAACCTTGTGGAAAATTCTAAAGTTATTGCCATCCAGAAGACTGTGAGAATCTAGTCTCTTCTCCTCCATCTCTGCTCTCTGATATAGGTGGTTTCTCTGCCACATGCTTCTACCATGATGTGCTGCCCTCACCAGAGTCCCAAGGAAATGGGGCTACTTAATCTTGGTCTGGAATCTTCTGAACTTTGAGCCAAAATAACCCTTTTCTCTTTATAAGTTAATTACCTCAGAATTTTGTTATAGTGGCAGAAAGTTAACTAACACACTCTGCTACCAAAGCTAGACAAAGATAGTGTAAATATAAAAAATTATAGACCCACATACCTCATGAGTAGAGAAGCCCCCCAAAATCACCAACAAAATATTAGCAAATCCAACTTAGCAGTTCATACTGGATATAAAGTATATATTATATATTATACACACACAGCCCATGACTAAGTGGGATTTATTTCAGAAATGCAATTTCAGTATTTGAAAATCAATCATTGTAACTCATCATATTGTCTGTCTATCTATCTGCCTATCTATCATCTATCTATTGTGGTCCTGAACTCACTATGTAGTTCAAGCTGGTCTAAAACTCGAAGTAATCCTCCTGCTTTAGTCTTCCAAGTGCTGGGATTACAGGTGTGTGCCACCATGCTCTGTGTATTATCAATTTAGAGGGGATAAACAACATGGTCATATGAATTGATGCATATAAACCTTTGACAGCATTTATTTATTTATTTTTTTGGCTTTTAACAGTTTTTATTACACCAGGTCAAGGAAACAAATGGAATATACCAACATAATCCTGCCTCTCTAGGCTTACATTCTAAACATACACTCATTCTCATATCCAATGGAAGGAAATCCATTCAAAAGGATCTCACTGTTCACCAAATACTACCATTAAAATCCTAAACAATCATGTGTCACTGTGCACAAGATTTTTGGGAGTCACAAGCTCCTCACAAAGCAGAACTTAAAAATAGCTGGGGAACATAACTGGTATTTAAAGGAACTCCCGCTAGGTGGGACAGACTACATGAGGCAGTGTGGCTGTGTGGCGGGAGAGAGGTCCAGACCTGTAGCAAACTGCTGGCCCTGCTGGGGTTTACCAAAGCCCATGTTGATTAATGCATGTTTCTCAGCTGTCTCAGTGCCTTTATTCCTAGCAACATTAAACCATGAAAATAGCTGCAAGGAATCGTGTCTAAATAAGGAACTCAATGTTTGAATCTCTAGGAACCGATCACTTTCCGAAAGGCATTTTTTGGCACTCTAGAGCAGACTGGGATGAAAATTGTACTGGAGGCTGGAGAAAAGCCTGATGTGCTTCACCAGATTGGGCTCTACCACATAGGCCCGCTCTCCTTTGGCCCTCAAGAGTGAGTACAGTGCCATGTCCTTGCCAAATCCCTTGTGGCAATACACTTGGGACAGGTAGGTGGGGGTTCGGCGGGCTGCAGGTGCGGGGAAGAGCATCGCTGGGGTGCAACACTGAGAAGCAGGAACCACACTGTACAAGGAAGGACTCAGGCGCCGCAGTCGAGGAAGTAGTGCCGGCCCACCAGTTCCACCAGTCCCATACTATACAGTGAGAAGAACAACAGGACAGGCTAGCTAAAGCCTGGGCAGCTGGCAAACCTCATGTATATCCAGGTTAGCAAGGGCCCCAGCAACATGCCCACACCGACCCACTCCAGGATCCGCTCTGGGTTGATGTAATGCTGGAACCTCTCGGGGTGATAGAGCTTAAGACACAGGGCGTCTCGGAGGTGTGGCTCAGAGAAGCGAGCCCGCAGCAGGTGCTCCAAGACTGGGAATATTTGCTCTTCTGGAACAGCATCATCTTCCACCATCAGGACATAGTCTGGATTGTAGGTCTGCAGTGAGGATTCAAGGCAATATACATAGTCTTGCTTTTCTTTCTCAAATGAGTTGGTTGAAGGGTCATCACCATAATCATCCTCAGTTCCCTCATAGCGGTTGGCCACGGGTATGTACTTGGAGAGCAGTTTGGCATCGAAATGGCTCACGCTGCGCTCCACATTGCACAAGAAGAGCTGGTATCCCTCACACTGGGGGCCACACTGCTGTAGGAGCTGGTGGAACTGCGACACGACCTGTAAGACGTAGTGGAAGCCAGGCTGCCTGTCCACAGTGATGATGGTGATCAC
Organism: Heterocephalus glaber; assembly: GCF_053883595.1. Lineage (NCBI taxonomy): Eukaryota > Metazoa > Chordata > Mammalia > Rodentia > Bathyergidae > Heterocephalus > Heterocephalus glaber. The sequence continues at coordinate 5,662,942 of NW_028258324.1, read as the reverse complement.
CAGCCAGGGGCGGGGCGTGGCCTGCCAGACAATGGGCACTGAGCCGTCGGCAGAGGGCAGCTCCTCAAAGTAGTGGAGAGCAGCTTCCCCTTCCTTCAGGCTCTGCTGCAGTAACTCTTGGCTCATTTGGTTCAGATGTCAGTTTCGCAGATAGAAGTAAGAGTGCAAAAGCCGGTGACAGGCCAGGGGAGCCAGCAGGCCAAACATTACCACCGTTAGGATGAAGAGCTGGACAGCAGTGCTGCCCCAGGAGAGTTGCCGCAGCCTCCGGAGAAGCATGGCAGCTGGAGAGGGTGATATGTTCTTGAGGTCAACTCTTAGTCATGTCTGGTCCCAAGAACGAACCATCCTGGAACTCAGGCCAGAATCATTGCAAGTCAAGCCCAGGCTCGTGGCACCCTTGTCGTACTCTTTTCGCCACTAGCAACGCAGCAGGCACCGGCCAGGCACGGGGAGGGGTCTCATCCCTACGCTGACAGACGCCAGCCGGCAGCGCTGGGGGCGCCCTTCAGTGGCCACCGCAGTCCTCCGTCTGGAAGCGGCTGGCACCGCGCTGTTTGACAGCATTTAAATGTGGGCTTTTTCTTCTCTTTTTGGTGCTGGGGATGGAATCCAGGGTCTCTAAGCATGCACTCTACAATTGAGCTACATCCCAACATTCAACTTCCCTTCACAATAAAAACTCTCATCAAATTAGGACTAGAAGGGAACTTCCCTTTAACTTGATAAAGTTAACCTACAAACACCCTACAGCTAATATCCCACTTAATGATGAAAGACTGAACAAAAAGCAAAAATTTTTCTGTTATCAGTTCTGTTTACTGGCACTCCTAGCCAGAAAAAAAAAGATTGAAAACTAAGGAATAAAACTGCTCCTATCCAGCCAGGCGTGGTGACGCATGCCTGTGATCCCAGCGCTCAGGAGGCTTAGGGAGGAGGATCACTGTGAGTTTGAGGCCAGCCTGGGCTACAAAGTGAGTTCAGGGCCAGCCTGAACTACAAATTGAGACCTGCCTCAACCCCCCTCCCCGCAAATAAAAAATAAAAATTAAAAAACTACTCCTATCCACAGGCAACATGACTGTTTACGTAGAAAATCCTAAGGAATCTACAAAACAAAACGAATTTAGAATGGACAAGAGAACTAAATAAAGTTTCAGGAAACAAGGTTTCATACTAAATCAAGTCATTTTTCTATATAACAACAATGAGCAGACGCCCTACCGAGGTCCTGAGTCACGTAGAAGACGCTGAATCACCCCGCTGCAGACAGGCAGGTCTGCCCACACCCTGCCAAGGTCCCCAGTCGCGAGGAACACACACCGAATCAGCCGGCTGCGGACAGGCAGGTCTGTGCACGCCCTACCGAGGTCCTGAGTCACGCGGAAGACACCGAATCACCCTGCTGCAGACAGGCAGCCACCTGATTCCACATTACCAAGGCGCAGAGGACACCAGACCACCAGACCAAGGTACTGAGTCCCACTGTTCCTGGCCCAGAGGTAGGGGCTTCTGAGCCGTCGTCCCACTGCTCCTGATCCAGAGGAAGGGGCTTCCTGGTCACCATCCCTCCCGCTGCTCCCAGCCCACAGGAAAGGGCTTTTGGGCCACCTTCTGTCCCGCTGCTCCTGGCCCAGAGGGAGGGGCTTTTGAGCCACCATCCCACTGCTCCTGGTCCAGAGGAAGGGGTTTCCCGGCCACCATCCCTCCAGCTGCTCCCAGCCCACAGGAAAGGGCTTTTGGGTCACCATCCCTACCGCTGCTCCCGGCCCGTGTCCCACCTCACCCAGCTCAGAGGAGGTAATCCGTGCAGGTGCTAACAGCCCCCCACCCCAGTAGAAATGAGAAAACACATAAATAAGTCTCAAAACCAGACTTCCAGATCACCTACAGCAACTCCAAAGGGAAATGAGATGGAACCCTCTGATACTCAACCACCTGGACCCACTGAACTGGCAACAAAAGAGGATCTGGAAAAAATGAAATCAGAAATAATCTCTCAGATAACAGGAGAAATTGTGCCCTTAGTGCAAGACATGATTAATAAATCTAGAGAGGAGCTGAGGAACATGATGGAATCCCAACATAAGAAACAAATGGAATCCATAAAACAGATGCAAATAGATTTCCAGGACATGAAAAACTCCATTGAAAGTCTACACAGCAGAATGAGCCAGTGTGAGGACAGAATTTCAGATATAGAAGATAAGATTGCAATTAGTGACCAAGAAAAGAAAAAGTGCTTCAAAATTATAAGGGAACATGAGAAATCAATCCAGCAGCTGCTAGATGATGCAAAAAAGAATAACATAAGACTGATTGGGCTCAGTGAAGAAACAGGAGAGAGTGCAGATGACATAAAAAAAATCTCTTCACAGAAATAATGGCAGAAAACTTCCCAAGCAGGGGAAAAGAGCTTGACATACAGATAAGTGAGGCATATAGGACTCCAAATAGCCTTGATCAAAACACATCTACACATAGGCATATAATTGTTAAGATTCCAGAAACACAACAGAAGAACAAAGTTCTCCAAGCAGTCAGAGAAAAGAAACAAATCACATACAAAGGAAAGCCCATCAGAATCACAGCAGACTTCTCAATACAAACCATCAAGGCAAGAAGAGCTTGCAGTGACATATTCCAAGCCCTAAAAGAAAACAGCCTCCAACTCAGATTGATGTACCCTGCAAAACTACCTTTCAAAATGGATGGAGAAATAAGATACTTTCATGACAAAGAGCACCTTAGGAACTTCGTGAATACCAAACCAGCACTCCAAAGAATTTTACACAATAGCCTAGGAACAGACATTGAGGATCACAACCCCGGGAAGCAAAGCAGAATGAACCCATCTGGCATGACAAGAAATTAAATGTAAAGGGGGAGAACCCAACAGAAAGAAAAAGTCATGGCAATGACAAGTCAATACGTTTCAGTTATAACCATCAATGTTAATGGTCTCAATTCACCAATCAAAAGAAATAGACTGGCAGAATGGTTCAAGAAGCAAAATCCAACAATATGCTGCATACAAGAAACACACTTAATTCAAAAGGAAACTCATAGACTGAAAGTTAAAGGGTGGAAAACAATACTGCATGCGACAGGAACCCGAAAAAAACAGGAGTAGCTATCCTCTTGGCAGATCAAGTAGATTTCAAATCAACACTAATTAAGAGAGAGGAAAAAGGACACTACATCCTTGTAAAGGGAAGAATCCAAGAGGAAGAGATGACAATCATAAATATCTATGCACCAAACTCTAGTGCACCCAACTATATAAAACAAATACTAACGGACATGAAAAGCCATATATGCACTCATACAATTGTAGTGGGGGACCTCAACACCCCACTGTCACAAATAGATAGATCAACTAGACTAAAAATAAGTAATGAAATACTAGAACTCAATCGAACTCTTGAACAAATGAACTTAACAGATGTTTACAGAGTCTTCCACCCCACAAAGTCAGAATACACATTCTTCTCAGCTGCACATGGGTCATTCTCAAAAATAGACCACATACTCACACATAGAACATGTTTAAGTAAGTGCAAAGGAATTGAAGTTATCCCCTGTATATTATCAGACCATAGTGCAATGAAATTGGAGATCCATAGCAAAAGAAACTCAAAACATTTCATAAACATGTGGAAATTGAAGAACACACTTCTGAATAACCAGTGGGTCACAGAGGAAATTAAAGAAGAAATCAGACATTTCCTTCAATTAAATGACAATGACAATACAACATATCGGAATCTATGGGACACAATGAAAGCAGTCTTATGAGGTAAATTCATAGCAGTGAATACGCATATTAGGAAAACAGAACGAGCCCAATTAAACAACCTGATGCTCAACCTCAAGCTTCTAGAAAAAGAAGAGCAGGACAACCCCAAAGCTCATACAAGGGAAGAAATTATAAAGATCAGAGGAGAAATCAATGCAATGGAGACTAAGAGAATGATACAAAAAATCAATGAAGCCAAGAGTTGGTTCTTTGAAAGAATCAACAAAATTGATAAACCTTTAGTCAACCTTGTCAGAAAAAGGAAAGAAAAGGCCCAAATCCGTGCAATTAGGAATGAAAAGGGTGAAACTACAACAGACCCAGCAGAAATCCAGAGGATCATCAATACCTACTTTCAGAACCTATATGCCAATAAGATGGACAACACAGAAGTAATGGACAGATTCCTAGATACATATGAATTACCAAAGTTGAATGAAGAAGACCTAAAAATTCTAAACAACCCAATATCAACCAATGAAATTGAAAATGTAATTAAAAACTTATCAACTAAGAAAAGCCTGGGCCCTGATGGTTTCACTGCTGAATTCTACAAGACATTTAGAGAGGAACTGCTGCCACTACTGTTTAAACTCTTCAATGAAATTGAAAGGGAAGCAATACTCCCAAATTCATTCCTGGAAGCAAGCATCACCTTGATCCCCAAAGCAGAGAAAGACCCAACCGAAAAAGAGAACTATAGGCCAATCTCACTAATGAACATAGATGCAAAAATCCTTACTAAGATACTGGCAAACAGAATGCAGAAGATCATCAAGAAGATCATACACCCTGATCAAGTGGGATTCATCCCAGGGATGCAGGGATGGTTCAATATATGCAAATCAATCAATGTAATACACTATATCAATAGAGCCAAGGACAAAAACCATATGATTATCTCCATAGATGCAGAAAAAGCATTTGACAAAATCCAACATGCATTTATGATAAAAACCCTACAAAAATTGGAATAGATGGTCTCTACCTCAAACTGATAGAAGTCATTTATGAAAAACCAACAGCCAATATCATACTAAATGGTCAAAAACTGAAATCCTTCACACTAAAATCAGGAACAAGACAAGGATGTCCACTATCACCACTCTTGTTCAATATAGTTCTGGAAACATTAGCCATGGCAATTAGACAAGAGAAAGAAATAAAAGGAATAAAGATAGGAAATGAAGAAGTCAAATTGTCATTATTTGCAGATGACATGATACTCTATATAGAAGACCCCAAGAACTCCACCAAAAGTCTTCTAGACTTAATAACCAAATTCAGTCAAGTAGCTGGTTACAAGGTCAACACACAAAAATCAATAGCTTTCCTCTACACGAATGACAGACTCACTGAGAGAGAAATAGGGCAAATAATTCCTTTCACAATAGCATCCAAAAACCTGAAATACCTAGGAATCATCCTAATGAAAGAAATCAAAGACCTCTTCTCTGAAAACTATGGCACTCTGAAAAGAGAGATTGAAGATGATATCAGAAAATGGACAGACATCCCCTGCTCCTGGGTAGGAAGGATTAATATAGTGAAAATGGCCATACTTCCAAACCTGATATATAGATTTAATCCAATTCCAATTGAGATCCCAGCAGCATACTTCATAGACCTTGAGAAAACAATCCAAAAATTCATTTGGAGCAAGAAGAGACCCAGAATAGCAAAAGCAATTCTAGGTAACAGAGACATGGCAGGGGGTATCACAATCCCCAACCTGCAACTCTACTACAAAGCTACTGTGATAAAAACAGCATGGTACTGGCAAAGAAACAGGCTTGAGGACCAGTGGAACAGATTAGAAGATGCAGAAACAACGCCAGACACACTCAGCCATCTCATCCTCGACAAAGGAGCCAAACACCCTCACTGGAGGAAAGATAGCCTCTTTAATAAATGGTGCTGGAAAAATTGGGCTTCAACTTGTCAAAGATTAAAACTAGACCTCTATCTCTCACCATGCACTAAACTAAAATCAAAATGGATTAAAGATCTAAATATTAAAATAGAAACTCTGAACCAGTTGGAACAGAGGTTAGGTAGAACCCTTGAAGACATCAGTGTAGGAAAAGATTTTATGAGCAAAACCTCAGTTGCCCGTGAACTAGCACAAAGAATCAACAAATGGGATCTCTTCTTATTAAAAAGCTTCTGCACAGCAAGAGAAACCACCAGCAGTATGAAGAGACAATCCACAATGTGGGAAAAAATTTTCACTTGCTCTTCCTCAGACAAAGGTCTACTATCTCGAATCTATAAAGAACTTAAAAAGATCAGACCTCCCAAATTTAAAGACCCAATCCAAAAATGGGCATCTGAAATGAACAGACATTTCTCAGACAAAGAAGTAGAAATAGCAAATAAATACATGAAAAAATGTTCAACATCACTGGTCATTCGAGAGATGCAAATGAAAACAACGCTGAGATTCCACTTCACTCCAGAAAGAATGGCTGCTATCATGAAATCAACCAATAACAAATGCTGGCGGGGCTGTGGGGAAAGAGGAACCCTGCTCCACTGCTGGTGGGAGTGTAGACTGGTGCAAGCACTGTGGAAATCAGTATGGAGATACCTCAAAGAACTAGGACTGGAAGTCCCATTTGACCCCTCTATTCCACTGCTGGGGATCTTCCCCAAAGAATTAAAAGAATCATACTACAGTGATATATGTGCACCCATGTTCATAGCAGCACAGTTTGTAATAGCTAAAACTTGGAAACAGCCCAAATGCCCATCAACTGGAGACTGGATAAAGAAAATGTGGGTTTTTTTAATAAAATGGAGTACTACTCAACCATAAAAAATGAGAAATTAGAGACATTTCTAGCTAAGTGGATGCACATTGAGGCAATACTCTTAAGTGAAATAAATAGGACACACATGTGTAAATACCGAATAGTTTCTCTGGTGTGAGAAACTGAAAGTGTAAATAAGGACTAAATGTATAATAGGTCATGTGAAATAGGAAGAAAAGGGGCAAAGGGGAAGGAAGTGGGAGGGCTAAGGGAAAGGATAGAAGGGAATGGGATTAATATGAGAAAATGGAAAAATAGGAACAAAATTTTTGTAAATAGGGAGGGCTGGAGGGGTTGAAGGGAGGGCTGGGCAAGGGTGAAAAACAAGAACCAAGAGAGACTATGTAAAGGTGCAAATTTCCAATGATGAATGTCATTATATTGTATACCTAAAATGTACCAATTATTAGAATGAATAATTGATAATGTAAAATAAGAATAAAAGGTCCAAAGGGGTAGGGATAGTGGGAGGCACAGGGGAAAGGAAAAAAAGGAAAGGAAAAAATGCTGAGAAATGGAAAAAATGGAAATAAAGTCTTTGTAAATAGGGAAGGGTGGAGGGCATGAAGGGAGGGCTAGGAATGGGGAAAAAATAAGAACCAAGATGCATTATATAAAGGTACAATTCCCAATGAGAAATGTAATTGTGTTGTATACCTACAATGTACCAATAAAAGAATTTAATACAAAAAAAAACAATGAGCAATTGGAAACTTAAATGTTAAAAAATAATATTTATTATAGTTCCATAAAATGAAATTCTTAGTTGTAAATCTAACAAAATGTACATGGATCTACAGTTGGAAAACTACAAGATATTGATGAAAGAAACCAAAAAAGACCTAAATAAATGGAGAAACACACCGTGTTCATGGATTGGAGGACAGCACAGTAAAGATGGCAATTATCACCGAAGTGATCTATAAATTTAATATAATTCTGGGCTGGGGATTTAGCTCAGTGACGCTGTGCCTGCCTCAGAAGCACAAGGTCCTGAGTTCAATCCTCAGTACAAATATATATGTATATATATATATATATATATATATATATATATAATTTTAATCAAAATCTCAGAAGGATTTTTACAGGTATAGACAGTCTGATTTAAAATTGAAATGAAAGTCAAAATCATTAGAATAATGAAACACTTTTGAAAAAGAAGAGTAAAGCTCTTGTACTAGTAGCTGGTTTTAAGACTTACTCTATTACAAAGTTACAATAATAAATACAACTGTAGTACTGGTGAAGGCATCACCAGTATTACAATGACTAGACCAGTCCAATGGAACAGACTAGTCCAATGATAGATTCATATAGCAAATGCCGTCAATTTTTGATAAAGACACAAAGGGTTTCAATGGAAAAAGGATAGTCTTTTCAATAATTTGTTTGAACAATTGGAAATTCATTTGCAAAAAATAAATAAATTTCAATGGAATCCTCATACTTTATACAAAAACTAACTCAAAATAAATAACTTAATCATAGATATACATGTAAAATATATAACTATAAAAATTTACAGATAATATAGGAGAAAATCTTTATTACCTTTAGAAAGAGTCTATAAAAGAAAAAGAAATTATATACTAGACATTTGTGAAAGATACTGTTAAGAGAAGGAAAATATAAGCCAGATATGGGAGATACTATAAATCACATATCCAACAAAGAGCTTGTATCCATAATATACAAAGAACTCCCAATGATGGTTAATTTATGCATCATTTTTGTTTTAAAACCGAAATTGAATTTAGGACCTTGTGCTTGTGAGGCAGGGGTATGGTGCCACTGAGCTACATCCTGGCCCTCTGCATCAATTTGACTGGGCTATGGGATTCTCAGATAGCTAGTGGAAACTGACTTTTGGGTGTGTCTACAAGGACGTTTCTGGAAGAGATTAGCATTTGAATTGTTAGGCTGAGGCATGGAGACTGCCCTCACCAGTGTGGGTGGGTACCTCTAATCCACTGAGGATCCCAGGAGAACAAGAATGTGGAGGAAGGGTAAATTCACTGTTTATTGTTGAACTGTGAATTTATTCCCTCCTGGGGATTTATGAATTCTCTAGCCTTTGGACTTTAGGATTTGTACCAGAGACATTTATAAAGTTCTATTAAATTCTTCTCTTGACGTGTGCCTTTAAGCATGTCATTATATTGTAGATTAATTCTTTCCAATTGAAATTTAGGTGATTGCTTTTCAATTCTTTAGACAAATAAATCCAGAACTATGGAAACTCTTCTTGTATTTGCACAGAAATCTGAGAAAAAAGTTATTGCTAGAACTATAGTTTGAGGTCAGCAAAGACATCTCTTGAAATTTCTGTGGGAATAGATAGCTAACTTATAATTTTAGCTTTTGATAGTTCAGGAAGATGTAGAGAAACTTGACATTACTTGTGATTCAGACTAATTTGTCATTACTATGACTGGACCAGAATATTGTATCAGTTTTACTTATCAGCGTTGGGTTGTCCTTTAATTACAGGTTTAATTCATTAAGAAACATGATGACAGCAGAAGCAGGTAATTTCTAGTGCCATTCAGTGTTTGATAATGATAGTTGGGGGCAGTTTTTTCTCATTCAGAAAAATCTTAGTCTTGTCCTTGAATTTAAGTTTCCAATCAAACCATGCTGAGCCATGGAACAGCTGTGTGTGAAGCAAGTCAGCATATTCCTTCTGATAGAAATGCATGGAACTGATGATAATGTTAAAGTCAATAATGCCAAGTGAAGTTCACCATTGACGCTATTGGTTCAATAACATGATAGATTCCAGTATTTTTCACTTAATACCCACTGATGAGTACAATGGGTAACTGCAGTCTTTAAGCACCATACAGTTTCACAAGCTTTGTAAGATTAAGTCTTTTTTCTGCTTCACCCATATTTTTACTACTATTATATTTATCACATCTTGGCAGAGTCCATTTCAAGTGGTATTGAATTAGTTTTTTGTCATTCAACAAATATTCTGCACATATTTGTTTTTTACATACTATTTATACACTTTAATCCTCTGTTATGTTAAACCTGACATTTGCCCCTTTAATAAACAACAGCTAGGCTGTATCGGTTCCTCTATCAACCCATTAGGAAATAAGAGAAACCATTTGGAATCATTTGCCTTATTTTTAATTTGACTATTGATGGTGTTCCCCATGTCTTCAACTCTTCAAGTAGCTATTCTCATTGAAAGGCTAATAATGTTAAGTTTATTTTTTCTGGAGACATTTCTTCAGCTGCTCAATTAGACTAATTCAATTAATCTGCTACTGGTAACAGCTTTCTCTGCTTTGCTGGCAAATGAGCAACTTGGAAGTCAGTTTGGTTGCAGGATTACTTTCATAGTTTGAAAATGTCTTTCATGATCTTTGTTGTCTTATGAGTTAAAAATATTGTGGACTGCTAAATCTGGTAATTACATACTATTGTAATTGTATTCTTTTACCATCACTTTAGCATCATTGCATAATGAACACAATGCTTTGCCATTGTCGTGTGCGTGTGTATGCGTGTGTGTGTGTTTGTGTGTGTGTGGTACTGGGGATTGAACCAGGGCTTCACACTGACCTACATCCTCAGCCCTTTTATTTGTTTTTTATTTTGAGACAAGGTCTTGCTAAGTTGCTAAATTGCCCAGGCCGGGCTTGTGATCATCCTTTTGCTTCAACCTCCCAGAGTGCTGGGATTACAGGCATATGTCACCCACTCCTGGCTTGCCATTGTCTTGAAAGTGTAACATTTAAAGTCTTCTTTCTTCTTCTCTTGTTATTTTGACATGATAAGCACTGGTAATAAGCAATAGATCACAGTACAGCAGTATGTGTGATACAGAAAACACTGGTCACAACTGTACCACTGTGGTTTTGGTGTGCTGAGTAGGAGGGGGGCATGATGAGAATGCCACATATGATCTCTGTCACAACTATTTAACTCTGTCATTGTAGTGCAAATGTGGTTATAGACAAAATATAAATAATAAGCATAGTGGGGTTCAAATAAAACTTAATGGACACAGAAATTTGAATTTCATATGTTACTAAATATTGCTATTCTGCATGTTTTCAACCACGGAAAAATGTAAAAAGCCATTCTTTGCAGCACAAAAACAGGCGATGAGTTGGATTTTTTTTTTTTTTTTTGAGACAGGGTTTCACTCTGTAGTCAGGCTGGCCTTGAACTGGAGGCTATCCTCCTGCCTCAGCCTCCCAAGTGCTGGGATTACAGGCATGCACCACCATGCCTGGCTGGCTGGATTTTGCTTACGGGTATGCTAATTCATGCCCTCAGTCAATGCTCATTATGTGGCTGGTGTTCAGTTCCTAGTGAGTAGGTGCTTAGGAATCAGTGTGTGGCAATGGTAGTGGACTCATTATCCACATGGGGATTTGCACTTTCTGTCCCTGAAGGTTCAGGTTCTGTCTGATTAGATTCTAGGGAGGGGAGGTGTGTAGCAGGGGTTGCAGTAAGAGTCCCATTAAATTTATTTATTTATTTATTTTTTGGAACTGGAGATTGAACTCAGGACCTTGCGCTTGCAAGACAGGTGGCAGCAAAGTCCCATTAAATTTAAAGCCATGGCTGTGACCTGGTCTCTTCATTCTTTTGCTAAGAAATGTGCAGGTAATGAAAAGAGTCACTATACTGGTGGAATAGTGAATAGTTATTGTTAGGAGAAGGGGAGCTGTTGCTTGAGTGATCCCTGGAGGCTCTCCTGGTGTCACAGTGCCCAGGAGTAAGTGTAGATGAACCCATACAGCAGTCATTGTTGTCGAGTAGTTCCTTTAGAAATGGCTCGCCAAACAGAAGTATTCCAGGACCTTCTTGTTTCAAACAAAGAATTGGATGACAGAAGCCAAAAGTGATGCCAAAAGTTTATTAAAAATTGAGGGGTAAAGAGGAAAGGGAAGAATTAGGTCTGCTGAGCAAACTTGGGCTGAACACAAGAGGAAAAGAAAAAGAGCAAAAATAAAAGCACTCTCTAGGTCTGGGAGACCCAACATGGGCTACCATGAAGAGTCATGATAGCGAGGGCCAGGGATTTAGTTGAGTGGTTCCGCCACCTGCCTCGCAAGTGCAAGGTCCTGAGTTCGATCCCCGGTACCAAGAGTCATGATAGCGAGCTCCTTGGGGCATTTGGTCTTCTCTATGCTATCCACATCTCGTGGTGTCCTGAAAATCATCTGGCGCAGCCCTGGGTGGGGTTTTGTAATTTACAGTCCTGCCCACTTCTCCAGCCAGCTTTGCCACATCTCACCTCCTATATCACAGGGAGGCACTAAACTGATACAGATCTCCCAGGGCCTAGCCAACATTTTCATCTTCAAATGAGTGCTTCCTATACCCGTCCTGTCCCACACAGGGTAGCCTACTATTTTTGTGGCAGAGCAGAGCAGCTCTGTGCTATAGCCAAGTGTTACAGCTCAGTGTCACAGCTAAGTGCCACAGCTAGGAAGGCACAGCTGAGCTTTACAGCTCAGTGTGGCAGCTCTGGGTCGCAGCTCTGAGGCACAGCTGAGCTTTACAGCTCGGTGTGGTGGCTCTGGAACACAGCTCTCATAATTTGAAGACTTGAGAATCTGATAGTCAGTTGAAGAGGTGGAGAAAAAGCCTTTATTACACCGGCAAGCCCCTGGTGGGCTCAGAGGAGTCTGAGTGCTCTACTAGAAATGAGAGCCTCCTTATGTAGGGATCTACAGGTTAGGTGAGCAAGCTCACTGAAGTAGGGGGGCAGAGTTACAGAACACTCCCGAAACACATGCTGTGTGAGCATGCTCACTGAAAGGGGGTGGAGTTACAGAACATTCCTGAAGCAGAGGGGCAGATCTTAACAGAACCTTCTTGTGAGGGGGCATAGCTTAACAGAACATTCCTGAAAGGTCACACAGTTCAGTCACAAACCATTTTGATACACTGGGCAAGAGGCCAGCAGCACAAACTTTTATTTCTAAATCAAAACATTCTGTGGGGAAAAAAATGGAGGAAAGGCAAGGGCCCATCTTATTGTATAGCACTTCTCTATCATTTTCCCATTTTCTCCTCCCCTACCTTCTCATCCCATTGACTTCACGCCAACAGGTTCACATGACTTCAGCTTCACATGGCCTCTTCCTCTTCCCTGTATTCTCCCTATAGACCACACAGACTCTCCCATCTTTACCTCATCCATTCCAAGTGCACACCTCAATGACCTCTGGGACTGCAACTCTGAAGGTGGCCCAGGCCTCACAATATCCAGGTGGGTCTTTAGAGCCTGGGTGCAGGCAGAGGTGGGTTCCTGCTTGGACAGTGCTAAGCCTTATCCATCTGATTGTGGCCTCAGAGCTCTCAGAGGGAGAGGAAGACAGAAGAGCACTTAAACCCATTTGAGCCAGAGATGGTCCTGGGGACTTCATGGGACTTTCTGGGCTGTGTGTGTGTCCTGATCTCTCAGGGGGCTGATACCGGGGGGCTTGTAGACGGGCCAGACATAGAGGGTTTAGCCACAGTGAGGGAGATTATCCTCTTCCCTCAAACTATCCCTACTGGGGATGATCATTGCTTTTTTTCTCATCCCCTTTTGGGATAATGTCTTTATAACACATGTGTATAAATATGTCCTTATATTTGGGTCACTTTATTCTTCATTTTGATTTGTTTCACTACTAAACTCATATACCCTTCTATATTAGTATGTAGAGATTAAACTCATTCTAATTTTTATTTGATGTACCATTGTTTAAATGAGCTAAAAAACATTTAATGAATACTACCCAGGTAATGAGCATCCTTATATACCTTTGTGCCAATGGGTTAGTATTTTAGATGATTTTGTAGTCATTCTTATAGGAAAGTAAGGACAAGTCTTCTGAGTTTTCCTTAGAAGGGGCTCAACTTTCGGGTGCCATCCTGGTGCCTGTGTCATAGGTACCCTTATGACATCATTGCTCTTTTTCCCTTACTCTTTTTGTTGAAACTGTGGCTGGAGGAGTGCAGACCGAGGGTGATGGAACCATCTAGCCCCTAACCATGGGTAATTTAGTGGAGTAAAAACTTTCAGGGATTTGACCATCCATCAGGGTAAGGGGTGTTCTTGTAAGAGACAGATTTGCCCAAACATTCTGAGAGAGTAGGGTAAGTTTCCCATAGTTACATTGGGAGGGCTCTCCCTCCATGTCTGGAATCCCAGAAAGGACCAGGAAGCCAAGCCTGTGGTTGGCTTGGCACCTAGTGGTAAGGAGAGCACCCTTATCTTACCCCCCACGCCCCCGCCAACTCCAATGCAAAAGGACAGCAAACAACTCTGAAGATAATAATGAGATCCCCTTGCTAGAACAGAGCCTGAAGGAGCAAAACAGTGAAGAGGGAATTGACTCCCTCACCCTAATCCCCTCCTCCCACTGCCAATGCCTTCTCCAGCTTTGTGGGTAGGTGGGTCCATGCTCTGCCACTGGGGAGAGCCTTGACTGTGACATCTCTAACTCTTGTGGTCCAAAGGAGTGACTTAGAGGACTGTGAGTGACCATGTGATTTATTGTCCAAAGAGACATTTTAGTGAGAGGGGCACTTGCCATCGTCCGTGTATACCAGGATAGTAGGTATAAGCCCAGGGTGTTTCAGGCAGATTGGAGTGAATGGTTGTGGTACAAACAGCTGGGATGAATAGGGACTGACTCCTCCTTTGGTATCCTTGTCCTCATTTCCCTCTTAGGTAGACAGATATGGGTCTGGCTGAGATAAGGAGGCAGAAGGGTGTGAGCCTAGACCATGTGGGGCTGGGAGCTACAAGTCAGGGCTGCACTTGGGGAGTGCAAGGGGCAGGGTATGGGAAGCCCTATTGTAAAATGTGTGGATTAGTGTGTTTTCATGTGTGTATATACCAATGTGTGTGTTAACTGAAGTTTAAGCTGTTGATAACATGGGTTAGGTGGAGGAATCTTCTACTGCTTGGGTGATCCAGAAGGGACAGCAGGTTGTGAGTTTAACCTGAGGTGAGGGGCAGGATGAGCAAAGGATACCAGTTCCCCACAGGTGGAAGGGCTCTGAAGAGGTGGTGATAATCTCATGTAAGTGGCCCTGCCCAGGAGAAACTTGAATCACTTCTACTTCTAAATCATGATGTTCTTGTTCTAGACTGGCCAACTAGGTCTGGAAAATTTGGTGCAGTAGCTAGGGCAAGTGTACCTCAATTTTACAGACAGGAGCACTGAGGCCCAAAGGTATTGGGTCCTTGTCCATTGAACAGAGAATAGCAGAGGCAGGACACCTACCTGGTCTTTTGGGTCCAGTTGTGCACACCCAGGGCTCCTGAACTTCTGAGGATTGGGCCACTGTTGGTACAGGACCCCTTCCTGGTATATTCTGAGTTTCTTAAGCTTGTAAAAATTCTGTTTTCTCTTCCAAGGCCCCAAAGAGATGACAAGAGAGTCTGCTGCTGTGTTTATCCAGGCCTGGTGGCGTGGCACGCTTCTGCGATGGATGCTGCTGCATGTAGCCCTCAGGGTTTGGATCATTCAGTGCTGGTGGAGGCAGATACAAGCGAGGCAGCTGGAGAAGAGGCGGTGGATGGCGCTGGAGTTCTATGCACGGAGGGAATGGGCAGCCGTCAAACTGCAGTCTTGGATCCGAATGTGGCGCATCCGCCAGTCGTACTGTCGTTTCTTAAACGCTGTCCGAATCATTCAGGTCTATTGGCGTTGGCACAATTGCCATTCACGTGGTTTTATTCAGGGTGAGTATGAACTCAAAGATAACCAACTAAATATTCAGCTTGAAATCTCTCTGGGCTCACAGGCTTGTAAGGTGCACCAATGCATACCCCTTCCATTAAAAGAATGACCAGGTCTGCTACATCTGTGTCTCCAGATCTCTTTATCAGACATATTTCCAAGAGGTCATTGTTGGAACCATTGATGGCAGATGTGAGGCTTCTCACAAGTCAGCTCTAAGGAATCCGCAGGGGTTTTGGGGGTGGTCACATGTGGAGAAGGTTTCTAAGAGCCTAGCCACTGGTTGAATGGGCTTGGGATTGATGAGCAATGTCTGCCACAGGTGGGTGATTTAGGATGCCATGGTTGCCAGGTGACCAACACCAGGAAGACTATGTAAACGGTCTCGTGTAGTTATGCAACATGTAGCCTCTGCCATTCTTTGCTCTTTTTTAAATACAAGATTTAAGATTTATTTTTGAAATTATGGTAAAATATACATAACATACAATTTGGGCCGGGGATTTAGCTCAGTGGTTCCGGCGCCTGCCTTGCAAGTGCAAGGTCCCGAGTTCAATATCTGGTACCAAAAAAAACCCAAGCCAAACAAACATAACATACAGTTTACCACTTTAACTTTTTCAAGTGTACAGTTCAATGACACTAAGCACATATGTAGTTATCACCACATCCATCTCCAGAACTTTTTTTGGGGGGGGTACTGGGAATTGAACTAGGGTCCTTGTGCTTGTGAGGCAGGCAGCAGAACCACTGAGCTAAATCTCCAGCCCCAATCTCCAGAACTTTTTCTTCTTGCAAAACAGAAACCTTGTACTCATTAAACAATAAATTCCCATTTCTCACTCCCATTGTCCCTTGAAAAAACACCAATTCTACTTTCTATCTCTATGAATTTGATTATTCTAGGTTGCTTGTCTTTTTATGACTCGCTTGTTCAACTCAGCATAATGTCTTAAGAGCAGTTGTGGTGAATCTATGGCACATGTGTTACTGTGTTTTTCTTTTAAGACAAAAGATGTTAATGTAGACTTGTTGTTTCTTTCCTTTTTCTTTTTTTTGGCACTAGGGATTGAACTCAGGACCGTGTGCTTGAGAGGCAGGTGGCAGAACCACTGAGCTAAATCCCTGGCTAGACTTGTTTTTTTCTAAAAACCTCAGTATTCAGGTTTAGTTTCAATGTTGGCACTTTGTGATAAAGAAGTGGGTTTTGGGTTGCAGTTTGATACTAAGTCTCTAAAAGATTTGCCATCACTGTCTTAGAGATTCATCCACGTTATAGCATGTGTCAGGGTTTTCTTTTTTTTTTTTTTTGAGACAAAGTCTCACTGTGTAGTCCAGGCTGACCTTGAACTTGCAGTGATCCTCCTGTCTCAGCCTCCTAAATGCTGAGATTACAGATGTGTACCACTGCATCCAGCATGGGTTTCCTTTTTAAGGCTGGATAATATTCCAATGAATGCATATACCACATTTTGATTTTACCTATTTATTTGTCAATTGATATTGTGTTGCAAATTTGAATTTTTTAGCTATTTGAATAATGCTCCTATAAATGTAGATGTACAAATATTTCTATCAGATTCTGATTTCAATTCTTTTGGATGTATGCCCAGAAGTGAAACTGTTGTGACTCAGCCTAGGTTTCTTTTGTTCGATTCAGATGGTGTATCAGTGTTTACGAGAGAAACAGACTTAATGCAGAATATACAAGAAGTATATAAAGATTTACAAGATAGGCTTACAATGACTGCCTGCGGAGTCAGGTGTAGAAGAGTGCATAAGGGCTGTGTGTTTTGGAAATCCAAAGGATCCCGTCAGAATTCGAGGCCTGTAGCTCACTGTAGAGTCCCGGGTAAATCTGTATCATGAGGCTGAAGGATCTGCCCTGGAAGGTTGAAGAGTCTGCAATAGAAGCCAGGAGATGATGTCCAAGGTGAAGATGAAGACTGGAGCTCCTCTGAAGAAACCGAAGTGAGCCTTCTTTCTTGATTTCCTTTTTATTACATTCAGGCTACAAGCTTACTGGTGGTTGCCACTCACACCCAGGGTCGGTCTTTGGTCTTCAGTAAATCCCTTCAGCCACACCCAGAACTATGCTGATCCAATTTAGTTGGGGGTTTCTTACTCAGGTTGACACAATCAATTAACTATTACAGATGGAAATCATTGAAATAGTGAATCAGCAAAGTACAGCTCTGCTAGCTGTCCTGATGTCACCAGGTGACACTGGATACTGACTGCCATTGCCTGACCATACCAGGTGTTTACTGAGAGATCTTTGGTGCTAACAACTCTGAGTGTTTATTGCGTTTTTTTGGAGGCAGGGTCTCACTATATAGTTTAGGCTGGCCTCGAACTCACAGCGATTTCCCTGTCTCAGCCTCCCAAGTGCTGGGATCACAGGAGTGCACCATTGTACCCAGCTACTCTTTCTTTTGAAATGATTGTTCTGTCCATGCTACTGAAGATAAAGATCCCAAGTAGATTTCCAGGACTTTTGGGGCCCACACCACCTGAGAAATAAATCATGACAGGTTTGCAGATGGGAAGTCAGTATAGAGGAGGAAGGCTTCTTAGACCAAGACTGGAGAAGTGCCCGGGCAGTGCTACTTGTACAGCAGCTGCAGGCCTGTGTTATTGAGAAGCAGAGCTGAAAGCTTGTTCTGAATGTTGGACATGCAAATAAGGGTCCCAGATCCTTCCCTTTCAGATCTTAGCCACTCCAGGGTAACCCCAGAGAATCATCTGAAGTGGTGAGTGTGGAGGAGGGGCACCACAGTGCCTTCCTGGCTGCACTCATCTTGGAGTGGAGAATGGTGGTTTGATAGCCAGGGAGGAGGACACTGAAGCAAACTGTTCCATTCCATGGCAAGAGGAGCAAAGGGAAGGAGGGAGCAAAGGGAAGCAGGTGAGGGTAGGCTGGCCACTGGCTAAGCCATGTCCCTCATTCAGCAAGCACAGGGGAGAGTGAGAGTCAGTTGCTTCTCCTCTGTCTCAGAGTTGCTGGGTCGTATGGTCATTCTATTATTAATTGTTTGAGGAACCATCACACTATTTTCCATAGTAGCTGCACAACTGTACATTCCCACCAACAATGTGCAAGGTTTCTAATTTCTTCACATTCTCACCAGCTTTTCTGATAGTGGCACCCCTGTTGGTTATGAAGTGCTATCTCATCGTAGTTTTGATGTGCATTCCCCTAATGATTAGTCAGGAGGAGCATCCTTTTATATTCTTGTAGGCTGTCTGTGTATCTTCTTTGGAAAAATGCCTATTCAAATCTTTTGCCCATTTTCAATATTTTTTGGTCTTTTTGTTGTGTTTTGTATATACTCTGGATTTAGTATCTTTTTATTCCTTGACCTTTTAAAAAAATGATTCCAAATGTACAAAAAAGTTGAAAGAATAACACAAAGGACCCCAGTGTACTCTTTATCTAGATTCACTAATTTTTAACATCCTGCCAGGTTTGCTTAATATCTTATCAGATATCATTTACAAAGATTTTCTTTTCCCATTTTTGTAGGTTATCTTTTGACTTTTTTTTTTTGGTTCTTTGATGCATAAAAGTTTTTATTTTTATTTATTTATTTTTTATTTTGGTACCAGGGATTGAACTTGGGACCTTGGGCTTGCAAGGCAGGTGGCAGCACCACTGAGCTAGATCCCTGGCCCAAAAGTTTTTATTTTTGATGTGATCTGATTCCATTTTTTTCTTTCTGTAGGTAGGACTTCCAATATTATTCTGAACAGAAGTAGTGAAAAGCGGCATCCTTGTCTTATTCCTGATCTTAGAGGAAAAACTTTCAGTCCTTTACCACTGACCAAATTAGTCGTGGGATTTTCATACATGGCCTTTGGTATGTTGAGGTAATTTCCTTCTTGCTACAGTTTGAATGTGGTCCTTTGCTGCCAAAACTCCTGTTGAGGCTTAATTCCCCAATACCCTGGCAGCTGAACCAAATAAAAGTGTAAAGCAATTCTGTTGCTTAGAACAACTTTCCTGAGGTTGCTGAGAGATGTTTTCTGGGATGCTAAGGTAGTGTTAGTAGAAAAAGCTATCTGACACAGCCAGGTATGTTTCTTTTTTCATAAACACTGACTGTGGCAGGCTTCTACTAAGCCTGGTCTATAGATTTAGGCTGTTGGCCCTGGGATGTGACTCATTCTCAGGGGTGACATTTGGGGGTATCTCCAGTATGTCCAAAGTGCAAGATCACCATCTTCCAGCTTTCTAGCAATGTTCAGGTATGACATTGCTCATCTTGTATTTAGGTACCTGTAGATGGTCTGCAGAGAAAGATGTAGTCCTGGAATGCACACCCTCTCCTCCTTTGTTTTATTTCTCAGTGACCTACTCATGAGCATGGAGGTGTTGGTGTTTACAGGCCAAGTCTCATTTTTGGCAGAGTTGCATGAACTCAGTTTCTCCTATACAATATTGTTCACAAAGGCCCTACACAGAGGGCCAGGAACAGTTCAGTCCTTGTTTTCATCATCACCATGGTGATACTTCTTGTGTATATAATCAAAAGAGTATGATGCATCTAGCAGAGTTTTGTTAGTTGTGGCTGTGATGTTTTGTTCACAGAATTAGTTAAGTTAAAATGGGACCATTGACTACCATGTGTCAGATGCTAGATCTTCCATAACCTGTTAAGCTAGGGCTTGGGTTCTGTTGGTGGACACTGTGATGTTGGAATGCTGGCCCTGTTATCATTATTTTGCATTACTATAACACATACTTAAGATAATCAACTCTAAAGAGGAAAAGTTTATTTTGGCTCACAGTTTGGAGGTTTCATTTCATAATTGATTGGCATCATTTCTTCTTTGATCTGTGGCAAGGCAGTCAGTACATGATGGCAGAGGAAGCTGCTCACTGCATGGCAGCCAGAAAGCACAGAGAGAGAAAGCAGAGGGGCTAGGGTCCCCAAATCCTTTTGCAGGGCATTCCCCCAATGATCTAACTTTCTCTTGCTAGACTGCACCTCCTAAATGTCCCATTACCTCCCAATAGCATTGTGGGCTGGGGACCAAACTTTTCATACATGAAACTTTGGGGGACATTTCAGATCCAAACTATAGCCCTGGTGTAGTTTATCATTGACAGGATATAAAGATCACTGTGAAGCAATGAGGTTCAGAGTGGCAGGTTCAACATTCATTCAGAGTGGCCACATCTTTGGAGAGCCTAAAGAAGGAATTATGTTTCCAGGGCCCCACTGAAGTCTTTGTTGAAGAAATAGATTGACTGGTTAGTGTTCCTTTCTCCTCCTCCCAGCATCTTAGGTATTTTCCACCTATTGGGTAGGGGTTAGGCTGAGTTGGTATAGTGACCTAGGCTATCTGTTTCAGTCCTGAGGTTGCTACCTCTGTGGGCATCCATAGCCTTTGTTGTTTGACCCAAACCTTTCAGTCTCAGTCACACAGACCAGCAAAGGAGGGTACAACATGTATAAACTCGACACGTCTGATAATGCTGCCCACCTGATTGGAAAGATCAGATGCTCCTGGTGCTACTAGAGAGATCCCGGTACCCTGGTATTCTTTGGTTTTGTTTGCCATCCCTGCAAAATCCCATAGAGGGGAGGCACTGCGGGAAGTTTCATATCTGGCTTAGAGTTAGTCTTATCTGAGGAACTAAGCCTGGTATATAGATTTAGGCTATTGGCCCTAGAATAGTAATGGTAAACCTTTTAGAGACCGAGTGCCCAAACTGAACCTCAAATCACCCTCAAGGAATATGCTGTACTGGGGAAAGGGAAAAGAATTGCTGGGAACACCGAGATTGAGATTTTGCTGGTACAGCACTTCTCTCACCAAGCTCGGTGTTTCTCAATATGCGCTGTAATGCTGTTTTCCTTGTGCTGGAGTTCAGTGTTTAGTGTCTGTACTGCCCTAAACATACAGTAGTACTACCCAAATAGCAGACCATCTTGATGTCCTTAAGTTAGCTGTTCCATCATTCAGTAGGTCCATTAGGCATCAGATGACAAGGTGCACAGGAAGTCCACTGATTTTGTTAGAGTGCACTGATTGTTGTGTCGCGTGGGCTGTGAAGATGTTCTTTGGTCAGAGTGATGTCCTATAGGGTATCCAAAAGCATGATCTAAGCTCCTCACAAGGGCAGCTGTGGAAGTTCCAGCATTCACATATGTATTTGTCCTTTCCAGCGTCCAGGTAGCAAGCTATTGCCATAGTTCTTATTTCCACACTGGGGGTCTTTAAAGTCACTCAGTTACCATTCTCCAGACCAGATGAGCTGATGGCAATGACTCAATAGTCAGCAAAAATGTGGTAAAATATGGTGGTAGGAGTGGCCTGCATGGTCATTACCACTGCATGTTGCTTGGCCCATTGAGCCAAATGTCCATGTCCAGTCTCAGTCAAAAGATGATCATCCACTGGGCGTTGGCTGCAACACAGTGGACTCTGTCTGCTTTTAGTTTTGAAGAGGCATTAATAAACCATACCACTCCATCAATAGGTGTGTTTTTGAGCCTTGGATTCCCAGTAGCTGCAGTAGAAGCCAAAGCAACCTCTACAGGTCACTTAGTTTCTTCTGACAAGCTAGCCATTTTTTCATGAGGCCTTCTAGTTCCCAGCTTGGATCTCATTTTGGTCCATTTAGTGGCTGAGCTTTGTTAAGTCTGTCCAATTTTATTGGCAAGGTTTGTAAGTACCCAAGTGAGAATGGTCAGGTTGTATCACAGTGTTTCATGAGCACTCTGGCTATAAGAAGCCAAGTCTCCACCAGTGGCTAATAGCAAGCAAGGAGTTGATAAAAAAGGAGTATATCTGGCAGCTGACTTGGGAAACTTTCATGTCCAAGATCCAAGAGGCTACTACACCTCAGTGGCAGTTCTCTGTTGCAACAGACTCCAGTATGCATGGATGTTGAAGACACATACATTTCTATCAGACTACCAGATGCTAAAGGTTCCAAAGGCAGAGCCTGGACTGTGGTTTGTTAAATTATTTCTAATATCTGATGTTACAAAGGGCTTAGTTAAAGTTGGTGGCTTTGCTGGCCATCTTGTCTAAGGGAGCCAAAAAATCACTTAGCTGGAGTATGTGTTGTCTATAGTACCCAAAGAGGCCTACTAGCAGTTAGATTTCCTTTTTAGACTGCCTCCAGGGCCAATGAGTTTTGCTTAACTGTATTTGGGATATTTCTTTGGCTTCCTGCCTATGTGGCCTTGGCATGTAATCTAAGGTAGTCTACTTTCGGTCTCCATGCCTTTCTGATTAGCTAAACTGGGCTGCTAGATGGTGAACTACAATATTTTTATCTGTAGCAAGTCCAAATTCACAAAGTATGTCTTTTTTTCCATTTAGTATCCAGTGCTGCTGCTTTTGTTAGGCAGCTTTGGTGATAGGAAGAAGTGTTAGCCACTGTTATGGCTCAAATTCTTGGTTGTGAATGGGCATATACTCTCAAGTGGCACTGATGTTCTGGGCCACAAGCAGCCCAGATGTCAACCCCTATCCTGTCCCCAGCCATAGAAACTGGTCTCCAGCACCTGAAACAGCTCCAAGTATAAGCAGAGAAGCACCATGGGGCACTGAACTTTTCCTCAAACCTGACAACATCAGTTTAACTTTTCCCCTAAGGAGACCTGGAAATATTCTCATGAGAGCTCCACTATCCCCAGAAAAATTAGAATTGTCTTTTCCTCTTTTACCTTGGAAGAAATGTAGGGCCACTGGCTTCAGGTGAGGACCCAGAGACACAGCAAGTCTCCCTTTCTGCCAAGGCCTGTATCCCACATGTCCCTCTCAGATGCCTCAGGGGCTGTCTAAGCTCCCATTTCCCGGGCTGTGTTCTATACATTTTGCTGTGTTTTCATTTTTGATTGTTCAAAGTATTTTTAATTTACCTTGTGATTCCTTCTTTGACCCATTAGTTGTTTAAGAATGTGTTTGTTCCCACAAATTAGTGGATTTTCCGGTTTTCCTAACTTTATCCTATTGTGGTCAGAGAAGATACTTTGTGTAATATATATCTTTTAAAATATATTGAGGTTAGATTTGTGGCCTGACATGTAGTCTAAGCTACAGAATGTGTCATGTACACTTGAACAGAATGTATATTCTGGTTTTGAAAAAATATATTTTAATTTTTTTTTTGGTGACAGACACTCGCTATGTAGTTCATGCTGGCCTTGAGTTCACTATGTAGCCCAGGCTGCCCTTGAACTTATGGCGATCCTCCTGCCTCAGCCTTCCAAGAGCTGGGATTATAGGTGTGGAGAGCCAACAGCTCTATAAGTATTAAGATGGGCAACTTGGATTTCCTATGAAAGGGTTAAGTGAAATATTGTAGAGCTTGCTGCCCAGCTCTGAAGAAGCTGGGCACAGGAGAAAGTGATAAGAACAGCACAACGACATGGAGCTAGGGAAAAGAAAACACGAGACTGTCTCAAGGCCTGGGGAATTTCCAGATGTGCCTTATGTAAGATGTTTTCTATTCTTGAGTGCTCTAAAAGAGAATAGTAAAGTCAATAAAGTTGCTCGGTAACTGGGAGCCCTCCCGTCTTCTTTCTTTCAATCCTCACGCCCTGTTTCAGGTTCCTTTCAGTTTGCCTCGGCAGGTCCGCGGCTTGTAGGTGTGTGCTACCATGCCTGACCCTTTAATTTGTTTTTTAAGTGATAGTTAAAAACATAAAAATTGTGCATATTTTAATGGAATACCATGTAATGTTTTTATGCATATCTACACCGTTTAATGTTTAAATCATGTTAAACTTATCTGTCTCCTCAAAAATTTATCATTTCTTTATTGAGAATACTTTCAAATCCTTCCTTCTGAAATGTGCATTATTTTCTGTTTTTGATAGTATGTTCTGTGTATGTGTTAGATCTAGTTTATTGTACTGTTCAAGCTCTCTATTTCCTTCCTTATTTTCTGTCAAATGTTTCTATCCCTTATTGGTTATTGAAGTCTCCAGCTACTATTATAGATCTATTTATTTGTTCAAGTCTGTGATGTTTTGCTTTATATATTTACTTTATGAAAAATTTTTAATTTTATTAGTACATGCTTGCAGTTCATGCAGTTTACAGTCATTTTGAGGAGTGGTTACATATACATATCACAGCTTGTTTCTTTTTTAATCCTGCCCCTCTTCCCTCTTACCTCTCTGCTCCTCCAATTCCCCTATCCCATTTTTCATACTTGTTGATATTTGTTTTAACTCATGTTATGGCATATAATGTTTACACTGATTAAGGTTATTAGGTTCCTGTATGTGGCATATCTGGGTTTTTTTTTTTTTTTATGGTACTGGGAATCTAACTCAGGACCTTGCACTTGCCATACCACTGAACTATATCCCCAGGGCATTTGGCATATCATTATTCTACTTATTTCCCCTTTCCCTACTACTCACCGCTCACAATTTTCCCCCTGGACCATTTCCCTGTTGTAACAGATCAATCTCCTTATGCCCTTCTGTTCATCCTTATTATTCTCTTTGTACTTTGCCTCACTCAAATGAAAGATCTAATATGGTATTTAAGCTTTGTGTGTTTTATTTGACTCAATATTATATTTTCCAGGTGCATCCATCTTCCTATAAATATCTTAATTCTGTCATTTTTTTATTCATTAAGTTTATCGATACATTTTAGGTATACAATACGATGACATTTATCATTGGGAATTTGTACCTTTATATGATATATCTTGTTTCTTATTTTTTCCCCATTCCCCTCCCCTCCCTTCAACCTCTCCACCCCTCCCTATTTACAAAGACTTTTGTTTCTATTGTTTCCTTTTCTCATATGGTGTGAGAAACTGAAAGTGTAAATAAGGATCAAAATGTATAACAGATAATGTGAAATTCAAATGTCATTCTTTAGAGCTGAGTAGTATTTCATTATATATAGATACCACATTTTCTTTAAAAATATGGAATGCTTCATGAATTTGCATGTCATCCTTGTGCAGGGGCTGTGCTAATATTCTCTGTATAGTTTCAATTTTAGTATATGTGTTGCCAAAGCAAGCACTAGAACAACATCTTTTTTTGTTGTTGGTACCGGGGATCAAACTCGGCTCTTTGCGCTTGGGAGGCAGGTGGAGGAATCACTGAGCTAAATCTCCGGTCCTAGAACAACATTTTTAAAGTGTCAAATGAAGAGAATTGTTAACCCTGAATTCGGTATTTGTTCAAAATGCTCATCAAGAGCAAGGGGAAAGTAAGGAAATGCCCAGTGAAGGAAAATGAGGAGAGTCCATCTCCCATAGATCGTTTTCCCCCAAGTATTAGGGATTTTTATTTTATTATATTATCATTTTTTTGGTAGTACTAGGGGTTGAACCCAGGCCTTCACACTGAACTACATCTCCTTCTTATTTATCTCTTTTAAAAAATTTTTGAGACAGGGTCCCACTAAGTTTCTAAGTTGTCCAGGCTAGGCTCAAACTTGCAATCTTCCTGCTTGAGCCTACCAGAGTTAGACCCATTTTAAAGAAGTATAAGTTCTTCAGGCAGAAGAGAAATGACAACAAAGGGAAATCTGGAACTTTATCAGTGAAGGAAGAGCACTAGAAATGAGAAATACCTGGGTAAATGCAATAGATTCTTTTCATCTTAAATTCCTAAATATATTTATAACCGTTGAAAATGAAAATAACATTGTTTGATTTTTGAATGTGTATTGACATACGCCATATAACTCTAATGCACAATAATTTTAAAAACATGGATAGTGAGGTTTTTATGTGCTGAGCATTGTGCTAAGCACTTTGTGTGGACTATTCAACTTAATTTAGGCAAGAAAAGAACTTTATAAGGAAGGTGATGGATGGAGTCATAACACAAGTCCATTTGGCAGTGGGCCTTTTGGATATATAGACAGCCCTCTGGTCGTTTCCTCAGCACTTGGGTTTATTTTCAGGACATATATACTAGCAGCTAGTGGAATATTCAGAAGTGGGTTCCTTAGCTTTTTGAGTTAGAGTCATTATGATATTAAAGTAAAATGAATGCCCTTGAAACCATCACCTTTTTATTGAAATAAATTAGAAAATTCTTTTTTTTTTTTTTTTTTGAGATAAGGTCTTGCTATGTAGTTTGGGCTGGCCTTGAACTCTCTATGTGGCCCAGGCTGGCCTTGAATTCATGGAGATCCTCATGGCTCAGGCTTCCAAGTCCTGAGATTACAGGTGTGTGCTACCATGACTGGTGACTTACATGACCCATAACTCTTAAAGGAGGAGAGGTTTACTTTGACTCATGGTTACAGTTCCTGTTCCAAGGCAGAAATGGCATGGTGTATTGTGTCCCAGTTACTAGAATGTGACTGAGGTGTATTTTTTTTTTTTTTTTTTGGTACCTGGAATCAAACTCGGGATCTTGTGCTTTTGAGGCAGGCAGCAGAACCACTGAGCTAAATCCCCAGTCCAACTGAGGTGGATTTTGATACAAGAGAAGTGGGGTCATTGCTGTGACTATTACCTGACCACGTGGTTTAGAAACATTTGGAACTGACTCACAGGAGGAGTTTGGAAAGATTTGGAGATTATGGCTAGAGAAACTAGATGCATTCTGGAGAAGCTAGAATGTTTTAAGCTGAGCTGCATGGGTGATACTGGTTGAAGATTAGAAGATCAGAATGCTGATAGAAATGCAGATGGTAAAGGCCAGGCTCAGGAGGTTTCAGTTGGTAACAGGGACTCCACTGGCAGTTGGATTTGTGATCATGTATGCTACATTGTGGCAGAAAATTTGTCTATATTTTGCTCATGTCCTGTGACTTTGTGTGAAACAGATTAAAGGTGGTGGACTAATTAATCTGATGGAGGAGCTTCAGAGCAGCTCAACATTTGGAGGGGCACTGTTGGAGGGGCACTGCTGGAAGCTCATACTGAAAATCAGGACTCCAAACCCCATTTAAAAAGTTTTCAGCTTTGCCAGAAAGGAGGTACCTGCAAAGTTGGAGCGGAGGAAAAAAACTTGTTTGCTAAGAAAGATGAACATTAAGAAGAAGCCAGGTACTTTGCATCAGCACAATAGTAAAGATGATTTGAGGACATCTAAGAATCAGCAAAAACCCTGGGCTTTGGAGGCTGAAGGGTGTGTAATGAAAGGACTTTGCTTTGAGAAGAGACCACCTGGGCACTTTGCTCCAAAAGGGCTGCCTAGGTATTTGGTTTCTCAGGATTTGGTTCACTGTGCTATCTAGGCACCCAGAGGCCTCCACAGCCATAATTCAAGGGAGCCTGGCTACTGCTTGAGTGTTTTGTACTTTTTGCATGTGGATATCCAGTTGCTGTAGCATCATTTGTTGAAAATGACATTCTTCCTCCATCTGATTGCTTTTGTTTTTGCAAAAAAATCAATTGAGTATATTTATCTGGGCCTATTCTGCATTCTTTGTTAGACTACACTATTTGACTGTGCACTCTCTTGACTACTGTAACTGCTAAATCTTAACATTGGGTAGAATGATTTGTCCCAATGATTTTTTGTTTGTTTGTTTTTTGGTACCAGGGATCA
Source organism: Heterocephalus glaber (assembly GCF_053883595.1). Taxonomy (NCBI): domain Eukaryota; kingdom Metazoa; phylum Chordata; class Mammalia; order Rodentia; family Bathyergidae; genus Heterocephalus; species Heterocephalus glaber. The sequence continues at coordinate 5,635,104 of NW_028258324.1, read as the reverse complement.
AACTCGGGACCTTGCACTTTCGAGGCAGGTGGTGGCACCACTGAGCTAAATCCCTGGCCCCAATTTCTCCCAATGTATTCTTCCCTTTAAAGATTGTTTTAGCTGATTCAGGGCCTGTAGCTTTCTAGATGTATTGGTTAATTTTTTTGTGTCAACTTGGGTGGGCCACAAACACCAAGGTAACTGGTTAAACATGATTTCTGTGAGGTGCTTTTGGAGGAGATTAGTATTGGAATTGGCTGGGTAAACAAAATAATTGGCCTCTCCAGAGTGTGAGGGCATCACCCAATCTACTGAGGCACAGATCAGAGTGCAAAAGTATGGAAAGGTAAATTAGCTCTACTTGTAGTGGACATGATTTTCTCTTGCATTAAGTGCTCTGGCTCTGAGGTCTTCAGACCCAGAGTGGAATCTGTATCAATGATTCTGTGGCTCTCAGGTCTTTGAACGATACCAGTGGCTTTCCTGGGCCTCCAGCTTGCATATGGCGGGTTATGGGACTTCAAGGTAATTGTGTGATTTTATACCTTATAATGAATAAATATGTGTTTATATTTTACTGGTTTCTCTAGAAACCCTAAAATGCCATATAAATTTTAGAACAAGCTTCTTTAAACATTTAATTAAAATTATCCAGTGAGGTCATGTAGGCCTGAGAATTTATTTGTAGAGAGCTTTTAATTTACTATTTAATTTCTCTAATGGTTATAGAACTATTCAGCTCATTTATTTGATCTGAATGAGTTGATATTATGTGGTTTTTAACAATTAATCAATTTCTTCTAAGTTTATGAGAGTAACATTGCTGGTATTATACTCATGCTTTTTCTTATAAATTTCACATCCATACAATGGATTTCTATTCAGAACTAAAAACAAATGAACTAACATGTCATTTTTTTTTTTTAACTGGGGATGGAACTCGGAACCTTGCTCTTATAAGGCAGGCGGCAAAACCACTGAGCTAAATCCCTGGCCCATGAACTAACAACTTATATGCCATAAATAAACCTCAAAAGTATTATGCTAAGTGAAAGAAGCTGGACTCAAAAGACTACAAATTATTATCCTTTTAATATGATTCTGGAAAAGGGGAGACAATAGAGACAGAACACAATGAGTGCTGTTAGAGTTTGGTGGTGGAGTAATGGTTAACTATAAAGGTGTACAAGATAATTCTACTTTATGTATTTCAAAGCATAGTTATTTGGCATGTATAGATATTTTGTAATATTAATTACAGTGAATATTGAAAGAAACAACAACATTGAGAGATCATTATTTTTTTTTTCTTAAGTTCTTTTATTGGTACATTTTAGGTATACAATTCATTGACATTTATCATTGGGTGCTTGTACCTGTACATGATGTATCTTGGTTCTTATTTTTCCCCCATTACCTGTGTGCCCTCCACCCCCTCCACTCTTCCCTATTTACATAGATTTCATTTCCATTTTTTTTCTTTTCTCATAGTTTTTCCTTTCCCTCCTTTCCTTTCCCCTTCCCTTCCCTTCACCCCTTTGTCTTTGGACCTTTTTTCCTACTTCAAATTACCAATTATTCATTTTAATCATTTTAACCCTTGTTTACACTATCAGCTTCTCACACTAGAGAAACTATTCAGTATTTACACATGTGTGTCCTATTTATTTCACTTAAGAGTATCCCCTCAATGTGTATCCATTTAGCTATAAATGACTCTAGTTTCTTGTTCTTTATGGCTGAGTAGTACTCCATTTCCTAAAAACACCACATCTTCTTTATCCAGTTTCCAATTGATGGGCACTTGGGCTGCTTCCAAGTTTTAGCTATTACAAACTGTGCTGCTATAAACATGAGTGCACATATATCACTGTGGTATGATTCTTTTAATTCTTTTGGGAAGATACCCAGTAGGGGAATAGCTGGGTCAAATGGGACCTCTAGTCCTAGTTCTTTGAGGTATCTCCATACTGATTTCCACAGTGCTTGCACCAGTCTACATTCCCCCCAGAAATGGAGAAACGTTTCTTTCTCCCCACACTCTCAGCAGCATTTGTTATTGGTTGATTTTTTGATAGCAGCCATTCTTTCTGGAGTTAGGTGGAATCTCAGTGTTGTTTTCATCTGCAGAGAGATTTTTTTTTTTACAAATGTATCATCTATTCTGAAATATACATGGATTAAATGATATAATTTTTGTTCCTTTTTTTTGGACACAGGATCTTGCTGTATAGTTTAGGTTGGCCTTGAACTCACTATGTAGCCTAGGCTGGCCTTGAACTCACAGCAATCCTCCTGCCTCAACCTCCCAAGTGCTGGGATTACAGGTATGCACCACCACGACAGCTTGTTCCTTTTCTTTAAAAAAAAAGTTGTATGTTTCAATAAGGAGGGACCAATCAACTTTGTAGCCTAAATCAGAGGAGATACATAAGGTCAGAAGAAAGAAATAACCATTGGTTTGGTCAGTTGGGATATTTGTGATGTTAATCAGGACAGGCTTAGTGGAGTGAGAGGGATAGAAGAAGGATTAGGATGGGCTGAAGAGAAAATGAGGAGGGGAGTGGAAATAGTGGCAGGATGCTTTGCTAATGAAGAGAAGCAAAAAGCTAGAATAGAGATTGGTTAAGGAAGCAGGTTTTCTTTTTTTCCCCTGTCACTGGATATTGAACTCAGGGCCTTTGTATTGAGCTGCATCCCCAGCAACAAACACCTCCCCGCTTTTTGAGATGGGATCTCTCTAAACTGTTAAGTGACTCAGGTGGGGCTCAAATTTGTGATCCTACTGCTTCAACTTTCCAGTGTTGGGATTGTAGGTATGTGCCACCCTGCCTAGCTCAAAGAAGCAGTTTTCTAAAGATGGAAGAGGTAGCTAGCATGGTGGTGCACTCATGTAATCTCAGCCACTTGGGAGGGGAGGGGGATTGCAAGTTCAAGGCCAGCCTGGGCAACTTAGTGAGACCCTGGCTCAAAATAATAACAAAAATAAAATAAAATGGGGATGTAGCTCAGTGAAGAGTGCTCATCTAGCATGCACAAGGCCCTAGGTTCAACTCTCCAGTACCACAAACACACACACACACACACACACACGAGAGAGAGAGAGAGAGGAGAGGTTGTGTGTGTGTGTGTGTATATACATATATATATATATGTATATATATATATATATATATATTTGTTTGTTTGTTTTTCGAGACAAGGTCTCACTATGTAGCCCAGGTTGGCCTTGAACTCACAGCAATCCTCCTGCCTCAGCCTCCCGAGTGCTGGGATTGCAGGCATGTGCCACCATGCCTGTCATTGAGATTATAGTATTTAACCACAGAATCTGAACTGGATTAAGAAAAATACAAGTGCTTGTCTGGGGTGATGACTGTGAAAAATTGTTTTGTTTTGGTGTTTTTGGTAATGGGGATCAAACTCAGATCCTTGTGCTTGCGAGGCAGGCGGCAGAACGAATGACTGTGAAAAATTGATAGGGTCAATAGATTGGAAGCCCTTATCACACTTGAAGAAATCATTTTTTGAAGTTATTGAAAAGATGAACTGGAAGGAAAGAAGAAAATAATCAGAGAAAGGAGCACTAGAAAAAGGAATTTGAGCAAAATAATAAGATAACTGGTGATAATGAGGTTTAGAGCCTCACTGTCCAATGAAATATCCATTAGCCATATGTGGTTATTTAAATTTAAATAAAATTTAGTTCCTCGGTTGGATTTCAGGTACTTCACAATTGTATGCAGCCAGCGGCTTCCATGTTGGACAGCTCCCTTAAAGAGCATTTCCATCATCCGAGTTCTACTGGACAGTGTTGCTTTGTTTTTTGGTAGGGGGTCTTGAACTCAGGACCTTGTGCTTGCAAGACAGGCTCAGCGTGCCACTGAGCTAAATCTCTGGCACTTGGACAGTGTTGCTTTGGTGTGACCATGACAGCGAGCAGCTGAGGAGGGGAAGAAAAGATATGAGGGAAGAATTAGAGAGACTGCTGGGGTCATCCTGGTTGATGATAAAATCACCAGAATTGTAATAAAAGTAGGAGTAGGGGTAATATCAGAAAGAACCATGTTTTACAGCCCCTGGGGAGAGGAGTTGTGGTGAGGGGACTGTGGAGAAGGAATTGGGGAGCTGTGAACTTCTGTCATGACCATCCATCAGCATGTCCAGCCATGGCACCACTCAGCACTGAGACCAACCTTCTCCACCTGGGCCACACTGCACTGCTTCCAGGGGAGTCAGCCAAACATTGGCGTTCTCTCCAGGTGCTTGCCAAAGAGGAAACTGGGCATGCCAGATTCCAGTCAACCCTGGTCCCAGGCTGACAGAAAAGAGCCCCATAGCCATCCATAAGCACAGAGGTGCCCAGAGTTTTAAGGAGAATGTAGTTATTTGTCCCCCAGATCCCTGGGTGGAAAGAGGAATGGGCTGGGGATAGGAACTGGGACTTCTGGCTCTGTCATGTATCAGGCCAGACTGAGACCTCAGGTTCTGTTTTGACAATCCAGTGACACATGGCCATTGTTAGATCAATACAGGGTCCATGGACACGGAGATATCTCACTGAAGTTCTTTGTAAGAGAGAACAGGGGGTTGGGGATTTAGCTCAGTGGTGATGTTGCCTGCCTCGCAAGCTCAAGATTCTGAGTTTGATTCCTGGTACTGAAAGAGAGAGAGAGAGAGAGAGAGAGAGAGAGAGAGAGAGAGAGAGAGAGAGAGAGAATAGGAGGCAGCAAGGTTACCATTATCTGGGGACACTGTGAGACAAGCAGACCAGGTTAGATCTTTACTGAGGCCCCTTCTTAGTTGATGATCTCAATGTGGAACTGCAGGTGAGTGGCAGTGACCTTACAGTGGCCCCGGAGGAAGGCACAGGTCTGGCAGTTGTGGCATTGCCAGTGACCCTGGATGACATAGATGGCATTGAGCACCTGGCAGTATCGCCAGTGGACACACCACATACGAACCAGAGACTGGAGTGTGATCACTGCCCTCTCTCTGATTGTGTAGTCAACCAGCACTGCCCGCCGCCTCTTCTCCAGCAGCTGTGCCATCATCTGCTGCCACCAGTACTGAATGACCCAGGCACTGAGGGCTGCGTGCAGCAATGTCCGGCGTACCAGGGTGCCCCGCCACCAGGCCTGGATCAGGATGGCTGCTGCATTCAGTGTCTTGCTTAAATTTTTCTGGACAGAGATAAGAGAGACCACTCAGGGAACTAACTTTCTGCCACCAATTTCCAGGATCTTCTTGGAAGGGGACTAGATTCTCTCAATGTGAGCCCATCCTCAGAGAACTCATGGGAGTTAGCAGGACACTATGGGCACCAGTGACCTGATAGGATTCTTCTCTACAACCCTGAACACATCACCTTACCCTCAGAGTCACAGTGCCCTTTTATTTTTATCAAGGAAGAAGCAATGAGTAAGCAGAAAGGGGTGTTAGGGACATGACATGGTTTTGTCCCTCACACTCCACCTCTTCCAGGCTGATTGGGTTTGGCCTCTGAATGCTTTTGCCTAGCTTTTCTCTGCTAATGCTGGTCCCGAAACACATTGGCTAAATTTTCTTTGTCACAGCCAAGTATTTTGATAGTGGGGTAGGTTTCCATTGCCCTCACCATGTCCATTCTACTCCTAGCCTTCCTGGATTTGGGACACCTCACTCTTTGACTCAGAGTCCTCACATTCTTGGTTATATCCCAGGCACTTTTTGGTGGGTTTCGTTCCTTCAGATACTCTCTCTGTCACAGTAGACCCAGATCCAGACAGCTCAGGCTGAGAAAAGGATGGGGTCACTATTGAGTTGATGGCCTGTTATTTTAACTCTGTGTCCATAAAAGGCAGAATTCCACACCCTTCAGATACAGATATCAATGGTCTGGATTTCTCTTATCTATGTAAACTTCTACTCACCTGTTTATTCTTCTGCAACTGCCACTGTTTAATTGTTTCTTCATTATCCTCAGCTACAAATAAAATTAGACTGCCTTTGGTCTGTCAACAGAATTAAATGGGAAGTGATGAGTTAAGACTGCTGTCTCTCTCTGTGGACCTGTACAAAGGTGTTCACCATTTTAGCATCCCCTCTTTTCTCCAACAACTGTGAAGTCCGGGGAGATACCTATCCATCCCCAGGCTACCTATGTCTCTTACACAAAATTGAACTCCCATGGCTGTCTTTAGATGGTTCATTTGCTCTGATTTCTCTGTTTCCCGTGGTCTGGCATGAGTAATATGAGCGAGAGAAAAGCTATGACTTCACAATCGCATTATGACATAGATTAAGATATCTGCCACAGAGTTGAGTCTCCCTCAGAAAAAAGCTTCATGGGAGCTGGGACCACTGCTCTACTGCCTTCTGTCAGAGATATGCTGGAGCTCAGAATGGAAGAGAATGCTTTAGTGACATTTGATGCCAGGGCTATCCTCCTGTGAAGTTCATCTACCATCCCTTCTTATGGCCAGTCACGTAATAGAGTAGGAGGGACTGTGGCAGTACATCGCCTCACAGCTCTCATATGTCTTCTCAGGTGGGACACTGCCTGTCCTCTCTTTACTTAGGCTTCAGCACCTCAGTACTCCTTAGGAAACTAGCAAAAGATAGGCCAGCTGAATCTAGAAAGCAATAAAATAAAGGTAAAAACTTAATGGCACAGAAAACAACAATGGGTAGTGGAAAAGAAAGTTAAAAGATAGTACTGTGGTTTTTTTTCCATTAAGTTAATTGGTACATTTTAGGTATAAAATACAGTTACATTCATCATTGGGCTCTTGTACTTTTACATGATGTATCTTGGTTCTCATTTTTTCCCCATTCCCTGCCCTCCCTTTACCCCCTCCACCCTTCCCTATTTACAAAGACTTTGTTTCCATTTTTTTCCTTTTATCATATTTTTTCTTTTCCCTTCTTTCCTTTCCCCTACCCCTCCCACTTCCCCCACTCCTTTAGACCTTTTCTTCCTATTACACAATATCAGTTACACATTTTTAATTATAATATCAAGATTTAGAGGACATTACCACAGATTTTACAAAATTTAAAAGGATATAGAAAGTATATTACAAAAATCTTTTATGAAATTAATTTGACAACTTCTATGGAAGATACCAATGGAAGACAAATTAATGAAACTGACTCTGGAGAAATATAAAATTTGAATAGCACCTATTAAACAAAGTATGTTCCTAGCTTGAAAACCTACCTATATGACAACAACAGGCTCATATACATTTTAATTGATGAATTATATCTAACATTTAAAGCGGAAAAAAGAAGGAACACTTCTCCCCTCATTTTAGGAAATCAACATTGTGCTAATACTAAAATTGGATAAAGATAATAGAAGAAAAAAATGTGAACATAGATACAAATTTGTTTAACAAAGCAATTAGAAGTCAGATCTGGCAGGATGTAGAAAGTGGTTTTATTATAGGGATGGCAGTGTTGGTTCAGCATTGGAAGGTCCACCCCCATAAGTCATCTTTTTAACAGAGGAAAGGAAAAAGCCATATGATCCTATTAGTAGTTGCAGAAAAAGTATTGGACTAAATTCTACAGCTGTTCATGGTAAAAGCTATCAGGAGACTAGAAGTAGAAAAGAGCCTTCTCAACAGATAAAAGACATGTACCTCATACTTCCAGCAAAAATTGAAATGATATAATGCTTTCTCCCTAAGGTGGGGAACAAAGGCAGATATGCCTACTCTTCATCTGTCCATTAAACTTTGAAACATAGGCCCAAACCAGAATAGTCTGGCAATAAAAAGAAACAAATAGCATAGGATTGGCAAGGTAGAAGTAAAATCTTTACATGTAGATGAAATGATCATCTACAGAGAAAATGCTAAGAAATCTCTAGGAGCCCCTAGAACTTGTATTTGAATTTAGCAGGATTAGAAAACACAAGGTATATATAAAAATTCAGGTCTATGTATACTTGCTATAAATGAAGAATTGGATATTGAAATTTAAAAGTTATGTAGGAGTGGGCTGGGGATTTAGCTCAGTGGTTTTGCCACCTGCTGCGCAAGCACAAGAACCTGAGTTCGATTCCCGGTACAAAAAAAAAAGTTATGTAGGAGTACAGAGGACCTAGAAAAGTAAAAAGAAAAAAAATAACAGTTGGAAGATATTTATTACCTAATTTTAAGACTTCCTCTAAAGCTACAGTAATCAACACAATGTTGGCATAAGAAAAGACATATAGATCAATGGAATAGAACAGAGAATCTAGAAATAGAACCATACATATATGGTCCACTGATTTTTGAAAGATTATTTAACATTAACATTTTATAGAGCATAAACTCAACTCAAGAGCGAGGAAAAGATAGTGTTTTCAACAAATGGTACTAGAACACCTGGTATCCATATGTAAAAAATTAAACTCACCCTTTATTTCCATACATAAAAATAACTTGAAAGGACCTATGAACCTAAATATGAAAGATTAAAATTATAAAACTTCAAGAAGAAATTATAAGGGAAAATGTTCATGAACTTAGAGTAGGCAAGAATTTCCTAGGATACAAAAAACACAATGTATAAGAGAAAAAAATTGATAAATGAGATTCCATCAAAATTTAGAACTTTAAAAGACATCAAGAAAATAAAAAGTAGTCCTTAAATGGAACATAATTATAATACATATAAGTTATGACCAGAATATATAAAGAACTCTTACAGCTCATTTGTTTTTTGTTTTTTTTTTTGGTACCAGGGATCGAACTCGGGACCTTGCGCTTGCGAGGCAGGCGCCGGAACCACTGAGCTAAATCCCTGGCCCTCTTACAGCTCATTAATACACAACTCAATTAAAAAGTAGACACAAGAAGATGATAAATAGCCAGTACAGCACAAGGAAAGATGTGCAACAGTAGAATCAGAAAAATACTAATTAATAGCAATGATACAATAACAAGATCATATTATACACTCATTAGGGAGATTAAGTTAAAAGTTTTAAAAGAACAAATGTCAGCTTAGGTGTGAACCAGTTAGAACTTTCTAATACTGCTAATGTGAATGTAAAATCATTTTGGAAAACAATATAGAAATTTCTTATATTACTGTTAAGAACCAACAGTTGTGTTCTTAAGTTTTTACTTAAGAGAAATGAAAACACATGTTCACAATACATTTGTACATACAAGTTGACTATCCCTCATCTGAAATTCTTGGGACCAGCAGTATTTCAGATTTTCGTTTGAAATCCACTTGATCTGCAAAGAGGATAGCTACTCCTGGTTTTTTTCAGGTTCCTGTCATATGGAGTATTGTTTTCCACCCTTTAACTTTCAGTCTATGAGTTTCTTTTAAAATTGTGTTTCTTGTGTGCAGCATATTGTTGGATCTTGCTTCTTGACCCATTCTGCCAGTCTTTCTCTTTTGATTGGTGAATTGAGACCATTAACATTGATGGTTATAACTGATACATATTGACTTATCATTGTCATGACTTTTTCTTTTTTTTGGATTCTTCCCCTTTGAATTTAATTTCCTGTCATGCCTGATGGATTCATTCTGCTGGGCTTCCTGGGGTTGTGATCCACGTTGTCTTTTCCTAGGATATCATCTAACATTTTTTGGAGTACTGGTTTGCCATTCATGAAGTTCCTAAGGTGCTCTTTGTCATGAAAGTATCTTATTTCTCCATCAATTTTGAAAGATAGTTTTGCAGGGTACATCAGTCTGGGTTGGAGGCTGTTTTCCTTTAGGGCTTGAAATATGCCAGTCCAACTTCTTCTTGCCTTGAGGCTTTGTGTTGAGAAGTGTGCTGTGATTCTGATGGGCTTTCCTTTGTATGTGATTTGTTTCTTTTCTCTAACTGCTTGTAAAATTTTGTTCTTCTGTTGGGTTTCTGGAATCTTAACTATTATATGCCTATGTGTAGATTCTTTTTGATCAAGGCTAGTTGAAGTCCTATATGTTTCCCTTATCTGTATGTCAAGTTCTTTCCCCCTGCTTGGGAAGTTTTCTGCCATTACTTCTGTGAACAGTTTTTTTTATGCCATCTGCACTCTCTCCTGTTTCTTCATTGACTCTGATCAGTCTTATGTTGTTCTTGTTTGCATCATCTAGCAGCTGCTGGATTGATTTCTCATGGTCCCTTACTATTTTGAAGCATTTTTTCTTTTCCTGGTCACTAAGTGCAATCCTGACTTCTATATCTGAAATTCTGTCCTCACATTGGCTCATTCTGCTGTGTAAACTTTCAGTGGAGTTTTTAATGTCCTGGTTATCTGTTTGCATGTGTTTTATGGATTCCATTTGTTTCCTATGTTGGGATTCTATCATGTTCCTCAGCTCCTCTATTTTTTAATCTGTGTCCACTCTAGATTTATTGATCATGTCTTGCACTATGGGCACAATCTCTGCTGTTATCTGAGAAATTATTTCTGATTTCATTTTTTCCAGATCCTCTTTTGTTGCCAGTTCAGGGAGTCCAGGTGATTGAGTAACAGATTGTTCCATCTCGTTTCTTTTTGGGGTTATCTTAGGTGATCTGGAAGTCTGGTTTTGAGACTTGTTTATGTGTCTTCTCATTTGAACAGATGCAGCCTGCTGTGCCTTTGTTGAGGCAACTTTTTGCTCACCCAGTGATCTTCAATTCTCAGCAAGCCACCGAGCAGCCTTTTCTCTGCTGCTCACCAGTACACTAATTCCTAGATTCAGAAAGTTGGCCTTCTGGACCCCTGAGCTGACTGGTTGTCTGGGTAGGCTTCTGTCTAGGGCCTGTGTACACTTGGGATGGTATCTAGGTGTGCCTCTGGCTAGGGCCCCTATGTAGCTGTTGTCTTGGAGGGCCTTTGGCTGAGGGCTGTGCACCCCAGTTCCTGTTGTGTGAGCAAGCTTCTGTCTAGGGTCTTGCGCACTTACCAATGGTATCAGGGTGAACCTCTGGCTGTTGCTTGTGTGCCTGTGCAGCTCTTTTCCAGGTGGGCCCTTGGTTTGGGCTGGTGTGCTCCAGCCTCTAGGGTCAGGTTGGAGCCCTGGCTGGAGTCTGCTTGCTGCCGTGCCACTCTGGTCTGCATCACTGCTCCCCCAGTTAAGGTGGTCTGGTGTGCCTTTATTGCAGAGATTTTCTTCACATTTCCAGTGGGCTTTAATTTTCATCAAGGAGCCTCAGAGAGGCCCTCTTTCTGTTGTTCACTTCTGCTCTATCTTCTGGAATTCAGAACAATGTCCTTTATGACCCCTGCAACTCTGTGGTGTGGATCCAGGTAATGGCTCAGCACAGCCATGGGGCGGGGGGACAGCTCACCTTTTCTGCACTGGTGACGCTCTGGGGTGGAGGTATGGTGGCCCAAGAGGGTCACCTCCTTTGTGCTGTGGGGGCTCTCAAAAGGTAGTACTTCGAGAAGACAAGTATTACAGAGAAATACATCATAAGTCTGGGTAGAAAGAGAAAGATGAAATAACCACAGGGATATTTAAATAAATGTAAGAGAATATCATATTTAGAATGCTAAGAGGATGAGATTTCCTAGCAAAATATAAATTGCCAAAACTTGATGCACTAAGGAGACCATTAAAGATCTACCATAAACAAGGGACCAAGGAGATCTAATCCAAAGTTTTAAAAGTTTACAAATTCAGATATTTCCAAGGGACTTAAGGTATTCAAAGATATTCTAAAATATAAAAATTTCCACAGGGCCAGTGTTTGCTAGTTTTCTGAAATGTCAAGCTAGAATTTTGACAGTAAGTGCATTGATTTGGGGAAAAAAGGCTATCTTTATGATATTGGATTTTCCCTTCTAAAAACATGGACTGTGCTTCCATTTGTTTGGGAATTCTTTTATGTCTTTTATAAAGTCTTGCTGGATGTGGCAGTGTAATCCCAGCACTTGGGAGGCTGAGGCAGGAGGATTGCTGCAAGTTCAAGGCCAGCTTGGGCTACATAGTAAATTCAAGGCCAACCTGAACTGCAGAGTGAGACCCTGTCTCAGAAAAAAAAAGTCTTAACATTTGTCTGTAAAGGTCTTAATTAACTAATTAATTACTTTGTGGAGCTTGGGATTGAACCTAGGGCCTTGTGCCTGCTGAGCAGACATTCCACCACTGAACTACATCCCTAGCCCTAGGTCTCATTGTAAAGTTATAATTCATATTCAATAAAACACACCATTTTAAACTGTACATACAATTTAATGGTTTTTAGTTCATAAGGTTGTGAAACCATTGTTCCTATCTGATTCCTGAATATTTTCATCTCTCCCCAAATAAATGCCACACCTATTATCAATCAATCCCCTTTTCCTCCTCCTCAGTCCTTAGCCATCACTAATTTGCTTTAGATCTGTATAGATCTGTATATTTTGGATATTTTACATGACTGGGTGTCTGGCTTTTTCACTCAGCATACTGTTTTCAAAGTTTATCCATATTGTAGCTTGTGTCAATACATCATAAATTTTTATTGCCAATTAATACCCTGTTCCATGGATATACCACATTCCAGTTATCTATCCACCTATTCATAAATATTTGAGTTGTTTCTACCTCTGAACTGTTATAAATAATGATGCTGGAAACATTCATGTACAAGTGTTTGTGTGGACATATATTTTTATTTTTCTTGAATATATCCTAGGGTTAGAACTTCTGAGTCATAAGGTAAATCAAATATGCACTGTTTTTCACAGGGACTAGCATTTTACATCTGTGTATGTAGGTTCTTGTTCTCCTATAACCTTATTAACATTTTCCTGCCCTTTTATTCATTAAGTTTATTTGTACATTTTAGGTGTACAATACAGTTACATTCCTCATTGGGATCTTGTACCTTTACATGATGTATATTGGTTCTTTTTCTTCCCCTTCCCCTGTCCTCCCTTCACCCCCTCCACCCTTCCCTATTTACAAAGACTTTGTTTCCATTTTTTCCTTTTCTTATATTTTTCTTTTTTCCTTCTTTCCTTTTCCCTATCCGTCCCACTTCCCTGGTTCCTTTAGACCTTTTCTTCCTATTTCACATTATCAATTATACCACTTGAACCTTATTTATACTTTTAGTTTTTCACACCAGAGAAACTATTCGGTATTTACACATGTGTGTCCTATTTATTTCACTTAAGAGTATGGTCTCAATGTGCATCCATTTAGCTATAAATGTCTCTAGTTTCTCATTCTTTATGGCTGAGTAGTACTCCATTTTATAGAAAAACCACATCTTTTTTATCCAGTCTCCAGTTGATGGGCAATTGGGCTGTTTCCAAGTTTTAGCTATTACAAAACACATAGGTGCACAGATATCACTGTGGTATGATTCTTCTAATTCTTTTGAGAAGATACCCAGCAGAGGAATAGCTGGGTCAAATGGGAACTCTAATCCTAGTTTTTTGAGTTTTCTCCATATTGATTTCCACAGTGGTTGTACCAGTCTCCACTCCTACCAACAATGGAGAAGTGTTCCTTTCTCCCCACAACCCCACCAGCATTTGCTACTGGTTGATTTCTTAATAGCAGCCATTCTTTCTGGGATGTGGTGAAATCTCAGTGTTATTTTCATCTGCATCTCTTGAATGACCAATGATGTTGAACATTTTTTCATATATTTATTTCCTGCTTTCATTTCTTTGTCTGAGAAATGTCTGTTCATTTCAGATGCCCAGTTTTGGATTGGGTCTTTATATTTGGGGGGTCTGACTTTTAAAAATAGAGTCATTAATTCCATTAAAATGCTCTCCCTTGCTTTGAACATAACCTACCATTCTAGCCACTTTCTAAAGCAGTTCTGGGTTCTCTTTAGTTGTTGTGTTGTTGCTACCTCAATGTCCTGAATTAATTCAAAACATTTACCTTTCATAGTCATTTTGACTTTGGGGAAGAGCCAGAAGTTGCAGGGTGCCAGCTCCATTGAATAAGGTGGGTGAGGACACATTATAATGTGTTTATGAGCTTCCCCTTTCCACTGACTGGCACTTAGCAGCAACATTCACTGTAACTTTTAATCACACATCATAAAAATATATGTACAAAAGAATACTCCCAGAACTGCTTCAGAAAAGGGGCAAGAACAATAGGATAAGTGTGTTTGAAGCAAGGGGGAAAATTTTGAGGGGAATTAAGGACAATATATCTCTTACTGTAATAGATTTCATATTTAAACACATACCGTATGCTTTGATCAGCTGATCAGCTCTCGGATGAAGTTTATTATTGGAGCACTTTGTCAGATTGAGGAAGTTCCTTTCTATTTCTAGTTTGTTTAGCTTTGTCCTTCATTTTTTTGCAGAGACTCACGCTGTGAGTTTACCTTAAATCTCAGAGGAGAATTTGTACTTGCACTTTTCAGCAATGCTGAAACTGTTAGGACTTTGGCAACTCTTAGAGATGGATTAAATGCCTTTTGCATAAAGGGATATACATGAATCTTTTGGGGACCAGGGGTGGAATGTTATGGCTTGTATCTAGATGTACCCCCCAAAGCCTCATGCACTCTTAGGTGGGACTTTCCGGAGTGACTGGATCATGCGTGTGATACTGGATCAGTCCACTGATACTGGTTTAGCATAGTTTTGGGTGTGGGTGATGGATTTACTGAAGAGGGAAGACCCACCCTGGCTGTGTGTGGGTGGCACTGACCAAGAGGCTTATAGCTGGAGGAAATAAAAAAGAAAGAAGGAAGTCATGCTGCTTCCTCCCTGCCTTTTTATGGACAATTTCTCCTCTGCCATGCCAACCTGCCTTGAAGCCAACTAACTATAAACTAAAACATCTGCAAACTGTGAGTTAAAATAAGCCTTTCTTCCCTTAACTTGTGAGTGTGGGTGTCAGGTATTTTGTCCCAGGAATGAGAAAGTAACTAAATCAGCTAGCATGTAGTCTATTTTGGAGAAAGTCCCATGTACTGCTGAGAAGAAAGTGTATTCTGGTATTGTGTGGAACATTCTGTAGATATCTATTAAGTCCATTTATTCAAAGAGTTGGTTCAATTCTGATTATTTCTTTGTTGATTTTTTGTCTAGTCGATCTATTTGTGATAGTAGGGTATTGAGGTTCCCCATTATAATTAGTTGGTGTTTATCTGATTTTTAATGTCCAGCAGTGTTAGTTTTATGATGTTGGGTGAGCCAGTGTTTGTTGCATATATGTTTATAATTGTTATTTCTTCCTATTGAATTGTTTCCTTAACTAGTATATAGTGACATTCTTTGCCATTTCCAGCCCATTTTGGCTTGAAGTCCACTCTATTTGAAATTGGGACAGCAACTCCTGATTTTTTCTGGGTTTCCATTGCCTGGATTGTTTTCCACTCTTTGATTTTTTAAAAAGTAATTTTATTGGTATATTTTAACATACATAATGATCACATTCATCATAGGGAATTTGTACCTGTACATAACATATCTTAATTCTTTTTTCCCCCATTCCTCTCCCTTCCCTTCAATCCAGCTCACCCTCTCCATTTACAAAACTTTGTTTTTTGAAAATTAATTTTATTGGTAAAATTTTGTTTCTATTGTTTTTCTTCCATTCTTTTTTTCTTCCATTCTTTTTTTATCCCTGTTCCCTTCCTTTGTTTTCCCTTTCCCCCTTCCTTGTTCCCTTCCCATTTGAACATTCTATTTTGACTTCCCAATATCTGTCTTCCATTTTGACCCTAAATATTGGAACCAGCCCATATGCCCATTGACAGATGAATGGATAAAGAAAATGTAGTTTTTATATACAATGGAGTACTACATTGCCATAAAGAAGGATAAATGAGACATTTTTAGGTAAATGAATGCACCTTGAGAACATAATTTTAAGTGAAATAAATTGGACACAAATGTTAAATATCACATTGTTTCTCTTGTGTGAGAAACCCAAAGGGTAAATAAGGTCTATTCTTTGATTTGTAATCTGTGTATTTCTTTTTGGATTATATGTATTTCTTTTACACTGCACATCATTTGGTTTGGTTTCTTGATCCATTTTGCCAATCTGTATCTTTTGACTGGGGAGTTGAGACCTTTCATATTGAGAGTTATCACTGAAGGTATTAACTCATTCCTGTCATTGCCTTATTTTCCTGTTGCTGATTTCTTTTTTTACCCCCTCTTTCTGCTTAAGCACTTACAGTTCCTTGTGTATTCATTCTGTTAGATTTTTTGGCCTTGGTGGCTTCATTATCTCTTTCTTGATATCCTTGAGACATTTTTTCTCTTGAGACATTTTTGTAGTGCTGTTTTGGTGGCAATGAATTTCTTGAGGTAATAGTATCTTTGTAATAGCAATATCTTATTTTTCCATCAAATTTGTAAGAAAGTTTTGCAGGATATATAAGTCTGGGTTGGAAGTTGTTATCTTTTGGGATTTAAAACATTTCACTCCAAGCCTCCCGGCCTTTAAAGTTTGTGTTGAGAAGTCTGTTGTAATTCTAATGGGTTTACCTTTATAAATAATTAATTGCTTTTCTCTAATAGCTTTTTTTATATTAAATTCTTTTACTGGTACATTGTAGGTATACAACACAATTACATTTCTCATTGGGAATTGTACCTTTACATCATGCATCTTGGTTCTTATTTTTTCCCCATTCCTAGCCTTCCCTTCACGCCCTCCAGCCTTCCCTATTTACAAAGACTTTATTTCCATTTTTTCCATTTCTCAGCATTTTTCCTTTCCCTTCTTTCCTTTCCCCTGCCCCTCCCACTACCCCTACCCCTTTGGACCTTTTCTTCCTATTTTACATTAGCGATTATTCATTCTAATCATTGGTACATTTTAGGTATACAGTGTAATGACATTCATCATTGGAAATTTGCACCTTTACATAGTCTCTCTTGGTTCTTGTTTTTCACCCTTGCCCAGCCCTCCCTTCAACCCCTCCAGCCCTCCCTATTTACAAAGATTTTGTTCCTATTTTTCCATTTTCTCATATTAATCCCATTCCCTTCTGTCCTTTCCTCTAGCCCTACCATTTCCTTCCCCTTTGCCCCTTTTCTTCCTATTTCACACTACCTATTATACATTTAGTCTTTATTTACACTTTCAGTTTCTCACACCAGAGAAACTATTCGGAATTTATTCATGTGTGTCCTATTTATTTCACTTAAGAGTATTGCCTCAATGTGCATCCACTTAGCTATAAATGTCTCTAATTTCTCATTTTTTATGGCTGAGTAGTACTCCATTTTATAAAAATACCAAATTTTCTTTATCCAGTCTCCAGTTGATGGGCATTTGGGCTGTTTCAATTTTTAGCTATCACAAACTGTGCTGCTATGAACATGGGTGCACATATATCACTGTGGTATGATTCTTTTAATTCTTTTTTTTTTCCTGATGTGGGTAGAATTTATTATGTGATGGTTCTGAGACAAAAATCAGCTTCAAAACATATTACTGAAGCTTCTATATTAGCTGATTTCAGAAATGGCAAACCCAGATCTAATTTTCTAATACATTTTCTTGTATGATTCTCACTGCCATCAATTGGCTCTGGAAAATCTTTAGTGGTAGCAACATCTGTCACATGAGAACATCAACTTCAATATAATTTTCTGGCACAGTTAAGGGGGGATGTGCACAAGCTACAGTAAGGACAAATCAATACTTTTGAACACCTATTTGCACTTAAACGGCTCAAATAATGAATGTTTCCTGTAAACTCAGAGCATACTTTATGAACTAATTTCACCATCTTTATGTTCTACTGCTTCATCCACAGGAGAGCCAAGCATGGTGTCCCAGCCACACCTGCTCATCCTCATGTGGAGGGGCAGATTCTTTTAATTCTTTGGGGAAGAGACCCAGCAGGGGAATAGCAGGGTCAAATGGGACTTCCAGTCCTAGTTCTTTGAGGTATCTCCATACTGATTTCAACAGTGGTTGCATCAGTCTACACTCCCACCAGCAGTGGAGCAGGGTTTCTCTTTCCCCACAGCCCCACCAGCATTTGTTATTGGTTGATTTCATGATAGCAGCCATTCTTTCTGGAGTGAAGTGGAATCTCAGCACTGTTTTCATTTGCGTCTCTCGAATGACCAGTGATGTTGAACATTTTTTCATGTATTTATTTGCTATTTCTACTTCTTTGTCTGAGAAATGTCTGTTCATTTCAGATGCCCATTTTTGGATTGGGTCTTTAAATTTGGGAGGTCTGATCTTTTTAAGTTCTTTATAGATTCGAGATAGTAGACCTTTGTCTGAGGAAGAGCAGGTGAAGATTTTTTCCCACATTGTGGATTGTCTCTTCACACTGCTGGTGGTTTCTCTTGCTGTGCAGAAGTCTTTTAATAAGAAGAGATCCCACTTGTTGATTGTTTGTGCTAGTTCATGGGCAACTGAGGTTTTGTTCATAAAATCTTTTCCTACACCAGTGTCTTCAAGAGTTCTACCTAACCTCTGTTCCAACTGGTTCAGAGTTTCTATTTTAATATTTAGATCTTTAATCCATTTTGCTTTTAGTTTAGTGCATGGTGAGAGATACAGGTCTAGTTTTAATCTTTGGCAAGTTGAAGCCCAATTTTTCCAATACCATTTATTAAAGAGGCTATCTTTCCTCCAGTGAGGGTGTTTGGCTCCTTTATTGAAGATGAGATGGCTGAGTGTGTCTGGTGTGGTTTCTGCATCTTCTAATCTGTTCCACTGGTCCTCAGGTCTGTTTCTTTGCCAGTACCATGCTGTTTTTATCACAGTAGCTTTGTAGTAGAGTTGCAGGTTGGGGATTGTGATACCCCCTGCCATGTCTCTGTTACCTAGAATTGCTTTTGCTATTCTGGGTCTCTTCTTGCTCCAAATGAATTTTTGGATTGTTTTCTCAAGGTCTATGAAGTATGCTGCTGGGATCTCAATTGGAATTGGATTAAATCTATATATCAGGTTTGGAAGTATGGCCATTTTCACTATATTAATCCTTCCTACCCAGGAGCAGGGGATGTCTGTCCATTTTCTGATATCATCTTCAATCTCTCTTTTCAGAGTGCCATAGTTTTCAGAGAAGAGGTCTTTGATTTCTTTCATTAGGATGATTCCTAGGTATTTCAGGTTTTTGGATGCTATTGTGAAAGGAATTATTTGCCCTATTTCTCTCTCAGTGAGTCTGTCATTCGTGTAGAGGAAAGCTATTGATTTTTGTGTGTTGACCTTGTAACCAGCTACTTGACTGAATTTGGTGATTGTCTAGAAGACTTTTGGTGGAGTTCTTGGGGTCTTCTATATAGAGTATCATGTCATCTGCAAATAATGACAATTTGACTTCTTCATTTCCTATCTTTATTCCTTTTCTTTCTTTCTCTTGTCTAATTGCCGTGGCTAATGTTTCCAGAACTATATTGAACAAGAGTGGTGATAGTGGACATCCTTGTCTTGTTCCTGATTTTAGTGTGAAGGATTTCAGTTTTTGACCATTTAGTATGACATTGGCTGTTGGTTTTTCATAGATGGCTTCTATCAGTTTGAGGTAGAGACCATCTATTCCAATTTTTTGTAGGGTTTTTCTCATAAATGCATGTTGGATTTTGTCAAATGCTTTTTCTGCATCTATGGAGATAATCATATGGTTTTTGTCCTTGGCTCTATTGATATAGTGTATTACATTGATTGATTTGCATATGTTGAACCATCCCTGCATCCCTGGGATGAATCCCACTTGATCAGGGTGTATGATCTTCTTGATGATCTTCTGCATTCTGTTTGCCATTATCTTATTAAGGATTTTTGCATCTATGTTCATTAGTGAGATTGGCCTATAGTTCTCTTTTTCATTTGGGTCTTTCTCTGCTTTGGGGATCAAGGTGATGCTTGCTTCCAGGAATGAATTTGGGAGTATTGCTTCCCTTTCAATTTCATTGAAGAGTTTAAACAGTAGTGGCAGCAGTTCCTCTCTAAATGTCTTGTAGAATTCAGCGGTGAAGCCATCAGGGCCCGGGCTTTTCTTAGTTGATAAGTTTTTAATTACATTTTCAATTTCATTGGTTGATATTGGGTTGTTTAGAATTTTTAGGTCTTCTTCATTCAACTTTGGTAATTCATATGTATCTAGGAATCTGTCCATTTCTTCTGTGTTGTCTATCTTATTGGCATATAGGTTCTGGAAGTAGGTATTGATGATCCTCTGGGTTTCTGCTGGGTCTGTTGTAGTTTCACCCTTTTCATTCCTAATTGCATGGATTTGGGCCTTTTCTTTCCTTTTTCTGACAAGGTTGAATAAAGGTTTATCAATTTTGTTGATTCTTTCAAAGAACCAACTCTTGGCTTCATTGATTTTTTGTATAGTTCTCTTAGTCTCCATTGCATTGATTTCTCCTCTGATCTTTATAATTTCTTCCCTTGTATGAGCTTTGGGGTTGTCCTGCTCTTCTTTTTCTAGAAGTTTGAGGTTCAGCATCAGGTTGTTTAATTGGGCTCATTCTGTTTTCCTAATATGCATATTCACTGCTATGAATTTCCCTCATAAGACAGCTTTCATTGTGTCCCATAGATTCTGATATGTTGTATCATCATTGTCATTTAATTGAAGGAACTGTCTGATTTCTTCTTTAATTTCCTCTGTGGCCCATTGGTTATTCAGAAGTGTGTTCTTCAGTTTCCACATGTTTATGAAATTTTTTGAGTTTCTTTTGCTATGGATCTCCAATTTCATTGCACTGTGGTCTGATAATCTACAGGGGATAACTTCAGTTCCTTTGCACTTACTTAAACATGTTCTATGTGTGAGTATGTGGTCTATTTTTGAGAATGACCCATGTGCAGCTGAGAAGAATGTGTATTCTGATTTTGTGGGGTGGAAGACTCTGTAAACATCTGTTAAGTTCATTTGTTCAAGAGTTCGATTGAGTTCTAGTATTTCATTACTTATTTTTAGTCTAGTTGATCTATCTATTTGTGACAGTGGGGTGTTGAGGTCCCCCACTACAATTGTATGAGTGCATATATGGCTTTTCATGTCCGTTAGTATTTGTTTTATATAGTTGGGTGCACTAGAGTTTGGTGCATAGATATTTATGATTGTCATCTCTTCCTCTTGGATTCTTCCCTTTACAAGGATGTAGTGTCCTTTTTCGTCTCTCTTAATTAGTGTTGATTTGAAATCTACTTGATCTGCCAAGAGGATAGCTACTCCTGCTTTTTTTCGGGTTCCTGTCACATGCAGTATTGTTTTCCACCTTTTAACTTTCAGTCTATGAGTTTCCTTTTGAATTAAGTGTGTTTCTTGTATGCAGCATATTGTTGGATTTTGCTTCTTGAACCATTCTGCCAGTCTATTTCTTTTGATTGGTGAATTGAGACCATTAACATTGATGGTTATAACTGAAACGTATTGACTTGTCATTGCCATGACTTTTTCTTTTTGTTGGGTTCTCCCCCTTTACATTTAATTTCTTGTCATGCCAGATGGGTTCATTCTGCTTTGCTTCCTGGGGTTGTGATCCTCAATGTCTGTTCCTAGGCTATTGTGTAAAATTCTTTGGAGTGCTGGTTTGGTATTCACGAAGTTCCTAAGGTGCTCTTTGTCATGAAAGTATCTTATTTCTCCATCCATTTTGAAAGGTAGTTTTGCAGGGTACATCAATCTGAGTTGGAGGCTGTTTTCTTTTAGGGCTTGGAGTATGTCACTGCAAGCTCTTCTTGCCTTGATGGTTTGTGTTGAGAAGTGTGCTGTGATTCTGATGGGCTTTCCTTTGTATGTGATTTGTTTCTTTTCTCTGACTGCTTGGAGAACTTTGTTCTTCTGTTGTGTTTCTGGAATCTTAACAATTATATGCCTATGGGTAGATTTTTTTGATCAATGCTATTTGGAATCCTATATGCCTCACTTATCTGTATGTCAAGCTCTTTTCCCCTGCTTGGGAAGTTTTCTGCCATTATTTCTGTGATGAGATTTTTTTATGTCATCTGCACTCTCTCCTGTTTCTTCATTGAGCCCAATAAGTCTTATGTTATTCTTCTTTGCATCATCTAGCAGCTGCTGGATTGATTTCTCATGTTCCCTTACAATTTTGAAGCAATTTTTCTTTTCCTGGTCACTAATTGCAATCTTATCTTCTATATCTGAAATTCTGTCCTCACATTGGCTCATTCTGCTGTGTAGACTTTCAGTGGAGTTTTTCATGTCCTGGAAATCTATTTGCATCTGTTTAATGGATTCCATTTGTTTCTTAAGTTGGGATTCCATCATGTTCCTGAGCTCCTCTCTAGATTTATTAATCATGTCTTGCACTAGGGGTACAATTTCTCCTGTTATCTGAGAAATTATTTCTGATTTCATTTTTTCCAGATCCTCTTTTGTTGCCAGTTCAGTGGGTCCAGGTGGTTGAGTATCAGAGGGTTCCATCTCATTTCCCTTTTGGTTGCTGTAGGTGATCTGAAAGTCTGGTTTTGAGACTTATTTACATGTTTTCTCACTTCAACTGGGGCGGGGGGCTGTTAGCGCCTGCACGGATTACCTTGTCTGAGCTGGGTGAAGTGGGACAGGGGCCGGGAGCAACAATAGGGATGGTGACCCAAAAGCCCTTTCCTGTGGGCTGGGAGCAGCAGGAGGGATGATGGCCGGGAAGCCCCTTCCTCTGGACCAGCAGCAGTGGGATAGTTGCTCAGCAACCCCTCCCTCTGGGCTGGTAGTGGTTGGAGGGATGGTGGCCTGGAAGCCCCTTCCTCTGGGCCAGGAGCAGCAGGACAGAAGGTGGCCCAAAATCTCTTTCCTCTGGGCTGGGAGAAGCAGGAGGGATGGTGACCGGGAAGCCCCTTCCTCTGGACCAGGAGCAGTGGGACGACAGTTCAGAAGCCCCTACCTCTGGGCCAGGAACAGCAGGACTCAGTACCTTGGTCTGGTGGTCTGGTGTCCTCTGCGACTTTGTAGTGTGGAACCAGGTGGCTCTGTGAACAGTTTTTTATGTCGTCTGCACTCTCTCCTGTTTCTTCATTGACTCTGATCTGTCTTATGTTATTCTTGTTTGCATCAATTAGCAGCTGCTAGATTGATTTCTCCTGGTCCCTTACAATTTTAAAGCAATTTTTTTTCCTGGTCACTAATTGCAATCTCATCTTCTATATCTGAAATTCTGTCTTCACATTGGTTCATTCTTCTGCATAGACTTTCAATGGAGTTTTTAATCTCCTGGAAATCTGTTTGCATCTGTTTTATGGATTCCATTTGTTTCCTATATTGGGATTCCATCCTGTTCCTCAGTTCCTCTCTAGATTTATTAATCATGTCTTGCACTATGGGCACAATGTCTGCTGTTGTCTGAGAAATCATTTCTGATTTCATTTTTTCCAGATCCTCTTTTGTTGCCAGTTCAGGGAGTCCAGGTGGTTGAGTATCAGAGTGTTCCATCTCATTTCCCTTTGGGGTTACCCTAGGTGATCTGGAAGTCTGGTTTTGAGGTTTGTTTACATGTCTCCTCATTTTGATGGGGGAGGGGGTGCTGCTGGCACCTGTGCAGCTCACCTCCTCTGTGCTGGGAGCTGTGGAACATCGACCCATAAGCCTCCTCCTCTGTACTGGGAGTGGTGGCACATCGACCTGAAAGCCTCCTTCTCTGTGTGGGAGTGGTGGTACGTTGGCCCAGAAGCTTCCTCCTCTGCCTCCCAGTTGTTGATTCTTTGTTTTAGTTCACATGCTACTGAGGTTTAAATTATGAAATCTTTTCCTATGCCAATGCCTTCAAGAGTTCTACCTAACTTCTCTTCCAGCCAGTTTAGTGTTTCTGTTTTAATATTTAGATCTTTAATCCATTTTGATTTTAGTTTAGTGCATGGTGAGAGATATAGGTCTAGTTTTAATCTTTGGCAAGTTGAAACCCAATTTTTCCAGCACCATTTATTAAAGAGGCTATCCTTCTTCTAGTGAGCATGTCTGGCTGCTTTGTCAGAGATGAGGTGGCTGAATGTGTCTGGAATTTTTTCTGCATCTTCTATTCTGTTCCACTGATCCTGGGTCTGTTTCTTTGTCAGCACCATGCTGTTTTTATCACAGTAGCTTTGTAGTATAGTTTCAAGTTGGGGATTGTGATATCCCCTACCTTGTCTTTGTTGTCTAGAATTGATTTTGCTATTCTAGGTCTCTTCTTGTTCCAAATGAATTTTTGGATTGTTTTCTCAAGGTTTGTGAAGCATGCTATTGGAATTTTTAATTGGGATTGCATTGAATCTATATAGCAGTTTTGGAAGTATGATCATTTTCACTATATTGGTTCTTCCCACCCAGGAGCAAGGGATGGCTTTTCCATTTTCTGATATTCTCTTCGATCTCTTTTTTCAGCATGCTGTAGTTTTCACAGTAGAGGTCTTTGATTTCTTTCATTAGATTGATTCCTAGGTATTTCTTTTTTTTTTTTTTTTTTGGATGCCATTGTGAAAGGAGTTGTTTCTCCAGTTCCTGTCTCAGTGAGTCTGTTGTTAGTGTACAGGAAGGCTATTGATTTTTGTGGGTTGGCCTTGTATCCAGCCACTCTTCTGAATTTCCTTCTTAAGTCCTAGAAGACTTTTGATGAAGGGCTTGTGTTCTTTTACAGAAAGTTCCTGACTTACAAATGAGTTCTGTTCTTGGGGAATTGTTTGTACGTTGGATTTTTTTCATAAGTCAACAGAGTGAGTCTTATACAGTACACCTGTGAAAGTTTACAACTCAAATGTTTGTAAGTCAGGGATTTATGGTAATGGGTTGTCACCATTTTATTTAACAGAGTGACTGCCCTTTTTTGGCAGTGGTCAGTGGTGGAGACAGGGCAGGATTGGTTGATGAGGGCCACATTGATATTAGAGGAGAAATAGGCCAAGGTAGATGTATGTCCCTGTCTATTACTGATCAGGCATAGATAGGATTGCTGGTCACAAAGGAAAGATTCCTGATTGCAAAAGAAAATTGTGAGTTGTAGTGACAAGATGTGTTGTAAAGTATAGGTCTCTGGAATTGAAGGGCTTGATGCACTTTTCCAGATCAAGATGGAACCAGTCAAGGAGGCCCTTGTTATAGTTTGAATTGATATAGAGTTATTGGAGGGTGAGATGTTAATGAGATACCATGGGAAGAGCTTGGAGATTTTATGAGTAACTAGGCCTGGGAAAGAGATGGAGATTGTGCACAGTCCAGAGGAAATGAGGGGTTGAGTGGACTCATTTGTTTCAGGTGAGATGCCATAATTGATCTTATGAGACTGATAGTCTAGGGGCTATTGATAGTTATGGTTTGATTTTACTGAAAAGTGTTTTCCCTAAAGGAGCTGTTAGATGTTGGTCATGGTAAATGTAAAGGGGGCCTTTATATAAGAGGGGATTGTCAAGTGTTAGGAGACCAACAATTGGTTGGGTAGTTGTATGGAATTTAGAGAAGTTAGTGAAATATGTTTAAAAGAATTCGGTGGCTCTGTGTGAAAGGGCTGTTGGGTATGATTTAAGGAGGCTGTTAACCCTAGGCCCTTTTATAGAGCAAGTTGTGCCTGAGTGTTTATCCAGGCTGATTTTGGGGATGGTGATTGCTGTTCAAGTCGCAGGTGATAGAGACAGATACAGCCAGCAATCTCAGGCCAGTGATGATTTGTCCTGTTTAAAAGGTTGAAGGTGAGATTGAGGGAGTGTTATAAATGGGGGGCTAGAAGGAAATCTTTCATAGGGGCCAGTTTTATTGAAAAAAGAAGAAGGGGTTTAGATTGGGTGAATCATGGAGAGTTTGCGGGTGGATAAAATGAGATCCAATGGTGTAGAGGGGCCTCTAGTCAGGCCTAGAGGTTATCAGGAGAAAAATTTATGAAATCTCCTGTTGGTTGTCTTTGGGGGAGTAGCATAATAAGGTTATAGACTAGTAGGGGACTGGTTATCAGTTGGCTTATGGTTTGTTGGTTTGATCACATTGATCAATGATTTTTAGGGTGCTTATGTAATGGAGAGATGTAGGAGGATGAGTTTTTATCTGGAGAAGTGGATTTAAAAGGAAGCACATGAAAGTTTTGTGGCTGTTATGATAAGGATAACTATATAGGAAATCTCATTTTGGCTATAAGGGTTTGTGGTTGAGAGTTTTGGGGTAGACCCCATCTCTTGGCAGGATTTATAAGGGAGTGGAGTTGTCCTCAGGTTTTCAGAGTGAAGTTTTAGCAAAGTTTTGTAGAAGTTAGCAAATTAGGAAGAGCAGTGGGAGAGTCTCTAAAAGAAGATGTACTGGGAGGAGTTTTGCTAAGAGCAAAGGGATTTGCATACATCCCTTTGAAAATTTGAAAGTGGTGAGTGGTGAGGATGTGTAAGAGGATAGTGGGCAAGAGATCTAAACATGGCTTTTGGGTTTGTAGCATAAGTGTGGTGAGTTAGTATAGGTTGTGAGGAATGAGGTATAGACTGTAAGATGTTGGAATAGAACTAACTTGGAGCTCTGTATAATTAGAACCTCTACCACTAAAAGGTGGAGACAGCTCAGACACCTCAAGACCATCTTGTTTAACCATTTTGACGAGCAGGCTGTAGGTTGTATTTTTATGCCAAGAATTTGAGTCAGAAACCCCAAAGTGAATCTCTTTTTGGTATTTATATATATGTAGAAAGGTTTATTGAGATCAGGGAGATTGGGTCCTGGCATGGAAGTAAGGGCCAATTTGAGTTTGTTGAAAGCAGAAGATGGAGAGGCAGAGTAAGGAGTGACTAGGGTCTCTTGAGGTGGCCTTGTATGAGGGTTTATCTACAAGATCAAATATGGAGTCTTCACCCCTGATCTCCTGCTTAGGTGATATGACACTGAAACAAGACTTAAACAGAAAATGGGAGGGCCGGGGATTTAGCTCAGTTGTTCCACCCCTGTCTTGAAAGCGCGAGGACCCGAGTTTGATCCCAAGAACCAAAAGATAAAAAATAAAATAAAAATAAACCCAGCCCAAGGCAGGGATTTAGCTCAGTAGTTCTGCCTCCTGCCTTGCAATGCAAGGTCCCGAGTTTGGTACCCAGTGACACACACAAAAAAAGATACTGAAAATGGGGACCTGGGATGATCTAAGATGAGTTGGCAGCAAAGAACACCAAGCAACCAAGACCTACTCCGGTGTTTACTGATTATACATGCATGGAAGTAGAGCAGGGCATATGTGAGACATCTATCAATAGTTTGTGAGGCATCTAGTGATAAGAGTTAATGCAGGCAAGGCTTGTAAAAAGGAGGAAAAGGCATTCCTGTGGAAGGAACAAAGGGAGACCAAGACTGGTCATAATTAACCAATAACCCATCAGGTCAGTGGGGAAGGCCATAATTCAGGGAAAGGAATTTAGTTGGATCCACATAGTCCTTGGCCATGATGTTATCTCAATCAGGGTCATGCAGCTTCACAGACCAGGACAACTGCTACACCTGTTAGCAGAGAGGCTATGCTTGCCCATGCACCATCCGATGTGCCCACATGAGTCATGTAGGCTTTGACTCCTAATATGATACAGCTGAATTATGGGGAAGCAAGAAGCCTATGCCACTTATAGTCTGCCAGTAAACTAGGCGGGAGGGTCAGCTGCAATAAAAATTTTGGATCTGCAGCTAAAAATAATTAGTGAGTCCCCCAAAAGAACGGAGATCAGATTTTGATTGGGGTAAGGGGATCTGACAGATGCGGGTTTTGTGGACTGGTGTGATTCCCTTATGAGTAGGGGTGAAGTGAAGTCCAAGGTAGATGACCTCATTCTGGAATAACTGATCTTTGTCTGGAGATGCCTGGTATCCCCTTGCTGCTAGGGAATTAAATAATTGAATAGTGTCTGTTATGCACAGACTGAAAGAGGGGCTGTGCAGAAAAGGCCATCAACATATTGGATAGGGCAACTAGGGTTTAGGGGAAGAGACAAGAGGTCTTTGGCTAGTGTTTTTCCAGAAAGGTCTGAGATACTGCAGAATCCCTGAAGTAGTTTAAGTTAGTTGTTGGGAGCTTTTGGTGTCAGAACCCATCAAAATAAAGGTAAAAAGATTTTGGGAATTGAGGGTAAGGGATATTTTTTTTAAAAAGTATCTTTGAGGGCCCAAACTGTAAAATTAGAGATAGCTGGTAGTATCAAGGAAAGTGTTGTATGGATTAGGAACTAGGGGAATGATGGTTAGGGAGGCTCCGTTGATAGAGTGTAGGTCCTGGAGCAGACAGTAGGTTCTATTTGGTTGTATAGTTAGAATAAGAAAGATGTAAGAACTAGTAGGTTTAAGAAGTCTAGGGGAGAGGAGTTTGGAGATAGTGGGTTGGAGTCCTGTATGGCCTGTGGGTTAAGGGGATATTCTGTCTTGTTCGGGAAGGAGGTG
The DNA here is from genome assembly GCF_053883595.1 of Heterocephalus glaber. NCBI lineage: Eukaryota > Metazoa > Chordata > Mammalia > Rodentia > Bathyergidae > Heterocephalus > Heterocephalus glaber. Next base: position 5,606,930 of record NW_028258324.1, on the reverse strand, counting down.
GGTCTTTGAGGGTGACCTTGATAAGAGTATGAAGAGTAGTGACTGAGGAGTGTTAGCAGCCCACATGATGGGGTTGACTTGTTGGAGTAGAATGTGAGGTAAAGTTTGTGGAATCTGGGTTGAGGAGGGGGTAAGCTAAGGAGAAGACTGGGGAGCTCTGGATGGTAATGGTAGAATGTAATTTTGAAAATATATCTTCTTCCATTAATGGGGCGGGACAGGTCGGGAGTGTTAGAAAGGAATGTGTGAAAATTGTTTTTAAGGTGCAAGGCAGAGAGTTGGTAGAGAGTGGTTTGGAGATAAGGCCATCAACCCGCACAATAGAGACAGAGGAGGGGACTAAAAGTCCCACATAGTTCTGTAAAACCAAACATATTGTTTCTGTATCCAAAAGAAAAGAGATCACCTTATCTGCTACCTTCAGACAATCGCTGGTTTCTGTTTTGGTGATGGAGGCTGCAGGAGCTTTAGACCTGGGGTCTAATTAGTTGTCGGCAGCAAGCCCTGGCAGACTGGGAAAGGACAGGTTGGCACTGGTCTTGGATTTGGAGGTCTAAACACAATTTTACTGTTCTTTTAGCTCAGGAGAGGAAAGCATGAATTTTGTTTTTACTTTTATCTAGTGCTATATTTCAACCCCACTAGTGTAGTGTCCAGTAGGTGCAGGGCAGAAGTGTGTTATCAAAGAAGTTTGGGTGCTGAGAATTTTAACCTTTTTGTGAGCATGTTTTTCCTGATGAATTAACAAAGTCAAATAATTGACAGAGGATGAACTGGTCTTATGTGTGACTCCTTTGAGTTGAGTGGGAATATCATTAGTGGCCTTTTTTTTGAGTTTGTTAATCATCAGAAGTAAGGGTGATTTTTGAGCTTAGAGTTGAGACCTAAACTGGGTAATAAAATCTAAATGGGTTTTTGTAGGAGGTTTAAGCATTGGTTTGAGGCTTACTTTTGGGAAATGTGGGATTTTAGAAGAAATAAACTGGAGAAGATAGTTGTACAAACATGAACAAAAGAGAATGATTAAAGAATAATCACTAGCCATTTTTACCTAGAAGAGTTTAAAAGCCAGACCCAAATAATATCTTTTGTGATAGTTACAATCAGGCACTTATACATAAGAATCCTTTATAACTTCTTGGCTGTATCTTTTGATAGGGTAGACACAAGTGACTCCATTTTAATTTTGACAGCTTTTATTTTTTAATATCCCCTCTCGTCCTGAAGGCACTGCTGATTGATCATTGTTTATTATTGTCCCTCATTGCTGGGATGCTGCTCTGGTTGTTGATCTTATCTGGTCCCACGTTAGAGGGGAAATAATTGATGGTTTAGAGTTAGTGTCATAGCCCCTTTAAGTCATATTTGAGCAAGAGGTTTAAAAGGAACAGATCTTAGGCCTAACCAAACCAGCAAGAGTAAAAACAGAATAGCCAATGTATTTCCTTTTATAAGCCTCATTCTACTCTGTAAACCTCTTGACATACCTGGTTTTGTCACTGCCTTTCCTTTTTCCTAGTTTTGTCACTATCTTTCCTTTTTCTATCTTGGTAGGGTAAAACCTTATCACATAAAATCATCTCATTCCTAAAATGTATCTTTATATTTATAACTTTTAAAGTATTTTCTTTATCCTACTTACTGTTTTCTTTCTGTAATAAGCCTAGTAGCCCTTTGGATTTTAAAATGTTCCTGGCAGATTTTTATCTTGGAGTTAACTCACAGATGTTACATTTTCATTAGAGCAGGCTGAATAACAGACTTGTAAGTAAACTTGAACAGTGAATTACCTTAGTACCAGCAGAAAATAGAAAGAGCAAATATGTTATCTTTTAGCTAGGGCTGATAACCATTTAAGACCTTACGTGACCTTGAATGACAAATTAGAACACACAGAAACCAACAAAAGAGTAAGTCAACCATGTGATTATAGTTCAAGAATCATCCCAAAGCTATTTATAAGAAATATTTTAGGCACATTGATCAGTTAAAATATTAATTTAAACCACAGAATTTAAAATAGATTTTTACCAAACAGTTATGATTTTTTAAATGGGCCCACATTACCTTTTTATCAGCAATCAGGAAGGCTGTTTTGTCTTTTGGCATCCAGATACATGAGTCAATCTTAGGTTGTTATTTATCAGGACCCAGTGTAGGCTGTGTGTAACCCAAGAGCCACTTTCTACCTTACATTGGCCTTATAGTTTGACTTATTCTCTATACCAACTTGGGTTTAGATTCCAGCTTGGATTTAGTCTGGTGGTTTAGACCTCCCCCCCTTATTTTAGTCTTTGCCTTTTTGGCAATGTTTTCCCTTGGCATCAATATTTTGTTTTATTTCAGTTTTTTCCCCCTTGTACTTACTTGGTATAAGGTTGGAGTTTGGAGTTTAGTCTCTGTTGCCATGGGGGGTGCACTCCATGGCCACCATGATCACATATGTACATATTTTTTAAAAGTTGCATTGTTTGGGTGGGGGATTTAGCTCAGTGGTTTTGCCACCTGCTGTGCAAGCGCAAGGACCCGAATTCAATCCCCAGTGCCAAAAAAAAAAAAAAGTTGCATTGTTTATTAACAAATAATATTTCCCCTAATCTCAGGGGTTGAGGATTCTGAGGAAAACTAGAGAAACCACCCATCATGGAGAAAACTGAAGTAAATTGGTGCAGGCTGCTGCTTTTTCAGCCACAAGAAGGGGTCTTGTCTGGCAGTTTCCCATGTCCAAAACTGATTATGAACAGACAAACAGAATGAGACATAAAAGACAATTATCTCTCTAGGGAGTACCACAGTATTATTTTTAAGTGAATAACAATAAAAATCTCTTGTAATATTTCTGTTATTTTAATAGAGTAGAGCTATACCAATAAGAGTTAGAAGGCAGAATGGGCATCAAAATATGGAGAAGGGACAGAGACCGAAAGAAAGTTATCTGGTGGGGGGACAGACTGCAAGCTGGACTGGGGTCTGAGGGTGGTCAAAGCCTAGTCATTTTTAATTTGGGAAAAGTAAAAAAGGGAGAAGGGAACATGAATTTGGGTAGTGTCCTCTGCCCCTGCCACCTCTAGGAAGGAAAGGACAGAGGCAAGCTGAGGTTTCAGTTTAGGAGGGAATTGATGGGGATGAAAGTGTGTAGTGGGGAGAGAAAAGGAGGGTGAAGGAGGGGAGACAGGATTGGAGGAGGCCGCTGATGGTGGAGGTGAAAAAGGGGCCGAGGGTTAAGGTGCATATGGTGGTGGAGTATGTGGTCAGCAGAACAGAATTCAGAGTTAAATACAGAATTAGACAGTCAAGTCTAGGTTGATATTGAAGAAGAAGACTTTAGAAAGTTGTACAGGATTGACAGGAAGTTGACTGAAAAGGTGTAATAAAGCCTACACACAGGAAGTTTGGACCACTTGCCATTGTGCTGGATGAATCTGTTTAAATCTCAGGAATTTAGAAGTCAAAGATCCTGTTTTTAGACTGTTGATTATTATCTATTAAACCATATTACAGAAGAAAATAAACTTTTTTTGTTTTGATGTCACCCCTCCCACATAGCAGGTTTTTAGGACTTTAAGGAGATGGAACAAAGGCACTACTTTGGGTGGTTGGAAGGCTGAATTGGATTTGCCCATAGTGGGTGGGTGGGGTCTCTAGGCAAAAAGAGAAAACCACAGAAAGACAGGTGTCCCCCATGTCTCTGAGTAACCTTATGATAAGGGTGGACATCAGCAGGACACCAGTATCCTCTGCTTCCTGAAAGGCCACCTCAAGGGGACAGTTCCCCAGGCTATGGAGGATCAAGACCTAGCACTGGACCGGCAGATAGGCAGAAGAAAACAGCAAGCTCCTCTGGAGGAGCCTGAGAGTCTTCCCTAACTCCAAGGAGATGACAGTCATCTCCTTGGGTTAGAGATGATGGCTGGTGTTGTGTGAAAAAACAGGAGTGGCCGAAGGGGCCTGAGGGATCAGTGAACTCACAAAGGCCTCCTGGGTTTCAGCACCAAGATTAGGTAGATTTAAGACTTGGCAGTGACCAATTGAGGCAGAAAGATTTATTAGCACATGTACAGCAGCACACTGGGGTCTGAAGTAGAGACTTTAGCTCACCCTGAGAGGCAAGGCAACACCTTTTAAACCTGGGGTGGGAGTGGAGGTTGGGCCAGAAATGGAATGAGGGTTGGAATGAAGAAATCAGCTGGCTTTGAGCCTAGAATAAAAGTTATGCTGGGACAGGGTGGGTGGGTGGGGGGAGCTAACAGAATGCTGAAATTAAAAATATGGATTGTATCAAGTACTAGAAGGGACACAGAGAAACTGGATATCTCACATATTGCTTGTAGGAAAAGAGCCAGGCAGTTTGTTAGGATGACAAGCATACCCTTATTATATAACCTATTGTATCAGTCAGTGCTTACTAGAGAAACGGATTTAATTCAATACATACAAATATATAAGAATTTACAAGACTGACTTATGGTGGCTGCTCACAGAGTCAGATGTGGAAGAGTGCAAAAGGTCTGTCTGTGCACTAGAGATCGGAAGGATCCAGTCAAAGGCTCAGAGCTCCCTGTAGTGTACCATGCAAGTCCACACCAGAAGGCTGAAAGGTCTGCACCAGAGGGGCTGAAGGCTGAAGACTCTGGTGGAAGGCTGAAGATGATGTCTAAGGTAAAGGTGAATACTGGAGCTCCTCCAAAGAAACAAAGCAATTCTTCCTTCTTTGTTTCCCTTTTATATCATTTAGATGACAAGCTGCCCTAGGATGGGTCTTCTGTCTTCAGTAAATCCCCTTGGCCATATTTCCTGAGCCATGGTATTTAACCTTAGATGTAGTTTATCAACTGCTTTGGGCTGTGTTCCTAAGCAACCCAACTCTGGGAAGACCCAAGCCCAGTATGCTGGGGGCCACTACTGGCCCCACACCATCCATAGACTGGGCCTCAATCAGAAGGACTTGGACCCCCATGAGTGTCACTAGGGAGTGGGTCTAGCTGTGCTCCCAAAACCACGAGTGGTGATAGGTGAGGTTTTCGGAGATGGCTAGATCTAGAGTGTGTAATGCTAGCATTAAGGATGTGATGCTGGAATTGTTTGTGGTGCAATGCTAGGATTAAGGCTGCCCTACCCTGGATGGAATATAAGGGACAGAAATAAGGCTGCTATGACATGATACTCTATATAGAAGACCCCAAGAACTCCACCAAAAGTCTTCTAGACTTAATAACCAAATTCAGAAGAGCAGCTGGATACAAGGTCAACCCAAAAAATCAATAGCCTTCCTGTACACTAACAACAGACTCACTGAGACAGGAACTGGAGAAACAACTCCTTTCACAATGGCATCCAAAAAAAAAAAAAAAAAGAAATACCTAGGAATCAATCTAATGAAAGAAATCAAAGACCTCTACTGTGAAAACTACAGCATGCTGAAAAAAGAGATCGAAGAGAATATCAGAAAATGGAAAAGCCATCCCTTGCTCCTGGGTGGGAAGAACCAATATAGTGAAAATGATCATACTTCCAAAACTGCTATATAGATTCAATGCAATCCCAATTAAAAATTCCAATAGCATGCTTCACAAACCTTGAGAAAACAATCCAAAAATTCATTTGGAACAAGAAGAGACCTAGAATAGCAAAATCAATTCTAGACAACAAAGACAAGGTAGGGGATATCACAATCCCCAACTTGAAACTATACTACAAAGCTACTGTGATAAAAACAGCATGGTGCTGACAAAGAAACAGACCCAAGGATCAGTGGAACAGAATAGAAGATGCAGAAAAAATTCCAGACACATTCAGCCACCTCATCTTTGACAAAGCAGCCAGACATGCTCACTAGAAGAAGGATAGCCTCTTTAATAAATGGTGCTGGAAAAATTGGGTTTCAACTTGCCAAAGATTAAAACTAGACCTATATCTCTCACCATGCACTAAACTAAAATCAAAATGGATTAAAGATCTAAATATTAAAACAGAAACACTAAACTGGCTGGAAGAGAAGTTAGGTAGAACTCTTGAAGACTTTGGCATAGGAAAAGGTTTCACGAACAAACCTCAGTAGCACATGAACTAGCACAAAGAATCAACAAGTGGGATCTCATCTTATTAAAAAGCTTCTGCACAGCAAGAGAAACCATTAACAGAGTGAAGAGACAACCCACAATGTGGGAAAATATTTTTTACCAGCTGTTCCTCAGACAAAGGTCTGCTATCTAGAATATATAAAGAAGTTTAAAAAAATCAGACCTCCCAAATTAATTAATTAATCTATCTATCTATCTATCTATTTATTTCCCCACTAAGTTTATTGGTACATTTTAGGTATAAAATACAGTTACATACATCATTGGGATCTTGTACCATTACATGAGTATCTTGGTTCTTATTTTTTCCCCTTCCCCTGCCCTCCCTTCACCCACTCCACCTGTCCATATTTGCAAATACTTTGTTTCCATTTTTTCCTTTTCTCATATTTTTTCTTTTCCCTTCTTCCCTTTCCCCCTACCCCTCCCACTTCCCCTGCTCCTTTAGACCTTTACTTCCTATTACACAATATCAATTGTACATTTTTAAAATTACAATATCAAGATCTAGGAGAGATTACCACAGATTTTATAGAATTTCAAAGGATAAAGAAGGCATATTACAAAAATCTGTTTTGAAATAAATTTGACAACTTCTAAGAAGTACCTTGGAAGACAAATTAATGAAACTAACTCTGAAGGAAATATAAAATTTGAATAGCACCTATTAAAGAAAGTATATTCCTAGCTTGAAAACCTACCTATATGACAACAACAGGCTCGTATACATTTTAACTGATAAATTATATCAAGCATTTAAAACAGAAAAAAAGGAACACTTCTCCCCTCATTTTAGGAAATCAACCTTGTGCTAATCCTAAAACTGGATAAAGATAATAGAAGAAAAAAGTATGAACAAAGATAGAAATTTGTTTAACAAAACAAACTATTAGAAGTCAGATCTGGAGTATGTAGAAAGTTGGTTTTATTATAGGGATGGCAGTGTTAGACCTCCCAAATTTGAAGACCTAATCCAAAAATGGGCATCTGAAATGAACAGACATTTCTCAGACAAAGAAGTAGTAATAGCAAATAAACATATGAAAAAATGTTCAATATCACTGGCCATTTGAGAGATGTAAATGCAAACAATCCTAAGATTCCACTTCACTCCAGAAAGAATGGGTGCTATCAACAAATCAACCAATAACAAATGCTGGTGGAGCTGTGGGGAAAAAGGAACCCTTGTGCACTGTTGGTGGGAGTGTAGACTGGTGCAACCACTGTGGAAATCCATATGGAGATAACTCAAAAAACTAGTATTAGAGGTCCCATTTGACCCAGCTATTCCCCTGTTGGGTATCTTCCCAAATGAAGTTTAAAAATCATACCACAGTGATATATGTGTACCCATGTTCACAGAAGGACAGTTTGTAATAGCTAAATCTTGGAAACAGCCCAATTGCCCACTAACTGGTGACTGGATAAAGAAAATATGATTTAAAAAAAATAAAATGGAGGACTGGGGATTTAGCTCAGTGGTTATACCTCCTGTCCTGCAAGTGGGATGTCCCAAGTTTGATCCCCAGTACCAAAAAAATAAAAATTTTTAAAAAATGGAGTACTACTCATCCATAAAGAATGAGAAACTAAAGACATTTATAGGTAAATGGATGCACATTGAGGCCGCATTCTTAAGTGAAATAAATAGGATGCACATGTGTAAATACCAAATAGTTTCTCTGGTGTGAGAAACTGAAAGTGTAAATAAGGATTAAAATATATAATAGGTAATGTGAAATAGGAAGAAAAGGTATAATAAAGGGGAAGGGAAAATGGGAGGGGTAGGGAAACTGAAAGAAGAGAAAGGAAAAAATATGAGAAAAAGAAAAAATAGAAACAAAGTCTTTGTAAATAGGGAGGGGTGAAGGAGTTGAAGGGAGGGCAGGGGAATGAGGACTGGGGAAAAAAATAAGAACCAAGATATATCATGTAAAGATACAAATTCCCAATGATGAATGTCATCATATTGTATACCTAAACTGTACCAATAAACTTAATAAATAAAAAAAAGGAAGAGGGCTGCTCCTGTCACATGCTGCTTTTCACTTGCTGTTACACTAATTTTCTGCTTCTTGCCTTGCTACCTTTTTACATAAACAGTTTTTCCTCTGCAATGGCCCTCTGCCATGCCACCCTGCTTGGAGTCAGCCAACTGTGAACTGAACATTCTATAAACTGTGAGCTACAATAAAACTTGCCTTCTTTAACTTTTTGTGTTGGGGATTTTGCCTCAGCAATAAGAAAAGTAATTAAGACAGAATTTGGCACCAGGAGTGGGGTACCCTTAATTCTGGGATTGCATCATGAATCAATCCCAGCATCACATCCTTAATCTCAGTATCACATACTCTAGCTCCAGGGACCTCTGAAAAGCCCTACCTATGACCACATGAGGCTTTGGGAGGACATCTAGATACAAGCCATAAAACCAACAATCACAATCCTGTGCCCTCACACTAGTAAATGGAAATCTACGTTCACACAAAAACTTGGCCAGACATTTTTATAGCAGGTTTTTGTGTGTGCTAGACAAAAACTAGTAAAATCCCAAATGATTCTCTACAGGTGAATAATAAGCACAGTGAAGTACATCCAAAATGAGATACTATTTGATTTTGAAAGGAAGAAAATATTGACTTAGTTGAATTTCAAGGACATTATGTTGAGTAAGAGAAGTTAACCTCGAAAAGTCACATACTATATATAGTACTTCCATTTGTATGAAATTCTAGAAATTTCAAAACTCTAGTGATGAAAAATAGATAAATAATTTCCAGGGATTATGGATGTGGTGAGTGTGTGGCTATATAGGGATAGGATGAAGTTGTTTTTTGAAGGTGTTATGGCTTATAGCTGGATGTCCTTTATAAAGCCTTATGTGATCGTAGGTGGGAATTTTCAAAGGTACCTGGATTAGGGTGTGTGAATTTGGATTAAGGGTATGATGCTGAAATTAAGGGAGTGGATAATGGAAGCCCAATCTTGGGTGTGGGTGGTTATCAATCAGTAGCCTCACAGCCTGGATGGAATATACAGGGAGAGAGGGAAGGCTTCTGTTGCTGCTTTCTGCATGCTGGTTTTCACTTGTTGTTTCTTGCCTACTATGCCATGAACTGGTTTTTTTTCTGTGATATCCCTCTGCTGTGCTATCCTGCCTTGGAGCAAGCTAACCATGGGCTGAAAGCTCTACAAATTATGAGCTGAAATGAACCTTTCTTTCTTTAACTTTGGGTCTCAGGTATTTTGTCTCAGCAACTAGAAAAGTAACCAAGACAGAGGATGACCTACAACAGGACCTACAACCCCTTCCTGCTCCCAATTCAAACCGATGTGTGATTAGCACTTTAGATCCCATTATCAATTTAAAGCAAATAAATGAAACACAGAAATGTATTAAATGATGCCACAGATATGCAACTAGCAAGGTCTAGACCATGAGCATCTGTACAGGCCAAATCCCCTGATCTATTCATTAAACTACTAGATTTCAAAGAAGCAAAAGGGAGAGAGAGAAAGAGAGAGAGAGAGAGAGAGAGGAACCTATTGATTAAGAGACTTATGCAATATACCAACAAATCACAACAAATAGATTTTTTGGGGGGATCCTGATTGAAAAACACTAAGAAGTCAAGAAACAAGTGGAGATATTGCAACTCAATGGATGTTTATTAACATTAAGACATAATTAACTTTTGTTATAGTGGATTGTGGTTTGGGATGAAATTTTTTGTCTGTTATTTGCTTCAAAATAATCAAGTGGTCCCAGGTGTGCTGTAATCTCAGCTACTTGGGAGGCTGCTGCAGGAAGATCTCAAGTTCAAGGCCAGACTGGGCAGCTTATTAAGAACCTGTCTCACCAAGTTAGAAGGGCTGGAGATGCAGCTCAGTGGTTTAGCTTTCTTTCCTAGCATGAGTTCAATCCCCAGCATCAAAAATTAAAAATCAAGTGGCAGTTTTGGTAGTATATTGAAAGAAGGGTCTATATGAAACAAATTTGTCATTTAAAAACTGTTGAAATAGGTTTATTGGTCCTTGATGATAATATAACTATTTTTTAAAATCATTCTGATAAAAAGTTAACACTTTTCTTTCTTGGATAAGTGGGTGAGTTCTGGGCCAGTAGGCCTTCTTATTCATTACTGTTAAGAAGGGAAATAATACAATCTCTGTGGAAGGGAAATTGGCAGTATCTAGCAAAAATACCTGCACACTTAACCTTTGCTCAGAATCTCACTGCCAGGAATCTATCCTAGATTCAGTGGCAAAAACTACAATATAATATATGCACCGAGATTTTCATTGCATTACTATTTGTAATATCAAAAGACTGTTAAACACCCAAATGTCAGGAGATGGCTGGTAAATAAACAGTTGTCCATCCACCAGGTGGAGGACCACACTCAGCTGTAGAGAGGAAAACATACGGCTATTAAGGGGACTTCAAGTCCATTTAATATGTGAAAACAATCAAGGTACAGAAGTATACATAGCACGTACTTTTAACCTAAAAAATCCCTCTGTGTGTGTGTGTGTGTGTGTGTGTGTGTGTGTGTGTGTGTGTCTAATGGATTAACACATGGGAGGTTATCAGTGGGGAGAGTGGGGACCTTTTCTTGAAGTTTTTTGGAGGGAGAGTGCTGGAGATTGATGCCAGGGTCTTTGCACTGAGCTCCACCCTCATCCCTTTTTAATTTTTCTTTTTATTTTGATACAGGGTCTTACTAAGTCTCTAAGTTGCCCAGGCTGGATTCAAACTTGTGATCCTCCTACTTTAGCCTCTCTGAGTACTGAGATTTCAGGCAAGCACCACCATGCCTGGCTTCTTGCAATTTTTAGACTAAGAACTATGTGTATTATGTAATTAAAGCACAAAATTAAATCAATTAAAAAAAACCAAAATGGGACAGGGACCCAAGCTATGATTGTGATGTTGGTTTAATCACTTAGAAGCAATATCTAATCACAAGGACGGTTCCCCTGGCAACCAACCATTCTGAGGCTATCCAGGAGTCAGCTCCGCATATAAAAAGACACATCACTTTGCAGATGCCAAGGATCTTAGAATTTGTATTTCAGGAAGTGTGGGTGAAGACCAAATATATATTTCATAATATCATTATTATGAATAATGCATGTATGAACATTTTTGTACAAGCTTTTTTGAATTTGAATATTTGTTTCAATTCCTTTGGGTATATGCTTAGGAGTAGAATTGCTGGACCATATGGTAATTCCGTATTTATTTAACTTTTTTTCCCATTTAATTAAATTTTTATTCAATTAAATGAAATGAAAGACTGTATAAAAACTTACAAATCTGAGAACTCAATTATACAAATAATAGGATGATGGGATATTCAGTTCTTAACATACACATACAGTTTAGCTATTAACTAACTTTTCGAGAAACCTTTTGCACAGTAGCTGCACCCATCAGCAATGCATGAGAGATTCAGTTTGTCTGCATTCTTTTTTCTTTTCTCTTTTGAGATAGGGTCTCACAATGTAGTTCAGGCTGGCCTTGAGCTCACTGTGTAGTCCAGTTAGCCTCACTCTCACACCAATCCAGCCTCAACCTCCCAAGTGCTGGGAGTACAGGTGTGTGCCACCACACCTGGCTTTCATTCTTACCAGCACTGGTGCTGCCACTATTTTTTATTTTAACCATTCTGATAGGTATAAAGTAAAATCTCATTGTGGGTTTAGTTTTCCTAGTAGCTAATGATGTTAAACATGATATGCTTATATGTCATGTGCACATCCTCGTCAATGAAAAATTTTTAACTTTTTGCCCATTTTAAATTGGTTTTTACTGTTCAATTTTGAGAATTCTTTATGTATTCTAGATACTATTTCTTTGTCAGATTCATGGTTCACAAGTACACCCCCACCCCATTTTGCAGTTTGTTTTTTCATCCCCTCCACAGCATCTTTCATACAGCAAAAGTCTCAAAATTTTGATGAAGTCCAATTTGTCAATCTTTCCTTTTATGGATCATAATTTTAATGTTAAACTTGAGATTTTTGTATCTACTTGAAATCCTGAAGATTTTCTCATGTTTTCTCTAAAGCTTTTATAGTGTTCTTGGGCATAAATGTCTATGATCTATTTTGAGTTAACTGTTGTATTCAGAGTGAGACTTAGGTCAAAGGTGTTTTTTTCTTTATGTCTCTGGATGTCAGATTACTTTAGCACTTCTTGTTGAAAAAGCTATCTTTTCTCCATTGAATTGATTTTGCACCTTTATAAAAAATCACTTTGGTGTATTTGAGTAGGTGGTTATGTGCCTTTAAATTCTTAATTATTCAATACATGTACTCCAGTATTTATGATGAAATGAAATATTTTGGGATGTGGGATTTGCTATGTTTATTCCAGTGGGGACATAGAGTGAGAAGTACAGATGAAATAAGATTGACCACATGTTATTAATTATTGGGCTCTGTGTGATGTGTAGTGAGAGGTTATGCTATTCTGTCTACTAGTATATGTTGGGTCTGAATAAATAAATGAACGAGGCAATAATTAAAGCAAGGAAAAGAACCTACAGTTGTCAAAACAAGAGATGATGCAGGCTTGTACTAAGAAGGCAGCAATGGAGATGGAGAAAAATCAATGAATATGGACTGTATTGCAGGAACGAAGCCCACAACATTTGCCGATGGACTGATGTGGGAAGAAATGGATGAAGATAGTGGAAAAGGATTCAAAAAGGAATTTGAATTAAACAGATTGGGTGAATGGGCAAAACACAAGGAAAAGCAAGTTTTTGGAGAGAAGAATAATTTGTGGGGAATGAGAAGTGTTGTTTCTGACCATTATTGCTGAATATTAGAGCTCAAAAATACTGTCAAGTGGAAAGTTGCACCAAGGGCCCTGGAATTCAGAGGTGCTATTAGGGATGGAGATGGGGATTTGAGTGTCATCAGGATACAGCAGATCTTAAAGATCAAGTGATTGGTTAATATCATCTGGGAGTGAACAGAAAGAGGGACTGAGAGAGACTTTAGGATTAGGATTTCTTTTTTTATTATTAATTTTATTGGTACACTTTAGGTATACAGTATAATGACATTCATCATCGGAAATTTGTACCTTTACATAATAGATCTTGGTTCTTATTTTCCCCACTCCCCTGCCCTCCCTTCAACCCCTCCACCCCTCCCTATTTACAAAGACTTTGTTTTCACTTTTTCCTTTTCTCATATTAATTCCATTCCCCTCTCTCCTTTCCTCATCTCCTCCCGCTTCCCCTTCCCCTTTGGACCTTTTCTTCCTATTTCACATTATCTATTATAACTTTTAGTTCTTATTTACACTTGCAGTTTCTTACACCAAAGAAACTATTTGGTATTTACACATGTGTGTCCTACTATTTGATTTCTTAATGACAGCCATTCAGTCAGAAACTGATTTACAGAAATAAATGAGATTCTAAGATTTAAGTCTTTGCAAAAGCAAGAGAGGTTGGTGGGCAAAAGATAAACCAGAGAAAAGGAGTAGAGTGGAAGGGGTGGCCTTGGATAAGGATAAAAATTTCATTTCTGCTGGAAGAAGGAAGCAAGTGTAGGATGTGGGAGTGAAGGATAAGATGGAGGAAAACAGGGCCCATTCTGCTGCTGTTTCCTCAGTTAGGTGTGGTGACTCTATTGTTTGAAGTCAAAAGGAGAGGAGGGGGCTGGGTATTTAGCTCAGTGGTTCAACTGCATGCTTTGAAAGCACAAGGTCCAGAGTTCGATCCTTGGTATAAAAAAAAAAAAAACGAGAGAGAGGAGGGAGAGGTGGATTTGAAGAGGGAGGAAAGAACATGAAACCTTTAGGTCAAAAGGTAAACTGAAAAGAGAGGTGTCTTAGAAAGTTTGTCTATGAGAAATTTGTTGTCTTGAATATAAAACCAAACCATATAAAGGATGACTTTTCCACTCATCTGCTGCAAAGATGAAGCGAGGAGAGGGTGGGGGTCATGCAAAAGTGGAGGGGGTGTTGATGGTGTAATTGCAAGAGAATGCCAAAGAAGGGATAAGCATGACTGCAGAGTTAGCAGTAAAACAGTAGCCAGGCTAGTCTCTGAGAAGTCCTGGTCAAACTGAAGAAACATTTAGATCAGTGCATAAGAGTCAGTGTCTCTATGTCAGGGGTTGACATACTTTTTCTATAAAGGGCCAGATAGTAGGTATATTAGATTGATGTTCATTCATATACGTGCAACTATTTGGCTCCAGGCCATACTTTTCTGACCTCTGCCCTAGAGAATAAAGGGCAACAATAACAACAAAAATCAGAGACCAGAGTGGTTAACATGAATAGTGTTGCTGTGGTGATTTATGAGGTAATGTCCAGAAACTCCAGGAAAGCAAAGCCCAATTCCTTTCAATTCCAAGTTCAGAAAGTCAAGATAGTACCAGGGTTATGTAAGGAGACACCTGGCTCTGCATATATGAAGATAGCATTGAGCCACAATTTCTTGGTTTGGATGCAGGGTCAGGCCAAGCAGGGGTAATAGGCACTGTGGGACTGGAGATGTTGGACCTGAATTCCTGTAGCTGTAGCATTCACTGAGACTCATAAATCTAGTCAGACATTTATTGAAGTGCTGGAATGCGGCTTTCATGCTGCAGGCTTTTAGATTGATAAGATTTCAATGTGGAACTCTGGCTGCTTGGAAACAACTCCATATTGTACCTGCAAAGTGTCTTTGTTCTGGGTGACAAGGCTCCTGTTTGGGGGCTGGAACACACAGAGAGCATCACATATTTGGCAGTAATATTGACGACACTGCCACATCCGAACCCAGGACTGGAGCTTGACCACTGATTCTTCTTGGATCACATATATCCTCAGAAGGGACTGCTGCAGCTTCTGGTGCTGTCTGTGCAGGATTGTTCTCCACCAGCACTGAATCATCCAGGCCCTGAGGGCAGCAACCAGCAGAGTCCGGCGTACCAGGTTGCCACGCCACCAGGCCTGGATCTTCCTAGCTGCCTCAACCCTTTTTTTGTGACATTTTGCAAGAAGCAACTAATAAGGCAAGGAAAAGATCCCCATTAAATTTGCCACCATCAGACACAGGTAGTTCTGTAATAGTTGGTCCTTATCCTGTTGGTTCTGAGGACCCAGGAGAGCTGAGAAGGGGTTTCCCTCTACTTTTATCCTGCTCATGGCTATAGCCACATGTGCTCATTGAGCTGCACTGTCCTCATCTATGAAGTAGACTTGTCATAGACTTGTGGACTTTTCAGGATTGTAGAACCAGCAGAAACTTCCTCACTATGGGTGTGAGGAGCCAAAGGATCGTCTGCATTTATGCTTGCACCTTAGTCTTGAACCAGCTTAGGATGCTACCTCCTGACAACTCATGTGGGATGTCTACTGGGACTCACATGTCCTGTCTGGGGTCCTGCCTCTAATTTTTTTTTTTTTTTGCAGTACTGGAGATCTAACTCAGGACTTCACACTTGCAAGGCAGGCAAGGCACCACTGAGCTAAATCACTGGCACTCTTCTCACCTCTATTGACATCTGTACCTACCTCTAGTCACTCCATACCCCTACAGACCCAGGCCGACCCTTATTTATCTTTCCACTTCTCACCGTGATGGGCTTCACCTGCTGTGTGTCCTGTGCACAGTTCACTCAGGAGAGGGAGGGGATTTAGGTAGAAGTAGAGCAATGCTGAGCCAACCCCAATGGGTTCAGAGATGGCTCCTGCATTTTCAGGGACCTTAAGTCCTTTGATTCTTTTATGCTCCTTGGTCCTGCCTACCTTTTGTTGCCTTTCTCTTTCTCTCTCTTGTCTCTCTAGTAGTTCTATATCTGAATCACACCTCTGCAATCAAAATGGGGGGGAGGGGTCATGGGTGAGGCCCAGCTATTGTACAAAGTCCCCACATTATCCGCTCCCCACACCTTGCCTGTGTCCCATAGAATCAGCCAGGGCTTCCCTCTGTGTAGGACATCTCCCCACACCCAGAAGAGTCTCATGGCATCTTACACAGCAGTGTCTTCCCATTATGGAGGGGGACAGGTGCTAAAGTGGTCATCCCCCTCTACTTGCTGCTTCTTTAAGTTGGCCAGGGGCAGGACAGGTGGAAGAGATGTCCATGATGTCACAAGGGCAGGCGTGACCAAATACTAGGTTGTCTTCTCCAGACTCAAAGGTGTTTGAGGAACAAGGAAACACCTTCCCATTTCCTTTCTGCCAGGGATGGACCAGAATCCTCAGGGTTGCTGAGTCTGTCCTGCTCCAAGGATGACCTCTGGCCCACTTTCAGGCCCATCCTTCAACAGCTACCAAGTAGAGCAGCGGATGTGGTCACAGGAGTACATGGGCCTTGCCACCCTGCTGACTCAGGCTGGTCCCCAGTCCTCTGCCTTCTTGCCATGGTGGCCTTCCTAGGAGGAAATCTGTTCTTTTAATGGGGGTCAGAATAAGTGTGGAGGGTGAGTGGGTGGGGATTAGGGAGAGCCATGTGAGGTACTTCAGCCAGTCTGTAACCTTCCCTCCTACTGCTGTCACTGCCCTCCCCATCTTCTGTGGCTGTTTGGTGGCTTAGCTTCCCTGCTTGTACTTCTTAGAACAAGCCTTCCATCCTGATCATAAAACTTCTTGGGGCAGAGAAATTTTCCAGAGTAGCCACTATGTTTATGAGAATAGTTCTCAGCCCATTTCAATAGACTCCTGGTAGGCAGAGGTCATGTTTTGAAGAGTCAGTTCTCCAGGCTGCTGCCAAACTAGCCATCTATGGCTGTCCTCACTGCCACTTTTGACTGTATTTCCCAGCCACAACATGGCCTCCTCATCTCAAGGCATCACCTATCACCATCCTACATAGAAGAATAGTCACAGCTTCTGTGCCTCCCCAGAAAACCACATTTTTCCTCCCTCACTTGACTATGAGGTGATTTATAAGTTAGTAGGGTTCATAATGTAGTCTTCACACTGTTGTGGTCATGTATGTGTGACTGATGGCTATGCACTGGTGCACAGTCTGATTCCCTTGTTTCCTTCACAGCGTCATGAAGCACTTTTTCATTAGGAAAGTGTTGAAATTTATTCAAAATCCGGAAAGTTTCTGACTCCATAGGGACCCATGACCAACATGTCTCCTCTCTTCTTAAATTTTTTTTTTTTTTTTTTTGGTACTGGGGATCAAACTCAGGACCTTTATGCTTGCAAGGCAGGCGTGGCACAACTGAGCTAAATCCCTTCTTCATTGTTGAATACCATCTAAGTCTTCTCCAGTGATTTTCTACAACATCCTTATCATAGCCAGTGTCTTCCCACTGTCCCCATGAAGCTATGGGTAGTGTCTTCAGAGTACATGCACTGGGATGGCTTTGCTAAACCTAGGACTGTTTGTTACTGCATACTATGGGATCCTCACAGATTGCTATTGGCAGTGGCAGTACCAATCTAACCTCTGCTCAGCTTCCTGATTTTTGCCAAATTGTAAGTTGTAAAGTGGTGTCACTTGGCTATTTTCGCGTGCATTTCTTTGACAATGGACTTGAGCAGAATGTGACTGGAGAGTCAGTACTTTAGCCCCCTCTGGGCTGCGAGTGCCTGTGCAAGTCTTCTAGCCTCTTGGTGTTTGTCTCCTGGATGAAGTAGCAATGGCACTGTTGTGCCTCCTGGCTGGAACTCTGCAGGCATTCATGTGGCTGTAGTGTAGGAAGGGCATCAGGCTCACATACCTGCTTGGTGTCTTCCAGCTCTTTTTGTTGGTGCCTATTGGCCATTGGAATCTTTGTGTGTTGGCCCATTCTGTCCTTGGCTTGCTTTTCTATTGAGCCCCATGTTTTTCTTGAACAACTTCCTTGGAGAACCCTATATTGGATAAAAGTTTTGCTAATATAATTTCTCAGACTATCATCTGCCTTTTAACTTTTTTCATGGTTATCTTTTGTTTGACAGGCATCTTTAAATTTATATTGAGATCTTTCAGCATTCAATTCTAATTTATATGAAACATATAGTTTTAAAAAATTTATTCCACAAAGATTGTGAGTAAATAAAAATAAAAGTGCCTAGAAACCCCCTGCCTCATTCTCTCAACCAGATTTCCCCACCACTGAAACCTCTTTTTATTCTGCTTTTTTCTATGATTTACCTCAACATGCTATGTTGAAGTCTTATTTTCCACTTTCAGATATTTTCTATTGACTTCTTTTCATGCAGGTGAAGACTTACCTTTTCCTACCCTTCTGCCCTCCTCTCAGTATGATTACAACACCACTTTTTAAAAGGTAAAATAAATAATCACTGTTTACATCATTGTGAGTATACATACTATTCATGTCTCAGCAACAATGTATTGTTATTACACCTCCTTTTACGAACTTCTGTTGTTTTTCCTGGAGCTAGCAACTGCATTGTCTCTACTAATTCATCCCTGAACTTTTCACAAACTTCAGTCACTTATGAATTTTGTTTTTTTTTCTTCTTGGAGTCCTACTGCCTTTCTCTCCTTCCTTATTAGCAGCTCTCCTGCCTGCTGTTGTCATGATTCTGGAGTATTCCTGACCATTTTCTTCCCCTCTCCCATGGCAGGACTTCTCTACCTACTAGATCCCACATGTTGCAAGCAGCTTTCATCAGGGCTGCAGAGCCAATCGGGTAAGGGATTCATGGTGCAAGTTAGATCTTGTGCAGTTGTGCCAGCAGCTGGAAAGAAAATGTCAAGAGGAAGGTGATGCAGAGCCAGAGCAGCCCTACTGAAGCCCTGTTGAGTGGCCTAGCAAGAGCTTTCAGGGTAAGCAGGCACATCCAGTTGCTGAAATGTCTCTGGCGTGGCAGGTCACAGAAAGGTCTCAAAAAGCTTTGCCTCTCTGGGTGCACCGTCAAGCATCATGTGGTAGGACAGGGCACTGTTGGTCAGCAGGGAAGAAGAGCTGGACATAGAGCAGAGACAGCAAGGAAAAGCTAAAAGGCTTTGTAAGTTTGTAATAGCTAGATCTTGGAAACAACCCAATTGTGCATCAACTGGTGACTGGATAAAGAAAATGCAGGTTTGTTTGTTTTTTTTATAAAATGGAGTACTACTCAGCCATAAAGAATGAGAAGCTAGGGCTGGGGATTTAGCTCAGTAGCTTCATCGCCTGCCTCACAAGCGCAAGGACCCAAGTTCGATCCTCAGTACCAAAAAAAAAAAAAAGAATGAGAAACTAGAGACATTTATAGCTAAATGAATGCACATTGAAGCGATACTCTTAAGTGAAATAAATAGGACACGTGTAAATACTGAATAGTTTCTCTAGTGTGAGAAACTGAAAGTGTAAATAAGGATCAGAATGTATAATAGATAATGTGAAATAAGAAGAAAAGGTCCAAAGGGGAAGGGGAAGTAGGAGGGGTAGGGGACAGGAAAGAAGAGAAAGGAATAAATATGAGGAAAAAAATGCAAACAAAGTCTTTGTAAATAGGGAGGACTGGAGGCTTTGAAGGGAGGGCAGGGGAGTGGTGAGGGGGAAGCTAGAAGGCTAATGACATCTCTGTGCCTATCTGCCTGTATGTCTGACCTCAGGAAAATCACCTGCTTCTGTGCTGCCTCCTCAGTTTCGTACAAGTTCCCATGAGGCAACTTGGTCCTAAATCATCAGGGATGGGCATTCTGGGAAGGGTAGGTTTTCAACAAGTGCTTTCTCATTTAGGTTTATATGCTTTATTAGTTTCTGATTTACCTTTTACATTGAAGTTTTCACCAAATGACAGGAATACAATCCTGCACATCATACCTCCCTCTGTTTTGGATGCAGACCTCATCTTCGTAAGCACATCCAGTGGTGGCTTCCTAGAGATGAGTGTATGGATAGAAACTTGTAGAAACTCACATGTCTGTAAAGGACTTCATTCTACTCATAAATGTGATTGATAATCTTATAGTGTATTGAGTTTTAGATTGCAAATACTGTAATTTTCCCTCAGAATTTTTAGGACTTTGTTCCAATTTCTTTTAAAGTCTTATTCCAATCTATTTTCTTTCTCTGTGATGTGTGACCTACTTTTTTCTGCACTGGAGTAGTTTAGTAACTTATCTTTATTTCTGATGTTCAGAAAGTCAATGATAAAAAAAGGATTTGCTTTCTATTGCTTTTGTTTATTGTTAACATCCATTGGAAATTTAGGTTGGAAATTTCTATCATTTATCTTTGGGAAATGTCGTAGGTTTTTTGAAATATAATTTGTATTTCCTTTATTTTCTTAGTTTTTCTCTTCTGATCACATTCATCATAGGGAATTTGTACCTGTACATAATATATTTTAATTCTTTTTTCCCATCCCATCTCTTTCCTTCAATTCTTCCCCTCTCCACTTACAAAACTTTGTTTCTACTGTTTTCTTGCATTTAAAAAATTTTTTTTTATCCCTATTCCATTCCTTCCCATCCCTCTGCCTCTCACTTGGTCCCCCATCCCATTTGAACATTTTCTTTCTACTTCCCAATATCTAGCCTCCATTTTGGTCCTTATTTACACCTTGGGTTTCTCACACAAGAGAAATAATGTGATGTTTTAACACGTGTCTGATTTATTTCACTTAAAACTATGGTCTCAGGGTGGATATTTTTACCTACAAATGTCTCAAGCTTATCCTTCTTTACTGCAAAGTAGTACTCCATCACACATAAAAGCCACATTTTCTTTATTCATTCATCCATTAATGGGCATCTGGGCTGTCTCCAGGATTTAGCTATTATAAATTGTGCTGCTATAAACATGTGTGTGCATATATTGTTATGGTATGATTTTAACTCTTTTGGGAAGATACCAAGAAGGGGAACAGCTGGGTCAAATGGAACCTCTAGTTTTAGTTTTTTGAGGAATCTCTATACTGGTTTTCATAGTGGTTGCACTAATTTACAATTCCACCAACAGTGGAAAAGAGTACCTTTTTCCACTCAGCTTCATCAGCATTTTTTTGGGGGGGGGACCAGGGATCGAACTCAGGACCTTATGTTTGCAAGGCAGGCGCAGTGCCACTGAGCTAAATCCCCAGCCCTCATCAGCATTTGATATGGGTTGATTTCTTGATGATAGCCATTCTTTCTGGAGTGAGATGGAATCTCAGTGCTGTTTTAATTTGCATTTCTTGAATGGCCAGTGATGTGGAGTATTTTTTTCATATATTTATTTGCTGTTTGTACTTCTTCATCTGAGAAGTGTCTATTTATTTCAAATATCCATTTTTGAATTGGGATTTTAAATTTGGGAGGGTCTAATTTTTGAGTTCTTTACATATTCCAAATATATATTCCAGTCCTTTGTCTGAGGAATAACTGGTAAAAGTTTTTCCCATTCTGTGGGTTGTCTCTTCACTCTGTTGGTGGTTTTTTCTGCAGTGCAAAAGATTTTCAATGTGATGAGATCCAAGTTGTCAATTCTTTGTAACAATTCCTGTAAAATCAGGGTTTTGTTCATAAAGTCTTTGCCTACACCCTTGTCTTCAAGAGTTTTACCTATTCTATCTTCTAGCACTTTAAGTGTTTCTGTTTTAATATATAAGTTTGGTGAAAGATATGGGTCTAGATTTAATCTTCAGCATGCAGAAAGCCAGTTTTCCCAGCACCATTTATTAAAGAAGCTATCTTTCTTCCAGTGAAGGTGTTTGTCCCCTTTGTCAAAGATAAGGTAGATGAATGTGTTTAGAGTTATTTCTGAATCTTCTATTCTGTTCCATTAATCTTCTGGTCTCTTTTTTGCCAGTGCCATGCTGTTTTTGTCCTGATAGCTTTGTAGTATAATTTCAAGTCAGTGGATTGTGATGCCCCCTGCCTTGCCTTTGTTTTCTAGAATTGCTTTTGCTATTGTAGGTCTCTTCTGGTTCCATATGCATTTTAGGATTGTTTTCTCTAGTTCTGTGAGCTATGCTATTGGTATTTTGATCAGGACTGCATTAAATCTGTACAACACTGTTTTGGAAGTATGGCCATTTTCACTATATTGGGTCTGCCTATCAAAGAACAAGGGATATCTTTCCATTTTCTGATACCTCTTCAATCTCCTTTTTCAGAAGAAAGTAGTTTTCAATGTAAGGTTCTTTTACTTCCTTCATTAGATTGATTCCTAAGTATTTCATTTTTCTTGATGCTAATGTGAAAGGTGTTGTTTTCCCAATTTCTCTCTCAGTGAGTTTGTTATTTGTGTACAGGAATGCTATTGATTTTTGAATATTGCCTTTGTATCTTGCCATGCTACTGAATTTAGTTATTAATTCCTTAGGTGGAGTTTTGGGGTCTTCTATGTACAGTACCACATCATCAGCAAATAATGATAATTTAACTTCATTTTTTCTTATTCTTATTCCTTTTCTTTCTTTCTCTTGTCTAATTGCTCTGGCTAATGTTTTCAGGACTATATCGAATAGGAGTGGTGATAACGGGCATCCTTGTCTTTTTTCTTGGTTTTAGAGTGCAAGCTTCCAGTTTTTGACCATTTAGTATGATGTTGGCTGTTGGTTTGTCATATATGGCTTTTATCAAATTGAGATGAAGACTTTCTATTTCAATTTTCTGTATTTTTAAAATCATGAATGGATGTTAGATTTTGTCAAATAATTTTTCTGTGTCTATTGAGATGATCATGTGGTTTTTGTCTTTTGATCTGTTAATGTGGTGTATTACATTTATTGATTTGCATATGTTGAACCATCTGTGCATCCCTAGGATGAATCCTACTTGGTCATGGTGGTCTTCTTGGTGATTTGCTGCATTGTGTTTGCTAGTACTTTATTGAGGACTTTTGCATCTATGTTCATTAAGGAGATTGGCCTGTAGATTTCTTTTTTGGTTGAATCCTTCTCTGGTTTTGGTATCAGGGTAATGCTTACTTCCAGAAGTAAATTTGGGAGTATTGCTTCCATTTCAATTTTATTAAAGAATTTAAGGAGTAGTGGCATTAGATATTCTTTGAATTTCTTGTAGAATTCAGCAGTGAATCTGTCAGGACCTAGGATTTTCTTTGTTGGTAGTTTTTAAGTTACTTCTTCAATTTCATTGACTGATATTGGGTTATTTAGAATTTTTATATCTTCTTGATTCAGCTTTGGTAATTCATATGATTCTAGAAACATGTCCATTTCTTTTGTGTTTTCCATCTTATGGGAATACAGGTTCTTGAACTAGATATTGATGATCTTCTGGATTTCTGTAGGGTCCGTTGTGCATGGATTTGAGTCTTTTCTTTCTCTTTTTTGGAAAAGGTTGGCTAAGGGTTTGTCTATTCTATTTAATGTTTCAAAGAACCAACTCTTTGATTCATTGATTCTTTATATTGTTTTCTTAGTCTCAATTGCATTAATTTCTGCTCTGATCTTTATAATTTTCCCCCTTGTATGCACTTTGGGTTTAACTTGCTCTCCTTTTTCTAGAAGCTTTAGGTTCAACATTATTTATGTGAGCCTGCTCTGTTTTTCTGATGTGGGAATTTACCACTTTAAATTTTCCTCATAGAACTGCTTTCATTGTGTCCCATTTGTTCTGGTTTGTCACACTGGCATTACCTTTTAATTGTAGAAACTGTCTAATTTCTTCTTTAATTTCATCTATGACCCATTGGCTGTTCAGGAGGGTATTATTTAATTTCCATGTGTTTATGCAGCTTTTGTGGTTTCTTTTGCCATTGATTTCCAATTTCCTTGCACTATGATCTGATAATATTCATGGGATAATTTGAATTCTTTTGCATTTACTTAGCATGTTCTATGAGCTAGTATGTGGTTTATTTTGGAGACTGTCCCATGTGCCACTGAGAAGAATATGTATTCAGTTGTTTAGGAATGGAACATTCTGTAGATATCTACTAAGTCCATTTGTCCTAAGATTTGGTTCATCTCTGATATTTCTTTGTTGATTTTTGTCTAGTTGATTTGTCTATTTGTGACAGTGGGGTATTGAGGTCCTCTATTACAATTGTATTAATGCTTATTTGATTTTACATGTCCTTTAATGTTTTATATCATTGGGTATACTGGTATTTGGTGCATATATATTTATTATTGTTATCTCTCCTCTTGGATTGTTCCCTTAACAAGTATATAGTGACCTTCTTTGTCTCTTCTGATCAGTCTTGGCTTGAAATACACTTTGTCTGAAAATAGAATAGCTACCCCTGTTTTTTCTGGATTCCTATGGCATGGAGTATTGTTTTCCATACTTTGACCTTCATGGACTTTCAATCTATGAATTTCTTTTGGAGTTAAATGTGTTTCTTGTATGAAGCCTATTGTTGGATGTTGTTTCTTAATCCATTCTGCCAATATGTTTCTTTTTATTGGTGAACTGAGACCATTTACATTAGTGGTTAAAACTAATATGTATTGATTTATCCTTGGCATATTATTTTCTTGTTGTTGATTCCCTTTCTTTCCCCTGTTTAATTGTTTTCCTTCTGGTGGATTCACTCTATTGGGATACTTGAAATTGTTGTCTTTTTCTAGAATATCCTTCAGACCTTTTTGGACTACTGGTTTGGTGGTCATGAATTTCTTCACTGTTCTTTATCATGGAAATATCTTAATTCTCCACCAATTTTTCTTTGTGGTACCAGGAATCAAACTCAGGGCCTTGTCCTTGCCAGGCAGGTGCTGTGCTGCTGAGCCATATCTCTGGCCCAATTCTCCACCAGTTTTGAAATACAGTTTCATGGGGTACATGGGGTTGGAGGTTGTGTTTTTTTGAGGGCTTGAAATACATCACTCCACACTCTCCTTGACTCTTACAGATTTGTATTGAGAGATAAGGTGTGATTCTGATTGGCTTTCCTTTATGGGTCATTTGTTTCTTTTCTCTAACAACTTTTTTTTTTTTTGGTACCAGGGATCAAACTCGGGTCTTTGTGCTTGCGAGGCAGGTGGCAGAACCACTGAGCTAAATCCCCAGCCCTTCTCTAACAACTTTTAATATTCTGTTCTTGTGTTGAATTTCTGGAATCTTGACTATTATGTACTTTGGTGTAGTTTTTTTTTTCTGAACATGGCTAATTGGAGTTCTCTGTGCCTCTCTTATTTGTATGTCAAATTATTTTTTCATGCTTGGGAAGTTTTCTGCCATTGGTTCTGTGAACAGATTTTTCCTTTTCCTTTTTTTTTCTTTTTGGTACCAGGGATTGAACTCAGGACCTTGCACTTGCAAGGCAGGCACTGGAACCACTGAGCTAAATCCCTGGCCCTGTGAACAGGTTTTTTAATGTCCTTCTGATTTTTCATTGATCTTCATCATTATATGTTATTCTTCTTTACATCCTTTAGCAGCTGTTGGATTGATTTTTCCTGGTTCCTTGCTATTTTTGAATCTTTTTTTTTTTTTTTTGGTACCGGGGATTGAACTCGGGTCCTTGCACTTGCACAGCATTCCTTGCTATTTTTAAGAAGTCTTTCATTTGATGATTCTAACCACAACTGATATTCTGTCCTCACATTCATTGATTCTGCTGTGTATACTTTCAGTAGAATTTTAATGTCCTGGATATCAGTTTGAATGTATTTAATCAGATCCAGTTCCTTCCTATATTAGGGATTCATGGCTTCCTTCATTTACTAAGATACTCTATATTTTTTTTAATCTGATTCTACTCTAGATTCACTAACCATTTCCTCCATTATGGTCATTGTTTCTTTAGTTATCTGTGAAATTATTTC
Organism: Heterocephalus glaber; assembly: GCF_053883595.1. Classification (NCBI taxonomy): domain Eukaryota; kingdom Metazoa; phylum Chordata; class Mammalia; order Rodentia; family Bathyergidae; genus Heterocephalus; species Heterocephalus glaber. Next base: position 5,581,214 of record NW_028258324.1, on the reverse strand, counting down.
TGATCTTTTTTCTAAAAACTCTTTCATATGCTTTGTTATTTCCACTACTACCATTTCAGGAAGTTGATCAGGGTGGCTTTTGATTTCTTCCAACTCAATGCCCTCAGGGTCTGCCTTGGGCAAGCTGGAGGTCTGGGGTTGCATCTTGTTTCTGTGTCTTCTCATTTTCTATTTTTTCATTTGTTTTCTGCTTTGATACTTGTAAATTTCTTATTACTAGTATCAAGACTTTCTTTGGAAATGACTACTTTTCAGTGATCTCTTCTTGGTGTAGCTGGTTTTGTCTGCCCAAGATCCTGCCTCTTCAATTTATTAGGGATGAGAAGTTGCTGCCTATTTGGCCTACCACCCAGGTCTTTGGTACTGGACTATGGCTTAAGACCCCAAGACAATCTCTGTATTGGCATATAAAGAAGTCCACTTGATCACAACAACTATTTCACCTTGGCTAAAGTAGTACAATCAGTAATAACAATAGCATCATGCACAGTTTAGAAAAAGACAAACTGTTATAACTCTTAATTTTCGATCTTTAATCATTTGTACAAGATTTACAGTTATATAACAAAATCTAAAACAAATCAGAAAATTATATACAGTAAATACCCCTTCAATAGAGTGCTGTTACCCTTAGAGGATAAAATTTAAAAGGGATGAGGAAAAAATAGAGAAATAAAAGAAGAGAAAGATACTAGAAGCACAACTAATGTACAAAGGAAGATTGTGCAAGCTTTGGGAGACTGAAGTCAGGAGGGAAAGGAAGAAGGAAAAAACCAAAAGAAGAACTAAACAAAACTAAAAACAATGTTGACACTCATGAAAAACAAAAACAATCAAGAAAAAAGAAAAAAACAAAACAAAGAAAAAACTGATTTGTCTATGATTTCAAGCCTGTGGTTATATTCTGGGTTTTGTGGTAGTGTCAAATTTAGGGCATATCTCCACAGTCAGTAGTAGACTAAGGAGGCAGAGAGAGCCCAGATCCATGCTGGATGATCCCTATAAGCCTGCAGTAAGACTAGGGTGGGATCCTGGATAATCCCAGCAAGGATGCAATAGGAATAGGGCAAGGTGACAATTCTGATGCTTTCAACTCCATAGGAGTTCAGGCTCATCCTGGCCTCTGGTTGTGGGGTTGGGGCCTCATTTGTTAAGCCTACAACACTCTGGTTGTCTTTTGTCGGCCTAACTTAGGCTCCCTGACCCTGGATGTCTCTCATGGTTGTGCCTTATCCAGTCACTGGGAGCCCTGAGATGAAGGCATCCCATGGCTGTTTCAAGTCCTAGGTTCAGTTGGCCCCATCCCTAAAATAGTCTGGCCCAGCACCCTCTTCAGGGAATGCTTGGACTGGAGTCACTCACCAGATGTTGTATTTCAGAGCATCCACGTCTTTGTTCCACTGATGCATTCATTTCTCCCTAGAGGCTTCTGGAGTCACCATCCCTCATTGTATCTCCATAGATTTGAGCCTCTTATCTCACACTGTGAGCCAGGAGTCAGGGAGAAAGTGCAGCTTGCCACTTCCTTTTTCTGCATTGAGGTCTGTCTTTTTACTTTCCTTGTGGGCTACAATTCTCCCTTCAGATCTTTTCTGGGTCCTGGGGATCCACCTCCTACGTTTATTTCTTCTCCAAATTGTTATTTTCCAGTGTCTGGATTCTGAATCTGACAGAAGTTGATTTGCTGCTATTTTACTACTCCCATTTTCAATGTGGTCTTTCACTCTCACCTTCAGCCATGCCTGAATTCCTTGAGTCCAGAGCTTTCTGGTTCATTGTATTCAGGAAATGAACTTCTCTAATGCCAGGTTGGGGAGGGGTTACTACTTGGCTGTGTGCATGAAGGAAGAGAAGGGTAAGCTCAATAAATCCATAAATAAATGTGTATTGTTCACCTCATATTCTTAGTAGCTGGTGCCTCCACTGCACACTATGCTATTGCTATATTTTTAAATGCATTTAAGTGTGACTGAGCTCAATCCTATTCTTTGTCTCTTCTTTTTGTCAAAACAGACTTAACTAATTGTGGACATTTACTCTTTCATATAATTGTTCTGCATGTTTGTCAGGTTCAAAAATTCCTGATGAGCTTTTGATTGGAATTTATTTTTATTTTATTACAATGTGAGTTTAACTGATTAATTCAGAGAATATTGGCAATCTTACAATATTAAGTCACTCTATCAATGAACATAGTATGTCTCTCCATTTATTTTATCTTTTATGTCCATCTGAGCTGGGCCAAAGTGGCTCTTGGGACTTCAAATATATGCCCTTGAAGAGAAGGAGCAAAGTCTGCTCCTTCCTTGCTGCTGATTGGCTTGTGCATGTGATTATTGAATTAGAAGTAGCTATTTTTGGATTACACTTTGAGAATGGGGGGAATACATGGCAGACTAAAGGGGTAGCAGGGGCCAGGACTCCTGATCCTGTGGAGAGTCATACCAGCTGTGGATCATCTATAGGAAGAAGAAGTAAGCTTCCCATTTGTTTAAACCACTGTGAGTTTTGTTGTGCTGTTATTCACAGTCACCTTGATCCTGATTAACTAAGCTCTACCCCAGTGGTTCTCTAAGAGGGGCACTCAGAAGAATAGTGGCAGTAGTATCACCTGAAAAGTTATTAGAAACACACATTCATGAATCTCTTATATGGAAGCAGGAACCTGGGTAGGGCTCCATGGTCTGCTTTCAGAAGCCCTCTTCCTGATGTGGCATGTGGTAATGTTTGAGAAGCACTGTTCTCCCTTTTACTCTCTTAGATGCACCACCCACAACAGGATCTCTCCATGGAAGACTGCCCACTTTTTTTAGGAGCAGAGCACAGAGAGTTTCTTGAAAGTGAAAGCTGCTACATGTGTGCTTTGTGTAAGTGCAGCGAGGCCCCTAGCAATTTACTTCTGCTGCATGTGGTGATTCATGAATGGCTGATGAGTGTCATGGCTCCCTGCTGCTGACTTGATGAAAGAGGGAAATTCTAAAAACTTCAAATTTGGCTCATAAGTGACCATCTATGATCAAGACACACTCAGGCCTTCTGATTCTAGATGATTGGCTGATTTATGCATTAATTTAAAGCACTTTCCCCTCTCAATACACCTCATAGCACTACAAGTATGACCTGGTTTTTCATATGTGGAGATGAGATACAAATACACATTTAATGTCAGGAATTGCCTAGGCACACTTTCTGTCAAGTTCTTAATTTAAAAAAATAAGTAAATTTGAAGTCTACTTACTAAAATATGGCTCACATAAAAGTCAACATTTTAAACTGTTTGTTAATTTTGTTAGGGTCTTAGTATTTTGTTATCTGTTTTGCCAAACTGACATAAGTGAAAGCACGTGTTTCTTGATACAAAAAAACAAAACAAAACTAAGATTTTCCATCATAGGACTAGACTAGCTTCAGTCATGGTAGATCTAGAGACCCCCCTCCACATACCATCATGAATTAATCTTTCTATCACTTGGCTCTACTTTCCGCTGTAGGCTCCATTGTTTGAAAGCTTTTTTTTTTTTTTTTTTTAGTACCAATAAGACTTTTTATTCATTGTATTTTCCTGGGGAAAGGAGAAGGGAAGGAAGAGTCAGCACTCGTGTTAGAAAATGATTAGAAAATAGGAAAGGAAGTAAGTGTACAAGGGTACAGCAAAACCAACCATCAAATAGACACCCCGGTGATGGGGTCACCAAAGCCCAAGGGGGCTTGGTCCTGGGAAGTTCAGGAATGGTGTGAAGGATTCAGGGAGAGGACAGGTACATACTTTCCCACCCTCCCCGCTCCATCCCTCTCCATAAATTCAAGATTCCACACAAAGCTTTGGTTTCTAGCAGTAAACATGGAGTTACATTCGTCTGTCTCCTATTAAACAATCTTGAGGCCACTTTGACATAAGTTTCTTGCACCTGCATAAAAGTTCCTGAGTGACTTGAATATACATTCATACTCCCTTTCCTGGTCTCCTGACCCGACTTTCACATAGAAGGCCCCAAGGCTCCCACTTCCTTTTCTCGAGGAATACAAAGCCAGAATATTTATATTAAGAAAAAAAGTTAAAATGCACAAGATATGTCATTCGCACACAGTGCAGTTGGCATCCTGGAGAAAGTGGGACCCAAGGTGCAGTCATCTAAAGGAGCAAATAAATAAAATCACATTGGCCCAGAAAGGGGTGGGAGTGAGTGAGGAGCAGCAGATCTGCAACTATTCTCCCAACCACCCTTTTTGCCTGTCATCATAACACATTGCTTGGAAGAGTTCCCAGCACCACGTCCCAAGATTGGGTTATGAGGAAAAAAAGATGCTAAAAATCCCGTGTTGCTCCTGAGATTCCCTCCCACAGAATGTAGTAGCTTGTAGGTTGGGTCCATTAATCTGATCTCATACCTAATTGATTTCCCTGGCAAGGGAAATATTATTACATGTCCTTCTTTAAAAGGAAAACAACTTCCCTATCCTTGCAGGGGTAAAGCCTCAGCTAAAGCATGCAGGTTCTAGGGTGGCTCTCCCAAAGCCCTCACTTTTATTTGGATAGAACATGGTTGGAGTTCCTTTGCCTCACTCCTTCCCCCCACTGAGGGAAGATGGGGTGATGCTGGGAATCCCGGCCTGAGATACATGGCAGTGTCAGCTACCCCAACCCACCCTATCCCCACTTTCTCCACTGCCGATTGATGCCTGCTCCTTGAAACTTCCTGATAACAAAGAATATCCCCCACCCAGTGTGCTCAATTTTGGGCCTCCGGAAGTCGGGCAGGGCTGTTGAGCTCTTGTTCTTCCTCGAGGAAGTAGACTGGCTTCCCCTGGGAGCTGGGAGCCTGCTGGGCCTTCAGTGGACATGAGGCCACCATATGGTTAATGCTTTGGCAGAAGTGGCACTTCTTAGGCTGGGGTGGCAGCTTGCATTCCTTGGCATGATGGTCTAGACCACCACAGTTGTAGCACCTGTCTCCTTTGGATCTACGCTTCTGCAAGTTCTTCCCCTTGGGTCGCCTCTCACTCCCAATACAGAACACCCCACCGGGACCGGTGACACGGATGGATTTCAGGCCCTTTGCAGACATTTTAAAGGTGAACTCCACTGCCTCACCCTCCTTCAGGCTCCGAAAACCCTCCATGTGCAGCTTACTCTGGTGCACAAAGACGTCCACGGGGGGGGGGGGGGGGGTTCGAGCGCGACTCCGCCGCGGGCGGTCATGGACAGGAAGCCGAACTCCATGCGCACGTTGAACCACTTACAGATGCCTGCACCGTGCAGCGGCTGCGGCTCGTCCGCCGCCCGGGCTGTGTCCGCCGGCGTCTCCTCGGGTGCCTTCTCCGCCGCCTTGGCGCAGCCACCTGCAAGCTGCTGGTTGGACACTGAGCCCATGGTCGTCCGCTGAGCCCGTGGCTCCGGGCCCTTGGTCGGGCGGCTGCTAGCCCCAGTGAAGTCCGGAGGCAAAGGGCTGAAAGCATTTTTTATGTATTGCCCACCAGCTCTGGCTACGTAGTCTTTCTAGCTTATGAAGAAGTTAATGATGTATCATCTTGGGGTCGGGGATTTAGCTCAGTGGTTCCGCCGCCTGCCTTGCAAGTGCAAGGTCCCGAGTTCGATCCCTGGAACCAAAAAAAACCCACCAGAAGTTAATGATGTATCATCTCAAAATATGCCAGAATAGTATGTTGATTATTTCAAGCTGGAATCACATGAGGAACTATAACTTCAGGAGGGCCATTTGTTTGTGTTTTCCTATACCTGACAAGTGATAAAGATTATTTTGGGAGTAGTGTTTTTCCTATACTGAGGTGACCTTAATGCATTAATCCTCAGCACTTTCCCCTTTCACTATACCTCATAGCACTACAGACCCACAACCTTATTCATCAGATACTGGTATTTGGGACTATAATAAACCTGAATGAACTCACTGGAGTAATCCTTGTCTTCCAGTGACTTTCATAACTTGCCCCACATATCACTTAGACACACCCCTAGAATTTACTGTATCAGTCCAGAATTCCACTTGTTCTGTTATTCCTTCATGAATTGATTGTCCTTTGTCTAACAAGCATAAAGAATCTTCTTTTGTATGTTTCTTCAGACATTATCCTCTTGTGAAAATCCTGATGTATAGAAACTTAGTAATCTTATATACTTTTGTCTAGTTAATCAGCCTTGTATTGACATGGTTCCCAGATCCAGCTGAAGAAGCTACATAATTGCTAAGGGATAGTAGAGAGTATCTTCTTCTTCTATCCTACCAAAACCAGTAGTGCCAACTTAGCATCAGAACTCACTCTCATTGGCCTGGCATAGGTCATGCATTCATCCTTAAACCAATCAAATATATTATCAGTGTTCTGATATTCTTGTAAGCACTTGTGCATCCTAGAATGAGACTGGCTATGTAATATGTCTGACACTCAGGAGCACCCATATTGGTATCTTCTCTACAGCTTTTCCATCCTGTCTTTGGGGGGATATCAAGTGCCAATCAGGGTTTAGAAGAGCAGAACTATGTCTGAGGATTAGATATTAATGAGTTTTACCAGCAATTTACAGAGCCAGAAAATTAATGAGTCACAGAAACATGTATACAAAGACATTGCATTAGAAGAGATGTACACAGAGAAAGGCAAAGACAAAGGGAGAAAGCAACATAAACACTCCATAGTAGGGGGCAGACAGAGATAGAGAGACATAAAACCAACACATACAGAGAGAGAGAGAGAGAGAGAGAGAGAGAGAGAGAGAGAGAGAGAGAGAGAGAGAGAGAAACATTCCCAGAGAGAAATGATAATTTGTAGAATCTGAGAATGAAGTGTATATTGGGTACAACGGATCTGGATGATTGGCTGAAAAAATGATTTGGGGATGATAGGACACTTGTTTCTAGGTAGTAGGATTTTAGTCATGTAAAGCCAAATCATATATATTCATTCATTACAGAAATATTTATTGAAACAACAAAAGATAAAACCCAATTTAAAATAATTTCTAAGCCCTTGAGTAGACATTTGTTCAAAGAAGATACTCTACAAATGGCTAATAATCACATAAGTATGCTCAACATCCTTAGTCATTAGGGAAATATAAATCAAACCACAATGAAACACCACTTCACACCAATAAGATGATAATAATTTATAAGAATGACAAGAATATACAAAACTGTAACCTTTGGACATGACCGGTGGGTGTATAAAATGGCACAAATGCTAATCACTTATAGTAGCATTAAGAACCAAAAGTACAAGCAATCTAATATCTATCAACTGATACATGGAAAAAAACCAGATATATGGAAAAGCAGTATGATGTATCCATGCATTGGAATATTATTCAGTAATAGAGTACTGAATACTGTTACAGTGTGAATGAACCTTGTAAATACTATGTTCAGTGAAAGAGGCCAGATAAAAATACTGTATGACTATGATTCTATTTATAGGATATACGCACAATAGCCAAATCTATGGAGATAGAATGCACATTAGGGTTTGCCAGGGCCTGGGGAGGTAGTGGGGAATATCTCTTATCTGTATGGGGTTTTCTTTTAGGGTGATACAATTGGTTTAGAACTCGATATATGTGGTGGTTGTTTAACAATGGTAATGCACTAGATGCCACTGACTTGCTCATCTTATGTTAATGATTAATCTTATATGTTAATCCCAAAATAGTGTTAGTCATATGAATTTCACTTTAATCACACACACACACACGCATACACACACACGAGTTCTGTTCTCTCATGTGATGATCAGTGAAATGTAGCCATAGGAACAGACACAGAAAGCAGCTCAGGAAACAGTTACTGTCCTCATAGGTCATATAGTGGGCATCACTGAGTCACCACAGGGTCACAGGGGGAGATCTAGATTCTGGGTGATGGCAGCAGATGAGAAAGAGCAGGGCTTAGCCCTAGGACTTGACGTTTTCAAGTAAAGGACAGGCAGGTCAGCTAGTCAGCTAGTCAGTAAGCAGGACTGGCTTGTCATGAGAGATAGAACCACTCTGTGTTGGGTATGTGCTAGAGCAGGTGTGTCCAACACACAGCCTTTGGGCCACATGCAACCTTGGACAGCTAATAATGTGGCTCTGCAAGGGTGTAAGCTTTTAACATTGTTGTTTTTAGTAGTATTTTTAATGGCTCAATTGTGTAATATTCAAGTATGAACTGTGTCAAAGACAGCAGAAAACGTGTGTGTGTGTGTGTGTGTGTGGCGAAGTGTAGAGCTAACCCTGCCTGATGCATCTGACACACACAGTCAGTCAAATTTAAACCTCTGTAACAGAGGTTACATGTGCTTGGGCAACTTGCTGAGTAAAATGCAGAGATCACCAATAATAGTACTTAAATATACCTACCTGTGTATGCCTTTGAAGACAGGTGTTAATTGTCATTAAGCAATCATGTAAGTTTTCTTTTCTAATTATTACAATTGGGTTTTATGTTATTTCATAAAATAATTTAATAAGTTAAAAACTATAAAAGGAAGGCTTGTTATTCATATACATAAACTATGTTATGTATTTTATATGCAGCTCAAGACAATCCCTTTTCACACACTGCAGCCTGAGGGAGCCAAAAGATTAGACACCTACGTGCTGGAGGCTAGCTGAGAGCCCTGCTCCTCTGCGGCTCCCCTTCAAGTGAGAGGGACAGAAAACAGATGGAAATTTTCTTTAACCATTCATCTGTTGAGGCATTTGTAGGAAAATGGATGTAATTTGAGACCATAATATTAAGTGAAATATATATGACCTATCATATATATAGGGTTATATATATAATATATGATAACTATATCATATCTATCATATATATGATAGATAAATAGGAAGTAAGGAGATCTCTTTTCAAATGAATAGGGGATCAAGAGATAGAGGAAGGAAGAGGGAGAGGAGGGAAAGGGGATGGAAACAAAAAGAATCAAAGGGCAAAAATATGACGAAAATGGAGTTTTTGCAAATGGGAATAGGACCAAGAGTTGGAAAGAGCAAGAAGGAAGGGAAAGTGTAGGAGTGAAAAAAAAGAAGTGTTATAAAAAAAGATGTGTTATGTACATGTACCAACTCCCCATGAAAAATGTGATCATTATGTACTGCAAATAAAAACTAATAATTTCTCATTTTTTATGGCTGAGTAGTACTCCATTTTATTAAAAAAACCACATTTTCTTTATCCAGTCTCCAGTTGATGGGCGTTTGGGCTGCTTCCAAGTTTTAGCTATCACAAACTGTGCTGCTATGAACATGGGCACACATATATCACTGTGATTATGATTCTTTTAATTCTTTGGGGAAGATACCCAGCAGGGGAATAGCTGGGTCAAATGGGACTTCCAGTCCTAGTTCTTTGAGGTATCTCCATACTGATTTCCACAGTGCTTGCACCAGTCTACACTCCCACCAGCAGTGGAGCAAGGTTCCTCTTTCCCCACAGCATCACCAGCATTTGTTATTGGTTGATTTCATGATAGCAGCCATTCTTTCTGGAGTGAAATGGAATCTCAGCGTTGTTTTCATTTGCATCTCTCGAATGACCAGTGATGTTGAACATTTTTTCATGTATTTATTTGCTATTTCTACTTCTTTGTCTGAGAAATGTCTGTTCATTTCAGATGCCCATTTTTGGATTGGGTCTTTAAATTTGGGAGGTCTGATCTTTTTAAGTTCTTTATAGATTCGAGATAGTAGACCTTTGTCTGAGGAAAAGCAGGTGAAGATTTTTTTCCCACATTGTGGATTGTCTCTTCACACTGCTGGTGGTTTCTCTTGCTGTGCAGAAGCTTTTTAATAAGAAGAGATCCCACTTGTTGATTGTTTGTGCTAGTTCATGGGCAACTGAGGTTTTGTTCATAAAATCTTTTCCTACACCGATGTCTTCAAGGGTTCTACCTAACCTCTGCTCCAACTGGTTCAGAGTTTCTATTTTAATATTTAGATCTTTAATCCATTTTGATTTTAGTTTAGTGCATGGTGAGAGATATAGGTATAGTTTTAATCTAAGTGGATGCACACTGAGGCGATACTCTTAAGTGAAATAAATAGGACACACATGTATAAATACCGAATAGTTTCTCTGGTGTGAGAAACTGAAAGTGTAAATAAGGACTAAAACGTATAATAGGTAATGTGAAATAGGAATAAAAGGGGCAAAGTGGAAGGAAGTGGGAGGAATAGGGGAAAGGATAGAAGGGAATGGGATTAATATGAGAAAATGGAAAAATAGGAACAAAATCTTTGTAAATAGGGAGGAATGGAGGGGTTGAAGGGAGGGCTGGGCAAGGGTGAAAAATAAGAACCAAGAGATATCATGTAAAGGTGCAAATTTCCACTGATGAATGTCATTATATTGTATACCTAAAATGTACCAATGATTAGAATGAATAATCAACAATCCAAAATAGGAAGAAAAGGTCCAAAGGGGTAGGGGTAGTGGGAGGGGCAGGGGAAAGGAAAGAAGGGAAAGGAAAAATGCTGAGAAATGGAAAAAATGGGAATAAAGTCTTTGTAAATAGGGAAGGGTGGAGGGCATGAAGGGAGGGCTAGGAATGGGGAAAAAATAAGAACCAACATGCATTATGTAAAGGTACAATTCCCAATGAGAAATGTAATTGTGTTGTATACCTACAATGTACCAATAAAAGAATTTAACAAAAAATAATAAAAAAATAAAAATAAAAACTAATAAAAAAACTAGATGGACAGTAAAGTGAAATACCTTTGGCTTGTGATGAGAACTTTGCACATAGAAAACAGAACCAAAAGGAAAGCCACTGAAGTTAGGAGGACAAAGGAATCCCTAAGGGAAGAGCAACTGACCTGTGCAGAGACAAAGCTGAGTGACGTGAAGAGGACCCCCAACGAAGCAGGCAGCGAGTGCAAAGTCCTGAGAAGGAGCATGCTTAGCATGACCTGCTCCAGAGGTCTGATGAATAGCAGAGCATCCAGGGAATACCTCAGGAGGGTGCAGTGGTCAGGGCCAGAGCAGTCAGGGTCACGAGAACCACGAGGGGGAAGGAGGAGGACTTTTCACCTCATTCTCAATTGAGTGGGAAGGCTTTGGAGGATGAAAAGCAAAGAATGGCACACAGCTCAGGGCTGCCATTTATATAGACAGCAGTGAGGAGTCTCTCTAGAGTTGGTGGCCTTGGTGACCCTGCAGCTAAACCCTCCTACCTAGGGCAGACATTGCTAATCACCACAAGCCCTGCTCATCCCACATGAGGCTCTCACACCCTTCTGCCCCCAGAGCCCCAGGCATACCCTGCTGATCACCCAGAGCAAAATTTTGAGGGAAGCTTTAATCTGTCATTATTTTCTCTGACACTTTGTCAAGAGAGGGACCTCCAGCGGCTTGTCTAAAAAAGATGTAGTGACACATATAGTATTCAGAGCAGACCTGGTCAGTTCTTTATTGGAAAAGGGATGCAGTCTGTAATGCGACAAACTTGAGATCCTAGGAAGATATCAAGCTGAAGTTGTAGGTGGCTTCCTGTGAGCTCATAGCTGCCCTGAAAAGTGTCATGGAATTGGCAAATATGACCATGCCAACAGTTCTGCATATTTCGGACCGCATTGAGCATATCACAGTATCGCTGGCGGACGAGCCACATTCGGATGCAAGACTGCAGCTTTACAGTTGCCCAGATTTGCCGCTTGTAGAGCTCCAGTGCTTCCCACTTCTTCTTCTCCAGTTGCCTGGCTCGTGTCTGCCTCCACCAGCACTGAATGACCCACGCCCTGAGGGTGGCATGTAACAGTGTTCTTCGCAGCAGCGTGCCCCGCCACCAGGCTTGGATCTTTGTGCTTGCCTGTACCATGTCAGCAGGTGCCACCTTCTTTGAAGAGAAGGAATTTCAAGGAAAGAACAAGGACACTTCAATACATATTCTCCAAAACTTTAGTCCCAGAGTATTTTAAGAAAGTCCCCTGATCCTCTGTCAACCATCATCTCTTCCTCTTAAGTCCAAGAATCCTGTGCAGGGCAGCAGGTAGACAGACACTGGAGACCAGGAAGGTGCCTACCTCTGGCTGCTCCTCTCTGCCATGTCAGTTAATGGACACACACACACCTCCACCGCTGGGTCTCAGCGTCCCCATTCCTAGATGTGAGCCCTCCTGCTCTCGCTATCTCACCTGGTTTTCCATGGACCTGGTTGGCCAGTTTGGAGCAAGAATCCTGTGATCCATAGGCTCCACCTGGGTCTGACCACCTACCTAGCACCCCTCACCTGCCCTTCAGACCCTCCTACCTGCTGGGGAGTGGCATCCTTTGCTCCCCCTGCCCTCTCTTCCCTGACTCCACCCCCATCCACGGCCTGCTCCTCCCTCTGTTACATCCCAATATTAAAAGTTTCCCTGCTCCACACACTTTGGAGCCTTTCTCATTTATTTCTCACAGTCACTGCTTTTGGCCCACACCTTAAACTTCTACTAACACACACATGCATGCACACATGTGTACATGCTCCCGCAGAAATCTGGGCTTAGCTTAGTGTCCCTTAGCTTGGCCATGCATTCCCCAAACAGCCCTCATGATGCTACTCCCCAACTTTCAAGCTCCCACTCCTCAGAGTTTCTTCTTCCCCAACCAAGTCTGCCTGCCTCAGTTATCTGCCTTTCTCAGGCTGATAGAGCAACTGGAGAATAAAACAGCAAAGCATGAGTCAATCCCTATTCATCCAGCCTTGGATAAGACACCCACTTCTGCAGATTTACTGGGACATTTTTTGGTTTCTAGTGGTTATTTTGAATAATAGTTAATAGGAACACAATTTACTCATAAAAGCACTTTATTTTGGACAGTATATTCCATGGCCATTCAATACTGTGAGCCACAGAGAAGACCAACATAAGTCTGGTGACAAGGGTCAGAGATGTGTGAAGTCAGAGGACACCCCTAGCCTTGGAAACTGGCACCACCTACCTCTGGCTAGGGTTGATGTTCTTGGGCCTTACCTTTTTCATGGCTTTCTTTTTCAAATTTTTTGCATCATATTTGGTTACGGTTTCTCTAAATTGGACACCCTTCTGTAATCAAAGTCAAAGGAGGGAGGTTTATATGGGTTGCTCTTGGTACAGCTCAGTACCAATTTTTAATTTTTTCCTTACCCAGCATCCCTAGACATAGGGCCCATTCTCTGATTAACTGTGAAAATCTACCTTCCCCTGCCTCCAATTCTGGGGGGCACTGGTTGACTCAAAGTGTTGACCCCTGACTTGCAGATTGATTCCTCAAATCCCCTCAGGCCTGTGATCCCCTAAATCGCCATGGGTTAGGGTCTAAATGGTTGCATCATGAGTCTATAGACATGAGTCTATACTCCTCCACAAGTTGGCAGGAAGAACAGAAGAGGGGAGAGAGCAATTGTGTCATAGGGCACCTATGATGCTGGCATTATGATGGATCCCTTTTTCCCTTGTTGGGGAAAATGTTCATTCCTTCCTGCAGATATGCTCAAAATGTGGTTACAGAGGCAAGGCACTAGAAACACTGGTTCACTGACATAAAGGTATATAAAGTTAGTCATTTTGGTCAGGTAAAATAATATACATTAAGAAAATTTAAATATGTGTCAATAAGGAATTCAATACATGGATTTCAGTTCATCATGCAGTGGAACCAAATAATGATGAGAAAGAGTTTATGACAAATGACTTAACAGATGATTTATGAATGGCCCACAAACACTAGAAAAAATGCCCAACATTATCAATCATGAAAGATGGAGGGGGTGAAGGGCGCACAGATAATGGGGAAAAAATAGGAACCAAGATACATCATGTACAGGTATAAGCACCAAATGATAAATGTAAACGTATTGTATACCTAAAATGTACCAATAAAAGAATTTAAGCAAAAAAATTGGTAAAATAATTAAGCTATATATAAAAAGAATCATACATCATGATCTAGTTGGGTCCCACTTTATTCACTATTTGAAAATGAATTGATGTAATTTACCATTTTTCCAGGCTGAAGCAGAAAAATAATATGACCATCTCAATTGATGTTGAAAAAGCATTTGATAAAATTAAATGATTCAAGATAAAAAGAAAAACATGCTCAGAAAAATGGGCTGGAAAAAGAGCATCTGCTTAAAATCCTACAGAAACATTACACTTACTAGTGAAGCCCTGAATGCTTTTCCACTCAACTGGAAACAAGGCAAGGATGTCAATGCTCCTCAATCTTATGTCACTGAGTGCTGGAAATTAGAGCAAGGGCAATATGGTGAGCAAAGGAAATAAAAGGCACACTGATCATAAAGTCAGAAAGAAAACTGTTTTTGCAGATGGCATGATTGTACATGGAGAAAAGCCTAAGCAATGTACAAAGATTAAAAAACACCTAGAACTAATAAGTGAGTTCATCAAGGTCACAGGGAACAAACAAAAATATTACATTTCTATCAAAGTAGATTAAAGATCTACATATTAAAACAGAAACACTAAACTTGCTGGAAGATAAGTTAGGTAGAACTCTTGAAGACATTGGCATAAGAAAAGACTTTATGAACAAAACCTCAGTAGCATGGGAGCTAGCACAAAGAATCAACAACTGGGATCTCATTTTATTAAAAACCTTCTGCACAGCAAGAAAAACCACCAACAGAGCTAAGAGACAACCTACAATGTGGGAAAAAATTTTTAGCAGCTGTACCTCAGACAAAGGACTACTATCTAGAATATATAAGGAACTGAAAAAAATCAGACCCCTAAATTCAAAGACCCAATTCAAAACTGGGCATCTGAAATGAGCAGACATTTCTCAGACAAAGAAGTAAAAGCAGCAAATAAATATATGAAAAACGTTCAACATCACTCATCATTCGAGAGATGCAAATGAAAACAACGCTGAGATTCCACTTCACCCCAGGAAGAATAGCTGCTATCAAGAAACCAACCAATAACAAATGCTGGTGGAGGTGTGGGGAGACAGGAACCCTTCTCCATTGTTGGTGGGAGTGCAGACTGGTGCAACCACTGTAGAAATCAGTATGGAGACACCTCAAAGAACTAGGGCTAGAGGTCCCATTTGACCCAGCTATTCCCCTGCTGGGTATCTTCCCAAAAGAATTAAAAGAATCATACCACAGCAATATATGTGCACCCATGTTTACAGCAGCATAGTTTGTAATAGCTAAATCTTGCAAAAAGCCCAAGTGCCCATCAACTGGAAACTGGATAAAGAAGATGTGGTTTTTAAAAAATAAAATGGAGTACTACTTAGCCATAAAGAATGAGAAACTAGAGACATTTATAGCTAAATGGATGCATACTGAGGCCATACTCTTAAGTGAAGTAAATAGGACACACATGTAAATGCCGAATAGTTTCTCTAGTGTGAGAAACTGAAAGTGTAAATAAGGGTTAAAATGATTAAAATGAATAATTGATAATTTGAAATAGGAAAAAAAGGTCCAAAGTTGTAGAGAAAGTGGGAGAGGAAGGGGAAAGGAAAGAAAGGAAAGGAAAAATTATGAGAAAAGAAAAAAACTGAAATACAGTCTATATAAATAGGGAAGGGTGGAGGGGGTGAAGGGCTCACAGGTAATGGGGAAAAAATAAGACCCAAGATACATCATGTACAGGTACAAGCACCCAATGATAAATGTAAACATGTTGTATATCTAAAATGTACCAATAAAAGAATTTAAACAAAAAATTAAAAAATTTAAAAAATAAGTGTTTCAGTTACTTGTAAAAAATATTACATTTCTACCTACTAACAATGAACTCATGATCTCCAATTGAAAAATAAATTCCACTTAATAACTCTAATAAGTGAAATACTAAATTGTAAATCTAACAAAGCATGTACAGAATTTGTATGTAAGAACTATAAAACACTGATACAAAAATCAGAGATATGAGTAAAAAGACATAAGAATCTCATTCATGGGTTATAAGACTCAATAGAGTAAACAAGTCAATTCTGCCTACGTTGTCAGCTTTCCATCCATACCTATCTATGGAATATTCTTTGAAACCATTCCGGCAGGGGAGGTGGGGGATCTCATTGCCATGTGGGAAGGGTGGAGGTCCATGCTCCCCACTCTGCCTTGGGTGCCATGGGTCAGGATGGGGCCACAGATTTTTCTGTGGTGTTTGGGTAGAGTACAGAAGTTATTTTCTGAGTGTTTTATCATAACAGTCTGCCTAGTTTCTGGTGTTTTGGCTAGAGCATTTGTTTTGCTTTATTGTTTGTTTTGGGTATGTGGGGTCACCTGTTGGTGTCTCCTGGATGATAGCTTCTTCAGCTCCATGCCTTTTATCAATTAGATTAGCACAGAGACTGAGAATAAGCATATAGGCATTTTCATAGCAAATCAAAACAGTAATACTATGAATGTTCAGTCTTGTGATTAAAAATAAATCTCATGTTCTGTTTTTTAATATATATTTCTCAAAATTGATTTTTATTGTTTTACAAAAGAACTGATCTGTGATGGATCCAACTGTGTCCAACCTGTCACCTGCCACTTGCTTGCCCTCTTTTTTTGAGTGAAGAGGAATTTGTAGTAGGCTACATAAAAATATATAATATAGTTAATAAATATAAGTAACAAAACTCTTATTTTTTCTAACTTTATTATAACTTTAAAAAGAGAAAGGGAGGAAAAAGGCAGGTCACAGGTTGGACATAGCTGGCAGAGATATTTAAAATGTTCCTTCCCCAGACACGTAGGAAGCAGTGGTCTCAGGTGTAGCTGAGGGAGAATGAAATTCAAAGTCATTGGAGGTGAAACAACTGGTCAGTTGTTTGGAAGTACTGTCCAGCCAATGGTCCAAATGAATAATTGTGCCATACAAGGGAGGAAGCGACAGTTGTAGGGATGTCCTACATGTGTTCAGCACCCTTGGGAAGCTTGTGCTGAGGAGTGAGGAAGGGAGGCACTGAGCCTTTGCTCCAGCATAGTTTTGCAAGAAGCAACAAATCAGGCAAAGAAAAGGACCCCTAGTGAGTTTGTCACCATCAGACACTGGTTGTTCTCTAATAGTTGGTCCTTTCCCAGGTGATTCTGAGGACCCACAAGAGCTGGGTAGGGTTTTCCCTCTACTTTTGTCCTGCCTGTATCCACAGGCACTTGTGCTCGTGGTCTGAGCTGCATTGTCCTAATTTATGAAGTGGGGATACCCTTGTTTTGTGGACTCCACAGGTTCATAGAACTAGCAGAAATACTTCTTAATGGAAAAGGCCCCCCATGGGTATGAGGAGCCAAAGGATCCCCATGAAGAGGAACCTCTGCATCTATGCTTGCACCTCAGTCCTGAACCAGCCTAGGATGCTGCCTCCTGACATGGCTTCTGGGGTTCTGCCTCTCTTCACTTCTATTGACATCTGTGCCTACCTCTAGTCACATCATAGCCCTACAGACCCAGAATGACCATTATCTACCTTTATACTTTTCACTTATTTAACTTTCCACTTCCATGTATGCTGTGCAGGTGAATGAGGGGATCTAGGGGACAGGAGACCAATCCTGAACCAACTCAGTAGGATCAGAGATGGTTCCTTAATTTCCAGGCACCCTGATGTGAGGGGTCAATAGTCCCATGTTCTCTTACATACCTTCAACTTTTTTCCCTTAGGTTCTTTTTTTCCACCCTTAGGTTCTTTATCTTGATTAGCCTTCTGCAATCAGAATGGGGTGGGGGTGGGAGAATGGGTGAAGACCAGCTTCTGTGCAAAATCCCCAAAGTTCCCGCTCCTCACTCTGCCTAGGTTCCATAGAGTCATCTGGAACTTCCCATTGCTGGTATATCTCTCCATCCCCAGGGGAGTGAGCCTGATGGAATCTTTCACAACACTGACTGCCCGTGATGGAGAGGGGCCTCAGGTGTTCATCCCTTTCTGTTTGCTGCTCCTTTAACTCAAGCAGGGTCAGGACAAGTGATGAAAGGAGAGATGGCCACGATGTCCTCATACCCCTACAGACCCAGGCTGACCCTTATTTACCTTTCCACTTCCCATTGTTAAACTTTTCACTTCCATATATGCTGTGCAGATGTATGAGTAGGGGACTTAGGCGACAGGAGACCAATCCTGAACCAACTCAGTAGGATCAGAGATGGCTCCTTAACTTCCAAGGACCCTGAAGTCAGGGGTCAATAGTTTCATGTTCTCTCACCTACATACCTTCAACTCCTTTTTTTCCTTAGGTTCTTTGTCTTGATTAGCCTTCTGCAATCAGAATGGGGTGGGAGAATGGGTGAGGACTAGCTGTTGTGTGAAGTCCCCAAAGCCCCTGCTCTCTACTCTGTCTAGGTTCCATAGAGTCATCTGGAACTTCCCATTGCTGGTATATGTCTCCATCCCCAGGGGAGTGAGTGTGATGGAATCTTACACAACACTGATTGCCCATGATGGAGAGGGGCCTCAGGTGTTCATCCCTTTCTCGTTGCTGCTCCTTTAACTCGGCCAGGGTCAGGACAGGTGGTGGAGGGAGAGATGGTCATGATGTCACAAGGGCAGATGTGACCCAAGGACTAGGCTATTGTCTTCAGGCTCACAGATGTTGGAGGAAGAGGAAACACTTGCCTCTTTCCTTCCTGCCAGGGATGGATCAGAGTCCTCAGAGTTGGTGAGTCTGTCCTGTCCCAAGGATGACCTCTGCTTCAGCCCACTGTCAGGCCCATCTTTTACCAGCTACCAAGTAGCTCATGTTGTCACAGGAGCACATGGCTCTCTGTCAAGTAACAATTTTGTTAATATCCTTTCCCAGATCATCTTGGCTTTTTAACTTTTTTATGGTTGTCTTTCATTCCACAGACATTTTTAATTTTACACTCAGGTCTTTTAACACTTAATTGTAATGTTTATAAAAAAGACCTTAATGAACATTGCGTTAATGTAGTCCACAAGGATGTAATAAAAAAAACAGGAATCAGGAGTCTCCTGACTTATTCCCCTAAGATTCTCTCATTGCTGATACAGCCATTTAACTCTTATGTATTTCTTTGTGATATACCTCAAAGCATGTTGTTTTGAAAATTCTTATTTTTTACTTTTATTCTTTATTGACTTCTTTCCATACAGGTGAAGACTTCTTTCTGTCCTCCTGGAAACATGACAACAAGGTCATGTAGAGGTCCAGGAAAGTTCTCTCTGAGTGCATGCCATTCTGGGCACATGTTCTCTCTAGTATTTCTTATGCTGTGTTCCTCAGTGCCCAGGCAAAGGCTGTGGCTGTGGCAGGTCCCAGATGCCTCTACGAGGGTGAGGGTGGGCTGAACCACATAGTTCTGTGTTGGGAGGTGGGTGTGGGATCCATGTAAATCTGCCATACTCAATCCTGGTATCTTTGGTCCTGGTTACACTTCCATCTCAGAGGGCAAATGCATCAATGTCAGAGGGCAGCATGCTCTGCTCCCTTCCATGTTGTAGTCTGAGCTCTCAGCACAGCACTCTCAACAAGTTTGTGTCAGAGCTACTGCTGTGAGCCAAGCTTGTCTCACAAGGCCATCATCCACCCAGGTAATGCAGTGGAGTGTCTGTGAATCCCAGAGATGAGAACTTGTTGGGGATTCTGAACCCTGGAGCAGTACAAACTCAGACAACAGGACCACCCCACCCCTTTTTTTTTTTGGTACCAGGGATTGAACTCAGGACCTTGTGCTTGCAAGGCAGGCACTGGAACCACTGAGCTAAATCTCCAGCCCTAGGACCCCTCTTGAGATAGCTCCTGGCCATATTTGCTCTGGGAGATCACTGGCAAATTCAACAGATTTCTCTAAAGCAAGCCTGCTGAGCAGACCTAGATCTTTTATTTATTCAGGCTATATATATATACAGGATACAGGCTTCTTTGCTTAGCTGGTTCTCTCTTTCACCTTTACCCTCTCAGAGTGGAGACCTCCTTCCCCTTCCCCACAGCCATAGTACTAGGTGGCAATTGCTGATATGTTCTCTTTATCTTACAATGCTACTATCCTTACTCTCTGGATGTCACCAAGTCTCTGTCTGTATTGTTGAATTCCAGGTCCTCCCATGGTCATGATCTGTACATGCAGCAATACACCTGTTGCTTTTGTTCAATCTTGGTAGAAAGTAGCCAAGTGCTGGGGACCTCGAATCCACCATCTTGATCCAGCTTCTCCCAGATTTGGGGAGAAGTTGCTACCTGGCTGTATGCATGAAGGAGGAGAATGGGGTGAACCCAATAAAGGCATAAATAAATGTTTATTGTCCACTTCAGATTCTTAGTAGCTGGTAACTCCATTGCACACTATGTTATTTTAATAGTTTTGTGATTCTTTTTACTGTGATTAGCACAATCCTACTCCTTGTCTCTTCTTTATTTTCAAAACAGACTTAACTGATTGTTGACATTTATTCTTTTATATAATTGTTTTGCATTGTTCAAAAATTTCTGATGAGGTTTTGATTGGAATTTATTTTTATTTTATTACAATGTGAGTTTAACTGATTAACTCAGAGAATATTGGCAATCTTATAATGTTAAGTCATTCTATCAGTGAAAATAGTATGTCTCTCCACTTATTTGATCTTCTTTTATATCCATCTGAGCTGGGCCAAAGTGGCTCTTGGGACTTCAAATATATGCCCTTGAAGAGAAGGAGCAAGGTCTGCTCCTTCCTTGCTACTGATTGGCTTGTGCACGTGATTATTGAATTAGAAGCAGACATTTTTGGATCACAGTTTGAGAATGGGGGGAATACATGGCAGAATAAAGGGGTAGCAGGGGCCAGGACTCCTGATCCTGTGGAGAGTCATGCCCGATGTGGATCATCTATAGGAAGAAGAAGTAAGTTTCCCATTTGTTTAAACCACTGTGAGTTTTGTTGTGCTGTTATTCACAGTCACCTTGATCCTGATTAACTAAGCTCTACCCCAGTGGTTCTCTAAGAGGGGCACCCAGAAGAATAGTGGCAGCAGTATCACCTGAAAAGTTATTAGAAACACATATTCACGAATCTCTTATATGGAAGCAGGAACCTGGGTAGGGCTCCATGGTCTGCTTTCAGAAGCCCTCTTCCTGATGTGGCATGTGGTAATGTTTGAGAAGCACTGTTCTCCCTTTTACTCTCTTAGATGCACCACCCACAACAGGATCTCTCCATGGAAGACTGTCCACTTTCTTTAGGAGCAGAGCACAGAGAGTTTCTTGAAAGTGAAAGCTGCTACATGTGTGCTTTGTGTAAGTGCAGCGAGGCCCCTAGCAATTTACTTCTGCTGCATGTGGTGATTCATGAATGGCTGATGAGTGTCATGGCTCCCTGCTGCTGACTTGATGAATGAGGGAAATTCTAAAAACTTCAAATTTGGCTCATAAATGGCCATCTATGATTCAAGACATAATCAGGCCTTCTGATTCCAGAAGATTGGCTGATTTATACATTAATTCACAGCACTTTCCCCTTTTACTATACAGTATTACAGGAATTTTTTTGTCTGTGCACATTAAATGAGATACAATTCCACATTTAAGGTCAGGAATTGACTATGAACAGCTGTTTTGAAAAAATTGATCTTGAAAAAATTAATCACTCTCTGAAATGATGGTCACATAAAATCCATTCTCTTTTAAGTATTTATTTGTAAAATGAGGTGTCCTAATCTTC
Organism: Heterocephalus glaber; assembly: GCF_053883595.1. Taxonomy (NCBI): domain Eukaryota; kingdom Metazoa; phylum Chordata; class Mammalia; order Rodentia; family Bathyergidae; genus Heterocephalus; species Heterocephalus glaber. The sequence goes on along the minus strand of NW_028258324.1, from coordinate 5,559,631 downwards.
TACTGTCTTGATAAACTGCCTTAAGTGAAAATGGGGGTTTATTGTCTTAAAAATTGAAGACTTCCCATAGCAGAGTTAGCACTAGTTTAGGCTAGAATTGGGCAAAAATCTCATTCTACAAAATATAACAAGTATTCTGATAAGCTGAGCAGAAATATTGGCTTTATAAATAGAAAAAGGCTGAAGAAAGAAGTAGGAAACACAAAGAGGATTGGTCATTTCAAAGTTACTTTCTTTACAAGGTTAAAACAGAGGTGATTTCCTTACTGTAAGTATCCAGTTACACTGGGATCCTTCTGATTGGTGGTTGTGGATCTCTTGGGTTTTCTTTTTAATGGTCCATTTCAGAGATCAGTAGATCACATGGCACCTAACATGACTTCATTCTGGATTGATCTGGTATTTTGGGACCTAGAGCAAGAGTCTAGTCTAAAACAATACTTTCCATAAGCTTTACTTACCAAACTCTCCCTTTGATTTGGGCTCTCACCTACATGACAGTGTGACTAAAACTAGGACTCTTGTCACCATCATTTTGGGTTTTTTGTCTCAGCACATGATTGATAGGGTTATAATGTCTTTGTTTCTCATGTTTCCTTGAGTTTTCATCATTCAGATAAGACAGACCATTTAACATTTGACAGATGGCTGCATTTGGACATTTAAGACCTTTTGAGAGAATGCCAAGCAAAGAGTGTACTTTATTTATTTTATTTTTTATTTATAAGGGAAAATGTTTATGAATTGAGGGTAGGCAAGAACTACCTAGGATACAAAAGACATGATGTATAAAAGAAAAAAATTGATAAATGAGATTCCATCAAAATTTCGAACTTTAAATGACATCACTAAAATGAAAAGTAGTCCTTAAACAGACCATATTTACAATGCATATAACCTATGACCAGAATATATAAAGAACTCTTACAGCTCATTAATAGACAACTCAATTAAAAAGTAGACATAAGAAGATGATAAATAGCCAGTATAGCACAAGGAAAGGTGTGCAACTCTAGAATCAGAAAAATACTAATCAGTACAATAACAAGATTGAATTATACACTCATTAGGGATATGAAGTTAAAAGTTTTAAAAGCCTTGTCATGACTTTTTCTTTTTTTTTTTTTTTTGGATTCTCCCCCTTTGTGTTTAATTTGTCACGCCCAATGGATTCATTCTGCTGGGTTTCCTGGGGTTGTGATCCTCATTGTCTTTTCCTAGGGTATTGTCTAAAATTTTTTTGAGTGCCAGTTTGATATTCATGAAGTTCCTGAGGTGCTCTTTATCATGAAAGTATCTTATTTCTCCATCAATTTTGAAAGAGAGTTTTGCAGGGTACATCAACCTGGGTTGGAGGCTGTTTTCCTTTAGGGCTTAAAATATATCACTCCAAGCTCTTCTTGCCTTGAGGGTTTGCATTGAGAAGTCTGCTGTGATTCTGATGGGCTTTCCTTTGTATGTGATTTGTTTCTTTTCTCTCATTGCTTGTAGAATTTTGTTCTTCTGTTGGATTTCTGGAATCCTAACTATTTATGCCTATGTGTAGATTTTTTTTGATCAAGGCTAGCTGGAGTCCTATGTGCCTTACTTATCTGTATGTCAAGTGCTTTTCCCCTTCTTGGGAAGTTTTCTTCCATCACTTCTGTGAAGAGTTTTTTTATGTCATCTGCACTCTCTCCTGTTTCTTCATTGACTCCAGTCAGTCTTATGTTATTCTTCTTTGCATCGTCTAGCAGCTGCTGGATTGATTTCTCGTGTTCCTTTACAATTTTGAAGCACTTTTTCTTTTCCTGGCCACTAATTGCAATCTTTTCTTCTATATCTGGAATTCTATCCTCACATTGGTTCATTCTGCTGCACAGACTTTTGATGGAGTTTTTAATCTCCTGGAAATCTGTTTGCATCTGTTTTATGGATTCCATTTGTTTCCTATGTTGGGATTCCATCATGTTCCTCAGATCCTCTATTTTTTTAATCTGTGTGCTCTCTAGATTTATTAATCATGTCTTGCACCATGAGCACAATCGTTGTTGTTATCTGAGTTATTATTTCCGATTTCATTTTTTCCAGATCCTTTTTTGTTGCCAGTTCAGAGAGTCCAGGTAGTTGAATATCAAGATTGTTCCATCTCGTTTCCCTTTGGGGTTGCTGTAGGTGATCTGGAAGTCTGTTTTTGAGGCTTGTTTATGTGTCTTCTCATTTCCACTGGGTGGGAGGGGTGCTTCTGGCGCCTGCACAGCTCAGCTTCTCTGCCCTAGGAGCATGGGATGGCGGCTGGGGAGCTTCCTTCTGGGTGCTGGGACCAGCTCAGCTTCTCTCCCATAGGAGCATGGGATGGCGGCCCAAAGAGTGTACTTTATAACTAGCAGAGTTGACAATACAAGAGCTGGAGTATGCTCCTTAGCTAGGGTCCCCATGTGCCAAATCAACTGAAGTCAAATAGATAAGAGAATGGGCCAGGCTAAGAATCTCTCATTCTAACCAAACAGCTTATTTAAATTTTTTTCAACTACCTATTCATGTGCTACAAGAAGCATTAACAACTGCTCAATTTCCTCCCTGTCAGCTGGTAGGTAGTAATTGTATCATACATTAACTTATAATTGGGTTCAATTAAAACAGTGTGAGAACAAGTGAATCTAGAAGTCTGACTATAAAAAGGCCCACTTGTAGACTAGGACAGTTGCATTTAGGGATGCTGCTACCATTAGCCACCAGGTGGATAAAAGGATCTCTTAGATCATGTAAAGATTTGAGCTTTCTATGATAAACCCAACAACACTTCATCAAGTTGCATGGAGAGGCTACTCATTCTGAAATTCTCATTACAGTAACCTGTCAAGCAAAAGACGTAGACATAAACAAGGAAAAATTAAGATGGGTAAGATTTTTTTTGTAATGGGTAGTCTTGTTCTAACAGTTTGGGGAAAAGCTACCCATGGCATGAAGTCACCAGCTTCTCATCCTACTTTGCATTTGACTGTCATCACATCAAGCATTTCAATATACTTGTGGAGTGCCCCACACATCATCAATAAAGGGTTTCCCTTGAAATTTACATCTAGTGTCCACCTTCAGCTTGTAGGGCTTCATGAACAGAGCAGTTCTTGTCCTTAGTTGGAGAGTCATAACCAGATATTGGAAGAAAACAGAAAAATTCAGGATCCAGTCTGGTCTATAAAAAATAAAAACTCAAAGGCAATGAGTACAACTGCAATCTTAATAACAGGTATATTATAGTTTTCTTCTAAAATATGAGTTTTCTGTTTATGCTAATCTCCACATCTACCAAAGACTAATTTGCTTTCAAAATAAATTTATCCACATCAAATTTGGCCTGATTATTTGTATAAGTGCAGAACCACTATTATTGCTGCACTTATACAAATAATAGTTATAGTGAAAAATACGATTAGAACTCATTATAACCAATTAATAAAGAACTATATTTCTGTGGCATATAACATTTTAACCTAAAACCAGAATTATGACTAATAACATTATGTCAGAACATCTTAGATTCCTAGAAATTTCATACAGTTTCTGGAGCACTCATATCAATAACACATATATCCAATGTAATTTAAAGAAGGGTTATTATCACTTGTTACGTGACAATACTTCCCACAGAATATACTAAATAAACCTTATTAGTTGAATGTCACTCTTTCACAAATCTTTTGAGACATTTTAGGAGGCCTCTGGATCCCTCCAGAGTTAGTTTAGGGTCAAAAGGCTTAATTGTGAGTTTGATGTTAGAAAGTTTGTCGATAATACATGAAAATTTAAAACAAATTAAAATCATGCTTATTATGAAACAAAGGCAAATACAAAAAAATCACATGGTTTTAAGATGTTATGATTTAATTCTAAAATGTCTCCAAAAGTCTCATATATTCAGAGCAGGGCCTTTTAGAAGATGATTAGATCATGGGGGCACTATAGTGGATTAATCTGCTGATCAGTTAATAGCTGAATGTGCTGTTCAGAGGTTGGGCCTGGTTGGAAAAGGTGGGTCATTTGGGAATGACCTGGAAGACATAGTCTTGTTTCTGGCTCTTCTCCTCTCTCTCTTCTTCCAGCCGCTATAAGGTAAGTACCTTTCTTCTGTTAATGCTCTTCTACCATGAAGTTTGTACTTTGGAGCCCTGTGAACCCTTTAAAACCATGAGCCAAAATAAACCCCTCTTCTTTTAAGTTGTATATGTTGTGTATTTTGTCTCAGCAATAGGAAAGTGACTAATATAAAAAATTGGTACCAGAAAAATGGGATTGTTGCTATGACTATAACTGATCATGAGGTTCAGAAATCTTTGAAACTGGTTTGTAGGAGGAGTTTGGAAAGGTTTGGAGATATGGGCTAGAGAAGCCCTAGAATACTGTAAATAGATCTTGGTGGATGATAAAACAAGAATAGAAGCAAAAAACAGATTGGGGCCCAGAAGGCACAGGAATTGTTGATAGGAATGCAGACAATAAAGGGCAGGCTCTTGAGGTGTCATTTGGGAACCAGGACTCTATTGGGAAATGGACTAGAGGCTGTGCATATTATACTTTGGCAAAAAAATTGTCTACATTTTGCCTATGTCCTAAGATTGTGGAAAGCTGAGTTTAAGGGCAGTGGACTAATAGATCTAGTAAGGAAATTTCAAGGCAGACTGATATTTAAGCTATGGCATGGGTACTGCTGTTAGCTAGTTTTGTTTTTGCTAACAAAGACACTGGCAGACTTTATTCTGGAATTTTATGAGCCACCAGAAGATTTCATCATCTTTTCAAAATATACACAATAGTTGCATAAATGTAACAGAATTCCTGAGTACCATTTAAGCAGATAATTAACTTATATTTTATAATATTTGATTTATCTCTTTATATGAGTGTGTACATATATATATATACATATAATTTTATCTCTGAATTTTTTGAGAGTAATTTACATATCTTGCATCCCTTTAATCCTTTATATTTCACTGGGTATCACCTATGAACAAGAATATTCTCATATAACTACAGCAGAGCTACTTAAGATCTATATAATATTTATTTGATATACAGCTCATAGTCCATAAATTCATACAGTTCATAAATTGTCTCAATAATGTCATTTTTATCATTTCCCCCTTTCCAGTATTGAATCTGGTCCAAGAATCTGCATTTCATTGTCATGTTTCTTCAGTCTCCTTTAATTGGAACAGTTCTTCAACCTCTTTTTCTTTCATTGCATAGTAATATTTGAAGAATATAGATCAGTTATTTTATAGACTGTTCTCCAGTTGGGATTGTTCTGTTATTTCCTCATGAAAAGATTCAGGATATGAAACCCCAGGCGGATGCATCAGGAGGCATTGATGTCCTACTTTTATGGTAATTTTGATCTCCAGGTAGCTAGTTTTAAAGTAAGAATCAGAAGCAAAAAACAACAGAAAAATTTGGTAAACTCAAATTTTGGCCCAAAAGGAAGTACACAGAAAGTTGAAGCCAAAGGAGTTGTGGGTTTTAAAGATTGTGGCCTTTAAAAAGAAACCAAGTATTTTGCACTGGGACAAGAAGAAAGATGCTTTGAGGACATCTCTAGAATGAGCAAGATCTCATTCGTTGCAGGTTTAAAGGTGCAAAAATGTCAGCCTTTCACTTGAGAAGAGAGACCCTGGACCCCTGCTCAAGAAATGGCTTGTTGGGCTGGGGATTTAGCTCAGTGGTTCCACTGCCTGCCTCGAAAGTGCAAGGATCCAAGTTTGATCCCCGGTACCAAAAAAAAAAAAAAAAAAAGAAATGCCTTGTTAGGCCGGGGATTTATCTCAGTGGTTCCATCGTCTGCCTTGCAAGGACAAGTTCGCAAGTTCAATCCCCAGTACCAAAAAAAAGAAAAGGAAAGAAAAGAAATGCCATGTAGGGAATTGGTTCTCTGGGATTCATTTCACTGTGCTCAGTTGTATAGGCATTCAGAGGCTCCTCCAGCCATGATCCAAGGGGACCCGGTTATTGATCAGGTTGGCCGCAGATCTTGGCATCATCCACATTATGCTGGTTTTATCAGCATGCAGAATTCAAGAATTGTGGTGTTGGGGAGGTTTCCACTTAGATTTCAAAAAAAATCCTGGGAGATCAGGCAAGGAGCCCTTGAGAGGGTACTGTGTGAAGCTGTGGATATGAAGCCAAATGTGCAGTGGAGACTCTAGGAGGTTGGAGATGCCAGGAAAGTGGAATATCTGCTGAAGAAAACTGCAGGCCATTAATTGGAGCCATCCCAAGAGAGAGGCCTTGTGGGCTGCAACCAGAAAGGCCACAGGGATGGGGCCACTCAAGTCCATTGGAACTCAGGTCTTACCACCATGTGTGCCAGATGCCAGATATGGAGCTGTAAGACTTAATATGTGCCCTGTTGGGATTTGGTCTTGCTTTGTTCTGGTTGCTTTCTATCTATTCCTCTCTTTTGGAATAGGTATGTTTACCCCATACTATTGTATATTGGAAACAAGTAACTTGCTTTCTAGTATTTTTCATGCATGCACAGCTATGAGATTTTCTTGAGTGTCAAGAGACTTTGATGTGGACTTTTGAACAAGGCTTGAACTTTTGAGACTTTGAGGACGGGATTATTCTTTTTTTTTGGTACCAGGGATTGAACTCTTGGGTCCTTGCACTTGCGAGGCAGGTGGCAGAACCATTGAGCTAAATCCCCAGCCCTGAGATTATTCTGTTGTATCACATTTAGTGGAATTATTAACTTGTTATTGTGTTTATTTGGAGATTAAGTATGGTTTAAAGAGATGTGTTTGGGTGTCAAGGTGACAAGGAGTTGAATGTGATAATTAAGCTTATTGGTCAATTTGATTGGCTTGGGAATGGCCTAGGGGATTAGACATTTGATCTTAGCCAAAAAGCTGAGAAGTGATGGCCTAGGGGATTAGTAAACCACACTTCTGGATGCAACTGGATGAGTCATAGAGCCATGACCTTAGGGTCTACATCTGGTCTCTGGCCCATTTCCTCTTTGGTGCTATTTCCCTGCTTTGCTTTTTGCTGCCATGAACCAAGCAGCTTTGCTCCATTGCATTCTTCCACAGTGATGTTTCTACCTTGGAGCTAGACAATCATGGACTGAATCCCCTGAAACTGTAAGCCGGATAAACCTTTTTCCCTTTAGGTTGTAGGTGTTGGGTATTGTGTCCCAGTGACAAGAAAGCTGACCAGAACATAAGGTACAGTACTCAGTTCTTTAGAAATCAAGGCTCTCCTGTTTTTATTTGTTATGGCTTATATCTAGATGTCCTCAAAATCTCATGCAGTCATATTTGGTGTTTTTGGGAGGTAGCTGGCCCATGGGTGTGTGATGCTGGATTAGAGTGTGTGATACTGGGATTAAGGGTGTGTGATAACTAAATTGGTTTAGCATAATTCTGGATATGGATAATGGAAGGCCCTCCTTGGGTGTGGGTGGCACCAATCAATAGGCTTGTAGCCTGAATGGAATATAAAGGGACAGAAGAAGGCAGGCTTGCTGCTTGCTGCTTGCTGCTTACTATCTCCTGGCTGCTCTTCCTTGGATTGTTTCTCCTCTGTGGTGCCCCTCGGACACGCCACCTTGCCTTGGAGCTAGCCAACTATGAACTGAAACCTCTACAAACTGTGAGCTACAATGAACTTTTCCTCCTTTAACCTATGGTGTTAGGTATGTTGTCCCAGCAATGAAAAAGTAACTAAGACAATGTTGAATCTTTATTCTCTCATAGATGAGGTAAAAGCCTTGAAAGGAACTGCCATTTGGTTTAGCCTTCTGATAGTTTTACAGTGTTCCTCATTGCACGGAAACTTTTTTGAAGCTGGTAGGTAAACTAGTGTCAAAATAATCCATTCTGTGACCAAGTTTACCCTTTTTTTAGGAATCTCAATTTTTAGGATGGGGTGCTCTTAATAGTTTTTATTTGCCTGACACGTGTCCACCAGTCAAGATATGATTGGGTCTGAGATCCCTTGACGAACTCCCCCACTTTAGCATTCAAGAAAAGAAACAAATGAAGGAATAGAATAAAACCCAAATCCCTGTGAATTCTGAAAGCTGGAGTTGTGCACCTCACACATAAACGGCCACTTATGCAATCACCCTCAGTTATCTGTAAAACATCAAAAGTCATGTGTCCTCCAACAGCACAAACCGACACTTGGTATCCCAGTAACATTCATAGCCTCTCTCTCTCTTCAGCACAAATTCACAGCACAAACTAACCCTAGATTCAAAAGTCAACAAAATTTTCAGGTGCTTGATGTAAAGAGAGCAGAGTCTGAACCCAAGAGTAACTTTACTTACACCCTCAGGTCTCTGTGAAGAAAATAGGAGACCACAAAAGAGGTTCAGCAGTGCTTTACCTGCATTCTTCAGGAGTCTCAGGATTCATCACTAGACTCCTTTGCATTCCTTTGTAGGTCAGCATTAACTGTCAAAAGACAAAATAAGGACATATGTAAAGATCAAATTAGCTTTTGTGATTCTAGAATTGCGCTACACCCTATTTTATGAAATATAATGTGTTCTCATTAGCTTTACAGGCAGAAAAGGGCTGGTAGCAGCCTAAATGAAACAAAGAGAGAATCAGTCATGAATTGAAGTTAAAATACTTGGCATTACTAACTTATGAAGAGAAAAAGTCTGTTTGGCTCACAATTTTGGAAGTTTCAGTCCATGACTAGTTGGCCCTGTTGCTTTGGGCCTGTTGTAAGGCAACACACCATGATGGAAATGTGTGGTGGAGTGAACCTACTCATTGCATGGACATGAAACAAAAGAGGAAGAGGAAAGGGCCAAGGTTCCACTATCCTCTTTGAGGAAATACTTCCAATGACCTAAAGTTCCCCACTAGGTCCTGCCTCTCAAAGGTTCCACTCCTTCTCAATAGTGGATGATAAAGGTGAGTTCTGAGGAGAATCATCATTGTCTTGCTTGGTTACTGCACTAGTGAAGGTCATTACTATTCCCAAAGTCAACATAGAGTTAGTTTCCTCAGGTATAGGAGAAGAGACCAACACCACAGGGGTTGGGGCTGGGGATACCTCCACCACCGAGAGTGTGGAAATTTCTTCCTCTGACAAAATATAACCTCATCAGAATTTAGGAGTTCTACTACCTCAGGTTCTTCCCAAGTATCTCCATCCCAGCTTATGGGATCCCATTCTTTTCCAATCACTACTGCCTCAATCACTTTTCCTATTGCTGAGACACAATACCCAACACCCACAGCTGAAAGGAGGAGAAGTTTATTTTGGTTCACATTTCAGTCCAAAGTCTGCTGGTTCCAAGGCAGGATTACATGGCAGAGGAGAATGATGGAGGGGAGCTGCTCATAGCATGATGGGCAGGAAGCAGAGCATGTCTAGGAAGGAGCCTAGAAATGAGATCTACCCTTCTAGGTCATGCCCACAGTGACCCACAGCTTCTGACTAGACTCCACTTCTTAACAGTACATCAGCTATAACGATCCCATAATCCAATCACTTTCTCAATACATGAGGCTTTAGGGACTATTTCAAATTTAAACCATACCAAGTGCTCTTTCTATAAATGCAGATATACTGAGCATTAAACTTGTGCTATAATTCAGCCAATTGCATTATGAGGGTTTGTGGTTGGTTTTTGGTAACTTTAGCTCTATGATTAAAGGAGAGAAGAGTCTCCTTCAGGACACACTTGGCAGCCTGTAGACTGCTTATGTACACCTGGAGCTTGGAATTTAAATCTTTGAGCTCATTATTGTCCTTTATTACTTTCTTGACACACTTAGAAGTCTTTAGATTGTTTATATATGTCTCATTCTTTTCTTTTAGTAGTTTGTCCAGAGATGCTAAGAGCAACCAGCCAGCATCATTACATTTCTAACACTTCCAGAAATGTTCAAAAGTATTGTATATAGAATCACTAAATATTTTGCATCTCACAGGTGGTGCATTAAGATAATCAAATGGATCTATGTTGCATATAATTTTAAACAGTTCACATCATGGACTATTAGGACCCTCTATATTATCAGAAGGAAACACCATAGCAGTTTTAGGTCTCATCGAATTACAGGGACAACTCTAGAAACCACTAGAAAAATTATAGAAATTAATCTTTACAATTCTGTTCCTTTAGAACCATTCTCAGTACCAAAGTCTGTATTACTTAGGATTCCCAGGGGAATAATCAACACAAAATATGCACATAATTATGCAATGGGCTTTATTAGGTAGGCTTATAAGATCGGGGGTGGGGGGAGTGTCCAAGATGTCTGTCTGTGTTCTGGAGAGAGTCCAGTAGCTGCTCAGCCCAACAAGATAAAAGCTACAGAACAAGAGGGATCAGAGTTGCAGCATCAGTTCAAGGTTGAAGGTCTGGAAGCTCATGGAAGAGTTGGTGGTGCAACTCTGCATTAGAAGGCTGAAGAAATTGGAAACCGATGTCCAAAGACAATGGTGAAAATGAAGCTCTTCAGAAATGGTCACATTTTGTCCTTCTTTCCCTTTTTATTCTGTTCAGGCTATAAGCCTATTGGTTGGTGCTACCCACATCCTGAGTGAATCTTCTCCCCTCAGTTTGCTGATCTACATGTCAGTCATCCAGAGACACACCCAATACTGTATTTCACTAATCTCACAGGTTTTTCTTTTCTTTTGATTGCGTACTCCAAATTCTATTCCATTTGGTCTTTTAAAAATTTTTTATTTGTACATATTTGCAGTACATAATGATTACATTCATTACGTATTTCTACATGTACATGGCACATCTTAATTCTTTTTTCACCCCTTCTCACACCCTTCCTCACATCTCCCTCCATCTCTTTGTCCCGTTTCCTTTTGCAAAATCATAGGCATTTCTTAATCCATTCAAGTTGGCATTTAATGATTAATGGTCACACACATACATAATACACATACAAAGAAATATTGCCAGAGAGAAACAATAACTCAGGCTAAGAACAACATGTCTGTTGGGTAGGAGGATTCAGGGATGATGACATGTTCATTCTACACAGTAGGATTTGGACCATTAAAATCCACAAGTATAAGATGTGAGTAGAATCATGAATCATGTATTCATTCATTTTTTTATAGAAATGTTGAAACAACAAATCAATTAAAATAATTTCCAAATTCTTGAATTGATATTTGTCCAAAGAAGATACTATACAAATTGCCAATAATCACATAAGGATACTCAACATCTTTAGTCATTAGGGAAGTGGAAATTAAAGCCACAGTGAAGCACCACTTCACTCCAATAGGATGGTAATGACTTACTAGAATGACAAAGAAAATTGGAATCCTTGGATAATGCTGATGGGTATACAGAAAGGCACAAATGCTAACCACTTGAGGTGGCATTATTTATGAGCCCAAGTACAAACAATCCAACACATCAAAAGATGCATGGAAAAAAAATGTGACATATCCATATGCTGGAATATTATTCAGTAATAAAGTTATAATGTGAGGGCTGGGGATGTAGTTTAGTGGTGTCATGCCTGCCTGGCAAGTGCAAGGTCATGAGATCGATCCCTGGTACTGCAAAAAAAAAAGAAGTTACAATGTGAATGGACCTTGAAAATTATGGTTGGTGAAAGAGGCCAGACACAAATGTTGTGTGATTATAATTCTGTTTATATGATATAAGCACAATAGGCAAATGCATAGAGACATAATGCACATTGGGAGTTGCCAGGGCATGGAGAGGTAGTAGGGAATGTCACTTATGAGCATGAGATTTTTCTTTTAGAATGATAAAAATATTGTAGAACTTGTGGTGGTTGTTTAACAGTGTTTAACACTAGATGCCACTGACTTGTTCATTTTATGTTAATTATTAATTGTATATATTAATCCCAAAATAGTTTTATGTGAATTTTACTTCAGTCACATACACACAGGGTCACAGGTGGTGCTCCAGTTCTGGAAGATGACAGCAGACAGGGCTAAGGGCAGAACTTATGCCCTGGATTTGCTGGAGCTTCCGTGGAGAGGCCTGCAGGACAGGCAAAGAACTTAGGACTGGCTAGTTGAAAATGACAGAACCATGTGGTGTCAGGGTGTGCTAGAGCTTGGCCCAGAGCCCTGCTCCTCTTCAGCTCACCCTCTATTTGGTATAACAGAAACTAGATGAACAATGAAGTAAGATCACGTTGAGTTGCAATGAGAACTTAGCACACAGTAAACAGAGTCAGGAGCTAGAACCAATAGGGAATGCCACCAAAATTAGGTGGACAGAGGAATCCCAGGTGGAGGAGGCTTATGATCTGTGCAGAGACAAACCTGAATGAAGCAAAAACACCTTGGGAAGAGAACTCCCAAGGTAGCAGGAGGCCAGTGCAAAGTTCTCAGATGGAGCATGCTTGGCATGACCTGCTCCAGAGGTCTGATGAATAGCAGAGCATCCAGGGAATACCTCAGGAGGGGGCAGTGGTCAGGGCCAGAGCAGTCAGGGTCACAAGAACCACGAGGGGGAAGGAGGAGGACTTTTCACCTCATTCTCAATTGAGTGGGAAGGCTTTGGAGGATGAAAAGCAAAGAATGGTACACAGCTCAGGGCTGCCATTTATATAGACAGCAGTGAGGAGTCTCCCTAGAGTTGGTGGCCTTGGTGACCCTGCAGCTAAACCCTCCTACCTAGGGCAGACATTGCTAATCACCACAGGCCCTGCTCATCCCACACGAGGCTCTCACACCCTTCTGCCCTCAGAGCCCCAGGCATACCCTGCTGATCACCCAGAGCAAAATTTTGAGGGAAGCTTTAATCTGTCATTATTTTCTCTGACACTTTGTCAAGAGAGGGACCTCCAGCGGCTTGTCTAAAAAAGATGTAGTGACACATACAGTATTTGGAGTAGACATGGTCAGTTCTTTATTGGAAAGGGGATGCAGTCTGTAATGCGACAAACTTGGGATCCTAGGAAGATATCGAGCTGAAGTTGTAGGTGGTTTCCTGTAAGCTCATATCTGCCCTGGAAAAAACCACGGGTATGGCAACTGTGCCAGCGCCAAGAGACTTGGATGGTACGGACGGCCTTGAGCAAACGACAGTATCGCTGGCGGACAAGCCACATTCGGATGAAGGACTGTAGCTTCACAGTTGCCCAGATTTGCCTTGCGTACAACTCTAGCGCCGCCCGCCGCCTCTTCTTCAGCAGCCTCACCTTTGTTTGCCTCCACCAGTACTGAATGATCCACGCCCTGAGCGCCGCATGCAGCAGTGTCCTCCGCACCAGCGTGCCCCGCCACCAGGCCTGGATCTTTATAGCTGCCCATGCGTGGACAGGAGGTCGCTTCATTTTGAGCAGCAGAGGCCATGCAAGGTAAAGAAAGGACATTCAGGACATATTCTCCAAAACCTCAACCCCGGAGAGTGTCGGGAAAGTTCCTTTGTCCTCTGTCAGCAATTGTCTTTTCCTCTGAAGCTTGAGCACCAGGTAGGGCAATAATGAAAGCCAACGACCAGGCAGGCATACGGCCTCTGGCTGCTCCTCTCTGCCATGTCAGTTAATGGACACACACACACACCTCCACCGCTGGGTCTCAGCGTCCCCATTCCTAGATGTGAGCCCTCCTGCTCTCGCTATCTCACCTGGTTTTCCATGGACCTGGTTGGCCAGTTTGGAGCAAGAATCCTGTGATCCATAGGCTCCACCTGGGTCTGACCACCTACCTAGCACCCCTCACCTGCCCTTCAGACCCTCCTACCTGCTGGGGAGTGGCATCCTTTGCTCCCCCTGCCCTCTCTTCCCTGACTCCACCCCCATCCACGGCCTGCTCCTCCCTCTGTTGAATCCTGATATTAAAAGTTTCCCTGGGCCAGGGATTTAGCTCATTGGTGCCGCTGCCTGCCTCACAAGTGGAAGGTCTGGAGTTCAAGCCCAGGTACAAAAAAAAAAAGTTTCCCTGCTCCACACATTTTGGGGCCTTTCTCATCTGTTTCTCACAGTCACTGCTTTTGGCCCACACCTTAAACTTCTACTAACACACACATGCATGCACACATGTGTACATGCTCCCGCAGAAATCTGGGCTTAGCTTAGTGTCCCTTAGCTTGGCCATGCATTCCCCAAACAGCCCTCATGACGCTACTCCCCAACTTTCAAGCTCCCACTCCTCAGAGTTTCTCCTTCCCCAACCAAGACTGCCTGCCTCAGTTATCTGCCTTTCTCAGGCTGATAGAGCAACTGGAGAATAAAACAGCAAAGCATGAGTCAATCCCTATTCATCTAGCTTTGGATTAGGCACCCCCTTCTCTTGGTTGGAGAGGATATTCTTGATTGCTGTTGGTAGTGCTGAGTAATATTTAATAGCATCACCTTCCACTCCCAAATATATCCTGGTTTGGACAATAAATTCTACAATCATCTTATGCTACAAGCCAGAAAGGAGATGCCATCAGTCTGAGGGACATGGATCAGAGATGTAGCAAGTCAAGGGTCACCCCCAATCCTGGGAGCCTGCCCACCTACCTTTGGTTTTTGTTTTGGTTTTGGTGGAGTGTTTTGCTTTGCCTTCTCCTTCCACAGAGTAGTTTCATCAATATCTTTAATTATGGTTTGACAAAGATGGCCATCCTTCTGTAACCAGAGTTTAAAAAGAGAAGTGTGGGTAAGTTGTTCATTGTACAACTAGCTGGCAATTCTAACACATACTCAACTTCCTTAATTGCCCAGTGTCTCTAGGTATTAACTGTAGAAATCCCTCTTCCCTTGGCTGCAGCTTTGAGAGGACTGGCCTTCTCTTACACAAAACTGAATACCCATGAGTTCTAGATAGATGGTTCAAATCCCTCAGTTCTGTGATCCCTTAAATTGCCCATGGTTAGGAGCTAGATGTTTCCATCATGCTCAGGTCTGCACTCCTCCATCTGCAAGTTGGCAGGAAGAGTGAGGGAAGGGAGAGACTATGATGTCATAAGGGAACCTATGACATAAGCAAATGGATGACTTCTAAAAATAGGGCACTTTTTAGTAAAAGTTTCCATCCTTTCTTGAAGAAATGCTCAAAATGTGGTTAGAGAGATGAGACACTGGAAACACTGGTTCACTGACACAAGGATGTATAAAGATAGTCATTGTGCTCCAGGTGAAAAAACATACTGAGACAATTTAAATAAACATCAATAGGAAACTCAATACATGGACTTTAGTTCAATCATATAATGTAACCAAGTAATGATGAGAGAGAGTTCATAATGGATTTCACAGTTTTTAACAAAAGGACGTTTGTGAATGGCTCAGAAACAGAAGAAAAGATGCCCAACATCATCAGTCATGAAGGAACTAAAAAAGGAGACAACAGTGATATAGCTCTAGACATCCTGAAGAATGGCTAAAATAAAAAAGCACTAGCAACATTAAGTGTTGACAGAGCAACAGCAACTCTCCAATCCTGCTGGTAGAGCAGATCAAACACTAGACTCACTATGCAAAGTGGTTTGGCAGTTTCTAATAAAGTTAAATGTGTATCAACCCTGTAACTCTGCAGTTCCACTTCTAGGTACTTACAGATGAAAAATGAAAACACTGTCTATGAAATATGTGTGCATCAATGTTGATAGTAGCTTTACATTGATCAATCTGTCAACAGTGGAAACAACCCAAATGTCACAAACAGATGATAGGCAAAGAATCAGTCCACTCTTCTTATAATGGAATAATACTCAGCAGTAAGAGAAACACACTAATATAAAGAATAATATAGATGAATTTAAAAAATATTACACTTGATCTTAGCCAAAAGGCAGAGAAGTGATCAAAAACATTATATTAAATGAAGGAAGCCAGGCATAAGAGTACCTGTCAGATGACTCCATGTACACAAACATGCTAAAACAAGCAAAACTAATGTACAGGTAAATCCAAATACCATTTACATCTAGGGTAGAGATATAAGGAGTATTGCCTGCAATAGCACAAAACAAAGAGAAATATGTTATGTCTTATTATAATGGTGGTTACAGTTCATCAACCGAGTGCTCCCCCCCCCCATTAAATTTATTGGTACATTTTAGGTATAAAATACAGTTACATTCATCATTGGGATCTTGTACCATTACATGAGTATCTTGGTTCTTATTTTTTCCCTCTTCCCCTGCCCTCCCTTCACCCCCTCCACTCTTCCCTATTTCCAAAGACTTTGTTTCCATTTTTTTCCTTTTCTCATACTTTTTTCTTTTCCCTTCTTTCCTTTCACCTACCCCTCCCACTTCCCCTGCTTCTTTAGACCTTTTCTTCCTATTACACAATATCAATTATACATTTTAAAAATTACAATATCAAGATCTAGGAGACATTACCACAGATTTTACAGAATTTAAAAGGATATAGAAAGCATATTACAAAAATCTTTTTTGAAATATATTTGACAGCTTCCAAGAAGTACCTTGAGAGTCAAATTAATGAATCTAACTGTGGAGGAAATATAAAATTTGATTAGCACCTATTAAAAAAAGTATATTTCTCACTTGATAACCTACCTATATGACAACAATAGGCTCATATACATTTTAACTGATAAATTATATCAAACATTTAAAGCAGAAAAAAGAAGGAACACTTCTCCCCTCATTTTAAGAAATCAACATTGTGCTAATCCTAAAACTGGATAAAGATAATAGAAGAAAAAAGTATGAACATAGATAGAAATTTGTTTAACAAAACAAACTATTAGAAGTCAGATCTGGCAGTATGTAGAAAGTGGTTTTATTGTAGGGATGGGAATGTTGGTTCAGCATTGGAAGATCCACCCCCAAAAGTCATCATTTTAGTATATGTGCTGCCGAAGTGAGCACAGTCATCATTTTATTTATTTATTTAATTTATTAATTTATTTTTTTTTGGTACCAGGGATCGAACTCAGGACCTTGCGCTTGCGAGGCAGGCGGTGGAAACACTGAGCTAAATCCCCGGCCCCAAAAGTCATCATTTTAACAGAGGAAAGGAAAAAGCCATATGATCCTGTCAGTAGCTGGAGAAAAAATATTGGACTAAATTCTACAGCTGTTCATAGTAAAAGCTGTCAGGAGACTAGAAGTAGAACAGAACCTTCTCAACAGATCAAAGACATGAACTCCATACTTCCAGCAAAAATGCCTTATATGAATAGAGAAGATACAATGCTTTCTCCCTAAGGTGGGGAACAAAGGCAGATATGCCTACTCTTCATCTGTCCATTAAACTTTGAAACAAAGGCCTAAACCAAAATAGTCTGGCAATAAAATGACACAATTAGGATAGCATTGGCAAGGTAGAAGCAAAATCTTTATATGTAGATGAAATGATCATCTACAGAGAAAATACTAAGAAATCTCTAGGAGCCCCTAGAACTTGTATTTGAATTTAGCAGGATTAGAAAACACAAGGTCTACATAAAAATTCAGGCTTTTGTATACTTGCTATAAATGAAGAATTAGATATTGAAATTTAAAAGTTATGTATGAGTACAAAGGACCTTGAAAAGTAAAAAGAAAAAGAAAAAAAACAGTGTTGGAAGATGTTTAGTACCTAATTTTAAGACTTCCTGTAAAGCTACAGTAATCAAGGCAGTGTTGGTGTAAGGAAAGATACATAGATCATCAGAATAAAACAGAGAATCTAGAAATAGAACCACACATATATGGTCCACTGAGTTTTGAAAAATTATTTAACATTAGCATTTTACAGAATATAAACTCAATTCAAGAGCAGAGGAAAAGATAGCGTTTTCAGCAAATGGCACTAGAACACCTGGAATCCGTATATAACAAATTAACCTCAACCCTTTATTTGCATGCATAAAAATAACTTGAAAGGATCTATGAACCTAAATATGAAAGACTAAAACTATAAAACTTTAAGAAGAAATTATAAGGGAAAATGTGTATGAATTTAGGGTAGGCAAGAACTTTCTAGGATACCAAAAATATGATGTATAAAAGAAATTGATAAATGAGATTCCATCAAAATTTAGAAACTTTAAATGACATCATTAAAATGAAAAGTAGTCCTTAAACAGACCATATTTACAATGTATATAACCTATGACCAGAATATATAAAGAACTCTTACAGCTCATTAATAGACAACCCAATTAAAAAATAGACACAAGAAGATGATAAATAGCTAGTACAGCACAAGGAAAGGTGTGCCACACTAGAATCAGAAAAATACTAATCAATACAATAACAAGATCGAGTTATACACTCATTAGGGATATGAAATTAAAAGTTTTCAAAGCCTTATCATGACTTTTTCTTTTTGTTGGATTCTCCCACTTTGCGTTTAATTTGTCATGCCCAATGGATTCATTCTGCTAGGCTTCCTGGGGTTGTGATCCTCGTCTTTTCCAAGGATATTGTCTAAAATTATTTGGAGTGCTGGTTTTTTTTTTCTTAAATTCTTTCATTGGTACATTTTAGGTATACAATACATTTACATTTATCTTTGGGTGCTTGTACCTGTACATGATGTATCTTGGGTCTTATTTTTTCACCATTACCTGTGCACCCTTCACCCCTAAACCCTTCCCTATTTGCATACTTCGTTTCCATTTTTTTTTCTTTTCTCATAATTTTTCCTTTCCATTCCTTCCTTTCCCCTTTCCCTCCCACCACCCCTACCACTTTGGACCTTTTCCAATTTCAAAGTATCATTTATTAGTTATTAATCCTTTTAATCCTTATTTACACACTCAGTTTCTCACACTAGAGAAACTATTCGATATTTACATGTGTGTCTTATTTATTTCATTTAACAGTATGGCCTCAATATGCATCCATTTAGCTGTAAATGACTCTAGTTTCTCGTTCTCTATGGCTGAGTAGTACTCCATTTTATAAAAAAACCACATCTTCTTTATCCAGTTTCCAGTTGATGGGCACTTGGGCTGTTTCCAAGCTTTAGCTATTACAAACTGTGCCACAATAAACATGGGTACACATATTTCTCTGTGGTATGATTCTTTTAATTCTTTTGGGAAAATACCCAGCAGGGGAAAAGCTGGGTCAAATGAGACCTCTAGCCCTAGTTCTTTGAGGTATCTCCATAGTGATTTCCACAGTGGTTGCACCAGTCTGCATTCCCACCAACAATGGAGAAGGGTTCCTTTCTCCCCACAACCGCCCCCCCCAGCATTTGTTATTGGTTGATTTCTTGATAGCAGTCATTCTTTCTGGGGTGAGGTGGAATCTCAGTGTTGTTTTCATCTGCATCTCTCGAATGACCAGTGATGTTGAACATTTTTTCAGGTTTATTTGCGGCTTTTACTTCTTTGTCTGAGAAATGTCTGTTCATTTCAGATGCCTGTTTTTGAATTGGGTCTTTAAATATGGGGGGGTCTGATTTTTTTCAGTTCTTTATATATTCTAGATAGTAGCCCTTTCTCTGAGTTACAGCTGCTAAAATTTTTTTCCCATGTTGTAGGTTGTCTGTTAGCTCTGTTGGTGGTTTCTCTTGCAGTGCAGAAGCTTTTCAATAAGATGAAATCCCAGTTGTTGATTCTTTCTGCTAGTTCCCGTGCTACTGAGGTTTTGTTCATAAAGTCTTTTCCTATGCCAATATCTTCAAGAGTTCTACCTAACTTATCTTCCAGCAAGTTTAGTGTCTCTGTCTTAATATTTAGATCTTTAATCCACTTAGATCTTGGTTTAGTGCATGGTGATAGATATGGGTCTAGTTTTAATCTCTGACAGTTTGAAATCCAGTTTTTCCAACACCATTTATTAAATAGGCTATCTTTCTTCCAATGAGGGTGGTTGCCTCCTTTGTCAAAGACGAGGTGGCTGAGTATGTCTGGAGTTGTTTCTGCATCTTCTAATCTATTCCACTGATGCTCAGGTCTGTTTCTTTGCCAGTACCATGCTGTTTTTATCACAGTAGCTTTGTAATATAGTTTCAAATTGGGGGTTGTGATACCCCCAGCCATGTCTCTGCTGCCCAGAATTGCTTTTGCTATTCTAGGTCTCTTCTGGTTCCAAATGAATTTTTGGCTTGTTTTCTCTAGCTCTGTGAAGTATATTGTTGGAATTTCAATCGGCATTGCATTAAATCTGTATAGCAGTTTTGGAAGTATGGCCATTTTCACTATACTGATTCTTCCTACCTGGGAACAAGGGATGTCTTTCTATTTTCTTATATCCTCCTCCGTCTCCTTTTTCAGGGTACTGTAGTTTTCAGCATAGAGGTCTTTTGCTTCCTTTGTTAGATTGATTCCTAGACATTTCATTTTTTGGATGCTATTGTAAAAGGAATTGTTTCCTTAATTTCTCTCTCAATGAGTCTGCTATTTGTGTATAAGAAGCCTATTGTTTTTTGAGTGTTGACCTTATATCCAGCTACTCTACTGAATCTGTCAATTAAGTCCAGAAGTCTTTTGGTAGAGTTTTTTGGGTCTTCTATGTAAAGTATCATATCATCAGCAAATAATGACAGTTTAACTTCTTCCATTCCTATCTTTATTCCTTTTATTTCTTTGTCTTTTCTAATTGCTGTGGCTAATGTTTCCAGAACTATATTGAACAGGAGTGGTGATAGTGGGCATCCTTGTCTTGTTCCTGATTTTAGAATGAAAGTTTTCAGTTTTTGACCATTTAGTATGATGTTGGCTGTTGGTTTTTCACAGATAGCCTTAATCAGGTTGAGATAAAGACCTTCTATTCCAATATTCTGTAGCGTTTTTATCATGAATGGGTGTTGGATTTTGTCAAATGCCTTTTCTACATCTATTGAGATGATCATATGGTTTTTGTCCTTGACTCTGTTAATATAGTATATTTCATTTATTGATTTACAGATGTTGAACCATCCTTGCATCCGTGGGATAAATCCAACTTGGTCAGGGTGTATGATCTTCTTGATGACTCTCTGTAATCTGTTTGCCAGTATCTTGTTGAGGATTTTTGCATCAATGTACATTAGGGAGATTGGCCTGTAGTTCTCTTTTTGGGTTGGGTCTTTCTCTGGTTTTGGAATCAAAGTAACACTTGCTTCCAGAAATGAGTTTAGAAGGCTTGCTTCCCTTTCAATTTCCTTGATGAGTTTAAAGATTAATGGCATTAGTTCTTTAAATGTCTTGTAGAATTCAGCAGTGAAGCCATCAGGACCTGGGCTTTTCTTTGTTGGTAAATTTTTTATTACATTTTCAATTTCACTGATTGTAATTGGGGTGATTAGAATTTCTATATCTTCTTCATTTAACTTTAGCAAATCATATATATCTAGAAATCTGTCCATTTCTTCTGTGTTTTCCATTTTATTAGAGTACAGGTTCTCGAAGTAGGTATTGATGACCCTCTGGATTTCTGCTGGTTCTGTTGTGACTTCACCTTTTTCATTCTTAATTGCATGGATTTGAGCCTTTTCTTTCCTTTTTTTGATAAGGTTGGCTAAAGGTTTATTGATTTTATTTATTCTTTCAAAAAACCAACTCTTTGGTTTATTAATTTTTAGTATCATTCTCTTAGTCTCCATTGCATTGATTTTTGCTCTGATCTTTATAATTTCCTCTCTTGTATGAGCTTTGGGTTTGTTGTGTTCTTCTTTTTCTAGGAGCTTGAGGATCTGCATTAGGTTGTTAATTTGAGTTCTCTCTGTTTTCCTAATATGGGCATTCACTGCTATGAATTTCCTGCATATAACTGCTTTCATTGTGTCCTATAGATTCCTAAATGTTGTACTGGCATCATCATTTACTTGTAGAAACTGTCTAATTTCTTCTTCAATTTCCTCTATGTCCCATTGGTTGTTCAGGAGGGTGTTATTCAATTTCCAGGTGTTTGTGGGAGTTTTGCTGTTTCTCATATTATTGATCTCCAATTTTATTGCACTGTGGTCTGATAATATACAGGGGGTAATTTCAGTTGTTTTACATTGACTTAGACATGTCCTGTGAGCTAGCATGTGGTCTATTTTGGAGAATGACCCATGTGCAGCTGAAAAGAATGTGTATTCTGATTTTGTGGCGTGGAACACTCTGTAAATATCTATTAAGTCCATTTGTTCAATAGCTTGGCTCAGTTCTAGAATTTCATTGTTAATTTTTTGTCTGGATGATCTGTCTATTTGTGATAGTGGGGTATTGAGGTCCCCCACTATAACTGTATTAGTGCTTATTTGGTTTTTCATGTCCATTAATATTTGTTTTGTATAGTTGGGGGCATTCATATTTGGTGCATATATATTTACGATTGTCATCTCTTCCTCTTCGACTGTTCCCTTCACAAGGATGTAATGACCATCTTTGTCTCTCTTAATTAGTTTTGGTTTGAAATCTACTTTGTCTGCAAATAAGATGGCTATCTCTGCTTTTTTCTGGGTTCCTGTCATGTGGAGAGCCATTTTCCATCCTTTTACTTTCAGTCTATGAATTTCTTTTTGAGTTAGATGTGTTTCTTGTATACAGCATATTGCTGGATTTTGCTTCTTAATCCATTGTGTCAGTCTACTTCTTTTGATTGGTGAATTGAGGCCATTAACATTGATAGTTACAATTGAGAGATATTGACTCATCCTTGTCATGATTTTTTACTGTTGTTGGCTCTTATTTCTTTTTCCCCCTTTCCCTTTAGTTTCTTACCTTGTCTGGTGGCTTGCCTCTGTTGAGCCTCATGGAGTTGTGACCTTTGTTGCCTTTTTCTAGGATATTGCTTAGAATTGTTTGGAGTACTGGTTTGGTGTTCATGAAATTTCTCAAGTGTTCTTTGTCATGGAAATATTTAATTTCCCCATCAATTTTGAAAGATAATTTTGCAGGATACAACACTCTAGGTTGGAAGTTATTTTCTTTTTGGGCTTGAACTACTTCACTCCAGGCTGTCCTTGATTTGAGGGTTTGTATTGTGAAGTCTGGCATGATTCTGATGGGCTTTCCTTTATAGGTGATTTGTTTCTTTTCTCTAGCTACCTGTAGGATTTTGTTCTTCTGTTGGGTTTCTGGGATCTTGACTATTATATGTCTAGGTGTAGATTTTTTTTTTATCATGGCTGGGTGGAGTTCTATATGCCTTGCTTATCTGTATGTCCAATTTTCCTCCTCTGTCTGGGAAGTTTTCTACTATTACTTCTGTGAACAGTTTTTTTTTTATGTCAATTGTACTTTCTGCTGTTTTTTCATGGACTCCTATCAGTCTTATGTTACTCTTCTTTGCATCATCTGGCAGCTGTTGAATTGATGTCTCACGGTCCCTTACTATTTTTAAGAAATCTCTGTTTTAATAGTCCTTCACTGCAATCCTGTTGTCTATATCTGATATCCTATCTTCAGATTCTTTTAATCTGCTCTGCATGCTTTCAATGGAGTTTTTAATCACCTGAATATCTGTTTGAATCTGTTTCATGGATTCCATTTCTTTCTTATGTTGGGCGATCATGATTTCCATTTCTTTCTTATGCTGGGCATTCCTGGCTTCCAGCATGTTTCTGAGCTCATTTATTTTTTTAACAGTTTCTTTTCTAGAGCCTCTAATCATGTCTTTCACTCTGCTCACCATCTCTGTAGTTATCTGGGAGATTATTTCTGTTTGAATTTTTCTAGAGCCTCATTCATCTGTTTTGTTACTTCCTGTGCTACCAGTTCAGGGTGTCCAGGTGGTTGATTATCAGACTTTTCCACCTCATTTCCCCCAGAAATTGCCTTTTGTGGGGTGGAAGTCTGGGTTTGTGACTTGCTTAAATGCCTTCTCATTTTTGTTTTTGGTACTATCCCTGGTTTAGTTCCTGGGTTGATATTATGAAATTGTTTATTGTAAGTATCTTTGTTGATCTATTTAAAACCCTTATGGAATGATTACTTCTCAGAAGTGTCTACCAGATATAGCTGGTCTTTAGGTTTTGAGTCTCTAATGACTCTGAGGCTATCTCATTTTCGTTGTACCAGGAAGGAAAACTGTTTAGATCAATCATGACACCTTAGCCCAAGTGATAACATCAGCAACACCATAGCATCAAATATCTCTTAAAGAATGACAATTTGTGGTAGTTATTAATCTATCACCTTTAAAAAAATAAAGGGCCTCCTTCAAGGTGTGTCTCTGCTGTCACAATAGACAATGTGGGCAGTAGCGTGCAGTTACAAGTCAATGAGTCTCAGTAAGCTAGTCCCAGACCTGTGAGATTCAGGCAGATTTCTGGTTGCAAGTCCTAAGTTGAGGCCCCTGTCCTCCTGCAGGGTTGCACTCTGCAAGTTTCTACTGCAGGCTTCAGCTGCTTTTCCCTCGAAGAAAGTCCAGTTTCCGATGGGAGCTGATAATCCCTCCAACTTACCAATCATGGTGGTCTGGTGTGCCTTTATTGCAGAGATTCCCTTCACTTTTCCAGTGGGCTTGTTTTCATCAGGGAGCCTGAGACAGGCACTCTCTCTGTTGTTCACTTCTGGAGCTCAGGACAATGGGTTTTGTCCTCCTGTGCCTCTGCAGTGTGTAACCAAGTAGCTGCACAGGCAAAAGGCCAGAGGCTTGGGGGGGGGTTGTTGGAGGCTTCCCTGCGGCCAAGCCATCAGCTGGTGGGCCTGCTCAGGGCAAGGGGTCCTCCTCACCCTGTCCTGGTGGCTGGTGGAAAGCTGGTGTAGCAAGCCAGAGCAAGCAGGTCCCAGTCAGCCTGCAACTGCTTGGCCCCATTCAGCCCTGCAGGCTCCGTTCGGCCCAGCTGTCAGCTGGTGGGCCTGCCTGGTGGAGTGCTGGTTTTGTATTCATGAAGTTCCTAAGGTTCTCTTTATCATGAAAGTATCTTATTTCTCCATCAATTTTGAAAGAAAGTTTTGCAGGGTACATCAATCTGGGTTGGAGGCTGTTTTCCTTTAGGCTTGAAATACATCACTCCAAGCTCTTCTTGCCTTGAGAGTTTGCGTTGAGAAGTCTGCTGTGACTCTGATGGGCTTTCCTTTGTATGTGATTTGTTTCTTTTCTCTCACTGCTTGTAGAATTTTGTTCTTCTGTTGGGTTTCTGGAATCCTAACTATTATATGCCTATGTGTAGATTTTTTTTTGATCAAGGCTATTTGGAGTCCTATATGTCTCACTTATCTGTATGTCAAGTTCTTTCCCCCTCCTTGGGAAGTTTTCTGCCATCACTTCTGTGAACAGTTTTATTATGTTATCTCCACTCTCTCCTGTTTCTTCATTGACCCCGATCAGTCTTATGTTATTCTTCTTTGCATCGTCTAGCAGCTGCTAGATTGATATCTCATGGTCCCTTACAATTTTAAAGCAATTTTTCTTTTCCTGGTTACTAATTGCAATCCTGTCTTCCATATCTGAAATTCTGTCCTCACACATGCTCATTCTGCTGCTTAAACTTTCACTGGAATTTCTAATCTCCTGGAAATCTGTTTGCATCTGTTTTATGAATTCCATTTGTTTCCTATGTTGGGATTCCATCATGTTCCTCAGCTCCTCTATTTTTTTATCTGTGTCCTCTCTAGATTTATTAGTCATGTCTTGCACTATGGGCAAAATCTCTGCTGTTATCTGAGAAACTTTTTCTGATTTCATTTTTTCCAGATGCTCTTTTGTTGCCAATTCAGTGGGTCCAGGTGGTTGAGTATCAGAGTATTCCATCTCATTTCCCTTTGGGGTTTCTGTAGGTGATCTGCAAGTCCGTTTTTGAGGCTTGTTTATATGTCTTCTCATTTCCACGGGGGGGTGGTGGTGTGCTGCTGGAGCCTGTGCGGCTCACCTCCTCAGTCCTGGGAGTGGTGGAATGGTGGCTGGGGAGCCTCCTCATCAGCACTAGGATTGGCTCACCTTCTCTGCCCTGGGAGCAGTGGAGTGGCAGCAGAGAAGCCACCTCCTGGGCATTGGGATTGGCTCACCTCCTCTGCTCTGGGAGCAGTGGAATCTCAACTGAGTCCTTTATGAAACCACAAAGAATGTTTCTCTCTTTGTACTGATGTGGAAGAGCACAAGTGAAAAAAGTCAAAGAATAATATGATCAGTATATTTATATGCATGTGTTATGACAACATTATGAAAAAGAGGAGGGGGTTGAGGATTACAAAGACTTACATGATAAAAACTTAGCAGTGATTATCTTCGATAAGGATACAGGAACTGGCCCAATATGGAAAGTTCCCTCACTGGCTGATGCCTGTGTGACTGGCCTCTCTGCAGGCATCAGCCTCCTGGAAGAGCAGCACACATGGAGTCCAGAAACCCCTTAAGGCCCCATGTAAGGCCCAAATGTCTTTGTTTTGTCTTTTCCTTCCCTTGAAGGCCTCTAGATGGTGGTTAGGAGTTGCATCAACGGTGACCACTGCAGCACAACAAGTGGAACTATTATGTATTGTGAACCTATACTAAATTTTAAAAAAATCTAAACAAAATGCTAGTTGCCTAGCGAGATTCCACTTTCCTTGCTAATGGAATCATGTTAATTTAGATAGTAGGATTCTCGGATTTGGAAACAGGAGAAAAAAAGAGACTTTTCATCAGCCTCACTAAGCTAGGGGTGGTTATGTGATCCTCACTGGCCAATGAGAAGTCAGCATTAGTCACTGGATGTTCTGGGAAATTTGTAGGAGGCTGTCTCTTTTTGCCATTAGCCTCTCTACCCCTTATTTCCTGAAATGTACACTTAATATCAGGCACTCTGATAGCTCTTTTCAGAACATGAGAACAAGAGTCTCATCACAAGCATGGGAAAGGAGAATGATAAATGAAGCCTGGATATCAGGCTCACATACCGATAAAAATAATCCTCTAATTTATTTGAGCCTCTGTTGTTTAAGTTTCTATATAGCAACCAAACACAATTTGTAGTTGATATAAAAATTATACATCATATTTTCTAATGTACTGCAATGTTAATAATGTATATATTTTTATGATTTGCTATTAACACGTGGAGCAAACTATTGTCTCTCACCTCATCCTAAATCAGGCAAGAATTTTGGACCAATTTCTTTTCCTTCATCTGTTCTCCAACAATTTCACATACTGACAATATCTTGAACATTATTTTTACATTAATACTAAATTTTTCCTGTCAGTCTTTTAGACTAAAGAGTAAACTTTCCTGTCTTCTCTGCTCATTGAGTGGTATGGTTGGAATACTGAAATTCAGGCTGAGATTTGACCCCTGTTGCAATAGTATTAAGAGGTGGGGCCTTTAAGACATGATATGCTTTATAAATGACCCAGTGGATGGTATTTTTTACAGCAGCACAAGTGGACTAAGTTATGGCTGCCTTGGGTTCCATCTCCCTCTTAGGTTTTAACTCTTGTAGAGCTCACTGCCCAGTAAAACTTCAGGGCATTAATCCTTACAATTGGATAGCATTTTTCATGCATTTATAATTCTCTGCTTAAAAAGATATTTTTCAGAAAGTTTGAGTATTGCTCATCTCTTTTCACTTAATGTTACTGCTCAGAAAATAAATCAATCGGACTTACTCCTTGGTCATTCTTAGTCTGTAGAAGTCAGAACTTGAGCACCATTAGGAAGATTATATAACACACGCACACACACACACACACACACACACACACACACACAGACAGAGAGAGAGAGAGAGAGAGAGAGAGAGAGAGAGAGAGAGAGAGCATCCTGACCTTTCCATCAGCTCAGGTTATGTGAAGGGGATATTACATGGATCAGCAGACCAATGAGAAGGCATAAGACTAAGCTGCTCTGTGGAGTCTATCCCTGGCACAGTGTTAGAACATAGCTGAGAAAGAGATGCATGTAGGGGGATAGTCAAGCATGGTGATGATAGAGCCACAGCAGTGTACAGCAGGGTATCCACACAGAGGAGCATCTGACTTTGGGTGTCAAAGCCTAAGCAGAATGATGAGGGTATGTACACAGGAGAGGGCAGCAAGGGCAATGTATCTTAGTTACTTTCTCATAACTGGGACAAAATACCTAACACACACAACTTAAAGGAGGAAAGGTTTATTTTGGCTCATGGTTTCAATCCATTGTCAGACAGGATGGTGGAAGAACATGGTAGAGAAAAGGATTCTCGACCCATGGCATCCAGAAAGCAGAGAGAAAAGGATAAAGTCTTAGAGAAAGAAATATCCTTCCAAGTCACACCCTTAGTGATCCACTCTTCTGAGAGGTCCCCACCTTCAGGGGCCATAGCAGCACATTCAGGTATGAACTCACCAATGAGTTAATCCGCTGAGTATAGTGGCTCCATTATCCAAACACCTTCCAAAAGTCCCATCTCTGAATACATAAGATATTTATATCTAAACCATAACATTCTACCTCTGTTCCCCAGTAGGCTCATATCCACTTCATTGTACACAATGCATTTAGTCCATCTCTAAGAGTCACCAAAGTCTTAACAGTTCCAGTATTCGTGAAAAGTCTAAGACCAAAGTCTCCTCTGAGACTCGAGTCAAATGCTTAGCTGTGAACCCCTGTAAAAAAAAAAAAGTTAAATACTTCCAAAATGTGATAGCATGGGCACACTGAACAAGTCAGATTTATCCCAGTGATGCAAGGATGATTCAACATACATAAATCAATAAATGTAGATCAGCCCCCTGCAGACAGGCAGGTCTGTGCACACCCTATTGAGGTCCTGAGTCATGCGGAAGACACTGAATCACCCTGCTGCAGGCAGGCAGACACCTGGTTGCACACTACAAAGATGCAGAGGACACTAGATCATCAGACCAAGGTATTGAGTCCCGCTGCTCACAGCCCAGAGGTAGGGGCTTCTGAGCCACCATCCCACTACTCCTGGTCCAGAGGAAGGGGCTTCCTGGCCACCATCCCTCCCGCTGCTGCCAGCCCACAGGAAAAGGCTTTTTGGTCACCATCCCTACTGCTGCTCCTGGCCCCTGTTCCACCTCTCCCAGCTCACAGGAGGCAATCCATGCAGGCACTAACAGCACCCTGCCCCAGTCGAAATGAGAAAACACATAAATGAGTCTCAAAACCAGACTTCCAGATCACCTACAGCAACCCCAAAGGGAAATGAGATGGAACCCTCTGATACTCAACCACCTGGACCCACTGAACTGGCAACAAAAGAGGATCTGGAAAAAATGAAATCAGAAATAATCTCTCAGATAACAGGAGAAATTGTGCCCCTAGTGCAAGACATGATTAATAAATCTAGAGAGGAGCTCAGGAACATGATGGAATCCCAACATAAGAAACAAATGGAATCCATAAAACAGATGCAAATAGGTTTCCAGGACATGAAAAACTCCACTGAAAGTCTACACAGCAGAATGAGCCAATGTGAGGACAGAATTTCAGATATAGAAGATAAGATTGCAATTAGTGACCAGGAAAAGAAAAATTGCTTCAAAATTATAAGGGAACATGAGAAATCAATCCAGCAGCTGCTAGATGATGCAAAGAAGAATAACATAAGACTGATTGGGCTCAATGAAGAAACAGGAGAGAGTGGAGATGACATAAAAAGTCTCTTCACAGAAACAATGGCAGAAAACTTCCCAAGCAGGGGAAAAGAGCTTGACATACAGATAAGTGAGGCATATAGGACTCCAAATAGCCTTGATCAAAACACATCTACACATAGGCATATAATTATTAAGATTCCAGAAACACAACAGAAGAACAAAGTTCTCCAAGCAGTCAGAGAAAAGAAACAAATCACATACAAAGAAAAGCCCATCAGAATCACAGCACACTTCTCAACACAAACCATCAAGGCAAGAAGAGCTTGCAGTGACATACTCCAAGCCCTAAAAGAAAACAGCCTCCAACCCAGATTGATGTACCCTGCAAAACTATCTTTCAAAATGGATGGAGAAATAAGATACTTTCATGACAAAGAGCACCTTAGGAACTTTGTGAATACCAAATCAGCACTCCAAAGAATTTTACACAATATCCTAGGAACAGACATTGAGGATCACAACCCCAGGAAGCAAAGCAGAATAAACCCATCTGGCATGACAAGAAATTAAATGTAAAGGGGGAGAACCCAACAAAAAGAAAACGTCATGGCAATGACAAGTCAATGTGTTTCAGTTATAACCATCAATGTTAATGGTCTCAATTCACCAATCAAAAGAAATAGACTGGAAGAATGGGTCAAGAAGCAAAATCTAACATTATGCTGCATACAAGAAACACACTTAATTCAAAAGGAAACTCATAGATTGAAAGTTAAAGGGTGGAAAACAATACTCCATGCGACAAGAACCCGAAAAAAAGCAGGAGTAGCTATCCTCTTGGAAGATCAAGTAGATTTCAAACCAACACTAATTAAGAGAGATGAAGAAGGACACTACATCCTTGTAAAGGGAACAATCCAAGAGGAAGAGATAACAATCATAAATATCTATGCACCAAACACTAGTGCACCCAACTATATAAAACAAATACTAATGGACATCAAAAGTCATATATGCACTAATACAATTGTGACCTCAACTAATACAACTGGGACCTCAACACCCCACTGTCACAAATAGATAGATCAACTAGACTAAAAATAAGTAATGAAATACTAGAACTCAATCGAACTCTTGAATAAATGAACTTCACATGTTTACAGAGTCTTCCACCCCACAAAATCAGAATACACATTCTTCTCAGCTGCACATGGGTCATTCTCCAAAATAGACCACATACACACACATAGAACATGTTTAAGTAAGTGCAAAGGAATTGAAGTTATCCCCTGTATATTATCAGACCATAGTGCAATGAAATTGGAGATCCATAGCAAAAGAAACTCAAAAAATTTCATAAACACTTGGAAATTGAAGAACACACTTCTGAATAACCAATGGGTCACAGAGGAAATTAAAGAAGAAATCAGACAGTTCCTTCAATTAAATGACAATGACAATACAACATATCAGAATCTATGGGACACAATGAAAGCAGTCTTATGAAGGAAATTCATAGCAGTGAATACACATATTAGGAAAACAGAATGAGCCCAATTAAACAACCTGATGCTGAACCTCAAGCTTCTAGAAAAAAGAAGAGCAGGACAACCCCAAAGCTCATACAAGGGAGGAAATTATAAAGATCAGAGGAGAAATCAATGCAATGGAGACTAAGAGAATGATACAAAAAAAATCAATAAAACGAAGAGTTGGTTCTTCGAAAGAATCAACAAAATTGACAAACCCTTAGCCAACTTTGTTAGAAAAAGGAAAGGCCCAAATCCATGCAATTAGGAATGAAAAGGGTGAAGTTACAACAGATCCAGCAGAAATCCAGAGGATCATCAATACCTACTTCCAGAACCTATACGCCAATAGGATGGACAAGACAGAAGAAATGGACAGATTCCTAGATACATATGAATTACCAAAGTTGAACGAAGAAGACCTAAAAACTCTGAACAACCCAATATCAATCAATGAAATTGAAAATGTAATTAGAAACTTATCAACTAAGAAAAGCCTGGGCCCTGATGGATTCACTGCTGAATTCTACAAGACATTTAGACAGGAGCTGCTGCCACTACTGTTTAAACTCTTCAATGAAATTGAAAGGGAAGCAATACTCCCAAATTCATTCCTGGAAGCAAGCATCAACTTGATCCCCAAAGCAGAGAAAGACCCAACCGAAAAAGAAAACTATAGGCCAATCTCACTAATGAACATAGATGCAAAAATCCTTAATAAGATAATGGCAAATAGAATGCAGAAGATCAGCAAGAAGACCATACACCCTGATCAAGTGGGATTCATCCCAGGGATGCAGGGATGGTTCAACATATGCAAATCAATCAATGTAATACAATGTATCAATAGAGCCAAGGACAAAAACCATATTATTATCTCCATAGATGCAGAAAAAAGCATTTGACAAAGCCCAACATGTATTTATGATAAAAACCCTACAAAAATTGGAATAGATGGTCTCTACCTCAATCTGATAGAAGCCATCTATGAAAAACCAACAGCCAATATCATACTCAATGGTCAAAAACTGAAATCCTTCACACTAAAATCAGGAACAAGACAAGGATGTCCACTATCACCACTCTTGTTCAATATAGTTCTGGAAACATTAGCCATGGCAATTAGACAAGAGAAAGAAATAAAAGGAATAAAGATAGGTAATGAAGAAGTCAAATTGTCATTATTTGCAGATGACATGATACTCTATATAAAAGACCCCAAGAAGTCCACCAAAAGTCTTCTAGACTTAATAACCAAATTCAGTCAAGTAGCTGGTTACAACGTTAACACACAAAAATCAATAGCTTTCCTCTACACCAATGACAGACTCACTGAGAGAGAAATAGGGCAAAGAATTCCTTTCACAATAGCATCCAAAAAACTGAAATACCTAGGAATCATCCTAACGAAAGAAATCAAAGACCTCTTCTCTGAAAACTATGGCACTCTGAAAAGAGAGATTGAAGATGATATCAGAAAATGGACAGACATCCCCTGCTCCTGGGTAGGAAGGATTAATATAGTGAAAATGGCCATACTTCCAAAACTGCTATATAGATTTAATGCAGTTCTAATTGAGATCCCAGCAGCACACTTCATAGACATCAAGAAAACAATCCAAAAATTCATTTGGAACAAGAAGAGACCCAGAATAGCAAAAGCAATTCTAGGTAACAGAGACATGGCAGGGGGTATCACAATCCCCAACCTGCAACTCTACTACAAAGCTACTGTGATAAAAACAGCATGGTACTGGCAAAGAAACAGACCCGAGGACCAGTGGAACAGATTAGAAGATGCAGAAACAATGCCAGACACACTCAGCCATCTCATCTTCGATAAAGGAGTCAAACACCCTCACTGGAGGAAAGATAGCCTCTTTAATAAATGGTGCTGGAAAAATTGGGCTTCAACTTGCTAAAGATGAAAACTAGACCTGTATCTCTCACCATGCACTAAACTAAAAGCAAAATGGTTTAAAGATCTAAATATTAAAATAGAAACTCTGAACCAGTTGGAACAGAGGTTAGGTAGAACCCTTGAAGACATCGGTGTAGGAAAAGATTTTATGAACAAAACCTCAGTTGCCCATGAACTAGCACAAACAATCAACAAGTGGGGTCTCTTCTTATTAAAAGTCTTCTGCACAGCAAGAGAATCCACCAGCAGTGTGAAGAGGCAACCCACAATGTGGGAAAAAATCTTCACCTGCTCTTCCTCAGACAAAGGTCTACTGTCTTGAATCTATAAAGAATTTAAAAGATCAGACCTCCCAAATTTAAAGACCCAATCCAAAAATGGGCACCTGAAATGAACAGACATTTCTCAGACAAAGAAGTAGAAATAGCAAATAAATACATGAAAAAATGTTCAACATCACTGGTCATTCAAGAGATGCAAATGAAAACAATGCTGAGATTCCACTTCACTCCAGAAAGAATGGCTGCTATCATGAAATCAATCAATAACAAATGCTGGTGGGGGTGTGGGGAAAGAGGAACCCTGTTCCACTGCTGGTGGGAGTGTAGACTGGTTCAACCACTGTGAAAATCAGTATGGAGATACCTCAAAGAACTAGGACTGGAAGTCCTATTTGTCCCCACTATTCCACTGCTGGGGATCTTCCCCAAAGAATTAAAAGAATCATACCACAGTGATATATGTGTGCCCATGTTCATAGCAGCACAGTTTGTAATAGCTAAAACTTGGAAACAGCCCAAATGCCCATCAACTGGAGACTGGATAAAGAAAATTTGGTTTTTTAATAAAATGGAGTACTACTCAGCCATAAAAAATGAGAAATTAGAGACATTTATAGGTAAGTGGATGCACATTGAGGCAATACTCTTAAGTGAAATAAATAGGGCACACATGAATAAATTCGGAATAGTTTCTCTGGTGTGAGAAACTGAAAGTGTAAATAAGGACTAAATGTATAATAGGTAGTGTGAAATAGGAAGAAAAGGGGCAAAGGGGAAGGAAGTGGGAGGGCTAGGGGAAAGGATAGAAGGGAATGGGATTAATATGAGAAAATGGAAAAATAGGAACAAAATCTTTGCAAGTAGGGAGGAATGGAGGGGTTGAAGGGAGGGCTGGGCAAGGGTGAAAAATAAGAACCAAGAGAGACTATGTAAAGGTGCAAATTTCCAATGATGAATGTCATTATATTGTATACCTAAAATGTACCAATGATTAGAATGAATAATCAAAAATGTAAAATAGGAAGAAAAGGTCCAAAGGAGTAGGGGTAGTGGGAGGGGCAGGGGAAAGGAAAGAAATGAAAAGAAAAATGCTGAGAAATGGAAAAAATGGAAATAAAGTCTTTGTAAATAGGGAAGGATGGAGGGTGTGAAGGGAGGGGTAGGAATGGGGAAAAAATAAGAACCAAGATGCATCATGTAAACGTACAAGTTCCCAATGAGAAATGTAATTGTGTTGTATGCCTACAATGTACCAATAAAAGAATTTAATAAAAAAAAATAAATAAATGCAATATACTATATTAACAGCACCAAGGACAAAAACCATACGATCCTCTCAATAGATGCAGAAAAGGCATTGAACAAAATCCAACACCCATTCATGATAAAAACGCTACAGAATATTGGAATAAAAGGTCTTTATCTCAACCTGATTAAGACTATCTATGAAAAACCAGCAGCTAACATCATACTAAATGGTCAAGAAGTGAAAACTTTCATGCTAAAATCAGGAACAAGACAAGGATGCCTACTATCACTACTCCTGTTCAATATAGTTCTGGAAACATTAGCCTCAGCAATTAGAAAAGAGAAAGAAATAAAAGAAATAAAGATAGGAATGGAAGAATTTAAACTGTCATTATTTGCTGATGATATGATACTTTATATAGAAGAACCAAAAAACTGAGCCAAAAGACTTCTAGACCTAATTGATAGATTCAGTAGAGTAGCTGGATATAAGGTCAACATTCAAAAAACAACAGCGTTCTTATACACAAATAGCAGACTCACTGAGAGAGAAATTAGGGAAACAATTCCTTTTACAATATCATCCAAAAAAGAGAAATATCGAGGATTCAAGCTCACAAAGGAATAAAAAGACCAAAACTACAGCACTCTGAAAAAAGAGATCAAAGAGGATATAAGAAAATGGAAAGACATCCTTTGCTCCTGGGTAGGAACAAGCAATATAGTGAAAATGGCCATACTTCCAAAACTACTATATAGATTTAATGTAATACTGATTGAAATTCCAACAATATACTTCACAGAGCTAGAGAAAACAATTCAAAAATTCATTTGGAACCAGAAGAGACCTAGAATAGCAAAAGCAATTCTGGGCAGCAGAGACATGGCTGGGGGTATCACAATCCCCAACTTGAAACTATACTACAAAGCTACTGTGATAAAAAACAGCATGGTACTGGCAAAGAAACAGACCCAAGGATCAGTGGAATAGATTAGAAGACCTAGAAACAACTCCAGACACACTCAGCCACCTCATTTTTGACAAAGGAGCCAACCACCCTCATTGGAAGAAAGATAGCCTATTTAATAAATGGTGTTGGAAAAACTGGATTTCAACCTGCCAAAGATTAAAACTACACCCATACCTATCACCATGCCCTAAACGAAGATTGAAGTGGATTAAAGATCTAAACATTAAGACAGAAACACTAAACTTACTGGAAGATAAATTAGGTAAAACTCTTGAAGATATTGGCATAGGAAAAGACTTTATGAACAAAACCTTAGTAGCCCTTGAAGTAGCGCAAAGAATCAACAACTGGGATCTCATCCTATTAAAAAGCTTCTACACTGCAAGAGAAACCACCAACAGAGCTAAGAGACACCCTACAATGTGGGAAAAAAAATTTAGCAGCTGTACCTCAGACAAAGGTCTACTATCTAGAATATATAAAGAATTGAAAAAAATCAGATCCCCCAAATTCAAAGATCCAATTCAAAAACAGGCATCTGAAATGAACAGACATTTCTCAGACAAAGAAGTAAAAGCAGCAAATAAACATATAAAAAATGTTCAACATCACTGGTCAGTTGAGAGATGCAAATGAAAACAACACTGAGATTCCACCTCACCCCAGAAAGAATGACTGCTGTCAAGAAATCAACCAATAACAAATGCCGGCGGGGTTGTGGGGAGAAAGGAACCCTTCTCCATTGTTGGTGGGAATGCAGACTGGTGCAACCACTGTGGAAATCAGTATGGAGATACCTCAAAGAACTAGGGCTAAAGGTCCCATTTGACCCAGCTATTCCCCTGCTGGGTATCTTCCCAAAAGAATTAAAAGAATCATACCTCAGCGATATATGTGCACCCATTTTTATAGCAGCACAGTTTGTAACAGCTAAAGCTTGGAAACAGCCCAAGTGCCCCTCAACTGGAAACTGAATAAAGAAGATGTCATTTTTTAATAAAATGGAGTACTACTCAGCCATAAAGAATGAGAAACTAGACACATTTATAACTAAATGGATGCATATCGAGGCCATACTTTCAAGTGAAATAAATAGGACACGCATGTGTAAATACCAAATAATTTTTCTAGTGTAAGAAACTGAAAGTGTAAATAAGGATGAAAATGATTAAAATGAATAATTGATAATTTGAAATAGGAAGGAAAGGTCCAAAGGTGTAGGGATGTTGGGAGGGTAAGGGGAAAGGAAAGAAGGGAAAGGAAAATTTATGAGAAAAGAAAAAAATGGAAATGAAATTTATGTAAATAGGGAAGGGTGGAGGGGGTGAAGGGCACACAGGTAATGGGGAAAAAATTAGAATGAAGATTCATCATGTACAGGTATAAGCACCCAATGATAAGTGTAAATGTATTGTATACCTAAAATGTATGAATCAAAAAATTTAAGGAAAAAAACCCATATGTTTAAAAGGAGTTTCAGGGAGAAATTTGGAAATTTCTCATGGAACTAAAATTAGAAATTCCATATCACCCAGCTATCCCTCTTCTAAAAATCTTCCCCAAAGAGCTAAAGATATCATATTACAGCTATACAGTCATACCAATGTTTATAGCAGCACAATTCATAATAGCTAAATCCTGGAAGCAGCCTGTATATCCATCAACAGATGATTAGATGAAGAAAATGTGGCATTTATGTATAATGGAATACCCCTCAGCTATAAGGGATGACAGATTTGAGACATTTGTAAGAAAATGGATGCACCTGGAAAATATAATGTTGAGTGAAATAGATCAGACACACAAGCTTAAAAGTCATATGGAAAAAAAAGTCACATGGTATATCTTCTTTAAGGGAAAGTATGAACAAAGAGGACAATAAAGGATGATAAAAGGAGACAAAAGAGTAAATTTCTTGCAAAGGGTCCAAGAGAACATGAGTGAGAGGAGTGGGGGAGGAGAAGGGGAAATAAAAATATGCCATGTCCCATTTGACCCTGCTATTCCACTGCTGGGGATCTTCCCCAAAGAATTAAAAGAATCATACTACAGTGATATATGTGCACCCATGTTCATAGCAGCGCAGTTTGTAATAGTTAAAACTTGGAAACAGCCCAAATGCCCATCAACTGGAGACTGGATAAAGAAAATGTGGTTTTTTTATAAAATGGAGTACTACTCAGCCATAAAAAACGAGAAATTAGAGACATTTATAGCTAAGTGGATGCACATTGAGGCAATACTCTTAAGTGAAATAAATAGGGCACACATGAATAAATTCGGAATAGTTTCTCTGGTGTGTGAAACTGAAAGTGTATATAAGGACTAAATGTATAATAGGTCATGTGAAATAGGAAGAAAAGGGGCAAAGGGGAAGGAAGTGGGAGGGCTAAGGGAAAGGATAGAAGGGAATGGGATTAATATGAGAAAATGGAAAAATAGGAACAAAATTTTTGTAAATAGGGAGGGATGGAGGGGTTGAAGGGAGGGCTGGGCAAGGGTGAAAAACAAGAACCAAGAGAGACTATGTAAAGGTGCAAATTTCCAATGATGAATGTCATTATATTGTATACCTAAAATGTACCAATGATTAGAATGAATAATCAAAAATGTAAAATAGGAATAAAAGGTCCAAAGGGGTAGGGGTAGTGGGAAGCACAGGGGAAAGGAAAGAAGGGAAAGGAAAAATGCTGAGAAATGGAAAAAATGGAAATAAAGTCTTTGTAAATAGGGAAGGGTGGAGGGCGTGAAGGGAGGGCTAGGAATGGGGAAAAAATAAGAACCAAGATGCATTATGTGAAGGTACAATTCCCAATGAGAAATGTAATTGTGTTGTATACCTACAATGTACCAATAAAAGAATTTAATACAAAAAAAAATAATTAAACCTTAAAAAAAAAAGATATGCCATGTATGGGAACCTAATATCCCAAATGAATGTGAATATTATATGTCAAAAACATGAGGTAAGATTAATAATATTAACTAGTATCAAATATTGAAAGGGAATTTAGAGGAGGAGAGAGGAGGCAGGAGGGAAGGGGAAATGGATTTAAAAAAAGAGTGAAGCTGTAGTATATACATATATCCACTCCCCAAAATGAGTGTAGACTGCATGTACTGCAGACATATATTAATAAAAAAAGAAATGCAATGAACTAACTGACAATTAATGTATATCAAACTTTGGGGAAGGCTGCTGTAGCCAGGCTGAGAGTGAAAATTTAGAATATCCTTAAATCAATAATTTAGGCTCCCACTTTAAGAAGAAGAAGCATCATGAAGGAAATAATAGAGATAATGGCAGAAATCCATTGAATTGAAAACAGAAAAACAATAGAATTAGTGAAACAAAGAACTGGTTCTGGGAAAAGTCCAATAAGATTGACTTCTAGAAAGAATGACCAAGCAAAAAATGAAGACACATATCAATATCAGGATGAAGCAATATCTATCTCTACTAACACTGTAGACACTACAAAGATAGAAAGGGAGTACTCTAACAACTCTACTCATATAGATTTGGCAACTTAGTTTAAATGGACCAATAGCTCAAAAAACAAAACAATGAAAAAAAAGTACAAGAATTCACCCAATATGAACCAGGTTTCATTGGAGAATTTTATAAAAATATATTTTTTTGAGACAAGATCTCACCATGTTGTCCTGCTGGGCTTGAACTCACAATTCTCCTGTTTCAGCCTTCTAAGTATCTGGGATTACAGTAGTGTGCCACCACATTGACTGCTACTATCTGAAGAATTAAAACCAATTTACAAAATCACTTCCAGATTGGTAACAATTCCCAGTTCATTTAAAGAAACCAGTATTATTGTGATACCAAAACAAAAACTCCATATACCAATATTCCTCATGAATATAGATGCAAAATCCTTAACAAAACATTAAATATAATTCAACATCATTTAAAAAGAATTATACAATATGACCAAGTAGTTTTTATTCTAGACTAGTTCAACATTCAAAAAATCAATTGATATAATTCACTGTATTAATAGGCTAGAAAAGAAAAATCATATGATTATAACAATTTATACAGGAAAAGCATTTGACAAAATATAATATCCTTTCACATAAAAATACCTCTTAGAAAAATAAGAATACAGGAGAAACTTCTTCAACTGGAAAAAGAACATCCACAAAAAACCCTTCAGTGAACATACTTAATAGTAAAAGACTGAATGTTTCCCCAATAAATTGGGAACAGGCAAGGATGTCAACTCTCCTTAGTCTCATTTCACAGAGTTCTGGATGTTATAGCCAATACAATAAGGCAAGAAAAAGAATTAAAGGGCATACAGATAATATAACATGACTGCGTATGTAGAAAATCCTCAGTAA
The DNA here is from genome assembly GCF_053883595.1 of Heterocephalus glaber. Taxonomy (NCBI): domain Eukaryota; kingdom Metazoa; phylum Chordata; class Mammalia; order Rodentia; family Bathyergidae; genus Heterocephalus; species Heterocephalus glaber. The sequence goes on along the minus strand of NW_028258324.1, from coordinate 5,520,017 downwards.
TGTACAAAAACAAAAAATTTTTCTACAAAGTGAGCGATGCAAGACAAACCCAAAAAAATCCATTGCATTTCTACATCCTAGAAATGTACACATGGTCTCCAAATTTTTTAAATACCATTTACCGTGGCTTTCATACATTGAAATATATGTATAAGATTTATATGGTAAAAACTACAAACACTGGTAGAAAAAATATCAGAGATCTAAATAAGTGGAGAGACATATCATGCTCAAGGATTGGAAGACTCAACATAGTATATATGTCAATGCTTCCCACATTATAAACTCTCCATCCATAGCTGCCTACTGAATCGTCTTTGAAACTATCCCAGCAGGAGGGTTGGGGAATCTCATTGCCACCTGGAAAGGGTAGAAGTCCAGGCTCCCTAGTCTGCCTTGGCTGGCATGGGTTAGGGCTGGGGACAGATTTTTCTGTGGTGTTTGGCTGGAGTAGAGTAGTCATTGTCTAACAGTTTTATCTTGTTAGCCTGTCCTTTCTCTGGTGTTTTTGACCAGAGAAGTATTTTTTGGGAAGAGAAAGGATTTTTTTTTGTCCCTGCCCATTGATGTTTTCAGGTTGTTGGCTTCTTCAGCTCCAAGTCTAGTATATAAAACACAAAAGAAGTCCAGGGAACTCTCCTTGGATGTTGTTTCTTGGGTCCTGTGATCCCCAGCCAGTTTTCTTTCTTCTCTCTACCTTTCAGTCTCTCTCTCTCTCTCCTTTCCCCTCATCTATCTATCTATCTATCTATCTATCTATCTATCTATCTATCTATCTATCATCATCATCATCATCATCATCATCATCATCATCTATCTGGTGTCCAGGGTTTTTAATTGGACACTGTAGACTTTTAGAACTCTTAATATAAAGCTGGGCATAGACACATTAGATTTGGCTGTAGCCACTTGCCTGTCCCTAGGGAATTAGCTTCAGTTGCTGTCTTAATGTCACCAGCTAAAGGAATGTAGGAATGGGGGGATGTTAAACTAACTAGAATGGAAATAATCTCATATTACTTTGTACACAGTTAGATTGTCCTAAATCCAGAGACAGTTCTCCAGTGCCTGGGAGAATTGAGGTGAGAACGGTCAATTGACCTCAACATGAAAAAATAGTCTCTTTTTGTGTATCTTCTGACTCACTCAAGGCCACTTCCCACAGCTGACTAGTGAAAACCTCTACCTGCTCACAGACACAGGCCCTGAGATGTGTCGAAAGTATGTCTGCCAGGTGGGTGTTAAGGAGTTATACCTTCTGCTTCTCTTCCTGACACCTGCTGTGTGACTCCAATGGCAGGCGCCAGTTACCTGGGAAAGTGCTTTGCCAAGTGGAGGCCCCTCTTTTGCTCCACCTCCACCAGTCTCCAAACCTTAGCTAGCAGATGTTCCCACAGGTTGTGTACCACCCCCACCCTAGATTCTAAGTTCATTTCAAATTTATATTTGGATCATTTATGGAGCAGAAAGAATGACTCATTTGTACTCAGTGAGTGCTCAGCTTAACCCTTCAAAGCCTGGGCTTTAAATATGCCTGTTCCCAGGGACTTGTCATGCAGAATTCCAGGGATAACCAGCTACCTTACAAAAAGTAGACATTCAAGAGTAGGCACAGCTTTCAGGTTATGGCAGGGGATTGTTCTCTCACTGCTTTGGGTGCAGGAGGAGAAAGCTGTTCCTAAAGTTCCCAATTAAGATAGCTTCTTAGATGAGAAAGACCAAAGTCAGTAAGTCCTGGGCTGAACCTTTGCAACCTGTACCTGCCAGTGGTGTTGAGCATCAGATTGGAGCTTGGACCTGAAAAAATGCCATAGCTGCCCTGGCCACCACCCTCACACATAGATTAGGCTTGGGGTTGGGAAAAGCCTCCTCCAGTTTCACGGCCCACAAAGACCCCTGGGCCCTGTGCACCTCCTGATTGGTCCTCTCACCCCTTGTGTAGGGCCTGCCATCAAAAGACCCTACTAAAGGCCACAGACCTCAGATTTCTGGGTTAGAGGTTCAGGGAGAAGCACCTGAGGGATCAGGGTGAGAGTGAGGAATCTCAACCGTGGATGACGAAGCAGAGAGTGAGAGACCAGCTGAGCAGTGTTCAAGCCACAGATGCAGAGACACAGAACACCCTTCTCTTGCCCACCCCACCCCTCCCTGCTTGTTTATTCACCCTCAGCCATCCCTCCCTCCCCACCCCATGCCTGGTTCTCCTAGAAGTGTCCAGCAGAGAGGGGGAAACCTTGTTGTTCAGCCCCAGGGGAGGGAGATGGTGAGCACAGCTGCTGCCCCTCAGCTCCTGCTCTGCCTTCCCCAGGGGCTCTGGCTGGCTGCCTCTCTCTCATCCCCGGGAGACACAGCACCTGTCCTGCTGTTGCTCAGCTGGGGTGCCTTGTCCTCCAGGCTGCCTGCCCAGCACTACACTGGCCCTCAGTGGCCTGCAGCACAGGCCTGTGGAATCCCCAGCTGGCCCTACTGCAGTCAAACTCCCTGGTGCCCAACTTTGAGTGGAGACACCTATGCAAGGACTGCAGGAAAATAAGATCCAAATTCTACACAACCTGGTGTAAAAGGTTGGAACAGGCCCCTCCCTCTTTTAGCACCCTCCTCAGCCTGAGTCCTAGAGTATCCTTTGGAAATAAGCCTCATTAGTCTACCAGCAGGAACAGGAGCTTAGGTGGCCTAGGCCAGGCCCTTATCTATGAAGCAGATCTCCCAGAGGTGCCAGCAGGTTGGCCTAGTTCACAGGTTAGCTGGTTTTTCTATACACATGTTTCTATATCAAGAAATTCTCTGCTCAGGTTGCATTTGACTTGCTGTGACTGCTGTCTGGGTATATATGATAGGAAGTGAAGAAGAGTTGGTCTGTGGACCTGAATTTACTACATCTAAGCCACATGTAGCAGCTCAAAAATGATCTTCCAAAAGGTACCACTACTATTTCCTGGAATCTGTGAATGTTATATGGAAAAAGACGTGACTAACTTAAGACTCTTATGAAGAGGAGTTTATCCTGGATTTTCTGGATGGGACCTAAATGTAGTCACACATTTTCTCATAGGACAGAAGCAGAGGGAGTCATGAGAGAGACACACAGAAGGTACAGTGATACAAAGATGGAGGCATAGTTGTAGTGATGGGACCTCAAATCAAAAAATGCTGGTGACTACTGGAAACTAGAGGTAGGAAGGAAGGGTCTTCCCCTAGAACTTCTGGAAGGATGAAGGCCTGCTGATATCTTAATTTCATACTCTAGTCTCCAGAACTGTAAGAAAACATATTTCTATTGTTTTCATCCACCAACTTTGTGGTGATTTATTATATTAGCCACATACATAAACATACTTCTTGAATTTTAAGTAAATCAGAAAGTTCCCATTTATGCTTCCAAGTCCATTTTCTGTCATTCACAACTGTCTTAAATTAACTTTCTCATTGCTAGGAGAAAATACCCAACACCCACAAGTCAATGGAGGAAAGGTTTATTTTAGCTCACAGTTTTTAGAGGTTTCAGCCCATAGTTGGCTGGTTCCTAGGCTGAGAGGTGTGGCAAAGGGACATGGAAAAGCGGAAACATGCCATGGCAGGGCAGGCAAGAGGAAACAGTTTCAGCATTGAGCCTCCTTTCCCCCTTTATCTCATCCAGGCTACAGGCCTATTGGTTGGTGCCTCCCACACCTAAGGTGGGCCTTCCCATTATCCACACCTCCAACTATGCTAACCCAATCAATGGAGTAACTTAGTTATCATGCACTCTTAATTCATATTCACACACCCTAGATCCAGCCACCTGCGAAAAGCCCTACCTACAAGCACGTGAAGCTTAGAGGAAAATCTAGATACAAGCCATGACAGCAACCAAGAGTCTTAATTTAGACAATAGTTTAAGAGAAAGGAGAGAGGTAAGAGAAAAAGAAGAGGTGTTATAGAGGGATGGATGAAGGAGAGAAATGGGGGACTTTGTGGGTTGAGAAAGAGGATGTGTTTCTACCAGTGTGATCATGTGGACACTGTTGTTGGAAGAGAAAGGCAGAAGAAGGCAGCACAGCAATGAAAATAATCCAGGCTACTCTGTGGTAATAGCAACCAGTGGAGCTGCTGTGCTCTGAATGCTTAAGTCCCTCCAAAGTTATATGTTGACACTTAATCTCCAAGGCAATAGTATTGAGGTATGGGAATGTTATAGTGGAATGGGACAATAATAGGCCAGGTTCTTGTGTACAAGGAAGAAAGAATTCCCAAAGGCACACCCAGTAGTAGGTAGCAAGCAGATATATTTATTGAAGATGATGGCAACTTGTGTTCAGGGGAAGTTTGTGCCAACAAAAGGTATCACTCAGAACAAGAAAGGTGTCAGGGTGACAGAAAAGCACTCCACACAGGTCAAAGCACACAAAAGTAGCAACAGCAACAACAACAACAACAACAACAACAAAAGGGGAGGATAAATCAGGCTTTCAGAATTTAAAGGCCAAACACATCCATTTAAATGCCTCCTACTAAATCTCTGGGAGTGGTTGACAGGGATGATTGACAGCACGTTGAGTCATCTTAGGGGATCTCAACATGTATGCATGTCCAAGAATTCACTGTGATCTTAATTATATTTATGATATATAGTACATATTTATGAACATGTAATGAGGTGGGTGTAGGGTAAAGGTGACCAAAGGTCAGCCTAGGACTAGAGCACATTCTTGTACTCTCACCTAGAGCATCAGTGAACTCCTGAGCTTTTGCTATTTTGTTTTCTCCCTCTTAGGAAAATGGGAGCCGGAATAACTATAAGGTGCTGTTTAGAATTAAATGGAAGGCAAGGAGTGACTCTTTCATCTCCATTATTTGTAACTGTACTAGGGACTGCAGGGTGATTAAGTCATGAAAGTGCAGCCCTCACAAATAGGATTAGTTTCCTTATAAAGGAGGTTTAAGGGAGCCATTTGCCCTTCTGCTATGTGAGGACACTCCATTTACCTCTTGCAAGGATACAGTAACAAGGTGTCATCTACAAAGCAGAGAACAGCCTTCGCCAGACTCTGAATCTGCCACTGCTTTGACCTTGAATTTCACAGCCTCTAGAACAGTGAGAAAACACTTTCTGCTGTTTTTAAGTTACCCAGTCTGAGGTATTTTGTTATTGCTCATCAATATTTTAGGATAGGAGCCATTATTTTCTGTTGTTTTGGCTTATTTTCTTTATAATCTTTTTGTTTGTAGCATCTCTAGTCATAATATTTACTTTTAAATGTATTTTAATGTATTTTAGTGCCTATGAATTTTTTAAATGTTGGGTTTCAATGTGTATAATATACTCTTAGTACAGTTAGAAACAATGGAGATGAGGAGTCACTTCCTTTCATTCATTTACATTTAAACAGTGCTCTGAGGTCATTCTAACTTGCACTGTATTAAGAGAGGTAGAACATAAAATAAAAGGAGCTGGGAAATTGCTGATGCTCTAGCCAAGAGTGTCACAGGCTGGGTCTGAGGGCCCTCAACGCTGAAGTAAGGAACTTAACCCACCCCTTTAAAATAAGTATGCAAGTTTGCTGACTCTCATCATGGAAAAAGAATTTTCAGGACACATTAGTAAAAAGAAGCGTAAGAAAGATATTTTAGAGGAAGATATAGGATGCTCCCAAGAGTAGAGCATGGGTGCTCAAAGGAAAGAGGCATGATACTGTTGGGGTAGGGTGCACATTTAAAGGCTGTTATCAGTATGAGTGATCTCAAATCCATTAGTCTCACTGTCTGCCAGTTTACAGTGCGAGCCATCCACATGGGTTTGAAGTGGAAATATGCATAAAATATGCTGTCTCCACCGTAGCTGCGTTCTGGGCTGAAGGAAGCTGAAGAAAAAGACAATTTGCAGGTGAACAGGAATGGGCAGATCCATGTGCAGCTGAAAGGGACTTTCCCAGGTTTGTTGTTTTGAGGGGGGTGGAGGGTGTTAATAAATGAGGCTTGTGTTCTGAAGCTGCAGTTGTTCTTTAAAAGTATAATTTTAAATTCTCAATTTCCTGGTCTCCTTTCTACCTAGTTTTATTTCTTCTATCCTACCTCAAGAGTATGCGATCTCCTAGGCCAGGGGCAGTGAAGCACGACAGGCATGCAGAGCCCTCTGTTGGCACACAAGCCAAGTCACCCCGGCATGGCCCCAGCAGCTGAGCACTGGATAGGCACATAGGAGCCATGCCCATACAAACTTTTTATCTTGCAGTAAAAAGCTGTTTGTGTTGCTGAAAGCTCTGTTATTGTGTTTTTTCTTTTAAGATAAAAGATGTTAATGTATGAGTTGTTATTTCTAAACTAAAACCTCCATATTGAGGTTTAATTGCAGTTCTGGCACTTTGCGTAAGTAAGTGTGTTTAGGGTTGCAGTTTGGACACTCATCTATAAAAGGTTCACCATCACTGTCCCAGGCTGACCTTTGGTTACCTTTAATATTCCCACCTCATTACAGGTTCATAAATATGCACTACATGTCATAAATATAATTGAGATCCAAATAAATTCTGAGACAAGCATGCATGTTGAGAGGTGCTAAGATGAATCAGCATCCTGTCAATCATTCCTATCTATCATGCCTAGAGATTCAGGGGAAGGTACTTAAATGGACGTGCCTGGCCTTTAAATTCCAAATGCCTTATTTATCTGCCCCTTTTTTGTTGTTGCTATTGCTACTTTTTTGTGCTTTAACCTGTGTGCAGTGTTCTTCTGTCAATCTGACACCTTTCTCCATCTGTGCCTTATTATTGTTATTATTATTATTATTACTATTATTATTATTATTTTTGGTACCGGGGATCGAACTCAGGATCTTGCACTTGAGAGGCAGGCGGTGGCACCACTGAGCTAAATCCCTGGCCCCATCTGTGTCTTATTTTATGGTGCCCTGAACTTGGTCTGAGTACAACTTCCTATGATCGTCAATAAATGTAGGTGCTTACTACTTACTACTGTGTGTACATTTGGCAATTCTTTCCTCATTGTACACAAGAGCCTGGATTATTATTGGCCCACTCCACTGTAACACTCTGATCATATCTATTCTTCATTATCCTCCTTATCTCCCACTTCCCCCTTATTCCCCTCTTCTTAAGACCAGGGGCCATTATAATGATAGATTATGGAGTAGAAATATGCACGATATTCTCAACTGTGTGTGTAGGTGTGGACATGCTTGAGAAAGAGACAGGCAGACAGACAGACACAGAGAGATGAGGCTAATCTGGGGTATGACCTAAGAATTGCCAACCCAAGGTTGCCTGAAAACTTAAATGATGTAACAGCAGCTTTTTGAAGGAAACGGGGAGGACAAATGGTGATAAGTCCAATTTCAATAACTTACAGAGCAACAATGGAATTTGTTATTTGAGCAAGGGCAGGTAGGATGCCCAGCGGTGGGAGATATGCAGCTCTGGGTGGGGATGTCCCACCATGGGAGGATGCACACCCATAAGTGAGGTTTTTTGAACCCAGTGGATGGAAAGAGAGAGAGTGAAGGACTAGGAGTTTAAATACTGTTTAAATCCAGTACTGAATACTGGATTAAAGTGGAGAAAAAAATGTCTTTAAGTTCCCCATTGAAAGAGAAACTCCATTACATTGTTGGTGAAAATGTAAAATTGTATAATCACTATGGAAATCAGTGCAGAGCTTTATCAAAAAACTAAAAATAGAAATTCTATTCAACACAGCTATCCTCTTTTAGGTATCTTCCCAAAAGAGTTAACATGATATTACAGGGACAGAGGCATACCCATGCCATAGCAGCACAATTTAAAATAGCTGGATCTTGGAAACAGCATATATGTCTATTAACACATGAATGGATAAAGTAAATGTGGTATATATACATAATGGTATTATGCTGCCATAAAGAAAGATAAACTTGAGACATTTGTAGATAAATAGGTGCAACTTCAGAGCATAATGTTCAGTGAAATAAGTCAGACACACAAGCTCAAATACCACATGGTTTGTTTTATATGTGAAAAATAAATAAAGAACAAAATAGATGAGAGATAAATAGAAAATGGAGAGAAGTTCAAATACTTTCCCAAATAACAAACTCCATTGTTTTAAAAATTTTCAATATACATGCTAATTGGTATCATTTTATTTTATTATTTTTAAAAAAATTTATCCCCATTATCTTTATTGGTACATTTTAGGTATAAAATACAGTTACATTCATCATTGGGATCTTGTACCATTACATGAATCTCCTGGTTTTTATTTTTTTTCCCCTTCCCTTGCCCTCCCTTCACCCCCTCCACCCTTTCCTATTTACAAAGAACTTGTTTCCATTTTTTTCCTCTTCTCATATTTTTTTCTTTCCCTTTTTTCCCTTCCCCTACCCCTCCCAATTCCCCTGCTCTTTTAGACCTTTTCTTCCTGTTACACAATATCAGTTATACATTTTTAAAATTACAATATTAAGATCTAGGAGACATTACCAGATGTTACAGAATTTAAAAGGATATAGAAAGCATATTACAAAAATCTTTTTTGAAATAAATTTGACAACTTCTAAGAAGTAACTTAGAAGACAAATTCATGACACTAACTCTGGAGGAAATATAAAATTTGAATAGCACCTATTAAAGAAAGTATATTCCTAGCTTGAAAACCTACCTATATGACAACAGCAGGCTCATAAACATTTTAACTGATAAATTCTATCAAACAATTAAAGCAGAAAAAAGAAGGAACACTTCTCCCCTCATTTTAGGAACTCAACATTGTGCTAATCCTAAAACTGGATAAAGATAATAGAAGAAAAAAGTATGAACATAGATAGAAATTTGTTGAACAAAACAAACTCTTAGAAGTCAGATCTGGCAGGATGTAGAAAGTGGTTTTGTTATAGGGATGGCAATGTTGGTTCAGCATTGGAAGATCCACCCCCAAAAGTCATCATTTTAACAGAGGAAAGGAGAAAGCCATATGATCCTATCACTAGTTGGAGAAAGAGTATTGGACTAAATTCTATAGCTGTTCATGGTAAAAGCTACCAGGAGACTAGAAGTAGAACAGAACCTTCTCAACAGATCAAAGACATGTACCCCATACTTCCAACAAAAACTCCTTCTATGAATGGAGATGATATAATGCTTTCTCTCTAAAGTGGCGAACAAGGGCAGATATGCCTACTCTTCATCTGTCCATTAGACTTTGAAACATAGGTCTAAACCAAAATAGTCTGGCAATAAAATGACATAACTAGGATAGGATTGGCACGGCAGAAGCAAAATCTTTATATGTAGATGAAATAATCATCTACAGAGAAAATACTAAGAAATCTCTAGGAGCCCCTAGAACTTGTACTTGAATTTAGCAGGATTACAAAACACAAGGTATATATAAAAATTCAGGTGTGTGTATACTTGCTATAAATGAAGAACTGGATATTGAAATTTAAAAGTTATGTAGGAGTACAAAGAACCCAGAAAAGCCAAAAACAAAAACAGTGTTGGAAGATGTTTAGCACCCAATTTTAAGACTTCTTCTAAAGCTACAGTAACCAAGGCAGTGTTGGTGTAAGGAAAGACATATAGATCATTGGAATAAAACAGAGAATCTAGAAATAGAACCACACATATATGGTCCACGGAGTTTTGAAAGATTATTTAACATTAGTATTCTATAGAGTATAAACTCAATTCAAGAGCCAAGAAGAGATAGTGTCTTCAGCAAACGGCACTAGAATACCTGGTATCCATATACAAAAAATTAACCTCAACCCTTTTTTTCCATACATGAAAATAACTTGAAGGAATCTATGAACCTAAATAAGAAAGACTAAAAGTATGATACTTTAAGAAGAAATTATAAGGGAAAATATTTATGAATTCAGGGTAGGCAAGAACATCCTAGGATACAAAAAACATGATGTATAAAAGAAAAAAGTTTGATAAATGAGATTCCATCAAAATTTAGAACTTTAAATGACATCATTAAAATGAAAAGTAGTCTTTAAACAGACCATGTTTACAATACATATACCCTATGACCAGAATATATAAAGAATTCTTAGAGCTCATTAATAGACAACCCAATTAAAATGTAGACATAAGAAGATGATAAATAGCCAGTATAGCACAAGGAATGATGTGCAATTCTAGAATCAGAAAAATACTAATCAGAACAATAATAAGATTGAATTATACACCATTAGGGAGATGAAGTCAAAAGTTTTAAAAGCCTTATCATGACTTTTTCTTTTTGTTGGATTCTCCCCCTTTTCATTTGATTTGTCACACCTAATGGATTCATTCTTCTGGGTTTCCTGGGGTTGTGATCCTCATTGTCTTTTCCTAGGGTATTGTCTAAAACTTTTTGGAGTGCCGGTTTGGTATTCATGAAGTTCCTGAGGTGCTCTTTATCATGAAAGTATCTTATTTCTCCATCAATTTTGAAAGAGAGTTTTGCAGGGTACATCAATCAGGGTTGGAGGGTGTTTTCCTTTAGGGCTTGAAATACATCACTCCAAGCTCTTCTTGCCTTGAGGGTTTGCATTGAGAAGTCTGCTGTGATTCTGATGGGCTTTCCTTTGTATGTGATTTGTTTCTTTTCTCTCACTGCTTGTAGAATTTTATTCTTCTGTTGGATTTCTGGACTCGTAACTATTATATGCCTATGTGTAGATTTTTTTGATTAAGGCTAGCTGGAGTCCTATATGCCTCACTTATCTGTATGTCAAGTTCTTTTCCCCTCCTTGGGAAGTTTTCTGCCATTGCTTCTGTGAATGGTTTTTTTATGTCATCTGCACTCTCTCCTGTTTTTTCATTGACTCTAATCAAATCAGTCTTATGTTATTCTTCTTTACATCATCTAGCAGCTGCTGGATTGATTTCTCATGTTCCCTCACAATTTTAAAGCAATTTTTCTTTTCCTGGTCACTAATTGCAATCTTATCTTCTATATCTGAAATTCTATCCTCACATTGGTTCATTCTGTTCTGCAGACTTTCAATGGAGTTTTTAATCTCTTGGAAATCTGTTTGTATCTGTTTTATGGATTCCATTTGTTTCCTATGTTGGGATTCCATCATGTTTCTCAGATCCTCTATTTTTTTAATCTGTGTCCTCTCTAGATTTATTAATCACGTCTTGCACCATGAGCAAAATCTTTGCTATTATCTGAGTAATTATTTCTGATTTCATTTTTCCCAGATCCTCTTTTGTTGCCAGTTCAGAGAGTCCAGGTGGTTGAGTATCAGAGTGTTCCATCTCGTTTCCCTTTGGGGTTGCTGTAGGTGATCCAGAAGTCTGTTTCTGAGGCTTGTTTACGTGTCTTCTCATTTCCATGGGGGGGGTGCTTCTGGCACCCATCCGGCTCACCTTCTGTGCCCTAGGAGCTTGGGATGGCAGCAGGGGAGCTTCCTTCCGGGTCCTGGGACCAGCTGAGCTTCTCTGCCCTAGGAGCCTGGGATGGAGGCGGGGGAGCTTCCTTCTGGGTACTGGGACCAGCACAGCTTCTCTCTGGTATCATTTTACTACTAGTTTATCTTTGTTGAAAAGAAAGATTATCTGCTTGCTTCTTTTTTAATAAGAATCTTTTGGGTTTATGTCTTATACTCTGAATCACTATTTTGAAGATAATGATACACAATGTAATAATGTTATTCTCTTCCTGTTTGATTATAAAATTTTGTTTTATTTTTTCATAAAATAAAAAATTTTTTAAACGGACTCCCTCACAACAAAATTAAGGAGGTTTTGTCAGAGGCACATGGAGAAAGCCTCAGCCTAAGGTCCCCAGTAGACAGGGCTCCAAATGAAGCCACCTGGCATAGGAAGGGACTATGACTAGGTGCATGGTAGCCAGAGGTGCCTGAGTCCTTGACTGTAACTCCCTTTACAGGTTACACTCCACCAGCTATGTACCAAATATGGCTTGGGAAGGTCCGTCTTGCTCTGTAACATCAAGTTGTCTATGGTGAGGTCTGGAAACCCACAGGACCTGGACTCTTCAGTGTCTACTCATAAGCACAGATGTCCAATTATGAGTGAGATGTCCATTTTTGAATGGAGGTACATATTCAACCCCACCTCAAGACAGGCATGTGCAACAACATATGTATGCGGATGATGCAACAAGAAAAACAAACATGTGACTATGTCCAGTTATGTGTGGAGTTGTGTATTCAAGAAAATGAACAGTCACAGATGGGAGTGGCCCTCACATCAGAGGAAACAAAACCTCCAGGCCAGATCTTTACTGAGGAAGGGAGGCAGTTTTTCTCACAGGATCTCAATGTGGAACCCATTTGGCTGGAAATTAGTTCATACTGTTCATTAGAACAATATGAATATGGAAATTAGTTCATATTGTTCCTAGAAAAGGCTGTGGATCTGGAAGATGTAGTTATATGGTGGTGGTGAACCTATGGCACTCCTGCCACAGAGGGCTGTTTGTATCACTGAATGTTCTGAAAGATTTGCCATCACTAGTATAGTATCAATCTTAGGCCTGTGCTGGGCACAGCAGAATTGGCAGAGGTTTGGATGGATGTGCCATATCCAAAACAGAGCTGTAGCACCTGGTTTATATAGAACCCTCACCTCCACCTCCAAGCTGCAAACCATTTCTGTTCCAGCAGTCTCACCAGCCTTGCCCTCAGCCAGCACTGAATAATCAATATCATGAGCAGAGAACACAACAGGATGGAGCACTTCAGTGTATCATGCTCAGGCAGTCTTTGTGGTGGCTTTATCCTGCTATACATTCTTAGATCTTTAGAAAACAGCAACTTGGGGAAACAACTACCCACACATAAACCTAAGTTTTTGCCAGAAAGGGACCCTAGTTTTCTCTCTCTTTACAATTAACACTTACTTGGGTAGTTCTAGAGAAGTAGCTATGTGCTGCCATAAATCTAGAAGTCCTGAGTTTGTGTCTTGCCTATAGCAGATGATGATCATGCACACATGCATCCTCATCTGCAAATGGAGACCCATGTGTCCTGCTTTGCTGACATGTGCAAGATCTGAGACAAAGCATATATGGAGCTGAAAGATATATGTTTTGGGGAAACCCTATTCATGACAAGAAGATGCATTAGACTTTTCAGAAATTTGGAGCCTAGACTTTTAATTTTTTTTTTGCCCTTAATTTTTTTTCAGTGTTGGAGGTTGAACCCAGGGTCCTGCATATGCTAGGCAAGCTACATCTCCAGCCCTGCCTTGTTATTCCCTTTTCACTATTTTCTGCTCTTATCTCTATTATCTTCATACTCCTGTTATGTTAAATTGCTTTTGTGACTTCTTCAGATGAATAATTAGCTCATTGGGTTTCTACCTTTCCTATTGCACACATTTGAAATAATATATTCTTCTTTAAGCAACTTTTAGCTCCATCCCACAATTTTTGATATGTAGTATTTTGTTATCATTCAGTTAAAAATATCTTTCAATTACTATTGACTGCTGGCTTAATTCAACATGGTTGGCTTTGTCACTTTCTCATCTTTGAGACATTGTGTCTGATACCCACAACTTAATGGAGAAGAGGGACTCACAGTTTCAGAAGTTTCAGTCCATTGTTGGCAGGCTGAAATGCAGAAACTGCATGGTGGAAGGGCCTGCTGAAGAGGAAGGTTGCTCCTGTCATGATGGCTAAGAAGCAGAGAGAAAAGGGAGCAGCCAGGGAGATAAACCCTTCCATGTCACAACCTCAGTGACCCACCTCTTCTGACTAAGCCTCAGGTACTAACAGCACAGTCAGGTGCTGAGTTCACTGATAGACAATCTAGCAATGAGTAACATACCCCATACTCTAACCACCTTCCAAACACATGAGACTTTGTGGGGACATTTCAGATCCAAACCATAACAGTGGAAATAAAACAATCTGTATGACTTAAGTTCTTTGAAGTTTGTTGAGACTTGCTTTATGATCTAGCATTTAGTCAATTTTGGTAAACACTTCATGCATACTTGAAAGTATTGGCTATTTTACAGCTGGACCCAGTATTCTAAACATTCTAATTAAATTCATGTTGTTTAAATATTCCAGGTCCTTACTTAGTAATTTTTTCTCCTTATTCTATCAGAGACTGAAAGAATCACATTAGAATGTTTCTTAATATTGTGTATCTATTTCTTCTTGTGTTTTTGTCAATCCTATATATTTTGAACCTATTTTATAGATAAATGCAAATTTAGAACTGCTATAATATCCCTGTGGGTGCATACTTATCATCATGAAGTAAGCATCTTTGTTTCTAGATTTCTTGCCTTAAAATATGCTTTGTTTGGTACTTTTTATTAGACTAATTTCTTTGGTTACTCTTTGCATGGTTTATAATTTTCAAATTTTTTACCTTCTAAATGTTTATCTTATAAGCAGCTTGTTGGGTTTTTTGTTCATCCAGTATGACAATATTTTATTGTGTAACCAGAGCCTTTTTTCCATTTATGTTTAATACACTAACTGGTATTTTTATGTTTCAGTCTACTGCCTTACTATTTGCTTCATTTATTCTATGATTTTGTTTCCTCACTGTCCTTTCTTTTCTCCTTTTGTCTTGATTGCTTATTTTTCATTACGCCAGCACTCCCAAACTTCTTTAGCTTGGAAGTTGAACACTTTGTTTTTACTATTCATTTAATAATAACACTAATTGACACTATAAAATAGAAATATGTGTATTGTAAATATAAACCGTGAGCCATATATGTAATTTAAAATGTTTTAAATTAATTTCATTGGTACATTTTAGGTATACAGTATAATGACATTCATCATTGGACATTTGTACCTTTACATAATATATATTGATTCTTACTTTTCCCCATTCCCCTGCCCTCCTTTCAACCCCTCCACTTCTCTTTATTTACAAAGATTTTGCTTCCTTGTTTTCATTTTCTCATGTTAATTCCATTCCCTATTTTCCTTTTCCCTACCCTTCCGAATTCTCCATCCCCTTTGCACCTTTTCTTCCTATTTCACATTGTCTATTATACATTTTGATCCTTATTTACACTTTCAGTTTCTCACACTTAAGAATATGGCCTCAACTATGCTCTAAAGTGAAATAAATAGGACACACATGTGTAGATACCAAATAGTTTCTCTGGTGTGAAAAACTAAAAGTGTAAATAAGGTTCGAATGGTATAGTTGATAATGTGAAATAGGAAGAAAAGGTCTAAAGGAGTAGGGGAAGTGGGAAGGGTAGGGGAAAGGAAATAAGGGAAAAGAAAAATATGGGAAAAGGAAAAAATGGAAACAAAGTCTTTTTAAATAGGGAAGGGTGGAGGGGTTGAAAGGAGGGCAGGGAAATGGGGAGAAAATAAGAACCAAGATACATCATGTAAAGGTACAAGATCCCAATGATGAATGTAACTGTATTGTATACCTAAAATGTACCAATAAACTTAATGAAAAAAAAAGAATATGACCTTAATATGCATTCATTTAGCTATAAATGTCTCCACTTTCTCATTCTTTATGGATGAGTAGTACTCCATTTTACAAAAAAAATCCCACATTTTCTTTATCCAGTCTCCAGCTGATGGGCAACTGGGCTGTTTCCAAGTTTTAGCTTTCACAAATGGTGCTGCTATGAACATGAGTGCACACATGTCGCTGTGATATGATTCTTTTAATTCTTTTGAGAAGATACCCAGCAGGGGAATAGCTGGGTCAAATGTCACCTCTAATCCTAGTTCTTTGAGATTTCTCCATACTGATTTCCACAGTGGTTGCACCAGTCTGCATTCCCACCAACAATGAAGAAGGGTTCCTTTCTCTCCATAGCCCCACCAACATTTGTTATTGGTTGATTTCTTGATAGCAGCCATTCTTTGTGAGGTGAGGTGGAATCTCAGCATTATTTTCATTTGCACCTTTCAAATGGCCAGTGATGTTGAACACTTTTTAATATGCTTATTTGCTATTTCTACTTCTTTGTCTGAGAAATGTCTTCATTTCAGATGCCCATTTTTGGATTGGATCTTTAAATTTGAGAGGTCTGATTTTTTAAAGTTCTTTATATATTCTAGATAGTAGATCTTTGTCTGAGGAAGAGCTGGTAAAAAATGTTTCCCATGTTGTGGGTTGTCTCTTCATGCTGTTGGTGGTTTCTCTTGCTGTGCAGAATCTTTTTAATCAGAAGAGATCCCACTTGTTGATTCTCTGTGATAGTTCATATGCAACTGAGGTTTTGTTCATGAAATCTTTTCCTATGCCAATGTCTTCAAGAGTTCTACCTGGCCACTGTTCTACCGCTCCCTGCCCAGAGGTAGGGGGTTCTGGCCCACCATTCCAGCGTACCCAGTCCAGAGGAAGGGGCTTTCAGACTGCCTTTCTATCACTCCCAGCCCAGAAGTAGGGACTTCCAGGACACCATTCCACCACTCCCAGCCCAGAGCAGGTGAGCCATATGGCTGACAACAGTAGCACACACACCCCCATGTCAAAATGATAAAACATGTAAACACATCTCAAAACCAAGCTTCCAGATCACCTACAGCAACCCCAAAGGGAAATGAGATGGAACACTCTGATACTCAACCACCTGGACTCCCTGAACTGGTAACAAAAGAGGATCTGGAAAAAATGAAATCAGAAATAATTTCTCAGATAACAGCAGAGACTGTGCTCATAGCGCAAGACATGATTAATAAATCTAGAGAATAGCTGAGGAACATGATGGAATGCCAACATAGGAAACAAATGGAATCCATGAAACAGATTTCCAGGAGATTAAAAACTCCATTCAAAGTCTATGCAGCAGAATGAACCAATGTGAGGACAGAATTTCAGATACAGAAGATAAGATTGCAATTAGTGACCAGGAAAAGAAAAATTACTTTAAAATTGAAAGGGACCACAGGAAATCAATCCAGCAGCTACTAGATGATGCAAAGAAGAATAATATAAGACTGATTGGAGTCAATGAAGAAACAGGAGAGAGTGCAGATGACATAAAAAAGCTGTTCACAGAAGTGATGGCAGAAAACTTCCCAAGCAGGGGAAAAGAACCTGAGATACAGATGAGTGAGGCATATATGACTCCAGCTAGCCTTGATCAAAAAAATCTACACATTCCACCCCTCCTAGGGCAGAGGAGGTGAGCCAATCCCTGTGCCCAGGAGGAGGCTCCCCGCTGCCATTCCACAGCTCCTAGGGCAGAGGGGGTGAGCTGCGCAGGTGCCAGCAGCACCACCACCACCACCACCCTCCCGTGGAAATGAGAAGACACATAAACAAGCCTGAAAAACAGATCTCCAGATCACCTACAGCAACCCCAAAGGGAAACGAGATGGAAAAATCTGATACTCAACCACCTGGACTCCTTCAACTGGCAACAAAAGAGGATCTGGAGAAAATGAAATCAGAAATAATTTCTAAGATAACAGCAAAGATTGTGCCCATAGTGCAAGACATGATTAATAAATCTAGAGAGGACACAGAAAAATAGAGGATCTGAGGAACATGATGGAATCCCAACATAAGAAACAAATGGAATCCATAAAACAGATGTAAACAGATTTCCAGGTGATTAAAAACTCCACTGAAAGTCTAAACAGCAGAATGAACCAATATGAGGACAGAATTTCAGATATAGAAGATGAGATTGCAAATAGTGACCAGGAAAAGAAAAATTACTTTAAAATTGTAAGGGACCACAAGAAATCAATCCAGCAGCTGCTAGATGAAGCAAAGAAGAATAACATAAGACTGATTGGGCTCAATGAAGAAACAGGAGAGAGTGCAGATGACATTAAAAAAAACTGTTCACAGAAGTGATGGCAGAAAACTTCCCAAGCAGGGGGAAAGAACTTGACATACAGATAAGTGAGGCATATAGGACTCCAAATAGCCTTGATCAAAAAAAATCTACACATAGGCATATAATTGTTAAGATTCCAGAAACACAACAGAAGAACCAAATTCTACAAGCAGTGAGAGAAAAGAAACAAATCACATGCTGGGGCCAAGGATTTAGCTCAGTGGTTTTGCCACCTGCTGCGCAAGCTCAAGGACCTGAGTTCGATCCCCGGTACCAAAAAAAAAAAAAAAAAAAAAAAAAAGAAACAAATCACATGCAAAGGAAAGCCCATCAGCATCACAGAAGACTTCTCAATGCAAACCCTCAAGGCAAGAAGAGCTTGGAGTGATGTATTTCAAGCCCTAAAGGAAAATACCCTCCAACCCAGATTGATGTACGCTGCAAAACTATCTTTCAAAATTGATGGAGAAATATTATACTTTCATGACAAAGAGCACCTTAGGAACTTCATGAATATCAACCCAGCACTCCAAAACATTTTAGACAATGTCCTAGGAAAAGACAATGAGAATCACAACCCTAGGAAGCCTAGCAGAATGAATCCATTGGGTGTGACAAATTAAACACAAAGGGGGAGAAATCAACAAAAAGAAAAGGTCATGATAAGGCTTTTAACACTTTTGACTTCATCTCCCTAATGAGTGTATAATTCAATCTTTTTATTGTACTGATTAGTATTTTTCTGATTCTAGCGTGGCTTACTTTCCTTGTGCTGTACTAGTTATTTATCATCTTCTTGTGTCTACTTTTTAATTGGATTATCTATTAATGAGCTGTAAGAGTTCTTTATATATTCTGGTCATAGGTTATTTGCATTGTAAATATGGTCTGTTTAAGGACTACTTTTCATTTTAATGATGTTATTTAAAGTTCGAAATTTTGATGGAATCTCATTTATCAATTTTTTTCTTTTATACATCATGATTTTTGTATCCTAGGATGTTCTTGCCTACTCTAAATTCATAAACATTTTCCCTTATAATTTCTTCTTAAAGTTTGATAATTTTAGTCTTTCATATTTAGGTTCATTGATCCTTTCAAGTTATTTTTATGTATGAAAATAAAGGGTTTAGGTTAATTTTTTATATACAGATACCAGGTGTTCTAGTGCCATTTGCTGAAAACACTATCTTTTCCTCTGCTCTTGAATTGAGTTTATATTCTATAAAATGTTAATGTTATTATTTGCAGATGACATGATACGCTATATAGAAGACCCCAAGAACTCCACCAAAAGTCTTCTAGACTTAATAACCAAATTCAGTCAAGTAGCTGGTTACAAGGTCAACACACAAAAATCATTAGCTTTCCTCTACACCAATGACAGACTCACTGGGAGAGAAATAGGGCAAATAATTCCTTTCACAATAGCATCCAAAAAACTGAAATAACTAGGAATCATCCTAACGAAAGAAATGAAAGACCTCTTCTCTGAAAACTATGGCACTCTGAAAAGAGAGATTGAAGATGATATCAGAAAATGGACAGACATCCCCTGCTCCTGGGTAGGAAGGATTAATATAGTGAAAATGGCCATACTTCCAAAATTGCTATATAGATTCAATGCAATTCCAATTGAGATCCCAGCAGCATACTTCATAGACCTCGAGAAAAAATCCAAAAATTCATTTGGAACAAGAAGAGACCCAGAATAGCAAAAGCAATTCTAGGTAACAGAGACATGGCAGGGGGTATCACAATCCCCAACCTGCAACTCTACTACAAAGCTACTGTGATAAAAACAGCATGGTACTGGCAAAGAAACAGACCCGAGGACCAGTGGAACAGCCATCTCATCTTCGATAAAGGAGTCAAACACCCTCACTGGAGGAAAGATAGCCTCTTTAATAAATGGTGCTGGAAAAATTGGGCTTCAATGTGCCAAAGATTAAAATTAGACCTGTATCTCTCACCATGCACTAAACTAAAAGCAAAATGGTTTAAAGATCTAAATATTAAAATAGAAACTCTGAACTAGTTGGAACAGAGGTTAGGTAGAACCCTTGAAGACATCGGTGTAGGAAAAGATTTTATGAACAAAACCTCAGTTGCCCGTGAACTAGCACAAACAATCAACAAATGGGATCTCTTCTTATTAAAAAGCTTCTGCACAGCAAGAGAAACCACCAGCAGTGTGAAGAGGCAACCCACAATGTGGGAAAAAATCTTCACCTGCTCTTCCTCAGACAAAGGTCTACTATCTCGAATCTATAAAGAACTTAAAAAGATCAGACCTCCCAAATTTAAAGATCCAATCCAAAAATGGGCATCTGAAATGAACAGACATTTCTCAGACAAAGAAGTAGAAATAGCAAATAAATATATGAAGAAATGGTCAATGTCACTGGTCATTCAAGAGATGCAAATGAAAACAATGCTGAGATTCCACTTCACTCCAGAAAGAATGGCTGCTATCATGAAATCAACCAATAACAAATGCTGGTGGGGCTGTGGGGAAAGAGGAACCCTGCTCCACTGCTGGTGGGAGTGTAGACTGGTGCAACCACTGTGGAAATCAGTATGGAGATACCTCAAAGAACTAGGACTGGAAATCCCATTTGACCCCACTATTCCACTGCCGGGGATCTTCCCCAAAGAATTAAAAGAATCATACCACAGTGATATATGTGCACCCATGTTCATAGCAGCTCAGTTTGTAATAGCTAAAACTTGGAAACAGCCCAAATGCCCATCAACTGGAGACTGGATCAAGAAAATGTGGTTTTTTAATAAAATGGAGTACTACTCAGCCATAAAAAATGAGAAATTAGAGACATTTCTAGCTAAGTGGATGCACATTGAGGCAATACTCTTAAGTGAAATAAATAGGACACAGATGTGTAAATACTGAATAGTTTCTCTGATGTGAGAAACTGAAAGTGTAAATAAGGACTAAATGTATAATAGGTCATGTGAAATAGGAAGAAAAGCTCCAAAGGGCCAAGGAAGTGGGAGGGGTAGGGGAAAGGAAAGAAGGGAATGGAAAAATTATGAGAAAAAGAAAAAGTGGAAACAAAGTCTTTGTAAATAGGAAAGGGTGGAGGGGTTGAAGGGAGGACAGGATGGGGAAAAATAAGAACCAACATATATCACGTAAAGGTACAAATACCCAATGATAAATGTATTGTATACCTAAAATGTAACAATGAAAGAATTTGTGGAAAAAAATAAATTCAGATAGTGTTTAAATGGTTCTGGTGTCTCATAACAAAAGAAACAACACAAAAGTGGCCCAATGACTGTAACACAAGTTTACAGGATACCTCATTGCCTAGGAGCCAGTTTCAGATTACAGCTAAATGGTTTAGATTCTGTAGCTCTTACTCTTTGTTTGTGTACCAACCTCCTCAGTGTTCCTCAAACATGCAGAGACTTGCCTGAGCCAGTGACTGCACACATGATCATCACCAAAATGGCCGCTCAATGTCCCCTCTTCCTCCTTTACCTCTCATGGTACTTCCTCCGATCACCTGAATAAAAAAAGACACCCCTGACACACAAATCTGGGCATGCTCTATCTCCCTTCCCTGCTCAGTTTTTCTCTGCATCAAGTATTACCATCTGAACACTGTATCACTGCCCCATAAGTGTAGGAACCTTGACTACTTTTTCTTTTCACTGCTGCAACCCCTGCCCCATAACAGTGTCTGGCATATAGAGCATGTTCTATAAATAAGTACTGAGTGAATACATTTGATCAAAGCTAGTTAAATAAATCCCACCTTCTACCCTCTTAGCACAGGCCACTCTGCCTTGGTCATAGGGCTTGGTCATGGGTTCAAAGCAACACTGAGCTCAGAACTTCTGTTCAAAGGTTTGGTCATTCATTCAAAAGTATTGAAACCATATCATGTGCTAGGTACTGATTGAGGCATTTGTTAAAGCAGAGAATAAGACAGATAAAGCCTGATCTGATGGTTGTCTTCCTATGGGACCAGCATATGTGCTTTCCACTTATGGGGGGGAATGGCCATTTGTGACTGATGTGCACTGATAAAAGGGTTTATGGAGCTCATTATCTAGTTAAAATAATGATAATTTTTACCAACATGGGTCTGTGAATTTCAAAGATTCTTACCAAAGAACTCTGGCCTATGTGTTTAAATCTGCAAACACAGGTAATCCAAGAAACCCCGGTGCTGATATTTTTCTCTCCCTTAGAGGGAGCTCCTCATCAGCCAAATTAAGATGCCTTGGAAAATGCTTTCAGAAAATAGATGCTTTGAAATGTTTTTTTCTCTCTCTCTCTTTCATTTTTATTAGTATATTTTTGAGTAACATAGTAAGTACATTCGTTGTGGGGAATTTGTACATATACATATACATATCACATCTTCATCCTTTTTATTTCCCTGCCTCTTGTCTCCCCCATCCTCAGATCCCTTTCACATCCTTCAAAGAACTCTTTGATTCATTGATCCTTTGTATTTTTTAGTATCAATTTCATTAATTCCTGCTCTGATCTTTATAATTTCTTTCCTTCTATTAGTTTCAGATTTGGATTGTTCTTGTCTTTCTAGGACCATGAGATGTATCATTAGGTTATTTATTTGGGATTGATTTATTCTTTTTATGTGTGCATTCACAGCTATAACTTTCCCTCTTAGAACCACTTTCATTATGTCCCATAGGTTTTAATATGTTGTACTTCCATTGTTATTTGGTTCTATGAACTTTTTAATTTTTGTCTGATTTTTCTGTGATTTATTAATTATTCAGTAATGTATTATTTAATCTCCTTGTGTTTGCATAGTTTCTGCAGGTATTTTTTGCTCATGATTTCTTGCTTTATTCTGCTATGATTTGATGGTATACAGGGGATTATTTAAATTCTTGGGTTATTTTTTTGGTTTTTTTTTTTGCAGTACCAGGGATCAAACTCAGGACCTTGCACTTGCAAGGCAGGTGTGGAGCTGCTAAGCTAAATCTCTGGTCCTTATTTAAATTCTTTTATATTTATATTTTATATTTATTTAAACATGCTTTAGGGCCTACAATAGGTCTACTTTGGAAAAAGTTCCATGGACTGCAGAGAAAAATGTGTATTGTCTTCTTGTTGGATGAAATGCTCTGTAGATATCTGTTAAGTCCATCTGTTCCAAGGTGTAGTTTAACTCTGATGTTTCTTTATTGATTTTTTTTGTCTGGTTGACCTATCTAATTATGAGTGGGGTATTGAAGTCACCCTCTATAATACTGGTGTCTATCTGTCCTTTTAAATCTAGTTGTCTTTGTTTTATGAAATTGGATGTGCGTAGATATTTACAACTGTTATCTCTTCCTGTTGAATTGTTCCCTTTACTATATGTAGTTCCCGTCTTTGTCTCTTCTGATCAGTTTGGCTTAAAGTCTTCTGTGTCTGAAAATAATAGCTACTCCTTCTTGTTTGGTGCTCTGGATAAATGGAGTACCATTTTCCATACCTTCACTTTCAGTCTACATACTCCTGTCCTGTTGGGCTGAGGTGTGTCTCCTGTAGGCAATATATGGTTACATTTTTTAAAAAATCCAGTCTGTGAGACTGCATCTTTTGATTGGGGAGTTGAGACTATTGACATTGAGAGTTATTGTAACATTTTTACCAAATCCTGTCATTGCAGTTTTTTTCCAGTGTTGATTTTTCTTTCTTTTTGTTTAACTACTCTATGTGTTAGTTATATATTGGCCTTTGGGCTCTTTGGTGCTGGTGGCCGCCCTATCTCAGTCTAAGATTCTCGGGTATTTGCTGCAATGCTGCAATACGTGGTCATATATTTCTTTTCTTTCTTTCTTTTTTTTTTGTACTGGGGATCGAGTGGTCATGTATTTCTTTAGGATTTCTTTGTTATGGAAAGTCTTTACTTCTCTGTCAATTTTGAAAGCTAATTTTACAGAATATAGAAGTCTAAGTTGACAATTGTTTTCTTTTAGAGCTTGAGAAACTTCACCCCAGGCTGCTTTTACTGGCCTTTAGGGTTTGTGCTGGGAAAGCCACAGTTATTCTGATGACCTTGCCTTTATAACTTACTTGCTATTTTTCTGTAACAGCAATTAGTATTCTCTCCTTTGGTTGAATTTCTGGAATTTTGATTGCTTATGGAGAAGTTCTTTTCTGGTGGTGGAGAGGTTTTTCTGGTCATGGAAAGTTCTTTTCTGGTAACAGCTGTTGGAGTTCTATATACCTCTTGCACTTGAATTTTGAATTCTTTCCCTGGATGTGGAAAAAATTTACTGTGATTTCAGTGAAGAAATTTTTTATATCTTTTGAGTCATCCTATAATTCTGAGGTTGACTTTGTTTTTAGTCATCTAGCAGCTGCTGGGTCCAGCTGATCTGGTGTCTTATTTTGAGGGTATGACTGAGTTTGTGATCTCACATATCCATCTTGTGCTCTTTTTTCTGACCCTCTGTCCTCACATTGGTCAAGACTGCTACCCATGCTTTCCATTAAATTTTTCATATCATCTATCTCTGCTTGTTTTCTTTTCATATTTTCTAATTCTTTTCTTAAGTAGTCATTCATGTCTTTTATTGTTGTGCTTAACTAAGTTTATTATTTCTGTCTTCTTTAAGCTCACTGAGTATTTTATTGGTAAAAATCCTTTATCTGTATAGTTAAATTCTCTTCAAACTCATTAAACAACTTATGCATTTGGTTATATAGTTCTTCTTTTATCTCTTCAAACATTTTGACCATTTTGCATTTTGGTTCTTTGCCTACAGCTTCCTCTACTTCAGTGTTGGTGAGATTGGCTTTTGGGGAGAGAAGAATTTTGGTGGCCATCTTATCTTGCTTTCTTATGATTCTATTTTTTTGCACTGTGGGTTGAAGACCAGTTAGGGTAGAGAAATTCAGTCATTACTGGAGAGATCTCTTTAGTTAGGTTCTGTCTTCCTGTGATATGTTCTTGGCTTTGATTATGTTTTGTTGTTTATATCCTCTTCAACCTATTCAGCATATTTGAGGGTCTTCTTAATGTTCAACCTTCTTCTGGTGGCTTGATCCCCAACACCACTCAGAAAGGAGAAAACAAGCCACAGTAATGTTGATGGTACAAAGACAAACCAGATATTGGTGTACATTAAAAGCCAATAAAAGCAATAACTATGCCACCATTAACAATAAAAATCAGCAACAATAATAGAGTCAAAGACTAACTGGTTATTAACATACCATAGGAACCAATAGTAGCTTCATCTATTCCGTTCTTAGTAGGAAAAAGATCTTCAATAATGATGTAGACACAAATATAAATCAGATATTGACACTTGGTAAATATCTATTAAAAGCAACTATATCACTATCAAAATAGAAAAGAATTCAGCAATAATAGCATAGTTAAATAAATGGCTAAAAATTAATAAATAAAATAATAATAAAAAATTAAAACAAGGGCTGGGGATTTAGCTCAGTGGTTCTGCCGCCTGCCTTGCAAGCACAAGTATCCAAGTTTGATCCCCAGTACCCACCAAAAAAACATGAAAAAAGAAAGAGAAGATGAGAAGGAGTGAAAAGTGATTAAGGAATTGAAGAAAGTTAATAGAATTAGATAAAAGTAACAGAAAAGACAAGAGAATGAAATGTTTAAAAAAAGAATAAAATCAAAAAGCAAAGATAGGAAGAAAGAAATAAAAACAAACAAATAAAAAGTAAGTCAAAAAAAGTCTTCTATGTGTTTAAGTGGGTGACTTATTTTCAGGGCCTGTAGAATTTGAATCCCCAGATATGGGAGGGGGACCTGTTTTGTTTCCATGCCTACTACTTTGGAGTATTGCTTCCCTTTCAATTTCATTGAAGAGTTTGAAGAGTAAATTGAAGCATTAGATCTTCTTTAAATTCGTTGTAGAATTCAGCAGTGAAACCATCAGGACCTGGGCTTTTCTCTGTTGGTAATTTTTAAATTACATTCTCAATTTTATTGACTGATATTGGGTTATTTATTTATTTATGGTTATAACTGAAATAATTGGCTTTCCTTGTCATATTATTTTCCTTCTTTTGGTTCCCTGTCTTCACCCTCTGTTTAATTGCTTGCCCTGCCTGGTGGCTTCTTTCTATTGGTGTTCTTGGAGGTGTGGTCTTCATTATCTCTTTCTAAAATATCCTTCAGAGCATTTTGTAGAGCTGGTTTGGTGGTTATGAATTTCTTCAGTTTTTCTTTATCATGGAAGTATCTTATATCTTCATTGATTTTTGAAAGATAGCTTTGCAGGGTATATCAATCTGAGTCGAAGGCTCTTTTCTTTCTGGACTTGAAATACTTCACTCCAAGCTCTCCTTGACTTAAGGGTTTCTGTTGAGAAATCTGCTGTGATTCTGATGGGCTTTCCTTTAGAGGTGATTTGTTTCTTTTCTCTAATAGCTTTGAATATTTATTTTGTGCTAAGTTTCTAGAATCTTGATGATTATATGCATTGGTGTGGATTTATTTTGATCATGGCTCATTGGAGTTCTATTTGCCTCACTTACTTGAATTGTGAAACTCTTTTTCCCTGCTTGGGAAATTTTCTACCATTATTTCTGTGAATAGGTTTTTTATGGTGTTTGTGTTGTCTCCTGGTTTATCATTGACTTGTCAATCTTATGTTGCTCTTCTTTACATCATCTTGCAGCTGTTGGACTGATTTTTCATGGTCCCTTGGTATTTTTAAGAAATCTTTCTTTTTGTGGTCAGTAATTACAATCCTGTCTTCTACATCTGATATTCTGTCCTCATCTTGGTTCAGATGATTGCATATACTTTCAATGGAGTTTTTAATCTCCTGGAAATCTTTGAACCTGTTTCATGGATGCCATATCTAAGGTTGAACATTCATGGTTTCCACACTTGATCTTAGCCAAAAGGCCGAGAAGTGATAACATTCATGGTTTCCATTATTTTCCTAAGCTCCTCTATTATGTTTATCTGTGTCTACTCTAGATTCACTGACCAAGTCCTTCATGGTGATCATCATCTCTTTTATTTTTTTAACCTGAGAAATTATTTCTTTTTTTCTCCATTTAGTTTATTGGTACATTTTAGGTATATAATACAGTAACATTCATCATGGCTGAGAAATTATTTCTGATCTGATTTTCTCTTTAGCCTCATGCATCTTTTTTCTTTTTACTTCTGCTGATATCATTTCAGAAAATTCAGGTGGGTGGCTTCTGATTTCCTTGATCTCATTGTCTGTTGGACTTGTCCTGGGTGGGCTAGAGGTCTGAGGTTGCATTTGGTTTCTGAATCTTGTCATTTTCTTTCTTTCTTTCTTTTTTTTTTTTTTTTGCTTAAATTCTTTTATGGTACATTTTAGGTATACAATACATTACATTTAGCATTGGTTGCTTGTACCTGTACATGATGTATCTTGTTTCTTATTTTTTCCCCCATTCCCTGAGCTCCCTTCACCCCTTCCACCCTTCCCTATTTAAAAAGACTTTGTTTCCATTTTTTCCTTTTCTCACAATTTTTCCTTTCCCTTCTTTCCTTTCCCCTTCCCCTCCCATTTCCCCTACACCTTTGGACCTTTTCATCCTGTTTCAAATTATCAGTTATTTGTTTTAATCATTTGAATCCTTATTTACACTTTCAGTTTCTCACACTAGAGAAACTATTCGGTATTTACACATGTGTGCCCTATTTATTTCATTTAAGAGTATGGCCTCAATATGCATCCATTTAGATATAAATGTCTCAACTTTCTCATTCTTTATGGCTGAGTAGTACTCCATTTTATAAAAAACCCACATCTTCTTTATCGAGTTTCCAGTTGATGGGCACTTGGACTGTTTACAAGCTTTAGCTATTACAAACTGTGTCACTATAAACATGAGTGCACATATATCGCTGTGGTATGATTCTTTTAATTCTTTTGGGAAGATACCCAGCAGGGGAATAGCTGGGTCAAATGGGACCTCTAGCCCTAGCTCTTTAAGGTATCTCCATAGTGATTTCCACAGTGGTTGCACCAGTCTGAACTCCCACGAACAATGGAGAAGGGTTCCTTTCTCCCCACAACCCCGCCAGCATTTGTTATTGGTTGATTTCTTGATAGCAGCCATTCTTTCTGGGGTGAGGTGGAATCTCAGTGTTGTTTTCATCTGTATCTCTCAAATGACCAGTGATGTTGAACATTTTTTCATATGTTTATTTGCTGCTTTTACTTCTTAGTCTGAGAAATGTCTGTTCATTTCAAATGCCCATTTTTGAATTGGGTCTTTGAATTTAGGGGTCTGATTTTTTTCAGTTCCTTATATATTCTAGATAGTAGTCCTTTGTCTGAGGTACAGCTGCTAAAAATTTTTTCCCACATTGTAGGTTGTCTCTTAGCTCTTTTGATGGTTTCTCTTGCAATGCAGAGATTTTTAATAAGATGAGATCCCAGTTGTTTTTTCTTTGTGCTAGTTCCCGTGCTACTGAGGTTTTGTTCATAAAGTCTTTTCCTATGCCAGTGTCCTGAAGAGTTCTACCTAATTTATCTTCCAGTAAGTTTAGTGTTTTCATTTTAATATTTAGATCTTTAATCCTCTTCAATCTTAGTTTAGTGCATGGTGATAGACATGGATCTAGTTTTAATCTTTGGCAGATTGAAATCCAGTTTTTCCAACACCATTTATTAAATAGGCTATCTTTCCTCCAATGCGGATGGTTGGCTCCTTTGTCAATGATGAGGTGGCTGAGTATGTCTGGAGTTGTTTCTGGATCTTCTAATCTGTTCCACTGGTCCTCAGGTCTGTTTCTTTGCCAGTACCATGCTGTTTTTATCACAGTAGCTTTGTAGTATAGTTTCAAGTTGGGGATTGTGATACCCCCAGCCATGTCTCTGCTGCCCAGAATTGCTTTTGCTATTCTAGGTCTCTTCTGGTTCCAAATGAATTTTTGAATTGTTTTCTCTAGCTCTGTGAAGTATATTGTTGGAATTTCAATCAGTATTACATTAAATCTATATAGTAGTTTTGGAAGTATGGCCATTTTCACTATATTGCTTGTTCCTACCTAGGAGCAAAGGATGTCTTTCCATTTTCTTATATCCTCTTTGATCTCTTTTTTCAGAGTGCTGTAGTTTTCAGTGTAGAGGTCTTTTGCTTCCTTTCTTAGATTGATTCCTAGATATTTCATTTTTTGGATGCTATTGTGAAAGGAATTGTTTCTCTAATTTCTTTCTCAGTGAGTCTGCTATTTGTGTACAAGAAGGCTATTGTTTTTTGAGTTTTGACGTTGTATCCAGCTACTCTACTGAATCTGTCAATTAAGTCTAGAAGTCTTTTGGCAGAGTTTTTTTTTTTTGGTCTTCTATGTAAAGTATCATATCATCAGCAAATAATGACAGTTTAACTTCTTCCTTTCCTAACTTTATTCCTTTTATTTCTTTCTCTTTTCTAATTGCTGTGGCTAATGTTTCCAGAACTATTGAACAGGAGTGGTGATATTGGGCATCTTTGTCTTTTTTTTTTTTTTTTTTTTTTTTGGTACCAGGGATTGAATTCAGATCCTTGTGCTTGTGAGGGAGGTGGCTGCACCACTGAGCTAAATCCCTGGCCGTGGGCATCCTTGTCTTGTTCCTGATATTAGCATGAAAGTTTTCATTTTTTGACCATTTAGTATGATGTTAGCTGTTGGTTTTTCATAGATAGCCTTAATCAGGTTGAGATAAAGACCTTCTATTCCAATTTTCTGTAGTGTTTTTATCATGAATTGGTGTTGGATTTTGTTGAGTGCCTTTTCTGCATCTATTGAGATGATCATATGGTTTTTGTCCTTGGTTCTGTTAATATAGTGTATTACATTAATTGATTTATGTATGTTGAACCATCCTTGCACCGCTGGGATAAATCTGACTTGTTCAGGGTGTATGAGCTTCTTAATGACTCTCTGTATTCTGTTTGCCAGTATCTTGTTGAGGATTTTTGCATCAATGTTCATTAGGGAGATTGGCCTGTAGTTCTCTTTTTGAGTTGGTCTTTCCCTGGTTTTGGAATCAAAGTGTCACTTGCTTCCAGGAATGAATTTGGAAGTATTGCTTCCCTTTCGATTTCCTTGATGAGTTTAAAGAGTAATGGCAATATAGTTCTTCAAATGTCTTGTAGAATTCAGCAGTGAAGCTATCACGACCTGGGATTTTCTTTGTTGGTAAATTTTTTATTACATTTTCAATTTCACTCATTGTAATTGGGGTGTTTAGAATTTCTATATCTTCTTCATTTAACTTTGGCAATTCATATATATCTAGGAATCTGTCCATTTCTTCTGTGTTTTACACCTTATTGGCATATAGGTTCTTGAAGTAGGTATTGTTGATCCTCTGGATTTCTGCTGGGTCTCTTGTGGCTTCACTTTTTTTGTTCTTAATTGCATGGATTTGAGCCTTTTCTTTCCTTTTTCTGATAAGGTTGGCTAAAGGTTTATTGATTTTATTTATTCTTTTGAAAAACCAACTTTTTGATTCACTGATTTTTTTTGTATCATTCTCTTAGTCTCCATTGCATTGTTTTCTGCTCTGATCTTTATAATTTCCTCTCTTGTATGAGCTTTGGGTTTGTTGTGCTCTTCTTTTTCTAGGAGCTTGAGGTTCTGCCTTAGGTTATTTATTTCAGTTCTCTCTATTTTCCTAATGTGGGCATTCACTGCTATGAATTTCCCACATAGAAATGCTTTTATTGTGTCCCATAGATTCCTGTATGTTGTACTGGCATTATCATTTACTTGTAGAAGCTGTCTAACTTCTTCTTCAATTTCCTCTGTGACCCATTGGTTGTTCAGGAGGGTGTTGTTCAATTTCCTTGTGTTTGTGCAGGTTTTGCAATTTCTTATGTTTTTGATCTCCAATTTTATTGCACTATGGTCTGATAATATACGGGGGTAGCTTCAATTCTTTTACATTTACTTAGACATGTCCTATGACCTAGGATGTGGTCTATTTTGGAGAATGACCCATGTGCAGCCAAAAAGAATGTGTATTCTGATTTTGTCAGGTGGAACACTCTCTAAATGTCTATTAAGTGCATTTGTTCAATAGCTTGGTTCAGTTCTAGAATTTTGTTGTTAATTTTTTGTCTAGACGATCTATCTATTTGTGAAGGTGAGGCATTGAGGTCCCTACTACAATTGTATTAGTGCTTATTTGGTTTTTCATGTCCATTAATATTTGTTTTGTGTAGTTGGGGGCATTCATATTTGGTGCATATATATTTACGATTGTCATCTCTTCCTTTTGGATAGTTCCCTTCACAAGGATGTAGTGACCATCATTGTCTCTCTTAATTAGTTTTGGTTTGAAATCTACTTTGTCTGCAAATAAGATTGCTACCTTTGCTTTTTTGAGGGTTCCTGTCACATGGAGAACTGTTTTACATCTTTTCACTTTCAGTCTATGAATGTCTTTTTGCATTAGGTGTGTTTCTTGAATACAGCATATTGTTGGAATTTGCTTCTTAATCCATTCTGACTGGTTTTTTTGATCGGTGAATTGAGTCCATTGACATTGATCATTATAATTGATAGATACTGACTCATCCTTGTCATGATGTTTTACTATTGTTGGCTCTTTTATTTCTTATTTTTCCCCCTTTCCCTTTCATTTCTTACCTTGCCTGGTGGCTTCCCTCTGTTGGGCCTCATGGAGTTTTGACCTTCATTGTGTTTTTCTAGGATATTGTTTAGAATTGTTTGGAGTGCTGGTTTGGTGTTCATGAAATTTTTCAGCTGCTTTTTGTTGTGGAAGTATCTAATTTCCCCATCAATTTTGAAAGATAATTTTGTAGGATACAACAGTCTAGTTTGGAAGTTATTTTCTTTCAGAGCTTGAAATACTTCATTCCAGGCTCCCCTTGACTTGAGGGTTTGGGTTGAGAAGTCTGCTGTGATTCTGATGGGCTTTCCTTTGTAGGTGATTTGTTTCTTTTCTCTAACTGCTTGTATGATTTTGTTCTTCTGTTGGGTTTTTGGGATCTTGACTATTTTATGTCTAGGTGTAGATTTTTTTTATCATGGCTAGTTGGAGTTTTATATGTCTCACTTATCTGTATGTCCAATTCTTTACTTCTGTCTGGGAAATTTTGTACTATTACTTCTGTGAACAATTTTTTATGTCATTTGTACTTTCTCCTGCTTTTTTGTGGACTCCTATTTTATTCTTCTTTGCATAATCTAGCAGCTGCTGGATTGATTTCTCATGGTCCCTTACTATTTTTAAGAAATCTCTGT
The DNA here is from genome assembly GCF_053883595.1 of Heterocephalus glaber. Lineage (NCBI taxonomy): Eukaryota > Metazoa > Chordata > Mammalia > Rodentia > Bathyergidae > Heterocephalus > Heterocephalus glaber. The sequence goes on along the minus strand of NW_028258324.1, from coordinate 5,488,054 downwards.
TTTCATGGTCGTTATCTGCAATCCTGACTTCTATATCTGATATTCTGTTTTCACATTCCCTTAATCTGCTGTGCATACTTTCAATGGAGTTTTTAATCTCCTGAATATCTGTTTGAATCTGTTTCATAGATTCCATTTCTTTCCTATATTGGGCGATCATGTTTCCATTTCTTTCTTATTCTGGACATTCATGATTTCTACCATGTTTCTGAGCTCATCTATTTTTTTTTAATCTGTTTCTGTTCTAGAGCCTCTAATCATGTCTTTCACTCTGTTCACCACCTCTGTAGTTATCTGGGAGATTATTTCTGTTTTGAATTTTTCTAGAGCCTCATTCATCTGTTTTACTACTTCCTGTGCTATCAGTTCAGGGTGTCCAGGTGGTTGATTATCAGACTTTCCACCTCATTTCCCCCAGAATTTGCCTTTTGTGGGTGGAAGTCTGAGTTTGTGCCTTACTTAAATGTCTTCTCATTTTTGTTTTTGGTATTGTCCTTGGTTTAATTCCTAGGTTGATACTTCGAAGTTGCTTATTGTAAGTATCTTTGTTGCTCGTAATTAGAATCCTTATGGAATGATTGCTTCTCAGAGGTGTCTTCCAGATATAGCTGTTCTTTAGGTTTTGTGTCTCTAATGACTCTGAGGGGGTCTCATTTTCATTATACCAGGAAGGACAACTGATTTGATCAATCACAACACCTTAGCCCAAGTGATACCATCAGCAACACCATAGCATCAAGTACATCTTAAAAACTGACAATTTGTGGTAGTTATTAATCTATCACCTTTAATTGTGTGAATTAAATCAAAATCAAGGACCAACCCAACATATGTTTATAGTGAATAAACTCTTCAATATAGCTACTTTACCCTTCGGGATGGGGAGTTAGAAGGAGTTGGGGAGGGAGGGATAGGTAAGTGGAAGGATAGGAGAAGGTTAGCCATGAGGCCAGAGGACACAGGTGAGAGAAGGAAAAAGAGAAGAATAGAAAAATAAAGAAGAAATACGAATTAGGGCCACAACAGGAACACAAAGGGAGATGAAGAACAATGTGGGACAGCAAGGGAGCAAGTGTGAGAAAGAAAAGAGAAAAGGAAGAACAAAGAGAAAAGGAAAAATTTGGAAAGAGTAGAATAAGAAAAAAATAAGAATGAAAAATAAGAGAAAAAATACCAATGATAATTTTGAAAATAACAAATAAAAAATAAAAATGAAGGGCCTCCTTCAGGGTATGTCTCTTCTGTCACAACAGACAACGTGGGCAGTGGTGTGCAGATATAAGTCAATGAGTCTCAGCAAGTCAATTGCAGACCAGTGAAATTCAGGCAGATTTTTGGCTGCAAGTCCCAAGTTTAGCTCCCTGTCCTCCTGCAGAGTTGAACTCTACAAGGCTGTACTGCAGGTTCCAGCTGCCTTTCCCCTGAAGATAGTCCACGTTCCTATGTGGTGATGATCCCTCCAATTTACCAAGTATGGTGGTCTGGTGTGCCTTTATTGCAGAGATTATCTTCACTTTTCTAGTGGGCTTCAGTTTTCATCAAGGACCCTGAGAGAGCCCCTCTATCTGTTGTTCACTTCTGCAGCTCAGGACAATGGCCTTTATGGCCCCCTGTGCCTCTGTAGTGTGGAACCAGGTAGCAGCACAGCCAGGAGGCCAGTGGTGGGGGCCGGGGGGGATGGGGAGGTTGGGGGTGGGGGATGGGGGTTGCAGGTGCCTGTGAGGCTAAGCTGGTGGCTGACGGGCGTGTCGAGGGGGTCCTCACCATCTCACTAGTTGCAGTCGGATGGAGCGGGGCTCCAGATGGCCAGGGACCTCTCAGCCTGTGCACCTAAGCTGCTCACCTGTCATCATTTTCTATTTTTAAATTTTAATTGTCTTTGTTTTGATGCCTGTAAATTTCTTATGGTAGATAGCTTTATTACTAGTATCAGGGCTTCCCTTGATACTAGTCTATTCCTCAGAGATATCTTCTAGATATAGTTGGCTCTTGGTCTTTGAGTCTGTCCCAAGAGTCTACCTTCCCAACTTATTAGAGATGAGAAGTTATTATCTGAGTCAGCACCCAGCCCATTGTTATTAGACTATGGTAATGGTTATGACCCCAGACAATCACTGTGTTGTCAGACAAGGGAGAGCAATTGTTACAACAGATATGGCACTCTGGTTAAAGCAGTGCAATTAGCAATAACAATACCATTAAATACAGCCTAGAAACTGACAAACTGTATTATATATTAATTTGGTACCTTTAACTCAGGAGCAAGATCTAAAGTTATACAACAAAACCCAACATAAACCAGAAGCCTGTATGCATTGAGTTTCCCCGTGTGAGTGTGTGTGTGTGTGTGTGTGTGTGTGTGTGTGTGTGTGTGTGTTGGGATCTAAGATGGATAGTAAACAAAACAGAGAAATAAATGAAGGGGACAATAGTAGAAGCAAGATTGAAAAACAAAGAATGATCACCCAAGCTTTGGGAAACTGGAGAAGTGGATAGGAGAGAAAGAAAGAAGGAGAAAGCAAAAGAATATTGAAACAAACCACAAAGACTAAAGACAATGTTCACCTGCATGAAAATGTCAAAAAACCAAGAAAGACAGTTGAGAAAATAGAGAAACAAGATGAATAAACAAGCAATAAAAGAAAACCCTAAACAACCCCCCCAAAAAACCAGACAGATAAATGAAAATCAAACAAAGAGAAAGAAAGGAAGGAAGGAAGGAAGGAAGGAAGGAAGAAAGAAAGAAAGAAAGAAAGAAAGAAAGAAAGAAAGAAAGAAAGAAAGAAAGAAAGAAAGAAAGAAAGAAAGAAAGAAAGAAAGAAAATTCCACTGGTGTCCACAGTTCTGTGGTACTTTTCAAGTCACAGCCCAAATCTGGGCCACCAAGTCTGCAGCAGGATTAGTGCTGAGGGCAGGGCTGGTTTTGGCCTCCAGGTATGGAGGCTGCAGTCTTCTGCCAGAGCTTTCTGGATGTCCCTTGGCAGCCCACCCACATCTCCTGACCCTGTATGTTTCTGGATGGCTCTCTGAATTGCTGTAGCATCCTCAATCAGAGACAGCCCAAGTCTGCTCCCTGTCCTATGTACAGTTGGCACCTCCCAGACCTTACACAGTCTCCTCTGTTGCATTTTTTTTTTTTTGGCTCCTTTCATGCCATTTACCACAGGGCAGGGGAGTGCTGTCTGCCCACTTGTTGACCCAAGCTGGGACCAAGGCTGCTTGAATCCCGCTTCCATGATCTGCGGCCTTCTTGCAGGCCACCAGTCACAGGGTAGGAGGAGTGTACTCTTCCATTTACTATACACTTCAGTCCCTAATCTTATTGTCGCTAGAGGTTCTAGTTAGCCACTGTGGTGCATGACAAAACAAACAAACAAAAAAATTGTGGCCAGTTGGGGAGGGAGCAGCTAACTTGTCACTCACCCTTGTGTGTACCAGTGGAATTTGTTGCCAGACTGCAGCATCTTCTGTTTGCAGGAAGCCAAAAGAGGTCAGGGGCATTACATCTCAAATCTATCCTATGTGGGTTGGGTTTGCCACAGTTTTGCAGTTTTTTTAGAAATATCCCAGAATGGCAATTCCTGTTCCATGTGTCACGTGCTGGCACCGCTGGCAGCCCTGTGGGCTGGTATGCTGTTTTAAGAAGTCCTGTGCTTACATTTTGTTTGATCTGCAAGTCTCTTATTTCAGACTGATTCTGGCATCAGAATGTATATCTATCCCTTTCTTCCAATTACCTGTGTTTTTAGTTGATTTTCTCTGAGGAGCTCTAATGTGGCCTCTTCTCTGTTCAGCCATGTCAAAAGCCTATATCTCTCCATATAATTTTGTTGTCAAAAGGAATGTGGTTCACTCATAAAAACTCTTATAGCCGAACAATTAAAATTTTAGAAATATAATTTCCTTACTTATTATCACTTCTTTAAAATAAGTTGTATTGGTTCAAGATCTGTTTGCTAAAATATAAACGTACAATACATTCAGATTGGTTTATAAAACAGATTATTATTAATGGAAAATGTAGAATCTTCTAACCAGACTTAATAAAAACCTTTTCATAGCTGGTAGATGCAACTGGAAAGTCAATGTTTTGAATTAGGAGTCAGAACGAACAATGCCATCTTTCCTCCTCTGAGTTGCAGATCTTGATGAGGTTTTTCAGTTTAAACAGCTATGTAAACCAATATCAAAGGCAACAAAGCTTAAACTCCAGACCACCAGATCACTACAGGTCAAAGGATGGAGCCAAGACTTTCTTCAAATTAAAGCAAAACATTTTTAAAAAGCCAACCACTAGTCAAAGAACATAAGCAGATGGTGCCATAGCAAAAGAAACAGCTGGGGAAAAATATTCTGAACATATGCAAAGATACTTAACTCACCCATAACAAAATTAAGGAACATACTGAGGTCAGCCCATCCATATTGACAAGGGTGGAGAGAGAGGGGCATAATTTTATATGTTGTTGGTCAGAATATAAATTGGCAAAAATACACTGGATAGCAATTTGACAATAGCATCGAAACTGAAAATTCACAGACCCATTGCTCTAGCAATTCTAAAGTTAGCACCCACTTGACACTAAAATCAGAATAGGACATACAAGAAGCAAAAACTATCAAGTCAATCTTATCTACAAACAAATATCAACTGAATCTAGTGGTGATTTCAAATAATTTCTTAAATGAGTAGAATCTCTCTCACAAAAGTAAGTATATTGGTCATTGTTTTAAACTACAAACAAAATTAACTTTCGTATTTATTTAAGTAGGAATAGAAATATACTGAAACAATATTTATTACCTTACCAAACTGTCATGAAGACAGGAACCAGGCTCAGAAAACAGATCAAGAGAAATTATATATCCAGAATGAGAAAAAAACACCAGGCCACAGAACCAGCCTACTGAGGCTTCTACCACTAGCCCAGAGAATACCTTCTTGGTTTTCTAGATCCTAAACTGCTGCCTGAAAATCCCTAATAGGTACATTTGGTGGCCAAACCTGGTCATGTTCTGACTAAGTAGCCAGAAGAACCAAGAAAGAGAAGACCTGGAATTTTCAGCTCTATAATTAGAGGAATGCTTCTCTCATCAAGACAGGTAAGAGGAGGAATCCCCAAACATGAGGAAGGGTCTCAGATGCCAGGTAGCCTAAAATATGGCCAAGGTTGGGCTGGAATTGTAGCTCAGTTGTAGAGCACTTGTCTAGCATGGCCATGGGATTGATCCCCAGCACTGCCAAAATACCAAAATAAATATGATCAAGATCTACTACTCTGAGGAGGTTTCCACAGAAGAAAATCTATTGTAATTTACTGTATCAACAGATCAAGGAGAAAAGCCATGTAATTTTCTCTGTCATTGTAAAAAGAAAAGCATTTTTTTCAATTTAAAAAGCTATAAATAATAAAGTCTTGATTAAAAAAATTTGCACAACAAAATGAAAAGAAACTTACCTAATTTTAAAAAGTTTGATAAAAGTACCACAAATAGTGTTACTGATGGAAAGCATTAAAAAAATTAGTCAGAAGGAAAAGCAGCATCCACTCCTCACAATGCTTTTCAATACTACAACACAGAAGGAAGGAAGGAGGAAAAGAGGGAGTGAAGGAGAATGGATATATACTGGGAGGAAACTACAGAGTTGTTATTTATGATTGATATCATCATCTACTTTAAAAATCACAAAGAATCAACCAACAAACCATTAGAACTATGAAATGCAAGGCGAAAGTATTGTAGTCAGGGTTTTGGCAAGGGAATATATTAAATACAGGACACATAATTTATAGGAATATTTTATGATAATTACCAAAAAAATCAAATGCAAAGGCGTGCAAGAGAGTAACCGCACACTAGAGGCCCAAAGAATCCAGCTGAGGGCCTGGATTCCAGCAATGTCCCACAAAAGTCCAGGTAACAGCTTACAGTCCAAGGCAATGTCCTTGAGTTCAGCCAGTGGGCCAGAGCCCATGGCAAGGTCTCATGCTTGTCCGTCTTGAGAATCTGCACCCAGAAGGCCCAGAGGCCAGTGGTTGAAGCCAGAAAAACCTACACTGGTGGGATAAAGGCTTTTTGCCACCAGGCTAAGGGATCCACATTGGAGCCAGGAAGTGGTGCTCATGGTGAAGATCAGAGCTCCCCTGATGAAAACAGCAGCCATTCCCAATGACAGTGAGGCCCCAAGCTCCTCCTCGTCTGATGAGAACAGCCAAGTTCGCCTCAGGAAAACCATCTGCAGCAAGCTTCTAGAAAATCAACAGGCCACGATCTTCCCCTCTAGTTTATGGCTATTCATAACAATCCTCAAGTGGATCCTCCATGCCCGGACCATGCTGATTCAGTTCAGCTGGGCATTACAAGGTAACCATTAGTTAATCCACTACAGAATGTGACCATTATTGTAAGAGACTTCAATATCAATAGTTAAAAAGTAAGGACATAGGAGAATTAAATAGTAATCAGCAGAGGGCCCGGTATTTAGCTCAGTGGTTCCACCGCCTACCTCACAAGTGTGAAGGACCTGAGTTCAATCCCCAGTACCAAAAAACACTAAAAGTAATCAGCAAACAAAATTCATCAGATACATACAGAATTTTACATCTTTTGACTAGAGAATGATCATTTAGTTCATATATCCATAAAATATTAAGAAAAGACCAGGATATGTTTGGATATCACAAGAAGCTTAAAAATAGCACAAATACAAATGTTGTAAGTAATTTCAATGATTGTATCCAATAAAATAAAAACTGATAATTTAAAAATTAATAAAAGTCTTACCTCATTAGAAATAAAGAAAACTCCTTGAGGGAAGGCAAAATCAAAATGAAATTGAAAACTACCCATAAAGCAATGAAAAAAAGACCCTTTCCTTCTTAATAAAGCCTGAAATTGGAAGGTTTTTTACAGCCTTAATTATTATGGAAAATAAGAAATGAGGACTGAGGCATAACCACAGAAGTGGTAAAATTAAAATTATATCAAAAAAGTACACTGCAAATTTATGACAAGCCAAATTTGAAAATACTGAGGAACTACTTTAACTTTAAAACCAAACTGATAAAAAAAATACCCTTCCCCCCAAAAAAAGAAAGACCAAGTATAGGCAAACTTTTCCTAGAAAGAGCCTACTAGTAAAATACTAAATTTGCAGGTCATAGCATCTCTGTTGCCAATTTGACTCTATAGCTAGCAAACGCAACCTTACATGACATGTATGATAGTTAACTGATCGTGTGAACTTGAGTAAGAAACACCCATGACAGAAGACCCACCCTGGGTGTGAGTGAAACCAACCAATAGGCTTGTTGCCTGAATGGAATAAAAGGGAAATGAAGAAGAAGCTCTAGTCTTCACCATCACCTTGGATGTTGTCTCCTGGCTTCCGGCACAGACTCTTCAGCCTCCTGACGTGGACTCACATGAGACATTACAGTTAGCTCAGGCCTTCAACTGTATCCCTCAGATCTCTAGCCCATAGTCAGCCCTTTTGGACTCTTCCACACCTGACTCTGCAGGCAGCCACTGTAAGCCAATCTTATATATAATTCTTATATATTTGTATATCTTGCATTAAATCTATTTCTCTAGTAAGCACTGACTGATACATTATGTAAATGAATGAATGCAGCAGTTCCAATAAATATTTATGGACACTGAAATATGAATTTAATATCATTTTCACACATCACAAAATATTACTCTTTTGCTTTTTCACAACCATCTAAAAAGGAAAAACCATTAAAAATCGACAGTAAGCTGAATTTGGCCAGTGGACAGGAGCTCACTGATCTCTGCAACAGCCCAACCTCACTCATCAATATAGACATAAAGATGTGAAACTAAACATTACCAAATAGAATCCAGCAGTAAGAATAGAATAAGACAGTAAAAGAAAATGTGGTTTATTCCAGGAATGGCTCAATATTAGGAAGAATTAAGGTATATATTTATATGAATGATTTAAAGGAAAAACAAAAGGCCTCCTGATAAAATCAGTATCTTCTGAATACACTGCTGATCTTAAAACTTTGGATAAAATAAGAACAGAAACTGTTTAAAATTGATAAGGCTCCTGTCTATAAAAGAACAAAACAAAAACAGAAGAAAAGAAGAAAGAAAGCTAAAGTAAGAAAAGGAAAAGAAAAAAACAGTCAATTGTGGAGCCCTGGCCTCTCTTTCTTTTTTGTCTCATAAACAAGGTAAAAAATTAGAGAGGGGAATTACAATGTATATAATAAAAGGGTAATGCCTACAGTTATAAGAGTTATCCCAAATAGCAAAACCACAACCTAATAGGAAAATGATTGAAAGAATATGAATAGAAGAGTAAATATATATTATCAATAAACATATGAAAGCATGCCCGAGCTATCTAGTAGTCATAAAAATGCAAAATAAAGTAACTGAAAGATATTACTTAAGGTAGAAAAGAACCTGTGATAATGCCTACTGTTGGCAGGAAGATATGATGCTCTCATACCTATGATTGGTGAAAGAATGTGAATTATTATAGCTTTTTTTTCTCTTAACATTTTTTAATTTTGATATTTGGAACTCTTGATGCAACATTCTTGAGTAAGGTGCTCAGGACCTGCTATGTCCAAGGAGCTGGTAAAGGAAAAAGCTCAATTTATTCTTTGTGATTTGATACACAGATGAAAAACAACACTCAATAACAGAAGTTGGTCATTAATAAGTCATGTCCTAGTCTCTCAGCACTTCTGTAAGCAGACATCTTCAGTTTTCTATCTCTTGTAGCTTTAACACTGCAACATCAAGGATGTGTATGTCCAGGATCAGTTAAAAAGACTGTCAAAGACTTTTCTCATAGTTCACCCATTTTTCACTGCTTCTTGGTCCCAAGTTTATGCAAATGATTACCTTATAGTATTCTCTGCTATTGCTCATTGGGGTGCTCCCTATTGTCCCCATGTTTTGTGGGTTGGTTGGGAGAGGGAGCTTGGGAAGGATGTGCCACTGTGGAGAGGTTGTGAGTCACCGGGATGCCTCCAGGGATAATCCCTTCCATGGCTGCAGGAAGTCCTCCCAGAGCCACACCTGCAATGCCTGGTGGATACCTGTATGTGGCACAATTGAGCTCAGGGTGAATTGCTCACTGTTCTATTACTGACCAAGGAGCTGATGTGTTGAAGAATTCCTTGTTGACACAGTTTCTTAAGCTTTCTGGGATGCAACCAGTGATTGCTCTGTGGATCTTGGTGGTGGCTGCCTCCTTCATCTCCAGGGATGCTTGTTCACTGTACCAGGCCTTGTGGGGAGTACAGATGAGATTTGGTGCATCTTTCAATGGACCCTGAGCAAAGCTAAAGGGCTCAGATTTGTGCACACCAAGGGCTGGCCCTCCTATCCTGCCATCTTTGAGGGCATAGGCTAAGACTTTTTCATCCACCAGGCCACCACAGGCTGTATTCACTAGGGATGCCCCTTGCCTCATCTGCTTTAGAGTAAAGTCATTGATGAGGTGGTGGTCATGTTCATTGAGATTGCAGTGCAAGGAGACACAGTCACTCTGATACAGCAAATCTTGTAGGATGTAGCTCCTCTGCATGCCCAGGGATCACTCTATGCCACCTTGCAAATAGGGATCATAAAATATGATGCTGAATCCAAAGGCCTTGGCTCGAACAGCAACAGCCTGCCCTGTGTGACCAAAGCCAATGAAGCCCAGTATCTCTCCACAGATTTGGGCTGCTCCTGAGGCCACATCTGGAATCTGCTTCATTCTCTGTACTTTCCTCCCTTCCCACAATGCCCGGTACAGCCACATGTTCCGCCAGTACAGACTGAGGATGTGGCAGATGGTGGAATCAGCCCTTCCACCACTGCAGATGGGATGTTGCACACAGTGATCCCAAGGTCACCAGCAGTCTTGATGTCCACATTGTCATAGCCGCTGCCGATCTGCACAATCACTCTCAGGGGCTTGAACTTCTCCAAGTCCTCACCAGGCGATGGTGTTATATCATGGCACCCACGGCCTCGTTTAACACCTTTTCCTGAATCTCCTGTGTGGACTGTGCCTCACAGAAGGCCACGGTGGCTAGGTCCTTCAGGATGGGCATCTCCACTGTGCAGTCTCTGCTACCCTGCAGTGCCGCAGGGGTCAGGGATGCAGGGGGCAGTTCATGATCTGGGGTCTGATACCTTCACAGATTCTGTCCAATCACTGTCACTTGACTTTGTGCTTATCCACAACGGGCATTCTTTATCGAACTTTGCAACTCTGATTCAAAAGGCAAAAGCGGTCCTCTAAGAACTTAAGGGAACTCGCAGGAGTCTGCGTGCATTATGCCATATGAAACCAATATTAATCTACCCATGAACTCTACCGTTCACATGATGGGTTGTCCATCTCTTTAAGGGGACACAGCTTCATTGGTTCAAAACCCCATTTAAGGTGATGAAACCCTTGTCTGGGGCCACTGGCATGGGTGCCCACCCAGGGGGAGACGGCGGCATTGGCTGGCAGCCCCCCTCAGAGAAGCATAGCTCCAGGCTCTGCCCTTCTCTCCTCGGGCTGCTCCTGAGACACCTTTTAAAGATGCTATTATAAGCTAAAGCTTGGAAACAGCTCAAGTGCCCATCAACTGGAAACTGGATAAAGAACATGTGTTTTTTTTATAAAATGGAGTACTACTCAGCCATAAAGAATGAGAAACTAGAGACATTTATAGCTAAATGGTTACATATTGAGGCCATACTTTTAAGTGAAATAAATAGGACACACATGTGTAAATACTGAATAGTTTCTCTAGTGTGAGAAACTGAAAGTGTAAATAAGGATGAAAATGATTAAAACGAATAACAGATAATTTGAAATAGGAAAAGGTCCAAGGGTTTGGGGGTGGTGGAAGGGGAAGGGGAAAGGAAAGAAGGGAAAGGAAAAATTATGAGAAAGAAAACAAATGGAATCAAAGTCTGTGTAAATAGGGAAGGGTGGAGGGGGTGAAGGGCGCACAGGTAATGGGGAAAAAATAAGAACTAAGATACATCATGTACAGGTACAAACACCCAATGATAAATGTAATGTATTGTATACCTAAAATATACCAATTAATATATAAATAAAAAAGAAAACAATAAAAATAAAATAAAATAAAAATGCTATTATAGCTTTTTTTTAAAGGACTAAGAGGTGGAGTCCCATGAGAGGTTCTGGGGTCACCGAAGGCATGCCCTCAAAGCAGATTGTGTGCTGGAGACAGTGGCATGTGCCTGCAGTCCCAGCTACCTGAAAGACTGAGAAGGAGGATCTCTAGGAGCCCAAGGAATCCATGGAGGCTGGAATCCACAATGCAGAAAAGGAGAGCTGCAGAGAAAGAAGTTTGCAGGTTTCCAGGCCTCCCCTTGAGCACAGGGTAGCACACCAATCATACATGCCTGGTAAGACACTGCCTTGCACTAAGGAAAGACCCACAAATAGCACAGTACCCGATGCTTAAGCAGGGGAAGAATAGTGCCTGTTCCCACCAGCCCAGAGAGGTGTGTGGGGCATCAGATAGGTACTCAGAAGGGTCCTCCTTTGGTAGTGGAGAATAGTTAACCCAAGACTAAGTATGCCTCTCACCTCACATAACAAAGTTTAACAGTGAGATCTAAAAAGATCAAACTGGTTCCAAGTAACTTAAGCGAATCTCAGAGAAACAAAAAGACAAGAATATTTATAGGAACACAAAAATATCTAGCATCCAACCAAGTAAAATTCTCAGCATGTGGTGCTTAATAAAAATTACCAGGCATGCAAAGAAACATAATACATAATGAAGGGGGTGAGCAGATCAGTCAATCAAACCTGACCCCAAAATCAGACTTAGAAGACAAGGACATTAAAGCAGTTACTGTAACTGCATTCCATATGGTCAAAAGTTAAATATAGAGGCACAGGAGACATAAAAAAAGACACACATTAAACTTCTAGAGATGAAAATGACAATGTCTGAGGTAAAAAAGGCAACTGGCAGAATAAACAGAATAGAAAGGACAATAAAAGAGAAAGGAAGGAATGAGGGAGGGCAAGAAGGGAAAGACAGGAAGACAGACACAGAAAGAAAAGGAAGGAAAAGAGGGAAGGGTGGATCATCAGTGAGCCATGAGACATCTTTAGGCCACCTGATAAACATGTAAGTGAATTCTCAGAGGAGAGAAAGGGGATAGATGTGTTAAGTCAGCTTTCTGTCACTAAAACAAATACCTGAGCTACTCAGCTTGTAGAGAAAATGTTTATCCTGGCTCACAGTTTTAGAAGTTTCAGTCCATCATATGGAGGAACAAAACTTCAATCTCATGGCTGAGAAACAAAAAAGACAAACCAAGCTCCCACAGTCTGCTCCCTTCTCTTCTCTTCTCTTCTCTTCTCTTCTCTTCTCTTCTCTTCTCTTCTCTTCTCTTCTCTTCTCTTCTCTCACTTCTCTTCTCTTCTCTCTCTTCTCTTCTCTTCCTCCTCCTTTTCCTCCTCCTCCTTTCCCTCTCTCTCTGTCTCTCAGTCTGTGTGTGTGTGTGTGTGTGTGTGTGTGTCTGTCTGTCTGTCTGTCTGTCTGTCTCTCTCACTCTCTCTTTTCTTGGTCTCAATGCAAGGAGTCCTCCCTTCCTACACCCTGGCCTGGAAGCCCTCTCAAGGCCATGAGGTTCATTATGTTTGCGTCCTGTCTTTCAGGGATCACTGTCCTTTCTTGCCTAATATTCAGTGCCTTTAAAATGTTGTTCCAGGTATCCCTAGGAAGTGTTTTGGTTGTCTCACACTGGAGGGTAAGTCAGATTTCTGTTATACCTTCTTGGTTAGAGTGGTCAGTCCTGTGTAGTTTCTCTGAATACTCACATGCTATGAAACCATGAAACATACTAGAAGTTCTGGTGTTACCAGTTATTCCTCTGTAAGCACCAGTTAACAGTCCTTCTCAGAGGCTGTGAAGAGATAAGGCAGGACCACTGTGGAGGGCTCTTTGGGGGTCTCCCACCCTGGGCCTATTCCATTTGGTTTGGGCTGTGGATGGCTCCATGTTGCTTACGACCTCTTGCTCAACTTCAGTCTGAAGATATCTTCTCAATATTTATCCTTTCATTCTTGTTTTTCTCCCCTTTCCTCTTTTTCCCCACTCACTCCTTATTAGTTGCCCTTCCCCATAAACAATAGTTGTTTGCCTTTCCATTGCTTTCCTTATTGCTCATGTAATCATACCTATCAATCTGTTTACATGTAGGTTTTTATCTTTGTTATGCAGATTCAGATCATATTATTGTATCTTTATTTTCTCACTTCATAATATATTGTGGAAACATCACCAAATCAGCTAATACAGAGTGAGACATCCCTTTTATTGAAAACTAATGTTCTGAGGAATAAAAGTACCACTATTTATTTGTCCATTTCCTTACTGATGGACATTCCTTTGTTTATAGTCTTTATCACTGCATGTTGCATGGCATGAGCCTCCTTTATATGTATTGACATACACTGATGTTATTGTTCAGTACTTCTGCATAGGGAAATGTGGTTTCTGAGAGTGGGTTTATGGGTCTACTAAATCCTATTAGATGACGCCAAATTTCTTTCTTTGCGTTTTTTGTTTTTGTTTTGTTTTTGTTTTGTTTTGAGACGGGGTCTCACTATGCTGCCCAGGCTGGTTTTAAATTTCTGGACTCGAGAGATCTTCCGGCCAGCCTCTCAAGTAGTTGGAGCTACAGGCACATGCCATTGTGCCCATCCCACTGTCTGCTTTGAGGGCATGCCCCCAAAGACCCAAGAACCTCCCACAGGTCCCACCTGTTAAAGTTTCTGTCACTTCCCAATAGTGCAAAGGTGGTGATCAACCCTTACAACACAGACTTTTGGGTCACTTAGCCAAACTATAACAGGAGGAGTTGGAAAAATGATTAGCAAAAATATGGCTAAATTTTTTCCAAACTTGATGAAAACTATAAACTCACAGATTCAAAAGTTTAATGAAAACCAAGCAAAAGAAACAAGAAGAAAGCAATGAAAAAGCCATCAGATACGTGCACAAACTTGGGTGTGGATCCTCCAGCTCCAATTGACCCTTCAGAGGACAGCAGTGTAGTGAACATATTTTTTACAACTTCAAGACAGAACCACCTCACTGAATTCCTGACCTATAGAAACTGGAAGGTAACAAGATTAGTTTTTATACACACACACACACACACACACACACACACACACACATTATTGTAGAATTAGCATTTAAAAATAGAAAGTAGTAAGAATAGTAACATTCACACTGTCTACACTCTTAGAAAAGGAAAATTTAAAAAGCCAGTTGATGATAATATTTACTTTTAAAAATATACACAAATGGAATTCCATCAGCTCAAATAGCAGAATGGAGGGCTTTAAAACATTGTCCCTCTACTACAGCAGTATATAGTGTCCAAAAATTAATTTTAATACAATTAATTTTAATAGAATCTGGAAACTAATCAAAAGTTTACAGCAGCAAGGTAAATGCTTAATCAAGAAAAGCAAAACAACCCCTGAATCTGGATTAGAGAGCTCGGTGGCATGTTGAGTTCAAAAGGACCCATCTCCCACTCACCAGCTCAGCAGTAGCCATGAAGCCCCTTGAAGTAGTGTTTAATGGCAAGGCTGACTCTTTCACAGGACACCACCCTGTGGACTAACCACATCCACAGCTCCTCAGAGCTCCCCAGTTCAGCTACTAAACCTTCCCCACAACTCTCTCTCATAGCTCGGTCCTGAATCCCTGTCCCAGCCTTCTTCAGTCACCACTTTCAAGTGCCCTTGTCTGTGGCTGAGTGGGCCCATGCATTATCTGGCCAACAAGGCCCTATGGCCACATGATGTGGGCTCTCAGCCAAGGCAACAATAGCCCCAGCTAGGTGGTTGCCCTTGATTGCAAGTTATGCTCCTAGACCAAATGTTGGAAATTACCTCAATTTCCCCTTTTCTAGAAGTCAGATTGACTTCACTGGCCCACCTCCTCCCTCAGTGGTCACTTCTGTTTGACTATAATAGCTACAGTCATATATACTGGTCTCTTGCTATCCAACCAGGAACACTGAAGTGGAACATGTTAATCAGTATTACTAAATATATCCTCCTCCATTTGAACTTCCTGAAGTGGTGAACTTGAATCCCACCTCCCAGCTCCCATGACCCAATGGGGCACTTGAACAGGGCACACAATAGAACTCCCATTTGACCGGCTGCCTTCAGGTTTCTGACTTTATTGAGCACCACTGTGGACTGCTAAATCCCTGTTGTTTAAACTATAGTTAGGCAAAAGGATACCCAAGTGAATGTCCTTTTTAACCTTAGGCACTGACCATATTAAATTCTGGGCCTTATTATTACTGTTCCCCTCACCATAATTGGTTACAGTGAGCCACACAATCCATATTGGTAATTTCAGGGGGATCAGATACCCTCTCTTTGTAGGATGGTATTAGCTTTATATGCTCCAAAATATCTGTCCCAGCAAAGTTAAGCTATCAACTGTTTTGCCTTCTGACATCCATTGGCTACCCAACTTGGACAAGTGGTAAGCTATGATTCTCTTGTAATGGTGGGTTCAGGATCCTTTCCTGAAAGCAAACTCATGATGCTTCTGTTGAATCATACTCATCTGCTTGAAATGCAGACATCTACTGAAATCCCCAAGTACAATGGCTTAAAATATGATTTGGATGGCACGTCACAATCATAATTCCCCATGGGTGGTAGAAACAGTTGTGCCACAATCCACAGAAAACACAGAATAAATTTCCAAGAGATGGAGGAGGCACTACAATTGGTATACATCAGCAACATGGTAGTATCATGGAGATGACAACCTGGTCACAGCCCCCCCAAATCCCACAAATGGGACCCAACTCACTAGGTGTATCCACATCCAAAATTTGAGTGGGCAATCAGTGATAAGAAGGCTCTCAATGGCCCTGTGATAATGTCCCCATTGGGAAGGTCATAGGCAACAAAACCCTAAAACGTGAATGTTTGTTGTGCATCTGTTGTGCCACCTGGATACTGGGGCTCCTCATAAACTCCACATAGGCCACACTGGAACCAAACAGCCTTGTTGCACAATTGTACCACAGGACAGGAAAGAGCCCTTGTTGGAAGGTAGAGAGACTAAAGGGATTGTATCTTAAGTGCCACCAGGTATGGATTCAAGCAGGAAAATTACAACCCTTTATGTATTAAATGGATCCAGTGGCTCCAGCATTAACACTGACCTGACCTCTTCAGTCACAGAGAGCCTCACCTCTAAATGATTGCCATCAGATTTCCCAAATGTCAACCCCAGCTGGCTGGTCATACTGTGCAACCTGACCCATCTACTGCTACCCAAAGTCAGACACCTGACTGCTGAGAGTCACTAAACTCTCTTTTGGCTTAGTCCATGCATGCTCTTCCCGTTTATATTACCTACAGATGGATACATCCTACTCTTCAGAAAAAAGCATTGTCCAAGGCTTTTCATGAGTCACCTCTGTGGACTCTCAGCAAGTCCTCACAATGTGGGATTCTACGAGTCAAGCCCAATAATGTAAACAAACTCTGCTCAGGGTCTCTCAAATAGATCAGACTGCACTAGACTCCAAAGCTCCCACGTTCCTGTATTAGGTGGCTTCTTAGAGTTGGCTATCCAGTCACCCTATAAGAGACAAAAATGCCACAGAGGACTTCACTTCAGCCTAAGAGGTCATCATGGGTAATGATGACACTTCTGATGCCAGCACCCTGAGCCCAACACAATGTGGGACAGCAACATTCCTGCAAGACCCAGATCCTTGACCACAATAGAGTTCAGGAAGATGAGACAACTGGTGACTGAGAAATCCTCCCAGGACTTAGATATGAACTTGAAAGTTGCCACTCTAAGTTCTCCAATGTAGACCTCTTGGAATGACATTTTGCTGAGCTAATACATTGCCTGCTACAAGGCTCTCCTGTTTACATTATTGCCTGTGAGTGAACTAATCAGCCCATGATACTTGCCAGGCCATTCTTTGACAGATTTGGCAAGCAATGTTCATGTCTGTACACATCTGCCCTGGATTTAACATGACTTGGAAACAACACTTGAAAACTCAGTACCACTTTATCTCTTGGGGCTTAGGTTATAACACTGCCCATTTTGAGAGCCCCTAATATGTTCATAGGAGTATACTGTGGTCCTATGGAAGCTGGGACTCATTATACCCACTTTATTCCTACAGCCCAACTCCTGCCTACCTCAATGCAAGGGCAACAACAGGGCCCAGATTCAAGTCCACAACTTTTGATGTGTCCTAGAGTCTTTGGGCCTTCTCTTATATTCAACTAGCCAAGACCCCAACCTTGGTTCCCTACCAGGCCACAACCACCTACTAAAGATGAGCTGTTTTTATTCACACACTCTTGGATCAGGATTATTACTTTTACTAGTGGAAACTGGAATGAGCACTGCAGCTCTGTCTATGTCACAAGCCATGAGGCCAGTATAAATTTGTTAGTTGCATGGGCCAGAGATGTAGCTCAGTGGTGTTGTACTTGCCTGACAAGTGCAAGGTCCTGAGTTCAATTCCCAGTACCGAAAAAAAAATTGTCAGTTGCACTGGCCAAACGCATTAATCTGTTGTAGCATACCTTTTCCCTGATGTGACAATCACATGACTGTCTAGCTCAGATGGTATCAAATGATCACCTCACCCTGATGCAGGGGTGTCTGCCTATGTAATTATCTGTGTGTGTGTCCTAGATTATTAATGGGGAGGGTCTGTACCATCTTAGGAACAGCCTGCTGCATGTACCTAACTCTGGCCAAGTATAAGTCAGTCTAAAAGCCATGCTCAACAAGTGCAGGAATTTTATAACTTTATCCAGATTTACAGCATTTCCCATTCTGGCCCTGGGTAAAGGATTTGACCTGTTCGGTTGCCTTGACCCTATACAAAATTTCAGACCATAATACGTGCCTTCATACTGTTTGTTTAAGAATACTCATCAAATGCCTTAGTAGGTGCCTGACCCAGATTTCTCTCGTAATGTCTCCACTTCTCACACAGTGCCCATCACAACCAGCAAGGTCTAATGCCCAGGCATCATGGGGTCAGCTTCAACTTTCATTTCTGGCCTACTTTCAGGCTCTACATAAGTGGAAAGTGAAAGCTAAAGCAGAGTTATAAACTGCACTGTTGTAAATGTTGTTCACAGGTGTAAATAGGCAGAGAGCTGGAGACATCCCCTAAAACCCACACAGAATCCTGCTGCAAACACTGAGCATTTGGGGGATGGTTCTGTTGTTGTTCCTTTGTTTTAGTTCCAACCAATTAAGAAAATCTCTGTTGAGTCACAAGCTGACCACTAGGCTATGGGACAAAAACATCAGTAGCCACACACAACAAGAAATACAGACTTTACAAAATTATTTCAGAGAAACTACTTTAGTAACTTTACAAACAGCAACAAAAACAAGCAACAATAACATGGATGATCTCGTTTTTGGAATCACACATTGTAGCATTCAAAACATCCAATTTTCAACAAAAAATTATGAAGATGCACAGAAATAAAGTATGACATATACACAGAGGAAAACAAAAAGCTAATAGAAACTACTTGTAAGAAAGTCCAGACATTGGATTTATACACAAAGACTTTAAATCCACTGTTTGAAATATTACCAAGAAGCTAAGGGAAACCATGTACAAAGAACTAGAGGAAAACACGAGAATTTTATCTCCTCAAATAGAGAATATCGACAGGGAAATTATTCTTAAAAGGAACTAAATGAAGATACTGGATTGAAAAGTACAATCACTGAAATGAAAACTTCATTAGAGGGATTCAGTAGCATATTTGAGAGGGCAGAAGAGAGAAACAGTAAACTTCGTGATGGGTTAATTGATTGCTTCTTACCACTTTGGCTAAGATCAAGGGAAAAGAGACTAATTGAGATTATCTATCAGTGTGAGGAATAGAAAGAAAAAAATAAAGAAGTAAGAGATTTCCAGATAAAACCTGAAAGAGTGCATTACCAGTAGACCACCTGCCCTAATAAAAAACCTTAAAGGGTGTCCTTCAGGCAAAAATGAAAGGACAGCAGGCAGTAGCTCAACATCCCTATACACACACACACACACACACACACACACACACACACATACACACACACTGGCAAAGGTAATTACATCAGTAGACAGAAAAGTCAATATTTTTATTTGCAACTCTTTCCCCATAGCACTGTTATTTAAAAGACGGGTACAAAAAACCAAATGTTTACAAATCTATATTGATGGACACACAACATATAAAATGTCACTCATGATAATAACAACATAAGAGAAATGGAACTATACATTTTCTACACTATTGAGATTAAATCGTATTAGTTTGAACTAAATTGTTATACTTTAGTGCTAATTGTAATATTGAAACAACAATAAGAAGGCAAATAAATATAAAAGAAACAAGAAAAAAAGATGATACACTAGAAAAGATCTATCTTACATAAAGGAAGTAATTATGGAGGAATTGGGGAGCAACAGGATATAACAAATTAAAACAACCCCAAAGTGACAGAAATCTTTTTGTATTAGTAATTATATGAAATTTAAACAGATTGAACTCCCCAGTCAAAAGACAGAGAATGGCAGAATGGACAAAAAAGAAAAATGATCCAACTACATGCTTTATACAGAAGACTTTCTTTGGAACCTAAGACACAGGTGGCTCAGTGGTAGAACACTTATATACACAAAGTTCTGGATTCAATCCCCAGTACCCAAAACAAACAAACAAACAAACACAAAAACAAAAACAAATAGGTGGAAAGTGAAAGACTGGAAAAAGATATTTCAGGTAAAGAATCCAAAAGAGCTGGATATACTAGTACTGGACTAAATAGACTTTGAGACACAAATCATGAGTCATAGAAAGGCATTATATAATGATAAAAGAATCAATCCATCAAGATATAGTAATTAGGGCTAGAGGGCTATATATAGTAATAGGTCAGTGGTAGAGCATTTATCCGGCATGCAACACACATACACATACACACACACACACCCTACAATAATTGTAAACATATATACACCTAACCAGAATCCCAAAATATATGAAGCAAAAACTAACAGAAATGAAGGAAGAAATAAACGATAAACAATAGTTACAGACTTTAACATCCAACTTTCAATAATTGTGTTAATTAGACAAAAGATAAACAAAATAGAATATTTGAATATCACTATACAGCAACTAGACCTAACAGACATATATAGAATACTTCATTGAACAACACAATATATATATATATATATTTTTTTTTTAAGTAGGAAGACATTTATTGATAGGAAAGCTGCTGAGGGGCAGGAGGGGTCCTGAGTGGGTAGCCAAAGACCCCACTTTACAGAGAAGTTTTATAGGGTGAAACCCATGTGGGTACAATGTGGGCCACAGCCATGAACATCCAATAAGGTTACAAGTATAGTCACTTGGGTTATGGTGGTCCAATTGGGAAGCAAGTCACATAGCAAGCATACAAGGATTTTCAGTAAGGGTGCTGGTCAGGGATATTTCCTGGAGAGGCTGGGTTAAGACCTTGACCCCCACCCAAATGATTGATACCTATTTAGAACATCAATCACCAGCAGAATATATATTCTCCTCATGTGCACTCTGAGCATTCTCCTAGATAGACCTTATGTGAGGCCACAAAACAAGTCTCAATAATTTTAAAAAGATACGAACCACATAAAGTATCTTCTCTGGCCACAATAGACTGTTAATAGAAATCAATAATAGACACAAATCTGGAAAATCCACCAATACATAGAAATCATCAACGCACTCAAATAACTAATGAGTCAAAGAAGAAATCTCAAAGGAAATTAGAAAACACTTCACTATGAATGAAAATAAAAGTACACTATATCAAAACTTGAGGGAAGCAGAAAAGGAAGCACTTAGAAGAAAATGCATAGCTGTAAATGCCTACATTAAAAAAGAACAAAGACTTCAATTAATAACATAACTTTCAAAAAAGATCAGCATAGCCCCCTAGGTGACAACAGCAAGGATGAATCTCTGAATAGTGTACTGGAGAAAAGCAGGTTCTCTGAGGGGAGCTAAAGACAGCCTGATATGGGAGGGTAAATGAAAAGAGATACTTGCTGGACCTAAATCCAGTGTTTGGGGGCTTTGTAAGGGTAACCTGGACCACTCCTGGATGACAGGTCCAGTGTACACACTCTCTTCGGAGAGGATCAGATTACCTGAGGTAGACATTCAGCTCCTCAGTGGCAGCCTGGCTGGTGAAATAGGCTCACAATCTCTCTAACCTCCCCACTGGGAAGAGGGTCACTGTGAGTGGGATACGTGCAAGCCAGGGCTTCAGAGAAACTGAAAGCCAGAGAGCAGCATATGAGGCAACACCACCACACACTTAGGTTTTGCAAGCAATAGCACTCTAGAAGTGAGGAATGTCTATAAGTAGTGGAACTGTAGGGAGAGAGAGGGCTTAATGGACCCCCGAAAAAGTGAGTTGCCCATTTCTCCCACATACAACAGGAGTGCTATGCTTGTGGGACATTCATTGCACTGCTCACGCTTGCCAGGAGGGTCCCATGGAGGAATCCCCAGAACTCCCTTGCTAGGAACTGCAGAAGGCAGAGAGACCTGGGACACTAAGTTCATGATACAGAAAGTGAAGCTCTCAGGACAGTGATGGCAAAAGGACTATGACAGGAGGAACAGAGAGTGGCACCTGGGTCAGAGGGCTTCTGGAGCTACACTAGGAAAAAGGCTTCTGGAGGCCTGGGGAAACCCCCACCTTAAGCAGAGAGCAGCTGAACACTGTGAGCTGGAGGCAACAGCTGACAGGGAGCAGCAGATCCCATCCTTGGAGACAGGGAAGAAAGGGCAATTCAGTAAAGACAGACCAGATTGGGCATTCCCTTGTTTCCCCTAACAGCAAAAAGATCTGAGATAGTGTGAAATCCTGCCCACCAACTACCTTCCTGGTAAAAGACTTGGTAAAGAGACCCTCTGCAGAGCCTGGGGCTGTACCAAGTTCCATGCATCAAAGAGAGGAGCTGTAGAGACAGGAACAGACAAAGGACTGCAGGTGGAGGGACAGAAATGGCACCTGAGTCAGAGGGCTTGTGGTGGCAAAAAGCTTACAGAGGAAAACTATGGAGATAACCACAGGATTTGCCCTGTAGTGAAGGAGGTGGGAGTGAGAGGTCTCTGGCAAGAGTCAACACAGAACTTGGTGTTGGGAAAACTACAGCACACACACTTCTTCCCTCATAATTGAGGTGCTTCAATCTAGGGCCAGAGACAAAAGCCTGCAGCTGGCCACAACCAAAGCATAGCTTGCATCCAAGAAGCAGTCCAAAGAGATCAGCAATCCTCACTGCTCCTAGGCAGAAATTAAGCAATCTACAGTGGGGAAACCAGCATGGTAGCTTGGAATCAGACTATAACTGCAGCATAAGGAACTGTGCCGTGTGGACTCTGGGCTAAGGGGCATTTGTTCCTTGCTTGTTTGTTCTGGATTCTCTCTCTCTCTCTCTCTCTCTCTCTCTCTCTCTCTCTCTCTCTCTCTCTCTCTCTCTCATCTCTCTGGTTCTTGTTTCTTTATTATTTTTTATTTTACTTTTTAGGTTTTTGTCTTTATCCTACTATCTTCTTCAGTCTTCTTTTTTAAAACTTTCTTTCATTTCTGCTCTTTTTTCTTCTCTCTCCCTCATTTTCTTGTCTCCTTATCTTCTTTCATATAGCATACATATAGTAGATGCCTGTATATGCACAAAAGAACATAAGAATTAACCAGTGCTTTAACTTGAGTAGTAACATTCATGAGAATGCCATGGTAACCCTTAACAAAATTGTGCTTAGAGAATCCAAACAAAACTAACTACAAATATGCTAACAGATTCCAAAAATCTCACAGCTTCTATCAGCCTCTATGCTTGCCTCCTTCTGCATTCCTCCTCCCACCTCCACAATTCCCTAAACACTAGCCCTTTATTCCAGCTTTGAAAATACCACCAACAGAGCCTGATCTCCTGTTTTTCACCTATTGATATTTCTCTTATCTCCCTCTCTTCTTATTGGCTAAGACCTTCCATTTCCTTTTCCTCTTTTTTCTTTCCCCTTCCCTCCACATCCCAGACTAAGCACCAATAGCAATACAGTATAGTCTATAAGGAGCTGACCAAAAGGAGCTGTCTAAAGGCCCCTTGATAAAAGGGTGAAATTGTCAAAGTAAGTTTTAATGTTCATGACTGATGTATGGTTGGATCTGTGGATGCTGTTAAAGCCAGTAGGAATTGTTTTCTTACAATGCAGTGACTGGGTCCAACACAATTAGAACTGAATAGATCAAAGTGGTAGACAATACCTCTTGGCAAATAGTGCTAAGATCACATCACTGGAAAACAGAATCTAACTAAAGAGATCTTCATACCACCAACAAAGTCTCTTCATTTTGTTTGACCTTGACTCTCAGTGAACACACGTATACACACACGAGACAGACACAGAGAGAGAGAGAGAGAGAGAGAGGTTGATTCCACCAAAAAAATGAATACACACTTCAGAAAACAATTACGTTTTTTCAACAGATGGTATTGCCCTCATATGGGGATCCTAGAGGATGTCATATATCACAGAAAACACACTTCACCTCCAGCCCATAGAGAAGAAATTGAAAATGCATATGCAGCAATCTCAATGACCAAGGTTACCCAAACAGCAGTTCACTATACTTATAAATGTCTGGAAGCTCACAGCCGCCACTTTGAGTACCCCTTATAATTGTAGAGGCCAAAGGTAACTTGTATTATTCTCATGATGTCTCAATAAATTCAGTATTAAAATGTTAATATAAGTTTTTCTTTTCCTGAAATGTGTATACATTTTTTGGTAGACTCTCTCTGTCTGTCTCTCTCTGTCTGTCTCTCTCTGTCTGTCTCTCTCCCTCTGTCTAGTGAGTATACATTTTTTGGCAGACTTTCTGTCTCTCTCTCTCTCTCTCTCTCTCTCTCTCTCTCTCTCTCTCTATATATATATATATATATATATATATATATGCATGCCACAAAATCCCTCCAAAAACACTCAACCCCCTCAAAGTAGATCCAAGGGACATCAGTAGAAAATTGAAAAAGCAAGCACCAAATGGCTTTAATTGTACAAAATGATTAAAGAGAAGCATAAGACTTGATAGGCTCAAAGATGGTATAAACAGACAGTGAAACTAGTAAACAGACTGATCAATTCATTTAAAAAGAGTCAGATAAAACTTCGAAGAGCTAATGTTTGGGAAAGAACAGGTAGGCAGGGAAAGAACAGAATAAGGGCCTCATTAGGCTTTCTGGCTAATACTGATCAGAAAGAGTTAAAACATTACTGGAAGGTCCAGGAACGTGGCTCAGTGGCACCAGGCCTGCCTGGCAAGCACAAGATCCTGAGTTCGATCCCTGGTATTGAGAAAAAAAATTTTACTGGAGGGAGCAATTAACAAGACAAAGAGGGAGAGCTGATTAGCAGAGCATGGAGATACCCATGTGCACCAACCAAAAGAGCCACCCCTCCCCACCTACAGTAAAATGCAAAGGAGACAAAAAGGGAGAAGGCTACCTATCTTATTTAGTATATTTTAAAATATATATGTACATATTCTTACTCTAAGGATCTCTATATTACTGCACTAGATACACATGCATCCCCCTTACTTAATCACTAACTTGACCTTGTATGTAACCAACCTATAAATCCCAGAGAGAAGGCCCTGACAAAGACAAGCTGGCAAGAAAAAAATCAAACAAAGCCCACCTAAGAATCTGCATGTAGGCAGTGGTGCCCAGGTATAGGGTCCTGTGGCCTGAAAGTCATCCACAGATAGGCCAGATAGCCAATCAGATAGATAGTGACAAGTTCAGGAGGGAGTCCCCCAAAACAAAATAAAAGGCTAGAGATAAAGGACTCCGGGGAATCCATCCTATTCCTGGAGCTCCCTGCCCCCATGCTCTCCAGGGCAGCTATCCTCTGCTTTTTAACCCTATCCTTTTGTTACTGCTGCTGAGTTTACAATCCTGGTGAGCTGCTCATTCCAGTGGAGCAGCTGTGGTCACCCTTCGAATGCAACATAACCAAAACCATTCAAAATATGATTGAAAAATTTACCAAAGAAATAGAGTTCATGACAAGATATTAGAAAGAAATCCCCCAAATAAAGAAGTTTATTGACTATTTGAGCAGCAGAATTGACCAATGTGAGGAGAAATTGTCAGATCTAGAAGACAGATCTGACACATGAGACCATACGCTCAGAAACACCTTAAAAATAACAAAAGAGCAAGTGAAATCAAGCTAGTAGCTACTAGATAATACAAAGAAGACTAACCTAACACTAATTGGAGCTAAAGAAAAAAATCAAAGAACAGCACTAAGAATAAAAAATCTGTTTATAGAAATCATAGCAGAAAACTTTCCAAGTATGAGGAAAGAACTCAACATACCGGTAAGCAAGGCATATAGAACCCCAAAAATTATGACTAGAAAAGAAACTCTCAACACATTACAATAAAAATCATAGATGTCCAACACAAGGACAGAATTTTAAGAGCTCTCAGAGAGAAGCAAAAAAAAAAAATTACTTATAAAGGTAAACCTATTAGGATTAGAGCAGAATTTTCAACACAAATTTGAAGCCAGGAGAGCTTGGAGTGAAATGCTTCAAGCCCCAAAAGAAAACAACTTTCAACTCACACCAATATATCCTGCAAAATTATCTTTCAAAATTGATGGGGAAATAAGGACATTCGATGACAAAGAACTCCAAAAGAAATCCATGACCACCAAACCAGCACTCCAAAAAATTTTAAAGGATATTCTTGACAGAGATAATGAAGTCAATAATGCCTAAAAGTCTAATGGAATGAATACATCAAGTAGAGTGAGCAGTTAAACAAAAGGAAAAATAAAAGAATCAGCAACAGGTAAATAATACAATGACAGGAATGTCAGTACTTATCAGTAATGCTCTTAATGTAAATGACCTCAACCCACCTATTAAGATACAGATTGGCAGACAGGATAAAAAAACAAAACATAATGGTTTGATGCATATAAGGGACATATCGCACCCAAAAAGTTAATAGACTTAAAATCAGAAGATGCGTGCATCAGGACCCCAAAAGCAAGTGGGGTTAGCAATCTTTTTTTTCATAAAGTTTATTGGTACATTTTCAGTATCCAATATGATCACATTCATCATTGGGAATTTGTACCTTTACATGATATATCTTGGTTCTTATTTTTCCCCATTCCCCTGGCCTTTCTTCAACCCTTCTACCCCTCCCTATTTAGCAATCTTATTCCCAGACAGAGTGGATTTCAAGCCAAAACTGGTCAGAAGAGGCAAAGAAGGTTACTATGTATGAGTTAAAGGAACAATTTGGCAGGAAGAGATAACAATTATAAATATGTATGTACCAAATACTGGTGCACTTAATCTCATAAAACAAGCACTACTGGACATAAAAGAACAAATAAACATAAACACAATCATAGTTAGTGACCATAATATCCCTCTTTTACAAATAGATGAACTAGATTTAAAAAATCAATAAAGAAATATCAGAATTGAACCACAGCATCAAACAAATGGACTTAATAGATACCTACAGAGTATTCTACCCTATCCTATCACAACAGAATACACATTCTTCTTAGCAGCCAATGGAACTTTCTTCAAAACAAACCACATACTAGCCCATAACATTTGCTTAATATATATAAAAGAATCAAAATTATCCCATTTATACTATCAGATCATAGTGCACTGAAACTAGAAATCAATGGCAAAAAGAAACCACAGAAATTTTGCAAACCTGTACATTAAATAACACACTCTTAAATAATCAATGGGTCACAGAAGAACTCAAGAAAAAAATTAAACATTTGACGGAATCAAATCATAATAACAAAACAAAATACGAGAACTTATGGGAACAATAAAAGCAGTCCTAAGAGGGAAGTTTATTGCTGTGAATGTTCATATTAGGAAAACAAAACAAGCCCAAACCAATAACCTAATGATGCACCTCAACGTCCTAGAAAAACAAGAACAATCTAACTCATTTTTTTAATTTTAAAAGTTTATTATACATGCAAAAGAATAGTTCTCAAACTGAGAGACCTCAAACTAAAAGTGACAAGTGATAAGAAGCAATCTATTGGGAAGGACAGAAAAAACTAGCTGGGAGAGCTAGCCTGAGTAAAGAGCTCACCATGTCACTTAAAGCATGTTCCCTTAGGGAGACAGTGGTTCTGCTGTGATACTTTCCACACTTCCTACATGTTTGAAATTTTTGGAATTAAAGAAATTTTTAAAACACTTTAAAAAATTTAACTAACTTAAGCAAGAAGATAAATTAGCAGGGAAACAGATTGCCTGAGAATTTTTCTATCATGAATATCCTAGGACCCATCAGAAACCCCTCCACTGTCAGTTCTGAAGAACAAAGAAATAGTGCTGAGAGAATCCTACTCTGAAGCCTCCACAGACAACAGCACACAGACAACTTTAGTTATGCGATAAGGACTTGTAAGTGAAGGTCACTTTTTAACAAATTACCACCAAATATTTCAAATAAAATAGGGTATTCACATTTTAAAAATATTTTAAAGGGCCTCACTCATTTAAATGACTCCCACTTATTTCTAGCCTTCTCTTGGTGGTGTCAAGTATCAGCTTAAGTTTCAAAGGGGTAGGACACCTCATGGGCCTCTACCGTTCAGGCACTGCTACCCATTATCTCATTCAGTCACCACCCAGCCACAGAATGGTGAGGTCTGATGAGGTGAAGAAATTTGCATGGTCCAACACCTACTAGAAAGAGTGGAGTGAGAGCCAGTTCACCAGATGGCAGAGCACGTACTCTTCCCGCAGTGGACAATGCCTCCAATCACAGATTGGGAAATAAGAAACAGGTTCCTAAAAGTCATACAGTTTATACAACCTTTCCATGATGTATTTACTATCTGCCTCGCTATAGTCCTCAAAGCAGATTCCAAATTATATGGAAAGAAGATTTAAAAAGCATAAAGTACTTGTTCATTTTATTTGAAGTAAAAATTTGATGTTTTATGATGTAAAATTTTAAGTAACAAAATTCTCATCATGAATTACATAGAGCATAAATTGTCGTGATTGACAATTCAGTAACCTGAAATATGCTCCATAGTCTATTTCATGATTTTTCACAAGAAAATCTCTAATTTGGCTTGTCTAAATGCATCACATATCCTATTGTTGCATCAGACAGGGGTCTAAGAAGCTAGGGGTCTTCCCGTGAAAAGATCCTCTACTTATTCTGGGATCATGCCCTCACCCTGGTAAGGAATGCAAGAGGGGGCCAGGCTGACTCAAAAATCAAAGATCCCTCAAGCAGACAATGAGGTAGTTAGGTTGTCTGCCACAGAATGAAGAACTCAGAAGAAGCAGGAATTTACATATAATATTGTGAAGGTGAGGACAAAGCTGCTGAGCAACAAGTTGCCTGGCAGGGAGAAGTCAGATAACGTCCGGCCCTACCAGCAGACCCTCATGCAGAAACAGAAATGATAAATGTATGCTAAAGCCAGAGCCAAAACAGCTTCTAAATCCCAAAGGCCTTACAGCACCTCTACATCACCTGCAGATTCAATACTAACTCAGAATCCTAGGAACACAGCTCTGTGAGCTCACAGGAGATCTGGCTGCCTAATTGCACTCTTACAGCATGGGAGGACACGTCCAGGTTTTGTGGCACCTGAAGCTTATATTAATTGGAAGGCCTAGTTTAAGAACAAGCATAGAAAATTACAGATATGGAATGAAGTATTTTTTTAGGACAAGAAAAGAAATCACAGTTTTTAAAAAGTTGACAAATACTTCAAACATAACACGTTTATATTAACTGTCCACCTCTGTGATATTTTTCCTACATTTTTACTTGTATAACCTTTGAGTACTTCTTCATATGATGATTTTGCAACATGATTTTCTATAGAAACGTGTTTAATCAGTGACACTTGGAATGTGTAAAACTTGATTTCTTATACCGACTTCCACAGTGTCCACTCTTGCTCTCCTGGTTTTTGCCACATGATCTCAGAGATTCTGAAAAATTCTATCTCACAAAATTCTCATCAAAAAAAAGAAAATGTATGATATGTTTATAATTGTATCATTGCTTTGTCAAATATATATTCCTGAGTGAAGCTCAGTCGGTCCCAGCACCCAGAAGGAAGCTCCCCACCTCCATCCCAGGTTCCTAGGGCAGTGAAGCTCAGCCAGTCCCAGCACCTGGAAGGAAGCTCCCCTGCTGCCATCCCAAGCTCCTAGGGCACAGAAGGTGAGCCGCATGGGCGCCAGAAGCACCCCCCACCCCGTGGAAATGAGAAGACACATAAACAAGCCTCAAAAACAGACTTCTGGATCACCTACAGCAACCCCAAAGGGAAATGAGATGGAACACTCTGACACTCAACCACCTGGACTCTCTGAACTGGCAACAAAAGAGGATCTGGGAAAAATGAAATCAGAAATAATTTCTCAGATAACAGCAATGATTTTGCTCATGGTGCAAGACATGATTAATAAATCTAGAGAGGACACAGACAAAAAAATAGAGGATCTGAGGAACATGATGGAATCCCAACATAGGAAACAAATGGAATCCATAAAAGAGATACAAACAGATTTCCAAGAGATTAAAAATTCCATCAAAAGTCTGCGCAGCAGAATGAACCAATGTGAGGATAGAATTTCACATATAGAAGATAAGATTGCAATTAGTGACCAGGAAAAGAAAAATTGCTTTAAAATTGTAAGGGAACACGAAAAATCAATCCAGGAGCTGCTAGATGATGCAAAGAAGAATAACATAAGACTGATTGGAGTCAATGAAGAAAGAGGAGAGAGTGCAGATGACATAAAAAAACTCTTCACAGAAGTGATGGCAGAAAACTTCCCAAGGAGGGGAAAAGAACTTGACATACAGATAAGTGAGGCATATAGGACTCCAGTTAGCCTTAATCAAAAAAATCTACACATAGGCATATAATAGTTACGAGTCCAGAAATCCAACAGAAGAATAAAATTCTACAAGCAGTGAGAGAAAAGAAACAAATCACATACAAAGGAAAGCCCATCAGAATCACAGCAGACTTCCCAATGCAAACCCTCAAGGCAAGAAGAGCTTGGAGTGATGTATTTCAAGCCCTAAAGGAAAACACCCTCCAACCCTGATTGATGTACCCTGCAAAAAACTCTCTTTCAAAATTGATGGAGAAATAAGATGCTTTCATGATAAAGAGCACCTCAGGAACTTCATGAATACCAAACCGGCACTCCAAAAAGGTTTAGACAATACCCTAGGAAAACACTATGAGGATCACAACCCCAGGAAACTCAGCAGAATGAATCTATTAGGTGTGACAAATTAAACGCAATGGGGGAGAATCCAACAAAAGGAAAAGTCATGACAAGGCTTTTAAAACTTTTGACTTCATCTCCCTAATGAGTGTATAATTCAATCTTATTATTGTACTGATTAGTATTTTTCTGATTCTAGAATTGCATACCATTCCTTGTGCTATACTGGCTATTTATCATCTTATGTCTACATTTTTATTTATTTATTTATTTATTGGTACCGGGGATTGAACTCAGGACCTTGCTCTTGCAAGGCAGGCACAGGAACCACTGAGCTAAATCCTCAGCCCATTTAATGTCTACATTTTAATTGGGTTGTCTATTAATGAGCTCTAAGAATTCTTTATATATTCTTCTCATAGGTAATAAGCATTGTAAATATGGTCTGTTTAAGGACTACTTTTCATTTTAATGATGTCATTTAAAGTTCTAAATCTTGATGGAATCTCATCAATTATTTTTTCTCTTATACATCATGGTTTTTGTATCCTAGGTAGTTCTTGCCTACCCTGAATTCATAAATATTTTCCCTTATAATTTCTTCTTAAAGTTTTATACTTTTAGGCTTTCTTATTTAGGTTCACAGATCCCTTCAAGTTATTTTCATGTATGGAAAAAAAGGGTTGAGGTTAAGTTTTTATATATGGATACCAGATATTCTAGTGCCATTTGCTGAAGACACTCTCTCTTCCTCAGCTCTTGAATCAAGTTTATATTCTATAAAGTGCTAATGTTAAATAATCTTTCAAAACTCAGTGGACCATATATGTGTGGTTCTATTTCTAGATTCTCTGTTTTATTCCAATGATCTATATGTCTTTCCTTACACCAACACTGCCTTGATTACTGTAGCTTTAGACGAAGTCTTAAAATTGGGTGCTAAACATCTTCCAACACTGTTTTTGTTTTTGGCTTTTCTGGGTTCTTTGTACTCCTACATAACTTTTAAATTTCAATATCCAGTTCTTCATTTATAGCAAGTATACACACACCTGAATTTTTATATATACCTTGTGTTTTCTAATCCTGCTAAATTCAAGTACAAGTTCTAGGGGCTCCTAGAGATTTCTTAGTATTTTCTCTGTAGATGATCATTTCATCTACATATAAAGATTTTGCTTCTGCTGTGCCAATCCTATCCTAGTGTCATTTTATTGCCAGACTATTTTGGTTTAGACCTATGTTTCAAAGTCTAATGGACAGATGAAGAGTAGGCATATCTGCCCTTGTTCCCCACTTTAGGGAGAAAGCATTGTATCATCTCCATTCATAGAAGGAGTTTTTGTTGGAAGTATGGAGTACATGTCTTTGATCTGTTGAGAAGGTTCTGTTCTACTTCTAGTCTCCTGATAGCCTTTACCATGAACAGCTATAGAATTTAGTCCAATACTCTTTCTCCAACTAGTGACAGGATCATATGGCTTTCTCCTTTCCTCTGTTAAAATGATGACTTTTGGGGGTGGATCTTCCAATGCTGAACCAACACTGCCATCCCTATAACAAAACCACTTTCTACATCCTGCCAGATCTGACTTCTAAGAGTTTGTTTTGCTCAACAAATTTCTACCTATGTTCATACTTTTTTCTTCTATTATCTTTATCCAGTTTTAGGATTAGCACAATGTTGAGTTCCTAAAATGAGGGGAGAAGTGTTCCTTCTTTTTTCTGCTTTAATTGTTTGATAGAATTTATCAGTTAAAATGTTTATGAGCCTGCTGTTGTCATATAGGTAGGTTTTCAAGCTAGGAATATACTTTCTTTAATAGGTGCTATTCAAATTTTATATTTCCTCCAGAGTTAGTTTCATTAATTTGTCTTCTAAGTTACTTCTTAGAAGTTGTCAAATTTATTTCAAAAAAGATTTTTGTAATATGCTTTCTATATCCTTTTAAATTCTGTAACATCTGGTAATGTCTCCTAGATCTTAATACTGTAATTTTAAAAATGTATAACTGATATTGTGTAACAGGAAGAAAAGGTCTAAAAGAGCAGGGGAATTGGGAGGGGTAAGGGAAGGGAAAAAAGGGAAAGGAAAAAATATGAGAAGAGGAAAAAAATGGAAACAAGTTCTTTGTAAATAGGAAAGGGTGGAGGGGGTGAAGGGAGGGCAAGAGAAGGGGAAAAACAATAAGAACCAAGAGATTCATGTAATGGTACAAGAGCCCAATGATGAATGTAACTATATTTTATACCTAAAATGTACCAATAAAGTTAATGGGGAAAAAAATAAAAAAGTGAAACTAGAAGGAAAAAATGGAAACAGAGCTTTTGTACATAGGAAGGGGAAGGAGCTTGAGGGGGGAATGGGATAAAATAAAATAAAATGTATTTAAAATATATATATATATATTCCTGACCAAAGAAAACCTCAATTCTAATCAGGCATCAATGAGAATTGAATCTTCTACCTACAGTTAGTTTTACATGTCTAGTAACAGGAAGTTATTTAGCTTTTAGTTATTTAGTTTCTGGCTTTATACTTTCCAAACCTTACTCTTCTTCTCTGCCCACATCCTTCTGGTGCTAGGCATTGCCACCAGAAGGAACGGAAATAACTAACTGGATAGTGTAGGAAGAGTGAGATTTGAAAGGCTCATTGGATCTGAGAAATAAACTGAAGGTAAGAGACGCTTAGAATGATGAGAATCCATAAATAAAGTGACAGCCAATCCATAAGGAGATACAATACAGCATAAAAAGAGGAGAAAGATGTGGATAGACTGAGTGGAGCTTTAGTGGATGATTTAGTGCAGGTGGGTGGGGTCCGATGATGAGGGCAAGGCTAACAGTTGACGGTGTGGCTAAAAGTTAGTGGCCTAAATGATGGATGAGTGGACTCTAGAGACCAGGGCCATGGACGTACAAGCTGTGAGTATGACCCTTCCAGGAAGGACCCGCCTGCTGAATAATGAGAAGTGTCTAACGGAGAATGAGGGGGTGGAAATAAGACGTACGGGGCCTAGAAACAACAGAGCAGGGCCCCTGGGCCAGGTCCCCATTCCTCCCAACTACCAGAGGTGAGGAAAGGAGTAGTGTGTGCCCCGCCAAGCCCCTCATGTTCTTCTTTCCCTCAATCAGAGAAGGCAGCGGTGAGGATCCAGTCATGGTGGCGTGGCAATGTAGTGCGCCGGACGCTACTGCACACAGCGCTCAGGGCCTGGGTCATCCAGGGCTGGTGGAGGTCAACTCAGGCCAAGGTGTTGGAGCAGAGACGGCCCCTGGCACTCAGACTCTACTCCTGCCAGGAGTGGGCAGTGGTGAAGGTGCAGGCCCAGGTTCGGATGTGGCAGGCCCGCAGACGCTTCCTCCAGGCCGGACAAGCCGCCTGCATCATCCAGACTCACTGGCGCTGGCATGCCAGCCAGACCCGAGGCCTGATCCAGGGCCGCTATGAGGTCAGAGCCAGGCGGATGGAGCTCGACATCGAGATCCTCATGACCTAGTGTATCATAGAGCCCAAGAGACTGGACCTCTCTCCCAATAAAGACACTTAACTAACCACAGACTTGACCTGTGGAGAGTAGGCCCCTAGAGAGGGCTCAGCCCTTTATTTTCCTGCCTTTTACCCAGAAATGTTCCCTGCTGAGGTCTAGGCCCCCTGACCCTAGGGACCTACCCTAGGTCCTTGCTCTTGATGCCATCTCTGGCTAATTACAGGGCCAGGTCAAGCTCCATACCTCAGTCAGCTGATTTCAACCTCTCCACAGCAGGAACAGGCCTTGACCACCCTTTCCTACAGCCCCTACCTAGGCATCTCCACTCAAAGTTGGGCACCGGGGAGTCTGGCTGCAGCAGGGCCAGGTGGGGATTCCACAGGCCTGTGCTGCAGGCCAATGAGGGCCAGTGTAGTGCTGGGCAGGCAGCCTGGAGGACAAGGCACCCCAACTGAGCAACAGCAGGACAGGTGCTGTGTCTCCCGGGGATGAGAGAGAGGCAGCCAGCCAGAGCCCCTGGGGAAGTCAGAGCAGGAGCTGAGGGGCAGCAGCTGTGCTCACCATCTCCCTCCCCTGGGGCTGAACAACAAGGTTCCCCCCTCTCTGCTGGACACTTCTAGGAGAACCAGGCATGGGGTGGGGAGGGAGGGATGGCTGAGGGTGAATAAATAAGCAGGGAGGGGTGGGGTGGGCAAGAGAAGGGCTTCCCTGCCACTAGAAGTCTCGGGTTTGGGCACACAGCCTCTAAATCCTACCATTCTCAGAAGCAGCTGTTCACCCCCTCCCGATCCCATCCCATGCCCTCCCCATCTCACCACCCCTCTGCATGGTTTGCCTCAGTGGGGTGATAGGCTTCTTCTTTGCTGGGTCTTGCTGGGTCTCTGCATCTGTGGCTTGAACACCGCTCAGCTCATCTCTCAGTCTCTGCTTCGTCATCCACGGTTGAGATTCCTCACTCTCACCCTGATCCCTCAGGTGCTTGAGAGCTTGAGGATCAGCTCCCACAGTGCAATGTGGACTCAGGGCAGGCGAACAGCTCGTGTGCTGTGGACTTCCCATTGCTCAGCTTCACTGTGGGAGAAGAAAATAAGGTCCCTGAATTACCATCCGAGAAGTCTGAGGTCTGTGATCTTAAGCAGGGTCTTTTGATGGCAGGCCCTGGACAAGGGGTGGGAGGACCAGTTAAGAGGTGCACAAGAGACCAGGCATCTTCATGGATCAGGCTTTCCCCAGCCCCCAAGCCTCTTTGGTGTGTGTGTGGTGGTGGGGGCAGGGGGGTCTGCCTGTCTGTCTGATGGGGGGAATCTCCAGTACAGCTGTGAAAGACATGAAGCTTCTGGGTTCAGTCTGGTGCTCATCACCTCCAGACCAGTTAGGGCTACATGATAGGGATTTTGCCTGACCACCCTTGTAGCTGCCACCCAGCAGTGTGAAATGTTAAAACCTGGAATATAGCTCAGTTGGAAAGCATACATGAGGCCTTGGGTTCAGTCTTCAACACCAAAAAA
Organism: Heterocephalus glaber; assembly: GCF_053883595.1. Taxonomy (NCBI): domain Eukaryota; kingdom Metazoa; phylum Chordata; class Mammalia; order Rodentia; family Bathyergidae; genus Heterocephalus; species Heterocephalus glaber. The sequence continues at coordinate 5,452,630 of NW_028258324.1, read as the reverse complement.
GAAACCTGGGCTAGCAAGAGTTGAAGACTCTAAACTTACCTACATAGAACATTAACATCTCTTAGGTCACTAAAAAGTACCCATGCCTGGCCCCACTCAAAAAGTCTGCTTTAAGTGGCCTGGCTTGAGGCCTTGCCATCAGGATTCTGAGGTATAGCCACAGTTTGAGAACTACTGAGTTAAGCCATCCCAGCTAGCCCATGTAGCCAGCCCCATTTAGGGATAGTTGTGTAGAATTTCAAGCTGAACACAGCAGATTCAAGGTCATCTAAGCATCCTGCTCCCTAATGAGCTAAGAATGAGAAATGAAACCAGGATCCAGAATGAGCAGCACTTGGGGTTAAAAACCTTTGGAAGCAGGAGGACACAGTACCTCCTGGTAGCTGGGGAAAAGATGAGAGGAACTTTTGAGGGGAACTAGATGGGACCTCTTGTCCCAAGTAGATGGCATCCAAAGAAGATGGCACCTTACAGGTTTGAGTAATGGCAACCCAGAGCCAGACGTAGAAGACCAAGTTTCATCCAAGCCCTTAACCACCACCTTGGGTGTCTGTCCAATGGCCAGGAGTCTTGAGAAGCCAGAGATGGCCTGAACTTGTGGGTGGGGTTAGCAGAGAGTCCCAAAGCCAAAGTGAATGTGTTCAGGAGGAAATCAGGAGAAAGGCTCCTTTTTCACAGTGACCAGTGTCAGCCAATCAGTGGAGCCATTTTCCCTCAACAGGGGTGAAGATGCAAATGGGACCCTCAAAGGCAGACCCCACAGACCCTCCCTGCTGCTCCCCACTGTCATTGAAAATTGAACTGTGTAAAGAACCCTTCCTGGGAACAAGTGCTATACATTGAGATACTAAGTGGGAATGAGGAGGGCATGCTTGAACCTTTGGAACAGCAGTGGGTCCCAGTGAACTCTAGGAGAACCTGGTGTCTGCTCTTGTCTTCCCCCTGGTGACATGCATCCCCAAGAGACACATGCCCCAGGCTCTCCCATCACACAGAAACTTACTGACTTGAAACTGCATGGCTCAGAGGCAAAAAGTAGCCAGAACCAAGGAAGGTGCTGAAGTGGTGGGTCTGAGGGCAGACTCCATGAATCCTGCACACCCAATATGGGGCTAGGTAGTAGCTGAAATCCCTAGATCCCTAGGAGTAATGACCGCAAGAAGGCTGGGCACAAGACGAGAAGACCTCACTCCCTGAGCCTCAGACAGACTATGGACACCCCCATAGACTATGGGGTCCTCACTACTTGAGCCAAGGCAGAGACCATGGGCAGCACAGACAGTAGGTTTAGGTCTGAGGGAACACAAAGATGTTTATTTGTTGAGGGTGAGCTGAAACAACATGGTGCCCGTGACAGCAGCAGGACCCACTATAAGAATCTCAGAGGGGAATGTGGGGGCAGCCATGAGACACTATTGGCCCTGAGCTGATCATTGTTGAAACCAGAAGGATTCTGCTCACTCCGCTATTTGGATATGTTTAAAGTTTCCATGACAAAAATATGAAAAAGTAATTTTGACATAAATACCAGAAGGACAAAGATTGCCTCAATAACTTCCATCATAGTGAAGAATTATATTGGGCTGCTGGAAACAGAAACCTGAGAAAAGATGGTGAACCAGAACAGAAGCTTGTTTTCTTCTCCCACAGTGAAGCTGAGCAATGGGAAGTCCGCAGCACCACAGCTGCTCGCCTGCCCTGAGTCCACATTGCACTGTGGGAGCTGATCCTAGGCCTCGTGCTCTCAAGATCTTACCCACAGTTCCAGCCATCATGTCTATATTTCAGATAAAAAGAGGAAGGGCAAAAAAAATAGGCCAGATTCTCCTGGGATACAAACTTACAGGTCTCCGCAGTTTAACTGAGGTGTATTTCTCACTCATGCAAAGCCTGCTAAGACCTAGACAGTCTCTCCATGTGATTGCTCAGCATCCCCAGCTGCTCCACTCAGACACCATTCCATGTGGCTCTGAACTCTTGTGATTGTGCTCATCCCAGCTGGGGAAGGCAAGGGTGGAGAGAAGTGCACCAGAATTTTAGCCTTTCACTTTGAGCAGCCCCATTTGCTCTCATTTTTCCAGGTTCTGGGGATTGCACCCAGCATGCTAAGCAATCTCCCATTAAACTGCATCACCACTTCCCTCTCCCATTTTCTTGGCTCAGCTAGACAGGTAGCTGCATCTAACCTCAAGGATAAAGGAATTACAATATTTCCATATGGCTGAAAGAAGAGAACAAGAAGGTAGGGAAACAGACCAATGTCCCTCACATCAAGGTACCCTATGTAAGGTGAAAGTGAGGATAGAGATCAGGCAGGTAGACAGCAGGGTGGCCACACTGCTAATGCATTAGAGAAAAACATAAAGAAGAAAATTCAATCACTTCAGTGCAAGTATGAAATGAAGAAAAAAATAAGAAAGGTGATGGATGGAAAGCCCAAAGATGGGAATTTTTCTATATTAAATAGATGTGGGTAAAATTCATCTATTAACAGACTCTTACCTTGGGTTTTCTAAAAATCCCAACCATATGTTGTTTATAATGGAGACACCTGAAATGAAAGGAAGGGAAGCTGGAGGCTAAAACTAAAATAATATAAAGAGGTAAAGCAGGAGAGAAACTTTTATCTGCTTAAAAATATATTTAATTATCTCTCATGAGACAGAAGTAAAATGAATATAAAGAATTAATTTCCCTCAGAAAAGCTCACAGTCATGAAGAGAGAAGAAAGGCCTTTGGTGGAAAAAAGACCATTACTCTGGGAAAATGAGCACAAGAGAAGGGCATAGGATAAGGCAGAAAGGAGGAAGCTAACCAAAGAAATGCTCAGAGGGGAAAAGGACTCAGCAATCAAGGCTCCAAAGCAAGTATCTGGTTCCAGAACCAGGTCTCTTAACTACTTTCCTAACTGCCTCCTTCAGGGGGCTGGTGACTGCAGCTGTGAGAAAGCCCTGATATAATGGCATTTTTGAAAAACAACACACGCACACATGCAGATGCTAAAACATACACATATACATTTAAAGAGTTAAATGGGTATTGAAGGCAATGGGCAGTCTTTGGCACCAGGAAAAGATCTATAAAATGTACTATAAGCCAGTGGTCCCTAATGTTTTGGCACCCAGACTGGTTTTGTGGAACACAGTTTTTCCATGGAATGGAATGGGGTTGGAAGGATGGTTTCTGGATGATTCAAAGTGGCACATAACCTAGATCCCTCACATGTGTAGTTCACAGTAGAGTTTGTGCTCCTATGAGAATCTAATGCCACAGGTGATCTGGAAGGAGGCATAGCACAGGTGGTGTTATGAGTGACGGGGAGCCAGCTGTACATACAAATGAAGACTTCCTTGGGCTGGGGATATAGCTCAGTGGTTCTGCCACCTGCCTCGCAAGCACAAGTTCCTGAGTTCAATCCCCGGTACCAAAAAAAAAAAAGTTAAAAAAAAAATGAAGACTTCTTTGTTAGCTGCTCACCTGTTGTGTGGCCCAGTTCCTAACAGGCTATGGCTGAGTACTGCTCCATGGCCCAGGGGTTGGTTAGAGACCCTTACTATAAGATATTCCAGAGAAAAAAAGAACACAAAGCTACCCAACTATCTACGATGTAGGCCTAGCATTGATGTCAACTGTGCTTTGAGAAAGGAAATGTAGGGCTATTATCAATAATAAACATACAGGTAAACTCCTCAAATCAAATCTAAGTAAACTGCAACCAGAAATATTTAATATATAATGACCACAGAAATTCTTTGCGAGGAAAGTAGTGATTGTTCAACCTGAAAAAATCCATCACCATAACTATTTCAAAGAAGAAAATTATAAGATAAAATTAAAGACCTATTGTCATCTTTTTAAATCACCTATAAAATGTAAGGAAAATAAATTTTATACTAGAGATATAAAAATAAAATATCAAATATTGGCTTCCAACTTCCAAAATAGACTTGTGAAACCATCATAGAGACAAAATCTTCTAAGTCAAGGGTTTTGATTAAGGGCCATGCTTTTTCAGAAACAACAACACCAGGTTTGGGGGTTTCAAAAATCTCAGCTGGAGGTGGTGATGACAATCTCCACACTGTGCAGGGAAGCTAAGAGCAAGGATACTAGTGCTTTCTTCTTAGGTGGAAACCAGAAGAGAAACAAAGACCCTGCCAAAAATGGAGAAGCAGTGAGTGCCAGCAATTCAACTTGTCCAGGAAGGACAAAGTGTATAGAGTCTGGAAAACAATAGCTTGGAGAGGAATTGAAGTGAGTGAAGGGTACGTGGGAACCACAAGGTAACTGACAGAAGAGAAGAAAATAGGATTAAGTGATACAGAAGAAATACATCACACCCTGGAGGAGAGACCATGCAGTGCCTGCCACCCATGGCTAGCCACAAGATGGGAGGCAAAGTGAAACTAACAACTTTTTGCTCACAGATAACCAGAGAACTACATTGGAACCGAGAGCCTTCTGCAGTTGGAGCCAGTAGGGGGAACACAAGATATTGCTTCTGGAGTGACCTCCCACAGTCATTCACAGTTGCATGACCTTGATAAAAGCACCCAAGGCCACAGTCTTAGAGCAAGAGCTGACAAGGACACATTGTATGGAAGGGCTGGGAGTTTGAACCTGGGTCCCAGAATAGCCCCTTGGCCCCTTCACACTGCCAAGTTCTCAGAATGGATGAAGGAAAGACAATCACAGGAGATTGCTGGCAGTAGGAGAGCAGGCTGAGAGGAATCCCTCTGAAGGCAGGGGCTGCTGAGCACAAACCAGGCTCCTGTGGTCAGAGGTCAGGCTCAGCCTGAGTTAAATAGGTTTGGAAGCTCACATTGGCACCATGTTCTCACTGTAAGCAGACCATTGTGGGGGCAGACTGCCACCTTAGACTTCCAGTTTGAATAGAAACACATCCTGGCTTGGGCCAGGGATTTAGCTCAGTGGTTTCACTGCCTGCTGCACAAGTGCAAGAACCCAAGTTCGATCCTCGGTACCAAAAAAATAAGAAACACATCCTGGCTTGACCTCCACCCCTTAACCATAGGCTGAAGAAAAGAACAACACATCCAAAACATTAGAAAACTTTCTTTTATTATTCTTTATTTGATTGTAGTATTTTTTCACTTTTTATTTTACTTTACATTTTTTTCTTTGCTGTTTTCCTCCTTCTGTTCATCTCCCTCACACTTTTATTCCATTATTTTACCCTTTTTTCTTTTATGATTGTGTCTGTGTATGTGTGCTTCTATTCCTCTTGCCATTTTTTATACCAATATAGTTTATAGAGGGTTAGGTAATTTCTCTTGTCCTTTAAATTCCTCCTACCTTTATCCACTTTTTTTTTTTTTTTGGTACTGGGGATCGAACTGGGGACCTTTCACTTTCAAGGCAGGCGGCGGCATGACTGAGCTAAATTCCTGGCCCTACTTTTATCCATTTTTTATGTACTTTTACTCTTTGCCTGACTTCTTTCTCCTGTATCTTATTCTTTCTCAATTTATCTTTTCTTTCCTCTCTTCCTTTTCATTTGTCTCCCTTTAAAATTTTCTCTAATATTTATATCAGTCATAGAATCTTTTCCTATCCCCATTTCTCACTGCCAATTTTGTACCCGGTTTTCCCTGTTGTTTCCTTCTAAATATATAACACACCTTACAATCATTAGGATCCTTTGGCCTCTTTCCTATTTCCTCCTTCCCAATCACTTCTTGGCATTTTGACTAAGATCAAGTGTAGTATATATTTCCTCCTTCCCATACTGCAGAGTAGAAGACTTTTTTTTTTTTTAATTCTTTTCTATTTTTTCTCTTCTCCTCCCCTCTCTGACATTACCCAGTCCCCAACCCCCTGGGCTTTAGATAACTGATTCTATTAAATGCTGGTTTTCACCATTAGAAGGGACAGGGGCATAGCATTTAATGCACATTAACTATGGGTTAAGACTTGGGTTGTTAAGATGCTTACGCTATAACCATGGATTTCTTCTCTAGGCAAAAGAGAAACCCAAAACAAGTTCTCATGGTATGTTATTTCTCAACTAGCCCTGATAGATACCACTGCAATGGATTAGCCTGTTATTGTTGTAGCTGATTAGATTACATAGGAATAATCCTTACTCAGTGGACAATTTAGTGCCAGTGAACCTGTCCTCCGAATCCTCCATCACAGGGAGAGGAACAGCAAGAGTTTCTAACCTGAAAACTCAGTCTGGATCAGACTCTATAAGAACTGCAACCTGAAAGAAAGAAGTCCTGATTCTGAGTTAACTTCAGTATTGCAATGGAGGGATCAGAGGAGTTATTGGGGTGAGCACTCAGACTCTCAGGCAAAGAAGCTACTTGGGAATCACATGCGCAATGTCTCATTGGAATATTTAATCTGTGTTCCAATTGGACATCTTATTGATTTAAATTTTGTATGTTTCTTGATTTATTTAGAAATGTTATGATCTTTTATGATTTCCTATGTTTCTTGGGTGATTACTTTTGTGTATTTGTTCTTTCATTGAGTCTGATTTAATAGGTGTCTAGCTTCTCTCCCTCATCTCAGTTCTCTATCTAGTTTCTTCACCTCAAGCCCCTGAGACAATACTAGTAACATATCTCTTTATTCTTTATCAAAACATGTAAACTTCTCCTCCCAAATTTTGTAATTCCCCATATTTAGCTTCCTCGTAGTCACTCCTATGTTTACTAGTATTATTGCTCGATCCTCTTCAACATAAGCCTTTGGCTCTTCCATATCTTATCTAGCTTATTGTCCTCCCTATCAGCAAGTTCTGACAACCACGTGAATTTCCTCAATCACAAAGTAAACCCCCTTTCTCCCATATCTTGCCCTTGCCCCAACAAAATATTCTCTGAAAATTCTCAGTACTAAACTTTCAACTCAACTAAAAGTACTCCAATAAAATCAGACCCCATGTCAACCTTTTATTCTCATTTACTACTATTTCCTACTTCAAAATCTCCCTCTTAGTGTCTAACACTCCTCATCCAATCATCTCCCATGCTCCCCACACCACCTCATCTACCTCATTACAGAGCAACCACAAATAATAAACTGTCACAGTGTGCACAGAGAATAGGCAAAAGAAGTAACAGTTACTTCAAGGACTATCATATAGAAGTGTTGTAAGATTAAATGTGTAGATGCTGGTATAAACAGAAGTAATTGTTTTGGCAAAACATAGAGACAGAGTCAAAATCACTTAAAGTAAATAACAGAAGGAGTAAATGCTAGCCCTGGACATACAAGGCTGAAAATTATTCATGGGGAGGCAGCATCCTGCTAAAAATCTCCATATAAGCCACAAACCCTCCTCACTTCTCTTGTAACCCCACCAAAAAAAGAAGCGGCAAAATGAGAGGGCATATAATTCATATAGATATATAGGTATATAGATATATAACAAAATAAACACAAACACATGTAGGAAAAGGGAGAAGTAAGGAAATATAAGACAGACCTCTGAACCTCAACCTCACTCTCCCAAGGTAGAGCAAGGGGTCACAGAGAGAGAAGAAAAAAAATACCTGCTGACAAAAATCTAATGAAAAATAGACAAGTACAAAAAAGAAATGAAGCAAAAGTCCACAGCAATTTCACTCAATATGCCCACAGTGAATTTTGGGAAAATAGGTTAAAAAAAAAAAAGCAAAAACTAGACAAGCTAACCAAAATGTTTCAAAATTTTAATGTCAGTTTCAACAAGGATATGGAATTCTCAAAACATGTCAGACAGAAATACTGGAAATAAAAAGCATTATAGATAGAATTCATGCATGGCAGAAATGATCAATGTAAGGACAGAGTACGCAATATTGAGGGGAAAATAGTGAATTACTATAAGAGCTCAAAGAACCCAAAAAGAAAATGAGAGAACAAGAGAAGACTAGCCAGCAGCTACTAGATGACAATAAGATCAATCTAAGGCTAATTGGAGTTAGAGAAAAAACCAGAAGATTACACAGATGAATTCACTAACATACTTACAGAAATTATTGAAGAAAAATTTTCAAATATAAGAAAAGAGATTAAAATACAAGTAAGCAATGTTCATAGAGTACCAAACAATCATGAAGAAAGGAGAAGCTCACCAAGGCATATCCTTATTAAATTACTAGATATCCAGAAAAAACCCCAGAATTTTAAAAAGGCAGCCAGAGGGGGAGAAAAATCACATATAAAGGTGGACCAATTAGAATCACAGCAGACTTCTGAGCACAAACCCTAAAGGCCAGAAAAGTTTGGCGTGAAGTATTTCGAGCTCTAAGAGCAAATAACTTCCAACTAAGATTAACTTACCAAGCAAAGCTATCCTTCAAAATAAATGGAGAAATAAGCTATCTCCTTGAAAAAGACTAGCTCAGAAGATATGAGTGTTAAACCAGCTCTAGAGAAAATACTTAAGAATATTCTCAACAGAAATAATGAATTGGACACTGCTAAAAACATAGAAGAAACTAGTGAGGTCAATGGATAAACAGCAACATAAAACATTAGGAAAAGAAAAACAAAGGATACATCAACAGATTAAAAAGTAAATGATAGTAAATACCCAACACATCTTAGTAATATTTCTCAATGTTAACAGACTCAACTCTCCAATTATTTTATATTTTTTTATTTTGGTACTGGGGATAGAACTCAGGACCTTGTGCTCACAAGGCAGGCAGCAGAACCACTGAGCTAAATCCCCAAGATACTGACCTGCAGACTGGATCAAAATACAGAATCCAAGGGGTTGAAAGGAGGGCAGGGGAATGGGGAAAAAAATAAGAACCAAGATGAATTATGTAAAGGTACAAATTCCCAATAATGAATGTCAGCATATTGTATACCTAAAATTTACCAATAAAATTAATGAATGAAAAAAAACCAGAATCCAACACTCTGTGGGATTCGAGAAATTAATCTAATCCCAAAAGATACTCATAGACTAAAAATTAAAGGTTAGAAAACAACATTTCAAGCACCAGAACCCTGAAAACAAGCAGAGGAAGTTATTCTAATAGCAGACATGGTAAACTTGAAGCTAAAACTGATTAGGAGTGACAAAGAAGGTCACTACATATTAGTGAAGGGAACAATCTAACAAGAAAAAATTATATTGATTAAACTTATATGCACCAAATACTGGAGCACATATCTTCATAAAACAAAAACTGCTGAAATTAAAAGAGCAAATAAACACTAACACATCATAGTATGAGATTTTAACATCCCACTTTTGCAAAGAAACAGATCAACTAAACAAAAAAAAAATGAAAAATTTCAGAACTGAAACACACCTTGGAACATGTGGACTTAATGGATATAAGCAGAGTATTCCACCCTTCTGTAACAGAATACATTCTTTTCAGCAGAACATGGTACTTTTTCCAAAATAAATCACATACTAGTAATAGGCCTGCCTAAGTAAATATAAAAGCATAGACATTACCCCATGCATACTATCAGACTACTGTATAATGAAAATAGAAATAAGTGACAGAATAAAGTTTAGAAAAGACAAAACCTCCTGGAATATTAACAATATACTCCCAAATAACCAATGGGTCACAGAAGAAATCAAAGAAGAAGTTTTAAAATTTCTGAAAGTTAATGACAATGACAATACAACTCATCAAAACCTCTGGGACATATGAAAGCAGTTCTAAGAGAAAAACTCATTGCAATCAATGCTCACATTAGGAAAACAGAAAAAGTGCAAATAGACAACCTTATAAGGAATCTTAAGATACTTGAGAAACAACAACAAGCCAGCCCCAAACTGAAAGTAAGGAGGGAAATTATAAAGATGAGAGTGGAAATCAATGAAATTGAGGCTTAAAAAAAAATTTTTTTTTAAATGATTGAAGAGCTGGTTCTTTCAAAGAGTAAATAAAATGGATAAGCCCCTAGCCAGACTTACAAAGAGAAAACAAGAAAAAACTCACATCAGTGCAATTAGAAATAAAAAAGGTGAAATCACAGCAGACACCGTGCGAGTCCAGAAGATAGTTAGCAACTAGTTTGAAAAATTATATTCCAACAAATTAGCAAATTTTGAAGCAATGGACAGAGTCCTAGACACATACAAACTAGTGAAACTAACCCAAGAAGATATAAATATGCTTAACAACCCAAAATAAGCATATATTGTATACAGATTCAAAACAGTCCCAATCAAACTGCCAACAGCATATTTTGCAGATCTAGGAAAAAGTCCTAACATTCATATGGAACCAGAAAGTGGTCCAAGGGAAAAACTGAAGTATGAGGAGGCAGAGAAGAGGAAATAAGTAGAATAAAGATATACCATGTACAGGAACCTAATAATCTCCATTAATGTAAACATTATATGCTATAACATGAGCTAAGATTAATAATATCAACAAGAGTAAAAAATGGGATTGGGAAATGGAGGAAGAGAGAGTGAAGGGGAGGGGAAAGGAGAGGCTTATAAAAATAACAAGATGTGGTATTTACATGTAACCACCCCCCAAGATGATTGTAAGTTGGATGAATTGCAAACATGCACAATAATGAACTAATAAAACAAAAAAAAGAACAAAAAATAAAACAAAGAAAAGAAAGGAAGATCCTACCACCCTTATCCATGTTTAGCCAGCAAGCGGTGGCAGCAACCCTGTAGAATTGGCAACATGGTAGCCTCAGCAGAGAAGGCCTGCTACCCTCTCCAATTTCTCTTGGCCCTAGAGTAATACAAGAGGCATCTAAACATTTCCCATTTTCCCCAGGAGCAGAAATATTTTTGATATTGTCATTGTTGTTGTTGTTTTGGGACTCAAGACTTAGCTACATAGATATCAGCAGCCAATGTCAACATGGCTGAGCTACCTGCAACCAGACACCTATGAGAACACTGCTTTAGCCCCTTGAACTTCGATGCCTCCCTGGGGAGAAGAAAGGGGAGGGAAGAAACCCTTAAGTGACTGGAGATGTAAACAGCAGCAATTGAGTTTGTCAGGAATTCATTAGATTGCTAGTTTAGCCAAAAGGTAGAATATGAAATTGAATTGGAGTTATACAAAATGACAATAAAATAGAAATTTCCATAGAACAAATTATTATAGCAAATTTCAGGATAAAAGATTAATGTACAAAATTCTATTATTTTTCTGTATACCACCAATGAATAATTAGAATTTGAAATTAAAAACACAATAACTTAGTGGGTATAGTTTCAGTTATGCAAGATAAATATTTTTTAAAATATCATTTATGTTAGCACCTTCAAAAAGGAGAGAAATACTTCAGTATAAATCTAACAAAATATATACAAGATCTACGTGAGGAACATAACAAAGCTCTGGTGAAAGAAATCAAAGAAGCTGTATGTAGTGTCACACATCTGTAATCTCAGCTACTTGGGAGACTGAGGCAGGAAGATCACAAGTTCCAGGCCACTCTGTCTCAAAATAAAAAAATAAAGGGGAGGGGGCTAGGGATATAACTCAGTGGTAGTATAGTGGCCCTAGATTCAATCCCTAGTACTGAAAAGAGGTTTAGAATAGAAATTCCACTTTCCTGTATAGGAACACTCAATATTGTTAAACTATCCATTCTTCCCAATTTTATATACAGATTCAATGGAATCCCAATAAAAACCACAGACATTATTTTGTGGATAGTAACTAACTGGTTCTAAAGTTTATGTGGAAAGTCAAAGAACCAGAACAGCCGACATAATACTGAAGAAGAACAAAGCCAGAGGACCGACACTACCCAACATCAAGAACAATGCTAAGATTCCATCTTACTGCAGAAAGAATGGCAGTCATCAAGAAGTCAAAATATAGGGCCAGGGATTTAGCTCAGTGGTTCTGCCGCTTGCCTTGCAAGCACAAGGACCAGAGTTCAAACCCTGGTACAAAAAAAAAAAAAAAAGAAGTAAAAAATATAACAAATGCTGGCATAGCTGTGGTGAAAAAGGAACCCTCCTACATTATTTGTGGGACTGTAAACTAGTACAACTGTTATGGAAATCAGTATGGAGATTTCCTAGAGAATTAAAATTAGAAATTCCATATGACCCAGCTATTCTACTTCTAGGTATCTTCCCCAAAGATCTAAAGACATCATATTTCAGTGATATATGCATAAAAATATTTATAGCAGCACAATTCATAATAGTTGAGTCTTGGGAGCAGCCTGTATATCCATCAACAAACAAGTGGATAAAGAAAATGTGTTATCTACACATAATGGAATACTACTCAGGTATAAAGAATGACAGATTTGAGACATTTGCAGGAAAATGGATGCACTTGGAAAATATAATCTTTAATAAAATAAATCAGACACATAAGCTTAAATACTGTATGGTATCTCCCATTTGAGTAAGGCAAAGTATGAACAAAGAGCATAATAAAGGATGGATAAAAGGAGACAAGGGAGATGGATCCTTTGCAAATGGAGAGAGTTATAGGAGACCAAGGGTAAAGGGTGAGGGCTAGGGAAAGGGGAAGTAAGATGTCATATACATGAGCTAAGATTAATAATGTCAATGAGAATGAAAATGGGGAAAGAGGATTTAGAGGAGGAGGGAGAAAGGCGGGAGAGAAGGGGAAGGGAATTTTAAAAAAGAAACAAGCTGTATCATGTATGTGTACCCACTTCTCAAGATGATTGTAAACTGGATTACTGCAAACATGTACTAATGAAAAAAATACAAGGATTTTGAACTAAAAAAAAGACTTACTATAGAGCTACATTAATCAAAACAGTGTGATCCTGGTGGAAGAATACACATACAGATCAATGGAACAGAATAGAGAGCCCAGAAATAGACACACATAGATACAGTCACAGAGGAGCAAAGCTATTAAATGGAGAAGTAGTCGTCTTGTCAAATGATGCTGGAACAAATGGACACTCACATGCAAAAAAAAAAATGATTATAGGCACCTTCACCCTCACGAACATCAACTCAAAATGGATTCCAAAGCCAAATGTAAAATGGCAGACTCTAAGACTCTTCGTAACATAGGAGGAATCTAGATGACCTTGTTTGGGAAATGATTTTTTCAATAAAATATTTTAAATTATGATCTATGAAGAAAAAATGATACTTCTTTAAAATTAAAAACTTTTTGGCTGTGTTCAGAAAATTGAAAAAAATCCACAAATTAGAAAAAATATTTCTAAAAGATATATCTGGTAAAAGACTCTTACCCAAAGAGTCTTAAAACCCAACAATAAGAAAACAAATGCTACAAATTAAAAATGGGTGAAAAAAATCTGAACAGTTCATAAGGGGAGGCTGAGGCAGGAGAATCACAAGTTCAAGCCCAGCCCAGGCAACTTAGTGACTTAGTTAGATTCTGTCTCAAAATTTAAAATAATGAAAAAGGGTTGGGAATGTACCTCAGTGCGAAAGCCCTGAGTTCAATCTCGGGTATCAAAGAAGGAGGACAAAGAGGAGGAAGAGGAAGAGGAATACAGATAGCAAATAAATGTAATATTCTCAGCATCATATGTCATTAGGAAATTGCAAATTAAAACAACAAGATACCACTGTACACCTATGAGAACAACTAAAACCCACAACACTGGAGGCAGCAACAAATGCTCAGAAGGATACAAAGCAACAAGAACTGTCATTCATCACTGGAGGGATGAAAAAAGTGCAACCCTCCCAGAGGCCAGTGCGGTAATTTGGTTATTTTAAAGGAATAGATTTATCATATAATCCAGAAATCATGCTCCTTGATATTTACCCAAGTGAATGAAGACACGCATCCAGACAAAACTCACACCCCAATGTTTGTGATGGCTTTATTTGTAATTGCTCAAACTGTGAGGCATACATCAGCAGGTGAATGAATAAACACACTGTGAGATGTCCATGCAATTTAACATTATTCAATGATGAGCAGAAAAGAGCTATGGAAGTACATACACACACATAGGACACGCATGGAAAAATGTTGAAAACAGTGCTGAGCGAAAAAAGCCAATCTGAAAATGCCAGATACTGTAGGATTTGCATAATTTAGTTTCTGTATTTGAGCAACCACTAAGAAAATAACTGAAAATATAGTTAAATATCAACACCAAAAAATTATTTAATACAAAAATAGATAATAATGAAAGAATAAAGAAAACTAGAACTAGAACAACAAATAGAAATTTGCAAAATGATGGACATAAACCAGTCATATCAATAATTACATTACATGTGAGTGAGTGAACATCACACTCAAAGAATAGAGATTGTTAGATTGAAATGTAAAGAGGGGCCAGGGACTTAGCTCAGTGGTTCTGCCGCCTGCTGCGCAAGCGCAAGGACCGGAGTTCAATCCCCGCTACCAAAAAAAAAAAAAAAAGAAATGTAAAAAGAAACCGCTGAAGTCCAACCATATGCTTTTTATAAGATACATATCTTAGACACAGTAATTGGAAATAAAAAGAGAGAAAAAGAGCTGAATGACTCTATCAGACAAAATAGACTTCAAGAAAGAAATAATACGTGAGACAAAATCAATTTTTCACAATGACAAAGTGATCAAAACCAGAAATTATAACAACTATAAATGTAGCAAAAGGAGAAAGGCATTGTAGTGCATGCCTGTGATTCCAGTACTCTGGGAGGCTGAGGCAGGAGGATTGCAAATTCTAGCCCAGCCTGGGCAACTGAGTGACTTAGTGAGACTCTATCTCAAAATAAAAAATTAAAAAGGGCTGAGGATGTAGCTCAATGCAGGGGCACTAGATTCTATCCCAGTAACACACACACACACACACACACACACACACACACACACACACACACAGAGTAGCAAAAGGGCCCAAAACACATGAAGTAAAAATGGGCAAAATTAAAAGAGGAAACAGAAAACTCAACAATAATAAAGGTTTTAACATTCCCTCTTAAATAATAGAAAAACTAGACAGAAGTTTTTGATTATAGAGGGCTAAACTTGAAAAAATTTATCTGACTGCATTTATAGAACATCAGCCAGAAATACAGAATACATACTCTTTTTTTTTTTCTTCTAGATTTTTCACTTGTATTTTTTTTGTATTAAATTCTTTTATTGGTACATTGTAGGTATACAACACAATTACATTTCTCATTGGGAATTGTACCTTTACATAATGCATCTTGGTTCTTATTTTTTCCCCATTCCTAGCTCTCCCTTCATGCCCTCCACCCTTCCCTATTTACAAAGACTTTATTTCCATTTTTTCCATTTCTCAGCATTTTTTCCTTTCCCTTCTTTCCTTTCCCCTGTGCCTCCCACTACGCCTACCCCTTTGGACCTTTTATTCCTATTTTACATTATCAATTATTCATTCTAATCATTGGTACATTTTAGGTATATAATATAATGACATTCATCATTGGAAATTTGCACCTTTACATAGTCTCTCTTGGTTCTTGTTTTTCACCCTTGCCCAGCCCTCCCTTCAACCCCTCCATCCCTCCCTATTTACAAAAATTTTGTTCCTATTTTTCCATTTTCTCATATTAATCCCATTCCCTTCTATCCTTTCCCTTAGCCCTCCCACTTCCTTCCCCTTTGCCCCTTTTCTTCCTATTTCACATGACCTATTTTACATTTAGTCCTTATTTACACTTTCAGTTTCTCACACCAGAGAAACTATTCGGTATTTACACATGTGTGTCCTATTTATTTCACTTAAGAGTATTGCCTCCATGTGCATCCACTTAGCTATAAATGTCTCTAATTTCTCATTTTTTATGGCTGAGTAGTACTCCATTTTATAAAAAAACCCCACATTTTCTTTATCCAGTCTCCAGTTGATGGGCATTTGGGCTGTTTCCAAGTTTTAGCTATTACAAACTGCGTTGCTATGAACATGGGTGCACATAAATCACTGTGGTATGATTCTTTTAATTCTTTGGGGAAGATCCCCAGCAGTGGAATAGCGGGGTCAAATGGGATTTCCAGTCCTAGTTCTTTGAGGTATCTCCATACTGATTTCCACAGTGCTTGGACCAGTCTACAGTCCCACCAGCAGTGGAGCAGGGTTCCTCTTTCCCCACAGCCAGGCCAGCATTTGTTATTGGTTGATTTCATGATAGCAGCCATTCTTTCTGGAGTGAAGTGGAATCTCAGCGTTGTTTTCATTTGCATCTCTCGAATGACCAGTGACGTTGAACATTTTTTCATGCAGAATACATAATCTTTTCAAATACACTTGGAACATTTCCTGGATTGACCATATGCTGGGCCACAAAACTATTCTAAGTAAATTTTAAAAGATTGAAATCATAATTATGTTTTCTGACCACAACAGAACTAAATTAGTGAAGTTAAAGATACATATCTAAATAATACATGACTCAAAGAAGAAATACAAAGGAAGTTTTAAAATATTTTTTTCTTTCTTTCTTTTTTTTTTTTTTTTGGTACCAGGGATCAAACTCAGGACCTTGCGCTTGCGAGGCAGGCATCAGAACCACTGAGCTAAATCCCCTGCCCTTAAAATATTTTTAACAGAATGACAAAGAAAACACACTGATAAAATGTATGGGATGTAGCTAAGACAGTGTTTAGAAGATCAAACACTCATATCAGAAAAGAAGAAAGGTTTAAAATACACAACTTAAGTTTCCAACATAAGAAACTAGAAAAAAGATGCTAAACCGAAAGCAAGCCGAAGGAAGAAAATAGTAAGGATTCAGTAGAATACACAACAAACAAACAAAATATAGAATCAAAATTTGACTCTTTGGAAAAAAGAAAACAATAGGCAAGTTCTTAGCTACAATTACCAAGAAAATAAGAGAAAAGAGACAAATTACCAAAATTAGGAAGAAAAAATGAGTCATCACTAATGGTCCTATTCTCAATATCCACAAAATAGTTTCCTGGAATTTTGATTGAGATTGCATCAAATCTCTAGATTGAATGGAAAAAACAGAAAGCTTGACACTATTGTATCTTTCTATCAATGAACATAGAATATATCTCCATTTATTTAGTTTAGTTTGATATTAAAGATTTGTCTTTTACTCAAAAAATTGGACACTAGGGCAACTGAAATGAATAGACACTTCTCAGAAAAAGAACAAATGGCCAATAAATATATAAAAATGTTCAACATCTCTGGCCATTACATAAATGCAAAGTAAAGCAACACAGAGATTCTATCTTATCCCAGAAAGAATGGCTGTCATTAAGAAATCAAATAGTAGGACACACATGTATAAATACCAAATAGTTTCTTTGGTGTAAGAAACTGAAAGTGTAAATAAGGACTAAAAGGTATAATAGATAATGTGAAATAGGAAGAAAAGGGGCAAAGGGGAAGGGGAAGTGGGAGGGGTAGGGGAAAGGAAAGAGGGGAGTGGAATTAATATGAGAAAATGAAAAAATGGAAACAAAGTCTTTGTAAATATGGAGGGATGGAGGGGTTGAAGGGAGGGCAGGGGAAAGGGTAAAAATAAGAACTAAGAGAGATTATGTAAATGTACAAATTTCCAATGATGAATGTCATTATATTGTACACCTAAATTGCACCAATAAAATTAATTTTAAAAAAAGAAATCAAATAGTAAAAAATACTGGAGAGGCTGCAGATTAAAAGGAACAATTCTACATTGTTGGTAGGTATTTAAACTAGTACAGCCACTATGGAAATCAATATGGAGATTTCTCAAAAAACTGAAAATAGAAATTCCATTCAACCCAGCTATTCCCCTTTTAGGTATCCTCCCAAAATAGTTAAAGACATCATATTATAGTGATATATGCATACTCATGTTTATAGCAGTACAATTCATAGTAGCCATTTAAATCTTTAAAGCAGCCTATATTTTCATCAACAGATGAATGGATAATGAAAAGGTAGTATTTATACATAGGGGGTACTACTTAGCCATAAAGAAAGATAAACTTAAGTCATTTGTAGGAAAATGGATGTACCTTGAGACCATAATGTTAAGTGAAATAAGACACACAAGCTTAAATACCACATTTTCTCTTATATGAGAACCCCAAAATATAAATAAAGAGCAAAATAAAATATAGCTAATAGGAAATAGTGGTATAGATCTTTTGCAAAAACGAAAGGAATCAGGAGATTGGGGGGAGGGAAGAAGAGGGGAAGAGGATAAAAAAAGAATTAAGATGTTATGTACATGTACCAATTTCCCATTTTTAATGTAATCATTATGGCTGTGAACATGTACTTAAAAAAAGGGAAAACCCAATGTTTTGCCTTTTTTCTCATATAAATCTTTTACATATTTTGTTCAATTCATATCAGTGTATTTCATCTTGTGGGAGTACTAATGTAAATGGTGTGTTTTATTTTTTTACCTGTATATCCTTTTATTGTTACATTTTACATGTACAATATAATGACATTCATCATTGGAAATTTGCACCTTTACATACTCTCTTGGTTCTTATTTTATCCCCCTTCCCCTACTCTCCCTCAACCCCTCCATCTGCCCTATTTACAAAGACTTTGTTTCCATTTTTTCATTTTCTCATATTAATTCCATTCCCCTCTTTCCTTTCCCCTACCCCTCCCACTTCCCCTTCCCCTTTGCCCCTTTTCTTCCTATTTCACATTATCTATTATACCTTTTAGTCCTTATTTACACTTTCAGTTTCTCACACCAAAGAAACTATTTGGTATTTACACATGTGTGTCCTGTTTATTTCACTTAAGAGTATCACTTCAATGTGCATCTATTTAGCAATAAATGTCTTTAATTTCTCATTTTTTATGGCTGAGTAGTACTCCATTTTATTTTTTTAAAACACACAATTTCTTTATTCAGTCTCCAACTGATGGGCAATTGGGCTGCTTCCAAGTTTTAGCTATTACAAACTGTGCCGCTATAAACATGAGTGCACATATATCACTGTGGTATGATTCTTTTAATTCTTTGGGGAAGATACCCAGCAGGGGAATAGCTGGGTCAAATGGGATTTCCAGTCCTAGTTCTTTGAGGTATCTCCATACTGATTTCCACAGTGCTTGCACCAGTCTACACCCACCAGCAGTGGAGCAGTGTTCCTCTTTCCCAACAGCCCCACCAGCATTTGTTATTGGTTGATTTCATGATAGCAGCCATTCTTTCTGAGGTGAGGTGAAATCTCAGTGCTGTTTTCATTTGCATCTCTCGAATGACCAATGATGTTGAAAATTTTTTCATGTGTTTATTTGATATTTCTACTTCTTTATCTGAGAAATGTCTGTTCATTTCAGATGCCCATTTTTGGATTGGGTCTTTAAATTTGGGAGGTCTCATCTTTTTAAGTTCTTTATAGATTCGAGACAGTAGACCTTTGTCTGAGGGACAGCCGGTGAAAATGTTTTTCCACATTGTGGGTTGCCTCTTCACACTGCTGGTGGTTTCTCTTGTTGTGCAGAAGCTTTTCAGTAAGAAGAGATCCCACTTGACCTACTGAGATCCCAGGTGGTGCGGAAGACGCCAAATCAACCCGCTGCAAACAGGCAGCCACCTGGTTCCACATTACAAAGATGCAGAGGACACCAGACCACCAGACCATGGTACTGAGTCCTGCTGCTCCCGGCCCAGAGGAAAAGGCTTTTGTGCCACCTTCAGTCCGGCTGCTCCTGGCCCAGAGGAAAAGGCTTCTGGGCCACCATCCTTCCCACCACTCCCGGCCCAGAGGTAGGGGCTTCTGAGCCACCATCCCACTGCTCCTGGTCCAAAGGAAGGGGCTTCCCAGCCACCATCCCTCCCACTGCTCCCAGCCCACAGGAAAGGGCTTTTGGGCCACCATCCCTACCGCTGCTCCTGGCCCCTGTCCCACCTCTCCCAGCTCAGAGGAGGTAATCCATGCAGGCCCTAACAGCACCCCACCCCACTCGAAATGAGAAAACACATAAATAAGTCTCAAAACCAGACTTCCAGATCACCTACAGCAACCCCAAAGGGAAATGAGATGGAACCCTCTGATACTCAACCACCTGGACCCACTGAACTGGCAACAAAAGGGGATCTGGAAAAAATGAAATCAGAAATAATCTCTCAGATAACAGGAGAAATTGTGCCCCTAGTACAAGACATGATTAATAAATCTAGAGAGGAGCTCAGGAGCATGATGGAATCCCAACATAAGAAACAAATGGAATCCATAAAACAGATGCAAATAGGTTTCCAGGACATGAAAAACTCCACTGAAAGTCTACACAGCAGAATGAGCCAATGTGAGGACAGAATTTCAGATATAGAAGATAAGATTGCAATTAGTGACCAGGAAAAGAAAAATTGCTTCAAAATTATAAGGGAACATGAGAAATCAATCCAGCAGCTGCTAGATGATGCAAAGAAGAATAACATAAGACTGATTGGGCTCAATGAAGAAACAGGAGAGAGTGGAGATGACATAAAAAGTCTCTTCACAGAAACAATGGCAGAAAACTTCCCAAGCAGGGGAAAAGAGCTTGACATACAGATAAGTGAGGCATATAGGACTCCAAATAGCCTTGATCAAAAAAAATCTACACATAGGCATATAATTGTTAAGATTCCAGAAACACAACAGAAGAACAAAGTTCTCCAAGCAGTCAGAGAAAAGAAACAAATCACATACAAAGGAAAGCCCATCAGAATCACAGCACACTTCTCAACACAAACCATCAAGGCAAGAAGAGCTTGCAGTGACATACTCCAAGCCCTAAAAGAAAACAGCCTCCAACTCAGATTGATGTACCCTGCAAAACTATCTTTCAAAATGGATGGAGAAATAAGATACTTTCATGACAAAGAGCACCTTAGGAACTTTGTGAATACCAAATCAGCACTCCAAAGAATTTTACACAATATCCTAGGAACAGACATTGAGGATCACAACCCCAGGAAGCAAAGCAGAATGAACCCATCTGGCATGACAAGAAATTAAATGGAAAGGGGGAGAACCCAACAAAAAGAAAAAGTCATGGCAATGACAAGTCAATGCGTTTCACTTATAACCATCAATGTTAATGGTCTCAATTCACCAATCAAAAGAAATAGACTGGAAGAATGGGTCAAGAACCAATATCCAGCAATATGCTGCATACAAGAAACACACTTAATTCAAAAGGAAACTCATAGATTGAAAGTTAAAGGGTGGAAAACAATACTCCATGCTACAGGAACCCGAAAAAAAGCAGGAGTAGCTATCCACTTTGCAGATTAAGTAGATTTCAAACCAACACTGATTAAGAGAGATGAAGAAGGACACTACATCCTTGTAAAGGGAACAATCCAAGAGGAAGAGATGATAATCATAAATATCTATGCACCAAACTCTAGTGCACCCAACTATATAAAACAAATACTAACGGACATCAAAAGTCATATGTGCACTAGTACAATTGTAGTGGGGGACCTCAACACCCCACTGTCACAAATAGATAGATCAACTAGACTAAAAATAAGTAATGAAATACTAGAACTCAATCAAACTCTTGAACAAACGAACTTAAGAGATGTTTACAGAGTCATCCACCCCACAAAATTAGAATACACATTCTTCTCAGCTGCACATGGGTCATTCTCAAAAATAGACCACATACTCACACATAGAACATGTTTAAGTAAGTGCAAAGGAACTGAAGCTATCCCCTGTAGATTATCAGACCATAGTGCAATGAAATTGGAGATCCATAGCAAAAGAAACTCAAAAAATTTCATAAACACATGGAAATTGAACAACAGACTTCTGAATAACCAATGGGTCACAGAGGAAATTAAAGGAGAAATCAGACAGTTCCTTCAATTAAATGACAATGACAATACAACATATCGGAATCTATGGGACACAATGAAAGCAGTCTTACAAGGGAATTTCATAGCAGTGAATACGCATACTAGGAAAACAGAACGAGCCCAATTAAACAACCTGATGCTGAACCTCAAGCTTCTAGAAAAAGAAGAGCAGGACAACCCGAAAGCTCATACAAGGGAGGAAACTATAAAGATCAAGGAGAAATCAATGCAATGGAGACTCAGAGAACGATACAAAAAATCAATGAAGCCAAGAGTTGGTTCTTTGAAAGAATCAAAAAAATTGACAAAACTTTAGCCAACTTTGTCAGAAAAAGGAAAGAAAAGGCCCAAATCCATGCAATTAGGAATGGAAAGGGTGAAATTACAACAGATCCAGCAGAAATCCAGAGGATCATCAATACCTACTTCCAGAACCTATACGTCAATAAGATGGACAACACAGAAGAAATGGACAGATTCCTAGATACATAAGAATTACCAAAGTTGAACGAAGAAGACCTAAAAATTCTAAACAACCCAATATCAACCAATGAAATTGAAAATGTAATTAAAAACTTATCAACTAAGAAAAGCCTGGGCCCTGATGGTTTCACTGCTGAATTCTACAAGACATTTAGAGAGGAACTGCTACCACTACTGTTTAAACTCTTCAATGAAATTGAAAGGGAAGCAATACTCCCAAATTCATTCTTGGAAGCAAGCATCACCTTGATCCCCAAAGCAGAGAAAGACCCAACTGAAAAGGAGAACTATAGGCCAATCTCACTAATGAACATAGATGCAAAAATCCTTAATAAGGTAATGGCAAACAGAATGCAGAAGATCATCAAGAAGATCATACACCCTGACAAGTGGGATTCATCCCAGGGATGCAGGGATGGTTCAACATACACAAAACAATCAATGTAATACACTATATCAATAGAGCCAAGGACAAAAACCATATGATTATCTCCATAGATGCAGAAAAAGCATTTGACAAAATCCAACATGCATTTATGATAAAAACCCTACAAAAAATTGGAATAGACGGTCTCTACCTCAATCTGATAGAAGCCATCTATGAAAAACCAACAGCCAATATCATACTAAATGGTCAAAAACTGAAATCCTTCACACTAAAATCAGGAACAAGACAAGGATGTCCAGTATCACCACTCTTGTTCAATATAGTTCTGGAAACATTAGCCACAGCAATTAGACAAGAGAAAGAAATAAAAAGACATAAAGATAGGAAATGAAGAAGTCAAATTGTTATTATTTGCA
This sequence comes from Heterocephalus glaber, assembly GCF_053883595.1. NCBI lineage: Eukaryota > Metazoa > Chordata > Mammalia > Rodentia > Bathyergidae > Heterocephalus > Heterocephalus glaber. The sequence goes on along the minus strand of NW_028258324.1, from coordinate 5,429,634 downwards.
GATGACATGATACTCTATATAGAAGACCCCAAGAACTCCACCAAAAGTCTTCTAGACTTAATAACCAAATTCAGTCAAGTAGCTGGTTACAAGGTCAACACACAAAAATCAATAGCTTTCCTCTACACCAATGATAGACTCAGTGAGAGAGAAATAGGGCAAATAATTCCTTTCACAATAGCATCCAAAAAACTGAAATACCTAGGAATCAACCTAACAAAAGAAATCAAAGACCTCTTCTCTGAAAACTATGGCACTCTGAAAAGAGAGATTGAAGATGATATCAGAAATGGACAGACATCCCCTGCTCCTGGGTAGGAAGGATTAATATAGTGAAAATGGCCATACTTCCAAAACTGCTATATAGATTCAATACAATTCCAATTGAGATCCCAGCAGCATACTTTATGGACCTTGAGAAAACAATCCAAAAATTCATTTGGAACAAGAAGAGACCCAGAATAGCAAAAGCAATTCTAGGTAACAAAGACATGGCAGGGGGTATCACAATCCCCAACCTGCAACTCTACTACAAAGCTACTGTGATAAAAACAGCATGGTACTGGCAAAGAAACAGACCTGAGGACCAGTGGAACAGATTAGAAGATGCAGAAACCACACCAGACATACTCAGCCATCTCATCTTCAATAAAGGAGTCAAACACCCTCACTGGAGGAAAGATAGCCTCTTTAATAAATGGTGCTGGAAAAATTGGGCTTCAACTTGCCAAAGATTAAAACTAGACCTGTATCTCTCACCATGCACTAAACTAAAAGCAAAATGGTTCAAAGATCTAAATATTAAAATAGAAACTCTGAACCAGTTGGAACAGAGGTTAGGTAGAACCCTTGAAGACATCAGTGTAGGAAAAGATTTTATGAACAAAACCTCAGTTGCCCGTGAATTAGCACAAAATCAACAAGTGGGATCTCTTCTTATTAAAAGGCTTCTGCACAGCAAGAGAAACCACCAGCAGTGTGAAGAGGCAACCCACAATGTGGGAAAAAATCTTCACCTGCTCTTCCTCAGACAAAGGTCTACTGTCTCGAATCTATAAAGAACTTAAAAAGATGAGACCTCCCAAATTTAAAGATCCAATCCAAAAATGGGCATCTGAAATGAACAGACATTTCTCAGACAAAGAAGTAGAAATAGCAAATAAATACATGAAAAAATGTTCAACATCACTGGTCATTCGAGAGATGCAAATGAAAACAGCACTGAGATTCCACTTCACTCCAGAAAGAATGGCTGCTATCATGAAATCAACCAATAACAAATGCTGGCGGGGCTGTGAGGAAAGAGGAACCCTGATCTACTGCTGGTGGGAGTGTAGACTGGTACAATCACTGTGGAAATCAGTATGGAGATACCTCAGAGAACTAGTACTGGAAGTCCCATTTGACCCCACTATTCCACTGCTGGGGATCTTCCCCAAAGAATTAAAAGAATCATACCACAGTGATATATGTGCACCCATGTTCATAGCAGCACAGTTTGTAATAGCTAAAACTTGGAAACCGCCCAAATGCCCATCAACTGGAGACTGGATAAAGAAAATGTGGGGTTTTTTTATAAAATGGAGTACTACTCAGCCATAAAAAATGAGAAATTAGAGACATTTATAGCTAAGTGGATGCACATGGAGGTGATACTCTTAAGTGAAATAAATACGACACACATGTATAAATTCTGAATAGTTTCTCTAGTGTGAGAAACTGAAAGTGTAAATAAGGACTAAATGTATAATAGGTCATGTGAAATAGGAAGAAAAGGGGCAAAGGGGAAGGAAGTGGGAGGGCTAAGGGAAAGGATAGAAGGGAATGGGATTAATATGAGAAAATGGAAAAATAGGAACAAAATCTTTGTAAATAGGGAGGAATGGAGGGGTTGAAGGGAGGGCTGGGCAAGGGTGAAAAATAAGAACCAAGAGAGACTATGTAAAGGTGCAAATTTCCAATGATGAATGTCATTATATTATATACCTAAAATGTACCAATGATTAGAATGAATAATCAGTAATGTAAAACAGGAAGAAAAGGTCCAAAGGGGTAGGGGTAGTGGGAGGGGCAGGGGAAAGGAAAGAAGGGAAAGGAAAAATGATGAGAAATGGAAAAAATGGAAATAAAGTCTTTGTAAATAGGGAAGGGTGGAGGGTGTGAAGGGAGGGCTAGGAATTGGGAGAAAATAAGAACCAAGATGCATTATGTAAAGGTACAATTCCCAATGAGAAATGTAATTGTGTTGTATACCTACAATGTACCAATAAAAGAATTTAATTTTTTAAAAAAAGAAGAGATCCTACTTGTTAATTGTGTTAGTTCATGGGCAACTGAGGTTTTGTTCATAAAATCTTTTCCTGTGCCAATGTCTTCAAGAGTTCTACCTAACCTCTGTTCTAGCTGGTTCAGCATTTCTGTTGTAGTATTTAGATTTTTAATCCATTTCGATTTTAGTTGAGTGCATGGTGAGAGATATAGGTGTAGTTTTAGTCTTTGGCAAGTTGAAACCCAGTTTCTCCAGCACCATTTATTAAAGAGGCTATCTTTCCTCCAGCGAGGGTGTTTGGCTCCTGTGTCAAAGAGGAGGTGTCTGAGTGTGTCTGGAGTTGTTTCTGCATCTTCTAATCTGTTCCACTGGTCCTCGGGTCTGTTTCTTTGCCAGTACCATGTTGTTTTTGTCATAGTAGTTTTGTAGTATAGTTTCAAGTTGGGGGGGTGTAATACCCCCTGCCATGTCTCTGTTACCTAGAATTGCTTTTGCTATTCTCAGTCTCTTCTTATTCCAAATGAATTTTTGAATTGTTTTCTCAAGGTCCATGAAGTATGCTGCTGGGATTTCAATTGGGATTGCATTAAATCTATATAGCAGTTTTGGAAATATGGCCATTTTCACTATGTTGATCCTTCCTACCCAGGAGCAAGGGACATCTTTCCATTTTCAGATATCATCTTTAATCTCTCTTTTCAGAGGCTATAGTTTTCAGAGAAGAGGTCTTTGATTTCTTTTGTTAAGTTGATTCCTAGGTATTTCAGTTTTTTGGATGCTATTGTGAAAGGAATTGTTTGTCCTATTTCTCTCTCAGTGAATCTGTTTTCATGTAGTGGAAAGCTATTGATTTTTGTGTGTTGACCTTGTATCCAGCTACTTGACTGAATTTGGTTATTAAGTCTAGAAGCCTTTTGGTGGAGTTCTTGGGGTCTTCTATATAGAGTATCATGTCATCTGCAAATAATGACAATTTGACTTCTTCATTTCCTATCTTTATTCCTTTTATTTCTTTCTCTTGTCTAATTGCCATGGCTCATGTTTCCAAAACTATATTGAACAGGAGTGGTGACAGTGGACATCTTTGTCTTGTTCCTGATTTTAGTGTGAAGGATTTCAGTTTTTGACCATTTAGTATGATATTGGCTGTGGTTTTTCATAGATGGCTTCTATCAGATTGAGTTAGAGACCGTCTATTCCAATTTTTTGTAGGGTTTTTATCATAAATGCATGTTGGATTTTGTCAAATGATTTTTCTGCATCTATGGAGATAATCATATGGTTTTTGTCCTTGTCTCTGTTGATATAGTGTATTACATTGATTGATTTGTGTTTGTTGAACCATCCCTGCATCCCTGGGATGAATCCCACTTGTCAGGGTGTATGATCTTCTTGATGATCTTCTGCATTCTGTTTGCCATTATCTTATTAAGGATTTTTGCATCTATGTTCATTAGTGAGATTGGCCTATAGTTCTCCTTTTCAGTTGGGTCTTTCTCTGCTTTGGGGATCAAGGTGATGCTTGCTTCCAAGAATGAATTTGGGAGTATTGCTTCCCTTTCGATTTCATTGAAAAGTTTAAACAATAGTGGCAGTAGTTCCTCTCTAAATGTCTTGTTGAATTCAGGAGTGAAGCCATCAGGACTTGTGCTTTTCTTAGTTGGTAAGTTTGTAATTACGTTTTCAATTTCTTTGATTGATACTGGGTTGTTTAGAATTTTTAGGTCTTCTTCATTCAACTTTGGTAATTCATATGTGTCTCGGAATCTGTCCATTTCTTCTGTGTTTTCCATCTAATTGACATATAGATTCTCGAAGTAGGTATTCATGATCCTCTGGATTTCTGTTGTAATTTCACCCTTTTCCTTCCTAATTGCATGAATTTGGGCCTTTTCTTTCCTTTTTCTGATAAGGTTAGCTGAGGGTTTGTCAATTTTGTTGATTCTTTCGAAGAACCAACTCTTGGCTTCATTGATTTTTGTGTATTGTTTTCTTAGTCTCCATTGCATTGATTTCTGCCCTGATCTTTATAATTTCCTCCTTTCTATGGGTTTGGGTTTGTTCTGCTCTTCGTTTTCTAGACGCTTCAGGTTCAGCATCAGGTTGTTTAGTTGGGCTCACTCTGCTTTCCTAATATGAGTATTCACTGCTAGGAATTTCCCTCATAATACTGCTTTCATTGTGTCCCATAGATTACAATATGTTGTATTGTCATTGTCATTTAATTGAAGGAACTGTCTGATTTCTTCTTTAATTTCCTCTGTGAATCATTGGTTATTCAGAAGTGTGTTTTTCAATTTCCATGTATTTATGAAATTTTTGCAGTTTCTTTCGCAATTGATCTCCAATTTCATCACACTATGGTGTGATAATATACAGGGGATAACTTCAATTCCTTTGCACTTACCTAAATGTGTTCTATGTGTAAGTATGTGGTTTATTTTGGAGAATAACCCATGTGCAGCTGAAAAGAATGTGTATTCTGATTTTGTGGGGTGGAACACTCTAAACATCTGTTAAGTTCATTTGTTCAAGAGTTTGATTGAGTTCTAGTATTTTGTTGCTTGTTTTTTGTCTAGTTGATCTATCTATTTGTGACAATGGGGTATTGAGGTCCCCAGCTATTATTGTATTAGTCCTTATATGATTTTTCATGTCTGTCAGTATTTGTTTTATATAGTTGGGTGCACTAGTGTTTGGTGCATAGACATCTATGATTGTCATCTCTTCCTGTTGGATTGTTCCTTTTACAAGGATGTAGTGTCCTTCTTTGTCTCTCTTAATCAGTGTAGGTTGAAATCCACTTGGTCTGCAAAGACAATAGGTACTCTTGCTTTTTTTCGGGTTCCTGTAGCATGGAGTATTGTTTTCCACCCTTTAACTTTCAGTCTATGAATTTCTTTTTGAATTAAGTGTGTTTCTTGTATGCAGCATATTGTTGGATTTTGGTTCTTGACCCATTCTTCCAGTCTATTTCTTTTGATTGGTGAATTGAGACCATTAACATTGATCGTTATATCTGATATGTATTGAATTATCATTGTCATGACTTTTTCTTTTTGTTGGATTCTCCCCCTTTGCTTTTAATTTCTTTGTTGTGCCCAGTGGATTCATTCTGCTTTGCTTCCTGGGGTTGTGATCCTCATTGTCTTTTCCTAGGATTTTGTCTAAAATTTTTTGGAATGCTGGTTTGGTATTCATGAATTTCCCAAGGTTCTCTTTGTCATGAAAGTATCCTATTTCACCATCAATTTTGAAAGATAATTTTGCAGGGTACACCAATCTGGGTTGGAGATTGTTTTCCTTTAGGGCTTGAAATACATCACTCCAACCTCTTCTTGCCTTGAGGGTTTCCATTGAGAAGTCTTCTGTGAGTCTGATGGAGTTTCCTTTGTATGTGATTTGTTTCTTTTCTCTAACTGTTTGTAGAACATTGTTCTTCTGTTGGGTTTCTGGAATCTTAACAGTTACGTGCCTATGTGTAGATTTTTTTTGATCAAGGCTATTTGGAGTCCTATATGCCTCGCTTATCTGTATGTCAAGCTCTTTTCCCCTGCTTGGGAAGTTTTCTGCCATTACTTCTGTGAATAATTTTTTTTATGACATCCTGGCCCTAAGAAAGTGTTCTGACAACTCAAGAGAAGGGCTGACTCCAGAAGAATGAATGCCTGTCCTTCCAGAGACACCTGGGAGCTGAGATGGGTGACCAAAAGTCTGCTCTTTGCCAAGTAAAAAACACACAGAAACCAAGGTCATCCATGAAGGTCCAGTAGTGCCACTATGTGTGCAGGGCATGGTGGTATATAGAGTAGCCCCTGGCTCAGGTATCATTCAGGATGTCTTAGTTATTTTCTTGTCCTGAGACACAATACCTGACAACCACAACTTAAAGGAAGAAAGGTTTATTTACCTCACAGTTGGTAGACATTTCAGTCAATAGACCTCTGTCTCCAAGGCAGGACAGCATGGCAGAAGAGAATTGTTCATGACATGGCAGATAGGAAGCAGAGAGAGACCAAGGGAGGAGGAAGGGAGATAGATCCTTCCAACTCACCAGTGACCTACCTCCTCCAAATGGCCTTCATCTCCCAGCATCACATTTAGCTATGAACTCATCAGTGGACAAATTCACTGATAAATAGCATGCTCCCATGATAAAATCACCTCTCCATAGCCCCACTTACAAGCTCATGAAGCTTCAGAGAGATATCTAGATATAAACCATAACACAGGACTCATGGCTGCTGGTAGTGGAAGAAATCTGGAAGGCATCCCTGATGGACTGGACACAGCAAGAGAGGAGAATGTAGAGCTTCAGCCTTTGCAGCATGTTCACTGTTCTGATGAGAACTCAGCCATTATTCTTCCTCTCATTTACCTGGGTGTCAATGTGTGTTTTCTCTCTGACTGTCTTAAAATTTTTCTTTTTCTTTTTGGTAACCATTTTCACTTTGATGTTCCCAACTGTAGCCTTTTCTCTATTTCTCCTGCTTGATGATTACTGTGGTTCTTGGTTCTGCAGTTTGAAATGTTTCATTGATTTGGGACATTTTAAAGTTATTATTTTTTTAGTATTTCTTCTGCTCCTTTCTTTTCTTTCATTTTTTGATTGCCATTGCATCTATTTTCAATTACTTGATATTTGGGTGGGGTTTTTTGTTTTTTTGGGTTTGTTTTTTTTTTTGGTGGTACCAAGGATAGAACTCAGGACCTTGCACTTGTGAGGCAGGTGCAGTGCCACTGAGCTAAATCCCTGGCTATTTGGGGGTTTTTTTCCATTGATTTTTTTCTTTCTGTGCTTCCATTTTGTTACTAGCTTGTCTTTGAGGCTTTTACTTCTTTTATGTTCATTTTTCTGTTTAGTATATCCAATTTTAAGTTTCAAATTTTTATGAATTTTAAATTTCAGATATTTTTCAAATTTATAATTTTCATTTAATTCATTTTTAGAGTTCTTTTTCATTTGAAATTCTTTAACTGCTCGCCATTCTCTCCATTTTTTTCCTGTAAATTCTTTAAACATTAATATTAGCTGTTTGAAACTTCTTTTATGCTAATTCCAATATCCAAGTCTTATCTGTTCCTATTGATTTATTTTTCTCTTATTTAGTTTTCTTGTTTTAACAAGTCCTGTTTTTCAAGTGTCTACTAATTTTTTAAAATAATCTTTGAAATCATAGAAGATATATGATACAGGCAGTTTATTATGTTATTTTCCTCTAAAGAATGTTGCATTTTAATCTGGTTAAATTACTCCATCAGCTTGAATAACTGATTGAAGATTACATGGAATGGTTCCCAAGCTGACTTGCAATAGATATATAATATGACCAAGAAAAATAACTTCGTTGTACTAAGCTGCTATTTTGAAGTTTTTTGCCCCATTAAGACTCAGTCCTTTTTAACTAATACATAGCACTTCTATGCCTAGCACCCACCCAGTGGGCAAAGCAGGATCTCAAAGGCCATCTGAGCTATACAAAAAGTCTGTATACTTGAACAATGTGCACACTCCCCTAGACCAACTATAGAGGAAAGGGAGTGGCCTTGGTCTGGGAACTGGGTTTTTCACTGTGCCATTAATCAAAATGGGGTTGGACCTCAATTTTCAACTTAGAGAAAGGCTCAAGGGAAGAGAGTCATCATCAATTTAGAGTAAGTACAATAAGGTCAGTAGAAGGGTCATAGGAAAGCCCTTTTTCAGGAATAGGAGGAAGCAGGAGAGTCCAAATGTTTGAGTTAAATGACTTCAGACTAGGTGAGATCTTTACCAAAGATGACAGTGCCTTTTCTTGTCAGCCCTCAGGGGCTGATGATCTCAATGTGGAACTTCAGGTAAGTTGCTGTAACCATGCACAAGTCTGCCAGGGCTGGCATTGCCAGTGACATTGGATGATGTAAATTGCATTGAACACACACACACACACACACACACACACACACACACACACACAAAGAGGACTCAATTATGCTTTTTAAAAGAGACACATTTTAAATATAATCACAAATGGGTTGAAAGGAAAACAATGGCACAAGATATACCGTGACATCATTAATCAAAAAAAAGTTGGTATTGCTATATTAATACCAGACAATGTCAACTTTAAGATCTAATTATTTTGATATCTCATAGAAGATTTTAAAATTTTATTTCATTTGGAATATATAAAAAATTTAAGTGTATAGGTACCTAACAACAGAACTTCAAAATACCTAAGGCAAAAATTGGCAGAACCAAAAGGGAAAGTAGATAAATCCAGAATCCAAGTTTGAAATTTTGATAGTCTCTTCTCAGGAACTAATAGAGGTTGATAAAAATATAAGGGTGTGGAAAATCAAAATTGTTATTAATAACTACCCCTAAATAAAATGTACAGAATATTAAATGTAATAACTACAGAATAGCAATTATTTTCAAGTCCAACATAATATTAACTGAGGTATATCATGTTCTGGTATATAAATCAAACAAGTCATGATCAATTGAAAGAAATTGAAGTGATATGAGATATATTTTCATCCCCCAGTGAGAGTATATTAAAAACCAATTCTCAATATATCCAGAAAAATCCCTTAAATATCTGAACAAAAATTTTTATTTTGGTACTGGAGATTGAACCCAGGACCTTGTGCTTGCAGGCAGGCACTGGAACCACTGAGCTAAATTCCCCGCCCTGAAATTTATTTTTTAAAATTTTTTGTGGTGCAGGGAATTGAACCCCAGGCCTCATGCATGTAAGGTTAAATATTCTACCACTGAGATGCACCACCAGCTCTCCTCCAAAATTAAGCAACACACTTCCAAATAGCCTATAGGTTAAAGAAGAAATGACGAGGGAAATTAGGAAATATTTTAACCAGATAACAATACAATTACAACTTATCAGAATTTATTGGTTATAGCTAAAGTACCACATAAAAAATATGGTTTTAAATGTATATGTTAAAAGTAAGAAACATTTAAAGTCAATGAGATACAAGTCAAAAAAATTTTTTAATAGGAATAAATTATACCCAAAGAAATTAAAAGGAGATTTAATTGAGTCTGTAAATTGCTTTGGGTTGTATGGACATTTTAACAATAGTAATTCTTCAAATCCGTGAACGTGGAGGTCTTTACACTTTTTTATGTGTCTTTAATTTCTTTCTCATATGTTCAAGGGTCTTTTTTTGTTGTTTGTTTGTTTGTTGGTACTGGGGATTGAACTTGGAACCTTGCACTTGCAAAGCAGGCAGCAGAACAACTGATCTAAATCCCCGGCCCCCATATGTTGAAGTTTTAAAAAGCCAACCTGAATATAGATTAGTGAGAGGGGCAGAAGAGGGGGTACTATAAAGGGAGGTTGGATTTGATCAGTATACGCTATATGTAAAGTATGTATTGAAATATCACACTACATCCCATTAAAATGTGCAACTAATACATCTTAATAAAAATTAATTTAAAATTTAAAAGAAATAAAGAGCAACAAAATAGAAAAATGAATGAACAATAAAGTGAACAAATATAGTTCTTTGAAGAGATTAATAAAACTGATTAACCTTTGGGTAGAAACATAAAAGGAGAAAAAACAAAATGCAAATTACCAACATCAGAAATGATTGGTAGACATCACTATCAATCATATAGACACTTAAAATATATTAAGAGATAATTGTAGTCACTTTCCTTGTGGCTGAGACACAATACACAACACTCACACCTTAAAGGATGATTTTTTTTCTCTCATGATCCAGAAGCTTCAGCCTTTACAAGGGATGGTGGAAAGGCTTCATGAAGGAAAGCCGCTCATCTCATGACAGCCAGGAAACAGAGGGTGCAGTGAGGAACTAGGAAAGGAGGAACCAGTAAACTGCTTCTTCTTACCAGACCCTACCTCTTAACATTGCATTTAGCTCTAGCACCCTTGTGATCAAATCAGAAGCCCCATCTTATGAGTGTATGAGGCTTGGGGAGTACATGTATGTATAAACTGTAACATTCTGTCCCTAGTCCCTAAAATGTTTGCATACATTTGTTTATGCAAAACGCATTTAGTCCGTCTCTAAAAGTTGCCAGTCTTAACAGTTTCAGCAGTACTGAAAAGTCCGAGTCCAAAGTTTCCTCTGAGTCTCAAAGCAAACTCTTAGCTGTGAGTCCCTGTAAAAGTCAAAAAGAAAGTTAAACACTTCCAACATACTATGGCACAAGGTAAACACTCCCATTCCAAAAGGGAGGAATTGGGGCTAGAAACCAATGGGACCAAAGCAAGACCAATACCTGGCAGGGCATACATTAAATCCTATAACTCTATGGCCAGCACCAGGGGAAAAAATATGCAAGCTCCAAACAGTTTGGGTGACCTTGTTCCTATGTCATTGCTGGTGATTGTAGCCCTTATGGCTTCTCTTTTGTGCTAGCTTTGCTGAGTGCCTGCAGCTTTCCACGGATGTACTACATTCCTGACTTCCCCAGATTTCTCCAGTCTCTAATGTGCTTTTGGCCTCACGCTAACAGCTTCACTCACTCTCCTCTCAGAGACATACTACCTGGCCTCTTTCCTTTCTTCTGAAATTGAGGTGGAAGCCTTCCTGACACCACAACTCTTGCATTTTTGCATGCCTTTAAAAGGAGCACCACAGGGATGGTACTAAGGTTTGCTACCAGCTCAAACAGAAGTCTGGCTCCCTTGTATCATGCTGCAGATATAAATGGCCCCCAAAGCCTCATATGTTTGAAAGGTGACTGGATTATGGGGATGGTATAGCTGGCTTGCTGTTCGGTAGTGGAATTTGGTACAAGGAGATGAGTCACTGGGGACATGGCCTGAAAGGGTTTATCTCCCTCCCCAGTTCCTCCCTTCATGCTCTCTGCTTCCTGTCTGCTGTGCCATGAGCAGTATCCCTCCACCATACCCCTGTACCATGCCATCCTGCCTAGGAGTCAGCCAACTATGGCCTAAAGCCTCTACAAACTACAAGCCAAAATAAACCTCTCCTAAAGTTGTGGGTGTCAGATAGTTTGTCCCAGCAATGAGAAAAGTAACTAAGACAAGAGGCCTCTGAATGCTTGAACAGCTGAGCACTGTGAACTAAATCCTGGAGAATCAATGCCATAGGCAGCCTTCTGGAGAAGAATGACCTGGAATTCTCTTCTCAAATGAAACTCTTACAGCTTTGCATCCTTGAGCCAGCAAAGGGAGGAATCTTGCTGATTCTTCACATGCCCTCAAAGTGTATTTCCTATAATCTGGATATAAAGGACTTGGCTTCTTTTTAATGCTAATATTTTTAGCAACCAAACTCTCCTTGACCAAAACTTTCCAGATTCTTCTCTCTGGAGAAAGTAAACATTTTCAAATGGGTTTTTGCTCTGATTTTCAATATAACCCTGATTAAAGCAGCAAGCAATATCATGCTACAGCCTGAACACTGGGCTTCCTTGACATTTCCTCCACCATATTAGTCCACCACATTTAATCTCAGTCCCCTGCAAAGTCTCAAGATATGAGAAAAATGTAGACTGGTTTTCTGCCAGAAAATAACATACACAACCTAGAGTCCAGCTGCCAATGGAGTCCTTGTTCCCAACTGAAAACTCTAGAACCTTTTCCATCTGCATTTCTATCTCCATTCAGATCTTCTGAGCTTTGACTAGAATCTCCCATTAAGCATGGGCTACAGCATTCTAGGGCTTCCCTAGCTGGCAGCTCTGTACCTTTCCAAACTCCTCCCACGAACCACTTCCAAAGGCTTCTACACCACATGATCAAGTATGGTCTTCACAATGACTCCTCTTATCTAGTACTAAAATCTGTCTCAGTCACTTTCTTGTTGCTGAGACAAATACCCAATGCCCACAACTTAAGTGTGTGTGGGGGTTATTTTGGCTCACAATTTTTAGATTTCAGTGTGTAGTCAGCAGGCTCCAAGGTGGGAAGGCATGGTAGAAGGTGTAGAAGGTCATAGTGGAAGAAAGCTGCTAGTGGTTAGAAAGCAGAGACTGAAGCCAGGAACTGAGAAGGGAGATACACACCCTTCCAGGTCACATCCTTAGTGACCCGCCTCTTCTAACCAGACCTCACCTCCTGATGTCACATTTAACTATAGCAACCCCATGATTCAAACACCTTTCAGAAGTCCCACTATGAGCACATGAGGCCTTGGGAAGAAATCTAGATATAAACCATAACAGAAGGTTTATCAACAACTTTACATTCACAAATTCATAACTTGGATAAAATGAACAAGCTCCTTGAAATATATAACATTAAATTGACATAAGAATATATAATATCACCATAACTCTGTATCAGCTAAAACAAAACTGTAATTTCAAATCTTTCCACAAATAAAACAGGATAAGATGGCTTTACTGGTAAATCCTACCAAACATTTAAGGAAGAAATAACACTGACCTTATCTAGACTCAATAAATAAAGGAAAAGAACACCTCTCAAATTGTTTTATGAGGAAAACATATTCCTGATATCCAGACTATAGGTGAATAGCCCTCATTTCAAAATTCTCAATAAAATATTGGCAAATCAAACTAATAATTACAGTATAAAAAGTATAATTTTTAAAATTATATGAAATGTATAATTCATTGAGCTATAAAGAATATGCTTAATCATATAAAGCTATAAGTATAAACACCAACATAATCCATTCATCATAATTCAGTATGTAAAAAGTGTAATTTATCAGATAGAGTTTAAGCCACGAATGAAAGTGTATCCAACAGAATTCAGTCATAGAGGAAAATCCACTAGGAGTTGTATGGATTTTAAAAAACTGTATTACAGATAAGAGCGGACACATAACATTAAGCATTTGTCAAAGCCCATAGAACTACAAAACAAAGAGTGAATCCAAACGTAAACTATGGGCTTTAATTAATAACGATACATCATATGGGTTTATCTATTGTAATAACTGTTCCACACCAAAGTAAGACGTGTAGAGTGAGGGAACAAAGGGTAAAGGAAAACTGCTTTCTACAGTTTTTCTGTAGACTCAGAGAGCACTAAACAGAAGAAATTCCAAAAATGAAAATCAAAACAAAAATTATACGAAGACATATCATATTGCAACTTCAGAAAATCAAAGACAAAGAAAAAATCTTAAAATGAATCAGAGAGAAAAACATCTGACATATAGAAGAGTGAAGGTAAGTATTACACCCAACTTCTCAGAAACATACAAGCAAGAAAAGGGTGGTACAAAGGGGCTAGAGGTGTAGCTAAATGGTAGGTCACTTGTTTAGCATATGCAAGTCTTCGGAAGTGATCTTCAGCACCACAAAAACCAAAAATAAAAAAGGAGTGATGTGAGAGGAAAAAATCACCAGAATTCTATACCTTATGAAATTATTCTTCAAAAACAAAGAAGAAAGAAAACTTTCTTGGAAAAAAAGTGAAGGAATTCATTGTCAATAGACCTCCCTTGTAAGAAATGTTATTCAGAAAGAAGGACTATGATGTACGTCAGAAACTCATATCTACATAAAGACAGGAGGCAAATTTAAAAATAAATAACTGAAGGTAAAATTTTAAAAATAGCTGGGTGTGGCAGCACATGTGTGAGTTCCAACTATTTAGGAGGCTAACATCAGGGGATCACTTGAGCTCATGAGGTTAAGACCAGCCTAGGCAATGTAGCAAAAACTTGTCTCAAAAAACCCCCACACTTTAATTCTTTAATTCATAATTCTCTAAGACTGAAACTGTTAAACTCCTACAGAAAAATATAAGAAAAAACTCCTTAAATGAGCATGGCAGTGTGTGCCTGTAGTCCCAGCTATTCAGGAGACTGAAGCAAAAGAATCACTTGACCAGGAGTTCTGGGCCAGCGTAGGCCACATAACCAGATCTAATCTCCTAAAAAGAAAAGAAGAAAGGAGGAAAGAAAGGAAGGGAGAGAGGAAGAAAGGGAGGGAAAAGATAAGGAGAAGAGAAAGGAGAAAATAAGAGAAAGAAGAGAGGAGGGGAGGGAAGGGAAAGGAAGGGAAAAGGAGTTTCTTGACATTGGCCTGGCAATAACTTTTTTAAAATGACATCAAAAATATAGACAGCCAGAGCAAAAATAAACAAGTTGGATTGCTTAAGCTAAACAGTTCATGGCACAGCAAGGCAAAAACTCGGCAGAATGAAAAAAAAAACCCACCATATAGAATAAGAAAAAATTGCATGCCATATATTTGATAAGGGATTAATATCCAAAATGCATAAGGAAAACAAGCAGCACAGTAGCAAGAAAGCAAATAACCCAGCCTTAAAATAAACAAAGGACATGAAGGGACATTTCTCAAATGAAGGCAACAAATGGCTAACAAGTGTATGAAAAGGTGCCTGACACACTAACCATCATGGGAAAGCAAATGAAAACCACGTTCTTTGTAACACCGCACACCTGCCAGAATGGCTATTACCAAAAAAGACAAAAGATAATAAATGTTTGTGGGGATGTGGAAAAGAGAGACCACTGCACAGTCAGTAGGATGTAAATTGGTACAGCTGTTATAGAAAGCAGTATGGAAGTTCCTCACAGTATTAAAAGTAGAACTATCATACATATGATCCCGCAGTCCCATTTCTTGGTATATACCAAAGGAAGTGAAATTAGTATTTTAAAGAGATATCTGCACCACCATGTTCATTGCAGCATTATTCACACCAGCCAAGACAGCGAGTCAGCCTCAGTGTCCATTTATAAATGAATATATTTTTTAAGGTGATATAGATGATAGATGATAGATAGATAGATAGATAGATAGATAGATAGACAGATAGATAGATAGATAGATAGATACAGTGAGGGAGTGAGATATTATTAAGCCATAGAAAGGGAAGAAATTCTGTTTTTGCTACAACACGGTTGATCCTGGAGGACATTTATACTAAGTGAAATGGTCCAGGCAGAGAAAGACAAATGCTGCATTATCTCACCTATGAGCAGTATTTTTTCAAAAATCAAAGTTCACAGAAAGCAGAGTGAAGAACGCTGGTTCCCAGGACCAGTGCAGGAAGCAGGGATGAGGAAATGTTCAAAAGGTACAAAGTTTCAGTGAGAGTGAATAAGTCCTGAATATCTATTGTACAGAAGGGACTACAGTTAATAGTAAATTATTATATACTTAAAAATACAAGAGATCTTAGAGATAGCACAACACAAAAAGATGATGATGTAGGGTCATGAAAATGATTTAAATGGTACGTTTTATTTTATGTATAATTTACCACAATTTTAAAAATCAATTGTATTTTTATACACTAGCAACAACTGGAAAAAATGATACTTTAAAAATCATTTCCAATAGCATCACAAAAATAAATACCTAAAATTTAATATAATAACTGTAAAATACACTGAAGCTATAAAAAACACTGAGAAAAATTAGAGACTGATATAAATGAAAAATATGCCGAATTTATTAATTGAATGGCAATATTAAATTTATGATTTTCCATAAGATATGATTTTTTGGTAAAACTGCAAAGATAAACTCTAAAATTTATTTTTAAATGTTAAAGACCTAGAACAACCAAGACAATATTTTTGAAAAGCGTAAAGTTGAAGACCTTATCTTCCCTCATCTCAAGATTTACTATAAAGCTACAGTAATCAAGACAGTGTAGTGTTTATTAGGATAAACAAGTAAATTGATGAGACATAATAGAATCTAGAATAAGCCACCCATTTATGGCCAACTGTTTTCATGCAAGGATGCCAATATCATTTACTGTGGGAAAAGAAAGTCTTTGCAACAAAGAATGCTAGAATCACTGTATACCCATATGAGTAAAGATGAATATTGAATCTGAATGTGGTAGTGCAAACCTGTAGTCTCAGCTACTTGGGAGGCTGAAGCAGGATAGAAAATTTGAGGTCTTCCTGTGCAACTTAATGAGACCATCTCAATTTTTTAAAAATTAATTTAAAAGGGCTAGGGATGTATAGGTCAGCTCTCCCTGGGTTCAAACACCCAGTATGGAAAAAAATTAATATTGACTCTTGCATCACACACAAAAATCAAGTCAAGGAAATCTGAAGACCTAAATGTACAAGCTAAAGCTAGAAAGTTTCCAGAAAAATCAGAAGAGTGATATTCATGGAAATAAGAAAGCAGGTAGCTTCCAGGGGCCATCCATCCATGGGGATACCTAAATGGGGTGCCTGCCTTGCTCCTGTGGTTGAGTAATGACAGAATGAACAGATTCTTAGTAATGACAGATGCCCAGGCCTCTGTTCGGCACCGGGGCCCTTCGTGCAGGGATGAGAGCAGACCAGCAGATCTTCTATTTGTCCTCCCACTGAAATTACAAGAAGGTTGACAACCAGTCAAACTCTCCTCAGATCCTCTGAGATCTAAGGAATGTTTACCTCTAAATGTTACTTCATCTCTTTTCTTAAACTTGGAGGAATCTTTCGGGGGGAAATATCTTTTGTGGTGAAGAAATGTATATGACATTCAAGAATCTCCTCAGTTTTTACTTCAAATTCATTTTCTTCAATTAGAGTCAAGTAAAATTAAATCTTCACTAAAAAGTAGGCATATGGTACAATCCCATTTTTATGAAAGTATTTCTATCTTTCCTTCTATCTGTAAAAATGCACAGAAATATGTCTAGCGTGCTGTACCAGAAATGTTAATGATGGTTATATTTGAATCATGAAACTTGAGGGAATACTTTTATTTTATTTTAGTGCTCTCTGCAATGCTTAAACTGTTTATAGGGAGCATATACTATTTTCACAGAAAGAATAAAGTAAATTTTCTTTTTTAAAAAACTTGACATCTTGCCAAGAGTCCTCAAAGTTTATAGCTTTCATTTCTACTTTCTTCCTCCAGTTCCCCTCAGGCTCTGCCGTTTTCCCCTCTCCTCCTTTGCATCTCCCACCTTTCTCCTTCCCCTGCTTTTTCTAGATCTAACCACTCTCTCCCAGCTTGAGAATGCCCCATCTCTTCATCCCTCACTGGCCTACAAAAGCAGAAGTGGTGGATTCCTCTCCTCCTCCTCCTCCTCTTCCTCCTCCTTCTTTTCTTTGTAGAACTTGGGCTGGGGACATTTTCTAAAGATTTTGAGGCACTTGGCAATTCCTCCCCCCTCCCTATAACTCCTCACATCAGCAGAAGAGGCAAGAGTAATAGGGTAGAGCAGGCCAATGGCACTGGAGCGCTAGCCCAAATGTTGCTCTAGGGCAGCATTCACCCATGGAATTCTAGGGAATGGAAGAACTTTAATCTTGTTCCTGATTCCTTCTCATCCCCAAGTTTTTCCCCCAAAACTTTTGCCCAGTACATCACCAACTTTCTCTTGGATGTTGAAGTTCTGTCTCAAGGACCTGCTCAAATGGGAGAAGGCATCCTTCAACAGAACTTCCCTTGTGACAGGATTATTCCCCTCCTCCCCATGCTAGGATTGGGGAACCAGAAAGCACAGAAGCCTGAACCACCCTCTTGCAAGCTACTGGGACTCATAGTTTGGTAAGAGAGAGCCAGCCCCACATAGACAGCCTAAAGACTATTTTGTGATTTTTCACAGGACCAATGCAAGGGACCAATGAAAGGATGGAAGTAGAGCTAGGAGGTTCTTTAAACAAAGCCACAAGAGGAAAACCCACCCCTCAGTCTAAACTCTGGCTACCCAAGCAAAATATCTGGTAGTCACAATCATGGAAAATTCATTCACCATGTTGGATAGCTCTGAGAGAGATCTCAAAGCTTGACATCCTTCATCCCCAGTCCCCAGAAGGAGCAGGGATTTCCTTAGAGGACTTCAAAACTAGCATATTCAGACTCAGCAGGGACCCCATGCCCTTATCCCTTTCCCAGGCAGACATGCTAGGGCTTTGAAAGATACGGATTTGTGGCATTGGAGGGAAGGATAGCTAGCGATAAATCCAGGTCACCCAAGATTGGGAGGAGGACTTGGGGTCAGGGAGCTAGTGGGGCCTCGCCTTTGTCATATAGGATAAGGATTGAGAGTTTAAGAGTGAAGGCCAAGATGATACTGCCTACCACACCATAAAGTTTAGGGAGGAGTGGTCATGTAATATGAGGGTAGCAGCCATGGAAGTCATGCCCACAAATGTGGAGGCAAAAGGAAAGGGGTAGGGCAAGCAGACAGGTGGATTGGTCCTTAGGAATTCTTTACCCACTTCCCTTACACCTCTCCCAACCCCTAGATTTCTGGCTCTTCCCCTTATATGGCGACAGGGATAGAAGCAGATTCTTCACCAAATGCATTTTGTACCTTTTTATCTGTGAACCATGTTCATTACTACTTTTTAATATTGTAAGGAAAATACTCCTAAGCCATGCAAAGAATGGTTTCTTTCTGAGTATGAGGGGATCAGAACCCCAACTTGGCTTCTCCAGTTGTTAGGGATAACTAGCAAATGTTCCCTGGTCGAGATTCACAGGAAGGCCCAGAAAAGGCCATGCTGGAAGCAGGGTCCAGGGCTACCTATGCCATGGGCAATAGCATCCTGGTGTCCAGACCCAGGGAACTGCATCAAGGCCTGAGTTATATAGGGTTGTCATCAACTAGCATGGATTCTTAGCCATGTGTAAGATGGAAGTCACACATGGGCTGGTTCTTGAGCCTTCTGACAACCATTATCCATCCTCTTCTCCAGGGCTTTCTAAAGGGAAGGGTCCCCGTAGGAGCTTTCAAGATGTTACCAGTCAGCTGGGGATTTAGCTCAGTGGTTCTGCCACCTGCTTTGCAAGCGCAAGGACCCAAGTTCGATCCCTGGTACCAAAAAAAAAAAAGTACATAAAAAGATGTTGCCAGTCAGCTGATGGCTCTTGCTCAATTCATATACACATCATGAATTGGCAAAGTGTAGATCTTTTAAAGTTAAATGATAGCCAGAGACTATCAGTTCCTAGGTTTGGTGGCCCAGCTTGCCACTCAGAGCCAGTGGCAACCAATAAGCTTCAGGAATTCTTCTGGCCACTAAAGATGGCAACTCCCAGCAACTCTGCATTACTCTCTGCCATTCTCTGCTGCTAGCCACCTTCAGTGCTGCCAGTTGCAGATCCAGGCTGTTTTAGGTGCCAGCAGCCTCTGATCTTACCAGTCATTAGTATACCAGCTCATCCTGCTCTACTCAAGACAGAAATCACAAATATTCAAAACTATGCCATCTGGAAGAGGCTTTATTAGGACTTATGCTGCAGCATACAGGGGAACAGTGAACATTTGAAACCTCTAAGGGGACTGAAGGGTGGCTTAAATAGGGAAAAATAGGCAGGCTAATATGTCCAGTGTCAGACTTGCTGTTTGGTCATGAATAAGGGAGGGGCCCTTGGAAGACCTAACTGAGGAGAGCTACAGAGAGACAAATCGTCCAGAGAAGTTGTAGGGTGGAGTCATTCAAAGCTTTCTCCAGCTAAAACAAATACCTCTGGGAAAAACCCTGGGACACCCGATGAAGCTAGGCTGGCTGCAAGATATTTTGTTGTTGTTGTTGTCATTTAGTGCATGTTTGTAATACAATATAGCGATGCTTATTTTGCAGAACATGCATATAACATATCTTGACCATTTTCAATCACTTTAATCCCCTCTCTTCCTCTAGTCCCCATTTCCCATCTCCAATAGTTATCTTCTAGTTTCCTGCATGGCATTTGAGGCAGCCACAGAAGAAAAATGAAAAGTATCTCTTAGAGAGCGTCAGGCCCCTCTCCTGTCTCTGGGCCAAGAAGCTGGAATAGAGACCACTCGGACAAGAGTGCCAAAATTGGCAGAGAAAATACAGGATACTTAGAAAAATAAAATCTTTTAGTGTAAGTACATCCTAAATAATGTGTGAGACAGAAGTAATCAAAAAAAGTACTTGCTGTCTATGACCTTTGTAGTTAACTGAGCATTCTACATTTTATATGTCATCCCTACATCCCAGATGTTGGCAGAGGAGGAGAAACTCTTCTGCAATTTTTCTTTTTTCTATTTTATTTTATTTTTCTGTGTCTATGTTTTAAATTATTAACCCAAACTTTCACAGCCTCATCAGCCTGCAGACGCAAATGAAAATAATAAGTGTTTCTGGCTGCCCATCTCCAACTGTGGGCCCTCAACCTGCTCAGCTACCACAGCAACCTCCTGACGCTGTCATATTCCTCTGGTTCAGCGCCCACTGTCCTCTAGGCCACAGGAGGGCGGCAGTAGTCGGCCCTGAGCCATGTGGCTGAGGCTGGGCCTTGGCGCCCTCTGCTGGTGAGCCCCCGTAGCAAACATGGAAGATGCCCAAAGACTTTGGGCTCTGCTGCTGGTCCATACTTCTTGCCTGGCTCAACAGCAGAGGGCTTCTTTAGCCGCCTTCCCTGCTTCATCCACCTTCCTCCTCACGAGCTCAGCCTGGTTTTGTACGTGCCATGTGAACAGATGACATCGGTCCCATGCCTCCTCATAGTCCCCTCACACTCAATACTCTCCCTGGCTCTGTGTTGACCAACAGTTCCTCCAAATGCCAGGTGACCAGCCATGGAAAAGTCCACCATTCTCTGGGGTCACAGTCAGCCCACACCACCTGGCAGGCAGGGCCTCTGGGAAACCTTCCCCTGGACTGGCAGATGAAGCTGGCCATGTAAAACTCCTCCTCTCACCCAAGGAGTGTCTTGGCCAGTCTGCAGGGATCCTGTTACGGTTTAGATCTAAAATGCCTCCCCAAACTTCATGTTCAGAGGTGGGCCTGGGCAGAGGGAATGGGTCACTGGGGATGTGACCTGGACAGGTATATTCTTGTCCCATATTCCCTTCTTTCTCAGCTTTCTGGCTGTCATGGCATAAGCAGTTTCTTCCAATGCTGTTCTGCCTTGGCGCAAGCTACACATGGACTGAATCCTCTGAAAAGCAGGAGCCAAAATAAACTTGAATTTGCAGGTGTCACATATTTTCTTGTTCCAGTGACAGGAAATCTGGCTAATAAGGGAGGATGGTTTATTCATTTTAAATCTCTCCGTCAGGCAGGACTGGGTCTGTCTTAATGGCTGCCAGCACCAGATAATGAGCAAGGTCCACCAACAGCAGCAGAATGAAAGTTGAGGGACTAAGGAGGCATGAGGGGCTTCCCTGGGTCAAGTGGAAAGAGCAATTGTTTAAAATAAAGACACTTTATTTACAGATAATACAAAATAAACCACAAGACGAACTACTGTGCAGAGGGAGGAATGGCCCCCACAATAACCACCCTTCCCATCCCAGAGTAACTTATATAAAAAATTTAAAAGGCCCTAGGAGGGGGGAGGGGCTGGGCTGGAAGCACCTTTGCTGACTGGGGGTTTGGGGCCCATAGTCTTCAACCACCCCTTTCCAGGGCAGAGTGGACCCTGGCTCTCTCCTCTCTGACCCCTGGGCCTGACAAGCAGGGGACACAGCTGAAGGGCAGTTGGTGGTGATGAGAGAGGCTCTCCAGCTAAGGACCCTGACTTCTGACTTGGAAGGGGTAGGTGAGTAGGTGGGTATGACCTTGAGGGCAGGCATGGGGTGGTGTTATTGCAGTGCTCCAGCCGACTTCCTCCTGGCTATGGACTTGGGTCTGCACTGGGTTCCAGGAAGCAGCCACATCAGGGCAAGATTACAGTATCTTCAAAGTGATGACGTTGTTGAGTCCACCACTTCTCGGCCATTGCAGACAGTGGGGACAAACTGGGAACCAGATCCTAGGGAAAAGAAGCTGAAGGTTAGGGCTGAGGTCTCCCATGGAAGGCAGGCAGCAGGGGAGGCAGGACAATAGAGGGAAATGTCCCCTTAATGTCACCCACTTATATCCAGCTCATTTTGAGGACACCCCACCTCCAGACAAGGAATCTCAGCAACCTGAGGAATGGATCATGCCTGGCGAGCTGGAGTGGAAGGGGTCCCAGGTATAGAGGTGAGCTTAGGATGCTGACCTTGGCCAACGCTGGAGCTGGCCCTCGTGGTGGCACTGCCAAAGCGGCTGGTGGGTGCCCGGTGGCTCACCACATTCTTCTGTGGCTGGAAGAGGATGATATGTAGCTTGGGTGCGAAGAGGCAGCCCAGCACCACAGAGCCACTGAGGCTGACTGACACGCACATGGTGGTGGTCTGAACCTGCAATGGGTGAGTGGGTGAGCAGGTAAGGATTAAGTGTGTTCATCCCAAAGGCCTGGTCCTGGCACCAGGACCCCCTTCCTAGGTTCTTCAGGGAGGAAGTGGAGGAGAAGTAATCATCCACTGGGCTTTGGTCCATTTGCCGAGCCCCAAAGGATTCCTAGAAGTATGGGCACAGTCCCAGCATCAGCCCCAATGGACTATTTTCCAGGGACACCAGAGTCCCAGCTGTGGAAGAGCACATGCAGGGGTGCACATAAGTATAGGCGTTTGTGCATGTGTAGAGAGGTAGAGGTATGGAGTGCATGCATGTAGATGCATGCATCTCTGTGTGGGTATATGTATGTGCAACAGTGAGTGCACACAGGTGTATGTGCAAATGTTTGAAGGTAAGTGTGGAATCTATAGATAAGGATATATGTGTAGGCAGGGAGATGTGTTTGTACCAAGTGTGCAGAATGTGTACACAAATATATGTGTGTGCAGGGATGTGTGTCTACACATGTATAGGTATACATGTTTGTGCCCAAGTGTGTACCTGCATGGGTAGTTAAATAATGTGTGTGTAGGCCCTGGGTAAGTCCTTAGCTGTCTGTGATTGGCAAGAAAATGCAAATAATATGCAAATATGGACTAAGTCAGAGCAGATTCCCTCTCCAAACCTGGCCTCCACCACCCAAGCAGGTGGCTCAGCAAGTGCAAGCAGAGCAGCCAAGCATGGTGGTCCCTGGCTCATCAGCACCTTGCCACTTCTGACCTGGGAAAAGGATCTTTGCCAGGGCTTTTCCACAATTTTTCTGCTCCTTTAACTGTTAAGATTGTCAGCTCAGACCCTATACTACCAAGCTGAGTGACCTTGAATAAGGGATTGACTGTCCTGACTCTGTTTCTTCATCAGTAGAACAAGAGAGTGGTGGAGCTCATTCTAGAATATGAGGATTAACCCAGATGATCCTCAGCATTCTGAGCTCAACTCAACAGTCACCTCCTCAGATAGCCCTCCCCTGAACACCCCATCTAAAGTAGCCATTGCCCCTTGCAGCTGCGGACACCCATTGAGACACTCAGTGCTAGCTGGAGCCAGATTTGCTTGGAAGCAACTGAGTACAGTTTTCACCTGCTTAAACCTTTCTCATTCCTACACCCTGCATCTCCTCTTCCTACTCTTTGCTTTGCCTTTCTGCTTTCCTTCATCTGTACCCCCTTTCCAGCCAGCTGCTCAAGTACAGCAAGGCAAAGCCCCTACTCATTGGGACACATTCTGCATTCCCATCTCCTCCCAGATTATGGGGGGATGACTAAGTCTTGACATCTCCTCTTATCTCTCTCTAACTTGGGTTCCCCATGTACCTGGCCATTTCCCTAAGTCCTACTCAGCCCTCTCACCTTCCCCCAGTGTACACACAAGCTGTGGGCCCAAGTGAGCATTTAACCTCTTAGAGCTTCATTTATCAGTAGACCAAATGAGACACCAGGAAACCAAGGGTCCAGGGTCTCACCCCTCCCTCCCTCTTCTGTGGCAGGTGGCTTACCCGATAGTCACTGGAGGTGACATAGAAGATGGGCAGGAATGCCAACCAGATGATGCAGGTGGTATACATGGTGAAGCCAATGAACTTGGCCTCGTTGAAGTTCTCGGGGCACTTGCGGGTCTTGAAGGCATAGAGCGTGCACAGCGCAATGAGGAGCACATTGTAGGCCAGTGAACCAAGCATGCTCGCATCTCGGTGGTTACAGCGCAATGTCACCACCTCCCGCCTTTCAGGTGCTGTCTCCTTGCCTATCCCTGGTGCCTCTACCACCAGCCAGGCAGCCACGATGAGCAGCTGCCCCGAGATAAGTGCCAAGCAGATGGCCACCTGCGAGGCGGGGCTGATGAAGCGCGGCCGCTGGGCACCCTCCCGGGCCCCGCCAAAGATACGTGCAATGCGGTTGGTTTTGGTGAGCAAGGCTGAATAGCAGACAGAGAAGGCAGTGCCCAAACCAAGGCGCCGTAAGGTGCACACTGCCGTGGAGGGCTTAGCAATGAAGATGAAGGTCATGCAGTAGCAGAGGAAGACACCACCCAGCAGGATGTAGCAGAGCTCCCGACCAGAGGCCTTAACCACAGGCGTGGCATTGTGCCGCACAAAGACGCCCAGCACAAAGAGGGTGGCCAGAGCACCCAGGCAGGCAATGGTGACAGGTCCTACAGCCCAGGCATCACCCCAGTGGATGTACTCCTGGGGCAGCTCGAAGCAGCCAGTCAGGCTGGCATTGGGCCAGTAGCCGAGCCCACAGTCTGCACAGGTGAACTCGTCCAGCCGGTACTCGTAGGGCTGGCAGGGGATGCAGAGCCAGCAGCACACCTCACCCGGCTGCACACTCTTCACCTCGTTCTGGAGGCAGGGCTCACTACAGCGAGAAGCAGGTAGGGGGCCAGCCAAGGGGGCAGCCCAGGGGATGAGGCTGGTATCAAGGCTCAGGCCTTCTGCCCAGTAGCCCACCTTCTGGTAGCGGTAGCGCCCACTGCCTGCCCGCAGGTAGGTGAAGATATTGTAGCGGCCAATGCCATCACCAAAGCGGTCGAAGCGCACCTCGTTGTCAGTGTCAGTGGGGCGGAAGGGGGCTGGGATGGAGAAGGAAAGAAGAAAGGGTTGGACTGGTGGGTTACCCTGATGTGACCTCAACCCTCACACTCACATGGAACACAAACCCAGAGCTAAGGCCACCACTAGCTCTTCCAATCCTTCTGCCAACCCTAAAGCCCATCCTGACCCCAACCAGCCTTTTTCCTTCCCTTCCTTCCTTCCTTTTTTCTTTCCTTCTTTCTTTCTTCCTTTTCTTTCTTTCTCTTTCTTTTTTTCCTTTTCCTTTCTTCTTTTCCTTTCATATCTCTCTCTTTCTCTCTCATCTCTTTTTTGGCAAGTACTGTGTATCAAACCAGGGGTGCTCTATCACTGACCTATATCCCCAACTCCTTTATTTTGAGGGAGGGTCTTGCTAAATTGCAAACTAGCAATCCTCCTGCCTCTGCCTCCCTTGTTGCTGGGATTACAGGCATGTGCCACTGTGCCCAGCTCTAGCCATTTTTCTAAAAGTGAGGTTACAACAAATTCTTACCCCTAAACTCCAACATCAAACCTCAGCCTTTACCAATCCTAAGCCTCAAATATAACTCAAGCCTTAAAGCCTAGTCCTGTACCAATCCCCAACCATGACTTACTAAACTCAACCTTACCTAGTCTCTGACACATTCGAACCTGGGCACCAAACCCTAACTTAATCACAACACATACCACAGCCCTCTCCCCAAATGTGACAATCCTATTATGGTACTCCTACCAACAGCAATCCCAGCTCTAGCCCTAACCCTGATCCCAGTGCAGACTGAACTTCAGCACTCCCCTGCAGCCACTGCTTTCCACAGAATGGTCATGGCCACTCTCCAGCCCAACTCCATCTCCTTCAGAGCTCATACTGCCCAACCAGGCTCAGGAGCCAGGGCCACAGCCACGTCTAGTCCCAGTGAGAACTCAGGGTTCAAGCAGGAAATGATATGATTAAGGCCCCTTGGGTCAGTAGTGCAGCCTGGATTCAAACCCAAGTCCCACCAAGCCCTTTTTTTCCCATCCAGCCTCAAAGTTCTCAATATCTAACTCTATCCCAACCATAAATTTCACCCATGCCTAGCCCTAACATCAATTTAATCACACCCTTGACTCAAACCCCAATCCCACCCAGATTCTATAGCTCTGAATGTCAATCTTATTGGAATTATAGTTGGTACAGGCTCCTCAGCTTCAGTTACCCAACTCAGAATAAAATTTTTTCTTTAGCTTTTTGTTTTTCTGTTTGTTTGGGGGTTTTTATGAGATAAGATCTAGCTATGTAGTTCAGGCTGTGCTTTAACTCACTATGTAGCCCAGGCTGGCCTCAAACTGGCAATCCTCCTGCCTCAGCCTCCTGAGTGTTGAGATTACAAGTGTGTACCACCATGCCCAGCCAGAAAAATTTTTTTAAAAATTACTTAGACCACAACGCTTGAGTCTATACCTAACATGTACAAACTTATTTTCTTATCATTTTTCCCAAAACAATATAGTATAACAACTATTTACATAGCACTTAATTGTTTTAGATATAATAAATAATCTAGAGATGATTTAAAGTATATGGGAAGACAGCTACAGGTTATATGCAAATAAACCATTTCATTTAGGGCATGAGCCTCCTCAGACTGTGGTAGCCATGGGGGTCCCAGAAACAATCTCCATGGATACTGAGGACAACTGTCCTCTTGGTCTCAACCCTGTGACAGTGCTTCCAAGGTCTTTCAGTCTAGGCACCCTCTCCCACTGTTCTACTTGTCTTTCCGAAGCCTAATGATGATTCTGAAACACTCATTCTTAAAATGGGCAGTTTGACTTTTGATTTGAGGATACTTTAGATGGAAAATCAACTGGGTTTCTCTTCCCTAAGAGCTTCATCTGATGCTGACTCTCAACCCACCCTGATTTGGACTCTACTGCTGCCTGAGAATAGGCTTGCGGTCCCCTGGCCTCTGCCCTCAGCAAGAGAAGGAGTCAGGAGATAGAGGGCCAGGTCCAAGGAACCAGAAACCCTCTGAGCAGCAGGACCAGGTCAGACACTACTCTAGAAGGATCTCAGAAAGCAGAACCCCAGGCTAGGATTCCTCCCTGCCTAGTATTCCCTGTCCTGGTTCTGACATCAACACCCTGATGGAGTCCTTCACTTGCACTATGCTGTGTTTTCTTAGCCAAGTAATGGAACATGAAGCCCTGCTCCTTCCATCCTCTGAGGGTCAGCAGGATGATGGACACTGGCCAGCTCTATTACCATCAAACTTGACATTGAGCACGAAGTCCTTGTAGAGGCGGCGCCCGTTGACAGGTCGCATGGCATCACAGAGGTGGGTGGTGTTAGGGCAGAGGGTGCGGTGCATGTTGTGCAGTGCATGGGCCATGGCATATACTGC
This sequence comes from Heterocephalus glaber, assembly GCF_053883595.1. Lineage (NCBI taxonomy): Eukaryota > Metazoa > Chordata > Mammalia > Rodentia > Bathyergidae > Heterocephalus > Heterocephalus glaber. Next base: position 5,402,321 of record NW_028258324.1, on the reverse strand, counting down.
ATTGACCACAAACATGATCTTAGACTCCTGTTCAAAGGGCACAGCCTTCAGGGAATGGGTGGCACAGTCTCGCTGCCGGAAGCTACAGCGGAATCTCTGCTCCCAGAACTCACGGAACCAGGGGTTCCGACTGTTGTTCCAGGGGTCCAGGCTCCGGAAGTAAGAGGCAAAGTCACTGATGGGGTAGGAGGCCAGCTCAATGGTAATGGCACCCTCAGCTGCCCCCTCACTGCCTTCCACAACACTTTCCAGGGCCCCCCAGCCATCACTGGCCACCCAGGTGAAGCTGGCGTTGAGGCGCTGTGTTGCAGCGAGCAGCTCACGGGCATCCTCAGAACGGGTAAACAAGACAGCAACACGAGCACTGGGTTTCTGCAGTAGGGCTCGAACCACCCCCTCAAAGGCAGAACGACTCATGGCACGGCCCACCTTCTCTGAGGTCGCCACGCAGATGTTTCGGGCACGGGCCTCTATCTCAAAGGCCTCAATGCCTGTCTCACCATAGTCACCCTCAGAAGCCACAGTGGACACATAGGTCCAGTTGAAGAAGCGGAGGATCTCAGCCATGGCCTTGGCTTGGAAGAAGTCAGGGGGCACTGTGCGGGCAAAGTAGTCATAGCGGGACTTGTCACTCAGCTTGGCACTGGTGGAGGCATAGCTGATCTGTGGGATCTGAAATAGCCGCAGGAGGTTGGCCACCTGGTTGAGGAGTGAATAGAAAGGGCAAAGATTAGGACTAGGTCAAACAACCACCAGAGACAGACGAACCTCCCACCACTAGCAAAGCTTAGGATCAAGTGTCTATAGGGTCAGCCCAAAAGTCCCCTGTCTCTAAAGACCTTCACATAAACTTGATGAGTTTTCTACCTGAGGTTTCTGTCTCTTCCCAAGGGCTGAGAGTGCAAGGCCAGTGCCAAGCCCTGGGGTCCTGAATCACACCTGCAACAGACACATGGCAAAGGAGCCAAGGAAGGCACGGGGTAGATAGAAGTTGGCACTCGGTTGCACCAGGGACAGAGGAAAGCACTAGGTGGCATCTGGGATACCTAAGACTCTCAAGCTCTGTCCTTGCTTGGAAGTAGGAAACACTTCCCTAGCATCAATCCTGATGGAATGATGTGGAAAGAAGGAAAAGGCTCCCAAGAAGAAAGACACAGATCCAAAAGCCCAGTGGCCCTGGCCATCCAAGGCTCGGTCTCCACTGGATATCTAAGCCTGGCATTTAAAAAACCTCTCTGCTCCACCACTTACTGCCTGCCAACCCATCTTCCACCCTCCTACCTCTTGAGTAGAGTCCAGCCAAAAACTTGAAAGATGGTAGGTAAGAGAAAGCAGGGCATGGCCACAGGAGAGGTTTAAAACCTCTGCTGTTAACTAGGATGTAGGGTCTGACTCAGACAGTATGAGGTTCTCATGCCCTCTCCCTCACTTTCTACCTCTGTACCCCTACAATTAGAAAAATCTCCTTGAGTCTCAGCTTTTCATCCCTACCTTATAAGTCTGCTGAGCAAATAAAAAGTGGTAATGCATAGGAGACCACAGTGTCTGGCACATGGAAGCTGATGGGAATTGGGCAGGCAAAAGGGGGCAAGAATGAAGAGGAATCATGGACAGACAGGTGGAGTCTAAGGTTGAAGGGATGGGCCTTGTGCTGTGCAAGACAGGGAAAAGTAGCTTGATGCTGAGGTGTGGGCCCTGCTATAGGAAGCGGGCAGCTTGGCATGGGAAGGAGGTAATGGGACTGTTGTAGAAAAATGCAAGGGGCCATGAAGAAAACTGTGGAGGGCAGAGGTGCAGAGAAAGGTTCTCCAAAGCCCCTGAGACATCAGCAGCAGGAAACTGCAAACCCACCCCCACCCCAGGGCTGCAGATGGCAATGCTGGCAGAAACACCCATAGCTGGGACTAGCAGGACAGATAATCCAGGCCTCTCCTATCCCACAACCCCTATTCTGCTTCATTTCTCTAAAGTCAATGTTCTCTGTAGCTTCTTAAAGGAAGCTGAAGCCCCATCCAAGGCCTCCCTTCCGGCCCTCAGCCTGGATCTCAGTTCTGGCCTCATCATCCAGCTACCTGCACTGGGCACCAGCAGGCAAGGAACTGGGCAAGAGCTGGGACCCAGTCAAGGAGCAGGAGCATCCCACCTGGGCCAAAGAAGCAAGCAGTACCCAGGGTATAGCCAATAAACAGCAAAGGGAAGTCAGCTGGGCCAGCACCTGCTGAAGCTCAGTAACAGGATACCCTCTGCTGACCCCTTGTGGGAGAGGTGGAGGTTCCCTCGCCCCCTCAAATCCTATACCTCCTGAAGACCCTGAGGTAGACTCCTTTGAGCCCCATGCACATTCTACTTCTTTTCCTCTTAGATTCCCTGTCTTGTTTTTTTTCCCCCATGGCCATTCTTGGCTTTTATTTGTCTACCCCTCTCCAATCCAGGGAGAGATAGTCAGACAGACTGGGCTGAGAGTTCTGACTTCAGCTTTCCTTTTTGCCACTACTTTGATCTGCTTTTCTCTCTTATGATCTGCTTTTCTCTGAGCCTCAATCTCTTCACCTATAGAAAGGGTTAATACTGTAACAGCTAATATTGAAGGTGCCTTTATGACCTGCCAGGCCTTCTGATTATGCTTTGAATGCATTGCCTCGTTAAATTTCCACTACAAACCTAAAGGGAGAAAGTGTTCTGAATCCCATTTTATAAGGAGGAGATAATCTGCCCAGAGCCATGCAGTTAGTATATGGAGAAGCCAGGATCCAAACCCACACACAGCCTGAGTCTAGAAGCCTGGCTATTAAGCCTTTCAGGTTGTTTAACATCAGGGTGTGTGCGTGTGTGTGTGTGTGTGTGTGTGTGTGTGCACGCGCGCGCGTGTGTGTTGGGAGTGAGATGCTTCTTTTTTTTTTTTCTTATATGAGTTTCTCTTACACAACCTCTAGAAATCAGCCCCATTGTGTGTTGGGGCACTTTCTTATTCTTCTATAAAAAGTTACTGAAAGGAAGCTGCTGATTCCCTTTCAGTGGATGGTACCTGAAGCTCCTGCACAGCAGGAGTTCTGGGGCACCACCTCTAACCTCTGTCCCCACAGCCCTTTTGAGTGGCTTCTACATACCTGGATGGAGACATCACTGTAGGAGCCGCCAATGACGCCAGTGATAGCAGTGGGAGCATCACCATGGGTAGCATAAGAGCCATCAGGACAGATGTGGCGTGAGCCATCGGCACCACGACTCAGTGAGGCACGCACAAAGTCCAGTGCCTGCTCCAGGGCATGTGTGTCCTTGGAGCAGCTATCAAGGATATGTGCACCTAGATGCACGCCGGGCAGCAGGTGGGGGTCTTGGTTGATCCGATCCAGTGCAAAAAGCATGGCTTCCAGGCGCTGGATGCCACGATGCTCATTGACAGGACCACACTCCTCTGCTGGGCCACCCTTCTGGTGCACTGGGAACAGCCCACCCAGCACCAGGTCACCCTCCAGGGTCAGCACCTTCTTGGCTGGGCCCTCAGCCACAGCACCCCACAGCAGCAGCAGTGCCAGGAGCCCAAGCAGCAATCCCATGGCCCCAAAGGGGATGAATGGGTCCAGCAGACCTGGGTCTCCAGGGAATGAGAGTAGAAGCAGTGAAGGCAAAGAGAGGAGGGACAGGGGCCAGGAAAGGACAGACAGGAAGAGAGATGAGAAGGGACCCAGCTCCTGCGGAGAGATAGACAGACAGAGAGACAAGGAAAGTGGAACCTGAGAGCAGCCCCCCCCCTATTTTTTCCAGCTTCCCCTTCTGTCTCCACCTCTCCCCACACACCTTTCCTGGTACCCAGGATCCATGGAGAAGGTAGTGTCACTATGCTGAAAAGTTCCTGGGACACCGCCCTCGGTCTATTTCACAGCCTTACCCTGACCTAGGGTAGAGATGGGCCCTAGTAGCCTATCAAACTCAGCAGAGGGGGAGGGAGGCAGGGAGTGGAAGCCCAGGCAGAGGACAGGAGACTCCAGCAATGCCAAACCTTGTGAAAGTCAAAGGGTACCCAAGACCCTGCACAAACCTCACAGAACCCCAGACCAATACCTGAAGCCAAGTCAGAGTTACAAACTCAGGGCTCTCGTCCCCATCCTGAGCCTTAGATTTCAGAGAGAAGGCACTGTTGTCTGGGTATCCATAAGAGAAGAGGGAGGGAAGAGTTTATAGGGGACAATCTCCAACCATGGAGACTGGAGCCCAGCTGAACAAAGGTCTCATCTTCTTGTTCTTAAAAGGCCATCTCCCGTGTCTCCAGTGAAAGAACCCTGACAGCAAGGCAAAGAGGCTGGTCTCAAGGAAGGCACCCAGTGGCTACAGGTTCTAAGTTAGCAGGGAAAGCAAGTGTGAACATATGCATGTGTCATGGGTGGGGACAATTCTTCTGGTCAGAATATTCCAACAGCTCTGAGGGTGAGTTCTGGATTCCCTAGTTCCCATGTAAGTGCAGTTTGAGATTTTGTGCCTGTTTTCTCTCACTCCAAACACAGCAGACAAAGTCACCAATTCTGGCCTCCCCATCCTCAGCTTCAGGGACCTGTCCATTCTGATCCTGGCCCTCAAGGGGCCCCCTCCCTCCATCTTTCACTCTGTATCCTATCATCTGTACCTCAACTGCCTTCCCAAACATCCACCCCACACAGGCTTTAACAATCACGCAGGCTTAGAAAGGCTGGGAGAGGGATATACATTTTCCCTCAGAGGAGGAAGGAAACAGGTTGAAGAGACCAGCAACTAGTTCAAGGACCCCACGTCTTGGTCACAGAGAGACTAGGCTTCTCACTTTGCCCCCTCAGCTCCCCAGACCTCCCGCTGGTGCCTGGGCAGGAACACTGGGATCTTGTAGAAACCTGAAAGAAGCAGCTAACAGAAGAGAGAAGCAGGGATGAAGACCAACACAGGTGGGGCAGGGACCCAGATGAGGCAGAGCACAGAGGAGGCCCGGATGGAAGCTCAGAGGCAGGAAGGGGACAGAACCCAGGAGTCTGGCAACCAGGGTTCAGGGCCATAAAATGTGGTCAAGGGGCAAGCAAGCCCGGGAGGCTGAGACAAAGACGGAGGCGCAGACAGAAGGACGAGAGAACGCTGGAGCGGGAGGAACCGGGTAGCGCGATGCAGGGGGTGCATTCTCTGGGGAAGAAAGGCGGGACGCTCCGGGCTGTCTTCCCGCTTCCCCGAGCTCCCAGAGCGCTGTCTGGATGCCCCGGCCCAGGTGCCCCAGAACTCGAGGGCCTGCGGGGACCCAGAATGTGGTGGGGTCAGGCCGAGAAGGTCGGCAGCCACCGCAGCCCCACGGGCTCACCCTACCTGGCGCGCCCAGCTCTGGCACGGAGAGAATCGGAGTGGAGCAGGGGCGCAAGACTCCGGATCCCGCTCGCTGGCTCGCTCGCCGGCTCTGCGCCTGCCGCCCGCCCGCCTAGCCGCTTTCAATCGTGGCCGCCCCGCCCCCGGCCCCTCCTCCGGTCCTCCCAGCTGCGGGTCTCTCCCTCCCAGCCCAGCCTCCGCCTCCTTTCCGACCCCTGCACGGCTCTTCAAGGGCCCGGAGCTGTCCGCCGCGTGGTACTGAATCCCTGGGCGCTCCAGCTCTGCACTGGAGCAGGTGCCTCGCAGGTCCCTGCAGCCACACTGCATCCTAGAGAAGCGGCGGGAAAAGGGCACAGGACAGGGATAGGAAGGTCACTGAACCAAGAGAAGGAGCACAATGCTGTGGGTCCCGTCTGCGAGAGTGGAGGAGCTGGACCCAGGGTCTTGAGCTGACATCAGGGGGACAAGTAAAGGGGCGCGTGGGAGGTAAATGGAGTGCTGGCCTGTTGCAGAAAGTCAGTCGCTGTCTTCATCCATTCTCTACACCCAGCAACTGCAGCGCAGGCCACATATCAGGCCCCATGTGAGAGCTAGGACCTGAGTCACCGGGAGGAAAAATTGGTAGAAGAGGGAGGTCAAAGAACAGACCTCCCCCTTCCTTCCTGCAGATGACCTTTAAGGCTGCTACCCCTCCCCCACTAGTCCCTGCTCCAATGTACAAAGGACATTTATTGCCGCGATATCAACCTTTGGAGGCTTCAAGCCCAGGCACTAGGGTCTTTCCTGAAGGATCTGCTGGGTTGATGGAAATGGGGGAAGGAAGGGGACCACAGAAAGGCTCCTGGAACTGGCTGCTGCGTAGGAGGGAGTGAGCGCTGGAGCCCAAGCAGAGGGAGGACAGCTCTGAGATGCTCTTGGCTCTTCCCTCCCACAGGATGGGTAAGGACAACACTGGGCAGGGGTGGTGGATACACTGTAGAGTTAGGCCATGCTGAAGAGTTTGGGGACAGGACCTGAGCTCAGGTCTAGCCCCAGACCTGTGTTATCTGCCCCTAGACATACACAAACTAATGAATGCTAAGGGCCACAATATCCCTACATGTTCCCCTAGTGCTGCCCTTTTTTCCACAGGTGTCAGGGGAAGCAGGGTCACCTTAGATAGGCGCTGATGAAAATGCCAGGCCCAGGCCCCTCAGGCGCACACATCAGAATGTATGTGTGGCATTTGAGGGCAGGATCACAAGGACAGGCTTTTTCCCTGGACATGGAGGCTTGATGCTCCACTGCTCTCTGAAGAACACAGCTTTGAAACAAAACAGACACATCAAACCCAAACAAATACAAAACCGATCACTAATGGGAGACAAGGTAGCAGCGGGATGAGGGTTCAGAGCTGTCAGACAAAGCTGGGGAGACAGACATGCTGTCTTCCAGCTCCAGCTCTACCACCAACTGCTCTCACCCTCTGGCTGGCTCAGAGCAACCGCTCCCTGGGGTAGGTGAGCGATGGACCAGGCTTTGGAACAGTGGGGTTGACAGCAGGAGGGTGCTGAGGTGAGAAAAGCTGCACAGCAATCCCAGTCCCACACCCAGCCCACTCACCAAGACAGCTTCACAAAAGATCCCAGGCTTTATACACAGATATGGCTATACACAGCAGCAGCAACGGAAACCTTTCACACAGCCTGCAGTGATGAGCTGCACTGCCCCTCTGCAGGCACAGACACACAATGACTCACAGACATGTAGCCTCCATTCCCAGCTGGGCACACAGACAAGGACAAACACACCTGTGATCCCAGCACTTGGGAGGCCGAGGCAGGAGGAGTTCAAGGCCAGTTTGAGCTACATAGTGAGTTCAAGACCAGCCTAAACTACATAGCAAGACTCTGTCTCAAAAACCCCCCCCCAAAAAATACACCCAGCTTTAGACACATAACTGTGTATGTGGACGTGGTGACATAGTTATATAGGCAGACACAGCCATAATACCTTGCTGTGATTCTAAAAGTACATGATTCCCCTACACAGCTGTACACATGCACATAACCATGTACATACAGCTATACACATGGGCATGGCCACACAGCCATAGTGGTACCTATATATGGACACATGGCCACACATAAGCAGCTAGACATATTATGCCCCCACATTCACAGTTGTGATCATGGACACACAGCTGTACAGACCCATAGTTTTATCCATGGATACATGATAAAATATATGCCTTTACACTTGAACACATGACCATATACATAGCCACAAGGCTTCAGAGATGCCTCCAGACAGCTAGCCTCACACATCCATAGCATGCAACCTATACCATTAAAACACACAAAACACAGCAGCATATGCAATAGCCACACAGCCATCCATACATATGCAGTCATGCTCATCTACCAGCATTTTTCTGTACGTGGTACTGAGGATTAAACCCAGAGCCTATGCACTAAGCTACATCCCTGACCCTTTTAAAAAAACATTATTTTGAGACAGGGTTTTACCAAGTTGCTAAGTTGCCCAAACAGGGCCTGAACTTATAATCCTTCTGCCTCAGCCTCCCGCTGTGATATATTACAGGCAGGAGCCACCATGCCTGGTCACAATCACATCTTGATGCTCACTTGGGCACACTCACCCAGGAACACCATCAGTAGCTCCGTCTGTATTTACATGTACACACCCAGCTGTGAAGGCACTGGCCAGCACAGCAGGGTGTCCCCACCTGCTGGAGAGGTCCCAGCATGAGCACAGGCACACTTAAGCCATGGACACAAAAAGGCATCCTTGGAAGCAGACAAAGGCAAGCTGTGAGCTCTCCACTTATGAGCTCTGGAGGGTACCCTGTGCTTAGCTGTAACACTTTTTGCTCTGCTTCTCACCAGCATAGGGGAGCCCCGAAGGCCCACTGCATTGTAGGGTCGACTGGTTTTACAGAGCAGGTCCTCCAATATTCCCCTTCCCCTCACCCCAGGAATCCTTCCTTTCCTTGTCCTTAGGAGACTCCTGCCCACTCCCAGATTATCTGCACAGTGCTCCCCAATGTCAAACAAATAAACACACAACCCAAATCAAGATGAAACAAGAAAATCATTTGTTTTATTCTGGATTCTGGAAGCTCCAATGTGAGTCTGAAAAAAGATGACAGGGGTGGCAGCCCAGGGGGCTGATGCAAATAACAGTCCTTGGCTCCTTTGGCCTCAGAAGCCAAAAGGGCAATGAGGAAAAGGCCTAGCTATAGGCCTAGGGTGGGAGAAGTCAGACCCCCAGTGACCCCCACACCAGTCTGGGGAAGGAAAGGAGGAAGAGGGCTGGAGAGCTTGCTCAGTTCCTTAGGAACCGTACCACAGAAGGGTGCAGGTCACAGCATACTCCTCACCCTTCTCAGGGGTTCTGAGGTCCTGAAGTGGCCCCCAGAGGTTTGGCCTCAGGTTCCAGCTGTGGCTCTCCAAAGGGCCCCTCTCCTTCCAGGTCTAGCTCCTCAAAGGATGAGCCACTGGCGCCTGACTCGCTGTAACTGTGCTCGCTGCGGTTATCACCATCATCCCAGCCTCGGCTGCTCACCCCAGGGGACAGTGTGGTGGCTGACATCTCCCGGCTGCCAGGGCTCACCTCCAGGCTTACAGAACTTGTGTCACTCATTGTGTCAGCTCCTGTGGCCAGGACAAGGGAGCACAAGTTAGCCAGGACCACTGCACCCCACCACCACCAACATGGTCCCATCTTCCAGACAGGACAGGGACTCTACCACCACCTCAGCACCTGAGCATACATAGCCGGCTCATGAATAATATACCCACCATGGCTCAGGAGACCTATTCCAGCTGCCCTCTGCCCTGACTGGGGCTGCACTGACAGGGATGAGGGAGGGAGAATGAGAGGGAGCAGCTGGCTATGCATTCCCTTCCTTACCCTGATTTAGCCTCAGCTCCCTGCACTCCTACAAAGCCTGCTACCCCCTCTCCCAATCCATTAAGGGCTACTCAGCCCCAGGGTGAGAAGCTGAGGATAGAACAAAGAGAATGGAGTGCCCCCTCCATCCCTCATTTCAGGCTTGGAAAGAGGTTTGTCCAAGGCCAGCTACAGAACATTGCCCATAAGGCATGAGGACCCAAGAATGGACCAGGAGGCCTCTCTAGCTCCATGCAAGCTTCTCTAAAGAGCAGCTATATCCAGGAAGTCAGCTGGCCCCTGCCCCTGGCCACCATGAGTCTCCCCTTAAGGAGGGGTCTGAGGCACAAAGATAGAGAAGTCTTACCAAACATTCAACCAGTCATAAGAAAGGAGGGTTCTGGGATAAAGCATTTTAAAGACCTTCTCCCCTATGCCTGATCAACCCAGAGAAACGCTTACCCACCTCAACAACCCCCTCCCCCACCACTGCTATTTCTTACACTTAAAGGCAGCAAAAAGGGACCTGGTGGCTGAGGAGACCCAAAACAGTGCTGAGCTAGCTGATGGGCCAGGTCCCTCCCTAACCTGTTTCCTTAACCTGGTAAATTCTCTAAGCAAGCAGCCCTTCATCTTCCCTATCTAGGAGCAACTCCTCCATTCATTTCTCTGAATCAGAGGAACTGAATAGAGCTAGAAGGTAGCAAGGAAGAACAAAGAGCTCAGGCCCACAGTGTGCCACCCTTCGTGGCATATCATGCAAGGTGAGGGGTGGGCTGATTTCCCCAGCTCCTGTTTCCATGGTGATACAGCCCAAAGCCAGATATATCTAGGGATTGCTTTGCATTTGGACTGGCCTGGAGCTGTCCCTGAACCTCAGACGGGGCCTATATTGAAAATGAGATTTGGGGCCTGCTTCCCCAATCTACTTGGCCTCAAAAGATGCCCTCTTGGTCCTTACTGGCAGAGTGAGGTGAATCCTGAAAGTACCAGCCTGCTGGCCAGGGCTCTCTTGCTGGTGGGACCCCAAGCATGGCTCCTGCATTGAGGCATGCTAACAGGGTGGAGTGGGAGCCTGGGCTGAGTTCCTGGGGCAGGGCTCCAGCCCCTCACTCACTCCTTAAATGATCGGTATCCCAGAGGCTGCAGATCTAGGCACAAGGAGGGAGGCAGTTTTTCCCTGGACCCATTCTTACCAAATTCTGTCTGCCACCCACCCAATGACTCTAGAGACCTCTGCTTCCCAGCCCAATACCTCCCTCACCACTCCTGGGCTAGAAATGATCAAAGGAAGGAGCCCAGGGGTGCCTCCTTCAGCCCAGGGCTCAGCATGCTGGGAGGAAGATAGCTCCTGGGAATATACAGACACTTGTGATGAAGGAGCTAAAGGCAGGGGAGTGGCATCCCTACAACCCCACCAAAGTACACACAGGAGGAGGTCCCAGTGCCCTGAGTCTTATTCCTAAGGAGAGGATACTATGCAGGAAGCACCTAAATCCCCAGGGCTGCTGGCCAGGGGATGTGAAGCTACCACTTTCACCCCAGTTCCTCCCCCTCTGCCCACAGCCAGTGCAAGGAGATCAAATATTCATCGCCTCTCTGGAGCTAAATAATACATCAATGTAATAACAGGCACAAGGCAGTTAATCACCCCCTTTCACCTTCTAGCCCAAGCCACAGCCCAGCAGGGAGGCAGGCAGGGACAGGCCAAGCCTTGGGTGGCCATGCACCCATCACGCACTGCTAAGTGGCATGCACCTGGCAGCAGATGCTCAGAGTCCACCACCGGGTGTCAGGACAGGCCCTGTCAGCAGTGGGAAGACCTTCAGCCCCCGCACTATGGAGTGGGTGGGCAGGCTAGTAGGGAGGACAGGCCGAGGAGCTGGAGGGTGTGGGAGCTGCAGCTGCAGCCAGCTCTAGCAGGTGCCAGGCAGTCCTTCAACACTCCTAGCAGGCTGTATTTGGGAGGGAAGGAAACAGTGGGTGGGTCAAAGAGAGGGTAGGCAGACAGCAGAGAGAGGTCACAGGAAGGTCAAGGTACTCCTCCTTCCTGCCCTGGGGGCTCCCTGGGTCTGCTGACCTTGTGTCATGTCCTGTGCCCACAGCAGGAGCACTGAAGAGTGTCTGCCGGGCAATACTAGGCAGAAGAGAGCAGTACCCCATGGAGGTAATTAAAGTAGCAGATGAAGTTAACTCTATTGGACACAAGCCCCAAGGGAGTGGAGACTGCCTCCCAGTACCCTTCCCCCACTAGCCCCTGCCAACACACGTCTCTTTAGGGTGACCTCGGCTGCTGAAGACTGGGATGGCAGAAAGTCTCCCAGAGAAGGAGAGGAAAAGGGACAGTTCTTCCCCTCACAGCTCTCTGTACCACTCTTAGAAATCATGTACTTCCAGAGTCACAAAAGTTCCATGCAGGGCAGCAAAGGATTCGTCCCCCTGCAACCACTTGTGCATGTTACCAGCTGGCCCCTCTGCCTCTACCTGGGGTCACAAGACTTTATGGCTGGAGGTGGGCTAGGAGAAGGTAAGTAGCCTCCCGGCCTAGACCTGGGGCATTGTGGCTGTCAGCAGGCTGTCCTTGTTGGCAGAGGTAGGGAAAAAGCAGTCTGCACTGGTGGGGCTCCCATAGTGAGGGACAGAACACTTTGTTTCTCTCCTTATCTTCCAGATCCAGTGCCAGTATTACTTCCTGATGAGCTCCACCCAAGTGAATCCTTTCTTGAGTAGCTTCAGCCCCCTCCCATGAGCATCCAACTGGCTGTGATCTGGGTTTCCAAGGGTACTCCTGATACATCTGGCAGGAATCCAAATGCGGGCTTTATGTATCAGTGTTGCCAAGGGGAATATGTGTGAAACCATACCTGTATGGAACCACGTGTCTGAGAACAGACAACTCTGCATGTGTGTCTTGAGATAGAATGTCTCCTTCCTCCTTCTGCCGAGTATGCCTGACACCCACAGTGTCAACACATACAGAGAAGCCTCCTCAACCATGTCCTTGGATATCCAGAAGAGGGCCCTACCCTCATGACCCCATTCTATACCTGTATCATCCACTTGGGTATCGTTGGCCTCCACAAGACCCCGGCATTTCCGTTCTGTCTCCTTCACTTCCGGCACATAGAAGTCTCCCTGCCGTGCCAGTGGGCACATGAAATGGATCTGGTCTTGCTGGTAGATCTCTAGCCGAGGGTGGGCACACAGCTTCCGCTCCTAGCCAGAGTTAGAAAAAGTGGAATAAGCCCTACAGGGCCCCCAACCCACTTGTCCCTGGGTGGCTCCAGGAACTTTCTATTGTCTGTTCTTTACCAAGGGGCTGGCTGTGCCTCTTGCCCTAGTCTCTTCCAAATTTAAAACCCCTACTGAAGGAGGCACCTGCAGCTCCCTCCAAGAACAGGGCCCTGTACTCTAGGGTATAGTGGTCTAAGACCCAGGAATCCTTAACAACACTTTAGGACAGTGGCTAAAAGAGCCCAAGAGTCTAGGACTGCTAATTCTACATGTATGTCTGGGACTAAAAAGCTGGTCTCACAGAGCTATGAAGCTTAGCACATCTAGACCATCCAGGACAGGGATTCCATGAACCCCTAAGCCACCCAAGGCAAGGTCTAACCTGTTAGACTTTCCAGCCCCAAATTGCCTCCTGGCCCTGACATCTTTACCCTGGACAATGCTGACTAAACCAGAAATATTAGTTGAGGCCAGTACCTCTAATCCTGGGGCCTCCAGCCTCTGCAAGCAGACACATTACCATAGACCTGCTTCTGCTCCCATTCCCCTGCTAGATCTATGTCCCTTGCTAAGACTATGTCAACCTCTGAGGCTATCAAATGTGGTTCCCATACCTCCTTCTGGGCTCAGGGGTAGATGCGGGGGAGGCTGAGCTGGAGGGGCAGGCATGACATGTGGGTCTTCCCATTGGGCTAAAATACCAGCTTTTGGGGCCCCAAATTCTGAAGGCATTTCATTCCCCTCTGCCTGGACACAGGTCCCAATGTTCCCCGTCCCCCAGTGTGTGGAAGTGGGCAGACACACACCAGAGCTGCCCTAAGGCAGGCAGGAACAATGAGAACAAGGGTCAAGTGTTTCTTGCTCCAGAGCCTACCCACCTTTCCTGTGATAGAGCGCAATTACCTACCAAGATGACTGTGCGGCCCCTGCCCTGTCACTGCTCACCCGCCAACCTTCACAACATGGCTATTTATAGCACCCGCCTGCTCTCACCACAAGCTCTGAAATGAGCCTTCCACTTAACGGTAATGAGAGACTTATTGCCTGGCTCAGAGAAGCCACTCCAGGACTCCACTTGTCTGCCAGCCTGGCCAAGTGGAGGGTTGAAGAACCTCTTCCAATTAATGTCAGGGAAGAGGGTAATATAAATGAATCTAGTGAGGGACAAGAAAAAGAGGAAGAAACCTGAAAGGCAAATCAAGCTAAAACCCTCAGTGCCAGCTAGAGGGAGGATACACCCAGGAAGCCATCCATATAGCCCGGCCCAGGGCAGCTGCAGCTCAGCCTCCAACTCTACGAGTGACCCAGGAAAAGGCTTGCATCCTAAGTCTCCATGTGTTCAGTCGCAGAGGGAAACACCCTAGACCCAGTGCTTCCAAAGTCAGTGAAGGAAAGTCATTAGTTTTCATAGTTGGAGTCCATTTCTACCAACCTGGTTGCTCTACCCACGCCCCCTCAGTTCATGAGTCCATGCCCCAATTCCCGCTATCTCTAAACTCACTTTGACTGTTTTTGATGGCTGCATTGCTTCTCCACCCACACATATGCCCACCACAGGCCTAGTTCCTTGGGAGACTTACAAAAACAATACCAGGAAGCAGGAGTTACCAGGCTCTGGGGCCCTCCAATGACAGCACTTAGGGGTGGGCATCTGTCAACCCTGAGCCTTACTCAGTAAAGTGGGTCAGGTTACCAAGGCCAAGGTCAAAGAAGCTCTCTGAAGAAGGCCCTGACCTCCTCTAGTAGTTAGAGGGAAGGAAAGGGTTCCCAAATCCAGTAAGGGTATGGCCTTCACCAGCATCCTCATGATCTGGGCATCTAAAGGATGTAAAGTACAGCAGCTGAGTGATCATCAGCCATCTTAAGAGCTACTGGCAGCTGGCTTTTGGGGATTGTCTCAGAGATTAAAGCCTGCGCCCATCCAGAGATTCCAGGGACAATAGAGACCCTACTCCAGTGCCACCAACACTCAGGCCACTTCCATTCTGGAGGAGCTTTACAGTAATAGAGATGCTAAGAGGAGGTAGTGCTCTTTCCACCCTCTCTTCTAGGCTGGGCATTAGGGTGGGCAGCATCAGGCATACACCCTGTGCCACCTGCTCTGCCAGCCCCCTTGTTGGCAGGCAGGAGGCAGCTCTGCGGCTGCTCTGCACATCTGCCTCCTCCAGAGAGCCCAGCTCTGAAGCTGCTTAGCTATGGACAGCCCTGTTGCCATGGAAACTTCATCTTCCATCCTTGCCATCGCCTTCATCTCAAAGCCATCGGGGAGAACAGAGGAACAGGGGTTACACAGGATGAAGAGAAAACTGTGACCTGACTACAGGACTCTTCCTGCTCTGTGCATCCCTGCTTCCCTGCCAGCCTCCTGGGAAGACGAAGCAACTGCCCAGATCTGCCTCAGACCCAAACCCAGCCTGGTCCCAGCCCTGCCACCTGAGAACCCCTGGCCCTCCCTATTGGGGGGGAAGCTCAACGCTAATTAAAATCCCATTGACTGCTCAACCCCAAATCATTATAACACATGCCAGATCCTGTCAAAATGGAGACTCTGGGGCAGAGGAGAAGGGGAATGAGGAAGGCACAGAGTTGAACAACCAATCTGTCCATAGGGAAGTAAAGTGGCTTACAGTTGCTCTTGCAGGCCCTCCTGGGAGACTCCTCTTCCCTCCATGCTCTGCTCACTGAGCAGGAATGTGTCTAATGGGGGCTGGAGATGGAAAACAAGGGGTCAGGCCTGACCATATGCCCTGTCCCTGAGAGATCAGGCAGAGAGGACGAGCCCTTTCCCTCCCAGACAGGTGCATCCTATGGGGGAAGAAAGGGAGGCTTTCAGGTCCTCACTGCACAACAGGAGCTACAGCCCAGGCAATGTGTCAATGAGCCGCTAAGTATGGGAAAATCATTGGAGGAAGGCAAGGCCAGATGCCTCTTCCTCAGCTAGCCCCAGGAAGCCCTTGGAGAGTAGACTCCAATGGCCAAGGACACCAGCTCAATGCTACACTGGGCTGGTCCTGCTGAATAAAGGAGCCTGGATAGGCCTTTAGTATTGCCAGCCCTGACACACTCTCTTGTACCACCCAGACAGCCAGATGCATATGAAAGCATTGCCAAGTCAGGGAAGCCACTGCCCACTTGACAAACCCACCATCCAGGGTGCAGTCATGCACATGACTCACATGGACCATTAGGCCCTCTCTGAGGGGGAGAGATGCAATGCCTCCCTTGGAAAGTCTCTGAACTCAGAGAGGGAGGAAGGAGGAGACATGACCTCAACTATCATCATTTTGTGTTTTGCTCTCAGAACATCAGCCTTCCCCTAGCTTCAGCTAAAGGTATAGAGTGGGTGAAAGACAGAAGAGGTGAGGCCCACACTGGAGGCTAAGAGTAGATTCCACTCCCAGGCTGCCCAAGGGCTGGATTTTCTCAGAGGTAGATGGCAAGTGCCCAAAAGGAAGACATGGGTGTGGGCCAAGGATGGGCATACATCTCCTACACAGGCTCTTGGCCCAGAAAAGGATGAGGTCTGCCTGATGCATCCCTACCCCATCATAGTCCTTTACCTCTTGTCTCATGGGGATGAAAGGCCCTAGGCCTTCTTTACTCACCCTTTGCTGCCCAGGCCTACCCACCCCTCTGTGCCAGGCTGGAGAGCCAAGCAGCCACACAACCACCAAGAAGCTGTTGCAACCCACCCAAGGTGTTGGCATCTCACTGGGTGAAGTGATGCATGCTCATTTTTAACTATACAGACACCAATGTGTACCCGCCTGCACCCGGCAGTTCCTGAACTGGGGGCTCAGACCCTGGAAGCCCCACAGGCAGCTGGTTGGCATCACATGTGAAAAGTGCTGGAGGGGTGGAGCATAGCAGAGAGGCTGTGGATTGAATGTAGCAAGTTGTTATTATTCTACCCAGGAACTTCCTTCCCTCTCTTTGGCTCCCTCTCATTTCCACCAGGACTCCCAAGTGCTTCCTGGCGGGGAACATAAACCTGTCTGTGGTATGTTGGGGGTAGGTGTGGGGGGTTACTCCAATGCCCGCAAAAGGGTTAATGAGTGCCCTCCCCTGCTCCTTTCTCTAGTAACACGAAGAGCCAAAGCTCTGAAAATGACAGGAAAAAGAGACAAGGAGTGAGAAAGACTGCCAGGGAGGGGACAGAGGGGACAGGAAATGTCAAAGAGAGCCCCACACAGAAGCGTGGGGCCTTGGCTTAGGTATTGACAAATGAGTGGCTTCCCCCATGCCTCAATTTTCCCAATAAAAGAAGAAGAAAGGATAATCTGGGAACTGGAAAGGATGGCTACAAATACCATTATTTAAGAACAAGACAACTGTATACTTGGAAAAATCAGAATTGATGATGGAACTACCATAAACATTAAGTCACTATTAACTAAAGCACAGCACATATTTTCTGTGCAACAGTCAGAAAATTAGAAACTGTAATAGAAGTAAGAGATCAAGGGTCAGATCTACCCCAGGACTAGTCTAGAAGCCCCCTAAGTGGCAAGGGATGGCAAAAGAGCCAGGCAGGCAGAGCTAGACCTGGGCAAGAGCTTGGGGAAGACTGCACAAGGGGAAGTGTGAGCGAACAGGGTGGGGAGGTGAGATGCTGTGCCTGGCACCCCAGCCTGTTGTGCCTATTGCTGCTGTTGCCTGAAGACTTTTCATTTTCACCTCAGAGCCGGCAGCTCGCCATACAATTTACACCTCTGCTCATCTCCCTGGCGCTACTCGGGCCCTGGATTCCTGGGCAGCTCATGTCAGGGTCCTTGGCAGCAGTGAAGTATCAGGACAGACTGAGACACTGAGGAGCAAAGAGAGGATGATTCCCTCTGAGTAGGCACATGGAACACAGGATCCTAGTGCCCAGGCAAAATAGGAAACCCCGGCCCTGTACCCATGCCCAGGCTTTCCTTTTCCCAGGGCCCAGAGACCTGGGGAGCATAGGTATGAGTAGCCCATGAGGAGCTCAGCCAGAGTTCTGGGAAGGTCAGATCTGAGATTCCAAAGTCCTCCCTTCTAAATATTAGCACCTCTTGATGATGCCCTCCCATGGCTGGCTCCACAGCTCACCCCCTCTATGAGATCCAACTGTCTTTGCACCATTTGTGCAGCCAAGGACCTTGAGCCCTGTACGGCTCACAAACTGATGAAAACATTGCTGACTGATTATCCAGCAGCAGGAAGGCTGCTCAGTGCAGATGGAACCATGAAGCCACGCACCTGGGAGCCAGAGAAGTCAGGAAATGCCAGAGGGGAAGGACAAGTGGACAAGAAGGCTAGAGAGGAGATAGGGCAAAGGGAGGGAGGGAAGGAGAAGGCTCCAGTAGTGCCAGTTCCAAATGGCACTCTGATCCTCTCTCCATCCCTCAGGAAGTCCTTGTGTCTTAGAGCCTTAGGTTCCCTGGCTGAAAAACTAGGCAGCTAGCCTCTCCTTATCTGAGGGTTCTACTAAATGTACAATCATTCTGCTCCCTGGGCAATTTTGCTCCTTGGAACATTCTACTACCTCCATCCTAAATCCCAAGTTTTCTGGAGAAAAGCAAAAGAATTCTTCCTTGGTAAGTTCGATCTGCCTAGAGAAGGCAACTCCCTCTGGATTGGTGATGGCCCAAGCCCACAGTACCATCCAGACAAGCCTCAGCCCCCAGGGTCCTGCAGGGCTGCCAAGCTATAATATCCAAGCTGTTATTTTGAGAGTAGTGGCTCCCACGCCACCCCAGCAAAGGCTGGCTTTGTGCTTTCAGTCCTGGAGGAGGAGAGAAGGGAGGGGTGAAGCCAGAAAGGCTGAAAAGCAGTTTCCAGTGCCTTGGCCAGGGAAGAGGTCTGGCCTCCTGTGGGTTCCCCCACACCTCAACCCCCAGGACCTGTTCTCTAAAAGGGGCCAGAGATCCAAGCCCTGGCCTGGTGGGGAGGGGGTTCTTCTTGGCTTAGAGTTATCTGGGACCAAGGCATCACTGCTACTCTTATCTCACTTAATTCCCTCATTCAGAGTTTGCCTGTGGCCTCTGGCTCTTCCTCCCCACCTCCCAGTACTCAAAAGAGGCCTGCTCCTTAACCTAGCCTGGACACTGTCACTCACTCATCTGCTCAGATATCATCATTGGTAGACAGAACCCACCCTAATCTCTGGTCTCCCTGGATGCCAGTGCCTTACCTGTCATCCATAAAGACAGCATTGCCTATCCTTCCAGACCCAGCCCAAATACCACCACCCTGTAAGGTTTGTTCATCCTTTTCATTGCCTCCAACTTTCTTTTTACTCTCCACTCTACTCTCTAGGTATTGTTAAGCTCTGTCTGGGGGAGATGGGAAAGAGTGTCCTGGGGCCAGGTACTGGGGCTGCTGAGTACCTTTCTGTCCATGCTGGAGCAGGCCAAATAGCAGGAAGCAGCTCTGGCAGTGAGCTGGCTTTTGAGACCCAGTAAGTGAAGCCTGGGAATGGGGCAGCCTCTGCCTCATTGAGGATGAGGACACGAGGCCCAACTGCTGCCTGCAGCAGCTGCTTCCTGTGCCTGGAGCATCTGCAAGGCTACCATTTAATGAGTACCTTGTGGGAAAATGGGCACAGACCAACAGCCTCAGTCTCCAAATCTAACTACCAGGACTGGAGACAGAGGGTCAAGTGAGTTTGGGCCTTGTTATTCTCATCCCCAGACTGACTATGGCACCATCCTAAGTGTATGCAGAATTCACGACAAATCCTCAGCTTCTTAAGTCCCAGCTCCACCCATGCATAGTGCAGAGTGGCAACAGGCATGTAACCAAGAATGATCTCAGCCCACAGGACTCAGTCATTGCTGCCATCCCATTGGGTAACCTCCTCTCTCTAAGACTCTTCCTATTTGTAAAACAATGGAATGCTGACTTTGATTAGGACCCTATGACTGCCATCTAGCTGGATCCCATGCCCAAAACAATGCCACACAAAGTAGGTTTCATTAAATAACTACAGAATAAGGGAAGGAGTTGAGGTAAGGAGCACACCCCCAACCCCATTTTTTTGGTGCTGGGGGACAGACTGGCCTTGCACATGTCCAAGTACGAGCTCAAACACTCAGCTATACCCCAGCCCCACCAGCCTCTCTTATTAAAATAAAGCTGGAACTCTCCTTTGTTAGCTGGGCAAAGGTGGTAGGCAGAGAAAGGGATATTTCAAATTCCCCATGTGGCTCCCTCACTTGGATTCCCACTGCCAAGGCCCAGTTGTTCTCCACTGGTGTTCTGGCCCTGGCATGGACATGCACCCACCCCCCGACTCCCTCAGAGTTGCTGAGGCAGGCTAAAGGGAAACAAACATAAGGCTCAGAGCCCAGTGGGCAGAAATCTAGGCTGGTTTTTTTAATTTTGTTTTGTTTTGTTGTGGTACTGGAGATTGAACCTAGGGCCTTGGCACTGAGCTATATCACAAGCCTTTTTTTGAGATAGGTCTCACTACATTGCCCAGACTGGTTTGAATTTATAATTCTCCTGCCTCAGACTCCCAGAGTGCTGGGATTACAGGCATGTACCAACATGCCCAGCTAGAATCCAGGTTCTGACCAGGCCACTGGGAGCTTCCCCTCAGCCCACAGAGCTTACAGGGATGACTCACTTCCACAGGCACCAACACTTCCTGCCCCAGTTCCCAGATGGCTGCCCCATGGCATTGTCATGTTATTACCCAGCATCTCCACCCTAGAGAGAGCTCAACCTGCAGCAACCCAGGGCTCCCCTTCAGGTTCAGCTTCTGATGAGTACTGCTCCCCAGGAAACAATTGCCTTTTCTGGGAACCCCTACCCCTACCTGCAGGAGGATGGGCCTGGTGCCTTCCGGCTCCACTCACACTGCAGCTGCTGCAGCATCCTTGGAACCCAAAATAGGCAAGCAGCTGGCAGAGGTAAAATGGCATCTGCCCAGTGGTGCAACTCTCTTGGGATAGAGGATTTCAAACCAGTTAGCCACTGAAGCCCACTTACAAACAAAAGCCCAAGATGTCAACTGGACTGTAAAACCTTAGGCAGAGCTACTACCAGCTGAAGCAGGTAAGGGTCTCAGTACAAAGCCCACCCCACACTGCAAGTACCAGGACCCCTCAACACAGCACTATGGCTGCCATCCCAGAGTAGTCTCAGAACTATGGTCTGAGGTCCCTTCCCCCTTTAAGACTCTAGTAGGCCAATCCCAGGCAACTCAGTTGTCCCAGAATTCAGCCAAGGCTCCCCTCACAGTCAGACCACATCCCTTTGGCAGTTCTTCTCGAACCCTTCTCCAGTACCAGGTATCAAACTCAGGACCCTGCGCTTGCCAGTCAGGCATGGTGTCACTGAGCTACATTCCCGGCCCTTGCAACCCTTTTCTCTAATTCTACAGAGAAAGGGCCAAGTCTGACCTCCAGGGCCTACCTGGCCCCAGCCAATAATAAGCCACCATCAAGCAATGCCCTGTCTCCCTAAACTTGGAAAATGCTCAAAGCATTTTATAAGGACCCTCCCGTAAGAACTCCTAGAAATCAGAGACCCAGAGAAATGAATTTATGGAGAAGATTTTGGACCTTGCTGGGAGGAGAGCCAAATTTAGTGGGAAGGAAGCAGTCAGACTAACACTCTTAATGTTACCCACTAATTGCTACAGACAGCCACAAGCCAAGTCCCGCTCTATTGACCTTTCATGAACAATCCCACATATGGGATCCCCAGTTCCATCATTCAATCCTGGTCCACTCCATGTGCTCAAAGCCTTCCTGGAAATTGATTAAAATTGGTTCTAAGCCAGGTGTGGTGGCACTCAACTGTAATCCTAGCACTCTGGGAGACTGAGAGATAGGAAGATCAAAAGTTCGAGCCTAGCTTGGGCAACTTAGCAAGACTGTCTCAAAAAAAAAAAAAAAATTGTCAAGGCCCAGGAATGTAATGTACCTCATTGTGAAGGCCTTGAGTTCAATGTCCAGTACTGCAGAAAAAAAAAAAAAAAGATTTCTTCTAACCTAAGGTGAAGTTTAGTGCCTTTGCCCATTGCTCTAGGCTTGTATCTTGGCCCTCTCTCTTCTGCAGGCTTGCAACAAGCCCAGTTTCTTCCTGCAGCTACCAGAAGATGACCCCTGGGCCTTGGAGTAGTCTGTTCTTGGATGCCAGTAGAGCAGCCTCAGCAAGCTGGGGCATCTTCCACATTCAGTGATGGTCACACAGTACCCAGGGATTCCTTACACGCTGTCCCAGAGTGCCCAGCCTGAAGGGTTCTCCAGCAGTTTATGTGAAAAAAGGCAGAGTTTCTGCTCCTACAGCTCAGTTTTCCAGGCTGTCAAGCAGAGGAAGCCTGGCCAGACAGCCAGAGCTGTCATGCACAAAGCTGGGATCTACCCATCCCTTCTAGAATCCCCAGGGGGACTGACAAATGCATCTCTTTGGGCCCTCGCAGTGACCCCCAGGTCCCTCACTGTCTCATGAAACCAATAATGCCCCAGGCTCAGGCACATCTGCCACTGGCAGGATAGCAGCTGCTCTCCACTTCCCCACCCAAAGTTCTGAGACCTATTCACCCAACCTCTCACCTCAGCCTCTGGGGAGGCAGGTGACCCTGCCAAGCCCTCCCTCCCCTTCTGGCAGCCCAGCTCCCGGCCTCCCTCCTTCACCCTACCCTCTGAAACAGAATGCTGACAACTGCTGTCATTCCATCTGAAGAACCTTCACAGCAGTCCCAGAGCCAGAGAGAGAGAGAGAGAGAGAGAGAGAGAGAGAGAGAGAGAGAGAGAGAGAGAGAGTGTACACATGTATCACGCTCACAGTTAAAGGCAGCTAGCTGTCAGGGTTGAAAGTCAGAAGCACCCAGAGTCTCATTAGTAGCCACTTTTCTCTCACTACAGGGCAGCAAGGAAGGAGGAGGGTGGGAGGCAACCTTTCCACCCTGTTTTCACTGAGTCCTGGGCGGAAGAGGCAGAGGGCCACCCTGTCTGCTGCAGACTGTGACCACCACACAGAGCCAGCTCCTTCCTCATCTCCCTAGGAACCAAGGTCACTCTAAACCAGGAATAGAGGTGACCCCTGCCCCCTGCCACAGAAACAAGGTGAGAACTTTGGGTTGAGCCTACTCTGTGGGCAGCCTGGTTTCTTTCTCTCCCACAGCACGTGACCATACTCACACAAGCATGCCACCCAGACATCTCTGGGAGAAGCCCCTTGCTTTCCTCCCATATCATGGCTTCCTCACCCCAGCCCCCACCCCAAAAGAAAGGAGCCCAGAACACAGCTGACAGGCTTCCAGGGGAGGGGGAGGAAGGAGAAAGGGCTTATATCAAAGAGGTGACGTCAAAAACCAGGCAACTTGTGAAGCTGTCAGGGGCCGGGAAATTTGGACAAAGGTGTCTAAAAATAAACCCCTGAAGCCAGGAAAAGGCTTTGGTGGCTGAGTTGTTCACCACCACACCTCATGCCATGCACCCTGTTCTGAGGTCTGGAACCCAGAAGTCTCTTCCAAGGGGGGTGCTCCTCCAGATTAGCCCTTGAGTTGAGGAAGGCACAGACAGGACCAGACACCAAGCCCCTCCCTTGAGTGAGATGGGGGAGGACTCACCTGAGAGGGCATGCTGAGCAGGCCTAGGGCACTGAGGTCTCCCATTCCTGCCCTCACCACCAGCCTGCATCCTCACTTCCAGCACACCCTCCCAACACCCCTTGGAGCTGCTAACCTCCAGGTCATAGAAGAAATTCATCTCTATTGTCCCCATGCCTCTGCCCTACCACCACAACACCAAGACAGCCTTCCCATCTCCAGGTCTGCCAGCCTGCTTCTGCAACCCTGGCCTTGACCACAATGACCACAGCTGGTAACCCAGGGCCTCCTTTATTCATTCCCCAGCCCAGACTCTTGCACCTCCTTACCCAGGACCTGTCTGAGCTCCTGTTTCCTGTCCTTGTCCCAAATCTGTTCTGAAGGACAAAGTCACAAGACTCCTTCACCCAAGTCTGCGAAGCTCCCACTCTGGTTGGCTCTCTTGTCGTATACTTTGGCCCTAGCCACACTGGCCTCACCCTCTGCACAGTCCTTGTTGCCACCAGCTGTCCAGTGCCCAGAGGATGGAGGCACAGGGCAGCCTCCCAGACTTAATGCTGTCAGCAGGCTGACATCCCAAAACATATCCTCCAGCCAATGCCTCTCTGAATTCTAGACTCTCCATACGTCACTGTCATCAGCTGTCTCCATACTATCACCTAGATGTCATTCAGCAGGCTCCACTGATAGCCCACAGAGCTTGCTTCCTCTAATCTCTCAGTTACCCACACTCACTCACCCTTCCCAAAGGGAAGCAGAGCCCTCTGTGATGCCTCTACTTCCCCTGCCCCCAACAGCTAACCTACCCCATGTCCATCAGTTTTACCCTAAAATACTCTAGAAATCTCTATGCTGGTCTGCATCTCTATGGCCACTGGCCCAGCCCAAGCTGCTCCTATTCACAGTGGAATTCATGACAGATCCCTAAGCACATCCATGCACCCTCTGTTCCATAATCCAGTCCCAGGGATGGGCCAGCCTGTCTCAAGATATGGCTCTTATCGAGAACTGCAGTAGCTCCCCACCAAAATAGATCAAACTTGTGCTCTTCCCCCTGCTCTGCCTAGATCATTCTAACCTCCTCTCCAAAGGCTCTTCTAGAATTCTGCCTTGAAGTTACTGCCTTTGAGAGGCTGTCCCTGATCACTCTACCTAAGTAGGCCCCCTGACTTTCTCACCTTGTTCTTTTCTAGCACATATCTTTTCTGTTCTTGTCTGACAGTTATTACCTATCTTCATCACCTGACCGACACTTCATATAATGTCCTGCAAAGCACCCAGCACACAGATACTCAATAAATATAAATTAATGAATAAACATCACTTCTAAGCCCAAACTGGGGCTGTTTTCCTAGCACCCATGCTTATAAAATGTTTAGAGGAAGAAAGATGTAGAGCAGGGCACAGACTTTAGGATCTCTGTAGATACAGAAACCCTTGTCAGACCTCCTGGTGACTGGTTCTTCTCTTTTTCCCAGGTAGGCTGGGCTGTTGGCATTACTTCCTTCCAGCACAGGAAGAGAAGGAGACAGGACCTACCATTGCTGCCCTAGTCCTGGGCTCAGGGAGCAGGCTCATAAGCCCATGCAGAGGCAGTGCCAGGACAACACATGGGAACCTGGGCCTGCCCAGCCAATGGGAGACTCAAGGCTGTGTTCTGTAGGCCTCTAGCAGGATGAGGAAAGTGCTGTCCTATCCATTCATCAGAGCATGGAGTGCAGGATGAGCTCTAAAACACTTCCAAAACCAGGCAGGCACCGGCACCACTGAGCTACATCCCCAGTTGAGACACTGCCAAAACCAAAGCCAAAAGACCAGGCCAGGTTTCTGAACAAGCTCCTGGGAGACACTCTGGCTCCCACAAGGTTTTGGGCTTCTCAAACAGATGCCAACAGCCTCTGCCCATCTTCTTAGCTCTCCGGGAATGTGCTACATGAGGGTCCCAAAGTGCTGCCCCCTACCAAACTACCTTTTTCCCATCCTGGGCAGTCACCCCTGATTCCCCACCAAGGAACATGGCTGACCTCCCAAAATACATACCAGACTCATACCTCACCTTGATGTAGGTGTCCAAGGCACGATGGACACGGTGGGCTGCCAGCCAGATGGACAGGGCAGTGGTGTAAGGGAAGGTGGCTGTTACCACATGGCTGGGTGCTGGGAAGGAAAATATCTTGAAGCCAAATTTCTGGTAGAGATGGATCAATTCAGGGGAAGGTGACTCTTCACCTTCACTCAAGATGCTGCCCACTGCACAGCGGCACTTCTCAGGGGGCACCTATGGAGACAGAGCAGGGTTCAGAGCTGGGTAAAGGAAAGTTCTCACACCTCCTGCTGTCTATGCTAGGTCAGGCCCGGGAACTACCTGCTCCACAGACCACAAAGCCCCAGATCCCAAAACAGAGCTCTTTTCTTGCCAAAACCCATTCACTGCCCCTGCCTATGCTGCAGGCCTCATATCTACCCCTTCATTTATTCCTTCAGCATACCATGCCCTATGCTGAAGACCCAGGTGTCATGGTGAGGGATAAGACTTGTTTTTTTGTCCTCCAGGAACCCAGGAGAGGGAAGGACGGAGAGGACTTCTGCACCATCACCCTCCATACAGACCATCAACAGCACCACTGAGGGGGCCTCCCACCTCCTGAGGGCCTCCAGAAAGACTGAAGACTGGCTTATCTCAAGGTCTAGATTAGTTCACTGTCCTCCTAGCTCCTCGAGAAACAAGATTCACTGGCAGAGAAATGGCAGCTAAGGAAGCAGAACTGAGGAATGTGGACAAGAAAACAGCCCACAGCTCTTCTTTCCTGGTCACATCCCAGGAAATCTCCATCTCTGGGGGGGGGGGGGCAGGTGTATACACAGAGTAAAAGCCAGGAGGGTGGGGACATGAATCTAGCTGTGGAGGGGCTGTGGAAACCACTGTCAGAACATTAGACCTCTTCTCCAACCCAGGCCCCATCCTAGAATGTGCCCTACTTCCCAAGTCTCTTTCTGGCTAAGCCCCAGACTGCTGGCTCCCTCCATGTCTTGTGGCCCCCTCTCCCAGCACTTCTACTCTGCTCCTCTCTCCCCCATCATCCTCCTTCCCCTGGTTCCCAGCAGCCCTGGCCAGATGAAGCTCATCTGTGAGCCTCCAACTCTATCCAAGACTGACTGAAGGCCTACATGGCCAGACTTTCCTTGATGTCAAGAGGCTCCACTTTGTCACACCTCCAGCTGCCTATTTCCCTTGTCCATTTTCCTGCTATTTAAGATATCAGCCCTTGTGCTGGGTTCCCAGGAGTAGGTGTACCTGAATCTAGGATGCTTAGATCTTGGGGTCTCAATTCTGGGTTTTGCTTACCCTGAAGGCTCTCTTCTCCCTCTACCCAGGACCATCTGACCCCTAAATTTAAACAAGCCACTCCCTCTGCCTCCATTTAGTCCCCTCCCCGGTTCACCTTCTCAGCACTGTGAAGTCATTATTACCTGCCTGCCTCTGCCCACCCAGTCTAGCCCTTTCCAAGCCCTGTTACCAATTCCCTAGGATATTCTTTGTCATGTGCCTCCTCTACTCTCACCAACCCAGCCCTGCCTTAGAATCACACTGCTGGGATTTGTACACCTACCTTACACTTACCTCGGAGCAGACCCTAGAGGAAGGGTCACCCCCTGTGGCTCTGGTCCCCTTGCTGCCCCCTAGAATCTAATGACATCAAGTCTGGATCAGAGTTTTAGCATCAGGTAGTACATATGGTGCAGTGGTTATAACCAGAGCTGGAGAGGGGACAGCAAGGGTGTCAATCTTGAGTCGTGTGATCCTCGCCAAGTACCCTGGCTTCTTAGAGTCCCAGTTCTTTGACAGCTACTTACAGCACTGTCATATTAAGAGCTATTTCACAAGGGCTTAGCTTGGGCCACACACTAACCAACTGCTCTTTGACTGTATTGGTTATTAGTAGCTAAGACACAGTCCTTAACAACTGTCCTTTGGCCTAGAATGCCCATCCACACTAATCTGGAATATGCAGCTCCTCCCACTCATCCTTCAGGTTCAAATGCCCTCTTAGGGAGCCTTTCGGAGTGTCTTGGTAACTCTCTCCTCTCCCTACAACCTCCCCTGCCATATCAGGTCTATCCTAGTAGCAGCACAGTCACTTTACCCAGAGGCCCAGGAGACTGCTGCAGTACCACCTCTTGTCTCTAGATGGTGGGCCTGCCCCACTCACACCTCAAGATTTGAGGCAGTTTTCCAGAGGCATCCCTGGAGAGGCCAAGGGTTGGTGCCTGCCACAAAGCCTATCTCCATGTCCCTGACCCTAGCAATCTGTGCTAACAAAAGAAAACCTCCAATGTAGGAGAGAGACAGCAAAAGATGGAAGGTTACATGAGCTGAGTTGGGGTTCCAGGATTTTTCCTGGTATCACTTCAGCAGCCCTCATGAAACTTTCAGCTCAATACTCTCTTCAGTCCACAAAAGGTATTAGAACACCATGATCACCCTGCTGAGAACCTCTCAGTGGCTCCCAATCCACCTCTAAGATGAAACTAGACTCCAGAGCCCAGCATGCAAGGTAGTCTATTAGCATGACCCAACACTGCCCAGATCTGTCCATACACTCACCTTACATCTTTACATTCCCAGCCTGAGCGGGGGCCAGAGCTCAGATGGAGAGGCACCCATTGACTGTCTATGTGGCAAAGGGAGGAACAGATTCAGGCTTTGGCCCATCCCACCTTGCCAGCCTCCTCCCCTTCCACACCATCACACACACTCACAAGGAACTATTTGCAGCCAAACATGCCACACACTCCCAGGCTTCCTGCCTTTTCATAAGCTACTTCCTTAGCCTGAAATGTCCTCTTCACCCTATTCCAGAGTCCTTGAGGCTGGGAAACTCCTGTCCACCCTGTAAGACTCAGCTCAACCCATCCCCTTAAAGCTTTTTGATGCTCCCCACCAAACTGCCCCTCCTCCCCTATTCCAAATACCCACCAAGGGTGCAAGTCTTGTTCTGCTCAGTAATAAGGCCTCCCCATCTCTTCCCACCACCCCAGACCTCAAGGCAGAAAGGTCCAGAATCCTGTGTGCACAGAATGTTCTTAGGGCACCTCAGTGATAACCTGACCTCCTCTCCTTCCACCTGGAGAAAAAGATGAGTTCCTGCCACACGGGAGAGTGGCAGCTAGTAAGGAAACAGGGCTCCTGGGGTCCTGGAGGTGCGTGGGACACAAAGACTCCCTTTCCAATTGAGCAACCCCTCAATTCCTTAAGAAGGACATTTTCTCCCCTAACCTTGCCCTGACTAGTACCTAGGGGGCAGCCTAAGAAGAGCCTCAGCTGCCACTAAGACAAGCTAGAGCTGGGAAACAGCTGAACCAGGTGACAGCTAGGTGATAAGACAAGCCCTAAAACAATCCAATGAGTGGTAAGGCTGGGTCCAGTAGCAGGGGAAGGGTTCCCTGGCCTTCCAGGAAAGCCCAGGTGTACCTGCAGGAAAAATGTCCTATTAAGGTTGTCAAGGGGCCAAAAGGTGTGGGTGTTCTGATGGCAAGATACACTACATACCTTGGTTCAATGCAACATTTTTATTTGTGCCTAACCCTGGGATAAATGCCTAGGCTTTCCCCACCTGCTTGCTCCTTTTCTTCCCTATCAGCAATTATCTGGATATCTATGCATAGCACAAGAGCTACACCAGAACTATACCAGCCATAAACCACACGAGGGAGACAGGGCAGTGACAAAACCTGCCACTACTTTGGGTAAAGGAAAGCTAACTCAGAATCCTCCCTCAAAGCACTAGTACCAGGAAAGAGACAGGAACATGCCAGAGTCCAGGGCATCTCCTTTGGGCTGCATAGCCCCTTGAGTCCCAGCACTGTAACAAGAAGGCAAGAGGGCAATCTGTTTGGAACCTGAAGATTCCCGGTATGGGCCAGTCCTAAGACCAGCTCCACTCTCCCTTCCGGAAAGACCTCACAGGATTCTGACAATACTGTGCTGTTCGGCCACAATGAAGAGAGCCACCTGAGGGCCCTGCCTGGCCAAGACCTCACTGACATTAGGAACAGGACAAGATTGCTATCTTCCAGGATCAAGGTAAGAGAAATTGTGTCCATCAGGTTCATTACAAACACTACCCCCAAGCAGACAACCAACATGGACAGCTGTACCATATGCCAGTCCTAGGGTCAGAGAATGCCTCAGTCCCTTCCATGCCAGCCCTCCCAACCTGGAGCTACACAAAGTAAGAGGGTAACTAAAGGTAGTGTCCTTTGCTTGAACTCACAGGGGAACAGAGCAGTGAAACCTTCCCATTATAGAAGTTAGACAGTGGGCCTCATTTACCCTCCTGGATGCTGCGGGTCAACACCCCAAGCCTCATGAGCAGCTGGTGCCCACTAGTCAGGACAAGGGTTGATGCAGATAGCCAGGTCAGAGGTCAGGACCCATGCTTCAGGCTTGGAGGGACGGGAAGAAGCAGCAGGAGGCCAGCCTCAGGAGAGATGGGGTCTGTAGCTTTCTGAGAATTTCCACCTAGAATTCTTTCAGAAAACTTCCTCTCCTTCCACTCCCTGAAGTAACTCCTAACAACTGCTAATATCTGACAAGGCCTCACCACCGGCACCAGTTTCTGCCTTCTACTCATCTGCTCATCAAATCCAAATAGCACTGTGTGGCAGGTGCTACTATCAACCCTGTTCCTGAGGCCCAAGAAACCAAGCCACTCAGCAATGATCACACAGCAAGACAGTGCTGGAGTCAGGATTCAAACCTAAGCAGACCCACTCTAGAGCTGCACCACACAACCCATGGCCACTTGGGAATCAGAGAGTTAGGCGCTGGCTAGAAACAGCCTACACAATGGCCCTACTGTGCCTCCTGACACAGCCCAGCAACCTGTGGCAGGAAGGCAGGGTTTTGAAAGTACAGAAGCCCAGTAGTGAAGGATCTCAGAGGCAAGGCTAGAAGTCC
Organism: Heterocephalus glaber; assembly: GCF_053883595.1. Classification (NCBI taxonomy): domain Eukaryota; kingdom Metazoa; phylum Chordata; class Mammalia; order Rodentia; family Bathyergidae; genus Heterocephalus; species Heterocephalus glaber. Next base: position 5,372,385 of record NW_028258324.1, on the reverse strand, counting down.
CAAGTGCTAAACAGATATTGGGGGCCAAGGGTTGGGTCTTATCCTCACCACTTAGTCCCCACAAAAACTAAAATCCTGGGCTGGGGTTATGGCTCAGTGGTAGATCATACTAGGCAGGCACAAGACCCTGGATTTAATCCCAAGCACCAAAAAGAAAACTAAAGAAGAAGGCAAAAAAAAAAAAAAAAAAAAAAAAACCCTGAAGTAAGTGATTCTTTCATTCCCATTCAACAAATGAGACAAACAGACCAGTGACTCACCCACAGTCACATGCTGGTAAGCAGTGAGACCTCAATTCAAAGCAAGAAGGGTAAATCCAAAGCCCTTTCCAATCACCTCACCTCACCTCCTTTCCAAGGGCAGCTCCAGTGGTCAGAGAAGTGCTCATCTTTCACACCTGTCCCACAGATAACCTGCTGTACAGCAAAAGCCTGGGCAGTACCAGGGTAATTGAGGTAAGGGACAGTCTGTGCCCAGCCCATAAGCTCATCACTCCTTCCCTGACTCTGTCTAACCTAAGTGCCTCTGGAAGGGTGTGGGGGGATATCCACATGGACTGAGAAGGGAGGGTAACAGAGGCCTGACTTAGCCTCAGGTCCTGCAGACATAGTGGTCCCAGGCTTCCATTCTCATGGTCTAAGAGAAGGGGGTTTCCATAGCAGTCTAGCTTTCTAAAGGCAGAACCCAATATGCCTCCAGTTCTCCCCACACCATCCATGGCTAGGGCAAGCACTTCCTGCTAGGTGGTAGATAAGAGCAAATCCAGGCCAGTCTTGGTCATATAAATCCAACTGGCTGCCCCACCCTCTTGCTTCAGCGGGGCTCCCACACAGCAGGTAGGCAGGTTGCTTAAGCCATAAACACAGTATCTAGACTGGTAGAAGCAGAAGGTAGAGTAAGAGGTGAAGGGCCAGGCTGGACAGGACAGATCTATGGGCATTGAGATAGCATTCCAGCCACCAGCTCCTGCCTACAGGCCAGAGCTGGCCAGGATCAGTAGGCACACAAGGTCCTCTGAGCTTTCCTTTACTTAGGTTCCAGGACCAGGCCCAGAAGGAGAGGCTACAGTCCATTTCCAAACCTAAGCACCCATCTCAGAAGGGGAGCTGAGAGCAGAGCAGTTTTTCCAGCCAGGATCTGTCCCCCAGCTATGTGAGGGCAATGTGGACCAATAATACATGAAGGTGGGCAGGTCTGTGACAGATATCTACCTTCAGTGACCCTAGTGCCTGGAACTCAGCCTCCTCCCTCAAGTACCTTGAATGCTGCACCCTGGACTGTAGAGGACACACTGAGCCACTGCCAGGGTTCAGTTCCCAACACAAGCTCCCTTCTTCCTCCCCACTTCCTTCCTTACTCTCAGTCATGCCAAGGCCTTCAGGCCCAGGGTGTAGACATCTTTCCTCCTGCTTCACAGAAGCCATCTGCTCAGACTTCACAGTCTCGTCTCATATAGGGGGTCTCCAGGATGTGGGACTCAAGGAGCATTTGATATGAAGGGGTCCCCAGCAACTGCCACTGTCCTGCCTCAGTGGTACCCCTTCTTGTGCTACTTCCTAAATCCACAAGAGAGTAGGCTGCCTCCACCAGGCTTTTCTCAGGAATCAGCCAAGACATGGCTAGGAAGCTGTCAATCCACACCTCAAAGCCAGGTGGCACCTATAACCTGGTTATTCACTGCTCCACTCACAGAACTGGAAACACTTCCTTCCCATACTCCCAGGAACACATTCTGACCCTGTCATCCTGGGATACAGAGGGAGAAGTGAAGACCTTTAGTGAAGGTCTCAATAGATCAGGCTATATCTCCTCTTTCTCTGAGAACTGGATACACAAGGACCCACTCTGGACACAGCTAGCAGAGGCAGCTTGGGGAGCAGTAAGGCTAGGTTCTCAGCCTCATGGTGGGAATGAATTCCACAAGGACCAAGACAGGGTGTCCCCTGACACCCCCACCCTGAGAGCTCCTTAGGGCTGTGTCCCATGGTCCCCATACCGCCCTGGTACTCAGCACACAGATTGGCACAGATCTGGTGCTGAAGTATCTGTTGAATGAAAACAAGAATGTATGAGATCAGTACATAACTCCTGCTATCTGCATCTCATCCTCCCACCCACCCTAGCCCCACCCCTGCTCCTGCAGTATCAGCGTAGACCAGACAGTCTATAATTGTAATGAACACCTGAAACCTAAGGTCAATGGTTCCCATTTACAATCTACCACGAAGAAAAAGCACTGCCTAGCTCCCAGAATAGATAGGGACTCAAGTGTCCCTGGGCTGTCCCAGTGCAAGGATGTAAGCCAGCTCTAAATGTGGTATCTTCTGGAATGACAGAACTGTGAAAGGCAGGATCACACAGGTTATCTTAAGCTATCTATTCATCTCTGTGCTGGCCAAATGTCCACAGGGTCTAGGCTCAGGTCACAGTGCTTAGCCTGACTTCAGCACATGCTAATGTGTTTTTTTCCACCTTTTTCTTAGCTGTTGTTAAACATTTTGAGGACCAGATGGTGGAATGAACACCTCACCTTATCACTTAATTGAATCCTTGCAGGCTCAATTATGAAGCACGTATTTTACCACTACTCCACTAATGAGGAATAGAGGCTCAGAAAGCTTATGTGGCATTGAGCCCAGAGTACCTGCTTCCACGTACTTTCCCATCCTGGAATTAGCACCTCTAACCCAAGAGGCTTCCAGAACACAAAGAAATACTGAGGAGAAAAGAGGCAAACACAGGGACCTTGCAGAGGGTTTCACCTAGGCCAGGTGTGGAAGGAGGGGCAGGGACCAGGGAAGGGCAGAAGAAAGGCAAGGATATCCACAACAGACCCTGACAGAGTAAAAGCCAGGCATCTAGTTTAGGAGCTTCCCACAGCCCAGTGCCTGTCTCATCCCACTTGGCCCCTAGTGCTCCTGACGTCAGTCAGTGCCATATCCCAGCATGACTACAAAACCTCCCTGTATCATTCCTCATTCAGTCCATGTCACCTCTCACCTCAGCCCAGCCCAATCTCTTCCATGGCCTTTGTACCTCATCTCCTTCCCTCCTCCTCTTGCCCTCCGGGTAGCTTCCTAAAATGAAGCTGGAAAATGGTGCCATGCCCTTCCTCCCAACTTGCTGTACCTCCCATCACCTGGCCCAGAAAACCTTTCTACCTCTTTCTCCACTCACCATATATGTACTGGCTATACTTCCTCATTATCCCTTGTCTTTAGGCCTTTGCTCTTAGTTTCTTTAGCCAAGTAGCCCTTTATGGCAGTTCCAAATTCTAAGGAAGCCCCCCTGAAATCCAGCTCTTCTCCAAGCCTGCCCAGCAGACTTAAGGTCCCCTCCTCAAACCCACAGCTCAAACTTCTGTAAGCATTGAGTCCAGTGCCTTGTTAAAGAATTACTTGTGTGAGACTAACGCCAACCACACAGAGTTTCCTGAGGATAAGACCAGGTCTGATTCATCTCCAGAGTTCAGATGAAAGCAGGACTTGGCAGACAGAAACAATCAGCACACCCTTGTCTCAACTGAATACACTCAGTGAAGCCTGGTCAGCAGACAGCAGGTAGGCTCAAGGGCTTGTCCATTTGCGCTCTCCAGACAAGGAAATTGAGAATGGGGGGTTCCAAATCTGCGGTCTGGCATGGTTTGGCAACAGAGGCTGAAGAGTCCTTGGCAGGCTGTCAGCCCATCCAGCTATGGGCAGCACCACCCCATAGCACAGCAAGGGACTACATTGGCAAGCCCTGACTCACTACAGCTGTAGGACAGCCAGATACCCACAGGGTGCCGTGATGCTAGATTCGTCTCTGACTCCAGCATCCTAGACATTCTGAGCACTTTATCTAGTTCCACTTGGCCCTCTCCCAACAAGGCAGCTTGAAGTCTAAGGAAATGTCCTATCACTGGGACAGGAGGCACCAGAATGCTGAAGAGATGGAGTTCCATGCCCTATGCCAAGAGGCTGAGAGGGCTTACAGTCACAGTGGGAAAGCTGAGGGAGGGAAAGCACAGAAACAAGATATAACTTCAAAGAATGGGCAGAAACTGTGGAGATGGAAGAGGGAAGAACAGCAAGAGGAGCAAAGGGACCAAAGTCCAGGCAGAAGCTAGGGACTCACAGTGATATAGTTCACTGCTCTACAAATGCATAAGTTGCCATGAGCAAGGAGAATCAGACCTAGGCAAGTAGAAAGGCAAGTAATAGATGCCTGAAGCAGGAATCTAAGCTAAATATGAAAGACGCTTCAAGCTCAGAGAGGAGGTGATCTACAAAGCCAGCTCAAAGACTTTCCCACCCATTCCCCAAAATCCCCCCTCCCCAATCCCCCCCGAAAGCCTTGGCCCAGGTCCATCCATGGGGCAGAACTCCACGGAGGTTCCTTACCGTGTGAGGGTTGTCATAATAGACAGCAATGGAGCGGAGCTTGGGGGAGATGCTGCAGCTCTCAGTGAAAAGCCGCCCAGTGTCGCCATAGGGCCCCACATGGAACTTGTAGGCCACAGTGATGTTGCGGATGAGGGATGAGCCAGCACTCACTGCCACCCCAGTCAACAGGCCTGAGTACCCGGCAAAGGCCAGCAGCGTCAGCAACAGTAGCAGAGTGAGGCCCCCAACAAGGCCTAGTAGTAGCAGGTCCGACATGGCGCTGGGCCCCCCACACCACACCCCAAGGCAGCTGCAAAGGAGACAGAAGGGAGAGGAGGCTGGTAGCCTGCTCTGACCATGCTCACCTGCCTGCTGACGGGTTCTAGCTCAACCTTGCCCTGCCTTAGGTGCTTTGACCCAGGAAGGGGAGGGCCAGAAGTGTTTACACATAGAGTGACCTAGAAGGGAGCCACAAAGGATGACTGAAGCCACAAGCTCTTTATTTCTTAATCACAGTCATTGAAGCTCTTGGAGCAGCTCAGCATGGCAGCTGGCATCCCTGGTCACATCCGGGGAAACTGAGTCACAGACAGAGGAATGAGTCATCCAAAAACAAACTTCTGGTCCTGAGCAGTCTCTCCCAAGATGGTCCAGATACTACCAATCTATCTTTCTCCTCATTGCCTCTTCCTTCCCACAGCTGAGCCACTGTGAAGTCCAGCCTCCCCAAGCCTCACACACTACTTCCAGAGCGAGGACAGACAAGTGTCAGGGTCCAAACATTTATAACAAAAAGGAAAACCATGAGGGAGAAAATGTGCTACAGGAAAAGCATTTCACAGGAAACACTCCTTTGCTAATAAGCACATCTGGCCTATAGGGACCTTACTATCCACACGCTCACCCATCCAGAACCAGCCTGAACAGCCAAACAAAACCCAACCTGGGCTTCTCAGACATGAACCACCAATGCTAAGAAGCTTCACTTCACTTTCCCAGCCCCCAGATTAGAAACAGAAAGAAGAGGAAAAAGTGGCTAGAAGTGGAAACGAAAGAGGAGGAAGCAACAGTTACTCATAAAAGGCAGAGAAGCTATACAGGACAGGTCCAGAATCAACCAGAGGCCAGTGTGAGCCTTTCAAGGCCACCATGCAGTTCTGAGCCAGAGGCCTAACCCTCTTCCAGAGGGCTTCACCTGAGCAGCACAGGAAGGAGGCAGGACTCACAGCACACAGAACAGAATACTGTTTACACAGGAAAGGAAACATGGGCCTGCCTGGGGAACACTGCCACTTCAGTCATTTAAAAAATTAGTATTTACAATACTAAGGTTTGGAACTGAAAAGGCAATGCTCTAGCCCTATGGAAAACTTAGCTCTATGGAATTATTTGTTCCTAGTGAAAATATTACGCTGCAAAATTGTCTTTGGAGTCAACAAGCAGCGTCTGTCTCACAAAGGTCTGGCACATTTCTAAACCTCCAGTGTCAGACACTGAAGCACCTCCCACCAGTCTTCTCTCCCATCTGTAGTCCTGCCCAGAAGTTTCATTATCTTCCTTTCATGCACTCCCTGTCCTACTCGTTGTGTCTCCACTTAGTCTCATCCCTGTTTTCTTGATGATAATGATGACAATATTCTACTGATACACACTACTACATTCATCCACAAAACAATCCAACCAAGTAAGTACAGATCAGGAAACAAGTAGGTGGAAGTAGTTGGAAGTTAAAACACTTATTCAAGGATACACAGGTATTAAAAGGAGCCACGTGAACCAAAACACAGGCAATGAAAACCCAGGAGGTCTGACTCCAGCATCCTATTTCCACATTCTCTCCTCCCTGGCTTCCAAACATTTAATCCATGTTGGACATCTCTGAAACCAAAGCTGGGAAGGCCCCAGCATCTAGCCCACCACTTCCCCTGGGAGTGACATGCCCTCACTCCGGCCTATCCTCTCAGTAATCCCAGCACTCTGGGAGGCTGAGGCAGGAGGATCAAAAGTTCTAGTCCAGTTTGGGAAATTTAGCAAAACCTCAAAATAAAAAATAAAAAAAGGGCAGGGGATACAGCTCAGTGTAAAAGCCCAGGGGTCAATACCCAAAAAAGGAGGACTTAAATCTCCATCTTTCTCTTTCTCCAGACTACCAAAGTGATCAGTAAAGAGGGGGTGGGGAATGTTCCTGTGGTCTCAGAGTCTTGGTCAGCACTTAAAGGAGAAAGGGCAATGCAAAGTTCGCTCACAAACAAAGAGAAAGGTGCTCTCGTGGGGTGGGGGTGGGGGGCCTCTCACCTTCTCAGGCAGGCTTTTAGCAATTCATGGCATCCAGTGCAGCAGGGGCCAAGTGCTCCAGTGGTGCGGGCAGAAAGGAACAGTTACCCAAACCCAGGAAATAACCAGTCAGCAGGGCACCATACCCTGACTAACCCCTTTGCAGGGAAAGCCCACCTGGGCCTCTACAACCATCTCAGACACCTTGGGAAAATCAGAGGTCAGACCTAGCCTCAAAGTGGTGAGGCTCTTCACTAGGGCCCAGCTCAGGGCCGTCTTGGAGAGGTCCAGTCAACACAAGGTGCTAAAACAGCCCCTGCTTTTGATCTTGGGGAGGCCGTGCCCTCTAGGGCCTCAGTTTCCCTTCGAGTCAGAAGCGCTGGGCAGATATCTCCACCGAGAGCGGGCGTGTCAAATAGGCGGCAGGGCGCAGCTTCCCGAGCCAGCTCACATGCTCCTCGGCCCAGGGCCAGTCCCCTAAAGGCTCCCACACCCGAAAAACTTGGGGCCAATGCGGAGAGGGCAGGCCGAGGCTCCGCGGGCCCGCGCAGAAGGGCGCTGCCTCCAGCTCTTGGCTCCCGGCTTCGCTGGAGCTTCGCTCAGTTGCTCTGCCCCTTTTCTTTCACCACCGCCTCACAGAGGTTACGCACCTCTGCAATTTAAGGAACGCCAAAGTTTGCTGCTGGAAGGCGCGGGCGGCCTAGGCAACAGGGCGGAGTTAAAGGTGACTGCTCCCCTCACTTCCTCAGCTGCACGGCCTCGGCACCCCGGGTGGCCCAAGGCCACCTTGGGCCTCGGACCGGTGGGGACCAGGTGTGGGGGGGACAAGAACCACAGAGCGGTCCAGGCCAAGAGGCTACAGAAGGGACCCGAGGAGCCCTGAGGTGCAGCCTTCGCGGACAGGGGTCCCAGGCCCACGCCCCGTGGCGGGGACGGCCCTGCTCCACCCGGCCCTCACCTCAGCAGCCGCCTACGGACGTCGGCCAGAGCAAGAGGCTCCGGGTTCGGTAGCTGAGCCTGCGCGCGCCCGTCGCTCACGCTCGCTCCGCCCTCTCTCGCGGAGGGATGTGGCCGTGGCCATGGACGCATGCGCTGGGTACACGGGGGGGGGGGGGGGGGGGGGCGCCCTGCCCCACCCCGTCTCCATGGCAACGCGCACTAGACACCCAGCCCAACCAGGCTGGGGCGGAACCCACCGTTTGTCTTCTTCCAGCCTCCCAATTACCCGGCTGTGGAGGGGGTCTGGTCTACACCCCAGGGTATCTGAGTTGGTGGAAGCATCCACCAAAGCTGGGGCACAGTAGTGGGGGAAATCAGCTCGTTGGGCCGTGATAGAGTGCCAGGTTGGGGTCACGGCTAGAGGCACGGCACCACTGGGTCAGCCTCTAGCATTTGCACCACCCTTGCTCCTGCGGCTTTCTCTCAGAGAGGTTTTATGACAGGACCGGAAACCAAGCAGAGCAGGACCGCTTGCTGCCTTTTACAGCTGAGAAAGCTGAATCCGAATCTGACGGATCCAACCTGTAGACGGCACAAATATCCGCTTCCTGCCTCCACTCAACCCTCCATCAGCTCTCCTTCCATAAGCACGAGTAATATCCATCCAACATTTATGGAGTACATTTCCTGATAGTTCCAGGGGCTGGGGATACTGAGTGGACAAAAACAAAAGCCTGGCCCTCCTGGAGCTCATACTGCTAGGGGCCCTGTCCTCGAGAAGCCTAGCAGAGGAGGTGGAGGAGGTGACTACTATTCTCATAAGCTTAGCTACAAGGCAGGCTGGGCCAAGGGTATCTTGGCCCTGCTGACAAGGATTGCTGTTTAGGAGGGGGATCATTCAGGACATCAGGAAGGAGGCTGCTGAAAAAGCAACAATGGGGCAGTATATCTGTGGATCCCATTACTGCATGGAACTTCATACACAGGACAAAGTCTGTGGATAGTTCAGGCAGACTGGCAGAATGGGCAGCCGGCCTTTCACAGGCATTCAGGACAGGCCAGGTCATGACTTGTTTTACCTGTGATCATCAACCACATGATTATAAGGTGCCCCAGGAAGGTGGCCAGTACACTTGCAAGCATTTCCTGAGACACAAGGAGGGGGCATAGCAGTAGTAGCTCAGAGAAAGACACCCTCTGCCGCAGGGTTTGCACAGTCGATCCTGCTTTTCAGAAGTTGATGAGCTTCTCCCAGAAAACCATTGTCTGGAGCTGCCCTTTCCTCGTCTTGTCCTCTCTGCTTACTTCCTTAGCTTGGTTGGAGAATTCCAGAGCCCCACACCAGAGTTCAGGATGTGCCTCAGGAGCTTCAGCATTCTGTTATGGGAGGACAATCTGCCTGCCACTGAGGCTGCGGGCCATTAGCCTCCTAGCCTGCTGGTAACAGCGCAGATGAGATCCTTGGCAAGACTCCTGCGAGACCCCGATTGACCACGAGGAGGCAGCAGCATGCCTCGCAAAGCACTTTTTTTTCAAGTCTTAACAACAGGCCTAAGGAGACCTGGTCACCCAGACTTCCCATCCCGGTCACTCTTCACTCCCATTCCTATATGGCAACAACATATATTCATTCCTCTATCATGAACCCAGATTTGGCCTTAGTCTCCTCTTACCCTCCTCTGTCCCAGAAATCTCCACAGAGGCTCAATTCTCTTCGTACTTTTCTAGAGAATGCTTTCCCAGGAATATTCTCCTCAAAGAAATTAAACTTGGGAGAGCTAGACTAGACTATCCTCTTCTTCCCCTACTCCTAGTCACCTAACTCAGATGACAGATTGCACATGCTGCCATCAACAACCACTTAAGACACACCATCTCCCACCCACTGAAGGCATTGATTCTGGCCCAACTCCCAAGCACTCACAGCTTAGACAGGACTATCCCTGCAGGACCTGCCATGGCTGGGGACCAACTAGCTTCAAACACACTAAAGTCGGCTTCATTGTTTCCTCAAGAGCCTGGAAGTGCAGCAGTAGCAGAGCACCCAAACCTCTTTATGTAAGCAAAGGCAGAAAAGGCCAAGTGAACTACACTGCCAACAAAGAGCCCGCCAGCAGTCTGCTCTGTTCCCACCTATCTCAACCCCAAGTGCTGTCCCAGTGCCCATTATGCTGAGTAATATTCCATCACTCAGCTAAACAGCTGTCCAGACAATTCCTTAATCAAACAACACTGCCTTGAATTTAAATTTTATTTTACAAAAAGAGAAATAAAGAAAACTGATAGGCAGTTATACTGACTTACAATTGTTCTGTTTGCTTTTTTAAAAAAGTGACATGAAACACAAGTAAAAATAAATACGTCATAGAAACAGCCAGTTGCCCAGTCTCTGGGGCAGAAGCGCCTGCCCTGCTGAGAGGAGGGAAGCCCATGATCACACCAGCAGCTGGATCACCCAGCCACAGATGCTCCTCTAAAACAGGCACAGGTCCCAGGCCTCAGGGGCATCCTGAGGAAAGAAGATGGAAAACCAAAGCCAGGTACCAGGGCCTTAGGGCCATCTCATCTCCCTCCATCCCCCTGGCAGCAGTGTGGCCTTAGTGGTTATCCATCGTGAGATCCCCTCAATCCACCTGGACCCTCACCCCATGAACCCTCTGAAGAGGGTACGAGGAAAAAAATCTGTCATGGGAAGGCTTGGGGGATTTTTCTGGTGAGGCCCCAGCCCACCCTGAGTAACACAACCAGATAAGTCATTTTACATCCAGGTGCATATGAGCACACACATGCACACACACTCACACAGCTGGGCTAAGCTCTCTCTTCCAGGGAGGGTCCTGGGTTAGGTCACAGTATGAAGTCTTCTCTCGTCTGAATACCATCCCCACAGTGACAGCAGGCTACCCAAACCTCCCTCAGCTCTCTGCGTTGCAGACTGCAGCCTACCTACCTCTTCCCACCACACCACACTAAATGACTACATCAAATATACCTGCAAGAGGGGAAAGGAGCAGACTTGAGTCCCTGAAGAGCAAAGGTAGAACTGCCTGCTGAAGTTCATCGTTGTTAAGACTCAGGTATTCCAAAAGGACTAGAGCCAAGCTAGTGGCACAGAGCGGGGGGGGGGGGGGGGGGGTGTCACAGTGGAATATACATAGGGTGATGAGAAGAGTTGGTAGAAGGGGAACTGAGTCTAAAGGTGAGCAATGGAGAGTGCAGCATGCTCAGATAGGCCTTGAGGTGCTGCTTTCCAGGGCATAGTAAGCAAAGGGGCAGAAAGTCTCCTGGGGATGGGGGGGCATAACCTCTCAGGAGTTTTGGTGGGGGAAAACCCACTTAGCTTAGTAAAGACCAGGGCTCAGAAGGAAGAGTGTGGTCATCTGAGAAATCAAAGGAACATGAGAAGCAGGAGGTCATATCCTAGAAACACTAGAACAAGGAATGTAAAGCCCCTAGAGGACCTTCCTCATGGGATGAAGACTCAGTTCCAGGGCAATGGACCACAACCTTAAACATATGACACAGAGGGCCTTGCTCTACTGATAGCTGGCTAATGACAGTCATCCAGATGGCTGAAATTTTGTTGTGTTTCAACTAATCAGCAAAACTTACTGTAGCTCTTTGCTTCATGCTCCTGGAGTGGGGCATTTTCATAGTTGTGGATCATAAATATAATTTATACATTAACTCCTAGGGAAGAAAGTTCCAAAGACCAGAAAATTTATCCTTGAGTCAGGAGATGAGATAAATACTTACGTAGCACAAATCAAAGGGATGAGGGCTTCATTAATTTCCAATCTTCAGAAAAAGATCTGACCCAACAGAGTTCACTTACTTCCTTTCTTAAATAGCTACTTTGTCCCTGCCAGCAGTCTTTATCCACGTAGACATTAAGGAAATCAAGCATCACTATATATGGTAATCTTAAATCATTTAGTACTATGTTCCCCAGGAAAAGAACTTAGGCTACACCAGATGTATGGAATTTGAGTGCCCCTTGACAACACTCCATGGCAGACAAGAGTGAGAGAAAATGCCTAGGCCTGATCTTCTGCCTTCCCCAGGTCATCAGCTTTAACCCCACCTCTCAGGGGGGTAGGCATGGATCCTAAGAAGCAGAATCACCACCAAGTGTTTCTGATCAAAGAAACAAACATTTCTGCTTCCCTTACATGTTTTGTATACTTGCAGGTTTGCCCACAAGCACACATAAGGAGATAGCAGGAAAAGGGCCTGGGATTTAGCTCAGTGGCACTGCGCCTGCCTTGCAAACACAAGGTCCTGAGTTCGGTCCCCGATACCACAAGACAGCAGGAAAATCAGAGAATCAGTATATTTTCAGGTTCATTAAATAAAAAAAAAAAAAAGGAACTGGTTGTACTTCAATTTCCCACTATTTTACCTGTACCCCCTACACAAGAGCTGCACATAATCAGAGAAAGCCTTCTCTAGCCAGGTCAGCCTCCCAGAATTATGGCCTCTGCTGAACTGAAGCAAGACTCAGGCCCTTGAACTACTCTGTAGATAGCACCCAAGTGCTGCTCTCAGAATGCCCATTTACTTTCTGACAACTTCAAAACCCTGTCCCTCTAGTAACCATTTTCAGTTCCCTGCTGAAATGGTTTCTAGATCCTCAGAGACTGCTGTACTGATTTCCTGTTATTGAACACAGAATTACCTCTATCCCCAGATCTCTCTCTCTCTCACTCACACACACACACTCTCTCACAGGCACACAACCTCTGGTCTCCCCAGTGCTCCAAGGCCCAAGAGGTGTCAGTGTAACCCAAGTTCTGAGTGTGTTCTGCTAATTGTAGATCCAGACTAACTCCTACTCCACTAGCCTCAACCTGAGAGCCCACTCAAATTGCTGAAACTCTTCATCATCCATTAATGGGATGCACCTGACAGAGAAAGCACTAGTTGAAACTATTTTTAAATTTTTAAAATAATTTGCATAGCTATATTGTAGATCTAAGGCTTCTATGAGTAGAAGAGTTAAGTGTCTGACAGAGTGCTTATGAAAATGAAGAAAGGAACGCTCCTTAAGTTCCACTTTTGGTGTTAGTGGACAGCACACAAACATGGACTGGCGCGCGCGCGCACACACACACCCACACACACACACCCACACACACACACACACCCCAGCCATCTCCTGGTCTCTTTACTAGGAACAATACCCTAGAGTATGCTAAGGCCCCCCCAATAATGGAGAAACAAGCTGATCAGAAGAGGTACAGGAGGCTAAGCTGCCACCTAAGCTAGGAAGAAGATGCAGCACATGCCCAATCAGAGAGGGGCCATGGTTAGGTGGCAAAGCTCTAAAGCCAGACAAGATTTGTTCATCATAAAGAATTGCCTGGCAAAATGGGGGTGGATATTATACACCAATGGAAGACAGCCAGTGTTTACGCTTAAAATGTCCCTTCCATGGCATTGTCAACAAAGGAGACCAGAATGACTGTGTTCCTGTTCTTTTAAGACAAAAGCCAGACATAAGCCTTCAACAGAGGAAAGGTTCCTCCTAGCTCCTTCAAAGATGGAGGCAGCAGACACCAGCCCCACAATGTTCACCCAGCAAACTAGGGAAGTTATTGATTCCTAAAAGGAATCAATAATCCACTCCCCCCCAGCCCAGCAACTGCCTATCCACAGCCCCAATATTCAGCATAGACAGCTGGCCTCTATCATCATCTGAGGACACAGCTCCAAATATGGGGGGTTACTTACCTCCCAGTAATAAACTCCATGATCCCAAGTTTCAATCTCTGTGGAATGAGTCTCACCACCACTAACTATCCAGTCTCAAGATTCCCTGATCTTTCCGAGACCCAAAACATGGCTGTTTAACCCCTAGCCAATCCTAATCCTTTCCCCGGTCAATTCACCGTCCATCCAGGGTTTTTTTTTTCTCCAAGAGCTATGGGGTCCAGAATATCTTAAAACTTCCCTATCTCCTACCTTCTGTACCCCAAACATCCCCACTGCCACCACCAAAAAAAAAAAGACACATGAAAAATCCAAATAAATAATTTCCCATAAGAAATAAATTAACATGGAGTTCTCTCATGTGGAAGGAGGAAAAGCAGAGGAAAGGCCACCAGGATAGGCAGCTGGGGTCTTAGTTCTACTCTTGTGGAAGAACGTCTTTTCCAGCCACAACTCTCTATGACCTCTCACTCACACTGCAAGTGCTTTTCCCTCCCACCTGAGGTGGTGAGATCTGCTCAGAGACGGACAGCGGGGAAAGAGACAGAGATTGGTAATGCCCATTTTCTCTCATAATTTCCCCCAAATTCTAAAACAAATGTGGCTCTGAAATCCCGAGATTTGAGTTAGCTGGGTCTTCTTTTACCCAATTAGAAGGAAACCTGTGATTTCCATAGCTCTTCTGGACTCACCTTGATGTTCTACTAATAGTTGCCATGAACCACCATATTCCGATTTCCATTTTTAAAAAGATAAATTCATTTTTTAATTTCCCCTAGTTCTTCCCTCCCTCCCTCCCCTCCCAACTCCACCCCGCCCTGTTACATACATACATAAACACACACACACTCACACATACCTGGTCTGCTTCCTTCCCAAACCCTAAAAAGACCCCACTTCACATAGGATTTCAGTCTGCTCCCCCTGCCCACCCTCCTTCTCTTACTCATCGTCCCTCCCTCCCTCCCCTCCCCAGGCCAAGCTAGTCACCGGGTAAGGCAGCTCTACTGGGAGAATGTTCCCAAAGACAGAAATGGGATGTGAGCTTCTACACTCAGATGGGCAAACAAGCAAGCAGACAGCAAAAGCTAGGCAGGAAGGAAGGGAAGCAGGCTACCCTAACCCTCCATCTCAGTTTTGGGTCCCTGATTTCCTGCTGTTGCTGCTCTGTTGGATTTTTTTTCCTCTTTTGTTAAACCGCAACAGAGCTCTGCCACTGGCCAACTATTCTTCTTTGTCTTCTTCCTTTTCCATCTTAACAAGTACCCTATTCTCAAATCCCAGATCAATGCCTTCCTGCCTGGTGGGCAACCTGCTGGGACCCCCAAATGAGGTGGGGAGGGGGTCCCCAGCTATTTCCCAGTTACCTCTATCACATCGTCATCCTTATCCTCATCATCATTGGAGCTGAACCCCACCTCAGCAACCTCATGTGAGTCAAATGGAGGCACCTGGGACCGAAGGAGGCCACCAGCTGGGTAGCCTGCATGTGGGGACATGTAGCCAGGATAGACAGACATGCCCCGTGAAAGGTTGCTGGGCAAGACAGGGGAAGGAAAAGGTGCAAACATTCTCGGCTCGGACAGGAGTGGTTGTGAGAAAGGGAGTGAATAGCTGGGGAGTATCCCTGGCACAGAAGGGTTGAGCATGAAGGAAGGGTTGCTGGCAGTGACTGAGGTAGCCGTGGAAGAGGAACTGACAGGGCCTGCTGGCACCAGAGGGTCAGTAGTCACTGGAAACACCAGGTGGGCATCTGCCAGCAAATTGGACAGCTGGTAGTAGGATGGGGTACTGCCCATAAACAGGGAGTTCTCCCCAGCCTGGGAGGTGAAGGGGGTGGTGAGGTTATGGTTTAAGGAGACAGGTGGCATGGTAAACCCGCCAGAGACTGGATACCCGTGTTCATACGGCTGCATGGGGGCTGGCAAATGGCCTTTCCTGGACCGCCGGCGGGATGACTCCTGGGTGGCAGGTGGAGTGGCCAACTTTCGTTTGTGGCCCCTTAAGTCCAGCACTGAGTGCCTGCCACCACAGGGCTGGCCAGTCACTAAGAGGGAACTATTGAGGCAATGACCCCCAAGCCGTGGCTCAGTTCCAAGAGCTGTCCCAGGAATAGCACTGCTGTCCACAAGTTGGGCTGGGGGGCCAGGCAGGGTGGCATTGGTGCTTGGGGAGCTCTGATGGGATTCCCGAGCAGCAGCCACATCTGCATACTGCTGGAGCTCACTGATGATCTCCGGACTGTCAGGAGAGACAGGCCTGGCCAGGCCCTCGGGGTCTGGAGCTTTGGGTGATGAGGCACTGTGTCTGCCATTGCTTGTGGACTCACGAGAAGGCCCCTGGGAACCTGTGGACAAAATACAGGCAAATGAGAACTAGAAGGGCCAGGGAGAAAAGGAGGATAAAAGGAAAAATTCCGTTGGTCCCCACAATCCTAATTGCATGATGCCTAAACACCACCATCCAGAAAACTTTTCCCAGTCTCAATGAAAGAAACTCTTAAACCCAGAAACAAGTTGATCCATGAAAAGGTAAGTAACTTTTCTGTACCCCAGCTTCCTCAATCTGTAATATTCTAGCAAGGTGAATCCCATTGGATAACAGATATGAAACACTAGGAGATCATTCTTAAAACTAGTCAGTTTTGCTGGGGGTAAGAGGGAGTGCAGGAATGAAGCAGTCTAATTCTGGTTTAGAAACAAAATAATGCAGAATGTACTGACAAGTGCACTGATACATGCCTATAATCCCAGCACTCTGGGAAGCTGAGGCAGGAGGATCACAAATTCAATCCCAGCCTGAGGAACTTAGCAATTTAATGAGACTCTGTCCCTATCACTAGTTCAGGCTGGTCTTGATTCACTATGTAGCCCAGGCTGGCCTGGAACTCATGGAGATCCTCCTGCCTCAGTTTCCCAAGTGCTGGGATTATAGGCGTGAACCACCACACCCAGCCCAAAAAAAATTTTTTAAAGGCCTGGGGATGTAGCTCAGTGCAAGCTCTGTGTTTAATTTCCAATAATGAAAAACAAATTAATTAATAAAATAAGTAATATAAAATCCACAACTATAAAAGGCAAATTGAGACAACCAGGAAATCTGAATATGGCCTAGATGGCAGGCATTATTATGGAATTTTCTTTTAACATGAACATGGTGCTAGGGTCTGGAGGAGAATGTCCTTAATCTTAAGAAATATGTGTTCAACTTACAAATGACTTGAATGATTAGAAAGGCAGAAGGAAAAAACAGAAAGGCAGAGAGAGACAGAAGATGGTTTATGACAACAACTAGACCTAGGTGCAGGGAACATGGGCACCCACAGTGCTGTTCTTCAAGCCTGTCTGTGTGGAAATTTCTGTAATATAAGGCTAGGAACAAGAACAGTCTAACTCTCATACCTCAGTGCTGGGAGAATAAATGAAAACCATTCCCACTGAGGAGAACTTGGCAAGAGTTCCTAAGACTGTTAATGTGCCACACATGCACCTTTGTCCTGGCAATGCCAGCTCTAGGAATGTGCCCTGTAGACACACTGACATGGTAGTAGTGGTAGAATACAATAACCTAAAGGCACATCAATGGGAAACTCGGCAATACATTATGTTATACCCTATCTTGTTTAAACCTTCAATGAGGCATATCTAGAAGAAACGATAGGGAAGAAGCTATTAGTGGCATGTGAAAAAAGGATATCATGTTAGCTGGGCATGGTGGCACACGCCTGTAATCCGAGCACTCAGAAGGCTGAGGCAGGACGATTACTGTGAGTTCAAGGCCAGCATGGACTACAAAGTGAGTTTGAGGCCAGCCTGAACTACAGAGTAAGACTCTGTCTCAAAAAACAACAACAACAAAAAGAGCTAAAACCAGTATATTATGTTAGCACTTATTCTTTTTTTTTTTTTGGTACTGGGGATCAAACTCGGGTCCTTGCGGTTGTGCAGCAGGTGGCAAAACCACTGAGCTAAATCCCCAGCCCTGTTAGCACTTATTTTAAAAATACAAAGAAAAACCTACATAAATTCATATACACATATTTTATATACTCTCACGTGTGTACACACACAGACACATAACCCTATTCCATGTACAGCATACTGCTGAAAAACAGAGCAGCACCTTGTCATGCATAGTGCCTGTAATCCTAGCACTCAGAAGGCTGAGGCAGGAGGACTGAGAGTTCAAGTCCAGTTTGCCTTATATAGTACATCCAAGGCCAGCCTATACATAGAGAAAATTCTGTCTCAACTGAAAAAGAGCAGTAACTCCAGAGGAGCAATGGCTGGCTGGGAGTGTGGGGAAAGAAAAACATACTTCATTTTGTACCTTTTGAATTATCAATCATATACACATTAACTATTTAAAAACAAGTTAATCAAAAACCAAACCAAACCAATGTTGTTGTATAGGTCAATGGAAAGTAAAAGCCACCATACCTGAGGCAGCCATCCGACCATCTTCAGGGGCCTTTGGTTTGCCAGTTGCCCGGACAGCAAAGATCCGCCCATCGCTAGTACGGATGTATGTCCCTAAGAAGAGAGGCAGGAAAAAGACTGTCAGATTGACAATGCAACCAATCCTGGAAAACTCCAGGGTTGGGAAATAGCTATAAAACTAGGTCTCATACCCTCTCTCAAGATCCCTGAAATGAGGAATGGGATAACTAAGCTATGGATCACCCACAATATTTATCTATTCCACAAACAGATTACTAGCCTACCAAGTAACAGGCATAGCTCTAGCACTGGAGTACAAGAGACCGAAAAGAGCCCAGTCTCATGAAGCTTAACCTTTGGAGGGGTAAACAGATGATTACACCAGGATTCAACGCAATGGAAGAAATAGAGTAGAACAGAGTAGTGTGAAAGAGAGTAAGTTGATGCCCTATATTCCCAGGTATTCTGGCCCAGGTCCTCTTCAACATCTGAGAAGAAGGAGCCTTATCATCTCAATATTCTCTCACCCTTAGGAGGAAGAATTTAAGACTTGCATTCTGTTCCCATAAGGCACTAATCTACCTTCTCTTCAGTCCTGGCTGTCATTAGATCAATTTTTTTTTTGAATTAAGAAAGAAAGTTTATTGGTGACATACTTAATTATATTTGGATACCTCAGATAGGCAGTCACAATCACTGCAAAAGAATTCTTAGAAACTGAAGTGAGGGAATTATTTTCTATATACATAGAACATCACTGCTGCTAATGGAAAAGAAGTAATTGTTTGCAACTTAACTACAAAGGTTATCTTGGCATGGTGTTTTGTTTTATTTATGGACTGTTTTAATAAAGTAGTTAAAAATCTATTTGGTCTCTTGTTCCAGGATGATCCCGTGTTCCATAAATTATAACCTTGTATATAACATTTTCTGAAGACTGGAGGATCTCCAAGAGAAATTTTCTGCCACCCAGGGTCCTTCATGATCCAGTCTTTTCCTCTGTGAAATGCCATTCCCTCTCAGAAATCTCTGCTGGTCTCATTTGGAAACATTAATTGTATAATTTTTTAGGTGTATCTGTTATAGCATCTGTTGTTTTCTTACATGGATTATAACTTCGGGTACATTTATACCTTCATAACAATTTGTTTAATATATAAACGTACTCCAGAGAAACAGGTTTTCTAGTATAGTTAGAACAAGAATCAAAGGAGATGTGGACTCTGCAATACACAGGAAGGGTGGGAATGATAATCTTGTCCACAGTTGTTCATTAGATCAATACTGTATGATGTCAGAGCTACCTCTAGGCCAGGAGTTGGAAGACTTTTTCTTAAAAGGTTCAAAGAGTAAATATTTGCAGCTTTATAAGTAAACCTAAAGGCTCTGTTGCAACTACTCAATTCTTCCTCTGAAACATGAAAACTGTGAGGCATAGTTGTGCTCCAATAAATATAGACACCAAAATGTATATTTCATATAATAGTCACATGTCACAAAATATTATTCTTTTCATTTATTTTCAACCAAATGAGAATATAAAACCCATTTTTAGCTAGTAGGTACAATAAAAGGCAGCAAATCAAACTTGGCCCATGGATCAGAGTTTGCCAACCCCTGCTCTAAGGTAGGAAGAATCAGGTGAAGGGACTGGGTTGTGCGCTAGGACTAGCCTAGCAAAAGGGCAGAGAGAGTTGTCTTCATGTGTCTGTGTAGTAAATTAACTAACGGTCAACTTGTAACACCTAGCTGAACTGAATCAGCATGGCTGGGCATGGTGGATCCACCTGAGGATTGTTACCAATAGCCATAAAAAGAGAACTGGAGAGGAAGATCTTGGCCTGTTGATTTTCTAGGAGAAGCTTGCTGGGAATGGTTTTCCTGATGTGAGGCAGCTGTTTTCATCTGAGGAGGAGCTTGGGGCCTCGCGGTCATTGGGAATAGCTGCTGTTCTTGTCAGGGGAGCTCTGATCTTCACCATGAGCATCACTTCCTGGCTCCAATGTGGATCCCTCAGCTTGGTGGCACAAATCCTTCATCCCCCCAAGCGTAGGTGTTCTGGCTCCCACCACTGGCCTTTGCGCCTTCCGGGTGCAGATCCTCTATACGGATAAGCATGAGACACGGCTGTGGGCTCTAGGCCACTAGCTAGACTCGTGGAGGACCCTAGTTTGGATTCTAAGCCTTTAGCTGGACTTGGGTGGGAAATTGCTGGGATCCAAGCCCTTGGCTGAATTCTTTGGGGCTTTGGTGTGTAGTTAAATCTCTCTTAAGCTCCTTTTCATTTGACTTTTTGGGTAATTATCATAAAATAATCCTATAAATTATGTGTCCTATATTTAATGTATTCCCTTGCCAAAACCCTGACTACAACAGTCTGTGTACTTCATGGTATTTTTTCAGCCACCCTACAGATGCTTTAACCCAACTCCACGTATATTGGCTTATAACCCATTCCACAGTGCTTCCTCTCCAGTTTTGGTCTCCCTGTATCCACTTATCCCCACCTCAAGATTCTGCATAAGGACAATGGCAAAATATAGAAACACAAGAACCCTAATTTCCTTCTTTTAAGCAACTGACTGATATCCTCTGGGTTCAACCCAACTCTGCTATGTTCCTAGAAATGCCATTTTCTCATGCTTTCCCCAATTGTGACATTGTTATAGGATGATTCCTATCCCCCTCTAGTTCAAGCCATATGTATTTATTCTGTCTCCCAACCTAGCACTCTTAACCAAAGTTGGAGGGTGGATGGACCTTTGGTCAGGCTCTCACCTTTTGTCCCACGGATGATATGGATGCTCTCACCAGCATTAATTCTTGCCTGAACATCTGTGGAGCTGTTGAGTCCAGGAATAACAATATCTAGTAAAAGATAGATTTTAAATTTAGATTACTCAGGATCTGACTAAAGAAGGGAAAGAAAATACCAAGTCTTATATTCATCCCAATCTCTTACTGGCTTCCCACAAGCCTCTGTGTAGCAGAAGTTCAGAACCAAGGAAGGTGAAATAAGCAGACCTTTCACAATTATCTTAACAAAGAATACTATGTAAACAAGGACATTTTTAGAAATCTAATCATTGCTGCAATTAATTTCCCATGCTTTAACAGATTCCCTACAGGGCAGTAATTCATACAACTTGCTGCCAGGGAGCTCTGATTTGAATTCAATCATCTGACAGTTACATACCAGTGGTGGCGGACCTATGGCACATGTGCTGCAGCAGGTACACAAAGCCCTCTCTGGGGGCCAGGAATTTAGCTCAGTGGTTCTGCCGCCTGCCTTGCAAGAGCAAGGACCTGAGTTCAATCCCCGGTACCAAAAAAAAAAAGAAAGCCCTCTCTGTCAACACTCTAAGTCACCCCAGAAAAGGTTTGACCAATTATCAGCATGCATACAATAGCAAAGATCACATTAACTGTGCAAAAGCACACCAAATGCAAACTTTTACCTTTCAGGAAAAAGCTGTTTGTATCACTGAAAAGTCTGTTATTGTGTTTTTAAGACAAAAAGATGTTAATATGAGTTGTTTTTTCTAAATAAAAACCTTAGTATTCAGGTTTAATTGCAGTTTTGGCACTCTGTGATAAACAAGTGGGTTTTGGATTGCAGTTTGGGCACTCGCTCTCTAAAAGGTTTGCCATCATTGTTATATACCTGACCTGCATATGTGCTCTTTTGTTAATATAAGACACTAAAACCAAAACAGTAACTGTTATTTCACAGCTAGATTATTATTGAGCTCAGTGGTAAATTTTTCTTTTATTATTCTTTTTTTGTTCTTTGGTGGTTCTTATTTTTGTTTGAGATTTCTGTTTGTAAGTATTATATGTATATTATACTCTATTTGTTTTTCAATTTTAAGAGTATTTAAATTTTGTAAAACTTTTTCCCATTAGAATGTCAAACACAAATTAAATGATTTGTTAGATGAATCTGTAATTGTCATCATCTTTGAAATTTGTAAATCTCATCAGAGAAAAAGGACATGACCCATCTATTACTCTTCAGATGAAGATGCATTAGAGTTAAATGAATGTAATCTTGCAGCCAATACACTCTATGAACATAGTGCGGATTTGGATATGAATGTAGACAATCAAGAGGAGGAATGGCAGTCAATAACAGAAACATGACAGAACATGAGCACATGGAACTGCAAAGTGCAGAACTTCTAATAAAAAATATTAATTGCAGTGATCCTTTATGCTGTATAAATTATTTATATTTTATCATATACTTGAAAGTATAGTTGAAGAACCAAACAGACAGGTCATACAATGTGGCTTTACTGCAAAAAAGAAGAAAACATCAGCAATAGTGGGAATCTATCACAATTAGCAAGATGAAAATGTTTACAGGTATATTATTAATTATGGGGACAGTACCATTACCAGACATTAGACTGTACTAGAGTGAAAATAATATGTATGCCAAAGGACATATAAAGAATGCCACGCAACGCAATCACTTTTCGCTACTTGGAACTGTTTACATTCCTTTGACAATATCACATGGACAACCAAGGATCCCTTGAATAAACTTGGAAAAATCATGGAAGAAATTATTAGTATATTCAAGAATGTAGTAAAACCTGGAAAAAATGTAGTGATAGACAAAATCATGATTTTATGGTGAGGACATCCATATTTCTGCCAACATATCAAAGGAAAATGGTACAAATCCAGGATAAAATTATATCAATTATGTTTGCCTAATGAGCACACCTATGATTTACACATCTATGTTTGAAAAAATGCAAACCCTTCAATGCATGGGCATTCTTATGATGTTGTTTTGAAATTAATGAACAGCCTATTATTTGAACATCACACATTATATACTCGTAGTTATTATTCAAGTGTACCCCCAGTAAAAGAACTTTTACAAAAAGAAACATACTTTTGCAGCCAAATCGAAAATTTTTACCAGTACAAAGACAGCAAAAACGCAGCAAATCATAAACTTTTTTTTTTTGGTGCCAGGAATCGAACTCGGGTCCTTGCGCTTGTGCAGCAGGCGGCAAAACCACTGAGCTAAATCCCCAGCCCCGAATCATAAACTTTTGAAAATTTTTCTGGTGTAAAATTTTTAAATGGACTGATAGAAGAACTGATTGCATGTTAATGATTTTTTTGTAAAAATCATACATGTAGACTGAACAAAGAAAAACCTGGTAACATAAAACCTGATCTTCTCTTTGATTACAATAATGCAAAGAAAGGTGCTGATTTAGCATATCAGATGCCATCATATTACAGTTCCTTAAGGAAAACATTAAAATGGTATAAAAAAAATTATAATACAGCTAATTTAAGGTATAGCAGTTGTAAATGTATATTATATACACCAGCAATGAGTTACTCATAAGATTTCCACACTAAAATTTAGAGAATTAATTTTTTTTTTTTGGTACCAGGGATCGAACTCAGGACCTTCTGCTTGCGAGGCAGGTGGCAGAACCACTGATCTAAATCCCCGGCCCTAGAGAATTAATTATCAATAAATTACTAACCCATAAAGAAATGCTACACGTACAAATAACCCAATAAAACATTCACTTTATAGAACCTTATTTAGAATCAGAAAGAAATGCATGCAAGCAATGTAGAGAATGTTATCGAAAGTTATCTGAAAGAATGGGTGCCATTGTGGCCACAAAACAAGTCAAATGTACTATAAACTTTTATGCATTATGCACAAATTGGTTGCCTTTATGTATAAAATGTTTTAAAGAAATTTCCAGATACAAATAAATTTCTTTTAATTTAATAAAATAAATTTGAGGGCCGGGGATTTAGCTTAGTGGTTCCGCTGCCTGCCTTGCAAGCACAAAGTCCCGAGTTCGATCCCTGATACAAAAAAAAAAAAAAATTTAGTTATAAAAGTAGTGTAATAAAAATAAAAATGTGAATGTGCTCTAAAATAAATTTTATTATTGTAATTTTTAATTACTATGTTATTAATTTATACTATTATTCAACTTTAACTATCTAGATTCAGTCCATTTATAGACTTTTCCTTAATTTTTATTAGTAAAAAGACTAGTAAAAGCTATTAGATTTATTTGTACCACCAGTACAAGTACATAACTAAACAGTATACCAGTGTTTTTTAAGCCACCCAATGGTACAGTCACACATATGGTTCAAGCCGGTGGGAATGTTACTTAAAAATCAAAAAGATTTTGATTTGGAAAAAAAGGTTAGTTCTAATGATTATTTTAGATAGCTATTATTTGCATATATCTGGTCTACATCACTTTAGACTCCAAAAGTGGCTCCATCCTCTTCTTGCTGGCATTGCCCCACACCTGAGGAAGAATATTTTCAAGAATTGGCAGAGGAAGATAGGTTTGGTGGCGCATGCCTGTAATCCCAGCACTTAGGAGGCTGAGCAAGAGGATCACTACTAGTTCGAGGCCAGCCTAGGCTCTATAGTGTGTTAAAAGCCAGCCTGAACTACATAGCGAGACCCCGTCTCAAAAAAACAAACAAAAGAATTGGCAAAGGAATATAATGGCAAGGGACACTCTTTTTACTTGTTTCAAATTTTTTACAATGGACATACAGTTTTCATTCTCAGAAAAATCAATTAAGATATTTTCATTAAAATGTATATATTATGAGTATTTCTAAATAACAAGATGGAAAACAGAAACATGAAATGCTTTCCTTCTCAATCATTCTAAATCGCAGAATTCACTTCGAGAGACAAGATGGACTGCCTATCTCCCACCACCCCCCAATGCTCAATCTACAACAAACTCACAAAAGAAAGAAGAAAGTGACAATGGAGGTCTTCTAATTACACAGGAAGGTGGACAGCTATTCTTTATACCTAGCTGACCCTACTATAGTCAGGCAGGGCTCAACACATTTAGACTTCCATGAGAACTTCTGAGACTACTCACTTTTGTCCCAGTGACATTTCTACAATTCCTGCAGTGCTCAGAGAACTCTACTTGCCATACTCAAGAAAAACCACTTTTGTGGTATTATTTTAAAAATATTTCACCAGAATGCAAATTCCTCAAGATTGAGGACTGCTGTAGTCTCCATTTTTACCTACAGTGTCATAAGTATAGTAAGGTACAGAATAAAAAAGGTGTTTAATAAATACTTCCTAAATAAACAAAGTCATTTTAAAAGCAAAAATACCCCTGGAACAAAACTCAGGAGTTCCTGACCTGTTGTGGTGACCACCTTCTGGACGAGGACTCCTGCCCGCTGCAAGTAGTTGATCGGGAAGTTCATGGATGGATTTGTGCTAGAGGCAGAGCTTACACTGCCCCCAAGAGGAACGTGGCGAGGCATCATTGGGATGGGAGTAGACTGTACAGGACGAACACTGGCCACTGGCTTTTCATCACCCTTCAGTGCTGGCTGCCTGGAAGAGAAGACAAGCACCCTTTGGAGAGTTGAGCAGAAGCTTCTCCAGATGTGAGAAGCCATCTGCTCCTCTAGAATGTGGGCTACATACATCAGGAATTAGTTCCTGAAAGGAAATTAGGACAGCCGGGTATGGTGGTACACACCTGTAATCCCAGCACTTGGGAGGCTGAGGCAAGAGGACCGCTGTAAATTTGGGGCCAGCCTGGGCTACACAGTGAATTCAAGGCTAATCTGGGCTACACAGCCATACTGTCTCAAAGAAAGGAAGTCAGGATGATACAAACATGTAAAAAGGAAGGAAAGGTTCTTCAGAAAAGCACAGTGTTTAGGTGATCTTGAGAGACAATCTATCCCAACTTTAGGTGTGTGTCCCCACCCCCCACCTTATCTTTCCGTAGCCCAACAGGCGAAGCACAGAGAAGAAAACATTCTCAGGCAACAGCATCTTGGAAAATGACACAGAAACAAGTCTGAAGACTTTGAAAGAGAGTAACTTTCTATTTGAAAGTATGTTCTACTTGCTACATAAAAAATAACAAATTTGGCCTGGGGAAACAGCTCAGTAAGAGAGCACCTCCCTAGCATATTCCAAGCCCTGGGTTCAATCCCCAGCATTGTAAAAAGCAAATTTACTTTAAAAAATTCAGTTTTGGGCAGTTTTAGCTCAGTGGCACCGCACCTGCCTCGCAAGCACGAGGTTCTGAGTTCGATCCCCAGTACCAAAAAAAAAAAAAATTCAGTCTTACATATAAAATCTTACATGCTTTCTTTTTGTCATTTGGCAAGTTTTTTTTAAACATGAGACTCTTAAAAAGAAAAACATTTTAAAATCTGTCCCCTAAATAAAATAATTATCTTTAATTCAAGAAAATTAGACAATTAAAAAATGTAAACCTACTCAATCAGGCAGCGAATCTGGTTTTTAAGGGGGAGGGGGAGGGCTCTGAGGCACTTTGTCTTCAAGTGAAGGAAAAAATGATACACAGATGCCAGGTTTGTAATATGCAACAAAGTGACTCCTCCTCTATGAGCAATTGGCTTCCATCCTATTTATATTCTCAACCACTCCAGAAACTATACACAAGAGAAAGCTAGCAGAATTCTCTGGATGCAATCCAAGGCCCAGAAAGAAAACAGCCTTCATCTTGAACTTCACTGCTCTGAGTCTAAGACCAAAGTGCTAGGTGCAGGATACAACTGTGTGAAAGGGCTGGGGCTCCATATTTTAGGAAACTATACTACCTCCACCACCCAGAGGTCTAGAAAGGCTCTCCTGAGTGACAAAGCCAGCAGCTCACTCTTCCAGCTAGGGCAGTCAAAACCAGAATCACTTAAAATAGGGCTGCTGAATTGCTTAGACACCTGACCCTAGAGCAGAACCTGCCACTTCATAGCAGCCAATGAACAAGTTAGTTAAAAAGAAATTAGTTGGTGTTTGGGAATGACTCAACAACAGACCTTCACCTTTCAGCAACTTACCAGTTCCTCTGACTGAAGGCAGGGATGCTGGTCAGGCTCTGGTCACTGGCAGGGTAATATTGTGCATATGATGGGCGGGTATAGGGGACTGATGTTCGTTTGTCTTCCTCATAGCTTTTCTTTGCTGCTTTTTTCTCAGCCTTGGTCAGCTTGTGATCCTTTCGGTTGAGAAGCAATGATTCATGCTCGAAAGGCTCCTGGGGACAGAGGGTTAATTGATTTAATTACCAATCTGTGTACCAACATGACTGACTGCCCTGCCAATATGACTGATGTACAATGAACCTTACTTTGAAACCAAGAGGCCAGCTGTCTCCAGCACTAGTGTAGAGCCTACTTACAGACACACAAGCCATCTACTGTCTTTCTGTCAAGAGTATAATTCCCAGCTCTAACTTACTATCAGCTTTAGATACCTAAACTTGCCTTCACTATCAAAAAAATGAGGGAGTGCAGTGAATGATAAACTACATTTTCAGAACACTCCTCCCCTTCTGCTAGGGAATCTTACAATGTCCAAACTATTCCACATGGCTAAGCTCACACTCCTAGGACCAGGCCAGGGTGGAGCTAGGTAGTAGTTGGGGGCAGAAAGGGGGACTACATGGGACAAAGAAAAGCACTAGTTAAGCCCAAATTGCAGGAAACACTGCTTCAGATGATAGAAGTAGGCTGGTCAGATAAGCCTCCCTTGGCAGAATGTTATTCCAGGGATTTAATGCACACCAGGTTCTTACCTTGGTGATAAGGTGAGGGTACTTCAGACAGGCAAATTGCAGGACTGATTCCTTGATCCCTTTTATGTTCAAGGATGCTTGGGGAGCTGGCTCCTTCTCAACAAAGTGCAGTAGGTTCTCCACTTCCTTCCGAGTAAAGTTCAGCATTGGATTTAGATCATCCACCACCCGATCTAGAAAGGAGAAGACATGGAGAAAGTCAGCATGTGGCAAAGACTAAAAACACAAATACAAAGGTGGGTAGAGAGAAAGGAGATTGAGAGTGGCATAACTGTAACTAACAATTAAGTCATCCCACAACTGAAACACAACAGCTAGATCTGTGATGTGAAAGGGAAACATCATAGCAGAGACACCTGCATAACAACCTTGGCTCTTATCATTAAACCCACCTTCAACAAGCTTAGGTCAATTCCCTTTTAAGCAATGATTTGAATCAGGATGAGATGTAAAGAACTGCTAGCATTCTATAATTCAAAGCCTGTGTTCCCACAGTCCGCTCTTCCTCCCACCATTAACACTGTAAGAAAGGCAGCCTATATTAGATGTGCCTCTGGAACAGCTGAGAAGACAGCCCACCTGACATTCCCTGCTTGGAGATCTGACGGTCATAGATCTTCTTTTCAAGGGTATAATCAGCAACCAGGCGATAGATGTAACAGGGCTTTTTCTGGCCATAACGGTATACCCGACATACTGCCTGGGCATCATGGCAAGGGTTCCAGGAAGCATCAAACACCACCACTCGGTTGGCACCAATCAGATTCACACCCAAGCATCCGGCCCTTTAAAACACAAGCCAACAATCACAAAGCCTTCAATCTTAAAGATAGCTTTTAAATCAGATTGCCCTCTGATTCCTACCCCAACATCATTCTTTCTGTCCTAAGCATAATATGCCCAAGGATTTTGCTTTCCTGCTGATAAACAGTATGTTTCTCAAGCACTAAAAAGTATGCCCCGAAATACAACACAGCAGTGCCTATAACTCTCCACCCGTCTCTGACAATAAGTTCTCTACAACCTGGCCCCAGAGTAATGTCCCTTGGTGAGGGAAAACTTCTGTGCACAGACATTTCCAATGTTTTTACTGAGAGGAATGAGAAGTTCATATCCTGCCAAGGGCATTCTGATGACAGAAGGCAGCATAGTCTTTTAGGTGCCTGCCATGAGACATACAATGCCATCAGCTCTTTAAAGTTACATTGTATTTTTCACTTTTTAAACTGTTTTTACATTCTTCACATTGTTTAAGCTTTTCTCTCAAAACTATTCTGCGGCTAACCATGAGCACTGTTAGTGAAGGTCTCGAGGAACTTTGTAACATTATGACTGTCCTTCTACAACTTCCTTTTAGGGCAGGGATGGCGAACCTTTTAGAGCTTTCAATGGTAACAAATAGCCGGTGTGGCACATGTGCCGTGGGTTCACCACCACTCTTTTAAATAGCTCCTCTCCAACCTCAAAAACATCACACACCCAAGCACATCTCTTCTGAGATTTGGATAAGCCAACTGCTTGAGCACACCCCCTGCTCCCAGCCCTGCCCACCTTGTGGAGAGAAGGAATAGCCAGGTGCTTCGGTTGCTGGGGTCATTGAACTGAGTAATGAGCCGCTCCCTCTCAAAGGCGGGGGTGCTACCATCCAGCCCTAGGAAGGAAGGAAAGCCATGAGAAGTGGATAGATAAGGACAGGGGAACTCAGCAAGATCCACCTCCTGGGGATCTAAAGTATACAATGTTACAATCTCTCAGGGAATTTTCTCCTGCTACAAGGATTAAAAACTAAATCTGTCCTTCAGTGAAATCTAAGGCCAACATTCCTAAATTGAAGAGTGCACAAGACTCAGGGAGCTTAGAAAATACTGGCTCAAAACCTCTACCTCAGCCCTGTGGCAAGACTAAGTGTTTTGATATGGATATTATTTCTCTACTAAATAACTGCATTTTTAACAAGCTTCTGAGACTAAGAACTAAAAGGAAACTTAAAAGAAATAGACCTCGAGGGAGCAGGCAGGAGCCGGGGCGTCCCTCGCTGGCCACAGCCCAGATCCCCTGGGCGCTGCTCCACCTGCCCAGACTGCCTTAAAAAAAAAAAAAGATTTTAAAAAAGTTGCCGGAAGAGTGGATGAAGACATATCAGATATAAGGATGTTCACTATAAAGGTGTAAAAAAAGAACCAGAAGAAGAGCAAAAAAGGCTTGATGGTTGTGAAAATAGCCAGGAATAGGTTGAAGAAAAAAGGAAGCAAATAAATAATGACACGGAAGTATCAGAAAACAAATGTAGTGGCACTATTACCACTGTGGATAGAAAAGAGCTGATAACCAGCAATTTCCTATTAAGGAGAATGAAGAACATGACAGTGGCCCTGCCTTGGCTGTGAGGGAAGTAAAGAAAAATGGAAACGTACAGTGGAGTTCCACAGAATCTGTGAGTTCCTCAGTGTTTGAGAAGGCTAATTCCCTTTCTGTTGGCCTACTACAAGTGAAGGGTGGTTGCAACTTCCATGACACAGATGAAAATGAAAGAAGGGCCAAGATACACCATGTAAAGGTACAAGTTCCCAATGAGAAATCTAAACGTATTGTATACCTAAAATGTACCAATAAAAGAATTTAAGGAAAAAAAAAAAAAGAAGAAAATGAAAGGAGGTCCACAAGGAAAACATCTAATGAAAAGAGCAAGGTCAAAGCACAGATAGATGGTGTGGATGACCTTGATGACTTATCTCGGTCATCTGAAACAGCCTCAGAGGACTGTGAACTGCTTTACTCTGAGTATGAGAATATGTTGCTGCTGTTTGAACAATTTACAATGGAACAAAAAGGTTTTGTTAGTGTATTAAAAATATGGGAGGCATTACATGCATATGAAACCAATAGAACTTTAAAAAGATCATGATGAACTGCTTATAGGGAAAACTAAAAAATTGGAAAATAAGGTTAGAACACTACAGAAGGAACTAACAGAAACAAAAGAAGTGAAATCACAGTTAGAACATGAGAAACTACATCAAGAAGGAGAACTTGGCAATTTTAGAGAAGAAAACTTCCTAGTCTATAGAGTTATGAGTTCTTGGAAATGATATAACAAATTGATAACTGTGAATATATCTAACAATTAAATGCATAGTCTTTTAAATAAATTTTTTAAAAAAGAAATAGACCTCAAACAGTGGGATAGGACACAATAATGAAAAGAGGGGAACGCAAAAGGAAGAGAAAAAAATACCTTCAGTTAAGAAGCAGCATAAATAAGAAAGGAGGGACAACTTTGTCAGATTAGGTAAACTAAAGGGCAAAAGCTTAGGGTTTGAAATACCAGACAGAGAACTGAATCATTCCACTGTAGGAAGCAACAGTTTAATTGCCTGGTATTAGGGCTCAAGCAGGACCCCAACATACCTTTCCAACCTAAGTTCGCACAATTTTTGTGTTTTTGTTACCAGGAATCAAACTCGGGGTGTCGCACTTGCCAGGCATGGGCTTCACCGCTGAGCTACATCCTCAGCCCTCTCAAAGTTTTGAAACACAGCTAACCACTGACTCATGGGGCAAGCCTAATCATAAAAGCAAGCTCTAAGTGAGACCCTGTGCTAGGGCTCTCCTCACCACTCCGTAAACCTCCATTACTCTGAATCCTTCCTTTAGGCCAGAGATTCACAAAAAACATGATTTTTCCACTCTCCAGCTCCCCAAAGGATATTTTCAATGCCCAGATGTTTATGGTTGTCAAAACTGAAGATGCTACTGACATCTAGTGAGTAGAAAGTAGGGATGCCGCTAGACATACACAATACACAGACAGCCTCTACAACCAACATCTGACATACGGCCTGGATGTCAGAGCTGAGGTCAGTATTTCTCAACTTTTTTTTCCATTACCATTCCCCTAAAGGGCCCAATCAGACCATGTCTTCCATGAAATTTCAATGCTACAGATATACTATATATCTGTTTATGTACGTGTTATCTGTGACTTATACGCATTTTTAAAATTGATTTTTCACACACACACACACACACACACACACACACCACACACATGCTCACAATTTTCATCCCCTTGAGGTATCATCTCCCCAAAAAACAAAGCATAATCTAGGCTTATGCTCACTCTGCAATTTCTACCTGCAATGATCTTCAGGCCATGCAACCTCTGTATGTTCAAATTCTCCCCATCTTTTACAGAAGGCTTCTCTAATCATCCTTACCACAGTGCCTTCCTTAGAACTTGTTTTGGCACTCATTTGCTGCTACTTAGCATTTTAAAATTTTTATTAGTACATTTTCAGTACATAATTACTACATTCATTATGTGGAATTGATACACATACACAACACATCTTACATACTTTTTACATACTCACTCTCCTCCCCTCCTTTCACCTCCTGGTGATACTTAGTATTTGCCCCTGAGTTATTACATCTCAAATGAAGATGAGGCCTATGCTTTCTACTTCTCTATACTCCCCATGTCTCTCTCCCAAGCTCCTCAGCTCCTATAGTGACTTACATATAACAGCTCATTCTTAGTATTTCCCTTCTCCTTGGCTAATCACATATATTTTTGCACACTTGATGGAGAGTACAGTAGGAGAAGAGAAAAGAGGGGAGATGAAAAGGAAACCCTTAAACAGATCTTGCCAAGGCTGCAAGAACAAAGCAGCCATGAACTCACGGAAGTAGCTGATATTTCGAACCCACTTCTGTCCTCCTTGCCCCTCTACACCAGGCAGACAGGGAACTTCTCGTTTCCCTAGGAACTCTTCAATGAGAGCTAGGGTAGAAAGGCTCTGGCTGAAAGGGAAAACGTGTTATTCAGATGGCTCCCAGACCCAAGGAAACCTTGTTCCCAATAGGCCCACACACTGTGCAAATTCTGACAGTGGGAGCTCCCATAACCTACTCCCCATGCGAGGTAACCACCAAGAACAACCAAAGGTATTCTCCCTAACTTATACTGGGGGCAGAGTCATCCAATACTAATTACCATCACCCTACTGAAAATATAGTCTCTCCATTCCTTACTTCCTCCACTGAAAAATGTTGAGGTTTAGCTCAATGTTCCAATAAGCATTCAACATTACATATCAACACCATATGAATATACATTAAATCTGACTGTGCCACAGTCAATATTAGGGTTATTTCTAAGAGAGTCAGAATTACAAACAATCTCCTCAGAAGTGATCCTTAAAATCAAGAGGACAACCAGTGGCCCTCCAGTTAGAATCATTTCTTCATTCTCAAATTATGTCACATATGGAAACCCTTTAATCTGAGGCTCCCATTCCAGCTCTCACTCTGGGTCCTACTATTTGGCGTTCTTTAGGGCATAATCTGGTCAGAATAAAGAAGGAGAAGCAATTTACTTTATATGTATTTTCCTGAGGAGTTGGGCCTTGAAACCCAAAGCTCCAGCCAGACCAAGAATGTGACTCTAGACCCAATCACATCACTCACTTGCCCTTACATACAAAGCTTTTTAAAACGGGTTATGGAGGGATGGAAGCAGATTAGACTAGGGGTCTGCAAATGTATTCTATAAAAGGGCCAAATAGCAAACATTTTAGGCTTTATAGACCACATGCACTCTCTGCTGCACATTCTTTGAAATTTTTTTTTACAACCCTTTAAAAACATAAAAATTATTTTTAATTCTCAAGCTGAACAAAATCAAGCCAGAAGCCAAATTTGGTCTGGGTCACAGTTTGAAGGATTAGACTGTAAACCTCAATGTCGGCCCGGGGTTCTAAATTGTCCAGTGTAGAAACTGTATTGGGTAAAGAAAGAAGCTTGAAGAGAGGGGAGGGAGGGAGGGAGGGAGGGAGGGAGAACAGAGGGGAGGGGAGGAAGGGAGGGGCAGAGGGAGAGGGAGAGGGAGGAAGAATGGAGGAAGGCCCTCACAATAAGAGCTTAGTTGCAGGGGCATGGAGAAAAATAAGGGGGCTAGAGTGAGCCTAGTTGGCCTCACTCTGCAGGGGCTCTGTTAATCCTCACCAAAGACACACAGCCTGAACTTGGAATTTCTCTTCCTACCTGAACACAAGGATCTTGTCCCCAAGTTTCACACTTTCTTCAATCAGGTGGAAAAGCAGTACCATCTTGGGAGAGTTCTCCAAGACTCCAGTTTGGTAGTTAGTCAGAAGGTCCTTGGCCTGTAAAAGAGAAATAAGGCAGCTTAAAGCAGGTCTAAGTCCAGATGACTAGAAATAAAATTCTCTCTCTCCAAGGCAGTGGCTTGGCCACCTTTATACTTCCCTGCAGACCTTGGCAGTGCAGTACATTTTGCACTCCGTCTTCTCCCCAGGTGGCCCATACACCGTCCCTTCTCAGAAGTAGTTATGGCTACTAAAGGACCTGCTTGACTCACCCATTCATATGTGACAATATTGTTGCCTCGCTCCTGGAAAGGGTTGAAGCCAACTCCTTGTAGGAACTTGCTATTGGTTGCCTCTCCCACTGAGGAAACCAAAGTGCTATCCTCTCCTTTGACTTTTGTTCCCTGGGGTGGGCAGCGGACACTGGTCCCTGCTGAGCTGAGCTCTTCCACATCTAGGTCCTGCTCATTGGCCAGGCTCTCCTTCTGAAGGGCTTCATACAACACATCAGGATGATTCCAGATCTGAGGTTAAAGGAAAGGGAGACAGGATAAAGGACGCAGAACACTCCTAGGTTGTCCCAGGGAATCTAAAAACATGTACTTGCTCAAACACACATCTTCCACAGAACATGCTATCATAACAAAAATTTATGTGCCCCCAATCATTTCAAAAGAGCCAGCATATTAAATCTCACTACCAGCTCTGACGACCATGACACAAGAAAGGGAAAGTTCTTATTGAGGGCAATATCAGTGTGTTTGGTATATAATCAAAAAGCTATGTCACAAGCTTTGAACTTTTTTAAAAAAATAAGTTTTGCATTCTTATTCAAATAATGTTTTGTTTTCACTTCATGGTTACTGTTTGAATCGAGACTAACTTCTCCCTATGAACAAAATGTATCTGACTTATAGATAACTGATCAGATGTCATTTCAGGGACTATTCCTGGCAAGAGGTAGAGTTCCTGGGAGAGGGGAGGAATGATGGATATAGTGGCCCCAAAGCACTGTCACAAACCACTTTTGCTTCAGTTTCCTAGCTCTAGACTAGGACTATGGCTACAAAAGAAATATTTTGAAAGTCCATTTGTCCCTAGACATGCATTTTCCAATAACTTATTGAAGTAGTGGTCAATCAAGAATAACAGCTAACAAATCTGCTGAGAGTGTAATCAGAGATAGCAAGTCAAAGAAACAGGTCCCTCAGTAACAGGATGAGAGAGATTGCAACCTGATTACATCAACACATCAGATGGACGATAACCCTAACAACTGTCTAAGCTATATATTTCTTGAAGACTGATTATATTAGCAGTCAAAAACACCACCACCATAATATTCCTCTACAACTCCCCTTTTCCAAGTTAAAAAAAATCTGTGAGAAAGTGATTTCTTGAGTTTGCTATAACAAGTTATGCAGCTGAATTGCACTACAGCAGGAGGCATCACACTACATTCTGAGTGGCAGCCCCTGAATTGTATGATACACAATCAGCGCATCTCTCTGTAGAACCCCCAAGGAAGACTCCAATGCAGTGAACTGCGGTAGCTCCTCTGACTTTATCCAGGTCCCCAGGAGGAAAAAAATCCTTAGGGATTATGTGCATCTCTAGTCCCCATTCCAGTCTTTCTGAAGGCCCCAACAAACCTTGCAGCACACACAGAAAGCCTTAAGAGGGTTCAGCCCCAGCCAGCCACTGCTACCACAGTCTCGGAAGCGGTCCATGAACTGTGTGTACAAATCTCTCTGGATCTTAGAGAGCCGCACCAGGATCACATTCTCTTCCTTGGCAGGGAGATGAATCTTCAGCACTGTGTGGCCTCTCCTACAGAGGGAAACAGATCAGCAGTGGCCAGAAGAAGTCAATGCAGGATAAAAACAGGGCCTTGTACTCCTGTCACACTTCTCTCTTAAAGCTCTTAACAAGCACTGGAGTAATGGTGCACCACACTACAGTGCAGAGTGGTTCAGCACTATGAGAAGAAACTCATCTAAGGATGGAAACTAAAGCAAGGAGACAGATGGACTTGTCCCAGTTCATGACTGATTGGGTGGCAAAGACCAAAGGAACTGCAGATTCTAACTCCAATTCAGAGCTGCTTCTCTGAGATTTTTTCCACATATGCCAACTTAACAGGGAAAATGAGAGCCTGCTTTTGACTAGCCTGAGTTTTAGCTACTGATGCAGAAACTAGTAAAGCCAAACCCCTGAACCACACTTCTATTCCTTCAACCAAACCAGCTCTCTGTTGTTTTGCTCAGAAAGTAAAGCAGGTGTCTTTAGTAACTTTAAAGATAACTTCTGAGTAAAGTGCTTCTAGGCCAAACTTTCAGAGGACTGAAATAGTAGATATCCATGATCTGCTAGCTATTTACACAAAGGAAAGTTTTACTAGTGCCCACTAGGAAGGGGCCATCTTAATGTAACATCTCCCCTTCAAAATGGCTTTGGCATACCCGTAGCATTTGTGAGGATTCAGAAAATGAGCCCTAAGCCTGACTCACCTCTGCACAAACCCCTCCAGGAGACTGTGCAAGACATGACTCCGGTACCGCATGA
Source organism: Heterocephalus glaber (assembly GCF_053883595.1). Lineage (NCBI taxonomy): Eukaryota > Metazoa > Chordata > Mammalia > Rodentia > Bathyergidae > Heterocephalus > Heterocephalus glaber. The sequence goes on along the minus strand of NW_028258324.1, from coordinate 5,336,368 downwards.
GGCGGACGTCCTGAGGTGTGCTGTCAATACACTGCCCATTCAGGATAGGGCGTTCAAACATGTTGCTGAACTCTTGCCGAGTGCCCAGGAAATCTGGGCGTACAAAGTCCACCATGCACCAGTACTCGATAAGGTTGTTCTGCAGGGGGTACCCAGTCAGCACCACCCGGCGACGAGAGCGTATGTTCTTCAGAGCCTGGGAGGTGCTGGCCTGGCAGTTTTTGATGCGGTGTCCCTCGTCACAGATTACCACATCAGGACCAGGGCGGCATAAGGCCTTCTCAAACTCTAGGGAGGGAAGAGGATCCGGAGTCAGAGGGTAAGAGGGCCTGTTCTTAGTCAATAATATGAGAAGTAGGGGAGCACCCTGGAGGAGACAGAAGAAATGAAGGAAGCAGGAAAGCAAGAGTCAGCCCCCATTGGCGAAAGGGAGCCAGCCATCCAAGCTCCCCTGTGTTTGATGTGACACTAACCTGGCCACTGACCCTTGCAATAAATATCCCTTATCCTTTTCTTATTTTGTCCTGGCTCCTTCTGAGGGCTGCCTGGTAGGAGCTAGCTAGAGGACAAGGTCTTCCCAAAGTTACTCATCAGTCATTGCTAAATGGAAAGTTCATCCCAGCTCTACCACAGAAGCAAACCTAGAACAAGCAATCTTATAGATAAAGAGATCTATAAAATAAACAGTCTCTAAACCCTTAAAATTTTCTTCCTCAAATGGGCAAAAGCTCCTTGGGTGGGGTGGGGGATGGGTTGGGGGTGGCGATAAAACTAGAACTATGGGTGAAATGGTTTTTGCGAAAAGTAGTTTTATAAATTTACAAACATTACTACTTTTCTGTCTTTATATGAATGATTTAAATTCTTTATATTTTCATAATGCCTTCTCTGAACATCTCTAGGAAGTAGTAAATGGAGTGGTTACTCGCCTTTGTTCTGTGAGAGAAACAGGGACAGACAGGGGAGTCTTCCCTCAGGGTGGTACTAGAAGTTGTCCCACCCAGATTAGAGATGAGGATTTTTGGTTCATGATAACAATTCACATCAATAATGTGCTTTGCTTCGTATCTGACTAGGTCCTATTAGCAGTCACTATTTCTTTTTTCCTGAAATCCCCCTGAAAGTATTTCCAGAATAGGCTGCCCACCTCTCCGAAACTCCTGCTGTCGATCTTCCTCATCCAGATCAATGATGACTGGGTGAGAGCGTTTCTTTGTTTTCTTAGGTCTACCTGTGGCAAAGGATTTCTTCAAAGTGAGAAGTCTATACATTTCATACCCCATCAGCAGCACCCCTCCCTCTGAGACCCAATCAGCCATCACTTTAGCACGAGATGCCATCGTCCTGCAAGAGTAAACAGAGAAAATTATGTGAGATGTGAATTATATCTCAATAAAGTTCATCTTGCTTTCTTAAAGGTATGGACTGAGGATATAGGTCAGTGGTAGGGTGCTTGCTTGCCTAGCTTGTGCAAGGCCTTAAGTTCAATCACCAGTACCAACAACAACAACAATAACAAAACACACAGAGGGAGAAAGTATTACTACTTCTGCTGCTTCTCAGGAAGAATTCCTCATAATCAAAGATATACTGATGTCCATTCAGAACTTCTTATTGCCAGAGATTTCATGTGGCAGCAAGTAAGGACTGGCCAGTTGCCCAAAGACTTTCCAAGTATCCTAGAAATACTAATTGCACTGAGGATGCATCTGATTATTGATGATGGTTAAACAGTAAGAAACATAGTAATTCAATGACAGAAGGCAAGAGAGAACGATAACTCCCTTGGATGTACACTCAGGACTACAATCCAACATTCAAGAGAGCACTCCAAGTTATTCCTTTGACAAACACAAGGTAACAGAAAGAAAGGCAATATTCTACATCTCACCTCCCCAGGCTGCAGTGGATAAAGGACAATGAAAAATAGTACAGGGGCAAGGACAGCAGAGATGACTCTCAGCACAGTCACACGACTCCTAACCACTGAGCCCTCACTTTGTTTCATTAACCACATGTAGACTAGAAGTCCTGAAATCTAAGAAAGCAGAGCACTGATCAACCACTTGTTAATGTGTGTGACCAGCAATCACAAAAAGTAGCATCTGCAGAAAATAAAGCTGTGTTTTCAGTTAGTCATGACAAGAAGTAGCTTTAGATTTTAGGAAATCAGGTTGACATTATAGAATGGAAATAGTGTATAAATAATTTTATTTAAATCTACACACCTTTCAAAGGTTTGGAAGTTGTACCATTAAAGTCAACTACAAATCAGTGGTTAAAAGACAAGATTATTAGATTGCTAAGAAAAAAATAAATGTAAAAAGTTAAAAGACCATAAGTTCCATTCTATCATGCTGAATTTTATTACTTTGTACACTGGAAAATGTAACCATGTCTGCATTTTTTCAAGCTATAAAAGCATCCTAAAGCAGAACGTATGAAATTTCCCAGGCTACATAACTCTGGCTTCACTGAAAAGTTAGGTAAAGGAGAAAAAAAAGTGAGTAGCAAGAACAGAAAAAGGGATATATCAAGAAACCAAAAGGAAACTGGGAGGATGAGGTACATATTCAAAGAGACCACCCTGACATCTGGGTCCCCGGGAGAAATCTCAAACAAATGGGGCAGAAAGGAGAAGGCAGGCCACCTACTTGTGCTCATCATTCAAAATGTGGACTTTAAAAAACCGAGGCTGGACTTCTTCAGGCTTGTTGTCAGCTGGAAGGGCTTCAGGAGCTGGGAGCCACATGTTGAACTCTGCCAGCCAATTCTGGAGAGTATTGACCTATCAGAAAGCCAAGTCCAAAAAAACGTTTTAAGAAATAAGCTCAAAGCTGAGCTTATCAAGCTTTTTAGTGCTGAATGAAAACATTAACCCAGAGCTCTTTAGATGACTAAGCAGAGCCTTCTCAAAAACTCTTACCGGCACAATGGCAAGGACGGTTTTGGCTGGTGTGTGGCGAAAGAGGACATCGATGAAGGAGATCACCTGCAAAGTTTTCCCCAGACCCATGCTGTGGGCTAGGATACAGCCAAAGCCGCTACTGGTCTTAAACCTCTCCAGGGACTCCACTAGGTTATCATACAGGAACCGGATCCCACCAATCTGACCAACGACAAACAGAAAAATGTGAGAGAGGCTGGCAAAGAACAGTACTCTAGTGTTACTCACTTAGGAATCAGTCAGAATTAAGTCAATGTGCAGGTATGATAACAGATAGATGGTATGGATGGACAAAGAAGTTTCCCTGTACCTGTCTAGTCTATTGTCTGGTGCTGTCATATTGGAGAAAACACAGAGAAGAATTCACCTGGTACAATGTCCCATCTGATTATAGACTCTGCAGTACCAAATTTCTAACAAGTTTTTTCATTCAGTCTGGCTGCCCTCAGCCTTGGGGAGGGAACTGCCTCTAGGCAGCCCATTCCATAAAGAGTTTTTGACGTTAGAGTCCTTAACCTGTGTCTTCATGGAACTTTGACTCACTGGTCCTGGGTTCTAGGATCTGGAGCAATACAAACTATTCTGCTCCCAAGCAGCGTAAAGCTCCCCTAACATTTGACTCTCATATCTCTTCTGGATCCGTGCCATCCTAATCAATGCACTACTCTCCAGAAAGCCTCTGAAGCTCTTCCTTGCTGATCCCACAGGAGGTGGCATAAAACTGTGAGGCTAAAAGTTCCCACTAACTTCTGCCCAAAAAGGGAAACCCCAAACTTGTCTCTTCTGTTTACCCACCCTTTGTACTCAAGGGAATCTTGAAGCAATCAATTGCTAGGAGAAAGTATCAAGCCTTTCCAATAGCTACTCATAAGATTAAACAAGTATTCACCAGCTTCAAAGCTAACAATCACCAGCAGGCAATGTTCCCAGCAAGGATACAGAAAAGAAAGAGAAGAAGAGACAAGATTTGTTGTACCTGATGAGGTTTCACGGCCCGTGCCAACTGTGGGGCCAGGAAGACATTCTCCTCCTCTGGAGGGTGGTTGAGGTTGACAAGGACTCGCCCAAGAGCATCATGCTGGTTTAAGGCATCATTCACATGAGTACCACCCTTCTCTTCTTCCTCGTCCTCCTCACTGACAGACTCACTGCTGTCTACAATGTGCAGAGTATCCTCCTCTCCAGAACTCAGTTCAATCACCTCTGAGGCAGCAAAAAAACAAAACAAAAACCCAAGGAGAAGAGATTACTTATTGCTGATTGTTAAGAGCATAGAAACTTAGAATTTGTCATCTCTTATAAAAATTTTGTTTGTTTTTTTAATTTCCCTCTTCCAGCTTCAAGTTAAGATAAAGAGAAAACATGTAACTACTAAGATGACTCAGAGAAAACTGTCAAAGCTAGGCCTCAATGAAGAAGGAGTGAACTCTTTTTCAAAAGGACAGCTGATCTCAAGATGAACATCTGGTCAGAAGAAAAGGGAGGCACCTCTGACTTGATCTTACCATCTCGACTGCTTTTTTCATCCTCACTACCACTGCTACTGTCCAAACAAATAACTTCCTGGGACAAGACCCGTGGAGGCAATTGAGGACCATCACTTGCTCTTAAGACAATTTCTTCTAGGAAAAGAAAGAAGGAAAGGAACATCAAACTACATTTAGCTCAAACATTTTTCCCAAAATGATTCACCACCCCACCTAGTTTGCTTCTGTCATAGGGAGTATCCACTGGGAAGAAAAGCAGAAGGCACCTCAAAAACATCAGGCCTCTTTCCAAATTCCTTTTCTCTACTAATGTTTTCTTCCTGTTATCTTCCTGACAATTAGAAAAGCTACTAATCTCTTGGCATGTTAAGATCCAAAGCTACAGGCAAAAATCTCAATAAAATCAATCTGAGATGGCACATTTGTTTACCCACAATCTCCCCACCCCATTTTAAGAGACAGGGTATCACTATGTAGTTCAGGCTAGCCTCAAGCTTGCTATGTACTCAAACTAGCCTGGAACTCACAAGCTGAATGACTTTAACAGATTCCAGAGAGGCCACAATCTTATTCCATATCTGTCTTTGACCACTGTGGGAGCCTAGGGTCTTTTCTGCCACTTCCTTTGCTCACCAGGGAGGAATTCCAGGGGAACGGTGGGAATGGGGGCTGCATAATCTTTCCTCTGCTGCTCCAGGCGCTTCCTTCTTTCCAACTCTTCCTGCTGTGCTGCTTTGGTAACAGGCTCCAACTGATCCTCCCGGAGTAGCTTTCTGAAAAAGAGAGACCACTTGAGTTCACTTCAGAGTTCAGCCATATTTAAGAAAAAAAAAATGATGTCAGCAATGTAATGGCAAGCTAAAGAGGGAAATTACCATTGCTGGATTCAAAGAACTAAGTGGAGAGGAGAGGCCACTTCAGCCCACCAAACCTATAAAATGGGCAGAATGGGGGAAGGGGGTTGGTTCAAGTTCAGGTGGTTCTAGGCTAATATATTTTCCATATTATTTAACTTCCTGATAGATATACTTGCCATCTTGTCTCTGCACATAACAGATAAAGTAAAACAGAGTAATATGATTCACAAAATTGAAAGTATTAAAAACAAAGCTGTTATATAGAAAAGTAAAATCAGGGATTCTATGTCTTTATTCTCAAGCTTAGAGTAATACTATCAAGTTGTAAATATGTTTTTAAAAAAAGAAAAAGTGGAGGGCCGGGGATTTAGCTCAGGGGTTTTGCCGCCTGCTGCGGAAGCACAAGGACCCGAGTTCGATCCCCGATACCACAAAAAAAAAAAAAAACGAAACAAAAGAAAAAGTGGAGCAGAAGAAAATAATCATTTATCTCTCTCCTTTCAATGGCACTAGTGGTTATTTGGCAGAAGGAAGGATTGTTGGCCATTTGGATAATTTAAAAAGTTCACATTCCCTCATCTTATCTTTTAGCTCAAGGAAGAAGAACTGCTTTGGGCCAGACAGCCACTCCTCACCTCCAATCTGAAGTTGCATTCTAAAAAAATAAAATTTTTAAATCTTTTCTTGTTTTCAGATATAAGGAATAATAAAGAAAGAAACAGAAAATCTAACTGAGAACACCCTATCATCCTTGGGCCACCACATATAACTTCCTTGGATGTCTGAGTGACCTGAGGTTTCAAAGTATCCAGGACCCTGTTTAACATTTTTCCTGCACCCTCAAACAGCCCCTCCCAGTGGTCCTGAGCTCACCTTGTCAATTAAGGGCACAGGATTGGGCCCTTTTCTCCTTTAGAGAGAGGACTCTCCTATCCAAACCAGTCCTGCTACTGTCAGCTTTACAACAAAGTTAATACCTGTATCATTGCCCTCTCCTCTTGCCCAGAGCACAGCTCACCGTATGTTTCGCCTCATGTGAGAGGGCTTCTGGGCTCTCTTCTTTTTGGGGTCCTCTGAGGCTAGAATCTTGCCTTGGTGGTGCCTGAGCTGCTCTGAAGGCTCAGACTGAGATGAGGTAGTTGAAGTGCACCGTGGCGGCCGCTGTCCATCTTCCCCCACCTGGGCATGCTCAGTGCCACACATGTTTTCCAGGGATAGGTCTGAAAAACCAAGAAAAAAGACATGGCTTTCTTTACTTTGGGGAGAGTAGGGATGATGCACTTGGGTTTGAATCTCAACTCAGCAACTTATTAGCTGGTAACCTAAAGTAAGTTACATCTCTCTTAATGTTGATAGATATATACCTATGAAAAATGAAGACAGGGCCGGGGATTTAGCTCAGTGGTTTCACTGCCTGCTGTACAAGCACAAGGACCCAAGTTCGATCCCCGGTACCAAAAAAAAGAAAAAAAAATGAGAACAATGATACTCAGACTTCAGAGTTGTTGTGAAGACTAAATAATGTATGTGCCTAGAACCAAGCCTGACCCAGAAAAGGCCCACTACAAATGACAGCCATCACTCTTACTATCACTTAGCACTACAGTCATAGAGAGGAGGCTTCACAGACTCAGGATACAAGAAGGACACAGAGAATGAACAGCTGTGTTCCAAATGCAGCTCCAAATGTGACGCTAAGCAAGTTCCTTCACCTCTTGTCTGCCAACAGGGAGAATATCACTTCATGGTCCCCTGATATGATAAGATACATGCTCTAAAACCTATAACTTATGGGTGTCAAAAACATTGTAGCTGAATCTGAACACAACTTAAGCAGGAAGGGTGATACAGGATTCAGCATTCACACATGAAAATGTGAGTGTGAATAGGTCTTAGCAGTGATTGCCTATGTGTTGGGTTCCAATACTGCAGATCCTGGAAAGAACCCATTCATTCAAAAGCAGAGAAGAATTGTTTTTTGCATTGACTTCTCTTTTTCTTCATTGGTTTTTGGGTCTGGATTTTTGTTTTGTTTTGTCTTTATTTTGTTCTCTGGTTTTCCTTTTTCTTTCTTTTTTTTATTTTCTGTTACTTTATCTAAGGCTATTAATTTTCTTTTACTCCATAATAGGATCTTTTATTTCACTTTTCTCCTTCTCATCTTCCTTTTCTTTATTTTTCAATTTTTCCTTTTTACTTCCAAAATTCTATTGAAAGTATGGGTGGTGGAAGTGACCAATGTGAGAACAGTGTCAGAATGCAAAGGTTTGATGCAGATGACGATATACAGTACAAGAGAACATGGAAAATGGATCCAAGAGTTTCTAGATGACACAAAAAGATAAATCTAAGATTAACTGAATTAGGGAAAAATTAGAAGATGGTATGAATGACTTAAAAAATCTGTTTATAGAAATCATAGCAGAAAATTTTGAAAGGATAGGGAAAGAATTCAACATACAGGTAAGCAAGGCATATATGGCCACAACATGAAAAGAACTTCATGATACATTACAGTCAAAACTCCAGAAGCCCAACAAAATCTTAAAAGCTGTTAAGAGAAAAATCACCTATAAGGGTAAGCCTATTAGATTTACTGCAGATTTCTAAATGCAAACATTAAGAGAATAGGAGAGTTTGGAGGGAAGTTCTTCAAGTCCTGGAAGAAAACAACTTCCAACTCAAACTAATATATCCTCCAAAACTACCTTTCAAAATTGATGGAGAAAAAAAATTGATGGAGAAATGAGGTCTTTCTATAACCAAGAGCACCTTAAGAAATTGATGACAAGGCCCGGGGATTTAGCTCAGTGGTTCTGCCACCTGCCTCGCAAGCACAAGGACCTGAGTTCAATCCCCAGTACCAAAAAAGAAAAAAGAAATTCATGACCACCAAATCAGCAACCAAAAATTCTCAAGGATACCCTAAGAAAGACACAGTGAAGCCAACAGAGCCAAAAAGTCTAATAGAATAAACACACTTGGTAGGGTGAGCAATTAAGCAGAAGAAATAAAAATCAGCAATAGGAAAATAATGCAAGGATATACATGTCATTAACTTTCAGTAATAACTCTCAATGTGAATAGTCTCGATTACCCAATGAAAAGACACAGACTGGAAGACTGGATCAAAAATCAGTATGCTGTAATCAAGAAACACATTTAAACCAAAAGGAAAATCACAGACTAAAAATCAAAGGATGGAAAACACAAGTCCATGCAACAGGAGTCCAAAAACAAACAGGTGTAACTATCCTACATTTAGACAAAGTGGACTTCAAGCCAAAACTGTTCAAAAGATGTAAAGATAACAGTTAAACAGGAAAAGATAACAATTGTAAATATATATGCCCCAAATACTGGTGCACCTAATTCCATAAAACAAGCACTATTGGACATAAAAGACCAGATAAACACCAACACAGTTATAATGGGGGATCTCAATACCCCACTATCACAAATAGATCAACTAGACAAAAAAAAAAAATCAACACAGAAAAATTAACAGTTGAACCACACCTTTGAACAAATACATACAAAGTGTACCACCCAACAATAACAGAATATACATTCTTCTCAGTAGCTCATGGAACTTTCTTAAAAACAGATAACACTCTAGCCCATAAGTATGCTTAGATTAAAAACAAAAAAAAAAAATAAAATTATACCATGCATATTATCACATTATAGTGCAATGAAACTGGAAAGCAATGCAAGGAAAACCACAGAAATTACGCGAACACGTGGAGATTTAAATATAAGTATTAAATAATCAATAGGTCACAGAATAAATCAAGAAAGAGATTAGTTCCTATAATCAAATGATAATGCCAGTGGCAGAACCTATGGGACACAATGAAAGCAATCCTAAAAGGGAAATTTAGGGCCGGGGATTTAGCTCAGTGGTTTTGCCACTTGCTGTGCAAGCACAAGGACCCGAGCTCGGTCCCCAGTACCAAAAAAAATTTTAAAAATAAAAGGGAAATTTATAGCTGTGAATGCCCATATCAGAAAAACAGAGTGAACCCAAATCAGTAACCTAATGATGGAACTCCAGGTCTTAGATAAACAAAAAGAATCCAAATCCAAGGCTAGTACAAGAAAAGAAATTATAAAGATCAGAGCAGAAATTAATGAAATTGAGACTAAAATACCAATATAAGCCCAGAAGAATAGCTGTGAGTTCAAGGCTAGCCTGGGCAGCAAAACATAACAATCAATACAAAGAATCAATGAATTGAAGAGCTGGATCTTTGAAAGAATGAACAAAATAGACAAAACCTTAGCCAATCTGACCAAAAAGGGGGAGAATGGAAGATCCATACCAGTGCAATCAGAAATGAAAATGGGAAAATCACAAGACACAGCTAAAATTCAGAAGATAATTGGTAACCACTTTGAAAACTTGTACTCCAATAAACTGAAGTGTCTAGAAGAAACAGTTAGATTCTTAGATGCATAGGAATTACCAAAATTGAACCAAGAAGATATAAAAACACTTCAATTAATGAAGTAGAAGGAGTACAGTGGTACTTAGGTTCAGGAACACTTTGGTTTGCAAACATAAATATTTGGCAAAATTTTGTTTTTCTTTGAAAACTCCATAGTGGGTAATAAACATGATCACCACCATCTTTCCCACCTTTGGCCATCTTTTCTAAAATCATAGAACAAATTAAGTTCATGAACTGAGGTACCAATGTACTTTCAAACTCATTCCTTGAAGGTAGCGAGACAGGAGATTAGAGTACAGTGAAACTGGCTGGGGAAGTAAGCATGACCCGTTAATTACAAGATCTCAGAACAAATGCACTGAATTATTCCCAAAGCCCTGCACATGGACTTCTTTTGAGAACTCAAGGTTTTCAACAGGATGGCCTACACCTGACGTCAGCCTGAGGCATAGGATCCCAGCACCTCTCTAAACCTTTATGTAGAAGTTCTCATGGGTCTCTTCGAGATTTGGACAGCATAAAAGGACACCGATGCCATGAGGAGCTCACTATTGTGGCTTTACTCACAATAGCCTGCCCTTTGTCTTGCAGGATGTACTTTTTCTATCTTGCTTTTTCCTCCTTTATTCAGCTCAAGCTCGCTATGCAGGGTTATTTTCTCCCTCACTCTTCACTTTTACTTTTTCAAATAAAGTGTGTCACCACTTTTTGCTCATTTTATTAAATTCTGTGCCAGGGATTTAGCTCAGTGGTTCAGCCGCCTGCCTTGAAGGTGCAAGGTCCCGAGTTCGATCTCTGGTACCAAAAAAAAAATTTTTTTTAATTCTTTGTTCAAGACAAGAAGAACCTGCAATCCAACTCCAGAAGGAGACTGAAGCACCACAAAACTCAGTAGCATTTATTTGGCCAGCCACGTTTGGAAGGAGCCACCCGGTAATACTAGCATTAACTTGACTCCCAAAACAGACAAGGACTTGATTTAAAAAAAAAAAAAAAAGCTACAGACAAATCTTTTTAATGAAAATAGATGCAAAGATCCACAACAAGTTACTGGCAAACAGAATGCAACAAATCATTAAAAAGGTCATACATACAAAGTAGGCCTCTTGGTCAGGGATTTAGCTCAGTGGCACCATGCCTGCCTCGCAAGCGCAAGGTCCTGAGTTTGATCCCTGGTACAAAAAACAAAACAAAACAAAACAAAATAAAAAACCCTGAAGAAGACAGGTATAGATATCTCGATCTGATAAAAGCTATTTATGACAAACTAATGGTAAACATCATATTAAATAGGGAAAATCTGAAAGCCCTTCCTCTAAAATCAGGAACAAGACAAGGATGCTCACTATCACCCCTCCTGTTCACTATAATACTCAAAACAATAGCCAGAGAAACCAGGCAAGATAAAGAAATAAAGGGAATAAGTATGAGAAGAAAGAAGTCAAACTATCCTTATTTGGAGATGATATGACACTTTATACAGAAGATCCCAAAAATTCCACCAGAAATCCCTAGAATAAACAAATTCAGCAAGGTAGCAAGGATACAAAATCAAGAAACAAAAATCAACAGCATTCCTGTACACCACTAATTAACCAACTGAGAAAGAAATTAGGAAAATAATACCATCCACAGTAGCTTCAAGAAAGAGTAAATACTTAAAAATTAACCAAAAAAAAAAATTAACCAAACAAGGGGCCGGGATTTAGCTTTCATCCCCAGTGGGGGGAGGGGGTATTAACCAAACAAAGGAACCGAAAGACCTCTACAATAAAAACTATAGTACTTGGGAAAAGGAGATTAAAGAGGACATCAGAAAATGGAAAGATATCCCCTATTCCTGGATAGGCACAACACTGTCACATGGCCATACTTCCAAAACTGATACAAAGATTTAATGCAATCTCAATCAAAATACCAACAGTATTCATTCTTCACAAAACTAGAAGAAAAAAATCCTAAACTTCATATGGCACCAGATGAAGCCCAGACTAGCAAAAAGATTCTTGGGCAACAAAAACAAAGTAAAAGGCATTAGAATCCCTGGAATTCAGTGATATGACAAAGTTACAGTGATAAAAACTGCATGTGGCACAAAAACAGATGTATGGATCAAGGGAACAGAATAAGCAGAAACAATGATCCAGGCACATTCATCTATCTAATTGTTGACAATGGGGTCAAAATCATACACACTTTACCAAATAGTGTTAGGAAAACTGACTATCCACATGCAGATTAGAGCTAGACCACTACCTCTCACCCTCTACTAAATTCAAAATGATGCAAAGATCTAAATATTAAAACAGAAACATTTAATCTTCTGGAAGATAAAATAGATAAAAATTATTGAGGACACAGGTAATAGGCAAGAACTTTCTGAACAGAACCCCAATTGCACAAGAAATAACATCAAGAAACAAAAACTGGGATTATTTCAAATTAAAAAGTTTCTTCACAGCAAAGGAATCAACCTACAGAGTAAAGAGACAACCTACAGAATGAGAAAAAAAATTTTGCCAGCCTTGGACAGAGAACCAATATCTAAAATACATATAATTAAAAAATTAGTCCCCCCAATAAAGACCCAATCAAACAATGGGCAACTTAAATGAATAAATACTTCTCAGGAGAATTATAAATGGCCAATAAATATATTGAAAAGTGTTCAACATCTCTGATCATTAGAGAAATCCAAATTAAACAACACTGAAATTCTATCTTACTCCAGAAAGAATGGCCATCCTAAAGATATCATAATAGGGCTAGGGATTTAGCTCAGTGGCACCATGCCTGCCTCACAAGTGCAAGGTCCTGAGTTTGACCCCTGGTACCAGGAAAAAAAAAAAAATCTGAAGATATCATAAGAGCAAATCCTGGCAATGATAAAGGGAAAAGAAACCCTTCTACATTGCTAGTGGGAATGCAAACTGGTAGAACAACTATGAAAATCAGTAGGGAGATTTTGCAAAAAACTAATCAAAGAAATTCCATTTGACCCAGTGTTGTAGTCTGGGTTTAGGCAAGGAAATATATTAAATACAGAACACATAACTTATAAGATTATTTTATGATAATTACTCAAAAAGTCAAATGCAAAGGAGTACAAGAGAGTAACTGCACACTAGAAGCCCAAAGGATTCAGATGAGGACCTAGATCCCAGTAGTTTCCCACACAAGTCCAACTAAAGGCTTAGAGTCCAAGACAATGTCCTCCACAAGTCCAGCCAGAAGCCTAGAGCCCACGGCATGCTTGTCCGTATTAAGGATCTGCACCTGGAAAGCCCAAAGGCCAGTGGTGGAAGCCAGAAAATCTACACTGGTGAGATGACGGGTGTGTGCCACCAAGCTGAGGGATACACTTTGGAGCCAGGAAGTGATGCTCATGGTAAAGATCAGAGTTCCCCTGACAAAAACAGCACCTACTGCCAGTGACAGCGAGGCCCCGAGCTTCTCCGAGCTTCTCCGAGCTTCTCCGAGCTTCTCCTCCGTCGAGATCAGCCTAGTTCACATCAGGAAAACCATCTGCAGCAAGCTTCTCCTACGGCTATTGGTAACAGTCTTCAGATGGATCCTCCATGCCCAGACCATGCTGATTCAATTCAGCTCAGCATTACAAGTTGACCATTAGTCAATCCACCCCACCCAGTTATTCCCTTTCTAGGAATCTTCCCAAGAGTTAAAGATACCATAAAGTTGATGATGTCTTTGGTATGATAATGGATGCACCTTGAGACAATAATGTTAAGTAAAAATAAATCAGACACACAAATTTAAATAACTCATGGTTTTCCTTATATAAGAAATCCAGAGAATAAATAAAGAATAAAATAAAAGATACAGTAATAAAAGACAGAGACACAGATCTTTTGCAAATTGGAAGGAGCCAAATAGAGGCAGGGGTCAGGGAGGGAAGGGAAGAAGATATAAAAAGAATTAACATATGTTATATACATGTGCCAACTCTCCACAATGAATGTAATCATTATGTACTGCAAATATGTACTAATAAAAATTAAAATAAATATTAATTCAAAAGTTGGCTTGCAGAAAACTAGTTTTGGCATAGATATGGTGAAATTAGAATCCTCAAGCACAGTTGATGGGAATATGAAGTAATACACTTGCTGTGGAAAACAGAATGAAGTTTCCTCACCAAATTAAACACAGAATAACCCTTTGAGGGCCCAGATTCCTTTTTAGTTTTATACTTTGTCCCTTTCAGTTCAAACTGATAAAATTCCTTTATAAACTCATATGTCAATACATAATCCACTTCATCACACAAAAGCCAGACCCACAAATTTCTTTGAGATAATCTCTTTTCTACTTGGCCTTCCTGGAAGGCTGCCATGGGATAATTACTCTAAGATTTTTCTAAGCTCCGTTGTTTTAACAGAGAAGGTCTGGTAGGTGTATGCCTTTAAGGTCACTATGAGGCAGTACCTTAAATATTTCTGAGATTATAATAAAGGTTTTAAAGGCCTCCCCTGGATTTGATCTCTACTCTGTTTTCCACGTTACTTTAAGTGACAGGGTTCCCAAACTTTTGACATGGTGTAGTAAGCACTTCTTTCTTTTAGATGCCTTTAAGTTTTTCCTTTAATCTTCAACCAATAATCTTTTTGAAGTCCCTTAGGATTGTCTTACCTGTCTTCTCATGGCCCTTCCAGTTTTTACTCATTACCTAATTCCAAATACAATGCCATGCTTAGTTTTTTTTTATTGTGGCAACACCAAGGTACCACATTTGCTTCAATTACTATTATTGTGTCATAAGTCACTCTAAAACATTTACTGTTTCTCTTGGTTTCTGAAGGTTGGCGATTCAGGAAGGACCTGTCTGGCAGACTAATATAGACCATCTAAGTTAAGACTAATATTCATCTGGATGAATATTTTTTTCATTTTTATTTTTGAGATGTGGTCTTGGATGTTTCCCAGGCTGACCTTGGACTCCTGGGCTCAAGCTTTCTCCTGCCTCACCTCCTGAGTAGATGCTATATTTTTCATGACTAGAGATCCTATTTTCCTTGTTCTTTACATACCTAGTGAATTGATTAAATAATGGTCATTGTGTAGAAAAAACATTGTTGAATCTTGGCCCTCAAAACTTTTAGAGGTAGTCAGTAGGCTGAGATAACTACTAAATTGGAATTCAGGCTAGTCTTTGTGAAAAGAAGCATTCCTAAGAGAACAGAATTAAAAGTCCAGAAAAAATAAGAACCAAGAAAGATTATGTAAAGGTGCAAATTTCCAATGATGAATGTCATTATATTGTATACCTAAAATGTACCAATAAAATAAATTTTTTTTTTAAAAAAAGAAGAGTCCAGAAGATATAACCAAAAGGCCTAAAGAGTCAGACCCTGTGTTGAGATTTAATCAAGGATGGGCAAAATGTTCTCAGCTCAGGATTTGTTTCTTTGATTTGTTTTTTTCTGCAGTACTAGGGATTGAACCCAGAGACTCAGGCATGCTAGCCAAGCACTCTACCACTGAGCTACATACATCCTAGGTCTCAGCTAGGGACTTCAGGATTGCCATGGATCAATGACCACCATATGCCTTTTATTCCTTCCACACCCCACCCACTTTTCTGAATGACAGTGTCTATCTTATCCTTGTCCCAACATTTTATGTTGATGGACATTTTAGTACCCTCCCCCCAAAAAACCCTTCAGATTTAGAGAAACTGACATAGGGTGTAGATTCAAGGAACTATATCAAGCCATAACCATTCATGGCTCTGAGTTTGATGACAAGGTCTTGGGCTTAGCATTCTTGCTGTAATGAGAGGAGACATTAGAGGCAATAAGGAGAAAGGCCAGTGAGTTTATTTTCCATCCTCTGTGGCCAGAGGATAGAAATGTGCCATATTGTTTTTTCCAAGAATGAATGCAACAATACCTTCTAACTCCCATGCTTTTCTAGAGTATGACCTTGCCGTTGTAATTACCTAGAGGTAATTCTATTTTTTTCCCTTGAATCTGAGCAGGCTTGTGATTTGCTTCTAACCAAAAAAATGAGACAGAAGTGACATGTGTAACTTACTAGATCATAAAAGGAAATTTGGCTTTCAGTTTGATTGCTACTTTAGTGGCAGCCATCCAATGACTGCAAGGTCTGGAAAGACCACTCCCAAACCTCTCAAAACATTACTAAGACAAATTTTAAAGGAACTAAATAAGAGCATATGCCATGTTCATGAAATAGAAGACAATATTGTTATGATCACTCTAAACTGATCTAGAGATTTTATGCAATTCTACTCATAATCTCATTTGTTTTTTCACAGAAACTGACAAGCTGAGACTAAAATTTTATGAAATTGCAAAGATCCTAGCAAAATCCAGAGAATTTTAAAAAAGAACAACAAAGCTGAGGGGCTAGGAGTATTGCTCAGTGCTGGACTGCATGCTTACCACACATGAAACCCTGGGTTCAATCTCTACCACACCCAAAAATTTAAAAAGAACAACAAAACTGGTTATGCTTACACTATCTAATACAAGCTACAATAATTATGGTTTTGCGTAAGGACAAAGAAACAAATGGCAGAAATTTCCCCAAATACAGGGAAAGAAACATACAGATAAGTGAGGCATATAGAATCCCAAACTGCAATGACCAAAAGAGAATCTCTCTGCACCATATAATACTCAAAGTACCGAAGTCCATCAGAGGAATAAAATCTTAAAAGCTGTTAAAGAAAAACGAGTCACACATAAAGGTAAACCCATTAGAATTACAGCAGACTTCTCAACACAAACCTAAAAGGCCAGGAGGACTTGGGGTGAAGTGTTTCAAGACCTAAAAAGATAACAAATTCCAACCATGACTTATGTACCCTTGAAAATTTTCCTTCAGAACTGATTGAGAAGCCAGGCACGCTGATACATTATAAGCCTGTAATCCTAGCACTCAGGAGTATGAGGCAGGAGGATCATGATGAGTTCAAGGCCAGCCTGGGCTACACAGTGAGACCCTGTCTCAAAACAACATAAAACAAAACAAAACAAACTGATGGAGAAATAAGGTATTTCCATAACAAGGAGCACCTCAAGAAAGTCACGGCCACCAAACCAGCATTACAAAAAACTATCAAGGATGTTTTAGAGACAATGAAGCCAACAATGCCAATAACTCAAAAAGAATTAATACATCTGGCAGGAAGAGCCCCTAAACAAAAGGGAAAAAAATCAACAGCAGGAAAACTGCAATGACAGGAATAAGTCAATATCTTTCAATAATAATTCTCAATGTGAATATACTAATCTACCCAGATTGGTAGAATGGATCAAGAAACAAACTCCAATGATAAGCAGTATACAAGAAACACATTTAATTCAAAAATAAATTCACAAAAATCAAAGGATGGTAAACAATATTCCATGTAACAGGATCCTGGAAAAAGGCAGGAGTAGCTATCCTAATTTCAGACAAAGGGGATTTAAAGCCAAAAATGATCAGAAGAAACAAAGAAGGTCGCTACATAGTGATTAAGGCATCAATTCAAAGGGAACAGATAATTATAAACATTTATGTACCAAACACCAGTGCACCCAATGTCATAAAACAAACACTATTGGACATGAAAATTAAATAAATAACAATACAATTGTAATGGGGGACCTTACTACCCCACTGTCACAAATCAACTAAGCAAAGACATATCAAAATTAAACCACAAACAGACTTAATATATATTTACAGAGTGTTCTACCCAGCAACAAGATAATACACATTCTTCTCAAGAGCACATAGGACTGCAAAATAGACCACATATTAGCCCATAAAGCATGCTAAAGTAATGCAAAAGAATTGAAATTATCTCAGGCATTAGATCATAGTGCAATGAAACTAGAAAATAATGCAAAAGAAACCAGAGAAACTATGCAAACACATGAAAATTAAACAATATCTTCTTGAATATCAATGGGTCTCGGAAGAAATTAGCTCCTAAAATCAAGCAATAATGCCCATCAACATAATAGAACCTATTGGACAAAATGAAAGCAGTCCTAAAAGAAAAGTTTATAGCGGGGAATGCTTACATTAAAAAAAAAAAAAAAAAAAAAAACAGCACAGGCTGTGGATGTAGCTAAGCAGCACAGCACCTGCCTGGCAAGTGCAAGGCCCTGAGTTCAATTGCTGGTACCAAAAAAGAAAAATCAAAAACAAAAAAAAAGACAGCTTAAATAAATAATTTAATGATGTACCTCAAGGTCCTAGACAAACATGAACAATCCAAACCCAAAGCGACCATGAGGAACAAAATTATAA
Organism: Heterocephalus glaber; assembly: GCF_053883595.1. Lineage (NCBI taxonomy): Eukaryota > Metazoa > Chordata > Mammalia > Rodentia > Bathyergidae > Heterocephalus > Heterocephalus glaber. Next base: position 5,318,337 of record NW_028258324.1, on the reverse strand, counting down.
AGATTAGAAAAGAAATAAATGAAATTGAGACTAAAAAAGCAACACAAAGAATGAGTTGAAGAGTTGGTTCTTTGAAAGATTAAACAAAATAGACAAACCCTTAGCCAAACTTACAAGGAAAGAAAAGACTCAACTCCATGCAATTAAAAATGAAAAAGGTGAAGTCACAATGGATTCTGCCAGACTCCAGAAGACCATGGGTAACTACTTTGAGAATCTGTATGCTAATAAATGGAAGATACAAAAGAAATGGATAGATTCCTAGATACATATGAATTACCAAAGCTGAACCAAGAAGATTAAAAAATCCTGACTAATCCAATATCAGTCAATAAAATTGAAGAAATAATTTTAAAACTACCAACAAGAAATGCCCAGGTCCCAAGGGATTAACTGCAGAATTCTACAAGAAATTTACAGAAGGTCTAACACCAACACTCCTCAAACTCTTTAATGAAATTAAAAGAATAGATCTACAAGCCAAGCTCTTTAATGAACACAGAACAAAAATCCTCAATAAGATACTACCAAACACAATGCAGTAAATATTTTAAAAGATCATATACCACGACGAAGCAGTTTGCATCCCAGGGATGGTTCAACATATGCAAATCAATAAATGTAATACACCACACAAATAAAAGCAAGGACAAAAATCACATGATCATCTCAACAGATGCAAAAAAAGCATTTGACAAAATCCAACATCCATTCCTGATTTTTAAAAACTCTGAAAAAATAGGTGTAAAAGGTCTTTATGTCAATCTAATAAAAGCCATCTATGACAAACCTACAACTAACATCATATTAAAAGGAGTGATGTTGAAAGCTTTCATTCTAAAGTCAAGAACAAGACAAGGGTGTCTGCTATCATCGCTCCTGTTCACTATACTTCTTGAAACATTAGCCAGAGCAATCAGGTGAGAAATAAAAGGTATATGTATAAGAAAGGAAGAAGTTAAATTATTATTATTTGCAGGTGACATCATCTTCATAGAAGATCCCAAAAACTCCACCAAAAGACTCCTAGAATAAGCAAATTCAGTACCATAGCAAGAAACAAAGTCAACACTCAAAAATCAGCAGCATTCCTGTACACCAATAATAAACTCCAAGAAAGAAATTAGGGAAACAATACCTTTCACAGTAGCATAAAATAGAATGAAATACTGTACTTAGAAATTAACCTAACCAAGGACGTGAAAGACCTATAACAATGAAAACTATAGTACTCTGAAAAAAGAGATCACACAGTGTATCAGAAAATAGAAAGATAGCCCCTATTCCTGGAGAAGCAGAAGCACATATAGTCAAAATGGTTATACTACTGAAACTATTATACAGATGTAAAGCAATCCCAACCAAAATACCAATTACATTCCTCACAAAACTAGAGAAAACAATCCTAAAATTTAGACCAAACTAGAAGAGACCTAGAATAGCAAAAGCAATTCCGGGCCACAAGGGAAAGGCAGGGGCATAAAGTGCAAACTAAAGAACAGACAGTACAGGGCCGGGGATTTAGCTCAGTGGTTTAGCCGCCCGCTGCGCAAGTGCAAGGACCCGAGTTCGATCCCCCGTACCAAAAAAAAAAAAAAGAATAGACAGTAGGAAATAGCAAGATGGATCTTTGGCATAGGGGTAGGGAACTGAAAGACAGAGGGAGGGGGAAGGAGGGGAGAGAAAGGAGATTCAAAAAGAGAAGGCAGAGATTGTGAAGGGATATATACAGGCACCAAGTCTCTACAAGGAATGTGATTATCATGTACTACAAACATGTATTAAAAAATCATACATGTATATGTAGATGTAGGAGAAGGAGTCCAAGAGGTACAGGGAAGGGGAGGGAGGGGGTTCCTCCCCCCCCAAAAAAAGGACTTGAGAAATGTCATTTACATATACCAACTCCCAAAGATGAATGTAATCATAATGTACTAAAAACATGTACCAATAAAAAAGAAAAAATTTAAAACTGGAATACTACTCAGTAATAACAGCACACAAATATGTACAACATTGTAGATGAATCTCACAAACATTATGCTGGTCCAAAAAGACTACAAAAGAATATTGTACTGTACAATTTCTTTTTTTGTTTTGTTTTGGTTTGGTTTTTAGAGACAGTCTTGCTACATAATTCAGGCTGGCCTTGAATTCACTATGTAGCCCAAGCTGGCCTTGAATTCACAGCAATCCTCCTGTCTCAGCCTCCTGAGTGCTGGGATTACAGTGTACGATTTCTTTTATATTAAATTCTTGAACAGGCAAAGGTAATCTACAACGACAGAAATCAGTACAGTGGCTACCTGGAAAACTGACTATAAGAAAACACGAGAGAACTTTTGGGAAAAATGGATATTATTTTAATTAGGGCAGTGATTACATGGGTGTATATAATAGTCAACAATCACATGTAAAATATGTGAATTTTATTATATGCAAATTATAAAGTAAGTTGCTTTTTCCTAAAACTCGTGATATTGCTAAAGTTAGGCTTACAGGGAAATTCATAGCTTTAAATAAACACGTTAACAATAAAGGATAAAAACTATGATAAAAATTTTCTTTTCAAAAAATTAGAAAAGGAAATTAAATCTAAGAAAGTAGTAGGAAAGAAATAACAAAGCAAGAAATACAACTTTAAGACAGAAATGACACCAAATATTGATTCTTTTAAAAGTCAAGTAAAGCTGCTGCCCTCTCGAAGCTCCCTGACCACTCTGGCTAACATGGGCTCTTCCTCCCTACTTCTTGGGCTTATTGCTTTCTTTTACTATCTGCATGATTCTCTAGACCTAAAGTTAGGACTAGGGAGGTAACTCTACGGTAGAGCACTTGACCAGTATGTGCAAAGCCCTGGTTTTGATTTCTAGCATTGCAAGGGAAAGAAAGAGAGACCTGTACTATTAGTAATTTGATTGAATACTTATCATCTGTCTCCCTTTCCAGAATGTAGTTCCTTGGCCAAGAATTCTGTCTTATCTTCTTCACTGCTGTATCTCTAATCCCTAACAAAAATGCCTGCCACATTAAAGATACTCAATTCCAGGAGTGGGTGAGTTGGAAGGAACGAACCCAGGGCCTCACATATGGTAGGCAACACTCTACCACTGTGCTACATCTTTAGCCCTTTATTAAATTTTACTTTGAGATAGGGTCCTGCTAAATTGTACAGGCTAGGTGGGATTACAGGTATGTATCATTGCTCCTGGTTCTAATAAGTAATTTGGTTTTTTTAAAATTCTTTTATTGGTACACTTTAGGTATACATTTACATTTATCATTGAGTGCTTGTACCTGTACATGATGTATCTTAGTTCTTATTTTTTTTCCCATTACCTGTGTGCCTTTCACCTCCTCCACCCTTCCCTATTTACATAGATTTCGTTTCCATTTTTTTTTCTTTTCTCATAATTTTTCCTTTCCCTTCTTCCCTTTCCCCTTCCCCTCCCACCACCCCTACACCTTTGGACCTTTTCCTATTTCAAATTAACAATTATTCATTTTAATCATTTTAATCCTTATTTACACTTTCAGTTTCTTGCACTAGAGAAACCATTCAGTATTTACACATGTGTGTCCTATTTATTTCACTTAAGAGTATGGCCTCAATATGCATCCATTTAGCTATAAATGACTCTAGTTTCTCGTTCTTTATGGCTGAGTACTACTCCATTTTATAAAAAAAAACACCTCATCTTCTTTATCCAGTTTCCAGTTGATGGGCACTTGGGCTGTTTCCAAGCTTTAGCTATTACAAACTCTGCCGCTATAAACACGGGTGGACATATATCGCTGTGGTATGATTCTTTTAATTCTTTTGGGAAGATACCCAGCAGGGGAGTAGCTGGATCAAATGAGATCTCTAGCCCTAGTTCTTTGAGGTATCTCCATACTGATTTCCACAGTGGTTGCACCAGCCTACACTCCCACCAACAACGAGAAGGGTTCCTTTCTCTCCACACCTCCACCAGAATTTGTTATTGGTTGATTTCTTGATAGCAGCCATTCTTCCTGGGGTAAGGCGGAATCTCTGCTGTTTTCATTTGTATCTCTCGAATGACCAGTGATGTTGAACATTTTTTCATATATTTATATTGCATTGCTTTTACTTCTTTGTCTGAGAAATGTCTGTTCATTTCAGATGCCCATTTTTGAATTGGGTCTTTGAATTTGGGGGGTCTGATTTTTTTCAATTCTTTATATATTCTAGATAGTAGACCTTTGTCTAAGGTACAGCTGCTAAAATTTCTTTTCCACATTGTAGTTGTCTGTTAGCTCTATTGGTGGTTTCTCTTACAATGCAGAAGCTTTTTAATAAGATGAGATCCCAGTTGTTGATTCTTTGTGCTAGCTCCCATGTTACTGAGGATTTGTTCATAAAGTCTCTAATAAGTAATTTGTTTTGAGGCAAAGTATCACTATGTAGTTCAGGCTAGCCTCAAACTTGTAGTCCTTCTGCCTCAGCTTCCCAAATGCTGGGATTACAGGTGTGCACCACAATGCCCAGCTTCGATAAATTATTTTTAAAATGAGATTTTTTAAATGCCACTAAAGAAATATACAAATGAATTTTGAAAATCCATTAGAAGAGTATCTTCTGCAATCACACATTGATTTTCTCTATATATGAAGTTTTCTCTTAAATTTCCCCTGCAAATGTCATAGAAAATTAATATATTTACTAATAGGACTAAATGAGTTAAAAACTCACATAAAGCAAAAAGTAAGTCACTTTTGAAATAGTAATCCCAAGTATTCAGGAGGCCGAGGCTAGAAGAGACCAATCTGTACAACACAGCAAGACTCTGTCTCAAAAAGTAGTCTGGCTGGGCATGGTGATGAACACCTGTAATCCCACCACTCAGGAGGCTGAGGCAGGAGGACTGCCACAAGTTCAAGGCCAGCCTGGGCTCCATAGTGAGTTCAAAGCCAGACTGAACTACATGCAAGATCCCTGTCTCAAAAAAATAAAACAAAACAAACAAACAAAAAGTGTGGAAGCCAGTTTAAGGGGAAAAAAAATCCTCAACCCAGTTATTCCCTGGGAAGAAAATAAATCTTCATAGCATTAATACTAAAGAGAATTAGTAAACATATCTTTTAAAATAAGATCTCAATGCTAGGCATGGTGGTGCACACCTATAATCACAGTACTTGGGAGGGAGGCTGAAGTAGGAGGATCACTGTGAATTTGAGGCCTGCCTGGACTACAGAGTGAGTTCAAGGCCAGCTTGAACTACTTAGCAAGACCCTGCTGAAAGAAAAGAGAAGAGAAGAGAAGAGAGAAAGAGAGACAGGAGAGAAAGAAAGAGAAAGAAAGAAAGCGTAAGAGCAAGAGAAAAGAAAAAAAGAAAAAAGAAAAGCAAGCAGGTGTCTCATGTCCTCTTAATTTTTCATTCATGAAATAAATGACAATCAAACAATGGGAAGCTGGGCATAGTGACATATGTCTGTAATCCTAGCATTCTGGGAGCCTGAGGCAGGAGGATTCCAAATTTGAATCCAGCCTGGGCAACTTAGCAAGATCCTATCTCCAAATGATAAAAAGGTGCTGGGGATGTAAGAAGGCCCTGGGTTCAGTTCCCAGTACCACCAAAAACAGAGGGAGGTGGTGGTGTTATTGCTTAAATTGACCTCAAAAAATCATAGGGTTTTTTTTTTAACAACAAAGAACATTGTGAACAAAGCAAAATGATAAACCACAGACAAAATATTAACTTGTACTAACAAAGGATTAATATATCCAGAATATAATAAAGAACATTTACAAATATGAAAAATACTACTTCTTCATATAGCCAAAACTGACATTACTGCTTCAGAAATTTAAGCTGACTCTTGAAATACTACTCTACTTTCTCCAATCACTCATTATTTCATTTGCTGTAAGATCCACCAACCTTGTTTCTCCTTAATCAAAGTTCTTATGCAAACAATGATGAATCACAGTCAACTTGATTTCCCCTATTTCTTCCACCCCTCGGAATTCCAGAAGAAACCCCACAACTAACCATCACCAAATATTAAGAAAGGGAAAATCTACAGCCCTGAGAGAATAGATGGTGAAGAGAGCTAGGACCTCCTGTAAGGGCTGAACTCGTTCTCGAACAAGAGGGGCTCCCTGGCCCCCCAGTGACTGAGCTGAGGCTAACTTACTGGAGCAGAGCTATTCCTTCCAGGCTTTTCCAAGGGATTCAGGTGACAATATGCTGGTCACTTTCCTCAAGCACGCCCCTGGTAATTTTACCTCCAAGGGTTTCTCATCCCCCTAGTAAAGATTTTTGGAAGGGAATGGGTTAGGAATATGAGTAAGATGTCGGAGATGATGAAATGTTTTCTTTTTTACTTCCCCATATATGAGTGATCCAAACATGAGAGAAATTTAAAAAAACAGAATTAAAGACTTACATATATTATCTGAAAACTTCAGAATCACTAAAGGATTAGTGCTTCCCCCACCTCCCATTAAGTATGATAGGGAATAAAAGAGTTCTAGACACTACAGTTACCTGAAAGAGGTGTTAGGGCTGGTGCTGGTATATGGACCATGTCAATACCTATTGAGTTCCTCGAGGCTCCAATTGGTAGCCTCTCTCCAGGTGGCTCAGAAAGCAATCTCCTGGCATCTCTAGTGAGCCTAGGAGCTGAGAATGGGAGGGATAAATAGGAACCCTGCATTGGAAAGAAGAAATGTTTAAAGAAGAATAAAGAGAATAAGCCTGTTTGGAGCCTTGGGCAATTGTGACCCTTCTCTCTGGGCCTCAGGCAGATAAAGCCCCACACTGCTGTTAGGAATTGTACCAGACTCCCTCCCAGAAATCCATTTTAAACACTGGCAGAGACACAGAATAGCAGCATATAAATCACTCCATAACTCAAACTGCATAGGGATCCATGGAAGAGTGGCTAGCCATCACAAGCAAGAGAAAACTCAGAGGACAAAAGTGCTGCCCCTTTTAAGAGGGAAGGGCCAAAGAGAAGCCCCAACATCTCATTCTGCTTCCTTTGAGAGAAGAATTGGGTTTACACACTAAAGTGATAATCCTTCAGTTTTTGTTTCTGTGTAACTGTTAACCTAAGAGAGCAGAAGAAAGTAAAACTAGTCCTATGAACAAACAAAAGCACTTTAATAATTTGTAAGGGAGGGAAAAGTCAACAGCAGTTTACTTTTCCATTCTACTGATAAACACTCTGAAGCACTAAACTACAAATCACAAAACAACAATAAAAATAAACCCCACAAAATTCCCAGCAAAATTCAGTAGTCTAGAAAGAGCTATGAAAAAAGACTGAGATTTCATGAGCATCATATTTATCAGCAGACACCATGCTGGGAAAGCACAGGAGCAAATGAGAAGGAAGATAAAAATCTCAAAATTAGAGAATTACTGATATAATACATAATCTCTTCCACAAAATGCATTCAAGAATATAACTGAAATTTTTAAATAATCCTTTTAGATCCTTAATGATTAAGAATTTCTGAGTTGGAAGCCAGGCATGGTGGTACACATCTATAATGGCAGCACTCATGAGGCTGAGGGCAGGAGGATTGCTGAGTTTGAGGCCAGCCTGGGCTACACAGTGAGTTCAAAGCCTGCCTGAACTACATAGCAAGACCTTATCTCAAAAAAAAAAAAAATTTTTTTTTTATGATTTGGGAACAGAGAACAGGGAATGTTGGGCAGCAGAAACAATGAAAGGCAGAGCTAAAATACGTGTTAGTTCTTATGCCACAGCCTGAAGTGAGCATCATTTGAAGTTATGCCTTGACAAAATGATAAACTAATGCATGTCACAGGTTTTCTCAACTACTTCATCAGTTAACTCTTTAAAGCAAAAGGTTGGACAGTAAATTCTGGTCAGACAAAGATAGGGAAAACCCTTTTTGGTTGGCCATATTAAAATAAAATAAGCTAGTAGTGGTTGTACATGCCTGTAATCTAAGCAGTCTGGGAGGCTGAGGAGTGAGGACCACAAGTTTGAGCCCAGCCTGGGAAGTTTAGGGACTTTAGCGAAAGCCTGTCTCAAAATAAAAAATAAAAAGGGCTGGAGGTGTAGCTCAGTACAAAAGCCCTGAGTTCAACCCACAGTAACACAAAAAATTAATTAAATCTTTTTCTTGGGGCCATAGAAAATTCAAGGAAAATATGTATCTATCTGGGAGCACTGTAGCTTCACTTCTTGGTGGATGAAAAGAAACAATTAAGAAGAGTAGTCAGAACCTAAGTTCAAAGTCTCTAAGCTAGAAGAACATTCCACAGGGGTTCTCTCAAGACCTTGTATTCCACAATGTATCCCTTTTAACAAATCCATACCATTCTCCATGACCACTAAGGAAAAAAAAAAAAAAATCACATCCTTGACTCCTCTCCTCATATCTAGTCAAGGTTTCCATATCTATACAGTATCTCTAAGTACCCTCCTCTAACTCCCTCTATACAATGGCTAATTCCTGATCTGGACACCTGCACCACCCTCCACATTTATTTGCTCCCCTTCAATCCACACCAGATAGTGGGTTTTCTGATTCTGATCATGTCAATCTTCACTCACCCACAATCTTTAAAATTATCCTTTCTGTCTTAAAATACTTGATTGCTCACCTTCTGCCTCATCTCTGACCACCAAGTACCTCTGGTCCAACCACCTCCATCCACACACCCTCTGCCCATGCTCTCCAGCCTCAAGAGCATAGTGCTCTCAAGGGCCTCTGACCTAAATTGATGCTATATCCCTCTTTCCCCACCTCTTCATTGAAAAGATGTTAGATTCTAATGACTTAATTCTAACTCATGCTCTCTTTCAGTGCTCAGATTAATGGTTAAGCCCTTCAGAAAACCTCTAAGCTCTTTCCTTTTTATTCTAGTGTGTACTCAATATAGCTAAGCTGCAGTGCCAAGGCCCTGGGTTCCATCCCCAGCACCAAAAAAAAAAAACCAAAAAACCCAAAGCCATGAAAACACATGACTCTACCTGTGCACACAACAGACGTACCACACTTCACATCCACTGGAACATACATTAAGCAGTACCTAGAAACGAACTTTTTTTAAAAGACTGAATTATTTCAGTTTTCTTCAACTAAACTTTTCACAGTACTTTATCTGGGAAAAAGGGCTGGACCTGAAGCTGAGCTAGAAGGAAAAACTGAGCCAGAAAAAACACCACATAAGGAAAGACAGTTCCCAGAGGCAAAGGCAGAGGTTCAAAACCTGATGCTGACACCCAACTTTCCCCATCATTTCAGAGGAGGAGAAAGCCCAGTATAGAAATCAGGGGGGAAAAAAAGAGGGGAATAAAAAAAAAAATCCATAATGTGTTACCACATGCCATGGATCCCCTAACATGCTATAAACAAAGCATTACCTTTTCCCCCACTTGTGAGGTGTTCTGAAAACAGTCATGATGCTGTTCTCCAAAGCCCAAACTTCCATGCCCTATCAGAACTAGTTCTCAGACTGATAATATACAAGCCAACATTCAAATGTCAGCACCAAGGGAAAAACAGCATCCCAGCTCATGGTGACAAAGACAAAAATATCTTTTAACTCCCTAATCCATTCTCTATCCTGCACTTCCCAACTTCACAATGGTCTCATCATCTTCCCAGGCTTCACCCACTCCTTCCTTCAACTTACCCTACAAATTCAGTAAGTAATCAAAGATGTACACATTCTAATGCAACAGATCTGACTACTTACTTCTCTTGTGAAGGTCAACTGACCCAAACAGATTAAATCACAATACCCATCACTGTAAAGTTTTACCATAAACCTAACTGGTATTCCCTGTCTACAAACTATCTCTTCTACATACTGCTAGAGTAATATTCTTAAAATTAGAGGCCACGTGAATGCTCCTCAGCATAAATTTCTAATAATTTCATGCTTCCTATAAAACAAATTTTAAACTTCATGATCTAACTATAAGCCATCTCTCCAGTCTCACTCTGGTCATCCTCATAATGTACCCAGGGATATATAAAAGACAGCTCATTAATCTTTACCATTTATCATACTTTCTTCTTTACACTGCCTGTATTCATGCTATTATTTCTAACTTCCTTGCATCTCCACTCAATGATAGTACCAACCAACTTCTTCCCTCAAAACACAAACTAGAAAAGAAACCAAACACAGCCCAGACAAGAAGATTATAAGAATCTATGTTCTCAGAACTAGGCATGGTGGCACACACCTATAATTCCAGTACTCTGGGAGGCTAAACCAGGAAGACTGCAAGTTCCAGCTGAGCCTGAGCAATTTAGCGAGCTCCTTTTTTACCTAGTTAAGGGTAAACTTGGGTTCGATGCTTGGTATCACGGGGGTTGGGGGGGGGGGACACAATGATCTCAGAAGCAGCATAGGCTTGAAAAAGGTACACCCCCTTGAAGACCAGTTAAGTGGCTCAGCTTTGCCACTTTCTTGCTAAATTGCACTGGATAAACCAATCTGCTTTCTGATCCTGTTTCATCATCTGTAAAATGTATCTACCCTACAGATCGGAACAATAAAATAAAGTGTGTCAAAGTGCTTGTAAGGCAATGTAGCATAAGCAGTACTTAAAGGGAAATTAATAGTTTTAAAGGTTTATATTAGAGGAAAAAAAAGTCTGAAAATTAATAAGCTATGTATTTTTTTTTTTTTGAGAAAGCATCCTGCTATATGTAGTCCAGGTTGGCCCCAAACTCACTATGGCCCTAAACACAAGATTTTTCTGCCTCAGCCTCCTGTATCCTCAGATTATAGGCCTGCATCACATGTCCAGCTATCAAAGAGCTTAAGAAGTTTGAAAGAAAACCAAAATAAACCTAAAAAAAACAAAACAAAAGGAAGGAAATTATAAAGCAAAACCTACAAAAAAAAACACAATGGAAGTCACCAAAGCCAACAGTTCTTTGAAAAAAATACTGTTATCCAAGTATTTGTGTAAATTGAAAAACAATGCAAAAGTAAGCTACTGTTACCCAGGAGAGGTGAAACTTCAAATACAAAGGACTGAAGTAATAGTTTCCTTTTTGAAAGGGTTAGTATAACTGACATTTGGGCCAGATAATTGTTAGGATTTGTGTGGGGGCTGTTTAGCAGCGTCCCTGGTCACAAGACACCAGTAGCATCCCCACCTCCACCCTCATGAGTCATAACAACGAAAAAAAGTCTTCATAGTTCGAAAACTTTCCCCTGAGGGGCGACATCATCCCAGTCGAAAACTACTGCTCTAAGAAAACAAAAGGGCCACATCACATTATACTGGCTAAAACCAGATAATTCACAGCCACTCCTAATTTTAGAAGAGCAGTTGTTCTGCCCATTAGGACTAGGGGATGATAGAACCCAAAGCAGCAAGAGCAAGACTGAAGAAAGAGGCAGGTCTTAAGAGGTTTCAGCAAAATCGCACAGAATAGGGCTGGGGATTTAGCTCAGTGGTTTCGCCACCTGCTGCACAAATGCAAGGCCCCGAGTTTGATCCCCAGTACCAAAGAAAACAAACAAACAAAATCGCACAGTGCTCAAGATGAGAGAAATAGACAAGCTATAAGAGCTAAAATAGTGCCAGTCACCACAAATAACTGTATCAATTTTATTTCTAGAAAAAGGCTGAGAAGCATATCACTCTAAAACTGAAGGGAAAGAGTACTGTATAAAAATGGTCCTTGAAAAGGAAGAAGTTAAATTATCATTATTTGTTGATGACATGATCCTCTTCATAGAAGACCCCAAAAACTCCACCAAAAGACTCCTAGAATAACCAAATTCAGGAGCACAGCAAGATACAAAGTCAATACTCAAAAATCAATAGTGTTCCTGTATACCAATAAAACTCACACAGAGAAATTAGGGAAACAATACCTTTTGCAATAGTATCAAGTAAAATGAAATACTGTACTTAGGAATTAATCTAAGGAAATGAAAGACCTCTACAATGAAAATTATAGTACCCTGAAAAAGGAGATCAAAGAGGACGTGAGAAAATGGAAAGATCCCCTATTCCTGACAGGTAGAATCAATATAGTCAAAACAACCAAACTTCCAAAACTGTTATACATATTTAAAACAACCCCAATCAAAAAACTAAAAACAGCCTGTAATCTCAGCATTCGGGAGGATGAGGCAGGAGGATGGCCACAAATTCGAGGTCAGCCTGGGCTACATAGTGAATTCAAGGCCAGCCTGAACTGCAAGGCAAGAGCTTGTCTCAAAAATAAATAAATAAAAAATCATTCAAAATACCAATAACATTCCTTACAGAACTAGAGAAAACAATGGTAAAATTCATATGGAACCAGAAGAGACCTAAAAGAGCAAAAGCAATTCTAGACAAGGGAAAGGCAGGATGCATCACAATCCTAGACTTCAAGTTATACCACAAAGTTATAGTGACAAAAACATCATGGTATTAGCAAAACAACAGATTTATGGATCAATGGAACAGAACAGAAACAACTCCAGTCATACTCAGCTACCTTATCCATGACAAAAGAGCCAAATACTTTCGCTGGAGGAAAGATATCCTCTTTAACAAACGGTGCCAGGAAAACTGGCTATGTGCCAAAAATTGAACCCAGACCCATACTTCTCACCAACTACTAAACTAAAATCAAAATGAAACAAAGATCTAAGTATTAATTTTGGGTGTGGTGGTGCACACCTGTAATCCCAGCACTTGGGAGGCTGAGGCAGGAGGACCACTGCAAGTTTGAGGCCAGCCTGGGCTACACAGTGAGTTCAAGGCCAACCTGAGACCCTGTCTCAAAAAAGAAAATCTAAGTATTATAACAGAAGCACTTAATCTGCTGGAAGACAAAATAGGTAAAACTCTTGGAAGACGTACGAATAGGCAAAGACTTTCTGAATAGAACCCCAGTTCCATGAGAAATAATACCAAGGATCAACAAATGGAATCACATCAAATAAAAACCTTCTGCACTACAAACAAAACCACCAACAGAGTGAAGACACACCTCCAGAATGGGAAAAAAAATTTGCCGGCTACTCCTCAAAGAAATAATATCTAGAATATATAAAGAACTCAAAAAAAACCTTGGACCTCCCAAATTAGAGACTCAATCAAAAACTGAGCATCTGAAATGAAAGGACACTTCTCAGATAAAGAAGTACAAATGGTTGATAACTACTGTTATGTGCTGTAGTCAGGGTTTTGGGAAAGGAATACATTAAATACAGGACACATAATTTATAGGATTATTTTATGATAATTACCCAAAAAGTCAAACATGAAGGAGTGCAAGAGATTAGCCACACACTAGAAGCCCAATGAATCCAGCCAAGGGCCTGGATCCCACAATGTCCCACACAAGTCCAGTTAAAGGCTTAGAGTCCAAAGCAACGTCCTCCACGAGTCCAACCAGTGGCCTAGAGCCCACAACAATGTCTCATGCTTGTCCATATTGAGGATCTGCACCCGGAAGCCCCAAAGTGTTGGAAGTGTTGGAAGCCAGAAAACCTATGCCGGTGGGATGAAGGATTTGTGCCACCAGGCTGAGGGGTCTACATTGGAGCCAGGAAGTGATGTTCACGGTGAAGATCAGAGCTCCCCCGACAAAAACAGCAGCCATTCCCAGCGACAGCAAGGCCCTGAGCTCCTCCTCTGGCGAAAACAGCCTAGTTCGCATCAGGAAAACCATCCACAGCAAGCTTCTAGAAAAATCAACAGCCCACGATCCTCCCCTCCGGCTCTTTTTTGCCACTGGCAACAATCCACAGGTGGACCTTCCACGCCCAGACCACGCTGATTCAGTTCAGCTGGGCATTACAAGTTGACCGGTCCACCCCTGGTCAACTTGATAACCAGACACATTTCCTTAAATCATAGCCTCTAGTGGTAGATTTGTGAAAAGTTAACAAATCTTGGCCTCTTCAGATTTACACTGATGTAACAATTACATATATACAATTCTCATTACACTCATTTCCACATTATGGCTTCAAATTTTAAAATTCTTTGGGTTTCCATTTATATGCATAATTTAACAACACTTAAAAAGTCTTACATCCACGAATCACTACATTAAAATCATAATAGGAGAGAGCTAGTAAAATCACAATCCTTGCTTCCCATTAACTTTGACAACAGGTGTGGCAACACTAAAAGACATCCCAAGAAATCTCCTGCATCCCAAATACACTCTTCCCTTCTGGTAAAAGACCTCGTGTCATTTTTCCATTGTCCTGTTCCTTCTCAACAGCCACATCCTCCTCTATTTCACCCTTGCAATCCACATCTCTACTGGAGCCTCTCCTCTGGCCACACACTTCAAAACACCCTGCTAGGGCCGGGGATTTAGCTCAGTGGTTCTGGCACCTGCCTCGCAAGTGCAAGGTCCTGAGTTCGATCCCGGGTACCAAAAAAAAAACACCCTTCTAGTTCTCCACTCTTAATTTCCAACATAGACCCACCAAAAGCCCTCAACAGTAACCATGCTACCATTCCAAAAATATACTACATTGAAATTTTTCTGCCACCCAGGGAATGTCTAGCCAAAGCACAACATACACTGCCTGGGATCCAGCAGTCAATGCAGTCCTCAACAGAGGCCTCCCAAGCTTCATCCCAACTGGCAGCATTTCCACAGTTCTCTGACCTTCCAGGCTCTGGCCAGAATCTCCCATATAGCTCAGGGCATACTAGAGCTGCCTCTTTTGTCAGTCTCTCAAAACCTTTCCAAATTGATTCTCAAGGCTTTTAAGCTTAAGCCGCATGGCCAGGCAACATCACATCAAGTACCCCACTATGTCCGTGTGGGTTCAAATCCCATCCCTGTCACCAATTTTGCTGTAGTCAGGGTTTGGGGAAGAGAATACATTAAATACAGGATACATAATTTATAGGATTTTATGATAATTACCCAAAAAGTCAAATGCAAGGAGTGCAAAAGATTAGCCACACACTGGAGGCTCAAAGAATCCAGCCAAGGGCCTAGATCCCACAATGTCCCACACAAGTCCAGCTAAAGGCGTACAGTCCAAGGCAATGTCCTCCACGACTCCAACCAGTGGTCCAGAGCCCAAAGCAATGTCTCATGCTTGCTGGTATTGAGGATCTAATTTCTGTGTTAGTTACTTTTCTCTCGTTGCTGAGACAAAATACCGGACACCCAAATTTAGAGGGGAAGGGGTTTATTTGGCTTACAGTTTATAGAGGTTTCAGTCCATAATTGGCCGACTCCAAGGCAAGGATGGCAAACAGGCATTGCAAAGCAGAAACAACATGGCACACACAAGGCAGCAAGGGTAACAAGAGACCTTAACAGTATCTTTCTGCCTCTTTTATCCCATCCAGACTATCAGGAGTAGGGCGGTGCTAAACCACTCTCTCATGTGTAGTGGTTTAGTAATCACAAGTGCTTAATCCCAACGTCACACATTCCAGATTCAGCTACCTCTGACCAAATGAGGCTTTGGGGGGACATCCAGACTAACAGTATGTAAAAAAATATTCAACATCATTGGTCATTCAAAAAATGTGGTGGGGAGTATAAAATAGAACAATCATGCAGATTCCTCAAAAAACTAAAAATACAAATTCCATTTGACCCAGCTATTCCCTTTCTAGGGATCCTCCCCAAAGAATTAAAGACATCATCTTAAGCGATACATGCATACCCATGTTTATAGCAGCACAATTCATAATACCTAAATCTTGGAAGCAGCCTATATTCCCAACAACAGATGGGTAAGGGCCGGGGATTTAGCTCAGTGGTTCTGCCACCTGCCTCATAAACGTAAGGTCCTGAGTTCAATCTCCAGTACAAAAAAAAAAAAAACCAAAAAAACAGATAAATGGATAAAGAAAAGGTAGTATTTATACACAATAGAGAACTACTTTGCCATAAAGAAGGATACGTGAGGGCTGAGGATTCAGCTCAGTGGTTCCACCGCCTGCCCTGCAAGCGCAAGGACCCGAGTTTGATCCCCAGTATCAAAAAACAAACAAACAAAAAAAAAAGATTCTGGAGACCATAATGTTAAGTGAAGTAAATCAGACACACAAGCTTAAACATACCATGGTTTCTCTTATATGAGAATCCCAATACTGTATATAAATAAAGTGCAAAATAAAAGACAAAAGGAAAAAAGAGAGAAAAAGGTATTGTAAGCCAATATAGCCAATATACCTAAAAGTGCACTTTGATTAAAATAACTGCTTTATGTGTTGCACATGTTCTTTAACCTGTCTGTCTGTTAACCTATGTTTATGATAATTAACTTCATAAAGATAAAACAAATCTGTATATGTGCTACCAAAGTGAGCACATAAAACAAATCTGATGCTGGCTAAAACAAGAGAAAAAAATTTACAAAAAACAAGAATAGCGTGGAAGAGGAAAAAGAATTCTTATGTACATGTACCAATTCTCCACAGTGAATATAATCATTATGTACTGCAAACATGTACTAATAAAAAAAATTTTTAAACTTAAAAAAAAAAGTCCTTCAATCAAATTCCAAGAATTTAGGTATCTTAACAGAGCAAGATAGAAACTGTAGCTAATAGAACATTTTTTATCACTCTGAACTTCATAAGTAATAGAAATAAATCATTTCACCTTAATAAAATTATTTAACCTAAGAACTGAATAAATATTTTTTCTGAAAAACCCCAAATGTAGGGCTGAGGAGATAGCTCAGAGGTAGAAGTCCTTGCCTAGTATCCATGAAGCCCTGGGTTCCATCTAATAGTAAATAGAAAGATTGATCATATATGTATGTGTATGAATATATATCTTATTATTTTTTTAAAATATATTATATGTATATATGCTTTTGGCTGTGCTGTGGATGGAACCCAAAGGGTCCCATGCTAGGCTAGGTAACCACTGAGTTATATCCTCAGCCCTTTTAAAAAATTTTTATTTTGAGTCAGGATCTCTAAGTTACCCAGGCTAGTCTCCAATTTGAAATGCTCCTTCCTTAGCCTTCTGAATAGCTGGCACTACAGCCACATACCATCATGCTCATTTATAAGCATGTAATTTTTTAACACACTGTCCTTTAGTATCTTCAGGAGACTGGTTCCCTGCAGATATCAAAATCTACAACTGTTCAAGTCCCTTTATAAATTGTTGTAGTATTTGCATTTAACTTATGCATATCCTTTCATGTACTTTAAATTATGTTTAGATACTTATAATACCTAATACAATGTTAATGGTTTTTATACTATATTGTTTAGGAAATAATTACAAGAAAAAGTCTGCATATGTTCACCACAATTTTTTTAGTATTTTTAATCCATGGTTGGTTGAATCCTCAAATATTCACAGATATCAACTCTAATTAAGAATTTGGCAAGAAAGCCAGGCATGATCGAATATACTTATAATCCCAGCATACTAGGAGGCTGGGGCAGAAGGATTACAAGTTTGAGCCCAGCTTGGAATTTAGAGACTTTTTTTTTCTTAGATAGTTTCATTATGTAGTTCAGGTTGGCCCTGAACTTACTATGTAGCCCAGGCTGGCCTTTAACTTCCCAGCAATCCTCCTACCTCAGCCTCCTAGTACTGAGATTACAGCATGCACCACCATGCCCAGCTATCTAAAAAATTTTTAAAAATTAAGGGCTGCAGATGTAGCTCAGTGTGAATGCCCTAAATCCCAATACCTTGGGGAAGAAAAGGTATTCAGCAAGAAGAATCCAAGAAGTCAAGATAGAAGACTGGACAAATATCCATTATACTCCCCACCAGCAACTGAAATCCAATCTGAACCTGATAGGGAGTTCTAAAAATGTCTTAAAATATAATTCTGAGAACCTAGATAGTATAAAGCAAGTAGAGATCCAGACAGCTCCTCAGGAATAATGAGAGTCAAATAGGACAGTATACACTCATACCATCACGGTCTTCCATTACTTTCACTCATTCTACTTTACAAAAACAAGCTACACAACTAACTAGGTGGCTCGAACTGAATAAGCTAGCAGTGGACAGTGATTGCTGCCATCAGGGAAAAATAAAACTGCAACAGTCATTTCCTAGCAGAGGTGGGAAAACTGACTCTTGATCAATATGGCAGCTGTTAAGATGGACCAATGAGGAATACAGACAGCAGCATCAGCAAAGAAAGAGGATTGGGATTCATCCTCCTCTATGACTCTAGACTGGAACACATTTTCCTAGGCTCTTTCTGATTCAGTGATGATAACCTATGACAATGTTCAGTTCCAAGAAGGTGGTTTTTTATAAACAGACAAAATATCCCTCAGTCAACTGAATCCTATGCTGTGAAAGGTCAGAATTGAGAAGCCTGTGGCTAAGTACAAACAACCCTAGACTGAAGATTAAAATAAAAAGTTCAGGAGGCTGAGCCAGGAGGCCAGCCTAGGTTACATAGCAAGACCTTGTCTCAAAAAAAAAAACGGGGGCGGGGGGGCCTCAAGTAAAAAAGGAAAGGTTCAATGCCACTTTAAGAAGTGGAGTAGGGGGCCAGGGATTTAGCTCAATGGTTTCACCGCCTGCTGCACAAGCGCAAGGACCCAAGTTTGCTCCCTGGTACCAAAAAAAAAAAAAGAAGTGGAGTAGGGGGCAAAAAAGGAGTGAACACACCAAATATAAGTCTAAAGGGGAGCCTACCAGCTATAAAAATGCAGTCCTCTCCCAGTAGGAGCAGCTTAGAGTCCCCAGAAGTGGCCAGGAAGCACAGCAACACTCCAGGAGATGCAGTCAGATTTCCAGGACTGTAAACCTTTCTACAGAATCTCTCCTCACACAATTCTCTCACATACACATAAGCAGAATTGTGAATGTAATTTCAGAAAACTCCCAGACCACTTACAATAACCATACACCTACTCCAAGAGTCCATGACCCCAAATCTACCAAAGCAACTCTGCCATGGATTCCCCCATGACCTGGGCAACTATACTCCACCCTCAAATCTCTGGACCAGAGAATACACACTTGTCAAAGATAAGCTAAATGCTAAAGGTGCTTCCAAAACTAAAACAAGATTTATGTGTAGGAACAACAACATATTTCCTGGGAATGAGTATCTGTGTGTACTGTTGCTGAGTTTTCAGTCTACTTTGTCACTATGGATGACCTACTGAATCCAATTAGAAACATCCCACTCTCCCAGCAAAAATTCCATTAGAAGCAAGGATAAGGCAGTCTGTCCCTGAAATCTACTCACCATCCAGCAGGTCTTCCTCATCATCCCTGTCATTCTCCTCCACTGCCACCACCTCCTCCTCCTCCTCCTCTTCCGCATCCTCCAGCTCCACGTCCGGGTCCAGGTCTGGATCGCTCCCTGAGGCAGATTCGTCTGACATGGCTCCCAGAGGTCCTCAGTGGGCATTACCGACTCATGGTCCACTGCAAGAGTCCTAAGAAGAGGACAAGAGACATTAGAATCACCAAGGTTTCTCTTGGGAGTACAAATCTCTTGAAGAAAAAGATACTGAAGATGAATTCCTTGGGGATTTTCTAAGCAAGGCAAGTTAGACACACCCAAATCTCAGCCTCTCTATGAGTATACTACCCCAACAAATGTTTTGGCAACTCTGCCCAGCTCAATCTTCTTCTGGCTGCTTCGACAAGAAAAAAAAAAAAAAATTTTGTGATGTCAAGAATTGAACCTGGGTCTACACAAACAGTAATCTACCACTGAGCTACATCCCTAGCCCGAGAAAATATCATAAAGTAACAACAGCAGAAACTATATACCTCAGAATTGCCATTTGTTTGTTCCTTCTTGGAACCCTTGTTTCCGAACCACCAACTCCCTATATCTGTATCTGTCTACACGTATCTATACATACTTACAATCACAGGCGCTATTTTAGACATAGCAGGAAGAACAAAACATGCAGGAAGTGCATAGGAGCTAGTGTGTGTCAGGAGGTGCTGCTATTCCATACAGTGGTATCAGGGAATTCTCACTGAGCAGAGGCCAGAAGGAAGCAAGGGAGACCTATAGACATCTGGAGGAGTACATTCCAGGCAGAGTGAGCATCAGGGGCTGAGCCACAGAGTGAGAAGGACTGGGAATATTCAGGGAATAAGGACTAGGTCCTGCCTGGAACAGGCCTTAAGAGCACAGCATGAACAGTTCACTCTCCAATCACCTGAATGAAGGGTTACCAGGGGGAAAATAGCTCTTTACCACAATGTGACTCTTCCCAAAGACATGGAGAGCCTCAGGTATGGAATCCTGTGGTCATGTCTTTTCTGTGGCTCTTTCTTACCTCCTAGCTCACTCCAACTCCCTTTCTTCCAAGAAGCCTATATGAATACTAACTGTCCTAGATGTCTAGAATCATATTCTCTCTATTGCACTCCACTGGCCCATGCTAACTTCAGTATCAGTCTTCACTGAAGGCTTCATATGGGCTCCCAAGCAAAGTGATGTGTCTTCTTTGATTTCCGATCCTGATCCAAGAGTAAACACCTAAGGGCAGGAATTCAGACAGCAACTGTGTCTTTGTATCCTGTAGCAAGAAGCATGTCCTACCTATACCTAAGTTATTCATTCACACTCACTCCCTCATTTACCAACCTGCTACACTTATATCTACTATGTACTTAGAACTGTTCCAGTCTGTCTCTTTCTCTCTCCTTCTTTCCTGCTCTCTTGTTCTTAACACTTTACTATTAACTATAAACATCAATTCTTAAAAAAAAAAAAAAAAAAAAAAACAAGGTAAAGAGATAGCTAGATGAGTAGTTCAGAGATAAAGTAAATATAGCAAAATGTTAACTTATACATCACTAATTATTTCCATTTTTCTGTATATTCAAATATTTCATGTATAAAAGAGGGAGAAGAGATCAAGGTAAATACTCTTACAAGACAATCTGCTGCAGACAACCACACACACACACTCAGGTCATCCTCAATTCCTTTCATCTCCCAAAATAAAAACTGAAGGCCCAGGGATTTAGCCCAGTTGGTTTCGTCACCTGCTGCGCAAGCACAAGGACCCAAGTTCGATCCCTGATACCAAAAAAAAATAAAAAATAAAAACTGAAGCAGAAGTCTCTAATTATCCAACATAAAAACTATTCCAAAACTGAAATACCTTATTAAAGATCAGACATAATTTATAAACATTTATCATTGATAAATGTTTAAGGAGATGAAAGTGCTAATGTAATAGTCTAGTTAATTAGCTTGTAAGTAGGCAATCAGTAAGGGATAGGCCTAAGAGTTGACTAGATAAAAAGAAAAGAGCCATACACCAAATTAAGAGCTAATTCAAGCCATGCAGCTGGTTTAGCTTAGAAATGTAAAAGCAAACACAGGAAAAAAGATAAAAAGTTAGGATAAGAATGTGCAGATAAGGACCCTTCCTAAGAAGAAGGTTCTTAGGCAGAATATGATAAGTTAGTTGACAGCTTCTCCAGACCTTTAGGCTGGACTTCAAGGAATATTAGAAAGGCAAAAGAACTGGTTTCCTTTGAACATGTTTTCTTTGAACTAAGGCAGTTGAGTAACTCACTTTTTAAGTCAGCCAAGTAACTGACTTTTTAAAACTCTATACAGATATTCCTTGTTTAACAACTTATCTATTTAATAACTGTTCAGACTTACAACTAAGGTGTACTGTTCAGACTTATAACCCACTACTTGGCCTTATAACCTCTCTCTTTTTTTTTTTGTACAGTTCTCTACATCTTGTTTATAGAGCTTCAATGTCTTTTTTTTTTTTTTGGACAGTACGCCTTGTTTAAACAGTACTGTAATTCTTGATTCACTGTACAGTACAGTACTGTAGCTTTATGTTCTGTTATACATTACAGTACTTCATGTAAGACTTATGCAATAAAAGCAGAGCCATCAAGTTGGAGTTTCCTTTAACCATTTCTTTGTTCTGAATATTGTAATGTATATATCATATACATTTCCTCATTTAGCAACCAATTCATTTAACAGTCCAGTCACAGGACCTGAACTCAGTCATCAAACAAGGAATGTCTGTACTACAAAGCCCCCTGGACTCTGCTTATCCATGTAAGAGCAAGAAGAAAGCAGGCTAGACTTTCTGCTTTCAGAATCCCATACTAGAAACCATGAGCTATTTTTTCTTATTATTTCCAATTATTCTCCTAACTTCATCTGCTTGTCAGCTATTTCATTCTCCGACTTCGTGAGATAACAACCTTGGGTTTATGAGTGTACGGTGTTAACTGTTTCACCATCAGCCTGATTTGCTTACTATACATTGGATACATGTATGGTGTTATCACACTATATCCATAAATATGTAAAATTATGTGTCAATTTTAAAAAATTAAAACCATAATAATAGTACCCAGAGGCAGGCAGGTGGCACATGCCAATAATCCTAGTTCTCTAGGAAGCTGAGGCAGGAAGACATAAGCTCAAGCCCAGCCTGGACAATTTAGCAACCTGATGCCACCTTGTCTCAAAAAAAGTAAAATAAAATAAAAGAGGGACTGGATATGTAGTCCAATGTGAAGGTCCTTGATTTAATTTCCTGGTATCACCATCCCCCTCCAAAAAAAAAAGAAAGAAAGAAAAAGTATCCAGACTATCAGACTCCCATAACAGAGAAGAGATTGGACAGCAATAGAGTTCTTTAATTCCATCAAATTTGGTTTTTCTGTTTCATCTTCTTTCCATAGGTCAGTAAATTACAGAGATAATGAACTTTCTTCTCAGCAATTTTGAATCACACCAACTACTTAAGAGGTACATTTTGCTGTTAATGATCTTCAAAAAAAGCAACAGTGGGAACATGGCGGAGGAGTGGTCTTAGGGTGCAAGAGAAGAGAAAAAACATTCTTTCTCTAAGGGACTCCACCCACAGACATATACCGTCGTGTGGGGCTCAGCCTTTCAGAATACAGGGAAGGCATCCTTGATTCAGGCACTTAGATTTTTAGTAGAAATAGTGCGTGT
Organism: Heterocephalus glaber; assembly: GCF_053883595.1. Classification (NCBI taxonomy): domain Eukaryota; kingdom Metazoa; phylum Chordata; class Mammalia; order Rodentia; family Bathyergidae; genus Heterocephalus; species Heterocephalus glaber. Next base: position 5,295,448 of record NW_028258324.1, on the reverse strand, counting down.
GCTGGGGGGAAGCTCCCAGGAACAAATGCATCTCCCCATTTGTTCCTCATTCTGTGTGTAACACTGCTCTGATCTGCAAGGGTCTCTGCATCTCACACAGAGAGGCTGAAGAGTGATTATGGGTATGTTGCACCTTCATGAGAATGGGGGTCCCACAAGCAAACTCTGGGCATGGATCTTTATTTAAATGAAACTGGAGAACTAGTTACTCAAAGGAATTCTAAAGAGAACCACTATAAAAGCAAATATTCAACTTTCAAACATTTTAATAAGTCTACAGTTTAATATACTGAATTTGCTAAAAGGAGGCTATAATTTTGAAGAAACACAGCTAATCCCAGCCCAGCCCCTCATAGCCATCTTGAGAGTAAAGGAAAAGGTTGTTCTACCCTGCTAAATTTAAAGACAAGGGCTGGGGACTTAGCTCAATGGCACAGTACCTGCCTTGTAAGCATAAAAGGCACCTGCTTCATGAGTGGTGCCTGTAATCCCAGCACTTTAGAAGTATGAGGCAAGAGGATCAAGAGTTTGAGCCTAGCCTGGGCAATTTAGCAATTAAATAACTGTTCCCCTACCTCATTTAAAATAGCCATGGGCTTAGGTTCAATGTGTTTCCCTACAAAGCTCCACTGGCTTAGGCCCTTCGTCCAAGAGGTCACTGAGCTACTGACCCTGCAGAATCAGCCCTGGACGTTTTGAATGAGCAGGAGTAAAGTTCTGGAAGGCCATTATGAAGGCAACAAGTGAAAGATCTACCTCCTTTCCCATAGAATTATGGATAGTGAAGGGATGAAGAGAATGGGAGGGGGCAATTGGGTTTAGAAGACAGGAGCTAACTCAGGCACAACCAGTTTTGGCTATGAGAAGTCTGTGGCACAGGCACTGTTCCACACTCTAACATCCTGGACTCTGAAAAATTTGCACACATAAAATTTAAAATACCAGATCAGGATAATATGAACTTGGCAAAAAGAGAGGAAAAGTAAAATCACTGAACACCAGGCACGAGGCAGGAATAAAATCAACTCTGGACTTCTGGGAAGATGGCGAAGTGGTGAACAGCAGGGAAACAGCCTCTCTGAGATTTGGTGTCCAGACATTGGAATACAGCAGCAACATGAGGAAGAAAAGAAGGAGGGAGGTAGGTCTCTGGGATGTAGCAACAATCTGAAGTGAGAACTGAAGCCCATGAGGAGAGCAAAGAGAGAGACTTCAAAGAAGAAGAAGAATGTGGCAAGCAGCACTTTCTCCCTGAGCCATGCCTGGGAAAGATGGCTCGAACCTGCGGAGGCACAGTGACTACTGGCGACCCGCGAGGCCTCCGCCAAAAAACACATCAGTGGAATGGAGCAGTGGATGCAGTGGACTGCAGTGGCTGGTGAGTTATTTGTGTTCAGATGTCCCCAAGGAGAGGGCAATTGGCTGTTAGCTATCTTGGAGAAAGGACAGCTGAACTCAGAACTCAGTGCAGCTTTGGGTTGGCTGCATCAGGGTGAGGCAGAACTGAGTTCAAGTCAGGAGGCGGCCAAGGAGCCAAGTTCAAGCCAGCAGGAACCATATGAAAAAATATGGTAAGTATTAACTTACCACCTTTAAGTGTATGAACTAGATTTGTGGTTATATAACAAAATCTAAAACAAACCAGAAAATTATAGACAGTAAGTATGCCCTCATTATGGCCATTTTATCCTCAGGGGAGAAAATTCAAAAGAAGTTGGGGGAAAAAAGTAGAGAAATAGAAGAAGAGGAAGAGATTAGAAGCAAGGCTGGAGAGCAAAGGAAGATTATGCCTTCTTTGGTAAACTGGTGAAGAAAGGTAGGAAAGAGAGAAGGAAGAAATAAAATCAAGAAAAGAACAGAACAACAACAAGAAAATAAACTAGAAACAATGTTCATTCTTATATAAAAACAAGAACAAACCATCAAGAGAAAAGAAAACAAAACAAAAATAAGAAAAGAAAAGGAGAGGGGGAAAAAAAAGTCTGCTTCAAGGTGTGTCTGTGCTGTCACTGGTTGACAGCATGGGCAGACAGACTCCAGATCCCTGTTGATTAATACCAACAAGTCAGCTGTAGATTTATGTTGGAGTAGTGGATAATCCCAGCAAGCCTGTACCTTTAGTTCTAAAGCTCAGGCTGGTTTCTGTGAGGCTAGAACCCATTTTGTTCAGCATGCAAATGAAAACAACACTGAGATTCCACCTCACTCCAGAAAAAAAATGGCTGCTATCAAGAAATCAACCAATAACAAATGGCGGGGCTGCAGGGATAAAGGAACCCTTTTCCACTGTTGGTGTGAGTGTAGACTGGTGCAACCACTGTGGAAATCAGCATGGAGATACCTCAAAGAACTAGGACTGGAAGTCCCATTTGACCCAGCTATTCCCCTTCTTGGTATCTTCCCAAAAAGAATTAAAAGCATCATACCACAGCGGTGTATGCACACCCACATTTATAGTAGCACAGTGTATAATAGCTAAAACTTGTAAACAGCCAAAATGCCCATCAACTGATGAATGGATAAAGAAGATGCGAGTTTTTTTTAATCCAAAGGAGTACTACTCTTCCATAAAGAAGGATGGGCTTCAGACATTTATAGCTAAATGGGTGGAACTGATTCTGACCCAGACTTCTAACTCTAGAGTCCAAGCTCTGTGGCACAGATTTCCAGTCTGAACATTTGGTAGATAACACTTTTGTTAAGAAGGAAATGACAGGGCCAGCGATTTAGCTCAGTGGTACTGTGCCTGCCTGGCAAGCACAAGGTCCTGCATTCAATTCCCAGTACCGAAAGAGAAGAGAAAGAAGAGAGGGGAGGGGAGGGGAGGGGAGGGGAGGGGAGGAGAGGGAAGTGAAGCCAACCCAGGTGCGGTGGTGCAAGCCTGTAATCCCAGCACTTAGAAGGCTGAGGCAGGAGGATAACCATGAGTTCCAAGTCAGCCTGAACTACATAGTGAGACCCTGTCTCAAAAAAAGAGTGAGGGCCAGGGATTTAGCTCAGTAGCACTGTGACTGCCTCGAAAGTGCAAGGTCCTGAGTTCGATCCCTGGTACCAGAAAAAAAAAAAAAAGTGAAATGATAGAGGCAGCCAGAAAATGTACTGGGGTCAGGGATACAGATTAGTGTGCTTCCACCACATTCAGGCAGCTGAAAGCCTCAACTATGAAATATGCTCAGGAAACACATGTAGTGGAAGAAGGGTAGCAAGAGATGGGCCATCCATGAGAAAGCAGAAAAAAGGAGTCTACACAGAGTCAAAAAGGAAAGTTAAGGGCCAGGGATTTAGCTCAGGGGTTCCACCACCTGCCTCAAAAGTTCAAGGTCCTGCATTCGATCCCCGGTACCAAACAACAAAAAAAGGAAAGTTAAAATTAGGGGAGGTATGCTATAACAAAAGACATCACAACATGGGCAGATCAAAAGGATGAAATGGAATAGAAATGTCAGGTACAATGGGTGGCTGAGGCATGGGAACTGCAGAAAAACATAGCACTTAGGGGAGGAATTGTAAGAGGGGCTAAAGACTGCTTGCATTTTCTGGCAAAGAATCAGAAGCTAGAAGCTTATTAAAAATGAAGATTCCCAGTTCCCACAGATAGTAACTGCTATGGACTGAATGTCTTTGTGTCTTCCTCTACCACTAAATTCTTATCTTGCACCACTAATCCCCAATAGTATTTGGAGGTGGGGCCTTTGGGAAGTAATTAAGTCATATGGTGGACCTTTCACAGGACAGGATTAGTACCCTTAAAAAAAACATGAGAAGGGCTGAGGATACAGCTCAGTGGAGGAGCATTTACCTAACATGAGCTCAATCTCCAATACTGAAAAAAGAAAAAGAAAATGAAAAGTACAGATGATGATCTGTCTGCTATTTGAGGATATGGCAAAAAGGCATCATCTGAAAATGAGGAGGGCCCTTACCAGGAACCAAATTACCTTGATCCTGAACTTCCCATCCTCCAGAACTTGAAAATTAAATTTTTCCCCCCATTAAGTTTATTGGTACATTTTAGGTATAAAATACAGTTACATTGGGATCTTGTACCATTACATGAGTATCTTGGTTTTTATTTTTTTTCCCCTTCCCCTGCCCTCCCTTCACCCCCTCCACCCTTCCCTATTTGCAAAGATTTTGTTTCCATCTTTTTTCTTTTCTTGTATTTTTTCTTTTCCCTTCTTTCTTTTCCCCTAACCCTCCCACTTCCCCTGCTCCGTTAGACCTTTACTTCCTATTACACAATACCAATTATACATTTTTAAAATTAAAACATCAAGACCTAGGAGACATTAGCACAGATTTTACAGAATTTAAAAGGATATAGAAAGCATATTTCAAAAATCTGTTCTGAAATAAATTTGACAACTTCTAAGAAGTACCTTGGAAGACAAATTAATGAAACTAACTCTGGAGAAAATATAAAATTTGAATAGCACCTATTAAAGAAAGTATATTCCTAGCTTGAAAACCTACCTATATGACAACAGGCTTGTATACATTTTAACTGATAAATTATATCAAACATTTAAAGCAGAAAAAAAAAGGAACACTTCTCCCCTCATTTTAGGAAATCAACATTGTGCTAATCCTAAAACTTTTTGGATAAAGATAACAGAAGAAAAAGTATGAACATAGATAGAAATTTGTTTAACAAAACAAACTATTAGAAGTCAGATCTGGCAGGATGTAGAAAGTGGTTTTATTATAGGGATGGCAGTGTTGGTTCAGCATTGGAAGAACAACCCCCAAAAGTCATCAGTTTAACAGAGGAAAGAAAAAAGCCATATGATCCTGTCACTAGTTGGAGAAAAAGTATTGGACTAAATTCCACAGCTGTTCATGGTAAAAGCTATCAGGAGACTAGAAGTAGAACAGAACCTTCTCAACAGATTAAAGACATGTACTCCATACTTCCAGTGAGAAAGCCTTACATGAATGGAGAAGATATAATGCTTTCTGCTTAAGGTGGGGAACAAGGGCAGGTATGCTTACTCTTCATCTGTCCATTAAACTTTGAAATAAATTTACTTTATTTAGCCTAATTTATGGTATTCTGTTATAGCAGTCTGAACTAAAACAGTGATCTTATACAAGTGACCTTGTACAAGTCTCCTTAAGTTTCTGTTTTCTACTACAGCACTCTGAAGAAGGAGATCGAAGAGGATATAAGAAAATGGAAAGATATCCCTTGTTCCTGGTTAGGAAGAATCAATATAGTGAAAATGGCCATATTTCAAAACTACTATATAGATTTAATGCAATACTGATTGAAATTCCAATATACTTCACAGAACTAGAGAAAACAATCCAAAAATTCATTTGGAAGCAGAAGAAACCTAAAATAGCAAAAGCAATTTTGGGCAACAGAGACATGGCTGGGGGTCTCACAATCCCCAGCTTGAAATTATACTACAAAGCTACTGTGATAAAAACAGCATGGTACTGGCAAAGAAAGAGACCCAAGAATCAGTGAATAGATTAGAAGATGCAGAAACAACTCCAGACATACTCAGCCAGCTCATCTTTGACAAAGGAGCCAATCACCCTCATTGGAGAAAAGATAGCCTGTTCAATAAATGGTGTTGGAAAAACTGGATTTCAACCTGCCAAAGATTAAAACTAGACCCTTACCTATCATCGTGCACTAAACTAAGATTGAAGTGGATTAAAGAGCTAAATATCAAGACAGAAACAGTAAATTTGCTGAAAGATAAGTTAGGTAGAACTCTCAATGACATTGGCATAGGAAAAGACTTTATGAACAAAACTTCAGTAGCACGGGAACTAGCAAAAAGAATCAACAACTGGGACTTCATCTTATTAAAAAGCTTCTGCACTGCAAAAGAAACTACCAACAGAGCTAAGAGACAACCTACAATATGGGAAGAAATTTTTAGCAGCTGTACCTCAGACAAAGGTCTACTATCTAGAATATAAAAAGAATTGAAAAAAATCAGAGCCCCCCAAATTCAAAGACCCAATTCAAAAATGGGCATCTGAAATGAACAGACATTTCTCAGACAAAGAAGTAAAAACAGCAAATAAATATATGAAAAAATGTTCAACATCACTGGTCATTCGAGAGATGCAGATGAAAACAACACTGAGATTCCACCTCACTCCAGAAAGAATGGCTGCTATCAAGAAATCAACCAATAACAAATGCTGGCGGGGCTGTGGGGAAAGAGGAACCCTGCTCCACTGCTGGTGGGAGTGTGAACTGGTGCAACCACTGTGGAAATCCGTATGGAGATACCTCAAAGAACTAGGACTACAGGTCCCATTTGACCCAGCTATTGCCCTGCTGGGTATCTTCCCCAAAGAATTAAAAGAATCATACCACAGCGATATATGTGCACCTATGTTTATAGCAGCACAATTTGTAATAGCTAAGGATTGGAAACAGCCCAAGTGCCCGTCAATTGGAAACTTGATAAAGAAGATGTGGGTTTTTTATAAAATGTAGTACTCAGCCATAAAGAACAAGAAACTAGAGTCATTTGTAGCTAAATGGATGCATATTGAGGCCATACTCTTAAGTGAAATAAATAGGACACAGATGTGTAAATACCGAATGGTATCTCTAGTGTGAGAAACTGAAAGTGTAAATAAGGATGAAAATGATTAAAAGGAATAACTGATAATTTGAAATAGGGAAAGGTCCAAAGGTGGAGGGGTGGTGGGAGGGGAAGGGGAAAGGAAAGAAAGGAAAGGAAAAATTAGAGAAAGAAAAAAATGGAAACAAAGTCTATGTAAAAAGGAAGGGTGGTGGGGGTGAAGGGAGCATAGGTAATGGGGAAAAAAATAAGAACTAAGATACATCATGTTCAGGTACAAACACCCAATGATAAATGTAAATGTATTGTATACCTAAAATGTACCAATTAATATATAAATTTTTTTTAAAAGTTTCTGTTTTCTCTTCTAAATTGGAAACAACAGTGTGGTCCTCATACATTATTGTGAGGACTTTAAAGCTTTAAAGACACTCCTTGAGTGATTGCAACGCATTGGAAAATAGCAATAAGCAACCACAGTTAAAGGACCATGGAAGGGTTTTTAAAAGGAGACAGGTGAAAGGCAAGCCTTCAGAAAGGACTACAGAGATAAAGAGAACAGAGGAAGGAAAATCAGATGTCATAATGCAGTGCTAGACCTGGAAGACCTGGGTTCAAGGGAAGGTCAAGAAACCAGACAGAACAGAGCAAGTATAAGATGTTACCATGGAGAACTCAACAGAAGCTTCTATACAGGAAAGAAAATTAAATATGACTTTAAGGAGAGAACACAGTTATTGTAATCCAGTATGCCCAATGTACCTAAAAGTGTACCCCAATTTAGTATAATAGTTTTCTGTGTTTTATATGTTTTTTGGCCTATTAGTGTGGGTATTAATTTGTGTTTATGACAACTAACTTGATAAAGACTTATAAAATAAATAAATCTGATGCTATTAAAAGAGGGGGGGAGATTTAGCTGAGTAGTACCAGCCTGCCTCTCAAGCGCAAAGTCCTGAGTTTGATCCCCAGTACCAAAAAAAAAAAGAGGGTTTGGTAGACGGGAAGGGAAAAAAAAGAATTGAGGTGTGTTATGTATATGTACCAAATCCCTACAATGAATGTAATCATTATGTACTATAAACATGTACTAATAAAAAATTTTAAAATATTCAATAGGCAAAGTCAAACTGTGAAAATAAATGAATAAATAAATGACTCTCGGGTAACTCTGAATAACTATAAAAAATGACAAGCGGGGCATGGTGGTACATGCTTGTAATAATCCCAACATTCTGGAAGGCTGAAGCAGAAGGATCCAAGTTGGAGCCCAGCCTCGACTTAACAACTTAACAACTTAGAAAGACCTTGCTCAAAATTTAAAACATAACAAGGTTTGGGGACACAGCTCAGTGTGAAAGCCCATGGTTCAATCCCTGCACCACCAAAAAAAAAAGGAAAAAGTGGATTGCTTTCTAAAAAATTAGGAACACAGTCAAAGAAGAACCTGAGTTATACAGCATAACCCTGTCTCCAAAAAACCAAAGTAACAATAAAAATAATAATAGAGCTAATCAACACCAGATGTGTTTGGGGCAGAAACACAGTACACTAGTTAAAGAGTACAAGCAGGAGGATGCAGTGGCACATAACTGTAATCCCAGCCACTCAGGAGGCTGAGGTAGGAAGATTTCAAGTTCAAGGCCAAACTAGTCAATTTAGCAAGACCCTGTCTCAAAATAAAAAATAAAAGACTAGGGATATAGCTCAGTACAAATGCCCTAGGTTTAGACCAGTACTTGGGGACAAAATGTGCTACACAAAGTAGGATGCAAAATTACACAGAATGTCAAAAAAATAAAAATAATTTTAAAAATATAAATAATAAATAATAAATAATAAAAATAAACAGCTTGACATCTATACTCAAAATTATAATTTTTTTTTTTTCTTGATACAGGGTCTTGCTATAGTTCAGACTGGCCTTGAACTTACTATGTAGTCCAGGCTGGCCTCAATCTCATGACAATCCTCCTCACTCAGCCTCCCAAGGGCTGGTTTATAGGTGTTTGCCACCACACCCAAGAAGATTATAATCTTGAGGCCAAGGATGTAGCTCAGTGGCACTTCACCTGCCTGGCAAGCTCAAAGTTCTGACTTCAATCCCTGGCTCTAGGAAAAAAAAAAAAAGATTATAACTTTGAAGGTGAAAAAACAAAATTAAGTGCACAAATCTGAAGTAACAAACATATTGAGAAATACTAATGATGTACTAGTTTCCAGTTTCTTTGCCAATCATTAAAGTCAGAACAGAAAGAATTTACCTGAGCCAATCCTAAGATAATCACAATTTCAATCAGCCAGAACACAGAGTCAAGAGAAACAAGGTAAATACAGCCATAGTAAGCTATGTGAATACAAATACAAAGCTAAAAAGAAAGAAAAGAATGTTCTGGAAAGAGCCAGGATTCAGGATGAAATGAAGAACTAGTTATAAAGCAACTAGGCCTAAACTGAGGACAAAGAGAAGAAAGGGTCATAAGGGTGAAGCCTGGATTTTTGAGGGCAGGCTGGGGGAGTTAAAAACTGATTGCGGGGCACAGTAATGGCTATGACTCCAGATGTATTCAGTAGGACATTCCTGAAACCACCTTCTCATAGCGGACAGATTTTTAAAGGTATATAGGACTTCTGTAGTCCAGCCTTCCAGGCTCCTGATTGAGGACACTAAGATCAAGAAAGGTGAGTAATTTGCTCAAACTGGGTAGTTAGTATAAGACCAATCCACAGCCTTGGTCTGCAGGCTCAGTTTAGTACACTTTACACACAACTCTATGACCAAAAAAAAGTGTCCAAAAGCCAAGCTAAGAGTAGGTTTGGCCGCACTTGGTGGTACGCGCCTGTAATCTCAGCACTCAGGAGGCTGAGGCAGGAAGATGTGAATTCAAAGGCATCCTGGGTTACATATTAAATTCAGGGTCAGCCTGGACTACATAGCAAAGACCCTGTCTCAAAAAAAAAAAAGAAAAGAAAAGAAAAAAGTAACCAAGGTTAGACTTATAAAATTGAGTCATCTGGATAACATGAAGTGACAAGAAGAGCTGGATCTCTAAGGGCTGGACTTACAGAGGGAATACAAGAAGAAAACAAACCTGGGTTATGTCCATATCTATGGCAGCAGAGTTTTTAAAGGCCATCTAAGGGGCTAGGTGTTTAGCTCAGTGGCAGAGTGTTTGTCAAGCAACTGTAAGGCTCTGAATTTGATCCCTAGCACAGGGGTGGGGGCCTGAGGACTGGGGGTAGGGGGTTGAAGCCAAATGTGAGAGGCAAGCAGAGAATCAACAAAGTGTAGGATCCCAGAAGCCAAAGTCAGTGTCTCCTCTGCAGCTGACACATAGGTGTTCAATAATTATCTACTGAATGTGAAAGTATAAAGACAATTTTTTTAAAATTTTTTAAATAAAGAGTAAAGACAAAAATGTTTGAGCCCTGGGTAAGTAAAGCACTGTGCATTTTATGTGAGAATAAAATGAGATAACCTCACAATACTCTCTGAAGTAGGATTATCAACACTATCCTCACCACATTTCAACATGAGAACACAAGCTTATGAATTGTCCAAGATAAACGTCAAGTATCAGAACCAAGCTTAAAAACCAAGTCATGGGCCGGGGATTTAGCTCAGGGGCATGGTGCCTGCCTCGCAAGTGCAAGGTCCTGAGTTCAATCCCCAGTACTGCAAAAAAAACAAAACAAAACAAAAAAAAATAAGTCTTCTCTGCTAAGGAAATATTGTTAAATTTTATCAGGGCAGAAAATAGCATCATAGTTGTCTTACTTTTCTCATTGCTGAGACAAAATATCTGACACCCAAAGTTAAAAGGGGAAAGGTTAATTTTAGCTCACAGTTTGTTTAGGTTTCAATCCATAATTGGCTGGCTCCAAGGCAGGGTGGCACATGGCAGAGGGACTACAGTTCATGGCAGACCGAAGGTAGTAAAGCAACAAAGGGAAACACAAGCCTCTTTCTGTCCCTTATATAGTATTCAGGCTACCGGGATTAGGGTGGCACCAAGTCAATCAGTGTACTGATTTAGCAATCACACACCCTTAATCCAAAGCATCACATACTGTAGATTCAGCTACCTCTGAAAAAGCCCCATCTAAGACTACTGAGGCTTTGGAGGGACATATACACCCAAACTGTAACAATAGTCATGTTTTAAAAATAAAATGTTCTGAGCTGTAAAATTTAGTCCAATACTTTTTCTCCGACTAGTGACAGGATCATATGGCTTTTTCCTTTCCATTAAAATGATGACTTTTGGGGGGTGGATCTTCCAATGCTGAACCAACACTGCCATCCGTATAACAAAACCACTTTCTACATCCTGCCAGATCTGACTTCTAAGAGTTTGTTTTGTTAAACAAATTTCTTATTTATGTTCATACTTTTTTCTTCTATTATCTTTATCCAGTTTTAGGATTAGCATAATGTTGAGTTCCTAAAATGAGGGGAGAAGTGTTCCTTTTTTCTGCTTTAACTGTTTGATATAATTTATCAGTTAAAATGTTTATGAGCCTGCTGTTGTCATATAGGTAGGTTTTCAAGCTAGGAATATACTTTCTTTAATAGGTGCTATTGAAATTTTATATTTCCTCCAGAGTTAGTTTCATTAATTTGTCTTCCAAGGTACTTCTTAGAAGTTGTCAAATTTATTTCAGAACAGATTTTTGAAATATGCTTTCTATATCCTTTTAAATTCTGTAAAATCTGTGGTAATGTCTCCTACATCTTGATATTATAAAAAAATGTGTAACTGATATTGTGTAACAGGAAGAAAAGGTCTAAAGGAGCAGGGGAAGTGGGAGGGGTAGGGGAAAGGAAAAAAGGGAAAAGAAAAAATATGAGAAAAGGAAAAAAATGTAAACAAGGTCTTTGCAAATAGGGAAGGGTGGAGGGGGTGAAGGGAGGGCAGGGGAAGGGGAAAAAAAAAAGAACCAAGAGACTCATGTAAAGGTACAGGATCCCAATGATGAATGTAACTGTATTTTATACCTAAAATGTACCAATAAACTTAACGGGAAAATAAATAAATAAATAAATAAAATGTTCTGGGCTGGGGATTTAGCTCAGTGGTGCCACCGCGTGCCTCAAAAGCGCAAGGTCCTGAGTTCAATCCCTAGTACCAAAATAAATAAATAAATGAAAATAAAAATAAGATGTTCCTATTAGTTAGAAACACTCAGTGACAGAGTCTAGGATTTAGCTTTAAAAATGCCAAAAAGTGGACAGTACAATGTAAGAAAATTGAGGAAGTGTTTGTAACTGTTGAAACTGAGTCATGAGTACATGAGTGTAACAACCAGCTTTTCATGACTATGACCTGAGAAAACCAACCTAAAGGAGAAGTTTATTTTCATTCATGGTTTCAGAGGTTCCAGTCCATAGTCCTCTGGCACCATGGCAGAAAGAGAACAGAATGGCATGGCAGAGGAAAGCTGCTCACCTCATGGCAGCTAAAAAGCAGAAAGGGAAAGAGCCAGAGAGAGGACAAGGGGCTGGGAACACAAAATACCTTCCAGGTTAGCCCTGAGTTACCTACATCCTCCAGTGAGCCCCCATTTCCTAATAGCACATTTAGCTATGAAGTCATCAGTGGATTAATCCATTAATGAAGTTAGTGTTCCATAATCTAATCAACTTTCCAAAAGTCTCACCTCTGAACATATGAGCCTTCTGGGGAACATTTTTTACGTAAATCATAACAATAAGGGTTCATTATACTCTCTCTACTACTGTATATGTATACTAAATTTTCCATAACAAAAAGCCCACCTAGCCAGACTTGGTATGTCATGCCTGTATCCCAGCACTCTGGATCCTGGGCAATTTAGGGAAATTCTGTCTCAAAATGAAAAACAGGGCTGGGGATTTAGCTCAGTGGTTCCAGCGCCTGCCTTGCAAATGCAAGGTCCCAAGTTCGATAGCCGGTACCAAAAAAAAAAAAAAAAAAGAAAGAAAGAAAAACAGGGCTACAGATATAGCTCAATTGTGAGGTCCTAATCTCAATTCTCAGGGCTTAGAAAAAAAAGGCTGCTCATGTACAGCTCTTCTCTGAAGAAAAATGATGGGGAGGGGCAGAGTTAGTTTGAAGGAGAATAAATATTAAGAAAAAAGTTTTTCACTAGGCATGGTGGCACATGCAAATAATCCCAGCACTCTGGAGGCTGAGACCGGAGGATCACTGTGAACACACACCCAGCCTGGGCATTTAGCCACTTAGTGAGACTTTGTCTCAAAATTTTAAAAAGGGCTGAGGATATAACCCAGTGCAAACGCCCTGAGTTCAATCGCCAGTACAGAAAAAGAGAGAAAGCGAGAGAGAGAAATTTCACTTGTAGGAACCTACTATAAAGTATACAAAGTACAGAAAGTTGTAAGCCAAAAAAGCATATGAAAGGGCCGGGGATTTAGCTCAGTGGTTCCGCCGCCTGCCTTGCAAGCGCAAGCGCAAGGACCTGAATTCAATCCCCGGTACAAAAAAAAAAAAGCATATAAAGATATATGTTCCAGGATGCTTGTAACTACAAAGAAATGGAAGTCAGTATCATAGTCAGGTGTGGTAGATCAGGACTATTATCCAAACACTCTGAGGCAGGAGAATCACAAGTTCAAATCCAGCCTGGGCAACTTAGCAAGACCTGTCTCAAAATAAAAATTTTAAAAAGGCCAGGGGATGTAGCTCAGTACAAAAGCCCTAGGTTCAACCCCCAATACCACCACCAAAAAAAAAGATATGTCTACCACTAGTAAACTAGAAAAATTGATATAAATACAAAATGTAATATTATGTGACTATTAAAAGATACCAGAGATACTTATGTCCTAAATAAGGAAAAATGCTAAAAAAAAAAAAAGCATCAAATGAAAAAAAAGAGCAGGTTATAAAAAAGGCAAGATATCATGATCCCATTTCCACAAAAAGGAATTATTTTATCTTACATTCACACATCTGTTGGCAAGCACAATGGGAAAAAAAATCTGGAGAAATATAGGTTGAATTCTTAATGGTGGTTAACGCTGAGATGCAGGTTGATGGGTTCCTTTCCCTAATTTAAAATGTTAGAATTTTACTGTGCTCACACATTACTGAACTTGTGTAGCAAGGGGAAAAAAATCAAGGACTTTCCAAAAGCAAGAGATTGAATGATGAAAGGTAGGGTGATATGCCAGGCATAGTGGTGCACACCTCTCTAATACCAATACTCAGGAGGCTGAGGCAAGAGGATTACCACCAGTTTAAGGCCATACTGGGTCACACAGTGAGTCGTCCAAGACCAGTCTGGACTACAGTACAGTGAGACCTTGTTGAAAGAAAGAGAGAGGGAGAGGGAGAGGGAGAGGGAGGGGGGAGGGGGGGAGGGGGAGGGAACAACAACAACAACAGGAGGAGGGGGGACAAGAAGAGGAAGGAGGAGGAGGAAAGGAAAGTATGGTGATAGAAAGGATGAAACAATATTAAAGAGCACAAGTCCTAAAGAGAGGTCATGGTGATGGACCTGAGAAAAGGACAAGTTTTGGGAACAAGGAAGCAGCTGCAATGGGAAATGAGGCACTTAGGTGACAGGACATGAGAACCTTGAAGGGCAGGGAGAGCTCAACTCTAGGGAAGCGGTGGGAACTGCCTGTGACCAGGACAGCACATTTCCTTGACCTTCCCCCCTCTCAAAACACAAAGAAAAAAACCACTGAACACAGGTGGCCTAGAGGCATTGAAAGCCACCAGCAAAGAGAATTCAGGATAGCAACTGGTACAGCAGACAGAGCACAAAGTCAAAGAAGAAAGGGTTCTAAGACCTGGGAAAAGTAGCAGCACTGAAGCCATAGACTGTGGTCAGCCAGCATCCAGGCTATAGTGGAACAGGCAAAACATGTGAGAGAAAGAGAGATGAAGGATGGGCAACAGTAGGAGTAGAAGACACAATGAAAATGGAGTGTAATTTCAAGTCAGAATCACACCCAAAGGATTCTTCCCCAAATTTCCACGTTTCTCCCAAGTTCTACACAACATCATATTAGGAGGAAGACTTTTATTCATGTCGTGGGCTTCAACTGCAAATCCTTCCCCACCTGGTTCTGGGTTTTTCTCTTATTCACTAAGTGATTCATGAGGAGGGTGGGGCTCCCCTAGTCTCCTCCGCATCTAGCTCTTCCAGTCACTGGGCTGCTGGTAAGCCAGTACACTGCTGCATGTGTGGTATCTCCTTTTGTACATATCCTTTAGTGGTATGAAGCCTGGAGTAAGAAACCGTACCAATATCCTATGAGGACATGAAAGGGCAGTAAACGTAGAATCAGAAAACTAGTATGATGCTGGGCATCGTGGCACATGCTTGTAATTCCAGTACACAGGAGGCTGAGGCTGGAGGATCACCAGTTCGAGGCCAGCCTGGGCTACACAGCAATACTATGTCCCAAAAAACAAAAAAAAAGGGCTGGGGATTTAGCTCAGTGGTTCCAGCACCTGCCTCGGAAGCTCAAGGTCCCGAGTTGCACCTGCCTCGGAAGCTCAAGGTCCCGAGTTTGATCCCAGTACCAAAAAAAAAAACACACAAAAACAAAAACGAAAGGAAACTAGCATGACAACTCTGGTTTTTATCTATCTTCGCACATTTTTGAGCAAGCCACTTCACCTCTTCAAGTTTGCTTCTTTGTCTGTAAAACGGGGACATCTGCCTCACAGGGTTGTTGAAGTAAAACAAATGTGTTTTTATAAAGTATAACATCATACAATACAAAGTAAACTTACAGTTGTAAGACAGTCATTTTTCATTTCTACCTAATACAATTATTTATTTAGCAGTGCTGCTGCAAAACTTTGAGTGCTGGCACCTTCAGTGTGCCTGTGCAGTGAAAATTCCATGTTTTTATTGCTTCCAACCTATACTACAATAGCTTCTCAATATCTCAACACTGCTCATAAAACATCTTTAACAGCTACTGCTAAATTTAAAGCGCCTTATGCTTTGCCTCAATTTTCCTTTTTATCTCATATCAATTTTTATCTTTAACCTAACTACAGCTAGTTTCCTTTTCTGCAGTCTATGTTCATTGGTTGCATAAAACAATAACTACATTATATAGGCTTCAATAAGCTACCAAAAGCTCAGTCTTCAGTCTGATTTCTATGTGGTCTGATCAGCCATAAAAATTAAATTAAGGTAATTTAGATAGTATTTTCTTAAGTTATTTTACTACTAAGAACTAAGAGAGTGACTGCATGAACTGGTATATTTCTAAACCTTCTAAATAAATAACCCAGAACATCAAGTATCCTGACAGAGAATATATCAGTTTCAGTATTAGTACAACTGAGGAGAGAACTGGTACAGATGTTTTCATAGTCACTGAATTCAAATTCCTAAATAATATTTGATCAATCTTATTTCCTGAATATGGTAACAGTGAGTTCAACTAGGTTTCCAAAAAGCCTACTAGCCAGAGAAAGTCACAATATCCAAGTGTTAAATTCATTTCCCAGCTGGGTGTGGTCTCAAGATACCTGGAATCCCAAGCATTCTGGGAAACTGAGGCAAGAGGATCATAAGTTCGAGCCCAGCCTGGATAAATTATTGATTTAGTGAGAACCTGTCTCAAAAAATAAATAAGGAATAGGGATGTAGCTCAGTGCAAAGGCCCCTGGGTTCAAGCTCCTACCCTGCCCCGCCCCAAATCATTTCCCATTCCCAGGCAAGTGGCAGCTAGGCAATAGTCTGGAGAAACCTGTTACCTAAAGTCACTTCTCATTTCTTCATACATGAGGATAAAGTGCTTAGGCCAATAAAAGGCCAATCTAGGGCTGGGGATTTAGCTCAGTGGTGCCACTGCCTGCCTCTCAAGTGCAAGGTTCTGAGTTCAATCCCCGGTACAAAAAAAAAAGGCCAATCTAGATAATACCACTGAAGAACTACCACATTCTCTCCCAAAGGAAACTTTTTTTTTTTTTTTTTTTTTTTGGTTCTTTTGAGACAGGCTAATCTTGACCTTACTATGCAGCACAGACTGGCCTTGAACTCATGGAGATCCTCCTACCTCAAGCCTCTCAAGAGCTAGGATTACAGGTGTGCAGCACCACGTCCAACTTCCCAAAAGAAACTTTTGCAAGATTAAAGAGAAAAAGTAACGGCCCCCAGCTTCAAAACCATGTACATATGAAATAAGCAACACATTTTCATAGCAAGACAATGTTGCGTTTAGCATCCTGGGAATACAAAGGCAGAGACACTGCTTCAGCATGGATCAGATGCAGCCAAAAGTCAGAACCCACATCACATCACCAGCTCCACATGAAATGACTTCCTATCCTTTCATAAGTAGAGAGTATTTATTTTTTCACTCAAAAAGCATTAGACAAGTAAAATACAATATAAAAGTAAAAAAGACAAGGCTCTCAAGTAAGTCATAATCTAGGCAAGGAAACCACAAAAATTCCAAAATTTAACAGTACAGTGTAATCATATAAAACATGATCACAACTGGGTATGGTGGCACACACCTGTAATCCCAGCACTCAGGAGGCTGAGGCAGGAGGACTGCTGGGAGTTTGAGACCAGCATTGTTGACTACTGAGTGAGTTCAAGGCCAGCATGGAATAGATAGCGAGACTCTGTGTTTAAATGGAGAGAGAAAAAAGAGAAGGAGAAAGAAGCTTGCACAAAATGCAATGTCACACAAAGGAGAGGCATTCATGGAAACAGAGGGAAGACTTTTACTAAGAGGAGGTAGTCCCTGAACTCTTCATTCTAGTCTTAAAGTCAGACACATACTAGAATGAGAAAGAAAACTAGTACAAGGTATTGGCATGCTAGCACCTTCAAGGAATTCACTATAACTTAGCTTCTAGAGCCAGAGGATTTATGGCAGAAGAGAAACTATAAACTACAGGAGGTACCAGTTCATAAAGGTCCTTGTGAGATGTTGAACCAGAAACATGCCAGGGGCTAGAGTGGTATTTTGAGGCCACAGGAATATTATTTACTCTTAATGGGAATTAAAGACCACAACAAATGGAGCAGGGGGAATGACTAGGGGAAAATTATAAGAGATTTAGGGGCCAGTTACTTCAAATCACTTTTGGTTTCTACTTCATTTTTTTAATATTAATGGGAATTATTTTTTTCTCTCACAAGGAAAAAATAAAACTGAACAATTCTATAACAAAACCTGTGTTCATCAAAAACATGTCTGTGGGCTTGATCCCCAGAAATGTGAAAGAAAGAAAGAAAAATCTGAACAGAGTGGTGGATTCTATCAAAGTGGCCCAGTTAGAGAAAGACAACAAATCTCTCCAGCATTTGGAGATTTGGAGGCTTCAAGGCAAAAACACCAAAGCCAGTTCTCTAATGTCTCTGAAAAAAACAAAAAACTAGAGAAATATCCCGATCAGAGACACAGATCATAATGCTGCCTGCCACAATCTGTCATGGGTATGTCCAGTGTTACCAAATAAGGACATATCAGTCATTTCCTGGCTTCGCCACAGAAAGTACCAGGAAAAAGTCTACCAGAACCAAGAATGACCTTGGACTTTATAGTGTGGACTCTTGCTAACTAGTACTAGACTAGCTAAAGACTACCTCAGCAATTCCCCTACATGAGTCCCAGGAAATCCACACTATATAGCCATCTTCCTCATCAGACAAGGAAACAGCCTCTCATCCACACGTAACACCTAGCCACATTCCTATTACTAATTTCTGACAATAGTGGCCCATCCATAATACACACCACCTTCTACTAACTGCCAGCACTGACCAATCACAAAACACTAGGCCCCCCCATCTTCAATCTTCACTGAAATCTACAAAGAAGGCTGGCCATGGTGCTACACAACTAATCCCTGCAGCTCAAGAGACTGAGCTAGGAGGATTCCAAGTTCAAACTCAGCCTGAGCAACTTACCCAGACCCTGTTTCAAAATAAAAAATAAAAAGGCTGAAGGTGTACCTCAACACAAAGACCCTAAGTTCAATCCCCAGTACCATAAAAAAAAAAAAGTTGTATTAGTGTCATTTTACAGATAAAAAACAAAACCAAAGCTCAGACAGGTTAAACACTTACCCAGGGTCAAAACATGAGTGAGAAACAAAGATGGGATGACTTCAAACTTCAAAGACCATGCTCTTCCCATTACATCAGACAATTCTCAGAATTTTTTGAAAGAACTAAAATCTCTAAATCTTCTTTCCAAGAATTTCTCAAGTTGATCCATTTAACTAAGAGTAGCCAAAACATTTAAGTACAGTGGTGCTCCGGTTCATGAAATTGATTCTTTCCACGATTCTGCTCACAAAGCAAGTTGGATGAGAACCAAATCAAATTCAATGGTTAGGGTCAATGTTGACCTTATGGGGAAATTTGATTTGGTTCTTGTCCAGTTCAGTCTTCAACCAGAATCATGGAAAGAAATGAGTCCATGAACTGAAGCATAATTCTCTCCTCAATGGAGGCAATTCTCTCAATTCTGACTGCAGAATTCATTCCACAATTCTGGTTGCAACCAAATTGCGAATATAGTACATATAAGTGAACCAAGGTACCACTGTAATCACCTTGCCTTCAAAGCAACATATGAATCAGCTTTTAGTTTCTTTGACCAAGTGAATGCAGTATTCCAAATAAAAAATGAGTGCTATTTCAAAGAATTTACTTATGATCTAAGTACCTTGATTTTAAATGTCTTCATTTATTTTGGATCAAGATACATATACAGAGAGATCAAAGAAAAATGTAAAGGGGGCCCGGGATTTAGCTCAGCGATTCCACTGCCTGCCTCATAAGCACAAAGTCCCGAGTTTGATAACCAGTACCCCCCCCCAAAAAAAGAAAAGAAAAGTGTAAAGAACAATTTCATTTTACTAGATTAGAATGGCTAACAACTAAAGGAAAATAATTCAGGTTAACAACATATTTTATGCAATGAAAATTAAGAGGGAAGCAACTTCGAATAGACCCAGGCTTACCTCAGTCTTATTCCTGATGCTCCAGAGGAAACCACGCCAAGCAGTAAGCAGATACTCCCAGCCTACATACAGTGAACCAGATCTAAGGTGTAAGCAATGCCTTCACGCTCCCAAAACCACAGTGGAAAGGAGAGTATCATAGCTTCCTGGGGAACCTGAACAGATTTATGGTACTTGTAAATCACTGCTCATTAAGGCACACACCAAAACAAAATGATTTACCCTGTGGTTTTTCTACAGAAGTACTTAAATTTAACAGATATATTTAAATAAAATAATGTAAAAACAATTCTATACCAATGTGAACACATATATAGCGCTAAGTTTTTGTTTCCTTACAGTAGTGGGGATTGAACCCAGGGCCTCTGCACTGATCTATATCCTTAGCCCTTTTTTATTTTGAGACAGGGCCTCCCTAAATCACTAAGTTACCCAGACTGGGCTGCTTCAGCCTCCCAAAGAGCTGGGATTATAGCCATGCACCACTATACCCTATTTATAACTGGTTTTTGCATGGAAATTTGAAGATATCAATTGTCATTACTCAAAAGTCAATATACTATAAAACTCTATTCAAGAGTTTGCTGACTAAAAGCTTGATACACCTTCATCACTTCTTTCAGTCACATATAAGCAGCCACCTTCAAACCAAGAACTACAACAATCCAAAATGTCAGAAAAAACTGGGCACGGTGGCACACGCTTATATTCCCAACACAGAAGTTGAGGCAGGAGGATCATGAGTTTGAGGCCAGCTTGGACTAAGTAGCAAGTTCAAGGCCTGCTTGCACTATAGAGCAAGATCCTGTCTCAAAAAAAAAAAAAAATCAAAAATACTAACACCAATGTACAAGTGCCTAACATAGTGCATAGCATAATGCAACAGGTATTTATATACGAAAAATGACTTAAGATAGAAAATCTTTATAGATAAAGAAAACTTTTGAAGGGAAATAATTTTTTAAAGCTTAAGAAAAAAATAATCCCTAGAATAATTAGAACTATCAGTACAGGTACAAATAGACTTACTTCACATCTTACATGAAAAATTATACATACACTAATTAGGCAGTACTTCCTAAATAGACTCTAAGTATAGACAACACTGCAAATTTTGCCTGGATAATTGATACAGAGATCCAGCCCACAGCTGCAAGCCAGAGTTGGAGATTGCACACTGCTTTTCAATGATACAGACTGTCACAGGGCAATAGTGTACAGACCAAATTCACTGAAGGCAGGTAACACTTCTAGTGAAGATAATGTTCTGTGAGAGTCAGCAGGGTGCTGAAATGACAGTCATTAACGTTTAACAAATTCAATGGTAATCGTGGCGCAAGAAAAAAGTTTCATGTATTTAAGGATACAAAGTGCTTTTAACAACATAGTAAACTATTAGGGGTTTCACATCCCTCTCTAGAGTAGAGTAGCATACACTGAACAATGGCATACAAATTAGCAAAAATAGGCTTTTAGATTAGGTGTATCATGATATCTACTTGTCTATCATCACAAATAATAGCCACAATATTAAAAAGAAAATATGGGTCACAACTTAAAACAAAGAAAGAAAGATAAAAACAGATGAAAGCTTTGGATCCAAATACTCCAAAGAAATCTCTTACTCAAAATATTGTCAATAACAGCCATCACTCTGACTTGGAGCAGGAAGGAAAGGTTTACACTGTCGTCTACTGAGGAACAAAATCATCAAGCCCCCAAATTCCCCTTCCAATCTCATTCACCTCAAAGTCCAGCCACCAGTGTATGTAGTCAGCCACATCTGCTAGCAAAAGACAGAAATTCTAACAGATCTGAGTCACCCACTCCCCGACAGTAAGAGGTCATTCTCTATCAGGAAGCCCACCGCAAAATTCCCTTGTTCATCTCCCAGGCTACCACCACCATGACCCACATAAGGCTGACTCTCCAATCTTAGCAGCTACCAACCCTCCTCTGCAATTCTCAAATCACAATTTCCACCAACCTCACCCTAATCCAAAGCAGTTAACACTATTCACTGGTCTCTGCTCACTCCTGTGTCAAGTTCCCTGCCTTAGAACCACTTTTTGCCAGGGGGCATCTGGGCTGAGGAGGATTTAGCTCTTTGCTCACTCTCTGATGCCTAGCTGAGCTCCTTCCTTCACCGGTTTCCTCGAAGCTAAACTCTCCCGTGTCTTCTCCCTCAGCCTGACCCCAGTTTGCCAAACTTACAGACCTTGGGAGTGGATAGGGAAGAAACACATCCCTGTATGCCTTAGGGACTAAGCACACAGAGGCCCCTAAAATTCCAAACACAACCTTCTCCCATGCACCCCGCCATGGTTTGCCTCCTGGGCGCAAAGATCAAAGAGTACACAATCACTAAGTCTCACTACCTCTATAACTCCCTTTATGGGCTACAAATTTCCCCAAATATCAAGCCATCAACGGGGCCCCGGGACGAAACCAAGCCTCCAAGCCTCTGGATACTGGAGTTTCTCAGGTCTAAACCAGTGCCCTCACTGTCCAGGCCTCCAGGACCGCCTTGCTGCCCCAGGCTGCTGCACGCCAGAGGCCCGGGCTGCGTCCCCACTTTGCCCCCATTGTTGCGGGTCCCAGCGGCCCGGCAGGGAGCCGAAGGCAGGCACTGGCTCTCACCTCCAGTGCCACGGATCCGGGCCCAGCCAGATCCTGCAGGGCCAAGGGACCTAGCGTTCCTCCGCGCCCGCTTGGACAGTGTCTGCGACGGCGGGGGCGGGGGCAGAGGCTGGAGAGGGAAGTAGCCAGCCAGGCCCGGTCGCCTCGGGCTGGCTCTGGCCGAGAGTCGGTCTTCTCCAGCGGCGGCGCTCTCAGCCTCCGCTCGCGGTCCGCCCTAGAAAACGTCCCCTTCCCGGTCCGCTCGCTCGGCCACCCGGACGGGAACACGCGCTATCGACAGGAATGTTCCGCTGTGAGCTGACTGAAGGAGGCTCTTCCCTTGCATGGGCTGTATGGGGGATCTTCCCTGGGTAGAGGCGTTTATCTGCTACTGACGACCCTTTTAGGAGTGAACGGGGTACGGAAATCCCACATTGGAATCTGCCTGGGAATAGTTCCGGGGGAGATCCAATGGAAAGGGCGCACGACCACTGGCAAGTGAGCCGACAACACTGATCACTTAGTGCCTCAATTCCTCCTCACTCCTCAGTTTGGGATAACCTCAGACGCTTCCAACAGAAATTGTTCTTGGCCCTCTAGAGCCCTTGAAATTGATACACACCGTATCATTGATACTCTTCCTTTCTCTCTTCCCTCTCATCTGCCGTCCAGTTTATTGCTGACGCTATCTTCAGAATTACCTTGCAGAGAAGCAGAGGTAATCAGTTGAGGGTTCCTTCAGATAGAAATCATGAATCCTCACAATGCAGCTCTGCTAGCAGCTCTAGGCTTTTGCCACCAATGACCCCAAGTCCTCAGGTCTTGATGTTTCCCAACAACAATCACTGGTCTCTGGAGCTCTTCAGGACTAACAACTCCTACTGTTGTAGGTTTTTTGTTGGGTTGGTTTGGTTGGTTTGGTTTGGTTTTTTGGGGTGTTTTTTGTTTGTTTGTTTGTTTTTCGAATATTCTTTCCCACTACCCAGGAAGAATCCTGAGTAAATTTACAGGACTTCTGGAGCCCATACTACCAGACAAATCATAAACACTGGAGTTAGGATTTGAACAGTAACTATACTGCAACAGTACACAAAAGAGAACTCACCTACACCAACCCATTGGAGGCTGAGAGTTGTTTATATAGCCACAGTAGGCCTGTGATTGGTCTGTATTGGAGTCTGCTGATTGCTCCAAACTGATTTAACTGCAAGCTTTCTGATCCGAGCTCACTGACTGGTCCGTATTCAATTCTGATTAATTTAAATCTGAGCCTGCTGCAGTCAGGGCAGATATCTTGTGCAGCAGATGCCATTTGTGCAATACAGCCACAGCTATCATGGAAGCAGCTAGGCAGAAGATCAGGAGACTTGTCTTAATGGCCAAAGCATACCTCAAAACTTATTTACTTCTCTCAGCAGCATGAGGTCGGATCAGCACTCTAATCCCTCTCTGTCAAAGTCTTGCGTTTTCCTGGCTTGGCCTCTCAACTGGGATTCTGGGGGTGATACATAAAGCAGATTTGGCTTTAAGAGTTGAAACAGGTTCAAATAAGAAGTGCAAGGATGACCAACGAGAGGAGAAAAAGACATAAAAGCTGGTCAGAGAATCAAGAA
This sequence comes from Heterocephalus glaber, assembly GCF_053883595.1. Taxonomy (NCBI): domain Eukaryota; kingdom Metazoa; phylum Chordata; class Mammalia; order Rodentia; family Bathyergidae; genus Heterocephalus; species Heterocephalus glaber. Next base: position 5,271,694 of record NW_028258324.1, on the reverse strand, counting down.
AGAAGCCCTGTTTTTTATCCCCTTCTGCAAGTGAAGACTCAAGGCACAATCATCAAAGACATCTCCACTTACTTTCTCCTCTATCACTGAGATTTGAGCAACAAAAACCAGTGCTGGCTCCCCTAGTGATGGAAAGTCTCCTTCCATTCTCTCCTCACAGGATGCCATTACCCTTCTGTAACATCACTATTACCTTGTCTTTCTGAGTATCCCTGACAACTTGGTTGTTATCACCTAACGGTTCCCCCAAATTTACCTGTAGGAAAATAGATTTTATTAGAAGAAACCCCCAAAAGGATGTACACATATAACTGCTTATCAATGGAGCCACCTTTGTACCTTCTTGCTGGATTAGGCAAGACTCACCAGTGGTGTGTTCATTAATCAGAAATTAGAACTAGAGCTGCCCGGGCATGATGGCACACACCTGTAATCCCAGCACTTATGAGGCTGAGGCAGGAGGATTGCTGTAAATTCGAGGCCAGCCTGGGATACATAGTGAGTTCAAGACCAACCTGAACTACATAGCGAGACCCTGTCTCAAAAAAACAACAAAAAAAAAATTGTCCAGGTTAGATTTGAACTCATGATCTTGCTGCCTCAGCCTCCTGAGTAGCTCAAATTACAGACATGTACCAATATTGAAGATTCCAATCCATGAACACAGGATGTCTTTATTTGTGTGTTTTATTTTACCAGTGTTTAATGTTTTTGAGTATACAAGTATTTCGTCTCCTTGTTAAGTAAGTTTATTATCTTTTTTCTGCTCTTAAAAAGAAAGCTTTCAAAGGCTGGGGATTTAGCTCAGTGGTTCCGGTGCCTGCCTTGCAAGCTCAAGGTCCCGAGTTCGATCCCTGGTACCAAAAAAAAAAAAAAAGAAAGAAAGGATTTACCAGGAATAGCACATCTCTGCCTTCTCAGTCAAACTCTGAAGTCCCGCTAGGACTCTTGCCTTTCTTATAACTCTTCCTTTTCTCATGCTGTTTTGCTATCCAAAACCACCTCATAAATCTTCTTCCATCATGCTCTATACACCTGCCTTGTCCTAGGGGGCCCTCTATCTCCATTTTCCCATGACTTATGATTTGCTCCATCCTTGAAGAAATGACCCACACAAGGTCATTGTTAACCAGGTAGGTTCTGCAAGGCATGCTCAAAGCTTCAAAGAATCCCCAACCCCCTCCCCTTTTCCATCGCCTCAGTTCTGCCTCAATGATAAGTCCAGTGTAAATTCAAATTTATTAAAATATTCATTGAGCTCTTCTGTACCTGTTCAGGGTGTTGAGGATACTGGTAAGATGGTCTGTTTCCCTGGACTTCACAATCTCATGAGGGAAAAAGAGACAACAAACAGATAAAGAAAATATCATATAGCATTAAATGTTCTGGAGAAAGTGGTGTGGTGGTGACTGGGCAGCTACTTCATCCATTCATTTATGTTTGTATGTATATACGTATGTATGCATTTAGGGGACAGAGTCTTGCTATGCTGCCCCTCAGAATGGCCTTGAACTCATGATCCTTCTACCTCAGCCTCCTAATAGCTAGAACTACAGCTATGCACCACCATGCCCAGCCCTAGACAGCTACTTTGAATGGGTAATCCAACTGTCTCAGCCCTCAGAGTAGCTGGGATTACAGATATGTGCTATCATACCCAGTTTTAAAAGGGAAGCTGGGTGTGATGGTGTACACCTATGGCAATCCTATGGCAATGTTGCTGCCTCGCAGCTTCCTGAGAGTGCTAGCTTTATAGGTATGCACCACCATGCCCTGCTTGAAAACTTTCTTTCTTCTTCTTTTTTTTGGTACCAGGGATCGAACTCAGGACCTTGAGCTTGCAAGGCAGGCACCGGAACCACTGAGCTAAATCCCCGGCCTTTGAAAGCTTTCTTTTTAAGAGCAGAAAAAAGATAATAAACTTACTTAACAAGGAGACGAAATACTTGTATACTCAAAAACATTAAACACTGGTAAAATAAAACACACAAATAAAGACATCCTGTGTTCATGGATTGGAATCTTCAATATTGTTAAGATGTCAATATTACCCCAAAAGTGGTCTTCAGATTCAGTGCCAATCTTATTAAATCCCAACAATGTTTTTGCAGAAATAGAACAATCCCTCTGAAAATTCATATGGACTCCCAGGGGACATCAAATAGAAGAATAAAGTTGTAGTTTTCATACTTTGTGATTTCAAAACTTACTATAAAACTACAGTAATCAAAACAGTGTGGTACTGGCACAAAGACTACCACATAAACCAATAGAATAGAATAGAAGAGAATATCCATAAATTAGCCCTCACATTTATGGTCAAATGCTTCTTACTTGTTTGTTTGGAGACTGGGTCTGACTATATAGCCCAGCTTGGCTTTTATGTCAAGATCAAGGCCTCCTGGATGCTGAGATTACAGGCATGCACTACCAAACCTGGCTTTCAAATTATTTTCTTTTGGCACTACTGGGGGAAAAAAGGACCCAAAACCTTCAAACTGAGCTACATCCTCCACCCTTTTCCTAGTTTTTAATTTGAAACAGAATATGAACTTGTGATGCTCCTATCTCAGCCTCCTGGAGTTACTAGATTCCAGGTGAGTGCCACCATACCCGGCTTCAAATGATTTTTGACAAGAGTGATAAGATGACTCACTAGAGAAAGGACAGTCTTTTGGTGCTGGAGAAACAGGAAATCCACATGCTAATTAGTGTATTTGAACCATTACTTTACCCCATATGCAAAAGTTAACTCAAAATAGATCAAAGACCTAAATGTAAGAGCTAGAAGTATAAAACTCAGAGAAAAACATAGAGCTAAAAGGTATATGACATTATGTTTGGCAATGATTTCTTTGACATGACAACAGAAGTACAGGCATCAAAAGAAAAAAATCTGAAAACTTCTGTGTGCATCAAAGGATTCTATTAACAGTGAAAAAGCACTCCCCAGGATGGGAAAAATATTTGCAAAATATACATCAAAATAAGGGATTGCTACAGGAGATCTAGCTTAGTGGTTCTGCCACCTGCCTTGCAAGCACAAGGTCCCAAGTTTGATTCCCAGTACCAAAAGGAGGGGGGAGATTGCTATCTAGAATATATACTACTACAAAAATTAAAATAAACATGATTCAAAAATGAACAAAGGGCCCAGCATGGTGGTTCATGCCTATGCTTGCTACTCAAGGTTGAGGTAGGAGGTTTGCAAATCCAGCCTAAGCTTAGTGAGGTCCTATCCTGCAGTAGTCAGCAGTAGAGCATACAGTGAGAGCTTGCAGAGCATGTGCAAGGCTCTGGATTCAATTCCCAGTACAAGAGGTGGGAAAAAACACAAAGGACTTGAATAAACATTTATTCAAAAAGATACAAAAAACGGCCCACAATCATATGAAGAGGTGTCCAACATCACTCATCAAAATTAAGGAAATGCAAACAAAAACCACAATGAGATGTCACTTCTACTCACTAGAATCGCTTTACAATTTAAAAAAAAAAAAAAAAAAAAACCCCAGAAAATAAGCCAGACATGACAACACACACCTGTAATCCCAACACCCTGAAGGCAGAGAGAGGAAGATTCCAAGGGCAATATAATGGCTTAGCAAGACCCTGTCTCAAAAATAAAAAAGAGCTAAGAATGTAGCCCTGTGCAAAGGCCTTGGGTTCAGTTCCCAGTACAAAAAAGGAAAAAGAAAACAATTGTTAGTGAAGGTGTGGAGAAATTGACAACCTTGTGTGTAAATGTTGGTAAGTATGTAAAATGTTGTGACCACTGTGAAAAAAAGTGGGGCAATTCCTCGAAGAAAATTAACCATAAACTGGGCATAGTGGTTGTTATGGTATAGAATGGACTGTTCCCCCAAAGTCTCATATATTCAGGGGTTGTTCTTTGGAAGGTGATTAAATCACAGGGATGCTATACTCATTAGTGGATTAATTCACTGATGAGTTTACGACTGAATATGTTCTTAGGTATTTTTTGTTTCTGTTTTTTTGAGAGTCTTTCTATATAGCCAAGACTGGCCTCCAACTCTTGTTCCAACTCTCAATCTTCCTGCCTCAGCCTCCTCAGTGGGATCACAGGGGTGTGCCACTGTACCCAGATTTTACTCAGCCTTTAAAGGTAAGGAAAAGCTTACATATATTATATATGGATCAATCGTGAGGGCATGCCAAGTGAACTGAATCATATATATATGATAAATACTATATGACTCCACTTATCAGAGGTCTCTAGAATACTCAGTGTCACAGAAACAGAAAATAAAGTGATAGTCAGCTTTCTTGTTGCTGCAAGGTAATACCCAACACCCACAACTTAAAGGAAGAGAGGTTTAGTTTGCTCACGGTTTCAGTCCATGAACTGCTGGCTCCCAGGCAGAAACATCATGGCAGAAGGACATGCTAGAGCAAAGCTGCTTAGTTTATGGCAGCCTGTAAACAGAGCAAGGAAGAGTGCCAGAGAGAAAGGGGTAAGAGACCATACGTAAATCCCAAAGCCACATCTCCATGACCCACCCAGACACCCAGAAGTGTGCTCCACCAATTCCTAGGGCATATCCTCAAAACCATGGAGTTGAAACTCCACTCTAACTGTGACATGGGGGGGGGGGTAGGTATTTATTTATTTATTTATACTGGGGGTTGAATCCAGGGCCTTCCCACTGAGCTACATTCCCCAGCCCTTTCTCATTTTTATTTTGAGACAAGGTCTTGCTAAGTCCCTAAATTGCTCAGATTGGGCTCAAATTTGTGATAATTCTGTCCCAGCCTCCCAGAGTGCTGGAATTACTGTCATGAACCACTACACCCAGCTCAGATTGATTGACTGATGGACTGATTGATTGCTTGCCTTATGCAATACTGGGGACTGAACCCAGTGTCTTCACACTAAGCTATATTATCAATCATCTTTATTTATTTATTTACTTTTCATACACAGTCTTGCTAAATTGTCCAGGAGGGACTTGAACTTCCAGTTCCCCTGCCTCATCCTCCCAGAGTACAGGTGTGCACTACCACACCTGGCTTCAATTATTATTTAACAGATACAGAGTTTCAGTTGGGAAGATGAGCAAATTCTGGAGATGATGGTAGTGATGGTAGTGATATTTGTACAATGATGTGAATGAAATACCACTGAACTGTATATTTCAAAGTGGCTAAAATGGCAGGCATGGTGGCACATACTACTAATCCCAGCTACTTGGAAGCCTCAGGTAAGAGGATCACAAGTTAGAGGCCAAATCTGACCAATTTAGTGAGATTCTGTCCCAAAATAAAATATAAAAAGGGGAGAGGATGTAGTTCATTGGTAAAGTGTTCCTGGGTTGAGCCTCAGTAACACAAAAATAATTTTTTAATGGCTAAAACAATAAAATTTTTCATACTGGGGATTGAATCCAGGGCCTTTGCACTAAACTACATCCCCCTTTATGATTATAATTATGATTTTTTTTTTTTGGTATGGGGATCAAACTCAGGACCTTGTGCTTGCAAGGCAGGCAAAGAGCCACTGGGCTAAATCCCTGGCTGGTTATGATTATTTTGAGATAGGGTCTCACTAAGTGGTCAAATTGCCCCATCTGGGCTTGAATTTGTGATCTTCCTGCCTCAGCTTCTAAAATGGTAAATTTTATGTTATGTATTTTATGCCACAATAAAAGAAATTGACAAACCAGACATTGGTGGCATGTGCTTGTAGTCCTAGTACTCAATAGGCTGCAGCAGGAAGATAGCAAAGTTGAGGCCAGCCTGAATATCTCTCATAAACAAAAACAAAAACAGGCAAGGCAGGGCCAGGGATTTAGCCAAGTGGTGCGGCCACCCGCCTCCCAAGTGGAAAGTCCCGAGTTTCATCCCTGGTACCAAAAAAAAAAAAAAAACAGGCAAAGTATAGTGGCTCACATCTGCAATTCCAGCACTGGGGAGGTTGAGGCAGGAGGATCACAAGTTTGAGTCTAGCCTGGGCTCCGTAATGAGACATTGTCTCAAAAAATCAAAAACAAACAAAAGAAACAAAAAATGTGACAGAGAGATAGGCAAGCTCCCACCCTGATGTGATTCTGCCAAGATCCTACGTCATTCTGTTTGGACTTCCACCCTCCAAAACTCTCAAGTCTTCATAGCTAGAAACTAAAGCTTCCAGCCAAAGCCAGTGAGGAACTGAGGCCTGTGACAAACGGCCTGCCAACAACCATGTGAGCAGAACTGGAAGGTCCTGTTGGGCCTTAAAGATGATTGTTGTCCTTGCAATGTTATAAGTGACTCTGTGCCAAAAGCATCCAGCAAAACTGTCTATATCCCTATTCCTCAAACACTATGTGAGAAAATAAACACTGCTTTAAGCTACTTTTTAAAAAAGCATTATAAAGCCTGGTTCAGTGGTCTATGCCTCTAATCCCAGAATTTTGGGAAGCAAAGGCAGGAGGATCATGAATTGGAGGCCAGCCTGGGTAACTTAGTGGGACCTTGTCTTAAAATTTAAAAAGTAAAGGGCTGGGACGTACCTTAGTGCAACAGTCCTGGGTAAAATTCCCAGCACCCACAACTCCCCCTAGAATACAGCATTATGAAAATAAAAACTAATAAAGCCAGGTAGAATGGTACAGGCTTATAATTACAACACTCTGGGAGGTTAAGGCAGGATGATCATAAATTTAAGCCCAGCCTGGATAATATAATGGATTGGCAAGAACTTGTCTCAAATAAAAATAAATAAATAAAAAAGTGTGTTGCCAGAATGTAGCTCACAGTGAAGGTTTTGTTGTGTTCAATCCCCAGCACTGAAAAACTAAGTAAATGTGTTTTTTAAAAAAATAAATACACAAGCCTGTAATCCCAGCACCCTATGAGGCTGAAGCTTGAGGATCACAAATTTGAACCTAGCCTGGGCAACTTAGCAAGACCCTGTCTGAAAATAATTTTAAAAGGAACTGGTGATGTGGCTCAGTGCAAAGGCCCTAAATTCAATCCCCAGTGCTGCTAATCCTTGCTAACAACAACAACAACAACAAAAAACAAAACAAAAAACCCCAAAATAAAAACAATCCCCAGTGCTGCTAAATAAATAAAATAAAGCTGCACACAGTGGCACATGCTTGTGCCTCTGACTACTTGGAAGGATAAGGCAGGAGTATTGGTTGAGCTCAGGAGCTCAAGGCTAGCCTAGGCAGCATATTGAGGCCCCATACAATTTTAATTAAAAAATAGAAAATTAGAGTTCATCAAAATTTTTGATTTGTTTTTTGTTTTGTTTTTTGAGGCAGAGTCTTGCTATATAGTTCAGGCTGAACTTGAACTCACTATGTAGCCTAGGCTAGCCTTGAACTCGTGTGATCCTCCTGCCACAGTCTCCTGAGTGCTGGGATTACAGGCATCCACCACCATCCTGGGCCTAGACTTCATAAAAATTTGAGACTCTTGGGCTGGGGATTTAGCTCAGTGGTTCTGGCGCCTGCCTCGAAAGCGCAAGGTCCTGAGCTCAATCCCCAGTACCAAAAAAAAAAAAAAAATTTGAGATTCTTGCACATCAAAGGATATTATCCAGAAATGAAGACAGCCTACACAATATTTACAAGTCATATATTCCATAATGGTTTAATATCAGAATTCACATAATGTCCTACAGTTCAACAACAAAGAGATTATCAACCCTACTTATTTATTTATTTATTTATTTATTTATTTATTTATTTATTTTTACAGTTCTGGGGACTGAACCGAGGGTCTTTTGTATCCTAGAAAACTCACTACCATGGGGCTGTACCCTTGATAAGGAAATAATGTACAACAGGGCAGGACTTTGCATCTCCCCCATGTTTTTGCTATAAGATGTTCTGTTCAAGCAATGTAACTGTGCTGCATGATGTTTCTGCCTAAGGTTTCAAAAATGTTCTGTTAACCCCACCCATCTACCTCTATGAACATGCTCACCTGGTAGGTGGGTCCACTCCCTACCCGATAGATCTCTATATAAGGTTGCTTCCATTTCTGTTTGGGCTCAGACTTCAGAGAATGAACTCCTCTGAGCCCACTGGCATAATAAAGATTCCCTCCATCTCTCTGAGTGCTACTCAATTTTCACCTTCAGAGACCTTCAGATAGCCCTAACACTTGGCTGTCACACAGGGCTGTAACACTTGGCTGTAATGCTAAGCTGTTGCACTTTGCTGTAACACGCTCATTCCAAACAACCTGATTTAAAAATACACAGGACTAGAGATGTATCTCAGTGTGTCTAATCCCCAGTATCATAAAAGAAACACTTTGAGGAGTCACAGACTCACAATAATGGAGAAATTAGCCAAGCATGATCGCACACACCTGTAATCCCAGCACCTAGGAGGCTGAAGCTGGAGGATCACCACCAGTATGAGGCCCACCTGGCCTACATAATGAATTCAAGACCAGCCTGAACTACATAGTGAGACCTTGTCTCAATAAATAAATAAATATGCTCAGAGCCCTGGGTTCAATCCCCAGCACCAAAAAAGAACAAAACAAACAACAACAAAAAAGTGCATTTTCAGTCTCAAGGATTCAGACAGCACTCATCCATTCCTATAAATAAGTAAACTAAGTAATTAAATTAAGGGAAGAAATAAAAACACAAAAGGGGCTGGAGATGTAGCTTAGTGGCAGAACACTTGACTGGTCTGCAGGAGCCCCTAGACTTGATTATCAGCTCTGAAAAAATAATAGCCAAAGGGTTACAATAGACATTTATCTGAAGAAGACATACAAATGGCCAATAAGTACATAAAAAGATATCCAACATTATTAGGCATTAAGGAGATGTAAATCATGACCACTCCACACCTACTAGGATGACCATAATCATTTGTAAAAAGCTTCAGAAAATAAACAAATGTGGATGTGGAGAAACTGGAACCCTTGTATGTTGATGATGAGAATGTAAAATGATACATCCACTGTGGAAAATAGTTTGGCAGTTCCTCAAAAAATTAAACATAAAGTTACCATACATCCTTAGAAATTTCACTTTTAGATATAGACCAAAAGAATTGAAAACAGATACTCAGACAGATATTTGCTCATTGCAACATTATTCACAATAGCTAAAAGGTGGAAATAAGGCAAGTGTTCATCACAGGTGAAAGAATAAACTAAATCTGGGGCATTCACATGGTGAAATATTATTTAACCATTAAAAAGGAATTAAGTGCCAGGCATGATGCACTGAGCTACAGTCCCAGCGCTTTTTTTGTTTTTTGTTGTTTATTTTGAGAGAAAGTTTGCTAAGTTGCCCAGCCTGGGCTCAAACTCTCAATCCTTCTGCTTCAGCCTTCCAGAGTGCTGGGATTATAGGCACATGCCACCACCCCTGGATTGATAACTTTCTGTTCTCTCTTCTTCTTTCTTTTTTCTTCTTTCTTCTTTTTTCTTCTCCTTCTCCTCCTCCTTCTTTTTCTTCCTCTCTTGTCTCTCCTCTCTCCTCTCCTCTCCCCCGCCCCCCGAGCCAGAGCCATACACTGTGCAGTTCAGGCTAGCCTTGAACTCATTATGTAGCTGAGTATGGCCTTGAGCTCATGGCAAACCTCCTGCCTCAGCCTCCTGAGTACTAGGATCACAGGTGTGCACTACTGCACCGGGCTACATGTTCAAGCTTTTAAAGCAATATGCAAGGGCTCAGTGTTTTTGTCACTTTCCTCAACTCCAGGACAAAATGCTTGACACTCACAGTTTAAAGGAGGAAAGGGTTATTTTGGCTTATACTTTGTGGAGATTTTAGTCTGTAGTCAGTTGGCTCCAAGGCAGGGTGGCATGGCAGAAGGGCATGGTAGAGGAAAAGTTGCTTACTTTGTGGCAGCCTGGAAACAGAGAGTAAAGGGAGCAGCCAAGAAGAGAGACATACCCTTCCAGGTCATGCCCATAGTGACCTGCCTCTTCCAACCAGACCTCACCAACACCAAAGAGGTGATTGTGCTTCCATAGACTAATCTTCCGAATACATGAGGCTTTGGAGGATGTTTAGATCTAAACCATAACACCCAAAATGTGGCTGAGTGGTTGAGTACTTGTCTATCATGTGCAAGGCCCTGGGTTCTGTCCCTAGCACCATAAAACAAATAACAACAAAAACAAGATGCTAGCTGAGTGTGATGATGCAACCCGTAGTCCCAGCACTTTAGGAGGATCATGAGTTCGAGCCCAGCTTGAGCAACTTAGTGACATAAAGACTCTGTCTCAAAATTAAAAATTAAGAAAAGGCTGTGGATATAGCTTTTCGTGAAAGACCTGGGTTCAATCCCAAATACTTTGAACCCAGAGTCCCATACATGCTAAGTAAGTGCTCTAGCACTCAGCTATATCCTCAGCTCTTTTTTGTTTTAAGACAAGGCTGTGCTAGGTATCCAGGCAAGCCTCAAATTGCTATCTTTCTGCTGCAACCTCCCAAGTAACATTGGGATATAGCCGAGTGGTAGAATGCTTGCCTAGCACTTGCAAGGCCTTAGGTTCAATCCTCAGTACTATACATATGAGCATGTACACACACACACACACACCAACATGCTTAGTGAAAAAAGCCAGAAACTAAAGGTCACCTATGAGATTCCACTTATATGAAATACCCAGAATGGCTAAGTTGAGAGAGAGAGAGAGAGAGAGAGAGAGAGAGAGAGAGAGAGAGAGAGAGAGAGAAAGTAGACCAGTTGTTTCCAGGGGCTGAAGGAGGAGATTTAAGACAGGAGAGAAGGGTCCAATACTCCTGAAGAGCTTCTTTTTGATCCCTTTGGAGCCACCCCAATCACTTTGCAGAGAGCAGAGCTCATCAAGCATCCCATGAACACTCCAGGAGATTTTCTCCTTGGCTGCAGCAAACTTCAGATTTATATCTATCCTAGAAGACTCTGCTCTGCAGCCTCACTGGAGGATCCCACCTCTCAACAGCCCAACTCAATTAGGTCTGTAAGCAGCACCTCCTCTACCCATGACCAAACAGAAAGTCAGATACTATGCATGAGGGAGACCACTGTTTGTTTGTTTGCTTCAGTTCTAGGGATTGAACCCAGGTCCTTCACACTGAACTACATCCCCAGCCCTTTTAATTTTTTTATTTTGAGATAGGGTCTCACTAAATTGCTCATTGTTATGGCTTATATCTAGATGTCCCCCCAAAGCCTCATGAGCTCATAGGTGGGACTCTTTGGAACTGCCTGGGTTTAGGGTGTGATACTGGGATTAAGGGTGTGTAGTACTAGATCAGTCCATTGATTGGTTTAGCGTAGTTCTGGGTGTGGATAATGGGAAGGCCCACCCTGGGTATTCGTGGCACCACCCAAAAGGCTTGTAGCCTGGATGGGATAAAAGGAAAAGGGAGGTTTGCTTCACTGCTGCTTTTGCTGCTTGCTTCTTCCTGCCTACCACACCATGGACTATTTCTCCTCTATGATGCCCTTCTGCCATGCTTCTCTGCCTTGGAGCCAGGTCACTATGGATTGAAACTTCTACAAATTGAGCTGAAATCAACCTTTTCTCCTTTAATCTGTGGATGTCAGCTATTGTGTCTCAGCAGCAAACAAAGTAACTAAGACATCCATGCTAGGCTTGAACTTGCAATCCTCCTGCATCAGTCTTCCAGTGTCTGCCTGTTTTCCTTTATAAGCAACTTCTCTGTATGCTGTTCATCTTTATGCAGTAGAAAAGTCCTAGTAAAGTCTCTTTGAGATGAAATAACTTTTGATATTTTTCATTTTTTGAGACAGGTTCTTGCTGTGTGACTCAGGTTGGCCTTAAACTCACAGAGATCCTCCTGCCTCAGTCTCCCAAATGGTGGTGGGATTACAGGTGTGCATCACCACACATGGATTTTTTTTCTTTTTTGAGACAGGGTTGCACTATGTATTCCAGGCTGGCCTTGAAGTCATTATGTAGCCCAGGCTGGCAGCAATCTTCCTGTGAGGTGGCATAATTTTGTCTATTTGTGATTTCTATCTTGAGTAGAGCAAGCTGAACTGGTCACACCAAAGGCTACTGATGCTGAAAGTGGTCAGCAGTCAGAGCTGGTAACACTGAAAACTGCTACCAGTAGAGAGTGGTGGAGACTAAGGGGGAATTTCCAGGAGTCCCCATCTCCCATGGCTAGAAGTATTCTTGACTGGTTCTGGAGGGCTGTTAACAATAAAAAGCCTGATAACTGCTGACATTCAATCCCCAGGGCCATTAACACCAAAAACCAAATGTTGCCAATTTGTGGCCTCTTTCTCTCCTTCTTTCCCCTCCCCTTCTCTCTCCTTCTCTCCTCTCCTCTCTTCTCTTCCCTTCCCTTTCCCTCCATTCTCCACCTCCACTCTGAGATAAGGTCTTACTATGAAGTCCAGGTTGGCTTCAAAGTCAATATAGAGTCCAGAACTTGTAATCCTCCTGCCTTATTCAGCCTTCTTGTGCTGGAGTGACAGGCATGCACCATCATGCTCATCTACTTTGTGATTTCTACATGAATTGAGCAAGAACCCTTGGCCAATTAGTAGCATCTTAGAAGCAGGTACGAGTTCCCTTCTCTTTTGAGGCCCTTGCAGAAGTGTACAAACAAGGGTGATGGCTGTCAGTGGGCTTAAAAACCTGTCAACATCTGATTTCTATCTCACTTGTGACTAAGAATCCGTGCTAGTCAGTAACAGATGAAAAATAATTGCTTAACAGGCCCTGGATGTTTTTTAGGGAGGTGAAAATGTTTTGAAACTAGATAGAAGTGTCGTTGCATAACATTGTGAATGGGATGAATACCACTGAGTTGCTCACTTAAAATTGTTAATTTTAGCCAGATGTGGGGGCCACATGCCTATAATACCAGCTATGAGAAGGCTGAAGCAGGAGGATCACAAGCTCAAGGTCAGCCCAGACAATGTAATGAGACTCTGTCTCAAAATAAATTAAAAAGGGCTAGGATGTAGCTCAGCAGTAAAGTGCTTGCCTAGCATGTGCAAACCTCTGGGCTCTCACCCTAGTGCCACAAAAAAGAAGAGAAACTGGGGGAAAAAGTGGTCAAAATTTCATGCCTATAATTGCAGCACTCTGGGATGCTGAAGCAGGAGGATCACAACTTTAAGCCTAACTTGGGCAATTTACCAACTTACAAAATAAAAAATAAAAAAGGCCTGAGGATGCAGCTCAGTGCAAAGGGACTGAGTTCCCAGTACCACAAAGAAAGTGATTAATATTATGTTATATAGATTGACTTCAGGATTTTTTTTTAAGGAGGAGAGGTTTAATTTGGCTCAAGATCTCAGATTTTTTAATTTTAATTTTTATTAGTACATGTTTGCGGTACTTAATGATTGCCTTCATTGTAGGGAGTTATGTATGTGCCATGTATAACACACCTTAATTCTTTTTACATGCCCTTCCCTTTCCCCTTTCCTTCTTTCCATCTCTTGGTCCCCTTCCTATCAGCAAAAGATCTATCTCCTTGTTTCCTATTACCCATTTTTAAATTTTTCTGTTTAGAGTATTTATACTTTGGGTTTCTTATGTAAGAGAAACCATGCGACGATTAAGCTTGTATGGCTGATTTATTTCACTTACCATTATTGTCTCAAGGTGCATCTGTTTTCCTACAATTGACCCGTTCATCCTTCTTTACAGCTGAGTAATACTCTATTTTGTATAAATACCACATTTTCTTTATCCATTCATTAGTTGATGGACCCATGGGCTGCTTCTAAGATTTAGTTATGAATTTTGCTGCTCTAAACATGGATGTACATGTATCACTATAATATGATGTCTTTAACTCTTTTGATACCTAGAAGGGAAATATTGCTGGGTCAAACAGAATTTCTTATTTTCTTTTCTTTTTCTTTCTTCTTTTTTTTTTTTTTTTTGGTACCAGGGATTGAACTCAGGACCTTGTGCTTGCAAGGCACACTCAGTGCTGCTGAGCTAAATCCCGGGCCCTCATTTTCATTTTTTGGTGAATTTCCATACTGATTTTCATAGCAGTTATACAGTTTGCATTCCCACCAACAATATATGAAGGTTCCTTTACCCTGAAGCCTTGCCAGCATTTGTTCTTATGATTTCTTGATGATAGTCATTCTTTATGGAGTAAGATGGAATCTCAGGGTTGTTTTAATTTGCATTGCTGTAATGGACAGAGATGTTGAACACTTTTTCATGTATTTATTTGTCATTTGTAATTCTTTTGAAAAATGTTTATTCATCAGTTGCCAATTTTTTTTTTTGAGACAGGGTCTCACTCTATAATTTAGGCTGGCCTTGAACTCACTGTAGCCCAGGCTGGCCTCGAACTTGTGGCAATCCTCCTGCCTCAGCCTCCTGAGTGCTGGGATTATAGGTGTGTGCCACCACGCCTGGACCTCAGTTACCATTTTTGAATTGGGTTTTTTATTTGAAGGGAAGCTAATATTTTTGAGCTCTATATGTATTCTAGATATTAGTCCTCTTTCTGAGGAGTAGCCAGCCAAATTTTTCCTCATTCTGTAGGCTGTGTCTTTACTCTATTGATTGTTTCCTTTGCTATGAAGGTTTTTAATTTGATATAATCTGATTTGCTGTTTTTTATGTTATTTCTTGTGCAACTGAGGTTCTGTCAGAAAGTCTTTGGCTATGCCTATGTCTTCAAGAGTTTTATCTGTTTTGTCTTCTGGCAGATTGTTTCTGTTTTAATATTTAGTTATTTGATTTTAGTTTAATGCATGCTGAGAGATTCTGGTTTATTTTCAATCTTCTGCATGTGGATAACCAGTTTTCCAGCACCATTTGCTGAAAAGATTTATTTATCTTTCCTCCAGGGTATGTTTTTGGACCCTTTGTCAAAGATCAGATAGCTGAATATGCCTGAGGTTGTTTCTGCATCCTCTATTCTATTCTATTGATCCACATGTTTATTTTTGTGCCTGCACCATGCTGTTTTTATCACTGTAGCTTTGTTATATAACTTGAAATTTAGGACTGTGGTGCCTCCTACTTTGCTCTTGTTGTCTAGGATTGCTTTTGCTATTCTGTCTCTCTTCTGATTTTATATGAATTTTAGGATTATTTTCTCTAATTCTGTGCAGAATGCCCTTGGAATTTTGATTGGGATTGCATGAAATATATATGTATATATATTAGTTTTGGAAGTATGGCCATTTTGACAATGTTCATTCTGTCTATCCAGGAACAGGGGATATCTTTTCCTTTTCTGATATCCTTTTTTATCTCTTTTTTCAAAGTACATACTGTAATATTCATTATAGAGGCCTTCACTTTCTTGGATAGGTTAATTCTTAAGTATATGATTTTTCTTGATGTTGTTGTGAATGGTGGTGTTTTTCTAATTTCTTTCTCAGTGGGTTCATTATTTTATCTCTGGGTACACAGGAACACTGTTGATTTTTGTGTGTTGATTTTGTATTCTGCCACATTGCTGAATTTGGTTATTAATTCTAGGAGTCTTTTGGTGGAATTTTTGGGTCTTTTATGGAAAAGATCATGTCATCTATAAACAATGATAATTTGAGTTCTTCCTTTCTTATGTGTATCCCTTTTCTTCTTTCTTTCTTCTTTCTTTTCATTCTTTCCTTTCCTTCTTTCTCTTTCTTTTTCTTCCTTTCTTTTCTTTCTTTCTTTCTTTCTTTCTTTCCTTCCTTCCTTCCTTCCTTCCTTCCTTCCTTTCTTTCTTTCTTGTGTCTGATTGCTCTAATATTTCGAGTACTGTGTTGAACAGGAATGGTGGTAGTGAACACTCTTGTCTTGTTCCTAATTTTAGAGGGGAAGCTTTCAGCTTTTTCCCATTTACTATGATGTTGGCTATTGGTTTGACATAAATGGCTTTTATCAGATAGTGATAAGGTCCTTTATACCTATTTTCTTTTTTAAAATTTTATTGGTACATTTAAGGTATACAATATAATAACATTCATCATTGGAAATTTGCACCTTTACATAATCTCTCTTGGTTCTTATTTTTCCCCCTTCTCCTGCCCTCCCTTCAACCCCTCCATCCCTCCCTATTTACAAAGACTTTGTTTCCATTTTTTCATTTTCTCATATTAATTCCTCTCCCTTCTTTCCTTTCCCCTACCCCTCCCACTTCCCCTCCCCTTTGCCCCTTTTCTTCCTATTTCACATTATCTATTATACCTTTTAGTCCTTATTTACACTTTCAGTTTCTCACACCAGAGAAACTATTCGATATTTATACATGTGTGTCCTATTTATTTCACTTAAGAGTATCGCTTCAATGTGCATCCATTTAGCTATAAATGTCTCTAATTTCTCATTTTTTATGGCTGAGTAGTACTCCATTTTATAAAAATACTGCATTTTCTTTATCCAGTCTCCAGTTGATGGGCAATTGGGCTGCTTCTAAGTTTTAGCTATTACAAACTGTGCTGCTATGAACATGGGTGGACATATATCGCTGTGGTATGATTCTTTTAATTCTGTGGGGAAGATACCCACCAAGGGAATACCTGGGTCAAATGGGACTTCCAGTCCTAGTTTTTTGAAGTATCTCTATACTGATTTCCACAGTGGTTGCACCAGTCTACACTCCCATCAGCAGTGGAGCAGGGTTCCTCTTTCCCCACAGCCCCGCCAGCATTTGTTATTGATTGATTTAATGATAGCAGCCATTCTTTCTGGAGTGAGGTGGAATCTCAGCGTTGTTTTCATTTGCATCTCTTGAATGGCCAGTGATGTTGAATATTTTTTCACATGATTATTTGCTATTTCTACTTCTTTGTCTGAGAAATGTCTGTTCATTTCAGCATTTCAGATGCCCATTTTTGGATTGGGTCTTTAAATTTGGGAGGTCTGCCTTTATACCTGTTTTCTTCAGGGTTTTTATCATGAATGGTTGTTTGATTTTGTGAAAGGCTTTTTCTTTTCTTCTTTTTTTTTAAGATCTTACAATGTAGTTCAGGCGGGTCTTGAACTCACTGTTGTAGCCCAGGCTGGCCTCATACTTGCTGGGATCCTCCTGCCTCAGCTTCCCAAATGTTGGAATTATAGGCATATGCCACCATGCCTGGCTTCAAAGACTTTTTCTACATCTAGTGAGACTAGTGTGTTTGTTTGTTTATTTTTGGACCATACTATGGATTGAACCCAGGGCCTCATGCATGCTAGGGAAGCACTCTACCTATGAGCTATATCCAGCTCTTTTTCATTTTATTCTGACAGGCTCTTGATAAATTGCCCAGGCTGACCTCAAACTTGTGATCCTCCTGACTCATTGTCCTGAGTCCCTGGGATTACAGGTGTATATGGGGATGCTAACTTTACCTCCTTTAAAGAAACTGAAGCTAAAAAAGATCAAATTATGCTTAAATCTCATAGCCAGTAACCAGTGGAGTCAAAATTTGAACCCTGATTTTAGAATTCAAATATAGTATCTGTTACACAGAAAGTAAACCCTTTTGCTTACTTCAATAAAAGACTGTTATGCTAGTGCTTTTCTGAGAACTGGTTTCAATAAAGATGGTGGAAGATACCTTGTACATGGTAGAGCCACAGTATATACTTGTTTTTCTGAGAAGAGGCACAGTGATCCTCAATTGCGGAACTCTGGGGTCTGGAGAGAACTTAGGATGCTTAGGAGGGTCCATAACTCCCTCCAAGCAATGAAAGTCCCTTTCTCAATAATAGTAGGGAAAGATCAGCTCCTCTCACATTCTGTGTGACCTTGGGCAATTCACTTAACATCCTTAAGTTAGGCCGTTCACCTGTACAATGGTAATAACATACTTACAGTTGTGAGAAAGAAATGAGAAAATGACTACAAAGATTCTTTAAGACCATTAAACATAGTGAGATCTGTGTCAAAAAGCCCCCAAAAATACAATTTAAAAAGTGAAAAGAGCCTGGCTTGGTGGCACACACTGTAATCCCAGCATTCTGGAGGCTGAGGCAGGAGGATCACGGCCAGTTTGAGGGCAGCCTGGGCTACATAGTGAGTTCAAGGCCAGGAGACCAACCTGTAATCCCAGCACTCAGGAAACTGAGGCAGGAGGATTGCCATGAGTTTGGGGCCAGTGTGTGCTACACAGTGAGTTCAAGGCTAGCCTGGAAATACGTGGTGAGACCTTGTCTCACACTCACCCCACCCAAAGTCAAGAGACCAGTGGCAGGTGTTAACTTGGTAGTAAAATTACACCACTATAAGGTTTAAGCACAGTGTAAATATTCCCTGAAGGAGCTGCAGGAGATACTTTTCCGTCTTTTTAGCCCATCCTCCCCTTTATAAAATGCCTACCCACCCAGGGGTGAGGCTTGGAAACGAAGTTGGTATTATGTGTCTTAGTTTCCTACCACGAAAGGCTGAAATACATAGTGAGACCCTGTCTCAAAAAAACCAAAAATATAAAATAAAAATAAGACCATTAGTTGGCACTCTGGGAAGCTGAGGCAGGAAGATGGCAAGTTTAAGCCCAACCTGGGCAATTTAGTGAGACCCTGTCTCAAAATGAAAAATCAAATGTCTAGAGATACAGCTCAGTGTGAAGGCCCTGGGTTCAATCACTAGTACTGCAAAAAAGAAAAAAAAAACCTTAAAAAATTTTATTTTATTTTATTTTATTTTATTTAAATTCTTTTATTGGTACATTTTAGGTATACAATACATTTACATTTATCATTGGGTGCTTGTACCTGTACATGATGTATCTTGGTTCTTATTTTTTCCCCATTACCTGTGCACCCTTCCCTATTTACATAGATTTCGTTTCCTTTTTTTTTTCTTTTCTCATAATTTTTCCTTTCCCTTCTTCCTTTCCCCTTCCCCTCCCACCACCCCTACACCTTTGGACCTTTTCCTGTGTCAAATTATCAATTATTCATTTTAATCATTCTAATCCTTATTTACACTTTCAGTTTCTCACACAAGAAAAACCATTCGGTATTTACACATGTGTGTCCTATTTATTTCACTTAAGAGTATGGCCTCTATATGCATCCATTTAGCTATAAATGTCTCTAGTTTCTCGTTCTTTATGGCTGAGTAGTACTCCATTTTATAAAAAAACCACCTTTATCCAGTTTCCAGTTGATGGGCACTTGGGCTGTTTCCAAGCTTTAGTTATTATAAACTGTGCCGCTATAAACATGGGTTTTAATTCTTTAGGGAAGATGCCCAGGCCTTAAAACTTTCAAATGTATAGGTTTATTCAGTTCAGAGTGAATTTAGCCAATCTTTTCACACTTTTAAAAAAAATTGATTTTATTGGTACATTGTAGGCATACAACATAATGACAATTATCATTGTAAATTTGTATCTTTACATAATCGATCTTATTTTTTCCCCATTCCCCTGCCCTCCCTTCAACCCCTCCACCCTTCCCTATTTACAAAGACTTTGTTTCCGTTTTTTCATTTTCTCATATTAATTCCATTTCCTTCTTTCCTTTCCCCTACTCCTCCTACTTCCCCTTCCCCTTCCCCTTTGCCCCTTTTCTTCCTATTTCACATTATCTATTATACCTTTTAGTCCTTATTTACACTTCCAGTTTCTCACACCAGAGAAACTATTCAGTATTTACACATGTGTCCTATTTATTTCACTTAAGAATATCGCCTCAGTGTGCATCCATTTAGCTATAAATGTCTCTAATTTCTCATTTTTTATGGCTGAGCAGTACTCCATTTTATTTAAAAAAAACCCCACATTTTCTTTATCCAGTCTCCAGTTGATGGGCAATTGGCTGTTTCAAAGTTTTAGCTATTACAAACTGTGCTGCTATGAACATGGGCGCACATACATCGCTGTGGTATGATTCTTTTAATTCTTTGGGGAAGATACCCAGCAGGGGCATACCTGGGTCAAATGGGACTTCCAGTCCTAGTTCTTTGAGGTATCTCCATACTGATTTCCACAGTAGTTGCTCCAGTCTACACTCCCACCGGCAGTGGAGCAGGGTTCCTCTTTCCCCACAGCCCCGCCAGCATTTGTTATTGGTTGATTTCATGATAGCAGCCATTCTTTCTGGAGTGGTGAGATGGAATCTAAGCATTTTTTCCATTTGCATCTCTCGAATGACCAGGGATGTTGAAC
Organism: Heterocephalus glaber; assembly: GCF_053883595.1. Classification (NCBI taxonomy): domain Eukaryota; kingdom Metazoa; phylum Chordata; class Mammalia; order Rodentia; family Bathyergidae; genus Heterocephalus; species Heterocephalus glaber. The sequence continues at coordinate 5,251,670 of NW_028258324.1, read as the reverse complement.
ATTTTTTCATGTATTTATTTGCTATTTCTACTTCTTTGTCTGAGAAATGTCTGTTCATTTCAGATGCCCATTTTTGGATTGGGTCTTTAGATATGGGAGGTCTGATTTTTTTAAAGTTCTTTATATATTCTAGAGAGTAGACCTTTGTCTGAGGAACAGCTGCTGAAAATTTTTTTCCACATTGTGGGTTGTCTCTTCACACTGTTGGTGGTTTCTCTTGCTGTGCAGAAGCTTTTTAATAAGAAGAGATCCCACTTGTTGATTCTTCGTGCTAGTTCATGGGCAACTGAGGTTTTGTTCATAAAATCTTTTCCTATGCCAGTGTCTTCAAGAGTTGTACTTAACCTCTCTTCCAGCCAGTTTAATGTTTCTCTTTTAATATTTAGATCTTTAATCCATTTCAATTTTAGTTCATACTTTTAAATAAATTCCATCATCTTCTGACCAAGGTCCAACCTCTACATAAGACTGGCTGGGGTTCCCCAGACTTAGGCTGGACTTCTATAATTATTTCAGTTATAGACACACACCCCCCTCCCCTAATCTCATTCTTAGGGACTTGTGTCTGATTGCTCCAAATGGGACCAAGTCAGCCAATCTCAGTAACCACAAAGTCTGGTATAAGATTAAGGTAAATGAGCATGTATTTCGGAGGGTTGCATCTGCCCACCCATGTGCCTTAAGGGGATTCAGTTTTATTCAACAGGCCCTGAGGATTTGTTAGACAAAGATAAAACCTACATAGTCCCTGAGGCTCCAGGGTGAGACAGGCACACAAACATAATTATAGTACAGTCTTAACTCCTGTGAGAACAGAACTATCAACGGGGTCAGGAGAGGAAATATTTGGTTAGGTTACTCTTAGTATCCTTAAGATTATTTGATTATGCCTTACCCATTTCCAGGCCTTACCATACATGAAGAATAGTCACCCAATGTGTTGTTAATCATAGTTGCTCAGTAATGTATGATTGGACCTACTCAGAACAGAGGGCCACATTTCCCTTTGCCATACCTCTCTTGCCAGGTAGTAAACCCACTCCCCTGTAATGTTCAGCCCGTGTCACCTTCTCTGTGATATACCTCCGTGAACCTGAAGGCCAGTTCTTTTTCTGGGCTTTCATGGTGCTTTATCCCACAAATATTCATTGGGTGAATGCTGTTTTGTTCCTGAAAGCAGTTATACAGCTTGGCCTCTGTTCTAAGAGATACATCCACTGAGGGAGACCAGTAGCAGGTGTTAAATTGGTAGTAGTTACACCACTATAAAGTTTAAGCACAGTGTAAATATTCCCTGAAGGAGCTGCAGGAGATACCTTTCCGTCTTTTTAGCCCATCCTCCCCTTTATAAAATGCCCACCCACCCAGGGGTGAGGCTTGGAAACCACATTAGTGTTCAGTGTCTTAGTTTCCTACCATGAGCTAATTGGCCCAGGGAGAATATCTGATCGCAACGGACCAACTGAATTCTGCATCTCAGAAATTTGTAGTCAAGTTTCAGAGGTGCAGAGCTTTGAAGCAGCCAGGCAGAGGGCAATTGGGCTGACAGTCCTAGAGAAAGGGAAGAAGAGAAAGATTAGGGTTCCCACCGGTGGAGTGCAAAAAATAACTCTGTCTCTCTACAGTCACTTCCTTATTTTGCTTAAAGAAACTTTTGGTTTTGCTGTTGCTGATTTGGTACTGGGAGTTGAACCCAGGGGCTTCTCACTGAGCTTTCACTCACCTTTTATTTTACTTGATTTTATTTTTGAGACAGGGTCTTGCTAAGTTGCCAAGAATGGCTTGAACTTGCAGTTCTCCTGCCTCAGCCACCCAGAGTGCTGAGATTACAGGTGTATGCCACCATGCCCAGCTTGAAAGGAAGTTTTAGCTATCATCACAATGGCTCCAACTGAAGCAGGAGTCGCTAGGAAGGCTCCCAACCTAGACTAGTGTGAAAAGATAGGAGGGACCAGGTAGATCAGGCCAGGGGATAGAGGTGGGGTTGGGCAAAAGATGGACAAAAGGAATCTAAAGAAGAGTAACAGGATAGACAAAAGTCAGGAGGTGGGATCTGCATGAATAAGGTGCAAAGAAAAGAGGCTGTGAGATGTGATCAGAGCCATGAAAATCTACAACTTTCACATTAAATAGATCCTAAAGCCAGACATGGTATTGCATACCTATAATACTAGTACTAGGGAGGTTGAAGCAGGAGAATTGATTGAGGCTAGCCTGGGCTACATGGTAACTTCAAAGCCAGACTACATAGCAAGACCCTGTCTCAAAACACACACACACACACAAGAGCAAGACTCTGTCTCAAAAAATTTATGTGAAAGAAATATTATATTCTGTAAAAACGATTTGTTTTCCTTTGTCAAAGATGAGGTGGCTGAGTATGTCTGGAGTTGCTTCTGCATCTTCTAATCTATTCCACTGATCCTCAGGTCTGTTCTTTTGCCAGTACCATGCTGTTTTTATCACAGTAGCTTTGTAGTATAGTTTCAAGTTGAGGATTGTGATACCCCCTGCCATGTCTCTGTTGCTTAGAATTGCTTTTGCTATTCTAGGTCTCTTCTGATTCCAAATGAATTTTTGGATTGTTTTCTCTAGTTCTGTGAAGTATATTGTTGGAATTTCAATCAGCATTGCATTGAATCTACATAGTAGTTTTGGAAGTATGGCCATTTTCACTATATTGGTTCTTCCTACCCAGGAGCAAGGGGTGTCTTTCCATTTTCTTTGTTGAAAAAACTGGATTTCAATCTGCCAAAGATTAAAACTAGACCCATACTGGGCTGGGGATTTAGCTCAGTGGTTTCACTGCCTGCTGCACAAGTGAAAGGACCTGAGTTCGATCCCTGGTACCAAAAAAAACCCCCCAAAAACTAGACCCATACCTATCACCATGCACTAAACTGAGATCAAAGTGGATTAAAGATCTAAATATTAAAACAGAAACGCTAAACTTGCAGGAAGAAAAGTTAGGTAGAACTCTTGAAGACACTGGCATAGGAAAAGACTTTATGAACAAAACCTCAGTAGCACAGGAACTAGCACAAAGAATCAACAAGTAGGATCTCATCTTATTAAAAAGCTTCTGCACTGCAAAACAAACCACCAAAAGAGCTAACAGATAACCTATAATGTGGGAAAAATTTTTTAGCAGCTATACCTCAGACAAAGGACTGCTATCTAGAATATATAAAGAACTGAAAAAAATCAGACCCCCAAATTCAAAGACCAATTCAAAAATGGGCAGCTGAAATGAACAGACATTTCTCAGACAAAGAAGTAAAAGCAGCAAATAAATATATGAAAAAATGTTCAACATCACTGGTCATTCGAGAGATGCAGATGAAAACAACACTGAGATTCCACCTCACCCCAGAAAGAATGGCTGCTATCAAGAAATCAACGAATAACAAATGCTGGTGGGGGTGTGGGGAGAAAGGAACCCTTCTCCATTGCTGGTGGGAGTGCAGCCTAGTGCAACCACTGTGGAAATCAGTATGGAGATTCCTCAAAGAACTAGGGCTAGAGGTTCCATTTGACCCAGCTATTCCCCTGCTGGGTATCTTCCCAAAAGAATTAAAAGAATCATACCAGAGGGTCGGAGATTTAGCTTAGTGGTTTTGCCGCCTGCTGCGCAAGTGCAAGGACCCGAGTTCGATCCTCGGTACCCCCCTGGCAAAAAAGAATCATACCAGAGCAATATATGTGCACCCATGTTTATAGGGGCACAGTTTGTAATAGCTAAAGCTTGGAAGCAGCCCAAGTGCCCATCAACTGGAAACTGGATAAAGAAGATGTGTTTTTTTTTATAAAATGGAGTACTACTCAGCCAGAAAGAACAAGAAAGTAGAGTCACTTGTAGCTAAATGGATGCATATTGAGGCCATACTCTTAAGTGAAATAAATAGAACACACATGTGTAAATATTGAATAGTTTCTCTAGTGTGAGAAACTGAAAGTGTAAATAAGGGTTAAAATGATTAAAATGAATAATTGGTAATTTGAAATAGGAAAAAAGGTCCAAAGAGGTAGGGGTGAAGGCCAGGGAAGGGGAAAGGAAAGACAGGAAAGGAAAAATTATGAGAAAAGGAAAAAAAATGGAAATGAAGTCTATGTAAATAGGGAAGGGTGGAGGGGTGAAGGGTGCACAGGTAATGGGGAAAAAAATAAGAATCAAGATACATCATGTATAGGTACAAGCACCCAATGATAAATGTAAACATATTGGATACCTAAAATGTACAAATAAAAGAACTTAAGAATAAAAAAACAACAAACGATTTGTTTTCTATGTAAGTGTATCTGTCTGTCTCAATTAATTAAGACAGGTTCTCACTATGTAGTCTAGGCTGGCTTTAGACTATGTAGGCCAGGCTGGCCTCAAAATGGCAGTGATCCTCTTGCCTCAGCCTCTCGAGTGCTGGGATTACAGTGTGTGCCACCATCTCTTGCTTGTGATTTAAAACATATAGATTTGGCTTTTTTTTTCCTTTTTGCAGTACTGAGGATTAAACTCAATGCCTTCCCACTGAGCTACATCCCCAGCCCTTTATTTTTTATTTTGATTCAGGGTGTCATTAAGTCGATATGTTACCCAGGCTCAGATTGAACTTGCAATTCTTCTGACTTGGTCTCCCAGGCTGTATATTTGGCTCATAAAGAGCTATATGTTAACTGTCCTAGGTGCTCTTTCTTCCACAGTCTTTCAGTTCCAAGGGATGTTCACTACATCCCTTATCAAATTGTATGGGCTGTCTCCCTAAAAACATGTAAGCAAGAGGCAGGACCCTGTTGCCTGCCCAGAAATTAGAGCTCCATGATGGATGAAAGGAAGAAACAAACAAGACCAGCAGGAAAGAGATGCATCTGAAGTTCTGAGGAAGCTGAAGAACATTACTGTTTGAGTTCTTCTCATAGTTACCTCCATTCTTTTCTCTCTCCTCCTCTGCAACCTGCCCTTCAAACTGTTGCTGGATGGCATAATGTCTCATAATTCCAGGCTCCTTCTGTCTTGGCCAAAGAATTGGCCAGGGCACTTGATGAACAGATAGATGCAACTTTTATTTAAAGCAAACAAAGAAAAGGAAAGAGTGAGAAAAGAGAAGAAAGAAGAAAAGAATGAAGAAAAGAGCAAGAAGAGGAACAGGCCACTGCAGAAACAGGAGGACAACAGAACAGCAAGATCACAGTGGCCCCTAAGTCAATGGCTGCCATCTTGTATACTCTTTCAGATCTAGTAGGTGAGAAGTTGCTCTGCCCACAAACTCTGGCCATGACTGACAGGTGACATGCTGTTATTCTTTCCAGCTCAGGTTACATCCTGTCTTCCAGCCGACCTGCCATGCCCTAATCTTCTACCTCAAAACCATACGCAAGAAGCTAGCCCATATCATGAAGCCACCACCATGAAGGTCAGGGTCTCCAGGCTTCCTTTGTGGCTAGAGAGGGAGGGGAAGCAGGTAAGGGGTTCACAAAGGGAGGCAATTGCTGCCTACAAGGGGGAACCTGGGCAAAAGCCTTAGCCTGGACACTGCAGTGAGTGCCTATAATCCTAGCGCTCTGAGAGGCTGAATGAGGAGAATCCCAAGTTTGAGCCAACAATGAGAGAGAGAGAGAGAGAGAGAGAGAGAGAGAGAGAGAGAGAGAGAGAGACAGCTCAGGAACATAAGCTCATTGCAAAAGCCCAGGATTCAAACCCTAGTAATAAACAAACAAACAAATGTTAGAAGCTTTAACCTGGGTATGTAGTATAAAACTTTTATACCATGGAAAGAGAACCAAACAAGAAAAGCAGAAAAAATGAAAGATGAGTGTGACTGGCCAGGGGATTGGGGGCAGATCAGAAGGATGGAAGAGAATCCTGTTGAAGTTTGTGAAAAATCATGCCTCTTGCTCAAGCAACCCTAACCCCAGGTCTAAATAGAGGGGCCTAGGATGCTTCTTCATCCCTTCCCAGGGCAAGTGTTCCAACAGACCCAGTGGAGACCACCAGGCCACTCCTGCTCCTTTGGGAAGAAGATACTGTCCTACCAAGGTGGAGGGAGTGACCACAGGCCAACCAGTCCCTGGAGTGGTGGCTGAATGTGCAGTGGTCAGCCAGGTGCACTGGCACATACCTGTCATTCCAGTTACACTGAAGGCAGAGACAGAAGAATTGCTTGAGCTTAGGAGTTTGAAGTCAATCTGGGCGATGTGGTGAGACTGTCTCTTAACAAAAAAAAGAAAATCTCACCTGGGTCAGGATGAACCCTTTTATATCTCAGTTCATGTGATCCTTGCATACGCATGAAGTGAGGTTTGTTTTATTTATAAATAGACTATTTTTCAGAGCAATTTTAAACTCACAGCAAAATTGGCCAGAAGGTGCAGAGTTCCCATACCTCCACATGGAGGCCTCCTTCATTATCAACCTCCCACACCAGAGAGGTATTGTTTTATCTTGTTACAAAATTTTGTTTGCAGTGCTTGGGATAAACCCAGAATGTGGCACATGCCATTCTAGACAGCCCTGAGCTGATCCCCTGTTACATTTGTTACAATCAATGAACCTACTTTGACACAGCACTATCATCCAAAGTCCATAGTATAATTAGGGTCCCCTCTTGTGTTGTACTTGCTATGAGTTTTGGCAAATGTATAATGACATGTATAGTTTTACTTTTCAAAAGAATTTTATTTTTATCAAAGTAATACACATTCAAGGGACTTAAAAGTCAGAGTTGAAAAAAGGCTTATATGGAAAACCAGGAGTGTCTGTCTTCCCTGTCCTCCGTCCTCTTTACTAGCTTCAGGTCTTAGCCCCACGAGCAGAGTGGTTTCTTATGTAATCATCAGCCTCAAGGTGGCTACACTCTTGCAGTGGAGGCAGTGAACCTTCTCTGTATCAGGAATATCAAAGGGGACTGGGGACAAACAACTCACTGGCCAGACAGGCTGAATATACTTTCTGCCTCAAGGATCAACTGCACACCTTAGATAAGAGCTTCTAAAGACATTTTTAAATCCTGCTTGCCAGCAGGCTGGCTGGCACCTGCCTCCTCTTCCTTCTCTTTCTTCTTTGGTGGTACTGGATATAGAACTCAGGCGCTCACTCACTGCTTGTTAGGCAAGTGCTCTACCACTACATCCCCAGCCCATTAAAAAAAATTTTTTTTTTTTTGAGACAAGGTCTCAGGTGCTTGCAATCCTCCTGCCCCAGCCTCTCAAAGTGCAGGGATGAGCTGGGTGTGGTGGCACACACCTGTAATCCCAGCTCTTAGGAGGCTGAGACAGGAGGATTGCCATAAATTCGAGGCCAGCCTGGACTACATAGTGAGTTCAGGGCCCGCCTGAACTTTAAAGTCAGACCCTGTCTCAACTCCCCCCACCCAATAAAGTTCAGGGATAACAGGTGTAAGCCACTGGACACAGACCCTACTCTGTTCTTAACTTCAGTGAAATGCAGGGCCCTGTACTTGGATTCATAGCACTTGGGTCTAGACTCGCCCACTACTTGCTGGAATGGCAACCTTCTTTTTATGTTTTTTTTTTTTTTTGTACCGGGGATCGAACTTAGGACCTTGTGCTTGCAAGGCAGGCGTGGGGCAGCCTTCTTTTTAAAGGAGGCATCATGGCCCTGTCCCTAGGTTATGGGCCCTTGAGGGCAGGGGCTGTAATCTCTGCCATGTGTTGTGTCCTTTTCAGGACAAAATAAGCAGGGTACAGAACTAGACACAGAGAAAGAGCAGTTCAGGAATCTTAACTAGAAGCAGTTTTGTTTTGTTTCTTTCTTTATTTAAAAAAATTTTTTTTTGACTATTACCAAACTTTATTTAACAAAAAATTTAATATGAAAATGTGTATGACTCAATTTTTGGTCATTGTCAAACTAGCGCTTTGAAGAGGGGCATGGATTTCTCTGCTGAACAGTTATTTAAACTCGTTTCAGGGCTTCCAACATGATGATACTATTTCCTCGTATTACCACTGTTCCAGTATTGTTCTGTTGCCCACTAGTTGCCATCTCCACACATTCATCTATCACAAGATTCATAAAGGGATCAAACCCTCGCAATATTCCTTGGACCTGTCTGCCACCGTTTAATCTCAATGAAAATTTCTTGTCCATAATTTTTTTCAGCTCAGGAGGGCGAGCTCATCTTGTCTAATCCACGGGCTCAGAGATCCTTTTGTGTTTTGTTTCTTTAGTATTGAGGATTTGAACTCACAGCCTTTGCACTAAATTGCCTGGGCTAGGCTTGAACTTGCTTTCCTCCTGCAGGTGTTCACCACCATGCCAGGCTTTTTTTTTGGTACTAGGGGTGCTGTACCACTGAACTATATCCTCAACCTTTTTTGAGGGGGGAGTGCCAGGGATCGAACACGGGACCTTACTCTTGTGAGGCAGGCGGTGGAACCACTGAGCTAAATCCCTGGCCCCTTATCCTCAACATTTTAAAATTTATTTTGATACAAGGTCTCACTTTCCTGGCAGTACTTGAACTTGCAATCCTTGTGCCCCAGCCTCCCTCAGTCCTGAGATTATAGGTATGTGCCACCATGCCTGGCTGTTCTTTTTTTTTTTTTTTTTAGAAAGTATCAAGTAGCTCTCCTCATTCTCACATACAAACTGTGACCTTCCATGGCAGCCTGTCCACCCTTCCTGGTTGTGGTGTTCTCCTCCATCCTGTTTTCTCCGAGGTTGCCTCTTGGGATACGGGACTTTCTATGCTCTAGAGCAGTGATGGTCAACCTTTCAGACGAGTGCCCAAACTGCAACCCAAAACCCACTTATTTATCACAAAGTGCTAACACTGCAATTAACCTGAATACTGAGGTTTTAGTTTAGAAAAAACAACTCATATATTAACATCTTTTGTTTTAAAAGAAAAACAACACATGTACCATAGGTCCACCACCACTGCTATATAGAGAGAGGCACTGTGCTCTCCTGTTTATTCTGACATTCTTCCTCTGTGAAGTCCAACAGGGAGGGAAATCCTAAGGCCACCAGGTCAGCTTTTCCATGTAGCAGAATGTAGCAGCACATGCCTACTCAGGGAGCAGATAGAATATTCAAATTGTTGATCATAGATGGATCACACTGAGGCAGGCAGCGGAACCACTGAGCTAAATCCCTGGCAAGATGGATCACACTGAGGGGAAGAGCTGATCCTCATTCAGGGATTTTAACTTACCTTTTCCATAGAGCAACAAAAAAATAAGTGATTAAGACCCTTATATGCACTCAGTAGGGGCAAGAGTCCATCCCCCCGGCAAGGGTCTCAAGGGACAGGCCCACAGCCGAGGACCACAGCTCCAAACCTCATAGTTCTTGGGTTTTTTTTTTTTTTTTTTGGTACCAGGGATCGAACTTAGGACCTTGGGCTTGCAAGGCAGGTGTGGTGCCACTAAGCTAAATCCCTGGCCTATGCTCTTGCCTTTTGACAATGACTGACACTGAGAAATGGTCCCCATCCCCAGATATCAGAGAGACCTCTGCCGACTACTACCTGAGGCTACTCCAGGGAGTCCCTCCAGAGTGCAAAGTCTGCTCCTGAAATTCTCCCACTCAACAAGTCCATACCCTCTAGCCTCAGATTGTCCTGGTCCCTGGTCCTTTGTGGAGGCAGCCAGCTTTGTGACTTCATAAAAGTCCATCTTGTGACAAGTCTGGACCTGGTGTACCAGGAGCTGGGTGGAGGGGGCTTCCCCAAGAACAACATGTGACCTTTCAGAGAGGCACCCTCACCTCTAAAAGCCTCCCTCATGGTAAGAGTCCAGGACACCCTCTGCACCTAGAAATGCCCCTCCCTGATGTTTTTGGCTTCCAGGCCTAACTAGGTGATTTAGGCTATATCTAGCCATGTCTCAGAGGTCCAAGCCCAGGGGAGCCACGTTTGTGGAGGGGCAGGAGATAGTTACTCCTGGTGATGGTAGTGGAGCTCTGAGCTCTGAACTGAGGGTCAGACCACCCTCCTTCCATTAGACAGACCATTCTCCTGTAGGTCCTTTTGAAATGAAAGGACTGATAGAATGGGAAGTTGTCTGAGCCAAGTCTTCATTAGGGTTTGCCCCAACAGTCCCTAGAGTAACTTCAAACGGGTTAGGCCAGAGATACCTGAATCCTGTAGAAAGGTCTTGTACCTACAAAATAGACGATTACCAAAACTCCAGGGGCTTCTGGGAGCTTGAAGGCAAGGCCAATATTGACTGTCTCCCCAGTGTCAACTCCACTGCTGTTTCCTCCCAGTGGAAACTGAGGCAAAATAAATAGGGGATAAGCTTGAGAAGGGAGGTGACACACACCTATAATCCTAGCACTTGGGAGGCTAAGGAGGACCAGCATGAGTTCAAGGCCAGCCTGAACTATATAGTAAGAACTTGCCTCAAAAAACAAAACAAAACAGCCAGAGATGCTTGCTCCTAATCTTCCCTTCACCCAATTCCCCAACCTCTAACCTGTACTGGAGCATAGCCACTGGGAAGGGCAGAGTCAAGGGTCAGTGGGGATGACAATTAGAGTATCAGACAGGTGCAAAGGGGTACCTGGAGGGCAGAATTTAGCCTTCTTCATGCTATAGTATCTGCTTTCTGCAGGGGATGTCCATTGTAAGGTGGCACAGAGTATAACCACCCCCAATTTGGCCTTTACTTTGATTATGACATCACTCACAGTTCTGCCAGAGAATTCCACGAAGTAAATGTGCTCTCAGCAAGGATTTCAAATGCAAGCTTCACCCCAGGAGGAAGGCAAGATGAATGGGCTGGTTTGGGGAGCGTGACATGTTTGGTTTCAAGGCAAAGTGGGTCCCTGATTTTTGACTGCCCTTCATTTTTGATTCTTCAGGAGTTAGTCTAGACAAGATCCTCCTGCCTCTACTCTCTAACTCACTCAGTTTTCAGTTCTCTGCTGGTACAGATTATACAGGTGGTCAAGAGTGGCTATTTCATTACTCTCCAGTGCTTTCGAAAATGTGACCTAGGATTTTTTTGATGTGGAGCTTGTTTCTCATTTAAATGTGAGAACCTGAGCTCCTCCAGCAAGCGGTAATGGGAGCAAAGAGAAACCATGGTTGAAGTAGTCCTGAAAAACTCTAAAGAGGACAGCTTGAGATCAAGAACAATTGGAGTAGCAACAGCCATCACTTACTTAGCACTAACTGTGGGCCAGGCCCCAAACTAGACACTTTACATTTAATTCTCATGGTTGCAGGAAGCCAGTCACTGTGGCTGTAATGTCAGCTATTTGGGAGGCTGAGGCAGAAAGATTTGTTTGAAGCCAATCTGGGCAATTTAGCAAGATCCTGTCTCAAGGTAAAATAAAAAAGGGCTGGAAATGTAGTTCAGTGATACAGCACTTACCTATAATGTACAAGGTCCTGAGTCTAATCTGGACTACAAAAAAAAAAAAAAAAGAGCCATACTTTGCACACTAGGAAAATTGAAGCTGAAGAAAAAGTGAAATAACTGGTTGAGGTCTAACAACTGGTAAATGGGAGCTTTAGTTTTTGTTGTTGTTGTTGTTTTATGGTATTGGGAATTGAACCCAGGGCCTTCACACTGAGCCAAATCCCCAGTAGCATTTTATTTTTTGAGACAAGGAGAACTTGGGATCTCCTACCCCAGCCTCCCAGAGTGCTGGGATTACAGGTGTACACCACTACACCTGGCTGGGAGCGCCCATATTGAGATGCAGGTCTGTTTTGCCTCCAAAGTTGGACTCTACCACTAAGCTATCTATTCCTCCAAATGCTTTCCAATAGAATAATAGATGCTATTTTTTTGGTCCTTAACATTAGTGATGGAGTTAGAGAAAGGGTAGAAAGGGGAAATTTGAGTCTGATATCACCGAGATCATCAGCTTTTGGGTAAAGAAGTTTTGATGCTTGGACCTGTCTAAATTTTTAATGAGACTCCTTTGGAATCAGCTGTTATGATTTGCTTCTTACCATTTTGCTGATCATTACAGTGAGTCCCTGGGAGGCCACAGGAATGCAGTCCTCGGAGTCTGTGGCTGAGCAGAGGCTCAGAGTTAGGGTTGGCAGATAAAATATGCATTGACTAGTTCAATTTGAGTTTCAAATAAATGATTTACAAATTTTAGTATAAGTATCCTAAATATTCCATGGGGGTCTTCTCTGACTAGGCCTTGGTACATGGCAGCTGAATGGAGATGGAGGTTGCTGCCTCAGTTCCCACTTGGGCCTCTGGCTCCTCTATGAAGTTGAACCTGTGGGAGCAGGAGGTGGGGACTGACTTCTGGAGACTGTAACAGCTGCAGCAATTAGACAAAATGAAGGTTTAAATGGTTCATTGTGGAGCGCCAGTTTCTTCCTCTGTAGAATGAGAGTGGTGGACATGGATGTAATTAGATAAGAGTTGGCCACTTTGCACACATCCTGAGGAAATGGCTAGTGTCCCTTTACTCATGTTCTGTAGAACTACTGGTACCTCCAGGAAGGTCAGGTCAGCTGGTGATTGAGATTTCCTCTTTGTCTAGGCTGGGGCCCCTAAAACTTGGTGGCCTTATCCTATTCTTGGTGGCTCCTGTGACACTCCTGGATACTTCAGTGGTAGTCTTGCACAGCCAATAGAAGAGCATGAATGGATATGGGGCAGAAGCCTCACCTCCATCCCCAGGGAGTTGCAGGAGAAAGCACAGGAGTAGTTGGGTGGTACCAGGGTAAAGACAGGCTGGTGGAAGCACTTGGGTCAGGAAAGCCTAGAAGGAGGTGCTGGGAGAGAAAGGGTCATAGAGAAGGGGGAGGGAGCAGGGAGAAGCTTGAGTCTTGGAGGATTTGGTGCTGTGGATTTTCCTACCTTGAGAAGGGGGCATGTTTGGGACAGGGACAGGTAAAGTGTACCTATGACATACCTATGACTGTAGTGCTTAGTACTGGGACTAGGGCTGGGCCTCTCTTGCTTTTTCTCTGCTGCTGGGGAGCCCTGCAAACATGACTCCTTCCACTTTCAGATGAGGGGTTCTTTCTCAGGCATACCGCAAAGGAGGGAGAAGCAGGTACAGCAGGGCAGGACAGAGTCCAGAGGTTCTCTACCAAAGAGACTAAGAAATTTCTTTCCAATGACTCAGAACCAATGTGCCAGATACACTCGGTATGTGGCCCTGGATTATTTGAGGCTTTGTATTGATGTATGCTTAGATGTGAAAGTATTGGCTGTGAGGACTGGTGTATCTGGCAATGTGGGTACTCTATCCTGTGAAATGTGCCAGTGAGCACATCTGGGAAAGCCTGGGTGCTGCCCTTTCATCTTCCCAGGGTAGAGGTCTGGGGGTGCCTGTAGGTATGTGGCTGTGTGTTTGGTGGATGTTGGCAGGGGTAGAGGGCTGCAGGAGTAACAGGTTGTAGATTTTCAAAGGAGCTGCTGCTGGACAGGCCCCGTATGTCTTCTACTTTGCTTCCACAATCTCCTGGGCTATGGCTTCTCCAAAGCCCCTCCTTGATACCCCTCCCTTCACCAACCCAGGGTCCTAGACTGGGTTTCCAAAGGGGAGTAGTGCCATCTGGTGACAGGCTGAGGCAGTGCCAAGAGCTGTGGTAAGTTGGGCTTTGGTTCCCACAAAGGTTCTGTTTTTCAGGACTCTAGGCAGTGAAGAAGTCATCATTGGGATGGCGAGATCACAGGCAGAGGGATGATATCTAAGGCTCCAGAATTCCATCCCTATGTATTTTGGATTCTGGCCCAGGGAAGCATGGAGGCCAGTTACCTGAAGAGTTGTTGGAGGAAATGCATAGGCAGGTTATGAACCCAGCCTCTAGATCCACAACCCTGGGCTCTACTCTGGTTCAACTCTCTAAATTCAGATTTCTCATCTACAAAGTTGGTAACCATGCAAATCCTGTGGAGTGGTAGTGAGGGATAACGAGAAGTAATGTGGCTAAAACACTTGACTCAGAGCTAAGCCTTCTGTAAAATCAAAGCTATAGTGGCCATTATTGCTATAGGCAAAATTTCAGAGGCATAGAGAAGACAGCTGTGTGTTGTGGTAGGAGAAGGGGTTGAAGAAAGGTGAAATGTCTGTGACAGCACTGCCACCACACATTCTAGAATTTGTGCCTTGAACAGCTGCTGCTTCCAAGTCACACATTTAAGTGAAGGAGGAAATCTTTCTGAACAGAAGACAATGAGATCCAGTGAATAATGGAATCAATAGACCCAGCATCCAGGCTTCTTACTAGCTGTGGAATCTGAGCATAGCAGCAGGCTTACTGTGCCTTGTATTCTCCATTTGAAAATATTGCCTGTGAGGAGTCATGGACATGCATAGAAACTTTCTCAGGAGTCCAAGAGAGTTAAAGAGTTGTGCCAGGCTTTGAAGGCTGAGAAGAAGCTTGTCGAGATGCTGCTCAACGGTGGAGTTATGCTTATCTTCCATGTTCCCACAAAGGATCTCTAGGTCAGATTCAGAGTCTTCTGATTTCTGAGGCTCATTGATTGTGTGGTGTTAGGCAAGTCACTCACTCTCTGGGCCTCAAGTTTCCCAAATGTTAGATGAAGACATTGAATTAGATTGACTTCACTCCTGTGTGCTGGTGGTGGATTGAACTCAGCGTCATACATTGGGCTGTATCCCCAGCTCTTTTTTTTACTTTATTCTGAGACAGGGTCTCACTAAATTGCCCAGGCAGGCCTCAAACTTGTGATCCTCTTGCCTCAGCGTCAGGAATAGCTGGGATTACAGGCTGCACCACTGTGTCTGGCTCATCTACAGGACTTTGGTTTTTCGTTTTTCTGCCTCACATTCAGTGTTTGGTAATAAATATTTAATGATTTCTACAGACTATGGCTTGAAGAGACAAAGAAAAACTAGTGATTTCTGCTTACTGAATGCTGGGATTTCCTGTATGCTCGTGGAGAATATTTTCTGACTCTGGTATAGTCTAGGGATAATATGGCAAATGAGAAAACATAGAACTTCTCCGCTGACACAGGGCAGAATAAAACACTGAGAAAGTATTAGGCAGCTAAAGGCCAGTTTTAGAAAGAACAACTCCCTCGCTTTTCGATTTCGCCTTCGGAAGCAGCCAATGAGTATTGTATACAGCAGTTTGCTTTTAATAAAGAGAACTACAAATCCCGGCAAGCACTGGGCTCTTATGCGCCAATTAATATTGGCGGGCCCCACCCCTAGACGCTGAACTACACTTCCCAGATATCCTCGAGGCGCTTCGATTTTTCTTCCTCCCGCCCCCTGCTCGCGATCCTCGCGCCAAGTTGGCGAGTGCGCGCGCGTAGCGCGCGAGTGACGGGTAATATATGGGCCGCTCGGTAGCTGTGGTCGCGCTGTGTGTGTGTGAGTGAGAGAGAGTGCGGGATCTGAGGTGGTGTGTGTGAATTGTGGCCGCTGGCGGGGTCAGAGGGGAAGCGGCGGAGCCGCCCGGGAAGGTGAGTAGGGAAAGGTGGCGCACGGCTCCCGGGAGGGTGCGAGGAGATGGGGTATGCGGCGGGCCAGGCTGGAGAGTGGGCGCTGGGCTGGGGGAGGGGCGGCACCTGCTTGGGCCGCCGGCAGGGAGGGGGCGGGCCGGGCCGCCAGGGAGGCTGGGCCTGGGGCCTGACAGGACTTTTCCTTTTTCTGATTCTTGGCTCGGGGGCGGGGCTTTCGCGTTCTTCCTCCAGTCCCCTAAAGAAGCTTCCCAAGTGTAACTCTTCCGCCCGGAGTGGGGGCAGGGGTGTTCCCGCCGCTACCTGGAGGAGGGGTACTTTTCATTTTCCTCTTCACCTTTTTCCTCCCAATGCTCCTGGTCTCCCTTCCGTACAGGCTGGGGTGTTCCATCTTCCCTTCCGTACGGCGGCCCCCTTCCTGGACTGTGTCTCCGCCTCCAGCTCAGTCACCTGGGCTGGCTCTCTTCTCTCTCGGCCGCGTGCCACCTACCCCTGCAGCCGCCCAGCTTTTGGACTCGGCGAGGGGGCGGAGCTCTCTGATCACTTCCCCCGCCTCTGTGGTGGAGGGAGGGAGGAAGTGGAGAGAGGTGCTCTGGTCCCGCACCTAGGAGTCAGACTTCGGATTCCTTGCAGAGCTTCTGGGGAACCTATTTCCGGGGTTGTCGAGATTTCAGTTGGGATGTCAAAGGCGTTCGCTTCACCCCGACTTCTCTTCCTAGGCGGTTTCCTTCTCGCTTCCTCTTATTGCAGTGGTAGCGCTCTGGGTTTCCATATATCAAGGAAGTAGTTTTGAGTGCTCGAAGTAATTCTTTTTGAGTCACAGATTACTCGTCCTTGTCCGTGTCATGTTGCTCTCAGTTTTTTTCTGTCTTTCCAGTGAAGCCTTTTAATTGGTCTTCGTGGTTTAATTATGCATCTTCCTATTTTAAACGCTTTTTCAAATGTGTAGAATGAGAAGTTCATTGGTAATATCATCTTGGATTTTCTTTTTCCAGTCCATGGCCATTTACTTTTAAGTGTTATATGAAACGTGCATTTTAGACTTTAGGAATCGATTCAGTATTTTTCTCCTTGATGTCAAGATTTGGGTTTTGTTTATAGCAGTTAATTCATTACCTGTTTGAGTGGCTTTTTTACTTTTAATTTTTTGGTCTTTTGAGACAAGGTCTCACCATGTAGTTCAGGCTGGCCTCGAACTCAAGGCAGTCCTCCTGCCTTAGCTTTCCGAGTGCTAGGATTACAGGCATGTGCCACCATTCTGGGCTCGAGAGTTATATTTTTGGATATTAAGGAGATAATAGAGAATTTGGGTAGAGTGGGGAAATCATTTTGTGCTAAACATCTCTTGGATAGTTTGCTAAGGACGTTGTTTTACTGTTCTACCGTTGTTAAGTTGTTAAATTTAGTAGAGAAGAATTCTAGAAAGAACCACTTGTAAATTGAAGCGATTGTAGTTGGCTTATTACCAGTTGCGTTGTTTTTGTAAAGGAGATGGTCATGAATGGTAATAGTTATTCAGGATCTCGAATCATAGTGGTTAAAGTTTTGTGTGAAGTTCTGGAGCTTTTGTATATTTTTCCTCCTTTTTCTTTTTTCTTGGCTGCTGGCGATTGAATCCAGGACCTTATATGAGGCCTGCACTTGGCCACTGAGCCACAACTCCAGCCCCTCTTCTCCTTTAAAGATAAGAGTCTTGACAGATTGTTTTAGGATTGTAACTTTTTCTTTTTCTTTTTTATTCTCTCTCTCTCTCTCTCTCTCTCTCTCTCTCTCACACACACACACACACACACACACTCTCTCTCTCTCTCTCTCTTTCTTTTTGAGACACGGCCTCACTATGTAGCCCAGGCTAGCCTGAACTTTCGGCAATCCTCCTGCCTCAGCCTCCTAAGTGCTGGGATTACAGGCATGCACCGCCATGCCTGGAGTGTAAATATATATATTTTAAGGCTTTATATTCTATTATATGGGTAGTATTATTGTTTAGTCCCACACAGCAACTATATCTGCTTTACAGATAAGGAAATAGAAATTTAATTTTTTTTTTTTGAGGTAAGGTCTCACTGTATAGTCCAGGCCAGCATTGAATTGGCTGTGTAGTACAGGCTAGCTTCAAACTCATCTCCCTGCTTCAACCTCCCAAGTGATGGGATTACATGGCCTGTGCCACCAACCTGTGCCAGAAATTTGGTTTTTCTTATTTGTTTGAAATTATGATCTAGAGAAATTAAATAAAAAAGATCTCACAGGTATGTCAGCAGAATTGAAATTTGAATTTTTAAACCCTCTTCTACTAGTATCTATTGCTTGGGTACCTACGTCAGTCCATTTTTTCATCTATGGGCTGGGCATGGAGGAGGAGGAGAATTGAAAATTGGAACCAAGCCTGGACAACTTGGTGGTTTAGTGAGATTCTGTCTCAATAAAAATAGAACAAAACAAAAGAAAAACAAAAAACATCAGACACATAGTCTCAGAGTATATGTGCTATACTAGGCTGATTGTTTAAGTTATCCAAGAGGCATTCCTACAAGGATCACTGACCCTCCCCTAATTAAAAAAAATTGTAAGCACATAACTAACCATTCACCGTTTTACAGTGTAAATTCATTGGCATTTAGTTGATTTACAATGTAGTGCAACCATTGCCTCTTTCTAATTTCAGGACCATTTTATCACTGGGAAGGAAACTCCATACCCATTTAACAGTTATTCACCAATCCTAACCCCCGGCAGTCACTAATTAACTTTCTGTAGTATATATAGCTTTACCTGTTCTATGTCTGATATAAATAGTATTATATAATATATGGTCATTTGTATTCTTCTTTCACTTAAGATATTGTTTTCAGAATTCATCCACATCTGTAGCACGTGCTTCATTTCTATGGCTGAGTATTCCATTTTATGGATATGCCACTTTTTGTTTAATGATTCATCTGATGATGGACATTCCAGTTTTTGTTTTGTTTTGTAGTTTTTGAGACAGGTTTTCACTTTGTAGTTCAGGTGGCCTTGAACTCACCCTGTAGCCCAGGCTGGCTTTGAACTCAAGGTGATCCTCATGCCTCAGCCTCTCAAGTGCTAGGATTACAGGTGTGTGCTAGCATTGTTGGCTCAAGTTGTTTTTAATCTTTTGATTATTGTGTATAATGCTGCTATGTACATTTTTGTAGAAATATTTGTCTGTTTTCAATTCTTTTGGCATATACCTAGTAGTGAAATAGGGTTATACCGTAATGCTATGTTTAATTTAAAAAAAAAACCTTTTTGAGAGACTATCAATCTGGTTTCCATAGTTGCTGTACCATTTTACATTACTACCAGCAATGTATCGTATCTTTCAGTTTCTTCAGATTCTTGGCATTGCTTCTATTTTCCGATTTTTGATTATAGGTATCCTAAGTATGAATTTATGTATTTATTGATACTGAGGATTGAACCTAGGGAGGATTGAGCTACATCCCCAGCCTCTCCTCTCATTTATTTGTCTGTGTATCTGTTTATTTACTTTTCATGGTACTGGATTGAACCCAGGGCCTTTGTGCTAGGCTATATCCTCAACCTTTTTTATTTTTTATTTTGAGGCAGGGTCTCACTAGGTTGCTAAGTTTCCCAGGCTGGGCTCAAACTTGCCATCTTCCTGTCTAAGCTTCCTAAGGTGACAGAATTACAGGTATACCCCACCATGCCCAGTTTTATTAATTTTTGTGAGATATGGTCTTGCTAGGTAGTCTAGGCTAGCCTTGAACTTGCTATGTATCCCAGCAGTTAATCATAGCATCCCACACTTGTGATCGTTCTGTGTGGGGTGCTATGATTATAGGCCTGCACCAGTACACCTGGCTAGTTTTGAGACAAGATGTTGCTAAGTTGCCCAGGCTGGTTTCCAACTTGCAATTATCCTGCCTCAGGTTTTCAAGTAGCTGGGATCACTGGCATGCACCACTGTGCCCAGACTTTACATATAAATTTTAGAATTGGTTTTTCTTTTCCTGCAAAAAAGATTATTGAGCTGGGGATTTAGCTCAGTGGTCCACCACCTGCCTTGCAAGCACAAGGACCTGAGTTCGATCCCTAGTACCAAAAAAAATCTTGTAAAAAGGGCCATTGGGATTTTGGTGAGACTGCATTGAATTTGTAGACTGCTTTGGAATGTATTACCATTTTAATATTGTCTTCTAATCCATTGACTACAAAATGTCTTTCATTTATTTATGTTGTCTTTAATTTATTCCAACAAAGTTTTGTAATTTTCACTGTAAATCTTAAGCTTGTCTGGTCAGTTTATTCCTAAGTACTTTATTCTTTTTGGTGTTACTGTAAATTGTCTTAAAATTTTACTTTCTGATTATTCATTGCTAGCATATAGCAATACAGTTGATTTTAGTGTGTTGCTTTCGTACCTTGCAACTTTGCTGAATTTGCTTATTAGCGCTAATAGTTTTATGTGGCTTCTTTAGGATTTTCAGCATATAGTATTATGTCATTTGCAAATATCATTCAACCATTTTGGTTTTTCCTTTCCAACATGGATGCCTTTTATTTCTTTTTCTTGCCTAATTGCTCTGGCCACAATTCCACTAGAGTGTTTAATAGAGGTGGCAAAAACAAGCATATAGGTCTTGCTTCTGATCTTAAGGGGAATGCTTTCAGTCTTTCATCATTGAGCATGTTGTGGATTTTTTATAGTGTCCTTTGCTATTTTGGAAGTTGTTGTCTGTTCTGTATTGAATTTTTTTAAATCATAAAAAGGTGTTGGATTTTGTCATATTTTTTTTTCTGCATCAATCAGATGATCATGTGTTTTTTCTTTTCTCCTTCATTCTCTTATATGTGTGATATTGATTGATTCTCTCTGTCTCTTGGTCTTTTTCCCCTCTTTGTTGATGTAGTTGCATTGCTGGCGGTGAACCTAGGGCCTCTTGCATATTTGGCAAGCACTCTACCATTGAGCTACACCTCCAGCCTTTGATTGATTTTCATACATAGAACCACTCTTGCAATCCTAAAATAAATTCCAGTTGTTCATGATGTTTAATTTTTGTAGTTGTTTTCTTTTATTTTTTTATGCTAGCATTAAACCCAGGGCATTGCACGTGCTAAACAAGCACTCTACTACAGAACTGTATCCCAGCTCTTTTTAAATTTTATTTTGAGATAAAATTTCTTTAAGTTGTTCAGTCTGGCCTTGAACTTGTGATTCTCCTGTCTCAGTCTTCAGAATAATACATCTTAATATGCTGCTGGATTCAGTTTGCTAGTATATTTTCTTGTGGAGTAAATAAAATGGTTAGCCCAAGTGATATGAATCAGTACTAACTTGGAAATCCATCTACTTTATTAAAATAAATGTTTGTGTTTTAGAGAGTTGGTGGTATCTTCTTTTATATAGCTTTTGCTTGCTGTTATAGTAGATATCTTTGGAAGAGTTAGTTCTAGATCTAGTAATCCCTTTCTGATGTAAAACTGTTTTTGTGGAATGATTGCTACTCCTGTGAAAATTTTTCATAGAAGATCTGACTTTTTTAATCCTAGAAAATATTTTGAAAAAAGTGATTGCACAAACCATCTAAACATTTGGGTCTCATTTGTCCCTTCTGGAGCCCCTTATAAACATCTTGTTTGGATATCATATTTGGTTCCTTAAGTCTTCAGTTCCCAGTCCTTCTGTATTCTTGGGTTTATCATTCAACCCAGCAACCTTTCTTCTCCACACCTCCCCATGGGGGATTGAACCCAGGGCCTTCTCTTGAGCTACATTACTAGCCTTTTTTATCTTTTTTGAGACAGAGTTTGGTTAAATGGTTAAATTGCTCAGCTAGGTTCGAATTTGCAATCCTCCTGTCTCAGAGTTCCAGATTGGATATCACCCATGCTTGGCTCCATTTTTTCCCCCTTATTGCTGGGATTGAACCCAAGATCTTGTGCATGCTAGGCAAGCACTGCCACTGAACAACATCCCATCTACCTTCTCTACATGTTGCCATTCTCTTTTTGTCCAAGAAATTGGTTGTGAAAGAGCTTAAGAAGCCTGAGGGACAAATGGACTGACTTAATGGATTGACTTACTTGTTTGAGACAGAGTCTTGCTATATTGCCTAGGCTGGGCTTGAATTTGACATCTTTCAGTCTCAGCTTCCTGAGTAGCTGGGATTGATTATAGGTATGTACAACTGTGCTCAGCACTTTTGAAATTTTCTTTTCTTTTCTTTTTTTTTGGTACCGGGGATTGAACTCAGGACCTTGTGCTTCCAAGGCAGGCAGTGGAATGAAATATTTTTAAAAATGTGTTGGGGGAATGTTCTTGCTATGTTGCCCAGGCTGGTCTTAAAACTCCTGAGCTCTAACAGTTTTTTTCTCTTTGCTTCCCCTAGGACTGCAGGTATGAACCACCATGCCCACCTTCCAATAAGTGGGCCTATGGTAGACATTTTAATTTTCTTTTTTAGGCAAGGGAATGTTTTGAGACAAGGTCCAGGGTGATCTAATCTTGAATTATTGTCACCTAGTTTCTCTTTGAACTCATAATCCTTCTGCCTCAGTCTCCTGAGTGCTAGGCTTACAGGTGTGGGCCACCATGCCAGGCCCCCAGCTTTCATATTAGTGAGGTTGTCCACTTGATTTCATATCCTTTTTGTTGAGAATTAACAGGAATGCACTGTTTGTCTTTCATAAAACTTTCCTCCCAAAGACTAACAAGAGCAAGTGATTTTTGGGAGTAGTGTTTTCTACATTTTGTATTAAAAAATAAAATCTCAGGGCTGGGGATTTGGCTTAGTGGTGCCATGCCTGCCTCGTAAGCTCAAGGTCCTGAGTTCGATCCCTGGTACTGCCAACAAAAAATAAAAAAACAAAACCTCAAAGTTTTGGACTTCAGAGATCTAGACTTTGATTATTGTATATATTGTAGATATTAGGTATACAATTTGTTGTTATTGAACTCAGGGCCTTGTGCTACACACTATCACTGAGTTATATCCTCAGCCTAGGTATATGTACTTTTCATGAGAGAAGGGACCATAACATTTGTCTGATTCACAGGGGTTCTTAGGAAGGTTAAGAATCAGTTTTGATCCAGCTCCCTGCCTCATTTGACTCTTGAGGAAACTGAGACAGAGAAGGGAAAGGACTTGTTCATCATAACTTGATGAATATCCAGTTTCACACAGTACCACAAATAAAATTATCTGAAGGATACACAGGTTACAGTTCCTTTGCTTTTTAATTATATCCTTTGCTTACTCATCTGTTTTCTACCCCCTCACCTTTTCTTTTGTGGGAAGTGTGTCATATTGGTTGCCTGTGTTCATTTATTGTTGTTTTGGTTTCTTTAGACCAAACTATGACTACAGTAGCGGTACATGTGGACTCCAAAGCCGAGCTCACTACCCTGCTGGAGCAGTGGGAAAAGGAACATGGCAGTGGGCAGGACATGGTACCTATCCTTACAAGGTATGAATAATTAAGTTGGTTTGTCATATATGCAACTCACACTAGTTTTTCTGTGCACACAAAAAAAATTGCATTAAAAAAACCAAAACTTGGTGTGGAGAAAAGTGTAGGAACATTTTTACCTTGACTGAATCAATCACTCTGTTCCCCCCCTCCCTTCCTCCCTCTCTCCCTTTCTCCCTTACTTCCAGCTGTCCTGTTGTGTATTGAACCCAGGGCCTTGTGCAGGCAAGGCCAGCATTCTACCGCTAAGTTTACCCCCAGTCCCTGAACTATGTCTTTTTATTGGTAACTTTTTTGAGATGTAATTTATATACTAAAAAGTACTTGGCCTGTTAAATTCTTTTGTGGTAAAAAATCAAGTTATGAAACTTGAGTACCACCTCCAGAAGGCCTCTCAGTATCTACCCTATGTTTTTCAGATTCCTGTTTTTCATTATAACACTCATAGGTCTCATACATCAGGCTATGTTCTAATTAACTTCCACAGGGCCTACGGAAACTATAGTAGGACTGTTATCCTTATGAGGCACAGTGAAGTTAAGTAGTTTGTCCAGGGTCACACACCATCCTGGGTGACTGAGGGTCACACATGACAAATGAGAAGAGCTCTCATTTGAACTTTGGCAGTCTGGCTACAGAATCCATGTTTTTTTTGTTTTATTTACTTTTTGTGATACTGAGGATTGAACGCAGAACCTGCACTCTGGGCTACATACCCAACCTATTTTATTTTTAGAGACAGGGTCTTACTAAGTCACCAAGTTGTTGAGGCTGAGCATGAACTTGGGATGCTTCTGCCTCAGCCTCCCAGAATGCTGGGATTACAAGTGTGTATCTCTATACCTGAGCATCTTTAACTTCATTTCTTAGTTTCAGCTTAGGATACTAGTAGGTCTTATAATATGTAATTCTAACTATATTTTGTGTGATCATTCTTTGTGGCAAAGAGAATTTTCTGAGTTTAGAGGGAAAGGAAGGGAAAACAAGTATTTTTGAGGCCAGATTAGAGTTGCCTAAGAATTTATGCATAGAACCTAAATGTTAAGATCAGGAAATTAAAAACAAAAACTAGGAAATTTGGTTTTATGGAAATGAAGAATGTAGGAAAGTTTGACTTAGGACAGAGCATGTTAGATATTAGACTGATGGCCTTAAATTGGTCATTAAAATAGATTAACGTCTCAAAAAACAAAAATAAACAGATTAAAATGTCACTCTTGCTTAGAGTACTCAAAAAGTAATTTTTCCTGTTTTCATAAACAATGCATGAATAAAAAGCAACACAAGACAGCAACATAGGTGATCTCAAAACATGCAAGTAAAAGAAGTCAGACAGTAAGAGCACAAATGATTCCATTTGCATAAATTTCTGGGACAGGCTAAACTAATTTGTAGTGAGCAAAAGCATATGAAAGGTTGCTTGGGGTGGTAGCAGAGGCTTAAATGAAGAAAAACATTTCAGGCTAAGCTAAAATGCCCAGAAAGGGCGTGAAGTAGGAATGAACTTGAATTTTTAAAGAGCAGGGATGGTCATGTGACAGAAGCTTATTGAAAAGGAGGTAGAGGAATGGAAGAAGTAGTCAGGAAATAAGGCAGAAGCCGGATAATTTTAAGCCATGATAGTACTTGGGCTTAATTCAATGTATTGTGGTAAGTCCTTGGAAGTTGGAGAATGAATTGTGTCAGGTCACACGTGGAGGAGGAAGCATGAACAGTATAAAGGCTGTTGGCAGGGTAGTCTAGTATGTGTAGGAATGGTTAAGAATTAGAGAAATAATTAAAATTAAGCATCTTGTAGGTAGAGTTAATGAATTATTATAGGGCTGAGGAGAAAAAGAAGATTGTAAGATGACTACTAAGGTTTTGGCTTCAAAGGTAACGGTAGTACTATTTTTTGAGTCAAGGAAAGTTTAGAGAAGAGTTTGGGAATAGATTTTTTTCTTTTTTCTTTTTTGGTGCAATGCTGAGGAGGGAACCTAGGACCTTGGCACTGAGCTACATCCCTAAGCCTCTTTGTGTTTGTGTGTGTGTATGTGTGTGTGTGTGTGTGTGTTTTATTTTGTGATAGCACCTTGCTAAGTTGCCCACACTGCATTCAAATTTTCAATCCTCCTGTTTCAGCCAGCCAGAGTGCTAGTGTTACAGGCATGTTCCATCATGCCTAGCTTGGAAATTATTTTGTGAGGTGATTGTTTAGATTTCTGTGCCCATTCAAAAAATACTGTTTTTCTAACTTTTACACCTTGTCTATTGATTGTTGTTGTGGTGTGGTTTTGTTTTGTTTTTTAACGCCAGTTCAGAGTTGACTCCTTCTTCCCTTTGTGCTAGGATGTCTGAATTGATTGAAAAAGAAACTGAAGAATATCGTAAAGGGGATCCAGACCCATTTGATGATCGACATCCTGGTAAGATAGGTTCTCTGAGCTTGGGTCTTCTTACCAAAGAAAATTGTTAATAGTAGTTTTAATTGAAATAACATCTTCTATGATATGTTAAGGTCTTTTTATTTATTACTGTATTTTACATCTTTACAGTGAAGGCAATGAGGAAAGATAAATTCTTGTTAAAACTGAAGTTATTTCCAATATTTACATATGAAACAACATAACTTAAAGCAAGTAAATTAGGTATATTTAGTTCATACAGTTGGCATGCTTACGAAGACTTAGAAAAAGAGTCTGGTTTTTTTTTTGTTGTTGTTTTTGAGATAGGGTCCTGCTATGTAGTTCAGGTTGGCCTTGAGCTCACTATGTAGCCCAGGCTGGCCTTGCACTGGCAGTGATCCTCCTGCTTCAGCCTCCCAAGTGCTGGGATTACAGGCATGCACCACCACACCCTGGCCTTTTTGTAACAGTAATTATCCTTTTTCTTGGGGGGAAATATAATTGAGAATGTATCCAGTGCCTTGCTTTTAGTTAGGATGTTGGCACATGGAACTTTGAATAATAAATAGATTTCTTTTCTTTTTTTCCCTGTGGTCTTGGGATTGATCCCAGGGTCTTAAACATGCTGGACTGCCTTACCACTGAGCAATGTCCCAGCTCTCCCTTTAAAATTTTTTTTTTTTTTTGGTACCAGGGATTGAACTTGGGACCTTGCGCTTGCGCAGCTGGCGGTGAAACCACTGAGCTAAATCCCCGGCCCTCCCTTTAAAATTTTTTAAAATTTTAAGACAGGGTCTTACTAAGTTGCCCAGGCTGGCTTTCAACTTGCTATTATCCTGCCTTAGCCTCCTGAGTAGCTGGGATTACAGATGTGTGTCAGCTCACCTGCTTTAAATAGACTTCTTGATGTCTGCTTTAGTGTTTTAACAGCTAACATATGTTTTCTTGTGTTAATTTGGTTTTATTTTGGGCAAGTTTAATTAGAGCCATGATAAACTGGCCTGCTTTGGTATTTAATTTGGTATAATACAGACTTGAGTGGGACTTGAGACTTTTCCCTTTTTTGGTGTTCTTTTGAAGACAAGGTCTCGACGTGGAGTTCAGGTGGGCCTTGAACTCACTATGTGGCCCAGGCTGGCCTTTAACTTGCAGTTATCCTCCTGCCTTAGCCTCCCAGCTGCTGGGATTATAGGTGTGTGCCGCCACACCAGCTGAGTCTTTTCCATTTTGTGTTTTTGTGCGTGTGTGTGTGTGTGTGTGTGTGTGTGTGTGTGTGTGTGTTACTGGGGATTGAACCCAGGGCTTTTGTAGACAGCTACATTCCCAACTCTAGCCTCTTAAATTTTTTTTTTTGTGTGTGTGAGACAAAGTCTTCCTAAGTTGCTCAGGCTAGGCTTAAACTTATGATCCTTCTACCTCAGCCTTCCAGAGTGCAGGGATCACAGTGCACCACTGTGCCTGTCTTGTGAGTTCTCTAAGATGCATTACCAGTGTCTAATCTTAAGTTATGTATGACCCCAGGCTGCATATAACTCTATAGCTAGAAGCAGTCCTTTTTGGAGAGGAGTTTGAAATTTTTTGAGTAGAGACATAGGGCCAATTGGTGGGAGTTATAAAAATAGAACATTTTATGTCCATCTGATATTCCAGGTTTTTTTTTGTTTCTTAAACTTTTGTTCTCATATGTAAGCTAGGTATTTCAGATTGCCTAGTTTTTTATGTGATATTACCTGCTGCATTTGTCCTAGATATTCTTAGACAGTTATAGAATATTCATTTTAATTCACATCTTCAGAAAGGGAAGAATAGAGCATGAAAAAGTATGAAAGTGAATGTGAAGTCAGATGTTTCATTTAATACATGGAATCATGAAAAGAATGAGACATGATCATGCTTAGTGTCATTGCAGTGAAAGGATGAAGTGGTAATGAGGAAGAAGGTAGAGACAGAGAATGATATGCTTTCTTCCCCTAGTAGAAACTTAGTTTTTTTCTTCGCACCTCTTAATGTTAAACAGTATTTGTCATTAGACATAATTCCTTCTAATAAAAGTAAGTATTTCAGTTTTATTATTATTAGTGAAAGCTAAAGTCTTTTAAAAATGCCATTCTTGTGACTTTTCTTTTTGGGAATTACTTTGAGATACCACTTACAAATTTGTGAAAATTTCACATCAATAGCTCACATCTTGTCTTCATTCTGTAATGTATCATATAGCTAAATTTGCCACTACTCTCATATTCTGAAAGGAAATGAAATAAAATAGATGGCATCTGTTTTTAAAATAAATCAGTAATTCTTCCAGGCATTAGTTAATACTTTGCTTTTAGGCATTGAGTGAAGGACCTAGATCCTTCACATTCTTTCCCTCAGAGCTAGGGTGACTAATGTTACTATGTCTTTAGGATTGGTGATTGGTTAGTAGGATTCATCTGCCTTAACCCAATGCAGGATGTCCTTATAGGTTCAAGATTATTTCTCTGCTGCTGTTGTCATTGTAGTCAGTGGTGAGATTAACTTGGAAACTGTCTTCTCCAGGCCACCCATCAAAAGAAGCATGCTTTCTGCCTTACTGTGGCTGTGAAGTTAGGGGGTTGCTTTTTCTTAGGCTCCTTTGTAATACTTTTGTAGACCTTCTGTACTGTTGGTGACACTGGTCTGGATCCAGTCCATTATTATTTAATTCAGCATTGCTGCATAGGCAGTATGCTGGGAAATAGAAAGGCTAGAGAGCTTTGTCTCAAGTTTTGTTTTTATTTTTTATTTTTGGTGGTATTGGAAATGAACCCAGGTGCACTCTGCCCCTGAGCCGTTTATTTACTTTCTTATGTATGTATGTATGTATGTATGTATGGTTTTTTTGAAACAAGGACTCACTATGTAATTCTAGCACTTTTTTTTTGGTACCAGGGATTGAACTCAGGTCCTTGTGCTTGCGGGGCAGGTGTTGGAACCACGAAGCTAAATTCCCGGGCCCCTCACTATGTAATTCAGGCTGGCCTTGAACTTGTGATCTTCTTGAGTGCCAAGATTATAGCATGCTCCACCATGACTGGCTGCTAGCCCTTTTTATTTTTTATTCTGAGACAGTCTTGCTAAGTAACCCAGGCTGGGCTTGAACTTGGGATCCTCCTGCCTCAGCTGCCCAAAATGCTAGGATTCTTTTGATTGATTTATTTATTTTGTGGTACTGTGGATTGAGTCTAGGGAGCTCTGAGATACATTCCTAGCATACCCAGGCCTCTTGGTGATATTGGGTATTTAACCAAAGGCCTTCACACTGACCTATATCCTTGACCCTTTTAAAATCTTCTGTATATATGTATGTGGTACAGGGGATTGAACCTAGAGTCTTGGCATTGAGCTACATCCTTAGCCCTCCCCTCCTTTTAACTTTTTATTTTAAGAGAGGGTCTCCCTAAGTCACTAAGTTGTCCAGGCTGGGCTTGAATTATTATCCTTCTGCTTCAGCTTCCCAGAGTGCTGCTATTACATGTGTGTAGTAGTCCCTATTTAAAAAAAAATTTTTTTTTAAATTTTGAGACAGGGTCTTAGTAAGTTGCTCAAGTTGGCGTTGCATTTGTGATGCTCCTATCTCAGCCCCCTAAGTAGTTGGGATTACAGGTGTGGGCCACAGTTACTGGCTAAGTTTTTATATTGTCACTTTTAATTTTAAATAATGTTATGATAAAATCTAATTAGTCATAAGAATCTTGTCTTTGTTTTTACTTTTGCTGGCATTTTTATTAGTATTTATAGCAACCCAGCTGCCATTCCAGAGATCTAAGTTGCTTGACTGGGACAACTTATTCATTTGTTTGTTTGTTCCTCCCCTCTTCTTTTGGTAGGTCGAGCTGATCCAGAGTGTATGCTGGGCCACTTGCTGAGAATACTCTTCAAGAATGATGATTTCATGAATGCAGTAGGTTTGCTTCTTACTTTTCTCCAGAGATTATCAACAAATGTTGTACCTTTATTTATTTATTGAGATAATTTGCTTTTACTAAAGGCCTTAGCAAAGTGGGGAGTAGAGTAGATAGTTTTTAAAATTTGGCCTTGGTTCAGTTGAAATAAGAGGCCTTCTTTCTTGTCAAAAGTCTGATTGTGGCTAAATTATTTTCTGTTAGTGTGTTCTTTGTTCTTTAATCGTATATTGGTGAGGGCTCCCAGGGCATCTGTGTAGTTCCTTCTTGGACAAGAGGAGTTTTGTTTTTGTTTGTGTTTTTTAAGGTAGGCTCTCACCTTGTAGTCTGTGATGGCCTTGAATTTACCATGTAGCCCAGACTGGCTTGAACTTGCAGTGATCCTCCTGCCTTAGCCTCTTCAGTGGTAGGATTACAGGCATGCGCCATGGGCAAGGAGATTTTGAGTTTGGGGCTATAGGTGTTCTTTTGGGTTCCAGAATGGAAAAATAAGAATGATGTACATGTTACTGTTCTGCACTAAAATTGTGATGTGTACATGGGGCATGTGGAGGGATAGAAAGGTGCTTTCTGTAACTCAGGATTGTTGCAAGGAGTAAATGAGTGTTCATAGGTCCTGAACATAGTAATAGCTGAGTAAATTGTGGCTGTTACATTTGTTTGGAAGTGGAATGGTACAGTGGTTGAGAGCATGGGCTTTGGAGTCTGTGTTTTAGAACTCATGATCGTCCTGTCTCAGCTTCCCAAGTACTTTAGTTTTTCTTACCCTTTCCTAATCTATAAAATGGAGATGATAGTACTTACTTCAAAACGTTTTTGTAATTTTTGAGTGAAATTAAGTATCAAAACTGCTTGGCAAAGAGTCTGCCTAAGTCTTAGGTATTATTATTATCTGTATTGTATTAACTCCATATTTATTTCTGAGTCACTAATGTTTTTTCTCAGTTTCAGGTCACTTCCATCTGCCATATATTTCCACCTGGTTTTCCCCCCTGGAACTTCGAATTCCACATGTCTATTTGCTCCACTCTGTTTCTCTTAGTCTCTAGCTCAGTAGTGATGTCTTGTCTAGACAAAAAGTATGCTTTATTCCTCCTATCTGACTTATTCAGTGGATTTGTAGGTCTTAATTGTTCTATCCCCCTTAAACTCCTTAAATCCTTCTGTGTCTTCTTTGTTGCCAGACCTTAGGTTGGTCGCTGGCACCTATCATTTGGTTGCTGCAATAGCTTTATAACTGGTTTCTTCTTGTCCTCTTCTAATCCAGTCTTCATTTTACAGCCCAGAAATTGTTCTAAAATGCAAAAGCTGATCATAGTTTTGCTTAAAATGCATTAATGGCTTCCCATTGCTCTCAGCATAAATTTAAAATGCCTTACATTAGTATTAAACACCTAATCTGTCTCTAGCCTTTGTTCTCTCCAGTGCTTCTTGCCATTTGGCTTTCCTACTCCTTAGCTATTCCTGCTTGTTCTTTTTTTATTTTTGCACTTTATTAAATTCTTTTATTGGTACATTGTAGGTATACAACACAATTACGTTTCTCATTGGGAATTTACCTTTACATAATGCATCTTGGTTCTTATTTTTTCCCCATTCCTAGCCCTCCCTTCACCCCCTCCACCCTTCCCTATTTACAAAGACTTTATTTCCATTTTTTCCATTTCTCATCATTTTTCCTTTCTCTTCTTTCCTTTCCCCTGCCCCTCCCACTACTCCTACTCCTTTGGACCTTTTCTTCCTATTTTGCATTATGGATTATTCATTCTAATCATTGGTATATTTTAGGTATACAATATAATGACATTCATCATTGGAAATTTGCACCTTTACATCCTACTTGTTCTTTATGTTCTAGCTTGGATTCCTTTCCTCTCTAAACCTTATTCTGAGTCCTCTGCAGGGGTTGTAAGGGACTTCTGTAGCTTCTGGTACTCATGATATTGTCTGTTTTCCCTTCACTTCTGTTGGATTGTAAGCCTTTTGATGATGGGACTGTGTCAATAAGTATTTACAGTTGTACACTCTGCTCAGAACACAACAGTGTAGGTATCACTTAGTAGAAATTCAGGCCAGGTGTGGTGGTTCATGTCTCTAATCTCAGCACTTGGAAGGATGAAGCAGGAGGATCACTTTAAGTTCAAGGCAAGCCTGGGCTACGTAGTGAATCTAAGTTTAGCTTGGGCTACATAGTGAGATCCTGTCTCAACACCCCACCCCGCTGGCCCCTGCCAAATAGAAATTCAGTAAAAGTGTGATGAGTGCCAAAAGAAAAGTGTATTAATACACACACAGAGTTATGAAATTGAAGTTTTTCATTACTGCCAAGGATAACTATAATAAAGTTTTAATTAGCAGTCGCATGGTTCATATCTTTTAAGAAAGTGATGGGACGGGGAGGGAGGAAATGAGAAGGATATAAAAAAGAACAAACGTGTCATATACATTTACCAACTCCTCATGATGAATGTAACCATTATGTACTGCAAACATGTACTGATAAAAAAAAGTTGGTACAAAGAAAAAGTGATGGAAATGTGTTAGGGATTTATTAGACTTCCTGATTTTGATTGGGTTAAGTTTCAGGGGAAAAGTATTAATTTTTTTCTTTATAGCTGGTGAATGCATATGTGATGACAAGCCGAGAGCCTCCTTTAAATACTGCAGCTTGCAGACTGCTACTGGACATCATGCCAGGGCTGGAAACTGCTGTTGTCTTTCAAGAAAAGGTACTTGCTAAAAAGAAAACTCATTGTATGTTGGATTTTTGGTTTGTTTGTTTTTGGGTTTTTTTTGAGATAGGGTCTCACTAAGTAGTTCAGGCTGGCCTTGAACTCACTGTATAGCCCAGACTGGTGTCAAACTTGTGGCAGTCCTCCTGCTTCAGCCTTCTGAGTGCTGGGGTTACAGGCGTGTACTACCATGCCCAGCTTCATTGTATGTATGTATATATTTATTTGTGCTACTGGAGATTGGACCCAGGGCCTTTACACTGGGCTACATCTCCATCCCTTTTTTAGTTTTTTTATTTTGAGACAGGGTCTCAGTTGATGAATTGCCTCATCTGGGCTTGAACTGGCTATCTTCTGACCTCAGCCTTGCAGAGTGCTTGGATTATAGGCCTATGCCATCATGCCCGACTTTATTTATTTATTCTTTTGGTACTGGGGATTGAATTCGGGACTTTGCGCTTATGAGGCAGGCGGCACCAACTTTATTTTTTAATCTAATAGTGACCTTTTGGTTGTTATAGACAGTTGTTACAGCTTTTTCTTCATGTAGTAATATGTATTACAGAAATTTAAGAAATCCAAATGAACAAAATAAGAAGTAAAAAATAGCCATTTGGATGAATACTTGATGTTGGATGCTATGGTATTTTTTACAATCTTAAGAGCATGTTTTTAGAATAGATTTATGATCTCATCTGACTATGAGTGGTCTTCCCCAGTGACGAAGAACTGTTCTTTGAGAAAGCCCATCTCATCTTGGTAGTATTTAGTAATTCTTTTAGCTACTAATATATTAGGATAGGTTTTGTGCTATCCTCAAATATTGGATGCTGGGAATTTTTTGTCAGCAAGATGTGAGCTTACATTCATCATGTGTTTGGGGATAGGCAGACACAGGTAAACTGAAAATTTCAAATAAGTGCTATGAAGATAAGAAAATGTCACTTTGATAGTAACTGTGCATGTGTACTTCAGCTGTCAAAAATTAGTTGCTCTATTTTTAAAAGTAATATAAATGTCTTAGCTTGAAGAATTTGCTGTATGAATGGGGTAGGCCTCATTGGTTGGGTTTTTTGGTGCTGGGATTAAACAGGACCTTGCTTTTCCACTGAGCTATGCTCTCAGCACTTGCTTTATTTTTAAAACTTAAAAATGTAATCATAGCTGGACATGGTAGTACACACCTGTAATCCCAGTGCTCTGGAAGGGTAAGGCGGGAGGATCAAAAGTTTGAGCACAGCCTGGGCAAATTAGTGATTTGTTGAGACCCTGTCTCAAAAAATAGGGCTGGGGATATACCTCAGTACGAAGGCCATGGGTTCAATACCCAGCACTGTAAAAAAAATTAGTTTTTTACCCCTGGGGATTGAATGAGAGCTTCACATATGCTAGGTAAGCACAGTGAGCTACGTCCCCTGGCCACTTCCTGCAGTCTCACCATCCTTTTCTTCCCCCCAAGTTTTTATTTTGATATGGTGTCTTGCTGTGTAGGCTGGCCTCAAACTTTTGATCCTCCTGCCTCAGCCTTCTGAGTAGCTGGGATAAGTGTGTGTCGCTTTTATTTTTAATACTTATTTTCTTTTTGAAACAAGGTCTTGCTATGTTCCCCAGACTGGTCTGGAACTCCTGCCTCAGGCTCCCAACTACCTGGAACTACAGGTGTACAACACAGTGCCTGGATGCAGATTTTTGTTCTTAGGAACAGGATTGAAATATTAACTTTTTTGGCTGGGCATGGTGGCGCATGCCTGTAATCCCAGCACTTGAGAGGCTGAGGCAGAAGGATTACCACGAGTTTGAGGCCAGCCTGGAGTACATAGTGACCCTGTCTCAAAAAAAAAAAAAAAATTAACTTTTTTGGCCATAACTTTGAAGTCTTTGCTTTTATTTTTAGTTATGAAAGTGGGCCTTTTCTGAATTGTATTATTTCATTTTCTTTACTATAGGAAGGAATTGTTGAGAATCTTTTCAAATGGGCCCGAGAGGCTGATCAGCCTCTGAGGACATACTCTACTGGACTGTTAGGGGGTGCTATGGAAAATCAAGACATTGCTGCCAACTACAGGGATGAAAATTCACAACTGGTAAGGACCATCTTAGAATGAATCCTTGCATCAAATGGAAGAGTGTTCACAGGTTCTTTTTTGCTGCCTGAATCTTATTTACGTCTTATTTATAACCTGTTTTAAACTTTTTTGCGGGGAGGACATGGTCTTGGTCTGTAATCAGGTTGACCTTGAACTCCCTGTGTAGCCCAGGTTAGCTTTGAACTCATCCTCTTACCTCAGCCCCTTGAGTGCTGGGATCACAGATGTGTAACACCATGCCTGGCTTATTTATAGCCTTGTACTGGAATATAGTTAAAATATCAACATTTCAAGATTACTTCTGTAAGAGGGTTGTTTTTTTTTCAGTACTTGGAGATTGAATCCAGTTTATGTTGAGCTACATCCCTAATCTCTTTTGTTTTTGTTTTTGTTTTGTTTTGGTACTGGGGATGGAACTCTGGTCCTTGCGCTTATGAGGCAGGCAGCAGAACCACTGAGCTAAATCCCCTGCCCCCTAATTTCTTTTGAATAATTTTATTGGTACAATTTGATCTCTTTTAAATAATTTTATTGGTACAATTTGAATAGTGATCACATTCATCAAAGGGAATTTGTACTTGTACATGGTATATCTTGATTCCTCTTTTCCTAATCTTTTTAAAAATTTCTTTGAGACAGGATTTTGCCCAGTTGTCCAGGATAGCCTTGAACTTTCTTTTGTTTTTTAAAATTTTTTTGGTAGCAGGGATTGAACTCAGGACCTTGCACTTTCGAGGCAGGTGGTGGCACCACTGAGCTAAATCCCTGGCCCTAGCCTTGAACTTTTGATCCTTTTGTCTCAGCCTTCTGAGTAGCTGATATTATAGGTGTGTGCCCCCACACATGGTTTACATAAAAGCTTTGATTTTACTTATTTTCATATTGAAAATAGTTGTTTTTGGAGGAAGGGAGAGAGGAAAATTTAAAAAAAAAGAAAATAGTTGTCTTTCAGCTGTCAAGGATTATGGCATTGTATACCAAATAAAGTACCATTCCCTTGGTCTCATCCCCTTTCCTTCCTTAACCTTTGTGTTATGAAAAATTTCAAACATAGAGTACAGTTGAAAGAATTTAATGAGGAGCAGCTGTATATACACTACCTCGATGTCTTGCTAACATTTTACTATACTCATTACATACCCATTTTTTCTTTCTGTCCATCCACCATTTTTTTTCCTTCAGTACTGGAGATTGAATTAAGGGCCTTCACACCTTGGCTCTAAATTTTG
Organism: Heterocephalus glaber; assembly: GCF_053883595.1. Lineage (NCBI taxonomy): Eukaryota > Metazoa > Chordata > Mammalia > Rodentia > Bathyergidae > Heterocephalus > Heterocephalus glaber. The sequence goes on along the minus strand of NW_028258324.1, from coordinate 5,216,473 downwards.
TTTGTTTTTTGTTTTTTGAGACAAGGTCTTGCTATTCCAGGTTGGCCTTAACTCACTATGTAGCCCAGGCTGGCCTTGAACTTTTGATCCCCCTGCCTCAGCATCTTGAGTGCTGGGATTACAGGCATGTGCTATCATGCTTGGCTCTTTTTTTTTTCAATTCAGAATAAATTTGCAGACATCATCCGTAAATCCCCCTACCTCCTTTATTTTTGGCCATACTTAGGATTGAATTGAGAAGAGAGAGCCTTTTGTGTGCTAGGCAAGGACTCTGCTACTGAGCTACATACCCATCTTTTCTTTGAGATATGGTCTTGCTGAGTTGTGTAACATGACTGGCAACTTGTCATCCTCTTGCTTTAACCTTTCAAGTAGCTGCAATTATAGGGTGGGCCACAGTGCCCTGCCCCTTCTCTTTTTAAAACTAAACATGGTACCATTTTTTAGATTTGGCCCAGAAAAGTAAGTACATAAAAAAAACTTTTTTTAAAAGTGAACTTGAAAAATAAATTACATAATTATGTAAAATGTTTGATTTTTCAAAAGCACTTTAAAGAAATCTTTTATTATATCTAGTTTCTGCTTCTTTAGATGTGTTAGTCCAGCCCACTGTCACCCAAACAAATCAGTTATGAAAGATATGTTTTACCTATAATTCTTGTGGTTTGTGTTTTCTGGAATTGTTGGGGAATGAGACTTTTAGCATAGCTTATTTCAGCAAGTTACAGAAATCAAGTTAATATAATCAGATCATTACTATTATCAGGCATTGGTCTAATTACATTAGTATTCTTACATAGAAATAAGAATTATTTATTATGAGTCATTTAAGATGCAGAAGAAGCCTGTCGTGGTGGTGCACACCTGTAATCCCAGCCTAGGAGACTAAGGCATGAGGATTGCTGTGAGTTGGGAGGCCAGCCTGGGCTCCATAGTAAGTTCCATAGATTGTTCAAGGCCAGCCTGAACTACATAATGAGACCTTGTCCCCCCCCCCCCCAAAAAAAAGATGCAGAAGAGACAATGCCTTTTACTCCAATATTTATTGATAGGTGGCAATAGTGCTTCGAAGACTGAGGGAGCTACAGCTTCAGGAAGTGGCTTTGCGGCAAGAAAACAAGCGTCCACGGAAGCTCTCTTCTGAACCCCTTTTGCCTCTGGATGAGGAAGCTGTGGATATGGACTATGGTGACATGGCAGTAGATTTAGTGGATGGAGAACAGGAAGAAGCTTCTGGAGACATGGAAATCTCCTTTCATCTTGATTCAAGCCACAAGACCAGTAGTAGAGTGAACTCAGCAACCAAGCCTGAAGGAGGAGGATTAAAGAAAAACAAGTCAGCAAAACAGGGTGACAGAGAGAGCTTTAGGAAAGCCAAACAAAAATTGGGTTTCTCATCTTCTGATCCAGATAGAATGTTTGTTGAGTTGTCTAATAGCAGCTGGTCAGAAATGTCCCCCTGGGTGATTGGTACCAATTATACCCTTTATCCCATGACTCCTGCTATTGAGCAGCGACTCATTCTCCAGTATTTGACCCCTCTAGGAGAATATCAGGAGGTAAGTGTATTGGGACTATTTTATTTATTTCTGGGTTATTTCATGGAAGCACTTTCTGGGTTATAACATGGTAGTTAACATATTCTTTTTTGTTGTTGTTGTTAACATATTCTTAACTCTATTACAGAAAAGTCTTTGCTTTATACTGGTAAGGTTGTATGCAGGTTACTTAAGGACTGTTTGAGAAAAGTGCATTTATGTTTATTGTTCATAAGGAAGGGGAGACTAGAAGCCTCGTTTCTTTAACTCTCTACTTTTGTAAAGTGGAATAGGAAGTGTATGAAATATAAAGTGAAAAGTTAAGGCTTATTTTTGATTTTCATTTCAGTTACTTCCCATATTCATGCAACTTGGATCACGGGAGTTGATGATGTTCTATATTGATCTAAAACAGACTAATGATGTTCTGCTTACATTTGAGGCACTCAAGGTAAAATGCTTAAAAATATTAAGTCACTGAGGACTTTTCTCCTTCTTAGTATTTCTGATAAACACGCTCATAAATTTTTTTTTTTTTTTTTGGTCCTGGGGATTGAACTTGTGACCTTGCGCTTATGAGGCAGGTGGCGGAACCACTGAGCTAAACCTCCAGCCCAGCACTCTCATAAATCTAAAAAAAATCATTTACTGAGCATCTTATTGATAGAAAGGTTTTATATCTGTGCTGTTCAGTACAGTGGTTACTGACTAGCCCTGTGTGACTTGAGCACTTGAAATATAGCTGGTATCTTGAAGCACTGAGATTTAAATTTTATTTAATTTTACTGAATTTTATTTAATTTTAGTTAAATTAGCCACATTTGGCCAGGGATTACTGCATTGAACAGTACAGTTCCAAAGTGTATTTAAAATGAGGAAATTTGCCTTTCAGTCCCAGAAACTTTTAAGTTTGGAAGAGGTCAAACATAACTGGGGTAACTTGTGTGAAGTACTCAGTGTGTGTGTGTCTAAAGTGTATGAACTCAGTTACACTTTGAACAGTAGGTTGAAGCTGGAGGTCAGAGTTGTCTCCAAGGGCCCAAAGATATCGCAAGGTAGCATCTGTTTCTAAACTGGGATTAGAGAACTTAATGTTTCTGCAGGTTTTTTGTGGGGGGAATTAAAATGGGGGTCATTATTCAGCGATTTCTGTGCAAAGTCATATAAGATATAAAAGAAAATGAAATCTGGATGGACAAGGAAAATATCTCAAAAGAAATTCTTCTGATAGACAAATGACATGGTAGAGAGGTGGATATCCTGTTTAGTTCAAAAAGAAGACTCAATGATAAAAGAGAAGGGACGGATGTTGAAGGTAGTAGAAACAAAATTGGTTGTTTAAAATATTAAATGGAACAGAAACTGGACCTTTAATATAGACAGTGTAAGAAGACAATATTGCCTATAGGTGTGAGGTAAGCTGGGTTGTCAGTAATGATGAGCTAGGTAAAATTTAAGGTTTTGCCTGCTTGTTCCCACCTACCTGTTGTGGAAGTGGAATTTCCATTGTATGGTAGGGACATTGTGTGAAAACAATTCTTGTGGCCTAAGTGTTAGAAGTTACTTACACATAATTTAGCTTCTGCTTTAGGGAATGATTATTTGGAAGCAGGATAGAGGTTGTGTAACAGAGAAAAATAAGGTAATTTGGGGGAGAGATTGAAATTAAATATGAGGATTAGTTTAAGTCTAGTTGCTGAGAAATTCTGAGAAGACTTGTTTTTGCTGCTGATCTTGGTGAAATCTGTACGACTATTAAATTACGTACAGACAGTCCTTATTGAATGATTGAGTTCCCATTCCTGCAACTAGGTTGTTAAATGAATTGGTTGCTAAATGAAGAATTATGTATAGTATGTACATTACAGTATTCAGAACAAAGAAATGGTCAAAGGAAACTCCAACATTATGGCTTTGCTTTTATTTGCATAATTCATTTGCAGTACTATAATGTATAACAGAACATAAAATGGTAGTACTGCCAGCACCTGCCTTACAAGCTCCAGGTCCCAAGTTCGATCCCCGGTACCAAAAACAACAACAAAAAAACTGTAGTACTGTACTGTACAGTACCACCAGCAAAAATTACAGTACTAATAAACAAGGTGTATTGTACAAAAAAAGACATTGGGGCTATATAAACAAAATGTACAGAACTGTACAAAACAAAAAGACGGGTCCTAAGTCAGAACAGTCCTTTAAACAGGTAGGTCATTAAACAAGGAAGATCTGTAATTGCAAATCTGTTGCTTTATCTGTTTCTGGAACACACTTTATTGTGGGTAACAGGAGGGGGAGCTGTGGCTCACCTTAGGTCCTGTCTATAGTTCAGAATACTCAAGAGCTGGGTGCTTTCATTGCACTTCCTACCATTAAGAATTGTGCGGGAAATTAGGGCCTCCCAGAAAGGCTGGTGGGAATTGAAGAGGAAACAAACCTTAAAAGATGAAATAAAACTTTCAGGGATCTATTTGAAATGCATTTGATTAGTTGTAAAAATTTACCAGTTTTGCTACTTTGCTCAAGATTGTTTTTTGGAGATATATTGCGAATATATTTGAAAGAAGTCAGTTCAATTAATCAAGTCAGTGACTGAACCAAAGCTAGAACACAGCTGATTATATTAAAATAATTTTTTAAAATAATTGAAACAGGAGGATTGGCAGAAGTCCTTGGTGTTAGGAAGGAAAACAAGAATGTTGTACAGTCTCAATTTTTTAATTTCCCTTAAACAATATTACAATATTGGGTTTTGTGAGAGAGTGGTTGTTTATGTAGAGGACTTTTTTTTTTTTTCAGTACTGGGTATCAAACACAGGGCCTTCATGTTGATCTACACCCCCATCCCCTGCCTTTTTTTTCCTTTCTTTCTCTTTTTGAGACAGGGTCTTGCTAAATTGCCATGTTGCCCAGGCTGGGTTTGAACTTGGAATCCTCCTGCCTCAGCTCCCAGAGTGTTGGGATTACAGGCCTGCACTGCCATGCTTAGCATGTAGAGGACTAATTTAGCACCTTTAATTAACACTGTGTCAAGAGATTTTTGGATTTTTTTTAGATTGATCTGTTGTAACATGTCTTTGTTTTTTAGCATCTAGCATCTCTCCTGCTCCATAACAAATTTGCTACAGAATTTGTTGCGCATGGAGGAGTACAGAAATTATTGGAAATTCCTCGTCCTTCTATGGCCGCAACTGGTGTATCCATGTGCTTGTATTACTTGTCCTACAACCAGGATGCTATGGAAAGAGTAAGTCTAGGTATATGAGAATGGGATTGAATGAGGATAATCTCTTTAAAATTAGAGTACTTTCACAGAACTTTTTTTGTTGGTTTGTTTTTGTTTTGAGATGTCTCACTATGTAGTCCAGGCTGGACTTAAATTTGCTACTAGATAGCCCAGGCTGGCCTCAAACTGGTGATTGGCCTGCCTCAGCCTCCCAAGTGCTAGGTTTACAGGTGTGCACCACTGTGCCCCGCTTCATAGAACTTTTGTTTTTTTTGGTTTGTTTGCTTTTTTAAGGCAGGGTCTTGCCATGTAGTACAGGTTGGCCTTGAAATCTCTATTGTAGCCCAGGCTGGCCTCAAACTTGAGGTGATCCTCCTGCCTCAGCCTCCCAAGTGCTGGGATCACAGGCATGAGCCACCACACTTGGCTTCACAGAACCTTTGAGTGACTAAATAGTTGAAAGGCTAAATTCTGATGAAAGATGCAAGGAACATAAATGTTCACTCTTCACAAAATACTGTAAAAATGTAAAATTGTCCAGCAAAGGCTCTAAAATTTTCTAACCCTACTAGGAAAATGCAAGATGGATTAGACTAGGACCTTTATTTTGTATTTGCATTCTCTGGCATTAAAATTAGTTTTCAAGGACTTTTCAGATGTCCCTTAGTGGAGTAGCATTTTACTTTTTTTGAGTGTGTGATACTGGGTGTGAATTCAAGGACAGCCTGATCTCAAGTGAGACTGTCTCAAGAATAAAAAAAGAAAGGAACCAAAAAATGTAAATAAGCTATACATTTGAAAAGTGATGTTTTGCATGTGACCCCATTGTCATTTCTGTGCCTGGAACATTTTTCTAATATACTATGTAGTTTGTCTTTTCTAGTATAGTAAAGCCGATAATTTTTTCTTGAGCTCTTGTCTTCACTTACGTATTTGTACAATCTATTTTTTTGTATGATCAATTTTAAATTTAATTTTTCCCCTCAAGTCTAATATTATGCAAGGATAATCTTTTGAAAACAGTAAGTTCATCTGTTTGTATATACAAAATTAATTCTGGCTAATATGTAGGAAAAAACAACAAGCAATTTGAGGAATGCTTTACAATTCCTTGTCTAACTTACAGCAGACATCAAAATGCATATGAATCAGTCAGTTGGTTAATGGATACTAAACTTGTAGACTTTGTAGGCTCAGCCTCTTTGGTTTTTTGTTTGTTTGTTTGTTTTGTTTTTTTTGGGTACCGGAGATCAAACTCAGGACCTTCCGCTTGTGAGACAGGCGGTGGAACCACTGAGGTAAATCCCCGGCCCCTCAGCCTCTTTCATTATGGGGAGGGATACTTCAACCTGTCTAAGCTTCTTCATCTATTAAGTGGGAATCTACTACTTATATAACAGAGCATTACATTATGCATTTGTTGACAGTAAGTATAGGTTGAATTTAAGTGTAGGTAGTTTTCAGGTTTGGAATGGATTATGTTCAAAAATTGTTGTAACTTAAGTTTGTAAAGTAAGAATTACTTGCCTGGGAATGATCATGGTATTTTTCAAAGATAACTTAGTGTCTGTTGGTGAATTTTTCATCTGTTTCAAAGACTCCTTTGCCCAAAATGGAAAAATAATTTTTTAATTTAAATGTTTTACAGGTTTGCATGCATCCCCACAATGTTCTATCTGATGTGGTAAACTATACCCTGTGGTTAATGGAATGTTCCCACGCCTCAGGATGCTGCCATGCTACCATGTTTTTCTCAATTTGCTTCTCATTTCGGGCTGTTTTAGAGCTCTTTGATCGCTATGATGGTCTTCGTCGTCTGGTGAACTTGGTGAGGTTCTTTTGTTGCTTCTCTTGTTAGCAATTGGGGTTAAGCTTATTTTGGCTGACCTTTATCAGCACCTCAGTGAAGAGAGGAGGCTTTGTTTTGGTACTGGGTATTGAACCCAGAGGCTTCAGACTAAGCTACATCCTCAGCCCTTTTAGTTTTTATTGTAACACAGGGTCACTAAATTGCTTAGGCTGGGCTGGACTTTGGAATCCTTTTACCTCAGCCTCCCAGGGGATTATGGATATATGTCACTGTACCTGGCTTGAGAGGAAGCTTTTGATTTGAGGAATTTTTCCTTTCATTCATAAGTTTCTCTCTCTCTCTCTCTCTCTCTCTCTCTCTCTTTATTTAATTTATTTTATTTGTTGCTGAGGGTTTTACCCAGGCCTCACCCACTTTCTTACCATAGAGCAACACCCTCACCCATTTCCTTTTTCTTTTAACATATTCCCACTGGCTTGAACCACTGCCTGTTGGGACAGTCATCCATGTACCAGTGATGGTATAAACTGACCAGTGGGAATGGTCGTGCATGTACAGTCCCATCGTGAATGTGTCAGTGGTTAGAGGACTCTGCCATTGTAGACTTGCTTTGGATATAGTGATCTTATATGGAGAATTATTGTTGTTATCTTGATCTTTCTAAAAGCAAAAGCTTTATGTCTTTATATCTTTTTGAAATAATCACTATTTTAAAGATAACAAATCTTACTAATACTTATGTTTTGTTGTGACTGGCCACTTTATTTCTTTTAGCGTGACTAAAAGCTGTGTCATTTTTCAGTATGAGTTTAAGGCTTTGCTTTCATTTGGTCACTATCAGTGTGTTGTGTGTATATATATACACATATAGAGAGAGAGCTATAGATAGATATTTGACAATCTCAGTGAGCACAAAAGTTTACCAAAATAATTTTCCTTTATTGTGACCCTTTCACTTTCTTCTATCTGCCTATTCTCTTCCCCTCTTCTACCCCAATCTTTTACCTGTTTATTAACAGATCAGTACTTTGGAGATTCTGAATTTGGAAGATCAAGGTGCACTTCTGAGTGATGATGAAATATTTGCTAGCCGCCAAACTGGGAAACATACCTGCATGGCCTTGCGCAAGTATTTTGAGGCTCACCTGGCCATTAAATTGGAACAAGTGAAGCAGTCACTTCAGAGGACTGAGGGTGGCATTCTTGTTCACCCTCAACCTCCATACAAGGTAAGAGGACATAACTTTTTTCTTTCTTTCTTTCCTTTTTTTTTTTTATTTGTGGTGTTGGAGATTGAACCAGGTGCCTTCCACAAGGTAGGCAAGTGTTCTGCCACCGAGCTACATCTTTATCTGTAGGATATGGTCCCTAAAAGGGATGATTTTGTTTATTTTTTCTGCATCCTCTCCAGCCTGAAACTTGCTTTCAGATTAGTGGAGTCTCTGTGGGATATACATTATTGGATTATACTTGTCCTTTGTAGAATCAGAACAATTGAAAGCAAAAATAATATGTGAATTTTAAGGACTTTGCTTCTATTTGTAACTTACTACTTCTCTGGGATATTAGAAGTACAGGCTGAGCTGAAATGTTAAAGAGCTTTCTTTTATGAAAAGCACTCAGTGAGTACTTTGGAATGAGTATAACTCCACTTTTCTATCATGTTGGAATTTACTAGATATATTTTATGAGCAAGATCAATATCTGTATCTTTTAAGAATCACAAATTAGCTGGGCATGGTGTGTCTATAATCCTAGCACTTGGGAGACCGAGGCAGGAGGATCTCTGAGTTTGAGCCAGCCTGGGCTACATAATAAGTTCAAGGCCAACCTGAATGACAATGACATCCTCTCTTTCTTGAAAAAAAGTCTCAAATTGAAAAGATACCTATTAACAGGTACTTCTTTCTCAAGCTGTGAAACATATGCACAAAGGAACCTTCAGTTATTTTTTTGGCTGAAATGTTTTATGAGTTTAGTTATAAATAAAGAATTAAACATTATGTAATCATCATTTCACATACGGGCTATTGATTCAAGAATTGTGAAATTTGAACTGGGTATGGTGGCTAATTGGGAGCCTGAGGCAGGAGCGTCACCAGTTTCAGGATAGCCTGGGCAACTTAGTGGGACCCAGTCTCAGAATAAAATAAAATTTAAAAAGCAAGGGTGAGTGGCTGGGGATATAGCTCAGTAGGAGAGTGCCTTTCTAGCATTCATGAAGTCCTGAGTTCATTTCCTAAAAATAAAAGGAATTGTAGAACTTGAAAGTTATTATTAAAACCTATCAGCCAGTGAGCTATGCTAGAGGAAGGCAGCAGGTAGATGATAAAAGTTATGTACAATAATAACATATTTCTTCTTATAGGCATGCTCATATACTCATGAACAGATTGTGGAAATGATGGAGTTTTTGATAGAATATGGCCCTGCACAGCTGTATTGGGAACCAGCTGAAGTCTTCCTCAAACTTTCTTGTGTTCAGCTGTTGTTGCAGCTTATTTCTATTGCCTGCAATTGGAAGACCTATTATGCAAGGTGGGACCAGAGAGATATTTCACAAGAAATTCCATCCTGCTCTTTGCTTTTGTAAAAGTTGATTTTGGTTTGATTTGCACGTGGTATACGCTTTAACTTTTACTGAATTGAATTGAAATTTTAAACTTGAATCTGAGACACAAGATTAAGCGTGAAAATATGACTTTCAATTTATATAGTACTTGTTCCTATATATGGTTTTAGGCAAGGATCAACATCTGAACTCTTAAGAGAAATTACATAATTTATATATCTTAACAATAACATGGGGTTGAAATCTTGGAACTGGAGTCCGTTATTCTTTGATACTTAGACTTTAAATGTCTTGCTTTTACTTGACAACCATGTGTAATGTTTATTTTACTTTCACATAAAAGCTTACCTTTTTGCTCTTTTTATTCAACATAGTATAATGCTTTTAACAATTCAGTTGCAGTCAGCTAAGTAGGATAGGCTCAGAAAAAGGCAGCTGGTGTCATCAGGAGGTTGGATGGATTTTGTTTGAGAATGATATACAAAGAATTCAAAGTACATTTTGGGGGCCGGGGATTTAGCTCAGTGGTTCTGCTGCCTGCCTTGCAAGCACAAGGACCTGAGTTCAATCCCCGGTACCAAAAAAAAAAAAAAAAAGTACATTTTGGGAAAGATGGGGCCTGAAGAGAGAATGATATCAAAGCTTTTTTTTTTGTGGTGGTACTCAGGGACTTCACACTGAGCTACATTCCCAGCTCATTTTTTGTTTTGAGACAGAGTCTGACTAAGTTACCTAAGTTGCTCCAGGTTTGGCTCAGACTTTCTTCCTGCCTTAGCTTCCCAGTGTGCTGAGCTTACAGGTGTGCCACTACACACAGCTATAAACAGCATTTCTTGACCTCCTTTTCCCTATCCATCCACTGTAGTTAAGGACAAGAGAGGCTTATTTGGAGGAAATAAATTCCAAGACATTAAATTTAGTGGGGTACTTTTGGAGTATCTATTCTCAAACTTTCTGGCCTTAGGACCCTTTTATTTTATTTCATTTTATTTTTTGGTACTGGGGATCGAACTCAGGACCTTGCGCTTGCGAGGCAGGTGGCAGAACCATTGAGCTAAATCCCTGGCTAGGACCCTTTAGTACTTTAAAAATTATTGAGGATTTTAGAGGGCTTTTATTTTTGTTTTATATCTATTAATGTTTACTATATTAGAAATTAAAATTAAAAGCCTGATGTGGTAGTGAATGCCTGTGATTCTAGCACTTGGGATGCTGAGGCAGGAGGATCACTATGAATTTCAGGCCAGCCTGGGCTACATAGTTCAAGACCGTCATGACCCTGTCTCTCTCTCAAAACAAAACAAAACAAAAAAACCCAAAAAGCAATAACCATAACAAAAAAAGAAAATTAAGAAAATCTAAAAAAAAAGAGAAAATCTAAAGCTGTTTATGAATGTAGTGTACAATAATGTGAACCCATTGAATGTTTTTCGGTTCTGGGAATTGAACTCAGGACTTTGCACTTGCCAGGCAGGTGCAGTGCCATTGAGCTAAGTCCCCAGTGCCGCCCCCCTTTTTTTTCTGAGGCAGGGTCTGACTATGTAGCTCAGGTTGGCCTTGAACTCATGGCGATCCTCCTGTCTCAGCCTCCTGAGTGCTGGGATTACAGGTGTGCTCCACCAAGCACAGCAATGTTAGTGTTCTTAATGAAAAATTAAAAAAAATATAGATGACTTTAGCCAATTTTAAAAAATGTTTGGCTTAATATATCATATGCTTTTTTATTCATGTTTTTGGGATATCACACACCATAGTCTCTTGAAGACTGTGTTATACATGTGAGAAAATGAGAGAAAGGACAATGACATCTTAGTATTACCATATTTCCCTGAAAAGAATACTGGGTCTTATATTAAATTTTGCTCCACAAGATTCAATAGGGCTTATTTTCATGGGATGTCTTATTTTTTCATGTACAACAGTCTATTTATTCAAGTATAAATGTCTACATTTATTCAAATACAGTCATGTCATCTTCTGGAAAAAAGTCATAACTCTCCAAACCCCGAATTCCGGCCTGAATTTCTTGCAACTCCATTTCCTGTAGAACCATGGGCCCCAATCTCTCATGTCCATTCATAGACCTTTCCTTAAATGAGCACTTCCTGTCCATGTAGCCTGCTTATAGTGCATTGGCAACACTGTCAGTGGTTTTCTCCCATGAATTCTTCACCTGACTCATGACCTCTTGCAGGCTAGGCTTCCCAGAGTTTCCACTAAATCAGGTGTTAACTGAAGACTTATGAGACAGTGACAAAAAATTGCAGGAACCAAAATTCAGAAAAGGTTTTTTTTGTTTCACTTGAGTGCATGAAGTACATCTGTTGTAACACCTGATGTGTTGAATTATGAAGCTTCATATTAAGACACGACTACGTCTGTTTGTTACCAAGTGTGCACATTATTCATGTGCTGTGTCTGTACTCTGGTCATTCAGCAGTAAATCTCAAATTCATCTGTTTACATAGGTGTTTACCCCTATTCCAAAGGTACCCATTAGATATTTACAAATACTTATAATTTATATTCTCATTTATACTTAATTATATATTAGTATTATTTTATAATTCAATACACCCATTATGTGTTGCAGTGGATGTACTAAAATGCATCCATCAGGCTGATGAACTTATATTCAGGTTTATATTACAAGCAGCCTGAAAAATCACATGAGGGCTTATTTTCAAATTACTTATTTTCGGGGAAATATGGTATGGACATAGCTTGACTTTACAAGCTCTTTGAATCCTAAGAGGGTTTCAGAGACTCCCAGGAGTCCCCTGACCATACCTTGAGGACTGCTGTTTTTTACCTTTTGGGTGTACTTGGGATCAAAACCAGGGCCTTTCATGTACTAGGCAAGACTCTACACTGAGCTGTCCAACCCCTGATAACTGCTGTTTTAGAGTATTAAAAAGTAGGTTATTGCTGATCATGGTGACAAACACAGTCCCATAATTGAAAGGATATGGCAATAGTATCATGAGTTCAAAGTCAGACTAGGCTGCATAGTGACACTCTGGCGCCAAAGAAGCAGAGGGTATTCACTTACAGAATAGTTTCATAGTTTAAGCTCAAAAGATAACTAGTAAGAGTACTAATCCCCCCCCACCTCCTGGTACCAGGGATTGAACTTAGGACCTTTTGCTTATGAGGCAGGCGGGGTGCCACTGAGCTAAATCCCTGGCCCACTAATATATTTCTTGACTAGTAAATTCATTTTTTGATTATTGCAAACTGTCTTTTACTTTAATTTGGTGCTGAGAATTGAATCCAGGGAGTACTTAGCTATATGTCTTGCCCTTTTTATTTTATCTTGAAATAAAATCTTGCTAAAATTGCCTAGGTTGGCATCAAATTTAAGATCCTCCCACCTTAGCTTCCTGAGTAGCTGGGATTACAGGTGTGTGCCAACATGTCTGACTAAAAAAATATATATATCCTTGATTTAAAAAGTTTATTTAGGGAATGAGAGTATAGCCCAATGGTAGAGTGCCTGCCTCACATGTATGAGATCTTGCCAAAAGAAGAAAAATATTTGTGGTGCTGGGGATTGAACTCATGCCTTGTGCTTGCTAGGCAAGTGCTCTATGACTGAACTACAAGCCCAGCTGAAAAAGGTTTTTTTATTGTTTGCAGTACTGAGGATTGAACCTAGGGCTTTAGCACTGAGTTGCATCCTTAACCCTTTTTATTTTTTATTTTGAGACGGGGTCTTGCTAAAATGGCCAGGCTTGGGCTCCAACTTGTGATATTCCTTCCTCAGGCTCCCAAAGTGCTGGCATTATAGACTTGTGTTGCTATACTTGGCTCACTTTTTAAATTATTGTTATGGTTTATGATTATTGTTTTGGTTTTTCTTTTTGTACCAGGGATCAAACTTGAGACCTTGCACTTGCAAGGCAGGCAGCAGAAGCACTGAGCTAAATCCCCAGCCCTTTTTCTTTTTTTAAAAAGTGAGACCTGTTATTTAATTATTTATTTATTTTGGTGCTGGGGATGGAACTTAGGATCTTGAGCTTGCGAGGCAGGGATGGCACCATTGAGCTAAATCCCCGGGCCTGTTTTTTCTTTTTGAGATTGTCTCGCTACGTGGCCCAGGCTGGCCTTGAGCTCACAGCAGTCTTCCAGCCTCAGCCTCCCAAGTGCTGGGATTACAGGCATGCAGCTTACTTTTATTTTTTAAAATAAAATATTTCAAAATAGAAAAAGGTACAGAGGATAATGTAACAACTCTTCTATACTCATCTTCAGCCTGGACATGTTGTGTTTGGTTTTTCTTCAGTTTCTTTCCTTTCATGCCTCTTCAGAGTGACCAGTTGGCATTTGGAATGCATTCTTTTTTTGCATGTTTTTATATATTTCTGCATGTCCATAAACAATAATATATTGCTTTATATGTTTTTAAATTGCTTGAGTGTTTTCCTGTATGCATCCTTTGTAGCTTTTTCACCCTTTAATGTTTGTGAAATTTATTCATGTTAATATTTAAACTGATATATTTTTATATTTAGTTTATTCCCATTCTCATTTATTGCCTCTCTTGAAGATATGAGGTGTAGAACCTGGGTTTTAGGATGTCTGGATTTTCAACTTTATTGGATATTGCCAGATTATTTTTATTTTTAATCTTTAAAAATTTTTTGGGTTTTTTTTTTGAGACAGGGTCTTGCTATCTAGTTCAGGCTAGCCTTGAACTCACTGTGTAGCCAGGCTGACCTCGAACTCACAGCAGTCCTCCTGCTTCAGCCTCCCAAATGCTGGGATTACAGGTGTGTGCCACCACACCCAGCAAGATTGTTTTTAAAATGATTTTAACTATTGTATTCTCCCACCATCAATCTATAGGAGCTTTCATTTTTCTGTCTTCTTGCCAGTACTTGGTTCTATCAAATTTTTAATTTTATGTCTCACATTTTATATTTTATTAATGTATTTTAAGACCCTGTTCTTGCCTTTAGAATTTTTTGAAAATGATTGTTAGTGGCTGCAGGATCATCATATGTCTTTTGGATTTTGTAATAGTTCAGATTTTGGATTTTCAGATTAGGGTTGCTCAGCTGGTAGAAGTCTGCAGATATTCAAGAATCTGAAAAACCCTGAACTCTGAAACACTTCTGGTCTTAAGTGTTTTAGATAAGGGAAGCTCAAGGTGAACATAAATATTTGCATGTACTTTTTTTAATGTTGAGGTTTGAATCCAAGATCCAGGTCTTGCTAGAGAAGTGCTCTGCCACAGAGCTACATCCCTAGCCCTTGTTTTATACTTCTGATTATTTTCTTAGGACAGATTGCTAGAGGTGAACTTCCTATGCCAAAAGTTAGGAACATTTTAAGAATCATGTTTCATGTTGCCAGGTTACTTTTTAAAAGTTTTTATTTATTTATTTATTTTTGAGATAAGGTCTTGCCATATAGCCGAGGCTGGCCTCAAATTTGCAGCCATCTCCTATGTGCCTCAGTATCCTGAGTGCTGGTAGTCTGTGCCAGATTACTTTTTTTTGTTTTTGACAGCACTGGGGATCAAACTCAGGACCTTGCGCTTGCGAGTCAGGCACAGTGCCACTGAGCTAAATCCTCAGGGCGCAGGGCCCCCCCGCCCCGCATTACTTTTTTTTGACACAGTCTCACTATATGGTCCCCAGCCATATTACTTGTTAGAGTTCTGTGTACCCTTAATAGCATTGAGGATTTTTTAAATTAAAAAAATGTTTTAGTACATGTTTGCAGTGCATAATGATTACATGAGTTGGTACATGTACATACACATCTTAATTCTTTTTCTTTTTCCTCCTCTTCTCCCTTCCCTCTATCTCTTGGTTTCCTTCCCATTTGAAAAAGATCTATGAAGAATTCTTTGTTTTTAACTGTAGAAGTTTGATAGGTAAAAATTCTATCATTGTGATTTTTGGAAGTAATATGGTGACTTATAAATCCTCTCTTGACACTACCACTAGTGACAGACCCACACAAGTGGTGTTCTGACATGCTATATTTTTGTCTTTTAAAAACTGCTACTGTTGCTTATGGCTTTATTGTAGTTTTTCTTGAACTAATTATTCTTCCTGTCCAGGAATGACACTGTGCGCTTTGCTTTGGATGTTCTGGCTATTCTCACTGTGGTGCCGAAAATACAGCTCCAGTTGGCAGAATCAGTGGATGTACTGGATGAGACTGGCTCTACTGTCTCCACTGTAGGTAGGTAGTACCTTGCCATTTTTGTTGTTGGTTGATGTGATTTGTTTTCCTTTGCTATTCTGGTTGTGGTTACTTAATATAATTTTGGTATATCAGAACAGAAGGTTGTAGCGTGTTTCTTGCCTATCCCTTGTAACTAATGCCATACAGTTTCATATAAAGGAATCATGCTAATAAACTTGAGGTTTATGAGTATTTGAGGCATTTTCTATAATGTTACATGTGCATTCCTGAAAACCTTACACTGTAATGTCTGGTGCTAATAATAAGATTTATTGGAATAATGGTTTAGCGTCAACAGTAAAATACCTAAACAGCTCCACTAAAAATAATCAGTAAATTGGTAGCAACTGTCATATACATATAGTAAAAGAAAATAGCCTTTGTCTGAACAGACTTATGAGGGTGCTGCTAAAGTGAGTATGGGAAGTAGTGTGACTGGCTGTGGGTCCTGGTATGCACCACGCTGGAGAGAAAGCCCAAAGTTCTGATACTTTCTTTGCCTTACCTCCCCTCCCCTTGCCTCCCCTCCCCTCTTCTTCTTCCTCTTCCTCCTCCTCCTCCCCCTGTTCTTCTTCCTCTTCTCTTCCTTTTTAGGGCTGGAGATAAACTAGTCACTAGTTTTTAGTTTTCTTAATGCTGTATATAGTAGAAAAGATTCCTGTTGCCATGGTAGCAGGTAAGGTGAGGGTTTCTTTCATTTTGTGCAGAAGGTTTAAAATTTTCACTAATTTTGCTTCTTTTATCTAGGAAAAATTGCATACCCACCTTGGTGACTTTCCCATAATACTGACATCATTTCCCTAATTTTCATGTGCGGGTCCCCCCGCCCCTTGCAGTCCTGGGAATAGAACAAGGCCTTGCCCAAGCCAAGTACTTTTTAACACTAAGTTAAGTTCCTAGTCCCATTCTCCTATTTATTAGCTTCATATGATGTATTGCTTCATAAAAACACATTTTAGTACAACTGATTATATTTTATAGAAGTAATTCCTTATACTTTTAAAAAATGAGATGGTTTCTTTTTTTAATAAAAAATTGACTGGAACTCTAGATTTAGATTTGGGAATAACCACTGAAATTAGCTATTCTTTTTATGAGGATTAATTAATTTCTCCCCCCTCTGTAGGTATCAGCATTATTTTGGGAGTGGCTGAGGGTGAGTTCTTTATCCATGATGCTGAAATTCAGAAATCAGCGCTTCAAATTATCATCAATTGTGTATGTGGCCCAGATAACCGAATATCCAGTATTGGCAAATTTATCTCTGGAACTCCTCGGAGAAAGCTGCCTCAGACACCCAAGAGCAGTGAGAACACCCTGGCCAAGATGTGGAATGTAGTCCAATCCAATAATGGCATCAAGGTGCTTCTGTCCTTATTGTCCATCAAGATGCCCATCACAGATGCAGACCAGATCCGGGCCCTGGCCTGTAAGGCCCTGGTGGGCTTGTCTCGGAGTAGCACTGTCAGGCAGATCATCAGCAAACTGCCGCTTTTCAGTAGCTGCCAGATCCAGCAGCTGATGAAGGAACCTGTACTTCAGGACAAGCGCAGTGACCATGTCAAATTCTGCAAATATGCCGCTGAGCTCATTGAAAGGGTGTCCGGAAAGCCACTTCTTATTGGCACTGATGTGTCTTTGGCACGATTACAGAAAGCAGATGTGGTTGCCCAGTCAAGAATCTCTTTCCCTGAGAAAGAATTGCTTTTGTTGATACGGAACCATCTCATTTCTAAAGGGCTTGGAGAGACAGCAACTGTGCTGATGAAAGAGGCTGACCTGCCCATGACTGCTGCCTCCCATTCTTCTGCTTTCACTCCAGTAACTGCTGCTGCTTCTCCTGTCTCTCTTCCCCGAACCCCTCGTATTGCCAATGGCATCGCAACTCGGCTGGGTAGCCATGCTGCTGTTGGTGCCTCTGGCCCTTCTGCCCCTACTTCTCATTCTCAGCCACGGCCCCCCCAGGGTTCACTAGCTATGCCTGGCCCTTCTTATGCAGGCAACTCCCCTTTGATTGGTAGGATTAGTTTTATTAGAGAGAGGCCATCACCCTGCAATGGCAGGAAAATCAGAGTGTTGCGGCAAAAGTCGGACCATGGTGCCTACAGCCAGAGCCCAGCCATAAAAAAGCAGTTGGACAGGCATCTTCCTTCCCCACCTACTCTGGACAGTATCATCACAGAATATCTTAGAGAGCAACATGCTCGCTGCAAGAACCCAGTTGCCACCTGTCCACCTTTTTCTCTATTTACTCCTCACCAGTGTCCTGAGCCAAAACAGAGGCGGCAAGCGCCAATAAACTTTACCTCAAGGCTAAACCGAAGGGCATCGTTTCCAAAATATGGAGGGGTAGATGGCGGATGCTTTGATAGGCACCTTATCTTTAGCAGGTAAGGAGAGGTCCCCTTCACTTCCTGGGAATTGGACTGATTCTTCTATTTAAATCAAAGTGAGGAGTACAGTATCAGCATAGAATGATCAGTTGAGAAGGCCATATGTTGGCCTGAAATACCCCTGATTGATTGTGACTTGAATGATGTCATGAATGAAGTAAGTATACCACCTTTTGTCAACCATGAACTGTTTGTGTAATTGTTGACAATATATTGATATGATACTTTGTGTTGTCCTGACTACCAGTATGTTTTCTAGAACCTACAGAATGTACAGTCCCTTCTCAGGCTTCTAGACTTGTCTTTGTGCTGATCCAAGTTGTCTTTATTTGATCCTTTACAAATCTTACATAAAGGTCATGTGATCACAAGCTTTAAACATAGGAATTTTTGTTTAAATTTGTCAGTAGAAGTTATGTTCTCTGATTTAAAATGGAAATGAACCACTGAAAGTTACTATGATATTGCAAAATAATTCACTTTTCAAAACTTACTATTTTGTGTTTTTTCTTTTGTTCCTTCTAGCAGAATTTTCAGAATTCTTGCATATTCTTTGTCTCTTCATTCTTGTTTTGTGTTTTTGCTTAGATTTCGTCCTATTTCAGTGTTCCGGGAAGCAAATGAAGATGAGAGTGGCTTCACCTGCTGTGCATTCTCAGCACGGGAACGGTTCCTGATGCTTGGTACCTGCACGGGGCAGCTGAAGCTCTACAATGTGTTTAGTGGACAGGAGGAAGCCAGCTATAACTGTCACAACTCAGCCATCACACACCTTGAACCTTCCAGGGTAAGGGTCCCTTCCCTGTATGCTGTCAATTATTCTAAGATGGGTTGGTAAACTGGATGGAGTAAAGCAAGCTCACACTTTATTTGGCTTTCTTTTTGGAAAGAGTCTCCAACTAGAAAGTCTGGTTGAGGTAGACTCATATTTTAGAGGGAAACTGAGGAATATGGTCAGGTGTTAGGTGACAGGAATAATTTTTGACATCTTTCCCAGTTTTTCCCCCTCTCTTGAAACTATTTTTAATTAGTTTAGGAAGATTTAGTATTTCTCTTTTTTTTTTCCCCTGCTACCGGGGATCAAATTCAGAACCTTGCACTTGCAATGCAGGCATGGTGCCACTGAGCTAAATCCCCGGCTCTCTTCAATGTAATTATTTTCTAGGACACTGCAACTATCTGTATTTATATTTTAATGGTTTCTGAGTATTTCTTGGGGAGTTTTTTATTTTCTCTTTAATCCATGTTTTTTTTTTTTTTTTTTGGTGCTGGGGATTGAACTCGGGACCTTGTGCTTTCGAGGCAGGCGGTGGAACCACTGAGCTAAATCCCTGGCCCCTAATCCACATGTTTTAATATGCTAATGGAAGATAGTGATATCTGCATGTATGTAAATGTGATCATCCACTTTGGGCCTCCTTCTTTTTTTAGGATGGGTCCTTGCTGCTGACATCTGCTACTTGGAGCCAGCCTTTGTCTGCACTTTGGGGAATGAAATCAGTATTTGATATGAAGTATGTATTTACTTTTGGAGCCTAGTGTCTCTGTTTTATTTACCTAATTTATATCTTCCATCTGGTTTTAGACTGAAGGCCTTTTGGGAAGGAGAAATGATATGAGCTATTGTTAACTTCTTCCTTATTGGAGCCTCCTGTTTAATAAGATAATTATCTTTTTAAATTTCTAGATACTTAAAGTATTTACATTCCTATTATGCAGGAGACCCTTCACTAACACAGAATGGCAAATCTGTGTATTTGGATATGTTTACATATGACAGCTGCACTCTTTCCTATGGTATTTCAAAGGCACATGTACTCTTTTAGCCATTTCTCTAACCAAGGAATTCTCATTAATCATTTGGGGTGTGATGGACATACTGATGGAGGGAATTTTCTTTTTAACCAAGTTAAAAGATCCTTGAAAACCAAGGATCTTCAGGTAAGTATAGTTGTGCAAGAGGCTGAGGATCACCCTTTTTTTCTGTTGTCTGAGTGTGTCCTGAAGGTCTATCACTTCAGTATTTCTGTTTGTCCGTAGGCATTCCTTCACCGAAGATCACTATGTTGAGTTCAGTAAGCACTCTCAGGATCGGGTCATAGGCACAAAAGGGGACATTGCTCATGTAAGTAGTTTAAGAATGCATTACTTTCAGGCTGATTTTACCCATTTACTTATGTTGAAATTTTCTGGACTGAATGTGAGGACTTAAGTCTTAGGGGCAACTAGAAAGTAGTTAATAGTTTTCCTTCTAATTAGAATCTAACAATATGATAAAGTAGTTCTAAGCTATGTAGGAAAAATGTGAAAAGGCTGAACGTGAATATAATCTGGCAATTTGAGAAAGATGTTATTAGCACAGCAGATACTTTTGAGTTCTAAGTTTTAGATGAAATCAAATCCCTGACTGTGGAGCCTCATTAGGGAGATAATAAATAATGAAGCAAGTATATGGAATATTAGATAGTAAGTGCTGCAGAGAAAAAGCAAGGAAAGAGGTAAGAAATGCTTGTTGATATTGTGGGGGGGGGATTTCTGTTTTATCTAGGGTCATCAGCATTACTGGGTAATGTATAGCAGAGCTCTGAAGGAAGTGTGACTGTGATGCAGGTATTTGGGGTGAAGAGTATTCTAAAGCAGAGGAAATGGAAAGGAAAAGTCCTTGTTTGCAAGGAGAGAATAAGAAAGGGTAAGAACTGAGGTCAGAACGAGAGTATAGCCTATAGTTAGGACCTTTGGCTTTTCCTTTGAGTAAGATGAAGACAGTGGAAGATTATCAGAAGACATGTGATAGAATGTAAAATTTCCCATAGTGTGATTCTGATATTTGTGAGAGGCAAGAGGTGGCCTTCCAGGTAGGAAGATGTACCACCTGACACATGGGAGGAGCAATGGGGCTGGGCCCATGTAGGCATGCAGAGGTGATGAGAAACAGTGGGCCTGAACCCTGGAGTCTGGGACACACAAAGTTTGAGAGTCTGTTAGGCATTCAGTAAGGAATGGAGCATTGAATATACAAGTTGGGTGTTTAGGAGAAAAGTCTGGGATGGGAGATATAAATGGGAGTTATCTACATGATGATAGTATTTAGAGTCATGAACTTGGATGAGATCAAGAGCGCTAGAGAAGAGAGAGGAAGGAGGATATATCCCTCCCATGTACCAGTGTGTAGGATTGGACACAAAAGAAGGTACTTAGGAAAGAAGACCAGACAGAGTAGCCAGTAGCCATAAGGCAGAAGGAAATCCAGCCCTGGAAGACAACAGAAGACTTTATTTTGAGGAAGGATTGATCAGTTGGTCAGGAACTGCTGAGGAGTTGTGTAAGATGAGAACTAAGAGGAGACTTAACGACTTAACAATGTAGAGGTTGTTGTTAATCATGTCAGGAAATACTTCTGTATGCTGATGGGGTAAAAACCTAGTTTTAGAGTAAGTTCATGAACAGAACAGGAGAGAAAGAGACACACTGAATATAGATAATTCTTTGAAGCATTTTTGCTGAAGTAGGGTAACAACTTTGGGAAAATATGGGGTGGTAAATTTAGGGTTGATCTCTCCCCAACATTTTATTTGAAAATATTCAAATGTATGGAAAAATTGAAAAAATACTACATATATTCACTGGCTAGATTAATCAGTTTAATATTTTGACATATTTTCAGTGTGTGCATTTTTTAAGTCATTTGAAAGTTGCAAACATGAACATGACATTTTATCCCTACATCTTATAGCATGTTGCCTAACAATACAGACTATTTTATGCATAACCACACTTAAGCAATATAGTAAATTCCCAGATATCACTCTTCTAGCTTTCCTAATTATCCCTGATGTACTTTGTTGCAAATGTTTTTCGTATTTTGTTTTGTTTTTGAACCAGGATCCAGTCAAGATTCATATATTGTAGGGGGCGCAAGGTGCCAAGTTCGATCCCCGGTACCAAAAAAAAAAAAAATCTACCAAAGGTTTTAAAAAAAAATGATTCATATATTGTATTTGGTTGTTACTAATGTTTTAAAGCCAACAGTTTTCATGACGATGACTTTTGAAGAGACCAGGCTAGTTGTCATCTCTTGTCCCATGATCTGGATTTGTTTGTTTCCTTGTGGTGTCTCCTTGTTTCTGTGTTGAAGAAGGATTTTTCTTTTTCTTTTTTGGGGGGAAGGGGGTGTTTTGTTTTTTCTTTGTGTGTGTGTGTGTGTGTGTTTTCTTTTTAAAGCTTGGGCATACTACAGCATCTGTGTAAGCTGATGAGAAAGATCTGGTCACCATATGGGTTGTATATTGTGGACTTTGGAAAGTTTTAGGATGGTGGGGCTACATTGTGTTCATTGTGAGATTTTAAGGAGAAAAGTGTATTTCATTGATGACTTTTTTCAAAAAGTATGTGGAGAATTTCTCATTTTTAATATTGGAAGCATTTTCTGTTTCATGAAAAGGGGAGGGAAAGAAAACCTGTGTGTGTGTGTGTGTGTGTGTGTCTGTATCCCCCTCTCTTGTTGGAGGTTGATCCTAGGGCCTTGAATGTGCAAGGCAAGGCAAACCATGGAGCTACACCCCTGAGCCCCTTGTTTTGTTTTGTTTTAATCCCTAATGCTGTTTCATTTCTCATTTACTTGTGGAAAAGGGATTTTTCAAACCTTTAATGGGAACTGAAGCTCTTAAACTTTGCTTATTAGATAGATGTAATCTTCCTTGTTATTTTACAATATTAGGGCCTTTTTAATTTGGGGATATTTGGTATATGTGCTGCCAAAGTGAGTACTTTGGGGGATATTTGGAAAGCATCGGAGAGGTATTTATAATTATACAGTTTCTCTATAAATTTGTCAATGGATCAATTGGTCTGATTTTTCTCTTCCCACCCCCTTCTTCTCTAAAGATTTATGATATTCAGACTGGCAACAAGCTGTTGACTCTGTTTAACCCAGATCTTGCCAACAACTACAAGAGGAACTGTGCCACCTTTAACCCTACAGATGATCTTGTCTTAAATGATGGCGTCCTCTGGGATGTCCGCTCGGCACAGGCCATCCACAAGTTTGACAAGTTCAACATGAACATCAGTGGAGTTTTCCATCCAAATGGACTGGAGATCATCATTAATACTGAGATTGTATCCTTTACATTTATGTCT
This sequence comes from Heterocephalus glaber, assembly GCF_053883595.1. NCBI lineage: Eukaryota > Metazoa > Chordata > Mammalia > Rodentia > Bathyergidae > Heterocephalus > Heterocephalus glaber. The sequence goes on along the minus strand of NW_028258324.1, from coordinate 5,193,594 downwards.
GTCTTTCTATTTGTTATCTGGTTTGTTATGCAGAAATTATTTGTTTTATCTTTTTACCAGTACTGTCAAGTATCCACATTGGTAGTGATGTGGTACTATTCTTCGGTTTGAAATGGTAATGATTCTCTAGGAGACTGTTGTCATTGTTGATAAATACTGATGACTTCCACTAGTGTGTTTTTTGTTCAGGAAAGAGTGACCAGATTCTTGTCTCCCAATTCTCTGAGTATTGAATTGACTTTCATCTGCGTTCAGAAGGATTTTACTTTTGCTCTGTAGAAATCAGTTGCTAGACCTAAGAAGAAAGTGAAGTGCCACTGTTGGGAGGCAGGGAGCTCATGTAGCATTTATGTATCTGAGAATACTTTAAAATATTTTCAGGGACTTCATTCAGAAATATGAATTGACTTTTAAAGTATCAGTACGTAGCAGGAGGAAAGAATGTTTCAGAATTTATGTGGTTAGATAAGAACTTTTGTTACAATAGTTTCCCTTGACTACTTTCCTTCTAGTGGGACCTTCGAACTTTCCACCTTTTACACACTGTTCCTGCTCTAGATCAGTGTCGTGTAGTGTTCAACCATACGGGGACAGTGATGTATGGAGGTAATAAGACTTTTACTTCCCTGTCTTTCCCCCTACTTTGTCCCCTCACTTAATTGGATACTTCTTTTTTAGAAATAACTTCTCACTTGTGAAAGGCATTTGAAAGCTGTAACATAAAAGAAAATGTTAATACAAATGGTGACAAAAGAGAAAATAAAATGTTGATTTAGAGTGAGAGGTAACTAACTTTAAAGATAATAAATAACTTTTTTGTTGTTGTTTGTGTTTTGAGACAGGGTCTCACTGTGTAGGCTGGCCTAAACTCATGATCTCCCTGCCTTAGTCTTCTGAATGTTGGGATTATAGGCATGTGCCATCATGCCTACCTGAAGATAATCTTGTATTGAAAGTTTCACGCAGTAATTTTTACATGTATCATTATGGACTTTAAAAGATTTGCATTAGTTGTCTTGGGATGTTGTAAACCTTCAGCTATAAGACTTGTTGGGAGCTAGATCAAGAGGTTGAGGAAATTGTTGGCCCCAGTAGGTTGGATCTGAAAGGAGGATACTTTGAGAGAGGATACTTAACTAAATGCAGAGTAAATTTATTTACAGAGAAACTCATTGAAATCTTATTAGGATTTTCTGTGCTTGTGAATAGAGGATGTTTTTGGTTCTTAATAGTGTTTTATTGCTACCCTTTTCCCCAACTAGCTATGTTGCAGGCCGATGATGAAGATGACTTAATGGAAGAGAGGATGAAAAGCCCTTTTGGGTCATCCTTCAGAACATTTAATGCAACTGACTATAAACCTATTGGTAAGCATACAGGGGCAAGCACTGTTGTTTTTTCATATCTTAGTGCTCTTTTTTTTTAGGTCCTCCACCTTCTAGGAGGACTGTAGAGGACTTATGAAATATTTATGGACAATCACCTTAAATTCTTATAGAGGAAAAGCAGGTTTTATCATTATTATTTTTATTTTGTGTTTTGCTGTGCTGGGGATTGAACCCAGGCCCTTGATCACACATGGCAAACACTTCCATTGAGCTACATCCCCAGTACTTTTAAAAATTTTATTACTTTTTTTTTTTTTTTTTTTGGTGGCATTGGGGATTGAACCCAGGACTTTAGCACTGAGCCACATCCCCAGCTCTTTTTTATTTTGAGATAGAGTCTCAAAACTTGTAATCCTTCTGCTCTATCTTCCCAGAGTGCTGGAATTTCAGGCATGTATCACTACACTGGAAAAGTGCAGGTTTTAAGGTTGTAGTAGTAGTTTAATTCTGAGCTTTGTCTCATTGTTTTTCAGCAACCATTGATGTGAAGAGAAACATCTTTGACCTGTGTACAGACACCAAAGACTGCTATCTTGCTGTCATTGAGGTAAAGGGCCCTTGCAGAGGCCCTGCTGTTTTGTTCTGATGTTTTGAATCATTTTCAAGTTATATTACAGACATTTTGTGTGATATCAGATATGTTCTAAAGTTCATAACACTCCTCATGATAATCACTGATGACCTCAATTGTTAGGATTTTGGAGATATACAAGAAAAATAGTAAGAAAATCTCAATACAAGACAGTGTAGAGAATTCTGTTTCACGCTGTCATCCCTCTGTCAGAGGAGTCTGGACCACTCACTAGAGCACGACTGGTTTGTGCTCACTACCCTCACTACTCAAGCCTTCTCGTCCTGTCTTTCTCTGTCTGTATTCTAGTTATAGCATTTTCAGAGTTGTCTCAAAAATTGTATGTATTGGAAGCTTTGACAGTTAAGGGTCAAAGTCTTGGGCACCAGTTCGAGCTGAGTTATGGATGTGGTCCTTCTGAAAACTCACTACTCCTTGTGAACTGGCTGTTTTATTCCAGAATCAAGGCAGCATGGATGCCCTGAACATGGACACAGTGTGCCGGCTGTATGAAGTGGGTAGGCAGCGTCTTGCAGAAGATGAAGATGAAGAGGAGGACCAGGTCAGTGATATTTGAGATTTCTTTCTGCTGAATAATGCTTCATAGAGGTTATGTTCTTCTGCTTTTTGCTAGATAGGGCTTGAAGCATCATCCTTTGCAATCTGTTTCTGTATCTGAAATGGCTGTCTTGTAACCTAAAACTTAGAATAAAGTGGATTTTGTTATTATAAGACTTTAATCAGTACATGACTATCCCAAGAGTTCCATCTGTAGGTTAATTTGCAGTTTAGGAATTTCCAGTTTTTGTATAAAATATTTATTTTATTGAGTTTTTTTGGGGAATTTGATACATCTCCATTGTATTACAATTGAGCCATTAATCTTACAACTTCATCAACATTAACTGGTTCATCTTCATAATGCTGCTGATTATTCAGCACTTTCTCCAGTGGTTCAAAAGTAAACCTTTTTGAGAAATTTGCAAGTTCCTTCTGAATGTTTACAAAAGCATTATTCACTCTATGAATTTTTTCATCATTTACAATGTTTATCTTTTTTAAGATTAGTGATCACTGGTTTCGCTTTAGTTTTGGACTTAAAGTTCTTTTGGCTGGCTATGTGAAATACATTCTTGGACTTTTGCCCTCTTAATTTGTTCTTGGCCATTGTCTTTGATATCCACATGCTGCTGCTCAAGCTCCAGGTGACGCCATCTGCACACACAGGGTCCAGGAAGTTCCTGGGAGAGGGCAGGAATTTCTGATTTTTGATTCAGAGATTTTCTTTCTGTCCTTGGTATTAGTACCCTGTTCTGCCTCAAGATAAGCAGCCCGCATATTCCCAATGTGAATACAAATCAAGAAAGTGAGTCTACCGGAGATAGATTGCAGAAATGGGTTCACCTTTGAAAGGTTTTGGTTTGTGTTTTCTGTTGTATAGCATAGCCCATTTTCAGGGTAGTAAGAGTGGAACTTAAAAGTAAAGAGAAGATTTTAATGCATTTGAGAATTTACATAAAATATGAGTAGTAAATACCATGTCCCAATTTTATCTTTTTCTCTTCCAAGGTAATTTAAATTTGTGGTTACATTATGGTATGTGTTTGCTTATGTGGTGTCAGTGTCAGTTCTGAAGAGTTTCTCAGACTTCTGAGTTTCACCGGGTCTGCTGGGCTCACACCTTACTCTCTTTCCAGAACTGTGCTCTCGTGGCCAGATTATTTTGTCTAATTTTCTGACAAGTATTGTTGAGTAAGTAATATAAAATTGAAATTGAATGACTAGCCTCTGACTTTTTCCTGGTATAGGTATTAATGCTGGTAAAATGTTTTTTCCAGATTTTGAGTTCATTTCCTTTGTTTTTTCCTTCTACTGTGGTATTACTTAGTCCTGGTGCTTCATCTCTCCCCTTTAAGGGCATAGAAGTACCTTGAGTGAGGAGAGGAATGCTGTAGGAAGTGAGCTTTCCTCTGTTTGCATTGCTGTAGCTCAGGCCCTCATCCCTCTCCAGCCTTTGGTTTGTTTGATGTTACTGGGATTGAATTCAGGGCTTCTCGAATGCTAGATTAGCACTTTACTGCTGAGCAGCATCCCTGGCGCCCTCCCTTCTCCTCCTTATATCTTTAAAAATTTGAGACAGTGTCTCCCTAAGTTGCCACATTGGACTTGAACTTACTATTCTCCTGCCTCAGTCCCCCAAGTAGCTGCAATTACAGGCATGTATCTCCATGCCTGGCTCTCCCCAGCTTTTTGGTGTATCATGCCCGATGATTAGGGCTAATGAAATAGCTTTTGTTAGTGTCTTTTCTAAACAACATGCACTTACATACATATATACATACATACATACATTTATTTATTTATTTATTTACTTACTTACTTACTTACTTACTTACGTATTTGAGACAGGATCTTGCTTTGCAGTCCAGAATGGCCTTCAGCTCACTATATAGCCCAGGCTGACCTCAGACTCACAGCAATCCTCCAGCCTCATCCTCCTCAGAGCTGGGATTGCAAGTGTGCACCACCATGCCTGGCTTAAAACAGTATTTTAAAAGCAAGGAAAAGAATCTTTTAAGGCCTGGGGATTTAGCTCAGTGGCACCATGCCTGCCTTCCAAGTGCAAGGTCCTGAGTTCCATCCTGGTACCGCAAAAAAAACCAACAACAACAAAACACAAAAAAACCTTTTATTCCCAGTATTTGGAATTGAACCCAAGTTCTTCACACAAAGCTGCAGTAAGCTAGCTACATTCATATCCCCAGCAACTTTAAAAAATTTTTTTTGTTTTGAGTCAGGGTGCTAAGTTGCCCAGTTGGGCTCAAATTTGTTATCCTCCAGCTTCAGCTTCCCACAGTGCTGGGATTACAGGTATATTCTGTCATGCCCAGCTCCCAGCTCTTTTTTATTTTGAGACAGAGTCTCATTAAGTTGCCCAGATTGGCCTCTAACTTGCCATTTTCTGCCTCACCTTCCTTGATAGGTGGGGTTGCAGGCATGTGCCACTATACCAAAAGCGAAAAATTTTGAAAATGATAATTTTTTGAATTTTTTTTGGTGAAAATCAAAGGATCATGTTTATTTGTTATTTGTGTTTTTTTTGGTACTGGAGATCGAACTTGGGTCTTTGCGCTTGCACAGCAGGTGGCGAAACCACTGAGCTAAATCCCTGGCCCGGAATCATGTTTTTCTGTAATGGAGCTCAGTATTAGCTAAGGAAGGCTACTTGGTTATGCTAGTTTGAGATTTAAGTGTGTGTCATATTGTTAGACTTTATAGGTTATGAGCATATAGCTTGTTATCTAAATTGAATTGTTCTTTGAATACTGTGTCACTTGTACATCAAAGGTGATGATGGAGTACGCCTGAATCAGAAAGCTAACCAGACACATGACTCAAATTCTGTGTGCGCGCTCTTGGTTTATGTTTTTGGTGGTATGTTCTGACCTAAGTGTGCTCAGAGATGATTCATAATCCCTAGATGTTTTTCTTTTCTTTTGGTCTTTTTGTTTTTTGGTACCAGGAATCAAACTCAGGGCCATGAGCTTGCCAGGCAGGTGCTATGCTTCTGAGTTATGTTCCCAGTCCTTTTCTTTTCTTTTGTACTGGGGATGGAACCCAGGGCCTTTGCACTGATCTACATTTAAAAAAAAATTTTGAGACAGTGTCTCACTATGTGTCTGAACTCACAGTGGTCTTCCTGCCTTAGCCTCTAGAGAGCTAGACTTACAGTCATGTACCATGCTTGATTATCTTATCTATATCTATATATCTTATCTGTCCCAATCTGTTTTATGGAGACAAGGTCTCCCTGAGTTGCCCAGGCTGTCCTTGAACTTGTAGTCTTCCTGCCTCAACCTCCTGAGTAGCTGGGATTACAGACTTGTACCACTTCACCTGGTGGCAGAGAAAGGCTTCTGAATAGAGCGAGGAAATGAGACTGATCAAGCTTGTGCACGCGCGTGTGTGTATGTGGGGGGGAGGAGGCTGGTGATTGGTATAAGACAGTGATAGTGAACTTTTTAGAGCTTTCAATGATAACAAACGGCTGTGACATGCGTGCTATGGTTTTGCCACCATTGCTGTAGGATCAGAGTAGAGCCTTCTTTTGGGGCCTGGCTACTGCTTGACCCAGAGATACTTTCCACTGTGGAATACTATCTTAGGGAGGAGTAGTTTCCCACTCTGGCATCTCCCCTCACACATAGGTGAGCATTGCCTTATCACTGTTGGATTTCACAGGAATATTATTTTATAAAATGTTTAAAATGACAGCTTTTTAGTTAGGGCTGGTAATACCAGCTACTCAGGAGGCCGAGACAGGAGAATCACAAGTTCAAGCCCACCCTGGGCAGCTTGGGGACTTAGCAAGATTCTGTCTTAAAATAAGGGGACTAGAGGTACAGCTTAGTGCAAAAGCCCTGAATTCAATCCCCAGTACTGCAAAAGAAAAAAAGAAAAAAAAAAAAAGAAAACAAAAGCTGCATATCATAGTTTTTAAAACACCATACTTACTATAATATAAAGGACATTATTTAGGCTCCAGAGTTTGAAACTGCTTTACCAAATGCTGCTGGGGATTTCCTTTATTGCTTTCCAGCTGTGTCTTGGTTTCGTGGATAAGACAGCCAGCAATGTTTAAAGCTCATACAAGTTAGATAGGGTGAAAGGGACAGATCTTCAGATGAATATGTGAGATTTATAATTTATTTGTGACATGGGTTTTATTGTTTTCCTTTTATTTTTAAGGGCCCAGGGGCTGAGACATGGTCTTACTGTGTAGTCTAGGTTAGTCTTGAACTCACTATGTAGCCCAGGCTGGCTTTGAATTCATGATCCTCTTGCCTCAAGACACCCCAGTGCTGGAATTACATATGTGTGCCACTATGTCTGGTTTAATGTTTTCTTGAGTGCTGTGTTATTTAACTTGTACTTGTTGCTTGTCTTTCTTGGTAACAGAGTTTTATAAAGTAGTAGTAGATCCTCCAAATTTCATGTGGTTGCCTTGAGTGAGTTTATTTAATGGTATCTGTGCTTTATTCTTGTGTCAGTTTGCTACTTCATACCTCTCTCTCTTAATGCATATACTTTTTCATTTTAGCTTTCATGAAATAAGGTGTGATTAATACTTGAGCAGATACAGAAGATGCAGTTGTGAAGCCATTGGTCCATACATGGTAGTGGTACCTGTGGCCGGAGACCCTTTTTGTCTTCAGTGGGTTTATTCATTACTACTGGGTATCACTTGTGTTTCAGGCTTCTTGGATATTGGACATTAAACTAAATCTGAAGCGAAACTCAAGTTTTAAGTTACTTATCAGTATCATTATCCCTGTTTCTACATCTTTGTGTTCACAAGGCAGTGGGGAACAGTCTCTTTAGAGCTCATCACTGGGTCCATGAGGCCTGAGGTCTGTCTTGGAGGAGAAAGTTAAGCTCAAAGCAGGGGAGGATTGCCTTTGGCCCTTTGGAAACTCAGACGTTCTCTGGTCTGGCTTCATTCATGCAGATATGGAACAGCAAGGGAAGCAAAGACACTGGAGAAAAATTGGCTGGCTGTGGAAGCAAGAGACCATCATAAAGGAAAGAATTTAAGCATTTTCCTTGTGCCCTGCCCTCTCTGAGGATTTTGATCAGGGAGGATTGATTGGTTATCCTTCTATGGTTCTTTTTAACTTTTCAGTGGTTAAGGGAAAAAGATGCTAGAAAGAGGAGAGGGTTGTAGAAAGGACTTCTGATTCTCTAACTCTGGAGAGAAAATAGAGGTTGCCTTGGCATGGGCAGCCAAGATTAAGAGGGGCCGACTCAACAGAATCCTAGCAAGTGGCTCTCAGGCCTATCCTGCAGAAGAACCTGAATGCTTTCCAGGTCTGAGGAGTTTTTGGGGTCTACATAGCTCTGTGAAGTGGGTAAGCTAGCATTGCTTCTAGATTTTTCAGGATCTAGGCATGTTTCACTTCATACTGACACCACTGTCCTTATTTGCTCATCCAGTGTATTTCATTTTTGAAGGACATTCATGAGAGAACTGCTTTTCCCTTTAAACCTTTGGCTTTTTTTTTTTTTTTTTTGCATTTTGATTTTTTAATTTAGAGAGGTTTTGGGTGGAATAATATCTATTATGAGTAAGTAAACCTCCTTTGTGACCTTCATTGTTTTGATCCATTTTCTTCTCAGACTCTGACAGTGGTGTTTTGCTGTATTTACTGCTGAATCTCCATGAGATTTCTTGACTGCCCCTTCATGTGCTAGCTTTTTTTTTTTTTAAACTCACTTTCCTTTGTATGTTTCATCTGCTTTTGAAACTAGAGACTTCATTTTCATATCAGTTATTTGCTATTCAAAGTTTTGTCCTAGTATAGATATTGCTCTCTGGTCTTGTCAAATGTTCCAGGTATGACATGTATAGCTTAGGGATGCAGGCACCTGTGGTCAACACCTTTAAATTTGCCTTTTCACCTTAGCAAAATAAACTCAGAACCATGAGTGACCAGCTGCCATCTGCTAAAATAGCCCAGCGTAAAGTACCTATATAAAATAGTTGTTATTTAAAGAGTTTTGAAATACAAATTTACATACATGAAAATAATTGCTTTTGCCTTTAGTTTAAATAAGTTTAGATATTAATAAGATGTAATGAACTGTATGACTATATTGATGAATGAAAATATATAGAACTTTGACAGCCATGCATGCTTGGTTTCTGAGGCTGCTAGTCTGCCTGCATTTAGGCATTTGATGAGAGCATAGATGTGTCAGTCACCAATCAAAGCTCATATTATTCATGCAAAATTTGGCACATGTATGTGTCAAGGTGGGTTGTGTGCTGAGGATTCAACCCAGGGGTTTTTCACTGAGCTACCTTCCCCATTCTCATTTATTTTGAGACAGGGTCTATATTGCTAAGTTGTCTAGGCTGGGCTTGAACTTAAAATCCTCCTGCCTCAGTCTCCCTGAATGCTGGGATTACAGGCATGTCCTACTATGCCTGGCTGTTTTTTTTCAAATCTGTTATTTTTAAGAATCAATTCAGGGTCAGGGATTTAGCTCAGTGGGTCCGCCACCTGCCTTGGAAGCACAAGGTCCTGAGTTCAATCCTGGGTACCAAAAAAAAAAAAAAAGAATCAGTCAACTTTGTTGGCTTTTAGGAAAATTATAAAATCAAAGATTAGTAATTGTTGTTCTTAGATTTTTTTTTTTTTTTTAGTACTGGGGATCGAACTCGGGAGCTGGCGGTGAAACCACTGAGCTAAATCCCCGGCCCCTGTTCCTAGATTTTTAAAAGTCAATATACTTCAGCTAATTATAGTTAACCTTAAATTTATAAAGAATAATTCAACAAGGGAATAATGCTATCTTTTTTTCCACTTCATTTGGAATCTGGGACACATTGTGTGCCGTGCTTCCTGTGTGTTCTCTACTACTAGAAGCAGATGGTAAGAGTCCTTATTGATCCCAGATATACTGTATCCCTGGCCAGGCTTGAATGTAATGAATCCTGGAAGGGTTTTTTTCTTTTTTTTTGAGACAAGGTCTTGCTATGTAGCCCAGGCTGGCTTTGAACTCACAGCAGTCCTCCTGCCTTAGCCCTCCCAGTTGCTGGGATTATAAGCATGTGCCACAATGCCTGGCTGAAAGGTTCTAGTTTTACTGAAAAAATTGAAATGTATTTGAATTAGATTCTACTTGTAAGGAGAGAAAAACAGAAGTGTTTATGATCCTGAAATGAATATGTAGTTTATTTTTTCTTTTCATTATTTTTTATTTTTTGGTAATATAGGAAATTGAACCCAGGGTCTTCACATTGAGGTACATCCTGTTTTTTATTATTCTGAGACAAAGTCTTGCTAGCTCACAGAGTTGCCCAGGCTGGGCTTGAATTTGAGATCCTCAGCTTCCCAGAGTGTTGGGATTATGGACATGCACTACAACACGAATCTTGAACCTGTAATTTTTAAGGATAGTTAGTACCAGGAGCAAGTTTTAAAAGAAGAGTTTAAATTCAGCAAACTATGACATGTTAAAGTGTCAAGACAGTAGGACCAATTTGAATCAATGTTATAAAAAGCTATCCTACTTCTTAGGCTATTGAAGTACGACCAGAGGTTTGATTTTCTAAGAGATTGGTTCTATTTTGGAAGGAAGTATAGGCTAAAAGCTGTTTCTCTTGAAAAATAGATATGCAAGAAGAATTTTGAATGGTCTGGAAACAAATGATGACTGAATTAAAAATAAATTATGCTTAAGTCCTAAAAAATAAGACAGTTTTGTGTAGCAGAGAAGGTCAGTGGGAATACCTGGATTCATCTTTGTGGTTCTGTCCTGAGGAATCTGAGTGGGGAAGGTATAGTATTACAGAAAAGTAAAACTTAGAATTTTGGGGTATGTCAGCTGCCATCTTGGCATTGGTTCTTATTAGGGGTGTACTTCCACAGTTCCTAGGGAGCCTTTCCAAAATTCACCTGCATGAACTTCATTCAGGAATGGCCTTATCATCTTGTACCCTGGATGGGGTTAGGCATGTGTGGTTTGAAAAAAATTTTCTCAGGTAATTCTGATTCACACCTAATTAAAAGCACCTCATTTAACAAGAAATTGAGATTGAGAGGCTCAGTAAATGGTCATTGTCTTTCTTGCTTTTCATGGAATGTGTCACAGAGCCTTGGGGAGTTTGTTTGCAGGGAGCAGTAATGAGATTGAACCCAGGCCTCACACGTGCTAGGCAAGCACTACCACTGACTGAGCTACATCCCCAGCCCTTTTTTATTTTGAAGCAGGATCTCGCTAAATTCCCCAGGGTGGCCTTGAACTTTTGATCCTTCTGTCTCAGGGGAGTAGGTGGGGTTATCGGTGTGAACCTTGCCCTTGGGAGGTTTTGATCAGGGAAAGGATTAGCCCATAGACAGTTGGAGAGACTGGAGGCTGGTGGGCAGAAAAATAGTGTTGCAGTTTAGTGCAGAGTAGATTGGAGGAAGTGCTAGGGATCCCAGAGAAACAGGTTAATTGGAAATGAAGTCAGAGAAGTAAAATACATGTTTGAGATACTTACTTGGCAACTAGAATAGTGGAAAAGGTACTAAGTTAGGAGTGGTTTGAATTTATGAAGTTATGGGGTTCTGGGGTTCTGTGTTACGGATGGATAGAGCTGTCAAATGACAGTTCAGGGTTTATGAATGAGAGGACATTTGAGGGCAGAAAAATAAAAGTTGGAACCCCTATGCCTATGTATAATAAAAATTGGAACCCCTATGCCTATGTATAGTAAAAGTTGGAACCCCTCCCCTATGTATGGGAGATCTGGAAGAGACCAAGAACAACAAACTAACAGTTTTGAACACTTTGTATATGCCAGGCACTTTCCACAGAGGTTATATACAACCGTACACATACATTTTAAAAAAACATTCAAATCCTAACAGCAACTCTATGAAGATAAGTTAACTGCTCCAAAGGTAATTGTCATGCTAATAGAGTTTGGGCTTAGTGGAGGCATCCTGGCCTCAGCACACACCAGGGACTGCTGCACTGTGGTGTGGGAAGACAGATTGTCAGATGTGAGAGAGGGAGAGAATGAATGAGCAAGTAAGTGAGCCAGTGGCAGCTGAGCACTTGGAGGCTAGGAACAGGTTTTGGCCACCCTTTTCAAAAGTATATAGGTGGGCCAGGCGTGGTGTTGCACGTCTGTCTGTAATCGCAGCACTTTCGAGGCTGAGGGAGGAGGATTACTGCCAGTTCAAGGCCAGCCTGGGGTACATTTTGTGTTCAAGGCCACCCTCAACTACATAGTGAGTCTCTGTCTCAAAAACAAAAAACAAAAACTGCCAAAAAACAAACAAAAACACAAGCATACAGGTAGAAGGAATTTGAAGCCTACGTAGACTGAGAAATTATTAAGTTTGGGGGAGCTGAACCTCTTCAGTGGAAACCAGTATGATGACAGATAAGGGTAGGGTGGGGATGTGAAAAGCACATGCAGTAACAGGCTCCCAGGGTGGACTAAGGCCCAGAGCAAGAGGGGGAGGGGCAGGGCTTGGTTTCTTTTCAGGCCAGGATTGAAGTCAGGTTTAGGACAAGATATTTATGAGGGAACTTGTATCAGTTAACCTGTTCTCTGGAGGTGCTGTGTTTCCAAAATAGTGGAATAGTGGTTTCAGACCAGTACACGTGTGTATTAATGCATGCATGTATGCAAAATCTGGTATAGACATAAACTTGTAATATTGTGATTGCTAGGTATTTAAAGGCATTAGTTTTTCCTATGTATCTGGGAGAATTTGTTGAACAGTTTAAATCATTGCATCAAACAGCACTTCAGAAGTATATTGGTGGTTCCAAAATTATCAGAGGTCCAGAAGCAGAGCTACTCTGTTAAATAAGTTTTAGTTTTTACAGCTGCTAAGTACTGGTACCTGAGAAAGTGCTTGTGTGTGTGTGTTTAAGAAGTGTATAAGATGTCTGACAATCAAACCAAGGGTATATTAGGGAACAAAATGTTTTGTTTAGCAGGTAGTAACTTTAAAATGAAAAAAAAAATTTTTGCTATATTGGGTTTGTTCTATCTTGACTTTAATTAGGTCTCTTTACTAAAGGGATTTTACATTATTGTAGGAATTAGAATCTTTTTGCTATTGGTAAAGCTGAGAGTTGATGTTTGAGCAGAAAGATGCCTAAAATGTTGGTTATATTTATTTAGGAATGTCTGTCATCTTTATCAAAGTTGAGATGTCTTTGTGTTCTTCCTATTTAAAGGGAAACAGTTTGGGATCCAATGCAAAGCTGAAATGTGTAGATTTACAAAGCCCAGGGTATCTAGAAAAAAGTACAGTTTTGGTTCTTTTGAAAGTTGTGTTAAGAATAGAAGGATGAATGGTTTCCATAGTATACTTTTTTGGGGGGGTAGGGGGCATTTCTAACAGGAAATGCAAGTATATCTTTTAAGCCTGTTTTGCTGGAATGTTCAGATGAAATGTGGATGGTGGCACTATTAAGTGATTTGCCCACATGCTCTGTTAGAAGATCGAGGTGTGCTTGAAAGGATTAGAGCTAGTGACGCATCAGCTGTGTTCTTCATCTGTTTTGTTAAAAGATCGCTTTTTAGATTCCAGGTAAAAGCTTTTGTTACAGTGCCTTGACTCTCTCTGTTCACTTGCTTTGGTTAATAGAAGACAGAGTTCTCTTGGGCTCCTAGAATGTTGATTGCAGAGACTTCTAAAGCAAATTGTCTATTTCTTTTGATAAGAGCTGCATGGCCGTTACTGCTTTTATGGAGTAAGCAGTAATCCTTGTTTGAGGGTTGTTGTGAATGTCTTGGGGGATGTGGACGTGCCTGTCTTAGTCATCACTGACAAGTCTGACTGGCCCATGAACCCTGTGCTAATCTAGATTGCCACACTTTGGGCAACAATCACCATGTGGCCAATATGGGTTAAGCCTCTCTGTTTGTCCTAATGGGCCTCATGCTCTCTTACCAGGAAGAGGAAGAACAAGAGGAAGAGGATGATGATGAAGATGATGACGACACTGATGATTTAGATGAACTTGACACTGACCAGTTGCTGGAGGCGGAACTGGAGGAGGATGACAATAATGAGAACGCAGGAGAGGATGGGGACAATGACTTCTCTCCCTCTGATGAGGAGCTAGCAAACCTTCTAGAGGAGGGAGAGGATGGGGAGGATGAAGATTCTGATGCAGACGAGGAAGTGGAACTGATCCTGGGGGACAGTAAGTATAGGGCATAGTTTGGGCTGAGCCTTGGCACATAGGGAAGGGTCCCTCTCTTGTGCCAACCTAACTCAGAGAGCAGCCATACTCGATTCTGTGCCCTGTACCCGGATTCTGTGACTGCTGATTGAGCACTTAGGTTCCCTGAGGAAAAGCTTTGTCATATTGCTTATCCCCTGCTCTGCTATCAGACTGTAACTACAGTCTGTCATCTCTTCCCCTTGAAGCAGAGGTTGGCAACCTTTTTCTCCTCTGTGGGACAGAGGGTCTCTGTTTATAGCTCCTCAGCTCTTTTGTAGTGAGAAAGCAGTCATGGACAAAACTTAACAGTTTTGAGAAATGTCTTTATTTACAAAAATTGGAGGTGGGTTTATAGTTTGTTAGCTCCTGCTCTAGAGGATCAGCCTTAGAATGAAAGGCCACAGCCTAACTCTTCTCCAAGTCCCAGAGCTAGAATCTGTTAAAAATAGCTTCTCACAGGGGCTAAGTCACAAAGAAATCAAAGCCCTTATGTGAAGGAGGCCTTTCCTGTGTACTTTGGTGAATTCCCCCACCAGGGGAGGCCAGGGAACCAGTGCTTCTTTTTGGCATCTGTTTTGTTCAACACAACCCCCCCCCCCCCAATTCCAAATTTTTAAGAACACACTAGTTTTTCTAGTACTTTCAGCTTCTAAAGTCACATCTCCTGCCTTTGCTGATGAATCCTGAATAAACCTCACCTGTAGTTTTAAGATTCTGCAAGCTCTGCCCCTGTACTTGTGCATGCCTCAGGATGGCGTACTCATCTTTATCATGATATGCTGGCTATGGACAGACTCATGCGCTAGCTATGGTCCTGGCTCTTTGTAGTGCTGCCCTGCCTGACTGGAGCAATCCCTGTGAGATCCAGTCATGTTCATGTAGCTATGTAGCTAACCTAACAGCATTCTAACAGTCACGGTAGGTATGTCTTCTCTATGCCATTAATCACATCTGGCTAATTCCATTGTGATGGCCTAGGCCCAACAAATGCCAGGTGTGGTTGTGTGTGAGCTTGTGTGCATGTGCGCATGCATGCATGTATGTGTGCATGTGTGTATATGAGTGACAGTACTGGGGATTGAACTCAAGGTCTGATTAAGATGCTACGTTGCCCAAGCTGGACTCAAACTTGGCACTTGTCTGGCTAGGAGAGTCTTTTTTTTTTTTTTTTTTGGTACCGGGGATCAAACTCAGGTCCTTGTGCTTGTGCAGCAGGCGGTGAAACCACTGAGCTAAATCCCCGGCCCCAGAAGAGTCTTTTTAATTAACGTAAGTCCTCTTCCAAAGTTGTACTTGAGGAAGCTTTTGAGGAGGGAAGGGATGCCTTACATCTGCCAACTTGCAGTTCATGAACTTCCATTTTCTAAATGTTGAGTCGATTCAGTAGATTAGTAAGTAGTTTTAGCCATGATTAGAAAGCCCAGGTAAGAGGGACTAAGGGTCAAGGGACACAGGGCAAATTTACCAAACCTTTTTATCCTATGGGAATAGTGAGATGTAGGAAACAAGTTGCATCTCCTTACATTATAAATAGTTAGGCAAGTTCAAACAGCAGGACAGCTAGCAGTGGTACCTCCAGCATAAGGGAGTATCACTGTCTTTTCCTTTTTTTAAAAGAATAACAAAATTTTACCAAAGTATAGGATTTATAGAAGTTTTCAGAAAAGCCATATAAAATGATCACAAACTGTTTTAAAATAGAGAATCTATACTTGACATTAACAATATTATTAGGGAAAGTTCTGACCCCTCTTCCCCATTCATTGCACATGCTAGGTAAGCACCACTGACCCACACCCCACCCCTGTGCTGTTTAATATTCCCACTTTGGTTCAAACAAACAAGCTCATGCATCCACAGTGTCTAAATAAAGTTACACTTGGCTAGAGAGCATAGTCTGAAGAACTGCTTGGCTGCTTTTCATCAATGCAAATAGATCACCATGCAAAGAGGGAGTCAGGTATGTAAGCTCATACTTGTAATCCATCCCAGCACTCTGGGAGGGTGAGGCAGGAGTATTGCAAGTTCAAGCTCAACCTGGCCAACTTGATTCAAAAATTCTTGTCTCAAAATTTTTGAGACAAGATTCTTGTCTCAAAATTTTTGAGACAAGATTCTTGTCTCAAAAATAAAAAATACAAAGATGGCTGGTGATGTATCAGTGAGAAGGCCCTGTGTTCAATCCTCAGTACTACCAAAAACAAAAGAAGCCTATAAAATTTACCACCTCCTCTGTCAAAAATACAATAAAGAAAACTGCCCCACTCTAATCCTGACAACTCCCTTCAATCACAGTGCTGTATACTTAAACCCTGATGAGGGCAGCCAATAATTTCTGTAATTCAGGTGATACTTCTAGCCTCTTCTCTTACACAGTAATTTGGGACAAGACAATTTGTTCATGTGCAGTTAATCATCAAAGAATGTAGATGTCTGAGCTGTTATTTTCTAATGTTTCTAAGACTGTCCATTACCTGCAGAGGAAAAGGGAAGAAGTTTTGGCAGAACAGGAAAAGCAATGCACACTTGTTGATGAGATCAGTTTAAACTTTATTCATGGCACATAGGTTAGTCCATGTTAGAGCTGTTTGAAGACTTGGGTGGCATTGGTACTATACTCTGCTACGTTATTTGCTAAGAGATCACTTAGGTTAGGAACACTTAATAAAGCCTGGGTCCATAGCAGAACTATATGGATAGGCAATGGTGAGGATCATTCATCTTTCAGAGTAGCCCAACATATTCTTCCCAACTTGTCTACATTAGGAAGATAGCTTGGTCATGAAATACATATTAGGTGTTGCCATTGAGTGTTCTTCTGGGAAGGAATAGTTCAAATTTACAAGTCCTTCCATTAAAGAGGGAATCTTGAGGGCTAGCAGTGACAACATGAAGTTAATGTGTGCTACTGTCATATGGTTCTGCTTTAATGCCAGTTACTGGTCTTACCAGCAAACACTGCATTCACTCCCTTGATCCTGAGGGGCAACCTGGTCATCTTGTCAGATCCTGGTGTCATCTCAACTTTGCCATTCTCAGCTTTTCCATTCCATTTCTGTCTCGTTCCCCCCATCTGTTCCCCCATGTTACCCCCCTCCCCCGAATTGAACCAGGGCCTTTGCACTGAACTATATCCCTAGCGCTCCCCACCCCTTTTATTTTAAAGTTTTGAGACAGGGTTTACGTTGCCCATTGCCTAGGCTGGGCTTGAACTTGAGATCTTCCTGTCTCAAGGATCTAGAGTGTTGGGATTGCAGATATGTGCCACCATGCCCCACTTCCATACTTAATTTGAATATAAAGCCTCCCACTTTGGTAAAATTACTGCCTCCTTTAGCCATTTAGGAAATTCTTTCAAGTAAAACAATCTGGAAAACTAATGGCCCATCCCCTTCCTTTCTGTGTGGTACTGGGATTGAACCCAGGGCCTTGTGCATGGTAGGTGAGTATGCTAAAGTTGCCCAGGCTGACCTTAAACTTCAAATCCTCCTGTGTTGGCCTTCCAAGTAGCTGGGATTACAGATGTGTGCCATTGCACCTCATTTGGAAAACTTGAATTCTGTGAGAATGTTACTTTAACATTGGTGCAAATATTTGTTTTATAATGGATGACATCTTGCTATTTCAGTTTGCCTCTAGAATTGAGGTGGCAATGCAGAATTGGCATCTGCAGGGTATACTTTATTGCTTTTTCAATGTGTTTTATAGGAGATCCATAGCAGCTGTCAGTGAGCAGACGGCATGTTGACACCCTTGGTTTGTTAGTGTTTTCCCTCTTACTAATCATCTAAATCAGTAGCTCTTAACCTTTTTGAGCTTGTGGAGCCCTTTTAGTATATGATGTAAGCCTTAGAAAACCGTAGGCCCTGGCTCCTGCAGGGACCCAGTGATTTTAAAATCAGAACCCTAGTCCTAGGTACAGAAGCACCTTGACTCTAGGGTCTTTGTGTCTTTGTCAGTACCCCATCCATAAAAAAAACCTAAACCCTGTTTGTCGTAAAGCAACAGGTTAAGTACTTCAGGGATTATTATTCTCCCTGGTACTGGGGATTGAACCCTGGGCCTTTGCACTGAGCTACATCCAACACCCCCAAACCCCCATCTTTTTTGGAAACAGTCTTGCTGAGTCACTATGTTACCTATGCAGGATTTGAACTTGCAGTCCTTCTGTCTCAGCGTCCCAGAGTGCTAAGATTACAAGTGTGCACCACCATGCCCAACTAGGGATTGATTATAATAGACTGCCTTTCCCATTAAGGCCTTTCAAAATGGAGTTTCCATGTAGGGTCTGGGATTGAATCATTTCTATATGTGGAAAGAGGAAAGGTAAAGGAAGAAGCCTTCCTGGCCACAAGGTGGGGGAGTCTGTTCAAGCTGTAAAGGTTCTCAATCTGTGATCTTCACTAAGCTGCATTTGTAGGTCTTAGTACTGGGGATGGAATCCTTGGTCATCTGCATGCCAGGCAAGTGTTGTACCAAAGAGCTACACCCTCAGCCCTTGACAGTTTATATATATATAAAAATAAATATATAAATAAATAATATATACCTTATATATAGCTGATGGTTAGCAGGTCTCAGGCAGGTGAGTCTGCAGGACAGTGCTGTGCTTGGGTTTTGGAAAGGAGGCCTTGCCTTGCCTCCTGGAGCTCTTGCAGCAAAGAGGCTCCTGAGGTGTGGTTTGTTCATGTGTGTCAAGTATGGATTCTTTGACCTCACCGACTTATTTTTGTTTTTCATCAAGAGACTGTGTTTGTACTGTTAGTGAGGAACATTCATTTTTCCAGCCATTTCTTTCTTTCTTTTGGGACTTCTGTCACTGCCATGCTTTTTTTGCTTTTAGTTTGTCAAACATTTCAGTATTTTTCTTTTTCTCTAAATGAGCTTGTGGTGAAGAGAGGAGGGTCTGAGGACATGTGTTGTTGGTCCCTGTCTTGCCCAGGAGTTGCTTCTCTAGGTACCTGGGAAAGGCTGATGGAGATTCTTTGCATCTTGTAGGTTCTCCACACGGAAACTTAGTCTCTGTATTTTTTGCAGGACTCAGGGTCTCTCTCTTGCTTTCCTGGAAACCTTGTTAAAATTGTTCCATAGCTTTCTGAGTTGAGTAATCAAAGTGGGTACTGAGGCTTTTCCTTTGCTTAGCAGACAGAGCTAGGTGCTGTTTCTCTGGTTTCAATCAACAGACAAGGTGTATGTACTTCATCTTAAGGGTCCTTTTGGCTACCACCAAGTTTTACCTTTAATGGATCTTTCCAGAAGTGTCAGTGTATTTATTTCCCACCTGAGAAGGCTAAGAGTTGAGCAGAGGCTCCTTGTTGGAGACAGCCACTTTCTAGGGTCTCACAGCTGCTCCCTGCTTCCCAGCTCATTTCTAGATGGATCAGTTCTTCTCTGGTATTACTGCAAGCTGGCCTGTACTTTTCTGCGAGTTTGTTCCCATCAGATTATATGCAGAAATGACTGAGTGAATCCTAGGATGATTCTCTCTGCCTGTAGTCTTCCAAGGACTGGAGAAAGACTAAGAGGTTAAGGAAAATTACTTTTGCTTGGACTCATCTTCTCTTTTTTTTTTTTTGGTACTGGGGATTGAACTCAGGTCCTTCTGCTTGCGAGGCAGGTGGCGGAACCACTGAGCTAAATCCCCGGCCCTTCGTCTTCTCTTTTTAGTGGTCCCTCAGGGTCAAGCAGGCCTGTGCCCATTCTTGTAAGGATAGCAGAGGTCCAGGGCCATGAGGTTTGTTCGGTACTTTTAGCCCTGCATTTTGCATCCCAAGTGCCATGAGTGGGGCCTTAGAGAATGCTAGCCTGGTCCCTTTGAGCCCTTCCAGGTAGGAAACAGAGTTGCTAAGAAGTCCAAGAGTTTTGAAAAGTAAGAGAGCACGAGGTCCCAGGGCTGATCACTGTTGCCAGCAACAGGTGTATTCTCCAGAGTCAGCTCTAGGGAGTTAATTGATGTGTTTTCTTCTTTCTGGAAACTGGTAATTAACCCTATTGAGGCATAAATGTATGTGATGTGGATGCTTCCTGTAATCCTAGTGCATAATCTAGTGTCTCCCTTACCTTTCAGCTGACAGCTCTGACAACTCTGATTTGGAAGATGACATCATTTTATCTCTGAATGAGTGAGGAGTCATCACCATTTGGAAGAGATTGTTGGCAGGGGAGAAACTGTTGTATGAATTGAGAACACCTTTCCTTTCCTTTCTCCCAGGGCTGTTAAGGAACTACATGCCCTGTACCAGAAGATTATGGTTTAAAGTCTCACTGGAATCTGAGTCCTTCTAAAAACAATAACAACCACAAAACAGACAGCAGGGATTAGGCCCTATCCTGCTTTCCCACTCCCCACCCCCACTAAGATGGACATATCTTTCCTCAAGGGAAAAACAAAACAAAACACGCCTCGGGTTATTTCACAATATATTTTCTTTGTATAATGTTCTTTACTTAAAGAACAAGAATAGTTTTTTATAAAACTTTAAAAAGAAAAAAAAAATACAACAGGCATTTATAACTGAGGGTATGAACTTATATCCACCATGTCTCTTGTCCCTGCACTTCATTTTCTTTGGAAGAAAATGATGTCTAAAATACAATAGAGGCATTTTTACATACGTTATTTAAATGAAAAGGAAAATTGTGGTTTCTTAAATTGATAAGGATTAAGAATATTTTATTATAAATATAATATATGATTTTTTTAGCCTGTTTTGTTGCCTCATATGCTGTCATGTTAATTTGTTTTCCTTCATACCGGAAGTGGAGAAGGCGCTGTGCTGGTTGTTTGCTGAGTAAATGCCTAAATTCACCCACTTTCATGGTTTATGGGCAGCATAGTCATTGTGGATATTGGTTTTATGGAGTTGAGGGAACTTAGGATATAAGTTCACTCCCTCTATTTTTGTGATTCAGTTTTTCAGATTCCTTTTTTTCTTCTCTTTCTCCCCAATGTGGAAATTACAAATCAAAGGCCTTTTTCTTTAATGTAAAGTGTATTTATTTAAAAAAAAATACAAAATAAACAACAAGTCTTTGTTTATGGCCTTTCTCTGTTCTCTTTTACCAAAGTAGGATCGCCCTTTCCTTGCAGCTCTGGCAGGCCACACAAAAGATGCCTTCCTTCCAAGAGAGGCAGAGCAGGGTGATGGTGAGAACATTTTGCCCAACTAATGCACCCTTGGAGAACAGTAGGTCAGTCAGTGTCTGGCCCTGGACTGTGGCTTGGGTTGAGGACCTCTTTTGGAAAGGTAACAGGTGAGGGCAGAGCTCAGGGCATTGTCCACAGTGGATACATCTCTCCATTCCCATGTTCTGGATCAAGAGGGCAGCTCCTGACTACAGACTTAGTAGAGCTGCAAAAGCAGGGGCCCTAGGAAATTTTGGAGGAATGGGCTGGCAGTGCTAAAAAGAGCATTTCGGCCATCCCTATAGTTGGGATTGTGGCTGCCATAAGGGCATATGACACAGGACTTTTTAGTTCTCTAGTCCTGGTGGCTGAGGGCTAGTTGGGGTTTGGTCAGGTTGAGTTTGTACCTGCTTCAGGGCTAAAATTGGCCTATTCTTAGACTGTGTAACCATCAGAGAAAAGTTCCAGGGCTCTGACATTGTTTCACCCCACCCATTTTTCTTCCCATAATAAACAGAAGACTCTGACTTCTCTCCCTTTGATTTTGCCTGAAAAACAGCTTCTTGGTTTCTGTTACATAGAATACAGCTTAAGAGATTTTTTTCTTCCTTTACTGAAAGAAGAGGTGGCGCGTTTGGCATTTATGAAATAAAGAAGCAACACAAGACAGCCAAAACTCTCCAGGGGCAGGAAAAGCCCTAGCGGGCTCAGGAGCAACATAGTTTGTCATACGCACTGAAGTGGTCCTGGACCACATAGCACTTCTTGGTCCTCTAGAGCAGAGGTTTCAGCTCATTTGCTTCATGCCTTAGCTTTAAATGGTAGCTAGCACTAACCAGTGGGATAGCCTGACTGCCAGGACCACTGCAATCAGCAGCAGTGCACCCATACTAACAGCTGAGTGCATCCCTGAAGCTGCCAGGAGCTCTTGGGAGTACCCACAGGTCTCTGAGGTGGAGATGGGCACCGCTCATAGGAAAGCAGAGTTCTCGTTGACTTGACAACATATCCTTAGGGAAGTGCCTTAAGGGACATGTACTCTTCCTTATTCTGCCAGGGGTCAAAATTGGAATCACTTAGGAAGAAACATACAGACC
This sequence comes from Heterocephalus glaber, assembly GCF_053883595.1. Classification (NCBI taxonomy): domain Eukaryota; kingdom Metazoa; phylum Chordata; class Mammalia; order Rodentia; family Bathyergidae; genus Heterocephalus; species Heterocephalus glaber. The sequence continues at coordinate 5,171,667 of NW_028258324.1, read as the reverse complement.
AATAGTACACCATTGATGAGATAGACTTCCCCACTTCATGCTCTCTCCCTTCAAGCAACCTGTTGGCTAGGACCTGATTCCCAGGTGGAGGCATGGGAGAGTTCCAGTTCTCACTGGGTTGTCATGAAGCAGCCAAGGCCTTGGCCACCTGACTTACTTTCTTCAGTGCTGCCAAGGCCTGAGAGGTCTTAGAACCTTGTGCCTAAAAAGCCAAAGGAAGGATGTGGTTGAGGTCCAAAGGAGAGGGGTCACACAATGGGCTGTGGCTCTTCATCAAAACTCTGGTTATTTCTGAGGCCATAAGGGCCCTTAGGAGGGTAGACAAGGCAAAAACTGGTGGTGTCTTCCACCCAGGCTAAGGAGCGTATCTCCTTTTACTTGGTTCTTCCTGGGGTAGCTGAGCCACATTCTGTGAAGGAAGATAGGCAGCCCAGAGGTGACATGGCAGCTCTGCCTGTGACTTGTTGAAGGCATACAGAGGAAACTGCAGTGCACTTCAAGATGAGGCCCCTTCTGTTTCTGGCAGTGCCACCTACCCAAGTTGTATCCTCAGGTGCCCAATGGACTTGCTTAGTACCTGGCAACTGTGGCCACAGGTCACATAGAAACAGGCCAATAAACATGTTCAACACTTTGTTGTGTTGTTTTATGAATGCACTCATTCTTGTGAGCACTGGCTGGCTGAAGCCCAGTGAATGATGTACTTTTCTTTAAGTAGGAAGATATTTATTACTAGGAAAGCTCCTGAGGGGCAGGAAGGGTCCAAGGGGTAGCCCTGGTGTACTTTCGAAGCACAGACCCCTGCTGACTCTGTCTCCAGGGTCTAAAAGACAGCTGTATCCTTGTGGACAGTCATCTCCTCCATGGAGCCTGTACATAGCCCCTGCCTGCACAGAGCACTTACCTCAGATCTCATTGTCACCCATGCTGGCTGGAGAGTGGGCCAGACCTGGAGCACTGGCCTGGCCAGCAGAACCTACAGCTTCTGATCACCTGGAAGTACATGTCTCTTAATAGAGCTCCTACTCCTCAGACCCGACAACCATCCTTTCGGAATATCCACACTGCCACATAAATAGCTGAATGCTATTTGGGCTGTGTTTGGTGACAGCCACTGTATGCTCTGTTTCCTCCCTGGTCCCTGGCACCAATGAACTTGTCTGTCAGCACTGCCCACCTAACCAACCAGACCGACCAGTGAAGGCAGAATTCTGTAACTGTTCAGGCCACTTTTCCCACCCAACTAGAGGATCCTCCACATCCTTTCCTTCCCCAGCCTGGTTTGAGTGGCTTTGCTTTAGCCCTGCCCCAAACCTCAGCGACTGTGTCATTTTTTGTAGAAGAGAAAATCCGTTTCTTAGCATTCCTCACTTAACTTTTATTGGAGCAAGAAACTTGTTAGGTCACTTACCAAGGACATCTTCCTAACCCACTGCACAACCCGAAAGCACTGTGAGAAGTACTTCAACTGGGGATTCGTTGCTCTCCACAAAGCTCTAGATGTGTGACTGGGCACAGGCCCACCTTATTGACATATCAGCCCTGAATGACCGAAGGAAGAGCCAAAAATGAGACTCCTGAGTATGGTTCAAGAGTTAACCAAGGCAGGCTGCCTCCAATGCTCCACCGCCTCTAAGACCCCCATGTTAGGTAAGGCTAGAAAGGGAGGCTAGGCCAGAAGGATCCTGACAAGTGTGCAGGCACTGAGACCTCTTGGCATCAACATTGCACTGCTCCTCCCCCATGCACAACAACTGTTGAAAACTATCCACCATCAAACAGGTTTTATAATTGGGCACTTTGTCCAACAAACACAGACTGAACTGATGGACACATACTAAGGGCAGGGAAAACCAAACCAGAAACTACTAGCAGCTGTTGGCACAGACCTTAGGCTCACCCATTCCTTTGAAGGGGATCTAGTCAGGTGGGTGGGTACACAGCAGGGCCCAGGGCTGTGTGTGCCAGTATCAGCTAAGATTAAAACTGAGTATGAAAAAAAAAAAACAACAACAAAAAAACTGAGTATGAGTCCTGACAGCCTAATAGCTGAGAGCCACCAAAATACAGCAGGCCTTTTGGACACAGTAGTGCCAGAAATGTGACCAGGGCATGCACTGGGAAAGTTCCATTCTTTTAAGAAAAAACTTGATTAAACTTGGACACTGAACGGATTAGAAATCCATCCTCTGACAAAGGCTTTACTGACAACTTTCCATACAGTTAGTCAAAAAATAAAAAAATACAGAATACAGCAGACAGTATCTCATAGAGAAGTCAACGTAACAGGGGTTCTTGTCATCGTAAAAAAAAGTCCCCCAAAATCTAAGAACTTAGATTTAGTGGACAGACTGATCCCCCCACCAAATGAACTAAATTAATCCAGCAGATAATTCAAACCAAGGGAGCAGGTAGAGAAGGGATCAGATTTGCAAGTAACTGCTTTTGAGTTTGGGCTAGGCAGTGTCTCTTACTATAACTATCACCATGTGTTCCTCTTCCAGCTTGCCCAATGTCCTCAGCGCTGACTGGAGGTACTGCTGGGAGAAGTCGCAGGGTGGGAAGGCATAGAGCATGCCTGTGATGTCTCTGCCCTTGGACCCCCCCACTGGCAGGCTGATTACCCCTGCAGCCTGCTTCTGTTTCAAGTAGGAGACCAGGTTCCTGAGAAGCCGCCTCTGAAGGCCTGGCTCCACTGTGGCCATCGCCTCAGTGCCAGGCCCACTGGGGGCTGCCTGGGTGGCTAGGAGCACTGCATAGCCATTGGGGCTCCCCTGCTTGATGCGTCGTGTGACCTCGTCAAGCTTGGGTTGGTCTAGTCGAAGGCGCTGGGCGATCTTCAGCTGGGTCAGCTTGCTCCCAGAAGTGTGGTCTTTGAGGAGACCGCTGATGACTCCCTGATCCCCCTCTAGGATATGCATAGATGTTGGGAAGCAGCTGTTTTTCAACACTAAAAGCCCATTCCAACCCAGCTGCAGCGTCTGAGCATACTCTGAAAGAGTCTTCAGCTTTTTGGTCTCATGTTTTGGCTCTTCGAGAGGCTTGGGCTCGGCCTCAGTGGTCCGATGATTGCGCTCACTCTCTCTCTTCTTCCCATGGGAAGAGTCTGGAGCTTCGTGGTGGTGGTGGTGGTGGCTTCGCTCCTCAGCCCCATGTCTGCTGTTGCTGAGAGAGTTGCTGCCTGACTCCTTGGTCCCTTCACCAGAGTGGTTCTCCTTTCGGCTGCGCTCAGGGGTGCGGTCTGAGCTGCGGTCAGACTGCTGCCCACCACCCTTGGTCCTGCTCCGTTCCTCATAAGGAGAGTGAGTTGTCCTTCCGCGGTCACTGGAAAGGCTCCTCCGCTTGCGCCTGTCTTCCCAGGGCTTGGGCATGCCCCTGTCCCCTTCCCCTCCCCAGCGTTCACCACTCCGGCTGCGCACTGAGCGACTATAACCCTCCAGGCTGTTTCTGCGGTCAGAACTTTTAGCGGGGCTGGTCCAGTCCCCTTCCAAAAAGGTCCGGTCTCGGTCTGAGTACAGAAGGTGTGGAGGGGTCCTATCCCGCACCCGCAGGTCCGCATCCAAGGTTCGGTGCCGGGTATATCCATCTGTGAGAAGCTCATAGTGCACAGGGAGGGGTGAGGGCTGGTACTGCTGGGGATACCGAGACTCTTCTGCTTTGGCAAAATCCACTCGGAGCCTGCGGTCTGGACCACCCAAAGGAAAGCCTCTCATTTTAGCACAGGCGGCCTGGGCTGCATCCAGGCTCTCGTACTGTATGTAGGCAAAGCTATCTCCTTTGACGTGATCAATGGTCCGAATGCTTCCAAAGCGATCAAACTCCCGGGCCAGGGCTGCCAGTGAAGTGTTGGGTCCTAGGCCACCCACCCAGAGGCGAGTTGTGGGGTTGGCCTTGCCATAACCTATCTTAATGGGATTTCTGCCAATCACCCGGCCTGACATAGCCACCTTAGCCCTGTGGGCCATGTCCAGGTTCTGGAACTTTAGGAAAGCATAGGCCCCACCCTGCCCTCGGGCAGGCCTCTTGATTACCACCTCCTCAATGATGCCGTACTTCTCGAAGGCCCTGCGCAGCTCCACCTCGGATACGCTGTGGTCCAAGTTCCCGATGAACAGGTTTCGAGTGGCCCGCTGGTCGTCCTCAGGCATCAGGTCCTCTTCACACACGGCTGGGTAGCTGTACGGGCGCCCGCGGTCGTCATACAGCCCGTAGTAGTCCAGGGCCCGCTCCCGGGACAGCCCCGCGGCGGCGGCGGCGGCGGCGTCCAGGGCGAAGGCTGCAGCGGCGTGGCGGGCCCGAGGCTCTCGCAGGGGCGGGGCGGCGACCGGGGACAGTGAGCGCTGCTTGTACTGGTATCCCCCGTGCAGCGGCAGGTAGCCGAGAGGGTCGGCGGGCGCGGGCGGTCCCGGAGGCGGCGTGGTGGCGGCAGCGCTGCTGCTGCTGCTTCTTCGGCTGCTCCCGCCCCCTCCGCCGCGCAAGTACACCGGCTCCACCTTGAGCGGGCGGTCGTACAGCAGCAGCTGGCGGGCTAGGGCGTGCTGGCGGGCTTCGCGCGCGTCCTGCGGGTGCCGGAAATTCACGTAGGCCACGCGCCCCAGCTCCGGCGTGTGCGACAAGCGCAGGCTGATCTCGCCGAAGCGCTTGAACTGGTGGAACAGCCGGTCCTCAAGGTGCTCGGCGGGCAGCGCAGGACTCAGGCTGCTGATGAGTAGCGTCTTGTACTCCGGCACGGCTGCAGAGCCAGGACCTGCAGGTTCGGCCCCGGGCGGCGGCGGGGGCGGCGGCAGCGGAGAAGCGCGGGGCGACGCGCCCGAGGCGCCCGGGTCCCCCGAGGCCTTGCCGCCGCGTCCCCCACCGCCAGCTCCAGAGCCCGAGGAGCGTCCGCTGCCCGCACGGTGATTTGCGTCCCCGGCGCCGCGGCCGTCGCGATGTCCGCCCCCGCCGCCCCCCGTACCGCGGGGCTTGTCGCGGGCCCGCGCTTGAACTGGGTGTTTGGCACCGCCAGAGGCCTTATGAACCGCTCGCCGCCCGCCCACCTCCGCCTCCCGTTCGCGCTCCCGCGGCCGCTTTGCCGACGACGACGAGCCACGCCCGCTCGGGCTGGAGTCTCGCTCGCTCTGCCGCTTCATGGCGCCGGCGCGGCGGGCGGGCGGCCCGCGGACCCTTCACAGCGGCGGCGACGGCGGCGGCCCAGGAGGCAGCGCCCCCGGCGCCGCCATCTTGGACAAAAGGACTCGGCGCGGCGGTGGCGGCGGGGCGGGGCGGGAGCGGCGCCGAGGGGCGGGGCATGCGTCATCATGCTGTGCCGGCCTCCCCACGTGACTGCGAGGGCGGGCAACAGCTGCCCCAGGACGCGTCATCTGGCTGCGCCATATGCCACGTGACCCGGTGGCAAGCAGACGCGGGAGGTCGGGCTGAGAGGTCTGGCGCCACCAGGCGGTTAAGATAGTTGAGTGCTTAAGGATATGCGTTGTGACTGGAGCTCTTTGGAGAGGGCCGCTGGCGAAGCTGGACCTAGGCTAGCTTTGCTGGTGCCCTCGCTGACTGGAGTAGGAATGGCAGCTTCTGTGGGTGCAGAGTCCCAGGCCTTTACGCAGCGGGCACTTTGCATTTTGTATACCCCTAAGCTTGTGAGGTCGAATGACCCACATTCCCTGCCATGATGGGGCAGGACTCATACCCTGAGATCACTCGCATTCAGGTTCACCTGCAGCGTTCTAGTTAATGGCTTGAGAACCATGGCTGTCGTGTTCTCCGTTCCAGCCAGTGACACTTTGCTGGTTTCAGTCACAGAACTAGAGATAACCTACTTGCAGTTTACAGAGTTGGAATAGGCCACTTGATGCCCCTCAGTCCACTGTGGGTGTCTGTGCAAACAGCAGGCTGAAAAGGCAGGGCCTGGAGCCAAGGGCGAAGAAGCCAAATATACCTAATACCAGTGGTTACCATCGCTTGCCACGCTGACCCCTTGCTGGCCAGTGCTTTCCTATTCATCTCTAGGTGTGGTGAGGGAAGACTACTTAAGCCCATTGAGAAGCTTTCATTCTCCAACGTCAGCGCTGAAGCCATTGCAGGACCTGACCCAACTTCAGGCAAGAACCTATAGGGTGAGGAAGAGTGCAACTAGCTTTTCCCTCCTCAGAAAGCAGTTGGTGCAAGAAAGGTCTTGGAAGAGACAGCAGTAGGCTTCTTGGCCCACTCTAAGAAGGCCCCTTAAACACGAACTGAATTTAGGAACCACACAAATAAAGTGACATATAAGACCAGCTCCTCAGAAAGCACAATTTCTTAGACCTTCCTTTCAGATAGTCTCTGTAAAAGGTGTCTCACAGGAGGAGCCACAGCTCACACTGATCGCTAAGAACCAACACCAGAGAGCAGCCAAAAACCAGACTCCATACAAACCCTCGGACTATTATCTAGGGTAAATAGGCAAAAGGCAGCTCACCCACACCATTTCTTTGTATAAGCTTACTTCTGCCAGTCTACAAAAATCAAAGCATCAGTGGCTGGTAGACACTAGACCTAGGCTGCAAACCCTGATGAGCAAGTAGGTAGCCAGGCAAAAAGCAGCTTTAGAAGTTTCAATACTGAACATGTGCATTGAAGTCATTGTGGAAAAACACTCCATGTACCCTTGGTCCTGCTTATACTGAGGACGGATATGAGGCCCTCTTGTGTACTTCAGATTCCACCTCCGTGCCCAGGAACAGGGCACCCTCCAGCCCCTCCTACTGAAGGGGGTAGTGGGCAGGGCAGGGAGCCAAGCTTCATCTCTTCCCTGGGCTTAGGTGACCGATGCACTCCAGGTGTGAAAAATGAACACACATTAGCTGGCTCCAATCAGTGGCCTGCCCTGGTCCTGTCAGCACTGATGGGCTGAAGAACAAATGAGAATATAGCCCAAAACCCTTCGCAAACTGGAAACCGTAAAATAGTGGGGATCTTCATCATGGGGTAAGATCCTAATTCAGCATTCACTTTAACTCTCCAAGGACAGATTTTTTTTTCTTTTAATAAAAAAATTCCAGACATACTTTGAAGTCCTAGAGTAAACCAGCAACAGAAGGAAATGAATCCCGCTATGGGGGCACCATAGAGCCCACATCATCAGGAAAGCTCCAGGCTTCATATCTGATATTGTCAGGAGCCCACTTAAAAAATAAATTACAAAAAGGCTGTTTTGGCAAGAGACAGCCAAACTTCTTCCCCTTGGGTGCAGCAGGAACTGGATTGGGTAGACTATAAATCAGTCCGAGCACTGGCTGCCTTGGGGGCATATTTAGGCATCAGTTCATTTATCTTCCTGATGTAATCAGACTTCTCTGCACAGCCTTTGCATGTCTCTCCCCAGTCGTCTAAGATCTTCTTTAGCTCTTTCACTCGGAGCTTCTTCAGGTCCACTGTGCTCAGGTCAATCTGCTTGTCTGCAGAAGGAAGGGAGAGTAAGAAGCTGGGTGGGAGCAGTCAGGGTTCTTCCCTGCACTCAGACTATCCATTGACCAAGAGGGCTGCCTCAGGCCATCTGTGTTCACTCCAGGACTTGTAGTGCAGAAACACCACACAGTTCATAAGAGTGAGACAGTTCCCATCCCCCAAGTGCCTTCTACAGAGTCAGTTAAGATGACAGCTCCACATTTGTTGACAAAGCAGATAAATCCTCTAGTCTCCCATTTCCCAAGATAGGCAGGCCTGGAACCAGAAGCTTCCTCTGACTATCACTTCTGACCAGTGATCTGGAGTCAGATGAACTTTTATCAAGATAACCCTCAGAAGACCAGGCATCCTTGACCTAAGTGAGCAGACACGGGCCCCTGGACCTTTGAGTTATGGTAAAAACACAGGTACTGTTTAAACTTTACAGAAGAGGCCCAGACTCTTAAGACTCCAACAGTGTTTGTGTAACCAGAGATGAGCTCAGCCAGAGAGATGCTATAGCTCCTGTTACTCTTAGGTTAAAGGTTTTGAGGCCTTCTGAGCTGCAGCCACAATGAGCTTGTTAAACCCAAGTCAGATGATACACCTGCTCTGCTCAAAAACTTCTAATGCTCCCAACCTCACTCAGACTAACGCCAAAGTCCTCACCAACCTGCAAGGCTCCCTGTGCCCTGCCCACCTACCAGTCATGCCATTGGCTGCCTTTACACTGCTTACACCTTCTGCCTGGAATGCTCTTCCAGTAGTTCACCTCTTGGCCAAAACCCCACCTCATTTGCTAACTTCCTCAACAGGGTCTATTCTGACCTCCACCCACTTTGATGCCAGAGTCCTCCCACCCTTACCCCTGGCACTGAGTGTCATCTATCACTTTACACAGCCTGCTCATCATGGCTCTAGACTATTACCTTCCTTTCTGTATGCAGAGGCCAAAGATGGGCCTGATCACACTCACCATACTTTAGCTCACAGATCTGGCTGTCTTTCTTCTTCAGTTTCTCACAAATCTTCTCCACAGGGATGTGGTGGGCCAGAGGCTTTGACACCTCATTGATGATTTTTGTGGCAGCATCATCTGTGGCCCCAATATAATAGCACTACAGCAAGAAAAGGACAGTAGCCCTCAGGAGGTAGCACCTAAGAGTCATTTCTTCCAAAATACCTCTGCTTGACTGGCAAGTCAGTGTAAACCCCAGTCTCTTAAAATACGAATTGTCTGGAAACTTACAAGTCATCTGGGTTCAAAATGTTAGACAAAGATTGTCAAGGAAATTAAAGTAGAAAAGCCATTGCTTCACTGGGGAAATCTTGTCCTCAATCAGCCCTGGCCTATCCCATGGGCACCTTGTTAACCTCTGTACGATATCAAGCCCTTTTTGGCCCTCACTGATGTCCCTGCCTCAGGGAGACCTCAACTGCTGTCTAATCAGCATCCACCCTACCACTGACCAATCCGTCTTTTTCAGGACACCCATTCATTATCACTTTTCTCCCCTGATGTTCCCAGTGTCCAGCTTGAAGTCGGTGCTTAATAAATTCTAACAGAGCAAAAATATCACAATTGGAGAATACATATCTTGGGGAATGACATAAAAGGCCTCCTGCCCTACATTACTTTACAGACAGAATACCGGCCCACTAAGAAACAGAAGGTAAAGAGGAGCCAGGGCCATCTGGGAGTCATCATGTACTCACCAAGCGATTCTCTTTGCCTCTTGCTTCACGGCAGAACTTTATAAGTTCTTTTTCAATAGTGGTTGGTGAGAATGTGACATCTCTGTCTTTGAGGTCCTGATAAAATCTTCCCAGATAAGAAATGCAAACTGGAAAAGAGAGGGAAGGGAGATGCTCAGCACCACCGAGTGGTCCCCCATTCCACGGGGAAGGAGCGTCTCCAATTTTAATAGGCGACACAGAGATGTATCATTTTTCCATCATCAGCTTCTCTCAGGTGCCCATAGGTAGGCAGAACCCAGGTCCAGGTTGCCAGGATCCCCAGGTCCACCCAGGACAAGCGGGGAACGGACATCACCTGAATGACCCACAATGCCTCCTCCCTGCTCCTTTCATCAAGTTTAAGACGAAAGTGAACACGTGTCCTTGAAATGGGACTCACTGGGTGACCTCATAAATGGAGACTGGAGGCTGAGTAAACGCGATCAAAATGCTGCTCATTTCCAATATAACACCGAACCCCGAAGTGCAGCTTCGCGATCCCAAGACGGGTGCGGCATGCACAGCCGCCCTCGGGGCCCCCGACAGAAGGGGGCTGCTCCCGCGAGCCTCCGGGCAGTGGTGGGAAGGGGCAGATCTCCGGCATCATGTGGATTTCTGGCCACGTTTTCAGCACGATCTAGTCTCCACTTTTTCCTCATCGGACCAACGACTTCTAGGCCCTTCCTCAACGGGCCCGAAGGGACCGGTCGCCGCTCCCGCCCACTCGGTTGTTTGGTAGGTCGGCCACGGAGCGCGGATCCCAGGACCCCGCACCTTCGCAGTCGCCTGGCCGCAGCGCCCAGCTGCCCGGCAGCACGCTCAGGGCCAGCGCCACCACCAGACTATGCAGAGCCCACATCCTCCACCGTCGCCGCCGCTCAACTGAACCGCACCCGCCGCGCCGCGACACCTCCGGATCCTCGCGGCACGCCGGAGCTTGCCATTGGTGGAGGTCACGCGTGCCCTCCCACACTCCGCGTTCTTATTGGCTTATGTGCCTCGGAGCCTAGCCCTGCGGCTCCACGCTGCCCTCTCTCATTGGCTAGTGGTGTCTAGGCCCTAGACAGTTGTCGGCCTCTGATTGAGTCCGGTCGCCCGTAGGAAGTGGCTGGGGCCGCAGCGGAAGTCGCTGGGCCCGCTCTCTTGCGTCACGGGCGGCCGGTGCACATCGGCTCAGCTGCCCCTGTGTTGGGCCGTACTTGCCCACGAAAGCCCGTGGGTCGCTCTTCCCAGGGTCCTGACTCGTGGTACAGGTCAGGTGTTCTGGGGGCAGCTGGGATCTAACGACGGAAGTGGGGGCGAGTGAGCACTGGCGAGGAGGCCCCGAGGTTTCTTTCAGTTTGAACAGTCACGTGGGCGCGTGAGCCCGCTGTCGACCCTGCCTGGCCGGAGACCTCCTTGTCCGGTGGACACTGTAGAACCTTCCAAAAGGCTCGACACTAGTCGAGCCAGGCTGCCGCCCTGCATCTAAAACAAGCACGCAGACCAAGGCTGCGCGCTGCGGTTTTGGAGTCGCCCTAGTGTGGAGGCCGGGGACCGCGAGGTTTGTCCGTTCTTGGACGCGCTCCGGAGCAGACTACCCCGCGTCTTGGGTCCCGCTGAGCCCCTGGCCTCCCGTGGGTGAACCGAAGAGCGCGAGAGGAGGTTCCTCCTGGCCTCCCTGTTTTTGAAGCAGGACGGGGGCAGGACTGACTGGGCAGAAGGATGTCCATGGGGTTAGGAGGGCTTGGAGCCCGGCGACATGGGGTGGAGAGGGGCATTTCTGCTCCCAGTGAATTCAGTGGATCAATATCAGATATTCATCTTTAATTCACATCACAGCAATCAAGGGATTAGGGAAGGGGAAGAAGTGGCAGATATTTACATCTAAAATTAACATTACTTGTTGGATTTAGAACATGCTACCACAATATATACAGTAAAATACCTCTAGGGATATTGGTACAAATTTTTTAAACTTTGCTTTTCTCGTACAGGTAAGGTTAAATCACTTTTTCTTTAGATATGAATACACAAAAGAAATGGTTAGAAGTTTTCTTTTTAAATAAGCACAGAATGCAAGAGGTTAAAAACACATTTATAGGGCTGAATACCAATTGGACATCACACTCTATACATTTTTTGCTCAAATTCCTGTACAAATACACAGCATTCAAATAGGTATTTACAAATAAGCTTGAAAGAATGAAAATCAGTATGTCACAATCTTTTTAAAGGATTCTCATCATCTCTGGCCTCCCATTTCCCTTCAGACTGGGTGATTCTCCAACAAAAGAGATTCAGAATGAGTCCACATCATCCAGTTAGGGAAGATGGTAAGGGAAAACATTCATTTCACCTTGAATAAAGCAAGGGTGACCAGCTTATACTCCCCCACCCTGTACCTGTACCACCAAGTGGAGAAGGTAGATGTTCTTTTGTGATGACTGCTTGTCCAGGGACTGAGGTTCAGAAGTGCCTGAAAAATCTAAAGCTGCCCTAAGAAATTACAAACTCGCCCCTGACTTGCTAACACCTGTGAATCCCATATGGTCCAAAGACTAAAGCCTGCAGGTAAATCTGGGTTTAGGAGCAGGCCTACCCTTTGAGCTATGGGCTGCCTTGAGTGACCTATACCCTCAGCCACCTGACTGCCTGGAATGATCCTGATGGTATGAGAAAAAGCCTCACATTAATGATAAGACTCAAACACCCTAAAGGTAACTGGGCCTTCTAACTTTCTCAGTAGGTTACTTGCTGGCATGTCTGTTAAGTTGGCATTTGTTCATTCAAAAAAAACCAAAAACACCTTGACCATGGTCTTTTCTCTTTGGAAAGGGGCAGTGAAGAAGGATGAAGGGTGAGGGGCCAGGGCAAGCAAAAGAGGAACTGGGGGTGGGGCCTAACATGCCTGCTTAACAGAGAAGGGAAAAGGGAGTCTTTTGGACCATCAGAGTTGTGACCATCACTAATATGAACTCAAGCAAATGAGATTTTTGTCTCAAGACAGTTAAGGTAACGAAAGCACCCTGGTAAAATACTACTATACCCACCCGACCCTATCCCCCAAATAATACACCAAGAGGAAAATCAAGTGCCCTGACCTGAAAGAGTTTACTATAAAGATATCACTTCACCCTGGCCAACAGACTGGAGAGGCTAGAGAAACTGCCCTCCTGCCTGCCCTGAACCCTGAGTGGTGGTCCCCATGGGCCTGGAGCAGGGTACTATACTTGGCCACTTAGGAGATGACAATTCTATCTAGGTGGCTCTGCTTTCAGAAGAAGTTCCCTCCCGCCCTTTTTATCTAGGAGCTTGCTGAACCTGACCACATGTCCTCACAGCCTGGAAGCCTGGCTGGTCAGCCAAACCCATGGCTCAGAGGTAGTGCTGAAAATCCCTGATTCAGGAGCTGATGGCAGGCATTGTGGCCACTTCTGAAAGCTTAGAGGATTTCTGGCTCCTGCCACTGGCCTCTCTCTTACACTAGTTCTAACACTTGGGAAGGGGCCTAGATCTTCTTAGGAAGAAATTGGTTAGGGTAGCCCCTTTGACTCCACTCCTCCACTCAAGCCCGAGAGGATGGGTGATAAACCCTACAGATCCATTCACCATGGAAGCTTCCACAGGTTAGGAGGTGTATGAGTGGAGAGGAGTGAATGGTCAGAAATAAAAGTGATGGAGAGAGAAATCCAAGGTGGAGCAGGAGACAAGGCTGGCCCATGGAAGCCTGGCAGTGTGCCCTGGGCATACAGTTAGGCCAGTCATGTGCCTGAGCTGGCAGGTTGGCCCAGCCAGCCCCTCAGTTGCACACTCCAGGATGGAAGAGCTGGCAGGTGGGCAAGCATTTGTGCAAAATGGCTTGTGGCCCCTTCATCCACCTGTGACATGTAGTCTGTGTGGTCCTTGCAATCCCTGAATGCAACCATGAACTTTTCTGTCCATATAGCAAAAGAAGAGGTCCCTAGTGCAATTTTCATTCTTCTGTGCAGCTCTGCCCTGGAGGGAGGGCCTGGGCTCCTGCTTGTGGGCCCTGCAATGTTGCAAAGCAATTCTGTGTAAAATTCCACATAGCTCCACATGGTGTGGAACTGCAGGAGGAGAAAGCATCTACTGCATAAAGAAAGGAAAACCCATAGAAATGGAAACAAAAAGTGAACCACAAGAGAAGCCACAACCTTTCATGCTGCTGCAGCTTCTGAACATGGCAACATGAGTTCACAGCAGTAGAACATAGACTTGGGTGGTTCTCTCCTGAATGCCAAGCCTCTCCATCTCCCTGGGGGGCAGGGGGACTTGGTTTTCAGACCTGGAGTGGATTGGCAAGCTGCTCACTGAAGGTAGTGTTGCAGCTTCCTTCCTGCCCCTCACTGTTCCCCTCGGCCATGCTCCCATGCCATTCGGGCCTGCTCTTCCTTGGTGCTCCCAGGAGGCAGTGAGGCCTTGCGATGCAGACCTCTAGGCCTCTCAGCTTCTTCACGCAACAGCACACCCTCATCATGCTCCAGGGCTGGCAGGCGGGGATGATAGGGCTTGGGTGGCAGCGCAGGTGGGTCCGTGGGGTCCTGAGAGATGACGCACCCTGGGGCTGAGTGGCTACGACATGGCTGGGCCTTGATGGAGTCCAGGACAGCAGACTCAGAGAGGCGGTAGTGGACAGGGAGGTAGGGTGGTTCAAGGTCTTCATCGCCATTCCAGGCTTGACTTGGCATGGAGTCCATGGTGTCGGTTCGAGGTGGGGCCTCTGAGGAGTGCCCAAAGTTACTCTCGCTCAAGGAGGACACACCGCTGCTGGCACTTCCAGACAGTGTAGAGTTGCTGCCGTCCAGGCCCGACTGGGGGCTGGTGGGGGAGGCTGGGATGGGGTGAAGAGGAGACTGTGCGAAGGAAGGGTAGGCACATTAGAACCCCCTCTAGACAGACTGGCTGGCCACCATGTGGAGACCAGGAGTCTGCTTACCAATGAACTTTAACCCTCATCAATTGCATGTTTCTTGTTTCTTCAGCAGGAACCCAATGGGTACTCCCCAACCCTCAGGCAGGCCAGTGGAGCTTCAATATCATGTCTGTAGACCTAAATATGGCCCTGCCCTGACTACTCGGCATTGGCACTCCCTGAGACCAGGTCCCAGGCTGCTGTCTGTGGCTCTAGATTACTAATGAAAGGTTGGGTAATGAGGTCAGGTGGGGAGAGCAGAAAGGATCCTGGTGGCCTGTGGATCAGATGAATATATACTGCTGAAATCTATAACAGATCTAGTCTTTTCTGGATTTGCAGAAAAACCAACAGCAGGATTTAAATTTTACTTTTTGAGTGTTTTTTTGAAATTTTGGTGCATGATGCTTCTTGCTGTCACTCAACACTAGTTTAAAAAGCTCTTATGAGGGGCTGGGGATTTAGCTCAGTGGTGCTGATGCTTGCCTCAAAAGCACAGGTCTTGAGTTCAATCCCCGGTACCAAAAAAAAAAAAGCTCTATGATCCACCACATGGCAGAGAACCCCAATGTTTCTCAGTGCCCATTGCCCACACACTCATGGTACTATGTGTTGTCTCCAAGACCCTCTAATTTTCCTAGTCTCCACTGCATTTGTAGTAAGATACATTGATCAACTACAGACGTGTGTGGTTTTCACAGCACCCAGCTTCTGCCAAGTTGGGCTTTCAGGGAGAGAAGCAGGGAAGGGCTTAGAACCTTTTCAGAACCTCGGGGTTCAGCAGAGGTGGTGGAGCTATAGCTTCAGTACATTACCTTACGCAGGGTCCGGGCAGGGAGGGCTGGGGGGATATCACCCAGAGGATGGTGGAAGGCGTCGAAGTGTAAGGAGTAATGACCTGCAAAGGGAATAGAGTGAGAGCCTCAGCTTGGGGTCCTTGCTCAGACTACACACCAGCATCATCTTTCTGGGCCACCTGGGCAGGTGTGGGGGACTCTTGAGCACTGAAGGTCATAGAAAAACCTTTCTTTACATTGCTGTTCTCCAAAATGCAGCTGCTGTGCTGGCCACACAAGTGGCCAGAAAAGTTGAGTGCAATAGAGCTCATGGAAGAATAGGCTGCAGGCAGTAGCAACTCTATCCCACTGATGGGTGATGACAGGCCAGTAAGTGGTATACTTGGCACAGTTGATTCTTTGGTCGTCAGCCTTCCTGGTTGGGATGGCCTTACTGAGGTAACCTTCTGGACTCAGAAACCTTACTGACTCCAAAGCACAGCAGGAACTTTCCTGTGGTGTGGATGCTTTTTCCTTTGCTGAGTTGGCTCAGAGAGTGGCCTGTCTTCTCAGACTGGATGGCTATTGATCTGGTCTGTGAGCAGAGTCTGAGACCTAGAACTACCTGGGGGAACCTGCTGGAGGTCTTACCATGAAGCAGGCTTCGGGGAGGCACGGGGAGGGGGCAGGATGTGCTCCATGTGGGTGGAGAGGAAGGGCTGGGCCTCTCAGGCTCCACTATCCAGGGTCCAGCTGCTGGGGGCTGCTGGCACCACAGAAGGTTGGAAAGAGATGGGGTGAATGGGTTACTTCGTGAGCCACTTCTTGAGCCTGTCTTATAGTCTGTGGCTTCTCCATGTGTGAACTGTGTATCCATCACATATAAAGGTGGCATGTCAGCCCCTGGAACTAAAAACACTGGCCAAGTAAGGCATTGTGGCCCACAGGCAAATGACTAAGGATTGAAGTTGCATAAGAGAATGGCAATAGAGTGAGCTGGTGTTTGAAGAGCATTCAAGGTGGAAGAAGCTGAGAGGAAGTGCAGCAGGACTGAACAGCTGCAGTTTCTGGGATCTGCCAGGAGGAGAAGAGAAACCAGAAATGGACAGAAAGAGAAAGCAGAACAAGCCAAAGAGAATACGGAGTGCAGGCTATAACTCCTTGCCAAAGTCAAGAGTCAGGACTCTTCTTTTGTCCAGGCAATGTGGAAAAAATAGGGAGCAGGATGGAGGCAGAGGCATGGACAGAGTTGGCAGGTGCTCTATCCCAAAATGGTACCCCAAAGGGCCTGTGATGCCACTCAAACTTTGAGTCATCCCTGTTGCTGTGAGGCCCACTGGCTGGGATTGGGATACAGAAGAGGTTTTTCTAGGCAAGGAGAGGTGTTCAATATACCTGATGGAGGAAAATGTAAAGTGCTGGCATTTTAGCCTGCTTCCTGAGGCGGGTGGGGTGGAGCCTAAGAATGTTTTTGGTCATCTAGAGAAGCATCTGCATGCCATGGATGCAGAGCAGAGTGGACCCCAGACTTAGGAAGAAAGCCAGTGCCATAATACTGGCCCCTCAACAATAATTATGGTGAAAGACTACAGAAGGGAAGAGAAGAGGAGCAATGGCCAGATCTGGGGTTCCAACAGTCCTATTCTGCAGGTACAGGAAAGGAGGACATGTAAAATTTGTTGGTTGACTCTTTCCAGAAAACAAATATCCATAAGAAGAAATACCATTTTTCAGAAGAAGCCTGAGATACCTAGAGTTTGGGTTCTTCCTGGTTCAACCACTGAGTGGGGAATTTCAAGGCCTGATGGGAACTGTGAGCCTCTGGAAGGTAAGAAGCTAGAGCCTGGCCTTTGAGGAAGTGGCCAAGAGGGTCTGGACCCATAGTGAGCCAGGGATAAGACAGTGATGTCTATCTTCTTTTTCAGGGATTGGTGTAGGCTTGCAGCACAACACAAGGTAAAATGCCACTATCTAAACAGCCTCTGTTCTAAGGAGGGGTGCGTAGTTTCATGGTATGGTTAATGACTGGTAGCAAGAAGGTGGGGTATGGCAGCCATTGGGCAGTGCCACACAGTTGTTGCCGACAAGGAGGAAAGAATTCTGAATCTGATAAGCATCAGGTGGATTACATTACAAGGTCTCCTCAGGAAGCCCGAACCACCCCAAGAACAAGGCTTATCCTTGTCCAGGTTTTTTCCAGCATGCAACAGGAGCTTCTGATCCTCAGCAATGAGACTCTTCCTCACAAAAGCAAAGCACTGTTGGTATAAAAAGCCACAGATATTAGGGAAGAAGCTTGGAGGCGGGTCTGAGTGCTTTTCCAAAGGAACACCAACAGCCCAAGATCTCAGATGCTCACCTAATCCCTGGAAGAATTGTGGGACTGCAAAAGTTTATCTGCAGAGGTCCAAAGGAACTTGAGGGCAGGGAGGCTATGGGAGAACAAAGCTGGCAAGGCTGTAATGGTTTACAAAATGAGCCTGCCTGAGATACTCCATGTGAACTAGAAAGCACCAAGTTGGGCCCTTAGCCTGCTAACTGTGAGTAGAGAGGCCAGTGAATCTTTGCTGTGCAGCACAAGTACACTGGGGCTAATTGGAGGGCTGAAGGAGAGCAGTCCCCACTGTGCCCTGTCATCTTGTATCTTAGTCTTAACAATTGTTCAGCACTAGTTTGAGATCCCCAGTACACACTCCCTATCCCTGAGGGTAGGCTTGCCTGGCCTGAGAGTCACTGCCTGCCAAAGGAAGATACCTGAAAGTGAGAGGTGTTGTCCGCAAGACACTCAGGACTCTGATAGAATGGTGACAGTTGTGGAGATGTGGGAATGACTTCCCATTTGGTCTATATGTTGCCACTAGGAAGATGTGTAATTTTCCACCCAGTAACTGCTGACTTTGTAGTATGTATATGCTTGCTCTGGGCTCAGAGACAACACTTTTTCCCTTTCACATGTACGGTGGGCATGTTCAGCTTCTTACTGAGTCTTGGACTGAGGCCTGAAACTCTTCTGGTGTCCAGTTTGGGGAGCATCTTGGTCTGGCCACCAACACTTATTTAAGCTTTGAGCCTGTCTGCTCTTGGCTAATTCTAAGACTGTTCTGTATCTCCTGTAAGGAAAAGCCATTGTGGATTCTGGCTAAAAAGATCCTTTGTTTTGGGTCATAGGTGCAGGAATCCAAGAAGCCGCATGCTTTCAGGATGTGGAGGAGCCTTGAGGCTAGGAAGGTATATTCAGCAGGCCATTTGTTGCTGAGCATCTGGTAGCAATGCACACCAGGCATTGAGGCTGTAGACTCAGTACTTGGTCTCTAACGAGGACACAGAGGTCCTTATCCTCCATGGTGAGCAAGGGAGGAACAATGACAGTGGGGACAGCAGACAGTACTAGGTGAACAGGTGCAATGACAACATGACAACTCTGGAGGGATATGTTCTGATGGGATGGGGGATGACAGTTTGTACTGACAGGAACTGAGTATGCCCTAAACTCCAATATATGGAGGAAAGAGGGGAACCTTTGGGAAAGAGGGCTGGTATGGGGCCAGGTTCTTGGTGACAGGAATGCTCAGTACTATTCTGGGGGTCGAGAAAGCACAGAACTGTACCCATTTATGTAATTTTCTGTGTTAAAATTAACTCAGGTGCCTGGGGTTTCATGCCAAAGTTATTGAGGTTGAAGGCTGGTTCTTTCATTAGCTTGCAGGAGGAGAACACAGGATAAAATGCCAGTATCTAGATTGCCTCAATTCTAAGGCAGATTGCTCAGTCTCATAGTATAGCTGATGGCCTTGCTGGCCAGAGTGCCTATAGGATGAAGGACTCCTTTAGAACATGCAGGGCTTCTCTTTAGGAAATTCATTCTGTCATAGTGTGTCTTTTTTTTATTATTGTGGCTTTTTTGCCCACAGGCCTGGTCTGTGCTCCAAGGGAGGTCCCTAAAGGCCCAAGTTAAGATGGAACAAAAGGTCTACAAGGCCTGAATTCTGGAGCTGATTAGGAGCTGCTTAGGGTACAGGAGTGATTGCGGCCTGAGTTTCCATGAAGTTGGACTCAGGTCAGTTGGAAAATAGGGCTTCTTTGAAGGCAAACTCTGGAAAGAGGGAGCAATACAGACAAACGGGATCCGAACCTGATACGGGTTAAACAGTGAGCAGAATTGGTCAGCACTCTCAACAGATTGATAGATGGTGTTAAGGTGTAGTCCTGGGCAGCTCAAGGATAAGAGTCAGACAGTCAAGATGTAAACAAACATGAGGGAACTCCTGGACAAAGAGTACAATACCTTTTTCAGCCACTGACAGATTGGGATCACTGCAGGGTTTGCAGGGTCCAACCACTTGCTGGAACAAGGCCCGCTGGAAGTTTGGTGACTGAAGGCAGGAGAAAAACATCAAAGTGTGAAAATAGCATTATGTCTTGAGGAGTCAGTGTGATGGACCACAGGAGTCAGTATGTTCTAAGAACTCACAAGGAAATCAAAGCAGTGGATGGCTTGTGCTTGAGATGTGCTAAGAATGCCAGGACAGCCTTGGAGAAGACTGTCCAGGGGCATCTGGTTCTGAGCACTTCTATGGACAGTCAAAGCACCACCCACTTTGCCTTATGCAGGGCCCAAGAGAAAGGACAGTTGTGTCTACAATATCTAACAGTTTGCATACTTCTGTTTGGCCAGGGAGACCCACTGGCAGAAAAGATGTAAGGACTCCCACTTTACCCATGAACTCTGACAGATTTTGCTTCTTGGAGAGGCCCCACACAGTTCCACGTTGTTGGCACTGAAGGTAAAGAAAGGGCAGCACCCAAGCATGGAATCACATAGGCCCTGTTCTGATGGGAGCCTGCCAAACAGATCTGTTCTTTCTGCATGGCAGGACTGATCAGGCACAGAGTGTACTGATAAGAAACTCCTGCCACTTTGGGTTAAGTGCCAGTTAATTGGAGATGACTTTTAAGGATTCAGAATGGCAGGGGCAGACTACCCAGGGAGAGAGTTAATCACTAAAGCTTCCTGGTCTAGACCTCCAGGCAGACAAGGTGTTTGGAGAACTGTGCAAATGGTGTGGACAGCAGCCCCAGAAGGTAGTGAGGCTAGAGAGATAAAAGAGGTAGATCCTACCCCAGTGAGGATGCCCTGTACACACAGATAGAGGAAGGACACTCTCCAGACCCGTATTTACCACAGCCTTCTTGGGATAGGTTGCAAAGAACTATATTCCTCTGCCAGAGGAATTTGGGATGAGGAATCCAGGAAGCTGGTTAGAAGGACAGATAATCACACAAGCAACACTGGCTCTAACCCTGCTGCCATTCTACCCACACCTTCACTGTCTGGATTACTGGTCCTCAGATTTACTGTACTGTCCAGGTAGGAGCCCAGCAGCCTTTTTATAGCAGAATGAGGGAGGCATGCAGGACAATGCTGAAGGCCCAGCAAATACAATGAGGGAAGTCCAGGTCAACACACTTGTATCAGAAGGCATTTGTAGGCTGGATTTGCTACCTGTCCATTCTCTAGGATGGCTGCTGGATACATGGCACTGCTTGGACGGTCCCGGTGTGTAGGTAGCAGCAACATCATTTCCCGGGTGTGGCGGTACTTATCTGGCAGAGAGGGAGAGCCTGTAACCAAGTGAGAACAATCACGCACAGATGATAAACCACAAATGGAGAGCTCAGTGGTCAAGTGTCCTCAGGACTGGGGAACCAAGGTAGGTGTTCCCTACAGTTGAGAAGAAGTAAATTCAGCAAACAAAAGAGGAAGAAAACAGAACCTGGCAGTTAGATGGTGGCAGAGGCTGTATCTGTTATCCTATCCGAGGCAGACCCACTGATAGAGCACCCCTTTACCCCATGCTGAGAGGCAAAGGGTTATGAGAGTTGAGGACTAGAACAGTGTGGCTAGGGGCCTCTACATCCAATGCTTTCATGGCCTGGGTGTGGCCTAGATGTTGGGCTCTCTCAAGGGGCCCAGGGATGGGCACAGGCCAGCTTTCAATGGAGCCATCACAAAGAGACAGACATTCAGATGATGGCCACACATAATGAGCTTTCATACACTTACCTTTTTCCAACACCAGTGGCTCTGTTCTCATCTGACTCCCTGTACCTTTTTCCAGAAGAATGTCCCTTTCAGACTTTAGACCTCCAGCATCTGACCTCTGTCTTCTTGCCAGTTCTATGGCAGGCTTATAGCTAGGCTAGCAGGGGACCCAGGCCCCTGCACACAGGTGACTCTGAGACTTGATCTTCAGTGGCTCAGAGGCCTAGAACTAATTTAGAAGTCACAAGGTTTTAACCTAGGTTCCTGAGTTGACTTGGTTCATATACTCCTGTGAGCCCTCTGCAGTAACTTCCCCTGGCTAGAAGGGATGTAAAGGAGACTAGACCATACTGTTGTGGTGTGACCCAGTACCCATGGATTCAGGCCATAGCTATAGGCTGAGGAACTTGCCAACCTATGGTTCTCAAGAGGACCTTTCACAGAAGCAGTAAGAATACCTTGCTGGGTTTCCTGGGGTGTAATCTGGATAGCCCTTGATATGCACACTGCTCACTGCCAGATACCAGGCACAATCAGTGAGAAGCCAAGGGAGTACTGGTCCTCTCAAAGGAAAGTCAACTGGACCCCAGTGCCTCAGGTTGGCTCAAGTAGTTGAAACCTCTCTTTGGATGGCTGAAATCAGCCCATGGGCTGAATCTTCTGCTCCTACAGGCTCAATGTCTCTAAAACCTAAGGTCTCTAGAGCTTTCCTTTGAGTGCGTAGTGCTAGCACTGTCAAGACATGGATAAAAAAAGATGGCTAGGGCCCCCTGCACCCAATGCTTAGCCAGCTTTCCCCAGGGATATTTGAGAAATTTCTCATGTATTTATTTTTGTTCAAGAAGAGGTTTAACCTAGAATAGCAAAAACAACTCTGGGCAACAAAGGCAAGGCAGGGGGCATCACAATCCCTGACTTGAAATTATACCACAGAGCTATTATTATAAAAACAGCATGGTACTGGCAAAAAAACAGACCTGAGGATCAATGGAACAGACTAGAAGAGGTGGAAACAACATCAGACATACCCAGGTACCTTATCTTTGACAAAGGGGCCAAACTTTTTCACTGGAGGAAGGATAGCCTCTCTAATAAGTGGTGCTGGAAAAACTGGCTTTCTACATGATGAAGATTAAAACTAGACCCATATCTCTCACCATGCATTAAACTAAAGTCAAAATGGATCAGAGATCTAAATATTGAAAGAGAAACACTAAATCTTCTAGAAGAGAGAATAGGTAGAACTCTTGAGGACATACGGGTAGGCAAAAACTTCACGACAAAACCCAAACTGTGCAGGAAATAGTGCAAAGAATCAACAACTGGGATCTCATCCTATTAAAAAGCTTTTGCACCACACAAGAAATCACGAATAGAGTGAGAGACAATCCACAGAGTGGGAAACAATTTTATCCAGTCGTCCCTCAGATGAAGGACTAATAACCAGAACATACAAAGAACTGAAAGAAATCAGACCCCCCAAATTTAAAGAACCAGTCCAAAAAATGGGCATCTGGAATGAATAGACATTTCTCAGATGAAAAAGTAGAAATGGCGAACAAATATATGAAAAATGTTCAGCATCACTGGTCATTTGTGAGATGCAAATTAAAACAACGCTGAGATTCCATCTCATTCTAATGGCTGTTAGCAAGAAATCAATCAACAACAAATGCTGGAGAGGCTGTGGGGAAAAAGGAACCCTTCTCCACTGTTGGTGGGAGTGCAGACTGGTGCAACCATTGTGGAAATCAGTGTGGAGATTCCTCAAAGAACTAGGACTAGAGGTCCCATTTGACCCATCTATTCCCCTTCTTGGTATCTTCCCAAAAGAATTAAAAGCACCACATCACAATGATATATGCACACCCATGTTTATAGCAACAGTTTGTAATAGCTAAATCTTGGAAACAACTCAAAAGCCCATCAACCAAGGAATGTATAAAAAAGATGTGGTTTTTTTTTTAATATAATGGAGTACTATTCAGCCAGAAAGAAAAACTTGAGACATTTATAGCTAAATGAATGCAACTTGTGACTATACTCTTAAGCAAAATAAATTTGACACATATGAGTAAACATAGCATTGTCTCTCTGGTGTGAGAAACTGAAAGGGTAAATAAGGACCAAAATGTATAATAGATAATATGAAATAGGAAGAGACTTAAAAAAGGAAAGGGAGGGCCGAGGATTTAGCTCAGTGGTTTTGCCACCTGTTGCGCAAGCGCAAGGACCCAAGTTCAATCCTCAGTACCAAAAAAAAAAAAAAAGGAAAGGGAAAATGTGAAGCGGGGAAAGGAAGGGAAAAGGGAAAAAGAACTAGAAAATAAGGAAAAAATGGAAACAAAACTTTTATAAATAAGGGGGGGAAGGGAGGGAAGGGGAGTAGGAGAAAAAGAAGACTCAAGACATATCATGTACAGGTACAGACTCCCTTTAATGTATGTGATTGTTTTGTATATTTAAATTGTACCAATAAAATTAATAAAAAAGAAGAGGTTTAAATACTGGCACGAAATCAACATAACAAATACTATTAATGTAACTTTTCCCAGTTACTAGTTATATAACTTTCCCCAAGTTGGTGTGAGTGATCCTATTTGTAGACCCCCAGGGCTGGCTTAAAGACCTGGTTTTAAAAGAATGAGTATTATAGTATTCCCTGAAAAACTGTTCCTGAATCCGCTACTACTTTGTGATTTTTCTGATTTCTATGTTCTCTTTTAGAACTTGTGCTTTTAGGCAACCTCAAGAAGATGGCTATGTAAACAAAAAAGCAGAAAGCTCCAAATCCTACTGATCTGTGGTTCCCTCCTAGCACTGAACACTGTGGGTAAGAGCTTGGGATGCACTATTCTCCATTCAGCATGCACAATAAACAAAAAACAAACCTCACAGAACCTTTACACCAAATGCTACATCAGATACCTGTCTAATAATGCCCATTCTACCCCAGGTATGCGGCGGGACTACCTCCCTTCAGGCTCTTCGTGGTCTTTCATGTCAAAGTTCATAGGCTGCCTTATAAGGCCAATGCCACATCTGTGTACTCAATATCCCGATTCATGCTGGAGTGCTAGGATAGAAGGACATCAGCCTGCAGACCTAGGCAAGAACTGGGGCTCTGCTGAGGATTTGGATTCATTTTATGGTCGCTTCTCTGGTGCTATAACAGATGAGTGCCATGCTAGCATTACATTTTCCAACTCTACTGTCTCACTTCCCTCTCACTGCCCTCTGCCCCGGGTAGCTAATTCAATGGTAGGAAAGAATGGTGGTTACTTTCCATGAAGATATTTAGGACTTTTGAACTACTTCAGTTGTACTCTGATAATCTCTGAGGAGCCCAAATCCCAGTGCGACTGGATGACTCATGCAAAATCCATTTTCTAGCCCCCTTCAACCTTTTGACCATATGGGGGAGCTGTTGACTTACAAGAGTTTAGACTGCCTGCATGCCATTCATCTCGGAGGTTTCCAAAGCAACAGAAACCACAGCAGTGTTGCAGTAATATCATGGCAAGGGAGGACACTAATTTCATGACCACTCCTGGGAGTAGGAAAATAACTCCAATGTGAAGGAAATCTGCTTCAGACCACCTCCATGAAAGCTTTCCCCTCACTGGTAACAAGGAACATAAAAACTCCAAATGGAGTAGATCATTCCCTCTCTTCTTTGCTTCGAGTGCATCTACTCTGCCACATTTATGTGAAAACATCAGTTTTCCTTTATGTCACACATACTCTATCTTTTCTCACAGGGCCTGACGCTATGCCTGATAGCTAATGGACCTGCATACAGACTGTATGAGTGTTGTGGTCTAGAAATGACTTTCTCTTTCTTATTGCCTCTACCCTTGTCATCACTCTCAGCTTTGGGCTAAGTCCCACTGAACCATTTTGTTTACTTTTGTACTTACTGTCTACCCCAAAGGGAAAGAGCTTTTCTCAACTTTCCTCTATTTGATATTCTAGAGTCTAGATATTCTAGAGTTTGGTCATTATGATAGTTTGCCTCCACAAATGGTGACCACTAGTGCCTTCACTCCTAAAACATACAAGCCATTCCTTACAACATGAGGTAAAATCTCATTTCCCTTCTTGGCATTTGAGTTGGCTATTATGACTTGACTGGACAATAGAAATGTAGCAAAGGGACTTTTTAGGATGTCCAAGGCTGGGTAATAAAGATCCTTGCAACTTTTGGCTGGGTCTCTTGGAATGCTTGCTTTGGGGAAAATTAGCAGCCATGCTGAGAAACCTAATCCTCTTGGAAAAGTCAAATGTAGCAACACAAGTTGACAGCCCCAGCTTCAGCCATTCCCAGCTGGCAGCCATGTTAGTGAGCAATCTTGAACATCAAGCCCCATTGGACCTTTAAGTGATTCTATCCTATCTCCGACACAGTGAGCCTTATTAACTTACAGAATAGTGAGAGATGATAACTTTTTTAAAAAGCTTTTAAAAAGCTTTAGGTGTGGTTTATTATATAGCTACAGATAACCTAGCCATTTGAAATAAGGAAGGGTTAGTTCCAAACAAGGAAATACTTTCTCTGTAATTCTATTCTGACACTGTGTTCCCTGATGCAAGAGCCAGGCTGTTTCCTCACCGAGTACTCAGTAAAAGGTCCATGACTGAATAAATCAGTAACTAGTTAGCTGGAAGGATAAAGATGGTAACATCTGTAAAGTCAACATTCCTAACAGCAGCCATAGTCTTCAGGCATATCTGAGGAATATCAGAGTGGTACAAAGTTAAAATGTCTTCCTCTGTCTTTATCAACAATCACAACTTTAATATCTCTCTTCATCAGGAATAGCCAGATATAGACAAGATATAGCTGAGCATATATTAAGAGCAATTTCATTTCAGGGTAAACAATAAAACCCAGGCAGAATTACAAAACCCGTTTCTGCAGCTCTAAGCAGAGCATTTACTCAAGGCACTAAATACCAACCTCTATTACAGCATTCATGGCTACTCCTCAGGGTCTCCTTTTTATTCCCAAAGCCATCTTGCAGTATATCTATTTTACAACAGAAATCATTGTTGCTTCTTTATGTTTGCAGCCTTCACATACTGACAAGTCTTTAGCATGTACCACTTTGTTGGCTCATTGTCTTATTTACCATTATGGGTTTGTTTCCAAATACTGAATCCCTTTGTCTGGCTCTCAGTCCATGTTAGGATGGCAACATGAGTGGTAAGTGGGTATGAGACTGAGGACTGGTGAGTATAAAAACCTGTATTCCAAATTCAGCTTTCTGCCCTCTTACTGGGCCTGTGTCCCCATAGGAATAAGGGGTTGGACTGGATATTTCAGGTAGAAATCTGTGACTGCCCTGTTGCAACATTATACTCCTCACCTTCACTTTTCTAAGGCTTTTCTCAGTTGGTCACTGTTATCTTTCAACTATGCCACACTGCTAGGTTCTCTCCATCAGTTCAACTGTGGCCCTCATAGGTTTGTGTGCTTTGGAGAACTCCATTTCTTAATGATTTCCCAAGTGATGAGTTTGTGTATTTTTCTTTGTATTCAAAGTAATGAGAAAAAGAAAAAAGATCTCCTTCCTTTGAACCTGGGAAGCAACACCTAGTGACTGGCTGATGGACTCAGATACTGTTACTATCCTGCACAGCCAACCCTGGGACTCACTAGGCCAGTGGTGGTGAACCTATGGCACACGTGCCACAGTGGGCTGTTTGTATCACTGAAAGCTCTAAAATGTTCATCATCACTGCAGAAGACACTACATACCACAGCTTATTTCCATTTCATCACAAATGTTTTCTATCTGAAAGAGTAGAATCAGTTTTCACTGCAGGAACTGGGATCACAATGTGGAAAACATAGTGGCTCTCAGAGGACAATATTTATTCAATTGAATAAGATATCAAGCAATAATTGGCAAAGGAAATAGGTTTTTACAGCGTTATGTCCCCTGATTAAGCCTTTCCCAACTGAAGTCTTTTTGGTTGTTGTTATTGTTTTAGAATAACATTTTCCAGGGTCAATTTTAGCCTTTAAATTTATTTTCATATTTTGTCATCATGCTTGATTCCTTAGGACAAAAATAGCTCATTTTTGCCTTGACTTTACTCTTTATTCTTGCAAACATTTCAGTGGGAAAGGATTGAGCTTTCTCCTAAGCTGTGTCCTCTTACTAAGGTAGAGATGCAGTGCTAGCTACCTAGTAGTAGCACAGCAGTGACTACTGCCAGAGCAGGGTCTACAGTCAGCCAGAGAGAGGTGTGTGAAGGCAGAAACTCTCGAATCCTTGGTGGTGAAAGCACAAATGACCATTCTGTATGTCACAGGCCATTCTCAAACACAGCCACAGATGAAAGGAGAATGAGTGGGGTTCACAAAGCCCTCTTGTCCCTTCTGCAGGCAGTACCCTGACATCCTTACCTCTGGCACTGGAAGGGGCAGAGGTAATCATCTGAGATGGTGCTGAGTGAGTAGAACTCAGGCTGGAGGAAGAAGGACTTGCCTGGGACGAGGACAGAACAGAGACGTTGGTGACTGAGCCCTGGTACCTGAGGTTGGGATACGCGAGCTGGAAAGGGAGAAAAATCAGTATGATAGACTTCTGAATGGCCAGGACTATAGGGCTGACATAGAGTTGGCTTCTTCATACCCTGAGGTGACCAGACCCAGTGTATGATGCTGTAACTCTGGACACTGACAGAAGCCAGGATGATGGCCAGCACTAGGGACTACCCATACCACCCACAGAGAGCAGGGCTATTGAACTGGTCCTTTTATGGTGCCCATAGAGGAAGCAGGATGAGGCTGTTACATATAAATGCCAAGCAGGAGAGTAATCTGGCAGAGGATCTTTCCCACGGGATCTTTAGGAGGAGCTAGGACTGAAGCTAGATTTCCTTCTTGGGAAATAAGGCCTAGGAACTGAGACTTGGAATAGTATATGGAAAGAAGGCAGCTTTACTAGCTCTGGAGAAGGGAATTCAGGAACTAGAGAGCTAGGCAGACTTGTCAGCTCTCAGACCAAACTCTCCAATAGAAAGGCGAGTCCTCTAGGCATGGTACCCTGAGCATTTTCCTTGGGACAGCTCTGGTACCTGCATGTGATGGTACAGGTCCTCAGGAGCCTCGCCCATGGAGCTGTCTCCCATCATCACCATGTTTCCTGCTTCACTAGATGCATGTGAAGACAGAGAAGATGACGAATGGCGGCCTGTGCCCATCAAGTTCATGGGGCTGTGAGCAAAAGTGGGAAATAGGGAGGAATCAGGCCATGGCTAAGAAAGCACACTGAGTGGTAGTGGCAGTAGAGGAATGTGTAAAATGGTCATTCCAAGCCTTGGCCACCACTGGTTTGGAGGGTTCCATAGACAATATTCCTATCTACTGGAGCATGGAGCAGTCCAGAGTTCTGCCCTGCTGCTTAGGAGCCCTTTGTTGGGGAAGCACCACAGTGTGCTGGCATAGCCTCTACCTAGAGTTAAATGACTTATGACCACTCAATCTGAGGATTTTAAAAGTTTCTCAGAAGGAATAAAGAGAAATATGTGGAGGGAGTCAAGGATTCTGTGTGCTCTTTGCTGTGGGATATTAGTCTGAGCCAGGGCCTACTACTGCCCACACCATGATGGGATTTACTCCTAGGCCAGAGATATCTTCCTGGTATGGGGAAACTACTAAAATACCTGCCTGTGAACTATCCTTGGGCTTTCTTCCACACCTGTGGCCACAGGCTTGCCAACAGCTTTCCTTTATCAATAGCAGGAAGGATTTCATAGATTAGTTCCTTCTCATGTACTGGGTCCTCACCCTGTGCTGGACTACTGCTTACATTAGAAACAAACCTGGCCTTCCTGTCCTAGACTCTTTGAGTATCCTCAGTTGAGCCCAGCAAGGCCAGGAATCCTGAGTTGCCAGTAGTCACACTTTGCTATATTATACCATTATTTTCTTCCTTAAAATCAATTAGCAGCAAAGTGTGCTGGAGCACGCCTGTAGTTTCAGCACTCAGGAGGCTGAGGCAGGAAGATCACCATTAGTTTGAGGTCAGCCTGGGCCACATAGTGACTTGAAGACCAGCCTGAACTATATGGCGAGACCCTGTCTCAAAAACAAAAAAGCAAAACAAAAAAACCAATTGATGATCCTCATTCCCCCTGGGATTAAGTCCAAAGGTCCACATGTACAAGGCCCATTCAGACCTGGTCCTGGCTCTCTTGTGCCCTGGAACCCTGCACCACAGCCACCTGGCTCTCTCCTCTTAGTGCTTACCAGGCTGGCTGGTTCATACCTTGAAGGTTCTGTACATGTTAGTCACTTGCCTAGATCAATCTCATTGCATTACCCTCCTAGTCTCAACTCTTTTCTGCATAGTTAGCTTTGAATTATACTTTAAGACTTACCCAGAGGTCCCCTCATTCTTATTCCTACAAAACCATGTATATTCTGTCCCATAGGACAGTGACTGACTATATACTGAAAGGGGGTCCTATGGCAGGAACTGTGCGGTAGGGCTGTGTGCATGGGTAAGAAGGAATATGAAAACACAAAAGCACTCTCTGGAACTCCTTTCCTCTGATGCTCATCTTTCAGACTTACCTCCCAGTAGGGAACCCTCACTAGCTCTAAGGCAGTACCTGTGCCGGTGGGTCATCTTGATGTTCTCAGGGCTCATGGGGCTGTGGGATGCCAGAACATTTCCCCGTGGGGTGCTGGTGCCTGAACAAGCAGGACTTAGTTTATCCAAACCTGGAAACTCCTGTTGAGAAAGGAAAGCTCATTTATGGCGAGCAAAAAATAAATAATTAAGGAGTAGGAGGGAAAAGCTGGCTGCTAGTTAGAATATAAAAGAAACAAAAAAGTATTATGTATTGTACTGCTGACAGCTTTTGGACAATGACCCCTTAATGACGAACCACCCTTCTAACTCTTCTGGAGCCTAGACCACAGGGCATGGAGCCTTAGCTTGACTTTGTGAAGAAAAGCACATCTGGACTAGGCTGGCTGGTCTGAGCTTATAGGTCTGTGTTAACAGGTTTTTTCACTACAGTTAAGTACAGCGAAGGCTGAGAAAGAGGAGAGGAAGAGTTTATTACCAACTGTCAGTGAGAACATCTTACACAAGGACTGGGGCTGGGTTTTATCGGCTTACTAAATGGCCTACCTCTTAGTGATCTGAGTCATAGACTGCCTGTCATAGTCTATGGGGGAAACAGGAAATAAAGTTCTGATGAGAAACAGCACAATTGTATTTTAGCTTAATTAAATTCTTAGTAAGTATGTAGACTTCTTGCCAGAAACTTCTAATCTCAACCCCTCCTGAGTAACATCATATCGGTTTGTGTTCCTGTTTATAACTCTGAGAGAACAAAGTAACAAAGTAACAAAGAAACTTTCCAGGTTTCAAGTCCTTCATGATCTATGGTGAACAGAGCCCCTAAGTCCATTAGAGATGTTTCAGCCCTTTGTCTCTTCTTTCAAAGCACGCTCAGGGCTGAAATGTGCTTCTGCAGCCCTAGTGGATAGCTCCACACAAACACACTGGGGACCTTGACGTGTACTGGCAAGCATTCTGTGCTTTTTGCTACAGTGACCTAACTGTCTATGTGGCAGAGAATTTCCCTCGTGGCCAGCTTCCAGCTTCAAAGAACCACCTGCTATGCCAGGGAAGTCTGCACACTGCAGAGACCAGCCAAACCGGGAGGAGACACAGTGTAATGAGAAGTGATGAAATGCTCATCAGATTCAGTGACTACTCAAGTTCTTTACTAAGTGGACACCCCAATTTTAAGGGAGAAACATTCTCTGCATGTTCTACCTTGAAACACCACAGGATAATCCTAAGAGGAAGGAAAAATTTAGGCTCTACAGGCTTTCTTTTGGAAAGGGTGTCACCTCTCAAACTATTACAAACTTTTTCTTCCGCTTTTTACTTTTCACGCTGTTCAAACTTGTTCTGGAACAGGCTTATAGCTACATTGGGAGCTTGAAGGGGCTGAGATGACCACAACTTATAACCACCAAGAACAAAGCAAGTCTGCTGTCAGCTGGTCAGTTCCACTGAGTCTGGATAGTCCAACTTCCCCCAGGGCCTCTGAAGCCAGGGGTCATCCCTAAAGAGGAATTTCTTCTCCATAACATCTTGATCCAGAATCTAATAGCTCTTCTCCCTTACCTTCCTATTACTTCTACCTAGTACTCCTAGGTAACAGAAGAGAGTTTTGCTTGAGAGCCAGGTATCAGTAGGTAACTGGGCTCATATCCCTTGAGATGTGGGAATCAGCCTGTTTAGCAGGGAGGTTTCTCTAGAAATTATTTGGAGTCAGTCCCATGGTTGAAAATGGGGTGATGGTATGTGAATAGGAGATTCAGAGCCACCTGAATCCTATCTTTATTCAGTCAACGTTCTCTGTAGGACCCTGCCAAAGAAAACTAGTTCTGAAAGACAGGTCTTTTCTGTGTGTATAAGTCCATGGTCCAAACGCTACTGGAGGCCAAAGAGTCAGGCCAGAGTGGAGACCTTCTGGAGCCTGATCTAGCCCTAGAACCTATCTGATATTTTAAGAGGAGCTGGCATGAAAGTGCCAAAGGGTTTTTCAGATGTGAGCCTGGGTCACTAGACAATCATGGAGAAAGTTATGGTGGGGGAAAGAGGGGAAGAAAGAAGGGAGTTAGAGAAGAAAGAAAGAGGGATATAGGGAGGGGGAAAATGAAGATGGGGAAGGAGAGAGAAGAAAGGAGATGGGTAACTGGCCCAGGCCATACTTAAACTCTTCAGGTTCTTGGGATGAAAACATCTCTAAAGACATCCCTACATGTAGGGGATATACTTTAGTTCCTTTCCTCTGCATAAGAAAACCTCTATCCATTAGCATAGTGCCCTGAAAAATGTTCTTTGCCCTTGAATCTGACTCCTTTGGGAGCAAGTAAATTAACGAGAGAACCCTCAGCATCCTTGCCCTGGATATAGCACTGATCCCCTGCCTCCTGCCACTCTGTGATGGAGACAGCTTCTCTTTCTCACCACTCCTCCCTCCAACTTTTCCTTGGGTTGTGGTACAGATCTGGAGGATGTGGCACCGGTTTCTACTGCAGCTAGGGACAGGTCAGGGATCAGCTTACGTGGTAGAGACTGGCCCGCATCATCTGGAATTGATCAATCAGCTTCTTGTGCAGAGGCCGCATTTCTGGATGCACAAACTTCTCATGAACTGCTAGCCCGACTCCAAGGATATGGACCTATTGAGGGTGCCAAACAAAGCCTCTAGGTTAAGTAGAGAGCAGCTCCTGAGATCTGTAGCCATCTTACCATGTGGTCTTTCCTGATACCTGAGGACCCCTAAGCCCTGCAAGCCATACCTGCTCCTGCATGAGCTCCTTGAGTTGGGTGATCTTCTCAGAATCTCCCGGGTGCTTGGTGATATAATCTTTATCAAAGAAGGCCTATGAGGGGAAAGGTCAGGTTAGGAAGACTCTTCCCAGGATTACTGCTTAGGTGGGGCCTCAGAAGCCTGAGTCCAAAGGTACCCCTAAAAGGCAGCTAGGGTGTCTCACAGGTGTATGTACCAGCACCTCTAGTCTAGTCTATTAGAACCTCTGGCAATCACAGATGTGTTTCTGTGCCTGGGAAGGACTAGAGGTGGCCAAGTCACTTGAACTGAAAGCTAGCCCCAATCCTTCATAAAGCCTGCGTGGCCTGAGTAGTATAGGTAGAACTAGTGGCCTAGAAGTGGGGGGTAGTCTTTTAGTCAGCCCACAATTCACTTTTTATGAAGGGTTGGCCCTCCAGGACTCCCCTCAGAGGACATTTAACATCCTGTCATAAAGAAGGACTGGCCAGGAGCTTAAGATCTCATCCAAGAAGTTACCTTAGGCAGGAAAAGCTAGCTGGGAAGGCTTCCCAAGGAGGCTGTAATCTCTCTCTCTTTTTTTTTTTTTACTTGGGATTGAACTCAGGACCTTGTGCTTGCAAAGCAGGTGACGGAACCACTGAACTAAATTCCCGGCTCCAGAAGGCTGTAATCTCAAGGAGACTGTAAACCACCTTCCCAGCCAAGCTGCCCGTGTAGATTTGGTTTGAGGCCTCAGCTCACCTCCTGGTAGCGTGCAATGCCTCCATTGACAGCTGCATCAATCACGCCATTCAGGCACATGCTGAGCAGGTTGATGTTTCCATGCACCTGCTTGTGTTGATACTGGCTGATAAGGGCCCGAAGCTCCTGGTTCTTATTCTCAACTACTTGGATGGCATTCTCCAAAGGGCTCACCTCCACCTATGGGCACAGAGCAGACAGTGTCCTCCCAGGAATGATGATAATCTCTCATCGCTTTCCAGAAAGCAGGGATCTATGACTTGCGATGAGTCCCCTTCCTTGCTCTTGTGGACTTGGTACTCCCTGGGCCTTTTACTACTTTTCTGGTTTATAGGCCCTTGAAAGAACAGCAATAGGAAAGAACAGTACTTCTGAAACCAGAGAGCTCTGGCTTCCTGAACCTCAGAGAATGGTTTTTTCCTTTGCAAATTGGTAGTTAAAGATACCTGCTCCCTAGGGTTGCTGAGTAGTTTAGAGGAGAGAAGGTACACAAAGCTCCCAGTACAGGATTGACCTGGGGGAGCTGAGGACAGGCAGGTGGCCAGAATTTTTTCCTTCTTCAGTCAGTCCTTAGAGAAAGCTCCCCAGAGCCATGGGTTGAGGGAGCAGGTGAAGCTCAGCCCCATCTGAGGCATATCTCACCAGTTCCCTCCTCTCCACCTCGAACCACCGAGAGATGCCAGGCAAGCTGTGAGTCAGGGTTAGTGTAGTGCGCTCAATCCACAGGCTCTGCAGGGAGGGCACAGGCAGGTACAGGCAGTTAGTCAGGTTTTGGCTCACTCTGCCTACCTGAGCGGTGCAACAGTAGTGAGTTCCCAAGAAAGTGGGGGTTCGCCCGTTTTCTAGATTTGTTCACCTTGAATTCATTCTCCTTGTCCTTGGGGCCTTTGTGAAAAGGTCTGTCATACCGGAACTTCCTTATATTGTTGACACGATAGAAGCTCTTGACACGATCTGGGACCCTATCCATCTGCAGAACATCCACATAATCTGGAATAGGTGTCACTGCATAGATCTGCAAGTCTGGATGTGAAGTGAAGGAGAAATCCAGACTTGCCAAAGAGACAGACCTGAGTGGATGACCCATATCATTTCAAATGAGAGAAACACACAATACCCCTTGTTCCCTACTGGCAGTGGTAGTGGAGGCAGAATCATTTCAAGGGACAGATAAAGTCCAAGCACAGTTAGACAAATTTATCTGCCCCTTGTTCCTTTCTGCTCCAGAACAGTCTCTTGGGTACTTGGCCAAGGTGAGACAGCTACAACTAAGTGTCCTCTGATGTCCCTTTAAGAAAGATGGGAAAAGAGTCAGGATAATACAATGCTTACCACCCCACAGGAGTGAGAGAAGGTTGCCTACCTTCTCTGGCTTACTCATTATAGGTAAACAATTTATTATAAAACAAGCTTTCAATAATATACAGCAGTATCTGAAGTCTTTGTGGAAAGAAAATAGATGGGAGTCTGCTTGACCTCACTTCTCTGGAATAAGTTTGGCACAGTCATGGCAACTGTCATGTGGTTTCCAAGGAAGCTGTGTGAAGGAGATGGTGAGGGACAGGCCAGTATTTGCACCAAAAAGTGCAACCAAACAATAGGACTATTCCTCCCCATCCCGCATCCCTGGTTCTCTCCCGCAGTCTACCTGACAAAGACTAGGGACAGTAACAACGCACAGGGAAGTAGAACAGGGTACGCCACAGTCAGATGGTATCCCTGTGACAGAGTCCTAATAGGACCCCAGTTACCACCTTGCACAATGATTGCTCCTGGCTGCTTGGCAAGCCCCTCACAGGGCAGAGTGAGGGCTAAGCTGCTGGTATCAGCCAGTCAGAAAAACATCCCCTGAGGGACCACTTATAAGGCTAAGGCATGCCATTGCCTCCTCTGTGAGGCATCAGTGCCTTGTTAAGTGTGGGCTTGGTGCTGAGGACACATTCAGGTTTAGGACTATGGGTAACCCATATAAGGCTGGAAGGCCAACCAAATGGTAGAGGGGAAGCTGACTAGGTGGAACTCACCCCTTGGGACCCTAGCCCTCCTCCCCGCTACCAGTGTCAAAAGATACACTGGGCATCGCACTGAAGGATGGCATCGTCAGGATGGTTGGGATGCTGCATGGCGACAGCCTGTGGGAACT
The DNA here is from genome assembly GCF_053883595.1 of Heterocephalus glaber. NCBI lineage: Eukaryota > Metazoa > Chordata > Mammalia > Rodentia > Bathyergidae > Heterocephalus > Heterocephalus glaber. Next base: position 5,136,553 of record NW_028258324.1, on the reverse strand, counting down.
CGCTGAGCATCCTTTGCTGGAAGGCCTCTAGCCTCTCATAGTCATGACCACGGCACACATATTCTTTGTTCTGCCAAAAACATAAGATCATGAGATCATTATATCACATAAACTAGGAGCCTCCTCTGTACCAGGTCCTGGGGCAAGCACAGGGCACAACACTCAGTCTCTGCATTAAGAGAAGACAGTTAAGGAGGGAAAGGGACATTCAATGAAGGGAGAATTGTACTGTGGTGTCGCAGCCCTGGAGATAGGCTACAAATAGTATACATAGCTGAAAAGAAGGAGTACGAGGATAACGAGTGGGAGGGTGGCTAAAGAGGCCAGCAAGTGTATGTCAAAAAGTCACCACTATTGGTGCCATCAAATAATTTTAAATGGGCAGGTGATCAGGTATGTGCTTTCAAAAGGAGAAATGGTCTAAACATTGTCCAGTGACCACTAGGTATTCAATAATTGTTTATGGCACTGATAAACCTCTTGGGTACCAATTTCCTTTGCAAACATGTCAGCAAAGCAAATCGACATCATTCAAACTACACATTTCTTTCTTTTTTTTTTTTTTTGATACCAGGGATCGACCTCAGGTCCTTGTGCTTGTGCAGCAGGCAACGGAACTACTGAGCTAAATCCCTGGCCCAAAACTACACATTTCTTAAAACATTATGTCATATCATATCTGATTTAGGCTAAGTCTAATTTTTTCTTCTTGTAGCTGAGGTCTCCTTGTGAGCAAGATAACCCCAGCCCTACTGCTCTGCTTACCTTATAGCTGGTCATGATTGGGTGACTAGAGGAAGTCTGAAACCTGCTGATACACTATCTGCTCATCCAGCTATCTCACCAGACTCTTTTCAATAAATGATGTCAGGCACTTAGGAGTCCTCTTTGTTACATCTTGAGAGGTAGAGGCAGGGGCAGGGGCAGAGGGAGACAGAAAGAGAGAGTGAGAGAGGGAGGAAGGGAGGGAAGGAGAGAGGAGGAGAAGAAAGAGGAGAACGAAGAGTAGGAGGAGGGAGGGAGAGACAAAGAGAGATTCTACGAGGCTAGCCATATGATTCCTGAGTTGGGGCTGATCACAGGCCAGGCCTTAGAACATCTCAACTTTCTCAGAGTAGGATTTTTGCCTCCTTTCTACTTACTTTCTTACTATAAGAAAACTCAGCTAAGGCTGGGCCATGTGTCTGGATGAATTAGAATGGAAGGGTAACATCAGAAGGGAAGTCAAGTTCAGGAGGAGCAGGCTGGCAAGATGGGTAGACATTTCTAAGTCTCTTGGTTGATAAACAAAATGGGCAAAGAAAATATAGTTTGTCACTCAGGATCCTCACAGTATTGGCTCCAGGATGCCCTTGTGCATACCAAAATCCACAGATATTCAAGTTCCTTATATAAAATGGTATATTTTCATATAACACACATACATCCTTCCTGTATACTTTAAATCATTTCTAGGTTACTTGCAATCCCTAATACTATAAATAGTTGTTATACTACATTGTTTAGGGAATGATAAAAAATAAATCTGTACATGTTCAGATGCATTTTTTCACCTATGATTGATTCAATCCACAGATGTGGAACTCATGGATATAGTGGACTGATTGTACTTGTGAAGAACTGACATCTTGTTTTAAAAAAATTTTTAGTGTTGGGGATTGAATCCAGGACCTTGCACATGGTCCTTGCACATGCAAGCACTCTACCATTAGCTACACCCCCAAAACAAGAACTGATTTTTTCATCTTCACTCACATACATATATTCCTCACTAGTGTCTGTTCATGAATCAAATGAAGAGAAACAGGAATCCCCCCCACCCCAAAAGGAGGAATGGGTGTTGTCTTGTCTCCTTGTGTACTAGTCAATAACCAAATGTGTGAGGCAAGGAAGGCAGATGGTCCACAGAAACCAAGCTGACAGAGCTAAAGTAATAGTGTGTTCAGGGGTGGTGAGGGAAGCCTTATGAGATAGGCCCAGCAAGAGAAAGACAGAGCACTGACCTTCAGGTTGATTGATGGCCTCATGTATGCCTGGGCAAGAAATCCCAACATCTCACAAAAGATAGATTTGACTGTCACTACTTTGCACTACATCTGTGCCATCTATAAGACAAACAGCTTCCATCACTTGGACTTATTCCATTTGCCACAGATGAACTGAGCAGCTGGGAAAGCAGCATGAGGCTACGGCAGTGAAATTTGTGTGAATCATAGCTCACAGAGACTGCTCTTTGGGTGGAGATGGGAATGAACTGACAGGTAACATTTTCTAATACTCTTTGTTTTTCTTTCGTTACTGGAGCCTCTTAAACCACATCTGAACATTCAGACTGTTACTTGCAAGCATGATTCAGATGGAAGATTTAGGTGCAGGTTCCATGCCAGGTCTTTTCTTTTTTCTTTCTTTATATATCCTTTTATTTTATTTTTAAAAATTAATTTTATTGGTACATTTTATTGGTACATTTTTGGTATACAATTTGTTTACATTTATCTTTGGGTGTTTGTACCTGTACATGATGTATGTTGGTTCTCATTTTCTCCCCCTTACCTGTGGACCCTTCACCCCCTCCGCCCTTGCCTATTTACATAGATTTCATTTCCATTTTTTTTTCTTTTCTCATAGTTTTTCCTTCCCCTCTTTTCCTTTCCCCATCCCCTCCCTTCACTCCTTCATCTTTGGACTTTTTTTCCTATTTCAAATTATCAATTATTCATTTTAATCATTTTAACCCTTGTTTACACTATCAGTTTCTCACACTAGTGAAACTATTCGGTATTTACACATGTGTGTCCTATTTATTTCACTTAAGAGTATGGCCTTGATATGCATCCATGTAGCTATAAATGTCTCTAGTTTTTCGTTCTTTATGGCTGAGTAGTACTCCATTTTATAAAAAAACCACATTTTCTTTATCCAGTCTCCAGCTGATGGGCATTTGGGCTGTTTCCAAGTTTTAGCTATTACAAACTGAGCTGCTATGAACATGGGTGCACATATATCACTGTGGTATGATTCTTTTAATTCTTTGGGGAAGATCCCCAGCCGTGGAATAGCGGGGTCAAATGGGACTTCCAGTCCTAGTTCTTTGAAGTATCTCCATACTGATTTCCACAGTGCTTGCACAAGTCTACACTCCCACCAGCAGTGGAGCAGGGTTCCTCTTTCCCCACAGCCCCGCCAGCATTTGTTATTGGTTGATTTCATGATAGCAGCCATTCTTTCTGGAGTGAAGTGGAATCTCAGCATTGTTTTCATTTGCATCTCTCGAATGACCAGTGATGTTGAATATTTTTTCATGTATTTATTTGCTATTTCTACTTCTTTGTCTGAGAAATGTCTGTTCATTTCAGATGCCCATTTTTGGATTGGATCTTTAAATTTGGGAGGTCTGATCTTTTTAAGTTCTTTATAAATTCTAGATAGTAGACCTTTGTCTGAGGAAGAGAAGGTGAAGATTGTTTTCCCACATTGTGGGTTGTCTCTTCACACTGCTGGTGGTTTCTCTTGCTGTGCAGAAGCTTTTTAATAAGAAGAGATCCCATTTGTTGACTGTTTGTGCTAGTTCACGGCAACTGAGGTTTTGTTCATAAAATCTTTTCCTACACCGATGTCTTCAAGCGTTCTACCTAACCTCTGTTCCAACTGGTTCAGAGTTTCTATTTTAATATTTAGATCTTTAATCCATTTTGATTTTAGTTTAGTGCATGGTGAGAGATATAGGTCTAGTTTTAATCTTTGGCAAGTTGAAGCCCAATTTTTCCAGCACCATTTATTAAAGAGGCTATCTTTCCTCCAGTGAGGGTGTTTGGCTCCTTTATCAAAGATAAGATGGCTGAGTGTGTCTGGCGTTGTTTCTGCATCAGATGCCCATTTTTGAATTGGGTCTTTGAATTTGGGGGGGTCTGATTTTTTTCAATTCTTTATATATTCTAGATAGTAGTCCTTTGTCTGAGGTACAGCTGCTAAAATTTTTTTCCCATACTGTAGGTTGCCTTTTAGCTCTGTTGGTGGTTTCTTTTGCAGTGCAGAAGCTTTTTAATAAGATGAGATCCCAGTTGCTGATTCTTTCTGCTAGTTCCAGTGCTGCTGACGTTTTGTTCATGAAGTCTTTTCCCATGCCAATGTCTTCAAGAGGTCTACCTAACTTATCTTCCAGCAAGTTTAGTGTTTCTGTCTTAATATTTAGATCTTTAATCCACTTTGATCTTAGTTTAGTGCATGGTGATAGACATGGGTGTAGTTTTATTCTTTGGCAGGTTGAGATCCAGTTTTTCCAACACCATTTATTAAATAGGCTATCTTTCCTCCAATGATGGTGGTTGGCTCCTTTGTCAAAGATGAGGTGGCTGGGCATGTCTGGAGTTGTTTCTGGATCTTCTAATCTATTCCACTGATCCTCAGGTCTCTTCCTTTTCCAGTACCATGCTGATTTTATCACAGTAGCTTTATAGTATAGTTTCAAGTTGGGGATTGTGATACCCCCAGCCATGTCTCTGTTGCTTAGAATTGCTTTAGCTATTCTAGCTCTCTTATGGTTCCAAATGAATTTTTGGATTGTTTTCTCTAGTTCTGTGAAGTACACTGTTGGAATTTCAATTGGCATTGCATTGAATTTATATAGTAGTTTTGGAAGTATGTCATGCCAGGTCTTTTCTACTTGTCAGAAAGTTTCAAGATCTCTGAGATATAAATGTGCCCTGCAACACATACATGAGACGGTGGGAGCCAAGGTAAACCATGACAGAGAATTCTTGTTTGGCTGGGACAGAAATTAGATGCCAGGGACCAATTCTGTAATATTCAAACTGATGAGGTTCTAGAGGAAAATTTGGTTTATGATGTTCAAATTGTAAATCTATACAAGGATAATAAAATGACAATAAATCATATTTTTCAAAGATGAAATAAGAAAGAAGTTATAAGGCCAGACTCATTAGTCTGTCAAAGAGCTTTCTGGAGATGGTGCTGATTTCTAAATTTTGTATAATCCCTTTTACCTTTTTTGTTGACCTCCATGACCATTGCTGCTATATGATCTATGCTGATGAGAGCAGCAAATTTTCCCCTTCTAAAATGCTTGGACTAGATAAAGGAGGCCTAGTCCTCCTAAGGAACTCTCTACTCATCCCTATTCTGCTGCTAGGAACACTCCTGTGCAATAGTTAGAGCCTTCCTGGGTATCATAATCAGGTACAGTAAACTTGTTGTCCTTGTAGTATGACCTGTTCCCATAAAGATCATTTTTTCTTTTAACCTAGAATGATTACTACCCAGAAAAGTGTGACTTGACCTGATTTCCATCTGAAATGCGTTTATCCTGGACTCTGCTGCTAGTTTTTTTTTTTTTTCTTTTATAAAGGGAGCCAGTAGTGCCAGGTGACCTTGATGTAATACTGTTGCAATACCAAGCTTGCTATTACTCACTGGCTAAAGCAGTTTTTCCAATAAGATGGAATCCCAAATATACCAAAGTAATCCCGTGAGCTTTTCCAGCTGCTTGCTGAGATTTGTGGGACATTAACTTTTAGTAAGATATTGGAATGAAGGATAATCAGAGGTAGTGTTATGTCTCAAGTGTATTCCAGGGCTCATTTATAAGGACACTTACTTCACCTACTTCATCTGAGAATATAAATTTCTTTAGGATATAACCTATAGGCCCAAGGTGACTACTCCTAAAACCTATGGGTTGTGTTGAATAAATAAGAAAATTGCACCCTGTTTTGGGGCTGAGCCACTGTGGATAACCAATTGAGGGTAACCAATTTGCAGCTTGTAAGCCTTGCACCACCTCCTGTGGAAACAGGCATTCCCTGTACAGCTTTTTGTCTTTGCTTCATACCCATGCTCGCCAATGAGAATGCGTGCTAATTCAGCAACTGTTTGTCTTCATAGATTTGAGAACAAGGGGAAGACAGGATGGATATGAAGTGGCACTGAGTACAAGTTAATGTAGAACTAAGGAAAGCTAAGAAGGATGGCTAGATGCTGAAAAAGAGAAATGGAAGCTTGTTTCCAGATGATGCCATTTCTCCAATGGGAGGAAAACTGCAACAACTAGGGCACTGTAAATTGATCTCTACATGACATCCTCAAAGGCATAAATAGCTTTGGAAAGCAAGCTTCAAACTACTTAAGATGCTAGAAAACTGCTTTCTAGGGGAAAAACAGCTCTTGATCGATAACATAATCCAAGCTGGCTGATTCCAAAACTTGTGTCCTTTGGCAGAACTGACTGTAGTCCCATTCCATTTGAATCTGCTCCTGTGCCCACTAACATTGCTTCTGGGACATCAGCACGGACCAAAGCTGTGGTGGATGAGGTAGTATCCCAGGATTCCTTTCTCTGTCAGGATCTTCCCATGCTCACATCAGTAAACAAGCTACATGGGCTCTTGCAGGTGATAATTCTGTTTTCTGGTATTTTGTTATCAACCATGGATGGTGAAGCTGACCCACTGTTGGTTCTTCTTGCAGTTGGTGACATGTCATCTTTAGAATGTGGTTACAGTTCTGGACACTTTCAAACCTCTATCTCAAGAATCCTGCACCTTCATTAGATGCTGTTGAGTAATTCTTCCTACTTGAGTTTGTCTCCTGCATCACCATGATCCAGAAGCATTAGCAGCTTGGCTGTTTCCTACCTTACAGGTGGTCCACATAAACACAGTGAAATGACTGTGAAAAAAAGTTGTGCCCTAAGTTGTGAAGCTTCTAGGACCTATTCAATTGCGAATTGTGATTTCCACATTAAGAACCATAGGGAATTATCGTCACTGGAACAAATGAACAGACTCAAGTTGTATTAGATGCAAGAGCACTTGCCATATTTCCCAGTCTGCTAACCTCAAAACTAATACTATTCAGGGTCTGCAATTTAGCTCAGTGGTCCCGCCGCCTGCCTCACAAGCACAAGGTCCCAAGTTTGATCCCTGGTATAACAAAACAAAACAAAACAAAACAAAACAAAACAACTAATATTATTCAGAAGGAAACTACACGGACAATGTCAAACACCACAGCAAGCTAGCTGTCAGGACCAGATACAACAAACAGGTGATGAGTCATGGATGAGTTCTACTCCTCATCTGCATTCTCTTTAAGATAGACTTTAAGACACAAAAGGAAACCATATAGGCTGTGACCAACTATGTAAGTGGTGAAACATTTTCACAGATTGTGTATCTTATTCATTGTGGCATAACAGAACTGCTGATGAACCTCTTAAATGCAAAAGATACCAAAATTATCCTGGTTATTCTAGAGGCCATTTCAGTTATCTTTCAGCCTGCTGAGAAACTTGGTGAAAGTGAGGAACTTAATACAATGATTGAAGAATATAGAGGCTGGCTAAAAATTGAAGCTCTACAAAACCATAAAAATGAGTCAGTGTAGGGCCAGGGATTTAGCTCAGTGGTTCTGCCGCCTGCCTCACAAGCACAAGGTCCCAAGTTCGATCCCCAGTACAAAAAAACAAAAAACAAAAAACAAAAAAGAGTGTACAAGGCTTCATTAAGCTTAAGAAGTATTTCTTTGTAGAGGAAGAGAAAGATCAAATGTGCTGGAAACAACCTTTGAAGGCCATACCTTCCAAGTTCAGGATAGGACTTCCTGGGACCTTAAACTTTTTTTTTTTTCCCTTGGTTCTAGGGGTTAAACTCAGGACCTTGCACTTGTGAGGCAGGTGCGGCACCACTGAGCTAAATCCCTGGCCTCTAATTTTTAGATTGTATAGCTGAAGTATAAAGGTAAAGTCATTTGTTGTGCTGTATATGTTCAATATAAATTTGTCTCTTTCTCTATTAAGAACTCTTTAAATGTGGCTCGCTGTAATCCTTTCGTTTTTCTTTTTCTGTAGTACTTTTTAAAACAAATCTATACTTTAACAGTTCCAAGTTGTCTTTTGAATGGGTTTATTTCACTGTGGAATTTCATATCTTGCAGCTGTAAATAAAGATTAAATCCCATACATTTTATTTCAAAAAAGAAAAATATCACAATGGCTCAAATGCAGCCATTCCTCCCATTATGTTTATATTCAAGCTCAGCCTTCTGGGAAATGATGGAGAGAAATGCCTATGGTTGTTCTGGGTCAGAGAACTGGCTGCCTAGAACAGGATTTCCATAGCTAAACTTAGTGTTTGGCAGCTTCTTCAGGGCTCTAGGAGCCATATATACTTGGTTCTTTCAAACCAAGAGTTCTCTATTCTGGTCTTACGAGCTTTAGTGGCTCCATGAAGGAAAACCACCACCTTAGATGATAAACACCAAGAAGGAAGTTGATTGTTGAGGTCAGGGATATACTTGTACAGTAGGCTGAGAAGCGACAGATGGATATTTTAGGCACTGGTGGTAAAAGTTGTAAGGCATCTGGGTACGTTATTAGATCCTGGCCACTTCCTGAAGGAACGTGGTAGACTTGGTAGGAAAACTACCCTCACATATTCTTGATAGCTACAGAATAATACAGCAGACAGTTGAGGTTACAGTTGAGGTTAGTAGCCAGGCCAGTCAAATAAACCCAAATGCCTTCTGTTAAATCATTCCTTGACAAAGAAGTATTCAGCAGAATAAACAAAAAGGAAAAAGTAAGGTTTTAAGTGAATTATATGTATATTATATGTAAGTTTTTGTGACCACCCGAATAGACTCACCCGAAGGAAGAAAGGAAACTTCCTGCCATAGAAGCCAACTCGAAAGAACTCAGGTTCCAGGCGTTGTTGCTCCATGATGTTGTCATAGTAGCTGGCTTCCATTTTCTGTGAACAAGAAAGGTAACTGCCTTCAGGTTGGCTTGGCTGTTGCTGGTCCAAAGCAAGTTTTCCTGGGCCCAACTGGACACTGTCTTCTGGAAAAGGATTCATGGCAACTCAATCTAGGTAAGAAGGAAGTGAGCCCCTACCCATGAATAGCCTCTCTTCAGGGAGCTGCATCATGGAAGAAGAAGCCCTCCTTCTCCATTACCATCTGATGGTGGGATGAGGACAGGCCTACCCACTGCAGTCCTGTGAGGATACTCTGAATGTCCTCCTAGGGCATGGACCCACCTCTTTAGAAATCTGGGTTTCCTGTACTCAAGGGGCATACATTTTAACATGGATCTTTTTCTTCCCAGGGATTATGACTTTGACTGATACTCATTATTACTAGTTAACCCTTGACTAGGGTCGCTTATTGCTGGCTATCGACAATTCTCAATATCATTTCATATCAGTTTGATTGCATCCACTCTTGCTCATCTATCCTCTGATTAAAGATGCTAACAACCACAGTGAAGAGGGCTCAGTTTCCAGTATCACTCGTAACAGTTCAAATTTAAGACATTTTAAACTTGAAAAGTTATTATCTATGATGTTTAGCATTACCAAAATTAGTAAGGTTTTTAGTTTTGGCTGACTTGGCTTCATACTTACAAAAAAACTGACTGAAGCTTGAAACTTTAATTGGGAAACTAATGAATTTAATCAAGACAGGCTGTCAGGGAGCAGTGGCTTTCAAAAACCAGCCAAGAAGCTACTTCTAGGGCACAATGCCCAGGCCTCACTCTGAACAAGAGAATAGAGGAGAGTTAGCAATAAGCATGAGGGTACAGGGAATTGGAGCTAAGATTGCTGACTTCTCTATGCTGATAAAATCAGCAGCTGTTATGATTCAGAACCCCAAACCAGCAACCAGGAAAAACATGGCACAAAATCTATGGGGCATCTGACAATATTTTAATATTTTGCTTCAAGGAAGGGAATGGACAAGGTGCTTAAAACGATCACTAGCCACGGTGGGAAAAGCTCGTATAATAAAGTTTTTAGATGAAACTTCCTTGATCAAAACCATGCTACGGAAAAATTCATAAAACTGAGATGCTATCTCCTCCCGGAAACTCCTATCTTATTGTGCCTATATGGACTTCTCCTTTCCCTGAGCACCAGAAGTCCTTAGGGTATGGATGATAAAATCCTTTATTAGGCATGTGTTTTGGTTCCCCAGTCAGACTTCAGGTATGCTGAAGGCAGGATCTTGAACTCTATTTCTTTTGTACTGTACATAGCACTAAACCAAGGACCTTATGGCTCACTTAAGATGTCTCACTCAGAAACTGATGTCAGAAAAGTCCAGAGAACTACAGTCAGGGATGGGGGAGGGGACAAGGAACAGAGCTCACCCGAATCCAGCTGAGGCTCTGATAATCGTAGAGGCTCTCATACTGACACGCCAGCTCCCTGCACAATGGGATACCAAACTCCCAGCTCTGCATTAGAAGGAGGAACATGGCTTTAGCACCTTAGACATCCTTAGAATGGCCTAAGCCTACACAGAACACAGCAGTAATTATAACAAAAGGCCTCTGCTAGCTCCAACTTGTATGTAACAAGGAACACATGGAGCATGACATATACCATTGTGGCTTTCTAGCTCAAGTGCAGCTTTCTAGTGTATGCTCAAATGTCTCCACCTCCAGACCTTTCCTGATTACCTTGTCAAGAATTGGTACTTTTCTTCTTTTTCTTCCTTTTTTTGTAATACTGGGGATTGAACTCTGGGCCTTTGCAGTGAGCTATATCCCCAACCCTTTTTATTGTACTTTTTATTTTTGAGACAGTGACTTTGCTAAGTCACTAAGTTGCCTGGGCTGGGCTCAAACTTGCGATCCTCCTACTTCAGGCTTGCAGGGTGCTGGAATTACAGGTGTGCCAGAACAGGGATTTTTCTTTACATTTTGGTTCTGTTATTCAGAAGTTACTTTATTTTTAAAAAACTATTTACTTTTTTATTAGTTTAATTAGATGACAAGTTGCATGAGGGAAAAAACCCTGTTTATTTACTTTATCCTCAGAGCCCAGAACAATGCCAAACATATATCAGGTACTTGATAAAGATTTGTTTAATGAGTTAATGAAGGGAACGTGGCATTTAAATTAAGATCATTTAAGCTTAGAAACAAGTATGGAAACCAAGAAGAAAACTGCTACTCAAGGACTTGATAACTTCCTTTACAGAAAGACTGAAACTTTATTTATTTATTTTATTATTATTTTTTGGTACCGGGGATCGAACTCGGGACCTTGCACTTGTGAGGCAGGCAGCAGAACCACTGAGCTAAATCTCTGGCCAAGACTGGAACTTTAAATTAGGTTTCAGATGATTCTTGCTTAGTCAGATCCCAGGCTATTTTGGTGATGTGGCTCCTGTTATGGTCACAGGCCCATCTAAAGGGTACCTGAGGAGGCTGTAGTGGAATTCATGAACAGGCAATATTGTCTACTTCCTCCTTTAAAAAAAATATAGCACAGGTTTTCTTTATCTTGATTAAATGGGGGAATTACCCATTTACTTTATAGGGAAAGGGAAAAGGGACATTACTAGAGACCCTTGCAGTGGGTCCTGGTTTCCTGCGAGCCACTATGATGTCTGTGAGATAGGAAAGTGGGAAATAAAGACAAAGAGACAGAGACTTGAGAGAAACTGAGTCTTGCACTGATCTAAGCTGTTCTGGGCACTGAAGACAAAGAACTCCCAGGACATTCAGTGTTTATTCATTACAAGCGTGGGAAGGGGTGAAACTGGGCAGGGCTTGGGACACTTGCTGATAACAAGTATCAAGCAGGCAGGACTCTAGAATGAGAGCATAAACATCTTTGCTGAAGAGAACAAACGGTTAATTCAGAAGGGAGGAATTTAGCTGGAGCCAAGTTGACCTTGGCTGGAGGTGAACTTAGCTGATTGGACTACTTCCATTGTAACACAGCCAAATTATGGAGGAGCAAGAAGCTTGTGCCAATATAGCCTGCTAATACTGGGCAGAGGGGCCTCCATCCCAGGCTCCTAGGGCAGAGAAGCTCAGCGGGTCCCAGCACCTGGAAGGAAGTTCCCTGCCTCCATCCCAGGCTCCTAGGCCAGTGAAGCTCAGCCAGTCCCAGCACCCAGAAGGATGCTCCCCCGCTGCCATCCCAAGCTCCTAGGGCCGAGAAGGTGAGCCACGTGGGTGCCAGAAGCACCCCCCACCCCCGTGGAAATGAGAAGACACATAAACAAGCCTCAAAAACAGACTTTCAGATCACCTACAGCAACCCCAAAGGGAAACGTGATGGAACACTCTGATACTCAACCACCTGGACTCTCTGAACTGGCAACAAAAGAGAATCTGGGAAAAATGAAATCAGAAATAATTACTCAGATAACAGCAAAGATTATGCTCATGGTGCAAGACATGATTAATAAATCTAGAGAGGACACAGATAAAAAAATAGAGGATCTGAGGATCATGATGGAATCCCAACATTGGAAACAAATGGAATTCATAAAACAGATACAAACAGATTTCCAAGAGATTAAAAACTCCATTGAAAGTCTGCACAGCAGAATGAACCAATGCGAGGATAGAATTTCACATATAGAAGATAAGATGGCAATTAGTGAGGAGGAAAAGAAAAATTGCTTTAAAATTGTAAGGGAACATGAGAAATCAATCCAGCAGCTGCTAGACGATACAAAGAAGAATAATATAAGACTGATTGGAGTCAATGAAGAAAGAGGAGAAAGTGCAGATGACATAAAAAAAACTCTTCACAGAAGTGATGGCAGAAAACTTCCCAAGCAGGGGAAAAGAATTTGACATACAGATAAGTGAGGCATATAGGACTCCAGCTAGCCTTAATCAAAAATATCTACACATAGGAATATAATAGTTAGGATTCCAGAAATCCAACACAAGAACAAAATTCTATAAGCAGTGAGAGAAAAGAAACAAATCACATACAAAGGAAAGCCCATCAGAATCCCAGCAGACTTCTCAATGCAAACCCTCAAGGCAAGAAGAGCTTGGAGTGATGTATATCAAGCCCTAAAGGAAAACACCCTCCAACCCAGATTGATGTACCCTGCAAAACTCTCTTTCAAAATTGATGGAGAAATAAGATACTTTCATAATAAAGAGCACCTCAGGAACTTCATGAATACCAAACCAGCATTCCAAAACATTTTAGACAATACTCTTGGAAAAGACAATGAGGATCACAACCCCAGGAAACCCAGCAGAATGAATTGGGCGTGACAAACACAAAGGGGGAGAATCCAACAAAAAGAAAAAGTCATGACAAGGCTTTTAAAACTTTTGACTTCATCTCCCTAATGAGTGTATAATTCAATCTTTTTATTGTACTGATTAGTATTTTTCTGATTCTAGAATTGCACACCATTCCTTGTGCTATACTGGCTATTTACCATCTTCTTATGTCTACATTTTAATTGGGTTGTCTATTAATGAGCTCTAAGAATTCTTTATATATTCTGGTCATAGGTTATATGGATTATAAATATGGTCTGTTTAAGGACTACTTTTCATTTTAATGATGTCATTTAAAGTTCGAAATTTTGATGGAATCTCATTTATCAATTTTTTTCTCTTATACATCATGGTTTTTGTATCCTAGGTAGTTCTTGCCTACCCTGAATTCATAAATATTTTCCCTTATAATTTCTTCTTAAAGTTTTATACTTTTAGGCTTTCTTATTTAGGTTCACAGATCCCTTCAAGTTATTTTCATGTATGGAAAAAAAGGGTTGAGGTTAATTTTTTATATACGGATACCAGGTGTTCTAGTGCCGTTTGCTGAAGACACTATCTCTTCCTCGGCTCTTGAATCGAGTTTATATTCTATAAAATGCTAATGTTAAATAATCTTTCAAAACTCAGTGGACCATATATGTGTGGTTCTATTTCTAGATTCTGTTTTATTCAAATGATCTATATGTCTTTCCTTACACCAACACTGCCTTGATTACTGTAGCTTTAGAAGAAGTCTTAAAATTGGGTACTAAATGTCTTCCAACACTGTTTTTGTTTTTGTTTTTGGCTTTTCTAGGTCCTTTGTACTCCTACATAACTTTTAAATTTCAATATCCAGTTCTTCATTTATAGCAAGTATACAAAAACCTGAATTTTTATATGTACCTTGTGTTTTGTAATCCTGCTAAATTCAAGTACAAGTTCTAGGGGCTCCTAGAGATTTCTTAGTATTTTCTCTGCAGATGATCATTTCATCTACATATAAAGATTTTGCTTCTGCCATGCCAATCCTGTCCTAGTTGTGTCATTTTATTGCCAGACTATTTTGGTTTAGACCTATGTTTCAAAGTCTAATGGACAGATGAAGAGTAGGCATATATGCCCTTGTTCCTCACCTTAGGGAGAAAGCACTGTATCATCTCCATTCATAGAAGGAGTTTTTGTTGGAAGTACTGAGTACATGTCTTTGATCTGTTGAGAAGGTTCTGTTCTACTTCTAGTCTCCTGATAGCTTTTACCATGAACAGCTGTAGAATTTAGTCCAATGCTCTTTCTCCTACTAGTAACAGGACCATATGGCTTTCTCCTTTTCTCTGTTAAAATGATTACTTTTGGGGGTGGATCTTCCAATGCTGAACCAACACTGCCATCCCTATAATAAAACCACTTTCTACATCCTGCCAGATCTGACTTCGAAGAGTTTGTTTTGTTAAAACAAATTTCTATCTATGTTCATACTTTTTTCTATTATCTTTATCCAGTTTTAGGATTAGCACAATGTTGATTTCCTAAAATGAGGGGAGAAGTGTTCCTTCTTTTTTCTGCTTTAAATGTTTGATATAATTTATCATTTAAAATGTATATGAGCCTGCTGTTGTCATATAGGTAGGTTTTCAAGCTAGGAATATACTCTCTTTAATAGGTGCTATTCAAATTTTATATTTCCTCCAGAGTTAGTTTCATTAATTTGTCTTCTAAGTTACTTCTTAGAAGTTGTCAAATTTATTTCAAAACAGACTTTTGAAATATGCTTTCTATATCCTTTTAAATTCTGTAAAATCTGTGGTAATGTCTCCTAGATCTTAATATTGTAATTTAAAAAATGTATAACTGATATTGTATAACAGGAAGAAAAGGTCTAAAAGAGCAGGGGAATTGGGAGGGGTGGGGAAGGGAAAAAAGGGAAAGGAAAAAATATGGGAAGAGGAAAAAAATGGAAACATGGTCTTTGCAAATAGGGAAGGGTGGAGGGGTTGAAGGGAGGGCAAGGGAAGGGGAAAAAAAATAAGAACCAAGATACTTATGTAATGGTACTAGATCCCAATGATGAATTTTAACTGTGTTTTATACCTAAAATGTACCAATAAAGTTAATGGGGGAAAAAAATACTGGGCAGAGTTATCTGCTACATTACTTTATTTTACCCAGGCTCTTCTAACTTCTGAATACTAATTAAAATTTATTATAGGAAATTCTATGTACATAGAAAAATGGAGAGCATAGAAGATCCTTATGGCCAGGATGTAGTTCAGTGCTGCTGTCGCCTGCCTGGCAAGTACAAGGTCCCGAGTTTGATCCCCAATACCAGAAAAAAGAAAAGAATGAACCCCTAGATACCCATAATCCAGCCTCAATAATAACCAAGCCAAGGCCAATCATATATCATTCACACCCCATCAATTTATTCCTCCCTGTAGTTTCCGGAAAAAACTCAGATATTATGATTCTACCAATGAATTTTTCAGCATGAATCTTTGAACAATAAGGGTCATATATATATATATATATATATATATTTAAATTTTAAAACATTTTTATTAGTACATGTTTATAGTACATAATGATTACATTCATCATGGTGAGTTGGAACATGCACATAACACATCTTAATTCTTTTTACTTCCCCTTCTCCTCCTGCCATCCTCCACATCTAGGTCCTATTTTAAAAAGTACTATTTGAAGTAGCACTGAGGAAAACAGTTTCATTTGAAATTGTGTGTTTTTCTTAAAGTGTATTAGTACTGTCCTTTGAAGGAATTAATGCCATATGGATTGAAACTGCAGGACCAATTAAAAACACTGAAACAAACCAGAGAATTTTAAACAGATCCTGGCTCTCTGCCCCAATACAGTGCCACTGTCTCAGTGAGCCAGAAAACCTTTTACACCACTGAGTCATAGCTTTGAAGGGGGTCCATGTCAGTCCTCCTTCCAGGTCTAATTGCTCCTAGGCAGGGTGCAGCAAAGAACTCCTAGCAGGGTCTCCCTGGAAGGCTGCTCCACAGGGGCTGGTGAAGCAGCTGAGCTGTGTGCAGACTTCTGTCCAGCCTGTCAGCAGCAGTTTCACAGAGGACTGCTCATTTAGGTGATGAGTGCCCCATGAGGGGCTAAAGGCACTTTGGCTGCTGATGGTAGTTTCTACTAAAACACAACTCCTCCAGTGGACCAATGTTCATTTCTCTTACTGATATTTTTGCCCTAATATGTAACCCTGCTGATCCAAGGTGTCTCCCTCCAGGTCTTCCTTCCTGTCTTCATTCCTGTCTTCCTTCCTGTCTTCCTTCCTTCCTTCCTTCCTTTTGTACCGGGGCTCAAACTCGGGATCTTGCGCTTTTGAGGCAGGCGGCAGAACCACTGAGCTAAATCCCCAAACTATCTTTAGAATGAGACAGGACCAAGAGTTTTAAGACAACTTACCAGCCTTCAGGGGTATATTGGAATATTGGTAGGCCTCTGAGGGCTTTGAAAGCTGCCAGTGCACACATATAGGGAAGGTTCTATAGGTACAATGTATCCTTATCTATATGTTTTCCCTTGTACTCTCTTTTAAATAAAAGACAAAGCTAATTTTAAAACTCTTTATCAGTATCTGAATTATAATCATGTTTAATAGCTCTGGCAAATATGTACTTAACCATCCTTGTTTTGTCCTATCACAGATGGCACAAAAGTTGCACTGTCCTCTAGTCAAACAGCACAGGAAGGAAAAGGCCTGGGTCTTAGTCTGGCAGTCTTTGTACCCGTTTTACATATGTTAGAAGTAACAGTTATTCCCTCAGAAGTGTGGGCCATAGGAGCCCCTGCCCTGTCCGATTATCAGCCTAGACCTGAGAGTTTGTATGCCAGAGAAACAGCAGCCAGAGGTCTCTGTCCAGCTTCCTTGCTGATCTGCTCCCTCTGCCTTAGAATGAGGGGTCAGGTCTTCATATTCTTCTTTTTCTCAATTCTCACTCTGCCACACTTTGTCTCTTTAAAGTGCCCCTCACTCTTTGTCTGGCTGGGACAGTTAATCTCTATGGACCAAAGACCAGTCTACCTTGGAGTAGGTTCCTGTGTTAACCACTTCACTCATAGAATGACCAGACTAGGCTATAGCCATGTATCGCGTAGGTACTCAGGAAATGAACATGGCAGCAACGGAGATTGGGTTGTGTGTTTAAGGCACATAGCGGAGATGCTAGGAGTGTGGGGAAGAAAAATCAGGAGGGACCTGGCTTATGAAGCAGGGTATGCTGGCAGTACTTAGAGTTATACCCTCTTACCTGCTCCTCACCCAAAGTCTTTTCCTTTTTTGCTCTTTTGCTGTTGCTAAGGTGACTTTTCTCCTCATGCCTACCACCCCTGACCCATAGGAACATTTTTTCTGCAGCAGTGGGTTTTGTTTTCAAGAACTGGTTAGCCTCATATCCTAGTTCCATCAGGAGCTGAAGCACAGAAACAGAGAAGGTGAACCTTCTGTACAAGCCTAAGGGTGTGAGACCTGGTAAATGTCCTTGGAGGACAAGTTCATGAAAGTGCTCAATGAGCAATTCGCTGGAGGGAGTGGGAAAATCCCCAAGAAAGTGGCCTATGGAGCCTACTAGACCTTCTGCCCTCCCTGCCCATCTATAATATGCAGGCAGGTTTTATACTTCACTCCTGGTCCATATGAAGGTTTAATCCTGCTTTCCTATGTTCTATAATAGTGTGTGATGATGAGTTAATGTTCATACATCTCACCAGAAAGTGCGCCCTATTAGGATAACTTCACTCTGGCCTCTGTGTACTTGGAAAGAAAATAAGAGAACTAATACATTAAAAGCATTCACACACATGGACACTAAACTTATGCCCTCTTGGTCAGGAGGGCTTGCTGTACGTATGCACAGTGGCAAATCATTTGGTGCCAGGAAAACAGGCCTAAAACTGAGTGAGGGGCTGTAAGCCAACTGGCTTTGGGTCAACACTGTGGGATCAGTTATATGGACTGGTTGAGAGTAGAGCAATTGCTTCTCTTTTGGGGTTGGTTACAAGAGAATCTCTGCAGTTTTGTAAAAGTTCTTGCTTCACTAGTGCATTCTTTGTGCGTGTGTGTGTAAATTTTCTTGAATACATTTTTTTTTCTTGATGTTGAGACAAGTCTCACTATACAGTTCAGGCTGGCCTTGAACTTATGGTGGCTCTCCTGTCTCAGCCTCCTGAGTACTGGGATTATAAGCATGTGCCACCATGCCTGGTTACTGAGTGAATATTTCTGACAAACACTAAAGTCCATTTTATGTAAAACTGAAGAATGTTTTCTGATTTATAGGCAAAACAATTAACATTTAAATCTTTCCTTTTGATGATAAAAAACCTCATTTGAATCACCAATTTCTATTTAAGCTAGAGGCTCAGACACTACAGTTTCCTGAAGGGTCCCATTTCAAATTTTAAAATGTGCGCAAAGTTTAGTAATGAAAAAACAGCTTCAACAAGTTACATACCCCCAGTCTTTCTAGTGCATGGCCACACCCAATTGTGGGTATTCAGAGGGCCCCATGAGGAGCTCTCTGGAGACAGAACCAGCATAGCCAGCAAGCTCCAAAGAAGCCTTAACTAGCACTGACAATTCCACAGATGGAAGTCTGATTTAGAGTAATCCCAATCTGAGAGAAAGCCAGCCAGTGCTGTAAGTAGGGGAAATTCAAGATGAGAACCTCTACCACTAAGAGACAATGCAGAGCTCCTTTGGCTCTGGTTATAAGCCATTTGTTTTTACCACTTATATTTTTATAGCATAAAATTAGAAAGCCACATTAATTTTTTAATTTTTAATTTTTTTTTTGGTACTGGGGATTGAACTCGGGTCCTTGTGCTTGCGAGACAGGCGGCATAACCACTGAGCTAAATCCCTGGCCCCACATTAATTTTTAAAATAAATCCAATACAGACAGAGTTCTAGAAGCCCATGCTATAGGAGCATTACCATTTATAGATGTGAAAAACTAATACGTGAGATTGTTTCTTACAACCTGGAATGGACTTCCAAGCCACAGAATTAAGCTGTTGTAGTCCTTCAACCTCTGCCCCTGAGGAAATCATGCTGCCTCCAAATCCAATGCCAAACGAGAGCACCCATCCATTCACCACCTCACACACCACCACCTGCAGCTGCTGCCAACCCTAAAATGTCAAGAAGTCATGCACCACTGCAGTAGCTCAGGGGATGAAATGCTTGCCTAATGACACCTACTTTGCCTTTGTTGAAGTAGTGGATGATCTTTCGGCA
Organism: Heterocephalus glaber; assembly: GCF_053883595.1. Lineage (NCBI taxonomy): Eukaryota > Metazoa > Chordata > Mammalia > Rodentia > Bathyergidae > Heterocephalus > Heterocephalus glaber. The sequence continues at coordinate 5,117,234 of NW_028258324.1, read as the reverse complement.
CAACCCCTCCTTCCGTTGCCACTCTGTCTGGGATGGGTAGTGCAGGAACTCCCGCAGCGGCCGATCCTCCCACTGCAGCAGCTCACAGTAAAGGAGCAGGGTGAATGCAGCTTCTGTGGGGATAGGCAGCATGGAGGCCCAGGACTTTCCTCAGGGGCCAGAAGCAGCCTGATGAGGCTGGGCAGAACCAGGGAAAGGCATGTACAGCCCTGGTCAAGGACACTGGACACCAAAGGTTAAGATATTGGGGCTACCCAGTAAGCCAAAAGCCCATGTCACAGAATGAAGGAGCTATAGATTCTGGTAGATACTTTTCTTCTAGAGTCTGGTTACCTGTTCTTAGGTACCCAAGATTCTGTGCACAGATAACACTGGCATGTTAGAGAGAGCGTTTGGGTTCCTTTTTGCTCAGCTCACTACAGTTTCCTTTCCACTCTTCTCAGAATGTGCTCTAATGGGTGAACACCAAGCAATCTTTCCTCAGCCCTTCCTAACACATCTCTAATGCCTCCAACTCCATTCTTCTGGTCTTAGCATGGCCCAGAGGAAGGATTCTTTCCCCTTATCTTTATAATTTCTGAAAGGATCAAAGAAGTGTGAATGATAGTAAATGTGTGATGGGCCTGGAGCCAGTGGCTCCATTACTGGAGGAACCTAAGTTGACAGTAGACCCAGACTGGAGGCCTGGCAACACTTTATTCCATACATGGAACAATTAGTGGGGGTTATATAAAGCACAGCTGCTAAACAGTGTAGCTCTCTAAAGTCCAAGGGATGAGTCACACTGAATTAAGCTACTGTTCAGGGTCCTCATGTAACTGTCTTCTCTTTCCTATCCTATTTATTTATTTTTAGTGGGCATTTCTAGTTAGCAAGTTAGTTTTAGCTTTTTCCTGGCTTTGAAGGCCCTACTCAAATCTGCTCCCTATTTCTAATCCATCTTGTGAATCACTTCTAGTTTTAGCCAGGTCCACTTGTCTGTGGCCACCCTGTAGATCCCCCTCATCCTTGCCTCTCTGCTTGTGTATCCTGCTACTGAACAGCCTGCCTGGGGTGCACACACTTCCTCCTTGGATCTAGGAAGTCTTTTCTCTCTGGATACAAAAGAGCTTTTTTTTTTTTGGTACCGGGGATCGAACTTGGGACCTTGTGCTTTTGAGGCAGGCGCTGGAACCACTGAGCTAAATCCCCGGTCTCAAAAGAGCTTTTCCTCTCTGTCCTCCCTTTGGGCCTCAGGAAACCAAGTGAAATCTCTTCTTTCCCAGTCTATATTCTTTTTCAATGTCATTCCTGGAGATATTAGAGACAAGGTTTAGTTCCCTCTCTCTCCAGATCCTTAACCTAGCCTCAGTCATGGCCCAGTCCTCTGAGAGTTTAGCAAATGCCTCTACTGATTCACAGAATTTATCAGAATCTTTATATTCACTACCCTCTCAGAGAGCTGCTGGGATCATGGGCAGAACTGGATGCAGAGGACAGCAGATCTATGCCATGCTGTGCTATTCTACTCTGTGCTGTGCCGTGCTGTGCTGTGCTGTGCTGTGCTATGCTATGCTACGTTATTCTGTTTTAGTCTATGATGGATTCTATGTTGCCCAGGCTGGCCTTGAATTCACGATCCTCCTGCTTCAGCCTCCCAAATAGTCTTGTCATTTTAGATCTAATTTTTGCCAACCTGTGCTACAGAAAATGGCATAGAAAATCTATGCCAAACACTCTCTAACATCTAGAGATAAGGAAGGAGGACTGTTTTTATAAGTCCATTGAATTCTAATAACATATTCAGAAAAGAGGTCAAATTTCCTTGTCTATCATAAAAATTCAAGTACTATAGCCAAGCGCTAAGATGTAGTAGCTGGCTACCACAGTGGAGAAGATGGTTATTTTGGGGGAACTATGGTACAAGGTGATCAGATAGGATACAAACACATGCATGCACCCTCCTGATTTAGAGCAGTTCTCACTAAACACAGTGAGATAGGCATTTTGAATTAAATTGTAGACATAATGAAAGGGTCCCTGTCTGGACTGTCAAGTCAGATAACACTCTCCATTTGGAGCTCAGTTCAGGCCTGCTCTGCAATTGCAGGGAAAAGCTGAGAATGCAAGGCAAATTTGCCAGAGTCCCAGGATCAGGGGGATACTATGTTGTGAAGGCCTCACTGAGCCCCAGCTTTTAAAAGACCGAAAAAGGTTCTGTTTATGAGGAGTGACAACACACTGGGGATGCTCTAAACCCAGTGCACCAGAATTTGGAGGTTACCCTTGAGGCCTCAGAAGGGTAGATAGGAATGGAAATGGAAAAGTCTCAGGCAGTGGAGGACATGGCACAGAGACACAAGTGGAAGTTCTGCCTGCTTTCTCTCCACCATGTGCCAAAAAGGAGTTCAGAGAAAGGAGTGAGGTGAAGGGACAACATGGGCCTTAACACTTTGCTACGACCTGGCAGGAACCAGCCTGAAGCCTTTCTCTGTCAGCTGTGTAGATGCTGCCAATCTGTTCTCATGGGCAGGCTTGCACTCTCCCTACTCACCTGTGTAGTTTTCAGTCTGTAAGTGCATGTCACAAAGCTTATGGATATAGCGGATATACATTTCTTCTTTGTTAATCTCAGATTTGTAAAAGTTCTGTAAGAGAGAAAAGGAAATACACAGACAATGAAAGAGTCTGCCACTGGTGGAAACAATTTCTGAACTTCAGATCATTGGCCAAAGCCCTGGCTGTGCTCGGTAGTAGGGGGAAGGCACATCCTGGAGGCAGACAGCACCAGAAAAGGAAAAGGCCAGCCAAAAGGAACACTTGCTGGGGGCAGAAGCTCTGGTGAGTCTATGGAGGGTCCTGAGTGGTGTGAAAGAGGAATGGCACTAGAGCCAACTGGGGATCAGGACAGCAAATCAGGGTTATGTCAGGGCTGACAGGATCTTGTTAAGAGTTCAGGTTAGAGTTCTACCCAAAGAAAAACTTATCCAAGAGGGAATGTGTCTGATGTGGTTCAGGACTCCGAGATAATCCTACCAGAGTTGATGTCCTTACTCAAATCTTCAGGCCAACATCCATATATTACAGAAAGGCCAAGCCAATTGCAGTGTGGAACAGGAAGACAACATTAAGCAGACAAGGAGAAAAGCCATGTCCTCTCACCATTAGGTTAACTGTGCAGCCAATCTTCTTATTCTCTGTTTCCTCTCCTTTCATACAGTCTCTGGAAGGGAGAACATGGATGAGTACCCATGATATGAAGTGGTGCCCTGGGACAATACAAAGAACTGCAGTATCACTGGGGCATTAGTATGAACAAATCTCAGATTAGGATGTGCTCTAACAGGAAGTGATTCCTCAAATGAGTACTATCCTGTGGGCTCCTTCTGAGACTGTATCCACTCCTGGGGTTCAAAGACCTTTGTTCTGCTGAGGTCCTTATTCTTGCAGCAGTGTGTGGAGACCAGGTCCTGCATCAGTCAGGGCATTAAGTGGTACCTGTCAATGTCTTTGGTACACATGGATGTGTCAGTAAAGTAGAAGGTCAAATCCTCAAGTTCTTAAAAAGAGAGGCACAGAGCTATCCTTAAAAGACAAGTTTCATTTTGTGCAACAATGTTGAATAGATCCTCTACTCAAGACCCTAGCTTCAGAACCCTGTGGCCATAGCAACTAAATTATATTGGGTAGAGAGAAAGACTTCCTTGGTTCCTATATGGTCTTCCCAGCAAAATTATCCAACCAATCATTATTTAGTGTGTACCTACCATGGAGGGAACCAGGGAGAAAAGGACAAGGTTCCTGCCCTCAAGTATTTTTTTCTGTCAGGTGAGACAGAAAGGTATACAAAAAGCCAGGTAAGTTCCTGGTCTGGGAAAGCCACCTTGATTGGGGTGGGTTGGAAAGCCACTCTTAAAGAGAGGACAGCATACAGGAAAGCCTGAGGGAAGAGAATATTAGCGCTGAAAACATGAAGAGAAAGCATGGTTCTTATGTCAGCTAGATTTGAGCTCAACCTCTGGCCATAGCACTTTCTACTCTCTCCTCATTGTTATTCTACTCATCTCTCCTCATTGGTAAAAACAATGATAAACCTCAGGGATGTTTATTTATAAGATTAGGGACAATGCATATAAAGTGCTAATATAGATTTTCAATAAACTGGAGCCACTGTAAATATCATGGTGTCTTCTTCTATGTTAACAAGGATCAACACTAGGAGGTTATAAAGCAGGTGTGAATATTGGGGACTGGCAGGGGATAGGGCCAGAGAGGAGGGCAAAGGCCATTTCATGAAGTGACTGATTACATGTGAATGAATGTGGCCTTGTTTTGTAGCTACCACCACTGAGAAAAGAAATGGAGAATGAAATTAATTTTGACCATGACTTTGGGTTGCTTAGAGAAGGTAGTTAAGTAAATCAAATAGCCAGTTAGAACCAGATCTTGATACTCAAGAAATAAATTTCTGCACTTTCTGGTAAGCCAAAGTGAATTAGAGCAACCTTTAGTAAATGCTGTTCTGAGGAGAAGGTGTTAGCCTTTGCCTTATGAGGCCCCCCCCAAAATAGGCCAAAGCTTTCACAAGCATAGCTGTGCTACAGAAGGGGATGCTCAGGATGTATGTGAACTATTTCTCAGGAATTCCATTTTCACACTGAAGCCAGTGCACTGGACACCTGACAAAAGCAGTGCCTATTTGGAGTGCCTCCTACTTCAGCAGCAACTTGGAGGTGGCCCAGATACCATTATTTCTTGACCCATGGGTTGAAAATGTTCTCCTTTAGAGTCTGAACATCTTGTACCACTATCACTCAGAGCTAGGTTTCATCTCTTTATCAATCCTACCCATTCTTCATCACCTTTTTCTTGACTTCCAAAAGGCACCCTTTGCTACCACCTGAATCCTCCTGAGAGAAAAATTAAGGGTTCACTGGTTTTTTCATTGTTACTTTTGGACTACCTGAAAGCCATGATATGACTGGTAAGGTAGGCTCTTGTGAAAAATTTCTAATTCCACATGATCTCTCAGACTGAACATAACAAAGATCTCTGAACTCAGAGTCTATTTCCTCTAACTGCCCATGGCTAGGGCTGGGGGACAGAAATAGATTTAAGCAAACAATCCATTCACAGAAAAAGAGGGGATCATCAACCCCTAGAAAAACAACTAAAAGTTCTCCTGGATCCCATTTTGGTAGCAGGTAACATTTCCCTGCTCATCTACTATATGTCCGGGAAGAAGGTCTATACTAAGGAATGATATCTGCTCCCTGCCTTGCTGTGGAGATAGCTTTTCTCTTCCCTCACGTTATGGCTAGTCCTTAACTTTCTGGATGGAAGGTCAGATGGATGCACATCTCTGGGATGCCTCCTGTGCCCCTATTTTAGAGGTAGGAATCCCACAAAACCTTAGCCTACTTCTGAGAGATAACCCTTTGTCCCTGCTCATTAGATTCTTAATGACTACTCAATAACAGAATGGCACTCAATAACAGAACAGTCTTCCTCATGAAGGGCATATAGCTTCAATTTAAGGTCAAGGGAATGCCCCTAAAGGAGAGTATCCTACTAAAGAGGTCAGATAAATGCTCCAGAAGATACCTGTAGTCAAGAAGGCGTTCCATGAGGCGGGTGACGGAGGTCACAAAGGAAATGCCAGTCTCACGCCATGTTTCCTGTTCAACCTTTTCCAGCAGGCTATCGGAGGAGTAGGAAGCAAACACAATTCATTAGTTTCCCCTGGGCACAAGAGTGAGGTTCAAGAGCCCATGGGGGCTGTGATGGATCTGGAGACAGCAGACTTACCACACTGCGGTCTTACCTGGGGTAGGGCCCAAACAGCTGGGTTCTACTCCATGAAGCAGAAAGCAAAGACAAGGAGGTTATTGGATTGGCAGAAACAAATGAACATATCTCCCATTTCCCTGTATGTGTTCCTTATAATGTCAATGGCATGGAGGTGAGGGAAGAGTTCAAAGCCCCAGTCTCCTTAGGCACACACTGTGAGATCTCTTCTGAAGGAACAGCTGTGTAAGAGCCCATGGAAGAACAAGTCAAAGGCTTTGCCAGCTGATTAACTGCTTGTATTGCTGCCCAGAGCCATCCTTGGCAAACGTACAACTAACCTCTTCATGTAAAATCAAGGGAAGGATTCCCACCAGCCTCCAAGGCCCAGCATGAGGAACGGTGAGCAAGTACAGAACTACCAGCCATCCCCGTTGTTAGGGGATGCTCCCAAGAAAAATGTGCCACATCCAGGAACTCAATGCCCAGGTCTTATTTTTACTTGCTAGCCCCATGTTCTTGTCATGTTTGAAAAGCCTCTGGCTTTTGAGATCCTCTGACATACCACAGGTCTCTTCTAGGTGACAGTGATCTGAACTCTTTCTGCTTCCTTCAATAACAAGTCCATTTCCAGGTATCCACATAATTTTATTCCTGATCCCTCGTGCCTTGATCTCTAAGGTCATAAGAGTCGCCTAGAGTAGCTGGCCCAACTGAGGCTATTACTGGGGACTCAGGCCCATGCATGATTGGTGTTAATGCTTTTGCTATGATGATTACTGTCTCCCTGCACAGAAAATCTTCCTGGGCCAGGGTTTCAGGGCAAGTGAGGATTTCCCATGTGATCCATGTTGCTGAGAGATAAGGCAGGACCATCAACTCTGGCCTCTGAGCTAAGGCTACTCTACCAGTATTTCTCAAACTGTTCTACAGAGCCTTGGCTTTCCTGGACAATAGGGAGAGGTGTTCTGTGAGCACAGAAACATGGGAAATTCTGGTAACTACCCTCTCCTTTTAGAGATTTTTTTTTCATACCTTGTTACACGTTAAAGGCTTCAAGAAATCCTTCGATGGAGAGGCTTGCTCAATTGTTTTAACTTCCATCTTTTCTCAACCAATTAGTCCATGATTTAGCGCCCCCCCCCGCCCCCGCATATCTACAAGCATTTTCCAAAAATACAAATTGGGAAATGGTTTTCCATGTTACCAGTATTTCTCAGTTCTCAGACTGATTTTAAAAGGGATTATACTATTTGGTCAGGTAATTAGTAACTGTGGGTTAATTTTAAACTTTTTAGTTTGGTTTTTTTTTGGTACCAGGGATCAAACTCTGGACCTTGTGCTTGTGAGGCAGGAGTGGTGCCACTAAGCTAAATCCCTGGCCCAATCTTTTTACTTTGTAGTAAAGTCAGTTGTCAGTGGTTAAGGAAGAGATTTTCTCTGCTGTGTTCCCACAATTATAAACATCTTCAGCCCAAAGAGAAATACTAAAGGATATATTTATTTTCATAAATTATAATCATTTAAATGTCAAATAAATTCATTTTATCTTATGACTCAGCAAGGAACAAGATGGGGATGGAATGACAAAATGAGTTCCCCCTCATGAAACTTGACGATCTGCATCCTCTTTCCAGTGGTGCCCTTTAAAATCAGGTAACTGAAGGCATATTAGCCCTTGTCTGAGTGCCATTCATTATCTCTAAAGGGAAAGAAGAGAATCTGTGCCCTGCACACCTTGCAAGTGTGTTGTGAGAATCAAGTAAGAGAAACATTTTGTACACTGTAAAGTTCTATGCAAGCATTCAGTATTTTTACTGGAAAAACCCTTTAGAGATTTGCCTTTAAAATCATCCTAAAACAAAGAAAATTTCAAAGCTGGAAATTAGTGAGATAGGAAGATATTCTGGAACTTAAAATTCCATTTTTTAGGGAGATAAAATATCAACATCACTATACTTGAGAAGGCCATATATATTTTCTCTGAGACTTTCTTTGGTCCTAGCCCTGTTCCAAGTCCTGCAAGGCCTCTCCATTAACCCAAGACAGAAACCATGGAATGGTGGACCTGAAAGAACCTTCATGGATTTGAACAACTTTATTTCACAAACAGAGAAATGAGCTTGGAGAGGGAGTGTGACTTGTTCAAGAGCGAACTGTAGTATTTTTCAAGCTGACTGTTGTATCTTACAAAGGTAGGCAAGAAGGAGCCCCTTTTTAGAAGAGAATTTCCCCCTCCCCCAGAAATGTCAGCATTGAGCCCTAAATAATTAAGCCCTTACAAGTAGTTTGCCCAATTGCATGGGGTGCATGTTATGAAGGTATACAATGATCCTTTTCCTGTCAGCAAATCTAAGTTAAGTTATTGTGTCTTTGTAGCTCTTCAGCACTATGGCAATCCCTGAGAGAGCATGCTTTCTTTTTGACAGAAGATGAACACTGCCATTGCCAGGAATAACCAGGTCTTTCCTGATAAAAAAACCTCTTAAGACTGCCCTGTGTAGGTTTTATCTCCATTCCCAACTGGCCCACTTCATCCCCTCCCTCAAAGTAGGGTGGCTGGGGCTGGAGCAGCTTACAGCAGACCAAAGAGCTCCCTGTAGCTCTCATCTCCTTTTCCCTCTGACACCATGCTGTCCAGCTTGTCAATCAGTTCGGCTTCCACCTAGAAGAAAGTGAAAGAATGGCAAATGTCCACTCCCTTTGCTAGATGAGGTTGGTGGGAAACTGCTTCCTGATTTTTGTCCTTGATCTAAATAAATTCTAGGAAAGATAACATCTTATCTACAGCACCAAGAAACCACCCTGCTTCCCCCAATCAGGAAGAGTTCTCTTCCTAGTGACTTAATACATGGGACTTGAAAGTGTCACGTACCTCTTTCCTAATCTGAGGATACAAGGCAAGAAAAATATTTTGGATCCAAAAGAAGCCTTTGTTAAATGTTTTTCTTTTTCTTTTAAAATTTATTCAAAAAATTTTGTATGTATAAAATATACCTGGTTAGATCTTTACCCTCTAATCAGCCAGTCTAAAAGGAAGCTTGTGTTGGTTGGTTGGTCTTCACTCTAAAAAGCCTGACATTAGTTGGCATTGAAAAGGGATGTATTTCCTTCAGAGATTCTCCTTCAGGATAATAGGCTCCACCATTTGAAAGCACAGGACATAAAACCCTGGGGCTGCTGTCCCTGTTACTGCCCATCACTGGGACCGCCTTTACTTGTTACTGGATATCTAAATCATGAGGCGCAACACTCTATCTGCTCTTACTGTATGAATCTGCAGGACATTCAGTGGTACACAGTCACTTTTTCTTTCCTTCCTTCCTTTAAAAACAATTTTTTTTTGCAGTACTTTGGATTAACCTCAGGTCTTCTGAACTGAAATACACCCTTGCTTTAAGTCAGAGTTTTGCTAAGTCACTAAGTTGCCCAGGTTGGGTTTAAACGTGTGATTCTCCCACTTCAGCACCCCAGAGCGCTGGGATTACAGGTGTGCACTATCATGCCTGCCTAGGCATGTTTCTAATCAGCTCTAATGGACTTATTCTGAGGTGAGGAATTAGTTGTAAGTGATGTGAGATAAAATCTTTTTTTACCTTTCATTATCTTTTAAAATATGGTGTTCTGATATATTCTATATAAGTATTTCTTATAAACAAACAAACAAAATACCCTGACATAGTTGAATTTAATAATTGCTAAAACAGAAGCATTTTCTCACTCTACAGAGGGCAAAAGAATCCTAAGGAAAAGAAATAAAAGAGTAACTGACTTAGTAAATTCATTGAAAGCAATTAGGGTCTGTGAAATCTCATCAGCAGGAAATAAGAATGGATGAATAAAAATGGTCCTTTTTATAGTGACCTGCTATACGGCCAAGGAAGGAACTATTACACACTTATCTTCTGCCCTGATTTGTCAACTGCTTGAATGCACATTAAAGAAGAAACAGAAAGCCTGAGACCTGGTGTTTTTGGTGCCATCCTGCTCTCTTTGTATTGAGGAGAGGTCTCAGCAGGGACTTGCATAGGGACACGCAAAGTCAGGTACATTTGGGTTTGGGAGTAGAGGTATCTCATTCCAGTTCAGAGCATGTCTTGCCTCACTCAGTCAACCAGCTGGCTACAAGCATTCCAAGAGGCCTGGTTGTAACAGGGGATCTCTTCATATATGGAGACACAGGTGATTATGCTTCCCAAAGTAGGGAAAATGTGAGGAGGAGACCTGGAGCAACCTGGAGTGCAATCAGTACAAAAGAGTGCATGGTGACGGGAGGATATGGAGATATTATTTCATCACTCCTGCAGAGCTATGAAAGGAAAAAGTTAGGAGAGTTCTAAAACATGTGACACTGAGAGTCAATGCATGAAAAAGAGATGTCTTAAAGTCAGACAAAATGCTAAGTTCTTATCATAATTAGTAATATTATCCATGAGGTCTACAAAGTCGTTCTTATTCTACAGAAACAATATTTCTGAAATGACACTTTGTTATTCATTCAACATTTGTCCTGCGACACAGCCAGTTGTGTAGTTCTGGACAAGTATTTACCTAAGTCCAAGTTTCTGCATTTGTGAAATGAGAATGGTAGAGACTTTCCTCTTTGGTGTCACTGTGCCCCGCCCTGGCTCTTGGGATGTGCTCAGTGAATGATGATTTTGATTTTCATTTCTATGTGCTCCCCATGTGTCAGGCACCACACTGTGTTCTAAGAAATAAAATGCACAAAAAATAGTCCTGATTCTGAAAGCTCATCATCTCACAGGGACAACTCAGTATGGTCAGTGCACAATGGTGCCCACAAAGAAAGGGCAGCCTGGTAGTCTGGGGTCTGAGAAGTCAATAAGCAGCAGAATTTCCAGAAATACTGCTAATACTGCTATAAAAACGTGTATTTTTGCTTTTTGATGCAGTGATTATACATTGAGAAATTTACCGAAGAAAACAAACATCTGGTAAGTGATTTCTTATTGGGTAGTCATTGTTCTATATGTAATTTGTTAATATTGCTGGGTATTATGGATAACTCCTAATGCTCATATTATGTCAGAAGTAGCAAAATAATCCTTACATAAATGCTCTTTTGTTAAGGGCACAAATGCCCTTTTGACTTATAGAAGTGACCCTTGTTAAAGCCACCTTTTGGGAGCTAGATGTGGTCCTGAACTTAGTCACTGGTGTGGTGAAGAGGGAAGGAATGTGAAGGTAGGGGCTCTTTGCAGGGCTCTCCATATCTGGAATCTGGTTTTAGATTATTGCCTTATGTGCAATTATAATCTATATATGCATTTTTGATAAAGTACTTGGGCTTACTGTGCACAAAGTTCATACTCTATTGCACAACATCTAAACTTTATAGATGTCCTGAGGTGACAGTGTATGATAAAAAGAACTAGTGAGGGGCTGGCGATTTAGCTCAGTGGTGCTGCTGCCTGCCTCCCAAACACAAGGTCCCTAGTTCAATCCCCGGAAAAAGGAGAACTAGTGAGACAGCCAACTTGTAAATATCTTTTTCTTAGAATTGATAGAAAAGATATGTCTTGGACTTGGAATTGGGTTTTTTTTAATCTTTCCTTTTTATTATTTATTTGTATTAGTAAATGTTCACAGTACATAATAATCACATTCATTGTGGAAAGTTGGTGCATACATATAACACATCTTCATCTTTTTTCATCCACTTCTCCACTCTTTCTCCCTCCATCCATCTCTTGACCCCATTAACTCTGGAAAAAGAACTTTCTCTTTGTTTTCTACTATGTATGTTGTATGTTTCTATTCAAATTATTTTTATTTTTAGTTACTCATATAAGACAGACCATGTGATATTTAAGCTTGCGAGTCCGTTTTTTTTTTCTTTTTTGGTGTCGGGGATCGGACTCGGGACCTTGCACTTGCAAAGCAGGCAGTGGAACTGCTGAGCTAAATCCCTGGCCCAAGTCCAATGTTTTAAGTGTTAAATTGTTTCTTGGTAGTACAAGATGGTAGTACATGATAATTACATGTACGGTGGGGAGTTGGTACCTGTACATAATTTGTAATATGGTTTTAACCCTCCCCCTCCCCTCCCTGAATCCACTGGAGCTCTTTGTATATAGTTACAGTATGTTTGTAGTACGTGATGAGCACATTCTTGATAGGGACTTGGTGCATGTACACAGCTCTTCACAATTTGTCACTCTTTTCCCATCTCATTTCCCTCCCTTTCTTCCTCCTCTCAGTTCACTTCTCACATACCAAACATTCATTTTGATTTTTTCTACTGCATATCTTTTATTCTACACTTCAGTTATATATTGTGGTTCTAATTTATGAGAAACCAGGTATTATTTAAGCTTCTGTGTCTTATTTACTTCACTTAATATTATGGTCTCAAGGTGCTTCCACTTTCCTACAAATGGTATTATAACTGGACTCTAGAAACTCATGTTTTTTAACATTTGTTCTGAGACTCATTAATAGAAGATAGTATTCTCGAGTTCTCATAGTTTGTGTATATATATATATATATATATATATATATATATATTTTTTTTTTTTTTTTGGTACTGGGGATTGAACTCAAGACCTTGTGCTTGTGAGGCAGGCGATGGCACCACTGAGCTAAATCCCCGGCCCCAATTTGTATACACTTTTGACATTTCTAGTGTCATTGCCCTATGATCTGATAATATGCATGCAATAATTCTGATTTTATTGCATTTACATAGGAATGCTTTATGAGCTAGTATATGGTAGACTTACTAACACTGTTGTCTTCAGTGTCTCTAAGATGCATAAAATCATTAGTCATGAGCAGCATATTTGAATTTCATGTCTGTGATGTGGGATGTACTGATGCCAACGTGTGCCCTCACCATGGGAGAAATGATCGCTATGAGGTTTATGGCTTTGGTGAAGATCAGTGTTCTCTGTGCTTAAATTTTCTTTGTAAGATTGGAGGAAAATCTTAGATTTTTCCTGAAAGTTTTGTACTCATCTTCAATTTGCTGGTCATCTGAGTTTCTTCCTATGGCAGCCAGGTTCCTACAGGTTTCCCACATTACATCTCAGTAGAGCTTCTTTTGGGGTGGATCCAGCAAAGCCCACTCCTTCCTGGTGAAGTTCACAGCCACATGCTCAAAGGTCACTGCTTCCATCGCATGGCTCCTGGTCTCCCAGAGTCCTTCCCATGCAGCCTGCAGCCAGCAGAAGTCACATAAGGCGGTCTAGCCCGCTGGGGGCTCTCAGCATCATACTCAGGACACTCGATTGGGTGCCATGACACCGGAAGTCGGCAGCAGGAAATCTTTCTCAAAAATAAATCTCTCTAAGACTTGTTCTACAAGAAATGCTAATGGAAGTTCTTCAAACCAGATAAGTACCATGGAGGGTGGGAGACAGATGAGTCCTGTGGAACTCTAATTACTCATGCCTGTGTCTGAGTGATTAAAACCAAGGTGCGCCAGTCATTTAGGGCTCTATTTCGAAGGGAGACATGAGCCCCCAGCCTTCCAGATTTCAACTTGTTTCTATGTCTGTTTTTCTTTTCTGTGTCTATTTTTCAAGCTGAGCTCATAGGCTGGTTCCCAAAAAGTCAAATGCATGGCTGGGGATTTAGCTCAGCAGTTCTGCCACCTGCCTTGAAAGCACAAGGATCCGAGTTTGATCCCTGGTACATCAACTTATGCTCCTTTTACTTTAAGTCTTAACCCTGGTTGAAGAACTTTTCCCCTTGTCCTTGAAGTCACAATTTGTGCCCTCAGAGCTGACTGGATTCCATACATGCCGCTCTCTCGAGGCTGTGAGGCTGCTGCGCCTCCTGCGCACCAGACTTGGAATTGTTATATCACCTCTGAGCAGTGTTTTTCAGAACTTGTCATTAAGCTGGTGGCATAGAGATGGAAGGAAGCATCCAAGGAGAGATGCATACAGTGTGGTCATATTTACATTTTTGGTGATAGCCACTGATGTGTGTGTACATTTTCTGGCTGTATTATAGGGATACTAATTGAGTGGGAACATAACTTTTGGTAATAGCTAATGTCTTTTTTTTTGGTACTGGGGATCGAACTCGGGTCCTTGGGTTTGCGCAGCAGGCGGTGAAACCACTGAACTAAATCCCTGGCCCTAGCTAATGTCTTAATAGCAGAGATCTGATTAACTCTCAGAAACATGCTTTGTGTACTCCGTTGCTTTATGTCTCATTTTATTGAAGAAGGGAATGCAATATTTTAATTGTTACTCTGCCAATACTTCTATCTAGAGGCCTGTTGCCATTTATGTCTTCAATGCAATTTCTGTCCCCAAGAAAGGCAGGATTATAATTTTTCTAACAGATTGAGTTGATGTACTGTATTCTTGGTTGTCAAAAATACTCCTGTAGCTTTGGGATTTTGAATTGGTGAATATTCATATATGGAGAAGCACGAAACACACTACAATCTCAGTCACACCAAATGGCTTGTTGTGTATGTACATGTACGACCCTGAAGGACACATTCCATTTAGCTGCATATGGCTACAAATGACTTTATTCTTTGCTTCTTACGGTTTGATTTCCTCTAATGCACATATTAACTTTTTAAAAATAAAGATTATTTTTAAAACACAAAGAAAATATGCATGGATTTTTTTTTCACAATATTAACAGCAAAAGTTAAAAATGAACCTAAGTTTCTGAAATTTAAGAGTTTGACCAAATACAGTGTAGTCTAGCTAGACAGTGAAATACCATGTGGCCTGTAAACTGACAGCGTAGGATAGAGGAGCATTACGAGATGGTCATGATAAACTGCTACCGAAAAGGGAGATTACAAACTAATATGATTAAATCATTAAACAATGATTAAATTTTTTTAATTAAAAAAGATTACATTTTGGAAAGAAAAGTCTAAAACAGACATAAACTACCCTTCCACCTAGGTTACTACAATGCTAGAAATCTGAGCTAAAATTTTTCTTTATAGTTTTTTTTGTAGTTTCTTTGCATTTTAATTATTTTATATTAACTTTCATAAATAAACTAACTTTAATAAATTAACTTTAATAAATACATTTATTTTATAATTAGAAGACATACTTTTAGTAGGTAGTAAGAAGTAGAGAAGTGGTTAACAGCAACCAAACTGTGAAAAGCACAACTGGAATCAAGACCAAAAAGTCATTAGATTTTGGTGATTTTGAGGTTATAAGTGACCCTCAAGAGAGCACTGTAAGCTGGGCATGGTGGCACACACCTGTAATCACAGCTTTCTGGGAAGCTGAGAAAGGAACATTGCAAGATTGAGCCCAGCCTGGGCAATTTACGAAGATCCTGTTCCAAAGTAAAATAAAGGAGCTGAGAATGCAGCTCAGTGTGAAGGCTCAGAGTTCAATCCCCAGTTCAGGGGGAGGAAGGGGGCAAGAAGCACTGTCACTAAAGATGGGTATACAGCAGGCTGAACTGATGGGAAGGTAAAAAGTAGAACCATGAAGATTAATACAGTGGACCACTCTTAGATGGTTGATGGCAAAGAAAGCATGGCAAGGTTAAAAAAAGAAAAAACTAGGGACAACAATGTTTATTTAGCTTGCTGGCCATCATATTTTTGGGGGTGGAGTGGACAGGGTCTTGCTATGTAGTTCAGGCTGGCCTTGAACTCACAGTGATCCTCCCGCCTTAGCCTCCTGAGTGCTGAGATTACAGGTGTATACGTACCATCATGCCTGGCTCATGACAGTCCTATTGAGAGAGAATATTAATCCTAACCTGAGTCTTGAAATATGAGCCACAATAGCCTTCCACAAAGTGAAACTTGTTTATTTAATGTTAGTGATGGCAGGATATAGCTCAGGTCCTCTTTTAGTAGACTCAGATGACTCCCACAGTGCAGTTCTGCAGTGTCATATTCTTGGTAACTTGGTTTTTGTGCATTTTATACATTTAGAAGGCACAGGTTTAATAATGCAGAAAAGACACAGTTCTCTTTTTTGTTTTTTCTTAAAGTTCTGGAGGCATTAGAGCTGCATGGTCCCTGAATGCATTTATCTAAATACTTTTTACTAACAATAAAGAGCATCTATAAAAAATTTTGAGCTAGTGTTGGATTTAATGGTAAAAACTGAATCCTTTCTCTAAGAAAAAGGCAATCTTCTTTATTTACATCATTCTTATTTATCATTATATTGGAGATCCTGGCTGTTAAAGCAAAAAAAAAAAAAAAAAAAAAGAAGAAGAAGAAAGAATATACAGACTAGAAAAGGAAAAACAAATACAATCTCTATCGACAAAATGATCCCAGGGAATCTACAAAAGAAGATTCTAGAACTTATGAGTGAATTTAGCAAGGTATAGGATATAAGTTCATATACAAAACTCAATTATATTTCTATATACAGTACTAGCAAATAACTGGAAAACAAAATTTAAAAATTCAAATCATGCAGGGCATGGTGGCACACTCCTGTAATCCCAGCTACTTGGGAGGCTGAGGCAGGAAGATCTTGCATTCGGGCTAGCCTAGCCAACTTAGTGAGACCCTGTCTCAAAAAAAAGGTCTGGGGATGTAGCTCAGTGCACCCAAGCTTCAATCCTCAGTACTATACAAAAAAAAGAAATCTTGAAAACAGCACCAAAGGCCAGAAAATACTTCTATATAAATTAAATAGCACATGTATAATGTCTATATATTAACATTGAAAGAAATCAAAGAACATCTAAATAAATGGAAACAACACTTGGTATTAAGGTGTCAATTCCCAGTTTTATCTATAAATTCAATGTAATTCCAATCAAAATCCCAGCAGGAATTTTTATGAAAACTGATATGCAGATTCTAAAAATGGGAAAATGAAAAGAACTGGAATTGCTAACGCAATACTGAAGAAAATGAACAAATCTGGAGGACACATGCCACCTAATTTTAAAGACTTTATAAAGCTATAATTAAGGCCAATGTGTTAATAAAAGAATAAACATATGGATTAAAAGAATAAACATATGGATCAAAAGAAAGATGAGAATGTCCAGAAGGAGATTCATACAAATATGATAAACTGATCTAAAAGTTTTAATTGACAAATAATTGTATATATTTATAATATACCCCATGATGATTAAATCAAGCTAATCAACATACCAAGCACCTTACCTACTTATCATTTTTGTGAGAACACCAAAAATCAGCTTTTAGCAATTTTGAATTATGCAATACATTTTTATTAACTATAGTCACCTTGTTGTGTACGAGATTATTAAAATTCATTCATACTAACTGAAGCTTTGTTTGCTTTGATAGTCAATTGATTCTTGATAAAGGGACAAAGATAATTTAAGAAGGATAGATTTTTCAACAAAAGTTGCTAGAATAATTGTACATCCATACGTTCCTCCTCTCAAAAAGAGCTTTCACTCACACTTCATACTTTATACAAAACTGAACCCAAATAGGTCTAAATTAAAAATGTAAAATTATAAAACATCTAGGGCTGGGAGTGTTATTCTATGCTCGAGTACATGTCTAAGTATGCATGAGGATTTGGACTGGATCTCCAGCACTGAAAAAAAAATTATAAAACTTCTAGAAGAAAATATGGAAAAAATTTTGGGGCCCTGAGTTAGGCAAATAGTTATCAGGTTATCACCCCACAAGTATGATAGTTATCACCCCACAAGTATGATCCATAAAAGAAAAACACTGATATTGGATGTCATTAAAATTAAAAACTTCGTTCTGCAAAAGTCACTGTTTATTAAATAAAAAGATAACCTAAAGACTTGGAGAAAACACTTAATAAATCACAATTCAGCAAAAGTCCAAACTATACATAAAGAACCCTTAAAACTCAACAATATTAGAAAATTATCCAACTGAAAGTAAAGAAGTTTTGAATAACAATTTCACCAAAGAAATACAAAGATGCACATAAAAAGATTCTCATCACTAATAATCATTGAAATGGATATTAAAACCACAATGATATACAATTACATATCTATTAAAATGGCACAAACAAGCAAAACTAAGTATTGGTTAGTACAGCAACTGGAATTCTCATACTGCTCCTGGGACTTCATTTTGGAAAACAGTTTGATAGCTTCTTTTTTTAAACAATCACAAAATATAGGTTTAATTACACTTTTAAACTTAAAAAAAAAACTACCAAGAAAACAAACAAGTACTCTAATAAGACCTTCTACTTTGGATAATGTAACATTTTTCTAAGTCCTACAAACATAGTTGAAGTTTTAGAACATATACAGATACTTAGAAAATGACTGACTAGTAGTTCTTGGAAATGATTATTCAAATATGATAGAATCACTTGATGACAGAAGCTGAACCTTTCTTACAACTAGATTTTAACGAATTATTTTGCCACTAACAAAAATGGGTAGTGTCATGGCTTGTGTCTAGATGTCTCCCCAAAGCCTCATGCAGTCTTAGATGGGCCTTTTTCAGAGGTGGCTGGATCTAGAGTGTGTGAAGCTGGGATTGATTCATAGTGCAATGGTAGGATCAAGGGCACTAGGATTAAGGGTGTGAGTGTCACCTGCTTTAAGCAGCCCGGATGAAATAAAGATAGAAAGAGCTGTAGTCGCCCCTTGTTGCTTTGCTAAATTCTGCCTGCCATGAACAGTTTCTCCTCTGCGATGCCACCTTGCCTTAGAGCCAGCCAATTATGGACTGAAACCTCTACAAACTTTGAGTTAAATAAACCTTTCTTTCTTTAACTTTGGGTATTGGGTATTTTGTCTCAGCAATGAGAAAAGTAACTAACACAGGTACTGTGTGAATTACTTAAATTCTAGAAGGTAGAAGAAAAAACTGACTTCAGGTAATCACTGAATACTACAGCAATAAAGTTTGTTTATTTTTTAAAACTAAAAATAAGCAAAAATTTTGTACAAAGGAAGCTTGATATTCAGTATGAAAACAATCATAATATTTGTAATAATTTTTACCCATGAAAGACTGGATCACACCATAAATACCATATTGCTACTAGTGGACATAAAAGGAACAAATCTGTTTCTAAAATACTGTTGTGCAGATGAGTAATGCTAATATAAATTCTTTATTTACATTAAAATCTGTTTCAGTTTGCTGATGTGACCAAATCTTAGAAGGTAATCCCAAAGGATAAAGCAGAATGTAAGAATAAATGTTTAGATATTACGTAAAGGCACA
Organism: Heterocephalus glaber; assembly: GCF_053883595.1. NCBI lineage: Eukaryota > Metazoa > Chordata > Mammalia > Rodentia > Bathyergidae > Heterocephalus > Heterocephalus glaber. The sequence goes on along the minus strand of NW_028258324.1, from coordinate 5,098,317 downwards.
TTTGGATACAATTCATAAACTTTCAAGATACTTTTCTAAAGTTGCTGAAACCATGTTTAGGTAATGTTCTGGTAGTCTGGTTAAAGTAAACCAACCATTAATAAATGGATGTTACTTTACAATGTCTGCATTGAATGGAAACATCATGAACATAGACATATTTTAAGTAGAAGACTGATATTCTAAGTCATGCTGTTTGATTTTATAAAAAAATCATAATAGAACCTCTCACTTTTAGAAGTTGTAGAGGAGTTTTATAAAGAATTCTTAAATATACTAATTTTTGTGAGGTCTATCAATTGAATAAACTTGAAAGTAGAACTAAAATTCTGCTAATAATCACCTGCTTTATTTATATGACATAAAGAATATATATGTATGTACATAAAAAGTGAACGTCCTACACAAAGGACTATGTAGACTGTGACTGAACACTTGACAACTAGATTAGCTGGCTCAAATATGTTGCAGTCCTCTGTAATTCTCAAAGTTTCACTAATGCCTTGGAAAAAAACTACAAGTATTTGATTAGACTTCCTATTGAGGATAAATTTTTATAAATTTTATATAATCAAGTTGCTGAACATGAAAATTAGGCTTCTGCATGTGACCTACATTTTTTCCTTTGTGATCTACAAACCCAAGGATATTTTGTCAGATATAACATGAAAAAAATTTTTTTGTGGTGAACAAAAAGTAGAAATTGTGCAAAACTCCTTGTTTAAACTGAACAAGTTTAACAAGTGTTAATAAGTTTATATTGTTGGCCCCAGTCATCATATATTGGTAGCTTCTTATGATGCTAAATACATTATCATTAAGACTCTACAATTCTATGCTTAGGTATTCACCTAAGAAAAATGAAAGTTTTTCATACAAAAACTTACTGTAAAAATGTTTTAGGTTCTTTTATTCATAACACCAAGAATGGAAATAACCTAAATGTCTTTTAAATGATGAATGAATAAATTAAATACTCCTCAGTACCAGAATAGCTATTGATACACACATAAGATGGATGAACCTCTCACAGCAGCATTAGGCTAAGTGAAAGAAGCTAGTTTCAAAACACTGTCTTCTGCTTAACTCTATCTATATGACATTTTTGGAACAGGCACAACTATACTGATGGAGATCAATGGCTGCTTTGGTTAAGGATGGAGGAAGTGTTTGACTACAAAGGATAGCAAGATAGAATTTTTTGGAATTACAAGAATCTTGATCATGGTGGTGGATACACAACTCTATACATTTTCCAAAACTCACAGAACTGTAAATCAAATGAATTATACTTTATGTAAATTTAAAAATAAATACTTAAAAATTACTGTTTGCCTGGTCTGTTCCTCGTTGTTAAAAGTAACTTACTCCAAGACCACTGGTTCGTGCCAGATTCACGGGTTGGGAAGGAGCTTAGTGGGGAACTGGTATGATTCCCAAGTCAATGTAGACATTTTTCTAAGAGGCCTATTGGGAACTTTTGCTTGAGGATTGCCAGCAGAGGAATGCCACTCTCTGAGAGTGGATATTTTGTGCTGCTACCAAATTATTTCCTTTTTCTTCTTTTCTATTTTTTTTTTTTTTGTGTGTGGTATTGGGGATTGAACCCAGGGCTTTTGTACTGAACTACACACCCAGCCCTTTTTATTTCTTGAGACAGGCTAAGTTGCCCAGGCTGGGCTCAAACTTACAATCCTATTGCATCAGCTTCCTACAGTGTTGGGATTATAGATGTGTGCTACCATGCCTAAATATTTCTTTTATCAGCTAAAGTTGGCTTCCCTAACACTGATCCCTACTGGCCCTAGTACAATCCCCTGGAAATACAAATACAAGGTTATCCCTTTCACCTTAGTGGTGGCAGAGAAACTGCAGAAAGGGATAGCTTGAAGCCACTCAGTCAGAATCATCTCCTGGACCTGTAGTCTCTGAAATCCTGGGCTACCCTGAAACATGAGAAGTCATCTGCTTTTGGCTCTAGACTTACAAATGCCTGGGCCATACAGTGGAGATCTTTTAAAGAAGGACAATATTCTCCCAGGGCCCTCTCCTGAGTAAAACTAAGAGGGTATAGTCTCAGTCATTTTTTCCTTCATCAGAAAGTTCCTTTTACATGATTTCATCTTGATTCTTTTATAGCTTCTAAATTGATGAAGAAAATCCAGAAACTGATTTTGGTCAACAAAATTGATGGGAAAACCCTTTAATAGGATTCAAGATGGCCGTACTACAGCCTATTCCCACTGGAACCAGGTCTAGCCATTGGGGCCACCTGCCTGAGAAGGGGTCCTTTCCAGGTGAGAGCACCCTGAACATGGCCAGGTATCATCTTACCTGTTTGAAGTTACCATTTTTCCTCTGCTCCCAGTCCATCATGTCATGAAAGATGGGAATCATGATATTCCGCACTTCTGGCTGTGGAACCAGTGTTACACCCAGAAAAGGACCGATCATTCCCGGAATAAAGTGGATCTTATGTTCACCTGAACAATAAAGCCCAAAAGATATTAGTAAGGCTGGTTTTTTTCCTTTCGTGGAAGATTCCAAAGTAGGATCATAGATTTATACTGGAAGCTTCTGAGTGTGAAGTTCTCTCTCATGGTTTCCTGAGATACTCCCTCTCAGCTTTTTGGAGGTACTGAGGATTAAAGCCAGGACCTTCACACTTTTTAAATTTTGAGACAGGATCTTGTTAAATTGCTAAATTGCACAGGCTGGGCTCAAACTCATGATCCTCCTGTCTCAGCTTCCTAGAATGCTGGGATTATAGGTGTATGCTACCATGCCCAGTTCCATTTGCTTTTGAGAGTTCATGGATAAAATTGGCCCAGCTCAGTTAAAGCAATGTTCAATAAGCACAAAAATGCTTTTCCAAAGAATTTTCTGGAAAATTCCACAAGCTACCTAAAATCTTTAAGATTGAGGAACTGAGTTTAGTATTTTAGACAGAATTGCATTTCTGAGTAACTTGTGCTAATTTCAGATGATATAGTCACAACATTTTCTTTTAATGAAGGAAGATCCATATTTTCTGGTTAAACACAATGCACCCTCCCTGGGGTTTTTACCTGTGGCCTAAACACATATAAGTGATGAGGATATTGAGTACCTGATCCAGCTTCACAGATCTGAAATGCATGGCCTTTTCAATGCTTGTGCTCATGAATGCCTTCTGAGCTGGCAGGAGCCTTCTGTACAGCCTTACCTTGACAAGCTGACTTGGACTCTCTTTTACCCACTTTAACCTCTCTGTCTTCACATTTTTATTTCTAACAGTAGTGGATCTACTCAGAGAAGATTAGCATATGCCTCAATTTCCTTTATGAGGCCCTTCCATGGGAAGTGAGTGATGTGCATTTTCCTCTGACTGGCCTGCAATCTGGGGTGTGTTTCCAGAAGCCAGGGCCAGCTCTGAGGACCACGGAATAGGATTCTTATCCTCCTTGAAACAGTAAAACAGAGAACCATTTTTAGAGCTCTGCTTTCAGTCTTTTAGACTAAGGAAGATAAAAACTGTAGACCTATGCAATAATTCCTTTGGCCAAGTAAGACTAGTTCTCAAGCCCAAGAGAATGTCATTTCCACCAAAATCAACAAGGAAGAAATGGTTTCATCAGGCATAATTAGCATTTTTAATATTTCTTCTATTTTATTTTTTTTTTGGTACCGGTGCTCAAACTCAGGACCCTGTGCTTGCAAGGCAGGCAGCGGAACCACTGAGCCAAACCCCTGGCCCTATTTCTTCTATTTTAAAAGCCTATTTAAGAAGAAAGTATTAACCATGGGTCTGATTTTATACAATTGAAGCTTGGCACCTGGTACAACTGCCAGTCTTTTGTGCTCCTGAGAATTTCAGGATCACTTTCAGGGTTAGAATCCATAAGCAAACTGTGTTGGATGCAGGGAATAAGAGATATAAGAGCTGGAAAGTATACTGAGGAAAAACATTCTGTAGTATTACAGGTTGGCCCAGCTAGTTACCAAGGCAACCCAAGGATTCTATCAGAAACACTGACTGGACAAGTTTACATTCCAAACTGTTACTACTAAAGAAGCTATGGAGAGAAAAGAAGCCAGAATCAATTTCATCCAGAGGCTGCAACTTCCTTCTCACATGTTCTGTCATGCAACTGGTATCATGTACTTGATCTGGATGTATGGATACCAGAGACCCATGAAGTGTTTCAATCTTTATTAAAATTAATACCTGTATTTGCTCATGTGCTGAATATCTCCAAGATCTATGTTTATGAGCCTGCAAAATCCAGACTAGGACACAAAAAGCACAGACAATCCTTTTTTTTTTTTTTGGTGCCGGGGATCGAACTTGGGACATTGTGCTTTCGAGGCAGGCACCACTGAGCTAAATCCCCAGCCCAGCACAGACAATTTGAGGGCATGGGTTTTCAGCCTGGAAAATACTACTGGAGCCATCCTCTTCTTTTATCCTTCTGCATATGCTCTAGTGGGATCTTATTTCTCAGTCAAACTCTCCCTGCCAAGAGCTTTATGAACATGTCCTACACCATCCATCTGAGGTGTTATGTTAAAATTATGTAAAGCTCTCTTGGGCTTGAATTAACACTCAGAAAGCCTGGGAGAAGTTATTAGTCTTGGCATTTTTTGTTTGTCTATGAAATATGTGGAAGGGAAGAAAAGGGAGAAAAGACCTACCCAAATTCTGCCACATGCTGAAAAGTTCATAAGCCATCATCACACGCATGTCACCATACCTGGAAATAGTAACACAGGAGCCAGCTGTTAGTGGAAGAAGATTCAGGAAGATAGGGCTGCAAAACTTATGAGGCTACTACTACTTAACATTGTTTGTTTCCAATGCTTCTCAAAATGCTAAGCCAACTGGCCCTAGAAAGGCCCTCATATCTGGCCCCTTGGAAAATCACCCATGTGAGAACCTTGTGGACTTCTGAAAGAGCCTGTCACAGCAACAGTCTCATCTGGGCAATTGGAAGGGAGGTAAATAGGAGACATCTGTCTTACTTATCTAGAATCTTCTTCCTCTTGGCTGAAGTAATGCTTTCTAGCTGAAGACTTGGTTGATTTATGAACAGAACTGCCAGGCTAAAGTAAGAATTCCACACCTAGAGAGAGAGGGAGAGAGAGAGAGAGAGAGATAGAGAGAAAGAAACAGAGACAGAGAAAGAGAGAGAGACAGAGAGAGAGAGAGACAGAGACAGAGAGATATCATGTGACAGCCTGAGTCCTTAATCTTGCAGGGTGAGTTACTAAATACATGCATATAGCAGAGAATCTATTTTATAATCTTAAGATCCTGATTTTTTTTCTTTTTAAATATCTTTGCAAATAGGGCTTCCCCCTCCCCTTTTCTTTCTTGACTGTTTCTGAAGCTAAAAGCATTGAAAATGAACTAGAAAGCATACTGAAGGGTGTCTGGCTCCCAATATCTCCAACAGAGGTGCTCCCAGGTCACATTATAATTACTATCAGGCTTGGAAACTGTTTGATACTTACAATATATTACTAAAGTAAAAAGCAGTGAGAACAGTTTTTGGCTTTCTAGGATTATTTCAAAGATCGTATCAAATTTCAGGAGCTCCTACCTTGAAGTCAAAGTCTATCTCTGTGAAATTCTTGTGCAGTGCAGAGGACAGGTATTGGACAGTAGTGACTATAATACTACAGTAAGGAAACAGAGCATCAACAGAATTACAAGAGTAATAATGGCATTTGATAGCTTTGCATCAGTTGGTTATGGTCTGTGACCAAACTTTCTGAGTACAACTTGCTTCCATGTAAGATATGACAATAAAGAAGATGGCATAAAATCCACAGAAAGCAAACCAGACTTGGAGAAAATCCCAGTTACAAGATAGCACAGAACATCAGTGGGCCCTCAGTACTACTCTCTGGGCTTTATGGTTCTTTAAGGTTTCTTCTAGCTCAAGGAGTAATTTCTAGCATTTCTGGGACTTTTGGTACTCAATATATATTATGATCACTTGTAGGATGATTTAGAGCATAATGTTATTATTTTAGTTGACAGTAGGGGTTCATATTGATTAAATCCTCTTGGTCTAGGATATCACTCTTTTTTTTTTGGTACTGGGGATCAAACTTGGGTCCTTGTGCTTGTGGGGCAGGCAGCGGAACCACTGAGCTAAATCCCTGACCCTAGAATATCACTCTTAATCTTAGCCTGAGCACATTAAGGGGCAATGGGAAGTAACCATGCTGGAATTGTTGAGTATAGATTGAAGGGGAAAAGAATCAAAGTGAGACAGATAGGTGTGGGTTTGATTACAGAGGGCCCTGGCTATCTGGCTAAGGGATTTAGTCTAACAATGGCCACCTGGATTTTGGTACAGAAGAGGGACAAGGAAAAACAATGCCAACAAAGGGGGTGATAAATTCTAAGAGTAAAAGCCTTGGGGAAAAAGGCTGCTTCCTCAGGGCAGGCTGGGAAGCCTGAAGGGCTCAAATTAAGAGCACAGAAAAGAGAAACAAGAGCTAAGAGACAGAGACATGAGGGATTCAGATGGAAAATCCACTATTTGAGAAAATATCTCTGCAACTTTATAACTATTCTTCTATTCTATTCTGGACAAAAGATTTTCAGGGTTTTTTTTTGAGGGGGGGAGCCCCATAAAAAGCACAATGTGGAAAGATAATGCTGGCACCTTGCTTATATATCTAATAAATAATTTTACTACATTCTACATACTGCCAACATACAAGACAGATAAGTGGAATGAGGCAATGGACTAGGGAGTGGAGGCTAAGTATCCCTCTCCTGAGTAAAGAAAGGTCTAATGAGCCAGCCCCTTACTACATGTTATCATTCATCTGGTTTGCTAAGAGGAAGTATAGGCTAGAAATACAAATGGGGCAGGTAAGTTTGGGGCAGCCTTACAGTAAATTACGTATCAATGGTAAAAGCTTTTTAGCTACGTCTCCAGTGAGTAATCTGCACTACTATGGGAGGCAAACACTGTCTGGCAGATAACACAACTCAAATTGAGAGGAGGGCTTCAGGCACTGTCTAAACATTCAGGACAGCAGAGGCCAATGTCTAATGGTTAGGCCTTCCTCAAGGAAGAACACTTCTCTGGTATGGTATTTCTCATCCTTAACATTACCTTTTCTGTTCTTACAATAATAACATCTACTAAACATTTAGACTCAATTTTTTCAGTTTCTTCTCCTTGTCCTCATGGTCAATGGCCAAGTCCTGCTGGTTGTTCCTCCTAACATTTTTTTCCCTTTTTCCAATTTCTCTCTTTTTTCCCCCATGGTCTTGGCTTTCATATATTACTTGCTATCTCTCACATACACACACTCCCCTTTGTTTCAAAAGAGCTCTATGGATGCCAGTACAGGTCTCTTCCTTACTCACTTGCTTGTGAGCAGTCTCATCACCATCCAGTCCCGAGGGAAGACACTCATCTTCATCAGGTTCCGGAATACACAGAAAATCTTCAACAGGAATTCCTGGTCACAGAGAAAAGGCTGATATGACATACCATCATTAACATCAGCACAGCACACATTTTCCCAATGGGCCTTTCCTGGCATCTAGACCATGAAAATGAATGGTACCTGCTATGGCTTGTGTCTAGATACCCCTGGCCAAAGCTGCATGTGCTCATAGGTGGGGCTTTTTTGAGATGGCTGGATATAGGGCATGTGATAGTGGCATTAAGGGTATGTGGTACTAAATTAGTCCACCGATTAGAATTAGCATAGTTCTGGGTAGCACCACCCAAAAGGCTGGTAGCCTGGATGAGATAAAAGGGAAAGGCAGGTTTGCTTCTGCTGCTTGCTGCTTGCCATCTTCTGCCTGCCAAGCCATGAACTGTTTCTTCTTTGTGATGTTTCTGCCATGCTGCCCTGCCTTGGAGCCAGCTGACTATGGACTGACACCTCTATAAACTAAATAATCCTTTCCTCCTTTAACTTGTAGGTGTTGAGTATTTTGTCCCGGCAATGAAAAAAGCAACTAAGACAGAATTAGTGCATTAGATCTTGGTTTCCTCTGTGAATTGCCTCTCTTAGAGGATACATGGGAATGAATTCTGGCTATTCTCATAGATCAGATGGGAGCAGATCCAAACTGGGGAGAAAAGAGATAGCTCCATATCTACTCAAAACCTACAGTGCTCTAAGTCCAAAACATAGGGCAGACTGGTGCCCAGCAGAACTGATATCAGACTGAATCCACAGACTTCATTCCCTGAGGCATGGTCATTGAGTGCTTGATTTTAAGAACATGCTTTTTTGGATATTAAGAACATATTGATGGGAGATTAGGAATGGCAGAACAAAAACCTTTAATAATTGTTGGGAGATATAGTTCAGTGGTAGAATATGTGTTTAACACACTCAAGGACCTGGGTTCAATTCTCAATACCAAGACAAAACAAAATCAAAACCAAAAACCAAAACCCCAAATCCCTCTGAAAATATGCTCTCCATGAAAGCAATAAAATGGTTAAGACTGATTAACCAAAGGCTAGCAACAATTTAAGAAGTGTTTACAGTGGGCTCTAATTAGGACTGGCCTGACATAGGAACAACCTGGGTTACAATCGGAATTTTAGTTTTAATTTATGAACATGAACAAAGTCTTGAGTTATGACTCAAATGCTGGCCACTTGTGCTTGAGGATTGTTTCAGATACAGATTCAAGCCTTAAAGGGTTCTGAGAGGAACATTACAAAATCCTTTCTTGTGTGGGGTTAATTGAGAAATCTTGGGCCAATGTCTCTTTAAGGACACTGAGATCTGTCTATATAGAGGAGAGAGACTTTGAAGGCTGTGTAGAGGAGTCTGAGCCTTCAATTGACCAACCTGAGTTACATCCAGCCGTCACAAATGAATTGAGTTTGTAAGTCAAGCGTCTACTGTATTTAGGAAAAAGAGTAATCCCAGTAAGAACAAAGAGCAAGCATTTTAAGTTGCTCTATTCCCATCTTCTCTCCCTTTCTCTACAGTAGCCCAAGCAGCTATAGAACCATGGAAGTGATGAAAAGCAGTAACCTAGTAGCCATTTGAAGGAAGAGAATGGTTTTGGAGCTTCTAAAATGGCTCCAGTACTCAGAAAATTATTATTATTGGATCTGCTTTGGTATTTCCTTGGGAAAAGATTGTCTTTATTTAAGCTGACTTGGAATTTACTCAGTGAAAAAAGCTCTACCCACATAATTTAACATCCCAGTTGAATGAAGCAGCCATCTCAGTAGGGTCAAAAAAGAGAATGGCCAAAAATGTAAAGGAAAATCTTAGCAATAAATATCCATACAAGGGATTTGCAAAGTTCTGACATATTCCTGGCAATCTAGAAGGATATACACATGTTTAAGGCTGTACATATTCCAAGCAAAGGCCCGAGAAGCCCTAATTTCTCACCTCTGGCTAACAATGAGGCCTTGCACAAGCAGGAAGTGAAGGCTAAGGTAGAGTGTAAATTGTTGGAGTGTTGAAGGTAAGCCTTGACATATGCAAAGCGTGGCAAACTCAGCCGAGTTTTAAAGATTTAAAAACTCTATCAAGTTATTAGCTGATCATTAACCTAACTGAATGGAGACTTTAGTAGCTACACATAAAGAATACAGACATTAAAAATTTAGTCCAAGGGCCGGGGATTTAGCTCAGTGGTTTTGCTGCCTGCTGCGTAAGCACAAGGACCCAAGTTCGATCCCCGGCACCAAAAAGAAAAGACAAAAAAAAAATTAGTCCAAGAAAGTCACTAAAAAGACAAAAAACATCATTATCAACAAAAACCAACAAAAAGCAAACCCTTGAGGATGTGGTATCTGATTTCCAGAACTGTCAAATTATATGAAATGTCCAGTTTTCAACAAAAGTTACAAGACACTAAAAAATACAGGAAAAAAGTCAATAGAAAAAAAGCATAAGGATAATGTCTCACCAAGTAGAGAATATGAATAAAAAAGAAATCATTTAAAAAGCAACAAACAGAAATTCTGGGAAATACAGATAACTGAAGTGAAAAATTCACTTAAAGGGGCTCAATAGTACATTTAAGCTGGCAGAAAAATGAGCAAACAATGATAGGTTAATTGAAATTACCTAGCAGAGGCATAGAAAGAAAAAGAAGGAAAAAAAGAACACAGCCTCAGAGACCTTATCATCGGGGGAATAAACACACAGTAGTGGGAGTGCCAGAAAGAAAGGAGAAGGGAGAAAATATTACTTGAAGAAATAATGGCCAAAACTTCCCAAATGTGATGAAAAAAATCTTTAGTGCACATAATGAGGAAGCTTAATGAACTCCAGATGGGACAGAATCAAAGACACATGACAGTCAAACCATCAAAAGTCAAAAACAAAGAGAATCTTGAAACCATCAAGAGAAAAACCATTCATCGTGTACAAATGGTTCCCAATAAGATTAACAGGTGACTTCCCAGATATAACAGAGGCCCAAAGGCAGCAAATTCAGTGTTAAAAGCACACTTAACCAAGAACCCTAAATCCAGAAAAATTATCATTAAAAAATAAAGAATAAATCAACACATTCTCAGATAAAACTGAGAAAACTTGCCCTAGAGAAATACTGTAGGTTATCCCTCAGATTGAAATAAAAGTAAAATAACTTGAATCCACATGAAGAAATAAAGAATGCACGTTAAAAAATGTGTTGATGTGGAAGGAAAGGGGCAGAGCTGTGACTGGCAACAAAATTCAGTCTCTGTAAGATCTGGAATTCGGACACTGGAAAATAACAACTTGAAGAACTAAAAAAGGAAGAGTAAATTGCTGAGAATCAGAAAAGAACTGACAGGAAAATTAGAAGGTACAGAGAAGTTGGAGAAAAGGTCCATAACAGAGAAAACAATGAAACAATCTGGACTCGGTCCCTGGCTTGTGGCTTGCAGGGAGGGGAACCTGGCTCCATAGAAGCAAGGTAAGTGCTTGGGAGGGAGATCCAGGGAGAAATGGCAGCAGAGCCCACAGCCATGAAATGTAAAAGAAGTGCAGGGTTTTGCTCTGAGGGACTCTTCCATATGGCAGGTAACAACTGGAGAGGAATTCCAGCGCAGGTGCCACCGTATCACTAGAGTGTTTAATCAGGTGCCATTTTGGGAAGGGCTTAAATTTGGGACTCAGAACAACTAAAAAGCAACTTCACTTCAGGGCTCCCCGAGTGGCTCTTCCACTGTGACTAGGAGAGATACAGTCATGGGAGACAGCTGTGGACAGGAAGAGGGCTTGGAAAAGAGATCCCTTGAGAAGTTTAAGCTCAGGCCAGGAAGGACATGGGCTACTCCCTGTGGTGAGGAGCCAGGCTCCCAGCTGAACTGCATTCAGAAACTTGTCTTTTGAAGTCCAGTATTTTTTTTTTTTTGGTACCAGGGAATTGAACTTGGGACCTTGTGCTTGCGAGGCAGCCACCAGAACCACTGAGCTAAATCTCTGGCCCTAAAGTCCAGTATTAAGTATTTGAAACCCTTGCCATGCACACCCACAGATCTGAGGTCTGATTTTCTTCCCTAACTACCAATGTGAGGACATGTCTCGGTGGGGACATTGCCACAGTATGGGGTACAGAGGGGCCTCTGGAATAGTGGGCATCTCACAAACCCACAGGCCATAAGGCTAGGTGAAGAAAACTATCTTGCTGTACTCCAAAACTGCAGATCCTGGAAGGAAACCACACATTCAAAAACATGGATAAGTTTTTGTTTTGTTTTTAGACTCTTTTTCTTTTTGTCTTTCTTTTTCACTGGTTTATTGGGGCTTGGGGAATATTCCTTTTTCCTTTATAAAAAAATTATTAGGGGCCAGGGATTTAGCTCAGTGGTTCCGGCACCTGCCTTGCAAGCTCAAGGTCCCAGGTCCGATCCCCAGTACCAAAAAAAAAAAAAAAAAGCAAAAAAAAATTATTAGTACATGTTGGCAATGCATGAAGTTTACATTCACCTTAAAGGTACATGTACATAGCACTTAATGTTTCTTTTTCATTCCCCTTCTCCACCCTACCCCCCATATCTAGATTTCCTTTTGCCTTTTCATAATTATTAATTTTAGTTTATGACAAAATAAAGTTTACATCTGTAGTGCTACATGTACATGACACATTTTAAATCTTTTTAACTTCCACTTTTCCTGCATCTTGCTCTCACCCTTGATCTCTTGGACCCCTTTCCATCTGCAAAAGATGTATCTCTCTGTTTCCTTCTGTCAGTCCTTTATTTTTGTTTTTCACTTACATTCTGCCTTACCTACATGAGACATACTATACTATATTTAAGCTTGTGTGTCTTTTATTTCACTTAACATTAAATTTTCCAGGTGTTTTCATTTTCCTACAACTGTTTCCAAATTATCTTTCTTTATAGCTGAGTAGTATTCCATTGTGTATAGGTATCACATTTTCTTTACCCATTTATCTGATATAGGCTGCTTTCAGGATTTAGCTATTATGAACTGTGCTGGAATAAACATTGGTATGCATGTATTGCTGAAATATGTTGTTTTTAGCTCTTTTGGGAAGATACTTAGAAGAGGAATAGCTGGGTCAAATGGAATTTATAATTTTAGTCTTTTGTGAAATCTCATGCTGATTTTCATAATTCCCACTAACAATGCAGAAGGGTTCCATTTTCACCACAGCCATGCTAGGATGTTATTATTTGATTTCTTCATGATTGTGATTCTTTCTGGTGTTAAAATGAAGTGTAAGATGTAAGTTGTTTTAATTTGCATTTCTCTAATGGTCAGAGATGTTGAATATTTTTTCATATGTCAAATGAAAAAATATTCAACATCTTTTACTGGTCATTTGTACTTCTTCTGAAAAGTGTCTATTCATTTAATTTGCCTATTTTTTGATTGAGTCTTTTATTTTGGGTGGTCTAATAGTTTTGAGTTTTTTGGGGGGTTTTTTTGGTACCAGGGATCTAACTTGAGACCTTGCGCTTGTGCAGCAGGCGCCAGAACTAATGAGCTAAATCCCTGGCCTTGAGTTCTTTATATATTCTAGATATTAATCTTCTATATAGTAGCTGGTAAATTTTTTTTCCCATTTTGTAGGTTGGCTCTTCATTCTGCTGATTGTTTCCTTTGCTGTGCAGAGGCATTTAAATTTGACATGATCCAGTTTGATTCTTGCTCTTATTTCTTATGCAACTAGAGTTCTGTTCAGAAAGTCCTCACCTATGACTTCAAGTATTTTACTTATTTTATCTTCCAGTTGGTTCACTGTTTTAATGTTTATAGCTTTGCTTCATTTTGACTGTAGTTTAGTACATGGTGAGAGACACAGGTCTAGCCTCAATCTTCTGCATAGAAATGGCCAAGTTTCCTAGCAATATTTGTTAAATAGCCCATCTTTCCTCCAACATGTTTTTGGCCCCTTTGTTGAAGATTAAATAGTAGAATGTATCTGGGGATGTTTCAGTACTCTCCATTCTGCTCCACTGATCCACACATCTGTTTTTGTGCCAGTTCCATGCTGTTTTTATCACTGTTGCTTTGTAATATAACTTTAAGTCAGGTATTGTGATGTCTCCTGCTTTGCTGTCGTCCAAGTATTGCTTCTGCTATTCTGAGTCTCTTCTGATTCCATATAAATTTTAGGTTTGTTTTCTCTAGTTCAGTGAGGAATGCTGTTGGTATTTTGATTTGGATTTGCATTAAAATATGGAAGTATAACCATTTTGACAGTATCGGTTCTGCCTATCCAGGAACAAGGGACATCTTTCCAATTTCAGATGTCCTCTTCAATCTCCTTTTCCAGAGTACTGTAGCTTTTGTTGTAGAGGGTTTTCATTTCCTTGGTTAGGTTAACTGCTAGGTATTTAGTTTTTCTTGGTGCTATTTTGAATGGTATTGTTTTCCTAATTTCTTTCTCACTGAGTTCATTATTGGTATACACAAATGCTACTGATTTTTATGTATTCATTTTGTATATTGGTTCATTGTTGAAATTCGTTATATTTTTTGGTGGAATTCTTCAGGTCTTCTACATTGAGTATGATGGCACTTGCAAATAATGATAATTTGACTTATTCCTTTCCTATACATATCTTGTTTCTTTCTCTTGCCTGATTGCTAATGTTTTGAGTACTAGATTGAACAGAAGAGGTTATAGTGAGCATCTTTGTTCCTAATTTTAGAGGGAAAGCTTTCAGTTTTTCCCTATTTAATGTGATATTGGCATTGGTTTGTCATAAATAGCTTTAATCTAATTCAGGTAAGGTCTTTCTGTACCTATTTTCTTCAGAGTCTTTATCATGAAGGGGTGCTGGATTTTGCCAAAAGTTTTTCCTGCATCTTTGGATATGATTTTTTTTTAAACATTGCCTCTGTTTATATGATGTATTAGATTTATTGATTTGCATATGTTGAACCGTCCTTGCATCTCTGGGATGAAACCCATTTGTCATGCTGTATGATCCTTCTGATGATGTGTTGCATTCTATTTGCCAATATCTTAGTGAGATTTGCACCTATGTTCATTAAGGAGATTGGCCTATAGTTTTCTTTTTTCATTGGGTCACTGTCTGGTTTTGTGATCAGATTGATGATCCCAAACTTTTTCCCTAAAGAGTTTCAGGAGCATTGGTGATATAATGTTCTTTAAAGTTTTGTAAAATTCAGCAGTGAATCAATCAGGGCCTGGGATTTTTTTTAGTTAGCAGGTTTTTAAATTACTGCCTCAATTTCATTGCTTGTTATTGGATTATTCAAAAATTTTCATGTCTTCTTGGTTTAGTTTTGTTTGTTTTTTGGTACCGGGGATCGAACTTGGGTCCTTGCACTTGCATAGCAGGCAGTGAAACCACTGAGCTAAATCCCTGGCCCCTTCTTGGTTTAGTTTTGGTAAGTCTTATGTATATGTCTGTCCATTTCTTTAAGATTTTATAATTTTTCGGAAAATTTTTCATAATAGTTACTATCTTCTGGATTTCAACAGTGTTCACATTGTGATTTAGTCTTTTTCACTGCTAATTTTATTAATGTCGTTCCCACTTTCTTTTAGTAAGTTTGGCTAAGGGTTTATCTAATTTATTTATTCTTTCAAAGAACCAGGTCTTTGAATCATTGATTCTTTGTATTGTTTTTTCAAGACTCAATTTCATTCATTTCTGCTCTGAGATTTCCCTTTTTCCCAGTTTGGGCTTGGAGGATTGTTATTTTTCATGTATCTTGAGGTTCCTCATTAGGTCATTTATTTGAGCTCACTGTTTTTCTAATGTAAGCATTGATTGCAGTAAGCATTCTTCTCAGGACTGCTTCATTGTGTCTCATGGGTTCTGAAATGATGTATTGGTATTGCCATTTGCTCCCCAAAATTGTTTAATTTCTTCCATTATTTCTTCTGTGACCCACTGGGTGCTCAGGAGTGTATTACATTTCCAGATGTTTATGCTTTTTCTATGGTTTTTTTTCTGTGATCAATTTCTAGTTTCATTGCACTTTGGTCTGATGGTCAACATGGGGTGATTTCAATTCTTTCATATTTATTTAAGCAGGCTTTATGGACGAGTATGTGGTCCATTTTGGAGAAAGTTCTGTGTGCTGCAGAGGAGAATGTGTACGGTGTTGTAGTAGGGTAGAACACTCTGTAGACATTAAATTTATATGTTCAAGGGTGTGATTCAGCTCTGACACTTATTGATTTGTTTAGTTAATCTACCTTTTTGTGAAAGTGAGGTATTGAGGTCACCCACTATGATTGTGTGTTTATTTGGTCATTTATGTTCAGCAGTGCCTGTCGTATGAAAATAGGTTTTCCAGTGTTTGTTGCATAATATATTTACATGTATTATCTCTTCTTGTTGGACTATTTCCTTTACTAGTAAGGAGTGACCTTATTTGTCTCTTCTGACCAGTTTTAGCTCAAAGTTTACTTTGAGCTAAAACTGCTACCCATTCTTATCAGGGTCCTGGATGTTTCCTACCTTTTGATTTTTAGTCTATGAATGTCTTTTTGGATTAGATGAAGTTTCTTGAATGCAATAGACTGTCAGATTCTGTTTACTGATTCAGTTGGCCAATCTATGTCTTTTAACTGGGGAGTTGAGGTCATTAACTTTGAGAGTTATTAGGAGAAGGGTTGATTAATTCGCATCATTGAGCTCTTTCTCTGTTCATGATTCCTTTGCTTTTCTGTTCCTTTTTTTGTTGTTTAGTCTATTTGCCTTGCTCGATCTATTCATTCCATCTGGATTTTTGGCTTTATTTGCTTTGTCGTTTTGGTATAGGATATTCTTGAGTGTTTTCCAGAGTGCTGGTTTGGTAATCATAAATCTCGAGTTGTTCTTTTTTATTGAATTATTTTTCCATCTATTTTGAGAGAAAATTTACCAGACAATCTTTATATATGATTTTTTGCTTTTCTCTGACAGCTTTTAAAATTCTGTTCTTTTGTTGGACATCACACGTTTTAATTAGAAAGTGTCATGGGGAGCTTACAGTTGGTGTTCTGTAAGCCCTGTTTTCTTGTATATTGAGTTCTTTCCTTATATTTGTGAAGTTATCTATTATGCTTTCTCTAAACAAATTTATTACTCCATGTGTGCTCTATCCTGGTTTCTTTCTAGGATATTCAGCCTTAGGTTGGTCTTCTTAGTGTTGTTGAGTAGATATTGGATGAATTTTTATTGTTTTCCTATCATTTTTAAGGCTTCTTTTAGTAATTCATCATAATTTACCATTTTGAGTCTTGATTTCAGAGTCCCTGTCTTCATATTGGTCATTTCTGCAATTTATAAATTCTACACATTTTAAAAAACTTGGTATTTGTGTCTGACACTTTTTCATGGATTTTGTATCTTTGGTGAATTTGTCATTGATGTTTTGACCCATTTTGGTCAGCTTTTTCAATTTTTTGTTTCTCTGCTATCTATATTGGTTATTTTGTAAGATAATTCTATGAAATTTTAGGTCATGTCCTCTTTGAACTCACCTAGTTTCTTTATCTCTTTTTTCATCAATTCATAAAGCTTCACTATCTAGTGCTTGCTTTCCTCTCCACTGGTGCTCCCTAATTCTGCCTTGGAAGAATTGTGAGACCATGGCGGGGCATTTGTTTCCTTTTTCCCATGTTCCTCTGTGTGTGTGTGTGCTGAGGGTTGAGGTCAAGTACAGTGAGGAGAGATTGTAGACATTATTAAGATCCTTTTAGTTGGATTCTTCCTTCCAGCAATATGTGCAAAACTGAGCTGGAGATTTAGCTCAGTGGTGCTCTGCCTGCCTTACAAGCACGAGGTCCTGAGTTCTATTTCCAGTACCAAAAAAACAAAACAAAACAAATATGTGCACTACTTTATTTGTCCAGAGATATTGTTCACCCCTGCGCTATTTAATTAAAATGGTTTGGACTCTGTCACTGTGTTGTGAGGTGATAATTACTATTGGTTATAACAGTGTCAATGGATGTGATCTAATATAACTTATATGAGTTAAACATTGCATATATAGTTTCTCCTTTATCAATAACGTTTTCAGGCTCTACTATTTTATTAATGGTTACTCTATGATGTGGAAGGATATGGAAAGGGAAGAGATGGGGAATGGGTGAAAGAGGAGTTCGTAGCACAAGTGATAGATAGGACAAATAATAATAGATAAAATAAAATTGATCTGGGCCAGATTCTGTTAGAGATCTTTTACGGTTGGAGCAAAGAATAAATGTTCAAGATTTTAAGAGGATGTTTGTGGGGGCAAAGATGTAGGAGAAAGGAAGTATAATTACAGATTAAGGAATGCTACAAGGCTGTCAGAACCTGCTGATTTATTTGAGCACCTATAGGTGGAGAAGAAGCAAGGGAGGACAGCTGGATAAAATAAGGAAGAGCAAAAGGAATAGAAAATATAGGAGAGAAAGTTAGTATGAGATGACAGGAATGTCTGAAGGAGAGTGAAATCTAGGGAAAAAACTTGAAAGGAAGAATTTGAAGTGGGAGAAAGAAGTAAATAATAAGAAAATAGTGGTGTTATAAATGCTAGAGTTGAAGAAAAGGGGTAGGGAGATGAGATGAGAGAGAGAAAATAGCAACTAAAAGCAAAAAAATTAACAACAATAAAGACTACAAGGAGAAGGGGGGGGGAGAGAGAGAGAGAGAGAGAGAGAAAGGGAAAATAAAAAATAACCCTGCAGGGAATTGGTTCCAGCACTCCAACAAGAGAACCTACATGCAATTCCTTAGTGATCACTATGCCACAAAGTCGAAATGTCTACGGAATTCCTTTCTTGTTTTTGTTACAGTCTAGTTGCAGACAGCCACACAAGGGCACTGTAGACAATCATATGCATGCTCTGGTGACTGAAGTGGTATGCTGGCATGCAGGGTGGGTATAGAACAGAGTTGGCCCACACATAAGAGTGGTACCCGAAACTGGGCAACTGGGCTCACAGGACAGGTGCTGAGTTCACTGGGCGTATATATCTGTATGGCAGCAGGCACCCTGTATTGCAAGGCGGTACCAGAGAACTGGTACTTGTTACTCAGCAGGGAAACAGGCTTGCAGGGTGGGTGCTAGAAAAGTTGGGTATGCTTATTTGTGTCTCTGCATACAAGCAGGCTCACAGGGTAGGTACCAAGTGGACTGGTTGCAATTGCTTGCAACTCTTTTTTTTTTCGGTACCGGGGATCGAACTTGGGACCTTGCACTTGCAAGGCAGGCGCCGGAACCACTGAGCTAAATCCCTGGCCCAATTGCTTGCAACTCTTCAGGGAAACAGGCTTGGAGGGCAGGTGCGAGTGGACTAGGTGCATCCACCAGCAACTCTGCGGGCAAGCAAGCTTGCAGAGCAGGTACTAGTGGACTGGGTGCTTACGCTGGTGACTTGGCAGGCAGGCACATGAGACAAGCTGACTCCAAGTGGAGTCAGGTTGAGTGCAATTTGCCTGTTTATCCTCTTTCTGCTTGGAGTCTGGTGGTGTGTGTGTATGTGTGTGTGTGTAGCTGTGCTGCACTGCCCACAGTAAGCACTGGAAGAATCTGCAGAAATGCAGCTTTCCGAGTGTTTGGAGTGGGGGCTGATGTGAGGAGGGGTTAGTATTTGCAAAGTCTGTCCCAGGGGTCTGGTCTCCGTGTAACTAGATCAGTCACTCACGCTGTTTGCCATATTTTAAAAAATGGCTGCTCCCTAGAGGAGCAGGGGTGGGGGTGAGTGAACCAGCCATGGAAGCACTGCTTCCCCTTTTCGACTGTATTCTCTTTTTTTTCTTTCTTTCTTGTTTTACTCCTTTTTTTCTTTTTCTCTTTTTTCCCACTATTTTTTTCTGTTTTTAGTTTCCATACTATTCCTTTTTTGCCCTTCTTTTACCTTTTATTTCTTCTTTTCCTGTTACTTTCCTCTAATTCTACAAATATCCTTCTACTCCTGTCTCAGTTTTTTCTCCTTATATTTTATTGTTTAATTTTTCAAATTTTTCTTTTCGCATTTTCCCATTCCCAATTTCCTGTATCTTTAATAGTATAACCACTAGGCTTTACTAATCTTTAGATAGTTAACTCTATGTTACACTATTGAATTCTATCAGTAGTGGAGGTATAGTTATCACAATTAATAGATACAGTGGTACCTTGGTTCATGAACTTAATTCATTCTACAATTCTGGGGAAGACGGCTATGTTTGTTTTCATGTAGGTAAGATGGCCATGGTTGTGTTCTTCACCAGATGCGGAGTTTGCAAATGGAAGCAGAACTTTGATGAATGCTTCTGTTAGCAAACCGAATTGTTTGTGAAGAGTTCATAAACCAAGGTATTACTGTACTTGCTGTATATCAGTATCAATATGTGATGTTTCTTAGTGTTTATACTGTAATTACAGATTTATTTTCTAAGCTTAAGGGTGGCATATTATTTGTTCTTATGGTATATCAATATCCAATTTGTCTTGGATGATACTACTATTGGTGACTTACTTGATGTTGCCAGGGTTGCATAGCTATTGCTATTAATAGGTTTTCTCTGTATGACAATATCCAGATTACC
The DNA here is from genome assembly GCF_053883595.1 of Heterocephalus glaber. Lineage (NCBI taxonomy): Eukaryota > Metazoa > Chordata > Mammalia > Rodentia > Bathyergidae > Heterocephalus > Heterocephalus glaber. Next base: position 5,078,359 of record NW_028258324.1, on the reverse strand, counting down.
TTTGCGACATTAACAATATGTGGTCTATTCCTGGAGAACTTATATGGGTCAATTATACTGCATCAGCCCCTACCAGAATAATAGAAGTGGTCAGATCTTGGGACAGAGGAAAAGGACTATAGTTAGCCATGCTCTGAGTGCATCACCGAAAACCAGACTAGAGATTTCCATACCAGCAGCAATGTCTTTCAAGTATAAGAAAGCACAAACCAAAACACAACAGAAACATGAGAAAACAAGGCAATAAAATGCCCCCCCCAAACTCCCAGCTCCCCTAAAGCTGATCCATGGGGCATTAAAAGAGAGGAAAGCAAAAGCCACACAGCCAAATTATTTGAAAGGATAACAGAGGAGATTAGAAAACAGATTAGCAAAGTGTTCAGCAGGCTCAGAGAAGATACAACTGATCAAAGAATGGCGGTAATAAAACAATCAGGGAGCTTATAGAATACACTAATAAAAAGCTAGTGAGCTAAGTAAAATGATACAAAACATGAACAATCAATTTAGCAAAGAATCAGAGTCCATGGAAAGGTTCCAAACAGAAATCTAGGAGATTAAAAATTCTATTCAAAGTATGGACAGCAGAATTGACCAATGTAAAGACAGAATATCAGAATTAGAAGAGAGGGATGCTTTCAAATACCAATAACTCAGAGATACCTTAAAAAGAAGAGAATGTGAAAAATGGATCTTGCATCTTCTAGATGATGCAAAGAAGACTAAAATTAATTGAAATACATGAAAAATCAGAAGACAGTATAAAGAGCATAAAAAACCTGTTTACAGAAATAACACTAGGAGAAAATCTTCCAAATATTGGGAAAGAATTAAACATATAAATAAGTAGGGGATACAGAACCTAAACAGCCACTATCAAAAGAGATTCTCTGCACATCAACATTATAGTCAAAATCCCAGAAGTCCAACATGGAGACAGAATCTTAAAAGCTGTTAGAGAAAATCTACAACAAATCACTTACGAAGGTAAACCCATTAGAATTACAGCAGACTTCTCAACATAAACCTTAAAGACCAGAAGAGCTTCAAATGAAGTGCTTCATGCCCTAAAAGATAGCAACTTCCACCCCGGACTTGTATATCCCGCAAACTGTTCCTTCAAAATTGATAAAAAAAATAAGTATTATCGTGACAAAGAGCATCTCAAGAAATTCATGACCACCAAACCAGCACTACAAAAAATTCTAAAGGATATTCTAGAAAGAAGCCAACAATGCTAAAAAATCTAATAGAATGACTATACCAGGCAGAGTGAGCAGTTAAGCAGAAAATGGGAAAAACAAGGAAATCAGCAACAGAAAAATAATGCAATGACTAGACTACATCAATGCTTTTTAGTTATAACTCTCAATGTGAATGTTCTCAATTCCCCAATCAAAAGACAGATTGGCAAAATCGATCAAGAAAAAAATAGCCCACTGATATGCAATATACAAGAAATACACTTAATCCAAAAAGAAATATTCAGATTAAAAATCAAAGGATGAAAAACAATATTCCATGGAATGGGAACCTGGAAAAAAGCAGGAATAGCTATCCTAATTTCAGACAAAGTAGATTTCAAGCCAAAACTCTTCAGAAGAAACAAAGAAAGTCACTACATATTGGTTAAGAGAACAATTCGACAGAAAGAGATAACAGTTAAAAACATATATACATCAAACGCTGGCAAAGCAACTTCATAAAACACTAGTGGACATAAAAAAATCAAACACCAACACAATTATAATAGGGTCCTCGATACTGTACTATCACAGACAGACAGATCAACTAGACAAAAATCAACAAAGAAATATCAGAGTTGAACCAAAGCTTCAAAACAAATGAACTTGATACCTACAGTGTTCCACCCCAAACAACAGAATACACATTCTTCTCAGCAGCACATGAAACTTTCTCCAAAATGGACCACATGCTAGCCCATAAAGTAAGCTTAAGTAAATGCAAAGGAATCAAAATTATACCATGTATATTATCAGATCATAGTGTAATGAAACTAGAGATCAATGGTAAAACAAACCACAGAAATTATGCAAACACATGGAAACTAAACAATACCCTCTTGAATAATCAATGGGCACAGAAGAAATCAAGGAAGAAATGAGTTCCTACAATCAAATGATAATGCCAGCATAACACTTCAGAAGCTATGGGACACAACGAAAGCAATCCTAACAGGGAAGGTGATAGCATGAATGACCCCAACAGAAAAATAGAGTGAGTTCAAATAAATTAACCTAGTGATGTACCTCAGAAAAATGAGAACAACTCAGATCCAAAGCTAGTATAAGGAAGGAAATTATAAAGATCAGAGCAGAAATTAATGAAACTGAGATTAAAAAACAATAAAAAGAATCAATGAGTTGAAGAGCTAGTACTTCAAAAAGTTAACAAAATACACAAACCTCTAGCCAATCTAACCAAAAAAAAAAAAGCATACAAATCAATGCAATTAGGAATAAAAAAGGTGAAATCAAAATGGACTCGGCCAAAATCCAGAAGATCATCAGTAACTGTATTGAGAACTGTACTCTAGTAAAATGGTAAATTCAGAAGAAAAATATAGATTCCTTGATACACTGAAGCAGTAACCTAATTGAAGAAGCTACCAACTATAAAAGCTCAGGAACTGATAGATTTATAACTAACTTCTACAAGATCTTCAGGAAGGATCAGATGTCAATAGTCCTCAAACTCTTTAATGAAACTGAAAGGGAAAGAGTACTCCTAAAGTCATCCCTAGAAGCTAGTATTACCCTGATTCCAAGCCCAGAAAAGGACCCAACCAAAAAAGAGAACTACAGGCCAATCTCCTTAATGAACACAGATGCAAAAATCTTCAACAAGATACTGGCAAATTGGGCGCAACAAATCATCAAAAAGATTATACATCATAACCAAGTAAGATTCAGGGCAGGGATGCAGAGATGGTTCAACCTACGCAAATCAGTAAGTGCACTACATCATATAAACATAAGCAAGAACAAAAATCACATGATCATCTTGACAGATGCAAAAAAGTCTTTGACGAAATCCAACATCCATTCACGACAAAAACCCTGAAGAAAATAGGTATATAAGGACCTTACCTCAATTTGATAAAAGCCATTTATGACAAACCTACTGCCAACATCATATTAAATAGCAGGGAGGTGAAAGATTTTCATCTAAAATCGGGGCAAGACAAGTCCACTATCTCTACTCCTGTTCAGTACAGTACTTGAAACATTAGCCAGAGCAATGAGGAAGAGAAAGAAATAAAAGTAATATGCATAGGAAAGGAAGAAGACAAACTATATTTATTGGCAGGTGACATAATCCTGTATACAGAAGACTGCAAAAATCCACCAGAAGACTCCCACAACTAATAAATTCAGCAAGGTAGGATATAAATTGACATGAAAAATCAATAGTGTTCCTGTACACAAATAATGAGCCCACCGAGAAAGAAATTAGGAAAATACCATTCACAATAACTAAAAAAAACCCCAAAACTTAGGAATTAACTTAAGGAAGTGAAGGACTTCTATAATGAAAATTACTCTGAAAAAGATTGAAGAGGACATTAGAAAATGAAAAGATATTCACTGTTCCTGGATAGGCAGAACCAATATTGTCAAAATTGTCATTTACTAAAACTGATTTATAGATTGGATACAATCCCAATCATAATATCAATTGCATTCTTTATAGAACTAGAGAAAAAAACCCCTAAAATTCATATGGAACCAGAAGAGACCCAGAATAGCAAAGTAATCCTGGGGAACAAGAGCAAAGAAGGAGGCATCACATTTCCAGATTTCAAGTGATACTACAAACCTACAGTGATAAAAACAACATGGTACGAGCACAAAAGCAGACATGTGGATCAATGAAACAGACCTGAGGATGCAGAAACAACTTTAGGTACATTCAGCCATCTGATCTTTGACAAAGGGGGCAAAAAAGATATGCAAGAGGAAAGACAGCCTCTTTAACAAATAGTGTGGGGAAAACTGGCTATATATATGCATAAAATTGAATCTAGACCCATTATCTCTCACCATGTACTAAACTAAAACCAAAATGAAGCAAGGACCTAGATATGAAAACACAAATACTGAATCTACCAGAAGATAGATAAAACTCAAAGACATAGGAACAGGCAAGGACTTTAAATGGGAAAAGCCAAAAGTTTTCCCTCTAAAATAACATCAAGAATCACTAGATAGGACTATATCAAATTTAAAAGCATATGCATAGCAACAAAATAACCAATATGATGAAGAGACAACCTGCAGAATTGGAAAAATTTTGCCAGCTACACCTTGGACAGAGGACTAAAGTCTAGAATATACAAAGAACTCAATTTCCTAGCAAGTGTAAGGGCATGAGTTCAATCCCTAATATGGCCAAAAAGAAAGAAAAAAAAATTGACTCCTGCAACATAAGATCCAATCAAAAAAATTAGACATTGAAATATACCAACATTTTCCAAAAGATGTACAAATGGCCAACAAGTAACAGAAAAAATGTTCAACATCTGTAGTGATTAGAAAAATGCAAGCCACCTTCCACAGCTAAAGACTACAAGGAACTGAGCAAAAGAAAAAAAAGAAAATGCTGTGAGACAGTGGGAGACAGGGAAGAGAACTGGTGGGGAGAGCAAGCTAAAGCAACAGAGAGACCTGTAAGACTCAGAACATGGTTGCTCCCACAGTGACCGCACCAGAAATAGAAAAGAGCCAACCTAACAGTCCAAGAAATTGATTTTGGTAGCTGCTTGAATACATATTAAATTTTGCAAAGCCATCTTTGCCTCTGTAAATGAATAGGATTTTAACTAAGTACAGAACCAAGTTGTTTTGCTCTGGATAAAAAGCGAGTGATGCCAGAAATTGCCTTATCAGTTTAATTTGGTGTACATCTGGTGAACACTAATACACCTAAAGCAAATCAAAAGTCATGAGAAAATCACTAGGATAATCCAACACCTCAAGATCAGAAGTCTTGATCACACTGTGTCAACAATAAGCTATGCTAATTTTAATTTAGAATATTATACTTTTTGGAATATTAAAAAAAAAAAAGAAAAATGCAAGCCAAAACAACACTGAAATTCAGTCTCACTCCAGAAAGGATGAGTATATTCATGAACTCAAAAAACAAATTCTGGCAAGATGTGAGGAAAAAGGAACCTTTCTACACTGTTGATGGGAATGTAAACTAGTACAACACTATGGAAATCAGCTCGAAAATTTTTCAAAAACCTAAAAACAGAAATTCCATTTGATCCAGCTATATCTCATCTGGGTATCTTTCCTAAAGAGTTAAGGATATCATATTACACTATTATGTTAGTAGCAGCACAACTCATACTAGACACATCTTGGAAATGGCTTATAATGTTCATCAACAGGTGAATAAAGAAAATATGGTATATACACAATGGAATACTACTCAGCCATAAAGAAGGATAAATTTGAATCACGTGTTGATGTTGCACCTTGAAATCATAATGTTCAGTGAAATAAACCGGAAACAAAAAACTATCTCATGGTTTGGCTTATATGAGAAACCCAATTAATATTCTGAGTACCCTTCCTTTATTTTTTAAAAATTTATTTTTATTAGCACACATTTTGTAGTATATACTGATTACACCAAGTGATGGGGAGCCTATACATGTACATAACACACCTTAATTATTTTTACATCCCCTTTTCGTCCTCTTCCTCCGTCTCTTAGTCCTTTTTCCATCTATCTCTGTTTCCTATTATCTTTTATTTTTCTCTTTAATTTATTTGTACTTTGGGTTTCTTATATAAGAGAAAATGTGATGTTTATGTGTCTGATTTATTTCACTTAACATTATGGTCTCAAGGTATGTCCATCTTCCTACAAATTACTTACGTGTATCCCATTTATCTTTCTTCACAGCAAAGCAGTATTCCATTGTGTATAAACAGCATATTTTCTTAATTCACTCATTGGGTGATAAACAATATAGGCCACTTCCATATAGGCTATTATGAGTTTTGCTGCTACAAATATGGGTATACATGTATCACTGTAATATGAGCTCCTTAAATCTTTCAGGAAGATACCAAGAAGACAACTAGCTGGATCAAATGGGATTTTTATTTTTAATTTTTTGAGGAATCTCTATAATGATTTCCATAATGGTTATACTATTTTATATTCCCACCAACAATGTGGAAGCATTCCTTTTTCCCTGAAGCCTTGCCAGCATTTGTTATTCCCAAAGTATGAATAATTTAAAGAGCAAAATAAAAAAGATACTTGACAGGAAACAGGGAGGTAGACCTTTTGTAGACAGAAAAGGGATCTAGTTCCCAATGATGAATGTAACTGTATTTTATACCAAAAATGTACCAATAAACTTAATGGGAAAAAAAAGATATGTCATGTACAGCTACAAATTCCCAATAGTGAATGTGATCATAATGTGTACCTAAAATGTACCAATAAACTCAATAAAAATTAAAAAAAAAGAAAAAAAAGAAAAGGGATCTAGTGATGGAAAGAGAAGGGAGGAAGAAGAGGGGAAGAGAAAGTAAAAATGACTAAAATATGATATGTCTATGTATCAACTTCCCATGGTGATTGTATTCCTAATGTATCGCAAACATGTACTGCCATAATAAAAATAAACGATGAGATAAAAAAGAAAAATATGGCACAGCTGATTGCACATGTCTGTAATCCAAACACACTGGGAGGCTGAGGCAGAGGGATCTCAAATTTGAACTCAGCCTGGGCAACTTAGCAACTTAGTGATAGTCTGTTTCAAAGTAAAAAATATAAAAAGGCCTGGAGATGTAATTCAGTACAAAGGCCCTGGGTTCAATCCCCAGTCCCTCAAATTTTTTAAAAATTAAATTCACCAATTAAGGTATTTGATCCTGGGCTTTTCTTTGTTGAATATTTAAAATTATTAACTTGATCTTGTCAAGTTTAAGATGCATATGATTTTTTTAAAATTAAATTCTTTTATTGGTGCATTGTAGGTATAGAACACAATTACATTTCTCATTGGGAATTGTACCTTTACATAAAGGATGCATATGATTAAACAAACACTGAAGTGTATAATTTAAAAGTATTATTTATGGTATCAAAATTAATGCTATCATAAAATAATGCTGTCATAAAAAAGAACACATGAACAGAACTCTATACTCAATAGGGTAGACTAAAAATGTTCCCTCATCTGCTTCTTTTTAAATCTTCCAAAATGACAGTCAAGGAAGAGAAATGCGCATAAGCACAGAGTAAAAGAAAATTAGAGAGAAGCAGACACTATCAAATGAGTAACACATACTGAAAATTTATAAGAAAAGTAACTGTAGCATCTGACTCAACAGACTTGAGAAAGCCAGTAACTAAGAGCCTTACAGAGTAAGAGAAATAGGAAGCAAGAACCTCAGAAAGGCACACAAACTGAAGGCATTACCAAACAGCTCTGTGGGACTTGGTATGAAGACTAAAACATAGGCAGGTTAGTACAGAGTCTCTCCAAGATCCCGTCTGTTACTGCTATCTCCTGCCACAAGGTAGTCAATCTTTCCCTGCCCTGTCAGAAGATTCAAGACTATTCTCTGGAATTAGGTGATCAATGAGGATTTGTCTTTGCAGGTACATTAATATCTGAGGTGCCAGAATGAAAACTGGTACCGAGTTTTCCTGCTGAACGGGAAGACCCAAAGTCCCTTTTTGTTATTTGGTTCCCAAAATATTGGCAGGTTACTACATCCCCAGGTGAGGTAGAGTATTCCTCTCAAGCCTACAGTTTAAAATAGGCCTACAGTTTTAGCAATCATGGGATGCTCTGACCAAAAGGCCAGATCCTCTTCAGTCACCATGGAAAAGCCTGCTATAGACAATCCTTTATCACACATGAGTGTTTGAACTCAGCACCAAAGGACTTCACTTTTAGATACAGACTGACATTCAAGAGTCTCTATGCATAGGAGGGAAGTCTTTAACACAAAAAGAGAGAGGCACAAACAAACAGTGGGTATATTGAAAAGATGATAAATGGAGACTCCTAGCCAGACTTGAAAACCAAAACAAACAATAAAAGCAAATTAGAAAAGAGAAAATTAATATCTACAAAAAGTTTTACAAGAAAAAAAATTATAATCATAGTCCAGTTCTTGGCTCACCATAGTACTTACCTAGCTGATTATCAATTTAGTAATAAAGAAAAGTTGATTACCAATTTAAGCAAAAATGTATGAAAATGACATTGGAAGAATTGGAGGAAAGAATGTATGTGTGAGAGAAGAATGATCCAGGAGAATCATTCTCACTTTCCTTGGGAAGAAGAAAACAGACAATAACTATCAATATCTAAAAATTATCAGTAGTAGCTTCCTGAAGAACAGCAAAAGAGTTGAAAGTGGCTGCTCTTGGGGAGTACAAACTAGACATTTGTCAGACTGAGTCAGGGAATTACTCTTTTTATGATAGATCTTTGTAGTACTGTTTTTCTTTTTTAATAGATATATATTGCTATAATAAAAATGAATATTTAATTAAAAAGTAAGAGAATGATGCTAGCCTGAGTAAGGGTCAGTTAGTAAGTACACACAGGACAAAAATGATATCAAATAGTTGAGTCTGAACTTTCCTGCTCCACATCTGAGCTGAAGCACTGCTAGACCTGGATATGTGTTCTAGTTTACTTGTGGCTCACTTCAAGGGTTATTAGTGATACTAATCGGCAGAGATCAATATCTGTGGAAAGGGTGGCAAGATCAGATACTAGAAAGTGATAACTGATATTTATTAATTAATACAGTATGGCCAATAAAGACCATCTAAGTGAAAACACTGGAATGTATTACTCTGAAGTAGAATGCCTTGGTTTTGAATAAAAGCAGAGCATACACCTACAGTTTGTAGTGGCTCTTTACTTGGAAGGAAGTTGAGTTAGCACGTTCTAATACAAAGACACAAACCCCAGGAGTGTGTCAGAAGCAGATGCCAAGCTCCGCTTGGGTTATGCTTGCCTGTTGTTTGAACTTTTCTGCACTATCTGCCATGAGTTCTCCAGATTCAGAGCCAAAGGGAGGCAGTGCGTACCCTAGCTCTCTACAGACATCTTCCAGAAATACATTTAAATGAAGAAAAATTGTCACCATGACTATTGTAGTTATTAGAGCAGTAAAGCCTACAGAGACAAAATATAAGGGACACTGCCAAGTTCCTAAGAAAGGAAAGAATCATGGCTTGCTGAGTCAGTATGGCCCAGAGTAGTCTCTAATATAGTCATACAGTTACAAGCATATAGTCACAGAACTGCTGTCAGTTAGAGCAAACTTGTCAGCGTTACTGGATTATATGTAGGGACACTGACGACTTTCATCTTCTGGATACTATACTCTCAGGTGTAAATTGAGGCTGGTGAATCTTACATCACTGGTAGTGATGGTCACTTGAACTAACTCTCTCAACAGGGAAGAGTCCCTGTGTAGTCTTGGCCCAAGACTTCCTTTTCTGGGTAAAAAGGTAGTGCCCTGAGGCCTACCTTGAGTTCATCTTTGCTCTGGAAGTTGTCCAGGAGATGCTGATAATGAGTGTCACACATCTGACAAAGCAGTGAGAGAAGGCAGGACACATACTCTCCCTGGGGATCAAAAAGAAAAAAACAGAAACCATTTATCACAGCCAATCAGATAAGCTATGTTCTCCCAATCCACAAAGGGCAAGGAGAGAAGGGAAGGTCTGAGATGGCCCCAATGATCATGGAAGAAAGGTGACAACTCTGGCCCTGAAAATGAGCTTTCTTTTCTAGAGGGCTTAGTAGTTTTAATAAGGACTTTGCAGCATGGGGTTACTGAAAATGCTTAACGTATAACAAAGTAGTTCTGCAAAATGAGGCAAGTATTCTCATTTTTCCAAGGAAAGTTTTAGTTAAAAAGTCTTTTGCTGTCTGAGCATCATAGTGAAGTATGTAGGATTTCTTGGAAGACAAAGTGTGGCCTTCTCTGCACAGAATTTACATCTGTTTGTCCTCCTGGAATAAAGCAGTTTTCCTACGAAGAACTCATCGGGGTCCTCCCGGAAGATGCACAGGGCACCTGTCAGATGGGACACAACAGATCAACAGGACTGAAAGGCAAAGGAGTTAAAACCAACCATTCTGCGAGAACAAGAAGATATGGCCTTTAAGACAAATAAAATGTACCTGCTCCCTCAGATGAATGTAAAAACATTATGTACTGGAAACAAGTACTAATAAGTTCTTTTAAACTTAAGGATAATTATAAGTCTTTAATATTTCTTCAAGTCCCAGCTGCGGTACATGGAAGAAAACCCTGCTTTAGGGACTCCAAAGACCAGCTTCTAGCAACTTTTGGCATGTGGTAGCCAATTATGGCTTCCTACTAGAAGGCCGCCTCCTAAAAGAGGGGGATAAAAAGTACTGAGATGATTTTCAAATTCATGGAAATTTGACAACAGTTTTTAAATCTTTCAAATCCTTTCTAGATCCCTGAAACTATTTTATATGCTGGTGTGTATATGCATACGAACTTCAGTTTTATGTTAAAAATGGGCCTAAGAAGTCATAATTTCAATCTTCCAATGTGAGGATCAGAGGAATTAATGAATATAAAGCCCTGAAGCATAAAGTCCAGTACATAAAGAGGTACCATCATTACAAGCTATATAAAATTAATTACTTCATTAGTAATATTGGCCAGGTGCTTAAAGCAGGGTGTGGCCCACAAAAGGACCGCATAAATGTTAGAGGGCTGGGTTTTCTGGACATTACAGGGTGCATGATTGTACCTACAACCAGACTGCCCTCAGTAGGGACTGCTAGAGGAGTAGAAGAGTAGATACTCTTTCCAAGCCCAATGCTCCAGAACATAATGACCCAGGCATGCTTCCTGTTCTCCCTAGCATACCGAAGCTTGGTTTGCTTCCATACAGGGTTTTCTTAAACGAGAGTTTGGTAATCTTTTATCTATCAGCTGAAAGATTCCATAAATACTATTTAACAGCTGGCCATGGTGGCACATGTTTATAATCCCCGCACTATGGGGGGCTGAGGCAGGAGGATCCTAAGTGGGCAATTTAGTGAGACCTTATCTCAAAATAAAAAAGTAAAGAAAAGACTGGGAGTGCAGGTCAGTGTGAAGGCCCTGGGTTTATATCCAGTACCAAATAAACACCTGTTTATCACATGCTAATATCAGGGATGAAAGTCTACTCTGGGTATGGGAGTTGGGGGCAGATGCCCCAGGCACTCTTTGTCCCTCCTGAGAGGCTTTCCCAGCTTGATTCTTTTCTAACTAGATCACACAAAATCACTATTCAGCAATGCCTGTACAATTCTTCCTCATCATTTTTTCTCAGATGCTAGATACAAACACTAGGGAAAATTACAACTAATTTGTAGGCACAAACTCTGAGGAAATTATCCTGTCTTGTATACTATTTGGGAGAGACTTATGAGAGGTCTCCTAGAATAGTCTATTTTTAACCTCCAACCTCTTACTATACCTTACTACATCCCTCTTCATTTCATATTATAGAAAACAACTTGGCTCAAAGGCAAAGGCCCACTGAAAGAATACACAGGAAAACAGGACTAGAAACTCTCTGACTCACCCCTAAAAAGAAGTTATGAACCTACAGCTTTCAGAGTGAATAGAGGAGACAGATTCAAGAAGGGAGGAGGGCAGCATGCTGACCACGATGCAGGAAGGGAGGCAGAGATGAAGGTGTTGGGATGGTGAGATGGGGGTGATGTGGAGGAGCCCCAGGTTAGAAAAGAAGGTAAGAAAACCTGAATGTTAGTTACTAACAGTGATCTCGGCTGTGCACTGCGGGCACCGCTGCCCTCTTACCGCCTCCTGAGCATGTGATTTGCTCATGATGGTGAGCAGAGTCTGCAAGAGCACATCCAGGAGGCTCTCCACCATCATCTCTACCTCCTCCATGACATCTGCCTCCTGGAGTGAGCAGTGAGAGAGGATGCTGTTAGCACCAGGACAACATGCCGTTTAGCTGGCGGCACTTACTAAGTCAGCCACATCAGGGTAAGTCTTCTGACTGGAACCTCAACATCGAGCTCTGAGACACCAATGTTCATTGCCAGGAAACCTGAGATGATGACTAGGAAAGGAAGTGAAACACACCTGCCACTGATGCCCAGGCATGGAGCCCTTACCAACTCCACCCACACAATTCAGAATCTCTGGTGACATTCATTAATTATGATAACATGGCAGAGGTGAATGTCCTGAGTTAAAAGTTTTCTTTGATTTCTCTAGTACAGACAAGAGAAAGTATGACTTGACTAACACATGAAGAAATAAAGTTTGAGAAATGGTAAAGTCATACCACCGTATGTGGCAGCGGCATCCTCACTAGTGTTAATGCACATAGACGTATCTCCTCTTTTTAAGGTTTTCTTCTTGGCTGCTCTCCATCTATGCCAATTTTGACTGTTGTTCACATATGCTTGGATCCCATTTCTAGTTTCTCAATTCTTTTACTCTTGTTCTTGGTCCATCTAATGGACTCTAGTCTCAGTGCATCTTTTTCTGGAAACCTCACAAAAAGAATGAAGCATGTCTCCTCACCACAGGCTGTTTCCCAGCCACCAGAATTTTGTAAGAGTTTGTGTTATCTTTTTATAGACTTTTCACATCCACTTCCAATTCTATAGTTTAATTTTAATCATCACACAGATTCCCACTGGTCCTTCTCCAAGATCTTTTTACTACTACTGGTCCTAATGTCCTCCCTCCCATCCATCCGTTACTCATGGAACATTAACTATGTGGCATTCACTGTTTGAGAACCTGGATATATAAAGGTGAACAAGAGAGATAATATCTCTGTTATCATGGAGCTTAAATTTTATCTTCCCTCTAGCCACCCATCTAATATATTTATGCTCTGCCCATTCCACCTGAAGAATCTGAGTGGCTCTTGGGGAAAACTTCATCTTTCCCATCTGTTGAAGTGATCCTAGCACTTCTTTCAGTAACCTACCTTTGAGTAGTTGTAGGGAACAGAATACACTGAACTCTTTATCCCCCCAAATACAATGAAACTATCTCCTTCAGGTGTTCACTGGTTTTTACTTCTCCACTTTCTTTTTCTTTTTCCATTTTAAAAATTTGCCTTGAATTTATTTTCTTCCTTTAGCAATAATCTGGGCACTCTCTCAGATATGACTGTGGGTTACTTGTAGACCTTCTGTGCTTGGTGTGGCTTCTCTAAGGCCTGGTGGGAAGGAGACCTGCCAAGTCTTATCTGGAGCCAAGAGCAAACAACACGGTCACTAGGACCCTCACAGGCATTCTCTGAAAGCTGAGCCCCAGAAACCAGATGGTACTTTTAGTCTAGACACCAGAGCTCCCTTTTGGGTCTCTGTCCTCTGTTCAGATCAAACATACTCTTTTTTTAGGTGTCTTGTATGTCCCACCTAGATAGTCTAGCATCATATGTTCTTATAACCCAGCCACTGGGCTTCATTTTAAATGTACCTGAAATTTTATCACCTAGGAGTCTTAATTTAATACACTGGCATAATAAAAACCCCTCCTTTTTCATCATTTTTCTCTATACTTGTCTACAGTCTCCAAATTTTCTGTAAGAAATATATATCTCTATTATTATAAGTATAAAAATAAACATTATTAAAATACATTCTACCCTCATCCATGATTTTCCTTTACTCTGTCCCTATCTCAGTTCCTCCCCATCTACTCTTTTAAAAAGAAAAAAACGGGAGGAAAGAAAATAGGCAGAAACATCATTGATTGAAACATGACCTCTAAGTACAACTGTACATCCCAAGAGCCTCAGTGCTCTTGTGGGCAACATTTCCCTCTTATATATCCTGACCTTATTTGGCAGAGTGTGAGAATGCCATCTGGGTAGACTCAAGTTGTCAGGAAGCTGACAGAAAAGTCTGAGTGAGCAAGCAGCCCCTCAGTATGGGTCAACCTCTCTGTGTTCAAGCATAGTATCCTAAGAAATTCCCAGGAATCCAGAATTAGTACTTTTTGATAGAAACTGAACATGGTACAGCATCAGGGTTCCTGGTACAGGTAATGATATTTCTGGGATTTATGATGGTGAAACTTTTTAAATAGCAAGAACGTGCTGTATTGAGAAGCTTGTTGTGCACACACATGCCTCCATTCACTTGAGTACCTTCCTGCCACTTATGAAAGCTTCTCTTGCTAGGAAATATGCAAATGATCTTTGCTGGTCTGCCTCTGACTAGAATAATACAAGGCTAGGGCAGAGCTGAGCTGGGAGGAGTGGAGTGGGTATGGGGCCACTACCAGAGAACTGGTCTTGACAATGGAGAAGATGCTGCCGAGAATCCCTGAGCAGATTAGCAACTCTTTCTGCTGCCTCAAGTGAAGGTGAATATGATGGAGAACCACAGGAAGCAGGATGCAGCGGGATTCTAGGAGAAAAAACAAATGTAAGTCTGTTAGAGTAGAATTAGCTACAGCTAGCAACCAGTAGCATTTTGGGACTGAACTAGTTTCAAAGAAGGTGGAGTTGAAATTGAATCAAAGGCAGGGCCAGGGATTTAGTTCAGTGGTCCCATTGCCTGCCTCACAAGCGCAAGGACCCAAGTTTGATCCCTGGTACCAAAAAAAAAGAAAAAAAGAAATTGAATCAAAAGCAGAGGTTATCTTCCTTTACAAGGGCCTAAAAGCCTGGTGCCTGGTGGTTCCACAACATTGTTTTTCCATCTTCCTTTCCTTTATTCTCATTTCAAGTCCCTGTGACCATGGCATTTTATGCAGGATTAATCTTCCAAATGAAATGTCTTTAATGATTAGATTCTAAATTATAAGCACAGATTACAGTGAAGACTCCATGTAAATGTCACACTTAGCATGAACTACAATGACTAGATTTACAAGATTAATATGGATTATTGACTGGCCCTCTTCATGCCCTGAACAGGTAACCTGGCAATGCTATTCTGGTGTACATTCACCTTGCTAAATCACCAGATCTGTCCCATTTCCCCCGCAGGCCTGTTAGACTGCTGCCTGGTGTGTCCATAGCAATAAATGGAATAGGAGTACAACCTTTGTCTTGTCATAGCCTTTGATAATTAGCCAATGGTTATTGCCAATTCTACTGTATACATTTAATATTTTTTCTTTTCTCCTCAATGTTACCTGAATAGCATTTTCATTAGGAGGTGATTATACTTAGAACCTTGAATTCAGGAAGGCACATTCCTAGTTCAAATTCCCTTACTAATTCATTCTTAGACTTTAGGCAGATTAATGCCTCTTCCCCTGGGCTGGATTTCCCTCATCTTTAGAATGGGATGCTAACGGCCTCTTCTATACTTATTTCATAGAAGTTGTTAGAGGACAAAGTGAAATTCAAGTGTGAACATGTTTCTGGCACCCTGTACTCCTATGTGGTCAATGACTGTGACCCTTCAGGTCTCATCATACCTGGTCAGCATGATTCAGTCAGATTATCAGTAACACATACCAAAACACATTTTGGATTTCTTATTTGGATTTCATATTTGACCATAGTTTGGTGTTTCACAGGAAATTCAGAAAGTAAACAAATTACATGACATGTAAGAAATTTTGACACTGTTTTATCAAATATTTATTCAAATAGAATGAAATAACAGCTATCCCATGTTTAAAAGGCTGCCTGGATATAGGAAAAGTTGATACCATATTTTGTAGAACAAAATGCCAACATGGTAGGATTTATAATAACTAAGAGCTGCTTCCAGACAAAATAGTAGTTTGTTATTGGAATTACTAAAGAAGACACCAAACTTGTAAGCTTTGAGAATTTAAGTGTTGTTTAAATGCTAGTGAAAGACTTCTTGCTTCACAGAAGATGCTGTGACTTGAACATTCAATAAAGGTGAAATGAAAATGAAAATTTGGTGGTGGCTCGTCATCTCAAAATCCAATTACATGGTCTAATGCCACATAAATTTTTAAGGAAAATTTTTTTACGTGATTACATAAATCAGTGAACACATGCAAATATAATAGAAATAATGTATGTCAGTGAGAGAAGCCTGCTGTTTCCCTTCCCATGTACTGTGAGAGCAGTGCACAAAACTGAAGTTTACACACTGGCCTCAGTGACAATGTGTCTAGATAATCCAGGGGCTGGAGAATAAAGATGTGTTGACCATAAACAGCTACTAGTGGATGAAAGCGGACTTTCTTGGTGGCAGCTGTATCATCAGCAATCCTCTACACAGATAAAGCAAAGTCAAAGGGAATATCTATGTAGTACTGTAAGTGTATAGCACTAAGCTGAGAAATTATTCTTATGATTTAAAGTCAGATTTAAAACATTATCCACGCAAATTCTAATAATGGTCTGCTAATGTTTCAGATTTATTCCTGTACCCCAGAGGTTTATTCTAAGACAATGATATTCTACGAAAAGTATCAGGCTCATATTAATCTTAACATTTGGCCCTTGTGTATTTAGTGTTCCTGCAAGGTTGAATTCAATCACAAACAATGTGGTTTCAGGGATAAATCCAGAGGTTCATTTTTTTCCCCCATTAAGTTTATTGGTACATTTTAGGTATACAATACAGTTACATTAATCATTGGGATCTTGTATCCCAAAGGTTCATTTTGAATAGGATCCTGGGCTACATTAGTTAGGTGATCTTACCATTACGGAGTATGGAAGGTTCCCTATCCATTTCTTTCTAAGCCTTAGTGGCTCTTCCAAAGAAAGGAAAAGGAATCTGTCTTAATGGTGAGGTAAACACAGGATGCTCAGGGCCCCCATTCAGGGCTTCTCTATTTCCTTGGCTCATCCTTATCTGGATCTTTCTCTGTTGCACTCCCTCCTTTTTCTCTGTCCTCTCATATTACTGGCAGTGTGACAGGCTTCATTCTTGGTAGCTGGCTGGACAGGCGGGCTGGAGACAAGGCCTTCACCTGTTATAGACTGAATATTTGTGTTCTTCTCACCCTAAATTCATATGTTAAAACCTGATCCCCAATGTGATGGCATTTGGAGATGGAGTCTTTGACAGTGGTTAACATCATGAGGGCAGGGCCATAGTGAATGGAGTTAGTGTCCCTTTAAAAAAGAGACCCCAGAAAACTCTTTTGTTTTTTCTGCCAGGTAAGAACACGGAAGATGTTGTCTACGAAACAGGAAGTAGGCCCTTACCAGACACCAAATATACTGGCACCTGTATCCTGGACTTCCTAGCTTCTGGAACTATGAAAAATAAATGTTTTATTGTTTTTTAAGCTAACTAGTCTATGATATTAAATTATAACAGCCTGAACAAACTAAGACAACACTCCATGCATGCCTTGGGGTATGTTTCCTAGGAATAAACTGCATTTAGTAGGTTTTAGCTGCATTTTCTAACATAGTTTACCAGAAACTCTACATTTTAAGGGTCAATGGTTTCTTACATGATGGTTGATAAAACAGATCCTTTGATCACCAAATGGTTATCACATTGAGATGGAAGAAATGCTAGTGTGACTCCCATCTCAACTCGATTTACCTGAAAAAGAAAACAGGCGGCTGTCCACTGTCCGAGCAATGGACTGCAGCTTCACCACATCCATGGACTGCCCGATATGCACAGTGCTGGGCATGCTCCCCAGAGTCCCTCTTACAAACTCTGCCACCTCCTGCACAGTGAACATCTGCAGCAGCTCATCAAAGATGGTTGGGAAAGAATTGAGGAGTGCAGCCTGTAGAAGCAAGTGAAGCTATGGTTAGCTTAGAATTAGGTCTGAATTTATCTTGCATACTCAACAACATGAAGTGGAAAGAGGTTGAAAAGGTCCTGCAGCACCCCTGCCTCAGGCAGGCTTCTCTATACTCCTTGCCTGTACTCAGCCCTATAGCACTGTTAAGGCATAAGCAAGGAGAAACAAAAAGTAAACCAAGAGAAGAAAATTTACTGGAGTCTAGGTCACTTGAAGCTTTCCTATCTTGCCTAAGCATTTGTTGGCAAGAGAAGAAAGTACAAAGGGAAATATGCTCAATGTATCTTAAGAGCCACAGCTGTTTTTGCTCATAAGATGATTTTTTTGTTTTTTAAGCTCTTTTTTTTTTTTTTTTTTCTGGTATTGGGGGTTAAACCCCTGGCCTGTGCACTGACCTACATCACTAGCCCTTTTTTCACTTTTTATTTTGAGAGGTCTTGCTAAATTGCTAAATTGCTAAATTATTCAGGCTAGGTTTGAACTTGCAATCCTCTTGGATCAGCCTCCCACAGTACTGGGATTATGGGCATGAGCCACCAAATCTGATTGTTATCAAGCTCTTGACTTTCCAACTTTGGTTCTAAACTCAAGCCAGGAACCTCTAGAAGAAAGTATGATAGAGAAAGCTGAGTGCCTTCTAGTACCAGTTAAACTCTACTCAGACCTCTGGAGCCAGCAATCCAGCTCTCATAGCTAGAGCTAGGATAGAGATGTTTATATGGAACTGTGAAATCTGAAGAGACTGCAAATTAGTTCCTTCATATGTGATGACTGGCAGTCATACACATGTACTAACAACATGTGGCAGTGATAGGATGAATGGACATGAGAGAGGCTAACTGAACTCGGCTGACAGATTTTGATTAATAACTGGTTTCAAAAAGCCAAAGAATTATAATCCATTAGATAAATTCTGATTCATTTTATAAGAAAAAAATAACTTCATGGTGACTAGAATAATGAGTCTTAGATTCATTTCAGTGCAAGGATGCATGGAAAAGGAAATGACTGGATGGCCAGGCAGTTTTAATTTGGGGAAGAAATTTTCCTTCCAATATTCACTTTTTTCTCCTTTGGTAGTTCATTTTTATTGTATTTTAGTACATGTTTGTAGTACATAATGATCACATTCCTTGTGGGGACTTGGTACATGTACATACCACATCTTAATTTTTTTCATTCCCTTCCCTTCTCTTCCACATTTCCTCTCCCTCCATCTCTTGGTCCTCTTCCCATTTTTCTTTTTTGCTTAAAATTTTTTATTGGTACATTTTAGGTTTATGATACATTTAGATTTATCATTGGGTGCTTGTACCTGTACATGATGTATCTTGGTTATTTTTTCCCCATTCCCTGTGCGCTCTTCACCCCCTTCACCCTTCCCTATTTACAAAGACTTTGTTTCCATTTTTTCCTTTTCTCATAATTTTTCCTTTCCCTTCTTTCCTTTCCCCTTCCACTCCCACTTGCCCTACGTTTCTGGACCTTTTCTTCCTATTTTAAATTATCAAATATTCATTTTTAATCATTTAAATCCTTATTTACACTTTCAGTTTCTCACACTAGAGAAACTATTTAGTATTTACACACGTGTCCTATTTATTTCTCATGAGAGTATGGCTTCAATATGCATCCATTTAGCTATAAATGTCTCTAGTTTCTCGTTCTTTATGGCTGAGTAGTACTCCATTTTATAAAAAAACCCCACATCTCCTTTATCCAGTCTCCAGTTGATGGGCACTTGGGCTGTTTCCAAGCTTTAGCTATTACAAAGTGTGCTGCTATAAACATGGGTGCACATATATCGCTGTGGTACGATTCTCTTCTTTTTTTTTTAAATTCTTTTATTGGTACATTTTAGGTATACAACACAATTACATTTCTCATTAGGAACTGTACGTTTACATGATGCATCTTGGTTCTTAATTTTTCCCCATTCCTAGCCCTCCCTTCACCCCCTCTACCCTTCCCTATTTACAAAGACTTTATTTCCATTTTTTCCATTTCTCAGCATTTTTCCTTTCCCTTCTTCCCTTTCCCCTGCCCCTCCCACTACCCCTACCCCTTTGGACCTTTTCTTCCTATTTTGCATTATCGATTATTCATTCTAATCATGGGTACATCTTAGGATTACAATATAATGACATTCATCATTGGAAATTTGCACCTTTACATAGTCTCTCATGGTTCTTATTTTTCACCCTTGCCCAGCCCTCCCTTCAACCCCTCCAGTCCTCCCTATTTACAAAGATTTTGTTCCTATTTTTCCATTTTCTCATATTAATCCCATTCCCTTCTATCCTTTCCCCTAGCCCTCCCACTTCCTTCCCCTTTGCCACTTTTCTTCCTATTTCACATGACCTATTATACATTTAGTCCTTATTTACACTTTCAGTTTCTCACACCAGAGAAACTATTTGGTATTTACACATGTGTGTCCTATTTATTTCACTTAAGAGTATCGCCTCAATGTGCATCCACTTAGCTATAAATGTCTCTAATTTCTCATTTTTTATGGCTGAGTAGTACTCCATTTTATTAAAAAACCACATTTTCTTTATCCAGTCTCCAGTTGATGGGCATTTGGGCTGTTTCCAAGTTTTAGCTATCACAAACTGTGCTGCTACAAACATGGGCACACATATATCACTGTGGTATGATTCTTTTAATTCTTTGGGGAAGATCCCCAGCCGTGGAATAGCGGGGTCAAATGGGATTTCCAGTCCTAGTTCTTTGAGGTATCTCCATACTGATTTCCACAGTGGTTGCACCAGTCTACACTCCCACCAGCAGTGGAGCAGGGTTCCTCTTTCCCCACAGCCTCTCCAGGATTTGTTATTGGTTGATTTCATGGTAGCAGCCATTCTTTCTGGAGTGAGGTGGAATCTCAGCATTGTTTTCATTTGCATCTCTCGAATGACCAGTGATGTTGAACACTTTTTCATGTATTTATTTACTATTTCTACTTCCTTGTCTGAGAAATGTCTGCTCATTTCAGATGCCCATTTTCGGACTGGGTCTTTAAATTTGGGAGGTCTGATCTTTTTAAGTTCTTTATAGATTCGAGATAGTAGACCTTTGTCTGAGGAAGAGCAGGTGAAGATTTTTTCCCACATTGTGGGTTGTCTCTTCACACTGCTGGTGGTTTCTCTTGCTGTGCAGAAGACTTTTAATAAGAAGAGATCCCACTTGTTGATTGTTTGTGCTAGTTCACGGGCAACTGAGGTTTTGTTCATAAAATCTTTTCCTACACTGATGTCTTCAAGAGTTTTACCTAACCTCTGTTCCAACTGGTTCAGAGTTTCTATTTTAATATTTAGATCTTTAATCCATTTTGATTTTAGTTTAGTGCATGGCGAGAGATATAGGTCTAGTTTTATCTTTGGCAAGTTGAAGCCCAATTTGTCCAGCACCATTTATTAAAGAGGCTATCTTTCCTCCAGTGAGGGTGTTTGGCTCCTTTATCGAAGAGGAGATGGCTGAGTGTGTCTGGCATTGTTTCTGCATCTTCTAATCTGTTCCACTGGTCCTCAGGTCTGTTTCTTTGCCAGTACCATGCTGTTTTTATCACAGTAGCTTTGTAGTAGAGTTACAGGTTGGGGACTGTGATACCCCCTGCCATGTCTCTGTTATCTAGAATTGCTTTTGCTATTCTGGGTCTCTTCTTATTCCAAATGAATTTTTGGATTGTTTTCTCAAAGTCCATGAAGTATGCTGCTGGGATCTCAATTGGAATTGCATTAAATCTATATAGCAGTTTTGGAAGTATGGCCATTTTCACTCTATTAATCCTTCCTACCCAGGAGCAGAGGATGTCTGTCCATTTTCTGATATCATCTTCAATCTCTCTTTTCAGAGTGCCATAGTTTTCAGAGAAGAGGTCTTTGATCTCTTCCATTAGGTTGATTCCTAGGTATTTCAGGTTTTTGGATGCTATTGTGAAAGGAATTATTTGCCCTATTTCTCTCTCAGTGAGTCTGTCATTCGTGTAGAGGAAAGCTATTGATTTTTGTGTGTTGACCTTGTAACCAGCTACTTGACTGAATTTGGTTATTAAGTCTAGAAGACTTTTGGTGGAGTTCTTGGGGTCTTCTATATACAGTATCATGTTATCTGCAAATAATGACAATTTGACTTCTTCATTTCCTATCTTTATTCCTTTTATTTCTTTCTCTTGTCTAATTGCCATGGCTCATGTTTCCAAAACTATATTGAACAAGAGTGGTGATAGTGGACATCCTTGTCTTGTTCCTGATTTTAGTGTGAAGGATTTCAGTTTTTGACCATTTAGTATGATATTGGCTCTTGGTTTTTCATAGATGGCTTTTATCAGTTTGAGGTAGAGACCATCTATTCCAATTTTTTGTAGAGTTTTTATCATAAATGCATGTTGGATTTTGTCAAATGCTTTTTCTGCATCTATGGAGATAATCATAGGGTTTTTGTCCTTGGCTCTATTGATATAGTGTATTACATTGATTGATTTGCATATATTGAACCATCCTTGCATCCCTGGGATGAATCCCACTTGATCAGGGTGTATGGTCTTCTTGATGATCTTCTGCATTCTGTTTGCCAATATCTTAGTAAGGAATTTTGCATCTATGTTCATTACTGAGATTGGCCTATAGTTCTCCTTTTCAGCTGGGTCATTCTCTGCTTTGGGGATCAAGGTGATGCTTGCTTCCAGGAATGAATTTGGGAGTATTGCTTCCCTTTCAATTTCATTGAAGAGTTTAAACAGTAGTGGTAGCAGTTCCTCTCTAAATGTCTTGTAGAATTCAGCAGTGAAGCCATCAGGGCCCGGGCTTTTCTTAGTTGATAAATTTTTAAGTATGTTTTCAATTTCATTGGTTGATATTGGGTTGTTTAGAATTTTTAGGTCTTCATTCAACTTTGGTAATTCACATGTATCTAGGAATCTGTCCATTTCTTCTGTCTTGTCCTTCCTATTGGCGTATAGGTTCTGGAAGTAGGTATTGATGATCCTCTGGATTTCTGCTGGATCTGTTGTAATTTCACCCTTTTCATTCCTAATTGCATGGATTTGGGCCTTTTCTTTCCTTTCTCTGATAAGTTTGGCTAAGCGTTTGTCAATTTTGTTGATTCTTTCGAAGAACCAACTCTTGGCTTCATTGATTTTTTTGTATTGTTCTCTTAGTCTCCATTGCATTGATTTTTCCTCTGATCTTTATAATTTCCTCCCTTGTATGAGCTCTCAGATGGTCCTGCTCTTCTTTTTCTAGAAGCTTGAGGTGCAGCATCAGGTTGTTTAATTGGGCTCATTCTGTTTTCCTAATAAGTGTATTCACTGCTATGAATTTCCCTCGTAAGACTGCTTTCATTGTGTCCCATAGATTCTGATATGTGTATTGTCATTGTCATTTAATTGAAGGAACTGTCTGATTTCTTCTTTAATCTCCTCTGTGACCCATTGGTTATTCAGAAGTGTGTTGTTCAATTTCCACATGTTCATGAAATTTTTCGAGTTTCTTTTGCTATGGATCTCCAATTTCATCGCACTATGGTCTGATAATATACAGGGGATAACTTCAATTCCTTTGCACTTACTTAAACATGTTCTATGTGTGAGTATGTGGTCTATTTTTGAGAATGACCCATGTGCAGCTGAGAAGAATGTGTATTCTGAGTTTGTGGGGTGGAAGACTCTGTAAACATCTGTTAAGTTCATTTGTTCAAGAGTTCGATTGAGTTCTAGTATTTCATTACTTATTTTTTGTCCAGTTGATCTATCTACTTGTGTCAGTGGGGTGTTGAGGTCCCCCACTACAATTGTATTAGTGCATATATGACTTTTCATGTCTGTTAGTGTTTGTTTTATATAGTTGGGTGCACCAGTGTTTGGTGCATAGATATTTATGATTGTCATCTCTTCCTCTTGGATTCTTCCCTTTACAAGGATGTAGTGTCCTTCTTCATCTCTCTTAATCAGTGTTGGTTTGAAATCTACTTGATCTGCAAAGAGGATAGCTACTCCTGCTTTTTTTTGGGTTCCTGTTGCATGGAGTATTGTTTTCCACCCTTTAACTTTCGGTCTATGAGCTTCCTTTTGAATTAAGTGTGTTTCTTGTATGCAGCATATTGTTGGATTTTGCTTCTTGACCCATTCTGCCAGTCTATTTCTTTTGATTGGTGAATTGAGACCATTAACATTGATGGTTATAAACTGAAACATATTGACTTGTCATTACCATGACTTTTTGTTTTTGTTGGGTTTTCCCCCTTTACATTTAATTTCTTGTCATGCCAGATGGGTTCATTCTGCTTTGCTTCCTGGGGTTGTGATCCTCAATGTCTGTTCCTAGGATATTGTGTAAAATTCCTTGGAGTTCTGGTTTGGTATTCACGAAGTTCCTAAGGTGCTCTTTGTCATGAAAGTATCTTATTTCTCCATCCATTTTGAAAGATAGTTTTGCAGGGTACATCAATCTGGGTTGGAGGCTGTTTTCTTTTAGGGCTTGGAATATGTCACTCCAAGCTCTTCTTGACTTGATGGTTTGTGTTGAGAAGTCTGCTGTGATTCTCATGGGCTTTCCTTTGTATGTGATTTGTTTCTTTTCTCTCACTGCTTGTAGAACTTTGTTCTTCTGTTGTGTTTCTGGAGTCTTAACAATTATATGCCTATGTGTAGATTTTTTTGATCAAGGTTATTTGGAATCCTATATGCCTCACTTATCTGTAGGTCAAGCTCTTTTCCCCTGCTTGGGAAGTTTTCTGCCATTATTTCTGTGAAGAGTTTTTTTATGTCATCTGCACTCTCTCATGTTTCTTCATTGACTCTGATCAGTCGTATGTTATTCTTCTTTGCATGGTCTAGCAGCTGCTGGATTGATTTCTCGTGTTGCCTTATAATTTTGAAGCAGTTTTTCTTTTCCTGGTCATTAATTGCAATCTTATCTTCTATATCTGAAATTCTGTCCTCACATTGGCTCATTCTGCTGTGTAGACTTTCAATGGAGTTTTTCATGTCCTGGAAATCTATTTGCATCTGTTTTATGGATTCCAGTTGTTTCCTATGTTGGGATTCCATCATGTTCCTAAGCTCCTCTCTAGATTTATTAATCATGTCTTGCACTAGGAGCACAATTTCTCCTGTTATCTGAGAAATTATTTCTGATTTCATTTTTTCCAGATCCCCTTTTGTTGCCAGTTCAGTGGGTCCAGGTGGTTGAGTATCAGAGTGCTCCATCTCATTTCCCTTTGGGGTTGCTGTAGGTGATCTGGAAGTCTGGTTTTGAGACTTATTTATGTGTTTTCTCATTTCGACTGGGGGTGGGGTGGGGGGTGCTGTTGGCACCTGCATGGCTCACCTCCTCTGAGCTGGGAGAGGTGGGCCAGGGGCCGGGAGCAGCAGTAGCGATGATGGCCTGAAAGCCCCTTCCTCTGGGTTGGGAGCGGTGGGATGGTTGGCGGCCCAAAAGCCCCTTGCTGTGGACCAGGAGCAGTGGGACGGCGGCTCAGAAACCCCTACCTCTGGGCAGGAATTCTTTAAATGCTGAGAACTTGATTAGCTCCAGTACAGTGGTCTGGTGGTCCGGTGTCCTCTGCATCTTTGCAGTGTGGAACCAGGTGGCTGTACAGAGAAGAGCCAAATGAGTGGGGGCGGGGGGGTCCAGTGGATTGCTGCCGGGGTGCAGGCTGATTCCGTGTTTTCAGCGTGACTGGTGACCTCGGGACCGCGTCCGCAGACCTGCCTGTCTGCAGCGGGCTGATTCGGTGTTTTCAAAGCAACTAATTCTTTTAATTCTTTTGGGAAGATACCCAGCAGGGGAATGGCTGGGTGAAATGGGACCTCTAGTCCTAGTTCTCTGAGGTATCTCCATACTGATTTCCAGGGGTCGCACCAGTCTGCACTCCCATCAACAATGGAGAGGTCCCTTTTCCATTTGCAAAAGATCTATCTCCCTATCCAACACTGATATTTCTAAGAATTTAATCTCAATTCTTTATTTTATTTCATTTTTACTTTTTGGTACCGGGGGATTGAACTCAGGACCTTGCACTTGCGAGGCAGGCGGTGGCACCACTGAGCTAAATCCCTGGCCCTTAATCCCAATTCTTAATTACAGCTTTCCAGTTATCCCTATCGTTTTCCTACTTATTCTATTCAACATCTGGAATGGACAAGTACTAATCAAAATTTTAAAAAAAATAGTGTTTAATTAGAACACAAAATTTCCCTATAAATTCTGAATATCCTCTATGAGTAAGATGATCATAAATATCTATAGTATGTTGGTTTAAAGAGGGTTCATTAAAACACATTTGTGCTGATTCTCCAATATAAGGCCAATAAGCCATTTTATACCTGGAAGCTGAGGCATATCTGGCTTCAAAGTAAAAGCAGCATTTTGTTAAGTGTTTTCTTTTAAGTCATCCCTGACCCAATACACAGGATCCTGGCAGGGCTTCTGCAACTTTGGAAACTAGAGGACAAAGAAATTCTGCTAAGATGTCAAGGAACTAGTAGAAAACTTCCCTGCAGCTCACAGACCTGAGTGAAAAGGAGTGTTTCTGAGTTTCTGCTATCCAGACTGAGCACAAACCGAATGGACTGGAAAAGTTCTTGAATGCTGGACCGGAATTGCTCCTCTTCCATTCCACATGTGGCTCGTGAGTACAGGATCCGAGACTGCACGATGAACTTGAAAAGGTATTCCAAAGCCTGGAAGTATGGGAGGAAAAGTAATGGAGTGGCACTGAAAATGCCCAGGAGCTCATATAGCAGCAAAAGAAAAGGAAAATAACAACAAATTCTACAGGTAGTTCCAACTACGGCATAGGCACTTTATATTTTAAAACTTTTTTCTTGTAAATCTAAATTGTCACTAAACAGCAGCTGTCTTCTTAGAGAATAATACAATGATTTCAAAACTGTTTTCTCAGGTTCTAGAATTTAAAAAGCCATTAATTAGATTGTTATGGAAAGAGGTGAATTTTAGAAGAGTCAGGATCAAAAGAAAATTAAGCTTCTCTGTACTTATTTATCTTTGAAAATACAAGGCTCCAAAGGCAAGGATATAATTAG
Organism: Heterocephalus glaber; assembly: GCF_053883595.1. Lineage (NCBI taxonomy): Eukaryota > Metazoa > Chordata > Mammalia > Rodentia > Bathyergidae > Heterocephalus > Heterocephalus glaber. The sequence goes on along the minus strand of NW_028258324.1, from coordinate 5,051,536 downwards.
TCTTTAGTTTATTAAAAGAAGGAACAGTTTTTTAAGGAGTCTTCTGCATCTCTGATATAGTTGGGTACTGCCATAGTGCCTTCCTTCTTGCCAGAGGTCACAGAAATCTGGAGAAAACCTATCTCAGGTTGCATAGTAGCTGGTAGGCCTGACATATTCACTTTCCACCCATATTCAACAAGGACATCTACCATAAATAGTTCATGAACAATATAGAAGGCAAAGACCCCCTCAAATGGATTTGGAGCAGAATGTGATTCTGAGGTATCTTGTAGCTTGCCTTATGGTTATGAGCAGAATAATTCCCTTTAAGAGAACAGATTCAAGATCCAAGACTGTGCTTTCTAATCAAAGAAATGCCATAGATTTCCAGACAATGTAAAGGCAGAGACACTGGATGAAACATGTGGGTCCTAGTTACTAGTGGGTGAAACATGTAGGTCCCAGTTACTTGAACTATATAAAAGATATATATATATATATATATATGATTTTATTACAAAACACCACTTACTGATCATTCATTTTTCTAAGCAACACAACTGTAAGAACAGGACACTTCTAAGATTCACTAGTCCTTGCAGGACAGAAAGATGACCTGGACAGAGAGAGCCTGAAAGTGGTTTTCTTTATACATAATGTCTGAGCTTCCTCATCATTCTATGGCTGCATATTTTGTCACTTCTGACAAGGGAAAGGAAACTGGCTAGAAGTTTCATGTTCAAGGTCACTATAACTTTTAGGTGATCTGATGCTAACAGCTTGTACCTTCTAGTTTGTAAGTCTGAAACACAATCAGGTAAGTACTATCAAATACTGTACATACTCACAGCTGACTATACTGTCCTTATTCTTTGAAGTTGCCTTTGGGATTATGTTCTTTCAATACAGCTTCTGTTCATCCCAGAGCACAAACTAAAACCCATGTGCAGTCTCCATGTTCAAGTATGAAAGCTTGTTTCAGGACTACCTCAAGTTGCTGTAGTGCTTGTACTTCTGTAGTGTCTACTAGATATCATATCCCTGGACAGGCTGGTCAAGCAGTGGCACAAAGTAGGGGCACATGAACAACTTGCTCACTGCCAGACTTGCTCCCTGTTCAATCTGAACACAGCTCCGTGGTCAAAGCAGAGATCTTGAAATCAGTGGTGACCCTGACTGACTGAAATGGTCCTCTTAAGTGATAGGAGTCCATTTCATCATGATTAATTAAGTGGAGCTTTCAAAAGGTGTCAGGCCTGTTCTTAGGAAGTGTCCAGGGACAGAGCTGGAGTGTCCTGGCTTTCAGGCTCTGGAAGGGGTGCTGGCACAGCTTCTTTTTTCTGGGCTGCCAGAAACTCATGAAGTATCCTTTCTATCTGTGGCTTGAAGATGTGGTTCGCATCTACCACCTGAGCTATAATTCTGTCCACTCCAACATCCCTGACTGAACCACATTCTGTCTCGGACTATTTTGTAGTTGGTTTTTGTTTATTGTAGGATTTCATTCTTGCATGTCAGATGTGTCCATGCAAAATTATCCATTTTCTGCCTCAAGTTTTGGTAAACTGGCTTGGTGTCCAAATCGGCCAGGTAGTCTCTGTAGAAGCTGTCAGGCAGGCTCTGGATCTTCAGCTGCTTCTGGCCAAACAAGGCCAGGTTGACAGGGACACCACCCACCTCACACATTGCCCTGCCACAGCTGTGGCTGCCTTTGGTCATACCTGCACCCAACCCAGGAGAGAAGCTCAGTCTGTTTTCCTCTCTGAGGCAGAGAGCCCCAAGGAGGCAGCTGAGGAGGTGTTAGTAGTGGGGGCGGGTGGGGAAGGCAGTGGTGAGTGCCTCCTCTAGGCTGAATTCTAGTGATTCTCCTGCTTCAGTCTCCCTAGTGCTGGGATTACAGGTGTGTGCTGCCATCATCCCCCCAACCCCAGCTTACCTAGGCTTTTAAACATGTTTCCTCAGCCCGGAATGGTTGTCTCTCAGCTCTCATTTTGGCTCTAAGTGGCCTCTTCAGGGAGGATTTCCCTAAGTCTATGATTTAAAGTATCCCCTTCTCTCTCATTGGTTTATCTCATGATCTTCTCTATTTCCTTTACATCATTTATCAAGTTTTTATTATTAACTTTATATATTTATGTTTTGCATATTTATTGTCTAACTTAACCCCATTTGAAAAGAAGTGCTATGAAGGGCTAGCCTTTTTTGCTAGGGCCCCTGTTGAATCCTCAGGGGCTAAAATAGTGTCTGATATGTGTAACAAGTATCAAGAAATATTGGCTGAATATGTGATTCTCAGGAAATTTCTTCTATGGAGATTTCTACAGTATCCTTAAGCAAGTAATCACATGAAATCTTTTGCATTTAACTCAACTTTTATCCTCTCAGTCTTACGTTAGGTATTTGACAGGTGCTAAGGTGCTGAGAAGAACAGAGCTCAGGACCTGTTTTATTCTACACCTGGATTTATGCCTGCCTCTTCTTAGAACACTAGGGATGTGTCCTTCAAAAGGATGGGCTGGTTTTATTCATCTTTAAATCTTAGCACCCAAAACAGATGTTGACTACTCACTAGACATTTGCATGAAGCAGGGTAGAAATGAGACTTGTAGCCTCAGATTTTCATAGAAAGTGTAGAAAAGAGGCAGGGTAAACAGAGATCTATAATTTGATTCTGCCCCTTCAGTCTGATGATTCTTGAGAAAATATGTGTCATGCTTATTACCACACGGACAAGAAGAACAAATCACAGGCCCTGTACTTAGTGAAGATAATGTGATTATTAAAAGAAGATAAAGAAAAAGCAGAACTACTTCTTTTATTGCTCTCTGGAAAAGGTGGGGAAAACATGGTTTAAAAAGTAACTTAAAAAAAAAAGAACTCCAATACCAGAAAAGACAAGAACCAAAAGAGAAAGTATAGTGTTGCTTTAAGGAAGTTCCCAGAGGACACAATACTTTCTGGAAAACATTTGAGCAACATAAAGGTTCCCAATTTATATGTGGTTCTTTATAGCAGAAGCAGTAGTCATGAAAAGAAGTCAGGACAGTGGAGAACTCACAATGAGGGCAGTCCGGTGTCAACTGGAGCTATACAACAATGCAAGTGGGCTGCACTGTCAGGGAACCTGTTCAAGCAGGGTGCTGATAATGGTCAAGACCATGCAAGGATTCCGGGCCCTTCCTAAGGCCATAGTTTTAAGATTATCTTCTTTTCAACGTACCCACATAGAGTACATCCCCCTCAGCTCTCTCTCTCTCTTTTTAATAACTTACAACAGTTCCAAAAACAATGTTTAGTAACCAACAAATAAGGAAATAATATTGGGAGATCTTAATTCTAATCAATGATGCTACCAATACTGGCTAAGAAGGAGTTAATTATAGTTTAGCCAGTGGAAGGGTGGACTGATACTATCAATAAAAATCAGGTGGGTGAGGATGGCCAGAAGCCATGTGCACATCACCTTTACTTCCAGCATTAAGATAAATTATCAGGCCAGGGATGTAGCTCAATGGTGCTGTGCCTGCCTGGCAAGCACAAGGTCCTGAGTTCAATCCTCAGTACAGAAAAGAGGGGGGGGGGAGAAATTATTAGGCATATAATAAGGTGAGGTGAGGAAAGAGGAATTAGGTGGATTAAGGTAGTGATTCCTAAAAGCAGCAGTGTACTAAGGTGTCTGCACTCATCTTGCATACTATACCACTGAGATTACTTACAAATAATCACAGTAGTGGCTCTTTTATCTATAGTAAGCTCAGTACGTTACCCGCATGGCCTCCTGAATGTGGTCCTGCCGAATTAGTTCTGCTGAGCAGTCCATATACCACTTCAAACAGCGAATGAGCTCCCTGGGGAAAAGAACAGTTACAGAAATCCCATTTTAATCCAAAGGCAATACAACCTGAAATGTTCAGTCAAATAGGAAATTTAGCACTATCAAATAGGAAATAATATTCTGCTGATGAAATAGAATAAAGTGATGGATTCATTATAGCTGTGGAATTTTCAGATCATGAGATAGACATTTTTGTCCATAAGGAATTGTTACTTAAATCAGCAATTATAATCACTCTTTCCCACTTTCCCTTTCCCAAAGACTTGTACTAGGTATATATTTTGTTTTTTCTTTAATTGCCATGTTTCCTGAACAACACTGACTAGTAAATAGTAGAGTTTGAATAAAAGGTCTTAATCTTATGTGTCACCTCATCCCATCCACCTCTTTTCTTGAGGTCTAAGTCACCTGCAAAGAATGAGATTAGAAGGTCAAAAGGTCTACATATTTATATGTGACCACAGAGGTCAAGGGCACAGGTTGTGTTCACATCTGGGTCCTATCAATATCAAGCTCTGAATCCTTGGGCAAGTTATTTAATCTCTCTGTGCCTGATTCTTTTCATTTAAAATATCGTGGGAATAACTGTGTACCTTAAAGTTACTGTGAAATACTAATAGGATGACACATAAAGCCCACAGCACAGTATCTGTTCTCTAAAGTGACATCAAAACTAATGACTCTGCAACCTTGTGACTGTTGGGTTTATGTTTTCAAAAACTGTGCTAATTTCATAGAAGAAAATGGTGATTTATTATTGCTTTAATAGTGTTAGATTACTTGTTTATTCCCATATTTGTTTACTAGTTACCACTCTTGTAGATTGTCTTTTCATTTTCTTTGAAATTTATTTCTTGGCCCTGTATTTAGCTATTCACATGTTTCTCATAGAAAAAGCAAGATTTATTATTAATAGCTTTACCATCATTCTTTAGAAGAAGAAGTGTGGGGGAGAAGTGTTCCTTCTTTTTTCTGCTTTAATTGTTTGATGTAATTTATCAGTTAAAATGTATATAAGCCTACTGTTGTCATACAGGTAGGTTTTCAAGCTAGGAATATATTTTCTTTAATAGGTGCTATTCAAATTTTATATTTCCTCCAGAGTTAGTTTCATTAATTTGTCTTTCAAGGTACTTCTTAGAAGTTGTTAAATTTATTTCAAAAAATATTTTTGTAATATGCTTTCTATATCCTTTTAAATTCTATAAAATCTGTGCTAATGTCTCCTAGATCTTAATATTGTAATTTAAAAAAATGTATAACTGATATTGTGTAGCAGGAAGAAAAGGTCTAAAAGAGCAGGGGAATTGGGAGGGGTAGCGGAAGGGAAAAAAGGGAAAGGAAAAAATATGAGAAGAGGAAAAAAATGGAAAAAGGTCTTTGCAAAAAGGGAAGGGTGGAGGGGGTGAAGGGAGGGCAAGGGAAGGGGAAAAAAAATAGGAACCAAGATACTCATGTAAAGGTACAAGATCCCAATGATGAATGTAACTGTATTTTATACCAAAAATGTACCAATAAACTTAATGGGAAAAATAAAAAAATTTTAAAAAAAGGAGAAGTGTGGCAACTAGTTTAAAATATCAGCTGAAAACCCACAGCTAATATCAGATTTAATAATGAAAGATTGAAATCTCTTCCTTTAAGGTTAGGAATAAAGGCAATGATGCTTGCTTTTGCCACTGTTTTTCAATCTATACTAGAAGTCTGACCCACAGCAATTACACAAGAAAAAGAAACAAAAAGCATCCAAATTGGAGAAAACAGAATTGAAATTTCCCATTTTCAGAAGACATGATTTTCTATGCATGAAGCACCACAGATTTATAACAAAACTGTTAGAACTAATAAATGAATTCAGCAAAGCTGAAGTATACAAAATCAAAACAGAAAAATCAGTTGTATTTCTAGATACTAACACTGAACAATTTGGAAAAGCAAACCAAGAAAACACTTCTATTTATAATAGCATCAAAAAGAATAAAATAGTTTGGAATAAAAATAACCAAGTAGCTGAAAGACTTGTACACTGAAAACTATACAATGTTAAAAAATTAAAGAAGACACCAATAAATTAAGATATTCCATTCCACATTCATGCATTGGAAAACTTAATATTGTTAAGATATCCATACTACCCAAAGTGATCTATAGATTCTAAGCAATCCCTATCAAAATGTCAATAGCATTATTTTTGCAAAAATAGAAAAATCCATACTATGATTCATGTGGAATTTCAAGGCACCTGGAATGGCCAAAACAATCTTGAAATAAAAGAACAATGCTGGAGGTATCACATTTCTTAATTTTAAAACATAGTACAATGCTATAGTAATTAAAACAATGTTGTGAGGAGCAGCCAAGATGGGTGAATAGAACTATCCGTCCAGTAACTCTGGGAAAGAGGAGTAAGGGCAGTAAAGGAGAGACCATATTCTGAGGAGAGAAAGAAAACAATTTAGGGAACCCATAAAGAAGTGATTGGAACCCTAAACAGCATGGAGAATGAAGATAAATCAGAGAATCAAAAGGACAATTCAGAGAAAAGAACAAAGTAATATGTAACCTCAGCCCTACCTCCCTGGTGATGATGGTGCGGGCACAGGGAATATGATGCTACAGGTATAAGGTAAGTTGGGAAGTACAAATAAACCAATAATAACAGGAGACTAGCAGTCCCAACTTAAAAGCTTTAAAGCCAGTTTAGAATTTGGTCTAAAAGTGATCCCTCTGCTTCAAAGAATGTACTCTTCACTTTTCCCAACCCCTAGAACTCAAACTCTCGTAAGAGCAACTGCTAGATACCATCTTGACCTAAGCAATGGTAGGGGAGTGCTTGGCCCTGTCAGAAGACTTGAGCTGGTAAGTGCCTCATTGGGTGGAAAATAATGACCTGCAACTTCAGAACAGTGGCTTCCATGGCCATAATCCTGAGATCTGTCCATACTTGTCCCACAGGGAACTGGGGACTACAGCCACCATTGTAGGATCCTGGTTTTACTCGTACTCATGCATCTGGATATTGCAAAAGTCCTAGCCAAACCTTGTGCCAGTATTAGTGCTCCCCAGTGCAATCTACAGAACTCTACCTCAGCCTGAGGATGGTAAGATACAGCTGCAAGGCTCTAGTCTCATCCATGCCTGTGTGTCCAGAGATGGGAAAAGTTCTGGCCAAGCTTTGTAGATCCAAGCCCCATCAATGTGTTCTCCCCTGATATGATGTAGAGGAGGGCCTTTTGTACCCCACAGTCTCCAGACAATGGAAACTGCTGCAAGATCCCTGTTTCACCCATGTCAGTGCACTGGAAACTGGAAAGGCTCCTGATCAAGACTTGTGGCTTTACAAATGTGGTAACCAGGGCCACAATTCCTATCAACACCTGAATATGAATAATGAGATCTAGGAAAGTTCTCCAAACTAGTCCACAATCTTGGGACCGAAGCTGCTGATGCAGAAAGCCTCAGTATCACTCAAGCTTGTCTCTGGAGACTAGAGGAAGGGAAATCCATGTTCTTCAGTTCCAGGACTCTACTTAATAAAACTGCAAGAAACAAATAACATGCCAGATGTGCGGACGTCAATGTAATGACACAACAAATATCGAAGGACACACCTACAGAAAAGAATAATAATTCTACAGAAATAGGTATGAGTTTAAAGGAAATCTATGAGATATGCAAAAGAGAATTTAAGATAATGATCCTGAAGAAACTCAGTGCAAGAGAATGTGAGTGAACAATACCAAGAAATGAGAAAAACAATGCATGACATGAATGAGAAATTCACCAGAGAGATAGAATTAAAAAAGAACCAAAGAACCAATCAGAGATCTTGGAACTATTATCAATAAAATCAAAGGTATAACAGAGAACTTCCATAACAGATTAGAATAGGCCAAAAAAATTTTTTGTTCTTGATAAATTATAGACAAAAAATGAGAAAGATATGAAAAAAAACTACATAAAAATGAAGAAATCCTATGACTTAAAGGGTGTAGTCAAGCAACTAAATATATGCACTGTAGGAATTCCAGAAGACAAAGAAAAAGGGAAAGGGACCAAAAATCTATTTCATGAAATGATAGCTGAAAACTTTCCAAATCTTCAAAGAGATATGGGGACATCCAAACACAAGAACCTCAAAGAATCCCTGGTAGATTCAACCAAAATAGATCTTCACCAAGGCCTATTATAACCAAAATGTCAAAAATACAAGACAAAGAGAACCCTAAAGACAGCAAGACAAACACATCAAGTCACATGTAAAGGAAGGTTCATCAGATTTAGAGCAGATTTCTCAGAAACCTTACAGTTCAGGAGAAAATGGGAAGATACACTCAAAATACTAAAAAAAAAAAACCCCACCAAAACAAAACAATAACCGCCAGAATACTATACCCAGAAAAATTATATTTGAAAACTGAAGGAGAAATAGGCTTTCCCAGATAAGTAGAAACTGAGAGAATTCATCACCACCAGGCCAGCCCTATGAAAAGTACTTGAGGGCCCAATATTAGAAATAAATTGATGATAATTACCATCATTAAAATAAAAATTTTTACAATATATGATTAAAAAATACAGTGAAGGGCTGGGATTTAGTTCAGCAGTGCTGCTGCCTGCTTCGAAAGCACAAGGTCCTGAGTTCAATCCCCAGTATCAAAAAAACCAAAACCAAAACAACAAACAAACAAAACAGTGAATACTCACGCTGATGCTATCCAACAGAAAGGTAGGCTTGTACAAATATTATGATGTATTTTCATTCACCTTCTTCACTGCATCTGGCACCATGTGACTTTTGGCCCTTCCCCAGAGTGAAAATGACCATGAAAGGCAAACGTTTTGAATTGATTTTGAATTGACTGAGGCAGTCACACCAGCACAAGTAATATCACATGAGAAAGAAGACTTCTAGAACTGCTTCAGAAAGTGGCAAAACAATGAGATAAGTGTGTTCAAAGCAAGGGAAAGTATTTTGAGAAGGATTAATGGCAATGTATCTTTTACTGTAATGAAATTTTAAAAGTTTAAATATTTACCATATATTTTGATCGTACCTTGTCCTTGAACATACAATACTCACTGGAAGAACAGATACACAAAAGAAAAAGGGAAGAGAATTAAAATTCAGCATGGCAAAAAACTACCAAGTCACAAAAATTAATAAAACAGGTGGGAAGAAACAAAAACATACAAAGAGAATACAACTTAAAAATGAGCTGGGCATGTGGTGCATGGCCTGTAATCCCAGCACTCTGGGAAGCTGAGAAAGGAAGATTGCAAGTTTCAGCTTAGCCTGGGCAACTTAGATCTTATCTCTAAAATGGGGGGATACTGGGGGTAAAGCTCAGTACAAAGGCCCTGGGTTTAATTCCTAGTACAAAATAAAACAAAATGACAGGAAGAAGTTCATATTTATCAACAATAATCTTCAATGTAAACAGATTAAACTCACTAATCAAGACAAACTTGCTGAATGGATTAAAAAAAACAAATCAACTATATGTTGCCTGTAAGAAATTCACTTCACAGGCAAGATCTACATAGACTAAAGAGAAGGGTTAGAAAATGATGTATCATGCAAATGGAAATAAAAAACAAGCAGGAATAGCTATACCCATATCAGATAAAACAGGCTTCAAATAAAAAACTGTAAAAGGGACAATGAAGATCATAATACATTGACAAAGGCGTTAAACAAGAATATATAACAATTATTTACATATATGCATATAACACAGTATGACCCAAATAACATAAAGCAAATATTAAATCTATAGGGAGAAATAAATTTTAATACTATAACAGTGGGGAACTTTAGCATCTCACTTTCTTCAGTGGACAGATGACCCAAACTGAAAATCAACAAAGAAACATCTGAGTTGAACTATACTGCAGATCAAATGGATCTAACAGATATTTACAGAACATTTCATTCAATAGCAAAAGAATACACATTCTTCTCATCAGCACATGGAACATTCTTCAGAGAATCCTAATGTTAGGCTATAATCAAACGTCAATAATATTGTTTTATTTTTTATTAAAAAAATTTTTTTTGGTACCAGGGATCAAACTTGGGACCTTGCACTTATGAGGCAGGCGACAGCACTGAGATAAATCCCTGGCCCAAATGTCAGTAACTTTTAAAAAAATGAAATCACATCATATATGTTCTGAGACCACTAAGAATTAAAATTACAAACCAATAAAAGAATAATAGGAAGCACACAAACACATGGAATTGAATAGCATACTCATAAAAGACCAATTGGAAATGGAAGAAAGTAAAAGGAAACTAAACACATTTTTAGAAATTAATGAAAATGGCAACATGATATACCAAACTCTGTGGGATACAGAAGATGCAGTACTGAGAGAGAAGTTGATAGGAGTAACTGTATGCATCAAACTAGAAAGATCTCAAACAACTTAACAAGGTGCCTCAAAGACTTAAAAAAACAAGAACAAACTAAAGTTAGTAGAAGGAAAAAATAATAAAGCTCAGAGGAGAAATAAATAAAAATTTAAAAAGTACAAAAGATTAACAAAACGAAGCACTGTTTTTTAAAGATAAACAAAATTGCCAAACTTTTAACTAGAATAGCCAAGAAAAACAGAAGATCCAAAAAAATTAGAGATGAAAAAGGAGATATTACAACTGATACCACAAAAATACAAAAGATTGTAAGAAACTATGAATATTTACATGTTAAAAAATCTAGAAAACCCTGAAGAAATGGATACATTTCTGAACACATATATCTAAATTGAATCGAGAAGTAAAAAATCTAAACATAGAAACAATGAGGTTCCCATCTGTCTCAATCCGCGCCATTGCGCTTTCCGTGAGGGAGAGCGTGAGAATCCTGAATGGGGAGAAGCAGAATCAGAACGATCTGCGGAGAGTGATAGAGGAGGTGTTGGTGTGGTTAGCGACATGCCTGTGATTCCAGAGGAGCAGGAGGATGCACGGATTGTTAATGCAGTGAGCCTTGCCACGATGGGTGAAATGAGGGAAATCGGGAATTACACTTTTGAAGATGCTAGGAAAAGATGTGGAACTTGGAAGATAATTCTTTAAAATATGCAGGAAAGGAATAAAATGGAAGGGTGTTTTTCTTGGAGAACATTTGTCAGATTTATTTGATCAAGAATTTGAAGATTATTAAATTACCACCTAAAATGTTTGAATCAGAAGACAATACTGATGAAGAATTGTTGATTAATGAATCAGGAAGTGATAGTGAACCTGAAGATGATTTTTCAGAATTATCAGATGATGAATTTCATTCAGAGAATGAAGCTTCACACCATTCAGAGAATTTGTTGAGGTTAATCTGGAAAATCCAATGCCTACTCTTCCTAAGTTTCTGTGCACCAACACACCTAGTGTAAATTTGTCATTTAGACAGGATACAGAGCCAGATAGTTTACATTACTTTGAATATTTCTGCAATTCTAAAATAATGTAGTTGATTACAATAGAAACTACCATGCAGTTCAATCAAAGCCTTCTGGAATTTTAGAGAAATTTTTACACTTGGACTCAAAACCAATAGGTAATGCAGAATTTTCTTCTTTTTTTTTTTTTTTGCTTTCCATAGTCTACAAGGAATTACATGTAAGTCAATATGTGAGTGGTACTGGTCTAACAAAGATTGCATTGAAACACCTTTTTTCAGTAAAGTGATGTCACAAATGTTTTACTTTACTGAAACGTATTCATTTTGCAGATAATTCTACTTTCAATGCTACTCGAATCTTTAAGTTATGGCCAATTGTTGAACATCTCAGTAAAAAGCTTTCTACTGCACTTACACTTGAGAGAGATTATCACAACTCATGAAAGTCTAATGCTATATAAGGGTCAGTTGGGATGGATTCAGTTTATGCCTCTAAAAAGAGCTACATTTGGTATCAAATCTTACATGTTTTGTGAATCCAAATCTGGATATGTGGTCTTAATTTACATTGGAAAGGGCACAGTACTTGATAACATCTATAAAGATTGTTACATGGGTACACGAATTGTTTTGACTCTTGATGAAACCACTTTTGAACATGGGACATTATCTTATTATAGACAATTTTTATACTTCTCCAGGACTCTGATATTATTTTACCATACAAGATGGACACATTTGGGACACTGAGTCTGAATAAGAAGTGCCAAGAGATCATTCCAATTTTAGTATATGTGCTGCTGAAGCAAGCACTAGTCTCAAAAGAGCTGCAAAAGAAAAAAACTGGGGCCAGGGATTTAGCTCAGTGGTTTTGCCGCCTGCTGCACAAGTGCAAGGACAGGAGTTCGATCCCTGATACCAAAAATAAATAAATAAATAAATACAAGAGGAAAAAACTGAAAAAGGGAGAAATGTCAGCCCATCAGAGAGGAGAACTTATGCAATGAAAAGACATATTTCCTTGTCAGCAATTCATAATACAGAAATGATAGATTTTTAAAGAAACAACTTTAAGGATTCTAATAATGGTCAATGATTATAATAATTCTTTTTTTTTTTCTGATACCGGGGATTGAACTTGGGTCCTTGCACTTGTGGGACAGCCAGTGGAACCACTGAGCTAAATACCCTGCAATGATTATAGTAATTCTATGAGTGGTATTGACAGAGGTGACCAACATTTAACAAGTTATCCTGTCATTTACAATTTAGATTTGGTCTAGTAGACCAAATAACTGAAAAATACAGGACAGTGGAACACCAACCAACACCAAAGTGTCTTATTATTGGTGTCTTCATTCTTACCTTCAGTGGGTAGACATTTTATTGAAATCATACCACCCACAGGACAAAAGAAAAGGTCAACACGACAGAGTATTCAAAGAAAGACAATACAAAAGGAATTCAGAAAGACTACTACTGTCCAGATTGTAACATTGAATTGTGTATTGAATGCACTGATATACCATACACAGAAAAATTATGGGCTAAATTTGATAAAATTGTCATTTTTATATTTGCTGTTATAAAAACCCAAAAATGCGATTTTTAGTCTTCCTGTATTCAAACAATTGGACTAATAAGTGGTTAAGTCTACATTATGAGCCATATCAAAAAAGACTGATGAATACAAAAAAGATATTTCACATCTTTTAGTTTTGCACCAGAAACAAAGCCACTAATGATTGAGATGGAACGTTTACTTCTACTTTGAAGCCATCAAAAACCTAACACTTTGGCTTCAGGCAGGCTGAAGCATTGGGAGGCCGTTGCTGCTTTAGAAGAAAGTGGTAATGGCAAAGAAACTGAAAATGAACATTATGGTTCAAGTAAAAGTTGGTTTCATCCTTTCAAAAGGCACCATAAATTGGTTGATGTGAAGCTGTTTGAAACACCAAACTTAGATGAAGATGATACTGTGAAGTTAGCATCCATATTGCAAGATATCAATGTCCTTGCATTGCACAGCAGGGTAAGAACCAACTGCAAAAAACAAGCAGGGTTTGGATCAGTGTTACCAAAAATAGAGCTGACTAGGGGTTTTGGCACTGCTGCCATTCAAGAGGCAATTGTACAGCCAGAGAAGCTTAGTGAAGGCAAACCTATTGGCATGAGAAGGGTTTGCAACATAAAAGATGACTGTACCTCAGAGGAAGAGATGCTAGCAAAAGCCTTCACATTAAAAGAACTCAGTTAATTTCAAGATAATAAAAGGGCAAAGGATAAAATTTTGGTACCTGATCCAAATTTAGGAGTAGGACAATTGCCACAGCAAAGAAATGACACTCTTTAAGTAATACAACAGGAAGGTAAATCCAGTTCAAGCCACTTGATAAATGATGAATGAGTAAGGATGAAATTTTCAGTGTTTCTAATATTTTAAATTATAGCATACTAAAAATATTAGCCTTGTGTTATTACAAAGCTAGATTTCTTTTTTTTTTTTTTTTTTTTTTTTGGTACTGGGGAGCAAACTTGGGACCTTGCGCTTGCAAGGCAAGCGACAGCACCACTGAGCTAAATCCCCAGCCCAAGAGTTACATTTTTGACTGGGAACCCCCCTCCCCCGTTGGGACTCAAATCCGGAACTCTACCACTAAGTTAAATCCCCAGCCCTTTATTTTTTGTTTAGAGAAGGTCTCGCTAATTTGTCTAGGCTGTCCCTGAACTTGTGATCCTCCTCAGTAACGGGAATTAAAAGGTATGGACCACTATGCTTGGCTATTTTTGACAAAATTTAAGGACCATCACACATTTCCTCATAGGTTAAGATTGTATTGTAGCTTCAGCTTGCATGGTCAAAGCCAGTACAAGCTAGAGAACCTTCCTAATTATCCAAACAGGTCAGATCTACGAATGTGTTTGGTAATTGCTACTTTTCATATTGTTCTTGTATGCCACTATATCAAAGCTTTGAAATAAAAATTTATAATACCGAATGTCTCATATTTGGACTTAAATTTTAGGCCAAAAATAAATAATAGAGATTGACAGATTTTTCCTGTAAAGTGCCGTTTGAAGGCCATATGATCTCTGGTGCAGCTAATGAGTTTGGCCTTCATAGCCAAAGGAGACAGTAAATAACCCCTGAATGTGAATATGTTCCAATAAAATTTTATTGATGGACACACACACACATACACACACATACACACACACACTGAGTAATGAAACTGAAGCAGTAATTAAAAATCTGTCTGAGGCTGCGGATTTAGCTTAGTGGTTCTGCCGCCTGGCTCACAAGCAAAAGGTCCTCAGTTTGATCCCTGGTACCAAAAAAAAAAAATCTGTCTAAAAATGTCTAGGACTTGATGGCTTAACAGCTAAATTTGATAAAACTTTTATGGAAAAACAAATCCCAAGTTTTCTTAAACTGTTAAAAAAATGACATGGAAGGAAGTTTGCCAAACTCTTTTTAGAAGACTAGCATTACCCTTATATCAAAACCAGACAAAAACACAGCACACAAAAAAATTATAGACCTATATTTTTGATGAACACAAATGCAAAAATTCTCAAAAAAAATTAGCAAAATCAAACAGCATATCAAAAAGATAATCCCACCATGATCAGGTGGGATTCATCCATGAAGTGCAAAAATGGTTTAAGTGCAAATCAATAAATGTGATACATCAACAGATGGAAGGACCCAAATCATATGATCATTTCAATAGCTGCAGAAAAAAACATTTGGTAAGATTCAATATCCCTTCATGATAAAGAAAACCCTCAACAAATTAAGTCACAGAAGGAACATACCTGAAAATAGTAAAAGCTACATATGAAAAACTCATGGTCAATATCATACCAAATGAGGAAAATTGAAAGCATTTCTTCTAAAATTGGGAACTGAACAGGATTTTCACTTTCACCACTATTTAATATAGTATTGGAAGTTATCAAGAGCAGTTAGGCAAGAGAAAGAAACAAGCAACATGGAGAGGATGAAGTTAAATTATCCATGTTTGTGGATGACATGATTCTCTACATAGAAAATTTAAATATGCCATCAAAAACTCGTTAGAACTGATTAACAAATTCAGTAAAATGTAGGATACAAAATCAATGAGAAACTAGCATTTCTATGCACAAACAATGAAGTTGCTGAAAAAGAAATTAGGAAAGCAACCCCATTCACAATGGCTACAAACATATTAAGGAATAGATAGCAAAGGAAGAGAAAAATCTCACAATGAGAACTATAGAATGCTGATTAAAGAAAACAAAGAACATAAAAATGGAAAGATGCCCTGTGTTTACAGATTGGAAGAATCCACATTGTTAAGATGACCATACTACTCAAGGTAATCTATAAATTCAATGTAATTTCCATCAAAATACTAAAGACTTTCTTCACAGAAATAGGAAAAAAAATCCTAAAATTCATACAGGACCACAAGATCCAGAATAGCTAAAGTGATTTTGAGGGGGGTGCAGTGGGGGGAAAGGCATCACAATACCTGAATCAAGACATACTACAAAACTATAGTTATTTAAACAGTATGGTATTTGCATAAAAACAGATACATGGACCAATGAAATAGAACAGAGACCCCAGATATTACTCTATGCTCATATAGCCAACTGACTTTTTTTTCTGTACTAGGAATCAAACCTAGGGATTTTCTACTACTGATCTACATCTCCAACCTTTTACATTTTTGAAACAGGGTCTTGCTAAGTTGTCCAGGTTGGCCTTGAACTTGTGATACTCCTGCTTCAGTTTTCCATATAAACTGGGATTACAGGCATATATCACTGTACCCAGAAAGTCAATTGATTTTTGACAGAAGTGCCAAGGATATACAGTGGAGAAAAGACAGTCTCTTGAGGAAATGGTGTACTGGTTAGCCTTCCTGTTGCTGGAACAAAATTTACACAATTTAAAGGAGGAGAGGTTTATTTTGGCTCATAGTTGTAGAGGTTTCAGTTCATGGTCAGCTGATTTCAAAGCAGAAACATCACAGTGGAAGGGCATGGTGGAAAAAAGGTGCTTACTACATGGTGATCAGGAAACAGAGCACAGAAGAAAGCCAGAGAGAAATATACCAAAAGCACATCTCCAGTGACCCACCTCCGAATGGACTCTACCTCCTAATAGCACATTCACCTATGAACATCAGCAGATTAATACACTGATAAGTATAGGGGCCCCATGATTAAATAACCTCTTAAGGCATCTTTTAATCCAGTAGAGTTGACTGGCACAAATGGTGCTGGTAAAACTCAATATACATATGCAGAAGAATTACACCAGATCCCTTTCTTTGATCATGCACAAAAATCAACTCAAAATGGATCAAAGACTTAAAACTTAAACCTGAAACTATGAAATTACTATAAGAAAACATAGGGGAAACACTTCAAGACACTGGTGTAGGAATCAAAGTTTTAAATAGTACCCCAAAGTACAAGCAGCAAAGGTATGTAAAAATAGACAAATAGGGGCATACCAAACTAAAAGCTCTGTGCATCAAAGGAAGCAATCAACAGGATTAAGAGACAACCTACAGAATGGGAGAAAATATTTGCAAATGTTATGCAAACAAGAGATTGACATCCAGAATATATAAAATAATAAAAAAGCTGAGCACCAAAATAAATCAACAAATTAATTTAAAAAGCAATTTTAGAAATGGGCTATAGAACTAAAAAGAGAAATATGGCTGTGGGAAGGGAATGAGCCACCCACACCCACAGGAAACCTCAGCTATGGAGGAGACAGCCTGGGGCTAGAGACCCTGAAATTTGCCAAAGCTGTGTTCACCTCTGGCCAATTCTGCATCCATAAATTTGCACCCTGGCCACAGTCACAGGCCAACTCTGAACCTGCTCTGAATTTTGTTTCCCTTGGCACAAAGTTGCAGAGGCACTGACCTGATCATGAATGAGGCCAATTCTCTGGGACAGAAGGTAAGGCCAGAGGGTTAAAAACTCGAGGGGGAAACAATGGACTAGACAGTGCTAGCCCTAAGAAAAGCCCATAGATACTGTAAATTGCAAAAGCAGTGTGAAGTTGTACTCCAAAAGTGACTCCTTTCTCACAGCAGGCTAGAGTCGGAACAAAAATTCAGTGCAGAGCCTGCCATATTTGAGAGGGTGTAATCAGGAGTCATTCTGGTAGAGGTCAAAACTGAGCCACAGAACTACAGAACAACTTCACTTCAGGATTTCTGGTGTTAACACTACCACAGTGACAGGGTGAGAGACAGCCACAAGAGACAAATGCGGAGAGGGTAAACTATATCCAGCACAGATACCAATGATCTAGTTGCTTTCTGCATCTTCCAACATGAACAAGGAAATGCCTTGGCTTGGACAACTGCCACAGCCTGAGGTATAGGGACACAGGGGCTTCTGGAATAAAGAGGACACTTCATAAACCCATAGACCACAAAGTTAGGCAGAGAAAACCATGACTTGCTGGATTCTAAGACTTTAGATATTGGAAAGGAATCATCCATTTAAAAATACAGAGGAATATTTTCTTTACTCAAATTTTTTTCCTTCATTGCTTTTCTGGGGCTTGTAGCTTTTTTCTTTTAATTTTTCTTTTATTTCTTATTTTTTCTTTATTTTGCTCTCTGTTTTTTCATTTTTCTTTTCTATTACTTGAATATAAATTTCCATTTACTTCTTAATAGGAGCCTTTATCTCACTTTTCTCTCCTTCTCATTTTCTACTGCTTAATTTTTCAAATTTTACTTTTTTTCAGTCTCCTATTCCAAACCCTTTCTATCTTTACTAGTATAAGCAATAAGCTTTCTCCCTTCTTTCTCTCTTTTTTCCTTTCTTCCTCCCCCACCCCCCTTTCTTGGTACTGGGGATCAAACTCTGGACCTTGTGCCTGCAAGCAGCGGCACCAGTGAGCGAAATCCCCAGCCCACCAATAAGCTTTATTAATCTTTAGATAGTTAACTCTATGCTACTACTATTGAATTCTTTTATATTGTTAGTAGAGGTATACTCATTGCATTTAGTAGATATTTACTATATGTCAATACTTGGTTTGCCTTGTGTTTTTACTGTAATTATAAATTTCTTTTCTATAGTTCAGGGTGGTACATTCTTATTTCTTATAATATATTAATATCTGTTTTGTCTTTAACACTATTATTGTTGCTGATTTTGTTGCTATTGCCAGTGTGGCATAGGTGTTGCTATTAATTGCTTTTTTCTGTGTGCCACCTCTTAGACTGCCTTTGTGTCATTAATAATACTGTGGCTCATTCCTGGAGAAGTGGGTGCTGTAATAATTACACTGCATCTTCCTTTCCTAAATTAATAAAGGTGGTTGGATCGTGGGATAGAAGCAAAGACCTACAGTTATGCCCAGAGTGCATCACTGAAAAGCAAACACTAACAAGGTCTTTACACTAACAACAAAGTCTTTCCACTATACTCAACCTGTAAACCTCAGCATACACATAAACAAACAGAAATATGAGAAGACAAGGCAACAAAATGTCCCCAGAAACTCAACTCTCCTAAAGCTGATCCATGGGGCACTGATGAGAAGGAAATCAGAAGCCACACAGAAGAATTATTTAAAATGATAAAAGAAGAGATTAAAAAATAGATCAACAAGGTACTTGGTGAGCTCAAAGAAGATATAACAGATAATGAATTTAATAAATAAAACAATCAGCAAATTTACAGAAGACACCAAAATTAGCTAGCTGACCTGAACAAAAGGATATGAAACATGAATGACCAGTTTAGCAGAGAATTAGACTCCATAAAAAGATATCAAAAAGAAAAAAATATCAAAAAGAAATCCAAGAGATTAAAAGTTCTGTTGAAAGTATAGGCAGCAGAAGTGACCAATGTGAAGACAAAGTGTCAGAACTAGAAGATGGGCCTGATGTTGAAGACCATGTACTCAGAGATACCTTAAAAACAATGAGAGAACACAAAAAATGGATCCTACAGACACTAGACAATGAAAAGAAGACTAATTTAAGAGCAACTGGAATTAGTGAAAAATCAAGAGATAGGACTAATCACAAAAAACCCATTTACAGAAATAACAGCAGAAAACATTTCAAATACAGGAAAGAATTTAACATATAGCTTACAGAACCTCAAAAAAAGGGCAGCTGAAGAAATGGTGGTTGCAGTTAAACTTTTTAAAAGCTGACTTTCTGCTCAAACGCAAGTCCTAATACTGATACCAAATGTAACTTACTTGTATGCCAGGGCTCCAGCAAAATGCTTCTGGATATATGTGTCCATCACAGGTCGAAAGTGAAAATACTTTATATCTCGAAGAAGGTTGATGATGAAAACCTGGGGGAAATGGAGAGAGTAGGTCACCAAGGTTTGCTGGAGGCCGTGGACTTATCCCTAGCAGGAAACAGACTATTGCTTCTTTAAGGAGTGGCAAACTCTCAAGTGTTTCCCATAGTGTTTCCCGTGAATGTAAGACTTTCACTGTGTGTCTGTCTTGTTATTTGTCTTCTTCCCACCTCAAGCCTTCCAATGCACACCTGGAGTTCATTAGCTTGTGCCTGTGTTACTCTGAGCCTCACAATAATGCTGAGTGATACAATATGGATTTAGGACAGGTAAAATAATATCTAGATATGTGGCATAAACACTAAGATTTCCTAAAAAACTGTAAAGTGAGGAAAACAAAAAGATTGTTCTCTGAGATAAATCAGGATGTGGAAGGCTGTGCCCTTCAGAAATAGGGCTAGTGGCCAGGTAAGGAAGGAAGAAGAAAACCCAGAAGGGCAAACTGTGCTAGTGTGCATTTCAATTCCTGTTTCTGTTCCCTTCTATCAGGTAGACTGAGGTGTCTTCTTAAATATACAGCCCTCCTTTGCGACTGGATATATTAAGCAAAGTGCATTAAACATTCAAATAACTGCCCATCCTCACTAAAGCAACCTTCTTAGACCCTGGTTCTGAAACAGCTACACAGAGGGACGAGATCTGGAGACACTTGGAACTGCATAGCCTTTGCAACCAGTGGGAGCATCTCCCTTTCCTGGAGGTTACATCCCACCTTGTCAGTGAAAAGCAGGCATCTGGTTTCCTCTATTAGCCTCTAGGCCTCTTGCTGGTACAGGCCACTATTTCAAGAGCCAGGCAACCCTACATTAGTGATGAGGTTGTGGATCCAGAACTATAAAGTCAAGGTATAGACTTGACCAAGCTGAATTCTAACTTGATCTTAAAGGTATCTGCCTGAAAGCACAGTAGGTTTCCTTGGGTGACACGCCTCAGTCTTCAGTTTCTATTGGATGCATCTGTACTTCCTGCTCACTCACTCTAATAAGCTGCATCCTTTAGACTTTCTGAAATGTGACAGGGATAATTAATAAAAACGAAAAATCAGAAAATGACTTACCAGAGACTGAAAAACCAACAGGCCATATTTCTCTGTATTATCATCCAAAATCACAAAGAGTGTATCTAAGATATCCTGCAGAAACTGAAATCATATAAAAAACAAAGGGTTCAGGTCTCAGGACCTTGCATGCATAATCAAACTTCCATACACTAATGAAATTATCTCCCAATAAACAAAGTGAGAGATCTCCTGGTATATTAAAGCATGACTTAAAAATTGTGTAGTACTGTACCCTGCACCTAGCTAAGGGTTAACTAGATAAAGTTGGAGTGTCTGCCTATAGCCCAAGGACCCTATTAGAGACTTACAGAGGCTCTCCTTGTTGGGTAAGGCAATTATGTAAGAAAATAGGACACCCATGCAGAATAGCAATTTTGAAATAAAAAAGATTCAGTAATTCTGATGCCAGATTCATTTGAGAAAAAGCTCACTTTCCTGGGATCCCAGAGATCAGTAGTTTCTTGTTGTTTACAGTGGCCTCATGATATGGAATACACTGGGATGACACCATGGCAAGGAAGGCTTTACCTATAGAAACTATTGTCCAAGGAGAAGGGAGAATGGAGCTGATCAGGACTGTCAGCAAGGGTAAAATACTGTATCTGGCAGTGTTCTTGTTGCTATTGTTTTTTGAGCATGTGCCCTTTTTTGAGTGGCAAAAACAAAGAGAATAATAAATACTGATGGATGCTTGTAGTCTTTAAATATCAAATCTAACATCCTGTCATTCAAATCCCAATTTAAATGATACAATATTTACAATTTATTTTAAAACAATATGAATTGTAGATTAGGGTATCGATGGGTCAACACTGGTCACGGTTTAATGTTTGTTGAAACTAGATGAGGGATACATCTAGGATTCTTTATACTGTCTACTATTGGGTATGTTTGAAATTTTCTATTAAAAAGTAAAAACAAATGTCAAAATGCCAGCACATTCTCCTTAGGCTGACTTAAGTTTTAAGCCAGATATGCTGCTAAGATGTTCTCTTGTCAGGAATATGACAACTCACCATAAAAAAAACAATACAGACTTAATACCTTACCTGTATACTGGTTGACATTTTTACTATGTTTAAAAGGAAGATATGAGTATGAATTTAAGTTTCAAAACTAGCATTACCTTGTCTGTGAAAAAAATTGAAATATTTATGACAATCTGATCAATTTATTAAAACAGAATTTGTGTAATAGCTCCATAAAAGTACATGACTTTAAAACTGTTCCTCATTTGGAGACACTGTGTTGTATATTGTTGAGTCAGTAAAGCTGTATAATGAAAGTATAGCAGTGCATCTATGCTTAGTGCTTTGTATTTGTGATGGCAGGGATCATTATGGACAGGATGCATTCTTGAGATGTAATCTGTAGCCTCCGTTCTACTGCCCTTGCTGATGACTGAAAGCACCTCCATTTTTCCTCAGTAGGGTCAGTTCATCGTGTAGGACTCAACTGCTGGGCTTTCACCATTAGGAAATACCTGGGGTGTTCTTGAGCTAAAACCAGGTAGGCAAACATTCTGTCCAAAGAAGCCCTATGAAGTCATCTGGGGACAGGCTATGTTGCTGTCACTCTGCTTAGGGCCCTTACATGGGAAATGTCAGAAACACCTCTAGAGGAAGCAGCTGAAATAGGAGGTAAGGAAGATTTTGCTACCATGGATTCTAAGTGAGAGATGGGACAAAACCAGCAGCTGTGAGTAAGTGGGCAGTATTCAGAATTCTTACAATAATGAGAGCAAGGCTAGAAAAACGTAAGGCAGGGTTTGTGGTAAAAAGGTTATAAAGTAAGAAAAATGAGAAAGAGGGCTAAAGAAGAGAGAGGAGACCTGAAGGAATGCAGGTAGCACAAAACATTGGGTTGGTTCTGAAAGGATGCTTTACCATTACCTTTTGATTATCATTTTGCTTTCTAGGAAGAAAAGTCAGAAGACAGAGTTTATAACTTCAATATAATTTTAAAAAGACAATAAACCTTATATATACTTAAAAACAGTTAACAAAAATTAAAAAAAACAAGAAAAATCTCCAAACATTCCTATTTACCTATGATATACTTGGAGAAATACTCTTAAGAGGCTTACTAGCAGGAGATACCTCAAAGAACTACGACTGGAAGTCCCATTTGACCCAGCTATTCCCCTGCTGGGTATCTTCCCCAAAGAATTAAAAGAATCATACCACAGTGATATATGTGCACCCATGTTCATAGCACCACAATTTGTAATAGCTAAAGCTTGGAAGGAGCCCAAATGCCCATCAACTGGAGACTGGATAAAGAAAATGTGGTGTTTTTTAAAAAAATAAAATGGAGTACTACTCAGCCATAAAAATGAGAAATTAGAGACACTTATAGCTAAATGGATGCACATTGAGGTGATACTCTTAAATGAAATAAATAGGACACACATATGTAAATACTGAATAGTTTCTCTAGTGTGAGAAAGTGAAAGTGTAAATAAGGACTAAAAGGTGTAACAGATAATGTGAAATAGGAAGAAAAGGGGCAAAGGGGAAGGGGAAGTGAGAGGGACAGGGGAAAGGAAAGAAGGGAATGGGATTAATATGAGAAAATGGAAAAATGGAAACAAAGTCTTTGTAAATAGGGAGGGATGGAGGGGATGAAGGAGGGGAGGGGAATGGGGAAAATATAAGAACCAAGAAAGATCATGTAAAGGTGAAAATTTCCAATGATGAATGTCATTATACAGTATACCTAAAACGTACCAATAAAATTAATTAAAAAAAAAAAGAAATTGTGTGGAGCTAACATCTTCTGCTCAGATTCTTCCTCAGGCAGTATGTTAGAACTGGGTGAAAGACATACCTTAACAATTTCTTCACCACTGACATGCCGCAACCGCCCTAGGATGTCCATAATCCGATCTGGGAAGGTCTTCCATTTCAGGAGAGCAAGGAGGTCCACTAAAAAGCAAGACCAGAAGATGGAGATCCCTGGCCTTTAGAGGTCAACCAAAGCCCAGACTCTCCCAGACAAGTACAGTGGGAACAGAAGTTGAATGCTTCACAATGGACTCTTTAGTGTTGAGATCAGGGGCAAACATAAATCTGTGCACCCTGGTTGTATACTGGAGAGCTACTAGAACCATGGGAAACTTCACAGGTTGCTATTGCTGAGTGATTCCTTCAACTTCAAATGAAAATATGGCTCTATTACAGCAGGAAGAAATGACTTCAGTCTCCCTCAACATGCACACGCAATGTGGAACAAACCACTGAGGACAATCAAGGGTACTACCCTGCTGGTATCATTACCTACCATTCTGGGTGAGTTTGGTAGAAGAGAGTTGTGTGGAAATGAAGAAGGACTCTTTGGTGCTGCGCTGGAAGATGAGGCTGGAGGGGATATTAGGGCAGCCATTGTAATCTTCTTTGCCGCAAGGCAGGCCCAGGTACAGAGCATGGTTATTGAATGTGCTATTCTCATCACACTGTAGACAAAAGGAGAAGAGAGTTTGTTTCCTGAGCCACGTCACATGTAAAAGCCAGGTCCCAGGGGATTTCTAAGTTGATGTTTTCTCTCATCTTCCTAAGGCTGGACCTTGGCTTCAGGTCCTCTTGGAAGAGTGAAGAGTGCTTTCTGTTCAGAAACTTCCCAGAACAGATCATGTGCCTTTTAAATAGAACATGGTGGGGCATATGGTGTCTACCTGGTGTGCTAACAACCTAGGGTAGTGTGTATGTTGTGACAGCTGACAATACCATGATTTCAAATAGCAGATCTCAGAATGCACTGGCCAAAACCACTGTGACATAGAGAGGTTGGTACTAGATACCCATCCAATGAAGTGGGAGGTGGGAAACAAAAGGCCTGTTGATATTAGTTATGGGAGGAAGGTCACTGCACTTAGAAAGCAAAAGACTAACAACACAGCTGCAACACAACCCACTACTGCACCACCCTGAATCCTAGCCCGCCCAATGAAAAACTACCTGAGAACCATGTGTGTGATTGGATATAAGGGAGGAGGAGTAGGGATGAAAGGCAGCCAGATCCTGTACCTTGTACACATAAAGCTCGTGAATATCATCTGAGAGGGTTGTGCCGTCATCACGCATCAGGGGTGAGAATGCAAAACCAAAGAGTTTCTTTTCTCCTTTGTCTTTTGCTGCAATCAAAGCCAAGTGTTAGCCATTATTGCCTCCTTTCTTTTAAATAGAAATTCTTTTTGTGCTAGTCACCTACACATCTTTGTTCCTCACTTCTTTCATTAACTAGGTAGCAGCCTGGCTACAGGAATGATACCCTAAGGTATACAGACCATCTAGATGCAAACAGAAACTAAATTGCTAGTCTTGACGAATCAGCGCTTCAAGAAGCAGCTGAATAAGTACAAAGGAAACACCTAAAGGAGAATGACACTGGATATTTAAGATTCTAGGAAGGGCTAAAACAAGATCCCATGGTTTCCAATCACTTCAGTACAAAGAATGGCTTCTGATGATATCCTGTATCTGAGTATCCATTTATATCCATGCCTCATTTTCTTGCCCTAATAATAAGAATCCTCTTAAATTCCATTCTAGAGAGGAGAGTTATATCCATATCTTCGAGGGAGTGTGGAGGGGCAGCTCACTTACTGGAACAATGTCTGAACTCGAAGCGCAGGTGGGAGCCCCGGAATCTGTCAATGGGGATAGGCAATTTGATAATTTCTCCCCAACGAGGACTATTACTGTGGTAAAGAACAAACGAGTGATAGGAACTCCTATTTGGCTCTCCTGAACCCAAGCTGATACAATCCTAGAAGAAACAAGCAAATTGAGGTGTTATCTTTATGAAGGGAGAATCTGGATGTCTCTTGTGTCACTAGGACCCTTTCTTTCCCCTATGTGAAGGTCTTATTTTCACACCAGGATAAATCTATGAGATATGAATACACCTGACTTAAATTCAGTATTTTGGTAAGAAATTGTGCAGATGGTATAAGCAATTAGTAGTAACAATGTTCCTTATTTTCCTTGGGTCAGAGGTAACCCCACACACTGGTTGACAAATTGGAAGAAGGCTGGGTGGTGCATCTGAATCAGTAAGACAGGTTCTTTACCTTCACTGAGAAAAAACAGTAAATTTCACAAGAGAAGTCAACTGTATGTAACATTTTACAGGTCAGGAAGAATACAATTACAAAGTGGAGAACCTTTTCCCCGCTAATTTTCCTTGGCTCAGTGTTAGACTGGAACTTTAGGTCACCCTGTGCTGACTTTCCTTGGATATAAACAGATTTAACTAGACCCCAGCTCCCAAATATTGCCATTGACACAGTCTCAGAACTGCCTTTGCCCCTACCCTAGAGGATAGGAGGCATTGGTCAATACAACCAGGAGCAGCCAAATAAGGATGGCACAACTGATTGACAGCTCTAGTGCTTTTGGCAATCTCCATGTAAACCATAGGCATGCCCAAGTCCTTGAGTTCGGTTTTTTAAATGATACACAAATCACTGTTTCTATCACTATTTCAATATTCTCCTCTATTTCTTTCTATTTTTGGGAGATGACTTCAACTAATTTTACCTTTTTCCTCTGTAAAATGGGGATGATCACTTCTTTTCTGCTTACTTCAGGGTGGCTACTGCCAATACACAGAAGTAAGGTTTATCAAAGAATTATTTGCCTTCTACCTTATGTGTACTGCAACCACAACATGACTGGGGAAAACCCACACAAGGGCAACAGAAAAACAATAGTATGGGTCTCCATTTTCAATGAAGAGTGACAGATGATCCCTCTACTATATCAGTTGGAAAGTGTTTCAGGGTTAAGTCTGCTGTTCCTTGTCTCATAATGGTACCAGCTGAGTGTCTAAGTCCTACCCTTGACCAAAGAGCAAATAGACTATTCTGTGTTAGCTCAAGCAACAAAAAGGCAAACTGGGACCTAATAAGTCACCAAAGGTGGGCAGTTCTAAGCTAGGTGGAATGGCAGAAGAGGTAACATGTAAGACAGAAAGAGCTAGAGGGAATAGGTCTCAACTGGAGCAGGAGGGATTTGGGTCAGACATTAGGAGAACTTTCTGCAAAGCCTAACACTGGAAGTCATTATCAAAGTACACTGTAGGGTTTCCTTAAAAAAAGAAAAGGTAGAAAAGAATCCATATGGGGTGGTTTGAGTTTAGGAACAGGCTTTCCACAGAAGCACTAGAATTACTACCTTAGTCTCCATTCTGAATGCCTGACTGGCAAGCCTTACCTTCAAGATTTCTCCATCTGCATAAAGCACATACATGGTTACTTCAATATTCTTTTGTACACTCTTTCCCCCTCTCTCAAAATCCCCCTTCTCCAGGGTCAGGTATAAGTCATTGCGGATATCACCTGTGGGGAAAGAAATACCATGTCCTTGTGACTACAGACACGAATACACCATTTACATGGATGAGCAGACTAGCATTTGGGTCCTCAGGGGCTCAGTGGGTGCTCAGGGCATTCCAGGTTTGGTTAATAATGATGGGCATTCTACCAATATCATTTCAGCAGTACTCAGGAAGGTTAGTCATGTGTTCTCTAAGCCTGAATCCTAAAGGTGTTTACCCCAGGGCAGAGAATTTTTTCTTAGACTGCCCAGTCTCTTTTCTCTCCAGAAGAATGGCTGCAATCTAAGCTGTATAAGAGAGAAGCTTTTAAAATCAGCAAGAATAGCACTTTTTAGAATCATGTCTGTCTTAACTATTTTTAACTTCTATGGCTTTTTTCTCTAAATTTTTTTTCTCTTTTCTTTCACAGGTTTTCTTTTTACAATTACCAAAACTTCTGAGTCTGACAAGAGGATATGTCATTCCTTCCTCTGGAGGCTTTGCTACAAATCTTATTCCTTGCTGGAGTACCAGGCCGAAGTCACTAGACTACTTTGCAGTGTTTCTTCTTTTGTGTGGAAATGCTCTGACAGCACATGTGCAACAACACTGGGGCAATAATCTGTTGCTCTTGTTGCTTTCCTGTATTATCACTCCCACCCATTTTGCCTATATGTGCTACTCAAGACTGAGCAGAAGAAGCTCAAACTATTAGGTCCAAAATGATGCAAGTCACATTTGCCTTTTCAAGGAGGGGTGAATTGAAGGGAGACTGGGTTGTCTCTTCATGGAGAATGACTTACTTAGGTTGGTCTAAGTTTCTTAATCTGTAACATGACCAGTTTAATGCATATATTCCAAAGAAAGGCTTTTGACTTTCAAAAAACATAGTAAAAGCTGTGGAAAAACTTCAAAAAAAAAAAAAAGAAAATGGCAAAGAAAAACAGGTGAGACCAAAGTAAAGATGTGTTAGCAGCATAAAAGAAATCAAATGAGGGCTGACAGAACAATTAATTTTCAAAGCAAAACATTTTTCTACTTCCATTCTTGGAAATACTGGCACACCAAAATCTGTTAATTACCTAGAATGCCAATGACAGGAACATGGTTTGGTTTTTGTTAGCAAGGGGGCCTTGTGGTTTGGTCAGAGATACACGACAATACCCTCTTTTTGGCACCAATTGTCTCTAATTGTGGAAGCATCTGAGTGTCTCGCATGCACAAAACAGGAATGGAACAGGACTGGCAAAAATGTACGGCTTTCTTTTGACATTTTCATGATAAGTCCTTCCATTCTTCAAGTCATCTTCCTATTCTAGTAGTGTAGTTTTGTAATCACAGTTATTTGGATGCATAATCAAGGTTACCAAAATACTTTGGCTCTAGTGGAGAACAGCAACCTGTGACAAGTAAGTATTCTCTGGGAGCCCTGAGAATTTTCTCTAATGTGTGAAAGCTATCCTGTTTTCAAACAAGCATCCCCGAAGCTACCATGAAGGGAAGAAGGAAATATATACAAAAATTATACACAAATGCAATTGGTGCAAGTGTGGGACAGCCTTGAGGATGTCCATCCTTACAGTCTTCCCAGACTTTCCTCCTGGGTTTGGTAGAGCCTGTGTTTTGAATTCTAATCAGTTTGGAACCTTAATCTTCTTTCTTTGGATATCCCTGGTTGGACCCTCCTAGCATATCATTGACAGTACTTAGATGTGCAGGTGGGTGAAGGAAGGCAGCTAAAAAGAAGAGAAAATTAAGTTTATCAGTTTGCTATTGTCAGGACACAAGCCAAATAACACCCGTTCTGAAAGTACTGATACCATATTCCCTTTTTTGGTACCAGGGATCGAACTCGGCACCTTGCACTTTCAAGGGAGGCCACAGAACCACTGAGCTAAATCCCCGGCCCACTGATACCATATTCTGATAAAAGCCTTTTAGTTACACATTAGCTTTTTAAAAATGTAAGTAATTATTCAATTTCTACAATGATTTAGTATTGATAGTCTAGAGAAATTTAATATCTAATCTGAATAAGTGCCTGGTTTACCCTCTCTGGAAGTTATTCTCAAGATAATCTATGTAGCTTTTGAAAGCAGGTATCTTCTGGTTACTAGCAATATGCTTCTAGCTTGTATAAACACTTTTAATTTCTATAACTCTGTACATAGGCTAACCATGTTACAATAAACATGTCCTTGAAATGAAATGTTTTAAACTTTTCTAAGCAATATAGGACACAGAACACTAACAACATTAGGGATTATCTTGTGGACTGTTAATGACAGAACTTGAAGTGCTGATTTTATAGAATAAGATCATAATTTCTTAGCAGGATATTTTAAGCCCAAGTGCCAACTTCAAAATGGAAGGGCTGAGCTGGATATTCCTACAGATTTCATTTTTTTTTTGGTAATTATGTACTTCAGAAAAAATTTTAATACAAGTAAGTATACCTGATTTATGGACTGAAGAAACTTGATTTTATTAGGTCTCTGACTGCTCTTCATATGGAGAATGGACTTGCCTAGATCATCACTGATTTCAGTCAGAATAGGTGTTAGACTGTCTTATGGGGTGCAGTTTTGCAAATTACGGTTTCAATGTAAAGAATGGCACTTTGTGAAATGTATCATTGCTTGGGGGGAGGGTGCTTCTTGTCAAAAGTTCTGTCAGGTCATTTAAACAGAGCTCTCTATAATTCTCCTGGAACCAGGGGGAAGCCCTAAGAAGCACATGTGAAAGGTCTTAGGTTTGCCTTATAGATAACTTCCCAGGGCTGCATTTTTCATGATCACTATAGTAAGTTTAATGTTCAGAAAATTCACAAGTAGTATCATGTCTTTTGGCTAAGGCGCTGTCTTAGGAGGCTCCTGTAATCTTAAGCACCGACTGTCAAGAAATATTACTGAGAGAGGCATGAGAACAGGTACTTTAGAATGAAAAGGAGAAAGAGAAGTTCAAGTAGTGGTTCTGGAGCTTCATTTGCAGACCACTGCCTGACTGGATATACTGGAATCATTTGGAGGAACTTGTTAAAAATAGATTTATAGCATCTCCCATTCAGATTACAGTGATTCTTGGGTACATGCATTTGTAGATGATCACTAGGTAAGTTTGGCTGATAAAATTTGACTGACTGGAAAGGGCTGGGTGGCTCTTTATATGAAGAAGTGTTGGGAGTGTGAGGTTCTCCTGCAGGGTATGGGAATGGGTATTATGGAGGGTGGTTCTGCTGATGGATCTTCCTTTTAGGAAGGCTTGGACAAGCCTGCCTCCCTTTGTTGGGTACCCTCTGCTTCCTAAGAATGGGTGAGATCTTATAGCATCAACAGTGACTTACATCTGTAAGTGTTTAGTGTTTGTTGGGTGCTGTGCATTAGTGTTTCTTGAATGGAGCTGAAAGAATTGTGTTTATTTTTTTAAGAAGGCCACAGAATAAACTGTCTTCACCTCTCTCAGTTTCCATAATAGTTGTTGATACACCTGCAGGTCAGGAAGCTAGGTAGTTAACAGGGGGTATAGGAATTGGGAAACTTTTTCTGGGAAGACTAGATAGTAAATATTTTAAGTCTTGCAGGTCACATATGTCTTTGTCGTTATGTTCTTTGTTCTTATAACCCTTTTAATATATAAAATATTTTTTAGCTGGCAAGCAATACAAAAACAGACTACTAGCTAAATTTACCAGGCTAAAGCTCACTATGATACTCAACTTGCAGTGTTTACATATGAAGAACAGCTATATTATACAACTATAATATAGTAACTATAACTATACTATATTATACTATATATACATTAAAAATTCAGGTATCTGTGAAACTACACAAACAGCTGGTGGCAAGGAGCAAAGTAACAAATCTTAGGCTACCTTATCATGAGAGGGATTGGCCTGAAATACTTGGGGGAGTGAGAGATCTGAGATAGAAATGGTGCTGTTCAACCAACAGAAATCTAAGGGGTTTGTGGATTACTGTGACAGAGTTGCCATGAGTCATGACATGTAGCAGCAACAAGTCTGACCTTCCAAAGTCATGTATCCTAATATGACTGGAGAAACAGAGTTTGTGACATGTTTATGGGTCTCTTCCAAGAACAGTCTCCTTAGAGGTCTCTGAAACTCTGAGATCTGGCTCAAGCAACAGAGTATTCTGCTAGCAAGAAAATCTCTTGACAGATATTACAGCCTTAGTTGGAGTTTGGAGTCATTCGTCTCATATGGTTCCAGTCTATATGGAACCAGCATAGTAGAAATGGTCCATGAGGACCACACAAGTTTCAGCACTCAGTATGGATCAGAAATTTTATTATATTTATGTCCCTTCTGTGCAAATTATACCATATATTGAGGCTTTGGGTTCAAGCAAAATAGTATTTAATATTATATTTTGTTCTGTCTTCAGGAGGAACTTTTCTGGATGTGGTTTCCTTCCCTTGAGACTATGGAAAATGAGACCTGACTGTCTCCCAGCACACATAGCAGCTTACTTGGATGGTACTGATTTCCTTCTCTTGGCATTTTAGGAGAAAGTCTCCTAATAGAATTCATGGATATTTAGAGTTATCATTCTACATGGAGTTTTGGAATGTGAGCTCAATGTTTTATTCTGTAGTAGTTCTCATTTTCTTGATGAGAAAAAGACTCTCAGGAGGACTTTTTAAAATACCCAGAAAAGATGGGCTCTTTATTTTTTTCACCATGTCTTCAGTGTCACATTTTCTATCACTAGAAAGTTAATGATGCCCTCTACTTTTAAAAGAAGGACCAGTATGGGCATAGTGACATCATATATATATATATATAATTTTTTTCCCTTTCTTGGGGTCAGGAATGTGATGATCTTCCAAACTCTTGTAGGACCATAAGTGATTATTCTTAAACCACCCCTTAGAGATAATGCCAAAGTCTCATTTGACACTGACTGATCACAGTCCCAAGAAGCCATCTGTGGTAAATTATTTCATTATTCCCCTGAGGAAAGTTTTCTTTCAAAGCTATGTCTCTGTGTATTTGCCCTTTGTGTGAGGTATATCCTAGCAGAAACTGAGAGGAGAAAGTTTCTGCCTTTCTGATTTTTTGTGGCTTGGGATAAGCCTGATTTATTTTCTTTTCAATTGGAGTAACTCACCTATCTTAAATAAAAATTTATAAAAATTTCCTGTACCTACACACCTCAAACTCACTAGGGTTTTCAAAACATTCCAGTATGTTTTCAGGGCTTAATGAACACCCAAAGTAATATATAATGTTCTAGGAGTGGCTGTTCAGTTACCCAGGAAGGTGAAGTTGATGAAGGATTAATAAGGTACACGATATCCCACCCCAGTATTGCCACATTCCATGAAACAAATGAAGATGGGAACAAAGCAGGCAATAAGCAAACAGGACACACAAAAGCAGGAACTTACACCCAACCATCTTCATCTCTGCATCAGAAACAAAGGGGCGAGAATGAGAGGACAGCACAGAGAGAAACAAGAACAATTAAACAGGAAAAGAGAAAGAAACATCACTTGCAGGTCAGAGATGAAGCATGCATTTTTTATCAGTGGTCAAAGAAAATGACAAAATGTATTTCTGAGCATGAGTGCAAGAGTCATAAGATCCTCTAGATGGATGCCACATCTGCCCTTGCTCTTTTAATTAATGGCAACCCAGAGAGGAGCAGTACTTGCCTCAGAT
This sequence comes from Heterocephalus glaber, assembly GCF_053883595.1. Taxonomy (NCBI): domain Eukaryota; kingdom Metazoa; phylum Chordata; class Mammalia; order Rodentia; family Bathyergidae; genus Heterocephalus; species Heterocephalus glaber. The sequence goes on along the minus strand of NW_028258324.1, from coordinate 5,018,891 downwards.
CTGACTCAGAAAGGAACACAAATCCCTAAAGCAGAGTAGTTTCTAGGATAGTTCCCAGACCAGCAGTATCACTTGAGAGCTTCTGAGAAATATAAATAGATGGGTCCCACTCCAATCCTACTGAAACAGAAATTCTTGCGATAGCCCAGATATTTGTTTTTTCAAGTGTTACAGATGATTCTGATACACACTCAAGTTAGAGAAATAATTCTTCAGGGGAAAAATTAAGCCTTAGAATGACATACTAAATCATACATGGACTCTGTATGGCAAGACAGAAGACCATTTAACTAATACAAAACTTGGCCCATGTCACCCATATTTAATAACGTTGGAAATTCAAGGCTTAGAAGAGAGGTTAAAATGTTGTATTTTCCACAGAGCCAAGACAGAGCACTGAACTTCCAGTGACTGAAGGGCACAGACTTTTTGGGAAAGACAAAAAAACAGGGATACAGTAGGTGTTGGCAAATCTCTGCTAGTCTGGATATACTCTTCTTGTACAAGTCAATCCTTTCAGGTTAGTCTTTTGGCTGAAAAGTGTTCTTCAAAATTTTATTATGGCTATTTCAGACCTGTAAGTTACAGGGAACAGGGTTAATTAACATCTACTTATTTCCCTGAAACATCTGTCCTGCTCCAGTTTCTCCTGCTCATCAACTTAAAAAAATCTAGGAAAAGACTAAAAGTGTGCTATAGTGTTGCTAGCTTTTGTACTGAAACTGAGTCTAGAGGGAAGAAGAAAGTACCCACAGAAATATCATCCTCAATCAAGAACAGGTCACACATGTGTTCTGTTTTTAACAATGGACTACATTGTTATGTTTATTTGTTTTTTATAATCTAAGATGGGATTTTTTCAGGTTGGCATACATTTTTTCTGAGGTCTCAGGGGTGATAGCTTCTAGAGCATTTCAGCATCACAGGTGCTTCTTGTTCATTACCATGGGCCATGAACAGAACTGGATGGCTGTGTAGTAAGGGTCATACCTGTGGCGCAAAAGATGGATTACTTTCTGCTTACAGCATCCACATGTTGTTTATGTACAATCCCATGGAAAGTGATAACAGGATGTCAGAAATACCTCTTGAGAAATTACATGCTAGACACTGGCATGACAGAGCCTGTCTCAACTCTTTCTTGTAGCTCTGCCAGTATGCTCTGACAAGGACCTATGTGGGCTACCTTGACCAAACCAAACCAAACCAAACCTCTCCAAATGAGTGTCTAGTATACTAGTTTCTGCCAAATTCTGGGTAGTCTTAAAATAAGGCTTTCAGCTTATGAGTAATTCTAATTTCTCATTTTCTATAATTTATCAGACTTAGAATGACATACTAAATCATACATGGACTCTGTACGGCAAGACAGACCATTTAACTAATACAAAACTTGGCCCATATCACCCATACTTAATAATGTGTTGTGTTGAAATGCTCACATTTTCTGACATAGTTTCTTCTTTTGCTTTTTTTCTCATGTATCCATGTGTCAAGAAGATGAAGGTACAACTTCTTGTAATTTGGCTGCACCAGCACTATGAGGCTGAGGTATATTGCAGCCTAGGTACAATGTTCTCACAGATGAAGTATAGCCCAGTTGCAGGAGCAGGAGTGGTCAGGGTTTGTAAGACTTACCAAGGCTCTTCTTGCCACAATCATTGTTTTTCAAAACAAGTTGGTTACAGTATACAACACACTTTCCTGTTTCTCTAGAAGGATGCTGGTTCAGCTCCATCACCTTGCCCAAGGATGACAAACCCACCCTGCTGGTATAGTGGGGTACATTAAAAGGGCTGGCAGTTGTTAATAGCCCACAACCCTGCGAGTGGGCATCTATGCAAAAAGCTCTTTCTTTAGGAGGAAAAAGGGAGAAGGGGGAAAGTATGCACAAGATACCGCTTATTTTCACCAACAGCACTAAACACTTAAAAAACAACAATCCAGGAAATAGTACACTCGTGCTCTCTGTTTTCACCCCTACCCTGGACTTCACAGGCCCTTCTAGTGTTTCTGCCTTGCAGGGCAAATCACATCGTGATCTTTTAGCTGTCTAGGGGAGGGAAAATTTTTTTAATCTCAGCTCGCTTCGTCACTGCGTAGCATTGCACATTTTCAGAGTCATGTGCAGCACAGACAGAACTCCTTTATAAACCTATATATTAATTATACAAACAGAAGCAGAATACTCCAAAAAAAGATCTGTTTCCATAAATGAGGTTATTTTCAATGTAACCGGAAATCAAATTTTGCTTTAAAACATTTCTGTCTGAAGCTTGTTCCTTTCTAGTCTCTGCTCCCTTGGTTTTAATCCTATGAGTATGTGAGGGCTATTTGGAAGGTAATGTCCTAATATTAGACAAACAACTTCTTAGAGAAAAAGTCTTAAAGTATATGTCTCAAAATATTACCCCATTGTATGAGCCAAGATATCTAACTAACAAAAGAATACCAGATCAATTATGGTAGCCATCTATTCTTTTTGCAAAGCTATGTTTCCAAGAAGCCAGGGAATAAGTCTAGGCTCATTTACCAGGTCCAGAAGCAGGCAAAGAATGGTGTCAAAACAGTATATGAGAAAAGTCCTATGGACTCACCTCTTTACAGCCAGATGGGGGCATTTCATAAGCATAAAGTTTCCTTAGCATTGAGAGATAAAATTTACACAGTGGCCTGAGTTTCCTATTCAAAAGACCATTCTGTGTTCATGAGTAGGAAACAAGGGCTGTGTACAACAGCTTGCTCTGCAATTATAGTGTCCATGTAGAGAAATCGATGGTGACAGAAAATATGGGACTAGCAGGGTAGCTGGAAGGCAGCTGGAATCCATCACTCAGGCCTTCTCTATGCTTAGGCTATGTTCCTCTCTGGGTACATGACAAATGTTTTCAACAAGAGTATTTAGTGAAGCACCATGAAGAACTTCAAACAAACAATATCTAAAGTGGTAGCAATCAGTTCAGTCTAGCCTGGCCTGGCCATTTTAAACAAAAACAATCAAGCTTTTAGCAGAGCTTTAAAACTCAACTTAAGAGGATAAGTGCATTTCTCCTGGAATATATTCAGCCAGACATTTGCTTGTTATGATCTCCCTCTCCCTGCTCACATCTTCTTGGTTACCAGACCACCTGTCATTCATCTGAACCATGCTTCTAACCCTCCTTCACTCCCAACAGCCCCTTTGGCTCTAATGTCTCATTTGGATTCACTTATTCAGCTCTACCTCTGCACATCTGACTAAAAAGCACAAACTTGCCATTGTCCTACTGAAAACACACTTGAAAGTCGTTGTATTCTCACATTCTGACCTGGATTTCCATTGGGCATTTGGTAGTAGTGGTGGTGGGGAAACAGTTATGAGAAATTGGGCAGGTAGTACTAGTCACAGTACATTGCTTACATCATTTGCCTGATCTATATTCTGATACTTTAACGTCTATCTATAATTCCTACACAAATGGGATTCACTAATACTGCAGGCATATATTTGAGTATATTCTTGCCCTTAAGGATGAAGTTCTCATGAAGTAATTCTCTTCTAGGGAATATGATGGAAAAGAAGGTACAAAAAAGCATCTCTGTGAAGAATTCCATATTAGTTCCTATACATAGCCCCACAAAGTCCATCTGGTGGATTGTCAATATGATGTGAAGGCTTCTGGAAAAGAACAAATGCTTACAGAAGTGAAAGGGCCACTCCAGTCAGCATACTATAGTCAGCAATCTGGCCTGGGATTCAGAGGCATTTAATGGTGGCAATGGAAGTCACCTTCCTAACCCATCTCACTCCTCATCCCCATGTAGTTTTGCCTACCTGGCATGATGACATCAGGAAATCCCAACTTTCTTGTAACTGCTAATCCCCTACTAAATATCATGGGATTTTCTCTCCGAATTTGGTCCATGTCTCCACGAAGAAGCTGCAGAGAAATAATAAGACCTGCAAAAACAAAAATGTTTTCTTATGTGTTATGAAGTGTTAAAAATATTTTCCATCCTGTTATGAAGTACTAGAAAAAACACAAGAGTTTAGTATTTTTCTTTTTGTTCCTCCAACCCTCTCTCCTCTATCTTCCCTCTCCTTCCCTTTTCCTCCCTCTCCCTGTCCCTCCGTTGTCATTCTCCTCTTCCTTCTTCTCCTCCTCCTCTTCTTCTTATTCTATTTTTTGTGATGCTGCAGCTGTGGTATTTCTCTTGAGGAAAATTCTGGTACAGAAAGCATCCAAAGTAATATTCTAAAGTGTTCTGAAGAAAGCATTTTGAAGAAACATTCTAAGACAGCTATTGAATTTAAGTCAGAATGACCTCAATAGCTTATAGAATTAGTCTATTAAACACAGACTAACACTAGAGAGATAGAGTTGCCTTTCTCTCTGTTCCCCAACATCCAGCCATGGTCTGTCTTGGTGCCAGTGAATATAGAATGAGAGAGTTAAAATACCTAAGTTCAGGAGTTCAGAGAGATCTAGAGAGCAGGATCAAGTGTGATCAATAAAAAATCTGTGTCATGGTGTCCTACATGCAATAAATGAGTTAAGATGTGCTGTGTCTTATGCTAGGAGTATGCTAAAGTGTGGGAAGCAACATACTGGTTCAACCTTGCCCTGGCTTGTAAAGAAAGCAAAGAACAGACATCACATCTTCCCTTCAGTGAACTACTGTACCTCAAAGAAAAAATGGGGTGCTTTTATGGAGCTAATTAACCCTCACCTTAGATCTTATGAGAATTTCAAACCTTCCACATTATCTTTGTTTGAAATTTGGGAGAATACTCAATGTCCCCTCAGGTGAGCTGAATTTTAGCTCATTATTTGTACCTTTGGAGTTTTGTACAAAGTTAGAATTTTCTGAAATCTCTCCTTTTACTCCACCCTCCCAGGAGTCCCTACTTCAGCCACTGGCTGGAAGGCGGTGAGAGATCAAACACACATGGAATTAGGAAGTATCACCTCTGAGACTATGAATGGACTGTTAACAGGATGAGGAATTCAGGTGATACTCTATGGATTAGAAGTAAGCACTCTCAGTGACTTTTAAACTTGGGAGTTGAACAGAAGAGGAACATCTACAGAAATGAGGGAAGAACGTATTACTATAATGAATCATCTAGGGATAGAGGGAGAAGGAGAGAGAGAAAAGTAGAGAAAGAAAGCAGATAAGAGCCACTGCAGACAATTTATCTGGCAGATATAAGTAGTCCAGAAAGCAGGAACATGTATCCTCACACCTGGGCAAAGAGAGAAGATTCAGTTTTGCTGCAGTCCAAAAAGAAACTTATGATTATTTCACTGAATCTGCTAAGTTCATGCTTCCCAATAAACCCTGGAATTACACAATGGTATGACAGGCATCGTTAACACTAGGATCACAGTGTTCTGAAAAACAAATATGTTATTCTAGTTTGGTTTAATAAACAAAGTTTAGGATTTTGACCACTCTAAAGTAATTTTTTAGACTAACAACTGGGTGAACTGAACTACAGTTAGTTTATGAACCTGAAAGGCTGAGGGCCAGAACCAAGACGAAACTGATCTCTGCATATGGATGCGACTTAGTATCTACCTTCCACTTTCTTACAACAGCAATTCATTCATCTTTATTGTCTTTATATAACTATCAAAATGTATCCTCTGGGTAAATAAGAGTCTGCTGGGCTGGGAGATAGCTCAGCATGAGCCAACAGCTAATGATGGGATAATCTCCAGAATTTGAGAGATGGTGGTTGGAGAGCAAAGGAAAAAAAAAATCACTGTTATCATTTTGTATTGTCAAGAATTTAGTCAAGTACCCACTGACTGCATCTAGTCTCTGCATTTCTGAGGGTCCAAAGTGGCCTTGAGATGCAAAGCAAAGCTTGTGAGGATGTAGACCAAAGATTCTGAGAGGGTTCCAACTAGCTTTGGAGCTACCCAAAGAGATCCTGACCCACTGCTTTCTACCTTTTAGTAAAAGGCAAGTTTTGGTTTATGTAAGAGACCAAGTGAAAAGGCACACAAAGAATGAAAGAAACCACAAATAGAGACTATAAAAACTATATTCCCTTTCATAGGGGTTGGTATCTTGAAACTTCTGGATTTCCTTTCTAATTCTGAAACTCTGGGTGATAGAAGAACACGCTAAATAATACTAAAGTATGGTTGTCCAAGCAAGAAACCCTCCACGAATAGCTCAAAAAATGACCCACTCCCTACCCATAGGCAACCAGTCCCTTGGAAACATTGGTATGAGACCACCCATCATCTCAGTGAGGACCTCATGACAAATAATTTGAAATTGATCAAGTCTATACAATTTCTCTGTCAGTCTGATCCCTTTGATTATCTGACATGAAAGCCATTTTTTAAACTGAGCTTCCTTTCCAGTTAAAGACTGGCTCATAAAAAAATTAATGGGATAAACTGACATGTGTGGAATAGTAAACAGGAGCTTTACTCTGTTCCAGTACCCTACCTTCCTTCCCTCTCATGGAGATGCTTGATGAGGACTAATTACAAAAGGAAGCCCAAGTTATGTAAATAAAGCCATAGTTAAAAATCATTTAAAAATAAATGGGAAACTTGTGTGCCAACTACTTTGGCTTCACTTGTCCCTAATGATCTTCATGCTACTGGAATTGCCAAAAGTTCAGTCTGTGAATATACACTGAAGATGTCAATAATGGAAACAAAGACTACATATGTGGTCACATGCACATAAGTGATTATTGCTATTGCTGAATGATACATTTACACTCAGCACTCAAAATGAAGGTAGCAATTCATTTGCCTTTTCAGATGATTTGACTTGAAGGAAGAGTACTATAACTTCTGAAACAGAACTGGCAAGGAAACAAACTGTGATGTTTAACAAACTGCTAGGCATGTGGTGGTGCATGCTTGCACTACCAGCCACTTGGGAGAATGAAGTGAGAGATTATTTGAGCTCCTGAGTTTGAAATCAGCTTGGGCAACATAGTGAGACCTCATCTCAAAAAAACAAAACAGCCGGGCATGGTGACATACATTTGTAATTGCACCACTTGGGAGCTTGAGGTAGGATGATCACTGAGAGTTTGAGGCTAGCCTGAACTACATGGTGAGACCCTGTCTCAAAAAACAAAACATGGGCTGGGAATTTAGCTCAGTGGTTCCGGCGCCTGCCTTGAAAGCTCAAGGTCCCACGTTCAATCCCTGGTACCAAAAAACCCCAAAAAACAAAAAAACCCCCCAACAAAACCAAAACAAGATAGGCATGGTGGTGCATGCCTGTAATCCCAGCACTTGGGAGGCTGAGCCAGGCAGATCATTGTGAGCTTGAGGCCAGTGTGGACTACATAGTGTTTCAGGCCAGCCTGAGCTACATAGTGAACTACACAGTGCCTGTCAAAAACAAAGCAGAACAAAACAAAACAATACAATTCCCTCAAAACACAAATACCTCCCCAAACAAAAACAAAATACCCCCCTAAATGATGAGTGACAGTGTATTTTTTTTTTTTTTTGGTACCAGGGATTGAACTCAGGACCTTGCCCCTACAAGGCAGGCACGGTGCCACTGAGCTAAATCCCTGGTGTTTTTTTTTTTTTAAATAAAGATGTATCTTTAATTAAGGAGACTAGTAAAAGACCTGAGTAATCTGTGAAATTATATGACATGAAGACTCCAGAGTGTAGCAGGGGAAAACCCACAGTCAGCGTGGAAAAGGAACAGAAAGGTTAGCAGTAATCTTGAGTCTAGAGACCTGGACTCCACTCTGGCTCAACTAAACCATTTCACTGAGCTTCCATTTCCTTATTAACGTAACAAAGAGGGTTGAAATACATACCAAGGTCACACATATTCCAATAAGAAATAGCCTATTTTTCCTCTTGACTTTTGCACCAGTGGCATAAGGACTTCCTTACAAACAGGTCATCCTAATGGGGCTCTGAAGTCCGTGGTGCCCTAGCACAGAGGGAGAGGTATCTTTCTAACATGGTTGAAATGGCCAGTGCCTGTGAGTTCAGATTTAAGATGGCATGGTTCCTGCTCACTTTGGAGAGTCAGATGCAACTCATCATTTTAACGTGGTAACAACTGCTCTTCCAGTTTTTAAAAAAGAATGTATTGCTACATCTTTTATAATGGTCTCTACGCTTTAATCATATCATGCCCCAAGAACTTATGGGTAAGGACACCTCTCTATCAATCAAAGAAGTAAAAAACATAAATACTGATGTGAATGGTTATTTTCCAAATTTCTAGTAACTTTAATCCATTGTTTGTTTATTCACTTATTTAGTGCTAGGGGCTGAACTCAGGGCCCTGAGCATGCTAGGCAAGCACTCTATTACTGAACTACATCCCCAGGACTTTCCTATATTAAATTAAAAGTGATTTCATTTGTTTTTTGCTTTAGCCTAGTTTTAGCATACTGCATGGATCTCCTTGGAACATAGGCATATGTATATGGGAAAAGTGCCATTTAAAAACAGTGAGAGAGGCTCTCAGGGCCATACACTATGGAATTTTAGAGAAATCAAGTGGTCTTAGCTAAAGGTTTCAAACTCTGTAGCCTCAGATGAAAGACTCTCCTATTTGGGTATTTGATGATCATGACAGAGCAAAAGAAGTTCTTGTAAACACGTATTACTCTTTAGAAACTGCAATGCCTCCAGTGACTTTGTACTGTCTTTTTTAAGGCTAAGTTTCAATTTTCAACAAGGTCTATAAAAGTTGAAGATGTTATGTAAAAGAGGTTATGAAATGATTTGCAGGTAAAAACTGTGGTTCTGTGAGAATTAGATAGCTATTTGGAAGGGCATATTAAAACTCTTAGCCTTTGATATAGTGCTTCTAATTTAATCAAGTAATCAATGTTCAACTTAGAAAACACAACCTAATGTGTAGAAAGAATTTCACTGAGATTTAGACAGAGATTATTTAAATAAAGTTTTAAAAGGAAAGGAGGGAAAGCCTCCTTTCCCTCCTGGTAGATGCCTGTAATCCCAGTACTCAGGAGGCTGAGTGAGGCAGGAAGACTGCTGTTTGAGTTTGAGGCCAGTCTTAGCTACACAGTGATTTCAAGGCCAGCTTGAACTATATAGCAAGACTCTGTTTCAAAAAAACAACCAACCAACCAACACCCTGTCCCCCAAAGAAGAAGAAAAGGAGGAAAAAAGACAAGGAGACAGCTAAGATGAAGGCTGATTTCAAATATGGATTTTTTGAATCTAGTTCCAGAATGACTGATTTTGGCAGACTAATCATTAACTCTCATTAATGTCAGAATTTCTTGTTGATGTTAATGCTTAATAGGAATAGAAAGTGAATTTATATTAATATTTGTCTTTTTGAGTGTCTAATTTTTGTTCAGGAAGACAGAATTCATAATTGACAAACCATGAAACACTTTTGCTCACTCTGGATTTAAAATGGAATTCAAATACTTATTAAAGTACATGGAATCTATCATAGAACAGAAAATATATTTTGGTCAGCAGATATTAGAGAAGGCCTCAAATTATTATACAAAACATTAATAGAAAGTGTCTAGAAGGGGGAAAAAACTACAGAGAACTAAACTTTACATACAGCAGCCAATCAACACCAACAAAGGTGTCATATAATCAACATATGAAAATGCAACACAAAATTTTCTAGCCAAAGAAATACATCACCATGGCTGGCGCTGGGAGCCGAGTACTTGGCGCTGGACTTTCGAATGATGTTCTCATGGATCTGGGCCCATTCGCTCTCGTTGTTGCACCTGCAACAAAAGGATAGGCTTTAAGCCTCCCAAATATTTTAAACATCTGTTCTGATGTTTTAGTGTGTAACAATAAGTTTGAAGACAAAACTCCTCACTTTCCTAAAGAAGTAAGTATATGTTTATATGTTTTACTAAGTTAGGCAAGGCACTTTTTCTGTTAAGAATAGAAGTTTCACCTTTTGGGAAGGGGTAGAAATGCTGAATCAATCAATCAATTTTCTCCCTGTGTATCTCTCTCTCTCTCTCTCTCTCTCTCTCTCTCTCACACACACACACACACACACAATCATTATTTGCTGGTGTTAGGAATTGAACTCATAGCTTCATGCATGCTAAGCACACAATTTAACACTAAGCTATGGAGGTAGCCTACAAAATATTTTTAAGTGGAAAAATACCCTCTTCTCTGAAGCAGCACTCTCTCATGTGAAAAGTTTTCTTTTCTAGGCCCCATTTTCTCTCTCTCTCTCTCTCTCTCTCTCTCTCTCACACACACACACACACACACACACACACACACACACACAGAAGAAAGTTCTTGATAGAAAAAAATAGTTCCTCTCAATAAGTACTGTTTAGAAACTGCCACATTAGCTTTATGTTGTCATCCAACTATAATTATACTGGCTCTAGAGGAAAGTCCTGCTGAGCTCAGGCCACATGGATACCATTTTCTTATAACTCTTTTCAATCAGACGGAGACATGAAAAGCTTGGGAGAGTAGTAGAGGGTGTGGTTCCCTGTGAATTCTTCTGTGGTCAAGGGGAAGGAGACCTTAGCACTGGATGCCTAAATAGCTAAGAATAAAATAATCTTTTCTAGAGACTTAAGGATTGGAACAGAAGAGACAACGGACAGTAACACTGTGCTTTCACTAAGTTCTGGTGTTTTAATGTCTTACTTTCTGCAGGTCAATTCAAAGAGATATGCAACCACACAGCCACCTGGAATAGAGCTTAGAATAGAGACTAAAAATTCCGCATCCTGATGAATACACTTTGATGAAACACTTGGAATGAGATTAGCATAATCTCTTGAAAATTCCATTTAACAGTAAAAAAGTCCCCATAGCTCTTGGGCTACCCCTTCCTGGTCTGGTTAGAGACCTGTGGACCTACCAGTTGTACAAAACAGGATCCATGCATGAAAGAAAAACCCTATAGTATTTTTCACTGGTTATTCAGAAGTGTCCAGCCCAGCATGACCACTTCCAGGAGGAAATACCAAAAAAAAAAAAAAAAGAGATATTACACGTGCCACCTAGCAGTATGAAACATTGCAGTTACTACATTAAAAAGTTTATTTAGGGACCACTCAAAGACAAAGGAGGTCAGTTACTAGATTATTACTCAATCAGTGGCTTTCTGACTTCATAGTCATTTTTATAAATAAGCTTCATGTACAAAACTGTTGTGATAAATGGACAGGTAAGGATCTCATATCTCAGAGCTCTGAGGATATTTTCTGCTTATAAAATTCCTTCCAAACAAACGAAGGGGAGAGAGTATTCTTTAAAATGATCATTTGTGACTTAGCAACTCAGTTGGCAGCAGCACACTCCATCGTTCCTATCTGACATGCACACTGTCTCATCTTTTTCGCCCAGTCAGTACATCAGCAAAGTCCCCAGCTGGTGAGGACTCAAAACACCCGCCTTGTCAGTTTTTTCTTGTTTCTTTCTACAGGATCAGCAGTTACTTTAACTGAAATCTGCTATGGTTTGTTGTAAATAACATATTTCCTCCCTTATTATAAAAGAAAAGCCTTGAAAATTTACACCCCAATCCTGAACTGTGGGCAATTTCAGCATTTCTCTAATAAAGCACTCACATAAACAGGAACAGTATTATTTCACTTTCATATAGCCCTCTAACATACAATTCAGATGCTAAACTGACAGCTTGCCCCTGCCGTTGCTCTCCCCTTGTACACACTATCAGTGATCTTCACAACTCTGTCTTCAGCCCATTTCTGTCTTACCCAATTAGCCTTGCTTAGAATTTAAAAAAATGATCAGTACATATTTGCAGTACACTATTTATTACATTCACGTTGGGGAGTTGGTACATGTATATAATACATTTTAACTCTTTTTGTATTCCCCCCCTTCCCTCTATCTCTTGGTTACTTTCCCTTATGGAAAAAAAAATCTATCTCCCTTTTCCTACTAGTTATCTTTTATTTTGATCTATTCCTAGGCAATCTACCCACCCTCTAAATTCAACTACCATCAGAGGTTGCCAAAGCCCCAAAGTGGTGTCTATATTTCAGTCTTAGCCCTAAGCTCTTACCTGCATGTCCACAATGGCACATCTTGTTTCACCAACCTGACTGCTCAAGAGCTGCCTTCTCACTAAGTGGGATCTCCTAGTTCACTAAGCCAGAATCCTTCCAGCAGTCACTATATGATACAGATTTTGGTGTTAAAATATGCCACATTTGACTTCTCCTGTTCATGGCTTTGGTTTGGCTTTTATCCTCTCTCTTCTGGACCAATATAATCACCTTATAAGTGTCCTTTCAAAACATATCCTTTCCAGAATGCCAATCTGGCCATATGACCACTCTTTTCAGAGTCCCTGGTACACAAGTTAGAGCTTAGACTTTTTAGTAGGTTATTTAAAGCAGCCCACATTAGGGTCTTCCCTTACCTCTCCAGGACTTTCTTTCATCTTCAAAAAGCCCAGCATCCATATACCTTTAACCATGGCAACCCCTACCTGATAGCTACAAAAGTAACATTTTACTAATTTTTTCTTTCTCTCTCCTCTCCTTCTTTTTCTCTCCTTTTTTTTTTTTTTTTTTGTAGGATTCAGGTCAATACTGCTTCTTCTTTGAGGTTGTTTTCTACATCATTCTCAATTCTCTAACACCTTGACCAGGTACCTGACCAGTATTTTTGAGGGGAGGTCCTCTACTGAATTTTGATTTCTAGAAAAATGCCTATTTTATTTTATGGCATTTGTCTATTTTATAATAAGCCCTAAGGATTATTTCTTGCTAACAATTGCCATCAGATAATAAACTTATAGCACATAGTAAATCCTTCATATTTGTTAAACAGAGTAATTCCAAAGTCAAATTGTTGTTTCTTAAGTTTGAATCTTACTAATTAACATTCTTCTAATGTTCTGCACTAGAATTATACTAATTAACTAAAGTGAAGGCAGATCTTTCATGTTGACTATAGTCAACATTCTGACCATTGTATGAAACCATCAAACGCTGTATCTAGATTTAGAATTAAAATACTAAAAAGGCAGTGAGAAAAGCCACTTTTTCTAAGGTAGAAGGGAGAAATGGGATAGCTCTATGTGCTGTTTGTCGAAGTCAACAAAGTTCAAAGCACTAGTGAGTAGAAATATGCTTGGATAGAAGCTCATGGTAGGGCTGGGGATTTAGCTCAGTGGTTCCGGTGCCTGTCTCACAAGAGCAAGGTCCTGAGTTCGAACCCCAGTACCGAAAAAAAAAAAAAGAAGCTCATGGTGGCTCCCAAGGAAAGACTGAAACCTAGTATCATGTATATTCATTTAGCAACTACAATGTGTAAGCTTCTGAATTTCTGCAGTCTAATGATTGGTTATAAATAAGATTTAGCTTTACACAACTGTCAAGTTATTGCTCCAAAACCATCAATTTATCTTCTATGACCAAGGCTTTTTTTGTCCTTTTAATACGCTTGTTTTCAAGTATGTTAACAATAAATTTGTGTTCAGTTTTTAAAATTACTCTTAGTCCTAACCCCATGAAAAACTTGATCATTTTATAACCCTTTATCTCACTCTCCCATTCTTCTAGCAGCATCCCCATATTATAACTGATATGCTCATTAATGGTATGTTTAGGCAAAATTGTTTTCTAACCCTAACGGACCAAAATTCTCATTCTGTGATGACAGATATACAGCTTTTAGGGTCCTAATTAGCCACAAACCCTTAGTCTGGATTAGTATAAAGAGCAGGAGGATTTTCAAACCCACAGAAATGCACATATATTGGCTTGTTCACAATTTCACTCTCTAGCCTTCCATTTCCCCATGTTTTTGTGGAGCTACAAATTACCTGTTAGCAGCCAATACAGAATTCTATTACATTCAAAAGAAACTTTTTTTCCTTCACATTTCTGAACATCATAAAAGAAGACTTTTGTTACATCTTCTTAAGATAAAAAGAAAATCTAGATCATTTTCTTAATAATTATCAACCTATGCTGGTTTCATTGCAATCTACTTGAATAAGCAAAGTTGTTTTAACTTTGAAAAATTTCACATAATTAATAAACTTCATTAACCCTTAGAAAGACATGAATTCTTTACTTTTTAATTGGTAATAATATACCTCTAGGATATGAGGGCATCCCTCCAGATAACAGATAAAGCTTTCATTGTTCAGCTGGATTCTAACTCTTTCCTTTCAAATAGTTTATAAGTTACTAATGGACATTCCCTCCACATTGTCTTCCACAATCATGTTACTCACACAAAGGCATGTCTTGAGAAATCATTCATCCTCAGAGACAGTCATACACATAATTATTGGCAATCAGAAGCTTTATTGTCTCAGAACAAGAAGGAGCAAAGCCTTAAAATATACAATGAAAATTCTGAGCATACATTTTTTTGAACTTTTTTAGAGTTAATTATTTAGTACTTACAGGCTACTCAAGGGCCCACTCTGGCCATTATATTCAAGAAAAGGATCTCTTCTTATTAGTAAAGAAAGGTCATTATGCAGAATATTCCTTTCCCGTATATTTATATATACTTTTATAAGGTTTACATTTATAGAAAAATTGCAAAGATATTACACAGCATTCCAATACAGCCTATAACCAGTTTCCCTCTATTAGTAACATTTATTATGGCACTCTCGTCACAACTAATGAACTAAAACATACTTTATTGTTAAATTTTATTGTACATCCATACTTTATTCATAATTTCTTAGTTTTTTTCTTAAATTCTTTTATTGGTACATTTTAGGTATACAATACATTTACATTTATCTTTGGGTGCTTGTACCTGTACATGATGTATCTAGCTTCTTATTTTTTCCCCATTACCTGTGTGCCCTTCACCCCTAAACCCTTCCCTATTTACATACATTTCCATTTTTTTTCTTTTCTCATAATTTTTCCTTTCCATTCTTTCCTTTCCCCTTCCCCTCCCACCATCCCTACTGCTTTGGACCTTTTCCTATTTCAAAGTATCAATGATGTTACTAATCCTTTTAGTCCTTATTTACACTCTTAGTTTTTAATTAATGTCTTTTTTCTTTTCCAAGAGCCCATCCAACATACCATATTATATTGAGTCATCATGTTTCCTAGATTCATCTTCACTGTGACAGTCCTCAAACCTTTTTTTCAAAGTCATCAGCCATTTATTTTTTTCTTTTAAAGGAAGATATTTCAAAACCCTTCTTTCTCTTTGTTCACTTCACATATGGGGGAACCAGGAGGGCAAGTGGAGGCCAAAATCTAGAACTATCTTTACAAAGATAGCTGCTGCCCAGAAAAAAAAAAAAGATGGCACACATGGCCTGAGAAACATCAGCCAGAAGTGGCCCATCATGGGAGGTGGATCTGGATGTTATGGTGGAAGCAGTTCCTTTCAGGAGTGCTTCACAATCACTTTATGCTGTGAAAGCACTTTCCTAGTTCAAAACCTCTGCATCCCACTCTGGATGTTGGGGCAGAGGAAAGAAGGCTACATAGAAATTTACACACTCTATGCTGTCCAGGTGGGGAAACTGAGGCTCAGCTTTTTTTTTTTCTGTATCTCAAACTGGATTCTTTTGAACTTCTCAAAATTGTGGAACCAATAACAAAACTAAATGTTGACTGATCAGTGAAGGAGACATTTATGTTTGGCCAGAAACAAATGTGGGAGATAAAACTTGCAAATCAACTTCTCAACTCCACTATTGGAGGTCAGGAGGTTATAGATATAGGTTAAAAGAAATGAGGGAGAAGGACAGTCTCATAAAGGTTGAGGAATTATATTTTTTCTGGAAGTCTGAATACCACCTTTTCTGGATCCTTTTATGGTTGTTTCTAGACATTGTCATGGCAACTACCAACTGTCACAGCACTGGGGAGTGTGTCATTTAGCATGCTGGTGGATTATAGTAAAGATAGAGGCTGTCTAGCACTCACTCTGGTTGCCATCTTAGATACAACCAGTTTTGGATAGCCTACATAAAGAGGAACGTTTGGCTACACGTAATGCCTTCCCTGAATATTGGCCCAGCAAACTTTCTTTAGATGACCTCAGTAGTCTTGAGGTCAGGTATTTTGTAAGGCTTTAAATTGAGATTGAGATAAGACCATTTTTTCAAAACTAGACTGCAGTAGTTTGTCTTGGGGAGGAAGATCACACAGTTAAAGTGTCATAAACCACATCACATCAAGGGTACATACTATCAACATGACTTATCATTGTTGATGTTAACCCTGACTGCCTGGCTGAAGCAGTATTTATTGGGTTCTTTATTATATTTCTTGATTTCAACAGCCCATCCTCAACTTTCTACACTATTCTCTTTGGAACGAATTTTCTATGCACAGCTTACACAGAGAGAATTAGGTTCCACCTTTTTGAGGACTGTCTACATACATTATGTTATCGATCTAAATAGGAGATTTAGTTCTTCTTTCATATGTAATCAGATTTTCATATTGTTAAAATAACTATATTTATTTGTTCATTAAGTTTATTAGTACATTTTAGGCATACATTATGATTGGATTCATCCTTGGGAATTTATACCTGTAAATGATATAGCTGGTTCTTGTTTTTTCCCCATCCCTCTTCCCTCCCTTCCACCCCTTCACTCCTCCCTATTTACAAAGACTATTTCCATCTTTTCTCATTTTTTCTTTCCCTTTTTTCCTTTCCCCTACACCCCCTCCTTAGTTCCCCTTCTCCTTTGAACATTTTTTTCCTGTTTCACAATATCAATTATGCATTTTGGTCCTCATTTACACTTTCAGTTTCTCACACCAGAGAAACAATTCAGTATTTACATGTGCATCCTATTTATTTCACTTAAGAGTATGGTCTCAAGGTCCATCCATTTAGCTATAAATGTCTCTAGTTTATCATTCTTTATGGCTCAGTAGAACTTTATTTTATATAAAAAAAACCCCACATCTTCTTTATCCAGTCACCAGTTGATGGGCATTTGGACTGTTTTCAAGATTTAGCTATTACAAACTGTTCCGCTATAAACACAGGCATGCATATATTGCTGTGGTATGATGCTTTTAATTCTTTTGGGAAGATTCCCAGCAGGGGAATAGATAGGTTAGGCAGAACTCTTGAAGACATTGGTGTAGGAAAAGACTTTAAGAATAAAACCTCAGTCACACAGGAACTAGCACAAAGAATCAACAACTGGGATCTCATCTTATTAGAAAGCTTCTGCATAGCAAGAGAAACCACTAACAGAGTTAAGAGACAACCCACAATGTGGGAAGAAATTTTTACCAGCTGTTCCTCAGACAAAGGACTACTATCTAGAATACATAAAGAACTTAAAAAACCCCAGCCCCCCCACATTTAAAGACCCAATCCAAAAATGACTGTATTACCAATAATATTCACTGAACTAGAAAAGCAATACAGTGGTACCTCAGTCCATGAATGCTTTTGTTTGTGAACAATTTGGTTCACAAACAGGAGCATTTGACAAAATTTTATTTTTATTTGCAAACTCTGCATTGGGTAATGAACAGAACTGCAGTCATCTTTCCCACATGAACATGAATGTGGCCATCTTTTCCAGAATTGCAGAACAAGTTAAGTTGTGAACCGAAGTACCACTGCACTAATATTCATCTGCAATTAGGAAAGACTCAGAATAGGCAAAGGAGTTCTAAGCAAAAAGAGCAATGTTGGCAATTCACAATAGCTAAATGTTGGAAGTGAACTATCTATCCATCAACAGAATAATAAAGAAAATGTGGTATGTATACACAATGGAGTACTACTCTGCCGTAAAGAAAGATATACTTGAGTTATTTGTAGAAAAACAGATGCACCTTGAGACCATAATGTTAGGTGAAATCAGACATATAGCTTAAATACCACATGGCTTCTTTTATATGAGAAACTTTTTATAATTAGAGTAAAATAAAAGACAGATAATAGGAAATAGCAAGATAGATCTTTTGGATATGGGAAGGGGACCAAGACATGGAAGGGGTAAAAAGTAGGAATTAGGATGTGCTATGTACATGTACCAATTCGCCAAGGAATGTGAACGTTATGTACTACAAACATGTACTAAAAAAAAAGAGCAATGCTGGAGGCAACACTATATTTATGAATTTCATGCTATCCTATAAAGCCACAGTAACAAAACAGCATGATACTGGCACAAAAACAGAATACAGACCAATGGAATAAAATAGAAGACACAGAAACAAACCCAAGCACCTACAACTATCTGATTTTTTTTGCCAAAGAGGCCAAAAACATATACTAGAGAAAAGACAGTCTTTTTAACAGATGGTCCTGGGAAAACTGGATATCCACCACAGAACTTTCCTATCTCTTACCCTGTACTAAAATCAAAATGGACCAAAGACCCAAATTTAAAACCAAAAACATTGAAACTGCTGCAAAACAACACAGAGTAAATACTTGAAGGCACAGGCTGAAGCAAAGACTTCTATTCCTGAATAGGACTCCAATTGCACAGGAAATAATATCAAGAATCAACAAATGGGACTACATGAAATGAAAAAGTTTCATTCAGCATGGCAAAGGAAGCAACTGATAAAGTGAAGAGACAACCTACTGAATGGGAGAAAATCTTTACTAGTTAGTATGAGAGAGAACTAATACTGAAATATATAAAGAATTTTAAAACAACCCCATAAAATAATGAACCCATAAAAACTTATTTTCAGAAGTATATATTCAACTCTTAAGTAGTTTAAATGGCTAAAAAGCATATGAAAAAATGCTCAACATTTCTACCCATCAGAGGACTATGAATTAAAACTACACTGAGATTCCATCTCACCCCAGTAAGAATGGCTATCATCAGAAATAAATAAATAAATAAAAAAGAAAGAAAGAAAAAGAATGCTGGTGAGGATGTGGGAAAAAAGAGCCCTCATATTGTGGGTGGGAATATAAACTAATACAATCA